>NW_027211886.1:0-2783750 GCF_036971445.1 Narcine bancroftii
CGTCTGATTCCCAGCCTCTGAATCCCCGTGTCTGATTTCCTGCCTCTGATTCCCCGCCTCTGATTCCCCATCTCTGATTCACCGCCTCTGATTCCCCACCTCTGATTCCCCATCTCTGATTCCGCACATCCAATTCCCTGCCTCTGATTCCCCAACTCTGATTCCCCACCTCTGATTCCCCAGCTCTGATTCCCCGCCTCAGATTCCCCGCGTCTGATTCCCTGCCTCTTATTCCCCGCCTCTGATTCCCTGCCTCTGACTCCCTGCCTCTTATTCCCCGCCTCTGATTCCCTGCCTCTGATTCCCCGCCTCTGATTCCCCAACTCTGATTCCCCGCTTCTGATTCCCCAGCTCTGAATCCCCGCCTCTGATTCCCCGCGTCTTATTCCCTGCCTCTGATTCCCCGCCTATGATTCCCCATCTGTGATTCACAACCTCTGATGCCCCACCTCTGATTCCCCATATCTGATTCCCTGCCTCTGATTCCCCGCCTCTGATTCCCCACCTCTGTTTCCCCATATCTGATTCCCCGCCTCTGATTCCCCAAATCTAATACCCCGCCTCTGATTCCCCAGCTCTGATTCCCCGCCTCTGATTCCCCGCATCTGATTCCCTGCCTCTGATTCCCCGCCTCTGATTCCAGGCCTCTGATTCCCAGCATCTGATTCCGGCCTCTGATTCCCGGCCTCTGATTCCCTGCTTCTGATTCTGATTCCCTGCCTCTGATTCCCCATCTCTGATTCCGCACATCTGATTCCCTGCCTCTGATTCCCCACCTCTGATTCCCCATATCTGATTCCCCGCCTCTGTTTCCCCGCCTCTGATTCCCCGCCTCTGTTTCCCAATATCTAAGTCCCCACCTCTGATTCCCCAAATCTGATTCCCCACCTCTGATTCCCCAGCTCTGATTCCCCGCCTCTGATTCACCGCATCTGATACCCTGCATCTGATTCCAAGCCTCTGATTCCCTGCCTCTGATTCCCAACCTCTGATTCCCCACCTCTGATTCCCCATATGTGATTCCCCGCCTCTGTTTCCCCGCCTCGGATTCCCCGCCTCTGTTTCCCCATATCTGATTCCCGGCCTCTGATTCCCCGCCTCAGATTCCCCATATCTGATTCCCTGGCTCTGATTCCCCAACTCTGATTCCCCGCCTCTGATTCCCCAGCTCTGAATCCCCGCCTCTGATTCCCCGCGTCTGATTCCCTGCCTCTGATTCCCCGCCTTGATTCCCCATCTCTGATTCACAACCTCTGATTCCCCACCTCTGATTCCCTATATTTGATTCCCCGCCTCTGTTTCCCCGCCTCTGATTCCCCGCCTCTGATTCCCCATATCTGATTCCCCGCCTCTGATTGCCCACCTCTGATTCCCAGCCTCTGATTCGCCAGCTCTGATTCCCCGCCTCTGATTCCCCGCATCTGATTCCCTGCCTCTGATTCCCTGCCTCTGATTCCCCATCTCTGATTCACCGCATTTGATTCGCCACCTCTGATTCCCCATCTCTGATTCCCCAACTCTGTTTCCCCGCCTCTGATTCCCCGCCTCTGATTCTCCATATCTCATTCCCCGCCTCTGAATCCCCATCTCTGATTCCCGGACTCTGATTCCCCTCCTCTGATTCCCGGCCTCTTATTCCCAGCATCTGATTCCCGGCCTCTGATTCCCGGCCTCTGATTCCCCGCTTCTGATTCCCTGCCTCTGATTCCCCATCTCTGATTCCGCACATCTGATTCCCTGCCTCTGATTCCCCACCTCTGATTCCCCATATCTGATTCCCCGCCTCTGTTTCCCCGCCTCTGATTCCCCGCCTCTGTTTCCCTATATCTAATTCCCCACCTCTGATGCCCCAACTCTGATTCCCCGCCTCTGCTTCCCCAGCTCTGATTCCCCGCCTCTGATTCCCTGCATCCGATTCCCCATATCTGATTCCCCGCCTCTGTTTCCCCGCCTCTGATTCCCCGCCTCTGTTTCCCCATATCTGATTCCCGCCTCTGATTCCCAACTATGATTCTCCGCCTCTGATTCCCCTGCTCTGATTCCCTGCCTCTGATTCCCCGCGTTCTATTCCCTGCCTCTGATTCCCCGCCTGTGATTCCCCATCACTGATTCACCACCTCTGTTTGCCCGCCTCTGATTCCCCGCCTCTGTTTCCCCTTATCTGATTCCCCGCCTCTGAATCCCCAACTCTGATTCCCTGCCTCAGATTCCCCAGCTCTGATTCCCCGCCTTTGATTCCCCCCGTCTGATTCCCAGCCTCTGAATCCCCGTGTCTGATTTCCTGCCTCTGATTCCCTGCCTCTGATTCCCCATCTCTGATTCACCGCCTTTGATTCGCCACCTCTGATTCCCCATATCTGATTCCCCAACTCTGTTTCCCCGCCTCTGATTCCCCGCCTCTGATTCTCCATATCTCATTCCCCGCCTCTGAATCCCCATCTCTGATTCCCGGACTCTGATTCCCCTCCTCTGATTCCCGGTCTCTTATTCCCAGCATCTGATTCCCGGCCTCTGATTCCCGGCCTCTGATTCCCCGCTTCTGATTCCCTGCCTCTGATTCCCCATCTCTGATTCCGCACATCTGATTCCCTGCCTCTGATTCCCCACCTCTGATTCCCCATATCTGATTCCCCGCCTCTGTTTCCCCGCCTCTGATTCCCCGCCTCTGTTTCCCTGTATCTAATTCCCCACCTCTGATGCCCCAACTCTGATTCCCCGCCTCTGATTCCCCAGCTCTGATTCCCCGCCTCTGATTCCCTGCATCCGATTCCCCATATCTGATTCCCCGCCTCTGTTTCCCCGCCTCCGATTCCCCGCCTCTGTTTCCCCATATCTGATTCCCGCCTCTGATTCCCAACTATGATTCTCCGCCTCTGATTCCCCAGCTCTGATTCCCTGCCTCTGATTCCCCGCGTTCTATTCCCTGCCTCTGATTCCCCGCCTGTGATTCCCCATCACTGATTCACCACCTCTGATTCCCTACCTCTGATTCCCCATATCTAATTCCCCGCCTCTGTTTGCCCGCCTCTGATTCCCCACCTCTGTTTCCCCATATCTGATTCCCCGCCTCTGAATCCCCAACTCTGATTCCCTGCCTCAGATTCCCCAGCTCTGATTCCCCGCCTTTGATTCCCCCCGTCTGATTCCCAGCCTCTGAATCCCCGTGTCTGATTTCCTGCCTCTGATTCCCCGCCTCTGATTCCCCATCTCTGATTCACCGCCTCTGATTCCCCACCTCTGATTCCCCATCTCTGATTCCGCACATCCAATTCCCTGCCTCTGATTCCCCAACTCTGATTCCCCACCTCTGATTCCCCAGCTCTGATTCCCCGCCTCAGATTCCCCGCGTCTGATTCCCTGCCTCTTATTCCCCGCCTCTGATTCCCTGCCTCTGACTCCCTGCCTCTTATTCCCCGCCTCTGATTCCCTGCCTCTGATTCCCCGCCTCTGATTCCCCAACTCTGATTCCCCGCTTCTGATTCCCCAGCTCTGAATCCCCGCCTCTGATTCCCCGCGTCTTATTCCCTGCCTCTGATTCCCCGCCTATGATTCCCCATCTGTGATTCACAACCTCTGATGCCCCACCTCTGATTCCCCATATCTGATTCCCTGCCTCTGATTCCCCGCCTCTGATTCCCCACCTCTGTTTCCCCATATCTGATTCCCCGCCTCTGATTCCCCAAATCTAATACCCCGCCTCTGATTCCCCAGCTCTGATTCCCCGCCTCTGATTCCCCGCATCTGATTCCCTGCCTCTGATTCCCCGCCTCTGATTCCAGGCCTCTGATTCCCAGCATCTGATTCCGGCCTCTGATTCCCGGCCTCTGATTCCCTGCTTCTGATTCTGATTCCCTGCCTCTGATTCCCCATCTCTGATTCCGCACATCTGATTCCCTGCCTCTGATTCCCCACCTCTGATTCCCCATATCTGATTCCCCGCCTCTGTTTCCCCGCCTCTGATTCCCCGCCTCTGTTTCCCAATATCTAAGTCCCCACCTCTGATTCCCCAAATCTGATTCCCCACCTCTGATTCCCCAGCTCTGATTCCCCGCCTCTGATTCACCGCATCTGATACCCTGCATCTGATTCCAAGCCTCTGATTCCCTGCCTCTGATTCCCAACCTCTGATTCCCCACCTCTGATTCCCCATATGTGATTCCCCGCCTCTGTTTCCCCGCCTCGGATTCCCCGCCTCTGTTTCCCCATATCTGATTCCCGGCCTCTGATTCCCCGCCTCAGATTCCCCATATCTGATTCCCTGCCTCTGATTCCCCAACTCTGATTCCCCGCCTCTGATTCCCCAGCTCTGAATCCCCGCCTCTGATTCCCCGCGTCTGATTCCCTGCCTCTGATTCCCCGCCTTGATTCCCCATCTCTGATTCACAACCTCTGATTCCCCACCTCTGATTCCCTATATTTGATTCCCCGCCTCTGTTTCCCCGCCTCTGATTCCCCGCCTCTGATTCCCCATATCTGATTCCCCGCCTCTGATTGCCCACCTCTGATTCCCAGCCTCTGATTCGCCAGCTCTGATTCCCCGCCTCTGATTCCCCGCATCTGATTCCCTGCCTCTGATTCCCTGCCTCTGATTCCCCATCTCTGATTCACCGCATTTGATTCGCCACCTCTGATTCCCCATCTCTGATTCCCCAACTCTGTTTCCCCGCCTCTGATTCCCCGCCTCTGATTCTCCATATCTCATTCCCCGCCTCTGAATCCCCATCTCTGATTCCCGGACTCTGATTCCCCTCCTCTGATTCCCGGCCTCTTATTCCCAGCATCTGATTCCCGGCCTCTGATTCCCGGCCTCTGATTCCCCGCTTCTGATTCCCTGCCTCTGATTCCCCATCTCTGATTCCGCACATCTGATTCCCTGCCTCTGATTCCCCACCTCTGATTCCCCATATCTGATTCCCCGCCTCTGTTTCCCCGCCTCTGATTCCCCGCCTCTGTTTCCCTATATCTAATTCCCCACCTCTGATGCCCCAACTCTGATTCCCCGCCTCTGCTTCCCCAGCTCTGATTCCCCGCCTCTGATTCCCTGCATCCGATTCCCCATATCTGATTCCCCGCCTCTGTTTCCCCGCCTCTGATTCCCCGCCTCTGTTTCCCCATATCTGATTCCCGCCTCTGATTCCCAACTATGATTCTCCGCCTCTGATTCCCCTGCTCTGATTCCCTGCCTCTGATTCCCCGCGTTCTATTCCCTGCCTCTGATTCCCCGCCTGTGATTCCCCATCACTGATTCACCACCTCTGTTTGCCCGCCTCTGATTCCCCGCCTCTGTTTCCCCTTATCTGATTCCCCGCCTCTGAATCCCCAACTCTGATTCCCTGCCTCAGATTCCCCAGCTCTGATTCCCCGCCTTTGATTCCCCCCGTCTGATTCCCAGCCTCTGAATCCCCGTGTCTGATTTCCTGCCTCTGATTCCCCGCCTCTGATTCCCCATCTCTGATTCACCGCCTCTGATTCCCCACCTCTGATTCCCCATCTCTGATTCCGCACATCCAATTCCCTGCCTCTGATTCCCCAACTCTGATTCCCCACCTCTGATTCCCCAGCTCTGATTCCCCGCCTCAGATTCCCCGCGTCTGATTCCATGCCTCTTATTCCCCGCCTCTGATTCCCTGCCTCTGATTCCCCATATCTGATTCCCCGCCTCTGATTCCCCAACTCTGATTCCCCGCTTCTGATTCCCCAGCTCTGAATCCCCGCCTCTGATTCCCCGCTTCTGATTCCCTGCCTCTGATTCCCCGCCTCTGATTCCCCATCTGTGATTCACAACCTCTGATGCCCCTCCTCTGATTCCCCATATCTGATTCCCCGCCTCTGTTTCCCCGCCTCTGATTCCCCGCCTCTGATTCCCCATATCTGATTCCCCTCCTCTGATTGCCCACCTCTGATTCCCGGCGTCTGATACCCTGCCTCTGATTCCCCGCCTCTGATTCCCCATCTCTGATTCACCACCTCTGATTCCCGGCCTCTGATTCCCCATCTCTGATTCCGCACATCCGATTCCCTGCCTATGTTTCCCCACCTCTGATTCCCCGCCTCTGATTCCCCATATATGATTCCCTGCCTCTGTTTCCCCGCCTCTGATTCCCTACCTCTGTTTCCCCATATCTGATTCCCCGCCTCTGATTCCCCGCCTCTGATTCCCCAGCTCTGATTCCCCGCCTCTGATTCCCCGCATCTGATTCCCTGCCTCTGATTCCCCGCCTCTGATTCCAGGCCTCTGATTCCCATCATCTGATTCCGGCCTCTGATTCCCGGCCTCTGATTCCCTGCTTCTGATTCTGATTCCCTGCCTCTGATTCCCTATCTCTGATTCCGCACATCTGATTCCCTGCCTCTGATTCCACACCTCTGATTCCCCATATCTGATTCCCCACCTCTGTTTCCCCGCCTCTGATTCCCCGCCTCTGTTTCCCAATATCTAAGTCCCCACCTCTGATTCCCCAAATCTGATTCCCCACCTCTGATTCCCCAGCTCTGATTCCCCGCCTCTGATGCCCCGCATCTGATTCCCTGCATCTGATTCCAAGCCTCTGATTCCCCACCTCTGATTCCCCATATCTGATTCCCCGCCTCTGTTTCCCCGCCTCGGATTCCCCGCCTCTGTTTCCCCATATCTGATTCCCGGCCTCTGATTCCCCGCCTCTGATTCCCCGCCTCTGATTCCCCGCCTCTGATTCCATGCCTCTGATTCCCAACCTCTGATTCCCCACCTCTGATTCCCCATATCTGATTCCCCGCCTCTGTTTCCCCGCCTCTGATTCCCCGCCTCTGATTCCCAACTCTGATTCCCCACCTCTGATTCCCCAGCTCTGATTCCCCGTGTTTGATTCCCTGCCTCTGATTCCCTGCCCTGATTCCCCATCTCTGTTTCACCGCCTTTGATTCGCCACCTCTGATTCCACATATCTGATTCCCCGCCTCTGTTTCCCCGACTCTGATTCCCTTCCTCTGATTCCCAACCTCTGATTCCACACCTCTGATTCCCCATATCTGATTCCCCGCCTCTATTTCCCCATATCTGAATCCCTGCCTCTGATTCCCCAACTCTGATTCCCCGCCTCTGATTCCCCAGCTCTGATTCCCCGACTCTGATTCCCGGCGTCCGATTCCCTGCCTCTGATTTCCCGCCTCTGATTCCCCATCTCTGATTCCCCGCCTCTGATTCCCCGTGTCTGATTCCCTGCCTCTGATTCCCCGCCTCTGATTCCCCGCCTCTGATTCCCTGCAACTGACTCCCTGCCCCTGATTCCCCACCTCTGATTCCCCATATCTGATTCCCCGCCTCTGTTTCCCCGCCTCTGATTCCCCGCCTCTGATTCCCCATATCTGATTCCCTGCCTCTGATTCCCCAACTCTGATTCCCTGCCTCTGATTCCCCAGCTCTGAATCCCCGCCTCTGATTCCCCGTGTCTGATTCCCTGCCTCTGATTCCCCGCCTTGATTCCCCATCTCTGATTCACAACCTCTGATTCCCCACCTCTGATTCCCTATATTTGATTCCCCGCCTCTGTTTCCCCGCCTCTGATTCCCCGCCTCTGATTCCCCATATCTGATTCCCCGCCTCTGATTGCCCACCTCTGATTCCCCGCCTCTGATTCGCCAGCTCTGATTCCCCGCCTCTGATTCCCCGCATCTGATTCCCTGCCTCTGATTCCCCGCCTCTGATTCCCCATCTCTGATTCACCGCCTTTGATTCGCCACCTCTGATTCCCCATATCTGATTCCCCACCTCTGTTTCCCGGCCTCTGATTCCCCGCCTCTGATTCTCCATATCTCATTCCCCGCCTCTGAATCCCCATCTCTGATTCCCGGACTCTGATTCCCCACCTCTGATTCCCGGCCTCTTATTCCCAGCATCTGATTCCCGGCCACTGATTCCCGGCCTCTGATTCCCAGCTTCTGATTCTGATTCCCTGCCTCTGATTTCCCATCTCTGATTCCGCACATCTGATTCCCTGCCTCTGATTCCCCACCTCTGATTCCCCATATCTGATTCCCCGCCTCTGTTTCCCCGCCTCTGATTCCCCGCCTCTGTTTCCCAATATCAAAGTCCCCACCTCTGATTCCCCAAATCTGATTCCCCACCTCTGATTCCCCAGCTCTGATTCCCCGCCTCTGATTCCCCGCATCTGATACCCTGCATCTGATTCCAAGCCTCTGATTCCCTGCCTCTGATTCCCAACCTCTGATTCCCCACCTCTGATTCCCCATATCTGATTCCCCGCCTCTGTTTCCCCGCCTCGGATTCCCCGCCTCTGTTTCCCCATATCTGATTCCCGGCCTCTGATTCCCCGCCTCTGATTCCCCATATCTGATTCCCTGCCTCTGATTCCCCAACTCTGATTCCCCGCCTCTGATTCCCCAGCTCTGAATCCCCGCCTCTGATTCCCCGCGTCTGATTCCCTGCCTCTGATTCCCCGCCTTGATTCCCCATCTCTGATTCACAACCTCTGATTCCCCACCTCTGATTCCCTATATTTGATTCCCCGCCTCTGTTTCCCCGCCTCTGATTCCCCGCCTCTGATTCCCCATATCTGATTCCCCGCCTCTGATTGCCCACCTCTGATTCCCAGCCTCTGATTCGCCAGCTCTGATTCCCCGCCTCTGATTCCCCGCATCTGATTCCCTGCCTCTGATTCCCTGCCTCTGATTCCCCATCTCTGATTCACCGCCTTTGATTCGCCACCTCTGATTCCCCATATCTGATTCCCCAACTCTGTTTCCCCGCCTCTGATTCCCCGCCTCTGATTCTCCATATCTCATTCCCCGCCTCTGAATCCCCATCTCTGATTCCCGGACTCTGATTCCCCTCCTCTGATTCCCGGCCTCTTATTCCCAGCATCTGATTCCCGGCCTCTGATTCCCGGCCTCTGATTCCCCGCTTCTGATTCCCTGCCTCTGATTCCCCATCTCTGATTCCGCACATCTGATTCCCTGCCTCTGATTCCCCACCTCTGATTCCCCATATCTGATTCCCCGTCTCTGTTTCCCCGCCTCTGATTCCCCGCCTCTGTTTCCCTATATCTAATTCCCCACCTCTGATGCCCCAACTCTGATTCCCCGCCTCTGATTCCCCAGCTCTGATTCCCCGCCTCTGATTCCCTGCATCCGATTCCCCATATCTGATTCCCCGCCTATGTTTCCCCGCCTCCGATTCCCCGCCTCTGTTTCCCCATATCTGATTCCCGCCTCTGATTCCCAAATATGATTCTCCGCCTCTGATTCCCCAGCTCTGATTCCCTGCCTCTGATTCCCCGCGTTCTATTCCCTGCCTCTGATTCCCCGCCTGTGATTCCCCATCACTGATTCACCACCTCTGATTCCCTACCTCTGATTCCCCATATCTAATTCCCCGCCTCTGTTTGCCCGCCTCTGATTCCCCGCCTCTGTTTCCCCATATCTGATTCCCCGCCTCTGAATCCCCAACTCTGATTCCCTGCCTCAGATTCCCCAGCTCTGATTCCCCGCCTTTGATTCCCCCCGTCTGATTCCCAGCCTCTGAATCCCCGTGTCTGATTTCCTGCCTCTGATTCCCCGCCTCTGATTCCCCATCTCTGATTCACCGCCTCTGATTCCCCACCTCTGATTCCCCATCTCTGATTCCGCACATCCAATTCCCTGCCTCTGATTCCCCAACTCTGATTCCCCACCTCTGATTCCCCAGCTCTGATTCCCCGCCTCAGATTCCCCGCGTCTGATTCCCTGCCTCTTATTCCCCGCCTCTGATTCCCTGCCTCTGATTCCCCATATCTGATTCCCCGCCTCTGATTCCCCAACTCTGATTCCCCGCTTCTGATTCCCCAGCTCTGAATCCCCGCCTCTGATTCCCCACGTCTGATTCCCTGCCTCTGATTCCCCGCCTCTGATTCCCCATCTGTGATTCACAACCTCTGATTCCCCACCTCTGATTCCCCATATCTGATTCCCCGCCTCTGTTTCCCCGCCTCTGATTCCCCATATCTGATTCCCCGCCTCTGATTGCCCACCTCTGACTCCCCGCGTCTGATACCCTGCCTCTGATTCCCCGCCTCTGATTCCCCATCTCTGATTCACCACCTCTGATTCCCGGCCTCTGATTCCCCATCTCTGATTCCGCACATCCGATTCCCTGCCTATGTTTCCCCACCTCTGATTCCCCGCCTCTGATTCCCCATATCTGATTCCCTGCCTCAGTTTCCCCGCCTCTGATTCCCTACCTCTGTTTCCCCATATCTGATTCCCCGCCTCTGATTCCCCAACTCTAATACCCCGCCTCTGATTCCCCAGCTCTGATTCCCCGCCTCTGATTCCCTGCATCTGATTCCCTGCCTCTGATTCCCCGCCTCTGATTCCAGGCCTCTGATTCCCATCATCTGATTCCGGCCTCTGATTCCCGGCCTCTGATTCCCTGCTTCTGATTCTGATTCCCTGCCTCTGATTCCCTATCTCTGATTCCGCACATCTGATTCCCTGCCTCTGATTCCCCACCTCTGATTCCCCATATCTGATTCCCCACCTCTGTTTCC
The DNA here is from genome assembly GCF_036971445.1 of Narcine bancroftii. Classification (NCBI taxonomy): domain Eukaryota; kingdom Metazoa; phylum Chordata; class Chondrichthyes; order Torpediniformes; family Narcinidae; genus Narcine; species Narcine bancroftii. The sequence goes on from NW_027211886.1 coordinate 10,524, forward strand.
CCGCCTCTGATTCCCCGCCTCTGTTTCCCAATATCTAAGTCCCCACCTCTGATTCCCCAAATCTGATTCCCCACCTCTGATTTCCCAGCTCTGATTCCCCGCCTCTGATGCCCCGCATCTGATTCCCTGCATCTGATTCCAAGCCTCTGATTCCCTGCCTCTGATTCCCAACCTCTGATTCCCCACCTCTGATTCCCCATATCTGATTCCCCGCCTCTGTTTCCCCGCCTCGGATTCCCCGCCTCTGTTTCCCCATATCTGATTCCCCACATCTGATTCCCCGCCTCTGTTTCCCCGCCTCTGATTCCCCGCCTCTGATTCCCCATATCTGATTCCCTGCCTCTGATTCCCCAACTCTGATTCCCCGCCTCTGATTCCCCAGCTCTGAATCCCCGCCTCTGATTCCCCGCGTCTGATTCCCTGCCTCTGTTTCCCCGCCTTGATACCCCATCTCTGATTCACAACCTCTGATTCCCCACCTCTGATTCCCTATATTTGATTCCCCGCCTCTGTTTCCCCGCCTCTGATTCCCCGCCTCTGATTCCCCATATCTGTTTCCCCGCCTCTGATTGCCCACCTCTGATTCCCAGCCTCTGATTCGCCAGCTCAGATTCCCCGCCTCTGATTCCCCGCATCTGATTCCCTGCCTCTGATTCCCCGCCTCTGATTCCCCATCTCTGATTCACCGCCTTTGATTCGCCACCTCTTATTCCCCATATCTGATTCCCCACCTCTGATTCCCGGCCTCTTATTCCCAGCATCTGATTCCCGGCCTCTGATTCCCGGCCTCTGATTCCCCGCTTCTGATTCTGATTCCCTGCCTCTTATTCCCCATCTCTGATTCCGCACATCTGATTCCCTGCCTCTGATTCCCCACCTCTGATTCCCCATATCTGATTCCCCGCCTCTGTTTCCCCGCCTCTGATTCCCCGCCTCTGTTTCCCTATATCTAATTCCCCACCTCTGATGCCCCAACTCTGATTCCCCGCCTCTGATTCCCCAGCTCTGATTCCCCGCCTCTGATTCCCTGCATCCGATTCCCCATATCTGATTCCCCGCCTCTGTTTCACCGCCTCTGATTCCCCGCCTCTGTTTCCCCATATCTGATTCCCGCCTCTGATTCCCAACAATGAATCCCCTCCTCTGATTCCCCAGCTCTGATTCCCTGCCTCTGATTCCCCGCGTTCTATTCCCTGCCTCTGATTCCCCGCCTGTGATTCCCCATCACTGATTCACCACCTCTGATTCCCTACCTCTGATTCCCCATATCTAATTCCCCGCCTCTGTTTGCCCGCCTCTGATTCCCCGCCTCTGTTTCCCCATATCTGATTCCCCGCCTCTGAATCCCCAACTCTGATTCCCTGCCTCAGATTCCCCAGCTCTGATTCCCCGCCTTTGATTCCCCCCGTCTGATTCCCAGCCTCTGAATCCCCGTGTCTGATTTCCTGCCTCTGATTCCCCGCCTCTGATTCCCCATCTCTGATTCACCGCCTCTGATTCCCCACCTCTGATTCCCCCTCTCTGATTCCGCACATCCAATTCCCTGCCTCTGATTCCCCAACTCTGATTCCCCACCTCTGATTCCCCAGCTCTGATTCCCCGCCTCAGATTCCCCGCGTCTGATTCCCTGCCTCTGATTCCCCGCCTCTGATTCCCTGCCTCTGATTCCCCATATCTGATTCCCCGCTTCTGATTCCCCAACTCTGATTCCCCGCTTCTGATTCCCCAGCTCTGAATCCCCGCCTCTGATTCCCCGCGTCTTATTCCCTGCCTCTGATTCACCGCCTCTGATTCCCCATCTGTGATTCACAACCTCTGATGCCCCACCTCTGATTCCCCATATCTGATTCCCTGCCTCTGTTTCCCCGCCTCTGATTCCCCACCTCTGTTTCCCCATATCTGATTCCCCGCCTCTGATTCCCCAACTCTAATACCCCGCCTCTGATTCCCCAGCTCTGATTCCCCGCCTCTGATTCCCCGCATCTGATTCCCTGCCTCTGATTCCCCGCCTCTGATTCCAGGCCTCTGATTCCCAGCATCTGATTCCGGCCTCTGATTCCCGGCCTCTGATTCCCTGCTTCTGATTCTGATTCCCTGCCTCTGATTCCCCATCTCTGATTCCGCGCATCTGATTCCCTGCCTCTGATTCCCCACCTCTGATTCCCCATATCTGATTCCCCGCCTCTGTTTCCCCGCCTCTGATTCCCCGCCTCTGTTTCCCAATATCTAAGTCCCCACCTCTGATTCCCCAAATCTGATTCCCCACCTCTGATTCCCCAGCTCTGATTCCCCGCCTCTGATTCCCCGCATCTGATACCCTGCATCTGATTCCAAGCCTCTGATTCCCTGCCTCTGATTCCCAACCTCTGATTCCCCACCTCTGATTCCCCATATCTGATTCCCCACCTCTGTTTCCCCGCCTCGGATTCCCCGCCTATGTTTCCCCATATCTGATTCCCGGCCTCTGATTCCCCGCCTCTGATTCCCCATATCTGATTCCCTGCCTCTGATTTCCCAACTCTGATTCCCCGCCTCTGATTCCTCAGCTCTGAATCCCCGCCTCTGATTCCCCGCGTCTGATTCCCTGCCTCTGATTCCCCGCCTTGATTCCCCATCTCTGATTCACAACCTCTGATTCCCCACCTCTGATTCCCTATATTTGATTCCCCGCCTCTGTTTCCCCGCCTCTGATTCCCCGCCTCTGATTCCCCATATCTGATTCCCCGCCTCTGATTGACCACCTCTGATTCCCAGCCTCTGATTCGCCAGCTCTGATTCCCCGCCTCTGATTCCCCGCATCTGATTCCCTGCCTCTGATTCCCTGCCTCTGATTCCCCATCTCTGATTCACCGCCTTTGATTCGCCACCTCTGATTCCCCATATCTGATTCCCCAACTCTGTTTCCCCGCCTCTGATTCCCCGCCTCTGATTCTCCATATCTCATTCCCCGCCTCTGAATCCCCATCTCTGATTCCCCGCCTCTGATTCCCCAGCTCTGATTCCCCGCCTCTGATTCCCTGCATCCGATTCCCCATATCTGATTCCCCGCCTCTGTTGCCCCGCCTCTGATTCCCCGCCTCTGTTTCCCCATATCTGATTCCCGCCTCTGATTCCCAACTATGATTCTCCGCCTCTGATTCCCCAGCTCTGATTCCCTGATTCTGATTCCCCGCGTTCTATTCCCTGCCTCTGATTCCCCGACTGTGATTCCCCATCACTGATTCACCACCTCTGATTCCCTACCTCTGATTCCCCATATCTAATTCCCCGCCTCTGTTTGCCCGCCTCTGATTCCACGCCTCTGTTTCCCCATATCTGATTCCCCGCCTCTGAATCCCCAACTCTGATTCCCTGCCTCAGATTCCCCAGCTCTGATTCCCCGCCTTTGATTCCCCCCGTCTGATTCCCAGCCTCTGAATCCCCGTGTCTGATTTCCTGCCTCTGATTCCCCGCCTCTGATTCCCCATCTCTGATTCACCGCCTCTGATTCCCCACCTCTGATTCCCCATCTCTGATTCCGCACATCCAATTCCCTGCCTCTGATTCCCCAACTCTGATACCCCACCTCTGATTCCCCAGCTATGATTCCCCGCCTCAGATTCCCCGCGTCTGATTCCATGCCTCTTATTCCCCGCCTCTGATTCCCTGCCTCTGATTCCCCATATCTGATTCACCGCCTCTGATTCCCCAACTCTGATTCCCCGCTTCTGATTCCCCAGCTCTGAATCCCCGCCTCTGATTCCCCGCGTCTGATTCCCTGCCTCTGATTCCCCGCCTCTGATTCCCCATCTGTGATTCACAACCTCTGATGCCCCTCCTCTGATTCCCCATATCTGATTCCCCGCCTCTGTTTCCCCGCCTCTGATTCCCCGCCTCTGATTCCCCATATCTGATTCCCCGCCTCTTATTGCCCACCTCTGATTCCCCGCGTCTGATACCCTGCCTCTGATTCCCCGCCTCTGATTCCCCATCTCTGATTCACCACCTCTGATTCCCGGCCTCTGATTCCCCATCTCTGATTCCGCACATCCGATTCCCTGCCTATGTTTCCCCACCTCTGATTCCCCGCCTCTGATTCCCCATATCTGATTCCCTGCCTCTGTTTCCCCGCCTCTGATTCCCTACCTCTGTTTCCCCATATCTGATTCCCCGCCTCTGATTCCCCAACTCTAATACCCCGCCTCTGATTCCCCAGCTCTGATTCCCCGCCTCTGATTCCCCGCATCTGATTCCCTGCCTCTGATTCCCCGCCTCTGATTCCAGGCCTCTGATTCCCATCATCTGATTCCGGCCTCTGATTCCCGGCCTCTGATTCCCTGCTTCTGATTCTGATTCCCTGCCTCTGATTCCCTATCTCTGATTCCGCACATCTGATTCCCTGCCTCTGATTCCCCACCTCTGATTCTCCATATCTGATTCCCCACCTCTGTTTCCCCGCCTCTGATTCCCCGCCTCTGTTTCCCAATATCTAAGTCCCCACCTCTGATTCCCCAAATCTGATTCCCCACCTCTGATTCCCCAGCTCTGATTCCCCGCCTCTGATGCCCCGCATCTGATTCCCTGCATCTGATTCCAAGCCTCTGATTCCCTGCCTCTGATTCCCAACCTCTGATTCCCCACCTCTGATTCCCCATATCTGATTCCCCGCCTCTGTTTCCCCGCCTCGGATTCCCCGCCTCTGTTTCCCCATATCTGATTCCCGGCCTCTGATTCCCCGCCTCTGATTCCCCGCCTCTGATTCCCCGCCTCTGATTCCATGCCTCTGATTCCCAACCTCTGATTCCCCACCTCTGATTCCCCATATCTGATTCCCCGCCTCTGTTTCCCCGCCTCTGATTCCCCGCCTCTGATTCCCAACTCTGATTCCCCACCTCTGATTCCCCAGCTCTGATTCCCCGTGTTTGATTCCCTGCCTCTGATTCCCTGCCCTGATTCCCCATCTCTGTTTCACCGCCTTTGATTCGCCACCTCTGATTCCACATATCTGATTCCCCGCCTCTGTTTCCCCGACTCTGATTCCCTTCCTCTGATTCCCAACCTCTGATTCCACACCTCTGATTCCCCATATCTGATTCCCCGCCTCTATTTCCCCATATTTGAATCCCTGCCTCTGATTCCCCAACTCTGATTCCCCGCCTCTGATTCCCCAGCTCTGATTCCCCGACTCTGATTCCCGGCGTCCGATTCCCTGCCTCTGATTCCCCGCCTCTGATTCCCCATCTCTGATTCCCCGCCTCTGATTCCCCGTGTCTGATTCCCTGCCTCTGATTCCCCGCCTCTGATTCCCCGCCTCTGATTCCCTGCAACTGACTCCCTGCCCCTGATTCCCCACCTCTGATTCCCCATATCTGATTCCCCGCCTCTGTTTCCCCGACTCTGATTCCCCGCCTCTGATTCCCCATATCTGATTCCCTGCCTCTGATTCCCCAACTCTGATTCCCTGCCTCTGATTCCCCAGCTCTGAATCCCCGCCTCTGATTCCCCGTGTCTGATTCCCTGCCTCTGATTCCCCGCCTTGATTCCCCATCTCTGATTCACAACCTCTGATTCCCCACCTCTGATTCCCTATATTTGATTCCCCGCCTCTGTTTCCCCGCCTCTGATTCCCCGCCTCTGATTCCCCATATCTGATTCCCCGCCTCTGATTGCCCACCTCTGATTCCCCGCCTCTGATTCGCCAGCTCTGATTCCCCGCCTCTGATTCCCCGCATCTGATTCCCTGCCTCTGATTCCCCGCCTCTGATTCCCCATCTCTGATTCACCGCCTTTGATTCGCCACCTCTGATTCCCCATATCTGATTCCCCACCTCTGTTTCCCGGCCTCTGATTCCCCGCCTCTGATTCTCCATATCTCATTCCCCGCCTCTGAATCCCCATCTCTGATTCCCGGACTCTGATTCCCCACCTCTGATTCCCGGCCTCTTATTCCCAGCATCTGATTCCCGGCCTCTGATTCCCGGCCTCTGATTCCCCGCTTCTGATTCTGATTCCCTGCCTCTGATTCCCCATCTCTGATTCCGCACATCTGATTCCCTGACTCTGATTCCCCACCTCTGATTCCCCATATCTGATTCCCCGCCTCTGTTTCCCCGCCTCTGATTCCCCGCCTCTGTTTCCCTATATCTAATTCCCCACCTCTGATGCCCCAACTCTGATTCCCCGCCTCTGATTCCCCAGCTCTGATTCCCCGCCTCTGATTCCCCGCATCCGATTCCCCATATCTGATTCCCCGCCTCTGTTTCCCCGCCTCTGATTCCCCGCCTCTGTTTCCCCATATCTGATTCCCCGCCTCTGATTCCCAGCTATGATTCCCCGCCTCTGATTCCCCAGCTCTGATTCCCTGCGTCTGATTCCCTGCGTTCTATTCCCTGCCTCTGATTCCCCGCCTGTGATTCCCCATCACTGATTCACCACCTCTGATTCCCCACCTCTGATTCCCCATATCTAATTCCCCGCCTCTGTTTGCCCGCCTCTGATTCCCCGCCTCTGTTTCCCCATATCTGATTCCCCGTCTCTGAATCCCCAACTCTGATTCCCTGCCTCTGATTCCCCAGCTCTGATTCCCCGCCTTTGATTCCCCCCGTCTGATTCCCAGCCTCTGAATCCCCGTGTCTGATTTCCTGCCTCTGATTCCCCGCCTCTGATTCCCCATCTCTGATTCCTCTGATTCCCCACATCTGATTCCCCATCTCTGATTCCGCACATCCGATTCCCTGCCTCTGATTCCCCAACTCTGATTCCCCACCTCTGATTCCCCAGCTCTGATTCCCCGCCTCAGATTCCCCGCGTCTGATTCCCTGCCTCTGATTCCCCGCCTCTGATTCCCCATCTCTGATTCCCCACCTCTGATTCCCCGTGTCTGATTCCCTGCCTCTGATTCCCCGCCTCTGAATCCCAGCCTCTGATTCCCCATATCTGATTCCCCGCCTCTGATTCCCTGCCTCTGATTCCCCAGCTCTGATTCCCCGCCTTTGATTCCCCCCGTCTGATTCCCAGCCTCTGAATCCCCGTGTCTGATTTCCTGCCTCTGATTCCCCGCCTCTGATTCCCCATCTCTGATTCACCGCCTCTGATTCCACATCTCTGATTCCCCACCTCTGATTCCCCATATCTGATTCCCTGCCTCTGTTTCCCCGCCTCTGATTCCCCACCTCTGTTTCCCCATATCTGATTCCCCGCCTCTGATTCCCCAACTCGAATACCCCACCTCTGATTCCCCAGCTCTGATTCCCCGCCTCTGATTCCCCGCATCTGATTCCCTGCCTCTGATTCCCCGCCTCTGATTCCAGGCCTCTGATTCCCAGCATCTGATTCCGGCCTCTGATTCCCGGCCTCTGATTCCCTGCTTCTGATTCTGATTCCCTGCCTCTGATTCCCCATCTCTGATTCCGCACATCTGATTCCTTGCCTCTGATTCCCCACCTCTGATTCCCCATATCTGATTCCCCGCCTGGGTTTCCCCGCCTCTGATTCCCCGCCTCTGTTTCCCAATATCTAAGTCCCCGCCTCTGATTCCCCAAATCTGATTCCCCACCTCTGATTCCCCAGCTCTGATTCCCCGCCTCTGATTCCCCGCATCTGATTCCCTGCATCTGATTCCAAGCCTCTGATTCCCTGCCTCTGATTCCCAACCTCTGATTCCCCACCTCTGATTCCCCATATCTGATTCCCCGCCTCTGTTTCCCCGCCTCGGATTCCCAGCCTCTGTTTTCCCATATCTGATTCCCGGCCTCTGATTCCCCGCCTCTGATTCCCCGCCTCTGATTCCCTGCCTCTGATTCCCCATCTCCGATTCCGCACATCTGATTCCCTTCCTCTGATTCCCCGCCTCTGATACCCCGCCTCTGATTCCCTGCCTCTGATTCCCAACCTCGGATTCCCCACCTCTGAATCCCCATATCTGATTCCCCTCCTCTGTTTCCCCGCCTCTGATTCCCCGCCTCTGATTCCCAACTCTGATTCCCCGCCTCTGATTCCCCAGCTCTGATTCCCCGTGTTTGATTCCGTGCCTCTGATTCCCTGCCCTGATTCCCCATCTCTGTTTCACCGCCTTTGATTCGCCACCTCTGATTCCCCATATCTGATTCCCCGCCTCTGTTTCCCCGACTCTGATTCCCTGCCTCTGATTCCCAACCTCTGATTCCACACCTCTGATTCCCCATATCTGATTCCCCGCCTCTATTTCCCCATATCTGATTCGCAGCCTCTGATTCCCCAACTCTGATTCCCCGCCTCTGATTCCCCAGCTCTGATTCCCCGACTCTGATTCACGGAGTCCGATTCCCTGCCTCTGATTCCCCGCCTCTGATTCCCCATCTCTGATTCCCCGCCTCCGATTCCCCGTGTCTGATTCCCTGCCTCTGATTCCCCGCCTCTGATTCCCCGCCTCTGATTCCCTGCCACTGATTCCCTGCCTCTGATTCCCCAATTCTGATTCCCCATATCTGATTCCCCGCCTCTGTTTCCCCGCCTCTGATTCCCCGCCTCTGTTTCCCCATATCTGATTCCCTGCCTCTGATTCCCCAACTCTGATTCACCGCCTCTGATTCCCCAGCTCTGAATCCCCGCCTCTGATTCCCCGCGTCTGATTCCCTGCCTCTGATTCCCCGCCTTGATTCCCCATCTCTGATTCACAACCTGTGATTCCCCACCTCTGATTCCCTATATTTGACTCCCCGCCTCTGTTTCCCCGCCTCTGATTCGCAACCTCTAATTCCCCACCTCTGATTCCCCATATCTGATTCCCCGCCTCTGTTATTCTGCCTCTGATTCCCGGCCTCTGTTTCCCCATATCTGATTCCCCTCCTCTGATTCCCCAACTCTGATTCCCCACCTCTGATTCCCCAGCTCTGATTCCCCGCCTTTTATTCCCGGCCTCTGATTCCCTGCCACTGATTCCCCGCCCCTGATTCCCCACCTCTGATTCCCCATATCTGATTCCCCGCCACTGTTTCCCCAGCTCTGATTCCCCGCCTCTGATTCCCGGCGTCCGATTCCCTGCCTCTGATTCCCCGCCTCTGATTCCCCATCTCTGATTCACCACCTCTGATTCCCCGCCTCTGTTTCCCCGCCTCTGATTCCCCGCCTCTGTTTCCCCGCCTCTGATTCCCCGCCTCTGATTCCCAACTCTGATTCCCCACCTCTGATTCCCCAGCTCTGATTCCCCGTGTTTGATTCCCTGCCTCTGATTCCCTGCCCTGATTCCCCATCTCTGTTTCACCGCCTTTGATTCGCCACCTCTGATTCCACATATCTGATTCCCCGCCTCTGTTTCCCCGACTCTGATTCCCTTCCTCTGATTCCCAACCTCTGATTCCACACCTCTGATTCCCCATATCTGATTCCCCGCCTCTATTTCCCCATATCTGAATCCCTGCCTCTGATTCCCCAACTCTGATTCCCCGCCTCTGATTCCCCAGCTCTGATTCCCCGACTCTGATTCCCGGCGTCCGATTCCCTGCCTCTGATTCCCCGCCTCTGATTCCCCATCTCTGATTCCCCACCTCTGATTCCCCGTGTCTGATTCCCTGCCTCTGATTCCCCGCCTCTGATTCCCCGCCTCTGATTCCCTGCAACTGACTCCCTGCCCCTGATTCCCCACCTCTGATTCCCCATATCTGATTCCCCGCCTCTGTTTCCCCGACTCTGATTCCCCGCCTCTGATTCCCCATATCTGATTCCCTGCCTCTGATTCCCCAACTCTGATTCCCTGCCTCTGATTCCCCAGCTCTGAATCCCCGCCTCTGATTCCCCGTGTCTGATTCCCTGCCTCTGATTCCCCGCCTTGATTCCCCATCTCTGATTCACAACCTCTGATTCCCCACCTCTGATTCCCTATATTTGATTCCCCGCCTCTGTTTCCCCGCCTCTGATTCCCCGCCTCTGATTCCCCATATCTGATTCCCCGCCTCTGATTGCCCACCTCTGATTCCCCGCCTCTGATTCGCCAGCTCTGATTCCCCGCCTCTGATTCCCCGCATCTGATTCCCTGCCTCTGATTCCCCGCCTCTGATTCCCCATCTCTGATTCACCGCCTTTGATTCGCCACCTCTGATTCCCCATATCTGATTCCCCACCTCTGTTTCTAGGCCTCTGATTCCCCGCCTCTGATTCTCCATATCTCATTCCCCGCCTCTGAATCCCCATCTCTGATTCCCGGACTCTAATTCCCCACCTCTGATTCCCGGCCTCTTATTCCCAGCATCTGATTCCCGGCCTCTGATTCCCGGCCTCTGATTCCCCGCTTCTGATTCTGATTCCCTGCCTCTGATTCCCCATCTCTGATTCCGCACATCTGATTCCCTGCCTCTGATTCCCCACCTCTGATTCCCCATATCTGATTCCCCGCCTCTGTTTCCCCGCCTCTGATTCCCCGCCTCTGTTTCCCTATATCTAATTCCCCACCTCTGATGCCCCAACTCTGATTCCCCGCCTCTGATTCCCCAGCTCTGATTCCCCGCCTCTGATTCCCCGCATCCGATTCCCCATATCTGATTCCCCGCCTCTGTTTCCCCGCCTCTGATTCCCCGCCTCTGTTTCCCCATATCTGATTCCCCGCCTCTGATTCCCAGCTATGATTCCCCGCCTCTGATTCCCCAGCTCTGATTCCCTGCGTCTGATTCCCTGCGTTCTATTCCCTGCCTCTGATTCCCCGCCTGTGATTCCCCATCACTGATTCACCACCTCTGATTCCCCACCTCTGATTCCCCATATCTAATTCCCCGCCTCTGTTTGCCCGCCTCTGATTCCCCGCCTCTGTTTCCCCATATCTGATTCCCCGTCTCTGAATCCCCAACTCTGATTCCCTGCCTCTGATTCCCCAGCTCTGATTCCCCGCCTTTCATTCCCCCCGTCTGATTCCCAGCCTCTGAATCCCCGTGTCTGATTTCCTGCCTCTGATTCCCCGCCTCTGATTCCCCATCTCTGATTCCTCTGATTCCCCACATCTGATTCCCCATCTCTGATTCCGCACATCCGATTCCCTGCCTCTGATTCCCCAACTCTGATTCCCCGCCTCTGATTCGCCAGCTCTGATTCCCCGCCTCTGATTCCAGGCCTCTGATTCCCAGCATCTGATTCCGGCCTCTGATTCCAGGCCTCTGATTCCCTGCTTCTGATTCTGATTCCCTGCCTCTGATTCCCCATCTCTGATTCCGCGCATCTGATTCCCTGCCTCTGATTCCCCACCTCTGATTCCCCATATCTGATTCCCCGCCTCTGTTTCCCCGCCTCTGATTCCCCGCCTCTGTTTCCCAATATCTAAGTCCCCACCTCTGATTCCCCAAATCTGATTCCCCACCTCTGATTCCCCAGCTCTGATTCCCCGCCTCTGATTCCCCGCATCTGATACCCTGCATCTGATTCCAAGCCTCTGATTCCCTGCCTCTGATTCCCAACCTCTGATTCCCCACCTCTGATTCCCCATATCTGATTCCCCACCTCTGTTTCCCCGCCTCGGATTCCCCGCCTATGTTTCCCCATATCTGATTCCCGGCCTCTGATTCCCCGCCTCTGATTCCCCATATCTGATTCCCTGCCTCTGATTCCCCAACTCTGATTCCCCGCCTCTGATTCCTCAGCTCTGAATCCCCGCCTCTGATTCCCCGCGTCTGATTCCCTGCCTCTGATTCCCCGCCTTGATTCCCCATCTCTGATTCACAACCTCTGATTCCCCACCTCTGATTCCCAATATTTGATTCCCCGCCTCTGTTTCCCCGCCTCTGATTCCCCGCCTCTGATTCCCCATATCTGATTCCCCGCCTCTGATTGACCACCTCTGATTCCCAGCCTCTGATTCGCCAGCTCTGATTCCCCGCCTCTGATTCCCCGCATCTGATTCCCTGCCTCTGATTCCCTGCCTCTGATTCCCCATCTCTGATTCACCGCCTTTGATTCGCCACCTCTGATTCCCCATATCTGATTCCCCAACTCTGTTTCCCCGCCTCTGATTCCCCGCCTCTGATTCTCCATATCTCATTCCCCGCCTCTGAATCCCCATCTCTGATTCCCCGCCTCTGATTCCCCAGCTCTGATTCCCCGCCTCTGATTCCCTGCATCCGATTCCCCATATCTGATTCCCCGCCTCTGTTGCCCCGCCTCTGATTCCCCGCCTCTGTTTCCCCATATCTGATTCCCGCCTCTGATTCCCAACTATGATTCTCCGCCTCTGATTCCCCAGCTCTGATTCCCTGATTCTGATTCCCCGCGTTCTATTCCCTGCCTCTGATTCCCCGACTGTGATTCCCCATCACTGATTCACCACCTCTGATTCCCTACCTCTGATTCCCCATATCTAATTCCCCGCCTCTGTTTGCCCGCCTCTGATTCCACGCCTCTGTTTCCCCATATCTGATTCCCCGCCTCTGAATCCCCAACTCTGATTCCCTGCCTCAGATTCCCCAGCTCTGATTCCCCGCCTTTGATTCCCCCCGTCTGATTCCCAGCCTCTGAATCCCCGTGTCTGATTTCCTGCCTCTGATTCCCCGCCTCTGATTCCCCATCTCTGATTCACCGCCTCTGATTCCCCACCTCTGATTCCCCATCTCTGATTCCGCACATCCAATTCCCTGCCTCTGATTCCCCAACTCTGATTCCCCACCTCTGATTCCCCAGCTATGATTCCCCGCCTCAGATTCCCCGCGTCTGATTCCATGCCTCTTATTCCCCGCCTCTGATTCCCTGCCTCTGATTCCCCATATCTGATTCACCGCCTCTGATTCCCCAACTCTGATTCCCCGCTTCTGATTCCCCAGCTCTGAATCCCCGCCTCTGATTCCCCGCGTCTGATTCCCTGCCTCTGATTCCCCGCCTCTGATTCCCCATCTGTGATTCACAACCTCTGATGCCCCTCCTCTGATTCCCCATATCTGATTCCCCGCCTCTGTTTCCCCGCCTCTGATTCCCCGCCTCTGATTCCCCATATCTGATTCCCCGCCTCTTATTGCCCACCTCTGATTCCCCGCGTCTGATACCCTGCCTCTGATTCCCCGCCTCTGATTCCCCATCTCTGATTCACCACCTCTGATTCCCGGCCTCTGATTCCCCATCTCTGATTCCGCACATCCGATTCCCTGCCTATGTTTCCCCACCTCTGATTCCCCGCCTCTGATTCCCCATATCTGATTCCCTGCCTCTGTTTCCCCGCCTCTGATTCCCTACCTCTGTTTCCCCATATCTGATTCCCCGCCTCTGATTCCCCAACTCTAATACCCCGCCTCTGATTCCCCAGCTCTGATTCCCCGCCTCTGATTCCCCGCATCTGATTCCCTGCCTCTGATTCCCCGCCTCTGATTCCAGGCCTCTGATTCCCATCATCTGATTCCGGCCTCTGATTCCCGGCCTCTGATTCCCTGCTTCTGATTCTGATTCCCTGCCTCTGATTCCCTATCTCTGATTCCGCACATCTGATTCCCTGCCTCTGATTCCCCACCTCTGATTCTCCATATCTGATTCCCCACCTCTGTTTCCCCGCCTCTGATTCCCCGCCTCTGTTTCCCAATATCTAAGTCCCCACCTCTGATTCCCCAAATCTGATTCCCCACCTCTGATTCCCCAGCTCTGATTCCCCGCCTCTGATGCCCCGCATCTGATTCCCTGCATCTGATTCCAAGCCTCTGATTCCCTGCCTCTGATTCCCAACCTCTGATTCCCCACCTCTGATTCCCCATATCTGATTCCCCGCCTCTGTTTCCCCGCCTCGGATTCCCCGCCTCTGTTTCCCCATATCTGATTCCCGGCCTCTGATTCCCCGCCTCTGATTCCCCGCCTCTGATTCCCCGCCTCTGATTCCATGCCTCTGATTCCCAACCTCTGATTCCCCACCTCTGATTCCCCATATCTGATTCCCCGCCTCTGTTTCCCCGCCTCTGATTCCCCGCCTCTGATTCCCAACTCTGATTCCCCACCTCTGATTCCCCAGCTCTGATTCCCCGTGTTTGATTCCCTGCCTCTGATTCCCTGCCCTGATTCCCCATCTCTGTTTCACCGCCTTTGATTCGCCACCTCTGATTCCACATATCTGATTCCCCGCCTCTGTTTCCCCGACTCTGATTCCCTTCCTCTGATTCCCAACCTCTGATTCCACACCACTGATTCCCCATATCTGATTCCCCGCCTCTATTTCCCCATATTTGAATCCCTGCCTCTGATTCCCCAACTCTGATTCCCCGCCTCTGATTCCCCAGCTCTGATTCCCCGACTCTGATTCCCGGCGTCCGATTCCCTGCCTCTGATTCCCCGCCTCTGATTCCCCATCTCTGATTCCCCGCCTCTGATTCCCCGTGTCTGATTCCCTGCCTCTGATTCCCCGCCTCTGATTCCCCGCCTCTGATTCCCTGCAACTGACTCCCTGCCCCTGATTCCCCACCTCTGATTCCCCATATCTGATTCCCCGCCTCTGTTTCCCCGACTCTGATTCCCCGCCTCTGATTCCCCATATCTGATTCCCTGCCTCTGATTCCCCAACTCTGATTCCCTGCCTCTGATTCCCCAGCTCTGAATCCCCGCCTCTGATTCCCCGTGTCTGATTCCCTGCCTCTGATTCCCCGCCTTGATTCCCCATCTCTGATTCACAACCTCTGATTCCCCACCTCTGATTCCCTATATTTGATTCCCCGCCTCTGTTTCCCCGCCTCTGATTCCCCGCCTCTGATTCCCCATATCTGATTCCCCGCCTCTGATTGCCCACCTCTGATTCCCCGCCTCTGATTCGCCAGCTCTGATTCCCCGCCTCTGATTCCCCGCATCTGATTCCCTGCCTCTGATTCCCCGCCTCTGATTCCCCATCTCTGATTCACCGCCTTTGATTCGCCACCTCTGATTCCCCATATCTGATTCCCCACCTCTGTTTCCCGGCCTCTGATTCCCCGCCTCTGATTCTCCATATCTCATTCCCCGCCTCTGAATCCCCATCTCTGATTCCCGGACTCTGATTCCCCACCTCTGATTCCCGGCCTCTTATTCCCAGCATCTGATTCCCGGCCTCTGATTCCCGGCCTCTGATTCCCCGCTTCTGATTCTGATTCCCTGCCTCTGATTCCCCATCTCTGATTCCGCACATCTGATTCCCTGCCTCTGATTCCCCACCTCTGATTCCCCATATCTGATTCCCCGCCTCTGTTTCCCCGCCTCTGATTCCCCGCCTCTGTTTCCCTATATCTAATTCCCCACCTCTGATGCCCCAACTCTGATTCCCCGCCTCTGATTCCCCAGCTCTGATTCCCCGCCTCTGATTCCCCGCATCCGATTCCCCATATCTGATTCCCCGCCTCTGTTTCCCCGCCTCTGATTCCCCGCCTCTGTTTCCCCATATCTGATTCCCCGCCTCTGATTCCCAGCTATGATTCCCCGCCTCTGATTCCCCAGCTCTGATTCCCTGCGTCTGATTCCCTGCGTTCTATTCCCTGCCTCTGATTCCCCGCCTGTGATTCCCCATCACTGATTCACCACCTCTGATTCCCCACCTCTGATTCCCCATATCTAATTCCCCGCCTCTGTTTGCCCGCCTCTGATTCCCCGCCTCTGTTTCCCCATATCTGATTCCCCGTCTCTGAATCCCCAACTCTGATTCCCTGCCTCTGATTCCCCAGCTCTGATTCCCCGCCTTTGATTCCCCCCGTCTGATTCCCAGCCTCTGAATCCCCGTGTCTGATTTCCTGCCTCTGATTCCCCGCCTTGATTCCCCATCTCTGATTCACAACCTCTGATTCCCCACCTCTGATTCCCTATATTTGATTCCCCGCCTCTGTTTCCCCGCCTCTGATTCCCCGCCTCTGATTCCCCATATCTGATTCCCCGCCTCTGATTGACCACCTCTGATTCCCAGCCTCTGATTCGCCAGCTCTGATTCCCCGCCTCTGATTCCCCGCATCTGATTCCCTGCCTCTGATTCCCTGCCTCTGATTCCCCATCTCTGATTCACCGCCTTTGATTCGCCACCTCTGATTCCCCATATCTGATTCCCCAACTCTGTTTCCCCGCCTCTGATTCCCCGCCTCTGATTCTCCATATCTCATTCCCCGCCTCTGAATCCCCATCTCTGATTCCCCGCCTCTGATTCCCCAGCTCTGATTCCCCGCCTCTGATTCCCTGCATCCGATTCCCCATATCTGATTCCCCGCCTCTGTTGCCCCGCCTCTGATTCCCCGCCTCTGTTTCCCCATATCTGATTCCCGCCTCTGATTCCCAACTATGATTCTCCGCCTCTGATTCCCCAGCTCTGATTCCCTGATTCTGATTCCCCGCGTTCTATTCCCTGCCTCTGATTCCCCGACTGTGATTCCCCATCACTGATTCACCACCTCTGATTCCCTACCTCTGATTCCCCATATCTAATTCCCTGCCTCTGATTCCCCAACTCTGATTCCCTGCCTTTGATTCCCCCCGTCTGATTCCCAGCCTCTGAATCCCCGTGTCTGATTTCCTGCCTCTGATTCCCCGCCTCTGATTCCCCATCTCTGATTCCTCTGATTCCCCACATCTGATTCCCCATCTCTGATTCCGCACATCCGATTCCCTGCCTCTGATTCCCCAACTCTGATTCCCCACCTCTGATTCCCCAGCTCTGATTCCCCGCCTCAGATTCCCCGCGTCTGATTCCCTGCCTCTGATTCCCCGCCTCTGATTCCCCATCTCTGATTCCCCACCTCTGATTCCCCGTGTCTGATTCCCTGCCTCTGATTCCCCGCCTCTGAATCCCAGCCTCTGATTCCCCATATCTGATTCCCCGCCTCTGATTCCCTGCCTCTGATTCCCCAGCTCTGATTCCCCGCCTTTGATTCCCCCCGTCTGATTCCCAGCCTCTGAATCCCCGTGTCTGATTTCCTGCCTCTGATTCCCCGCCTCTGATTCCCCATCTCTGATTCACCGCCTCTGATTCCACATCTCTGATTCCCCACCTCTGATTCCCCATATCTGATTCCCTGCCTCTGTTTCCCCGCCTCTGATTCCCCACCTCTGTTTCCCCATATCTGATTCCCCGCCTCTGATTCCCCAACTCGAATACCCCACCTCTGATTCCCCAGCTCTGATTCCCCGCCTCTGATTCCCCGCATCTGATTCTCTGCCTCTGATTCCCCGCCTCTGATTCCAGGCCTCTGATTCCCAGCATCTGATTCCGGCCTCTGATTCCCGGCCTCTGATTCCCTGCTTCTGATTCTGATTCCCTGCCTCTGATTCCCCATCTCTGATTCCGCACATCTGATTCCTTGCCTCTGATTCCCCACCTCTGATTCCCCATATCTGATTCCCCGCCTGGGTTTCCCCGCCTCTGATTCCCCGCCTCTGTTTCCCAATATCTAAGTCCCCGCCTCTGATTCCCCAAATCTGATTCCCCACCTCTGATTCCCCAGCTCTGATTCCCCGCCTCTGATTCCCCGCATCTGATTCCCTGCATCTGATTCCAAGCCTCTGATTCCCTGCCTCTGATTCCCAACCTCTGATTCCCCACCTCTGATTCCCCATATCTGATTCCCCGCCTCTGTTTCCCCGCCTCGGATTCCCAGCCTCTGTTTTCCCATATCTGATTCCCGGCCTCTGATTCCCCGCCTCTGATTCCCCGCCTCTGATTCCCTGCCTCTGATTCCCCATCTCCGATTCCGCACATCTGATTCCCTTCCTCTGATTCCCCGCCTCTGATACCCCGCCTCTGATTCCCTGCCTCTGATTCCCAACCTCGGATTCCCCACCTCTGAATCCCCATATCTGATTCCCCTCCTCTGTTTCCCCGCCTCTGATTCCCCGCCTCTGATTCCCAACTCTGATTCCCCGCCTCTGATTCCCCAGCTCTGATTCCCCGTGTTTGATTCCGTGCCTCTGATTCCCTGCCCTGATTCCCCATCTCTGTTTCACCGCCTTTGATTCGCCACCTCTGATTCCCCATATCTGATTCCCCGCCTCTGTTTCCCCGACTCTGATTCCCTGCCTCTGATTCCCAACCTCTGATTCCACACCTCTGATTCCCCATATCTGATTCCCCGCCTCTATTTCCCCATATCTGATTCGCAGCCTCTGATTCCCCAACTCTGATTCCCCGCCTCTGATTCCCCAGCTCTGATTCCCCGACTCTGATTCCCGGAGTCCGATTCCCTGCCTCTGATTCCCCGCCTCTGATTCCCCATCTCTGATTCCCCGCCTCCGATTCCCCGTGTCTGATTCCCTGCCTCTGATTCCCCGCCTCTGATTCCCCGCCTCTGATTCCCTGCCACTGATTCCCTGCCTCTGATTCCCCAATTCTGATTCCCCATATCTGATTCCCCGCCTCTGTTTCCCCGCCTCTGATTCCCCGCCTCTGTTTCCCCATATCTGATTCCCTGCCTCTGATTCCCCAACTCTGATTCACCGCCTCTGATTCCCCAGCTCTGAATCCCCGCCTCTGATTCCCCGCGTCTGATTCCCTGCCTCTGATTCCCCGCCTTGATTCCCCATCTCTGATTCACAACCTGTGATTCCCCACCTCTGATTCCCTATATTTGACTCCCCGCCTCTGTTTCCCCGCCTCTGATTCGCAACCTCTAATTCCCCACCTCTGATTCCCCATATCTGATTCCCCGCCTCTGTTATTCTGCCTCTGATTCCCGGCCTCTGTTTCCCCATATCTGATTCCCCTCCTCTGATTCCCCAACTCTGATTCCCCACCTCTGATTCCCCAGCTCTGATTCCCCGCCTTTTATTCCCGGCCTCTGATTCCCTGCCACTGATTCCCCGCCCCTGATTCCCCACCTCTGATTCCCCATATCTGATTCCCCGCCACTGTTTCCCCAGCTCTGATTCCCCGCCTCTGATTCCCGGCGTCCGATTCCCTGCCTCTGATTCCCCGCCTCTGATTCCCCATCTCTGATTCACCACCTCTGATTCCCCGCCTCTGTTTCCCCGCCTCTGATTCCCCGCCTCTGTTTCCCCGCCTCTGATTCCCCGCCTCTGATTCCCAACTCTGATTCCCCACCTCTGATTCCCCAGCTCTGATTCCCCGTGTTTGATTCCCTGCCTCTGATTCCCTGCCCTGATTCCCCATCTCTGTTTCACCGCCTTTGATTCGCCACCTCTGATTCCACATATCTGATTCCCCGCCTCTGTTTCCCCGACTCTGATTCCCTTCCTCTGATTCCCAACCTCTGATTCCACACCTCTGATTCCCCATATCTGATTCCCCGCCTCTATTTCCCCATATCTGAATCCCTGCCTCTGATTCCCCAACTCTGATTCCCCGCCTCTGATTCCCCAGCTCTGATTCCCCGACTCTGATTCCCGGCGTCCGATTCCCTGCCTCTGATTCCCCGCCTCTGATTCCCCATCTCTGATTCCCCACCTCTGATTCCCCGTGTCTGATTCCCTGCCTCTGATTCCCCGCCTCTGATTCCCCGCCTCTGATTCCCTGCAACTGACTCCCTGCCCCTGATTCCCCACCTCTGATTCCCCATATCTGATTCCCCGCCTCTGTTTCCCCGACTCTGATTCCCCGCCTCTGATTCCCCATATCTGATTCCCTGCCTCTGATTCCCCAACTCTGATTCCCTGCCTCTGATTCCCCAGCTCTGAATCCCCGCCTCTGATTCCCCGTGTCTGATTCCCTGCCTCTGATTCCCCGCCTTGATTCCCCATCTCTGATTCACAACCTCTGATTCCCCACCTCTGATTCCCTATATTTGATTCCCCGCCTCTGTTTCCCCGCCTCTGATTCCCCGCCTCTGATTCCCCATATCTGATTCCCCGCCTCTGATTGCCCACCTCTGATTCCCCGCCTCTGATTCGCCAGCTCTGATTCCCCGCCTCTGATTCCCCGCATCTGATTCCCTGCCTCTGATTCCCCGCCTCTGATTCCCCATCTCTGATTCACCGCCTTTGATTCGCCACCTCTGATTCCCCATATCTGATTCCCCACCTCTGTTTCTAGGCCTCTGATTCCCCGCCTCTGATTCTCCATATCTCATTCCCCGCCTCTGAATCCCCATCTCTGATTCCCGGACTCTAATTCCCCACCTCTGATTCCCGGCCTCTTATTCCCAGCATCTGATTCCCGGCCTCTGATTCCCGGCCTCTGATTCCCCGCTTCTGATTCTGATTCCCTGCCTCTGATTCCCCATCTCTGATTCCGCACATCTGATTCCCTGCCTCTGATTCCCCACCTCTGATTCCCCATATCTGATTCCCCGCCTCTGTTTCCCCGCCTCTGATTCCCCGCCTCTGTTTCCCTATATCTAATTCCCCACCTCTGATGCCCCAACTCTGATTCCCCGCCTCTGATTCCCCAGCTCTGATTCCCCGCCTCTGATTCCCCGCATCCGATTCCCCATATCTGATTCCCCGCCTCTGTTTCCCCGCCTCTGATTCCCCGCCTCTGTTTCCCCATATCTGATTCCCCGCCTCTGATTCCCAGCTATGATTCCCCGCCTCTGATTCCCCAGCTCTGATTCCCTGCGTCTGATTCCCTGCGTTCTATTCCCTGCCTCTGATTCCCCGCCTGTGATTCCCCATCACTGATTCACCACCTCTGATTCCCCACCTCTGATTCCCCATATCTAATTCCCCGCCTCTGTTTGCCCGCCTCTGATTCCCCGCCTCTGTTTCCCCATATCTGATTCCCCGTCTCTGAATCCCCAACTCTGATTCCCTGCCTCCGATTCCCCAGCTCTGATTCCCCGCCTTTCATTCCCCCCGTCTGATTCCCAGCCTCTGAATCCCCGTGTCTGATTTCCTGCCTCTGATTCCCCGCCTCTGATTCCCCATCTCTGATTCCTCTGATTCCCCACATCTGATTCCCCATCTCTGATTCCGCACATCCGATTCCCTGCCTCTGATTCCCCAACTCTGATTCCCCACGTCTGATTCCCCAGCTCTGATTCCCCGCCTCAGATTCCCCGCGTCTGATTCCCTGCCTCTGATTCCCCGCCTCTGATTCCCCATCTCTGATTCCCCACCTCTGATTCCCCGTGTCTGATTCCCTGCCTCTGATTCCCCGCCTCTGAATCCCAGCCTCTGATTCCCCATATCTGATTCCCCGCCTCTGATTCCCTGCCTCCGATTCCCCAGCTCTGATTCCCCGCCTTTGATTCCCCCCGTCTGATTCCCAGCCTCTGAATCCCCGTGTCTGATTTCCTGCCTCTGATTCCCCGCCTCTGATTCCCCATCTCTGATTCACCGCCTCTGAATCCCCATCTCTGATTCCCCACCTCTGATTCCCCATATCTGATTCCCTGCCTCTGTTTCCCCGCTTCTGATTCCCCACCTCTGTTTCCCCATATCTGATTCCCCGCCTCTGATTCCCCAACTCGAATACCCCACCTCTGATTCCCCAGCTCTGATTCCCCGCCTCTGATTCCCCGCATCTGATTCCCTGCCTCTGATTCCCCGCCTCTGATTCCAGGCCTCTGATTCCCAGCATCTGATTCCGGCCTCTGATTCCCGGCCTCTGATTCCCTGCTTCTGATTCTGATTCCCTGCCTCTGATTCCCCATCTCTGATTCCGCACATCTGATTCCTTGCCTCTGATTCCCCACCTCTGATTCCCCATATCTGATTCCCCACCTGGGTTTCCCCGCCTCTGATTCCCCGCCTCTGTTTCCCAATATCTAAGTCCCCGCCTCTGATTCCCCAAATCTGATTCCCCACATTTGATTCCCCAGCTCTGATTCCCCGCCTCTGATTCCCCGCATCTGATTCCCTGCATCTGATTCCAAGCCTCTGATTCCCTGCCTCTGATTCCCAACCTCTGATTCCCCACCTCTGATTCCCCATATCTGATTCCCCGCCTCTGTTTCCCCGCCTCGGATACCCAGCCTCTGTTTTCCCATATCTGATTCCCGGCCTCTGATTCCCCGCCTCTGATTCCCCGCCTCTGATTCCCTGCCTCTGATTCCCCATCTCCGATTCCGCACATCTGATTCCCTTCCTCTGATTCCCCGCCTCTGATACCCCGCCTCTGATTCCCTGCCTCTGATTCCCAACCTCGGATTCCCCACCTCTGATTCCCCATATCTGATTCCCCTCCTCTGATTCCCCAACTCTGATTCCCCACCTCTGATTCCCCAGCTCTGATTCCCCGCCTTTTATTCCCGGCCTCTGATTCCCTGCCACTGATTCCCCGCCCCTGATTCCCCACCTCTGATTCCCCATATCTGATTCCCCGCCACTGTTTCCCCAGCTCTGATTCCCCGCCTCTGATTCCCGGCGTCCGATTCCCTGCCTCTGATTCCCCGCCTCTGATTCCCCATCTCTGATTCACCACCTCTGATTCCCCGCCTCTGTTTCCCCGCCTCTGATTCCCCGCCTCTGTTTCCCCGCCTCTGATTCCCCGCCTCTGATTCCCAACTCTGATTCCCCACCTCTGATTCCCCAGCTCTGATTCCCCGTGTTTGATTCCCTGCCTCTGATTCCCTGCCCTGATTCCCCATCTCTGTTTCACCGCCTTTGATTCGCCACCTCTGATTCCACATATCTGATTCCCCGCCTCTGTTTCCCCGACTCTGATTCCCTTCCTCTGATTCCCAACCTCTGATTCCACACCTCTGATTCCCCATATCTGATTCCCCGCCTCTATTTCCCCATATCTGAATCCCTGCCTCTGATTCCCCAACTCTGATTCCCCGCCTCTGATTCCCCAGCTCTGATTCCCCGACTCTGATTCCCGGCGTCCGATTCCCTGCCTCTGATTCCCCGCCTCTGATTCCCCATCTCTGATTCCCCACCTCTGATTCCCCGTGTCTGATTCCCTGCCTCTGATTCCCCGCCTCTGATTCCCCGCCTCTGATTCCCTGCAACTGACTCCCTGCCCCTGATTCCCCACCTCTGATTCCCCATATCTGATTCCCCGCCTCTGTTTCCCCGACTCTGATTCCCCGCCTCTGATTCCCCATATCTGATTCCCTGCCTCTGATTCCCCAACTCTGATTCCCTGCCTCTGATTCCCCAGCTCTGAATCCCCGCCTCTGATTCCCCGTGTCTGATTCCCTGCCTCTGATTCCCCGCCTTGATTCCCCATCTCTGATTCACAACCTCTGATTCCCCACCTCTGATTCCCTATATTTGATTCCCCGCCTCTGTTTCCCCGCCTCTGATTCCCCGCCTCTGATTCCCCATATCTGATTCCCCGCCTCTGATTGCCCACCTCTGATTCCCCGCCTCTGATTCGCCAGCTCTGATTCCCCGCCTCTGATTCCCCGCATCTGATTCCCTGCCTCTGATTCCCCGCCTCTGATTCCCCATCTCTGATTCACCGCCTTTGATTCGCCACCTCTGATTCCCCATATCTGATTCCCCACCTCTGTTTCTAGGCCTCTGATTCCCCGCCTCTGATTCTCCATATCTCATTCCCCGCCTCTGAATCCCCATCTCTGATTCCCGGACTCTAATTCCCCACCTCTGATTCCCGGCCTCTTATTCCCAGCATCTGATTCCCGGCCTCTGATTCCCGGCCTCTGATTCCCCGCTTCTGATTCTGATTCCCTGCCTCTGATTCCCCATCTCTGATTCCGCACATCTGATTCCCTGCCTCTGATTCCCCACCTCTGATTCCCCATATCTGATTCCCCGCCTCTGTTTCCCCGCCTCTGATTCCCCGCCTCTGTTTCCCTATATCTAATTCCCCACCTCTGATGCCCCAACTCTGATTCCCCGCCTCTGATTCCCCAGCTCTGATTCCCCGCCTCTGATTCCCCGCATCCGATTCCCCATATCTGATTCCCCGCCTCTGTTTCCCCGCCTCTGATTCCCCGCCTCTGTTTCCCCATATCTGATTCCCCGCCTCTGATTCCCAGCTATGATTCCCCGCCTCTGATTCCCCAGCTCTGATTCCCTGCGTCTGATTCCCTGCGTTCTATTCCCTGCCTCTGATTCCCCGCCTGTGATTCCCCATCACTGATTCACCACCTCTGATTCCCCACCTCTGATTCCCCATATCTAATTCCCCGCCTCTGTTTGCCCGCCTCTGATTCCCCGCCTCTGTTTCCCCATATCTGATTCCCCGTCTCTGAATCCCCAACTCTGATTCCCTGCCTCTGATTCCCCAGCTCTGATTCCCCGCCTTTCATTCCCCCCGTCTGATTCCCAGCCTCTGAATCCCCGTGTCTGATTTCCTGCCTCTGATTCCCCGCCTCTGATTCCCCATCTCTGATTCCTCTGATTCCCCACATCTGATTCCCCATCTCTGATTCCGCACATCCGATTCCCTGCCTCTGATTCCCCAACTCTGATTCCCCACGTCTGATTCCCCAGCTCTGATTCCCCGCCTCAGATTCCCCGCGTCTGATTCCCTGCCTCTGATTCCCCGCCTCTGATTCCCCATCTCTGATTCCCCACCTCTGATTCCCCGTGTCTGATTCCCTGCCTCTGATTCCCCGCCTCTGAATCCCAGCCTCTGATTCCCCATATCTGATTCCCCGCCTCTGATTCCCTGCCTCCGATTCCCCAGCTCTGATTCCCCGCCTTTGATTCCCCCCGTCTGATTCCCAGCCTCTGAATCCCCGTGTCTGATTTCCTGCCTCTGATTCCCCGCCTCTGATTCCCCATCTCTGATTCACCGCCTCTGAATCCCCATCTCTGATTCCCCACCTCTGATTCCCCATATCTGATTCCCTGCCTCTGTTTCCCCGCTTCTGATTCCCCACCTCTGTTTCCCCATATCTGATTCCCCGCCTCTGATTCCCCAACTCGAATACCCCACCTCTGATTCCCCAGCTCTGATTCCCCGCCTCTGATTCCCCGCATCTGATTCCCTGCCTCTGATTCCCCGCCTCTGATTCCAGGCCTCTGATTCCCAGCATCTGATTCCGGCCTCTGATTCCCGGCCTCTGATTCCCTGCTTCTGATTCTGATTCCCTGCCTCTGATTCCCCATCTCTGATTCCGCACATCTGATTCCTTGCCTCTGATTCCCCACCTCTGATTCCCCATATCTGATTCCCCACCTGGGTTTCCCCGCCTCTGATTCCCCGCCTCTGTTTCCCAATATCTAAGTCCCCGCCTCTGATTCCCCAAATCTGATTCCCCACATTTGATTCCCCAGCTCTGATTCCCCGCCTCTGATTCCCCGCATCTGATTCCCTGCATCTGATTCCAAGCCTCTGATTCCCTGCCTCTGATTCCCAACCTCTGATTCCCCACCTCTGATTCCCCATATCTGATTCCCCGCCTCTGTTTCCCCGCCTCGGATACCCAGCCTCTGTTTTCCCATATCTGATTCCCGGCCTCTGATTCCCCGCCTCTGATTCCCCGCCTCTGATTCCCTGCCTCTGATTCCCCATCTCCGATTCCGCACATCTGATTCCCTTCCTCTGATTCCCCGCCTCTGATACCCCGCCTCTGATTCCCTGCCTCTGATTCCCAACCTCGGATTCCCCACCTCTGATTCCCCATATCTGATTCCCCTCCTCTGTTTCCCCGCCTCTGATTCCCCGCCTCTGATTCCCAACTCTGATTCCCCGCCTCTGATTCCCCAGCTCTGATTCCCCGTGTTTGATTCCCTGCCTCTGATTCCCTGCCCTGATTCCCCATCTCTGTTTCACCGCCTTTGATTCGCCACCTCTGATTCCCCATATCTGATTCCCCGCCTCTGTTTCCCCGACTCTGATTCCCTGCCTCTGATTCCCAACCTCTGATTCCACACCTCTGATTCCCCATATCTGATTCCCCGCCTCTATTTCCCCATATCTGATTCGCAGCCTCTGATTCCCCAACTCTGATTCCCCGCCTCTGATTCCCCAGCTCTGATTCCCCGACTCTGATTCCCGGAGTCCGATTCCCTGCCTCTGATTCCCCGCCTCTGATTCCCCATCTCTGATTCCCCGCCTCCAATTCCCCGTGTCTGATTCCCTGCCTCTGATTCCCCGCCTCTGATTCCCCGCCTCTGATTCCCTGCCACTGATTCCCTGCCCCTGATTCCCCAATTCTGATTCCCCATATCTGATTCCCCGCCTCTGTTTCCCCGCCTCTGATTCCCCGCCTCTGATTCCCCATATCTGATTCCCTGCCTCTGATTCCCCAACTCTGATTCACCGCCTCTGATTCCCCAGCTCTGAATCCCCGCCTCTGATTCCCCGCGTCTGATTCCCTGCCTCTGATTCCCCGCCTTGATTCCCCATCTCTGATTCACAACCTGTGATTCCCCACCTCTGATTCCCTATATTTGATTCCCCGCCTCTGTTTCCCCGCCTCTGATTCGCAACCTCTAATTCCCCACCTCTGATTCCCCATATCTGATTCCCCGCCTCTGTTATTCTGCCTCTGATTCCCGGCCTCTGTTTCCCCATATCTGATTCCCCTCCTCTGATTCCCCAACTCTGATTCCCCACCTCTGATTCCCCAGCTCTGATTCCCCGCCTTTTATTCCCGGCCTCTGATTCCCTGCCACTGATTCCCCGCCCCTGATTCCCCACCTCTGATTCCCCATATCTGATTCCCCGCCTCTGTTTCCCCAGCTCTGATTCCCCGCCTCTGATTCCCGGCGTCCGATTCCCTGCCTCTGATTCCCCGCCTCTGATTCCCCATCTCTGATTCACCACCTCTGATTCCCCGCCTCTGATTCCCCAGCTCTGATTCCCCGCCTCTGATTCCCGGCGTCCGATTCCCTGCCTCTGATTCCCCGCCTCTGATTCCCCATCTCTGATTCACCACCTCTGATTCCCCACCTCTGATTCCCCATATCTAATTCCCCGCCTCTGTTTTCCCGCCTCTGATTCCCCGCCTGTTTCCCCATATCTGATTCCCCGCCTCTGAATCCCCAACTCTGATTCCCTGCCTCTGATTCCCCAACTCGAATACCCCACCTCTGATTCCCCAGCTCTGATTCCCCGCCTCTGATTCCCCGCATCTGATTCCCCGCCTCTGATTCCCCGCCTCTGATTCCCCGCCTGTTTCCCCATATCTGATTCCCCGCCTCTGAATCCCCAGCTCTGATTCCCCGCCTCTGATTCCCGGCGTCCGATTCCCTGCCTCTGATTCCCCGCCTCTGATTCCCCATCTCTGATTCACCACCTCTGATTCCCCACCTCTGATTCCCCATATCTAATTCCCCGCCTCTGTTTTCCCGCCTCTGATTCCCCGCCTGTTTCCCCATATCTGATTCCCCGCCTCTGAATCCCCAACTCTGATTCCCTGCCTCTGATTCCCCAACTCGAATACCCCACCTCTGATTCCCCAGCTCTGATTCCCCGCCTCTGAATCCCCAGCTCTGATTCCCCGCCTCTGATTCCCGGCGTCCGATTCCCTGCCTCTGATTCCCCGCCTCTGATTCCCCATCTCTGATTCACCACCTCTGATTCCCCACCTCTGATTCCCCATATCTAATTCCCCGCCTCTGTTTTCCCGCCTCTGATTCCCCGCCTGTTTCCCCATATCTGATTCCCCGCCTCTGATTCCCCAGCTCTGAATCCCCGCCTCTGATTCCCGGCGTCCGATTCCCTGCCTCTGATTCCCCGCCTCTGATTCCCCATCTCTGATTCACCACCTCTGATTCCCCACCTCTGATTCCCCATATCTAATTCCCCGCCTCTGTTTTCCCGCCTCTGATTCCCCGCCTGTTTCCCCATATCTGATTCCCCGCCTCTGAATCCCCAACTCTGATTCCCTGCCTCTGATTCCCCAACTCGAATACCCCACCTCTGATTCCCCAGCTCTGATTCCCCGCCTCTGATTCCCCGCATCTGATTCCCTGCCTCTGATTCCCCGCCTCTGATTCCAGGCCTCTGATTCCCAGCATCTGATTCCGGCCTCTGATTCCCGGCCTCTGATTCCCTGCTTCTGATTCTGATTCCCTGCCTCTGATTCCCCATCTCTGATTCCGCACATCTGATTCCTTGCCTCTGATTCCCCACCTCTGATTCCCCATATCTGATTCCCCGCCTGGGTTTCCCCGCCTCTGATTCCCCACCTCTGATTCCCCATATCTGATTCCCCGCCTGGGTTTCCCTGCCACTGATTCCCTGCCCCTGATTCCCCAATTCTGATTCCCCATATCTGATTCCCCGCCTCTGTTTCCCCGCCTCTGTTTCCCCGCCTCTGATTCCCCGCCTCTGATTCCCCATATCTGATTCCCTGCCTCTGATTCCCCAACTCTGATTCACCGCCTCTGATTCCCCAGCTCTGAATCCCCGCCTCTGATTCCCCGCCTCTGATTCCCCGCATCTGATTCCCTGCATCTGATTCCAAGCCTCTGATTCACTGCCTCTGATTCCCAACCTCTGATTCCCCACCTCTGATTCCCCATATCTGATTCCCCGCCTCTGTTTCCCCGCCTCGGATTCCCAGCCTCTGTTTTCCCATATCTGATTCCCGGCCTCTGATTCCCCGCCTCTGATTCCCCGCCTCTGATTCCCTGCCTCTGATTCCCCATCTCCGATTCCGCACATCTGATTCCCTTCCTCTGATTCCCCGCCTCTGATACCCCGCCTCTGATTCCCTGCCTCTGATTCCCAACCTCGGATTCCCCACCTCTGATTCCCCATATCTGATTCCCCTCCTCTGTTTCCCCGCCTCTGATTCCCCGCCTCTGATTCCCAACTCTGATTCCCCGCCTCTGATTCCCCAGCTCTGATTCCCCGTGTTTGATTCCCTGCCTCTGATTCCCTGCCCTGATTCCCCATCTCTGTTTCACCGCCTTTGATTCGCCACCTCTGATTCCCCATATCTGATTCCCCGCCTCTGTTTACCCGACTCTGATTCCCTGCCTCTGATTCCCAACCTCTGATTCCACACCTCTGATTCCCCATATCTGATTCCCCGCCTCTATTTCCCCATATCTGATTCGCAGCCTCTGATTCCCCAACTCTGATTCCCCGCCTCTGATTCCCCAGCTCTGATTCCCCGACTCTGATTCCCGGAGTCCGATTCCCTGCCTCTGATTCCCCGCCTCTGATTCCCCATCTCTGATTCCCCGCCTCCGATTCCCCGTGTCTGATTCCCTGCCTCTGATTCCCCGCCTCTGATTCCCCGCCTCTGATTCCCTGCCACTGATTCCCTGCCCCTGATTCCCCAATTCTGATTCCCCATATCTGATTCCCCGCCTCTGTTTCCCCGCCTCTGATTCCCGGCCTCTGATTCCCCATATCTGATTCCCTGCCTCTGATTCCCCAACTCTGATTCACCGCCTCTGATTCCCCAGCTCTGAATCCCCGCCTCTGATTCCCCGCGTCTGATTCCCTGCCTCTGATTCCCCGCCTTGATTCCCCATCTCTGATTCACAACCTGTGATTCCCCACCTCTGATTCCCTATATTTGATTCCCCGCCTCTGTTTCCCCGCCTCTGATTCGCAACCTCTAATTCCCCACCTCTGATTCCCCATATCTGATTCCCCGCCTCTGTTATTCTGCCTCTGATTCCCGGCCTCTGTTTCCCCATATCTGATTCCCCTCCTCTGATTCCCCAACTCTGATTCCCCACCTCTGATTCCCCAGCTCTGATTCCCCGCCTTTTATTCCCGGCCTCTGATTCCCTGCCACTGATTCCCCGCCCCTGATTCCCCACCTCTGATTCCCCATATCTGATTCCCCGCCTCTGTTTCCCCAGCTCTGATTCCCCGCCTCTGATTCCCGGCGTCCGATTCCCTGCCTTTGATTCCCCGCCTCTGATTCCCCATCTCTGATTCACCACCTCTGATTCCCCGCCTCTGTTTCCCCGCCTCTGATTCCCCGCCTCTGTTTCCCCGCCTCTGATTCCCCGCCTCTGATTCCCAACTCTGATTCCCCACCTCTGATTCCCCAGCTCTGATTCCCCGTGTTTGATTCCCTGCCTCTGATTCCCTGCCCTGATTCCCCATCTCTGTTTCACCGCCTTTGATTCGCCACCTCTGATTCCACATATCTGATTCCCCGCCTCTATTTCCCCATATCTGAATCCCTGCCTCTGATTCCCCAACTCTGATTCCCCGCCTCTGATTCCCCAGCTCTGATTCCCCGACTCTGATTCCCTTCCTCTGATTCCCAACCTCTGATTCCACACCTCTGATTCCCCATATCTGATTCCCCGCCTCTATTTCCCCATATCTGAATCCCTGCCTCTGATTCCCCAACTCTGATTCCCCGCCTCTGATTCCCCAGCTCTGATTCCCCGACTCTGATTCCCGGCGTCCGATTCCCTGCCTCTGATTCCCCGCCTCTGATTCCCCATCTCTGATTCCCCGCCTCTGATTCCCCGTGTCTGATTCCCTGCCTCTGATTCCCCGCCTCTGATTCCCCACCTCTGATTCCCTGCAACTGACTCCCTGCCCCTGATTCCCCACCTCTGATTCCCCATATCTGATTCCCCGCCTCTGTTTCCCCGACTCTGATTCCCCGCCTCTGATTCCCCATATCTGATTCCCTGCCTCTGATTCCCCAACTCTGATTCCCTGCCTCTGAGTCCCCAGCTCTGATTCCCCACCTCTGATTCCCCATATCTAATTCCCCGCCTCTGTTTTCCCGCCTCTGATTCCCCGCCTGTTTCCCCATATCTGATTCCCCGCCTCTGAATCCCCAACTCTGATTCCCTGCCTCTGATTCCCCAACTCGAATACCCCACCTCTGATTCCCCAGCTCTGATTCCCCGCCTCTGATTCCCCGCATCTGATTCCCCGCCTCTGATTCCCCGCCTCTGATTCCCCGCCTGTTTCCCCATATCTGATTCCCCGCCTCTGAATCCCCAGCTCTGATTCCCCTCCTCTGATTCCCGGCGTCCGATTCCCTGCCTCTGATTCCCCGCCTCTGATTCCCCATCTCTGATTCACCACCTCTGATTCCCCACCTCTGATTCCCCATATCTAATTCCCCGCCTCTGTTTTCCCGCCTCTGATTCCCCGCCTGTTTCCCCATATCTGATTCCCCGCCTCTGAATCCCCAACTCTGATTCCCTGCCTCTGATTCCCCAACTCGAATACCCCACCTCTGATTCCCCAGCTCTGATTCCCCGCCTCTGAATCCCCAGCTCTGATTCCCCGCCACTGATTCCCGGCGTCCGATTCCCTGCCTCTGATTCCCCGCCTCTGATTCCCCATCTCTGATTCACCACCTCTGATTCCCCACCTCTGATTCCCCATATCTAATTCCCCGCCTCTGTTTTCCCGCCTCTGATTCCCCGCCTGTTTCCCCATATCTGATTCCCCGCCTCTGATTCCCCAGCTCTGAATCCCCGCCTCTGATTCCCGGCGTCCGATTCCCTGCCTCTGATTCCCCGCCTCTGATTCCCCATCTCTGATTCACCACCTCTGATTCCCCACCTCTGATTCCCCATATCTAATTCCCCGCCTCTGTTTTCCCGCCTCTGATTCCCCGCCTGTTTCCCCATATCTGATTCCCCGCCTCTGAATCCCCAACTCTGATTCCCTGCCTCTGATTCCCCAACTCGAATACCCCACCTCTGATTCCCCAGCTCTGATTCCCCGCCTCTGATTCCCCGCATCTGATTCCCTGCCTCTGATTCCCCGCCTCTGATTCCAGGCCTCTGATTCCCAGCATCTGATTCCGGCCTCTGATTCCCGGCCTCTGATTCCCTGCTTCTGATTCTGATTCCCTGCCTCTGATTCCCCATCTCTGATTCCGCACATCTGATTCCTTGCCTCTGATTCCCCACCTCTGATTCCCCATATCTGATTCCCCGCCTGGGTTTCCCCGCCTCTGATTCCCCACCTCTGATTCCCCATATCTGATTCCCCGCCTGGGTTTCCCTGCCACTGATTCCCTGCCCCTGATTCCCCAATTCTGATTCCCCATATCTGATTCCCCGCCTCTGTTTCCCCGCCTCTGTTTCCCCGCCTCTGATTCCCCGCCTCTGATTCCCCATATCTGATTCCCTGCCTCTGATTCCCCAACTCTGATTCACCGCCTCTGATTCCCCAGCTCTGAATCCCCGCCTCTGATTCCCCGCCTCTGATTCCCCGCATCTGATTCCCTGCATCTGATTCCAAGCCTCTGATTCACTGCCTCTGATTCCCAACCTCTGATTCCCCACCTCTGATTCCCCATATCTGATTCCCCGCCTCTGTTTCCCCGCCTCGGATTCCCAGCCTCTGTTTTCCCATATCTGATTCCCGGCCTCTGATTCCCCGCCTCTGATTCCCCGCCTCTGATTCCCTGCCTCTGATTCCCCATCTCCGATTCCGCACATCTGATTCCCTTCCTCTGATTCCCCGCCTCTGATACCCCGCCTCTGATTCCCTGCCTCTGATTCCCAACCTCGGATTCCCCACCTCTGATTCCCCATATCTGATTCCCCTCCTCTGTTTCCCCGCCTCTGATTCCCCGCCTCTGATTCCCAACTCTGATTCCCCGCCTCTGATTCCCCAGCTCTGATTCCCCGTGTTTGATTCCCTGCCTCTGATTCCCTGCCCTGATTCCCCATCTCTGTTTCACCGCCTTTGATTCGCCACCTCTGATTCCCCATATCTGATTCCCCGCCTCTGTTTACCCGACTCTGATTCCCTGCCTCTGATTCCCAACCTCTGATTCCACACCTCTGATTCCCCATATCTGATTCCCCGCCTCTATTTCCCCATATCTGATTCGCAGCCTCTGATTCCCCAACTCTGATTCCCCGCCTCTGATTCCCCAGCTCTGATTCCCCGACTCTGATTCCCGGAGTCCGATTCCCTGCCTCTGATTCCCCGCCTCTGATTCCCCATCTCTGATTCCCCGCCTCCGATTCCCCGTGTCTGATTCCCTGCCTCTGATTCCCCGCCTCTGATTCCCCGCCTCTGATTCCCTGCCACTGATTCCCTGCCCCTGATTCCCCAATTCTGATTCCCCATATCTGAATCCCCGCCTCTGTTTCCCCGCCTCTGATTCCCGGCCTCTGATTCCCCATATCTGATTCCCTGCCTCTGATTCCCCAACTCTGATTCACCGCCTCTGATTCCCCAGCTCTGAATCCCCGCCTCTGATTCCCCGCGTCTGATTCCCTGCCTCTGATTCCCCGCCTTGATTCCCCATCTCTGATTCACAACCTGTGATTCCCCACCTCTGATTCCCTATATTTGATTCCCCGCCTCTGTTTCCCCGCCTCTGATTCGCAACCTCTAATTCCCCACCTCTGATTCCCCATATCTGATTCCCCGCCTCTGTTATTCTGCCTCTGATTCCCGGCCTCTGTTTCCCCATATCTGATTCCCCTCCTCTGATTCCCCAACTCTGATTCCCCACCTCTGATTCCCCAGCTCTGATTCCCCGCCTTTTATTCCCGGCCTCTGATTCCCTGCCACTGATTCCCCGCCCCTGATTCCCCACCTCTGATTCCCCATATCTGATTCCCCGCCTCTGTTTCCCCAGCTCTGATTCCCCGCCTCTGATTCCCGGCGTCCGATTCCCTGCCTCTGATTCCCCGCCTCTGATTCCCCATCTCTGATTCACCACCTCTGATTCCCCGCCTCTGTTTCCCCGCCTCTGATTCCCCGCCTCTGTTTCCCCGCCTCTGATTCCCCGCCTCTGATTCCCAACTCTGATTCCCCACCTCTGATTCCCCAGCTCTGATTCCCCGTGTTTGATTCCCTGCCTCTGATTCCCTGCCATGATTCCCCATCTCTGTTTCACCGCCTTTGATTCGCCACCTCTGATTCCACATATCTGATTCCCCGCCTCTATTTCCCCATATCTGAATCCCTGCCTCTGATTCCCCAACTCTGATTCCCCGCCTCTGATTCCCCAGCTCTGATTCCCCGACTCTGATTCCCTTCCTCTGATTCCCAACCTCTGATTCCACACCTCTGATTCCCCATATCTGATTCCCCGCCTCTATTTCCCCATATCTGAATCCCTGCCTCTGATTCCCCAACTCTGATTCCCCGCCTCTGATTCCCCAGCTCTGATTCCCCGACTCTGATTCCCGGCGTCCGATTCCCTGCCTCTGATTCCCCGCCTCTGATTCCCCATCTCTGATTCCCCGCCTCTGATTCCCCGTGTCTGATTCACTGCCTCTGATTCCCCGCCTCTGATTCCCCGCCTCTGTTTCCCCGACTCTGATTCCCCGCCTCTGATTCCCCATATCTGATTCCCTGCCTCTGATTCCCCAACTCTGATTCCCTGCCTCTGAGTCCCCAGCTCTGAATCCCCGCCTCTGATTCCCCATATCTGATTCCCTGCCTCTGATTCCCCAACTCTGATTCCCTGCCTCTGATTCCCCAGCTCTGAATCCCCGCCTCTGATTCCCCGTGTCTGATTCCCTGCCTCTGATTCCCCGCCTTGATTCCCCATCTCTGATTCACAACCTCTGATTCCCCACCTCTGATTCCCTATATTTGATTCCCCGCCTCTGTTTCCCCGCCTCTGATTCCCCGCCTCTGATTCCCCATATCTGATTCCCAGCCTCTGATTGCCCACCTCTGATTCCCCGCCTCTGATTCGCCAGCTCTGATTCCCTGCCTCTGATTCCCCGCATCTGATTCCCTGCCTCTGATTCCCCGCCTCTGATTCCCCATCTCTGATTCACCGCCTTTGATTCGCCACCTCTGATTCCCCATATCTGATTCCCCACCTCTGTTTCTAGGCCTCTGATTCCCCGCCTCTGATTCTCCATATCTCATTCCCCGCCTCTGAATCCCCATCTCTGATTCCCGGACTCTGATTCCCCACCTCTGATTCCCGGCCTCTTATTCCCAGCATCTGATTCCCGGCCTCTGATTCCCGGCCTCTGATTCCCCGCTTCTGATTCTGATTCCCTGCCTCTGATTCCCCATCTCTGATTCCGCACATCTGATTCCCTGCCTCTGATTCCCCACCTCTGATTCCCCATATCTGATTCCCCGCCTCTGTTTCCCCGCCTCTGATTCCCCGCCTCTGTTTCCCTATATCTAATTCCCCACCTCTGATGCCCCAACTCTGATTCCCCGCCTCTGTTTCCCCAGCTCTGATTCCCCGCCTCTGATTCCCCGCATCCGATTCCCCATATCTGATTCCCCGCCTCTGTTTCCCCGCCTCTGATTCCCCGCCTCTGTTTCCCCATATCTGATTCCCCGCCTCAGATTCCCAGCTATGATTCCCCGCCTCTGATTCCCCAGCTCTGATTCCCTGCGTCTGATTCCCTGCGTTCTATTCCCTGCCTCTGATTCCCCGCCTGTGATTCCCCATCACTGATTCACCACCTCTGATTCCCCACCTCTGATTCCCCATATCTAATTCCCCGCCTCTGTTTGCCCGCCTCTGATTCCCCGCCTCTGTTTCCCCATATCTGATTCCCCGTCTCTGAATCCCCAACTCTGATTCCCTGCCTCTGATTCCCCAGCTCTGATTCCCCGCCTTTGATTCCCCCCGTCTGATTCCCAGCCTCTGAATCCCCGTGTCTGATTTCCTGCCTCTGATTCCCCGCCTCTGATTCCCCATCTCTGATTCCTCTGATTCCCCACATCTGATTCCCCATCTCTGATTCCGCACATCCGATTCCCTGCCTCTGATTCCCCAACTCTGATTCCCCACCTCTGATTCCCCAGCTCTGATTCCCCGCCTCAGATTCCCCGCGTCTGATTCCCTGCCTCTGATTCCCCGCCTCTGATTCCCCATCTCTGATTCCCCACCTCTGATTCCCCGTGTCTGATTCCCTGCCTCTGATTCCCCGCCTCTGAATCCCAGCCTCTGATTCCCCATATCTGATTCCCCGCCTCTGATTCCCTGCCTCTGATTCCCCAGCTATGATTCCCCGCCTTTGATTCCCCCCGTCTGATTCCCAGCCTCTGAATCCCCGTGTCTGATTTCCTGCCTCTGATTCCCCGCCTCTGATTCCCCATCTCTGATTCACCGCCTCTGATTCCCCATCTCTGATTCCCCACGTCTGATTCCCCATATCTGATTCCCTGCCTCTGTTTCCCCGCCTCTGATTCCCCACCTCTGTTTCCCCATATCTGATTCCCCGCCTCTGATTCCCCAACTCGAATACCCCACCTCTGATTCCCCAGCTCTGATTCCCCGCCTCTGATTCCCCACATCTGATTCCCTGCCTCTGATTCCCCGCCTCTGATTCCAGGCCTCTGATTCCCAGCATCTGATTCCGGCCTCTGATTCCCGGCCTCTGATTCCCTGCTTCTGATTCTGATTCCCTGCCTCTGATTCCCCATCTCTGATTCCGCACATCTGATTCCTTGCCTCTGATTCCCCACCTCTGATTCCCCATATCTGATTCCCCGCCTGGGTTTCCCCGCCTCTGATTCCCCGCCTCTGTTTCCAAATATCTAAGTCCCCGCCTCTGATTCCCCAAATCTGATTCCCCACCTCTGATTCCCCAGCTCTGATTCCCCGCCTCTGATTCCCCGCATCTGATTCCCTGCATCTGATTCCAAGCCTCTGATTCCCTGCCTCTGATTCCCAACCTCTGATTCCCCACCTCTGATTCCCCATATCTGATTCCCCGCCTCTGTTTCCCCGCCTCGGATTCCCAGCCTCTGTTTTCCCATATCTGATTCCCGGCCTCTGATTCCCCGCCTCTGATTCCCCGCCTCTGATTCCCTGCCTCTGATTCCCCATCTCCGATTCCGCACATCTGATTCCCTTCCTCTGATTCCCCGCCTCTGATACCCCGCCTCTGATTCCCTGCCTCTGATTCCCAACCTCGGATTCCCCACCTCTGATTCCCCATATCTGATTCCCCTCCTCTGTTTCCCCGCCTCTGATTCCCCGCCTCTGATTCCCAACTCTGATTCCCCGCCTCTGATTCCCCAGCTCTGATTCCCCGTGTTTGATTCCCTGCCTCTGATTCCCTGCCCTGATTCCCCATCTCTGTTTCACCGCCTTTGATTCGCCACCTCTGATTCCCCATATCTGATTCCCCGCCTCTGTTTCCCCGACTCTGATTCCCTGCCTCTGATTCCCAACCTCTGATTCCACACCTCTGATTCCCCATATCTGATTCCCCGCCTCTATTTCCCCATATCTGATTCGCAGCCTCTGATTCCCCAACTCTGATTCCCCGCCTCTGATTCCCCAGCTCTGATTCCCCGACTCTGATTCCCGGAGTCCGATTCCCTGCCTCTGATTCCCCGCCTCTGATTCCCCATCTCTGATTCCCCGCCTCCGATTCCCCGTGTCTGATTCCCTGCCTCTGATTCCCCGCCTCTGATTCCCCGCCTCTGATTCCCTGCCACTGATTCCCTGCCCCTGATTCCCCAATTCTGATTCCCCATATCTGATTCCCCGCCTCTGTTTCCCCGCCTCTGATTCCCCGCCACTGATTCCCCATATCTGATTCCCTGCCTCTGATTCCCCAACTCTGATTCACCGCCTCTGATTCCCCAGCTCTGAATCCCCGCCTCTGATTCCCCGCGTCTGATTCCCTGCCTCTGATTCCCCGCCTTGATTCCCCATCTCTGATTCACAACCTGTGATTCCCCACCTCTGATTCCCTATATTTGATTCCCCGCCTCTGTTTCCCCGCCTCTGATTCGCAACCTCTAATTCCCCACCTCTGATTCCCCATATCTGATTCCCCGCCTCTGTTATTCTGCCTCTGATTCCCGGCCTCTGTTTCCCCATATCTGATTCCCCTCCTCTGATTCCCCAACTCTGATTCCCCACCTCTGATTCCCCAGCTCTGATTCCCCGCCTTTTATTCCCGGCCTCTGATTCCCTGCCACTGATTCCCCGCCCCTGATTCCCCACCTCTGATTCCCCATATCTGATTCCCCGCCTCTGTTTCCCCAGCTCTGATTCCCCGCCTCTGATTCCCGGCGTCCGATTCCCTGCCTCTGATTCCCCGCCTCTGATTCCCCATCTCTGATTCACCACCTCTGATTCCCCGCCTCTGATTCCCCAGCTCTGATTCCCCGCCTCTGATTCCCGGCGTCCGATTCCCTGCCTCTGATTCCCCGCCTCTGATTCCCCATCTCTGATTCACCACCTCTGATTCCCCACCTCTGATTCCCCATATCTAATTCCCCGCCTCTGTTTTCCCGCCTCTGATTCCCCGCCTGTTTCCCCATATCTGATTCCCCGCCTCTGAATCCCCAACTCTGATTCCCTGCCTCAGATTCCCCAGCTCTGATTCCCCGCCTTTGATTCACCCCATCTGATTCCCAGCCTCTGAATCCCCGTGTCTGATTTCCTGCCTCTGATTCCCCGCCTCTGATTCCCCATCTCTGATTCACCGCCTCTGATTTCCCACCTCTGATTCCCCATCTCTGATTCCGCACATCCAATTCCCTGCCTCTGATTCCCCAACTCTGATTCCCCACATCTGATTCCCCAGCTCTGATTCCCCGCCTCAGATTCCCCGCGTCTGATTCCCTGCCTCTGATTCCCCACCTCTGATTCCCTGCCTCTGATTCCCCATATCTGATTCCCCGCCTCTGATTCCCCAACTCTGATTCCCCGCTTCTGATTCCCCAGCTCTGAATCCCCGACTCTGATTCCCCGAGTCTGACTCCCTGCCTCTGATTCCCCGCCTCTAATTCCCCATCTGTGATTCACAACCTCTGATGCCCCACCTCTGATTCCCCATATCTGATTCCCCGCCTCTGTTTCCCCGCCTCTGATTACCCGCCTCTGATTCCCCATATCTGATTCCCCGCCTCTGATTGCCCACCTCTGATTCCCCGCGTCTGATTCACTGCCTCTGATTCCCCGCCTCTGATTCCCCATATCTGATTCACCACCTCTCATTCCCGCCCTCTGATTCCCCATCTCTGATTCCGCACATCCGATTCCCTGCCTATGATTCCCCACCTCTGATTCCCGCCTCTGATTCCCCATATCTGATTCCCTGCCTCTGTTTCCCCGCCTCTGATTCCCCACCTCTGTTTCCCCATATCTGATTCCCCGCCTCTGATTCCCCATCTCTAATACCCTGCCTCTGATTCCCCAGCTCTGATTCCCCGCCTCTGATTCCCCGCATCAGATTCCCTGCCTCTGATTCCCCTCCTCTGATTCCAGGCCTCTGATTCCCAGCATCTGATTCCGGCCTCTGATTCCCGGCCTCTGATTCCCTGCTTCTGATTCTGATTCCCTGCCTCTGATTCCCCATCTCTGATTCCGCACATCTGATTCCCTGCCTCTGATTCCCCACCTCTGATTCCCCATATCTGATTCCCCAACTCTGATTCCCCTCCTCTAATTCGCCAGCTATGATTCCCCGCCTCTGATTCCCCGCCTCTGATTCCCTGCGTCTGATTCCCTGCCTCTGATTCCCAGCCTCTGATTCCCCTTTTCTGATTCACCACCTCTGAATCCCCACCTCTGATTCCCCATCTCTGATTCCGCACATCCGATTCCCTGCCTCTGATTCCCCGCCTCTGATTCCCCGCCTCTGATTCGCAACCTCAAATTCCCCACCTCTGATTCCCCATATCTGATTCCCCGCCTCTGTTTCCCTGCCTCTGATTCCCGGCCTCTGTTTTCCCATATCTGATTCCCCTCCTCTGATTCCCCAACTCTGATTCCCCGCCTCTGATTCCCCAGCTCTGATTCCCCGCCTTTTATTCCCGGCCTCTGATTCCCTGCCACTGATTCCCCGCCCCTGATTCCCCACCTCTGATTCCCCATATCTGATTCCCCGCCTCTGTTTCCCCAGCTCTGATTCCCCACCTCTGATTCCCCAGCTCTGATTCCCTGCCACTGATTCCCCGCCCCTGATTCCCCACCTCTGATTCCCCATATCTGATTCCCCGCCTCTGTTTCCCCACCTCTGATTCCCTGCCTCTGATTCCCTGCCCTGATTCCCCATCTCTGTTTCACCGCCTTTGATTCGCCAACTCTGATTCCCCATATCTGATTCCCCGCCTCTGTTTCCCCGCCTCTGATTCCCTGCCTCTGATTCCCAACCTCTGATTCCACACCTCTGATTCCCCATATCTGATTCCCCGCCTCTATTTCCCCATATCTGATTCCCCGCCTCTGATTCCCCAACTCTGATTCCCCGCCTCTGATTCCCCAGCTCTGATTCCCCGCCTCTGATTCCCGGCGTCCGATTCCCTGCCTCTGATTCCCCGCCTCTGATTCACCATCTCTGATTCCCCGCCTCTGATTCCCCGTGTCTGATTCCCTGCCTCTGATTGCCCGGCTCAGATTCCCCGCCTCTGATTCCCTGCCACTGATTCCCTGCCCCTGATTCCCCACCTCTGATTCCCCATATCTGATTCCCCGCCTCTGTTTCCCCGCCTCTGATTCCCCGCCTCTGATTCCCCATATCTGATTCCCTGCCTCTGATTCCCCAACTCTGATTCCCCGCCTCTGATTCCCCGCCTGTTTCCCCATATCTGATTCCCCGCCTCTGAATCCCCAACTCTGATTCCCTGCCTCAGATTCCCCAGCTCTGATTCCCCGCCTTTGATTCACCCCGTCTGATTCCCAGCCTCTGAATCCCCGTGTCTGATTTCCTGCCTCTGATTCCCCGCCTCTGATTCCCCATCTCTGATTCACCGCCTCTGATTTCCCACCTCTGATTCCCCATCTCTGATTCCGCACATCCAATTCCCTGCCTCTGATTCCCCAACTCTGATTCCCCACATCTGATTCCCCAGCTCTGATTCCCCGCCTCAGATTCCCCGCGTCTGATTCCCTGCCTCTGATTCCCCACCTCTGATTCCCTGCCTCTGATTCCCCATATCTGATTCCCCGCCTCTGATTCCCCAACTCTGATTCCCCGCTTCTGATTACCCAGCTCTGAATCCCCGACTCTGATTCCCCGAGTCTGACTCCCTGCCTCTGATTCCCCGCCTCTAATTCCCCATCTGTGATTCACAACCTCTCATGCCCCACCTCTGATTCCCCATATCTGATTCCCCGCCTCTGTTTCCCCGCCTCTGATTCCCCGCCTCTGATTCCCCATATCTGATTCCCCGCCTCTGATTGCCCACCTCTGATTCCCCGCGTCTGATTCACTGCCTCTGATTCCCCGCCTCTGATTCCCCATATCTGATTCACCACCTCTCATTCCCGCCCTCTGATTCCCCATCTCTGATTCCGCACATCCGATTCCCTGCCTATGATTCCCCACCTCTGATTCCCGCCTCTGATTCCCCATATCTGATTCCCTGCCTCTGTTTCCCCGCCTCTGATTCCCCACCTCTGTTTCCCCATATCTGATTCCCCGCCTCTGATTCCCCATCTCTAATACCCTGCCTCTGATTCCCCAGCTCTGATTCCCCGCCTCTGATTCCCCGCATCAGATTCCCTGCCTCTGATTCCCCGCCTCTGATTCCAGGCCTCTGATTCCCAGCATCTGATTCCGGCCTCTGATTCCCGGCCTCTGATTCCCTGCTTCTGATTCTGATTCCCTGCCTCTGATTCCCCATCTCTGATTCCGCACATCTGATTCCCTGCCTCTGATTCCCCACCTCTGATTCCCCATATCTGATTCCCCAACTCTGATTCCCCTCCTCTAATTCGCCAGCTATGATTCCCCGCCTCTGATTCCCCGCCTCTGATTCCCTGCGTCTGATTCCCTGCCTCTGATTCCCAGCCTCTGATTCCCCTTTTCTGATTCACCACCTCTGAATCCCCACCTCTGATTCCCCATCTCTGATTCCGCACATCCGATTCCCTGCCTCTGATTCCCCGCCTCTGATTCCCCGCCTCTGATTCGCAACCTCAAATTCCCCACCTCTGATTCCCCATATCTGATTCCCCGCCTCTGTTTCCCTGCCTCTGATTCCCGGCCTCTGTTTTCCCATATCTGATTCCCCTCCTCTGATTCCCCAACTCTGATTCCCCGCCTCTGATTCCCCAGCTCTGATTCCCCGCGTTTTATTCCCGGCCTCTGATTCCCTGCCACTGATTCCCCGCCCCTGATTCCCCACCTCTGATTCCCCATATCTGATTCCCCGCCTCTGTTTCCCCATCTCTGATTCCCCACCTCTGATTCCCCAGCTCTGATTCCCTGCCACTGATTCCCTGCCCCTGATTCCCCACCTCTGATTCCCCATATCTGATTCCCCGCCTCTGTTTCCCCACCTCTGATTCCCTGCCTCTGATTCCCTGCCCTGATTCCCCATCTCTGTTTCACCGCCTTTGATTCGCCAACTCTGATTCCCCATATCTGATTCCCCGCCTCTGTTTCCCCGCCCCTGATTCCCTGCCTCTGATTCCCAACCTCTGATTCCACACCTCTGATTCCCCATATCTGATTCCCCGCCTCTATTTCCCCATATCTGATTCCCCGCCTCTGATTCCCCAACTCTGATTCCCCGCCTCTGATTCCCCAGCTCTGATTCCCCGCCTCTGATTCCCGGCGTCCGATTCCCTGCCTCTGATTCCCCGCCTCTGATTCACCATCTCTGATTCCCCGCCTCTGATTCCCCGTGTCTGATTCCCTGCCTCTGATTGCCCGGCTCAGATTCCCCGCCTCTGATTCCCTGCCACTGATTCCCTGCCCCTGATTCCCCACCTCTGATTCCCCATATCTGATTCCCCGCCTCTGTTTCCCCGCCTCTGATTCCCCGCCTCTGATTCCCCATATCTGATTCCCTGCCTCTGATTCCCCAACTCTGATTCCCCGCCTCTGATTCCCCAGCTCTGAATCCCCGCCTCTGATTCCCCGCGTCTGATTCCCTCCCTCTGATTCCCCGCCTTGATTCCCCATCTCTGATTCACAACCTCTGATTCCCCACCTCTGATTCCCCATATCTGATTCCCCGCCTCTGTTTCCCCGCCTCTGATTCCCCATATCTGATTCCCCGGCTCTGATTGCCCACCTCTGATTCCCCGCCTATGATTCGCCAGCTCTGATTCCCCGCCTCTGAATCCCCGCATCTGATTCCCTGCCTCTGATTCCCCGCCTCTGATTCCCCATCTCTGATTCACCGCCTTTGATTCGCCACCTCTGATTCCCCATATCTGATTCCCCACCTCTGTTTCCCCGCCTCTGATTCCCCGCCTCTGATTCTCCATATCTCATTCCCCGCCTCTGAATCCCCATCTCTGATTCCCAGACTCTGAATCCCCACCTCTGATTCCCCATAGCTGATTCACCACCTCTCATTCCCGGCCTCTGATTCCCCATCTCTGATTCCGCACATCCGATTCCCTGCCTATGATTCCCCACCTCTGATTCCCGCCTCTGATTCCCCATATCTGATTCCCGGCCTCTGATTCCCGGCCTCTGATTCCCCGCTTCTGATTCTGATTCCCTGCCTCTGATTCCCCATCTCTGATTCCGCACATCTGATTCCCTGCCTCTGATTCCCCACCTCTGATTCCCCATATCTGATTCCCCGCCTCTGTTTCCCCGCCTCTGATTCCCCGCCTCTGTTTCCCCATATCTAATTCCCCACCTCTGATGCCCCAACTCTGATTCCCCACCTCTGATTCCCCAGCTCTGATTCCCCACCTCTGATTCCCCAGCTCTGATTCCCCGCCTCAGATTCCCCACGCCTGATTCCCTGCCTCTGATTCCCCGCCTCTGATTCCCTGCCTCTGATTCGCCATATCTGATTC
The DNA here is from genome assembly GCF_036971445.1 of Narcine bancroftii. Lineage (NCBI taxonomy): Eukaryota > Metazoa > Chordata > Chondrichthyes > Torpediniformes > Narcinidae > Narcine > Narcine bancroftii. The sequence continues at coordinate 53,822 of NW_027211886.1, forward strand.
CCCGCCTCTGATTCCCCAACTCTGATTCCCCGCTTCTGATTCCCCAGCTCTGAATCCCCGACTCTGATTCCCCGAGTCTGATTCCCTGCCTCTGATTCCCCGCCTCTAATTCCCCATCTGTGATTCACAACCTCTGATGCCCCACCTCTGATTCCCCATATCTGATTTCCCGCCTCTGTTTCCCCGCCTCTGATTCCCCGCCTCTGATTCCCCATATCTGATTCCCCGCCTCTGATTGCCCACCTCTGATTCCCCGCGTCTGATTCACTGCCTCTGATTCCCCGCCTCTGATTCCCCATATCTGATTCACCACCTCTCATTCCCGGCCTCTGATTCCCCATCTCTGATTCCGCACATCCGATTCCCTGCCTATGATTCCCCACCTCTGATTCCCGCCTCTGATTCCCCATATCTGATTCCCTGCCTCTGTTTCCCCGCCTCTGATTCCCCACCTCTGTTTCCCCATATCTGATTCCCCGCCTCTGATTTCCCAACTCTAATACCCTGCCTCTGATTCCCCAGCTCTGATTCCCCGCCTCTGATTCCCCGCATCAGATTCCCTGCCTCTGATTCCCCGCCTCTGATTCCAGGCCTCTGATTCCCAGCATCTGATTCCGGCCTCTGATTCCCGGCCTCTGATTCCCTGCTTCTGATTCTGATTCCCTGCCTCTGATTCCCCATCTCTGATTCCGCACATCTGATTCCCTGCCTCTGATTCCCCACCTCTGATTCCCCATATCTGATTCCCCAACTCTGAATCCCCTCCTCTAATTCGCCAGCTATGATTCCCCGCCTCTGATTCCCCGCCTCTGATTCCCTGCGTCTGATTCCCTGCCTCTGATTCCCAGCCTCTGATTCCCCTTTTCTGATTCACCACCTCTGAATCCCCACCTCTGATTCCCCATCTCTGATTCCGCACATCCGATTCCCTGCCTCTGATTCCCCGCCTCTGATTCCCCGCCTCTGATTCGCAACCTCAAATTCCCCACGTCTGATTCCCCATATCTGATTCCCCGCCTCTGTTTCCCTGCCTCTGATTCCCGGCCTCTGTTTCCCCATATCTGATTCCCCTCCTCTGATTCCCCAACTCTGATTCCCCGCCTCTGATTCCCCAGCTCTGATTCCCCGCCTTTTATTCCCGGCCTCTGATTCCCTGCCACTGATTCCCCGCCCCTGATTCCCCACCTCTGATTCCCCATATCTTATTCCCCGCCTCTGTTTCCCCAGCTCTGATTCCCCACCTCTGATTCCCCAGCTCTGATTCCCTGCCACTGATTCCCCGCCCCTGATTCCCCACCTCTGATTCCCCATATCTGATTCCCCGCCTCTGTTTCCCCAGCTCTGATTCCCTGCCTCTGATTCCCTGCCCTGATTCCCCATCTCTGTTTCACCGCCTTTGATTCGCCACCTCTGATTCCCCATATCTGATTCCCCGCCTCTGTTTCCCCGCCTCTGATTCCCTGCCTCTGATTCCCAACCTCTGATTCCACACCTCTGATTCCCCATATCTGATTCCCCGCCTCTATTTCCCCATATCTGATTCCCCGCCTCTGATTCCCCAACTCTGATTCCCCGCCTCTGATTCCCCAGCTCTGATTCCCCGCCTCTGATTCCCGACGTCCGATTCCCTGCCTCTGATTCCCCGCCTCTGATTCACCATCTCTGATTCCCCGCCTCTGATTCCCCGTGTCTGATTCCCTGCCTCTGATTCCCCGGCTCAGATTCCTCGCCTCTGATTCCCTGCCACAGATTCCCTGCCCCTGATTCCCCACCTCTGATTCCCCATATCTGATTCCCCGCCTCTGTTTCCCCGCCTCTGATTCCCCGCCTCTGATTCCCCATATCTGATTCCCTGCCTCTGATTCCCCAACTCTGATTCCCCGCCTCTGATTCCCCAGCTCTGAATCCCCGCCTCTGATTCCCCGCGTCTGATTCCCTCCCTCTGATTCCCCGCCTTGATTCCCCATCTCTGATTCACAACCTCTGATTCCCCACCTCTGATTCCCCATATCTCATTCCCCGTCTCTGTTTCCCCGCCTCTGATTCCCCATATCTGATTCCCCGGCTCTGATTGCCCACCTCTGATTCCCCGCCTATGATTCGCCAGCTCTGAATCCCCGCCTCTGAATCCCCGCATCTGATTCCCTGCCTCTGATTCCCCGCCTCTGATTCCCCATCTCTGATTCACCGCCTTTGATTCGCCACCACTGATTCCCCATATCTGATTCCCCACCTCTGTTTCCCCGCCTCTGATTCCCCGCCTCTGATTCTCCATATCTCATTCCCCGCCTCTGAATCCCCATCTCTGATTCCCAGACTCTGAATCCCCACCTCTGATTCCCGGCCTCTTATTCCCAGCATCTGATACCCGGCCTCTGATTCCCGGCCTCTGATTCCCCGCTTCTGATTCTGATTCCCTGCCTCTGATTCCCCATCTCTGATTCCGCACATCTGATTCGCTGCCGCTGATTCCCCACCTCTGATTCCCCATATCTGATTCCCCGCCTCTGTTTCCCCGCCTCTGATTCCCCGCCTCTGTTTCCCCATATCTAATTCCCCTCCTCTGATGCCCCAACTCTGATTCCCCACCTCTGATTCCCCAGCTCTGATTCCCCGCCTCTGATTCCCCGCATCCGATTCCCCATGTCTGATTCCCCGCCTCTGTTTCCCCGCCTCTGATTCCCCGCCTCTGTTTCCCCATATCTGATTCCCCGCCTCTGATTCCCCAGCTCTGATCCCAGCCTCTGATTCCCCGCGTTCTATTCGCTGCCTCTGATTCCCCGCCTGTGATTCCCCATCTCTGATTCACCACCTCTGATTTCCCACCTCTGATTCCCCATATCTAATTCCCCGCCTCTGCTTGCCCGCCTCTCATTCCCCGCCTCTGTTTCCCCATATCTGATTCCCCGCCTCTGAATCCCCAACTCTGATTCCCTGCCTCTGATTCACCAGCTCTGATTCCCCGCCTTTGATTCCCCCCGTCTGATTCCCAGCCTCTGAATCCCTGTCTGATTTCCTGCCTCTGATTCCCCGCCTCTGATTCCCCATCTCTGATTCACTGCCTCTGATTCCCCACCTCTGATTCCCTGCCTCTGATTCCCCATATCTGATTCCCCGCCTCTGATTCCCCAACTCTGATTCCCCGCTTCTGATTCCCCAGCTCTGAATCCCCGACTCTGATTCCCCGAGTCTGACTCCCTGCCTCTGATTCCCCGCCTCTAATTCCCCATCTGTGATTCACAACCTCTGATGCCCCACCTCTGATTCCCCATATCTGATTCCCCGCCTCTGTTTCCCCGCCTCTGATTCCCCGCCTCTGATTCCCCATATCTGATTCCCCGCCTCTGATTGCCCACCTCTGATTCCCCGCGTCTGATTCACTGCCTCTGATTCCCCGCCTCTGATTACCCATATCTGATTCACCACCTCTCATTCCCGCCCTCTGATTCCCCATCTCTGATTCCGCACATCCGATTCCCTGCCTATGATTCCCCACCTCTGATTCCCGCCTCTGATTCCCCATATCTGATTCCCTGCCTCTGTTTCCCCGCCTCTGATTCCCCACCTCTGTTTCCCCATATCTGATTCCCCGCCTCTGATTCCCCATCTCTAATACCCTGCCTCTGATTCCCCAGCTCTGATTCCCCGCCTCTGATTCCCCGCATCAGATTCCCTGCCTCTGATTCCCCGCCTCTGATTCCAGGCCTCTGATTCCCAGCATCTGATTCCGGCCTCTGATTCCCGGCCTCTGATTCCCTGCTTCTGATTCTGATTCCCTGCCTCTGATTCCCCATCTCTGATTCCGCACATCTGATTCCCTGCCTCTGATTCCCCACCTCTGATTCCCCATATCTGATTCCCCAACTCTGAATCCCCTCCTCTAATTCGCCAGCTATGATTCCCCGCCTCTGATTCCCCGCCTCTGATTCCCTGCGTCTGATTCCCTGCCTCTGATTCCCAGCCTCTGATTCCCCTTTTCTGATTCACCACCTCTGAATCCCCACCTCTGATTCCCCATCTCTGATTCCGCACATCCGATTCCCTGCCTCTGATTCCCCGCCTCTGATTCCCCGCCTCTGATTCGCAACCTCAAATTCCCCACGTCTGATTCCCCATATCTGATTCCCCGCCTCTGTTTCCCTGCCTCTGATTCCCGGCCTCTGTTTCCCCATATCTGATTCCCCTCCTCTGATTCCCCAACTCTGATTCCCCGCCTCTGATTCCCCAGCTCTGATTCCCCGCCTTTTATTCCCGGCCTCTGATTCCCTGCCACTGATTCCCCGCCCCTGATTCCCCACCTCTGATTCCCCATATCTTATTCCCCGCCTCTGTTTCCCCAGCTCTGATTCCCCACCTCTGATTCCCCAGCTCTGATTCCCTGCCACTGATTCCCCGCCCCTGATTCCCCACCTCTGATTCCCCATATCTGATTCCCCGCCTCTGTTTCCCCAGCTCTGATTCCCTGCCTCTGATTCCCTGCCCTGATTCCCCATCTCTGTTTCACCGCCTTTGATTCGCCACCTCTGATTCCCCATATCTGATTCCCCGCCTCTGTTTCCCCGCCTCTGATTCCCTGCCTCTGATTCCCAACCTCTGATTCCACACCTCTGATTCCCCATATCTGATTCCCCGCCTCTATTTCCCCATATCTGATTCCCCGCCTCTGATTCCCCAACTCTGATTCCCCGCCTCTGATTCCCCAGCTCTGATTCCCCGCCTCTGATTCCCGACGTCCGATTCCCTGCCTCTGATTCCCCGCCTCTGATTCACCATCTCTGATTCCCCGCCTCTGATTCCCCGTGTCTGATTCCCTGCCTCTGATTCCCCGGCTCAGATTCCTCGCCTCTGATTCCCTGCCACAGATTCCCTGCCCCTGATTCCCCACCTCTGATTCCCCATATCTGATTCCCCGCCTCTGTTTCCCCGCCTCTGATTCCCCGCCTCTGATTCCCCATATCTGATTCCCTGCCTCTGATTCCCCAACTCTGATTCCCCGCCTCTGATTCCCCAGCTCTGAATCCCCGCCTCTGATTCCCCGCGTCTGATTCCCTCCCTCTGATTCCCCGCCTTGATTCCCCATCTCTGATTCACAACCTCTGATTCCCCACCTCTGATTCCCCATATCTCATTCCCCGTCTCTGTTTCCCCGCCTCTGATTCCCCATATCTGATTCCCCGGCTCTGATTGCCCACCTCTGATTCCCCGCCTATGATTCGCCAGCTCTGAATCCCCGCCTCTGAATCCCCGCATCTGATTCCCTGCCTCTGATTCCCCGCCTCTGATTCCCCATCTCTGATTCACCGCCTTTGATTCGCCACCACTGATTCCCCATATCTGATTCCCCACCTCTGTTTCCCCGCCTCTGATTCCCCGCCTCTGATTCTCCATATCTCATTCCCCGCCTCTGAATCCCCATCTCTGATTCCCAGACTCTGAATCCCCACCTCTGATTCCCGGCCTCTTATTCCCAGCATCTGATACCCGGCCTCTGATTCCCGGCCTCTGATTCCCCGCTTCTGATTCTGATTCCCTGCCTCTGATTCCCCATCTCTGATTCCGCACATCTGATTCGCTGCCGCTGATTCCCCACCTCTGATTCCCCATATCTGATTCCCCGCCTCTGTTTCCCCGCCTCTGATTCCCCGCCTCTGTTTCCCCATATCTAATTCCCCTCCTCTGATGCCCCAACTCTGATTCCCCACCTCTGATTCCCCAGCTCTGATTCCCCGCCTCTGATTCCCCGCATCCGATTCCCCATGTCTGATTCCCCGCCTCTGTTTCCCCGCCTCTGATTCCCCGCCTCTGTTTCCCCATATCTGATTCCCCGCCTCTGATTCCCCAGCTCTGATCCCAGCCTCTGATTCCCCGCGTTCTATTCGCTGCCTCTGATTCCCCGCCTGTGATTCCCCATCTCTGATTCACCACCTCTGATTTCCCACCTCTGATTCCCCATATCTAATTCCCCGCCTCTGCTTGCCCGCCTCTCATTCCCCGCCTCTGTTTCCCCATATCTGATTCCCCGCCTCTGAATCCCCAACTCTGATTCCCTGCCTCTGATTCACCAGCTCTGATTCCCCGCCTTTGATTCCCCCCGTCTGATTCCCAGCCTCTGAATCCCTGTCTGATTTCCTGCCTCTGATTCCCCGCCTCTGATTCCCCATCTCTGATTCACTGCCTCTGATTCCCCACCTCTGATTCCCTGCCTCTGATTCCCCATATCTGATTCCCCGCCTCTGATTCCCCAACTCTGATTCCCCGCTTCTGATTCCCCAGCTCTGAATCCCCGACTCTGATTCCCCGAGTCTGACTCCCTGCCTCTGATTCCCCGCCTCTAATTCCCCATCTGTGATTCACAACCTCTGATGCCCCACCTCTGATTCCCCATATCTGATTCCCCGCCTCTGTTTCCCCGCCTCTGATTCCCCGCCTCTGATTCCCCATATCTGATTCCCCGCCTCTGATTGCCCACCTCTGATTCCCCGCGTCTGATTCACTGCCTCTGATTCCCCGCCTCTGATTACCCATATCTGATTCACCACCTCTCATTCCCGCCCTCTGATTCCCCATCTCTGATTCCGCACATCCGATTCCCTGCCTATGATTCCCCACCTCTGATTCCCGCCTCTGATTCCCCATATCTGATTCCCTGCCTCTGTTTCCCCGCCTCTGATTCCCCACCTCTGTTTCCCCATATCTGATTCCCCGCCTCTGATTCCCCATCTCTAATACCCTGCCTCTGATTCCCCAGCTCTGATTCCCCGCCTCTGATTCCCCGCATCAGATTCCCTGCCTCTGATTCCCCGCCTCTGATTCCAGGCCTCTGATTCCCAGCATCTGATTCCGGCCTCTGATTCCCGGCCTCTGATTCCCTGCTTCTGATTCTGATTCCCTGCCTCTGATTCCCCATCTCTGATTCCGCACATCTGATTCCCTGCCTCTGATTCCCCACCTCTGATTCCCCATATCTGATTCCCCAACTCTGATTCCCCTCCTCTAATTCGCCAGCTATGATTCCCCGCCTCTGATTCCCCGCCTCTGATTCCCTGCGTCTGATTCCCTGCCTCTGATTCCCAGCCTCTGATTCCCCTTTTCTGATTCACCACCTCTGAATCCCCACCTCTGATTCCCCATCTCTGATTCCGCACATCCGATTCCCTGCCTCTGATTCCCCGCCTCTGATTCCCCGCCTCTGATTCGCAACCTCAAATTCCCCACCTCTGATTCCCCATATCTGATTCCCCGCCTCTGTTTCCCTGCCTCTGATTCCCGGCCTCTGTTTTCCCATATCTGATTCCCCTCCTCTGATTCCCCAACTCTGATTCCCCGCCTCTGATTCCCCAGCTCTGATTCCCCGCGTTTTATTCCCGGCCTCTGATTCCCTGCCACTGATTCCCCGCCCCTGATTCCCCACCTCTGATTCCCCATATCTGATTCCCCGCCTCTGTTTCCCCAGCTCTGATTCCCCACCTCTGATTCCCCAGCTCTGATTCCCTGCCACTGATTCCCCGCCCCTGATTCCCCACCTCTGATTCCCCATATCTGATTCCCCGCCTCTGTTTCCCCACCTCTGATTCCCTGCCTCTGATTCCCTGCCCTGATTCCCCATCTCTGTTTCACCGCCTTTGATTCGCCAACTCTGATTCCCCATATCTGATTCCCCGCCTCTGTTTCCCCGCCTCTGATTCCCTGCCTCTGATTCCCAACCTCTGATTCCACACCTCTGATTCCCCATATCTGATTCCCCGCCTCTATTTCCCCATATCTGATTCCCCGCCTCTGATTCCCCAACTCTGATTCCCCGCCTCTGATTCCCCAGCTATTATTCCCCGCCTCTGATTCCCGGCGTCCGATTCCCTGCCTCTGATTCCCCGCCTCTGATTCACCATCTCTGATTCCCCGCCTCTGATTCCCCGTGTCTGATTCCCTGCCTCTGATTGCCCGGCTCAGATTCCCCGCCTCTGATTCCCTGCCACTGATTCCCTGCCCCTGATTCCCCACCTCTGATTCCCCATATCTGATTCCCCGCCTCTGTTTCCCCGCCTCTGATTCCCCGCCTCTGATTCCCCATATCTGATTCCCTGCCTCTGATTCCCCAACTCTGATTCCCCGCCTCTGATTCCCCAGCTCTGAATCCCCGCCTCTGATTCCCCGCGTCTGATTCCCTCCCTCTGATTCCCCGCCTTGATTCCCCATCTCTGATTCACAACCTCTGATTCCCCACCTCTGATTCCCCATATCTGATTCCCCGCCTCTGTTTCCCCGCCTCTGATTCCCCATATCTGATTCCCCGGCTCTGATTGCCCACCTCTGATTCCCCGCCTATGATTCGCCAGCTCTGATTCCCCGCCTCTGAATCCCCGCATCTGATTCCCTGCCTCTGATTCCCCGCCTCTGATTCCCCATCTCTGATTCACCGCCTTTGATTCGCCACCTCTGATTCCCCATATCTGATTCCCCACCTCTGTTTCCCCGCCTCTGATTCCCCGCCTCTGATTCTCCATATCTCATTCCCCGCCTCTGAATCCCCATCTCTGATTCCCAGACTCTGAATCCCCACCTCTGATTCCCCATAGCTGATTCACCACCTCTCATTCCCGGCCTCTGATTCCCCATCTCTGATTCCGCACATCCGATTCCCTGCCTATGATTCCCCACCTCTGATTCCCGGCCTCTGATTCCCCGCTTCTGATTCTGATTCCCTGCCTCTGATTCCCCATCTCTGATTCCGCACATCTGATTCCCTGCCTCTGATTCCCCACCTCTGATTCCCCATATCTGATTCCCCGCCTCTGTTTCCCCGCCTCTGATTCCCCGCCTCTGTTTCCCCATATCTAATTCCCCACCTCTGATGCCCCAACTCTGATTCCCCACCTCTGATTCCCCAGCTCTGATTCCCCACCTCTGATTCCCCAGCTCTGATTCCCCGCCTCAGATTCCCCACGCCTGATTCCCTGCCTCTGATTCCCCGCCTCTGATTCCCTGCCTCTGATTCACCATATCTGATTCCCCGCCTCTGATTCCCCAACTCTGATTCCCCGCTTCTGATTCCCCAGCTCTGAATCCCCGACTCTGATTCCCCGAGTCTGATTCCCTGCCTCTGATTCCCCGCCTCTAATTCCCCATCTGTGATTCACAACCTCTGATGCCCCACCTCTGATTCCCCATATCTGATTCCCCGCCTCTGTTTCCCCGCCTCTGATTCCCCGCCTCTGATTCCCCATATCTGATTCCCCGCCTCTGATTGCCCACCTCTGATTCCCCGCGTCTGATTCACTGCCTCTGATTCCCCGCCTCTGATTCCCCATATCTGATTCACCACCTCTCATTCCCGGCCTCTGATTCCCCATCTCTGATTCCGCACATCCGATTCCCTGCCTATGATTCCCCACCTCTGATTCCCGCCTCTGATTCCCCATATCTGATTCCCTGCCTCTGTTTCCCCGCCTCTGATTCCCCACCTCTGTTTCCCCATATCTGATTCCCCGCCTCTGATTTCCCAACTCTAATACCCTGCCTCTGATTCCCCAGCTCTGATTCCCCGCCTCTGATTCCCCGCATCAGATTCCCTGCCTCTGATTCCCCGCCTCTGATTCCAGGCCTCTGATTCCCAGCATCTGATTCCGGCCTCTGATTCCCGGCCTCTGATTCCCTGCTTCTGATTCTGATTCCCTGCCTCTGATTCCCCATCTCTGATTCCGCACATCTGATTCCCTGCCTCTGATTCCCCACCTCTGATTCCCCATATCTGATTCCCCAACTCTGAATCCCCTCCTCTAATTCGCCAGCTATGATTCCCCGCCTCTGATTCCCCGCCTCTGATTCCCTGCGTCTGATTCCCTGCCTCTGATTCCCAGCCTCTGATTCCCCTTTTCTGATTCACCACCTCTGAATCCCCACCTCTGATTCCCCATCTCTGATTCCGCACATCCGATTCCCTGCCTCTGATTCCCCGCCTCTGATTCCCCGCCTCTGATTCGCAACCTCAAATTCCCCACGTCTGATTCCCCATATCTGATTCCCCGCCTCTGTTTCCCTGCCTCTGATTCCCGGCCTCTGTTTCCCCATATCTGATTCCCCTCCTCTGATTCCCCAACTCTGATTCCCCGCCTCTGATTCCCCAGCTCTGATTCCCCGCCTTTTATTCCCGGCCTCTGATTCCCTGCCACTGATTCCCCGCCCCTGATTCCCCACCTCTGATTCCCCATATCTTATTCCCCGCCTCTGTTTCCCCAGCTCTGATTCCCCACCTCTGATTCCCCAGCTCTGATTCCCTGCCACTGATTCCCCGCCCCTGATTCCCCACCTCTGATTCCCCATATCTGATTCCCAGCCTCTGTTTCCCCAGCTCTGATTCCCTGCCTCTGATTCCCTGCCCTGATTCCCCATCTCTGTTTCACCGCCTTTGATTCGCCACCTCTGATTCCCCATATCTGATTCCCCGCCTCTGTTTCCCCGCCTCTGATTCCCTGCCTCTGATTCCCAACCTCTGATTCCACACCTCTGATTCCCCATATCTGATTCCCCGCCTCTATTTCCCCATATCTGATTCCCCGCCTCTGATTCCCCAACTCTGATTCCCCGCCTCTGATTCCCCAGCTCTGATTCCCCGCTTCTGATTCCCGACGTCCGATTCCCTGCCTCTGATTCCCCGCCTCTGATTCACCATCTCTGATTCCCCGCCTCTGATTCCCCGTGTCTGATTCCCTGCCTCTGATTCCCCGGCTCAGATTCCTCGCCTCTGATTCCCTGCCACAGATTCCCTGCCCCTGATTCCCCACCTCTGATTCCCCATATCTGATTCCCCGCCTCTGTTTCCCCGCCTCTGATTCCCCGCCTCTGATTCCCCATATCTGATTCCCTGCCTCTGATTCCCCAACTCTGATTCCCCGCCTCTGATTCCCCAGCTCTGAATCCCCGCCTCTGATTCCCCGCGTCTGATTCCCTCCCTCTGATTCCCCGCCTTGATTCCCCATCTCTGATTCACAACCTCTGATTCCCCACCTCTGATTCCCCATATCTCATTCCCCGTCTCTGTTTCCCCGCCTCTGATTCCCCATATCTGATTCCCCGGCTCTGATTGCCCACCTCTGATTCCCCGCCTATGATTCGCCAGCTCTGAATCCCCGCCTCTGAATCCCCGCATCTGATTCCCTGCCTCTGATTCCCCGCCTCTGATTCCCCATCTCTGATTCACCGCCTTTGATTCGCCACCACTGATTCCCCATATCTGATTCCCCACCTCTGTTTCCCCGCCTCTGATTCCCCGCCTCTGATTCTCCATATCTCATTCCCCGCCTCTGAATCCCCATCTCTGATTCCCAGACTCTGAATCCCCACCTCTGATTCCCGGCCTCTTATTCCCAGCATCTGATACCCGGCCTCTGATTCCCGGCCTCTGATTCCCCGCTTCTGATTCTGATTCCCTGCCTCTGATTCCCCATCTCTGATTCCGCACATCTGATTCGCTGCCGCTGATTCCCCACCTCTGATTCCCCATATCTGATTCCCCGCCTCTGTTTCCCCGCCTCTGATTCCCCGCCTCTGTTTCCCCATATCTAATTCCCCACCTCTGATGCCCCAACTCTGATTCCCCACCTCTGATTCCCCAGCTCTGATTCCCCGCCTCTGATTCCCCGCATCCGATTCCCCATGTCTGATTCCCCGCCTCTGTTTCCCCGCCTCTGATTCCCCGCCTCTGTTTCCCCATATCTGATTCCCCGCCTCTGATTCCCCAGCTCTGATCCCAGCCTCTGATTCCCCGCGTTCTATTCGCTGCCTCTGATTCCCCGCCTGTGATTCCCCATCTCTGATTCACCACCTCTGATTTCCCACCTCTGATTCCCCATATCTAATTCCCCGCCTCTGCTTGCCCGCCTCTCATTCCCCGCCTCTGTTTCCCCATATCTGATTCCCCGCCTCTGAATCCCCAACTCTGATTCCCTGCCTCTGATACACCAGCTCTGATTCCCCGCCTTTGATTCCCCCCGTCTGATTCCCAGCCTCTGAATCCCTGTCTGATTTCCTGCCTCTGATTCCCCGCCTCTGATTCCCCATCTCTGATTCACTGCCTCTGATTCCCCACATCTGATTCCCCATCTCTGATTCCGCACAACCGATTCCCTGCCTCTGATTCCCCGACTCTGATTCCCCACCTCTGATTCCCTGCCTCTGATTCCCGGCCTCTGTTTCCCCATATCTGATTCCCCTCCTCTGATTCCCCAACTCTGATTCCCCGCCTCTGATTCCCCAGCTCTGATTCCCCGCCTTTTATTCCCGGCCTCTGATTCCCTGCCACTGATTCCCCGCCCCTGATTCCCCACCTCTGATTCCCCATATCTTATTCCCCGCCTCTGTTTCCCCAGCTCTGATTCCCCACCTCTGATTCCCCAGCTCTGATTCCCTGCCACTGATTCCCCGCCCCTGATTCCCCACCTCTGATTCCCCATATCTGATTCCCCGCCTCTGTTTCCCCAGCTCTGATTCCCTGCCTCTGATTCCCTGCCCTGATTCCCCATCTCTGTTTCACCGCCTTTGATTCGCCACCTCTGATTCCCCATATCTGATTCCCCGCCTCTGTTTCCCCGCCTCTGATTCCCTGCCTCTGATTCCCAACCTCTGATTCCACACCTCTGATTCCCCATATCTGATTCCCCGCCTCTATTTCCCCATATCTGATTCCCCGCCTCTGATTCCCCAACTCTGATTCCCCGCCTCTGATTCCCCAGCTCTGATTCCCCGCCTCTGATTCCCGACGTCCGATTCCCTGCCTCTGATTACCCGCCTCTGATTCACCATCTCTGATTCCCCGCCTCTGATTCCCCGTGTCTGATTCCCTGCCTCTGATTCCCCGGCTCAGATTCCTCGCCTCTGATTCCCTGCCACAGATTCCCTGCCCCTGATTCCCCACCTCTGATTCCCCATATCTGATTCCCCGCCTCTGTTTCCCCGCCTCTGATTCCCCGCCTCTGATTCCCCATATCTGATTCCCTGCCTCTGATTCCCCAACTCTGATTCCCCGCCTCTGATTCCCCAGCTCTGAATCCCCGCCTCTGATTCCCCGCGTCTGATTCCCTCCCTCTGATTCCCCGCCTTGATTCCCCATCTCTGATTCACAACCTCTGATTCCCCACCTCTGATTCCCCATATCTGATTCCCCATCTCTGTTTCCCCGCCTCTGATTCCCCATATCTGATTCCCCGGCTCTGATTGCCCACCTCTGATTCCCCGCCTATGATTCGCCAGCTCTGAATCCCCGCCTCTGAATCCCCGCATCTGATTCCCTGCCTCTGATTCCCCGCCTCTGATTCCCCATCTCTGATTCACCGCCTTTGATTCGCCACCTCTGATTCCCCATATCTGATTCCCCACCTCTGTTTCCCCGCCTCTGATTCCCCGCCTCTGATTCTCCATATCTCATTCCCCGCCTCTGAATCCCCATCTCTGATTCCCAGACTCTGAATCCCCACCTCTGATTCCCGGCCTCTTATTCCCAGCATCTGATTCCCGGCCTCTGATTCCCGGCCTCTGATTCCCCGCTTCTGATTCTGATTCCCTGCCTCTGATTCCCCATCTCTGATTCCGCACATCTGATTCGCTGCCTCTGATTCCCCACCTCTGATTCCCCATATCTGATTCCCCGCCTCTGTTTCCCCGCCTCTGATTCCCCGCCTCTGTTTCCCCATATCTAATTCCCCACCTCTGATGCCCCAACACTGATTCCCCACCTCTGATTCCCCGCATCCGATTCCCCATGTCTGATTCCCCGCCTCTGTTTCCCCGCCTCTGATTCCCCGCCTCTGTTTCCCCATATCTGATTCCCCGCCTCTGATTCCCCAGCTCTGATCCCAGCCTCTGATTCCCCGCGTTCTATTCGCTGCCTCTGATTCCCCGCCTGTGATTCCCCATCTCTGATTCACCACCTCTGATTTCCCACCTCTGATTGCCATATCTAATTCCCCGCCTCTGCTTGCCCGCCTCTCATTCCCCGCCTCTGTTTCCCCATATCTGATTCCCCGCCTCTGAATCCCCAACTCTGATTCCCTGCCTCTGATTCACCAGCTCTGATTCCCCGCCTTTGATTCCCCCCGTCTGATTCCCAGCCTCTGAATCCCTGTCTGATTTCCTGCCTCTGATTCCCCGCCTCTGATTCCCCATCTCTGATTCACTGCCTCTGATTCCCCACATCTGATTCCCCATCTCTGATTCCGCACAACCGATTCCCTGCCTCTGATTCCCCGACTCTGATTCCCCACCTCTGATTCCCCAGCTCTGATTCCCCGCCTCTGATTCCCCGCGTCTGATTCCCTGCCTGTGATTCCCCGCCTCTGATTCCCAGCCTCTGTATCCCTGCCACTGATTCCCCGCCCCTGATTCCCCACCTCTGATTCACTGCCTCTGATTCCCCACATCTGATTCCCCATCTCTGATTCCGCACATCCGATTCCCTGCCTCTGATTCCCCGCCTCTGATTCCCCGCCTCTGATTCGCAACCTCAAATTCCCCACGTCTGATTCCCCATATCTGATTCCCCGCCTCTGTTTCCCTGCCTCTGATTCCCGGCCTCTGTTTCCCCATATCTGATTCCCCTCCTCTGATTCCCCAACTCTGATTCCCCGCCTCTGATTCCCCAGCTCTGATTCCCCGCCTTTTATTCCCGGCCTCTGATTCCCTGCCACTGATTCCCCGCCCCTGATTCCCCACCTCTGATTCCCCATATCTTATTCCCCGCCTCTGTTTCCCCAGCTCTGATTCCCCACCTCTGATTCCCCAGCTCTGATTCCCTGCCACTGATTCCCCGCCCCTGATTCCCCACCTCTGATTCCCCATATCTGATTCCCAGCCTCTGTTTCCCCAGCTCTGATTCCCTGCCTCTGATTCCCTGCCCTGATTCCCCATCTCTGTTTCACCGCCTTTGATTCGCCACCTCTGATTCCCCATATCTGATTCCCCGCCTCTGTTTCCCCGCCTCTGATTCCCTGCCTCTGATTCCCAACCTCTGATTCCACACCTCTGATTCCCCATATCTGATTCCCCGCCTCTATTTCCCCATATCTGATTCCCCGCCTCTGATTCCCCAACTCTGATTCCCCGCCTCTGATTCCCCAGCTCTGATTCCCCGCTTCTGATTCCCGACGTCCGATTCCCTGCCTCTGATTCCCCGCCTCTGATTCACCATCTCTGATTCCCCGCCTCTGATTCCCCGTGTCTGATTCCCTGCCTCTGATTCCCCGGCTCAGATTCCTCGCCTCTGATTCCCTGCCACAGATTCCCTGCCCCTGATTCCCCACCTCTGATTCCCCATATCTGATTCCCCGCCTCTGTTTCCCCGCCTCTGATTCCCCGCCTCTGATTCCCCATATCTGATTCCCTGCCTCTGATTCCCCAACTCTGATTCCCCGCCTCTGATTCCCCAGCTCTGAATCCCCGCCTCTGATTCCCCGCGTCTGATTCCCTCCCTCTGATTCCCCGCCTTGATTCCCCATCTCTGATTCACAACCTCTGATTCCCCACCTCTGATTCCCCATATCTCATTCCCCGTCTCTGTTTCCCCGCCTCTGATTCCCCATATCTGATTCCCCGGCTCTGATTGCCCACCTCTGATTCCCCGCCTATGATTCGCCAGCTCTGAATCCCCGCCTCTGAATCCCCGCATCTGATTCCCTGCCTCTGATTCCCCGCCTCTGAATCCCCATCTCTGATTCACCGCCTTTGATTCGCCACCACTGATTCCCCATATCTGATTCCCCACCTCTGTTTCCCCGCCTCTGATTCCCCGCCTCTGATTCTCCATATCTCATTCCCCGCTACTGAATCCCCATCTCTGATTCCCAGACTCTGAATCCCCACCTCTGATTCCCGGCCTCTTATTCCCAGCATCTGATACCCGGCCTCTGATTCCCGGCCTCTGATTCCCCGCTTCTGATTCTGATTCCCTGCCTCTGATTCCCCATCTCTGATTCCGCACATCTGATTCGCTGCCGCTGATTCCCCACCTCTGATTCCCCATATCTGATTCCCCGCCTCTGTTTCCCCGCCTCTGATTCCCCGCCTCTGTTTCCCCATATCTAATTCCCCACCTCTGATGCCCCAACTCTGATTCCCCACCTCTGATTCCCCAGCTCTGATTCCCCGCCTCTGATTCCCCGCATCCGATTCCCCATGTCTGATTCCCCGCCTCTGTTTCCCCGCCTCTGATTCCCCGCCTCTGTTTCCCCATATCTGATTCCCCGCCTCTGATTCCCCAGCTCTGATCCCAGCCTCTGATTCCCCGCGTTCTATTCGCTGCCTCTGATTCCCCGCCTGTGATTCCCCATCTCTGATTCACCACCTCTGATTTCCCACCTCTGATTCCCCATATCTAATTCCCCGCCTCTGCTTGCCCGCCTCTCATTCCCCGCCTCTGTTTCCCCATATCTGATTCCCCGCCTCTGAATCCCCAACTCTGATTCCCTGCCTCTGATTCACCAGCTCTGATTCCCCGCCTTTGATTCCCCCCGTCTGATTCCCAGCCTCTGAATCCCTGTCTGATTTCCTGCCTCTGATTCCCCGCCTCTGATTCCCCATCTCTGATTCACTGCCTCTGATTCCCCACATCTGATTCCCCATCTCTGATTCCGCACAACCGATTCCCTGCCTCTGATTCCCCGACTCTGATTCCCCACCTCTGATTCCCTGCCTCTGATTCCCGGCCTCTGTTTCCCCATATCTGATTCCCCTCCTCTGATTCCCCAACTCTGATTCCCCGCCTCTGATTCCCCAGCTCTGATTCCCCGCCTTTTATTCCCGGCCTCTGATTCCCTGCCACTGATTCCCCGCCCCTGATTCCCCACCTCTGATTCCCCATATCTTATTCCACGCCTCTGTTTCCCCAGCTCTGATTCCCCACCTCTGATTCCCCAGCTCTGATTCCCTGCCACTGATTCCCCGCCCCTGATTCCCCACCTCTGATTCCCCATATCTGATTCCCCGCCTCTGTTTCCCCAGCTCTGATTCCCTGCCTCTGATTCCCTGCCCTGATTCCCCATCTCTGTTTCACCGCCTTTGATTCGCCACCTCTGATTCCCCATATCTGATTCCCCGCCTCTGTTTCCCCGCCTCTGATTCCCTGCCTCTGATTCCCAACCTCTGATTCCACACCTCTGATTCCCCATATCTGATTCCCCGCCTCTATTTCCCCATATCTGATTCCCCGCCTCTGATTCCCCAACTCTGATTCCCCGCCTCTGATTCCCCAGCTCTGATTCCCCGCCTCTGATTCCCGACGTCCGATTCCCTGCCTCTGATTACCCGCCTCTGATTCACCATCTCTGATTCCCCGCCTCTGATTCCCCGTGTCTGATTCCCTGCCTCTGATTCCCCGGCTCAGATTCCTCGCCTCTGATTCCCTGCCACAGATTCCCTGCCCCTGATTCCCCACCTCTGATTCCCCATATCTGATTCCCCGCCTCTGTTTCCCCGCCTCTGATTCCCCGCCTCTGATTCCCCATTTCTGATTCCCTGCCTCTGATTCCCCAACTCTGATTCCCCGCCTCTGATTCCCCAGCTCTGAATCCCCGCCTCTGATTCCCCGCGTCTGATTCCCTCCCTCTGATTCCCCGCCTTGATTCCCCATCTCTGATTCACAACCTCTGATTCCCCACCTCTGATTCCCCATATCTGATTCCCCATCTCTGTTTCCCCGCCTCTGATTCCCCATATCTGATTCCCCGGCTCTGATTGCCCACCTCTGATTCCCCGCCTATGATTCGCCAGCTCTGAATCCCCGCCTCTGAATCCCCGCATCTGATTCCCTGCCTCTGATTCCCCGCCTCTGATTCCCCATCTCTGATTCACCGCCTTTGATTCGCCACCTCTGATTCCCCATATCTGATTCCCCACCTCTGTTTCCCCGCCTCTGATTCCCCGCCTCTGATTCTCCATATCTCATTCCCCGCCTCTGAATCCCCATCTCTGATTCCCAGACTCTGAATCCCCACCTCTGATTCCCGGCCTCTTATTCCCAGCATCTGATTCCCGGCCTCTGATTCCCGGCCTCTGATTCCCCGCTTCTGATTCTGATTCCCTGCCTCTGATTCCCCATCTCTGATTCCGCACATCTGATTCGCTGCCTCTGATTCCCCACCTCTGATTCCCCATATCTGATTCCCCGCCTCTGTTTCCCCGCCTCTGATTCCCCGCCTCTGTTTCCCCATATCTAATTCCCCACCTCTGATGCCCCAACACTGATTCCCCACCTCTGATTCCCCGCATCCGATTCCCCATGTCTGATTCCCCGCCTCTGTTTCCCCGCCTCTGATTCCCCGCCTCTGTTTCCCCATATCTGATTCCCCGCCTCTGATTCCCCAGCTCTGATCCCAGCCTCTGATTCCCCGCGTTCTATTCGCTGCCTCTGATTCCCCGCCTGTGATTCCCCATCTCTGATTCACCACCTCTGATTTCCCACCTCTGATTGCCATATCTAATTCCCCGCCTCTGCTTGCCCGCCTCTCATTCCCCGCCTCTGTTTCCCCATATCTGATTCCCCGCCTCTGAATCCCCAACTCTGATTCCCTGCCTCTGATTCACCAGCTCTGATTCCCCGCCTTTGATTCCCCCCGTCTGATTCCCAGCCTCTGAATCCCTGTCTGATTTCCTGCCTCTGATTCCCCGCCTCTGATTCCCCATCTCTGATTCACTGCCTCTGATTCCCCACATCTGATTCCCCATCTCTGATTCCGCACAACCGATTCCCTGCCTCTGATTCCCCGACTCTGATTCCCCACCTCTGATTCCCCAGCTCTGATTCCCCGCCTCTGATTCCCCGCGTCTGATTCCCTGCCTGTGATTCCCCGCCTCTGATTCCCAGCCTCTGTATCCCTGCCACTGATTCCCCGCCCCTGATTCCCCACCTCTGATTCCCCATATCTTATTCCCCGCCTCTGTTTCCCCCCCTCTGATTCCCAGCCTCTGATTCCCCATATCTGATTCCCCGCCTCTGATTCCCCATATCTGATTCCCCGCCTCTATTTCCCCATATCTGCTTCGCCGCCTCTGATTCCCCAACTCTGATTCCCCGCCTCTGATTCCCCAGCTCTGATTTCCCGCCTCTGATTCCCGGCATCCGATTCCCTGCCTCTGATTCCCCGCCTCTGATTCCCCATCTCTGATTCCCCGCCTCTGATTCCCCATGTCTGATTCCCTGCCTCTGATTCCCCGCCTCTGATTCCCCATATCTGATTCCCCGCCTCTGTTTTGCCGCCTCTGATTCCCTGCCTCTCATTCCCCATATCTGATTCCCCGCCTCTGATTCCCCAACTCTGATTCCCCGCCTCTGATTCCCCAGCTCTGAATCCCCGCCTCTGATTCCCCGCGTCTGATTCCCTTCCTCTGATTCCCCGCCTCTGATTCCCCAACTCTGATTCCCCGCCTCTGATTCCCCAGCTCTGAATCCCCGCCTCTGATTCCCCGCGTCTGATTCCCTGCCTCTGATTCCCCGCCTCTGATTCCCCATATCTGATTCCCCGCCTCTGATTGCCCACCTCTGATTCCCCGCGTCTGATTCCCTGCCTCTGATTCCCCGCCTCTGATTCCCCATCTCTGATTCACCACCTCTGATTCCCAGCCTCTGATTCCCCATCTCTGATTCCGCACATCCGATTCCCTGCCTATGATTCCCCACCTCTGATTCCCCGCCTCTGATTCCCCATATCTGATTCCCTGCCTCTGTTTCCCCGCCTCTGATTCCCCACATCTGTTTCCCCATATCTGATTCCCCGCCTCTGATTCCCCAACTCTAATACCCCGCCTCTGATTCCCCAGCTCTGATTCCCCGCCTCTGATTCCCCGCATCTGATTCCCTGCCTCTGATTCCCCGCCTCTGATTTCAGGCCTCTGATTCCCAGCATCTGATTCCGGCCTCTAATTCCCGGCCTCTGATTCCCTGCTTCTGAATCTGATTCCCTGCCTCTGATTCCCCATCTCTGATTCCGCACATCTGATTCCTTGCCTCTGATTCCCCACCTCTGATTCCCCATATCTGATTCCCCGCCTGTGTTTCCCCGCCTCTGATTCCCCGCCTCTGTTTCCCAATATCTAAGTCCCCGCCTCTGATTCCCCAAATCTGATTCTCCACCTCTGATTCCCCAGCTCTGATTCCCCGCCTCTGATTCCCCGCATCTGATTCCCTGCATCTGATTCCAAGCCTCTGATTCCCTGCCTCTGATTCCCAACCTCTGATTCCCCACCTCTGATTCCCCATATCTGATTCCCGCCTCTGTTTCCCCGCCTCGGATTCCCCGCCTCTGTTTCCCCATATCTGATTACCGGCCTCTGATTCCCCGCCTCTGATTCCCCGCCTCTGATTCCCTGCCTCTGATTCCCCATCTCCGATTCCGCACATCTGATTCCCTTCCTCTGATTCCCCGCCTCTGATTCCCCGCCTCTGATTCCCTGCCTCTGATTCCCAACCTCGGATTCCCCACCTCTGATTCCCCATATCTGATTCCCCGCCTCTGTTTCCCCGCCTCTGATTCCCCGCCTCTGATTCCCAACTCTGATTCCCCGCCTCTGATTCCCCAGCTCTGATTCCCCGTGTTTGATTCCCTGCCTCTGATTCCCTGCCCTGATTCCCCATCTCTGTTTCATCGCCTTTGATTCGCCACCTCTGATTCCCCATATCTGATTACCCGCCTCTGTTTCCCCGACTCTGATTCCCTGCCTCTGATTCCCAACCTCTGATTCCACACCTCTGATTCCCCATATCTGATTCCCCGCCTCTATTTCCCCATATCTGATTCCCCGCCTCTGATTCCCCAACTCTGATTCCCCGCCTCTGATTCCCCAGCTCTGATTCCCCGACTCTGATTCCCGGAGTCCGATTCCCTGCCTCTGATTCCCCGCCTCTGATTCCCCATCTCTGATTCCCCGCCTCTGATTCCCCGTGTCTGATTCCCTGCCTCTGATTCCCCGCCTCTGATTCCCCGCCTCTGATTCCCTGCCACTGATTCCCTGCCCCTGATTCCCCAATTCTGATTCCCCATATCTGATTCCCCGCCTCTGTTTCCCCGCCTCTGATTCCCCACCTCTGATTCCCCATATCTGATTCCCTGCCTCTGATTCCCAAACTCTGATTCACCGCCTCTGATTCCCCAGCTCTGAATCCCCGCCTCTGATTCCCCGCGTCTGATTCCCTGCCTCTGATTCCCCGCCTTGATTCCCCATCTCTGATTCACAACCTCTGATTCCCCACCTCTGATTCCCTATATTTGATTCCCCGCCTCTGTTTCCCCGCCACTGATTCCCTGCCCCTGATTCCCCACCTCTGATTCCCCATATCTGATTCCCCGCCTCTGTTTCCCCGCCTCTGATTCCCCGCCTCTGATTCCCCATATCTGATTCCCTGCCTCTGATTCCCCAACTCTGATTCCCCGCCTCTGATTCCCCAGCTCTGAATCCCCGCCTCTGATTCCCCGCGTCTGATTCCCTCCCTCTGATTCCCCGCCTTGATTCCCCATCTCTGATTCACAACCTCTGATTCCCCACCTCTGATTCCCCATATCTGATTCCCCGCCTCTGTTTCCCCGCCTATGATTCGCCAGCTCTGATTCCCCGCCTCTGAATCCCCGCATCTGATTCCCTGCCTCTGATTCCCCGCCTCTGATTCCCCATCTCTGATTCACCGCCTTTGATTCGCCACCTCTGATTCCCCATATCTGATTCCCCACCTCTGTTTCCCCGCCTCTGATTCCCCGCCTCTGATTCTCCATATCTCATTCGCCGCCTCTGAATCCCCATCTCTGATTCCCAGACTCCGAATCCCCACCTCTGATTCCCCATATCTGATTCCCCGCCTCTGTTTCCCCGCCTCTGATTCCCCGCCTCTGATTCCCAACTCTGATTCCCCGCCTCTGATTCCCCAGCTCTGATTCCCCGTGTTTGATTCCCTGCCTCTGATTCCCTGCCCTGATTCCCCATCTCTGTTTCATCGCCTTTGATTCGCCACCTCTGATTCCCCATATCTGATTACCCGCCTCTGTTTCCCCGACTCTGATTCCCTGCCTCTGATTCCCAACCTCTGATTCCACACCTCTGATTCCCCATATCTGATTCCCCGCCTCTATTTCCCCATATCTGATTCCCCGCCTCTGATTCCCCAACTCTGATTCCCCGCCTCTGATTCCCCAGCTCTGATTCCCCGACTCTGATTCCCGGAGTCCGATTCCCTGCCTCTGATTCCCCGCCTCTGATTCCCCATCTCTGACTCCCCGCCTCTGATTCCCCGTGTCTGATTCCCTGCCTCTGATTCCCCGCCTCTGATTCCCCGCCTCTGATTCCCTGCCATTGATTCCCTGCCCCTGATTCCCCAATTCTGATTCCCCATATCTGATTCCCCGCCTCTGTTTCCCCGCCTCTGATTCCCCACCTCTGATTCCCCATATCTGATTCCCTGCCTCTGATTCCCAAACTCTGATTCACCGCCTCTGATTCCCCAGCTCTGAATCCCCGCCTCTGATTCCCCGCGTCTGATTCCCTGCCTCTGATTCCCCGCCTTGATTCCCCATCTCTGATTCACAACCTCTGATTCCCCACCTCTGATTCCCTATATTTGATTCCCCGCCTCTGTTTCCCCGCCACTGATTCCCTGCCCCTGATTCCCCACCTCTGATTCCCCATATCTGATTCCCCGCCTGTTTCCCCGCCTCTGATTCCCCGCCTCTGATTCCCCATATCTGATTCCCTGCCTCTGATTCCCCAACTCTGATTCCCCGCCTCTGATTCCCCAGCTCTGAATCCCCGCCTCTGATTCCCCGCGTCTGATTCCCTCCCTCTGATTCCCCGCCTTGATTCCCCATCTCTGATTCACAACCTCTGATTCCCCACCTCTGATTCCCCATATCTGATTCCCCGCCTCTGTTTCCCCGCCTCTGATTCCCCATTTCTGATTCCCCGGCTCTGATTGCCCACCGCTGATTCCCCGCCTATGATTCGCCAGCTCTGATTCCCCGCCTCTGAATCCCCGCATCTGATTCCCTGCCTCTGATTCCCCGCCTCTGATTCCCCATCTCTGATTCACCGCCTTTGATTCGCCACCTCTGATTCCCCATATCTGATTCCCCACCTCTGTTTCCCCGCCTCTGATTCCCCGCCTCTGATTCTCCATATCTCATTCCCCGCCTCTGAATCCCCATCTCTGATTCCCAGACTCCGAATCCCCACCTCTGATTCCCCATATCTGATTCACCACCTCTCATTCCCGGCCTCTGATTCCCCATCTCTGATTCCGCACATCCGATTCCCTGCCTATGATTCCCCACCTCTGATTCCCGCCTCTGATTACCCATATCTGATTCCCGGCCTCTGATTCCCGGCCTCTGATTCCCCGCTTCTGATTCTGATTCCCTGCCTCTGATTCCCCATCTCTGATTCCGCACATCTGATTCCCTGCCTCTGATTCCCCACCTCTGATTCCCCATATCTGATTCCCCGCCTCTGTTTCCCCGCCTCTGATTCCCCGCCTCTGTTTCCCCATATCTAATTCCCCACCTCTGATGCCCCAACTCTGATTCCCCACCTCTGATTCCCCAGCTCTGATTCCCCACCTCTGATTCCCCAGCTCTGATTCCCCGCCTCAGATTCCCCGCGCCTGATTCCCTGCCTCTGATTCCCCGCCTCTGATTCCCTGCCTCTGATTCCCCATATCTGATTCCCCGCCTCTGATTCCCCAACTCTGATTCCCCGCTTCTGATTCCCCAGCTCTGAATCCCCGACTCTGATTCCCCGAGTCTGATTCCCTGCCTCTGATTCCCCGCCTCTAATTCCCCATATCTGATTCCCCGCCTCTGTTTCCCCGCCTCTGATTCCCCGCCTCTGATTCCCCATATCTGATTCCCCGCCTCTGATTGCCCACCTCTGATTCCCCGCGTCTGATTCACTGCCTCTGATTCCCCGCCTCTGATTCCCCATATCTGATTCACCACCTCTCATTCCCGGCCTCTGATTCCCCATCTCTGATTCCGCACATCCGATTCCCTGCCTATGATTCCCCACCTCTGATTCCCGCCTCTGATTCCCCATATCTGATTCCCTGCCTCTGTTTCCCCGCCTCTGATTCCCCACCTCTGTTTCCCCATATCTGATTCCCCGCCTCTGATTCCCCAACTCTAATACCCTGCCTCTGATTCCCCAGCTCTGATTCCCCGCCTCTGATTCCCCGCATCAGATTCCCTGCCTCTGATTCCCCGCCTCTGATTCCAGGCCTCTGATTCCCAGCATCTGATTCCGGCCTCTGATTCCCGGCCTCTGATTCCCTGCTTCTGATTCTGATTCCCTGCCTCTGATTCCCCATCTCTGATTCCGCACATCTGATTCCCTGCCTCTGATTCCCAACCTCTGATTCCCCATATCTGATTCCCCAACTCTGATTCCCCTCCTCTAATTCGCCAGCTATGATTCCCCGCCTCTGATTCCCCGCCTCTGATTCCCTGCGTCTGATTCCCTGCCTCTGATTCCCAGCCTCTGATTCCCCTTTTCTGATTCACCACCTCTGAATCCCCACCTCTGATTCCCCATCTCTGATTCCGCACATCCGATTCCCTGCCTCTGATTCCACGCCTCTGATTCCCCGCCTCTGATTCGCAACCTCAAATTCCCCACCTATGATTCCCCATATCTGATTCCCCGCCTCTGTTTCCCTGCCTCTGATTCCCGGCCTCTGTTTCCCCATATCTGATTCCCCTCCTCTGATTCCCCAACTCTGATTCCCCGCCTCTGATTCCCCAGCTCTGATTCCCCACCTTTTATTCCCGGCCTCTGATTCCCTGCCACTGATTCCCCGCCCCTGATTCCCCACCTCTGATTCCCCATATCTTATTCCCCGCCTCTGTTTCCCCAGCTCTGATTCCCCACCTCTGATTCCCCATATCTGATTCCCTGCCTCTGATTCCCAAACTCTGATTCACCGCCTCTGATTCCCCAGCTCTGAATCCCCGCCTCTGATTCCCCGCGTCTGATTCCCTGCCTCTGATTCCCCGCCTTGATTCCCCATCTCTGATTCACAACCTCTGATTCCCCACCTCTGATTCCCTATATTTGATTCCCCGCCTCTGTTTCCCCGCCACTGATTCCCTGCCCCTGATTCCCCACCTCTGATTCCCCATATCTGATTCCCCGCCTGTTTCCCCGCCTCTGATTCCCCGCCTCTGATTCCCCATATCTGATTCCCTGCCTCTGATTCCCCAACTCTGATTCCCCGCCTCTGATTCCCCAGCTCTGAATCCCCGCCTCTGATTCCCCGCGTCTGATTCCCTCCCTCTGATTCCCCGCCTTGATTCCCCATCTCTGATTCACAACCTCTGATTCCCCACCTCTGATTCCCCATATCTGATTCCCCGCCTCTGTTTCCCCGCCTCTGATTCCCCATTTCTGATTCCCCGGCTCTGATTGCCCACCGCTGATTCCCCGCCTATGATTCGCCAGCTCTGATTCCCCGCCTCTGAATCCCCGCATCTGATTCCCTGCCTCTGATTCCCCGCCTCTGATTCCCCATCTCTGATTCACCGCCTTTGATTCGCCACCTCTGATTCCCCATATCTGATTCCCCACCTCTGTTTCCCCGCCTCTGATTCCCCGCCTCTGATTCTCCATATCTCATTCCCCGCCTCTGAATCCCCATCTCTGATTCCCAGACTCCGAATCCCCACCTCTGATTCCCCATATCTGATTCACCACCTCTCATTCCCGGCCTCTGATTCCCCATCTCTGATTCCGCACATCCGATTCCCTGCCTATGATTCCCCACCTCTGATTCCCGCCTCTGATTACCCATATCTGATTCCCGGCCTCTGATTCCCGGCCTCTGATTCCCCGCTTCTGATTCTGATTCCCTGCCTCTGATTCCCCATCTCTGATTCCGCACATCTGATTCCCTGCCTCTGATTCCCCACCTCTGATTCCCCATATCTGATTCCCCGCCTCTGTTTCCCCGCCTCTGATTCCCCGCCTCTGTTTCCCCATATCTAATTCCCCACCTCTGATGCCCCAACTCTGATTCCCCACCTCTGATTCCCCAGCTCTGATTCCCCACCTCTGATTCCCCAGCTCTGATTCCCCGCCTCAGATTCCCCGCGCCTGATTCCCTGCCTCTGATTCCCCGCCTCTGATTCCCTGCCTCTGATTCCCCATATCTGATTCCCCGCCTCTGATTCCCCAACTCTGATTCCCCGCTTCTGATTCCCCAGCTCTGAATCCCCGACTCTGATTCCCCGAGTCTGATTCCCTGCCTCTGATTCCCCGCCTCTAATTCCCCATATCTGATTCCCCGCCTCTGTTTCCCCGCCTCTGATTCCCCGCCTCTGATTCCCCATATCTGATTCCCCGCCTCTGATTGCCCACCTCTGATTCCCCGCGTCTGATTCACTGCCTCTGATTCCCCGCCTCTGATTCCCCATATCTGATTCACCACCTCTCATTCCCGGCCTCTGATTCCCCATCTCTGATTCCGCACATCCGATTCCCTGCCTATGATTCCCCACCTCTGATTCCCGCCTCTGATTCCCCATATCTGATTCCCTGCCTCTGTTTCCCCGCCTCTGATTCCCCACCTCTGTTTCCCCATATCTGATTCCCCGCCTCTGATTCCCCAACTCTAATACCCTGCCTCTGATTCCCCAGCTCTGATTCCCCGCCTCTGATTCCCCGCATCAGATTCCCTGCCTCTGATTCCCCGCCTCTGATTCCAGGCCTCTGATTCCCAGCATCTGATTCCGGCCTCTGATTCCCGGCCTCTGATTCCCTGCTTCTGATTCTGATTCCCTGCCTCTGATTCCCCATCTCTGATTCCGCACATCTGATTCCCTGCCTCTGATTCCCAACCTCTGATTCCCCATATCTGATTCCCCAACTCTGATTCCCCTCCTCTAATTCGCCAGCTATGATTCCCCGCCTCTGATTCCCCGCCTCTGATTCCCTGCGTCTGATTCCCTGCCTCTGATTCCCAGCCTCTGATTCCCCTTTTCTGATTCACCACCTCTGAATCCCCACCTCTGATTCCCCATCTCTGATTCCGCACATCCGATTCCCTGCCTCTGATTCCACGCCTCTGATTCCCCGCCTCTGATTCGCAACCTCAAATTCCCCACCTATGATTCCCCATATCTGATTCCCCGCCTCTGTTTCCCTGCCTCTGATTCCCGGCCTCTGTTTCCCCATATCTGATTCCCCTCCTCTGATTCCCCAACTCTGATTCCCCGCCTCTGATTCCCCAGCTCTGATTCCCCACCTTTTATTCCCGGCCTCTGATTCCCTGCCACTGATTCCCCGCCCCTGATTCCCCACCTCTGATTCCCCATATCTTATTCCCCGCCTCTGTTTCCCCAGCTCTGATTCCCCACCTCTGATTCCCCAGCTCTGATTCCCTGCCACTGATTCCCCGCCCCTGATTCCCCACCACTGATTCCCCATATCTGATTCCCCGCCTCTGTTTCCCCAGCTCTGATTCCCTGCCTCTGATTCCCTGCCCTGATTCCCCATCTCTGTTTCACCGCCTTTGATTCGCCACCTCTGATTCCACATATCTGATTCCCCGCCTCTGTTTCCCCGCCTCTGATTCCCCACCTCTGATTCCCCATATCTGATTCCCCAACTCTGAATCCCCTCCTCTAATTCGCCAGCTATGATTCCCCGCCTCTGATTCCCCGCCTCTGATTCCCTGCGTCTGATTCCCTGCCTCTGATTCCCAGCCTCTGATTCCCCTTTTCTGATTCACCACCTCTGAATCCCCACCTCTGATTCCCCATCTCTGATTCCGCACATCCGATTCCCTGCCTCTGATTCCCCGCCTCTGATTCCCCGCCTCTGATTCCCCAACTCTAATACCCTGCCTCTGATTCCCCAGCTCTGATTCCCCGCCTCTGATTCCCCGCCTCAGATTCCCCGCGCCTGATTCCCTGCCTCTGATTCCCCGCCTCTGATTCCCTGCCTCTGATTCCCCATATCTGATTCCCCGCCTCTGATTCCCCAACTCTGATTCCCCGCTTCTGATTCCCCAGCTCTGAATCCCCGACTCTGATTCCCCGAGTCTGATTCCCTGCCTCTGATTCC
Organism: Narcine bancroftii; assembly: GCF_036971445.1. NCBI lineage: Eukaryota > Metazoa > Chordata > Chondrichthyes > Torpediniformes > Narcinidae > Narcine > Narcine bancroftii. Next base: position 81,896 of record NW_027211886.1, read on the forward strand.
CTCCTCTAATTCCCCATATCTGATTCCCCGCCTCTGTTTCCCCGCCTCTGATTCCCCGCCTCTGATTCCCCATATCTGATTCCCCGCCTCTGATTGCCCACCTCTGATTCCCCGCGTCTGATTCACTGCCTCTGATTCCCCGCCTCTGATTCCCCATATCTGATTCACCACCTCTCATTCCCGGCCTCTGATTCCCCATCTCTGATTCCGCACATCCGATTCCCTGCCTATGATTCCCCACCTCTGATTCCCGCCTCTGATTCCCCATATCTGATTCCCTGCCTCTGTTTCCCCGCCTCTGATTCCCCACCTCTGTTTCCCCATATCTGATTCCCCGCCTCTGATTCCCCAACTCTAATACCCTGCCTCTGATTCCCCAGCTCTGATTCCCCGCCTCTGATTTCCCGCATCAGATTCCCTGCCTCTGATTCCCCGCCTCTGATTCCAGGCCTCTGATTCCCAGCATCTGATTCCGGCCTCTGATTCCCGGCCTCTGATTCCCTGCTTCTGATTCTGATTCCCTGCCTCTGATTCCCCATCTCTGATTCCGCACATCTGATTCCCTGCCTCTGATTCCCAACCTCTGATTCCCCATATCTGATTCCCCAACTCTGATTCCCCTCCTCTAATTCGCCAGCTATGATTCCCCGCCTCTGATTCCCCGCCTCTGATTCCCTGCGTCTGATTCCCTGCCTCTGATTCCCAGCCTCTGATTCCCCTTTTCTGATTCACCACCTCTGAATCCCCACCTCTGATTCCCCATCTCTGATTCCGCACATCCGATTCCCTGCCTCTGATTCCCCGCCTCTGATTCCCCGCCTCTGATTCGCAACCTCAAATTCCCCACCTATGATTCCCCATATCTGATTCCCCGCCTCTGTTTCCCTGCCTCTGATTCCCGGCCTCTGTTTCCCCATATCTGATTCCCCTCCTCTGATTCCCCAACTCTGATTCCCCGCCTCTGATTCCCCAGCTCTGATTCCCCGCCTTTTATTCCCGGCCTCTGATTCCCTGCCACTGATTCCCCGCCCCTGATTCCCCACCTCTGATTCCCCATATCTTATTCCCCGCCTCTGTTTCCCCAGCTCTGATTCCCCACCTCTGATTCCCCAGCTCTGATTCCCTGCCACTGATTCCCCGCCCCTGATTCCCCACCTCTGATTCCCCATATCTGATTCCCCGCCTCTGTTTCCCCAGCTCTGATTCCCTGCCTCTGATTCCCTGCCCTGATTCCCCATCTCTGTTTCACCGCCTTTGATTCGCCACCTCTGATTCCACATATCTGATTCCCCGCCTCTGTTTCCCCGCCTCTGATTCCCCACCTCTGATTCCCCATATCTGATTCCCCAACTCTGAATCCCCTCCTCTAATTCGCCAGCTATGATTCCCCGCCTCTGATTCCCCGCCTCTGATTCCCTGCGTCTGATTCCCTGCCTCTGATTCCCAGCCTCTGATTCCCCTTTTCTGATTCACCACCTCTGAATCCCCACCTCTGATTCCCCATCTCTGATTCCGCACATCCGATTCCCTGCCTCTGATTCCCCGCCTCTGATTCCCCGCCTCTGATTCGCAACCTAAAATTCCCCACGTCTGATTCCCCATATCTGATTCCCCGCCTCTGTTTCCCTGCCTCTGATTCCCGGCCTCTGTTTCCCCATATCTGATTCCCCTCCTCTGATTCCCCAACTCTGATTCCCCGCCTCTGATTCCCCAGCTCTGATTCCCCGCCTTTTATTCCCGGCCTCTGATTCCATGCCACTGATTCCCCGCCCCTGATTCCCCACCTCTGATTCCCCATATCTTATTCCCCGCCTCTGTTTCCCCAGCTCTGATTCCCCACCTCTGATTCCCCAGCTCTGATTCCCTGCCACTGATTCCCCGCCCCTGATTCCCCACCTCTGATTCCCCATATCTGATTCCCCGCCTCTGTTTCCCCAGCTCTGATTCCCTGCCTCTGATTCCCTGCCCTGATTCCCCATCTCTGTTTCACCGCCTTTGATTCGCCACCTCTGATTCCCCATATCTGATTCCCCGCCTCTGTTTCCCCACCTCTGATTCCCTGCCTCTGATTCCCAACCTCTGATTCCACACCTCTGATTCCCCATATCTGATTCCCCGCCTCTATTTCCCCATATCTGATTCCCCGCCTCTGATTCCCCAACTCTGATTCCCCGCCTCTGATTCCCCAGCTCTGATTCCCCGCCTCTGATTCCCGACGTCCGATTCCCTGCCTCTGATTCCCCGCCTCTGATTCACCATCTCTGATTCCCCGCCTCTGATTCCCCGTGTCTGATTCCCTGCCTCTGATTTCCCGGCTCAGATTCCCCGCCTCTGATTCCCTGCCACAGATTCCCTGCCCCTGATTCCCCACCTCTGATTCCCCATATCTGATTCCCCGCCTCTGTTTCCCCGCCTCTGATTCCCCGCCTCTGATTCCCCATATCTGATACCCTGCCTCTGATTCCCCAACTCTGATTCCCCGCCTCTGATTCCCCAGCTCTGAATCCCCGCCTCTGATTCCCCGCGTCTGATTCCCTCCCTCTGATTCCCCGCCTTGATTCCCCATCTCTGATTCACAACCTCTGATTCCCCACCTCTGATTCCCCATATCTGATTCCCCGTCTCTGTTTCCCCGCCTCTGATTCCCCATATCTGATTCCCCGGCTCTGATTACCCACCTCTGATTCCCCGCCTATGATTCGCCAGCTCTGAATCCCCGCCTCTGAATCCCCGCATCTGATTCCCTGCCTCTGATTCCCCGCCTCTGATTCCCCATCTCTGATTCACCGCCTTTGATTCGCCACCTCTTATTCCCCATATCTGATTCCCCACCTCTGTTTCCCCGCCTCTGATTCCCCGCCTCTAATTCTCCATATCTCATTCCCCGCCTCTGAATCCCCATCTCTGATTGCCAGACTCTGAATCCCCACCTCTGATTCCCGGCCTCTTATTCCCAGCATCTGATTCCCGGCCTCTGATTCCCGGCCTCTGATTCCCCGCTTCTGATTCTGATTCCCTGCCTCTGATTCCCCATCTCTGATTCCGCACATCTGATTCCCTGCCTCTGATTCCCCACCTCTGATTCCCCATATCTGATTCCCCGCCTCTGTTTCCCCGCCTCTGATTCCCCGCCTCTGTTTCCCCATATCTAATTCCCCACCTCTGATGCCCCAACTCTGATTCCCCACCTCTGATTCCCCAGCTCTGATTCCCCGCCTCTGATTCCCCGCATCCGATTCCCCATGTCTGATTCCCCGCCTCTGTTTCCCCGCCTCTGATTCCCCGCCTCTGTTTCCCCATATCTGATTCCCCGCCTCTGATTCCCCAGCTCTGATCCCAGCCTCTGATTCCCCGCGTTCTATTCGCTGCCTCTGATTCCCCGCCTGTGATTCCCCATCTCTGATTCACCACCTCTGATTTCCCACCTCTGATTCCCCAAATCTAATTCCCCGCCTCTGCTTGCCCGCCTCTCATTCCCCGCCTCTGTTTCCCCATATCTGATTCCCCGCCTCTGAATCCCCAACTCTGATTCCCTGCCTCTGATTCACCAGCTCTGATTCCCCGCCTTTGATTCCCCCCGTCTGATTCCCAGCCTCTGAATCCCTGTCTGATTTCCTGCCTCTGATTCCCCGCCTCTGATTCCCCATCTCTGATTCACTGCCTCTGATTCCCCACATCTGATTCCCCATCTCTGATTCCGCACAACCGATTCCCTGCCTCTGATTCCCCGACTCTGATTCCCCACCTCTGATTCCCCAGCTCTGATTCCCCGCCTCTGATTCCCCGCGTCTGATTCCCTGCCTGTGATTCCCCGCCTCTGATTCCCCATCTCTGATTCCCCAACTCTGATTCCCCGTGTCTGATTCCCTTCCTTTGATTCCCCGCCTCTGATTCCCCGCCTCTGATTCCCTGCCACTGATTCCCCGCCCCTGATTCCCCACCTCTGATTCCCCATATCTTATTCCCCGCCTCTGTTTCCCCCCCTCTGATTCCCAGCCTCTGATTCCCCATATCTGATTCCCCGCCTCTGATTCCCCATATCTGATTCCCCGCCTCTATTTCCCCATATCTGCTTCGCCGCCTCTGATTCCCCAACTCTGATTCCCCGCCTCTGATTCCCCAGCTCTGATTTCCCGCCTCTGATTCCCGGCATCCGATTCCCTGCCTCTGATTCCCCGCCTCTGATTCCCCATCTCTGATTCCCCGCCTCTGATTCCCCGTGTCTGATTCCCTGCCTCTGATTCCCCGCCTCTGATTCCCCATATCTGATTCCCCGCCTCTGTTTTCCCGCCTCTGATTCCCTGCCTCTCATTCCCCATATCTGATTCCCCGCCTCTGATTCCCCAACTCTGATTCCCCGCCTCTGATTCCCCAGCTCTGAATCCCCGCCTCTGATTCCCCGCGTCTGATTCCCTTCCTCTGATTCCCCGCCTCTGATTCCCCAACTCTGATTCCCCGCCTCTGATTCCCCAGCTCTGATTCCCCATATCTGATTCCCCGCCTCTGATTGCCCGCCTCTGATTCCCCGCCTCTGATTCCCCGTGTCTGATTCCCTGCCTCTGATTCCCCGCCTCTGATTCCCCATATCTGATTCCCCACCTCTGTTTCCCCATATCTGATTCCCCGCCTCTGATTCCCCAACTCTAATACCCCGCCTCTGATTCCCCAGCTCTGATTCCCCGCCTCTGATTCCCCGCATCTGATTCCCTGCCTCTGATTCCCCGCCTCTGATTCCAGGCCTCTGATTCCCAGCATCTGATTCCGGCCTCTAATTCCCGGCCTCTGATTCCCTGCTTCTGATTCTGATTCCCTGCCTCTGATTCCCCATCTCTGATTCCGCACATCTGATTCCTTGCCTCTGATTCCCCACCTCTGATTCCCCATATCTGATTCCCCGCCTGGGTTTCCCCGCCTCTGATTCCCCGCCTCTGTTTCCCAATATCTAAGTCCCCGCCTCTGATTCCCCAAATCTGATTCCCCACCTCTGATTCCCCAGCTCTGATTCCCCGCCTCTGATTCCCCGCATCTGATTCCCTGCATCTGATTCCAAGCCTCTGATTCCCTGCCTCTGATTCCCAACCTCTGATTCCCCACCTCTGATTCCCCATATCTGATTCCCGCCTCTGTTTCCCCGCCTCGGATTCCCCGCCTCTGTTTCCCCATATCTGATTACCGGCCTCTGATTCCCCGCCTCTGATTCCCCGCCTCTGATTCCCTGCCTCTGATTCCCCATCTCCGATTCCGCACATCTGATTCCCTTCCTCTGATTCCCCGCCTCTGATTCCCCGCCTCTGATTCCCTGCCTCTGATTCCCAACCTCGGATTCCCCACCTCTGATTCCCCATATCTGATTCCCCGCCTCTGTTTCCCCGCCTCTGATTCCCCGCCTCTGATTCCCAACTCTGATTCCCCGCCTCTGATTCCCCAGCTCTGATTCCCCGTGTTTGATTCCCTGCCTCTGATTCCCTGCCCTGATTCCCCATCTCTGTTTCATCGCCTTTGATTCGCCACCTCTGATTCCCCATATCTGATTACCCGCCTCTGTTTCCCCGACTCTGATTCCCTGCCTCTGATTCCCAACCTCTGATTCCACACCTCTGATTCCCCATATCTGATTCCCCGCCTCTATTTCCCCATATCTGATTCCCCGCCTCTGATTCCCCAACTCTGATTCCCCGCCTCTGATTCCCCAGCTCTGATTCCCCGACTCTGATTCCCGGAGTCCGATTCCCTGCCTCTGATTCCCCGCCTCTGATTCCCCATCTCTGATTCCCCGCCTCTGATTCCCCGTGTCTGATTCCCTGCCTCTGATTCCCCGCCTCTGATTCCCCGCCTCTGATTCCCTGCCACTGATTCCCTGCCCCTGATTCCCCAATTCTGATTCCCCATATCTGATTCCCCGCCTCTGTTTCCCCGCCTCTGATTCCCCACCTCTGATTCCCCATATCTGATTCCCTGCCTCTGATTCCCAAACTCTGATTCACCGCCTCTGATTCCCCAGCTCTGAATCCCCGCCTCTGATTCCCCGCGTCTGATTCCCTGCCTCTGATTCCCCGCCTTGATTCCCCATCTCTGATTCACAACCTCTGATTCCCCACCTCTGATTCCCTATATTTGATTCCCCGCCTCTGTTTCCCCGCCACTGATTCCCTGCCCCTGATTCCCCACCTCTGATTCCCCATATCTGATTCCCCGCCTCTGTTTCCCCGCCTCTGATTCCCCGCCTCTGATTCCCCATATCTGATTCCCGGCCTCTGATTCCCCAACTCTGATTCCCCGCCTCTGATTCCCCAGCTCTGAATCCCCGCCTCTGATTCCCCGCGTCTGATTCCCTCCCTCTGATTCCCCGCCTTGATTCCCCATCTCTGATTCACAACCTCTGATTCCCCACCTCTGATTCCCCATATCTGATTCCCCGCCTCTGTTTCCCCGCCTCTGATTCCCCATATCTGATTCCCCGGCTCTGATTGCCCACCTCTGATTCCCCGCCTATAATTCGCCAGCTCTGATTCCCCGCCTCTGAATCCCCGCATCTGATTCCCTGCCTCTGATTCCCCGCCTCTGATTCCCCATCTCTGATTCACCGCCTTTGATTCGCCACCTCTGATTCCCCATATCTGATTCCCCACCTCTGTTTCCCCGCCTCTGATTCCCCGCCTCTGATTCTCCATATCTCATTCCCCGCCTCTGAATCCCCATCTCTAATTCCCAGACTCTGAATCCCCACCTCTGATTCCCCATATCTGATTCACCACCTCTCATTCCCGGCCTCTGATTCCCCATCTCTGATTCCGCACATCCGATTCCCTGCCTATGATTCCCCACCTCTGATTCCCGCCTCTGATTCCCCATATCTGATTCCCGGCCTCTGATTCCCGGCCTCTGATTCCCCGCTTCTGATTCTGATTCCCTGCCTCTGATTCCCCATCTCTGATTCCGCACATCTGATTCCCTGCCTCTGATTCCCCACCTCTGATTCCCCATATCTGATTCCCCGCCTCTGTTTCCCCGCCTCTGATTCCCCGCCTCTGTTTCCCCATATCTAATTCCCCACCTCTGATGCCCCAACTCTGATTCCCCACCTCTGATTCCCCAGCTCTGATTCCCCACCTCTGATTCCCCAGCTCTGATTCCCTGCCTCAGATTCCCCGCGCCTGATTCCCTGCCTCTGATTCCCCGCCTCTGATTCCCTGCCTCTGATTCCCCATATCTGATTCCCCGCCTCTGATTCCCCAACTCTGATTCCCCGCTTCTGATTCCCCAGCTCTGAATCCCCGACTCTGATTCCCCGAGTCTGATTCCCTGCCTCTGATTCCCCGCCTCTAATTCCCCATATCTGATTCCCCACCTCTGTTTCCCCGCCTCTGATTCCCCGCCTCTGATTCCCCATATCTGATTCCCCGCCTCTGATTGCCCACCTCTGATTCCCCGCGTCTGATTCACTGCCTCTGATTCCCCGCCTCTGATTCCCCATATCTGATTCACCACCTCTCATTCCCGGCCTCTGATTCCCCATCTCTGATTCCGCACATCCGATTCCCTGCCTATGATTCCCCACCTCTGATTCCCGCCTCTGATTCCCCATATCTGATTCCCTGCCTCTGTTTCCCCGCCTCTGATTCCCCACCTCTGTTTCCCCATATCTGATTCCCCGCCTCTGATTCCCCAACTCTAATACCCTGCCTCTGATTCCCCAGCTCTGATTCCCCGCCTCTGATTCCCCGCATCAGATTCCCTGCCTCTGATTCCCCGCCTCTGATTCCAGGCCTCTGATTCCCAGCATCTGATTCCGGCCTCTGATTCCCGGCCTCTGATTCCCTGCTTCTGATTCTGATTCCCTGCCTCTGATTCCCCATCTCTGATTCCGCACATCTGATTCCCTGCCTCTGATTCCCAACCTCTGATTCCCCATATCTGATTCCCCAACTCTGATTCCCCTCCTCTAATTCGCCAGCTATGATTCCCCGCCTCTGATTCCCCGCCTCTGATTCCCTGCGTCTGATTCCCTGCCTCTGATTCCCAGCCTCTGATTCCCCTTTTCTGATTCACCACCTCTGAATCCCCACCTCTGATTCCCCATCTCTGATTCCGCACATCCGATTCCCTGCCTCTGATTCCCCGCCTCTGATTCCCCGCCTCTGATTCGCAACCTCAAATTCCCCACCTCTGATTCCCCATATCTGATTCCCCGCCTCTGTTTCCCTGCCTCTGATTCCCGGCCTCTGTTTCCCCATATCTGATTCCCCTCCTCTGATTCCCCAACTCTGATTCCCCGCCTCTGATTCCCCAGCTCTGATTCCCCGCCTTTTATTCCCGGCCTCTGATTCCCTGCCACTGATTCCCCGCCCCTGATTCCCCACCTCTGATTCCCCATATCTTATTCCCCGCCTCTGTTTCCCCAGCTCTGATTCCCCACCTCTGATTCCCAAGCTCTGATTCCCTGCCACTGATTCCCCGCCCCTGATTCCCCACCTCTGATTCCCCATATCTGATTCCCCGCCTCTGTTTCCCCAGCTCTGATTCCCTGCCTCTGATTCCCTGCCCTGATTCCCCATCTCTGTTTCACCGCCTTTGATTCGCCACCTCTGATTCCCCATATCTGATTCCCCGCCTCTGTTTCCCCGCCTCTGATTCCCTGCCTCTGATTCCCAACCTCTGATTCCACACCTCTGATTCCCCATATCTGATTCCCCGCCTCTATTTCCCCATATCTGATTCCCCGCCTCTGATTCCCCAACTCTGATTCCCCGCCTCTGATTCCCCAGCTCTGATTCCCCGCCTCTGATTCCCGACGTCCGATTCCCTGCCTCTGATTCCCCGCCTCTGATTCACCATCTCTGATTCCCCGCCTCTGATTCCCCGTGTCTGATTCCCTGCCTCTGATTCCCCGGCTCAGATTCCCCGCCTCTGATTCCCTGCCACAGATTCCCTGCCCCTGATTCCCCACCTCTGATTCCCCATATCTGATTCCCCGCCTCTGTTTCCCCGCCTCTGATTCCCCGCCTCTGATTCCCCATATCTGATTCCCTGCCTCTGATTCCCCAACTCTGATTCCCCGCCTCTGATTCCCCAGCTCTGAATCCCCGCCTCTGATTCCCCGCGTCTGATTCCCTCCCTCTGATTCCCCGCCTTGATTCCCCATCTCTGATTCACAACCTCTGATTCCCCACCTCTGATTCCCCATATCTGATTCCCCGTCTCTGTTTCCCCGCCTCTGATTCCCCATATCTGATTCCCCGGCTCTGATTGCCCACCTCTGATTCCCCGCCTAGGATTCGCCAGCTCTGAATCCCCGCCTCTGAATCCCCGCATCTGATTCCCTGCCTCTGATTCCCCGCCTCTGATTCCCCATCTCTGATTCACCGCCTTTGATTCGCCACCTCTGATTCCCCATATCTGATTCCCCACCTCTGTTTCCCCGCCTCTGATTCCCCGCCTCTGATTCTCCATATCTCATTCCCCGCCTCTGAATCCCCATCTCTGATTCCCAGACTCTGAATCCCCACCTCTGATTCCCGGCCTCTTATTCCCAGCATCTGATTCCCGGCCTCTGATTCCCGGCCTCTGATTCCCCGCTTCTGATTCTGATTCCCTGCCTCTGATTCCCCATCTCTGATTCCGCACATCTGATTCCCTGCCTCTGATTCCCCACCTCTGATTCCCCATATCTGATTCCCCGCCTCTGTTTCCCCGCCTCTGATTCCCCGCCTCTGTTTCCCCATATCTAATTCCCCACCTCTGATGCCCCAACTCTGATTCCCCACCTCTGATTCCCCAGCTCTGATTCCCCGCCTCTGATTCCCCGCATCCGATTCCCCATGTCTGATTCCCTGCCTCTGTTTCCCCGCCTCTGATTCCCCGCCTCTGTTTCACCATATCTGATTCCCCGCCTCTGATTCCCCAGCTCTGATCCCAGACTCTGATTCCCCGCGTTCTATTCGCTGCCTCTGATGCCCCGCCTGTGATTCCCCATCTCTGATTCACCACCTCTGATTTCCCACCTCTGATTCCCCATATCTAATTCCCCGCCTCTGCTTGCCCGCCTCTCATTCCCCGCCTCTGTTTCCCGATATCTGATTCCCCGCCTCTGAATCCCCAACTCTGATTCCCTGCCTCTGATTCACCAGCTCTGATTCCCCGCCTATGATTCCCCCCGTCTGATTCCCAGCCTCTGAATCCCTGTCTGATTTCCTGCCTCTGATTCCCCGCCTCTGATTCCCCATCTCTGATTCACTGCCTCTGATTCCCCACATCTGATTCCCCATCTCTGATTCCGCACAACCGATTCCCTGCCTCTGATTCCCCGACTCTGATTCCCCACCTCTGATTCCCCAGCTCTGATTCCCCGCCTCTGATTCCCCGTGTCTGATTCCCTGCCTGTGATTCCCCGCCTCTGATTCCCCATCTCTGATTCCCCAACTCTGATTCCCCGTGTCTGATTCCCTTCCTTTGATTCCCCGCCTCTGATTCCCCGCCTCTGATTCCCTGCCACTGATTCCCCGCCCCTGATTCCCCACCTCTGATTCTCCATATCTTATTCCCCGCCTCTGTTTCCCCCCCTCTGATTCCCAGCCTCTGATTCCCCATATCTGATTCCCCGCCTCTGATTCCCCATATCTGATTCCCCGCCTCTATTTCCCCATATCTGCTTCGCCGCCTCTGATTCCCCAACTCTGATTCCCCGCCTCTGATTCCCCAGCTCTGATTTCCCGCCTCTGATTCCCGGCATCCGATTCCCTGCCTCTGATTCCCCGCCTCTGATTCCCCATCTCTGATTCCCCGCCTCTGATTCCCCGTGTCTGATTCCCTGCCTCTGATTCCCCGCCTCTGATTCCCCATATCTGATTCCCCGCCTCTGTTTTCCCGCCTCTGATTCCCTGCCTCTGATTCCCCATATCTGATTCCCCGCCTCTGATTCCCCAAATCTGATTCCCCGCCTCTGATTCCCCAGCTCTGATTCCCCAACTCTGATTCCCCGCCTCTGATTCCCCAGCTCTGAATCCCCGCCTCTGATTCCCCGCGTCTGATTCCCTGCCTCTGATTCCCCGCCTCTGATTCTCCATATCTGATTCCCCGCCTCTGATTGCCCACCTCTGATTCCCCGCGTCTGATTCCCTGCCTCTGATTCCCCGCCTCTGATTCCCCATCTCTGATTCACCACCTCTGATTCCCAGCCTCTGATTCCCCATCTCTGATTCCGCACATCCGATTCCCTGCCTATGATTCCCCACCTCTGATTCCCCGCCTCTGATTCCCCATATCTGATTCCCTGCCTCTGTTTCCCCGCCTCTGATTCCCCACCTCTGTTTCCCCATATCTGATTCCCCGCCTCTGATTCCCCAACTCTAATACCCCGCCTCTGATTCCCCAGCTCTGATTCCCCGCCTCTGATTCCCCGCATCTGATTCCCTGCCTCTGATTCCCCGCCTCTGATTCCAGGCCTCTGATTCCCAGCATCTGATTCCGGCCTCTAATTCCCGGCCTCTGATTCCCTGCTTCTGATTCTGATTCCCTGCCTCTGATTCCCCATCTCTGATTCCGCACATCTGATTCCTTGCCTCTGATTCCCCACCTCTGATTCCCCATATCTGATTCCCCGCCTGGGTTTCCCCGCCTCTGATTCCCCGCCTCTGTTTCCCAATATCTAAGTCCCCGCCTCTGATTCCCCAAATCTGATTCCCCACCTCTGATTCCCCAGCTCTGATTCCCCGCCTCTGATTCCCCGCATCTGATTCCCTGCATCTGATTCCAAGCCTCTGATTCCCTGCCTCTGATTCCCAACCTCTGATTCCCCACCTCTGATTCCCCATATCTGATTCCCCGCCTCTGTTTCCCCGCCTCGGATTCCCCGCCTCTGTTTCCCCATATCTGATTACCGGCCTCTGATTCCCCGCCTCTGATTCCCCGCCTCTGATTCCCTGCCTCTGATTCCCCATCTCCGATTCCGCACATCTGATTCCCTTCCTCTGATTCCCCGCCTCTGATTCCCCGCCTCTGATTCCCTGCCTCTGATTCCCAACCTCGGATTCCCCACCTCTGATTCCCCATATCTGATTCCCCGCCTCTGTTTCCCCGCCTCTGATTCCCCGCCTCTGATTCCCAACTCTGATTCCCCGCCTCTGATTCCCCAGCTCTGATTCCTCGTGTTTGATTCCCTGCCTCTGATTCCCTGCCCTGATTCCCCATCTCTGTTTCACCGCCTTTGATTCGCCACCTCTGTTTCCCCATATCTGATTACCCGCCTCTGTTTCCCCGACTCTGATTCCCTGCCTCTGATTCCCAACCTCTGATTCCACACCTCTGATTCCCCATATCTGATTCCCCGCCTCTATTTCCCCATATCTGATTCCCCGCCTCTGATTCCCCAACTCTGATTCCCCGCCTCTGATTCCCCAGCTCTGATTCCCCGACTCTGATTCCCGGAGTCCGATTCCCTGCCTCTGATTCCCCGCCTCTGATTCCCCATCTCTGATTCCCCGCCGCTGATTCCCCGTGTCTGATTCCCTGCCTCTGATTCCCCGCCTCTGATTCCCCGCCTCTGATTCCCTGCCACTGATTCCCTGCCCCTGATTCCCCAATTCTGATTCCCCATATCTGATTCCCCGCCTCTGTTTCCCCGCCTCTGATTCCCCACCTCTGATTCCCCATATCTGATTCCCTGCCTCTGATTCCCAAACTCTGATTCACCGCCTCTGATTCCCCAGCTCTGAATCCCCGCCTCTGATTCCCCGCGTCTGATTCCCTGCCTCTGATTCCCCGCCTTGATTCCCCATCTCTGATTCACAACCTCTGATTCCCCACCTCTGATTCCCTATATTTGATTCCTCGCCTCTGTTTCCCCGCCTCTGATTCACTGCCTCTGATTCCCCACATCTGATTCCCCATCTCTGATTCCGCACAACCGATTCCCTGCCTATGATTCCCCGACTCTGATTCCCCACCTCTGATTCCCCGCCTCTGATTCCCCGCGTCTGATTCCCTGCCTGTGATTCCCCTCCTCTGATTCCCCATCTCTGATTCCCCACCTCTGATTCCCCGTGTCTGATTCCCTTCCTTTGATTCCCCGCCTCTGATTCCCCGCCTCTGATTCCCTGCCACTGATTCCCCGCCCCTGATTCCCCACCTCTGATTCCCCATATCTTATTCCGCGCCTCTGTTTCCCCCCCTCTGATTCCCAGCCTCTGATTCCCCATATCTGATTCCCCGCCTCTGATTCCCAATATCTGATTCCCCGCCTCTATTTCCCCATATCTGCTTCGCCGCCTCTGATTCCCCAACTCTGATTCCCCGCCTCTGATTCCCCAGCTCTGATTTCCCGCCTCTGATTCCCGGCATCCGATTCCCTGCCTCTGATTCCCCGCCTCTGATTCCCCATCTCTGATTCCCCGCCTCTGATTCCCCGTGTCTGATTCCCTGCCTCTGATTCCCCGCCTCTGATTCCCCATATCTGATTCCCCGCCTCTGTTTTCCCGCCTCTGATTCCCTGCCTCTGATTCCCCATATCTGATTCCCCGCCTCTGATTCCCCAACTCTGATTCCCCGCATCTGATTCCCTGCCTCTGATTCCCCGCCTCTGATTCCCCATCTGTGATTCACAACCTCTGATGCCCCACCTCTGATTCCGCATATCTGATTCCCCGCCTCTGTTTCCCCGCCTCTGATTCTCCGCCTCTGATTCCCCATATCTGATTCCCCGCCTCTGATTGCCCACCTCTGATTCCCCGCGTCTGATTCCCTGCCTCTGATTCCCCGCCTCTGATTCCCCATCTCTGATTCACCACCTCTGATTCCCAGCCTCTGATTCCCCATCTCTGATTAGGCACATCCGATTCCCTGCCTATGATTCCCCACCTCTGATTCCCCGCCTCTGATTCCCCATATCTGATTCCCTGCCTCTGTTTCCCCACCTCTGATTCCCCACCTCTGTTTCCCCATATCTGATTCCCCGCCTCTGATTCCCCAACTCTAATACCCCGCCTCTGATTCCCCAGCTCTGATTCCCCGCCTCTGATTCCCCGCATCGGATTCCCCGCCTCTTATTCCCCGCCTCTGATTCCAGGCCTCTGATTCCCAGCATCTGATTCCGGCCTCTGATTCCCGGCCTCTGATTCCCTGCTTCTGATTCTGATTCCCTGCCTCTGCTTCCCCATCTCTGATTCCCCATATCTGATTCCCCGCCTGGGTTTCCCCGCCTCTGATTCCCAGCCTCTGTTTCCCAATATCTAAGTCCCCGCCACTGATTCCCCATATCTGATTCCCCACCTCTGATTCCCCAGCTCTGATTCCCCGCCTCTGATTCCCCGCATCTGATTCCCTGCATCTGATTCCAAGCCTCTGATTCCCTGCCTCTGAATCCCAACCTCTGATGCCCCACCTCTGACTCCCCATATCTGATTCCCCGCCTCTGTTTCCCCGCCTCGGATTCCCCGCCTCTGTTTCCCCATATCTGATTCCCCGCCTCTGATTCCCCGCCTCTGATTCCCTGCCTCTGATTCCCCATCTCCGATTCCGCACATCTGATTCTCTTCCTCTGATTCCCCGCCTCTGATTTTCCGCCTCTGATTCCCTGCCTCTGATTCCCAACCTCGGATTCCCCACCTCTGATTCCCCATATCTGATTCCCCGCCTCTGTTTCCCCGCCTCTGATTCCCCGCCTCTGATTCCCAACTCTGATTCCCCGCCTCTGATTCCCCAGCTCTGATTCCCCGTGTTTGATTCCCTGCCTCTGATTCCCTGCCCTGATTCCCCATCTCTGTTTCACCGCCTTTGATTCGCCACCTCTGATTCCCCATATCTGATTCCCCACCTCTGTTTCCCCGACTCTGATTCCCTGCCTCTGATTCCCAACCTCTGATTCCACACCTCTGATTCCCCATATCTGATTCCCCGCCTCTATTTCCCCATATCTGATTCCCCGCCTCTGATTCCCCAACTCTGATTCCCCGCCTCTGATTCCCCAGCTCTGATTCCCCGACTCTGATTCCCGGCATCCGATTCCCTGCCTCTGATTCCCCGCCTCTGATTCCCCATCTCTGATTCCCCGCCTCTGATTCCCCGTGTCTGATTCCCTGCCTTTGATTCCCCGCCTCTGATTCCCCTCCTCTGATTCCCTGCCACTGATTCCCTGCCCCTGATTCCCCACCTCTGATTCCCCACATCTGATTCCCCGCCTCTGTTTCCCCGCCTCTGATTCCCCGCCTCTGATTCCCCATATCTGATTCCCTGCCTCTGATTCCCCAACTCTGATTCCCCGCCTCTGATTCCCCAGCTCTGAATCCCCTCCTCTGATTCCCCGCGTCTGATTCCCTGCCTCTGATTCCCCGCCTTGATTCCCCATCTCTGATTCACAACCTCTGATTCCCCACCTCTGATTCCCTATATTTGATTCCCCGCCTCTGATTCCCCATATCTGATTCCCCGCCTCTGATTGCCCACCTCTGATTCACAGCCTCTGATTCGCCAGCTCTGATTCCCCGCCTCTGATTCCCCGCATCTGATTCCCTGCCTCTGATTCCCCGCCTCTGATTCCCCATCTCTGATTCACCGCCTTTGATTCGCCACCTCTGATTCCCCATAACTGATTCCCCACCTCTGATTCCCGGCCTCTTATTCCCAGCATCTGATTCCCGGCCTCTGATTCCCGGCCTCTGATTCCCCGCTTCTGATTCTGATTCCCTGCCTCTTATTCCCCATCTCTGATTCCGCACATCTGATTCCCTGCCTCTGATTCCCCACCTCTGATTCCCCATATCTGATTCCCCGCCTCTGTTTCCCCGCCTCTGATTCCCCGCCTCTGTTTCCCTATATCTAATTCCCCACCTCTGATGCCCCAACTCTGATTCCCCGCCTCTGATTCCCCAGCTCTGATTCCCCGCCTCTGATTCCCTACCTCTGATTCCCCATATCTAATTCCCCGCCTCTGTTTGCCCGCCTCTGATTCCCCGCCTCTGTTTCCCCATATCTGATTCCCCGCCTCTGAATCCCGAACTCTGATTCCCTGCCTCAGATTCCCCAGCTCTGATTCCCCGCCTTTGATTCCCCCCGTCTGATTCCCAGCCTCTGAATCCCCGTGTCTGATTTCCTGCCTCTGATTCCCTGCCTCAGATTCCCCATCTCTGATTCACCGCCTCTGATTCCCCACCTCTGATTCCCCCTCTCTGATTCCGCACATCCAATTCCCTGCCTCTGATTCCTCAACTCTGATTCCCCACCTCTGATTCCCCAGCTCTGATTCCCCGCCTCAGATTCCCCGCGTCTGATTCCCTGCCTCTGATTCCCCGCCTCTGATTCCCTGCCTCTGATTCCGCATATCTGATTCCCCGCCTCTGATTCCCCAACTCTGATTCCCCGCTTCTGATTCCCCAGCTCTGAATCCCCGCCTCTGATTCCCCGCGTCTGATTCCCTGCCTCTGATTCCCCGCCTCTGATTCCCCATCTGTGATTCACAACCTCTGATGCCCCACCTCTGATTCCCCATATCTGATTCCCTGCCTCTGTTTCCCCGCCTCTGATTCCCCACCTCTGTTTCCCCATATCTGATTCCCCGCCTCTGATTCCCCAACTCTAATACCCCGCCTCTGATTCCCCAGCTCTGATTCCCCGCCTCTGATTCCCCGCATCTGATTCCCTGCCTCTGATTCCCCGCCTCTGATTCCAGGCCTCTGATTCCCAGCATCTGATTCCGGCCTCTGATTCCCGGCCTCTGATTCCCTTCTTCTGATTCTGATTCCCTGCCTCTGATTCCCCATCTCTAATTCCGCACATCTGATTCCCTGCCTCTGATTCCCCACCTCTGATTCCCCATATCTGATTCCCTGCCTCTGATTCCCCAACTCTGATTCCCCGCCTCTGATTCCCCAGCTCTGAATCCCCGCCTCTGTTTCCCCGCGTCTGATTCCCTGCCTCTGATTCCCCGCCTTGATTCCCCATCTCTGATTCACAACCTCTGATTCCCCACCTCTGATTCCCTATATTTGATTCCCCGCCTCTGTTTCCCCGCCTCTGATTCCCCGCCTCTGATTCCCCATATCTGATTCCCCGCCTCTGATTGCCCACCTCTGATTCCCAGCCTCTGATTCGCCAGCTCTGATTCCCCGCCTCTGATTCCCCGCATCTGATTCCCTGCCTCTGATTCCCCGCCTCTGATTCCCCATCTCTGATTCACCACATTTGATTCGCCACCTCTGATTCCCCATATCTGATTCCCCACCTCTGTTTCCCCGCCTCTGATTCCCCGCCTCTGATTCTCCATATCTCATTCCCCGCCTCTGAATCCCCATCTCTGATTCCCGGACTCTGATTCCCCTCCTCTGATTCCCGGCCTCTTATTCCCAGCATCTGATTCCCGGCCTCTGATTCCCGGCCTCTGATTCCCCGCTTCTGATTCCCTGCCTCTGATTCCCCATCTCTGATTCCGCACATCTGATTCCCTTCCTCTGATTCCCCACCTCTGATTCCCCATATCTGATTCCCCGCCTCTGTTTCCCCGCCTCTGATTCCCCGCCTCTGTTTCCCTATATCTAATTCCCCACCTCTGATGCCCCAACTCTGATTCCCCGCCTCTGATTCCCCAGCTCTGATTCCCCGCCTCTGATTCCCTGCATCCGATTCCCCATATCTGATTCCCCGCCTCTGTTTCCCCGCCTCTGATTCCCCGCCTCTGTTTCCCCATATCTGATTCCCGCCTCTGATTCCCAACTATGATTCCCTGCTTCTGATTCTGATTCCCTGCCTCTGCTTCCCCATCTCTGATTCCCCATATCTGATTCCCCGCCTGGGTTTCCCCGCCTCTGATTCCCAGCCTCTGTTTCCCAATATCTAAGTCCCCGCCACTGATTCCCCATATCTGATTCCCCACCTCTGATTCCCCAGCTCTGATTCCCCGCCTCTGATTCCCTGCATCTGATTCCCTGCATCTGATTCCAAGCCTCTGATTCCCTGCCTCTGAATCCCAACCTCTGATGCCCCACCTCTGACTCCCCATATCTGATTCCCCGCCTCTGTTTCCCCGCCTCGGATTCCCCGCCTCTGTTTCCCCATATCTGATTCCCGGCCTCTGATTCCCCGCCTCTGATTCCCCGCCTCTGATTCCCTGCCTCTGATTCCCCATCTCCGATTCCGCACATCTGATTCTCTTCCTCTGATTCCCCGCCTCTGATTTTCCGCCTCTGATTCCCTGCCTCTGATTCCCAACCTCGGATTCCCCACCTCTGATTCCCCATATCTGATTCCCCGCCTCTGTTTCCCCGCCTCTGATTCCCCGCCTCTGATTCCCAACTCTGATTCCCCGCCTCTGATTCCCCAGCTCTGATTCCCCGTGTTTGATTCCCTGCCTCTGATTCCCTGCCCTGATTCCCCATCTCTGTTTCACCGCCTTTGATTCGCCACCTCTGATTCCCCATATCTGATTCCCCGCCTCTGTTTCCCCGACTCTGATTCCCTGCCTCTGATTCCCAACCTCTGATTCCACACCTCTGATTCCCCATATCTGATTCCCCGCCTCTATTTCCCCATATCTGATTCCCCGCCTCTGATTCCCCAACTCTGATTCCCCGCCTCTGATTCCCCAGCTCTGATTCCCCGACTCTGATTCCCGGCATCCGATTCCCTGCCTCTGATTCCCCGCCTCTGATTCCCCATCTCTGATTCCCCGCCTCTGATTCCCCGTGTCTGATTCCCTGCCTTTGATTCCCCGCCTCTGTTTCCCCGCCTCTGATTCCCTGCCACTGATTCCCTGCCCCTGATTCCCCACCTCTGATTCCCCACATCTGATTCCCCGCCTCTGTTTCCCCGCCTCTGATTCCCCGCCTCTGATTCCCCATATCTGATTCCCTGCCTCTGATTCCCCAACTCTGATTCCCCGCCTCTGATTCCCCAGCTCTGAATCCCCTCCTCTGATTCCCCGCGTCTGATTCCCTGCCTCTGATTCCCCGCCTTGATTCCCCATCTCTGATTCACAACCTCTGATTCCCCACCTCTGATTCCCTATATTTGATTCCCCGCCTCTGTTTCCCCGCCTCTGATTCCCCGCCTCTGATTCCCCATATCTGATTCCCCGCCTCTGATTGCCCACCTCTGATTCACAGCCTCTGATTCGCCAGCTCTGATTCCCCGCCTCTGATTCCCCGCATCTGATTCCCTGCCTCTCATTCCCCGCCTCTGATTCCCCATCTCTGATTCACCGCCTTTGATTCGCCACCTCTGATTCCCCATAACTGATTCCCCACCTCTGATTCCCGGCCTCTTATTCCCAGCATCTGATTCCCGGCCTCTGATTCCCGGCCTCTGATTCCCCGCTTCGGATTCTGATTCCCTGCCTCTTATTCCCCATCTCTGATTCCGCACATCTGATTCCCTGCCTCTGATTCCCCACCTCTGATTCCCCATATCTGATTCCCCGCCTCTGTTTCCCCGCCTCTGATTCCCCGCCTCTGTTTCCCTATATCTAATTCCCCACCTCTGATGCCCCAACTCTGATTCCCCGCCTCTGATTCCCCAGCTCTGATTCCCCGCCTCTGATTCCCTACCTCTGATTCCCCATATCTAATTCCCCGCCTCTGTTTGCCCGCCTCTGATTCCCCGCCTCTGTTTCCCCATATCTGATTCCCCGCCTCTGAATCCCCAACTCTGATTCCCTGCCTCAGATTCCCCAGCTCTGATTCCCCGCCTTTGATTCCCCCCGTCTGATTCCCAGCCTCTGAATCCCCGTGTCTGATTTCCTGCCTCTGATTCCCTGCCTCAGATTCCCCATCTCTGATTCACCGCCTCTGATTTCCCACCTCTGATTCCCCCTCTCTGATTCCGCACATCCAATTCCCTGCCTCTGATTCCTCAACTCTGATTCCCCACCTCTGATTCCCCAGCTCTGATTCCCCGCCTCAGATTCCCCGCGTCTGATTCCCTGCCTCTGATTCCCCGCCTCTGATTCCCTGCCTCTGATTCCCCATATCTGATTCCCCGCCTCTGATTCCCCAACTCTGATTCCCCGCTTCTGATTCCCCAGCTCTGAATCCCCGCCTCTGATTCCCCGCGTCTGATTCCCTGCCTCTGATTCCCCGCCTCTGATTCCCCATCTGTGATTCACAACCTCTGATGCCCCACCTCTGATTCCCCATATCTGATTCCCTGCCTCTGTTTCCCCGCCTCTGATTCCCCACCTCTGTTTCCCCATATCTGATTCCCCGCCTCTGATTCCCCAACTCTAATACCCCGCCTCTGATTCCCCAGCTCTGATTCCCCGCCTCTGATTCCCCGCATCTGATTCCCTGCCTCTGATTCCCCGCCTCTGATTCCAGGCCTCTGATTCCCAGCATCTGATTCCGGCCTCTGATTCCCGGCCTCTGATTCCCTTCTTCTGATTCTGATTCCCTGCCTCTGATTCCCCATCTCTAATTCCGCACATCTGATTCCCTGCCTCTGATTCCCCACCTCTGATTCCCCATATCTGATTCCCTGCCTCTGATTCCCCAACTCTGATTCCCCGCCTCTGATTCCCCAGCTCTGAATCCCCGCCTCTGTTTCCCCGCGTCTGATTCCCTGCCTCTGATTCCCCGCCTTGATTCCCCATCTCTGATTCACAACCTCTGATTCCCCACCTCTGATTCCCTATATTTGATTCCCCGCCTCTGTTTCCCCGCCTCTGATTCCCCGCCTCTGATTCCCCATATCTGATTCCCCGCCTCTGATTGCCCACCTCTGATTCCCAGCCTCTGATTCGCCAGCTCTGATTCCCCACCTCTGATTCCCCGCATCTGATTCCCTGCCTCTGATTCCCCGCCTCTGATTCCCCATCTCTGATTCACCACCTTTGATTCGCCACCTCTGATTCCCCATATCTGATTCCCCACCTCTGTTTCCCCGCCTCTGATTCCCCGCCTCTGATTCTCCATATCTCATTCCCCGCCTCTGAATCCCCATCTCTGATTCCCGGACTCTGATTCCCCTCCTCTGATTCCCGGCCTCTTATTCCCAGCATCTGATTCCCGGCCTCTGATTCCCGGCCTCTGATTCCCCGCTTCTGATTCCCTGCCTCTGAATCCCCATCTCTGATTCCGCACATCTGATTCCCTTCCTCTGATTCCCCACCTCTGATTCCCCATATCTGATTCCCCGCCTCTGTTTCCCCGCCTCTGATTCCCCGCCTCTGTTTCCCTATATCTAATTCCCCACCTCTGATGCCCCAACTCTGATTCCCCGCCTCTGATTCCCCAGCTCTGATTCCCCGCCTCTGATTCCCTGCATCCGATTCCCCATATCTGATTCCCCGCCTCTGTTTCCCCGCCTCTGATTCCCCGCCTCTGTTTCCCCATATCTGATTCCCGCCTCTGATTCCCAACTATGATTCCCCGCCTCTGATTCCCCAGCTCTGATTCCCTGCCTCTGATTCCCCGCGTTCTATTCCCTGCCTCTGATTCCCCGCCTGTGATTCCCCATCACTGATTCACCACCTCTGATTCCCTACCTCTGATTCCCCATATCTAATTCCCTGCCTCTGTTTGCCCGCCTCTGATTCCCCGCCTCTGTTTCCCCATATCTGATTCCCCGCCTCTGAATCCCCAACTCTGATTCCCTGCCTCAGATTCCCCAGCTCTGATTCCCCGCCTCAGATTCCCCGCGTCTGATTCCCTGCCTCTGATTCCCAGCCTCTGAATCCCCGTGTCTGATTTCCTGCCTCTGATTCCCTGCCACTGATTCCCCATCTCTGATTCACCGCCTCTGATTCCCCACCTCTGATTCACCATCTGTGATTCTGCACATCCAATTCCCTGCCTCTGATTCCCCAACTCTGATTCCCCACCTCTGATTCCCCAGCTCTGATTCCCCGCCTCAGATTCCCCGCGTCTGATTCCCTGCCTCTGATTCCCCACCTCTGATTCCCTGCCTCTGATTCCCCATATCTGATTCCCCGCCTCTGATTCCCCAACTCTGATTCCCCGCTTCTGATTCCCCAGCTCTGAATCCCCGCCTCTGATTCCCCGCGTCTGATTCCCTGCCTCTGATTCCCCGCCTCTGATTCCCCATCTGTGATTCACAACCTCTGATGCCCCACCTCTGATTCCCCATATCTGATTCCCCGCCTCTGTTTCCCCGCCTCTGATTCCCCGCCTCTGATTCCCCATATCTGATTCCCCGCCTCTGATTGCCCACCTCTGATTCCCCGCGTCTGATACCCTGCCTCTGATTCCCCGCCTCTGATTCCCCATCTCTGATTCACCACCTCTGATTCCCGGCCTCTGATTCCCCATCTCTGATTCCGCACATCCAATTCCCTGCCTATGTTTCCCCACCTCTGATTCCCCGCCTCTGATTCCCCATATCTGATTCCCTGCCTCTGTTTCCCCGCATCTGATTCCCTACCTCTGTTTCCCCATATCTGATTCCCCGCCTCTGATTCCCCAACTCTAATACCCCGCCTCTGATTCCCCAGCTCTGATTCCCCGCCTCTGATTCCCCGCATCTGATTCCCTGCCTCTGATTCCCCGCCTCTGATTCCAGGCCTCTGATTCCCATCATCTGATTCCGGCCTCTGATTCCCGGCCTCTGATTCCCTGCTTCTGATTCTGATTCCCTTCCTCTGATTCCCCATCTCTGATTCCGCACATCTGATTCCCTGCCTCTGATTCCCCGCCTCTGATTCCCCATATCTGATTCCCCGCCTCTGTTTCCCCGCCTCTGATTCCCCGCCTCTGTTTCCCAATATCTAAGTCCCCACCTCTGATTCCCCAAATCTGATTCCCCACCTCTGATTCCCCAGCTCTGATTCCCCGCCTCTGATGCCCCGCATCTGATTCCCTGCATCTGATTCCAAGCCTCTGATTCCCTGCCTCTGATTCCCAACCTCTGATTCCCCACCTCTGATTCCCCATATCTGACTCCCCGCCTCTGTTTCCCCGCCTCGGATTCCCCGCCTCAGTTTCCCCATATCTGATTCCCGGCCTCTGATTCCCCGCCTCTGATTCCCCGCCTCTGATTACCTGCCTCTGATTTCCCATCTCCGATTCCGCACATCTGATTCCCTTCCTCTGATTCCCCGCCTCTGATTCCCCGCCTCTGATTCCCTGCCTATGTTTCCCCACCTCTGATTCCCCGCCTCTGATTCCCCATATCTGATTCCCTGCCTCTGATTCCCCGCCTCTGATTCTCCATATCTCATTCCCCGCCTCTGAATCCCCATCTCTGATTCCCAGACTCTGAATCCCCACCTCTGATTCCCGGCCTCTTATTCCCAGCATCTGATTCCCGGCCTCTGATTCCCGGCCTCTGATTCCCCGCTTCTGATTCTGATTCCCTGCCTCTGATTCCCCATCTCTGATTCCGCACATCTGATTCCCTGCCTCTGATTCCCCACCTCTGATTCCCCATATCTGATTCCCCGCCTCTGTTTCCCCGCCTCTGATTCCCCGCCTGTGATTCCCCATCTCTGATTCACCACCTCTGATTTCCCACCTCTGATTCCCCATATCTAATTCCCCGCCTCTGCTTGCCCGCCTCTCATTCCCCGCCTCTGTTTCCCCATATCTGATTCCCCGCCTCTGAATCCCCAACTCTGATTCCCTGCCTCTGATTCACCAGCTCTGATTCCCCGCCTTTGATTCCCCCCGTCTGATTCCCAGCCTCTGAATCCCTGTCTGATTTCCTGCCTCTGATTCCCCGCCTCTGATTCCCCATCTCTGATTCACTGCCTCTGATTCCCCACATCTGATTCCCCATCTCTGATTCCGCACAACCGATTCCCTGCCTCTGATTCCCCGACTCTGATTCCCCACCTCTGATTCCCCAGCTCTGATTCCCCGCCTCTGATTCCCCGCGTCTGATTCCCTGCCTGTGATTCCCCGCCTCTGATTCCCCATCTCTGATTCCCCAACTCTGATTCCCCGTGTCTGATTCCCTTCCTTTGATTCCCCGCCTCTGATTCCCCGCCTCTGATTCCCTGCCACTGATTCCCCGCCCCTGATTCCCCACCTCTGATTCTCCATATCTTATTCCCCGCCTCTGTTTCCCCCCCTCTGATTCCCAGCCTCTGATTCCCCATATCTGATTCCCCGCCTCTGATTCCCCATATCTGATTCCCCGCCTCTATTTCCCCATATCTGCTTCGCCGCCTCTGATTCCCCAACTCTGATTCCCCGCCTCTGATTCCCCAGCTCTGATTTCCCGCCTCTGATTCCCGGCATCCGATTCCCTGCCTCTGATTCCCCGCCTCTGATTCCCCATCTCTGATTCCCCGCCTCTGATTCCCCGTGTCTGATTCCCTGCCTCTGATTCCCCGCCTCTGATTCCCCATATCTGATTCCCCGCCTCTGTTTTCCCGCCTCTGATTCCCTGCCTTTGATTCCCCATATCTGATTCCCCGCCTCTGATTCCCCAACTCGGATTCCCCGCCTCTGATTCCCCAGCTCTGAATCCCCGCCTCTGATTCCCCGCGTCTGATTCCCTTCCTCTGATTCCCCGCCTCTGATTCCCCAACTCTGATTCCCCGCCTCTGATTCCCCAGCTCTGAATCCCCGCCTCTGATTCCCCGCGTCTGATTCCCTGCCTCTGATTCCCCGCCTCTGATTCCCAATATCTGATTCCCCGCCTCTGATTGCCCACCTCTGATTCCCCGCGTCTGATTCCCTGCCTCTGATTCCCCGCCTCTGATTCCCCATCTCTGATTCACCACCTCTGATTCCCAGCCTCTGATTCCCCATCTCTGATTCCGCACATCCGATTCCCTGCCTATGATTCCCCACCTCTGATTCCCCGCCTCTGATTCCCCATATCTGATTCCCTGCCTCTGTTTCCCCGCCTCTGATTCCCCACCTCTGTTTCCCCATATCTGATTCCCCGCCTCTGATTCCCCAACTCTAATACCCCGCCTCTGATTCCCCAGCTCTGATTCCCCGCCTCTGATTCCCCGCATCTGATTCCCTGCCTCTGATTCCCCGCCTCTGATTCCAGGCCTCTGATTCCCAGCATCTGATTCCGGCCTCTAATTCCCGGCCTCTGATTCCCTGCTTCTGATTCTGATTCCCTGCCTCTGATTCCCCATCTCTGATTCCGCACATCTGATTCCTTGCCTCTGATTCCCCACCTCTGATTCCCCATATCTGATTCCCCGCCTGGGTTTCCCCGCCTCTGATTCCCCGCCTCTGTTTCCCAATATCTAAGTCCCCGCCTCTGATTCCCCAAATCTGATTCCCCACCTCTGATTCCCCAGCTCTGATTCCCCGCCTCTGATTCCCCGCATCTGATTCCCTGCATCTGATTCCAAGCCTCTGATTCCCAGCCTCTGATTCGCCAGCTCTGATTCCCCACCTCTGATTCCCCGCATCTGATTCCCTGCCTCTGATTCCCCGCCTCTGATTCCCCATCTCTGATTCACCACCTTTGATTCGCCACCTCTGATTCCCCATATCTGATTCCCCACCTCTGTTTCCCCGCCTCTGATTCCCCGCCTCTGATTCTCCATATCTCATTCCCCGCCTCTGAATCCCCATCTCTGATTCCCGGACTCTGATTCCCCTCCTCTGATTCCCGGCCTCTTATTCCCAGCATCTGATTCCCGGCCTCTGATTCCCGGCCTCTGATTCCCCGCTTCTGATTCCCTGCCTCTGAATCCCCATCTCTGATTCCGCACATCTGATTCCCTTCCTCTGATTCCCCACCTCTGATTCCCCATATCTGATTCCCCGCCTCTGTTTCCCCGCCTCTGATTCCCCGCCTCTGTTTCCCTATATCTAATTCCCCACCTCTGATGCCCCAACTCTGATTCCCCGCCTCTGATTCCCCAGCTCTGATTCCCCGCCTCTGATTCCCTGCATCCGATTCCCCATATCTGATTCCCCGCCTCTGTTTCCCCGCCTCTGATTCCCCGCCTCTGTTTCCCCATATCTGATTCCCGCCTCTGATTCCCAACTATGATTCCCCGCCTCTGATTCCCCAGCTCTGATTCCCTGCCTCTGATTCCCCGCGTTCTATTCCCTGCCTCTGATTCCCCGCCTGTGATTCCCCATCACTGATTCACCACCTCTGATTCCCTACCTCTGATTCCCCATATCTAATTCCCTGCCTCTGTTTGCCCGCCTCTGATTCCCCGCCTCTGTTTCCCCATATCTGATTCCCCGCCTCTGAATCCCCAACTCTGATTCCCTGCCTCAGATTCCCCAGCTCTGATTCCCCGCCTCAGATTCCCCGCGTCTGATTCCCTGCCTCTGATTCCCAGCCTCTGAATCCCCGTGTCTGATTTCCTGCCTCTGATTCCCTGCCACTGATTCCCCATCTCTGATTCACCGCCTCTGATTCCCCACCTCTGATTCACCATCTGTGATTCTGCACATCCAATTCCCTGCCTCTGATTCCCCAACTCTGATTCCCCACCTCTGATTCCCCAGCTCTGATTCCCCGCCTCAGATTCCCCGCGTCTGATTCCCTGCCTCTGATTCCCCACCTCTGATTCCCTGCCTCTGATTCCCCATATCTGATTCCCCGCCTCTGATTCCCCAACTCTGATTCCCCGCTTCTGATTCCCCAGCTCTGAATCCCCGCCTCTGATTCCCCGCGTCTGATTCCCTGCCTCTGATTCCCCGCCTCTGATTCCCCATCTGTGATTCACAACCTCTGATGCCCCACCTCTGATTCCCCATATCTGATTCCCCGCCTCTGTTTCCCCGCCTCTGATTCCCCGCCTCTGATTCCCCATATCTGATTCCCCGCCTCTGATTGCCCACCTCTGATTCCCCGCGTCTGATACCCTGCCTCTGATTCCCCGCCTCTGATTCCCCATCTCTGATTCACCACCTCTGATTCCCGGCCTCTGATTCCCCATCTCTGATTCCGCACATCCAATTCCCTGCCTATGTTTCCCCACCTCTGATTCCCCGCCTCTGATTCCCCATATCTGATTCCCTGCCTCTGTTTCCCCGCATCTGATTCCCTACCTCTGTTTCCCCATATCTGATTCCCCGCCTCTGATTCCCCAACTCTAATACCCCGCCTCTGATTCCCCAGCTCTGATTCCCCGCCTCTGATTCCCCGCATCTGATTCCCTGCCTCTGATTCCCCGCCTCTGATTCCAGGCCTCTGATTCCCATCATCTGATTCCGGCCTCTGATTCCCGGCCTCTGATTCCCTGCTTCTGATTCTGATTCCCTGCCTCTGATTCCCCATCTCTGATTCCGCACATCTGATTCCCTGCCTCTGATTCCCCGCCTCTGATTCCCCATATCTGATTCCCCGCCTCTGTTTCCCCGCCTCTGATTCCCCGCCTCTGTTTCCCAATATCTAAGTCCCCACCTCTGATTCCCCAAATCTGATTCCCCACCTCTGATTCCCCAGCTCTGATTCCCCGCCTCTGATGCCCCGCATCTGATTCCCTGCATCTGATTCCAAGCCTCTGATTCCCTGCCTCTGATTCCCAACCTCTGATTCCCCACCTCTGATTCCCCATATCTGACTCCCCGCCTCTGTTTCCCCGCCTCGGATTCCCCGCCTCAGTTTCCCCATATCTGATTCCCGGCCTCTGATTCCCCGCCTCTGATTCCCCGCCTCTGATTACCTGCCTCTGATTTCCCATCTCCGATTCCGCACATCTGATTCCCTTCCTCTGATTCCCCGCCTCTGATTCCCCGCCTCTGATTCCCTGCCTATGTTTCCCCACCTCTGATTCCCCGCCTCTGATTCCCCATATCTGATTCCCTGCCTCTGATTCCCCGCCTCTGATTCTCCATATCTCATTCCCCGCCTCTGAATCCCCATCTCTGATTCCCAGACTCTGAATCCCCACCTCTGATTCCCGGCCTCTTATTCCCAGCATCTGATTCCCGGCCTCTGATTCCCGGCCTCTGATTCCCCGCTTCTGATTCTGATTCCCTGCCTCTGATTCCCCATCTCTGATTCCGCACATCTGATTCCCTGCCTCTGATTCCCCACCTCTGATTCCCCATATCTGATTCCCCGCCTCTGTTTCCCCGCCTCTGATTCCCCGCCTGTGATTCCCCATCTCTGATTCACCACCACTGATTTCCCACCTCTGATTCCCCATATCTAATTCCCCGCCTCTGCTTGCCCGCCTCTCATTCCCCGCCTCTGTTTCCCCATATCTGATTCCCCGCCTCTGAATCCCCAACTCTGATTCCCTGCCTCTGATTCACCAGCTCTGATTCCCCGCCTTTGATTCCCCCCGTCTGATTCCCAGCCTCTGAATCCCTGTCTGATTTCCTGCCTCTGATTCCCCGCCTCTGATTCCCCATCTCTGATTCACTGCCTCTGATTCCCCACATCTGATTCCCCATCTCTGATTCCGCACAACCGATTCCCTGCCTCTGATTCCCCGACTCTGATTCCCCACCTCTGATTCCCCAGCTCTGATTCCCCGCCTCTGATTCCCCGCGTCTGATTCCCTGCCTGTGATTCCCCGCCTCTGATTCCCCATCTCTGATTCCCCAACTCTGATTCCCCGTGTCTGATTCCCTTCCTTTGATTCCCCGCCTCTGATTCCCCGCCTCTGATTCCCTGCCACTGATTCCCCGCCCCTGATTCCCCACCTCTGATTCTCCATATCTTATTCCCCGCCTCTGTTTCCCCCCCTCTGATTCCCAGCCTCTGATTCCCCATATCTGATTCCCCGCCTCTGATTCCCCATATCTGATTCCCCGCCTCTATTTCCCCATATCTGCTTCGCCGCCTCTGATTCCCCAACTCTGATTCCCCGCCTCTGATTCCCCAGCTCTGATTTCCCGCCTCTGATTCCCGGCATCCGATTCCCTGCCTCTGATTCCCCGCCTCTGATTCCCCATCTCTGATTCCCCGCCTCTGATTCCCCGTGTCTGATTCCCTGCCTCTGATTCCCCGCCTCTGATTCCCCATATCTGATTCCCCGCCTCTGTTTTCCCGCCTCTGATTCCCTGCCTCTGATTCCCCATATCTGATTCCCCGCCTCTGATTCCCCAACTCGGATTCCCCGCCTCTGATTCCCCAGCTCTGAATCCCCGCCTCTGATTCCCCGCGTCTGATTCCCTTCCTCTGATTCCCCGCCTCTGATTCCCCAACTCTGATTCCCCGCCTCTGATTCCCCAGCTCTGAATCCCCGCCTCTGATTCCCCGCGTCTGATTCCCTGCCTCTGATTCCCCGCCTCTGATTCCCCATATCTGATTCCCCGCCTCTGATTGCCCACCTCTGATTCCCCGCGTCTGATTCCCTGCCTCTGATTCCCCGCCTCTGATTCCCCATCTCTGATTCACCACCTCTGATTCCCAGCCTCTGATTCCCCATCTCTGATTCCGCACATCCGATTCCCTGCCTATGATTCCCCACCTCTGATTCCCCGCCTCTGATTCCCCATATCTGATTCCCTGCCTCTGTTTCCCCGCCTCTGATTCCCCACCTCTGTTTCCCCATATCTGATTCCCCGCCTCTGATTCCCCAACTCTAATACCCCGCCTCTGATTCCCCAGCTCTGATTCCCCGCCTCTGATTCCCCGCATCTGATTCCCTGCCTCTGATTCCCCGCCTCTGATTCCAGGCCTCTGATTCCCAGCATCTGATTCCGGCCTCTAATTCCCGGCCTCTGATTCCCTGCTTCTGATTCTGATTCCCTGCCTCTGATTCCCCATCTCTGATTCCGCACATCTGATTCCTTGCCTCTGATTCCCCACCTCTGATTCCCCATATCTGATTCCCCGCCTGGGTTTCCCCGCCTCTGATTCCCCGCCTCTGTTTCCCAATATCTAAGTCCCCGCCTCTGATTCCCCAAATCTGATTCCCCACCTCTGATTCCCCAGCTCTGATTCCCCGCCTCTGATTCCCCGCATCTGATTCCCTGCATCTGATTCCAAGCCTCTGATTCCCTGCCTCTGATTCCCAACCTCTGATTCCCCACCTCTGATTCCCCATATCTGATTCCCCGCCTCTGTTTCCCCGCCTCGGATTCCCCGCCTCTGTTTCCCCATATCTGATTACCGGCCTCTGATTCCCCGCCTCTGATTCCCCGCCTCTGATTCCCTGCCTCTGATTCCCCATCTCCGATTCCGCACATCTGATTCCCTTCCTCTAATTCCCCGCCTCTGATTCCCCGCCTCTGATTCCCTGCCTCTGATTCCCAACCTCGGATTCCCCACCTCTGATTCCCCATATCTGATTCCCCGCCTCTGTTTCCCCGCCTCTGATTCCCCGCCTCTGATTCCCAACTCTGATTCCCCGCCTCTGATTCCCCAGCTCTGATTCCCCGTGTTTGATTCCCTGCCTCTGATTCCCTGCCCTGATTCCCCATCTCTCTTTCACCGCCTTTGATTCGCCACCTCTGTTTCCCCATATCTGATTACCCGCCTCTGTTTCCCCGACTCTGATTCCCTGCCTCTGATTCCCAACCTCTGATTCCACACCTCTGATTCCCCATATCTGATTCCCCGCCTCTATTTCCCCATATCTGATTCCCCGCCTCTGATTCCCCAACTCTGATTCCCCGCCTCTGATTCCCCAGCTCTGATTCCCCGACTCTGATTCCCGGAGTCCGATTCCCTGCCTCTGATTCCCCGCCTCTGATTCCCCATCTCTCATTCCCCGCCTCTGATTCCCCGTGTCTGATTCCCTGCCTCTGATTCCCCGCCTCGGATTCCCCGCCTCTGATTCCCTGCCACTGATTCCCTGCCCCTGATTCCCCAATTCTGATTCCCCATATCTGATTCCCCGCCTCTGTTTCCCCGCCTCTGATTCCCCACCTCTGATTCCCCATATCTGATTCACTGCCTCTGATTCCCAAACTCTGATTCACCGCCTCTGATTCCCCAGCTCTGAATCCCCGCCTCTGATTCCCCGCGTCTGATTCCCTGCCTCTGATTCCCCGCCTTGATTCCCCATCTCTGATTCACAACCTCTGATTCCCCACCTCTGATTCCCTATATTTGATTCCCCGCCTCTGTTTCCCCGCCTCTGATTCACTGCCTCTGATTCCCCACATCTGATTCCCCATCTCTGATTCCGCACAACCGATTCCCTGCCTATGATTCCCCGACTCTGATTCCCTACCTCTGATTCCCCGCCTCTGATTCCCCGCGTCTGATTCCCTGCCTGTGATTCCCCTCCTCTGATTCCCCATCTCTGATTCCCCACCTCTGATTCCCCGTGTCTGATTCCCTTCCTTTGATTCCCCGCCTCTGATTCCCCGCCTCTTATTCCCTGCCACTGATTCCCCGCCCCTGATTCCCCACCTCTGATTCCCCATATCTTATTCCGTGCCTCTGTTTCCCGCCCTCTGATTCCCAGCCTCTGATTCCCCATATCTGATTCCCCGCCTCTGATTCCCAATATCTGATTCCCCGCCTCTATTTCCCCATATCTGCTTCGCCGCCTCTGATTCCCCAACTCTGATTCCCCGCCTCTGATTCCCCAGCTCTGATTTCCCGCCTCTGATTCCCGGCATCCGATTCCCTGCCTCTGATTCCCCGCCTCTGATTCCCCATCTCTGATTCCCCGCCTCTGATTCCCCGTGTCTGATTCCCTGCCTCTGATTCCCCGCCTCTGATTCCCCATATCTGATACCCCGCCTCTGTTTTCCCGCCTCTGATTCCCCGCCTCTGTTTCCCCATATCTGATTACCGGCCTCTGATTCCCCGCCTCTGATTCCCCGCCTCTGATTCCCTGCCTCTGATTCCCCATCTCCGATTCCGCACATCTGATTCCCTTCCTCTAATTCCCCGCCTCTGATTCCCCGCCTCTGATTCCCTGCCTCTGATTCCCAACCTCGGATTCCCCACCTCTGATTCCCCATATCTGATTCCCCGCCTCTGTTTCCCCGCCTCTGATTCCCCGCCTCTGATTCCCAACTCTGATTCCCCGCCTCTGATTCCCCAGCTCTGATTCCCCGTGTTTGATTCCCTGCCTCTGATTCCCTGCCCTGATTCCCCATCTCTGTTTCACCGCCTTTGATTCGCCACCTCTGTTTCCCCATATCTGATTACCCGCCTCTGTTTCCCCGACTCTGATTCCCTGCCTCTGATTCCCAACCTCTGATTCCACACCTCTGATTCCCCATATCTGATTCCCCGCCTCTATTTCCCCATATCTGATTCCCCGCCTCTGATTCCCCAACTCTGATTCCCCGCCTCTGATTCCCCAGCTCTGATTCCCCGACTCTGATTCCCGGAGTCCGATTCCCTGCCTCTGATTCCCCGCCTCTGATTCCCCATCTCTCATTCCCCGCCTCTGATTCCCCGTGTCTGATTCCCTGCCTCTGATTCCCCGCCTCTGATTCCCCGCCTCTGATTCCCTGCCACTGATTCCCTGCCCCTGATTCCCCAATTCTGATTCCCCATATCTGATTCCCCGCCTCTGTTTCCCCGCCTCTGATTCCCCACCTCTGATTCCCCATATCTGATTCACTGCCTCTGATTCCCAAACTCTGATTCACCGCCTCTGATTCCCCAGCTCTGAATCCCCGCCTCTGATTCCCCGCGTCTGATTCCCTGCCTCTGATTCCCCGCCTTGATTCCCCATCTCTGATTCACAACCTCTGATTCCCCACCTCTGATTCCCTATATTTGATTCCCCGCCTCTGTTTCCCCGCCTCTGATTCACTGCCTCTGATTCCCCACATCTGATTCCCCATCTCTGATTCCGCACAACCGATTCCCTGCCTATGATTCCCCGACTCTGATTCCCTACCTCTGATTCCCCGCCTCTGATTCCCCGCGTCTGATTCCCTGCCTGTGATTCCCCTCCTCTGATTCCCCATCTCTGATTCCCCACCTCTGATTCCCCGTGTCTGATTCCCTTCCTTTGATTCCCCGCCTCTGATTCCCCGCCTCTTATTCCCTGCCACTGATTCCCCGCCCCTGATTCCCCACCTCTGATTCCCCATATCTTATTCCGTGCCTCTGTTTCCCGCCCTCTGATTCCCAGCCTCTGATTCCCCATATCTGATTCCCCGCCTCTGATTCCCAATATCTGATTCCCCGCCTCTATTTCCCCATATCTGCTTCGCCGCCTCTGATTCCCCAACTCTGATTCCCCGCCTCTGATTCCCCAGCTCTGATTTCCCGCCTCTGATTCCCGGCATCCGATTCCCTGCCTCTGATTCCCCGCCTCTGATTCCCCATCTCTGATTCCCCGCCTCTGATTCCCCGTGTCTGATTCCCTGCCTCTGATTCCCCGCCTCTGATTCCCCATATCTGATACCCCGCCTCTGTTTTCCCGCCTCTGATTCCCTGCCTCTGATTCCCCATATCTGATTCCCCGCCTCTGATTCCCCAACTCTGATTCCCCGCGTCTGATTCCCTGCCTCTGATTCCCCGCCTCTGATTCCCCATCTGTGATTCACAACCTCTGATGCTCCACCTCTGATTCCGCATATCTGATTCCCCGCCTCTGTTTCCCCGCCTCTGATTCTCCGCCTCTGATTCCCCATATCTGATTCCCCGCCTCTGATTGCCCACCTCTGATTCCCCGCGTCTGATTCCCTGCCTCTGATTCCCCGCCTCTGATTCCCCATCTCTGATTCACCACCTCTGATTCCCAGCCTCTGATTCCCCATCTCTGATTCCGCACATCCGATTCCCTGCCTATGATTCCCCACCTCTGATTCCCCGCCTCTGATTCCCCATATCTGATTCCCTGCCTCTGTTTCCCCACCTCTGATTCCCCACCTCTGTTTCCCCATATCTGATTCCCCGCCTCTGATTCCCACACTCTAATACCCCGCCTCTGATTCCCCAGCTCTGATTCCCCGCCTCTGATTCCCCGCATCGGATTCACTGCCTCTGATTCCCCGCCTCTGATTCCAGGCCTCTGATTCCCAGCATCTGATTCCGGCCTCTGATTCCCGGCCTCTGATTCCCTGCTTCTGATTCTGATTCCCTGCCTCTGCTTCCCCATCTCTGATTCCCCATATCTGATTCCCCGCCTGGGTTTCCCCGCCTCTGATTCCCAGCCTCTGTTTCCCAATATCTAAGTCCCCGCCTCTGATTCCCCATATCTGATTCCCCACCTCTGATTCCCCAGCTCTGATTCCCCGCCTCTGATTCCCCGCATCTGATTCCCTGCATCTGATTCCAAGCCTCTGATTCCCTGCCTCTGAATCCCAACCTCTGATGCCCCACCTCTGACTCCCCATATCTGATTCCCCGCCTCTGTTTCCCCGCCTCGGATTCCCCGCCTCTGTTTCCCCATATCTGATTCCCGGCCTCTGATTCCCCGCCTCTGATTCCCCGCCTCTGATTCCCTGCCTCTGATTCCCCATCTCCGATTCCGCACATCTGATTCTCTTCCTCTGATTCCCCGCCTCTGATTTTCCACCTCTGATTCCCTGCCTCTGATTCCCAACCTCGGATTCCCCACCTCTGATTCCCCATATCTGATTCCCCGCCTCTGTTTCCCCGCCTCTGATTCCCCGCCTCTGATTCCCAACTCTGATTCCCCGCCTCTGATTCCCCAGCTCTGATTCCCCGTGTTTGATTCCCTGCCTCTGATTCCCTGCCCTGATTCCCCATCTCTGTTTCACCGCCTTTGATTCGCCACCTCTGATTCCCCATATCTGATTCCCCGCCTCTGTTTCCCCGACTCTGATTCCCTGCCTCTGATTCCCAACCTCTGATTCCACACCTCTGATTCCCCATATCTGATTCCCCGCCTCTATTTCCCCATATCTGATTCCCCGCCTCTGATTCCCCAACTCTGATTCCCCGCCTCTGATTCCCCAGCTCTGATTCCCCGACTCTGATTCCCGGCATCCGATTCCCTGCCTCTGATTCCCCGCCTCTGATTCCCCATCTCTGATTCCCCGCCTCTGATTCCCCGTGTCTGATTCCCTGCCTTTGATTCCCCGCCTCTGATTCCCCGCCTCTGATTCCCTGCCACCGATTCCCTGCCCCTGATTCCCCACCTCTGATTCCCCACATCTGATTCCCCGCCTCTGTTTCCCCGCCTCTGATTCCCCGCCTCTGATTCCCCATATCTGATTCGCTGCCTCTGATTCCCCAACTCTGATTCCCCGCCTCTGATTCCCCAGCTCTGAATCCCCTCCTCTGATTCCCCGCGTCTGATTCCCTGCCTCTGATTCCCCGCCTTGATTCCCCATCTCTGATTCACAACCTCTGATTCCCCACCTCTGATTCCCTATATTTGATTCCCCGCCTCTGTTTCCCCGCCTCTGATTCCCCGCCTCTGATTCCCCATATCTGATTCCCCGCCTCTGATTGCCCACCTCTGATTCACAGCCTCTGATTCGCCAGCTCTGATTCCCCGCCTCTGATTCCCCGCATCTGATTCCCTGCCTCTGATTCCCCGCCTCTGATTCCCCATCTCTGATTCACCGCCTTTGATTCGCCACCTCTGATTCCCCATATCTGATTCCCCACCTCTGATTCCCGGCCTCTTATTCCCAGCATCTGATTCCCGGCCTCTGATTCCCGGCCTCTGATTCCCCGCTTCTGATTCTGATTCCCTGCCTCTTATTCCCCATCTCTGATTCCGCACATCTGATTCCCTGCCTCTGATTCCCCACCTCTGATTCCCCATATCTGATTCCCCGCCTCTGTTTCCCCGCCTCTGATTCCCCGCCTCTGTTTCCCTATATCTAATTCCCCACCTCTGATGCCCCAACTCTGATTCCCCGCCTCTGATTCCCCAGCTCTGATTCCCCGCCTCTGATTCCCTACCTCTGATTCCCCATATCTAATTCCCCGCCTCTGTTTGCCCGCCTCTGATTCCCCGCCTCTGTTTCCCCATATCTGATTCCCCGCCTCTGAATCCCCAACTCTGATTCCCTGCCTCAGATTCCCCAGCTCTGATTCCCCGCCTTTGATTCCCCCCGTCTGATTCCCAGCCTCTGAATCCCCGTGTCTGATTTCCTGCCTCTGATTCCCCGCCTCTGATTCCCCATCTCTGATTCACCGCCTCTGATTCCCCACCTCTGATTCCCCCTCTCTGATTCCGCACATCCAATTCCCTGCCTCTGATTCCTCAACTCTGATTCCCCACCTCTGATTCCCCAGCTCTGATTCCCCGCCTCAGATTCCCCGCGTCTGATTCCCTGCCTCTGATTCCCCGCCTCTGATTCCCTGCCTCTGATTCCCCATATCTGATTCCCCGCCTCTGATTCCCCAACTCTTATTCCCCGCTTCTGATTCCCCAGCTCTGAATCCCCGCCTCTGATTCCCCGCGTCTGATTCCCTGCCTCTGATTCCCCGCCTCTGATTCCCCATCTGTGATTCACAACCTCTGATGCCCCACCTCTGATTCCCCATATCTGATTCCCTGCCTCTGTTTCCCCGCCTCTGATTCCCCACCTCTGTTTCCCCATATCTGATTCCCCGCCTCTGATTCCCCAACTCTAATACCCCGCCTCTGATTCCCCAGCTCTGATTCCCCGCGTCTGATTCCCCGCATCTGATTCCCTGCCTCTGATTCCCCGCCTCTGATTCCAGGCCTCTGATTCCCAGCATCTGATTCCGGCCTCTTATTCCCGGCCTCTGATTCCCTTCTTCTGATTCTGATTCCCTGCCTCTGATTCCCCATCTCTAATTCCGCACATCTGATTCCCTGCCTCTGATTCCCCACCTCTGATTCCCCATATCTGATTCCCTGCCTCTGATTCCCCAACTCTGATTCCCCGCCTCTGATTCCCCAGCTCTGAATCCCCGCCTCTGTTTCCCCGCGTCTGATTCCCTGCCTCTGATTCCCCGCCTTGATTCCCCATCTCTGATTCACAACCTCTGATTCCCCACCTCTGATTCCCTATATTTGATTCCCCGCCTCTGTTTCCCCGCCTCTGATTCCCCGCCTCTGATTCCCCATATCTGATTCCCCGCCTCTGATTGCCCACCTCTGATTCCCAGCCTCTGATTCGCCAGCTCTGATTCCCCGCCTCTGATTCCCCGCATCTGATTCCCTGCCTCTGATTCCCCGCCTCTGATTCCCCATCTCTGATTCACCACCTTTGATTCGCCACCTCTGATTCCCCATATCTGATTCCCCGCCTCTATTTCCCCATATCTGATTCCCCGCCTCTGATTCCCCAACTCTGATTCCCCGCCTCTGATTCCCCAGCTCTGATTCCCCGACTCTGATTCCCGGCATCCGATTCCCTGCCTCTGATTCCCCGCCTCTGATTCCCCATCTCTGATTCCCCGCCTCTGATTCCCCGTGTCTGATTCCCTGCCTTTGATTCCCCGCCTCTGATTCCCCGCCTCTGATTCCCTGCCACCGATTCCCTGCCCCTGATTCCCCACCTCTGATTCCCCACATCTGATTCCCCGCCTCTGTTTCCCCGCCTCTGATTCCCCGCCTCTGATTCCCCATATCTGATTCGCTGCCTCTGATTCCCCAACTCTGATTCCCCGCCTCTGATTCCCCAGCTCTGAATCCCCTCCTCTGATTCCCCGCGTCTGATTCCCTGCCTCTGATTCCCCGCCTTGATTCCCCATCTCTGATTCACAACCTCTGATTCCCCACCTCTGATTCCCTATATTTGATTCCCCGCCTCTGTTTCCCCGCCTCTGATTCCCCGCCTCTGATTCCCCATATCTGATTCCCCGCCTCTGATTGCCCACCTCT
Source organism: Narcine bancroftii (assembly GCF_036971445.1). Taxonomy (NCBI): domain Eukaryota; kingdom Metazoa; phylum Chordata; class Chondrichthyes; order Torpediniformes; family Narcinidae; genus Narcine; species Narcine bancroftii. The sequence goes on from NW_027211886.1 coordinate 119,421, forward strand.
GATTCACAGCCTCTGATTCGCCAGCTCTGATTCCCCGCCTCTGATTCCCCGCATCTGATTCCCTGCCTCTGATTCCCCGCCTCTGATTCCCCATTTCTGATTCACCGCCTTTGATTCGCCACCTCTGATTCCCCATATCTGATTCCCCACCTCTGATTCCCGGCCTCTTATTCCCAGCATCTGATTCCCGGCCTCTGATTCCCGGCCTCTGATTCCCCGCTTCTGATTCTGATTCCCTGCCTCTTATTCCCCATCTCTGATTCCGCACATCTGATTCCCTGCCTCTGATTCCCCACCTCTGATTCCCCATATCTGATTCCCCGCCTCTGTTTCCCCGCCTCTGATTCCCCGCCTCTGTTTCCCTATATCTAATTCCCCACCTCTGATGCCCCAACTCTGATTCCCCGCCTCTGATTCCCCAGCTCTGATTCCCCGCCTCTGATTCCCTACCTCTGATTCCCCATATCTAATTCCCCGCCTCTGTTTGCCCGCCTCTGATTCCCCGCCTCTGTTTCCCCATATCTGATTCCCCGCCTCTGAATCCCCAACTCTGATTCCCTGCCTCAGATTCCCCAGCTCTGATTCCCCGCCTTTGATTCCCCCCGTCTGATTCCCAGCCTCTGAATCCCCGTGTCTGATTTCCTGCCTCTGATTCCCCGCCTCTGATTCCCCATCTCTGATTCACCGCCTCTGATTCCCCACCTCTGATTCCCCCTCTCTGATTCCGCACATCCAATTCCCTGCCTCTGATTCCTCAACTCTGATTCCCCACCTCTGATTCCCCAGCTCTGATTCCCCGCCTCAGATTCCCCGCGTCTGATTCCCTGCCTCTGATTCCCCGCCTCTGATTCCCTGCCTCTGATTCCCCATATCTGATTCCCCGCCTCTGATTCCCCAACTCTTATTCCCCGCTTCTGATTCCCCAGCTCTGAATCCCCGCCTCTGATTCCCCGCGTCTGATTCCCTGCCTCTGATTCCCCGCCTCTGATTCCCCATCTGTGATTCACAACCTCTGATGCCCCACCTCTGATTCCCCATATCTGATTCCCTGCCTCTGTTTCCCCGCCTCTGATTCCCCACCTCTGTTTCCCCATATCTGATTCCCCGCCTCTGATTCCCCAACTCTAATACCCCGCCTCTGATTCCCCAGCTCTGATTCCCCGCGTCTGATTCCCCGCATCTGATTCCCTGCCTCTGATTCCCCGCCTCTGATTCAAGGCCTCTGATTCCCAGCATCTGATTCCGGCCTCTGATTCCCGGCCTCTGATTCCCTTCTTCTGATTCTGATTCCCTGCCTCTGATTCCCCATCTCTAATTCCGCACATCTGATTCCCTGCCTCTGATTCCCCACCTCTGATTCCCCATATCTGATTCCCTGCCTCTGATTCCCCAACTCTGATTCCCCGCCTCTGATTCCCCAGCTCTGAATCCCCGCCTCTGCTTCCCCGCGTCTGATTCCCTGCCTCTGATTCCCCGCCTTGATTCCCCATCTCTGATTCACAACCTCTGATTCCCCACCTCTGATTCCCTATATTTGATTCCCCGCCTCTGTTTCCCCGCCTCTGATTCCCCGCCTCTGATTCCCCATATCTGATTCCCCGCCTCTGATTGCCCACCTCTGATTCCCAGCCTCTGATTCGCCAGCTCTGATTCCCCGCCTCTGATTCCCCGCATCTGATTCCCTGCCTCTGATTCCCCGCCTCTGATTCCCCATCTCTGATTCACCACCTTTGATTCGCCACCTCTGATTCCCCATATCTGATTCCCCACCTCTGTTTCCCCGCCTCTGATTCCCCGCCTCTGATTCTCCATATCTCATTCCCCGCCTCTGAATCCCCATCTCTGATTCCCGGACTCTGATTCCCCTCCTCTGATTCCCGGCCTCTGATTCCCGGCCTCTGATTCCCCGCTTCTGATTCCCTGCCTCTGATTCCCCATCTCTGATTCCGCACATCTGATTCCCTGCCTCTGATTCCCCACCTCTGATTCCCCATATCTGATTCCCCGCCTCTGTTTCCCCGCCTCTGATTCCCCGCCTCTGTTTCCCTATATCTAATTCCCCACCTCTGATGCCCCAACTCTGATTCCCCGCCTCTGATTCCCCAGCTCTGATTCCCCGCCTCTGATTCCCTGCATCCGATTCCCCATATCTGATTCCCCGCCTCTGTTTCCCCGCCTCTGATTCCCCGCCTCTGTTTCCCCATATCTGATTCCCGCCTCTGATTCCCAACTATGATTCCCCGCCTCTGATTCCCCAGCTCTGATTCCCTGCCTCTGATTACCCGCGTTCTATTCCCTGCCTCTGATTCCCCGCCTGTGATTCCCCATCACTGATTCACCACCTCTGATTCCCTACCTCTGATTCCCCATATCTAATTCCCCGCCTCTGTTTGCCCGCCTCTGATTCCCCGCCTCTGTTTCCCCATATCTGATTCCCCGCCTCTGAATCCCCAACTCTGATTCCCTGCCTCAGATTCCCCAGCTCTGATTCCCCGCCTCAGATTCCCCGCGTCTGATTCCCTGCCTCTGATTCCCAGCCTCTGAATCCCCGTGTCTGATTTCCTGCCTCTGATTCCCCGCCACTGATTCCCCATCTCTGATTCACCGCCTCTGATTCCCCACCTCTGATTCCCCATCTCTGATTCCGCACATCCAATTCCCTGCCTCTGATTCCCCATTTCTGATTCACCACCTCTGATTCCCAGCCTCTGATTCCCCATCTCTGATTCCGCACATCCGATTCCCTGCCTATGATTCCCCACCTCTGATTCCCCGCCTCTGATTCCCCATATCTGATTCCCTGCCTCTGTTTCCCCACCTCTGATTCCCCACCTCTGTTTCCCCATATCTGATTCCCCGCCTCTGATTCCCACACTCTAATACCCCGCCTCTGATTCCCCAGCTCTGATTCCCCGCCTCTGATTCCCCGCATCGGATTCACTGCCTCTGATTCCCCGCCTCTGATTCCAGGCCTCTGATTCCCAGCATCTGATTCCGGCCTCTGATTCCCGGCCTCTGATTCCCTGCTTCTGATTCTGATTCCCTGCCTCTGCTTCCCCATCTCTGATTCCCCATATCTGATTCCCCGCCTGGGTTTCCCCGCCTCTGATTCCCAGCCTCTGTTTCCCAATATCTAAGTCCCCGCCTCTGATTCCCCATATCTGATTCCCCACCTCTGATTCCCCAGCTCTGATTCCCCGCCTCTGATTCCCCGCATCTGATTCCCTGCATCTGATTCCAAGCCTCTGATTCCCTGCCTCTGAATCCCAACCTCTGATGCCCCACCTCTGACTCCCCATATCTGATTCCCCGCCTCTGTTTCCCCGCCTCGGATTCCCCGCCTCTGTTTCCCCATATCTGATTCCCGGCCTCTGATTCCCCGCCTCTGATTCCCCGCCTCTGATTCCCTGCCTCTGATTCCCCATCTCCGATTCCGCACATCTGATTCTCTTCCTCTGATTCCCCGCCTCTGATTTTCCACCTCTGATTCCCTGCCTCTGATTCCCAACCTCGGATTCCCCACCTCTGATTCCCCATATCTGATTCCCCGCCTCTGTTTCCCCGCCTCTGATTCCCCGCCTCTGATTCCCAACTCTGATTCCCCGCCTCTGATTCCCCAGCTCTGATTCCCCGTGTTTGATTCCCTGCCTCTGATTCCCTGCCCTGATTCCCCATCTCTGTTTCACCGCCTTTGATTCGCCACCTCTGATTCCCCATATCTGATTCCCCGCCTCTGTTTCCCCGACTCTGATTCCCTGCCTCTGATTCCCAACCTCTGATTCCACACCTCTGATTCCCCATATCTGATTCCCCGCCTCTATTTCCCCATATCTGATTCCCCGCCTCTGATTCCCCAACTCTGATTCCCCGCCTCTGATTCCCCAGCTCTGATTCCCCGACTCTGATTCCCGGCATCCGATTCCCTGCCTCTGATTCCCCGCCTCTGATTCCCCATCTCTGATTCCCCGCCTCTGATTCCCCGTGTCTGATTCCCTGCCTTTGATTCCCCGCCTCTGATTCCCCGCCTCTGATTCCCTGCCACCGATTCCCTGCCCCTGATTCCCCACCTCTGATTCCCCACATCTGATTCCCCGCCTCTGTTTCCCCGCCTCTGATTCCCCGCCTCTGATTCCCCATATCTGATTCACTGCCTCTGATTCCCCAACTCTGATTCCCCGCCTCTGATTCCCCAGCTCTGAATCCCCTCCTCTGATTCCCCGCGTCTGATTCCCTGCCTCTGATTCCCCGCCTTGATTCCCCATCTCTGATTCACAACCTCTGATTCCCCACCTCTGATTCCCTATATTTGATTCCCCGCCTCTGTTTCCCCGCCTCTGATTCCCCGCCTCTGATTCCCCATATCTGATTCCCCGCCTCTGATTGCCCACCTCTGATTCACAGCCTCTGATTCGCCAGCTCTGATTCCCCGCCTCTGATTCCCCGCATCTGATTCCCTGCCTCTGATTCCCCGCCTCTGATTCCCCATCTCTGATTCACCGCCTTTGATTCGCCACCTCTGATTCCCCATATCTGATTCCCCACCTCTGATTCCCGGCCTCTTATTCCCAGCATCTGATTCCCGGCCTCTGATTCCCGGCCTCTGATTCCCCGCTTCTGATTCTGATTCCCTGCCTCTTATTCCCCATCTCTGATTCCGCACATCTGATTCCCTGCCTCTGATTCCCCACCTCTGATTCCCCATATCTGATTCCCCGCCTCTGTTTCCCCGCCTCTGATTCCCCGCCTCTGTTTCCCTATATCTAATTCCCCACCTCTGATGCCCCAACTCTGATTCCCCGCCTCTGATTCCCCAGCTCTGATTCCCCGCCTCTGATTCCCTACCTCTGATTCCCCATATCTAATTCCCCGCCTCTGTTTGCCCGCCTCTGATTCCCCGCCTCTGTTTCCCCATATCTGATTCCCCGCCTCTGAATCCCCAACTCTGATTCCCTGCCTCAGATTCCCCAGCTCTGATTCCCCGCCTTTGATTCCCCCCGTCTGATTCCCAGCCTCTGAATCCCCGTGTCTGATTTCCTGCCTCTGATTCCCCGCCTCTGATTCCCCATCTCTGATTCACCGCCTCTGATTCCCCACCTCTGATTCCCCCTCTCTGATTCCGCACATCCAATTCCCTGCCTCTGATTCCTCAACTCTGATTCCCCACCTCTGATTCCCCAGCTCTGATTCCCCGCCTCAGATTCCCCGCGTCTGATTCCCTGCCTCTGATTCCCCGCCTCTGATTCCCTGCCTCTCATTCCCCATATCTGATTCCCCGCCTCTGATTCCCCAACTCTTATTCCCCGCTTCTGATTCCCCAGCTCTGAATCCCCGCCTCTGATTCCCCGCGTCTGATTCCCTGCCTCTGATTCCCCGCCTCTGATTCCCCATCTGTGATTCACAACCTCTGATGCCCCACCTCTGATTCCCCATATCTGATTCCCTGCCTCTGTTTCCCCGCCTCTGATTCCCCACCTCTGTTTCCCCATATCTGATTCCCCGCCTCTGATTCCCCAACTCTAATACCCCGCCTCTGATTCCCCAGCTCTGATTCCCCGCGTCTGATTCCCCGCATCTGATTCCCTGCCTCTGATTCCCCGCCTCTGATTCCAGGCCTCTGATTCCCAGCATCTGATTCCGGCCTCTGATTCCCGGCCTCTGATTCCCTTCTTCTGATTCTGATTCCCTGCCTCTGATTCCCCATCTCTAATTCCGCACATCTGATTCCCTGCCTCTGATTCCCCACCTCTGATTCCCCATATCTGATTCCCTGCCTCTGATTCCCCAACTCTGATTCCCCGCCTCTGATTCCCCAGCTCTGAATCCCCGCCTCTGTTTCCCCGCGTCTGATTCCCTGCCTCTGATTCCCCGCCTTGATTCCCCATCTCTGATTCACAACCTCTGATTCCCCACCTCTGATTCCCTATATTTGATTCCCCGCCTCTGTTTCCCCGCCTCTGATTCCCCGCCTCTGATTCCCCATATCTGATTCCCCGCCTCTGATTGCCCACCTCTGATTCCCAGCCTCTGATTCGCCAGCTCTGATTCCCCGCCTCTGATTCCCCGCATCTGATTCCCTGCCTCTGATTCCCCGCCTCTGATTCCCCATCTCTGATTCACCACCTTTGATTCGCCACCTCTGATTCCCCATATCTGATTCCCCGCCTCTATTTCCCCATATCTGATTCCCCGCCTCTGATTCCCCAACTCTGATTCCCCGCCTCTGATTCCCCAGCTCTGATTCCCCGACTCTGATTCCCGGCATCCGATTCCCTGCCTCTGATTCCCCGCCTCTGATTCCCCATCTCTGATTCCCAGCCTCTGATTCCCCGTGTCTGATTCCCTGCCTTTGATTCCCCGCCTCTGATTCCCCGCCTCTGATTCCCTGCCACCGATTCCCTGCCCCTGATTCCCCACCTCTGATTCCCCACATCTGATTCCCCGCCTCTGTTTCCCCGCCTCTGATTCCCCGCCTCTGATTCCCCATATCTGATTCGCTGCCTCTGATTCCCCAACTCTGATTCCCCGCCTCTGATTCCCCAGCTCTGAATCCCCTCCTCTGATTCCCCGCGTCTGATTCCCTGCCTCTGATTCCCCGCCTTGATTCCCCATCTCTGATTCACAACCTCTGATTCCCCACCTCTGATTCCCTATATTTGATTCCCCGCCTCTGTTTCCCCGCCTCTGATTCCCCGCCTCTGATTCCCCATATCTGATTCCCCGCCTCTGATTGCCCACCTCTGATTCACAGCCTCTGATTCGCCAGCTATGATTCCCCGCCTCTGATTCCCCGCATCTGATTCCCTGCCTCTGATTCCCCGCCTCTGATTCCCCATCTCTGATTCACCGCCTTTGATTCGCCACCTCTGATTCCCCATATCTGATTCCCCACCTCTGATTCCCGGCCTCTTATTCCCAGCATCTGATTCCCGGCCTCTGATTCCCGGCCTCTGATTCCCCGCTTCTGATTCTGATTCCCTGCCTCTTATTCCCCATCTCTGATTCCGCACATCTGATTCCCTGCCTCTGATTCCCCACCTCTGATTCCCCATATCTGATTCCCCGCCTCTGTTTCCCCGCCTCTGATTCCCCGCCTCTGTTTCCCTATATCTAATTCCCCACCTCTGATGCCCCAACTCTGATTCCCCGCCTCTGATTCCCCAGCTCTGATTCCCCGCCTCTGATTCCCTACCTCTGATTCCCCATATCTAATTCCCCGCCTCTGTTTTCCCGCCTCTGATTCCCCGCCTCTGTTTCCCCATATCTGATTCCCCGCCTCTGAATCCCCAACTCTGATTCCCTGCCTCAGATTCCCCAGCTCTGATTCCCCGCCTTTGATTCCCCCCGTCTGATTCCCAGCCTCTGAATCCCCGTGTCTGATTTCCTGCCTCTGATTCCCCGCCTCTGATTCCCCATCTCTGATTCACCGCCTCTGATTCCCCACCTCTGATTCCCCCTCTCTGATTCCGCACATCCAATTCCCTGCCTCTGATTCCTCAACTCTGATTCCCCACCTCTGATTCCCCAGCTCTGATTCCCCGCCTCAGATTCCCCGCGTCTGATTCCCTGCCTCTGATTCCCCGCCTCTGATTCCCTGCCTCTGATTCCCCATATCTGATTCCCCGCCTCTGATTCCCCAACTCTTATTCCCCGCTTCTGATTCCCCAGCTCTGAATCCCCGCCTCTGATTCCCCGCGTCTGATTCCCTGCCTCTGATTCCCCGCCTCTGATTCCCCATCTGTGATTCACAACCTCTGATGCCCCACCTCTGATTCCCCATATCTGATTCCCTGCCTCTGTTTCCCCGCCTCTGATTCCCCACCTCTGTTTCCCCATATCTGATTCCCCGCCTCTGATTCCCCAACTCTAATACCCCGCCTCTGATTCCCCAGCTCTGATTCCCCGCGTCTGATTCCCCGCATCTGATTCCCTGCCTCTGATTCCCCGCCTCTGATTCCAGGCCTCTGATTCCCAGCATCTGATTCCGGCCTCTGATTCCCGGCCTCTGATTCCCTTCTTCTGATTCTGATTCCCTGCCTCTGATTCCCCATCTCTAATTCCGCACATCTGATTCCCTGCCTCTGATTCCCCACCTCTGATTCCCCATATCTGATTCCCTGCCTCTGATTCCCCAACTCTGATTCCCCGCCTCTGATTCCCCAGCTCTGAATCCCCGCCTCTGTTTCCCCGCGTCTGATTCCCTGCCTCTGATTCCCCGCCTTGATTCCCCATCTCTGATTCACAACCTCTGATTCCCCACCTCTGATTCCCTATATTTGATTCCCCGCCTCTGTTTCCCCGCCTCTGATTCCCCGCCTCTGATTCCCCATATCTGATTCCCCGCCTCTGATTGCCCACCTCTGATTCCCAGCCTCTGATTCGCCAGCTCTGATTCCCCGCCTCTGATTCCCCGCATCTGATTCCCTGCCTCTGATTCCCCGCCTCTGATTCCCCATCTCTGATTCACCACCTTTGATTCGCCACCTCTGATTCCCCATATCTGATTCCCCACCTCTGTTTCCCCGCCTCTGATTCCCCGCCTCTGATTCTCCATATCTCATTCCCCGCCTCTGAATCCCCATCTCTGATTCCCGGACTCTGATTCCCCTCCTCTGATTCCCGGCCTCTGATTCCCGGCCTCTGATTCCCCGCTTCTGATTCCCTGCCTCTGATTCCCCATCTCTGATTCCGCACATCTGATTCCCTGCCTCTGATTCCCCACCTCTGATTCCCCATATCTGATTCCCCGCCTCTGTTTCCCCGCCTCTGATTCCCCGCCTCTGTTTCCCTATATCTAATTCCCCACCTCTGATGCCCCAACTCTGATTCCCCGCCTCTGATTCCCCAGCTCTGATTCCCCGCCTCTGATTCCCTGCATCCGATTCCCCATATCTGATTCCCCGCCTCTGTTTCCCCGCCTCTGATTCCCCGCCTCTGTTTCCCCATATCTGATTCCCGCCTCTGATTCCCAACTATGATTCCCCGCCTCTGATTCCCCAGCTCTGATTCCCTGCCTCTGATTCCCCGCGTTCTATTCCCTGCCTCTGATTCCCCGCCTGTGATTCCCCATCACTGATTCACCACCTCTGATTCCCTACCTCTGATTCCCCATATCTAATTCCCCGCCTCTGTTTGCCCGCCTCTGATTCCCCGCCTCTGTTTCCCCATATCTGATTCCCCGCCTCTGAATCCCCAACTCTGATTCCCTGCCTCAGATTCCCCAGCTCTGATTCCCCGCCTCAGATTCCCCGCGTCTGATTCCCTGCCTCTGATTCCCAGCCTCTGAATCGCCGTGTCTGATTTCCTGCCTATGATTCCCCGCCACTGATTCCCCATCTCTGATTCACCGCCTCTGATTCCCCACCTCTGATTCCCCATCTCTGATTCCGCACATCCAATTCCCTGCCTCTGATTCCCCAACTCTGATTCCCCACCTCTGATACCCCAGCTCTGATTCCCCGCCTCAGATTCCCCGCGTCTGATTCCCTGCCTCTGATTCCCCACCTCTGATTACCTTCCTCTGATTCCCCATATCTGATTCCCCGCCTCTGATTCCCCAACTCTGATTCCCCGCTTCTGATTCCCCAGCTCTGAATCCCCGCCTCTGATTCCCCGCGTCTGATTCCCTGCCTCTGATTCCCCGCCTCTGATTCCCCATCTGTGATTCACAACCTCTGATGCCCCACCTCTGATTCCCCATATCTGATTCCCCGCCTCTGTTTCCCCGCCTCTGATTCCCCGCCTCTGATTCCCCATATCTGATTCCCCGCCTCTGATTGCCCACCTCTGATTCCCCGCGTCTGATACCCTGCCTCTGATTCCCCGCCTCTGATTCCCCATCTCTGATTCACCACCTCTGATTCCCGGCCTCTGATTCCCCATCTCTGATTCCGCACATCCGATTCCCTGCCTATGTTTCCCCACCTCTGATTCCCCGCCTCTGATTCCCCATATCTGATTCCCTGCCTCTGTTTCCCCGCCTCTGATTCCCTACCTCTGTTTCCCCATATCTGATTCCCCGCCTCTGATTCCCCAACTCTAATACCCCGCCTCTGATTCCCCAGCTCTCATTCCCCGCCTCTGATTCCCCGCATCTGATTCCCTGCCTCTGATTCCCCGCCTCTGATTCCAGGCCTCTGATTCCCATCATCTGATTCCGGCCTCTGATTCCCGGCCTCTGATTCCCTGCTTCTGATTCTGATTCCCTGCCTCTGATTCCCCATCTCTGATTCCGCACATCTGATTCCCTGCCTCTGATTCCCCGCCTCTGATTCCCCAGCTCTGATTCCCCGACTCTGATTCCCGGCATCCGATTCCCTGCCTCTGATTCCCCGCCTCTGATTCCCCATCTCTGATTCCCTGCCTCTGATTCCCCGTGTCTGATTCCCTGCCTTTGATTTCCCGCCTCTGATTCCCCGCCTCTGATTCCCTGCCACCGATTCCCTGCCCCTGATTCCCCACCTCTGATTCCCCACATCTGATTCCCCGCCTCTGTTTCCCCGCCTCTGATTCCCCGCCTCTGATTCCCCATATCTGATTCGCTGCCTCTGATTCCCCAACTCTGATTCCCCGCCTCTGATTCCCCAGCTCTGAATCCCCTCCTCTGATTCCCCGCGTCTGATTCCCTGCCTCTGATTCCCCGCCTTGATTCCCCATCTCTGATTCACAACCTCTGATTCCCCACCTCTGATTCCCTATATTTGATTCCCCGCCTCTGTTTCCCCGCCTCTGATTCCCCGCCTCTGATTCCCCATATCTGATTCCCCGCCTCTGATTGCCCACCTCTGATTCACAGCCTCTGATTCGCCAGCTCTGATTCCCCGCCTCTGATTCCCCGCATCTGATTCCCTGCCTCTGATTCCCCGCCTCTGATTCCCCATCTCTGATTCACCGCCTTTGATTCGCCACCTCTGATTCCCCATATCTGATTCCCCACCTCTGATTCCCGGCCTCTTATTCCCAGCATCTGATTCCCGGCCTCTGATTCCCGGCCTCTGATTCCCCGCTTCTGATTCTGATTCCCTGCCTCTTATTCCCCATCTCTGATTCCGCACATCTGATTCCCTGCCTCTGATTCCCAACCTCTGATTCCCCATATCTGATTCCCCGCCTCTGTTTCCCCGCCTCTGATTCCCCGCCTCTGTTTCCCTATATCTAATTCCCCACCTCTGATGCCCCAACTCTGATTCCCCGCCTCTGATTCCCCAGCTCTGATTCCCCGCCTCTGATTCCCTACCTCTGATTCCCCATATCTCATTCCCCACCTCTGATTCCCCACATCTGATTCCCCGCCTCTGTTTCCCCACCTCTGATTCCCCCTCTCTGATTCCGCACATCCAATTCCCTGCCTCTGATTCCTCAACTCTGATTCCCCACCTCTGATTCCCCAGCTCTGATTCCCCGCCTCAGATTCCCCGCGTCTGATTCCCTGCCTCTGATTCCCCGCCTCTGATTCCCTGCCTCTGATTCCCCATATCTGATTCCCCGCCTCTGATTCCCCAACTCTGATTCCCCGCTTCTGATTCCCCAGCTCTGAATCCCCGCCTCTGATTCCCCGCGTCTGATTCCCTGCCTCTGATTCCCCGCCTCTGATTCCCCATCTGTGATTCACAACCTCTGATGCCCCACCTCTGATTCCCCATATCTGATTCCCTGCCTCTGTTTCCCCGCCTCTGATTCCCCACCTCTGATTCCCCACCTCTGTTTCCCCATATCTGATTCCCCGCCTCTGATTCCCACACTCTAATACCCCGCCTCTGATTCCCCAGCTCTGATTCCCCGCCTCTGATTCCCCGCATCGGATTCACTGCCTCTGATTCCCCGCCTCTGATTCCAGGCCTCTGATTCCCAGCATCTGATTCCGGCCTCTGATTCCCGGCCTCTGATTCCCTGCTTCTGATTCTGATTCCCTGCCTCTGCTTCCCCATCTCTGATTCCCCATATCTGATTCCCCGCCTGGGTTTCCCCGCCTCTGATTCCCAGCCTCTGTTTCCCAATATCTAAGTCCCCGCCTCTGATTCCCCATATCTGATTCCCCACCTCTGATTCCCCAGCTCTGATTCCCCGCCTCTGATTCCCCGCATCTGATTCCCTGCATCTGATTCCAAGCCTCTGATTCCCTGCCTCTGAATCCCAACCTCTGATGCCCCACCTCTGACTCCCCATATCTGATTCCACGCCTCTGTTTCCCCGCCTCGGATTCCCCGCCTCTGTTTCCCCATATCTGATTCCCGGCCTCTGATTCCCCGCCTCTGATTCCCCGCCTCTGATTCCCTGCCTCTGATTCCCCATCTCCGATTCCGCACATCTGATTCTCTTCCTCTGATTCCCCGCCTCTGATTTTCCACCTCTGATTCCCTGCCTCTGATTCCCAACCTCGGATTCCCCACCTCTGATTCCCCATATCTGATTCCCCGCCTCTGTTTCCCCGCCTCTGATTCCCCGCCTCTGATTCCCAACTCTGATTCCCCGCCTCTGATTCCCCAGCTCTGATTCCCCGTGTTTGATTCCCTGCCTCTGATTCCCTGCCCTGATTCCCCATCTCTGTTTCACCGCCTTTGATTCGCCACCTCTGATTCCCCATATCTGATTCCCCGCCTCTGTTTCCCCGCGTCTGATTCCCTGCCTCTGATTCCCCGCCTTGATTCCCCATCTCTGATTCACAACCTCTGATTCCCCACCTCTGATTCCCTATATTTGATTCCCCGCCTCTGTTTCCCCGCCTCTGATTCCCCGCCTCTGATTCCCCATATCTGATTCCCCGCCTCTGATTGCCCACCTCTGATTCCCAGCCTCTGATTCGCCAGCTCTGATTCCCCGCCTCTGATTCCCCGCATCTGATTCCCTGCCTCTGATTCCCCGCCTCTGATTCCCCATCTCTGATTCACCACCTTTGATTCGCCACCTCTGATTCCCCATATCTGATTCCCCGCCTCTATTTCCCCATATCTGATTCCCCGCCTCTGATTCCCCAACTCTGATTCCCCGCCTCTGATTCCCCAGCTCTGATTCCCCGACTCTGATTCCCGGCATCCGATTCCCTGCCTCTGATTCCCCGCCTCTGATTCCCCATCTCTGATTCCCCGCCTCTGATTCCCCGTGTCTGATTCCCTGCCTTTGATTCCCCGCCTCTGATTCCCCGCCTCTGATTCCCTGCCACCGATTCCCTGCCCCTGATTCCCCACCTCTGATTCCCCACATCTGATTCCCCGCCTCTGTTTCCCCGCCTCTGATTCCCCGCCTCTGATTCCCCATATCTGATTCGCTGCCTCTGATTCCCCAACTCTGATTCCCCGCCTCTGATTCCCCAGCTCTGAATCGCCTCCTCTGATTCCCCGCGTCTGATTCCCTGCCTCTGATTCCCCGCCTTGATTCCCCATCTCTGATTCACAACCTCTGATTCCCCACCTCTGATTCCCTATATTTGATTCCCCGCCTCTGTTTCCCCGCCTCTGATTCCCCGCCTCTGATTCCCCATATCTGATTCCCCGCCTCTGATTGCCCACCTCTGATTCACAGCCTCTGATTCGCCAGCTCTGATTCCCCGCCTCTGATTCCCCGCATCTGATTCCCTGCCTCTGATTCCCCGCCTCTGATTCCCCATCTCTGATTCACCGCCTTTGATTCGCCACCTCTGATTCCCCATATCTGATTCCCCACCTCTGATTCCCGGCCTCTTATTCCCAGCATCTGATTCCCGGCCTCTGATTCCCGGCCTCTGATTCCCCGCTTCTGATTCTGATTCCCTGCCTCTTATTCCCCATCTCTGATTCCGCACATCTGATTCCCTGCCTCTGATTCCCCACCTCTGATTCCCCATATCTGATTCCCCGCCTCTGTTTCCCCGCCTCTGATTCCCCGCCTCTGTTTCCCTATATCTAATTCCCCACCTCTGATGCCCCAACTCTGATTCCCCGCCTCTGATTCCCCAGCTCTGATTCCCCGCCTCTGATTCCCTACCTCTGATTCCCCATATCTAATTCCCCGCCTCTGTTTGCCCGCCTCTGATTCCCCGCCTCTGTTTCCCCATATCTGATTCCCCGCCTCTGAATCCCCAACTCTGATTCCCTGCCTCAGATTCCCCAGCTCTGATTCCCCGCCTTTGATTCCCCCCGTCTGATTCCCAGCCTCTGAATCCCCGTGTCTGATTTCCTGCCTCTGATTCCCCGCCTCTGATTCCCCATCTCTGATTCACCGCCTCTGATTCCCCACCTCTGATTCCCCCTCTCTGATTCCGCACATCCAATTCCCTGCCTCTGATTCCTCAACTCTGATTCCCCACCTCTGATTCCCCAGCTCTGATTCCCCGCCTCAGATTCCCCGCGTCTGATTCCCTGCCTCTGATTCCCCGCCTCTGATTCCCTGCCTCTGATTCCCCATATCTGATTCCCCGCCTCTGATTCCCCAACTCTTATTCCCCGCTTCTGATTCCCCAGCTCTGAATCCCCGCCTCTGATTCCCCGCGTCTGATTCCCTGCCTCTGATTCCCCGCCTCTGATTCCCCATCTGTGATTCACAACCTCTGATGCCCCACCTCTGATTCCCCATATCTGATTCCCTGCCTCTGTTTCCCCGCCTCTGATTCCCCACCTCTGTTTCCCCATATCTGATTCCCCGCCTCTGATTCCCCAACTCTAATACCCCGCCTCTGATTCCCCAGCTCTGATTCCCCGCGTCTGATTCCCCGCATCTGATTCCCTGCCTCTGATTCCACGCCTCTGATTCCAGGCCTCTGATTCCCAGCATCTGATTCCGGCCTCTGATTCCCGGCCTCTGATTCCCTTCTTCTGATTCTGATTCCCTGCCTCTGATTCCCCATCTCTAATTCCGCACATCTGATTCCCTGCCTCTGATTCCCCACCTCTGATTCCCCATATCTGATTCCCTGCCTCTGATTCCCCAACTCTGATTCCCCGCCTCTGATTCCCCAGCTCTGAATCCCCGCCTCTGTTTCCCCGCGTCTGATTCCCTGCCTCTGATTCCCCGCCTTGATTCCCCATCTCTGATTCACAACCTCTGATTCCCCACCTCTGATTCCCTATATTTGATTCCCCGCCTCTGTTTCCCCGCCTCTGATTCCCCGCCTCTGATTCCCCATATCTGATTCCCCGCCTCTGATTGCCCACCTCTGATTCCCAGCCTCTGATTCGCCAGCTCTGATTCCCCGCCTCTGATTCCCCGCATCTGATTCCCTGCCTCTGATTCCCCGCCTCTGATTCCCCATCTCTGATTCACCACCTTTGATTCGCCACCTCTGATTCCCCATATCTGATTCCCCACCTCTGTTTCCCCGCCTCTGATTCCCCGCCTCTGATTCTCCATATCTCTTTCCCCGCCTCTGAATCCCCATCTCTGATTCCCGGACTCTGATTCCCCTCCTCTGATTCCCGGCCTCTGATTCCCGGCCTCTGATTCCCCGCTTCTGATTCCCTGCCTCTGATTCCCCATCTCTGATTCCGCACATCTGATTCCCTGCCTCTGATTCCCCACCTCTGATTCCCCATATCTGATTCCCCGCCTCTGTTTCCCCGCCTCTGATTCCCCGCCTCTGTTTCCCTATATCTAATTCCCCACCTCTGATGCCCCAACTCTGATTCCCCGCCTCTGATTCCCCAGCTCTGATTCCCCGCCTCTGATTCCCTGCATCCGATTCCCCATATCTGATTCCCCGCCTCTGTTTCCCCGCCTCTGATTCCCCGCCTCTGTTTCCCCATATCTGATTCCCGCCTCTGATTCCCAACTATGATTCCCCGCCTCTGATTCCCCAGCTCTGATTCCCTGCCTCTGATTCCCCGCGTTCTATTCCCTGCCTCTGATTCCCCGCCTGTGATTCCCCATCACTGATTCACCACCTCTGATTCCCTACCTCTGATTCCCCATATCTAATTCCCCGCCTCTGTTTGCCCGCCTCTGATTCCCCGCCTCTGTTTCCCCATATCTGATTCCCCGCCTCTGAATCCCCAACTCTGATTCCCTGCCTCAGATTCCCCAGCTCTGATTCCCCGCCTCAGATTCCCCGCGTCTGATTCCCTGCCTCTGATTCCCAGCCTCTGAATCCCCGTGTCTGATTTCCTGCCTCTGATTCCCCGCCACTGATTCCCCATCTCTGATTCACCGCCTCTGATTCCCCACCTCTGATTCCCCATCTCTGATTCCGCACATCCAATTCCCTGCCTCTGATTCCCCAACTCTGATTCCCCACCTCTGATTCCCCAGCTCTGATTCCCCGCCTCAGATTCCCCGCGTCTGATTCCCTGCCTCTGATTCCCCACCTCTGATTCCCTTCCTCTGATTCCCCATATCTGATTCCCCGCCTCTGATTCCCCAACTCTGATTCCCCGCTTCTGATTCCCCAGCTCTGAATCCCCGCCTCTGATTCCCCGCGTCTGATTCCCTGCCTCTGATTCCCCGCCTCTGATTCCCCATCTGTGATTCACAACCTCTGATGCCCCACCTCTGATTCCCCATATCTGATTCCCCGCCTCTGTTTCCCCGCCTCTGATTCCCCGCCTCTGATTCCCCATATCTGATTCCCCGCCTCTGATTGCCCACCTCTGATTCCCCGCGTCTGATACCCTGCCTCTGATTCCCCGCCTCTGATTCCCCATCTCTGATTCACCACCTCTGATTCCCGGCCTCTGATTCCCCATCTCTGATTCCGCACATCCGATTCCCTGCCTATGTTTCCCCACCTCTGATTCCCCGCCTCTGATTCCCCATATCTGATTCCCTGCCTCTGTTTCCCCGCCTCTGATTCCCTACCTCTGTTCCCCCATATCTGATTCCCCGCCTCTGATTCCCCAACTCTAATACCCCGCCTCTGATTCCCCAGCTCTGATTCCCCGCCTCTGATTCCCCGCATCTGATTCCCTGCCTCTGATTCCCCGCCTCTGATTCCAGGCCTCTGATTCCCATCATCTGATTCCGGCCTCTGATTCCCGGCCTCTGATTCCCTGCTTCTGATTCTGATTCCCTGCCTCTGATTCCCCATCTCTGATTCCGCACATCTGATTCCCTGCCTCTGATTCCCCGCCTCTGATTCCCCAGCTCTGATTCCCCGACTCTGATTCCCGGCATCCGATTCCCTGCCTCTGATTCCCCGCCTCTGATTCCCCATCTCTGATTCCCTGCCTCTGAATCCCCGTGTCTGATTCCCTGCCTTTGATTCCCCGCCTCTGATTCCCCGCCTCTGATTCCCTGCCACCGATTCCCTGCCCCTGATTCCCCACCTCTGATTCCCCACATCTGATTCCCCGCCTCTGTTTCCCCGCCTCTGATTCCCCGCCTCTGATTCCCCATATCTGATTCGCTGCCTCTGATTCCCCAACTCTGATTCCCCGCCTCTGATTCCCCAGCTCTGAATCCCCTCCTCTGATTCCCCGCGTCTGATTCCCTGCCTCTGATTCCCCGCCTTGATTCCCCATCTCTGATTCACAACCTCTGATTCCCCACCTCTGATTCCCTATATTTGATTCCCCGCCTCTGTTTCCCCGCCTCTGATTCCCCGCCTCTGATTCCCCATATCTGATTCCCCGCCTCTGATTGCCCACGTCTGATTCACAGCCTCTGATTCGCCAGCTCTGATTCCCCGCCTCTGATTCCCCGCATCTGATTCCCTGCCTCTGATTCCCCGCCTCTGATTCCCCATCTCTGATTCACCGCCTTTGATTCGCCACCTCTGATTCCCCATATCTGATTCCCCACCTCTGATTCCCGGCCTCTTATTCCCAGCATCTGATTCCCGGCCTCTGATTCCCGGCCTCTGATTCCCCGCTTCTGATTCTGATTCCCTGCCTCTTATTCCCCATCTCTGATTCCGCATATCTGATTCCCAGCCTCTGATTCCCCACCTCTGATTCCCCATATCTGATTCCCCGCCTCTGTTTCCCCGCCTCTGATTCCCCGCCTCTGTTTCCCTATATCTAATTCCCCACCTCTGATGCCCCAACTCTGATTCCCCGCCTCTGATTCCCCAGCTCTGATTCCCCGCCTCTGATTCCCTACCTCTGATTCCCCATATCTAATTCCCCGCCTCTGTTTGCCCGCCTCTGATTCCCCGCCTCTGTTTCCCCATATCTGATTCCCCGCCTCTGAATCCCCAACTCTGATTCCCTGCCTCAGATTCCCCAGCTCTGATTCCCCGCCTTTGATTCCCCCCGTCTGATTCCCAGCCTCTGAATCCCCGTGTCTGATTTCCTGCCTCTGATTCCCCGCCTCTGATTCCCCATCTCTGATTCACCGCCTCTGATTCCCCACCTCTGATTCCCCCTCTCTGATTCCGCACATCCAATTCCCTGCCTCTGATTCCTCAACTCTGATTCCCCACCTCTGATTCCCCAGCTCTGATTCCCCGCCTCAGATTCCCCGCGTCTGATTCCCTGCCTCTGATTCCCCGCCTCTGATTCCCTGCCTCTGATTCCCCATATCTGATTCCCCGCCTCTGATTCCCCAACTCTGATTCCCCGCTTCTGATTCCCCAGCTCTGAATCCCCGCCTCTGATTCCCCGCGTCTGATTCCCTGCCTCTGATTCCCCGCCTCTGATTCCCCATCTGTGATTCACAACCTCTGATGCCCCACCTCTGATTCCCCATATCTGATTCCCTGCCTCTGTTTCCCCGCCTCTGATTCCCCACCTCTGATTCCCCACCTCTGTTTCCCCATATCTGATTCCCCGCCTCTGATTCCCACACTCTAATACCCCGCCTCTGATTCCCCAGCTCTGATTCCCCGCCTCTGATTCCCCGCATCGGATTCACTGCCTCTGATTCCCCGCCTCTGATTCCAGGCCTCTGATTCCCAGCATCTGATTCCGGCCTCTGATTCCCGGCCTCTGATTCCCTGCTTCTGATTCTGATTCCCTGCCTCTGCTTCCCCATCTCTGATTCCCCATATCTGATTCCCCGCCTGGGTTTCCCCGCCTCTGATTCCCAGCCTCTGTTTCCCAATATCTAAGTCCCCGCCTCTGATTCCCCATATCTGATTCCCCACCTCTGATTCCCCAGCTCTGATTCCCCGCCTCTGATTCCCCGCATCTGATTCCCTGCATCTGATTCCAAGCCTCTGATTCCCTGCCTCTGAATCCCAACCTCTGATGCCCCACCTCTGACTCCCCATATCTGATTCCCCGCCTCTGTTTCCCCGCCTCGGATTCCCCGCCTCTGTTTCCCCATATCTGATTCCCGGCCTCTGATTCCCCGCCTCTGATTCCCCGCCTCTGATTCCCTGCCTCTGATTCCCCATCTCCGATTCCGCACATCTGATTCTCTTCCTCTGATTCCCCGCCTCTGATTTTCCACCTCTGATTCCCTGCCTCTGATTCCCAACCTCGGATTCCCCACCTCTGATTCCCCATATCTTATTCCCCGCCTCTGTTTCCCCGCCTCTGATTCCCCGCCTCTGATTCCCAACTCTGATTCCCCGCCTCTGATTCCCCAGCTCTGATTCCCCGTGTTTGATTCCCTGCCTCTGATTCCCTGCCCTGATTCCCCATCTCTGTTTCACCGCCTTTGATTCGCCACCTCTGATTCCCCATATCTGATTCCCCGCCTCTGTTTCCCCGACTCTGATTCCCTGCCTCTGATTCCCAACCTCTGATTCCACACCTCTGATTCCCCATATCTGATTCCCCGCCTCTATTTCCCCATATCTGATTCCCCGCCTCTGATTCCCCAACTCTGATTCCCCGCCTCTGATTCCCCAGCTCTGATTCCCCGACTCTGATTCCCGGCATCCGATTCCCTGCCTCTGATTCCCCGCCTCTGATTCCCCATCTCTGATTCCCCGCCTCTGATTCCCCGTGTCTGATTCCCTGCCTTTGATTCCCCGCCTCTGATTCCCCGCCTCTGATTCCCTGCCACCGATTCCCTGCCCCTGATTCCCCACCTCTGATTCCCCACATCTGATTCCCCGCCTCTGTTTCCCCGCCTCTGATTCCCCGCCTCTGATTCCCCATATCTGATTCGCTGCCTCTGATTCCCCAACTCTGATTCCCCGCCTCTGATTCCCCAGCTCTGAATCCCCTCCTCTGATTCCCCGCGTCTGATTCCCTGCCTCTGATTCCCCGCCTTGATTCCCCATCTCTGATTCACAACCTCTGATTCCCCACCTCTGATTCCCTATATTTGATTCCCCGCCTCTGTTTCCCCGCCTCTGATTCCCCGCCTCTGATTCCCCATATCTGATTCCCCGCCTCTGATTGCCCACCTCTGATTCACAGCCTCTGATTCGCCAGCTCTGATTCCCCGCCTCTGATTCCCCGCATCTGATTCCCTGCCTCTGATTCCCCGCCTCTGATTCCCCATCTCTGATTCACCGCCTTTGATTCGCCACCTCTGATTCCCCATATCTGATTCCCCACCTCTGATTCCCGGCCTCTTATTCCCAGCATCTGATTCCCGGCCTCTGATTCCCGGCCTCTGATTCCCCGCTTCTGATTCTGATTCCCTGCCTCTTATTCCCCATCTCTGATTCCGCACATCTGATTCCCTGCCTCTGATTCCCCACCTCTGATTCCCCATATCTGATTCCCCGCCTCTGTTTCCCCGCCTCTGATTCCCCGCCTCTGTTTCCCTATATCTAATTCCCCACCTCTGATGCCCCAACTCTGATTCCCCGCCTCTGATTCCCCAGCTCTGATTCCCCGCCTCTGATTCCCTACCTCTGATTCCCCATATCTAATTCCCCGCCTCTGTTGGCCCGCCTCTGATTCCCCGCCTCTGTTTCCCCATATCTGATTCCCCGCCTCTGAATCCCCAACTCTGATTCCCTGCCTCAGATTCCCCAGCTCTGATTCCCCGCCTTTGATTCCCCCCGTCTGATTCCCAGCCTCTGAATCCCCGTGTCTGATTTCCTGCCTCTGATTCCCCGCCTCTGATTCCCCATCTCTGATTCACCGCCTCTGATTCCCCACCTCTGATTCCCCCTCTCTGATTCCGCACATCCAATTCCCTGCCTCTGATTCCTCAACTCTGATTCCCCACCACTGATTCCCCAGCTCTGATTCCCCGCCTCAGATTCCCCGCGTCTGATTCCCTGCCTCTGATTCCCCGCCTCTGATTCCCTGCCTCTGATTCCCCATATCTGATTCCCCGCCTCTGATTCCCCAACTCTTATTCCCCGCTTCTGATTCCCCAGCTCTGAATCCCCGCCTCTGATTCCCCGCGTCTGATTCCCTGCCTCTGATTCCCCGCCTCTGATTCCCCATCTGTGATTCACAACCTCTGATGCCCCACCTCTGATTCCCCATATCTGATTCCCTGCCTCTGTTTCCCCTCCTCTGATTCCCCACCTCTGTTTCCCCATATCTGATTCCCCGCCTCTGATTCCCCAACTCTAATACCCCGCCTCTGATTCCCCAGCTCTGATTCCCCGCGTCTGATTCCCCGCATCTGATTCCCTGCCTCTGATTCCCCGCCTCTGATTCCAGGCCTCTGATTCCCAGCATCTGATTCCGGCCTCTGATTCCCGGCCTCTGATTCCCTTCTTCTGATTCTGATTCCCTGCCTCTGATTCCCCATCTCTAATTCCGCACATCTGATTCCCTGCCTCTGATTCCCCACCTCTGATTCCCCATATCTGATTCCCTGCCTCTGATTCCCCAACTCTGATTCCCCGCCTCTGATTCCCCAGCTCTGAATCCCCGCCTCTGTTTCCCCGCGTCTGATTCCCTGCCTCTGATTCCCCGCCTTGATTCCCCATCTCTGATTCACAACCTCTGATTCCCCACCTCTGATTCCCTATATTTGATTCCCCGCCTCTGTTTCCCCGCCTCTGATTCCCCGCCTCTGATTCCCCATATCTGATTCCCCGCCTCTGATTGCCCACCTCTGATTCCCAGCCTCTGATTCGCCAGCTCTGATTCCCCGCCTCTGATTCCCCGCATCTGATTCCCTGCCTCTGATTCCCCGCCTCTGATTCCCCATCTCTGATTCACCACCTTTGATTCGCCACCTCTGATTCCCCATATCTGATTCCCCACCTCTGTTTCCCCGCCTCTGATTCCCCGCCTCTGATTCTCCATATCTCATTCCCCGCCTCTGAATCCCCATCTCTGATTCCCGGACTCTGATTCCCCTCCTCTGATTCCCGGCCTCTGATTCCCGGCCTCTGATTCCCCGCTTCTGATTCCCTGCCTCTGATTCCCCATCTCTGATTCCGCACATCTGATTCCCTGCCTCTGATTCCCCACCTCTGATTCCCCATATCTGATTCCCCGCCTCTGTTTCCCCGCCTCTGATTCCCCGCCTCTGTTTGCCTATATCTAATTCCCCACCTCTGATGCCCCAACTCTGATTCCCCGCCTCTGATTCCCCAGCTCTGATTCCCCGCCTCTGATTCCCTGCATCCGATTCCCCATATCTGATTCCCCGCCTCTGTTTCCCCGCCTCTGATTCCCCGCCTCTGTTTCCCCATATCTGATTCCCGCCTCTGATTCCCAACTATGATTCCCCGCCTCTGATTCCCCAGCTCTGATTCCCTGCCTCTGATTCCCCGCGTTCTATTCCCTGCCTCTGATTCCCCGCCTGTGATTCCCCATCACTGATTCACCACCTCTGATTCCCTACCTCTGATTCCCCATATCTAATTCCCCGCCTCTGTTTGCCCGCCTCTGATTCCCCGCCTCTGTTTCCCCATATCTGATTCCCCGCCTCTGAATCCCCAACTCTGATTCCCTGCCTCAGATTCCCCAGCTCTGATTCCCCGCCTCAGATTCCCCGCGTCTGATTCCCTGCCTCTGATTCCCAGCCTCTGAATCCCCGTGTCTGATTTCCTGCCTCTGATTCCCCGCCACTGATTCCCCATCTCTGATTCACCGCCTCTGATTCCCCACCTCTGATTCCCCATCTCTGATTCCGCACATCCAATTCCCTGCCTCTGATTCCCCAACTCTGATTCCCCACCTCTGATTCCCCAGCTCTGATTCCCCGCCTCAGATTCCCCGCGTCTGATTCCCTGCCTCTGATTCCCCACCTCTGATTCCCTTCCTCTGATTCCCCATATCTGATTCCCCGCCTCTGATTCCCCAACTCTGATTCCCCGCTTCTGATTCCCCAGCTCTGAATCCCCGCCTCTGATTCCCCGCGTCTGATTCCCTGCCTCTGATTCCCCGCCTCTGATTCCCCATCTGTGATTCACAACCTCTGATGCCCCACCTCTGATTCCCCATATCTGATTCCCCGCCTCTGTTTCCCCGCCTCTGATTCCCCGTCTCTGATTCCCCATATCTGATTCCCCGCCTCTGATTGCCCACCTCTGATTCCCCGCGTCTGATACCCTGCCTCTGATTCCCCGCCTCTGATTCCCCATCTCTGATTCACCACCTCTGATTCCCGGCCTCTGATTCCCCATCTCTGATTCCGCACATCCGATTCCCTGCCTATGTTTCCCCACCTCTGATTCCCCGCCTCTGATTCCCCATATCTGATTCCCTGCCTCTGTTTCCCCGCCTCTGATTCCCTACCTCTGTTTCCCCATATCTGATTCCCCGCCTCTGATTCCCCAACTCTAATACCCCGCCTCTGATTCCCCGCCTCTGATTCCCTGCCTCTGATTCCCCATATCTGATTCCCCGCCTCTGATTCCCCAACTCTTATTCCCCGCTTCTGATTCCCCAGCTCTGAATCCCCGCCTCTGATTCCCCGCGTCTGATTCCCTGCCTCTGATTCCCCGCCTCTGATTCCCCATCTGTGATTCACAACCTCTGATGCCCCACCTCTGATTCCCCATATCTGATTCCCTGCCTCTGTTTCCCCGCCTCTGATTCCCCACCTCTGTTTCCCCATATCTGATTCCCCGCCTCTGATTCCCCAACTCTAATACCCCGCCTCTGATTCCCCAGCTCTGATTCCCCGCATCTGATTCCCTGCCTCTGATTCCCCGCCTCTGATTCCAGGCCTCTGATTCCCATCATCTGATTCCGGCCTCTGATTCCCGGCCTCTGATTCCCTGCTTCTGATTCTGATTCCCTGCCTCTGATTCCCCATCTCTGATTCCGCACATCTGATTCCCTGCCTCTGATTCCCCGCCTCTGATTCCCCAGCTCTGATTCCCCGACTCTGATTCCCGGCATCCGATTCCCTGCCTCTGATTCCCCGCCTCTGATTCCCCATCTCTGATTCCCTGCCTCTGAATCCCCGTGTCTGATTCCCTGCCTTTGATTCCCCGCCTCTGATTCCCCGCCTCTGATTCCCTGCCACCGATTCCCTGCCCCTGATTCCCCACCTCTGATTCCCCACATCTGATTCCCCGCCTCTGTTTCCCCGCCTCTGATTCCCCGCCTCTGATTCCCCATATCTGATTCGCTGCCTCTGATTCCCCAACTCTGATTCCCCGCCTCTGATTCCCCAGCTCTGAATCCCCTCCTCTGATTCCCCGCGTCTGATTCCCTGCCTCTGATTCCCCGCCTTGATTCCCCATCTCTGATTCACAACCTCTGATTCCCCACCTCTGATTCCCTATATTTGATTCCCCGCCTCTGTTTCCCCGCCTCTGATTCCCCGCCTCTGATTCCCCATATCTGATTCCCCGCCTCTGATTGCCCACGTCTGATTCACAGCCTCTGATTCGCCAGCTCTGATTCCCCGCCTCTGATTCCCCGCATCTGATTCCCTGCCTCTGATTCCCCGCCTCTGATTCCCCATCTCTGATTCACCGCCTTTGATTCGCCACCTCTGATTCCCCATATCTGATTCCCCACCTCTGATTCCCGGCCTCTTATTCCCAGCATCTGATTCCCGGCCTCTGATTCCCGGCCTCTGATTCCCCGCTTCTGATTCTGATTCCCTGCCTCTTATTCCCCATCTCTGATTCCGCATATCTGATTCCCTGCCTCTGATTCCCCACCTCTGATTCCCCATATCTGATTCCCCGCCTCTGTTTCCCCGCCTCTGATTCCCCGCCTCTGTTTCCCTATATCTAATTCCCCACCTCTGATGCCCCAACTCTGATTCCCCGCCTCTGATTCCCCAGCTCTGATTCCCCGCCTCTGATTCCCTACCTCTGATTCCCCATATCTAATTCCCCGCCTCTGTTTGCCCGCCTCTGATTCCCCGCCTCTGTTTCCCCATATCTGATTCCCCGCCTCTGAATCCCCAACTCTGATTCCCTGCCTCAGATTCCCCAGCTCTGATTCCCCGCCTTTGATTCCCCCCGTCTGATTCCCAGCCTCTGAATCCCCGTGTCTGATTTCCTGCCTCTGATTCCCCGCCTCTGATTCCCCATCTCTGATTCACCGCCTCTGATTCCCCACCTCTGATTCCCCCTCTCTGATTCCGCACATCCAATTCCCTGCCTCTGATTCCTCAACTCTGATTCCCCACCTCTGATTCCCCAGCTCTGATTCCCCGCCTCAGATTCCCCGCGTCTGATTCCCTGCCTCTGATTCCCCGCCTCTGATTCCCTGCCTCTGATTCCCCATATCTGATTCCCCGCCTCTGATTCCCCAACTCTGATTCCCCGCTTCTGATTCCCCAGCTCTGAATCCCCGCCTCTGATTCCCCGCGTCTGATTCCCTGCCTCTGATTCCCCGCCTCTGATTCCCCATCTGTGATTCACAACCTCTGATGCCCCACCTCTGATTCCCCATATCTGATTCCCTGCCTCTGTTTCCCCGCCTCTGATTCCCCACCTCTGATTCCCCACCTCTGTTTCCCCATATCTGATTCCCCGCCTCTGATTCCCACACTCTAATACCCCGCCTCTGATTCCCCAGCTCTGATTCCCCGCCTCTGATTCCCCGCATCGGATTCACTGCCTCTGATTCCCCGCCTCTGATTCCAGGCCTCTGATTCCCAGCATCTGATTCCGGCCTCTGATTCCCGGCCTCTGATTCCCTGCTTCTGATTCTGATTCCCTGCCTCTGCTTCCCCATCTCTGATTCCCCATATCTGATTCCCCGCCTGGGTTTCCCCGCCTCTGATTCCCAGCCTCTGTTTCCCAATATCTAAGTCCCCGCCTCTGATTCCCCATATCTGATTCCCCACCTCTGATTCCCCAGCTCTGATTCCCCGCCTCTGATTCCCCGCATCTGATTCCCTGCATCTGATTCCAAGCCTCTGATTCCCTGCCTCTGAATCCCAACCTCTGATGCCCCACCTCTGACTCCCCATATCTGATTCCCCGCCTCTGTTTCCCCGCCTCGGATTCCCCGCCTCTGTTTCCCCATATCTGATTCCCGGCCTCTGATTCCCCGCCTCTGATTCCCCGCCTCTGATTCCCTGCCTCTGATTCCCCATCTCCGATTCCGCACATCTGATTCTCTTCCTCTGATTCCCCGCCTCTGATTTTCCACCTCTGATTCCCTGCCTCTGATTCCCAACCTCGGATTCCCCACCTCTGATTCCCCATATCTTATTCCCCGCCTCTGTTTCCCCGCCTCTGATTCCCCGCCTCTGATTCCCAACTCTGATTCCCCGCCTCTGATTCCCCAGCTCTGATTCCCCGTGTTTGATTCCCTGCCTCTGATTCCCTGCCCTGATTCCCCATCTCTGTTTCACCGCCTTTGATTCGCCACCTCTGATTCCCCATATCTGATTCCCCGCCTCTGTTTCCCCGACTCTGATTCCCTGCCTCTGATTCCCAACCTCTGATTCCACACCTCTGATTCCCCATATCTGATTCCCCGCCTCTATTTCCCCATATCTGATTCCCCGCCTCTGATTCCCCAACTCTGATTCCCCGCCTCTGATTCCCCAGCTCTGATTCCCCGACTCTGATTCCCGGCATCCGATTCCCTGCCTCTGATTCCCCGCCTCTGATTCCCCATCTCTGATTCCCCGCCTCTGATTCCCCGTGTCTGATTCCCTGCCTTTGATTCCCCGCCTCTGATTCCCCGCCTCTGATTCCCTGCCACCGATTCCCTGCCCCTGATTCCCCACCTCTGATTCCCCACATCTGATTCCCCGCCTCTGTTTCCCCGCCTCTGATTCCCCGCCTCTGATTCCCCATATCTGATTCGCTGCCTCTGATTCCCCAACTCTGATTCCCCGCCTCTGATTCCCCAGCTCTGAATCCCCTCCTCTGATTCCCCGCGTCTGATTCCCTGCCTCTGATTCCCCGCCTTGATTCCCCATCTCTGATTCACAACCTCTGATTCCCCACCTCTGATTCCCTATATTTGATTCCCCGCCTCTGTTTCCCCGCCTCTGATTCCCCGCCTCTGATTCCCCATATCTGATTCCCCGCCTCTGATTGCCCACCTCTGATTCACAGCCTCTGATTCGCCAGCTCTGATTCCCCGCCTCTGATTCCCCGCATCTGATTCCCTGCCTCTGATTCCCCGCCTCTGATTCCCCATCTCTGATTCACCGCCTTTGATTCGCCACCTCTGATTCCCCATATCTGATTCCCCACCTCTGATTCCCGGCCTCTTATTCCCAGCATCTGATTCCCGGCCTCTGATTCCCGGCCTCTGATTCCCCGCTTCTGATTCTGATTCCCTGCCTCTTATTCCCCATCTCTGATTCCGCACATCTGATTCCCTGCCTCTGATTCCCCACCTCTGATTCCCCATATCTGATTCCCCGCCTCTGTTTCCCCGCCTCTGATTCCCCGCCTCTGTTTCCCTATATCTAATTCCCCACCTCTGATGCCCCAACTCTGATTCCCCGCCTCTGATTCCCCAGCTCTGATTCCCCGCCTCTGATTCCCTACCTCTGATTCCCCATATCTAATTCCCCGCCTCTGTTGGCCCGCCTCTGATTCCCCGCCTCTGTTTCCCCATATCTGATTCCCCGCCTCTGAATCCCCAACTCTGATTCCCTGCCTCAGATTCCCCAGCTCTGATTCCCCGCCTTTGATTCCCCCCGTCTGATTCCCAGCCTCTGAATCCCCGTGTCTGATTTCCTGCCTCTGATTCCCCGCCTCTGATTCCCCATCTCTGATTCACCGCCTCTGATTCCCCACCTCTGATTCCCCCTCTCTGATTCCGCACATCCAATTCCCTGCCTCTGATTCCTCAACTCTGATTCCCCACCACTGATTCCCCAGCTCTGATTCCCCGCCTCAGATTCCCCGCGTCTGATTCCCTGCCTCTGATTCCCCGCCTCTGATTCCCTGCCTCTGATTCCCCATATCTGATTCCCCGCCTCTGATTCCCCAACTCTTATTCCCCGCTTCTGATTCCCCAGCTCTGAATCCCCGCCTCTGATTCCCCGCGTCTGATTCCCTGCCTCTGATTCCCCGCCTCTGATTCCCCATCTGTGATTCACAACCTCTGATGCCCCACCTCTGATTCCCCATATCTGATTCCCTGCCTCTGTTTCCCCTCCTCTGATTCCCCACCTCTGTTTCCCCATATCTGATTCCCCGCCTCTGATTCCCCAACTCTAATACCCCGCCTCTGATTCCCCAGCTCTGATTCCCCGCGTCTGATTCCCCGCATCTGATTCCCTGCCTCTGATTCCCCGCCTCTGATTCCAGGCCTCTGATTCCCAGCATCTGATTCCGGCCTCTGATTCCCGGCCTCTGATTCCCTTCTTCTGATTCTGATTCCCTGCCTCTGATTCCCCATCTCTAATTCCGCACATCTGATTCCCTGCCTCTGATTCCCCACCTCTGATTCCCCATATCTGATTCCCTGCCTCTGATTCCCCAACTCTGATTCCCCGCCTCTGATTCCCCAGCTCTGAATCCCCGCCTCTGTTTCCCCGCGTCTGATTCCCTGCCTCTGATTCCCCGCCTTGATTCCCCATCTCTGATTCACAACCTCTGATTCCCCACCTCTGATTCCCTATATTTGATTCCCCGCCTCTGTTTCCCCGCCTCTGATTCCCCGCCTCTGATTCCCCATATCTGATTCCCCGCCTCTGATTGCCCACCTCTGATTCCCAGCCTCTGATTCGCCAGCTCTGATTCCCCGCCTCTGATTCCCCGCATCTGATTCCCTGCCTCTGATTCCCCGCCTCTGATTCCCCATCTCTGATTCACCACCTTTGATTCGCCACCTCTGATTCCCCATATCTGATTCCCCACCTCTGTTTCCCCGCCTCTGATTCCCCGCCTCTGATTCTCCATATCTCATTCCCCGCCTCTGAATCCCCATCTCTGATTCCCGGACTCTGATTCCCCTCCTCTGATTCCCGGCCTCTGATTCCCGGCCTCTGATTCCCCGCTTCTGATTCCCTGCCTCTGATTCCCCATCTCTGATTCCGCACATCTGATTCCCTGCCTCTGATTCCCCACCTCTGATTCCCCATATCTGATTCCCCGCCTCTGTTTCCCCGCCTCTGATTCCCCGCCTCTGTTTGCCTATATCTAATTCCCCACCTCTGATGCCCCAACTCTGATTCCCCGCCTCTGATTCCCCAGCTCTGATTCCCCGCCTCTGATTCCCTGCATCCGATTCCCCATATCTGATTCCCCGCCTCTGTTTCCCCGCCTCTGATTCCCCGCCTCTGTTTCCCCATATCTGATTCCCGCCTCTGATTCCCAACTATGATTCCCCGCCTCTGATTCCCCAGCTCTGATTCCCTGCCTCTGATTCCCCGCGTTCTATTCCCTGCCTCTGATTCCCCGCCTGTGATTCCCCATCACTGATTCACCACCTCTGATTCCCTACCTCTGATTCCCCATATCTAATTCCCCGCCTCTGTTTGCCCGCCTCTGATTCCCCGCCTCTGTTTCCCCATATCTGATTCCCCGCCTCTGAATCCCCAACTCTGATTCCCTGCCTCAGATTCCCCAGCTCTGATTCCCCGCCTCAGATTCCCCGCGTCTGATTCCCTGGCTCTGATTCCCAGCCTCTGAATCCCCGTGTCTGATTTCCTGCCTCTGATTCCCCGCCACTGATTCCCCATCTCTGATTCACCGCCTCTGATTCCCCACCTCTGATTCCCCATCTCTGATTCCGCACATCCAATTCCCTGCCTCTGATTCCCCAACTCTGATTCCCCACCTCTGATTCCCCAGCTCTGATTCCCCGCCTCAGATTCCCCGCGTCTGATTCCCTGCCTCTGATTCCCCACCTCTGATTCCCTTCCTCTGATTCCCCATATCTGATTCCCCGCCTCTGATTCCCCAACTCTGATTCCCCGCTTCTGATTCCCCAGCTCTGAATCCCCGCCTCTGATTCCCCGCGTCTGATTCCCTGCCTCTGATTCCCCGCCTCTGATTCCCCATCTGTGATTCACAACCTCTGATGCCCCACCTCTGATTCCCCATATCTGATTCCCCGCCTCTGTTTCCCCGCCTCTGATTCCCCGTCTCTGATTCCCCATATCTGATTCCCCGCCTCTGATTGCCCACCTCTGATTCCCCGCGTCTGATACCCTGCCTCTGATTCCCCGCCTCTGATTCCCCATCTCTGATTCACCACCTCTGATTCCCGGCCTCTGATTCCCCATCTCTGATTCCGCACATCCGATTCCCTGCCTATGTTTCCCCACCTCTGATTCCCCGCCTCTGATTCCCCATATCTGATTCCCTGCCTCTGTTTCCCCGCCTCTGATTCCCTACCTCTGTTTCCCCATATCTGATTCCCCGCCTCTGATTCCCCAACTCTAATACCCCGCCTCTGATTCCCCAGCTCTGATTCCCCGCCTCTGATTCCCCGCATCTGATTCCCTGCCTCTGATTCCCCGCCTCTGATTCCAGGCCTCTGATTCCCATCATCTGATTCCCTGCCTCTGATTCCCCACCTCTGATTCCCCATATCTGATTCCCCGCCTCTGTTTCCCCGCCTCTGATTCCCCGCCTCTGTTTCCCTATATCTAATTCCCCACCTCTGATGCCCCAACTCTGATTCCCCGCCTCTGATTCCCCAGCTCTGATTCCCCGCCTCTGATTCCCTACCTCTGATTCCCCATATCTAATTCCCCGCCTCTGTTGGCCCGCCTCTGATTCCCCGCCTCTGTTTCCCCATATCTGATTCCCCGCCTCTGAATCCCCAACTCTGATTCCCTGCCTCAGATTCCCCAGCTCTGATTCCCCGCCTTTGATTCCCCCCTTCTGATTCCCAGCCTCTGAATCCCCGTGTCTGATTTCCTGCCTCTGATTCCCCGCCTCTGATTCCCCATCTCTGATTCACCGCCTCTGATTCCCCACCTCTGATTCCCCCTCTCTGATTCCGCACATCCAATTCCCTGCCTCTGATTCCTCAACTCTGATTCCCCACCACTGATTCCCCAGCTCTGATTCCCCGCCTCAGATTCCCCGCGTCTGATTCCCTGCCTCTGATTCCCCGCCTCTGATTCCCTGCCTCTGATTCCCCATATCTGATTCCCCGCCTCTGATTCCCCAACTCTTATTCCCCGCTTCTGATTCCCCAGCTCTGAATCCCCGCCTCTGATTCCCCGCGTCTGATTCCCTGCCTCTGATTCCCCGCCTCTGATTCCCCATCTGTGATTCACAACCTCTGATGCCCCACCTCTGATTCCCCATATCTGATTCCCTGCCTCTGTTTCCCCTCCTCTGATTCCCCACCTCTGTTTCCCCATATCTGATTCCCCGCCTCTGATTCCCCAACTCTAATACCCCGCCTCTGATTCCCCAGCTCTGATTCCCCGCGTCTGATTCCCCGCATCTGATTCCCTGCCTCTGATTCCCCGCCTCTGATTCCAGGCCTCTGATTCCCAGCATCTGATTCCGGCCTCTGATTCCCGGCCTCTGATTCCCTTCTTCTGATTCTGATTCCCTGCCTCTGATTCCCCATCTCTAATTCCGCACATCTGATTCCCTGCCTCTGATTCCCCACCTCTGATTCCCCATATCTGATTCCCTGCCTCTGATTCCCCAACTCTGATTCCCCGCCTCTGATTCCCCAGCTCTGAATCCCCGCCTCTGTTTCCCCGCGTCTGATTCCCTGCCTCTGATTCCCCGCCTTGATTCCCCATCTCTGATTCACAACCTCTGATTCCCCACCTCTGATTCCCTATATTTGATTCCCCGCCTCTGTTTCCCCGCCTCTGATTCCCCGCCTCTGATTCCCCATATCTGATTCCCCGCCTCTGATTGCCCACCTCTGATTCCCAGCCTCTGATTCGCCAGCTCTGATTCCCCGCCTCTGATTCCCCGCATCTGATTCCCTGCCTCTGATTCCCCGCCTCTGATTCCCCATCTCTGATTCACCACCTTTGATTCGCCACCTCTGATTCCCCATATCTGATTCCCCACCTCTGTTTCCCCGCCTCTGATTCCCCGCCTCTGATTCTCCATATCTCATTCCCCGCCTCTGAATCCCCATCTCTGATTCCCGGACTCTGATTCCCCTCCTCTGATTCCCGGCCTCTGATTCCCGGCCTCTGATTCCCCGCTTCTGATTCCCTGCCTCTGATTCCCCATCTCTGATTCCGCACATCTGATTCCCTGCCTCTGATTCCCCACCTCTGATTCCCCATATCTGATTCCCCGCCTCTGTTTCCCCGCCTCTGATTCCCCGCCTCTGTTTGCCTATATCTAATTCCCCACCTCTGATGCCCCAACTCTGATTCCCCGCCTCTGATTCCCCAGCTCTGATTCCCCGCCTCTGATTCCCTGCATCCGATTCCCCATATCTGATTCCCCGCCTCTGTTTCCCCGCCTCTGATTCCCCGCCTCTGTTTCCCCATATCTGATTCCCGCCTCTGATTCCCAACTATGATTCCCCGCCTCTGATTCCCCAGCTCTGATTCCCTGCCTCTGATTCCCCGCGTTCTATTCCCTGCCTCTGATTCCCCGCCTGTGATTCCCCATCACTGATTCACCACCTCTGATTCCCTACCTCTGATTCCCCATATCTAATTCCCCGCCTCTGTTTGCCCGCCTCTGATTCCCCGCCTCTGTTTCCCCATATCTGATTCCCCGCCTCTGAATCCCCAACTCTGATTCCCTGCCTCAGATTCCCCAGCTCTGATTCCCCGCCTCAGATTCCCCGCGTCTGATTCCCTGCCTCTGATTCCCAGCCTCTGAATCCCCGTGTCTGATTTCCTGCCTCTGATTCCCCGCCACTGATTCCCCATCTCTGATTCACCGCCTCTGATTCCACACCTCTGATTCCCCATCTCTGATTCCGCACATCCAATTCCCTGCCTCTGATTCCCCAACTCTGATTCCCCACCTCTGATTCCCCAGCTCTGATTCCCCGCCTCAGATTCCCCGCGTCTGATTCCCTGCCTCTGATTCCCCACCTCTGATTCCCTTCCTCTGATTCCCCATATCTGATTCCCCGCCTCTGATTCCCCAACTCTGATTCCCCGCTTCTGATTCCCCAGCTCTGAATCCCCGCCTCTGATTCCCCGCGTCTGATTCCCTGCCTCTGATTCCCCGCCTCTGATTCCCCATCTGTGATTCACAACCTCTGATGCCCCACCTCTGATTCCCCATATCTGATTCCCCGCCTCTGTTTCCCCGCCTCTGATTCCCCGCCTCTGATTCCCCATATCTGATTCCCCGCCTCTGATTGCCCACCTCTGATTCCCCGCGTCTGATACCCTGCCTCTGATTCCCCGCCTCTGATTCCCCATCTCTGATTCACCACCTCTGATTCCCGGCCTCTGATTCCCCATCTCTGATTCCGCACATCCGATTCCCTGCCTATGTTTCCCCACCTCTGATTCCCCGCCTCTGATTCCCCATATCTGATTCCCTGCCTCTGTTTCCCCGCCTCTGATTCCCTACCTCTGTTTCCCCATATCTGATTCCCCGCCTCTGATTCCCCAACTCTAATACCCCGCCTCTGATTCCCCAGCTCTGATTCCCCGCCTCTGATTCCCCGCATCTGATTCCCTGCCTCTGATTCCCCGCCTCTGATTCCAGGCCTCTGATTCCCATCATCTGATTCCGGCCTCTGATTCCCGGCCTCTGATTCCCTGCTTCTGATTCTGATTCCCTGCCTCTGATTCCCCATCTCTGATTCCGCACATCTGATTCCCTGCCTCTGATTCCCCGCCTCTGATTCCCCAGCTCTGATTCCCCGACTCTGATTCCCGGCATCCGATTCCCTGCCTCTGATTCCCCGCCTCTGATTCCCCATCTCTGATTCCCTGCCTCTGATTCCCCGTGTCTGATTCCCTGCCTTTGATTCCCCGCCTCTGATTCCCCGCCTCTGATTCCCTGCCACCGATTCCCTGCCCCTGATTCCCCACCTCTGATTCCCCACATCTGATTCCCCGCCTCTGTTTCCCCGCCTCTGATTCCCCGCCTCTGATTCCCCATATCTGATTCGCTGCCTCTGATTCCCCAACTCTGATTCCCCGCCTCTGATTCCCCAGCTCTGAATCCCCTCCTCTGATTCCCCGCGTCTGATTCCCTGCCTCTGATTCCCCGCCTTGATTCCCCATCTCTGATTCACAACCTCTGATTCCCCACCTCTGATTCCCTATATTTGATTCCCCGCCTCTGTTTCCCCGCCTCTGATTCCCCGCCTCTGATTCCCCATATCTGATTCCCCGCCTCTGATTGCCCACCTCTGATTCACAGCCTCTGATTCGCCAGCTCTGATTCCCCGCCTCTGATTCCCCGCATCTGATTCCCTGCCTCTGATTCCCCGCCTCTGATTCCCCATCTCTGATTCACCGCCTTTGATTCGCCACCTCTGATTCCCCATATCTGATTCCCCACCTCTGATTCCCGGCCTCTTATTCCCAGCATCTGATTCCCGGCCTCTGATTCCCGGCCTCTGATTCCCCGCTTCTGATTCTGATTCCCTGCCTCTTATTCCCCATCTCTGATTCCGCACATCTGATTCCCTGCCTCTGATTCCCCACCTCTGATTCCCCATATCTGATTCCCCGCCTCTGTTTCCCCGCCTCTGATTCCCCGCCTCTGTTTCCCTATATCTAATTCCCCACCTCTGATGCCCCAACTCTGATTCCCCGCCTCTGATTCCCCAGCTCTGATTCCCCGCCTCTGATTCCCTACCTCTGATTCCCCATATCTAATTCCCCGCCTCTGTTTGCCCGCCTCTGATTCCCCGCCTCTGTTTCCCCATATCTGATTCCCCGCCTCTGAATCCCCAACTCTGATTCCCTGCCTCAGATTCCCCAGCTCTGATTCCCCGCCTTTGATTCCCCCGTCTGATTCCCAGCCTCTGAATCCCCGTGTCTGATTTCCTGCCTCTGATTCCCCGCCTCTGATTCCCCATCTCTGATTCACCGCCTCTGATTCCCCACCTCTGATTCCCCCTCTCTGATTCCGCACATCCAATTCCCTGCCTCTGATTCCTCAACTCTGATTCCCCACCTCTGATTCCCCAGCTCTGATTCCCCGCCTCAGATTCCCCGCGTCTGATTCCCTGCCTCTGATTCCCCGCCTCTGATTCCCTGCCTCTGATTCCCCATATCTGATTCCCCGCCTCTGATTCCCCAACTCTGATTCCCCGCTTCTGATTCCCCAGCTCTGAATCCCCGCCTCTGATTCCCCGCGTCTGATTCCCTGCCTCTGATTCCCCGCCTCTGATTCCCCATCTGTGATTCACAACCTCTGATGCCCCACCTCTGATTCCCCATATCTGATTCCCTGCCTCTGTTTCCCCGCCTCTGATTCCCCACCTCTGTTTCCCCATATCTGATTCCCCGCCTCTGATTCCCCAACTCTAATACCCCGCCTCTGATTCCCCAGCTCTGATTCCCCGCGTCTGATTCCCCGCATCTGATTCCCTGCCTCTGATTCCCCGCCTCTGATTCCAGGCCTCTGATTCCCAGCATCTGATTCCGGCCTCTGATTCCCGGCCTCTGATTCCCTTCTTCTGATTCTGATTCCCTGCCTCTGATTCCCCATCTCTAATTCCGCACATCTGATTCCCTGCCTCTGATTCCCCACCTCTGATTCCCCATATCTGATTCCCTGCCTCTGATTCCCCAACTCTGATTCCCCGCCTCTGATTCCCCAGCTCTGAATCCCCGCCTCTGTTTCCCCGCGTCTGATTCCCTGCCTCTGATTCCCCGCCTTGATTCCCCATCTCTGATTCACAACCTCTGATTCCCCACCTCTGATTCCCTATATTTGATTCCCCGCCTCTGTTTCCCCGCCTCTGATTCCCCGCCTCTGATTCCCCATATCTGATTCCCCGCCTCTGATTGCCCACCTCTGATTCCCAGCCTCTGATTCGCCAGCTCTGATTCCCCGCCTCTGATTCCCCGCATCTGATTCCCTGCCTCTGATTCCCCGCCTCTGATTCCCCATCTCTGATTCACCACCATTGATTCGCCACCTCTGATTCCCCATATCTGATTCCCCACCTCTGTTTCCCCGCCTCTGATTCCCCGCCTCTGATTCTCCATATCTCATTCCCCGCCTCTGAATCCCCATCTCTGATTCCCGGACTCTGATTCCCCTCCTCTGATTCCCGGCCTCTTATTCCCAGCATCTGATTCCCGGCCTCTGATTCCCGGCCTCTGATTCCCCGCTTCTGATTCCCTGCCTCTGATTCCCCATCTCTGATTCCGCACATCTGATTCCCTGCCTCTGATTCCCCACCTCTGATTCCCCATATCTGATTCCCCGCCTCTGTTTCCCCGCCTCTGATTCCCCGCCTCTGTTTCCCTATATCTAATTCCCCACCTCTGATGCCCCAACTCTGATTCCCCGCCTCTGATTCCCCAGCTCTGATTCCCCGCCTCTGATTCCCTGCATCCGATTCCCCATATCTGATTCCCCGCCTCTGTTTCCCCGCCTCTGATTCCCCGCCTCTGTTTCCCCATATCTGATTCCCGCCTCTGATTCCCAACTATGATTCCCCGCCTCTGATTCCCCAGCTCTGATTCCCTGCCTCTGATTCCCCGCGTTCTATTCCCTGCCTCTGATTCCCCGCCTGTGATTCCCCATCACTGATTCACCACCTCTGATTCCCTACCTCTGATTCCCCATATCTAATCCCCGCCTCTGTTTGCCCGCCTCTGATTCCCCGCCTCTGTTTCCCCATATCTGATTCCCCGCCTCTGAATCCCCAACTCTGATTCCCTGCCTCAGATTCCCCAGCTCTGATTCCCCGCCTCAGATTCCCCGCGTCTGATTCCCTGCCTCTGATTCCCAGCCTCTGAATCCCCGTGTCTGATTTCCTGCCTCTGATTCCCCGCCACTGATTCCCCATCTCTGATTCACCGCCTCTGATTCCCCACCTCTGATTCCCCATCTCTGATTCCGCACATCCAATTCCCTGCCTCTGATTCCCCAACTCTGATTCCCCACCTCTGATTCCCCAGCTCTGATTCCCCGCCTCAGATTCCCCGCGTCTGATTCCCTGCCTCTGATTCCCCACCTCTGATTCCCTGCCTCTGATTCCCCATATCTGATTCCCCGCCTCTGATTCCCCAACTCTGATTCCCCGCTTCTGATTCCCCAGCTCTGAATCCCCGCCTCTGATTCCCCGCGTCTGATTCCCTGCCTCTGATTCCCCGCCTCTGATTCCCCATCTGTGATTCACAACCTCTGATGCCCCACCTCTGATTCCCCATATCTGATTCCCCGCCTCTGTTTCCCCGCCTCTGATTCCCCGCCTCTGATTCCCCATATCTAATTCCCCGCCTCTGATTGCCCACCTCTGATTCCCCGCGTCTGATACCCTGCCTCTGATTCCCCGCCTCTGATTCCCCATCTCTGATTCACCACCTCTGATTCCCGGCCTCTGATTCCCCATCTCTGATTCCGCACATCCGATTCCCTGCCTATGTTTCCCCACCTCTGATTCCCCGCCTCTGATTCCCCATATCTGATTCCCTGCCTCTGTTTCCCCGCCTCTGATTCCCTACCTCTGTTTCCCCATATCTGATTCCCCGCCTCTGATTCCCCAACTCTAATACCCCGCCTCTGATTCCCCAGCTCTGATTCCCCGCCTCTGATTCCCCGCATCTGATTCCCTGCCTCTGATTCCCCGCCTCTGATTCCAGGCCTCTGATTCCCATCATCTGATTCCAGCCTCTGATTCCCGGCCTCTGATTCCCTGCTTCTGATTCTGATTCCCTGCCTCTGATTCCCCATCTCTGATTCCGCACATCTGATTCCCTGCCTCTGATTCCCCGCCTCTGATTCCCCATATCTGATTCCCCGCCTCTGTTTCCCCGCCTCTGATTCCCCGCCTCTGTTTCCCAATATCTAAGTCCCCACCTCTGATTCCCCAAATCTGATTCCCCACCTCTGATTCCCCAGCTCTGATTCCCCGCCTCTGATGCCCCGCATCTGATTCCCTGCATCTGATTCCAAGCCTCTGATTCCCTGCCTCTGATTCCCAACCTCTGATTCCCCACCTCTGATTCCCCATATCTGACTCCCCGCCTCTGTTTCCCCGCCTCGGATTCCCCGCCTCAGTTTCCCCATATCTGATTCCCGGCCTCTGATTCCCCGCCTCTGATTCCCCGCCTCTGATTACCTGCCTCTGATTCCCCATCTCCGATTCCGCACATCTGATTCCCTTCCTCTGATTCCCCGCCTCTGATTCCCCGCCTCTGATTCCCTGCCTCTGATTCCCAACCTCTGATTCCCCACCTCTGATTCCCCATATCTGATTCCCCGCCTCTGTTTCCCCGCCTCTGATTCCCCGCCTCTGATTCCCAACTCTGATTCCCCGCCTCTGATTCCCCAGCTCTGATTCCCCGTGTTTGATTCCCTGCCTCTGATTCCCTGCCCTGATTCCCCATCTCTGTTTCACCGCTTTTGATTCGCCACCTCTGATTCCACATATCTGATTCCCCGCCTCTGTTTCCCCGACTCTGATTCCCTTCCTCTGATTCCCAACCTCTGATTCCACACCTCTGATTCCCCATATCTGATTCCCCGCCTCTATTTCCCCATATCTGAGTCCCCGCCTCTGATTCCCCAACTCTGATTCCCCGCCTCTGATTCCCCAGCTCTGATTCCCCGACTCTGATTCCCGGCGTCCAATTCCCTGCCTCTGATTCCCCGCCTCTGATTCCCCATCTCTGATTCCCCGCCTCTGATTCCCCGTGTCTGATTCCCTGCCTCTGATTCCCCGCCTCTGATTCCCCGCCTCTGATTCCCTGCCACTGATTCCCTGCCCCTGATTCCCCACCTCTGATTCCCCATATCTGATTCCCCGCCTCTGATTCCCCGCCTCTGATTCCCCGCCTCTGATTCCCTGCCTCTGATTCCCCAACTCTGATTCCCCGCCTCTGATTCCCCAGCTCTGAATCCCCGCCTCTGATTCTCCGTGTCTGATTCCCTGCCTCTGATTCCCCGCCTTGATTCCCCATCTCTGATTCACAACCTCTGATTCCCCACCTCTGATTCCCTATATTTGATTCCCCGCCTCTGTTTCCCTGCCTCTGATTCCCCGCCTCTGATTCCCCATATCTGATTCCCCGCCTCTGATTGCCCACCTCTGATTCCCCGCCTCTGATTCGCCAGCTCTGATTCCCCGCCTCTGATTCCCCGCATCTGATTCCCTGCCTCTGATTCCCCGCCTCTGATTCCCCATCTCTGATTCACCACCTTTGATTCGCCACCTCTGATTCCCCACCTCTGATTCCCGGCCTCTTATTCCCAGCATCTGATTCCCGGCCTCTGATTCCCGGCCTCTGATTCACCGCTTCTGATTCTGATTCCCTGCCTCTTATTCCCCATCTCTGATTCCGCACATCTGATTCCCTGCCTCTGATTCCCCACTTCTGATTCCCCATAACTGATTCCCCGCCTCTGTTTCCCCGCCTCTGATTCCCCGCCTCTGTTTCCCCATATCTGATTCCCGCCTCTGATTCCCAACTATGAATCCCCTCCTCTCATTCCCCAGCTCTGATTCCCTGCCTCTGATTCCCCGCGTCCTATTCCCTGCGTCTGATTCCCCGCCTGTGATTCCCCATCACTGATTCACCACCTCTGATTCCCTACCTCTGATTCCCCATATCTAATTCCCCGCCTCTGTTTGCCCGCCTCTGATTCCCCGCCTCTGTTTCCCCATATCTGATTCCCCGCCTCTGAATCCCCAACTCTGATTCCCTGCCTCAGATTCCCCAGCTCTGATTCCCCGCCTTTGATTCCCCCCGTCTGATTCCCAGCCTCTGAATCCCCGTGTCTGATTTCCTGCCTCTGATTCCCCGCCTCTGATTCCCCATCTCTGATTCACCGCCTCTGATTCCCCACCTCTGATTCCCCCTCTCTGATTCCGCACATCCAATTCCCTGCCTCTGATTCCTCAACTCTGATTCCCCACCTCTGATTCCCCAGCTCTGATTCCCCGCCTCAGATTCCCCGCGTCTGATTCCCTGCCTCTGATTCCCCGCCTCTGATTCCCTGCCTCTGATTCCCCATATCTGATTCCCCGCCTCTGATTCCCCAACTCTGATTCCCCGCTTCTGATTCCCCAGCTCTGAATCCCCACCTCTGATTCCCCGCGTCTGATTCCCTGCCTCTGATTCCCCGCCTCTGATTCCCCATCTGTGATTCACAACCTCTGATGCCCCACCTCTGATTCCCCATATCTGATTCCCTGCCTCTGTTTCCCCGCCTCTGATTCCCCACCTCTGTTTCCCCATATCTGATTCCCCGCCTCTGATTCCCCAACTCTAATACCCCGCCTCTGATTCCCCAGCTCTGATTCCCCGC
The DNA here is from genome assembly GCF_036971445.1 of Narcine bancroftii. Classification (NCBI taxonomy): domain Eukaryota; kingdom Metazoa; phylum Chordata; class Chondrichthyes; order Torpediniformes; family Narcinidae; genus Narcine; species Narcine bancroftii. The sequence continues at coordinate 159,883 of NW_027211886.1, forward strand.
CTCTGATTCCCCGCATCTGATTCCCTGCCTCTGATTCCCCGCCTCTGATTCCAGGCCTCTGATTCCCAGCATCTGATTCCGGCCTCTGATTCCCGGCCTCTGATTCCCTTCTTCTGATTCTGATTCCCTGCCTCTGATTCCCCATCTCTGATTCCGCACATCTGATTCCCTGCCTCTGATTCCCCACCTCTGATTCCCCATATCTGATTCCCTGCCTCTGATTCCCCAACTCTGATTCCCCGCCTCTGATTCCCCAGCTCTGAATCCCCGCCTCTGTTTCCCCGCGTCTGATTCCCTGCCTCTGATTCCCCGCCTTGATTCCCCATCTCTGATTCACAACCTCTGATTCCCCACCTCTGATTCCCTATATTTGATTCCCCGCCTCTGTTTCCCCGCCTCTGATTGCCCACCTCTGATTCCCAGCCTCTGATTCGCCAGCTCTGATTCCCCGCCTCTGATTCCCCGCATCTGATTCCCTGCCTCTGATTCCCCGCCTCTGATTCCCCATCTCTGATTCACCGCCTTTGATTCGCCACCTCTGTTTCCCCATATCTGATTCCCCACCTCTGTTTCCCCGCCTCTGATTCCCCGCCTCTGATTCTCCATATCTCATTCCCCGCCTCTGAATCCCCATCACTGATTCCCGGACTCTGATTCCCCTCCTCTGATTCCCGGCCTCTTATTCCCATCATCTGATTCCCGGCCTCTGATTCCCGGCCTCTGATTCCCCGCTTCTGATTCCCTGCCTCTTATTCCCCATCTCTGATTCCGCACATCTGATTCCCTGCCTCTGATTCCCCACCTCTGATTCCCCATATCTGATTCCCCGCCTCTGTTTCCCCGCCTCTGATTCCCCGCCTCTGTTTCCCTATATCTAATTCCCCACCTCTGATGCCCCAACTCTGATTCGCCGCCTCTGATTCCCCAGCTCTGATTCCCCGCCTCTGATTCCCTGCATCCGATTCCCCATATCTGATTCCCCGCCTCTGTTTCCCCGCCTCTGATTCCCCGCCTCTGTTTCCCCATATCGGATTCCCGCCTCTGATTCCCAACTATGATTCCCCGCCTCTGATTCCCCAGCTCTGATTCCCTGCCTCTGATTCCCCGCGTTCTATTCCCTGCCTCTGATTCCCCGCCTGTGATTCCCCATCACTGATTCACCACCTCTGATTCCCTACCTCTGATTCCCCATATCTAATTCCCCGCCTCTGTTTGCCCGCCTCTGATTCCCCGCCTCTGTTTCCCCATATCTGATTCCCCGCCTCTGAATCCGCAACTCTGATTCCCTGCCTCAGATTCCCCAGCTCTGATTCCCCGCCTCAGATTCCCCGCGTCTGATTCCCTGCCTCTGATTCCCAGCCTCTGAATCCCCGTGTCTGATTTCCTGCCTCTGATTCCCCGCCTCTGATTCCCCATCTCTGATTCACCGCCTCTGATTCCCCACCTCTGATTCCCCATCTCTGATTCCGCACATCCAATTCTCTGCCTCTGATTCCCCAACTCTGATTCCCCACCTCTGATTCCCCAGCTCTGATTCCCCGCCTCAGATTCCCCGCGTCTGATTCCCTGCCTCTGATTCCCCGCCTCTGATTCCCTGCCTCTGATTCCCCATATCTGATTCCCCGCCTCTGATTCCCCAACTCTGATTCCCCGCTTCTGATTCCCCAGCTCTGAATCCCCGCCTCTGATTCCCCGCGTCTGATTCCCTGCCTCTGATTCCCCGCCTCTGATTCCCCATCTGTGATTCACAACCTCTGATGCCCCACCTCTGATTCCCCATATCTGATTCCCCGCCTCTGTTTCCCCGCCTCTGATTCCCCGCCTCTGATTCCCCATATCTGATTCCCCGCCTCTGATTGCCCACCTCTGATTCCCCGCGTCTGATACCCTGCCTCTGATTCCCCGCCTCTGATTCCCCATCTCTGATTCACCACCTCTGATTCACGGCCTCTGATTCCCCACCTCTGATTCCGCACATCCGATTCCCTGCCTATGTTTCCCCGCCTCTGATTCCCTACCTCTGTTTCCCCATATCTGATTCCCCGCCTCTGATTCCCCAACTCTAATACCCCGCCTCTGATTCCCCAGCTCTGATTCCCCGCCTCTGATTCCCCGCATCTGATTCCCTGCCTCTGATTCCCCGCCTCTGATTCCAGGCCTCTGATTCCCATCATCTGATTCCCCGCTTCTGATTCCCTGCCTCTGATTCCCCATCTCTGATTCCGTACATCTGATTCCCTGCCTCTGATTCCCCACCTCTGATTCCCCATATCTGATTCCCCGCCTCTGTTTCCCCGCCTCTGATTCCCCGCCTCTGTTTCCCCGCCTCTGATTCCCCGCCTCTGATTCTCCATATCTCATTCCCCGCCTCTGAATCCCCATCTCTGATTCCCGGACTCTGATTCCCCTCCTCTGATTCCCGGCCTCTTATTCCCAGCATCTGATTCCCGGCCTCTGATTCCCGGCCTCTGATTCCCCGCTTCTGATTCCCTGCCTCTGATTACCAATCTCTGATTCCGCACATCTGATTCCCTGCCTCTGATTCCCCACCTCTGATTCCCCATATCTGATTCCCCGCCTCTGTTTCCCCGCCTCTGATTCCCCGCCTCTGTTTCCCTATATCTAATTCCCCACCTCTGAGGCCCCAACTCTGATTCCCCGCCTCTGATTCCCCAGCTCTGATTCCCCGCCTCTGATTCCCTGCATCCGATTCCCCATATCTGATTCCCCGCCTCTGTTTCCCCGCCTCTGATTCCCCGCCTCTGTTTCCCCATATCTGATTCCCGCCTCTGATTCCCAACTATGATTCCACGCCTCTGATTCCCCAGCTCTGATTCCCTGCCTCTGATTCCCCGCGTTCTATTCCCTGCCTCTGATTCCCCGCCTGTGATTCCCCATCACTGATTCACCACCTCTGATTCCCTACCTCTGATTCCCCATATCTAATTCCCCGCCTCTGTTTGCCCGCCTCTGATTCCCCGCCTCTGTTTCCCCATATCTGATTCCCCGCCTCTGAATCCGCAACTCTGATTCCCTGCCTCAGATTCCCCAGCTCTGATTCCCCGCCTCAGATTCCCCGCGTCTGATTCCCTGCCTCTGATTCCCATCCTCTGAATCCCCGTGTCTGATTTCCTGCCTCTGATTCCCCGCCTCTGATTCCCCATCTCTGATTCACCGCCTCTGATTCCCCACCTCTGATTCCCCATCTCTGATTCCGCACATCCAATTCGCTGCCTCTGATTCCCCAACTCTGATTCCCCACCTCTGATTCCCCAGCTCTGATTCCCCGCCTCAGATTCCCCGCGTCTGATTCCCTGCCTCTGATTCCCCGCCTCTGATTCCCTGCCTCTGATTCCCCATATCTGATTCCCCGCCTCTGATTCCCCAACTCTGATTCCCCGCTTCTGATTCCCCAGCTCTGAATCCCCACCTCTGATTCCCCGCGTCTGATTCCCTGCCTCTGATTCCCCGCCTCTGATTCCCCATCTGTGATTCACAACCTCTGATGCCCCACCTCTGATTCCCCATATCTGATTCCCCGCCTCTGATTCCCCATATCTGATTCCCCGCCTCTGATTGCCCACCTCTGATTCCCCGCGTCTGATACCCTGCCTCTGATTCCCCGCCTCTGATTCCCCATCTCTGATTCACCACCTCTGATTCCCGGCCTCTGATTCCCCACCTCTGATTCCGCACATCCGATTCCCTGCCTATGTTTCCCCACCTCTGATTCCCCGCCTCTGATTCCCCATATCTGATTCCCTGCCTCTGTTTCCCCGCCTCTGATTCCCTACCTCTGTTTCCCCATATCTGATTCCCCGCCTCTGATTCCCCAACTCTAATACCCCGCCTCTGATTCCCCAGCTCTGATTCCCCGCCTCTGATTCCCCGCATCTGATTCCCTGCCTCTGATTCCCCGCCTCTGATTCCAGGCCTCTGATTCCCATCATCTGATTCCCCGCTTCTGATTCCCTGCCTCTGATTCCCCATCTCTGATTCCGCACATCTGATTCCCTGCCTCTGTTTCCCCGCCTCTGATTCCCCGCCTCTGTTTCCCCGCCTCTGATTCCCCGCCTCTGATTCTCCATATCTCATTCCCCGCCTCTGAATCCCCATCTCTGATTCCCGGACTCTGATTCCCCTCCTCTGATTCCCGGCCTCTTATTCCCAGCATCTGATTCCCGGCCTCTGATTCCCGGCCTCTGATTCCCCGCTTCTGATTCCCTGCCTCTGATTCCCCATCTCTGATTCCCCATATCTGATTCCCTGCCTCTGTTTCCCCGCCTCTGATTCCCCGCCTCTGTTTCCCTATATCTAATTCCCCACCTCTGATGCCCCAACTCTGATTCCCCGCCTCTGATTCCCCAGCTCTGATTCCCCGCCTCTGATTCCCTGCATCCGATTCCCCATATCTGATTCCCCGCCTCTGTTTCCCCGCCTCTGATTCCCCGCCTCTGTTTCCCCATATCTGATTCCCGCCTCTGATTCCCAACTATGATTCCCCGCCTCTGATTCCCCAGCTCTGATTCCCTGCCTCTGATTCCCCGCGTTCTATTCCCTGCCTCTGATTCCCCGCCTGTGATTCCCCATCACTGATTCACCACCTCTGATTCCCTACATCTGATTCCCCATATCTAATCCCCGCCTCAGTTTGCCCGCCTCTGATTCCCCGCCTCTGTTTCCCCATATCTGATTCCCCGCCTCTGAATCCGCAACTCTGATTCCCTGCCTAAGATTCCCCAGCTCTGATTCCCCGCCTCAGATTCCCCGCGTCTGATTCCCTGCCTCTGATTCCCAGCCTCTGAATCCCAGTGTCTGATTTCCTGCCTCTGATTCCCCGCCTCTGATTCACCATCTCTGATTCACCGCCTCTGATTCCCCACCTCTGATTCCCCATCTCTGATTCCGCACATCCAATTCGCTGCCTCTGATTCCCCAACTCTGATTCCCCACCTCTGATTCCCCAGCTCTGATTCCCCGCCTCAGATTCCCCGCGTCTGATTCCCTGCCTCTGATTCCCCGCCTCTGATTCCCTATCTCTGATTCCCCATATCTGATTCCCCGCCTCTGATTCCCCAACTCTGATTCCCCGCTTCTGATTCCCCAGCTCTGAATCCCCGCCTCTGATTCCCCGCGTCTGATTCCCTGCCTCTGATTCCCTGCCTCTGATTCCCCATCTGTGATTCACAACCTCTGATGCCCCACCTCTGATTCCCCATATTTGATTCCCCGCCTCTGTTTCCCCGCCTCTGATTCCCCGCCTCTGATTCCCCATATCTGATTCCCCGCCTCTGATTGCCCACCTCTGATTCCCCGCGTCTGATACCCTGCCTCTGATTCCCCGCCTCTGATTCCCCATCTCTGATTCACCACCTCTGATTCCCGGCCTCTGATTCCCCACCTCTGATTCCGCACATCCGATTCCCTGCCTATGTTTCCCCACCTCTGATTCCCCGCCTCTGATTCCCCATATCTGATTCCCTGCCTCTGTTTCCCCGCCTCTGATTCCCTACCTCTGTTTCCCCATATCTGATTCCCCGCCTCTGATTCCCCAACTCTAATACCCCGCCTCTGATTCCCCAGCTCTGATTCCCCGCCTCTGATTCCCCGCATCTGATTCCCTGCCTCTGATTCCCCGCCTCTGATTCCAGGCCTCTGATTCCCATCATCTGATTCCGGCCTCTGATTCCCGGCCTCTGATTCCCTGCTTCTGATTCTGATTCCCTGCCTCTGATTCCCAATCTCTGATTCCGCACATCTGATTCCCTGCCTCTGATTCCCCACCTCTGATTCCCCATATCTGATTCCCCGCCTCTGTTTCCCCGCCTCTGATTCCCCGCCTCTGTTTCCCAATATCTAAGTCCCCACCTCTGATTCCCCAAATCTGATTCCCCACCTCTGATTCCCCAGCTCTGATTCCCCGCCTCTGATGCCCCGCATCTGATTCCCTGCATCTGATTCCAAGCCTCTGATTCCCTGCCTCTGATTCCCAACCTCTGATTCCCCACCTCTGATTCCCCATATCTGATTCCCCGCCTCTGTTTCCCCGCCTCGGATTCCCCGCCTCAGTTTCCCCATATCTGATTCCCGGCCTCTGATTCTCCGCCTCAGATTCCCCGCCTCTGATTACCTGCCTCTGATTCCCCATCTCCGATTCCGCACATCTGATTCCCTTCCTCTGATTCCCCGCCTCTGATTCCCCGCCTCTGATTCCCTGCCTCTGATTCCCAACCTCTGATTCCCCACCTCTGATTCCCCATATCTGATTCCCCGCCTCTGTTTCCCCGCATCTGATTCCCCGCCTCTGATTCCCAACTCTGATTCCCCGCCTCTGATTCCCCAGCTCTGATTCCCCGTGTTTGATTCCCTGCCTCTGATTCCCTGCCCTGATTCCCCATCTCTGTTTCACCGCCTTTGATTCGCCACCTCTGATTCCACATATCTGATTCCCCGCCTCTGTTTCCACGACTCTGATTCCCTTCCTCTGATTCCCAACCTCTGATTCCACACCTCTGATTCCCCATATCTGATTCCCCGCCTCTATTTCCCCATATCTGAATCCCCGCCTCTGATTCCCCAACTCTGATTCCCCGCCTCTGATTCCCCAGCTCTGATTCCCCGACTCTGATTCCCGGCGTCCAATTCCCTGCCTCTGATTCCCCGCCTCTGATTCCCCATCTCTGATTCCCCGCCTCTGATTCCCCGTGTCTGATTCCCTGCCTCTGATTCCCCGCCTCTGATTCCCCGCCTCTGATTCCCTGCCACTGATTCCCTGCCCCTGATTCCCCACCTCTGATTCTCCATATCTGATTCCCCGCCTCTGTTTCCCCGCCTCTGATTCCCCGCCTCTGATTCCCCATATCTGATTCCCTGCCTCTGATTCGCAAACTCTGATTCCCCGCCTCTGATTCCCCAGCTCTGAATCCCCGCCTCTGATTCCCCGTGTCTGATTCCCTGCCTCTGATTCCCCGCCTTGATTCCCCATCTCTGATTCACAACCTCTGATTCCCCACCTCTGATTCCCTATATTTGATTCCCCGCCTCTGTTTCCCCGCCTCTGATTCCCCGCCTCTGATTCCAGGCCTCTGATTCCCATCATCTGATTCCGGCCTCTGATTCCCGGCCTCTGATTCCCTGCTTCTGATTCTGATTCCCTGCCTCTGATTCCCCATCTCTGATTCCGCACATCTGATTCCCTGCCTCTGATTCCCCACCTCTGATTCCCCATATCTGATTCCCCGCCTCTGTTTCCCCGCCTCTGATTCCCCGCCTCTGTTTCCCAATATCTAAGTCCCCACCTCTGATTCCCCAGCTCTGATTCCCCGCCTCTGATGCCCCGCATCTGATTCCCTGCATCTGATTCCAAGCCTCTGATTCCCTGCCTCTGATTCCCAACCTCTGATTCCCCACCTCTGATTCCCCATATCTGATTCCCCGCCTCTGTTTCCCCGCCTCGGATTCCCCGCCTCAGTTTCCCCATATCTGATTCCCGGCCTCTGATTCTCCGCCTCAGATTCCCCGCCTCTGATTACCTGCCTCTGATTCCCCATCTCCGATTCCGCACATCTGATTCCCTTCCTCTGATTCCCCGCCTCTGATTCCCCGCCTCTGATTCCCTGCCTCTGATTCCCAACCTCTGATTCCCCACCTCTGATTCCCCATATCTGATTCCCCGCCTCTGTTTCCCCGCCTCTGATTCCCCGCCTCTGATTCCCAACTCTGATTCCCCGCCTCTGATTCCCCAGCTCTAATTCCCCGTGTTTGATTCCCTGCCTCTGATTTCCTGCCCTGATTCCCCATCTCTGTTTCACCGCCTTTGATTCGCCACCTCTGATTCCACATATCTGATTCCCCGCCTCTGTTTCCACGACTCTGATTCCCTTCCTCTGATTCCCAACCTCTGATTCCACACCTCTGATTCCCCATATCTGATTCCCCGCCTCTATTTCCCCATATCTGAATCCCCGCCTCTGATTCCCCAACTCTGATTCCCCGCCTCTGATTCCCCAGCTCTGATTCCCCGACTCTGATTCCCGGCGTCCAATTCCCTGCCTCTGATTCCCCGCCTCTGATTCCCCATCTCTGATTCCCGCCTCTGATTCCCCGTGTCTTATTCCCTGCCTCTGATTCCCCGCCTCTGATTCCCCGCCTCTGATTCCCTGCCACTGATTCCCTGCCCCTGATTCCCCACCTCTGATTCTCCATATCTGATTCCCCGCCTCTGTTTCCCCGCCTCTGATTCCCCGCCTCTGATTCCCCATATCTGATTCCCTGCCTCTGATTCCCAAACTCTGATTCCCCGCCTCTGATTCCCCAGCTCTGAATCCCCGCCTCTGATTCCCCGTGTCTGATTCCCTGCCTCTGATTCCCCGCCTTGATTCCCCATCTCTGATTCACAACCTCTGATTCCCCACCTCTGATTCCCTATATTTGATTTCCCGCCTCTGTTTCCCCGCCTCTGATTCCCCGCCTCTGATTCCCCATATATGATTCCCCGCCTCTGATTGCCCACCTCTGATTCCCCGCCTCTGATTCGCCAGCTCTGATTCCCCGCCTCTGATTCCCCGCATCTGATTCCCTGCCTCTGATTCCCCACCTCTGATTCCCCATCTCTGATTCACCGCCTTTGATCCGCCACCTCTGATTCCCCATATCTGATTCCCCACCTCTGTTTCCCGGCCTCTGATTCCCCGCCTCTGATTCTCCATATCTCATTCCCCGCCTCTGAATCCCCATCTCTGATTCCCGGACTCTGATTCCCCACCTCTGATTCCCGGCCTCTTATTCCCAGCATCTGATTCCCGGCCTCTGATTCCCGGCCTCTGATTCCCCGCTTCTGATTCTGATTCCCTGCCTCTGATTCCCCATCTCTGATTCCGCACATCTGATTCCCTGCCTCTGATTCCCCGCCTCTGATTCCCCACATCTGATTCCCTGCCTCTGATTCCCCGCCTCTGATTCCAGGCCTCTGATTCCCAGCATCTGATTCCGGCCTCTGATTCCCGGCCTCTGATTCCCTGCTTCTGATTCTGATTCCCTGCCTCTGATTCCCCATCTCTGATTCCGCACATCTGATTCCTTGCCTCTGATTCCCCACCTCTGATTCCCCATATCTGATTCCCCGCCTGGGTTTCCCCGCCTCTGATTCCCCGCCTCTGTTTCCCAATATCTAAGTCCCCGCCTCTGATTCCCCAAATCTGATTCCCCACCTCTGATTCCCCAGCTCTGATTCCCCGCCTCTGATTCCCCGCATCTGATTCCCTGCATCTGATTCCAAGCCTCTGATTCCCTGCCTCTGATTCCCAACCTCTGATTCCCCACCTCTGATTCCCCATATCTGATTCCCCGCCTCTGTTTCCCCGCCTCGGATTCCCCGCCTCTGTTTCCCCATATCTGATTCCCGGCCTCTGATTCCCCGCCTCTGATTCCCCGCCTCTGATTCCCTGCCTCTGATTCCCCATCTCCGATTCCGCACATCTGATTCCCTTCCTCTGATTCCCCGCCTCTGATTCTCCACCTCTGATTCCCTGCCTCTGATTCCCAACCTCGGATTCCCCACCTCTGATTCCCCATATCTGATTCCCCGCCTTTGTTTCCCCGACTCTGATTCCCCGCCTCTGATTCCCAACTCTGATTCCCCGCCTCTGATTCCCCAGCTCTGATTCCCCGTGTTTGATTCCCTGCCACTGATTCCCTGCCCCTGATTCCCCACCTCTGATTCTCCATATCTGATTCCCCGCCTCTGTTTCCCCGCCTCTGATTCCCCGCCTCTGATTCCCCATATCTGATTCCCTGCCTCTGATTCCCAAACTCTGATTCCCCGCCTCTGATTCCCCAGCTCTGAATCCCCGCCTCTGATTCCCCGTGTCTGATTCCCTGCCTCTGATTCCCCGCCTTGATTCCCCATCTCTGATTCACAACCTCTGATTCCCCACCTCTGATTCCCTATATTTGATTCCCCGCCTCTGTTTCCCCGCCTCTGATTCCCCGCCTCTGATTCCAGGCCTCTGATTCCCATCATCTGATTCCGGCCTCTGATTCCCGGCCTCTGATTCCCTGCTTCTGATTCTGATTCCCTGCCTCTGATTCCCCATCTCTGATTCCGCACATCTGATTCCCTGCCTCTGATTCCCCACCTCTGATTCCCCATATCTGATTCCCCGCCTCTGTTTCCCCGCCTCTGATTCCCCGCCTCTGTTTCCCAATATCTAAGTCCCCACCTCTGATTCCCCAAATCTGATTCCCCACCTCTGATTCCCCAGCTCTGATTCCCCGCCTCTGATGCCCCGCATCTGATTCCCTGCATCTGATTCCAAGCCTCTGATTCCCTGCCTCTGATTCCCAACCTCTGATTCCCCACCTCTGATTCCCCATATCTGATTCCCCGCCTCTGTTTCCCCGCCTCGGATTCCCCGCCTCAGTTTCCCCATATCTGATTCCCGGCCTCTGATTCTCCGCCTCAGATTCCCCGCCTCTGATTACCTGCCTCTGATTCCCCATCTCCGATTCCGCACATCTGATTCCCTTCCTCTGATTCCCCGCCTCTGATTCCCCGCCTCTGATTCCCTGCCTCTGATTCCCAACCTCTGATTCCCCACCTCTGATTCCCCATATCTGATTCCCCGCCTCTGTTTCCCCGCCTCTGATTCCCCGCCTCTGATTCCCAACTCTGATTCCCCGCCTCTGATTCCCCAGCTCTAATTCCCCGTGTTTGATTCCCTGCCTCTGATTCCCTGCCCTGATTCCCATCTCTGTTTCACCGCCTTTGATTCGCCACCTCTGATTCCACATATCTGATTCCCCGCCTCTGTTTCCACGACTCTGATTCCCTTCCTCTGATTCCCAACCTCTGATTCCACACCTCTGATTCCCCATATCTGATTCCCCGCCTCTATTTCCCCATATCTGAATCCCCGCCTCTGATTCCCCAACTCTGATTCCCCGCCTCTGATTCCCCAGCTCTGATTCCCCGACTCTGATTCCCGGCGTCCAATTCCCTGCCTCTGATTCCCCGCCTCTGATTCCCCATCTCTGATTCCCCGCCTCTGATTCCCCGTGTCTGATTCCCTGCCTCTGATTCCCCGCCTCTGATTCCCCGCCTCTGATTCCCTGCCACTGATTCCCTGCCCCTGATTCCCCACCTCTGATTCTCCATATCTGATTCCCCGCCTCTGTTTCCCCGCCTCTGATTCCCCGCCTCTGATTCCCCATATCTGATTCCCTGCCTCTGATTCCCAAACTCTGATTCCTCGCCTCTGATTCCCCAGCTCTGAATCCCCGCCTCTGATTCCCCGTGTCTGATTCCCTGCCTCTGATTCCCCGCCTTGATTCCCCATCTCTGATTCACAACCTCTGATTCCCCACCTCTGATTCCCTATATTTGATTTCCCGCCTCTGTTTCCCCGCCTCTGATTCCCCGCCTCTGATTCCCCATATATGATTCCCCGCCTCTGATTGCCCACCTCTGATTCCCCGCCTCTGATTCGCCAGCTCTGATTCCCCGCCTCTGATTCCCCGCATCTGATTCCCTGCCTCTGATTCCCCACCTCTGAATCCCCATCTCTGATTCACAACCTCTGATTCGCCACCTCTGATTCCCTATATTTGATTTCCCGCCTCTGTTTCCCCGCCTCTGATTCCCCGCCTCTGATTCCCCATATATGATTCCCCGCCTCTGATTGCCCACCTCTGATTCCCCGCCTCTGATTCGCCAGCTCTGATTCCCCGCCTCTGATTCCCCGCATCTGATTCCCTGCCTCTGATTCCCCACCTCTGTTTCCCGGCCTCTGATTCCCCGCCTCTGATTCTCCATATCTCATTCCCCGCCTCTGAATCCCCATCTCTGATTCCCGGACTCTGATTCCCCACTCTGATTCCCGGCCTCTTATTCCCAGCATCTGATTCCCGGCCTCTGATTCCCGGCCTCTGATTCCCCGCTTCTGATTCTGATTCCCTGCCTCTGATTCCCCATCTCTGATTCCGCACATCTGATTCCCTGCCTCTGATTCCCCACCTCTGATTCCCCATATCTGATTCCCCGCCTCTGTTTCCCCGCCTCTGATTCCCCGCCTCTGTTTCCCTATATCTAATTCCCCACCTCTGATGCCCCAACTCTGATTCCCCGCCTCTGATTCCCCAGCTCTGATTCCCCGCCTCTGATTCCCCGCATCCGATTCCCCATATCTGATTCCCCGCCTCTGTTTCCCCGCCTCTGATTCCCCGCCTCTGTTTCCCCATATCTGATTCCCCGCCTCTGATTCCCAACTATGATTCCCCGCCTCTGATTCCCCAGCTCTGATTCCCTGCGTCTGATTCCCTGCATTCTATTCCCTGCCTCTGATTCCCCGCCTGTGATTCCCCATCACTGATTCACCAACTCTGATTCCCCACCTCTGATTCCCCATATCTAATTCTCCGCCTCTGTTTGCCCGCCTCTGATTCCCCGCCTCTGTTTCCCCATATCTGATTCCCCGTCTCTGAATCCCCAACTCTGATTCCCTGCCTCTGATTCCCCAGCTCTGATTCCCCGCCTTTGATTCCCCCCGTCTGATTCCCAGCCTCTGAATCCCCGTGTCTGATTTCCTGCCTCTGATTCCCCGCCTCTGATTCCCCATCTCTGATTCACCGCCTCTGATTCCCCATCTCTGATTCCCCACCTCTGATTCCCCATATCTGATTCCCTGCCTCTGTTTCCCCGCCTCTGATTCCCCACCTCTGTTTCCCCATATCTGATTCACCGCCTCTGATTCCCCAACTCTAATACCCCACCTCTGATTCCCCAGCTCTGATTCCCCGCCTCTGATTCCCCACATCTGATTCCCTGCCTCTGATTCCCCGCCTCTGATTCCAGGCCTCTGATTCCCAGCATCTGATTCCGGCCTCTGATTCCCGGCCTCTGATTCCCTGCTTCTGATTCTGATTCCCTGCCTCTGATTCCCCATCTCTGATTCCGCACATCTGATTCCTTGCCTCTGATTCCCCACCTCTGATTCCCCATATCTGATTCCCCGCCTGGGTTTCCCCGCCTCTGATTCCCCGCCTCTGTTTCCCAATATCTAAGTCCCCGCCTCTGATTCCCCAAATCTGATTCCCCACCTCTGATTCCCCAGCTCTGATTCCCCGCCTCTGATACCCCGCATCTGATTCCCTGCATCTGATTCCAAGCCTCTGATTCCCTGCCTCTGATTCCCAACCTCTGATTCCCCACCTCTGATTCCCCATATCTGATTCCCCACCTCTGTTTCCCCGCCTCGGATTCCCCGCCTCTGTTTCCCCATATCTGATTCCCGGCCTCTGATTCCCCGCCTCTGATTCCCCGCCTCTGATTCCCTGCCTCTGATTCCCCATCTCCGATTCCGCACATCTGATTCCCTTCCTCTGATTCCCCGCCTCTGATTCCCCGCCTCTGATTCCCTGCCTCTGATTCCCAACCTCGGATTCCCCGCCTCTGATTCCCAACTCTGATTCCCCGCCTCTGATTCCCCAGCTCTGATTCCCCGTGTTTGATTCCCTGCCTCTGATTCCCTGCCCTGATTCCCCATCTCTGTTTCACCGCCTTTGATTCACCACCTCTGATTCCCCATATCTGATTCCCCGCCTCTGTTTCCCCGACTCTGATTCCCTGCCTCTGATTCCCAACCTTTGATTCCACACCTCTGATTCCCCATATCTGATTCCCCGCCTCTATTTCCCCATATCTGATTCCCCGCCTCTGATTCCCCAACTCTGATTCCCCGCCTCTGATTCCCCAGCTCTGATTCCCCGACTCTGATTCCCGGAGTCCGATTCCCTGCCTCTGATTCCCCGCCTCTGATTCCCCATCTCTGATTCCCCGCCTCCGATTCCCCGTGTCTGATTCCCTGCCTCTGATTCCCCGCCTCTGATTCTCCATATCTCATTCCCCGCCTCTGAATCCCCATCTCTGATTCCCGGACTCTGATTCCCCACCTCTGATTCCCGGCCTCTTATTCCCAGCATCTGATTCCCGGCCTCTGATTCCCGGCCTCTGATTCCCCGCTTCTGATTCTGATTCCCTGCCTCTGATTCCCCATCTCTGATTCCGCACATCTGATTCCCTGCCTCTGATTCCCCACCTCTGATTCCCCATATCTGATTCCCCGCCTCTGTTTCCCCGCCTCTGATTCCCCGCCTCTGTTTCCCTATATCTAATTCCCCACCTCTGATGCCCCAACTCTGATTCCCCGCCTCTGATTCCCCAGCTCTGATTCCCCGCCTCTGATTCCCCGCATCCGATTCCCCATATCTGATTCCCCGCCTCTGTTTCCCCGCCTCTGATTCCCCGCCTCTGTTTCCCCATATCTGATTCCCCGCCTCTGATTCCCAACTATGATTCCCCGCCTCTGATTCCCCAGCTCTGATTCCCTGCGTCTGATTCCCTGCGTTCTATTCCCTGCCTCTGATTCCCCGCCTGTGATTCCCCATCACTGATTCACCAACTCTGATTCCCCACCTCTGATTCCCCATATCTAATTCTCCGCCTCTGTTTGCCCGCCTCTGATTCCCCGCCTCTGTTTCCCCATATCTGATTCCCCGTCTCTGAATCCTCAACTCTGATTCCCTGCCTCTGATTCCCCAGCTCTGATTCCCCGCCTTTGATTCCCCCCGTCTGATTCCCAGCCTCTGAATCCCCGTGTCTGATTTCCTGCCTCTGATTCCCCGCCTCTGATTCCCCATCTCTGATTCACCGCCTCTGATTCCCCATCTCTGATTCCCCACCTCTGATTCCCCATATCTGATTCCCTGCCTCTGTTTCCCCGCCTCTGATTCCCCACCTCTGTTTCCCCATATCTGATTCACCGCCTCTGATTCCCCAACTCTAATACCCCACCTCTGATTCCCCAGCTCTGATTCCCCGCCTCTGATTCCCCACATCTGATTCCCTGCCTCTGATTCCCCGCCTCTGATTCCAGGCCTCTGATTCCCAGCATCTGATTCCGGCCTCTGATTCCCGGCCTCTGATTCCCTGCTTCTGATTCTGATTCCCTGCCTCTGATTCCCCATCTCTGATTCCGCACATCTGATTCCTTGCCTCTGATTCCCCACCTCTGATTCCCCATATCTGATTCCCCGCCTGGGTTTCCCCGCCTCTGATTCCCCGCCTCTGTTTCCCAATATCTAAGTCCCCGCCTCTGATTCCCCAAATCTGATTCCCCACCTCTGATTCCCCAGCTCTGATTCCCCGCCTCTGATTCCCCGCATCTGATTCCCTGCATCTGATTCCAAGCCTCTGATTCCCTGCCTCTGATTCCCAACCTCTGATTCCCCACCTCTGATTCCCCATATCTGATTCCCCGCCTCTGTTTCCCCGCCTCGGATTCCCCGCCTCTGTTTCCCCATATCTGATTCCCGGCCTCTGATTCCCCGCCTCTGATTCCCCGCCTCTGATTCCCTGCCTCTGATTCCCCATCTCCGATTCCGCACATCTGATTCCCTTCCTCTGATTCCCCGCCTCTGATTCCCCGCCTCTGATTCCCTGCCTCTGATTCCCAACCTCGGATTCCCCACCTCTGATTCCCCATATCTGATTCCCCGCCTTTGTTTCCCCGACTCTGATTCCCCGCCTCTGATTCCCAACTCTGATTCCCCGCCTCTGATTCCCCAGCTCTGATTCCCCGTGTTTGATTCCCTGCCTCTGATTCCCTGCCCTGATTCCCCATCTCTGTTTCACCGCCTTTGATTCGCCACCTCTGATTCCCCATATCTGATTCCCCGCCTCTGTTTCCCCGACTCTGATTCCCTGCCTCTGATTCCCAACCTCTGATTCCACACCTCTGATTCCCCATATCTGATTCCCCGCCTCTATTTCCCCATATCTGATTCCCCGCCTCTGATTCCCCAACTCTGATTCCCCGCCTCTGATTCCCCAGCTCTGATTCCCCGACTCTGATTCCCGGAGTCCGATTCCCTGCCTCTGATTCCCCGCCTCTGATTCCCCATCTCTGATTCCCCGCCTCCGATTCCCCGTGTCTGATTCCCTGCCTCTGATTCCCCGCCTCTGATTCCCCGCCTCTGATTCCCTGCCACTGATTCCCTGCCCCTGATTCCCCAATTCTGATTTCCCATATCTGATTCCCCGCCTCTGTTTCCCCGCCTCTGATTCCCCGCCTCTGATTCCCCATATCTGATTCCCTGCCTCTGATTCCCCAACTCTGATTCACCGCCTCTGATTCCCCAGCTCTGAATCCCCGCCTCTGATTCCACGCATCTGATTCCCTGCCTCTGATTCCCCGCCTTGATTCCCCATCTCTGATTCACAACCTCTGATTCCCCACCTCTGATTCCCTATATTTGATTCCCCGCCTCTGTTTCCCCGCCTCTGATTCGCAACCTCTAATTCCCCACCTCTGATTCCCCATATCTGATTCCCCGCCTCTGTTACCCTGCCTCTGATTCCCGGCCTCTGTTTCCCCATATCTGATTCCCCTCCTCTGATTCCCCAACTCTGATTCCCCGCCTCTGATTCCCCAGCTCTGATTCCCCGCCTTTTATTCTCGGCCTCTGATTCCCTGCCACTGATTCCCCGCCCCTGATTCCCCACCTCTGATTCCCCATATCTGATTCCCCGCCTCTGTTTCCCCAGCTCTGATTCCCCACCTCTGATTCCCCACCTCTGATTCCCCATATCTGATTCCCCGCCTCTGTTTCCCCAGCTCTGATTCCCCACCTCTGATTCCCCAGCTCTGATTCCCTGCCACTGATTCCCTGCCCCTGATTCCCCACCTCTGATTTCCCATATCTGATTCCCCGCCTCTGTTTCCCCAGCTCTGATTCCCTGCCTCTGATTCCCTGCCCTGATTCCCCATCTCTGTTTCACCGCCTTTGATTCGCCACCTCTGATTCCCCATATCTGATTCCCCGCCTCTGTTTCCCCGCCTCTGATTCCCTGCCTCTGATTCCCAACCTCTGATTCCACACCTCTGATTCCCCATATCTGATTCCCCGCCTCTATTTCCCCATATCTGATTCCCCGCCTCTGATTCCCCAACTCTGATTCCCCGCCTCTGATTTCCCAGCTCTGATTCCCCGCCTCTGATTCCCGGCGTCCGATTCCCTGCCTCTGATTCCCCGCCTCTGATTCCCCATCTCTGATTCTCCATATCTGATTCCCCGCCTCTGAATCCCCATCTCTGATTCCCGGACTCTGATTCCCCTCCTCTGATTCCCGGCCTCTTATTCCCAGCATCTGATTCCCGGCCTCTGATTCCCGGCCTCTGATTCCCCGCTTCTGATTCTGATTCCCTGCCTCTGATTCCCCATCTCTGATTCCGCACATCTGATTCCCTGCCTCTGATTCCCCACCTCTGATTCCCCATATCTGATTCCCCGCCTCTGTTTCCCCGCATCTGATTCCCCGCCTCTGTTTCCCTATATCTAATTCCCCACCTCTGATGCCCCAACTCTGATTCCCCGCCTCTGATTCCCCAGCTCTGATTCCCCGCCTCTGATTCCCTGCTTCCGATTCCCCATATCTGATTCCCCGCCTCTGTTTCCCCGCCTCTGATTCCCCGCCTCTGTTTCCCCATATCTGATTCCCGCCTCTGATTCCCAACTATGATTCCCCGCCTCTGATTCCCCAGCTCTGATTCCCTGCCTCTGATTCCCCGCGTTCTATTCCCTGCCTCTGATTCCCCGCCTGTGATTCCCCATCACTGATTCACCACCTCTGATTCCCTACCTCTGATTCCCCATATCTAATTCCCCGCCTCTGTTTGCCCGCCTCTGATTCCCCGCCTCTGTTTCCCCATATCTGATTCCCCGCCTCTGAATCCCCAACTCTGATTCCCTGCCTCAGATTACCCAGCTCTGATTCCCCGCCTTTGATTCCCCCCGTCTGATTCCCAGCCTCTGAATCCCCGTGTCTGATTTCCTGCCTCTGATTCCCCGCCTCTGATTCCCCATCTCTGATTCACCGCCTCTGATTCCCCACCTCTGATTCCCCATCTCTGATTCCGCACATCCAATTCCCTGCCTCTGATTCCCCAACTCTGATTCCCCACCTCTGATTCCCCAGCTCTGATTCCCCGCCTCAGATTCCCCGCGTCTGATTCCTGCCTCTGATTCCCCGCCTCTGATTCCCTGCCTCTGATTCCCCATATCTGATTCCCCGCCTCTGATTCCCCAAATCTGATTCCCCACTTCTGATTCCCCAGCTCTGAATCCCCGCCTCTGATTCCCCGCATCTGATTCCCTGCCTCTGATTCCCCGCCTCTGATTCCCCATCTGTGATTCACAACCTCTGATGCCCCACCTCTGATTCCCCATATCTGATTCCCCGCCTCTGTTTCCCCGCCTCTGATTCCCCGCCTCTGATTCCCCATATCTGATTCCCCACCTCTGATTGCCCACCTCTGATTCCCCGCGTCTGATACCCTGCCTCTGATTTCCCGCCTCTGATTCCCCATCTCTGATTCACCACCTCTGATTCCCGGCCTCTGATTCCCCATCTCTGATTCCGCACATCAGATTCCCTGCCTATGATTCCCCACCTCTGATTCTCCGCCTCTGATTCCCCATATCTGATTCCCTGCCTCTGTTTCCCCGCCTCTGATTCCCTACCTCTGTTTCCCCATATCTGATTCCCCGCCTCTGATTCCCCAACTCTAATACCCCGCCTCTGATTCCCCAGCTCTGATTCCCCGCCTCTGATTCCCCGCATCTGATTCTCTGCCTCTGATTCCCCGCCTCTGATTCCAGGCCTCTGATTCCCAGCATCTGATTCCCCGCCTCTGATTCCCCGCATCTGATTCCCTGCATCTGATTCCAAGCCTCTGATTCCCTGCCTCTGATTCCCAACCTCTGATTCCCCACCTCTGATTCCCCATATCTGATTCCCCGACTCTGTTTCCCCGCCTCGGATTCCCCGCCTCAGTTTCCCCATATCTGATTCCCGGCCTCTGATTCCCCGCCTCTGATTCCCCGCCTCTGATTCCCTGCCTCTGATTCCCCATCTCCGATTCCGCACATCTGATTCCCTTCCTCTGATTTCCCGCCTCTGATTCCCCGACTCTGATTCCCTGCCTCTGATTCCCAACCTCTGATTCCCCACCTCTGATTCCCCATATCTGATTCCCCGCCTCTGTTTCCCCGCCTCTGATTCCCCGCCTCTGATTCCCAAGTCTGATTCCCCGCCTCTGATTCCCCAGCTCTGATTCCCCGTGTTTGATTCCCTGCCTCTGATTCCCTGCCCTGATTCCCCATCTCTGTTTCACCGCCTTTGATTCGCCACCTCTGATTCCACATATCTGATTCCCCGCCTCTGTTTCCCCGACTCTGATTCCCTTCCTCTGATTCCGAACCTCTGATTCCACACCTCTGATTCCCCATATCTGATTCCCCGCCTCCATTTCCCCATATCTGATTCCCCGCCTCTGATTCCCCAACTCTGATTCCCCGCCTCTGATTCCCCAGCTCTGATTCCCCGACTCTGATTCCCGGCGTCCGATTCCCTGCCTCTGATTCCCCGCCTCTGATTCCCCATCTCTGATTCCCCGCCTCTGATTCCCCGTGTCTGATTCCCTGCCTCTGATTCCCCGCCTCTGATTCCCCGCCTCTGATTCCCTGCCACTGATTCCCTGCCCCTGATTCCCCACCACTGATTCCCCATATCTGATTCCCCGCCTCTGTTTCCCCGCCTCTGATTCCCCGCCTCTGATTCCCCATATCTGATTCCCTGCCTCTGATTCCCCAACTCTGATTCCCCGCCTCTGATTCCCCAGCTCTGAATCCCCGCCTCTGATTCCCCGTGTCTGATTCCCTGCCTCTGATTCCCCATCTCTGATTCCCCGCCTCTGATTCCCCGTGTCTGATTCCCTGCCTCTGATTCCCCGCCTCTGATTCCCCACCTCTGATTCCCTGCCACTGATTCCCTGCCCCTGATTCGCCACCTCTGATTCCACATATCTGATTCCCCGCCTCTGTTTCCCCGACTCTGATTCCCTTCCTCTGATTCCGAACCTCTGATTCCACACCTCTGATTCCCCATATCTGATTCCCCGCCTCCATTTCCCCATATCTGATTCCCCGCCTCTGATTCCCCAACTCTGATTCCCCGCCTCTGATTCCACAGCTCTGATTCCCCGACTCTGATTCCCGGCGTCCGATTCCCTGCCTCTGATTCCCCGCCTCTGATTCCCCATCTCTGATTCCCCGCCTCTGATACCCCGTGTCTGATTCCCTGCCTCTGATTCCCCGCCTCTGATTCCCCGCCTCTGATTCCCTGCCACTGATTCCCTGCCCCTGATTCCCCACCACTGATTCCCCATATCTGATTCCCCGCCTCTGTTTCCCCGCCTCTGATTCCCCGCCTCTGATTCCCCATATCTGATTCCCTGCCTCTGATTCCCCAACTCTGATTCCCCGCCTCTGATTCCCGAGCTCTGAATCCCCGCCTCTGATTCCCCGTGTCTGATTCCCTGCCTCTGATTCCCCACCTCTGATTCCCTATATTTGATTCCCCGCGTCTGTTTCCCCGCCTCTGATTCCCCGCCTCTGATTCCCCATATCTGATTCCCCGCCTCTGATTGCCCACCTCTGATTCCCCGCCTCTGATTCGCCAGCTCTGATTCCCCGCCTCTGATTCCCCGCATCTGATTCCCTGCCTCTGATTCCCCGCCTCTGATTCCCCATCTCTGATTCACCGCCTTTGATTCGCCACCTCTGATTCCCCATATCTGATTCCCCACCTCTGTTTCCCGGCCTCTGATTCACCGCCTCTGATTCTCCATATCTCATTCCCCGCCTCTGAATCCCCATCTCTGATTCCCGGACTCTGATTCCCCACCTCTGATTCCCGGCCTCTTATTCCCAGCATCTGATTCCCGGCCTCTGATACCCGGCCTCTGATTCCCCGCTTCTGATTCTGATTCCCTGCCTCTGATTCCCCATCTCTGATTCCGCACATCTGATTCCCTGCCTCTGATTCCCCCCCTCTGATTCCCCATATCTGATTCCCCGCCTCTGTTTCCCCGCCTCTGATTCCCCGCCTCTGTTTCCCTATATCTAATTCCCCACCTCTGATGCCCCAACTCTGATTCCCCGCCTCTGATTCCCCAGCTCTGATTCCCCGCCTCTGATTCCCCGCATCCGATTCCCAATATCTGATTCCCCGCCTCTGTTTCCCCGCCTCTGATTCCCCGCCTCTGTTTTCCCATATCTGATTCCCCGCCTCTGATTCCCAATTATGATTCCCCGCCTCTGATTCCCCAGCTCTGATTCCCTGCGTCTGATTCCCTGCGTTCTATTCCCTGCCTCTGATTCCCCGCCTGTGATTCCCCATCACTGATTCACCACCTCTGATTCCCCACCTCTGATTCCCCATATCTAATTCCCCGCCTCTGTTTGCCCGCCTCTGATTCCCCGCCTCTGTTTCCCCATATCTGATTCCCCGTCTCTGAATCCCCAACTCTGATTCCCTGCCTCTGATTACCCAGCTCTGATTCCCCGCCTTTGATTCCCCCCGTCTGATTCCCAGCCTCTGAATCCCCGTGTCTGATTTCCTGCCTCTGATTCCCCGCCTCTGATTCGCCATCTCTGATTCCTCTGATTCCCCACATCTGATTCCCCATCTCTGATTCCGCACATCCGATTCCCTGCCTCTGATTCCCCAACTCTGATTCCCCACCTCTGATTCCCCAGCTCTGATTCCCCGCCTCAGATTCCCCGCGTCTGATTCCCTGCCTCTGAATCCCCGCCTCTGATTCCCCATCTCTGATTCCCCACCTTTGATTCCCCGTGTCTGATTCCCTGCCTCTGATTCCCCGCCTCTGAATCCCAGCCTCTGATTCCCCATATCTGATTCCCCGCCTCTGATTCCCTGCCTCTGATTCCCCAGCTCTGATTCCCCGCCTTTGATTCCCCCCGTCTGATTCCCAGCCTCTGAATCCCCGTGTCTGATTTCCTGCCTCTGATTCCCCGCCTCTGATTCCCCATCTCTGATTCACCGCCTCTGATTCCCCATCTCTGAATCCCCACCTCTGATTCCCCGTGTCTGATTCCCCGTGTCTGATTCCCTGCCTCTGATTCCACGCCTCTGATTCCCCATATCTGATGCCCTGCCACTGATTCCCCGCCTCTGATTCCCCATCTCTGATTCACCACCTCTGATTCCCGGCCTCTGATTGCCCACCTCTGATTCCCCGCCTCTGATTCGCCAGCTATGATTCCCCCCCTCTGATTCCCCGCGTCTGATTCCCCGCCTCTGATTCCCCAACTCTAATACCCCGCCTCTGATTCCCCAGCTCTGATTCCCCTCCTCTGATTCCCCGCATCTGATTCCCTGCCTCTGATTCCCCGCCTCTGATTCCAGGCCTCTGATTCCCAACCTCTGATTCCCCACCTCTGATTCCCCATATCTGATTCCCCGCCTCTGTTTCACCGCCTCTGATTCCCCGCCTCTGTTTCCCCATATCTGATTCCCCGCATCTGATTCCCCAACTCTGATTCCCCGCCTGTGATTCCCCAGCTCTAATTCCACGCCTCTGATTCCCCATATCTGATTCCCATCCTCTGATTGCCCACCTCTGATTCCCCGCCTCTGATTCGCCAGCTCTGATTCCCCGCCTCGGATTCCCCGCATCTGATTCCCTGCCTCTGATTCCCCACCTCTGATTCCCCATATCTGATTCACAACTATGATTCCCCGCCTCTGGTTCCCCAGCTCTGATTCCCCGCCTCTGATTCCCCGCGTTCTATTCCCTGCCTTTGATTCCCCGCCTGTGATTCCCCATCTCTGATTCCCCATCTCTGATTCCCCACCTTTGATTCCCCGTGTCTGATTCCCCGCCTCTGATTCCCCGCGTTCTATTCCCTGCCTTTGATTCCCCGCCTGTGATTCCCCATCTCTGATTCCCCATCTCTGATTCCCCACCTTTGATTCCCCGTGTCTGATTCCCTGCCTCTGATTCCCCGCCTCTGATTCCCCACCTCTGATTCCCTGCCACTGATTCCCTGCCCCTGATTCGCCACCTCTGATTCCACATATCTGATTCCCCGCCTCCATTTCCCCATATCTGATTCCCCGCCTCTGATTCCCCAACTCTGATTCCCCGCCTCTGATTCCCCAGCTCTGATTCCCCGACTCTGATTCCCGGCGTCCGATTCCCTGCCTCTGATTCCCCGCCTCTGATTCCCCATCTCTGATTCCCCGCCTCTGATTCCCCGTGTCTGATTCCCTGCCTCTGATTCCCCGCCTCTGATTCCCCGCCTCTGATTCCCTGCCACTGATTCCCTGCCCCTGATTCCCCACCACTGATTCCCCATATCTGATTCCCCGCCTCTGTTTCCCCGCCTCTGATTCCCCGCCTCTGATTCCCCATATCTGATTCCCTGCCTCTGATTCCCCAACTCTGATTCCCCGCCTCTGATTCCCCAGCTCTGAATCCCCGCCTCTGATTCCCCGTGTCTGATTCCCTGCCTCTGATTCCCCATCTCTGATTCCCCGCCTCTGATTCCCCGTGTCTGATTCCCTGCCTCTGATTCCCCGCCTCTGATTCCCCACCTCTGATTCCCTGCCACTGATTCCCTGCCCCTGATTCGCCACCTCTGATTCCACATATCTGATTCCCCGCCTCTGTTTCCCCGACTCTGATTCCCTTCCTCTGATTCCGAACCTCTGATTCCACACCTCTGATTCCCCATATCTGATTCCCCGCCTCCATTTCCCCATATCTGATTCCCCGCCTCTGATTCCCCAACTCTGATTCCCCGCCTCTGATTCCACAGCTCTGATTCCCCGACTCTGATTCCCGGCGTCCGATTCCCTGCCTCTGATTCCCCGCCTCTGATTCCCCATCTCTGATTCCCCGCCTCTGATACCCCGTGTCTGATTCCCTGCCTCTGATTCCCCGCCTCTGATTCCCCGCCTCTGATTCCCTGCCACTGATTCCCTGCCCCTGATTCCCCACCACTGATTCCCCATATCTGATTCCCCGCCTCTGTTTCCCCGCCTCTGATTCCCCGCCTCTGATTCCCCATATCTGATTCCCTGCCTCTGATTCCCCAACTCTGATTCCCCGCCTCTGATTCCCCAGCTCTGAATCCCCGCCTCTGATTCCCCGTGTCTGATTCCCTGCCTCTGATTCCCCACCTCTGATTCCCTATATTTGATTCCCCGCCTCTGTTTCCCCGCCTCTGATTCCCCGCCTCTGATTCCCCATATCTGATTCCCCGCCTCTGATTGCCCACCTCTGATTCCCCGCCTCTGATTCGCCAGCTCTGATTCCCCGCCTCTGATTCCCCGCATCTGATTCCCTGCCTCTGATTCCCCGCCTCTGATTCCCCATCTCTGATTCACCGCCTTTGATTCGCCACCTCTGATTCCCCATATCTGATTCCCCACCTCTGTTTCCCGGCCTCTGATTCACCGCCTCTGATTCTCCATATCTCATTCCCCGCCTCTGAATCCCCATCTCTGATTCCCGGACTCTGATTCCCCACCTCTGATTCCCGGCCTCTTATTCCCAGCATCTGATTCCCGGCCTCTGATACCCGGCCTCTGATTCCCCGCTTCTGATTCTGATTCCCTGCCTCTGATTCCCCATCTCTGATTCCGCACATCTGATTCCCTGCCTCTGATTCCCCCCCTCTGATTCCCCATATCTGATTCCCCGCCTCTGTTTCCCCGCCTCTGATTCCCCGCCTCTGTTTCCCTATATCTAATTCCCCACCTCTGATGCCCCAACTCTGATTCCCCGCCTCTGATTCCCCAGCTCTGATTCCCCGCCTCTGATTCCCCGCATCCGATTCCCAATATCTGATTCCCCGCCTCTGTTTCCCCGCCTCTGATTCCCCGCCTCTGTTTTCCCATATCTGATTCCCCGCCTCTGATTCCCAATTATGATTCCCCGCCTCTGATTCCCCAGCTCTGATTCCCTGCGTCTGATTCCCTGCGTTCTATTCCCTGCCTCTGATTCCCCGCCTGTGATTCCCCATCACTGATTCACCACCTCTGATTCCCCACCTCTGATTCCCCATATCTAATTCCCCGCCTCTGTTTGCCCGCCTCTGATTCCCCGCCTCTGTTTCCCCATATCTGATTCCCCGTCTCTGAATCCCCAACTCTGATTCCCTGCCTCTGATTACCCAGCTCTGATTCCCCGCCTTTGATTCCCCCCGTCTGATTCCCAGCCTCTGAATCCCCGTGTCTGATTTCCTGCCTCTGATTCCCCGCCTCTGATTCGCCATCTCTGATTCCTCTGATTCCCCACATCTGATTCCCCATCTCTGATTCCGCACATCCGATTCCCTGCCTCTGATTCCCCAACTCTGATTCCCCACCTCTGATTCCCCAGCTCTGATTCCCCGCCTCAGATTCCCCGCGTCTGATTCCCTGCCTCTGAATCCCCGCCTCTGATTCCCCATCTCTGATTCCCCACCTTTGATTCCCCGTGTCTGATTCCCTGCCTCTGATTCCCCGCCTCTGAATCCCAGCCTCTGATTCCCCATATCTGATTCCCCGCCTCTGATTCCCTGCCTCTGATTCCCCAGCTCTGATTCCCCGCCTTTGATTCCCCCCGTCTGATTCCCAGCCTCTGAATCCCCGTGTCTGATTTCCTGCCTCTGATTCCCCGCCTCTGATTCCCCATCTCTGATTCACCGCCTCTGATTCCCCATCTCTGAATCCCCACCTCTGATTCCCCGTGTCTGATTCCCCGTGTCTGATTCCCTGCCTCTGATTCCACGCCTCTGATTCCCCATATCTGATGCCCTGCCACTGATTCCCCGCCTCTGATTCCCCATCTCTGATTCACCACCTCTGATTCCCGGCCTCTGATTGCCCACCTCTGATTCCCCGCCTCTGATTCGCCAGCTATGATTCCCCCCCTCTGATTCCCCGCGTCTGATTCCCCGCCTCTGATTCCCCAACTCTAATACCCCGCCTCTGATTCCCCAGCTCTGATTCCCCTCCTCTGATTCCCCGCATCTGATTCCCTGCCTCTGATTCCCCGCCTCTGATTCCAGGCCTCTGATTCCCAACCTCTGATTCCCCACCTCTGATTCCCCATATCTGATTCCCCGCCTCTGTTTCACCGCCTCTGATTCCCCGCCTCTGTTTCCCCATATCTGATTCCCCGCATCTGATTCCCCAACTCTGATTCCCCGCCTGTGATTCCCCAGCTCTAATTCCCCGCCTCTGATTCCCCATATCTGATTCCCATCCTCTGATTGCCCACCTCTGATTCCCCGCCTCTGATTCGCCAGCTCTGATTCCCCGCCTCGGATTCCCCGCATCTGATTCCCTGCCTCTGATTCCCCACCTCTGATTCCCCATATCTGATTCACAACTATGATTCCCCGCCTCTGGTTCCCCAGCTCTGATTCCCCGCCTCTGATTCCCCGCGTTCTATTCCCTGCCTTTGATTCCCCGCCTGTGATTCCCCATCTCTGATTCCCCATCTCTGATTCCCCACCTTTGATTCCCCGTGTCTGATTCCCCGCCTCTGATTCCCCGCGTTCTATTCCCTGCCTTTGATTCCCCGCCTGTGATTCCCCATCTCTGATTCCCCATCTCTGATTCCCCACCTTTGATTCCCCGTGTCTGATTCCCTGCCTCTGATTCCCCGCCTCTGATTCCCCACCTCTGATTCCCTGCCACTGATTCCCTGCCCCTGATTCGCCACCTCTGATTCCACATATCTGATTCCCCGCCTCCATTTCCCCATATCTGATTCCCCGCCTCTGATTCCCCAACTCTGATTCCCCGCCTCTGATTCCCCAGCTCTGATTCCCCGACTCTGATTCCCGGCGTCCGATTCCCTGCCTCTGATTCCCCGCCTCTGATTCCCCATCTCTGATTCCCCGCCTCTGATTCCCCGTGTCTGATTCCCTGCCTCTGATTCCCCGCCTCTGATTCCCCGCCTCTGATTCCCTGCCACTGATTCCCTGCCCCTGATTCCCCACCACTGATTCCCCATATCTGATTCCCCGCCTCTGTTTCCCCGCCTCTGATTCCCCGCCTCTGATTCCCCATATCTGATTCCCTGCCTCTGATTCCCCAACTCTGATTCCCCGCCTCTGATTCCCCAGCTCTGAATCCCCGCCTCTGATTCCCCGTGTCTGATTCCCTGCCTCTGATTCCCGATCTCTGATTCCCCGCCTCTGATTCCCCGTGTCTGATTCCCTGCCTCTGATTCCCCGCCTCTGATTCCCCACCTCTGATTCCCTGCCACTGATTCCCTGCCCCTGATTCGCCACCTCTGATTCCACATATCTGATTCCCCGCCTCTGTTTCCCCGACTCTGATTCCCTTCCTCTGATTCCGAACCTCTGATTCCACACCTCTGATTCCCCATATCTGATTCCCCGCCTCCATTTCCCCATATCTGATTCCCCGCCTCTGATTCCCCAACTCTGATTCCCCGCCTCTGATTCCACAGCTCTGATTCCCCGACTCTGATTCCCGGCGTCCGATTCCCTGTCTCTGATTCCCCGCCTCTGATTCCCCGTGTCTGATTCCCTGCCTCTGATTCCCCGCCTCTGATTCCCCGCCTCTGATTCCCTGCCACTGATTCCCTGCCCCTGATTCCCCACCACTGATTCCCCATATCTGATTCCCCGCCTCTGTTTCCCCGCCTCTGATTCCCCGCCTCTGATTCCCCATATCTGATTCCCTGCCTCTGATTCCCCAACTCTGATTCCCCGCCTCTGATTCCCCAGCTCTGAATCCCCGCCTCTGATTCCCCGTGTCTGATTCCCTGCCTCTGATTCCCCACCTCTGATTCCCTATATTTGATTCCCCGCCTCTGTTTCCCCGCCTCTGATTCCCCGCCTCTGATTCCCCATATCTGATTCCCCGCCTCTGATTGCCCACCTCTGATTCCCCGCCTCTGATTCGCCAGCTCTGATTCCCCGCCTCTGATTCCCCGCATCTGATTCCCTGCCTCTGATTCCCCGCCTCTGATTCCCCATCTCTGATTCACCGCCTTTGATTCGCCACCTCTGATTCCCCATATCTGATTCCCCACCTCTGTTTCCCGGCCTCTGATTCACCGCCTCTGATTCTCCATATCTCATTCCCCGCCTCTGAATCCCCATCTCTGATTCCCGGACTCTGATTCCCCACCTCTGATTCCCGGCCTCTTATTCCCAGCATCTGATTCCCGGCCTCTGATACCCGGCCTCTGATTCCCCGCTTCTGATTCTGATTCCCTGCCTCTGATTCCCCATCTCTGATTCCGCACATCTGATTCCCTGCCTCTGATTCCCCCCCTCTGATTCCCCATATCTGATTCCCCGCCTCTGTTTCCCCGCCTCTGATTCCCCGCCTCTGTTTCCCTATATCTAATTCCCCACCTCTGATGCCCCAACTCTGATTCCCCGCCTCTGATTCCCCAGCTCTGATTCCCCGCCTCTGATTCCCCGCATCCGATTCCCAATATCTGATTCCCCGCCTCTGTTTCCCCGCCTCTGATTCCCCGCCTCTGTTTTCCCATATCTGATTCCCCGCCTCTGATTCCCAATTATGATTCCCCGCCTCTGATTCCCCAGCTCTGATTCCCTGCGTCTGATTCCCTGCGTTCTATTCCCTGCCTCTGATTCCCCGCCTGTGATTCCCCATCACTGATTCACCACCTCTGATTCCCCACCTCTGATTCCCCATATCTAATTCCCCGCCTCTGTTTGCCCGCCTCTGATTCCCCGCCTCTGTTTCCCCATATCTGATTCCCCGTCTCTGAATCCCCAACTCTGATTCCCTGCCTCTGATTACCCAGCTCTGATTCCCCGCCTTTGATTCCCCCCGTCTGATTCCCAGCCTCTGAATCCCCGTGTCTGATTTCCTGCCTCTGATTCCCCGCCTCTGATTCGCCATCTCTGATTCCTCTGATTCCCCACATCTGATTCCCCATCTCTGATTCCGCACATCCGATTCCCTGCCTCTGATTCCCCAACTCTGATTCCCCACCTCTGATTCCCCAGCTCTGATTCCCCGCCTCAGATTCCCCGCGTCTGATTCCCTGCCTCTGAATCCCCGCCTCTGATTCCCCATCTCTGATTCCCCACCTTTGATTCCCCGTGTCTGATTCCCTGCCTCTGATTCCCCGCCTCTGAATCCCAGCCTCTGATTCCCCATATCTGATTCCCCGCCTCTGATTCCCTGCCTCTGATTCCCCAGCTCTGATTCCCCGCCTTTGATTCCCCCCGTCTGATTCCCAGCCTCTGAATCCCCGTGTCTGATTTCCTGCCTCTGATTCCCCGCCTCTGATTCCCCATCTCTGATTCACCGCCTCTGATTCCCCATCTCTGAATCCCCACCTCTGATTCCCCGTGTCTGATTCCCCGTGTCTGATTCCCTGCCTCTGATTCCACGCCTCTGATTCCCCATATCTGATGCCCTGCCACTGATTCCCCGCCTCTGATTCCCCATCTCTGATTCACCACCTCTGATTCCCGGCCTCTGATTGCCCACCTCTGATTCCCCGCCTCTGATTCGCCAGCTATGATTCCCCCCCTCTGATTCCCCGCGTCTGATTCCCCGCCTCTGATTCCCCAACTCTAATACCCCGCCTCTGATTCCCCAGCTCTGATTCCCCTCCTCTGATTCCCCGCATCTGATTCCCTGCCTCTGATTCCCCGCCTCTGATTCCAGGCCTCTGATTCCCAACCTCTGATTCCCCACCTCTGATTCCCCATATCTGATTCCCCGCCTCTGTTTCACCGCCTCTGATTCCCCGCCTCTGTTTCCCCATATCTGATTCCCCGCATCTGATTCCCCAACTCTGATTCCCCGCCTGTGATTCCCCAGCTCTAATTCCCCGCCTCTGATTCCCCATATCTGATTCCCATCCTCTGATTGCCCACCTCTGATTCCCCGCCTCTGATTCGCCAGCTCTGATTCCCCGCCTCGGATTCCCCGCATCTGATTCCCTGCCTCTGATTCCCCACCTCTGATTCCCCATATCTGATTCACAACTATGATTCCCCGCCTCTGGTTCCCCAGCTCTGATTCCCCGCCTCTGATTCCCCGCGTTCTATTCCCTGCCTTTGATTCCCCGCCTGTGATTCCCCATCTCTGATTCCCCATCTCTGATTCCCCACCTTTGATTCCCCGTGTCTGATTCCCCGCCTCTGATTCCCCGCGTTCTATTCCCTGCCTTTGATTCCCCGCCTGTGATTCCCCATCTCTGATTCCCCATCTCTGATTCCCCACCTTTGATTCCCCGTGTCTGATTCCCTGCCTCTGATTCCCCGCCTCTGATTCCCCACCTCTGATTCCCTGCCACTGATTCCCTGCCCCTGATTCGCCACCTCTGATTCCACATATCTGATTCCCCGCCTCCATTTCCCCATATCTGATTCCCCGCCTCTGATTCCCCAACTCTGATTCCCCGCCTCTGATTCCCCAGCTCTGATTCCCCGACTCTGATTCCCGGCGTCCGATTCCCTGCCTCTGATTCCCCGCCTCTGATTCCCCATCTCTGATTCCCCGCCTCTGATTCCCCGTGTCTGATTCCCTGCCTCTGATTCCCCGCCTCTGATTCCCCGCCTCTGATTCCCTGCCACTGATTCCCTGCCCCTGATTCCCCACCACTGATTCCCCATATCTGATTCCCCGCCTCTGTTTCCCCGCCTCTGATTCCCCGCCTCTGATTCCCCATATCTGATTCCCTGCCTCTGATTCCCCAACTCTGATTCCCCGCCTCTGATTCCCCAGCTCTGAATCCCCGCCTCTGATTCCCCGTGTCTGATTCCCTGCCTCTGATTCCCCATCTCTGATTCCCCGCCTCTGATTCCCCGTGTCTGATTCCCTGCCTCTGATTCCCCGCCTCTGATTCCCCACCTCTGATTCCCTGCCACTGATTCCCTGCCCCTGATTCGCCACCTCTGATTCCACATATCTGATTCCCCGCCTCTGTTTCCCCGACTCTGATTCCCTTCCTCTGATTCCGAACCTCTGATTCCACACCTCTGATTCCCCATATCTGATTCCCCGCCTCCATTTCCCCATATCTGATTCCCCGCCTCTGATTCCCCAACTCTGATTCCCCGCCTCTGATTCCACAGCTCTGATTCCCCGACTCTGATTCCCGGCGTCCGATTCCCTGCCTCTGATTCCCCGCCTCTGATTCCCCATCTCTGATTCCCCGCCTCTGATACCCCGTGTCTGATTCCCTGCCTCTGATTCCCCGCCTCTGATTCCCCGCCTCTGATTCCCTGCCACTGATTCCCTGCCCCTGATTCCCCACCACTGATTCCCCATATCTGATTCCCCGCCTCTGTTTCCCCGCCTCTGATTCCCCGCCTCTGATTCCCCATATCTGATTCCCTGCCTCTGATTCCCCAACTCTGATTCCCCGCCTCTGATTCCCCAGCTCTGAATCCCCGCCTCTGATTCCCCGTGTCTGATTCCCTGCCTCTGATTCCCCACCTCTGATTCCCTATATTTGATTCCCCGCCTCTGTTTCCCCGCCTCTGATTCCCCGCCTCTGATTCCCCATATCTGATTCCCCGCCTCTGATTGCCCACCTCTGATTCCCCGCCTCTGATTCGCCAGCTCTGATTCCCCGCCTCTGATTCCCCGCATCTGATTCCCTGCCTCTGATTCCCCGCCTCTGATTCCCCATCTCTGATTCACCGCCTTTGATTCGCCACCTCTGATTCCCCATATCTGATTCCCCACCTCTGTTTCCCGGCCTCTGATTCACCGCCTCTGATTCTCCATATCTCATTCCCCGCCTCTGAATCCCCATCTCTGATTCCCGGACTCTGATTCCCCACCTCTGATTCCCGGCCTCTTATTCCCAGCATCTGATTCCCGGCCTCTGATACCCGGCCTCTGATTCCCCGCTTCTGATTCTGATTCCCTGCCTCTGATTCCCCATCTCTGATTCCGCACATCTGATTCCCTGCCTCTGATTCCCCCCCTCTGATTCCCCATATCTGATTCCCCGCCTCTGTTTCCCCGCCTCTGATTCCCCGCCTCTGTTTCCCTATATCTAATTCCCCACCTCTGATGCCCCAACTCTGATTCCCCGCCTCTGATTCCCCAGCTCTGATTCCCCGCCTCTGATTCCCCGCATCCGATTCCCAATATCTGATTCCCCGCCTCTGTTTCCCCGCCTCTGATTCCCCGCCTCTGTTTTCCCATATCTGATTCCCCGCCTCTGATTCCCAATTATGATTCCCCGCCTCTGATTCCCCAGCTCTGATTCCCTGCGTCTGATTCCCTGCGTTCTATTCCCTGCCTCTGATTCCCCGCCTGTGATTCCCCATCACTGATTCACCACCTCTGATTCCCCACCTCTGATTCCCCATATCTAATTCCCCGCCTCTGTTTGCCCGCCTCTGATTCCCCGCCTCTGTTTCCCCATATCTGATTCCCCGTCTCTGAATCCCCAACTCTGATTCCCTGCCTCTGATTACCCAGCTCTGATTCCCCGCATTTGATTCCCCCCGTCTGATTCCCAGCCTCTGAATCCCCGTGTCTGATTTCCTGCCTCTGATTCCCCGCCTCTGATTCGCCATCTCTGATTCCTCTGATTCCCCACATCTGATTCCCCATCTCTGATTCCGCACATCCGATTCCCTGCCTCTGATTCCCCAACTCTGATTCCCCACCTCTGATTCCCCAGCTCTGATTCCCCGCCTCAGATTCCCCGCGTCTGATTCCCTGCCTCTGAATCCCCGCCTCTGATTCCCCATCTCTGATTCCCCACCTTTGATTCCCCGTGTCTGATTCCCTGCCTCTGATTCCCCGCCTCTGAATCCCAGCCTCTGATTCCCCATATCTGATTCCCCGCCTCTGATTCCCTGCCTCTGATTCCCCAGCTCTGATTCCCCGCCTTTGATTCCCCCCGTCTGATTCCCAGCCTCTGAATCCCCGTGTCTGATTTCCTGCCTCTGATTCCCCGCCTCTGATTCCCCATCTCTGATTCACCGCCTCTGATTCCCCATCTCTGAATCCCCACCTCTGATTCCCCGTGTCTGATTCCCCGTGTCTGATTCCCTGCCTCTGATTCCACGCCTCTGATTCCCCATATCTGATGCCCTGCCACTGATTCCCCGCCTCTGATTCCCCATCTCTGATTCACCACCTCTGATTCCCGGCCTCTGATTGCCCACCTCTGATTCCCCGCCTCTGATTCGCCAGCTATGATTCCCCCCCTCTGATTCCCCGCGTCTGATTCCCCGCCTCTGATTCCCCAACTCTAATACCCCGCCTCTGATTCCCCAGCTCTGATTCCCCTCCTCTGATTCCCCGCATCTGATTCCCTGCCTCTGATTCCCCGCCTCTGATTCCAGGCCTCTGATTCCCAACCTCTGATTCCCCACCTCTGATTCCCCATATCTGATTCCCCGCCTCTGTTTCACCGCCTCTGATTCCCCGCCTCTGTTTCCCCATATCTGATTCCCCGCATCTGATTCCCCAACTCTGATTCCCCGCCTGTGATTCCCCAGCTCTAATTCCCCGCCTCTGATTCCCCATATCTGATTCCCATCCTCTGATTGCCCACCTCTGATTCCCCGCCTCTGATTCGCCAGCTCTGATTCCCCGCCTCGGATTCCCCGCATCTGATTCCCTGCCTCTGATTCCCCACCTCTGATTCCCCATATCTGATTCACAACTATGATTCCCCGCCTCTGGTTCCCCAGCTCTGATTCCCCGCCTCTGATTCCCCGCGTTCTATTCCCTGCCTTTGATTCCCCGCCTGTGATTCCCCATCTCTGATTCCCCATCTCTGATTCCCCACCTTTGATTCCCCGTGTCTGATTCCCTGCCTCTGATTCCCCGCCTCTGAATCCCAGCCTCTGATTCCCCATATCTGATTCCCCGCCTCTGATTCCCTGCCTCTGAATCCCCAGCTCTGATTCCCCGCCTTTGATTCCCCCCGTCTGATTCCCAGCCTCTGAATCCCCGTGTCTGATTTCCTGCCTCTGATTCCCCGCCTCTGATTCCCCATCTCTGATTCACCGCCTCTGATTCCCCATCTCTGAATCCCCACCTCTGATTCCCCGTGTCTGATTCCCTGTGTCTGATTCCCTGCCTCTGATTCCACGCCTCTGATTCCCCATATCTGATGCCCTGCCACTGATTCCCCGCCTCTGATTCCCCATCTCTGATTCACCACCTCTGATTCCCGGCCTCTGATTGCCCACCTCTGATTCCCCGCCTCTGATTCGCCAGCTATGATTCCCCCCCTCTGATTCCCCGCGTCTGATTCCCCGCCTCTGATTCCCCAACTCTAATACCCCGCCTCTGATTCCCCAGCTCTGATTCCCCTCCTCTGATTCCCCGCATCTGATTCCCTGCCTCTGATTCCCCGCCTCTGATTCCAGGCCTCTGATTCCCAACCTCTGATTCCCCACCTCTGATTCCCCATATCTGATTCCCCGCCTCTGTTTCACCGCCTCTGATTCCCCGCCTCTGTTTCCCCATATCTGATTCCCCGCATCTGATTCCCCAACTCTGATTCCCCGCCTGTGATTCCCCAGCTCTAATTCCCCGCCTCTGATTCCCCATATCTGATTCCCATCCTCTGATTGCCCACCTCTGATTCCCCGCCTCTGATTCGCCAGCTCTGATTCCCCGCCTCGGATTCCCCGCATCTGATTCCCTGCCTCTGATTCCCCACCTCTGATTCCCCATATCTGATTCACAACTATGATTCCCCGCCTCTGGTTCCCCAGCTCTGATTCCCCGCCTCTGATTCCCCGCGTTCTATTCCCTGCCTCTGATTCCCCGCCTGTGATTCCCCATCTCTGATTCACCACCTCTGATTCCCCACCTCTGATTCCCCATATCTAATTGCCCGCCAATGTTTGCCCGCCTCTGATTCCCCGCCTCTGTTTCCCCATATCTGATTCCCCGTGTCTGATTCCCTGCCTCTGATTCCCCGCCTCTGATTCCCCGCCTCTGATTCCCTGCCACTGATTCCCTGCCCCTGATACCCCACCTCTGATTCCCCATATCTAATTCCCTGCCTCTGTTTCCCCGCCTCTGATTCCCCGCCTCTGATTCCCCGCCTCTGATTCCCCATCTCTGATTCCCCACCTCTGATTCCCCGTGTCTGATTCCCTGCCTCTGATTCCCCGCCTCTGAATCCCAGCCTCTGATTCCCCATATCTGATTCCCCGCCTCTGATTCCCTGCCTCTGATTCCCCAGCTCTGATTCCCCGCCTTTGATTCCCCCCGTCTGATTCCCAGCCTCTGAATCCCCGTGTCTGATTTCCTGCCTCTGATTCCCCGCCTCTGATTCCCCATCTCTGATTCACCGCCTCTGATTCCCCATCTCTGATTCCCCACCTCTGATTCCCCGTGTCTGATTCCCCGTGTCTGATTCCCTGCCTCTGATTCCACGCCTCTGATTCCCCATATCTGATTCCCTGCCACTGATTCCCCGCCTCTGATTCCCCATCTCTGATTCACCACCTCTGATTCCCGGCCTCTGATTGCCCACCTCTGATTCCCCGCCTCTGATTCGCCAGCTATGATTCCCCCCCTCTGATTCCCCGCGTCTGATTCCCCGCCTCTGATTCCCCAACTCTAATACCCCGCCTCTGATTCCCCAGCTCTGATTCCCCTCCTCTGATTCCCCGCATCTGATTCCCTGCCTCTGATTCCCCGCCTCTGATTCCAGGCCTCTGATTCCCAACCTCTGATTCCCCATCTCTGATTCCCCATATCTGATTCCCCGCCTCTGTTTCACCACCTCTGATTCCCCGCCTCTGTTTCCCCATATCTGATTCCCCACCTCTGATTCCCCAACTCTGATTCCCCGCCTGTGATTCCCCAGC
The DNA here is from genome assembly GCF_036971445.1 of Narcine bancroftii. Classification (NCBI taxonomy): domain Eukaryota; kingdom Metazoa; phylum Chordata; class Chondrichthyes; order Torpediniformes; family Narcinidae; genus Narcine; species Narcine bancroftii. Next base: position 195,631 of record NW_027211886.1, read on the forward strand.
TCTAATTCCCCGCCTCTGATTCCCCATATCTGATTCCCATCCTCTGATTGCCCACCTCTGATTCCCCGCCTCTGATTCGCCAGCTCTGATTCCCCGCCTCTGATTCCCCGCATCTGATTCCCTGCCTCTGATTCCCCGCCTCTGATTCCCCATCTCTGATTCCCCGCCTGTGATTCCCCAGCTCTGATTCCCAGCCTCTGATTCCCCGTGTTTGATCCCCTGCCTCTGATTACCTTCCTCTGATTCCCGGCCTCTGATACCCCGCTTCTGATTCTGATTCCCTGCCTCTGATTCCCCATCTCTGATTCACCACATCTAATTCCCTGCCTCTGATTCCACGCCCCTGATTCCCCACCTCTGATTCCCCATATCTGAATCCCCGCCTCTGTTTCCACGCCTCTGATTCCCTGCCTCTGATTCCCAACCTCTGATTCCCCAACCCTGATTCCCCATATCTGATTCCCCGCCTCTGTTTCCCTGCCTCTGATTCTCCGCCCCTGTTTCCCCATATCTGATTCCCCGCCTCTGATTCCCCAACTCTGATTCCCCACCTCTGATTCCCCAGCTCTGATTCCCCGCCTCTGATTCCCCGTGTTTGATTCATTGCCTCTGATTCCCCGCCTCTGATTCCCCATCTCTGATTCACCGCCTTTGATTCGACACCTCTGATTCCCCATATCTGATTCCCCACCTCTGTTACCCCGCCTCTGATTCCCCGCCTCTGATTCCCCATATATCATTCCCCGCCTCTGAATCCCCATCTCTGATTCCCGGACTCTGATTCCCCACCTCTGATTCCCGGCCTCTTATTCCCGGCATCTGAATCCCGGCCTCTTATTCCCGGCCTCTGATTCCCCGCTTCTGATTCTGATTCCCTGCCTCTGATTCCCCATCTCTGATTCCGCACATCTGATTCCCTGCCTCTGATTCCCCACCTCTGATTCCCCATATCTGATTCCCCACCTCTGTTTCCCTGCCTCTGATTCCCCGCCTCTGTTTCCCCATATCTAATTCCCCACCTCTGATGCCCCAACTCTGATACCCCGCCTCTGATTCCCCAGCTCTGATTCCCCGCCTCTGATTCCCCGCATCCGATTCCCCATATCTGATTCCCCGCCTCTGTTTCCCCGCCTTTGATTCCCCGCCTCTGTTTCCCCATATCTGATTCCCCGCCTCTGATTCCCAACTATGATTCCCCGCCTCTGATTCCCCAGCTCTGATTCCCCGCCTCTGATTCCCCGCGTTCTATTCCCGGCCTCTGATTCCCCGCCTGTGATTCCCCATCTCTGATTCACCACTTCTGATTCCCCACCTCTGATTCCCCATATCTAATTCCCCGCCTCTGTTTGCCCGCCTCTGATTCCCCGCCTCTGTTTCCCCATATCTGATTCCCCGTGTCTGATTCCCTGCCTCTGATTCCCCGCCTCAGATTCCCCGCCTCTGATTCCCTGCCACTGATTCCCTGCCCCTGATACCCCACCTCTGATTCCCCATATCTAATTCCCTGCCTCTGTTTCCCCGCCTCTGATTCCCCGCCTCTGATTCCCCGCCTCTGATTCCCCGCCTCTGATTCCCCAACTCTGATTCCCCGCCTCTGATTCCCCAGCTCTGATACCCGCCTCTGATTCCCCGCGTCTGTTTCCCCGCCTCTGATTCCCTGCCTCTGTTTCCCCATATCTAAGTCCCCGACTCTGATTCCCCAACTCTGATTCCCCACCTCTGATTCCCCAGCTCTGATTCCCCGCCTCTGATTCCCCGCATCTGATTCCCTGCATCTGATTCCCAGCCTCTGATTCCCTGCCTCTGATTCCCAACCTCTGATTCCCCACCTCTGATTCCCCATATCTGATTCCCCGCCTCTGCTTCCCCGCCTCTGATTCCCCGCCTCTGTTTCCCCATATCTGATTCCCCGCCTCTGCTTCCCCGCCTCTGATTCCCCGCCTCTGTTTCCCCATATCTGATTCCCGGCCTCTGATTCCCCGCCTCTGATTCCCCAACTCTGAATCCCCGCCTCTGATTCCCCAGCTCTGATTCCACGCCTCTGATTCCCCGTGTTTGATTCCCTGCGTCTGATTCCCTGCCATGATTCCCCATCTCTGATTCACCGCCTTTAAATCGCCACCTCTGATTCCCCATATCTGATTCCCCTCCTCTGTTTCCCCGCCTCTGATTCCCAACCTCTGATTCCACACCTCTGATTCCCCATATCTGATTCCCCGCCTCTGTTTCCCCGCCTCTGATTCCCCGCCCCTGTTTCCCCATATCTGATTCCCCACCTCTGATTCTCCTACTCTGCTTCCCCGCCTCTGATTCCCCAGCTCTGATTCCCCGCCTCTGATTCCCCATTTTTGATTCGCTGCCTCTGATTCCCCGCCTCTGATTCCCCATCTCTGATTCACCGCCTTTGATTTGCCACCTCTGTTTCCCCATATCTGATTCCCCACCTCTGTTTCCCCGCCTCTGATTCCCCGCCTCTGATTCCCCATATCTGATTCCCCGGCTCTGATTGCCCACCTCTGATTCCCCGCCTCCGATTCGCCAGCTCTGATTCCCCGCCTCTGATTCCCCGCATCTGATTCCCTGCCTCTGATTCCCCGCCTCTGATTCCCCATCTCTGATTCACCGCCTTTGATTCGCCACCTCTGATTCCCCATATCTGATTCCCCACCTCTGTTTCCCGGCCTCTGATTCCCCGCCTCTGATTCTCCATATCTCATTCCCCGCCTCTGAATCCCCATCTCTGATTCCCGGACTCTGATTCCCCACCTCTGATTCCCGGCCTCTTATTCCCAGCATCTGATTCCCGGCCTCTGATTCCCGGCCTCTGATTCCCCGCTTCTGATTCTGATTCCCTGCCTCTGATTCCCCATCTCTGATTCCGCACATCTGATTCCCTGCCTCTGATTCCCTACCTCTGATACCCCATATCTGATTCCCCGCCTCTGTTTCCCCGCCTCTGATTCCCCGCCTCTGTTTCCCTATATCAAATTCCCCAACTCTGATGCCCCAACTCTGATTCCCCGCCTCTGATTCCCCAGCTCTGATTCCCCGCCTCTGATTCCCCGCATCCGATTCCCCATATCTGATTCCCCGCCTCTGTTTCCCCGCCTCTGATTCCCCGCCTCTGTTTCCCCATATCTGATTCCCCGCCTCTGATTCCCAACTATGATTCCCTGCCTCTGATTCCCCAGCTCTGATTCCCTGCCTCTGATTCCCTGCGTTCTATTCCCTGCCTCTGATTCCCCGCCTGTGATTCCCCATCACTGATTCACCACCTCTGATTCCCCACATTTGATTCCCCATATCTAATTCCCCGCCTCTCTTTGCCCGCCTCTGATTCCCCGCCTCTGTTTCCCCATATCTGATTCCCCGTCTCTGAATCCCCAACTCTGATTCCCTGCCTCTGATTCCCCAGCTCTAATTCCCCGCCTTTGATTCCCCCCGTCTGATTCCCAGCCTCTGAATCCCCGTGTCTGATTTCCTGCCTCTGATTCCCCGCCTCTGATTCCCCATCTCTGATTCACCGCCTCTGATTCCCCACCTCTGATTCCCCATCTCTGATTCCGCACATCCGATTCCCTGCCTCTGATTCCCCAACTCTGATTCCCCGCCTCTGATTCCCCATCTCTGATTCCCCACCTCTGATTCCCCGTGTTTGATTCCCTGCCTCTGATTCCCCGCCTCTGAATACCAGCCTCTGATTCCCCATATCTGATTCCCCGCCTCTGATTCCCTGCCTCTGATTCCCCAGCTCTGATTCCCCGCCTTTGATTCCCCCCGTCTGATTCCCAGCCTCTGAATCCCCGTGTCTGATTTCCTGATTCTGATTCCCCGCCTCTGATTCCCCATCTCTGATTCACCGCCTCTGATTCCCCATCTCTGATTCCCCACCTCTGATTCCCCGTGTCTGATTCCCCGTGTCTGATTCCCTGCCTCTGATTCCACGCCTCTGATTCCCCATATCTGATTCCCTGCCACTGATTCCCCGCCTCTGATTCCCCATCTCTGATTCACCACCTCTGATTCCCGGCCTCTGATTGCCCACCTCTGATTCCCCGCCTCTGATTCGCCAGCTATGATTCCCCCCCTCTGATTCCCCGCGTCTGATTCCCCGCCTCTGATTCCCCAACTCTAATACCCCGCCTCTGATTCCCCAGCTCTGATTCCCCTCCTATGATTCCCCGCATCTGATTCCCTGCCTCTGATTCCACGCCTCTGATTCCAGGCCTCTGATTCCCAACCTCTGATTCCCCACCTCTGATTCCCAATATCTGATTCCCCGCCTCTGTTTCACCGCCTCTGATTCCCCGCCTCTGTTTCCCCGCCTGTGATTCCCCAGCTCTGATTCCCCGCCTCTGATTCTCCATATCTGATTCCCATCCTCTGATTGCCCACCTCTGATTCCCCGCCTCTGATTCGCCAGCTCTGATTCCCCGCCTCTGATTCCCCGCATCTGATTCCCTGCCTCTGATTCCCCGCCTCTGATTCCCCATCTCTGATTCCCCGCCTGTGATTCCCCAGCTCTGATTCCCCACCTCTGATTCCCCAGCTCTGATTCCCAGCCTCTGATTCCCCGTGTTTGATCCCCTGCCTCTGATTACCTTCCTCTGATTCCCGGCCACTGATATCCCGCTTCTGATTCTGATTCCCTGCCTCTGATTCCCCATCTCTGATTCAACACATATGAATCCCCGCCTCTGTTTCCACGCCTCTGATTCCCTGCCTCTGATTCCCAACCTCTGATTCCCCACCCCTGATTCCCCATATTTGATTCCCCGCCTCTGTTTCCCTGCCTCTGATTCCCCGCCCCTGTTTCCCCATATCTGATTCCCCGCCTCTGATTCCCCAACTCTGATTCCCCGCCTCTGATTCCCCAGCTCTGATTCCCCGCCTCTGATTCCCCGTGTTTGATTCCCAGCCTCTGATTCCCCGCCTCTGATTCCCCATCTCTGATTCACCGCCTTTGATTCGCCACCTCTGATTCCCCATATCTGATTCCCCACCTCTGTTACCCCGCCTCTGATTCCCCGCCTCTGATTCCCCATATATCATTCCCCGCCTCTGAATCCCCATCTCTGATTCCCGGACTCTGATTCCCCACCTCTGATTCCCGGCCTCTTATTCCCGGCATCTGAATCCCGGCCTCTGATTCCCGGCCTCTGATTCCCCGCTTCTGATTCTGATTCCCTGCCTCTGATTCCCCATCTCTGATTCCGCACATCTGATTCCCTGCCTCTGATTCCCCACCTCTGATTCCCCATATCTGATTCCCCGCCTCTGTTTCCCCGCCTCTGATTCCCCGCCTCTGTTTCCCCATATCTAATTCCCCACATCAGATGGCCCAACTCTGATACCCCGCCTCTGATTCCCCAGCTCTGATTCCCCGCCTCTGATTCCCCGCATCCGATTCCCCATATCTGATTCCCCGCCTCTGTTTCCACGCCTTTGATTCCCCGCCTCTGTTTCCCCATATCTGATTCCCCGCCTCTGATTCCCAACTATGATTCCCCGCCTCTGATTCCCCAGCTCTGATTCCCCGCCTCTGATTCCCCAGCTCTGATTCCCCGCCTCTGATTCCCCGCGTTCTATTCCCTGCCTCTGATTCCCCGCCTGTGATTCCCCATCTCTGATTCACCACCTCTGATTCCCCACCTCTGATTCCCCATATCTAATTCCCTGCCTCTGATTCCCCGCCTCTGATTCCCCGCCTCTGATTCCCTGCCACTGATTCCCTGCCCCTGATACCCCACCTCTGATTCCCCATATCTGATTCCCTGCCTCTGTTTCCCCGCCTCTGATTCCCCGCCTCTGATTCCCCATATCTGATTCCCCGCCTCTGATTCGCCAAGTCTGATTCCCCGCCTCTGATTCCCCAGCTCTGAATCCCCGCCTCTGATTCCCCGCGTCTGTTTCCCCGCCTCTGATTCCCCGCCTCTGTTTCCCCATATCTAAGTCCCCGACTCTGATTCCCCAACTCTGATTCCCCACCTCTGATTCCCCAGCTCTGATTCCCCGCCTCTGATTCCCCGCATCTGATTCCCTGCATCTGATTCCCAGCCTCTGATTCCCTGCCTCTGATTCCCAACCTCTGATTCCCCACCTCTGATTCCCCATATCTGATTCCCCGCCTCTGTTTCCCCGCCTTTGATTCCCCGCCTCTGTTTCCCCATATCTGATTCCCGGCCTCTGATTTTCCGCCTCTGATTCCCCGCCTCTGATTCCCTGCCTCTGATTCCCCATCTCCGATTCCGCACATCGGATTCCCTGCCTCTGATTCCCCGCCTCTGATTCCCCGCCTCTGATTCCCTGCTTCTGATTCCCAACCTCTGATTCCCCACCTCTGATTCCCCATATCTGATTCCCCGCCTCTGTTTCCCCGCCTCTGATTCCCCAACTCTGAATCCCCGCCTCTGATTCCCCAGCTCTGATTATCCGCCTCTGATTCCCCGTGTTTGATTCCCTGCCTCTGATTCCCTGCCCTGATTCCCCATCTCTGATACACCGCCTTTAATTCGCCACCGCTGATTCCCCATATCTGATTCCCCGCCTCTGTTTCCCCGCCTCTGATTCCCCGCCCCTGTTTCCCCATATCTGATTCCCCACCTCTGATTCTCCTACTCTGCTTCCCCGCCTCTGATTCCCCAGCTCTGATTCCCCGCCTCTGATTCCCCATTTTTGATTCCCTGCCTCTGATTCCCCGCCTCTGATTCCCCATCTCTGATTCACCGCCTTTGATTTGCCACCTCTGTTTCCCCATATCTGATTCCCCACCTCTGTTTCCCCGCCTCTGATTCCCCGCCTCTGATTCCCCATATCTGATTCCCCGGCTCTGATTGCCCACCTCTGATTCCCCACCTCCGATTCGCCAGCTCTGATTCCCCGCCTCTGATTCCCCGCATCAGATTCCCTGCCTCTGATTCCCCGCCTCTGATTCCCCATCTCTGATTCACCGCCTTTGATTCGCCACCTCTGATTCCCCATATCTGATTCCCCACCTCTGTTTCCCGGCCTCTGATTCCCCGCCTCTGATTCTCCATATCTCATTCCCCGCCTCTGAATCCCCATCTCTGATTCCCGGACTCTGATTCCCCACCTCTGATTCCCGGCCTCTTATTCCCAGCATCTAATTCCCGGCCTCTGATTCCCGGCCTCTGATTCCCCGCTTCTGATTCTGATTCCCTGCCTCTGATTCCCCATCTCTGATTCCGCACATCTGATTCCCTGCCTCTGATTCCCTACCTCTGATACCCCATATCTGATTCCCCGCCTCTGTTTCCCCGCCTCTGATTCCCCGCCTCTGTTTCCCTATATCTAATTCCCCACCTCTGATGCCCCAACTCTGATTCCCCGCCTCTGATTCCCCAGCTCTGATTCCCCGCCTCTGATTCCCCGCATCCGATTCCCCATATCTGATTCCCCGCCTCTGTTTCCCCGCTTCTGATTCCCCGCCTCTGTTTCCCCATATCTGATTCCCCGCCTCTGATTCCCAACTATGATTCCCTGCCTCTGATTCCCCAGCTCTGATTCCCTGCCTCTGATTCCCTGCGTTCTATTCCCTGCCTCTGATTCCCCGCCTGTGATTCCCCATCACTGATTCACCACCTCTGATTCCCCACATCTTATTCCCCATATCTAATTCCCCGCCTCTCTTTGCCCGCCTCTGATTCCCCGCCTCTGTTTCCCCATATCTGATTCCCCGTCTCTGAATCCCCAACTCTGATTCCCTGCCTCTGATTCCCCAGCTCTGATTCCCCGCCTTTGATTCCCCCCGTCTGATTCCCAGCCTCTGAATCCCCGTGTCTGATTTCCTGCCTCTGATTCCCCGCCTCTGATTCCCCATCTCTGATTCACCGCCTCTGATTCCCCACCTCTGATTCCCCATCTCTGATTCCGCACATCCGATTCCCTGCCTCTGATTCCCCAACTCTGATTCCCCGCCTCTGATTCCCCATCTCTGATTCCCCACCTCTGATTCCCCGTGTTTGATTCCCTGCCTCTGATTCCCCGCCTCTGAATACCAGCCTCTGATTCCCCATATCTGATTCCCCGCCTCTGATTCCCTGCCTCTGATTCCCCAGCTCTGATTCCCCGCCTTTGATTCCCCCCGTCTGATTCCCAGCCTCTGAATCCCCATGTCTGATTTCCTGATTCTGATTCCCCACCTCTGATTCCCCATCTCTGATTCACCGCCTCTGATTCCCCATCTCTGATTCCCCACCTCTGATTCCCCGTGTCTGATTCCCCGTGTCTGATTCCCTGCCTCTGATTCCACGCCTCTGATTCCCCATATCTGATTCCCTGCCACTGATTCCCCGCCTCTGATTCCCCATCTCTGATTCACCACCTCTGATTCCCGGCCTCTGATTGCCCACCTCTGATTCCCCGCCTCTGATTCGCCAGCTATGATTCCCCCCCTCTGATTCCCCGCGTCTGATTCCCCAGCTCTGATTCCCCGCATCTGATTCCCTGCCTCTGATTACACGCCTCTGATTCCAGGCCTCTGATTCCCAACCTCTGATTCCCCACCTCTGATTCCCAATATCTGATTCCCCGCCTCTGTTTCACCGCCTCTGATTCCCCGCCTCTGTTTCCCCGCCTGTTATTCCCCAGCTCTGATTCCCCGCCTCTGATTCCCCATATCTGATTCCCATCCTCTGATTGCCCACCTCTGATTCCCCGCCTCTGATTCGCCAGCTCTGATTCCCCGCCTCTGATTCCCCGCATCTGATTCCCTGCCTCTGATTCCCCGCCTCTGATTCCCCATCTCTGATTCCCCGCCTGTGATTCCCCAGCTCTGATTCCCCACCTCTGATTCCCCAGCTCTGATTCCCAGCCTCTGATTCCCCGTGTTTGATCCCCTGCCTCTGATTACCTTCCTCTGATTCCCGGCCACTGATATCCCGCTTCTGATTCTGATTCCCTGCCTCTGATTCCCCATCTCTGATTCAACACATCTGAATCCCCGCCTCTGTTTCCACGCCTCTGATTCCCTGCCTCTGATTCCCAACCTCTGATTCCCCACCCCTGATTCCCCATATCTGATTCCCCGCCTCTGTTTCCCTGCCTCTGATTCCCCGCCCCTGTTTCCCCATATCTGATTTTCCGCCTCTGATTCCCCAACTCTGATTCCCCGCCTCTGATTCCCCAGCTCTGATTCCCCGCCTCTGATTCCCCGTGTTTGATTCCCTGCCTCTGATTCCCCGCCTCTGATTCCCCATCTCTGATTCACCGCCTTTGATTCGCCACCTCTGATTCCCCATATCTGATTCCCCACCTCTGTTACCCCGCCTCTGATTCCCCGCCTCTGATTCCCCATATATCATTCCCCGCCTCTGAATCCCCATCTCTGATTCCCGGACTCTGATTCCCCACCTCTGATTCCCGGCCTCTTATTCCCGGCATCTGAATCCCGGCCTCTGATTCCCGGCCTCTGATTCCCCGCTTCTGATTCTGATTCCCTGCCTCTGATTCCCCATCTCTGATTCCGCACATCTGATTCCCTGCCTCTGATTCCCCACCTCTGATTCCCCATATCTGATTCCCCGCCTCTGTTTCCCCGCCTCTGATTCCCCGCCTCTGTTTCCCCATATCTAATTCCCCACCTCAGATGCCCCAACTCTGATACCCCGCCTCTGATTCCCCAGCTCTGATTCCCCGCCTCTGATTCCCCGCATCCGATTCCCCATATCTGATTCCCCGCCTCTGTTTCCCCGCCTTTGATTCCCCGCCTCTGTTTCCCCATATCTGATTCCCCGCCTCTGATTCCCAACTATGATTGCCCGCCTCTGATTCCCCAGCTCTGATTCCCCGCCTCTGATTCCCCAGCTCTGATTCCCCGCCTCTGATTCCCCGCGTTCTATTCCCTGCCTCTGATTCCCCGCCTGTGATTCCCCATCTCTGATTCACCACCTCTGATTCCCCACCTCTGATTCCCCATATCTAATTCCCTGCCTCTGATTCCCCGCCTCTGATTCCCCGCCTCTGATTCCCTGCCACTGATTCCCTGCCCCTGATACCCCACCTCTGATTCCCCATATCTGATTCCCTGCCTCTGTTTCCCCGCCTCTGATTCCCCGCCTCTGATTCCCCATATCTGATTCCCCGCCTCTGATTCCCCAAGTCTGATTCCCCGCCTCTGATTCCCCAGCTCTGAATCCCCGCCTCTGATTCCCCGCGTCTGTTTCCCCGCCTCTGATTCCCCGCCTCTGTTTCCCCATATCTAAGTCCCCGACTCTGATTCCCCAACTCTGATTCCCCATCTCTGATTCCCCAGCTCTGATTCCCCGCCTCTGATTCCCCGCATCTTATTCCCTGCATCTGATTCCCAGCCTCTGATTCCCTGCCTCTGATTCCCAACCTCTGATTCCCCACCTCTGATTCCCCATATCTAATTCCCCGCCTCTGCTTGCCCGCCTCTCATTCCCCACCTCTGTTTCCCCATATCTGATTCCCCGCCTCTGAATCCCCAACTCTGATTCCCTGCCTCTGATTCACCAGCTCTGATTCCCCGACTTTGATTCCCCCCGTCTGATTCCCAGCCTCTGAATCCCTGTCTTATTTCCTGCCTCTGATTCCCCGCCTCTGATTCCCCATCTCTGATTCACTGCCTCTGATTCCCCACATCTGATTCCCCATCTCTGATTCCGCACAACCGATTCCCTGCCTCTGATTCCCCGACTCTGATTCCCCACCTCTGATTCCCCGTGTCTGATTCCCTGCCTGTGATTCCCCGCCTCTGATTCCCCATCTCTGATTCCCCACCTCTGATTCCCCGTGTCTGATTCCCTTCCTTTGATTCCCCGCCTCTGATTCCCCGCCTCTGATTCCCTGCCACTGATTCCCCGCCCCTGATTCCCCACCTCTGATTCCCCATATCTTATTCCCCGCCTCTGTTTCCCCCCCTCTGATTCCCAGCCTCTGATTCCCCATATCTAATTCCCCGCCTCTGATTCCCCATATCTGATTCCCCGCCTCTATTTCCCCATATCTGCTTCGCCGCCTCTGATTCCCCAACTCTGATTCCCCACCTCTGATACCCCAGCTCTGATTTCCCGCCTCTGATTCCCGGCATCCGATTCCCTGCCTCTGATTCCCCGCCTCTGATTCCCCATCTCTGATTCCCCGCCTCTGATTCCCCGTGTCTGATTCCCTGCCTCTGATTCCCCGCCTCTGATTCCCCATATCTGATTCCCCGCCTCTGTTTTCCCGCCTCGGATTCCCTGCCTCTGATTCCCCATATCTGATTCCCCGCCTCTGATTCCCCAACTCTGATTCCCCGCCTCTGATTCCCCAGCTCTGAATCCCCGCCTCTGATTCCCCGCGTCTGATTCCCGGCCTCTGATTCCCGGCCTCTGATTCCCCGCTTCTGATTCTGATTCCCTGCCTCTGATTCCCCATCTCTGATTCCGCACATCTGATTCCCTGCCTCTGATTCCCCACCTCTGATTCCCCATATCTGATTCCCCGCCTCTGTTTCCCTGCCTCTGATTCCCAACCTCTGATTCCCCACCTCTGATTCCCCATATCTGATTCCCCGCCTCTGCTTCCCCGCCTCTGATTCCCCGCCTCTGTTTCCCCATATCTGATTCCCGGCCTCTGATTCCCCGCCTCTGATTCCCCGCCTCTGATTACCTGCCTCTGATTCCCCATCTCCGATTCCGCACATCGGATTTCCTGCCTCTGATTCCCCGCCTCTGATTCCCCGCCTCTGATTCCCTGCTTCTGATTCCCAACCTCTGATTCCCCACCTCTGATTCCCCATATCTGATTCCCCGCCTCTGTTTCCCCGCCTCTGATTCCCCGCCTCTGATTCCCCAACTCTGAATCCCCGCCTCTGATTCCCCAGCTCTGATTCCACGCCTCTGATTCCCCGTGTTTGATTCCCTGCCTCTGATTCCCTGCCATGATTCCCCATCTCTGATTCACCGCCTTTAAATCGCCACCTCTGATTCCCCATATCTGATTCCCCTCCTCTGTTTCCCCGCCTCTGATTCCCAACCTCTGATTCCACACCTCTGATTCCCCATATCTGATTCCCCGCCTCTGTTTCCCCGCCTCTGATTCCCCGCCCCTGTTTCCCCATATCTGATTCCCCACCTCTGATTCTCCTACTCTGCTTCCCCGCCTCTGATTCCCCAGCTCTGATTCCCCGCCTCTGATTCCCCATTTTTGATTCCCTGCCTCTGATTCCCCGCCTCTGATTCCCCATCTCTGATTCACCGCCTTTGATTCGCCACCTCTGATTCCCCATATCTGATTCCCCACCTCTGTTACCCCGCCTCTGATTCCCCGCCTCTGATTCCCCATATATCATTCCCCGCCTCTGAATCCCCATCTCTGATTCCCGGACTCTGATTCCCCACCTCTGATTCCCGGCCTCTTATTCCCGGCATCTGAATCCCGGCCTCTGATTCCCGGCCTCTGATTCCCCGCTTCTGATTCTGATTCCCTGCCTCTGATTCCCCATCTCTGATTCCGCACATCTGATTCCCTGCCTCTGATTCCCCACCTCTGATTCCCCATATCTGATTCCCCGCCTCTGTTTCCCCGCCTCTGATTCCCCGCCTCTGTTTCCCCATATCTAATTCCCCACCTCAGATGCCCCAACTCTGATACCCCGCCTCTGATTCCCCAGCTCTGATTCCCCGCCTCTGATTCCCCGCATCCGATTCCCCATATCTGATTCCCCGCCTCTGTTTCCCCGCCTTTGATTCCCCGCCTCTGTTTCCCCATATCTGATTCCCCGCCTCTGATTCCCAACTATGATTGCCCGCCTCTGATTCCCCAGCTCTGATTCCCCGCCTCTGATTCCCCAGCTCTGATTCCCCGCCTCTGATTCCCCGCGTTCTATTCCCTGCCTCTGATTCCCCGCCTGTGATTCCCCATCTCTGATTCACCACCTCTGATTCCCCACCTCTGATTCCCCATATCTAATTCCCTGCCTCTGATTCCCCGCCTCTGATTCCCCGCCTCTGATTCCCTGCCACTGATTCCCTGCCCCTGATACCCCACCTCTGATTCCCCATATCTGATTCCCTGCCTCTGTTTCCCCGCCTCTGATTCCCCGCCTCTGATTCCCCATATCTGATTCCCCGCCTCTGATTCCCCAAGTCTGATTCCCCGCCTCTGATTCCCCAGCTCTGAATCCCCGCCTCTGATTCCCCGCGTCTGTTTCCCCGCCTCTGATTCCCCGCCTCTGTTTCCCCATATCTAAGTCCCCGACTCTGATTCCCCAACTCTGATTCCCCATCTCTGATTCCCCAGCTCTGATTCCCCGCCTCTGATTCCCCGCATCTTATTCCCTGCATCTGATTCCCAGCCTCTGATTCCCTGCCTCTGATTCCCAACCTCTGATTCCCCACCTCTGATTCCCCATATCTAATTCCCCGCCTCTGCTTGCCCGCCTCTCATTCCCCACCTCTGTTTCCCCATATCTGATTCCCCGCCTCTGAATCCCCAACTCTGATTCCCTGCCTCTGATTCACCAGCTCTGATTCCCCGACTTTGATTCCCCCCGTCTGATTCCCAGCCTCTGAATCCCTGTCTTATTTCCTGCCTCTGATTCCCCGCCTCTGATTCCCCATCTCTGATTCACTGCCTCTGATTCCCCACATCTGATTCCCCATCTCTGATTCCGCACAACCGATTCCCTGCCTCTGATTCCCCGACTCTGATTCCCCACCTCTGATTCCCCGTGTCTGATTCCCTGCCTGTGATTCCCCGCCTCTGATTCCCCATCTCTGATTCCCCACCTCTGATTCCCCGTGTCTGATTCCCTTCCTTTGATTCCCCGCCTCTGATTCCCCGCCTCTGATTCCCTGCCACTGATTCCCCGCCCCTGATTCCCCACCTCTGATTCCCCATATCTTATTCCCCGCCTCTGTTTCCCCCCCTCTGATTCCCAGCCTCTGATTCCCCATATCTAATTCCCCGCCTCTGATTCCCCATATCTGATTCCCCGCCTCTATTTCCCCATATCTGCTTCGCCGCCTCTGATTCCCCAACTCTGATTCCCCACCTCTGATACCCCAGCTCTGATTTCCCGCCTCTGATTCCCGGCATCCGATTCCCTGCCTCTGATTCCCCGCCTCTGATTCCCCATCTCTGATTCCCCGCCTCTGATTCCCCGTGTCTGATTCCCTGCCTCTGATTCCCCGCCTCTGATTCCCCATATCTGATTCCCCGCCTCTGTTTTCCCGCCTCGGATTCCCTGCCTCTGATTCCCCATATCTGATTCCCCGCCTCTGATTCCCCAACTCTGATTCCCCGCCTCTGATTCCCCAGCTCTGAATCCCCGCCTCTGATTCCCCGCGTCTGATTCCCGGCCTCTGATTCCCGGCCTCTGATTCCCCGCTTCTGATTCTGATTCCCTGCCTCTGATTCCCCATCTCTGATTCCGCACATCTGATTCCCTGCCTCTGATTCCCCACCTCTGATTCCCCATATCTGATTCCCCGCCTCTGTTTCCCTGCCTCTGATTCCCAACCTCTGATTCCCCACCTCTGATTCCCCATATCTGATTCCCCGCCTCTGCTTCCCCGCCTCTGATTCCCCGCCTCTGTTTCCCCATATCTGATTCCCGGCCTCTGATTCCCCGCCTCTGATTCCCCGCCTCTGATTACCTGCCTCTGATTCCCCATCTCCGATTCCGCACATCGGATTTCCTGCCTCTGATTCCCCGCCTCTGATTCCCCGCCTCTGATTCCCTGCTTCTGATTCCCAACCTCTGATTCCCCACCTCTGATTCCCCATATCTGATTCCCCGCCTCTGTTTCCCCGCCTCTGATTCCCCGCCTCTGATTCCCCAACTCTGAATCCCCGCCTCTGATTCCCCAGCTCTGATTCCACGCCTCTGATTCCCCGTGTTTGATTCCCTGCCTCTGATTCCCTGCCATGATTCCCCATCTCTGATTCACCGCCTTTAAATCGCCACCTCTGATTCCCCATATCTGATTCCCCTCCTCTGTTTCCCCGCCTCTGATTCCCAACCTCTGATTCCACACCTCTGATTCCCCATATCTGATTCCCCGCCTCTGTTTCCCCGCCTCTGATTCCCCGCCCCTGTTTCCCCATATCTGATTCCCCACCTCTGATTCTCCTACTCTGCTTCCCCGCCTCTGATTCCCCAGCTCTGATTCCCCGCCTCTGATTCCCCATTTTTGATTCCCTGCCTCTGATTCCCCGCCTCTGATTCCCCATCTCTGATTCACCGCCTTTGATTTGCCACCTCTGTTTCCCCATATCTGATTCCCCACCTCTGTTTCCCCGCCTCTGATTCCCCGCCTCTGATTCCCCATATCTGATTCCCCGGCTCTGATTGCCCACCTCTGATTCCCCGCCTCCGATTCGCCAGCTCTGATTCCCCGCCTCTGATTCCCCGCATCTGATTCCCTGCCTCTGATTCCCTGCCTCTGATTCCCCATCTCTGATTCACCGCCTTTGATTCGCCACCTCTGATTCCCCATATCTGATTCCCCACCTCTGTTTCCCGGCCTCTGATTCCCCGCCTCTGATTCTCCATATCTCATTCCCCGCCTCTGAATCCCCATCTCTGATTCCCGGACTCTGATTCCCCACCTCTGATTCCCGGCCTCTTATTCCCAGCATCTGATTCCCGGCCTCTGATTCCCGGCCTCTGATTCCCCGCTTCTGATTCTGATTCCCTGCCTCTGATTCCCCATCTCTGATTCCGCACATCTGATTCCCTGCCTCTGATTCCCTACCTCTGATACCCCATATCTGATTCCCCGCCTCTGTTTCCCCGCCTCTGATTCCCCGCCTCTGTTTCCCTATATCAAATTCCCCACCTCTGATGCCCCAACTCTGATTCCCCGCCTCTGATTCCCCAGCTCTGATTCCCCGCCTCTGATTCCCCGCATCCGATTCCCCATATCTGATTCCCCGCCTCTGTTTCCCCGCCTCTGATTCCCCGCCTCTGTTTCCCCATATCTGATTCCCCGCCTCTGATTCCCAACTATGATTCCCTGCCTCTGATTCCCCAGCTCTGATTCCCTGCCTCTGATTCCCTGCGTTCTATTCCCTGCCTCTGATTCCCCGCCTGTGATTCCCCATCACTGATTCACCACCTCTGATTCCCCACATCTGATTCCCCATATCTAATTCCCCGCCTCTCTTTGCCCGCCTCTGATTCCCCGCCTCTGTTTCCCCATATCTGATTCCCCGTCTCTGAATCCCCAACTCTGATTCCCTGCCTCTGATTCCCCAGCTCTGATTCCCCGCCTTAGATTCCCCCCGTCTGATTCCCAGCCTCTGAATCCCCGTGTCTGATTTCCTGCCTCTGATTCCCCGCCTCTGATTCCCCATCTCTGATTCACCGCCTCTGATTCCCCACCTCTGATTCCCCATCTCTGATTCCGCACATCCGATTCCCTGCCTCTGATTCCCCAACTCTGATTCGCCGCCTCTGATTCCCCATCTCTGATTCCCCACCTCTGATTCCCCGTGTTTGATTCCCTGCCTCTGATTCCCCGCCTCTGAATACCAGCCTCTGATTCCCCATATCTGATTCCCCGCCTCTGATTCCCTGCCTCTGATTCCCCAGCTCTGATTCCCCGCCTTTGATTCCCCCCGTCTGATTCCCAGCCTCTGAATCCCCGTGTCTGATTTCCTGATTCTGATTCCCCGCCTCTGATTCCCCATCTCTGATTCACCGCCTCTGATTCCCCATCTCTGATTCCCCACCTCTGATTCCCCGTGTCTGATTCCCCGTGTCTGATTCCCTGCCTCTGATTCCACGCCTCTGATTCCCCATATCTGATTCCCTGCCACTGATTCCCCGCCTCTGATTCCCCATCTCTGATTCACCACCTCTGATTCCCGGCCTCTGATTGCCCACCTCTGATTCCCCGCCTCTGATTCGCCAGCTATGATTCCCCCCCTCTGATTCCCCGCGTCTGATTCCCGGCCTCTGATTCCCCAACTCTAATACCCCGCCTCTGATTCCCCAGCTCTGATTCCCCTCCTCTGATTCCCCGCATCTGATTCCCTGCCTCTGATTCCACGCCTCTGATTCCCGGCCTCTGATTCCCCGCTTCTGATTCTGATTCCCTGCCTCTGATTCCCCATCTCTGATTCCGCACATCTGATTCCCTGCCTCTGATTCCCCACCTCTGATTCCCCATATCTGATTCCCCGCCTCTGTTTCCCTGCCTCTGATTCCCAACCTCTGATTCCCCACCTCTGATTCCCCATATCTGATTCCCCGCCTCTGCTTCCCCGCCTCTGATTCCCCGCCTCTGTTTCCCCATATCTGATTCCCGGCCTCTGATTCCCCGCCTCTGATTCCCCGCCTCTGATTACCTGCCTCTGATTCCCCATCTCCGATTCCGCACATCGGATTTCCTGCCTCTGATTCCCCGCCTCTGATTCCCCGCCTCTGATTCCCTGCTTCTGATTCCCAACCTCTGATTCCCCACCTCTGATTCCCCATATCTGATTCCCCGCCTCTGTTTCCCCGCCTCTGATTCCCCGCCTCTGATTCCCCAACTCTGAATCCCCGCCTCTGATTCCCCAGCTCTGATTCCACGCCTCTGATTCCCCGTGTTTGATTCCCTGCCTCTGATTCCCTGCCATGATTCCCCATCTCTGATTCACCGCCTTTAAATCGCCACCTCTGATTCCCCATATCTGATTCCCCTCCTCTGTTTCCCCGCCTCTGATTCCCAACCTCTGATTCCACACCTCTGATTCCCCATATCTGATTCCCCGCCTCTGTTTCCCCGCCTCTGATTCCCCGCCCCTGTTTCCCCATATCTGATTCCCCACCTCTGATTCTCCTACTCTGCTTCCCCGCCTCTGATTCCCCAGCTCTGATTCCCCGCCTCTGATTCCCCATTTTTGATTCCCTGCCTCTGATTCCCCGCCTCTGATTCCCCATCTCTGATTCACCGCCTTTGATTTGCCACCTCTGTTTCCCCATATCTGATTCCCCACCTCTGTTTCCCCGCCTCTGATTCCCCGCCTCTGATTCCCCATATCTGATTCCCCGGCTCTGATTGCCCACCTCTGATTCCCCGCCTCCGATTCGCCAGCTCTGATTCCCCGCCTCTGATTCCCCGCATCTGATTCCCTGCCTCTGATTCCCTGCCTCTGATTCCCCATCTCTGATTCACCGCCTTTGATTCGCCACCTCTGATTCCCCATATCTGATTCCCCACCTCTGTTTCCCGGCCTCTGATTCCCCGCCTCTGATTCTCCATATCTCATTCCCCGCCTCTGAATCCCCATCTCTGATTCCCGGACTCTGATTCCCCACCTCTGATTCCCGGCCTCTTATTCCCAGCATCTGATTCCCGGCCTCTGATTCCCGGCCTCTGATTCCCCGCTTCTGATTCTGATTCCCTGCCTCTGATTCCCCATCTCTGATTCCGCACATCTGATTCCCTGCCTCTGATTCCCTACCTCTGATACCCCATATCTGATTCCCCGCCTCTGTTTCCCCGCCTCTGATTCCCCGCCTCTGTTTCCCTATATCAAATTCCCCACCTCTGATGCCCCAACTCTGATTCCCCGCCTCTGATTCCCCAGCTCTGATTCCCCGCCTCTGATTCCCCGCATCCGATTCCCCATATCTGATTCCCCGCCTCTGTTTCCCCGCCTCTGATTCCCCGCCTCTGTTTCCCCATATCTGATTCCCCGCCTCTGATTCCCAACTATGATTCCCTGCCTCTGATTCCCCAGCTCTGATTCCCTGCCTCTGATTCCCTGCGTTCTATTCCCTGCCTCTGATTCCCCGCCTGTGATTCCCCATCACTGATTCACCACCTCTGATTCCCCACATCTGATTCCCCATATCTAATTCCCCGCCTCTCTTTGCCCGCCTCTGATTCCCCGCCTCTGTTTCCCCATATCTGATTCCCCGTCTCTGAATCCCCAACTCTGATTCCCTGCCTCTGATTCCCCAGCTCTGATTCCCCGCCTTAGATTCCCCCCGTCTGATTCCCAGCCTCTGAATCCCCGTGTCTGATTTCCTGCCTCTGATTCCCCGCCTCTGATTCCCCATCTCTGATTCACCGCCTCTGATTCCCCACCTCTGATTCCCCATCTCTGATTCCGCACATCCGATTCCCTGCCTCTGATTCCCCAACTCTGATTCGCCGCCTCTGATTCCCCATCTCTGATTCCCCACCTCTGATTCCCCGTGTTTGATTCCCTGCCTCTGATTCCCCGCCTCTGAATACCAGCCTCTGATTCCCCATATCTGATTCCCCGCCTCTGATTCCCTGCCTCTGATTCCCCAGCTCTGATTCCCCGCCTTTGATTCCCCCCGTCTGATTCCCAGCCTCTGAATCCCCGTGTCTGATTTCCTGATTCTGATTCCCCGCCTCTGATTCCCCATCTCTGATTCACCGCCTCTGATTCCCCATCTCTGATTCCCCACCTCTGATTCCCCGTGTCTGATTCCCCGTGTCTGATTCCCTGCCTCTGATTCCACGCCTCTGATTCCCCATATCTGATTCCCTGCCACTGATTCCCCGCCTCTGATTCCCCATCTCTGATTCACCACCTCTGATTCCCGGCCTCTGATTGCCCACCTCTGATTCCCCGCCTCTGATTCGCCAGCTATGATTCCCCCCCTCTGATTCCCCGCGTCTGATTCCCCGCCTCTGATTCCCCAACTCTAATACCCCGCCTCTGATTCCCCAGCTCTGATTCCCCTCCTCTGATTCCCCGCATCTGATTCCCTGCCTCTGATTCCACGCCTCTGATTCCAGGCCTCTGATTCCCAACCTCTGATTCCCCACCTCTGATTCCCAATATCTGATTCCCCGCCTCTGTTTCACCGCCTCTGATTCCCCGCCTCTGTTTCCCCGCCTGTGATTCCCCAGCTCTGATTCCCCGCCTCTGATTCCCCATATCTGATTCCCATCCTCTGATTGCCCACCTCTGATTCCCCGCCTCTGATTCGCCAGCTCTGATTCCCCGCCTCTGATTCCCCGCATCTGATTCCCTGCCTCTGATTCCCCGCCTCTGATTCCCCATCTCTGATTCCCCGCCTGTGATTCCCCAGCTCTGATTCCCCACCTCTGATTCCCCAGCTCTGATTCCCAGCCTCTGATTCCCCGTGTTTGATCCCCTGCCTCTGATTACCTTCCTCTGATTCCCGGCCACTGATATCCCGCTTCTGATTCTGATTCCCTGCCTCTGATTCCCCATCTCTGATTCAACACATCTGAATCCCCGCCTCTGTTTCCACGCCTCTGATTCCCTGCCTCTGATTCCCAACCTCTGATTCCCCACCCCTGATTCCCCATATCTGATTCCCCGCCTCTGTTTCCCTGCCTCTGATTCCCCGCTCCTGTTTCCCCATATCTGATTCCCCGCCTCTGATTCCCCAACTCTGATTCCCCGCCTCTGATTCCCCAGCTCTGATTCCCCGCCTCTGATTCCCCGTGTTTGATTCCCTGCCTCTGATTCCCCGCCTCTGATTCCCCATCTCTGATTCACCGCCTTTGATTCGCCACCTCTGATTCCCCATATCTGATTCCCCACCTCTGTTACCCCGCCTCTGATTCCCCACCTCTGATTCCCCATATATCATTCCCCGCCTCTGAATCCCCATCTCTGATTCCCGGACTCTGATTCCCCACCTCTGATTCCCGGCCTCTTATTCCCGGCATCTGAATCCCGGCCTCTGATTCCCGGCCTCTGATTCCCCGCTTCTGATTCTGATTCCCTGCCTCCTATTCCCCATCTCTGATTCCGCACATCTGATTCCCTGCCTCTGATTCCCCACCTCTGATTCCCCATATCTGATTCCCTGCCTCTGTTTCCCCGCCTCTGATTCCCCGCCTCTGTTTCCCCATATCTGATTCCCCGCCTCTGATTCCCAACTATGATTCCCCGCCTCTGATTCCCCAGCTCTGATTCCCCGCCTCTGATTCCCCAGCTCTGATTCCCCGCCTCTGATTCCCCGCGTTCTATTCCCTGCCTCTGATTCCCCGCCTGTGATTCCCCATCTCTGATTCACCACCTCTGATTCCCCACCTCTGATTCCCCATATCTAATTCCCTGCCTCTGATTCCCCGCCTCTGATTCCCCGCCTCTGATTCCCTGCCACTGATTCCCTGCCCCTGATACCCCACCTCTGATTCCCCATATCTGATTCCCTGCCTCTGTTTCCCCGCCTCTGATTCCCCGCCTCTGATTCCCCATATCTGATTCCCCGCCTCTGATTCCCCAGCTCTGAATCCCCGCCTCTGATTCCCCGCGTCTGTTTCCCCGCCTCTGATTCCCCGCCTCTGTTTCCCCATATCTAAGTCCCCGACTCTGATTCCCCAACTCTGATTCCCCACCTCTGATTCCCCAGCTCTGATTCCCCGCCTCTGATTCCCCGCATCTGATTCCCTGCATCTGATTCCCAGCCTCTGATTCCCTGCCTCTGATTCCCAACCTCTGATTCCCCACCTCTGATTCCCCATATCTGATTCCCCGCCTCTGTTTCCCCGCCTTTGATTCCCCGCCTCTGTTTCCCCATATCTGATTCCCGGCCTCTGATTTTCCGCCTCTGATTCCCCGCCTCTGATTCCCTGCCTCTGATTCCCCATCTCCGATTCCGCACATCGGATTCCCTGCCTCTGATTCCCCGCCTCTGATTCCCCGCCTCTGATTCCCTGCTTCTGATTCCCAACCTCTGATTCCCCACCTCTGATTCCCCATATCTGATTCCCCGCCTCTGTTTCCCCGCCTCTGATTCCCCAACTCTGAATCGCCGCCTCTGATTCCCCAGCTCTGATTCCCCGCCTCTGATTCCCCGTGTTTGATTCCCTGCCTCTGATTCCCTGCCCTGATTCCCCATCTCTGATACACCGCCTTTAATTCGCCACCGCTGATTCCCCATATCTGATTCCCCGCCTCTGTTTCCCCGCCTCTGATTCCCCGCCCCTGTTTCCCCATATCTGATTCCCCACCTCTGATTCTCCTACACTGCTTCCCCGCCTCTGATTCCCCAGCTCTGATTCCCCGCCTCTGATTCCCCATTTTTGATTCCCTGCCTCTGATTCCCCGCCTCTGATTCCCCATCTCTGATTCACCGCCTTTGATTTGCCACCTCTGTTTCCCCATATCTGATTCCCCACCTCTGTTTCCCCGCCTCTGATTCCCCGCCTCTGATTCCCCATATCTGATTCCCCGGCTCTGATTGCCCACCTCTGATTCCCCGCCTCCGATTCGCCAGCTCTGATTCCCCGCCTCTGATTCCCCGCATCTGATTCCCTGCCTCTGATTCCCCGCCTCTGATTCCCCATCTCTGATTCACCGCCTTTGATTCGCCACCTCTGATTCCCCATATCTGATTCCCCACCTCTGTTTCCCGGCCTCTGATTCCCCGCCTCTGATTCTCCATATCTCATTCCCCGCCTCTGAATCCCCATCTCTGATTCCCGGACTCTGATTCCCCACCTCTGATTCCCGGCCTCTTATTCCCAGCATCTGATTCCCGGCCTCTGATTCCCGGCCTCTGATTCCCCGCTTCTGATTCTGATTCCCTGCCTCTGATTCCCCATCTCTGATTCCGCACATCTGATTCCCTGCCTCTGATTCCCTACCTCTGATACCCCATATCTGATTCCCCGCCTCTGTTTCCCCGCCTCTGATTCCCCGCCTCTGTTTCCCTATATCTAATTCCCCACCTCTGATGCCCCAACTCTGATTCCCCGCCTCTGATTCCCCAGCTCTGATTCCCCGCCTCTGATTCCCCGCATCCGATTCCCCATATCTGATTCCCCGCCTCTGTTTCCCCGCCTCTGATTCCCCGCCTCTGTTTCCCCATATCTAATTCCCCACCTCAGATGCCCCAACTCTGATACCCCGCCTCTGATTCCCCAGCTCTGATTCCCCGCCTCTGATTCCCCGCATCCGATTCCCCATATCTGATTCCCCGCCTCTGTTTCCCCGCCTTTGATTCCCCGCCTCTGTTTCCCCATATCTGATTCCCCGCCTCTGATTCACAACTATGATTCCCCGCCTCTGATTCCCCAGCTCTGATTCCCCGCCTCTGATTCCCCAGCTCTGATTCCCCGCCTCTGATTCCCCGCGTTCTATTCCCTGCCTCTGATTCCCCTCCTGTGATTCCCCATCTCTGATTCACAACCTCTGATTCCCCACCTCTGATTCCCCATATCTAATTCCCTGCCTCTGATTCCCCGCCTCTGATTCCCCGCCTCTGATTCCCTGCCACTGATTCCCTGCCCCTGATACCCCACCTCTGATTTCCCATATCTGATTCCCTGCCTCTGTTTCCCCGCCTCTGATTCCCCGCCTCTGATTCCCCATATCTGATTCCCCGCCTCTGATTCCCCGCCTCTGTTTCCCCATATCTAAGTCCCCGACTCTGATTCCCCAACTCTGATTCCCCACCTCTGATTCCCCAGCTCTGATTCCCCGCCTCTGATTCCCCGCATCTGATTCCCTGCATCTGATTCCCAGCCTCTGATTCCCTGCCTCTGATTCCCAACCTCTGATTCCCCACCTCTGATTCCCCATATCTGATTCCCCGCCTCTGTTTCCCCGCCTTTGATTCCCCGCCTCTGTTTCCCCATATCTGACTCCCGGCCTCTGATTTTCCGCCTCTGATTCCCCGCCTGTGATTCCCTGCCTCTGATTCCCCATCTCCGATTCCGCACATCGGATTCCCTGCCTCTGATTCCCCGCCTCTGATTCCCCGCCTCTGATTCCCTGCTTCTGATTCCCAACCTCTGATTCCCCACCTCTGATTCCCCATATCTGATTCCCCGCCTCTGTTTCCCCGCCTCTGATTCCCCAACTCTGAATCCCCGCCTCTGATTCCCCAGCTCTGATTCCCCGCCTCTGATTCCCCGTGTTTGATTCCCTGCCTCTGATTCCCTGCCCTGATTCCCCATCTCTGATACACCGCCTTTAATTCGCCACCGCTGATTCCCCATATCTGATTCCCCGCCTCTGTTTCCCCGCCTCTGATTCCCCGCCCCTGTTTCCCCATATCTGATTCCCCACCTCTGATTCTCCTACTCTGCTTCCCCGCCTCTGATTCCCCAGCTCTGATTCCCCGCCTCTGATTCCCCATTTTTGATTCCCTGCCTCTGATTCCCCGCCTCTGATTCCCCATCTCTGATTCACCGCCTTTGATTTGCCACCTCTGTTTCCCCATATCTGATTCCCCACCTCTGTTTCCCCGCCTCTGATTCCCCGCCTCTGATTCCCCATATCTGATTCCCCGGCTCTGATTGCCCACCTCTGATTCCCCGCCTCCGATTCGCCAGCTCTGATTCCCCGCCTCTGATTCCCCGCATCTGATTCCCTGCCTCTGATTCCCCGCCTCTGATTCCCCATCTCTGATTCACCGCCTTTGATTCGCCACCTCTGATTCCCCATATCTGATTCCCCACCTCTGTTTCCCGGCCTCTGATTCCCCGCCTCTGATTCTCCATATCTCATTCCCCGCCTCGGAATCCCCATCTCTGATTCCCGGACTCTGATTCCCCACCTCTGATTCCCGGCCTCTTATTCCCAGCATCTGATTCCCGGCCTCTGATTCCCGGCCTCTGATTCCCCGCTTCTGATTCTGATTCCCTGCCTCTGATTCCCCATCTCTGATTCCGCACATCTGATTCCCTGCCTCTGATTCCCTACCTCTGATACCCCATATCTGATTCCCCGCCTCTGTTTCCCCGCCTCTGATTCCCCGCCTCTGATTTCCCAGCTCTGATTCCCCGCCTCTGATTCCCCGCATCCGATTCCCCATATCTGATTCCCCGCCTCTGTTTCCCCGCCTCTGATTCCCCGCCTCTGTTTCCCCATATCTGATTCCCCGCCTCTGATTCCCAACTATGATTCCCTGCCTCTGATTCCCCAGCTCTGATTCCCTGCCTCTGATTCCCTGCGTTCTATTCCCTGCCTCTGATTCCCCGCCTGTGATTCCCCATCACTGATTCACCACCTCTGATTCCCCACATCTGATTCCCCATATCTAATTCCCCGCCTCTCTTTGCCCGCCTCTGATTCCCCGCCTCTGTTTCCCCATATCTGATTCCCCGTCTCTGAATCCCCAACTCTGATTCCCTGCCTCTGATTCCCCAGCTCTGATTCCCCGCCTTTGATTCCCCCCGTCTGATTCCCTGCCTCTGAATCCCCGTGTCTGATTTCCTGCCTCTGATTCCCCGCCTCTGATTCCCCATCTCTGATTCACCGCCTCTGATTCCCCACCTCTGATTCCCCATCTCTGATTCCGCACATCCGATTCCCTGCCTCTGATTCCCCAACTCTGATTCCCCGCCTCTGATTCCCCATCTCTGATTCCCCACCTCTGATTCCCCGTGTTTGATTCCCTGCCTCTGATTCCCCGCCTCTGAATACCAGCCTCTGATTCCCCATATCTGATTCCCCACCTCTGTTACCCCGCCTCTGATTCCCCGCCTCTGATTCCCCATATATCATTCCCCGCCTCTGAATCCCCATCTCTGATTCCCGGACTCTGATTCCCCACCTCTGATTCCCGGCCTCTTATTCCCGGCATCTGAATCCCGGCCTCTGATTCCCGGCCTCTGATTCCCCGCTTCTGATTCTGATTCCCTGCCTCCTATTCCCCATCTCTGATTCCGCACATCTGATTCCCTGCCTCTGATTCCCCACCTCTGATTCCCCATATCTGATTCCCTGCCTCTGTTTCCCCGCCTCTGATTCCCCGCCTCTGTTTCCCCATATCTGATTCCCCGCCTCTGATTCCCAACTATGATTCCCCGCCTCTGATTCCCCAGCTCTGATTCCCCGCCTCTGATTCCCCAGCTCTGATTCCCCGCCTCTGATTCCCCGCGTTCTATTCCCTGCCTCTGATTCCCCGCCTGTGATTCCCCATCTCTGATTCACCACCTCTGATTCCCCACCTCTGATTCCCCATATCTAATTCCCTGCCTCTGATTCCCCGCCTCTGATTCCCCGCCTCTGATTCCCTGCCACTGATTCCCTGCCCCTGATACCCCACCTCTGATTCCCCATATCTGATTCCCTGCCTCTGTTTCCCCGCCTCTGATTCCCCGCCTCTGATTCCCCATATCTGATTCCCCGCCTCTGATTCCCCAGCTCTGAATCCCCGCCTCTGATTCCCCGCGTCTGTTTCCCCGCCTCTGATTCCCCGCCTCTGTTTCCCCATATCTAAGTCCCCGACTCTGATTCCCCAACTCTGATTCCCCACCTCTGATTCCCCAGCTCTGATTCCCCGCCTCTGATTCCCCGCATCTGATTCCCTGCATCTGATTCCCAGCCTCTGATTCCCTGCCTCTGATTCCCAACCTCTGATTCCCCACCTCTGATTCCCCATATCTGATTCCCCGCCTCTGTTTCCCCGCCTTTGATTCCCCGCCTCTGTTTCCCCATATCTGATTCCCGGCCTCTGATTTTCCGCCTCTGATTCCCCGCCTCTGATTCCCTGCCTCTGATTCCCCATCTCCGATTCCGCACATCGGATTCCCTGCCTCTGATTCCCCGCCTCTGATTCCCCGCCTCTGATTCCCTGCTTCTGATTCCCAACCTCTGATTCCCCACCTCTGATTCCCCATATCTGATTCCCCGCCTCTGTTTCCCCGCCTCTGATTCCCCAACTCTGAATCGCCGCCTCTGATTCCCCAGCTCTGATTCCCCGCCTCTGATTCCCCGTGTTTGATTCCCTGCCTCTGATTCCCTGCCCTGATTCCCCATCTCTGATACACCGCCTTTAATTCGCCACCGCTGATTCCCCATATCTGATTCCCCGCCTCTGTTTCCCCGCCTCTGATTCCCCGCCCCTGTTTCCCCATATCTGATTCCCCACCTCTGATTCTCCTACTCTGCTTCCCCGCCTCTGATTCCCCAGCTCTGATTCCCCGCCTCTGATTCCCCATTTTTGATTCCCTGCCTCTGATTCCCCGCCTCTGATTCCCCATCTCTGATTCACCGCCTTTGATTTGCCACCTCTGTTTCCCCATATCTGATTCCCCACCTCTGTTTCCCCGCCTCTGATTCCCCGCCTCTGATTCCCCATATCTGATTCCCCGGCTCTGATTGCCCACCTCTGATTCCCCGCCTCCGATTCGCCAGCTCTGATTCCCCGCCTCTGATTCCCCGCATCTGATTCCCTGCCTCTGATTCCCCGCCTCTGATTCCCCATCTCTGATTCACCGCCTTTGATTCGCCACCTCTGATTCCCCATATCTGATTCCCCACCTCTGTTTCCCGGCCTCTGATTCCCCGCCTCTGATTCTCCATATCTCATTCCCCGCCTCTGAATCCCCATCTCTGATTCCCGGACTCTGATTCCCCACCTCTGATTCCCGGCCTCTTATTCCCAGCATCTGATTCCCGGCCTCTGATTCCCGGCCTCTGATTCCCCGCTTCTGATTCTGATTCCCTGCCTCTGATTCCCCATCTCTGATTCCGCACATCTGATTCCCTGCCTCTGATTCCCTACCTCTGATACCCCATATCTGATTCCCCGCCTCTGTTTCCCCGCCTCTGATTCCCCGCCTCTGTTTCCCTATATCTAATTCCCCACCTCTGATGCCCCAACTCTGATTCCCCGCCTCTGATTCCCCAGCTCTGATTCCCCGCCTCTGATTCCCCGCATCCGATTCCCCATATCTGATTCCCCGCCTCTGTTTCCCCGCCTCTGATTCCCCGCCTCTGTTTCCCCATATCTAATTCCCCACCTCAGATGCCCCAACTCTGATACCCCGCCTCTGATTCCCCAGCTCTGATTCCCCGCCTCTGATTCCCCGCATCCGATTCCCCATATCTGATTCCCCGCCTCTGTTTCCCCGCCTTTGATTCCCCGCCTCTGTTTCCCCATATCTGATTCCCCGCCTCTGATTCACAACTATGATTCCCCGCCTCTGATTCCCCAGCTCTGATTCCCCGCCTCTGATTCCCCAGCTCTGATTCCCCGCCTCTGATTCCCCGCGTTCTATTCCCTGCCTCTGATTCCCCGCCTGTGATTCCCCATCTCTGATTCACAACCTCTGATTCCCCACCTCTGATTCCCCATATCTAATTCCCTGCCTCTGATTCCCCGCCTCTGATTCCCCGCCTCTGATTCCCTGCCACTGATTCCCTGCCCCTGATACCCCACCTCTGATTTCCCATATCTGATTCCCTGCCTCTGTTTCCCCGCCTCTGATTCCCCGCCTCTGATTCCCCATATCTGATTCCCCGCCTCTGATTCCCCGCCTCTGTTTCCCCATATCTAAGTCCCCGACTCTGATTCCCCAACTCTGATTCCCCAACTCTGATTCCCCAGCTCTGATTCCCCGCCTCTGATTCCCCGCATCTGATTCCCTGCATCTGATTCCCAGCCTCTGATTCCCTGCCTCTGATTCCCAACCTCTGATTCCCCACCTCTGATTCCCCATATCTGATTCCCCGCCTCTGTTTCCCCGCCTTTGATTCCCCGCCTCTGTTTCCCCATATCTGACTCCCGGCCTCTGATTTTCCGCCTCTGATTCCCCGCCTGTGATTCCCTGCCTCTGATTCCCCATCTCCGATTCCGCACATCGGATTCCCTGCCTCTGATTCCCCGCCTCTGATTCCCCGCCTCTGATTCCCTGCTTCTGATTCCCAACCTCTGATTCCCCACCTCTGATTCCCCATATCTGATTCCCCGCCTCTGTTTCCCCGCCTCTGATTCCCCAACTCTGAATCCCCGCCTCTGATTCCCCAGCTCTGATTCCCCGCCTCTGATTCCCCGTGTTTGATTCCCTGCCTCTGATTCCCTGCCCTGATTCCCCATCTCTGATACACCGCCTTTAATTCGCCACCGCTGATTCCCCATATCTGATTCCCCGCCTCTGTTTCCCCGCCTCTGATTCCCCGCCCCTGTTTCCCCATATCTGATTCCCCACCTCTGATTCTCCTACTCTGCTTCCCCGCCTCTGATTCCCCAGCTCTGATTCCCCGCCTCTGATTCCCCATTTTTGATTCCCTGCCTCTGATTCCCCGCCTCTGATTCCCCATCTCTGATTCACCGCCTTTGATTTGCCACCTCTGTTTCCCCATATCTGATTCCCCACCTCTGTTTCCCCGCCTCTGATTCCCCGCCTCTGATTCCCCATATCTGATTCCCCGGCTCTGATTGCCCACCTCTGATTCCCCGCCTCCGATTCGCCAGCTCTGATTCCCCGCCTCTGATTCCCCGCATCTGATTCCCTGCCTCTGATTCCCCGCCTCTGATTCCCCATCTCTGATTCACCGCCTTTGATTCGCCACCTCTGATTCCCCATATCTGATTCCCCACCTCTGTTTCCCGGCCTCTGATTCCCCGCCTCTGATTCTCCATATCTCATTCCCCGCCTCGGAATCCCCATCTCTTATTCCCAGCATCTGATTCCCGGCCTCTGATTCCCGGCCTCTGATTCCCCGCTTCTGATTCTGATTCCCTGCCTCTGATTCCCCATCTCTGATTCCGCACATCTGATTCCCTGCCTCTGATTCCCTACCTCTGATACCCCATATCTGATTCCCCGCCTCTGTTTCCCCGCCTCTGATTCCCCGCCTCTGATTTCCCAGCTCTGATTCCCCGCCTCTGATTCCCCGCATCCGATTCCCCATATCTGATTCCCCGCCTCTGTTTCCCCGCCTCTGATTCCCCGCCTCTGTTTCCCCATATCTGATTCCCCGCCTCTGATTCCCAACTATGATTCCCTGCCTCTGATTCCCCAGCTCTGATTCCCTGCCTCTGATTCCCTGCGTTCTATTCCCTGCCTCTGATTCCCCGCCTGTGATTCCCCATCACTGATTCACCACCTCTGATTCCCCACATCTGATTCCCCATATCTAATTCCCCGCCTCTCTTTGCCCGCCTCTGATTCCCCGCCTCTGTTTCCCCATATCTGATTCCCCGTCTCTGAATCCCCAACTCTGATTCCCTGCCTCTGATTCCCCAGCTCTGATTCCCCGCCTTTGATTCCCCCCGTCTGATTCCCTGCCTCTGAATCCCCGTGTCTGATTTCCTGCCTCTGATTCCCCGCCTCTGATTCCCCATCTCTGATTCACCGCCTCTGATTCCCCACCTCTGATTCCCCATCTCTGATTCCGCACATCCGATTCCCTGCCTCTGATTCCCCAACTCTGATTCCCCGCCTCTGATTCCCCATCTCTGATTCCCCACCTCTGATTCCCCGTGTTTGATTCCCTGCCTCTGATTCCCCGCCTCTGAATACCAGCCTCTGATTCCCCATATCTGATTCCCCGCCTCTGATTCCCTGCCTCTGATTCCCCAGCTCTGATTCCCCGCCTTTGATTCCCCCCGTCTGATTCCCAGCCTCTGAATCCCCGTGTCTGATTTCCTGATTCTGATTCCCCGCCTCTGATTCCCCATCTCTGATTCACCGCCTCTGATTCCCCATCTCTGATTCCCCACCTCTGATTCCCCGTGTCTGATTCCCCGTGTCAGATTCCCTGCCTCTGATTCCACGCCTCTGATTCCCCATATCTGATTCCCTGCCACTGATTCCCCGCCTCTGATTCCCCATCTCTGATTCACCACCTCTGATTCCCGGCCTCTGATTGCCCACCTCTGATTCCCCGCCTCTGATTCGCCAGCTATGATTCCCCCCCTCTGATTCCCCGCGTCTGATTCCCCGCCTCTGATTCCCCAACTCTAATACCCCGCCTCTGATTCCCCAGCTCTGATTCCCCGCATCTGATTCCCTGCCTCTGATTCCACGCCTCTGATTCCAGGCCTCTGATTCCCAACCTCTGATTCCCCACCTCTGATTCCCAATATCTGATTCCCCGCCTCTGTTTCACCGCCTCTGATTCCCCGCCTCTGTTTCCCCGCCTGTGATTCCCCAGCTCTGATTCCCCGCCTCTGATTCCCCATATCTGATTCCCATCCTCTGATTGCCCACCTCTGATTCCCCGCCTCTGATTCGCCAGCTCTGATTCCCCGCCTCTGATTCCCCGCATCTGATTCCCTGCCTCTGATTCCCCGCCTCTGATTCCCCATCTCTGATTCACCGCCTGTGATTCCCCAGCTCTGATTCCCCACCTCTGATTCCCCAGCTCTGATTCCCAGCCTCTGATTCCCCGTGTTTGATCCCCTGCCTCTGATTACCTTCCTCTGATTCCCGGCCACTGATATCCCGCTTCTGATTCTGATTCCCTGCCTCTGACTCCCCATCTCTGATTCAACACATCTGAATCCCCGCCTCTGTTTCCACGCCTCTGATTCCCTGCCTCTGATTCCCAACCTCTGATTCCCCACCCCTGATTCCCCATATCTGATTCCCCGCCTCTGTTTCCCTGCCTCTGATTCCCCGCCCCTGTTTCCCCATATCTGATTCCCCGCCTCTGATTCCCCAACTCTGATTCCCCGCCTCTGATTCCCCAGCTCTGATTCCCCGCCTCTGATTCCCCGTGTTTGATTCCCTGCCTCTGATTCCCCGCCTCTGATTCCCCATCTCTGATTCACCGCCTTTGATTCGCCACCTCTGATTCCCCATATCTGATTCCCCACCTCTGTTACCCCGCCTCTGATTCCCCGCCTCTGATTCCCCATATATCATTCCCCGCCTCTGAATCCCCATCTCTGATTCCCGGACTCTGATTCCCCACCTCTGATTCCCGGCCTCTTATTCCCGGCATCTGAATCCCGGCCTCTGATTCCCGGCCTCTGATTCCCCGCTTCTGATTCTGATTCCCTGCCTCTGATTCCCCATCTCTGATTCCGCACATCTGATTCCCTGCCTCTGATTCCCCACCTCTGATTCCCCATATCTGATTCCCCGCCTCTGTTTCCCCGCCTCTGATTCCCCGCCTCTGTTTCCCCATATCTAATTCCCCACCTCAGATGCCCCAACTCTGATACCCCGCCTCTGATTCCCCAGCTCTGATTCCCCGCCTCTGATTCCCCGCATCCGATTCCCCATATCTGATTCCCCGCCTCTGTTTCCCCGCCTTTGATTCCCCGCCTCTGTTTCCCCATATCTGATTCCCCGCCTCTGATTCCCAACTATGATTCCCCGCCTCTGATTCCCCAGCTCTGATTCCCCGCCTCTGATTCCCCAGTTCTGATTCCCCGCCTCTGATTCCCCGCGTTCTATTCCCTGCCTCTGATTCCCCGCCTGTGATTCCCCATCTCTGATTCACCACCTCTGATTCCCCACCTCTGATTCCCCATATCTAATTCCCTGCCTCTGATTCCCCGCCTCTGATTCCCCGCCTCTGATTCCCTGCCACTGATTCCCTGCCCCTGATACCCCACCTCTGATTCCCCATATCTGATTCCCTGCCTCTGTTTCCCCGCCTCTGATTCCCGCCTCTGATTCCCCATATCTGATTCCCCGCCTCTGATTCCCCAAGTCTGATTCCCCGCCTCTGATTCCCCAGCTCTGAATCCCCGCCTCTGATTCCCCGCGTCTGTTTCCCCGCCTCTGATTCCCCGCCTCTGTTTCCCCATATCTAAGTCCCCGACTCTGATTCCCCAACTCTGATTCCCCACCTCTGATTCCCCAGCTCTGATTCCCCGCCTCTGATTCCCCGCATCTGATTCCCTGCATCTGATTCCCAGCCTCTGATTCCCTGCCTCTGATTCCCAACCTCTGATTCCCCACCTCTGATTCCCCATATCTGATTCCCCGCCTCTGTTTCCCCGCCTTTGATTCCCCGCCTCTGTTTCCCCATATCTGATTCCCGGCCTCTGATTTTCCGCCTCTGATTCCCCGCCTCTGATTCCCCGCCTGTGATTCCCCATCTCTGATTCACCACCTCTGATTTCCCACCTCTGATTCCCCATATCTAATTCCCCGCCTCTGCTTGCCCGCCTCTCATTCCCCACCTCTGTTTCCCCATATCTGATTCCCCGCCTCTGAATCCCCAACTCTGATTCCCTGCCTCTGATTCACCAGCTCTGATTCCCCGCCTTTGATTCCCCCCGTCTGATTCCCAGCCTCTGAATCCCTGTCTTATTTCCTGCCTCTGATTCCCCGCCTCTGATTCCCCATCTCTGATTCACTGCCTCTGATTCCCCACATCTGATTCCCCATCCCTGATTCCGCACAACCGATTCCCTGCCTCTGATTCCCCGACTCAGATTCCCCACCTCTGATTCCCCGTGTCTGATTCCCTGCCTGTGATTCCCCGCCTCTGATTCCCCATCTCTGATTCCCCACCTCTGATTCCCCGTGTCTGATTCCCTTCCTTTGATTCCCCGCCTCTGATTCCCCGCCTCTGATTCCCTGCCACTGATTCCCCGCCCCTGATTCCCCACCTCTGATTCCCCATATCTTATTCCCCGCCTCTGTTTCCCCCCCTCTGATTCCCAGCCTCTGATTCCCCATATCTAATTCCCCGCCTCTGATTCCCCATATCTGATTCCCCGCCTCTATTTCCCCATATCTGCTTCGCCGCCTCTGATTCCCCAACTCTGATTCCCCGCCTCTGATACCCCAGCTCTGATTTCCCGCCTCTGATTCCCGGCATCCGATTCCCTGCCTCTGATTCCCCGCCTCTGATTCCCCATCTCTGATTCCCCGCCTCTGATTCCCCGTGTCTGATTCCCTGCCTCTGATTCCCCGCCTCTGATTCCCCATATCTGATTCCCCGCCTCTGTTTTCCCGCCTCAGATTCCCTGCCTCTGATTCCCCATATCTGATTCCCCGCCTCTGATTCCCCAACTCTGATTCCCCGCCTCTGATTCCCCAGCTCTGAATCCCTGCCTCTGATTCCCCGCGTCTGATTCCCGGCCTCTGATTCCCGGCCTCTGATTCCCCGCTTCTGATTCTGATTCCCTGCCTCTGATTCCCCATCTCTGATTCCGCACATCTGATTCCCTGCCTCTGATTCCCCACCTCTGATTCCCCATATCTGATTCCCCGCCTCTGTTTCCCCGCCTCTGATTCCCCGCCTCTGTTTCCCCATATCTAATTCCCCACCTCTGATGCCCCAACTCTGATTCCCCACCTCTGATTCCCCAGCTCTGATTCCCCGCCTCTGATTCCCCGCATCCGATTCCCCATGTCTGATTCCCCGCCTCTGTTTCCCCGCCTCTGATTCCCCGCCTCTGTTTCCCCATATCTGATTCCCCGCCTCTGATTCCCCAGCTCTGATTCCCTGCCTCTGATTCCCCGCGTTCTATTCGCTGCCTCTGATTCCCCGCCTGTGATTCCCCATCTCTGATTCACCACCTCTGATTTCCAACCTCTGATTCCCAGCCTCTGATTCCCCATCTCTGATTCCGCACATACGATTCCCTGCCTATGATTCCCCACCTCTGATTCCCCGCCTCTGATTCCCCATATCTGATTCCCTGCCTCTGTTTCCCCGCCTCTGATTCCCCACATCTGTTTCCCCATATCTGATTCCCCGCCTCTGATTCCCCAACTCTAATACCCCGCCTCTGATTCCCCGCCTCTGATTCCCTGCCACTGATTCCCCGCCCCTGATTCCCCACCTCTGATTCCCCATATCTTATTCCCCGCCTCTGTTTCCCCCCCTCTGATTCCCAGCCTCTGATTCCCCATATCTGATTCCCCGCCTCTGATTCCCCATATCTGATTCCACGCCTCTATTTCCCCATATCTGCTTCGCCGCCTCTGATTCCCCAACTCTGATTCCCCGCCTCTGATTCCCCAGCTCTGATTTCCCGCCTCTGATTCCCGGCATCCGATTCCCTGCCTCTGATTCCCCGCCTCTGATTCCCCATCTCTGATTCCCCGCCTCTGATTCCCCGTGTCTGATTCCCTGCCTCTGATTCCCCGCCTCTGATTCCCCATATCTGATTCCCCATATCTGATTCACCACCTCTGATTCCCGGCCTCTGATTCCCCATCTCTGATTCCGCACATCCGATTCCCTGCCTATGATTCCCCACCTCTGATTCCCCGCCTCTGATTCCCCATATCTGATTCCCTGCCTCTGTTTCCCCGCCTCTGATTCCCCACCTCTGTTTCCCCATATCTGATTCCCCGCCTCTGATTCCCCAACTCTAATACCCTGCCTCTGATTCCCCAGCTCTGATTCCCCGCCTCTGATTCCCCGCATCTGATTCCCTGCCTCTGATTCCCCGCCTCTGATTCCAGGCCTCTGATTCCCAGCATCTGATTCCGGCCTCTGATTCCCGGCCTCTGATTCCCTGCTTCTGATTCTGATTCCCTGCCTCTGATTCCCCATCTCTGATTCCGCACATCTGATTCCCTGCCTCTGATTCCCCACCTCTGATTCCCCATATCTGATTCCCCGCCTCAGTTTCCCCGCCTCTGATTCCCCGCCTCTGTTTCCCCATATCTGATTCCCCGCCTCTGATTCCCCAACTCTGATTCCCCTTCTCTGATTCACCACCTCTGAATCCCCACCTCTGATTCCCCATCTCTGATTCCGCACATCCGATTCCCTGCCTCTGATTCCCCGCCTCTGATATCCCGCCTCTGATTCGCAACCTCTAATTCCCCACCTCAGATTTCCCATATCTGATTCCCCGCCTCTGTTTCCCTGCCTCTGATTCCCGGCCTCTGTTTCCCCATATCTGATTCCCCTCCTCTGATTCCCCAACTCTGATTCCCCGCCTCTGATTCCCCAGCTTTGATTCCCCGCCTTTTATTCCCGGCCTCTGATTCCCTGCCACTGATTCCCCGCCTCTGATTCCCCACCTCTGATTCCCCATATCTGATTCCCCGCCTCTGTTTCCCCACCTCTGATTCCCGGCCTCTTATTCCCAGCATCTGATTCCCGGCCTCTGATTCCCTGCCTCTGATTCCCCGCCTCTGATTCCCCATCTCTGATTCCCCGCCTCTGATTCCCCGTGTCTGATTCCCTGCCTCTGATTCCCCGTCTCTGATTCCCCGCGTCTGATTCCCTGCCACTGATTCCCTGCCCCTGATTCCCCACCTCTGATTCCCCATATCTGATTCCCCGCCTCTGTTTCCCCAACTCTGATTCCCTTCCTCTAATTCGCCAGCTATGATTCCCCGCCTCTGATTCCCTGCCACTGATACCCTGCCCCTGATTCCCCACCTCTGATTCCCCATATATGATTCCCCGCCTCTGATTCCCCAACTCTGATTCCCCTCCTCTAATTCGCCAGCTATGATTCCCCGCCTCTGATTCCCTGCGTCTGATTCCCTGCCTCTGATTCCCAGCCTCTGATTCCCCTTCTCTGATTCACCACCTCTGAATCCCCACCTCTGATTCCCCATCTCTGATTCCGCACATCCGATTCCCTGCCTCTGATTCCCCGCCTCTGATACCCCGCCTCTGATTCCCCGCCTCTGATTCCCCGCGTCTGATTCCCTGCCACTGATTCCCTGCCCCTGATTCCCCACCTCTGATTCCCCATATCTGATTCCCCGCCTCTGTATCCCCACCTCTGATTCCCCGCCTCTGTTTCCCAATATCTGATTCCCCGCCTCTGATTCCCCAACTCTGATTCCCCTCCTCTAATTCGCCAGCTATGATTCCCCGCCTCTGATTCCCTGCATCTGATTCCCTGCCTCTGATTCCCAGCCTATGATTCCCCTTCTCTGATTCCCCGCGTCTGATTCCCTCCCTCTGATTCCCCGCCTTGATTCCCCATCTCTCATTCACAACCTCTGATTCCCCACCTCTGATTCCCCATATCTGATTCCCCGCCTCTGAATCCCCATCTCTGATTCCCGGACTCTGATTCCCCACCTCTGATTCCCGGCCTCTTATTCCCAGCATCTGATTCCCGGCCTCTGATTCCCGGCCTCTGATTCCCCGCTTCTGATTCTGATTCCCTGCCTCTGATTCCCCATCTCTGATTCCGCACATCTGATTCCCTGCCTGTCATTCCCCACCTCTGATTCCCCATATCCGATTCCCCGCCTCTGTTTCCCCGTATCTGATTCCCTGCCTCTGTTTCCCCACCTCTGATTCCCGGCCTCTTATTCCCAGCATCTGATTCCCGGCCTCTGATTCCCTGCCTCTGATTCCCCGCCTCTGATTCCCCATCTCTGATTCCCCGCCTCTGATTCCCCGTGTCTGATTCCCTGCCTCTGATTCCCCGTCTCTGATTCCCCGCGTCTGATTCCCTGCCACTGATTCCATGCCCCTGATTCCCCACCTCTGATTCCCCATATCTGATTCCCCGCCTCTGTTTCCCCAACTCTGATTCCCTTCCTCTAATTCGCCAGCTATGATTCCCCGCCTCTGATTCCCTGCCACTGATTCCCTGCCCCTGATTCCCCACCTCTGATTCCCCATATATGATTCCCCGCCTCTGATTCCCCAACTCTGATTCCCCTTCTCTGATTCACCACCTCTGAATCCCCACCTCTGATTCCCCATCTCTGATTCCGCACATCCGATTCCCTGCCTCTGATTCCCCGCCTCTGATTCCCCGCCTCTGATTCCCCGCCTCTGATTCCCCGCGTCTGATTCCCTGCCACTGATTCCCTGCCCCTGATTCCCCACCTCCGATTCCCCATATCTGATTCCCCGCCTCTGTTTCCCCACCTCTGATTCCCCGCCTCTGTTTCCCAATATCTGATTCCCCGCCTCTGATTCCCCAACTCTGATTCCCCTCCTCTAATTCGCCAGCTATGATTCCCCGCCTCTGATTCCCTGCATCTGATTCCCTGCCTCTGATTCCCAGCCTATGATTCCCCTTCTCTGATTCCCCGCGTCTGATTCCCTCCCTCTGATTCCCCGCCTTGATTCCCCATTTCTCATTCACAACCTCTGATTCCCCACCTCTGATTCCCCATATCTGATTCCCCGCCTCTGAATCCCCATCTCTGATTCCCGGACTCTGATTCCCCACCTCTGATTCCCGGCCTCTTATTCCCAGCATCTGATTCCCGGCCTCTGATTCCCCATTTCTGATTCCGCACATCTGATTCCCTGCCTGTCATTCCCCACCTCTGATTCCCCATATCCGATTCCCCGCCTCTGTTTCCCCGCCTTTGATTCCCCGCCTCTGTTTCCCCATATCTAATTCCCCACATCTGATGCCCCAACTCTGATTCCCCACCTCTGATTCCCCAGCTCTGATTCCCCGCCTCTGATTCCCTGCAACCGATTCCCCATGTCTGATTCCCCGCCTCTGTTTCCCCGCCTCTGATTCC
The DNA here is from genome assembly GCF_036971445.1 of Narcine bancroftii. NCBI lineage: Eukaryota > Metazoa > Chordata > Chondrichthyes > Torpediniformes > Narcinidae > Narcine > Narcine bancroftii. The sequence goes on from NW_027211886.1 coordinate 233,673, forward strand.
CCGCCTCTCTTTCCCCATATCTGATTCCCCGCCTCTGATTCCCCAGCTCTGATTCCCTGCCTCTGATTCCCCGCGTTCTATTCGCTGCCTCTGATTCCCCTCCTGTGATTCCCCATCTCTGATTCACCACCTCTGATTCCCCACCGCTGATTCCCCATATCTAATTCCCCGCCTCTGCTTGCCCGCCTCTCATTCCCCGCCTCTGTTTCCCCATATCTGATTCCCCGCCTCTGAATCCCCAACTCTGATTCCCTGCCTCTGATTCACCAGCTCTGATTCCCCGCCTTTGATTCCCCCCGACTGATTCCCAGCCTCTGAATCCCCGTCTGATTTCTTGCCTCTGATTCCCCGCCTCTGATTCCCCATCTCTGATTCACTGCCTCTGATTCCCCACATCTGATACCCCATCTCTGATTCCGCACAACCGATTCCCTGCCTCTGATTCCCCGACTCTGATTCCACACCTCTGATTCCCCAGCTCTGATTCCCCGCCTCTGATTCCCCGCGTCTGATTCCCTGCCTGTGATTCCCCGCCTCTGATTCCCCATCTCTGATTCCCCACCTCTGATTCCCCGTGTCTGATTCCCTTCCTTTGATTCCCCGCCTCTGATTCCCCGCCTCTGATTCCCTGCCACTGATTCCCCGCCCCTGATTCCCCACCTCTGATTCCCCATATCTTATTCCCCGCCTCTGTTTCCCCCCCTCTGATTCCCAGCCTCTGATTCCCCATATCTGATTCCCCGCCTCTGATTCCTCATATCTGATTCCCCGCCTCTATTTCCCCATATCTGCTTCGCCGCCTCTGATTCCCCAACTCTGATTCCCCGCCTCTGATTCCCCAGCTCTGATTTCCCGCCTCTGATTCCCGGCATCCGATTCCCTGCCTCTGATTCCCCGCCTCTGATTCCCCATCTCTGATTCCCCGCCTCTGATTCCCCGTGTCTGATTCCCTGCCTCTGATTCCCCGCCTCTGATTCCCCATATCTGATACCCCGCCTCTGTTTTCCCGCCTCTGATTCCCTGCCTCTGATTCCCCATATCTGATTCCCCGCCTCTGATTCCCCAACTCTGATTCCCCGCCTCTGATTCCCCAGCTCTGAATCCCCGCCTCTGATTCCCCGCGTCTGATTCCCTGCCTCTGATTCCCCGCCTCTGATTCCCCATCTGTGATTCACAACCTCTGATGCCCCACCTCTGATTCCCCATATCTGATTCCCCGCCTCTGTTTCCCCGCCTCTGATTCCCCGCCTCTGATTCCCCATATCTGATTCCCCGCCTCTGATTGCCCACCTCTGATTCCCCGCGTCTGATTCCCTGCCTCTGATTCCCCGCCTCTGATTCCCCATCTCTGATTCACCACCTCTCATTCCCGGCCTCTGATTCCCCATCTCTGATTCCGCACATCCGATTCCCTGCCTATGATTCCCCACCTCTGATTCCCCGCCTCTGATTCCCCATATATGATTCCCTGCCTCTGTTTCCCCGCCTCTGATTCCCCACCTCGGTTTCCCCATATCTGATTCCCCGCCTCTGATTCCCCAACTCTAATACCCCGCCTCTGATTCCCCAGCTCTGATTCCCCGCCTCTGATTCCCCGCATCTGATTCCCTGCCGCTGATTCCCCGCCTCTGATTCCGGCCTCTGATTCCCGGCCTCTGATTCCCTGCTTCTGATTCTGATTCCCTGCCTCTGATTCCCCATCTCTGATTCCGCACATCTGATTCCTTGCCTCTGATTCCCCACCTCTGATTCCCCATATCTGATTCCCCGCCTGGGTTTCCCCGCCTCTGATTCCCCGCCTCTGTTTCCCAATATCTAAGTCCCCGCCTCTGATTCCCCAAATCTGATTCCCCACCTCTGATTCCCCAGCTCTGATTCCCCGCCTCTGATTCCCCGCATCTGATTCCCTGCATCTGATTCCAAGCCTCTGATTCCCTGCCTCTGATTCCCAACCTCTGATTCCCCACCTCTGATTCCCCATATCTGATTCCCCGCCTCTGTTTCCCCGCCTCGGATTCCCCGCCTCTGTTTCCCCATATCTGATTCCCGGCCTCTGATTCCCCGCCTCTGATTCCCCGCCTCTGATTCCCTGCCTCTGATTCCCCATCTCCGATTCCGCACATCTGATTCCCTTCCTCTGATTCCCCGCCTCTGATTCCCCGCCTCTGATTCCCTGCCTCTGATTCCCAACCTCGGATTCCCCACCTCTGATTCCCCATATCTGATTCCCCGCCTCTGTTTCCCCGCCTCTGTTTCCCCGCCTCTGATTCCCCGCCTCTGTTTCCCTATATCTAATTCCCCACCTCTGATGCCCCAACTCGGATTCCCCGCCTCTGATTCCCCGCATCTGATTCCCTGCCTCTGATTCCCCGCCTCTGATTCCCCATCTCTGATTCACCGCCTTTGATTCGCCACCTCTGATTCCCCATATCTGATTCCCCACCTCTGTTTCCCGGCCTCTGATTCCCCGCCTCTGATTCTCCATATCTCATTCCCCGCCTCTGAATCCCCATCTCTGATTCCCGGACTCTGATTCCCCACCTCTGATTCCCGGCCTCTTATTCCCAGCATCTGATTCCCGGCCTCTGATACCCGGCCTCTGATTCCCCGCTTCTGATTCTGATTCCCTGCCTCTGATTCCCCATCTCTGATTCCGCACATCTGATTCCCTGCCTCTGATTCCCCCCCTCTGATTCCCCATATCTGATTCCCCGCCTCTGTTTCCCCGCCTCTGATTCCCCGCCTCTGTTTCCCTATATCTAATTCCCCACCTCTGATGCCCCAACTCTGATTCCCCGCCTCTGATTCCCCAGCTCTGATTCCCCGCCTCTGATTCCCCGCATCCGATTCCCAATATCTGATTCCCCGCCTCTGTTTCCCCGCCTCTGATTCCCCGCCTCTGTTTTCCCATATCTGATTCCCCGCCTCTGATTCCCAATTATGATTCCCCGCCTCTGATTCCCCAGCTCTGATTCCCTGCGTCTGATTCCCTGCGTTCTATTCCCTGCCTCTGATTCCCCGCCTGTGATTCCCCATCACTGATTCACCACCTCTGATTCCCCACCTCTGATTCCCCATATCTAATTCCCCGCCTCTGTTTGCCCGCCTCTGATTCCCCGCCTCTGTTTCCCCATATCTGATTCCCCGTCTCTGAATCCCCAACTCTGATTCCCTGCCTCTGATTACCCAGCTCTGATTCCCCGCCTTTGATTCCCCCCGTCTGATTCCCAGCCTCTGAATCCCCGTGTCTGATTTCCTGCCTCTGATTCCCCGCCTCTGATTCCCCATCTCTGATTCCTCTGATACCCCACATCTGATTCCCCATCTCTGATTCCGCACATCCGATTCCCTGCCTCTGATTCCCCAACTCTGATTCCCCACCTCTGATTCCCCAGCTCTGATTCCCCGCCTCAGATTCCCCGCGTCTGATTCCCTGCCTCTGAATCCCCGCCTCTGATTCCCCATCTCTGATTCCCCACCTTTGATTCCCCGTGTCTGATTCCCTGCCTCTGATTCCCCGCCTCTGAATCCCAGCCTCTGATTCCCCATATCTGATTCCCCGCCTCTGATTCCCTGCCTCTGATTCCACAGCTCTGATTCCCCGCCTTTGATTCCCCCCGTCTGATTCCCAGCCTCTGAATCCCCGTGTCTGATTTCCTGCCTCTGATTCCCCGCCTCTGATTCCCCATCTCTGATTCACCGCCTCTGATTCCCCATCTCTGATTCCCCACCTCTGATTCCCCGTGTCTGATTCCCCGTGTCTGATTCCCTGCCTCTGATTCCACGCCTCTGATTCCCCATATCTGATGCCCTGCCACTGATTCCCCGCCTCTGATTCCCCATCTCTGATTCACCACCTCTGATTCCCGGCCTCTGATTGCTCACCTCTGATTCCCCGCCTCTGATTCGCCAGCTATGATTCCCCCCCTCTGATTCCCCGCGTCTGATTCCCCGCCTCTGATTCCCCAACTCTAATACCCCGCCTCTGATTCCCCAGCTCTGATTCCCCTCCTCTGATTCCCCGCATCTGATTCCCTGCCTCTGATTCCCCGCCTCTGATTCCAGGCCTCTGATTCCCAACCTCTGATTCCCCACCTCTTATTCCCCATATCTGATTCCCCGCCTCTGTTTCACGGCGTCTGATTCCCCGCCTCTGTTTCCCCATATCTGATTCCCCGCATCTGATTCCCCAACTCTGATTCCCCGCCTGTGATTCCCCAGCTCTAATTCCCCGCCTCCGATTCCCCATATCTGATTCCCATCCTCTGATTGCCCACCTCTGATTCCCCGCCTCTGATTCGCCAGCTCTGATTCCCCGCCTCGGATTCCCCGCATCTGATTCCCTGCCTCTGATTCCCCGCCTCTGATTCCCCATCTCTGATTCCCCGCCTGTGATTCCCCAGCTCTGATTCCCAGCCTCTGATTCCCCGTGTTTGATCCCCTGCCTCTGATTACCTTCCTCTGATTCCCGGCCTCTGATACCCCGCTTCTGATTCTGATTCCCTGCCTCTGATTCCCCATCTCTGATTCACCACATCTAATTCCCTGCCTCTGATTCCACGCCCCTGATTCCCCACCTCTGATTCCCCATATCTGAAACCCCGCCTCTGTTTCCACGCCTCTGATTCCCTGCCTCTGATTCCCAACCTCTGATTCCCCACCCCTGATTCCCCATATCTGATTCCCCGCCTCTGTTTCCCTGCCTCTGATTCTCCGCCCCTGTTTCCCCATATCTGATTCCCCGCCTCTGATTCCCCAACTCTGATTCCCCACCTCTGATTCCCCAGCTCTGATTCCCCGCCTCTGATTCCCCGTGTTTGATTCATTGCCTCTGATTCCCCGCCTCTGATTCCCCATCTCTGATTCACCGCCTTTGATTCGACACCTCTGATTCCCCATATCTGATTCCCCACCTCTGTTACCCCGCCTCTGATTCCCCGCCTCTGATTCCCCATATATCATTCCCCGCCTCTGAATCCCCATCTCTGATTCCCGGACTCTGATTCCCCACCTCTGATTCCCGGCCTCTTATTCCCGGCATCTGAATCCCGGCCTCTGATTCCCGGCCTCTGATTCCCCGCTTCTGATTCTGATTCCCTGCCTCTGATTCCCCATCTCTGATTCTGCACATCTGATTCCCTGCCTCTGATTCCCCACCTCTGATTCCCCATATCTGATTCCCCACCTCTGTTTCCCCGCCTCTGATTCCCCGCCTCTGTTTCCCCGCCTCTGATTCGCCAGCTATGATTCCCCCCCTCTGATTCCCCGCGTCTGATTCCCCGCCTCTGATTCCCCAACTCTAATACCCCGCCTCTGATTCCCCAGCTCTGATTCCCCTCCTCTGATTCCCCGCATCTGATTGCTCACCTCTGATTCCCCGCCTCTGATTCGCCAGCTATGATTCCCCCCCTCTGATTCCCCGCGTCTGATTCCCCGCCTCTGATTCCCCAACTCTAATACCCCGCCTCTGATTCCCCAGCTCTGATTCCCCTCCTCTGATTCCCCGCATCTGATTCCCTGCCTCTGGTTCCCCAGCTCTGATTCCCCGCCTCTGATTCCCCGCGTTCTATTCCCTGCCTCTGATTCCCCGCCTGTGATTCCCCATCTCTGATTCACCACCTCTGATTCCCCACCTCTGATTCCCCATATCTAATTGCCCGCCAATGTTTGCCCGCCTCTGATTCCCCGCCTCTGTTTCCCCATATCTGATTCCCCGTGTCTGATTCCCTGCCTCTGATTCGCCGCCTCTTATTCCCCGCCTCTGATTCCCTGCCACTGATTCCCTGCCCCTGATACCCCACCTCTGATTCCCCATATCTAATTCCCTGCCTCTGTTTCCCCGCCTCTGATTCCCCGCCTCTGATTCCCCGCCTCTGATTCCCCATCTCTGATTCCCCACCTCTGATTCCCCGTGTCTGATTCCCTGCCTCTGATTCCCCGCCTCTGAATCCCAGCCTCTGATTCCCCATATCTGATTCCCCGCCTCTGATTCCCTGCCTCTGATTCCCCAGCTCTGATTCCCCGCCTTTGATTCCCCCCGTCTGATTCCCAGCCTCTGAATCCCCGTGTCTGATTTCCTGCCTCTGATTCCCCGCCTCTGATTCCCCATCTCTGATTCACCGCCTCTGATTCCCCATCTCTGATTCCCCACCTCTGATTCCCCGTGTCTGATTCCCCGTGTCTGATTCCCTGCCTCTGATTCCACGCCTCTGATTCCCCATATCTGATTCCCTGCCACTGATTCCCCGCCTCTGATTCCCCATCTCTGATTCACCACCTCTGATTCCCGGCCTCTGATTGCCCACCTCTGATTCCCCGCCTCTGATTCGCCAGCTATGATTCCACCCCTCTGATTCCCCGCGTCTGATTCCCCGCCTCTGATTCCCCAACTCTAATACCCCGCCTCTGATTCCCCAGCTCTGATTCCCCTCCTCTGATTCCCCGCATCTGATTCCCTGCCTCTGATTCCCCGCCTCTGATTCCAGGCCTCTGATTCCCAACCTCTGATTCCCCACCTCTGATTCCCCATATCTGATTCCCCGCCTGTGTTTCACCACCTCTGATTCCCCGCCTCTGTTTCCCCATATCTGATTCCCCGCCTCTGATTCCCCAACTCTGATTCCCCGCCTGTGATTCCCCAGCTCTAATTCCCCGCCTCTGATTCCCCATATCTGATTCCCATCCTCTGATTGCCCACCTCTGATTCCCCGCCTCTGATTCGCCAGCTCTGATTCCCCGCCTCTGATTCCCCGCATCTGATTCCCTGCCTCTGATTCCCCGCCTCTGATTCCCCATCTCTGATTCCCCGCCTGTGATTCCCCAGCTCTGATTCCCAGCCTCTGATTCCCCGTGTTTGATCCCCTGCCTCTGATTACCTTCCTCTGATTCCCGGCCTCTGATACCCCGCTTCTGATTCTGATTCCCTGCCTCTGATTCCCCATCTCTGATTCACCACATCTAATTCCCTGCCTCTGATTCCACGCCCCTGATTCCCCACCTCTGATTCCCCATATCTGAAACCCCGCCTCTGTTTCCACGCCTCTGATTCCCTGCCTCTGATTCCCAACCTCTGATTCCCCAACCCTGATTCCCCATATCTGATTCCCCGCCTCTGTTTCCCTGCCTCTGATTCTCCGCCCCTGTTTCCCCATATCTGATTCCCCGCCTCTGATTCCCCAACTCTGATTCCCCACCTCTGATTCCCCAGCTCTGATTCCCCGCCTCTGATTCCCCGTGTTTGATTCATTGCCTCTGATTCCCCGCCTCTGATTCCCCATCTCTGATTCACCGCCTTTGATTCGACACCTCTGATTCCCCATATCTGATTCCCCACCTCTGTTACCCCGCCTCTGATTCCCCGCCTCTGATTCCCCATATATCATTCCCCGCCTCTGAATCCCCATCTCTGATTCCCGGACTCTGATTCCCCACCTCTGATTCCCGGCCTCTTATTCCCGGCATCTGAATCCCGGCCTCTGATTCCCGGCCTCTGATTCCCCGCTTCTGATTCTGATTCCCTGCCTCTGATTCCCCATCTCTGATTCCGCACATCTGATTCCCTGCCTCTGATTCCCCACCTCTGATTCCCCATATCTGATTCCCCACCTCTGTTTCCCTGCCTCTGATTCCCCGCCTCTGTTTCCCCATATCTAATTCCCCACCTCTGATGCCCCAACTCTGATACCCCGCCTCTGATTCCCCAGCTCTGATTCCCCGCCTCTGATTCCCCGCATCCGATTCCCCATATCTGATTCCCCGCCTCTGTTTCCCCGCCTTTGATTCCCCGCCTCTGTTTCCCCATATCTGATTCCCCGCCTCTGATTCCCAACTATGATTCCCCGCCTCTGATTCCCCAGCTCTGATTCCCCGCCTCTGATTCCCCGCATCCGATTCCCCATATCTGATTCCCCGCCTCTGTTTCCCCGCCTTTGATTCCCCGCCTCTGTTTCCCCATATCTGATTCCCCGCCTCTGATTCCCAACTATGATTCCCCGCCTCTGATTCCCCAGCTCTGATTCCCCGCCTCTGATTCCCCGCGTTCTATTCCCTGCCTCTGATTCCCCGCCTGTGATTCCCCATCTCTGATTCACCACCTCTGATTCCCCACCTCTGATTCCCCATATCTAATTCCCCGCCTCTGTTTGCCCGCCTCTGATTCCCCGCCTCTGTTTCCCCATATCTGATTCCCCGTGTCTGATTCCCTGCCTCTGATTCCCCGCCTCAGATTCCCCGCCTCTGATTCCCTGCCACTGATTCCCTGCCCCTGATACCCCACCTCTGATTCCCCATATCTAATTCCCTGCCTCTGTTTCCCCGCCTCTGATTCCCCGCCTCTGATTCCCCGCCTCTGATTCCCCGCCTCTGATTCCCCAACTCTGATTCCCCGCCTCTGATTCCCCAGCTCTGATACCCGCCTCTGATTCCCCGCGTCTGTTTCCCCGCCTCTGATTCCCTGCCTCTGTTTCCCCATATCTAAGTCCCCGACTCTGATTCCCCAACTCTGATTCCCCACCTCTGATTCCCCAGCTCTGATTCCCCGCCTCTGATTCCCCGCATCTGATTCCCTGCATCTGATTCCCAGCCTCTGATTCCCTGCCTCTGATTCCCAACCTCTGATTCCCCACCTCTGATTCCCCATATCTGATTCCCCGCCTCTGCTTCCCCGCCTCTGATTCCCCGCCTCTGTTTCCCCATATCTGATTCCCGGCCTCTGATTCCCCGCCTCTGATTCCCCGCCCCTGATTCCCTGCCTCTGATTCCCCATCTCCGATTCCGCACATCGGATTTCCTGCCTCTGATTCCCCGCCTCTGATTCCCCGCCTCTGATTCCCTGCTTCTGATTCCCAACCTCTGATTCCCCACCTCTGATTCCCCATATCTGATTCCCCGCCTCTGTTTCCCCGCCTCTGATTCCCCGCCTCTGATTCCCCAACTCTGAATCCCCGCCTCTGATTCCCCAGCTCTGATTCCACGCCTCTGATTCCCCGTGTTTGATTCCCTGCCTCTGATTCCCTGCCATGATTCCCCATCTCTGATTCACCGCCTTTAAATCGCCACCTCTGATTCCCCATATCTGATTCCCCTCCTCTGTTTCCCCGCCTCTGATTCCCAACCTCTGATTCCACACCTCTGATTCCCCATATCTGATTCCCCGCCTCTGTTTCCCCGCCTCTGATTCCCCGCCCCTGTTTCCCCATATCTGATTCCCCACCTCTGATTCTCCTACTCTGCTTCCCCGCCTCTGATTCCCCAGCTCTGATTCCCCGCCTCTGATTCCCCATTTTTGATTCCCTGCCTCTGATTCCCCGCCTCTGATTCCCCATCTCTGATTCACCGCCTTTGATTTGCCACCTCTGTTTCCCCATATCTGATTCCCCACCTCTGTTTCCCCGCCTCTGATTCCCCGCCTCTGATTCCCCATATCTGATTCCCCGGCTCTGATTGCCCACCTCTGATTCCCCGCCTCCGATTCGCCAGCTCTGATTGCCCGCCTCTGATTCCCCGCATCTGATTCCCTGCCTCTGATTCCCCGCCTCTGATTCCCCATCTCTGATTCACCGCCTTTGATTCGCCACCTCTGATTCCCCATATCTGATTCCCCACCTCTGTTTCCCGGCCTCTGATTCCCCGCCTCTGATTCTCCATATCTCATTCCCCGCCTCTGAATCCCCATCTCTGATTCCCGGACTCTGATTCCCCACCTCTGATTCCCGGCCTCTTATTCCCAGCATCTGATTCCCGGCCTCTGATTCCCGGCCTCTGATTCCCCGCTTCTGATTCTGATTCCCTGCCTCTGATTCCCCATCTCTGATTCCGCACATCTGATTCCCTGCCTCTGATTCCCTACCTCTGATACCCCATATCTGATTCCCCACCTCTGTTTCCCCGCCTCTGATTCCCCGCCTCTGTTTCCCTATATCAAATTCCCCACCTCTGATGCCCCAACTCTGATTCCCCGCCTCTGATTCCCCAGCTCTGATTCCCCGCCTCTGATTCCCCGCATCCGATTCCCCATATCTGATTCCCCGCCTCTGTTTCCCCGCCTCTGATTCCCCGCCTCTGTTTCCCCATATCTGATTCCCCGCCTCTGATTCCCAACTATGATTCCCTGCCTCTGATTCCCCAGCTCTGATTCCCCATCACTGATTCACCACCTCTGATTCCCCACATCTGATTCCCCATATCTAATTCCCCGCCTCTCTTTGCCCGCCTCTGATTCCCCGCCTCTGTTTCCCCATATCTGATTCCCCGTCTCTGAATCCCCAACTCTGATTCCCTGCCTCTGATTCCCCAGCTCTGATTCCCCGCCTTTGATTCCCCCCGTCTGATTCCCAGCCTCTGAATCCCCGTGTCTGATTTCCTGCCTCTGATTCCCCGCTCTGATTCCCCATCTCTGATTCACCGCCTCTGATTCCCCACCTCTGATTCCCCATCTCTGATTCCGCACATCCGATTCCCTGCCTCTGATTCCCCAACTCTGATTCCCCGCCTCTGATTCCCCATCTCTGATTCCCCACCTCTGATTCCCCATGTTTGATTCCCTGCCTCTGATTCCCCGCCTCTGAATACCAGCCTCTGATTCCCCATATCTGATTCCCCGCCTCTGATTCCCTGCCTCTGATTCCCCAGCTCTGATTCCCCGCCTTTGATTCCCCCCGTCTGATTCCCAGCCTCTGAATCCCCGTGTCTGATTTCCTGATTCTGATTCCCCGCCTCTGATTCCCCATCTCTGATTCACCGCCTCTGATTCCCCATCTCTGATTCCCCACCTCTGATTCCCCGTGTCTGATTCCCCGTGTCTGATTCCCTGCCTCTGATTCCACGCCTCTGATTCCCCATATCTGATTCCCTGCCACTGATTCCCCGCCTCTGATTCCCCATCTCTGATTCACCACCTCTGATTCCCGGCCTCTGATTGCCCACCTCTGATTCCCCGCCTCTGATTCCCCAACTCTAATACCCCGCCTCTGATTCCCCAGCTCTGATTCCCCTCCTCTGATTCCCCGCATCTGATTCCCTGCCTCTGATTCCACGCCTCTGATTCCAGGCCTCTGATTCCCAACCTCTGATTCCCCACCTCTGATTCCCAATATCTGATTCCCCGCCTCTGTTTCACCGCCTCTGATTCCCCGCCTCTGTTTCCCCGCCTGTGATTCCCCAGCTCTGATTCCCCGCCTCTGATTCCCCATATCTGATTCCCATCCTCTGATTGCCCACCTCTGATTCCCCGCCTCTGATTCGCCAGCTCTGATTCCCTGCCTCTGATTCCCCGCATCTGATTCCCTGCCTCTGATTCCCTGCCTCTGATTCCCCATCTCTGATTCCCCGCCTGTGATTCCCCAGCTCTGATTCCCCACCTCTGATTCCCCAGCTCTGATTCCCAGCCTCTGATTCCCCGTGTTTGATCCCCTGCCTCTGATTACCTTCCTCTGATTCCCGGCCACTGATATCCCGCTTCTGATTCTGATTCCCTGCCTCTGATTCCCCATCTCTGATTCAACACATCTGAATCCCCGCCTCTGTTTCCACGCCTCTGATTCCCTGCCTCTGATTCCCAACCTCTGATTCCCCACCCCTGATTCCCCATATCTGATTCCCCGCCTCTGTTTCCCTGCCTCTGATTCCCCGCCCCTGTTTCCCCATATCTGATTCCCCGCCTCTGATTCCCCAACTCTGATTCCCCGCCTCTGATTCCCCAGCTCTGATTCCCCGCCTCTGATTCCCCGTGTTTGATTCCCTGCCTCTGATTCCCCGCCTCTGATTCCCCATCTCTGATTCACCGCCTTTGATTCGCCACCTCTGATTCCCCATATCTGATTCCCCACCTCTGTTACCCCGCCTCTGATTCCCCGCCTCTGATTCCCCATATATCATTCCCCGCCTCTGAATCCCCATCTCTGATTCCCGGACTCTGATTCCCCACCTCTGATTCCCGGCCTCTTATTCCCGGCATCTGAATCCCGGCCTCTGATTCCCGGCCTCTGATTCCCCGCTTCTGATTCTGATTCCCTGCCTCTGATTCCCCATCTCTGATTCCGCACATCTGATTCCCTGCCTCTGATTCCCCACCTCTGATTCCCCATATCTGATTCCCCGCCTCTGTTTCCCCGCCTCTGATTCCCCGCCTCTGTTTCCCCATATCTAATTCCCCACCTCAGATGCCCCAACTCTGATACCCCGCCTCTGATTCCCCAGCTCTGATTCCCCGCCTCTGATTCCCCGCATCCGATTCCCCATATCTGATTCCCCGCCTCTGTTTCCCCGCCTTTGATTCCCCGCCTCTGTTTCCCCATATCTGATTCCCCGCCTCTGATTCCCAACTATGATTCCCCGCCTCTGATTCCCCAGCTTTGATTCCCCGCCTCTGATTCCCCAGCTCTGATTCCCCGCCTCTGATTCCCCGCGTTCTATTCCCTGCCTCTGATTCCCCGCCTGTGATTCCCCATCTCTGATTCACCACCTCTGATTCCCCACCTCTGATTCCCCATATCTAATTCCCTGCCTCTGATTCCCCGCCTCTGATTCCCCGCCTCTGATTCCCTGCCACTGATTCCCTGCCCCTGATACCCCACCTCTGATTCCCCATATCTGATTCCCTGCCTCTGTTTCCCCGCCTCTGATTCCCCGCCTCTGATTCCCCATATCTGATTCCCCGCCTCTGATTCCCCAAGTCTGATTCCCCGCCTCTGATTCCCCAGCTCTGAATCCCCGCCTCTGATTCCCCGCGTCTGTTTCCCCGCCTCTGATTCCCCGCCTCTGTTTCCCCATATCTAAGTCCCCGACTCTGATTCCCCAACTCTGATTCCCCACCTCTGAGTCCCCAGCTCTGATTCCCCGCCTCTGATTCCCCGCATCTGATTCCCTGCATCTGATTCCCAGCCTTTGATTCCCCGCCTCTGTTTCCCCATATCTGATTCCCGGCCTCTGATTTTCCGCCTCTGATTCCCCGCCTCTGATTCCCTGCCTCTGATTCCCCATCTCCGATTCCGCACATCGGATTCCCTGCCTCTGATTCCCCGCCTCTGATTCCCCGCTTCTGATTCCCTGCTTCTGATTCCCAACCTCTGATTCCCCACCTCTGATTCCCCATATCTGATTCCCCGCCTCTGTTTCCCCGCCTCTGATTCCCCGCCTCTGATTCCCCATATCTGATTCCCCGCCTCTGATTCCCCAAGTCTGATTCCCCGCCTCTGATTCCCCATATCTAATTCCCTGCCTCTGATTCCCCGCCTCTGATTCCCCGCCTCTGATTCCCTGCCACTGATTCCCTGCCCCTGATACCCCACCTCTGATTCCCCATATCTGATTCCCTGCCTCTGTTTCCCCGCCTCTGATTCACCGCCTCTGATTCCCCATATCTGATTCCCCGCCTCTGATTCCCCAAGTCTGATTCCCCGCCTCTGATTCCCCAGCTCTGAATCCCCGCCTCTGATTCCCCGCATCTGTTTCCCCGCCTCTGATTCCCCGCCTCTGTTTCCCCATATCTAAGTCCCCGACTCTGATTCCCCAACTCTGATTCCCTGCCTCTGATTCCCCATCTCCGATTCCGCACATCGGATTCCCTGCCTCTGATTCCCCGCCTCTGATTCCCCGCCTCTGATTCCCTGCTTCTGATTCCCAACCTCTGATTCCCCACCTCTGATTCCCCATATCTGATTCCCCGCCTCTGTTTCCCCGCCTCTGATTCCCCGCCTCTGATTCCCCATATCTGATTCCCCGCCTCTGATTCCCCAAGTCTGATTCCCCGCCTCTGATTCCCCATATCTAATTCCCTGCCTCTGATTCCCCGCCTCTGATTCCCCGCCTCTGATTCCCTGCCACTGATTCCCTGCCCCTGATACCCCACCTCTGATTCCCCATATCTGATTCCCTGCCTCTGTTTCCCCGCCTCTGATTCCCCGCCTCTGATTCCCCATATCTGATTCCCCGCCTCTGATTCCCCAAGTCTGATTCCCCGCCTCTGATTCCCCATCTCTGAATCCCCGCCTCTGATTCCCCGCGTCTGTTTCCCCGCCTCTGATTCCCCGCCTCTGTTTCCCCATATCTAAGTCCCCGACTCTGATTCCCCAACTCTGATTCCCCACCTCTGATTCCCCAGCTCTGATTCCCCGCCTCTGATTCCCCGCATCTGATTCCCTGCATCTGATTCCCAGCCTCTGATTCCCTGCCTCTGATTCCCAACCTCTGATTCCCCACCTCTGATTCCCCATATCTGATTCCCCGCCTCTGTTTCCCCGCCTTTGATTCCCCGCCTCTGTTTCCCCATATCTGATTCCCGGCCTCTGATTTTCCGCCTCTGATTCCCCGCCTCTGATTCCCTGCCTCTGATTCCCCATCTCCGATTCCGCACATCGGATTCCCTGCCTCTGATTCCCCGCCTCTGATTCCCCGCCTCTGATTCCCTGCTTCTGATTCCCAACCTCTGATTCCCCACCTCTGATTCCCCATATCTGATTCCCCGCCTCTGTTTCCCCGCCTCTGATTCCCCAACTCTGAATCCCCGCCTCTGATTCCCCAGCTCTGATTCCCTGCCTCTGATTCCCCGTGTTTGATTCCCTGCCTCTGATTCCCTGCCCTGATTCCCCATCTCTGATACACCGCCTTTAATTCGCCACCGCTGATTCCCCATATCTGATTCCCCGCCTCTGTTTCCCTGCCTCTGATTCCCCGCCCCTGTTTCCCCATATCTGATTCCCCACCTCTGATTCTCCTACTCTGCTTCCCCGCCTCTGATTCCCCAGCTCTGATTCCCCGCCTCTGATTCCCCATTTTTGATTCCCTGCCTCTGATTCCCCACCTCTGATTCCCCATCTCTGATTCACCGCCTTTGATTTGCCACCTCTGTTTCCCCATATCTGATTCCCCACCTCTGTTTCCCCGCCTCTGATTCCCCGCCTCTGATTCCCCATATCTGATTCCCCGGCTCTGATTGCCCACCTCTAATTCCCCGCCTCCGATTCGCCAGCTCTGATTCCCCGCCTCTGATTCCCCGCATCTGATTCCCTGCCTCTGATTCCCCGCCTCTGATTCCCCATCTCTGATTCACCGCCTTTGATTCGCCACCTCTGATTCCCCATATCTGATTCCCCACCTCTGTTTCCCGGCCTCTGATTCCCCGCCTCTGATTCTCCATATCTCATTCCCCGCCTCTGAATCCCCATCTCTGATTCCCGGACTCTGATTCCCCACCTCTGATTCCCGGCCTCTTATTCACAGCATCTGATTCCCGGCCTCTGATTCCCGGCCTCTGATTCCCCGCTTCTGATTCTGATTCCCTGCCTCTAATTCCCCATCTCTGATTCCGCACATCTGATTCCCTGCCTCTGATTCCCTACCTCTGATACCCCATATCTGATTCCCCGCCTCTGTTTCCCCGCCTCTGATTCCCCGCCTCTGTTTCCCTATATCTAATTCCCCACCTCTGATGCCCCAACTCTGATTCCCCGCCTCTGATTCCCCAGCTCTGATTCCCCGCCTCTGATTCCCCGCATCCGATTCCCCATATCTGATTCCCAGCCTCTGTTTCCCCGCCTCTGATTCCCCGCCTCTGTTTCCCCATATCTGATTCCCCGCCTCTGATTCCCAACTATGATTCCCTGCCTCTGATTCCCCAGCTCTGATTCCCTGCCTCTGATTCCCTGCGTTCTATTCCCTGCCTCTGATTCCCCGCCTGTGATTCCCCATCACTGATTCACCACCTCTGATTCCCCACATCTGATTCCCCATATCTAATTCCCCGCCTCTCTTTGCCCGCCTCTGATTCCCCGCCTCTGTTTCCCCATATCTGATTCCCCGTCTCTGAATCCCCAACTCTGATTCCCTGCCTCTGATTCCCCAGCTCTGATTCCCCGCCTTTGATTCCCCCCGTCTGATTCCCAGCCTCTGAATCCCCGTGTCTGATTTCCTGCCTCTGATTCCCCGCCTCTGATTCCCCATCTCTGATTCACCGCCTCTGATTCCCCACCTCTGATTCCCCATCTCTGATTCCGCACATCCGATTCCTGCCTCTGATTCCCCAACTCTGATTCCCCGCCTCTGATTCCCCATCTCTGATTCCCCACCTCTGATTCCCCGTGTTTGATTCCCTGCCTCTGATTCCCCGCCTCTGAATACCAGCCTCTGATTCCCCATATCTGATTCCCCGCCTCTGATTCTTTGCCTCTGATTCCCCAGCTCTGATTCCCCGCCTTTGATTCCCCCCGTCTGATTCCCAGCCTCTGAATCCCCGTGTCTGATTTCCTGATTCTGATTCCCCGCCTCTGATTCCCCATCTCTGATTCACCGCCTCTGATTCCCCATCTCTGATTCCCCACCTCTGATTCCCCGTGTCTGATTCCCCGTGTCTGATTCCCTGCCTCTGATTCCACGCCTCTGATTCCCCATATCTGATTCCCTGCCACTGATTCCCCGCCTCTGATTCCCCATCTCTGATTCACCACCTCTGATTCCCGGCCTCTGATTGCCCACCTCTGATTCCCCGCCTCTGATTCGCCAGCTATGATTCCCCCCCTCTGATTCCCCGCGTCTGATTCCCCGCCTCTGATTCCCCAACTCTAATACCCCGCCTCTGATTCCCCAGCTCTGATTCCCCTCCTCTGATTCCCCGCATCTGATTCCCTGCCTCTGATTCCACGCCTCTGATTCCAGGCCTCTGATTCCCAACCTCTGATTCCCCACCTCTGATTCCCAATATCTGATTCCCCGCCTCTGTTTCACCGCCTCTGATTCCCCGCCTCTGTTTCCCCGCCTGTGATTCCCCAGCTCTGATTCCCCGCCTCTGATTCCCCATATCTGATTCCCATCCTCTGATTGCCCACCTCTGATTCCCCGCCTCTGATTCGCCAGCTCTGATTCCCCGCCTCTGATTCCCCGTATCTGATTCCCTGCCTCTGATTCCCCGCCTCTGATTCCCCATCTCTGATTCCCCGCCTGTGATTCCCCAGCTCTGATTCCCCACCTCTGATTCCCCAGCTCTGATTCCCAGCCTCTGATTCCCCGTGTTTGATCCCCTGCCTCTGATTACCTTCCTCTGATTCCCGGCCACTGATATCCCGCTTCTGATTCTGATTCCCTGCCTCTGATTCCCCATCTCTGATTCAACACATCTGAATCCCCGCCTCTGTTTCCACGCCTCTGATTCCCTGCCTCTGATTCCCAACCTCTGATTCCCCACCCCTGATTCCCCATATCTGATTCCCCGCCTCTGTTTCCCTGCCTCTGATTCCCCGCCCCTGTATCCCCATATCTGCTTCCCCGCCTCTGATTCCCCAACTCTGATTCCCCGCCTCTGATTCCCCAGCTCTGATTCCCCGCCTCTGATTCCCCGTGTTTGATTCCCTGCCTCTGATTCCCCGCCTCTGATTCCCCATCTCTGATTCACCGCCTTTGATTCGCCACCTCTGATTCCCCATATCTGATTCCCCACCTCTGTTACCCCGCCTCTGATTCCCCGCCTCTGATTCCCCATATATCATTCCCCGCCTCTGAATCCCCATCTCTGATTCCCGGACTCTGATTCCCCACCTCTGATTCCCGGCCTCTTATTCCCGGCATCTGAATCCCGGCCTCTGATTCCCGGCCTCTGATTCCCCGCTTCTGATTCTGATTCCCTGCCTCTGATTCCCCATCTCTGATTCCGCACATCTGATTCCCTGCCTATGATTCCCCACCTCTGATTCCCCATATCTGATTCCCCGCCTCTGTTTCCCCGCCTCTGATTCCCCGCCTCTGTTTCCCCATATCTAATTCCCCACCTCAGATGCCCCAACTCTGATACCCCGCCTCTGATTCCCCAGCTCTGATTCCCCGCCTCTGATTCCCCGCATCCGATTCCCCATATCTGATTCCCCGCCTCTGTTTCCCCGCCTTTGATTCCCCGCCTCTGTTTCCCCATATCTGATTCCCCGCCTCTGATTCCCAACTATGATTCCCCGCCTCTGATTCCCCAGCTCTGATTCCCCGCCTCTGATTCCCCAGCTCTGATTCCCCGCCTCTGATTCCCCGCGTTCTATTCCCTGCCTCTGATTCCCCGCCTGTGATTCCCCATCTCTGATTCACCACCTCTGATTCCCCACCTCTGATTCCCCATATCTAATTCCCTGCCTCTGATTCCCCGCCTCTGATTCCCCGCCTCTGATTCCCTGCCACTGATTCCCTGCCCCTGATACCCCACCTCTGATTCCCCATATCTGATTCCCTGCCTCTGTTTCCCCGCCTCTGATTCCCCGCCTCTGATTCCCCATATCTGAATCCCCGCCTCTGATTCCCCAAGTCTGATTCCCCGCCTCTGATTCCCCAGCTCTGAATCCCCGCCTCTGATTCCCCGCGTCTGTTTCCCCGCCTCTGATTCCCCGCCTCTGATTCCCCATCTCTGATTCCCCGCCTGTGATTCCCCAGCTCTGATTCCCCACCTCTGATTCCCCAGCTCTGATTCCCAGCCTCTGATTCCCCGTGTTTGATCCCCTGCCTCTGATTACCTTCCTCTGATTCCCGGCCACTGATATCCCGCTTCTGATTCTGATTCCCTGCCTCTGATTCCCCATCTCTGATTCAACACATCTGAATCCCCGCCTCTGTTTCCACGCCTCTGATTCCCTGCCTCTGATTCCCAACCTCTGATTCCCCACCCCTGATTCCCCATATCTGATTCCCCGCCTCTGTTTCCCTGCCTCTGATTCCCCGCCCCTGTATCCCCATATCTGATTCCCCGCCTCTGATTCCCCAACTCTGATTCCCCGCCTCTGATTCCCCAGCTCTGATTCCCCGCCTCTGATTCCCCGTGTTTGATTCCCTGCCTCTGATTCCCCGCCTCTGATTCCCCATCTCTGATTCACCGCCTTTGATTCGCCACCTCTGATTCCCCATATCTGATTCCCCACCTCTGTTACCCCGCCTCTGATTCCCCGCCTCTGATTCCCCATATATCATTCCCCGCCTCTGAATCCCCATCTCTGATTCCCTGCCTCTGATTTCCCGCCTCTGATTCCCCGCCTCTGATTCCCTGCCACTGATTCCCTGCCCCTGATACCCCACCTCTGATTCCCCATATCTGATTCCCTGCCTCTGTTTCCCCGCCTCTGATTCCCCGCCTCTGATTCCCCATATCTGATTCCCCGCCTCTGATTCCCCAAGTCTGATTCCCCGCCTCTGATTCCCCAGCTCTGAATCCCCGCCTCTGATTCCCCGCGTCTGTTTCCCCGCCTCTGATTCCCCGCCTCTGTTTCCCCATATCTAAGTCCCCGACTCTGATTCCCCAACTCTGATTCCCCACCTCTGATTCCCCAGCTCTGATTCCCCGCCTCTGATTCCCCGCATCTGATTCCCTGCATCTGATTCCCAGCCTCTGATTCCCTGCCTCTGATTCCCAACCTCTGATTCCCCACCTCTGATTCCCCATATCTGATTCCCCGCCTCTGTTTCCCCGCCTTTGATTCCCCGCCTCTGTTTCCCCATATCTGATTCCCGGCCTCTGATTTTCCGCCTCTGATTCCCCGCCTCTGATTCCCTGCCTCTGATTCCCCATCTCCGATTCCGCACATCGGATTCCCTGCCTCTGATTCCCCGCCTCTGATTCCCCGCCTCTGATTCCCTGCTTCTGATTCCCAACCTCTGATTCCCCACCTCTGATTCCCCATATCTGATTCCCCGCCTCTGTTTCCCCGCCTCTGATTCCCCAACTCTGAATCCCCGCCTCTGATTCCCCAGCTCTGATTCCCCGCCTCTGATTCCCCGTGTTTGATTCCCTGCCTCTGATTCCCTGCCCTGATTCCCCATCTCTGATACACCGCCTTTAATTCGCCACCGCTGATTCCCCATATCTGATTCCCCGCCTCTGTTTCCCCGTCTCTGATTCCCCTCCTCTGTTTCGCCATATCTAATTCCACGCCTCTGATTCCCCAACTCTGATTCCCCGCCTCTGATTCCCCAGCTCTGATTCCCTGCCTCTGATTCCCCGCATCTGATTCCCTGCCTCTGATTCCCCGCCTCTGATTCCCTGCCTCTGATTCCCAACCTCTGATTCCCCACCTCTGAATCCCCATATCTGATTCCCCGCCTCTGTTTCCCCGCCTCTGATTCCCCGCCTCTGTTTCCCCATATCTGATTCCCCGCCTCTGATTCCCCAACTCTGATTCCCCTCCTCTGATTCGCCAGCTATGATTCCCCGCCTCTGATTCCCTGCATCTGATTCCCTGCATCTGATTCCCCGCCTCTGATTCCCCTTCTCTGATTCTCCACCTCTGATTCCCCACCTCTGATTCCCCATATCTAATTCCCCGCCTCTCTTTGCCCGCCTCTGATTCCCCGCCTCTGTTTCCCCATATCTGATTCCCCGTCTCTGAATCCCCAACTCTGATTCCCTGCCTCTGATTCCCCAGCTCTGATTCCCCGCCTTTGATTCCCCCCGTCTGATTCCCAGCCTCTGAATCCCCGTGTCTGATTTCCTGCCTCTGATTCCCCGCTCTGATTCCCCATCTCTGATTCACCGCCTCTGATTCCCCACCTCTGATTCCCCATCTCTGATTCCGCACATCCGATTCCCTGCCTCTGATTCCCCAACTCTGATTCCCCGCCTCTGATTCCCCATCTCTGATTCCCCACCTCTGATTCCCCATGTTTGATTCCCTGCCTCTGATTCCCCGCCTCTGAATACCAGCCTCTGATTCCCCATATCTGATTCCCCGCCTCTGATTCCCTGCCTCTGATTCCCCAGCTCTGATTCCCCGCCTTTGATTCCCCCCGTCTGATTCCCAGCCTCTGAATCCCCGTGTCTGATTTCCTGATTCTGATTCCCCGCCTCTGATTCCCCATCTCTGATTCACCGCCTCTGATTCCCCATCTCTGATTCCCCACCTCTGATTCCCCGTGTCTGATTCCCCGTGTCTGATTCCCTGCCTCTGATTCCACGCCTCTGATTCCCCATATCTGATTCCCTGCCACTGATTCCCCGCCTCTGATTCCCCATCTCTGATTCACCACCTCTGATTCCCGGCCTCTGATTGCCCACCTCTGATTCCCCGCCTCTGATTCCCCAACTCTAATACCCCGCCTCTGATTCCCCAGCTCTGATTCCCCTCCTCTGATTCCCCGCATCTGATTCCCTGCCTCTGATTCCACGCCTCTGATTCCAGGCCTCTGATTCCCAACCTCTGATTCCCCACCTCTGATTCCCAATATCTGATTCCCCGCCTCTGTTTCACCGCCTCTGATTCCCCGCCTCTGTTTCCCCGCCTGTGATTCCCCAGCTCTGATTCCCCGCCTCTGATTCCCCATATCTGATTCCCATCCTCTGATTGCCCACCTCTGATTCCCCGCCTCTGATTCGCCAGCTCTGATTCCCCGCCTCTGATTCCCCGCATCTGATTCCCTGCCTCTGATTCCCTGCCTCTGATTCCCCATCTCTGATTCCCCGCCTGTGATTCCCCAGCTCTGATTCCCCACCTCTGATTCCCCAGCTCTGATTCCCAGCCTCTGATTCCCCGTGTTTGATCCCCTGCCTCTGATTACCTTCCTCTGATTCCCGGCCACTGATATCCCGCTTCTGATTCTGATTCCCTGCCTCTGATTCCCCATCTCTGATTCAACACATCTGAATCCCCGCCTCTGTTTCCACGCCTCTGATTCCCTGCCTCTGATTCCCAACCTCTGATTCCCCACCCCTGATTCCCCATATCTGATTCCCCGCCTCTGTTTCCCTGCCTCTGATTCCCCGCCCCTGTTTCCCCATATCTGATTCCCCGCCTCTGATTCCCCAACTCTGATTCCCCGCCTCTGATTCCCCAGCTCTGATTCCCCGCCTCTGATTCCCCGTGTTTGATTCCCTGCCTCTGATTCCCCGCCTCTGATTCCCCATCTCTGATTCACCGCCTTTGATTCGCCACCTCTGATTCCCCATATCTGATTCCCCACCTCTGTTACCCCGCCTCTGATTCCCCGCCTCTGATTCCCCATATATCATTCCCCGCCTCTGAATCCCCATCTCTGATTCCCGGACTCTGATTCCCCACCTCTGATTCCCGGCCTCTTATTCCCGGCATCTGAATCCCGGCCTCTGATTCCCGGCCTCTGATTCCCCGCTTCTGATTCTGATTCCCTGCCTCTGATTCCCCATCTCTGATTCCGCACATCTGATTCCCTGCCTCTGATTCCCCACCTCTGATTCCCCATATCTGATTCCCCGCCTCTGTTTCCCCGCCTCTGATTCCCCGCCTCTGTTTCCCCATATCTAATTCCCCACCTCAGATGCCCCAACTCTGATACCCCGCCTCTGATTCCCCAGCTCTGATTCCCCGCCTCTGATTCCCCGCATCCGATTCCCCATATCTGATTCCCCGCCTCTGTTTCCCCGCCTTTGATTCCCCGCCTCTGTTTCCCCATATCTGATTCCCCGCCTCTGATTCCCAACTATGATTCCCCGCCTCTGATTCCCCAGCTCTGATTCCCCGCCTCTGATTCCCCAGCTCTGATTCCCCGCCTCTGATTCCCCGCGTTCTATTCCCTGCCTCTGATTCCCCGCCTGTGATTCCCCATCTCTGATTCACCACCTCTGATTCCCCACCTCTGATTCCCCATATCTAATTCCCTGCCTCTGATTCCCCGCCTCTGATTCCCCGCCTCTGATTCCCTGCCACTGATTCCCTGCCCCTGATACCCCACCTCTGATTCCCCATATCTGATTCCCTGCCTCTGTTTCCCCGCCTCTGATTCCCCGCCTCTGATTCCCCATATCTGATTCCCCGCCTCTGATTCCCCAAGTCTGATTCCCCGCCTCTGATTCCCCAGCTCTGAATCCCCGCCTCTGATTCCCCGCGTCTGTTTCCCCGCCTCTGATTCCCCGCCTCTGTTTCCCCATATCTAAGTCCCCGACTCTGATTCCCCAACTCTGATTCCCCACCTCTGATTCCCCAGCTCTGATTCCCCGCCTCTGATTCCCCGCCTCTGATTCCCCATCTCTGATTCCCCACCTCTGATTCCCCGTGTTTGATTCCCTGCCTCTGATTCCCCGCCTCTGAATACCAGCCTCTGATTCCCCATATCTGATTCCCCGCCTCTGATTCTTTGCCTCTGATTCCCCAGCTCTGATTCCCCGCCTTTGATTCCCCCCGTCTGATTCCCAGCCTCTGAATCCCCGTGTCTGATTTCCTGATTCTGATTCCCCGCCTCTGATTCCCCATCTCTGATTCACCGCCTCTGATTCCCCATCTCTGATTCCCCACCTCTGATTCCCCGTGTCTGATTCCCCGTGTCTGATTCCCTGCCTCTGATTCCACGCCTCTGATTCCCCATATCTGATTCCCTGCCACTGATTCCCCGCCTCTGATTCCCCATCTCTGATTCACCACCTCTGATTCCCGGCCTCTGATTGCCCACCTCTGATTCCCCGCCTCTGATTCGCCAGCTATGATTCCCCCCCTCTGATTCCCCGCGTCTGATTCCCCGCCTCTGATTCCCCAACTCTAATACCCCGCCTCTGATTCCCCAGCTCTGATTCCCCTCCTCTGATTCCCCGCATCTGATTCCCTGCCTCTGATTCCACGCCTCTGATTCCAGGCCTCTGATTCCCAACCTCTGATTCCCCACCTCTGATTCCCAATATCTGATTCCCCGCCTCTGTTTCACCGCCTCTGATTCCCCGCCTCTGTTTCCCCGCCTGTGATTCCCCAGCTCTGATTCCCCGCCTCTGATTCCCCATATCTGATTCCCATCCTCTGATTGCCCACCTCTGATTCCCCGCCTCTGATTCGCCAGCTCTGATTCCCCGCCTCTGATTCCCCGTATCTGATTCCCTGCCTCTGATTCCCCGCCTCTGATTCCCCATCTCTGATTCCCCGCCTGTGATTCCCCAGCTCTGATTCCCCACCTCTGATTCCCCAGCTCTGATTCCCAGCCTCTGATTCCCCGTGTTTGATCCCCTGCCTCTGATTACCTTCCTCTGATTCCCGGCCACTGATATCCCGCTTCTGATTCTGATTCCCTGCCTCTGATTCCCCATCTCTGATTCAACACATCTGAATCCCCGCCTCTGTTTCCACGCCTCTGATTCCCTGCCTCTGATTCCCAACCTCTGATTCCCCACCCCTGATTCCCCATATCTGATTCCCCGCCTCTGTTTCCCTGCCTCTGATTCCCCGCCCCTGTATCCCCATATCTGCTTCCCCGCCTCTGATTCCCCAACTCTGATTCCCCGCCTCTGATTCCCCAGCTCTGATTCCCCGCCTCTGATTCCCCGTATTTGATTCCCTGCCTCTGATTCCCCGCCTCTGATTCCCCATCT
This sequence comes from Narcine bancroftii, assembly GCF_036971445.1. NCBI lineage: Eukaryota > Metazoa > Chordata > Chondrichthyes > Torpediniformes > Narcinidae > Narcine > Narcine bancroftii. Next base: position 257,944 of record NW_027211886.1, read on the forward strand.
CTGATTCACCGCCTTTGATTCGCCACCTCTGATTCCCCATATCTGATTCCCCACCTCTGTTACCCCGCCTCTGATTCCCCGCCTCTGATTCCCCATATATCATTCCCCGCCTCTGAATCCCCATCTCTGATTCCCGGACTCTGATTCCCCACCTCTGATTCCCGGCCTCTTATTCCCGGCATCTGAATCCCGGCCTCTGATTCCCGGCCTCTGATTCCCCGCTTCTGATTCTGATTCCCTGCCTCTGATTCCCCATCTCTGATTCCGCACATCTGATTCCCTGCCTATGATTCCCCACCTCTGATTCCCCATATCTGATTCCCCGCCTCTGTTTCCCCGCCTCTGATTCCCCGCCTCTGTTTCCCCATATCTAATTCCCCACCTCAGATGCCCCAACTCTGATACCCCGCCTCTGATTCCCCAGCTCTGATTCCCCGCCTCTGATTCCCCGCATCCGATTCCCCATATCTGATTCCCCGCCTCTGTTTCCCCGCCTTTGATTCCCCGCCTCTGTTTCCCCATATCTGATTCCCCGCCTCTGATTCCCAACTATGATTCCCCGCCTCTGATTCCCCAGCTCTGATTCCCCGCCTCTGATTCCCCAGCTCTGATTCCCCGCCTCTGATTCCCCGCGTTCTATTCCCTGCCTCTGATTCCCCGCCTGTGATTCCCCATCTCTGATTCACCACCTCTGATTCCCCACCTCTGATTCCCCATATCTAATTCCCTGCCTCTGATTCCCCGCCTCTGATTCCCCGCCTCTGATTCCCTGCCACTGATTCCCTGCCCCTGATACCCCACCTCTGATTCCCCATATCTGATTCCCTGCCTCTGTTTCCCCGCCTCTGATTCCCCGCCTCTGATTCCCCATATCTGATTCCCCGCCTCTGATTCCCCAAGTCTGATTCCCCGCCTCTGATTCCCCAGCTCTGAATCCCCGCCTCTGATTCCCCGCGTCTGTTTCCCCGCCTCTGATTCCCCGCCTCTGATTCCCCATCTCTGATTCCCCGCCTGTGATTCCCCAGCTCTGATTCCCCACCTCTGATTCCCCAGCTCTGATTCCCAGCCTCTGATTCCCCGTGTTTGATCCCCTGCCTCTGATTACCTTCCTCTGATTCCCGGCCACTGATATCCCGCTTCTGATTCTGATTCCCTGCCTCTGATTCCCCATCTCTGATTCAACACATCTGAATCCCCGCCTCTGTTTCCACGCCTCTGATTCCCTGCCTCTGATTCCCAACCTCTGATTCCCCACCCCTGATTCCCCATATCTGATTCCCCGCCTCTGTTTCCCTGCCTCTGATTCCCCGCCCCTGTATCCCCATATCTGATTCCCCGCCTCTGATTCCCCAACTCTGATTCCCCGCCTCTGATTCCCCAGCTCTGATTCCCCGCCTCTGATTCCCCGTGTTTGATTCCCTGCCTCTGATTCCCCGCCTCTGATTCCCCATCTCTGATTCACCGCCTTTGATTCGCCACCTCTGATTCCCCATATCTGATTCCCCACCTCTGTTACCCCGCCTCTGATTCCCCGCCTCTGATTCCCCATATATCATTCCCCGCCTCTGAATCCCCATCTCTGATTCCCTGCCTCTGATTTCCCGCCTCTGATTCCCCGCCTCTGATTCCCTGCCACTGATTCCCTGCCCCTGATACCCCACCTCTGATTCCCCATATCTGATTCCCTGCCTCTGTTTCCCCGCCTCTGATTCCCCGCCTCTGATTCCCCATATCTGATTCCCCGCCTCTGATTCCCCAAGTCTGATTCCCCGCCTCTGATTCCCCAGCTCTGAATCCCCGCCTCTGATTCCCCGCGTCTGTTTCCCCGCCTCTGATTCCCCGCCTCTGTTTCCCCATATCTAAGTCCCCGACTCTGATTCCCCAACTCTGATTCCCCACCTCTGATTCCCCAGCTCTGATTCCCCGCCTCTGATTCCCCGCATCTGATTCCCTGCATCTGATTCCCAGCCTCTGATTCCCTGCCTCTGATTCCCAACCTCTGATTCCCCACCTCTGATTCCCCATATCTGATTCCCCGCCTCTGTTTCCCCGCCTTTGATTCCCCGCCTCTGTTTCCCCATATCTGATTCCCGGCCTCTGATTTTCCGCCTCTGATTCCCCGCCTCTGATTCCCTGCCTCTGATTCCCCATCTCCGATTCCGCACATCGGATTCCCTGCCTCTGATTCCCCGCCTCTGATTCCCCGCCTCTGATTCCCTGCTTCTGATTCCCAACCTCTGATTCCCCACCTCTGATTCCCCATATCTGATTCCCCGCCTCTGTTTCCCCGCCTCTGATTCCCCAACTCTGAATCCCCGCCTCTGATTCCCCAGCTCTGATTCCCCGCCTCTGATTCCCCGTGTTTGATTCCCTGCCTCTGATTCCCTGCCCTGATTCCCCATCTCTGATACACCGCCTTTAATTCGCCACCGCTGATTCCCCATATCTGATTCCCCGCCTCTGTTTCCCCGTCTCTGATTCCCCTCCTCTGTTTCGCCATATCTAATTCCACGCCTCTGATTCCCCAACTCTGATTCCCCGCCTCTGATTCCCCAGCTCTGATTCCCTGCCTCTGATTCCCCGCATCTGATTCCCTGCCTCTGATTCCCCGCCTCTGATTCCCTGCCTCTGATTCCCAACCTCTGATTCCCCACCTCTGAATCCCCATATCTGATTCCCCGCCTCTGTTTCCCCGCCTCTGATTCCCCGCCTCTGTTTCCCCATATCTGATTCCCCGCCTCTGATTCCCCAACTCTGATTCCCCTCCTCTGATTCGCCAGCTATGATTCCCCGCCTCTGATTCCCTGCATCTGATTCCCTGCATCTGATTCCCCGCCTCTGATTCCCCTTCTCTGATTCTCCACCTCTGATTCCCCACCTCTGATTCCCCATATCTAATTCCCCGCCTCTCTTTGCCCGCCTCTGATTCCCCGCCTCTGTTTCCCCATATCTGATTCCCCGTCTCTGAATCCCCAACTCTGATTCCCTGCCTCTGATTCCCCAGCTCTGATTCCCCGCCTTTGATTCCCCCCGTCTGATTCCCAGCCTCTGAATCCCCGTGTCTGATTTCCTGCCTCTGATTCCCCGCTCTGATTCCCCATCTCTGATTCACCGCCTCTGATTCCCCACCTCTGATTCCCCATCTCTGATTCCGCACATCCGATTCCCTGCCTCTGATTCCCCAACTCTGATTCCCCGCCTCTGATTCCCCATCTCTGATTCCCCACCTCTGATTCCCCATGTTTGATTCCCTGCCTCTGATTCCCCGCCTCTGAATACCAGCCTCTGATTCCCCATATCTGATTCCCCGCCTCTGATTCCCTGCCTCTGATTCCCCAGCTCTGATTCCCCGCCTTTGATTCCCCCCGTCTGATTCCCAGCCTCTGAATCCCCGTGTCTGATTTCCTGATTCTGATTCCCCGCCTCTGATTCCCCATCTCTGATTCACCGCCTCTGATTCCCCATCTCTGATTCCCCACCTCTGATTCCCCGTGTCTGATTCCCCGTGTCTGATTCCCTGCCTCTGATTCCACGCCTCTGATTCCCCATATCTGATTCCCTGCCACTGATTCCCCGCCTCTGATTCCCCATCTCTGATTCACCACCTCTGATTCCCGGCCTCTGATTGCCCACCTCTGATTCCCCGCCTCTGATTCCCCAACTCTAATACCCCGCCTCTGATTCCCCAGCTCTGATTCCCCTCCTCTGATTCCCCGCATCTGATTCCCTGCCTCTGATTCCACGCCTCTGATTCCAGGCCTCTGATTCCCAACCTCTGATTCCCCACCTCTGATTCCCAATATCTGATTCCCCGCCTCTGTTTCACCGCCTCTGATTCCCCGCCTCTGTTTCCCCGCCTGTGATTCCCCAGCTCTGATTCCCCGCCTCTGATTCCCCATATCTGATTCCCATCCTCTGATTGCCCACCTCTGATTCCCCGCCTCTGATTCGCCAGCTCTGATTCCCCGCCTCTGATTCCCCGCATCTGATTCCCTGCCTCTGATTCCCTGCCTCTGATTCCCCATCTCTGATTCCCCGCCTGTGATTCCCCAGCTCTGATTCCCCACCTCTGATTCCCCAGCTCTGATTCCCAGCCTCTGATTCCCCGTGTTTGATCCCCTGCCTCTGATTACCTTCCTCTGATTCCCGGCCACTGATATCCCGCTTCTGATTCTGATTCCCTGCCTCTGATTCCCCATCTCTGATTCAACACATCTGAATCCCCGCCTCTGTTTCCACGCCTCTGATTCCCTGCCTCTGATTCCCAACCTCTGATTCCCCACCCCTGATTCCCCATATCTGATTCCCCGCCTCTGTTTCCCTGCCTCTGATTCCCCGCCCCTGTTTCCCCATATCTGATTCCCCGCCTCTGATTCCCCAACTCTGATTCCCCGCCTCTGATTCCCCAGCTCTGATTCCCCGCCTCTGATTCCCCGTGTTTGATTCCCTGCCTCTGATTCCCCGCCTCTGATTCCCCATCTCTGATTCACCGCCTTTGATTCGCCACCTCTGATTCCCCATATCTGATTCCCCACCTCTGTTACCCCGCCTCTGATTCCCCGCCTCTGATTCCCCATATATCATTCCCCGCCTCTGAATCCCCATCTCTGATTCCCGGACTCTGATTCCCCACCTCTGATTCCCGGCCTCTTATTCCCGGCATCTGAATCCCGGCCTCTGATTCCCGGCCTCTGATTCCCCGCTTCTGATTCTGATTCCCTGCCTCTGATTCCCCATCTCTGATTCCGCACATCTGATTCCCTGCCTCTGATTCCCCACCTCTGATTCCCCATATCTGATTCCCCGCCTCTGTTTCCCCGCCTCTGATTCCCCGCCTCTGTTTCCCCATTTCTAATTCCCCACCTCAGATGCCCCAACTCTGATACCCCGCCTCTGATTCCCCAGCTCTGATTCCCCGCCTCTGATTCCCCGCATCCGATTCCCCATATCTGATTCCCCGCCTCTGTTTCCCCGCCTTTGATTCCCCGCCTCTGTTTCCCCATATCTGATTCCCCGCCTCTGATTCCCAACTATGATTCCCCGCCTCTGATTCCCCAGCTCTGATTCCCCGCCTCTGATTCCCCAGCTCTGATTCCCCGCCTCTGATTCCCCGCGTTCTATTCCCTGCCTCTGATTCCCCGCCTGTGATTCCCCATCTCTGATTCACCACCTCTGATTCCCCACCTCTGATTCCCCATATCTAATTCCCTGCCTCTGATTCCCCGCCTCTGATTCCCCGCCTCTGATTCCCTGCCACTGATTCCCTGCCCCTGATACCCCACCTCTGATTCCCCATATCTGATTCCCTGCCTCTGTTTCCCCGCCTCTGATTCCCCGCCTCTGATTCCCCATATCTGATTCCCCGCCTCTGATTCCCCAAGTCTGATTCCCCGCCTCTGATTCCCCAGCTCTGAATCCCCGCCTCTGATTCCCCGCGTCTGTTTCCCCGCCTCTGATTCCCCGCCTCTGTTTCCCCATATCTAAGTCCCCGACTCTGATTCCCCAACTCTGATTCCCCACCTCTGATTCCCCAGCTCTGATTCCCCGCCTCTGATTCCCCGCATCTGATTCCCTGCATCTGATTCCCAGCCTTTGATTCCCCGCCTCTGTTTCCCCATATCTGATTCCCGGCCTCTGATTTTCCGCCTCTGATTCCCCGCCTCTGATTCCCTGCCTCTGATTCCCCATCTCCGATTCCGCACATCGGATTCCCTGCCTCTGATTCCCCGCCTCTGATTCCCCGCCTCTGATTCCCTGCTTCTGATTCCCAACCTCTGATTCCCCACCTCTGATTCCCCATATCTGATTCCCCGCCTCTGTTTCCCCGCCTCTGATTCCCCGCCTCTGATTCCCCATATCTGATTCCCCGCCTCTGATTCCCCAAGTCTGATTCCCCGCCTCTGATTCCCCATATCTAATTCCCTGCCTCTGATTCCCCGCCTCTGATTCCCCGCCTCTGATTCCCTGCCACTGATTCCCTGCCCCTGATACCCCACCTCTGATTCCCCATATCTGATTCCCTGCCTCTGTTTCCCCGCCTCTGATTCCCCGCCTCTGATTCCCCATATCTGATTCCCCGCCTCTGATTCCCCAAGTCTGATTCCCCATCTCTGATTCAACACATCTGAATCCCCGCCTCTGTTTCCACGCCTCTGATTCCCTGCCTCTGATTCCCAACCTCTGATTCCCCACCCCTGATTCCCCATATCTGATTCCCCGCCTCTGTTTCCCTGCCTCTGATTCCCCGCCCCTGTTTCCCCATATCTGATTCCCCGCCTCTGATTCCCCAACTCTGATTCCCCGCCTCTGATTCCCCAGCTCTGATTCCCCGCCTCTGATTCCCCGTGTTTGATTCCCTGCCTCTGATTCCCCGCCTCTGATTCCCCATCTCTGATTCACCGCCTTTGATTCGCCACCTCTGATTCCCCATATCTGATTCCCCACCTCTGTTACCCCGCCTCTGATTCCCCGCCTCTGATTCCCCATATATCATTCCCCGCCTCTGAATCCCCATCTCTGATTCCCGGACTCTGATTCCCCACCTCTGATTCCCGGCCTCTTATTCCCGGCATCTGAATCCCGGCCTCTGATTCCCGGCCTCTGATTCCCCGCTTCTGATTCTGATTCCCTGCCTCTGATTCCCCATCTCTGATTCCGCACATCTGATTCCCTGCCTCTGATTCCCCACCTCTGATTCCCCATATCTGATTCCCCGCCTCTGTTTCCCCGCCTCTGATTCCCCGCCTCTGTTTCCCCATATCTAATTCCCCACCTCAGATGCCCCAACTCTGATACCCCGCCTCTGATTCCCCAGCTCTGATTCCCCGCCTCTGATTCCCCGCATCCGATTCCCCATATCTGATTCCCCGCCTCTGTTTCCCCGCCTTTGATTCCCCGCCTCTGTTTCCCCATATCTGATTCCCCGCCTCTGATTCCCAACTATGATTCCCCGCCTCTGATTCCCCAGCTCTGATTCCCCGCCTCTGATTCCCCAGCTCTGATTCCCCACCTCTGATTCCCCGCGTTCTATTCCCTGCCTCTGATTCCCCGCCTGTGATTCCCCATCTCTGATTCACCACCTCTGATTCCCCACCTCTGATTCCCCATATCTAATTCCCTGCCTCTGATTCCCCGCCTCTGATTCCCCGCCTCTGATTCCCTGCCACTGATTCCCTGCCCCTGATACCCCACCTCTGATTCCCCATATCTGATTCCCTGCCTCTGTTTCCCCGCCTCTGATTCCCCGCCTCTGATTCCCCATATCTGATTCCCCGCCTCTGATTCCCCAAGTCTGATTCCCCGCCTCTGATTCCCCAGCTCTGAATCCCCGCCTCTGATTCCCCGCGTCTGTTTCCCCGCCTCTGATTCCCCGCCTCTGTTTCCCCATATCTAAGTCCCCGACTCTGATTCCCCAACTCTGATTCCCCACCTCTGATTCCCCAGCTCTGATTCCCCGCCTCTGATTCCCCGCATCTGATTCCCTGCATCTGATTCCCAGCCTTTGATTCCCCGCCTCTGTTTCCCCATATCTGATTCCCGGCCTCTGATTTTCCGCCTCTGATTCCCCGCCTCTGATTCCCTGCCTCTGATTCCCCATCTCCGATTCCGCACATCGGATTCCCTGCCTCTGATTCCCCGCCTCTGATTCCCCGCCTCTGATTCCCTGCTTCTGATTCCCAACCTCTGATTCCCCACCTCTGATTCCCCATATCTGATTCCCCGCCTCTGTTTCCCCGCCTCTGATTCCCCGCCTCTGATTCCCCATATCTGATTCCCCGCCTCTGATTCCCCAAGTCTGATTCCCCGCCTCTGATTCCCCATATCTAATTCCCTGCCTCTGATTCCCCGCCTCTGATTCCCCGCCTCTGATTCCCTGCCACTGATTCCCTGCCCCTGATACCCCACCTCTGATTCCCCATATCTGATTCCCTGCCTCTGTTTCCCCGCCTCTGATTCCCCGCCTCTGATTCCCCATATCTGATTCCCCGCCTCTGATTCCCCAAGTCTGATTCCCCGCCTCTGATTCCCCAGCTCTGAATCCCCGCCTCTGATTCCCCGCATCTGTTTCCCCGCCTCTGATTCCCCGCCTCTGTTTCCCCATATCTAAGTCCCCGACTCTGATTCCCCAACTCTGATTCCCTGCCTCTGATTCCCCATCTCCGATTCCGCACATCGGATTCCCTGCCTCTGATTCCCCGCCTCTGATTCCCCGCCTCTGATTCCCTGCTTCTGATTCCCAACCTCTGATTCCCCACCTCTGATTCCCCATATCTGATTCCCCGCCTCTGTTTCCCCGCCTCTGATTCCCCGCCTCTGATTCCCCATATCTGATTCCCCGCCTCTGATTCCCCAAGTCTGATTCCCCGCCTCTGATTCCCCATATCTAATTCCCTGCCTCTGATTCCCCGCCTCTGATTCCCCGCCTCTGATTCCCTGCCACTGATTCCCTGCCCCTGATACCCCACCTCTGATTCCCCATATCTGATTCCCTGCCTCTGTTTCCCCGCCTCTGATTCCCCGCCTCTGATTCCCCATATCTGATTCCCCGCCTCTGATTCCCCAAGTCTGATTCCCCGCCTCTGATTCCCCATCTCTGAATCCCCGCCTCTGATTCCCCGCGTCTGTTTCCCCGCCTCTGATTCCCCGCCTCTGTTTCCCCATATCTAAGTCCCCGACTCTGATTCCCCAACTCTGATTCCCCACCTCTGATTCCCCAGCTCTGATTCCCCGCCTCTGATTCCCCGCATCTGATTCCCTGCATCTGATTCCCAGCCTCTGATTCCCTGCCTCTGATTCCCAACCTCTGATTCCCCACCTCTGATTCCCCATATCTGATTCCCCGCCTCTGTTTCCCCGCCTTTGATTCCCCGCCTCTGTTTCCCCATATCTGATTCCCGGCCTCTGATTTTCCGCCTCTGATTCCCCGCCTCTGATTCCCTGCCTCTGATTCCCCATCTCCGATTCCGCACATCGGATTCCCTGCCTCTGATTCCCCGCCTCTGATTCCCCGCCTCTGATTCCCTGCTTCTGATTCCCAACCTCTGATTCCCCACCTCTGATTCCCCATATCTGATTCCCCGCCTCTGTTTCCCCGCCTCTGATTCCCCAACTCTGAATCCCCGCCTCTGATTCCCCAGCTCTGATTCCCTGCCTCTGATTCCCCGTGTTTGATTCCCTGCCTCTGATTCCCTGCCCTGATTCCCCATCTCTGATACACCGCCTTTAATTCGCCACCGCTGATTCCCCATATCTGATTCCCCGCCTCTGTTTCCCCGCCTCTGATTCCCCGCCTCTGATTCCGCATATCTGATTCCCCGGCTCTGATTGCCCACCTCTAATTCCCCGCCTCCGATTCGCCAGCTCTGATTCCCCGCCTCTGATTCCCCGCATCTGATTCCCTGCCTCTGATTCCCCGCCTCTGATTCCCCATCTCTGATTCACCGCCTTTGATTCGCCACCTCTGATTCCCCATATCTGATTCCCCACCTCTGTTTCCCGGCCTCTGATTCCCCGCCTCTGATTCTCCATATCTCATTCCCCGCCTCTGAATCCCCATCTCTGATTCCCGGACTCTGATTCCCCACCTCTGATTCCCGGCCTCTTATTCACAGCATCTGATTCCCGGCCTCTGATTCCCGGCCTCTGATTCCCCGCTTCTGATTCTGATTCCCTGCCTCTAATTCCCCATCTCTGATTCCGCACATCTGATTCCCTGCCTCTGATTCCCTACCTCTGATACCCCATATCTGATTCCCCGCCTCTGTTTCCCCGCCTCTGATTCCCCGCCTCTGTTTCCCTATATCTAATTCCCCACCTCTGATGCCCCAACTCTGATTCCCCGCCTCTGATTCCCCAGCTCTGATTCCCCGCCTCTGATTCCCCGCATCCGATTCCCCATATCTGATTCCCAGCCTCTGTTTCCCCGCCTCTGATTCCCCGCCTCTGTTTCCCCATATCTGATTCCCCGCCTCTGATTCCCAACTATGATTCCCTGCCTCTGATTCCCCAGCTCTGATTCCCTGCCTCTGATTCCCTGCGTTCTATTCCCTGCCTCTGATTCCCCGCCTGTGATTCCCCATCACTGATTCACCACCTCTGATTCCCCACATCTGATTCCCCATATCTAATTCCCCGCCTCTCTTTGCCCGCCTCTGATTCCCCGCCTCTGTTTCCCCATATCTGATTCCCCGTCTCTGAATCCCCAACTCTGATTCCCTGCCTCTGATTCCCCAGCTCTGATTCCCCGCCTTTGATTCCCCCCGTCTGATTCCCAGCCTCTGAATCCCCGTGTCTGATTTCCTGCCTCTGATTCCCCGCCTCTGATTCCCCATCTCTGATTCACCGCCTCTGATTCCCCACCTCTGATTCCCCATTTCTGATTCCGCACATCCGATTCCTGCCTCTGATTCCCCAACTCTGATTCCCCGCCTCTGATTCCCCATCTCTGATTCCCCACCTCTGATTCCCCGTGTTTGATTCCCTGCCTCTGATTCCCCGCCTCTGAATACCAGCCTCTGATTCCCCATATCTGATTCCCCGCCTCTGATTCTTTGCCTCTGATTCCCCAGCTCTGATTCCCCGCCTTTGATTCCCCCCGTCTGATTCCCAGCCTCTGAATCCCCGTGTCTGATTTCCTGATTCTGATTCCCCGCCTCTGATTCCCCATCTCTGATTCACCGCCTCTGATTCCCCATCTCTGATTCCCCACCTCTGATTCCCCGTGTCTGATTCCCCGTGTCTGATTCCCTGCCTCTGATTCCACGCCTCTGATTCCCCATATCTGATTCCCTGCCACTGATTCCCCGCCTCTGATTCCCCATCTCTGATTCACCACCTCTGATTCCCGGCCTCTGATTGCCCACCTCTGATTCCCCGCCTCTGATTCGCCAGCTATGATTCCCCCCCTCTGATTCCCCGCGTCTGATTCCCCGCCTCTGATTCCCCAACTCTAATACCCCGCCTCTGATTCCCCAGCTCTGATTCCCCTCCTCTGATTCCCCGCATCTGATTCCCTGCCTCTGATTCCACGCCTCTGATTCCAGGCCTCTGATTCCCAACCTCTGATTCCCCACCTCTGATTCCCAATATCTGATTCCCCGCCTCTGTTTCACCGCCTCTGATTCCCCGCCTCTGTTTCCCCGCCTGTGATTCCCCAGCTCTGATTCCCCGCCTCTGATTCCCCATATCTGATTCCCATCCTCTGATTGCCCACCTCTGATTCCCCGCCTCTGATTCGCCAGCTCTGATTCCCCGCCTCTGATTCCCCGTATCTGATTCCCTGCCTCTGATTCCCCGCCTCTGATTCCCCATCTCTGATTCCCCGCCTGTGATTCCCCAGCTCTGATTCCCCACCTCTGATTCCCCAGCTCTGATTCCCAGCCTCTGATTCCCCGTGTTTGATCCCCTGCCTCTGATTACCTTCCTCTGATTCCCGGCCACTGATATCCCGCTTCTGATTCTGATTCCCTGCCTCTGATTCCCCATCTCTGATTCAACACATCTGAATCCCCGCCTCTGTTTCCACGCCTCTGATTCCCTGCCTCTGATTCCCAACCTCTGATTCCCCACCCCTGATTCCCCATATCTGATTCCCCGCCTCTGTTTCCCTGCCTCTGATTCCCCGCCCCTGTATCCCCATATCTGATTCCCCGCCTCTGATTCCCCAACTCTGATTCCCCGCCTCTGATTCCCCAGCTCTGATTCCCCGCCTCTGATTCCCCGTGTTTGATTCCCTGCCTCTGATTCCCCGCCTCTGATTCCCCATCTCTGATTCACCGCCTTTGATTCGCCACCTCTGATTCCCCATATCTGATTCCCCACCTCTGTTACCCCGCCTCTGATTCCCCGCCTCTGATTCCCCATATATCATTCCCCGCCTCTGAATCCCCATCTCTGATTCCCGGACTCTGATTCCCCACCTCTGATTCCCGGCCTCTTATTCCCGGCATCTGAATCCCGGCCTCTGATTCCCGGCCTCTGATTCCCCGCTTCTGATTCTGATTCCCTGCCTCTGATTCCCCATCTCTGATTCCGCACATCTGATTCCCTGCCTATGATTCCCCACCTCTGATTCCCCATATCTGATTCCCCGCCTCTGTTTCCCCGCCTCTGATTCCCCGCCTCTGTTTCCCCATATCTAATTCCCCACCTCAGATGCCCCAACTCTGATACCCCGCCTCTGATTCCCCAGCTCTGATTCCCCGCCTCTGATTCCCCGCATCCGATTCCCCATATATGATTCCCCGCCTCTGTTTCCCCGCCTTTGATTCCCCGCCTCTGTTTCCCCATATCTGATTCCCCGCCTCTGATTCCCAACTATGATTCCCCGCCTCTGATTCCCCAGCTCTGATTCCCCGCCTCTGATTCCCCAGCTCTGATTCCCCGCCTCTGATTCCCCGCGTTCTATTCCCTGCCTCTGATTCCCCGCCTGTGATTCCCCATCTCTGATTCACCACCTCTGATTCCCCACCTCTGATTCCCCATATCTAATTCCCTGCCTCTGATTCCCCGCCTCTGATTCCCCGCCTCTGATTCCCTGCCACTGATTCCCTGCCCCTGATACCCCACCTCTGATTCCCCATATCTGATTCCCTGCCTCTGTTTCCCCGCCTCTGATTCCCCGCCTCTGATTCCCCATATCTGATTCCCCGCCTCTGATTCCCCAAGTCTGATTCCCCGCCTCTGATTCCCCAGCTCTGAATCCCCGCCTCTGATTCCCCGCGTCTGTTTCCCCGCCTCTGATTCCCCGCCTCTGTTTCCCCATATCTAAGTGCCCGACTCTGATTCCCCAACTCTGATTCCCCACCTCTGATTCCCCAGCTCTGATTCCCCGCCTCTGATTCCCCGCATCTGATTCCCTGCATCTGATTCCCAGCCTCTGATTCCCTGCCTCTGATTCCCAACCTCTGATTCCCCACCTCTGATTCCCCATATCTGATTCCCCGCCTCTGTTTCCCCGCCTTTGATTCCCCGCCTCTGTTTCCCCATATCTGATTCCCGGCCTCTGATTTTCCGCCTCTGATTCCCCGCCTCTGATTCCCTGCCTCTGATTCCCCATCTCCGATTCCGCACATCGGATTCCCTGCCTCTGATTCCCCGCCTCTGATTCCCCGCCTCTGATTCCCTGCTTCTGATTCCCAACCTCTGATTCCCCACCTCTGATTCCCCATATCTGATTCCCCGCCTCTGTTTCCCCGCCTCTGATTCCCCAACTCTGAATCCCCGCCTCTGATTCCCCAGCTCTGATTCCCCGCCTCTGATTCCCCGTGTTTGATTCCCTGCCTCTGATTCCCTGCCCTGATTCCCCATCTCTGATACACCGCCTTTAATTCGCCACCGCTGATTCCCCATATCTGATTCCCCGCCTCTGTTTCCCCGTCTCTGATTCCCCTCCTCTGTTTCGCCATATCTAATTCCACGCCTCTGATTCCCCAACTCTGATTCCCCGCCTCTGATTCCCCAGCTCTGATTCCCTGCCTCTGATTCCCCGCATCTGATTCCCTGCCTCTGATTCCCCGCCTCTGATTCCCTGCCTCTGATTCCCAACCTCTGATTCCCCACCTCTGAATCCCCATATCTGATTCCCCGCCTCTGTTTCCCCGCCTCTGATTCCCCGCCTCTGTTTCCCCATATCTGATTCCCCGCCTCTGATTCCCCAACTCTGATTCCCCTCCTCTGATTCGCCAGCTATGATTCCCCGCCTCTGATTCCCTGCATCTGATTCCCTGCATCTGATTCCCCGCCTCTGATTCCCCTTCTCTGATTCTCCACCTCTGATTCCCCACCTCTGATTCCCCATCTCTGATTCCGCTCATCCGATTCCCTGCCTCTGATTCCCCGCCTCTGATTCCCCGCCTCTGATTCCCTGCCTCTGATTCGCAACCTCTAATTCCCCACCTCTGATTCCCCATATCTGATTCCCCGCCTCTGTTTCCCTGCCTCTGATTCCCGGCCTCTGTTTCCCCATATCTGATTCCCCTCCTCTGATTCCCCAACTCTGATTCCCCGCCTCTGATACCCCGCCTCTGATTCCCCATCTCTAATTCATCACATCTGATTCCCCACCTCTGCTTCCCCATCTCTGATTCTCTACCTCTGATTCGCCACCTCTGATTGCCCATATCTGATTCACCGCCTCTGTTTCCCCGCATCTGATTCCCCGCCTCTGATTCCCCATATTTGATTCCCCGCCTCTGATTCCCCATCTCTGATTCCCGGACTCATTCCCCAACTCTGATTCCCCGCCTCTGATTCCCCATATTTGATTCCCCTCCTCTGATTTCCCATCTCTGATTCCCGGACTCTGATTCCCCAACTCTGATTTCCCCGCCTCTGAATCCCCAGCTCTGATTTCCCGCCTCTGATTCCCCACCTGTGATACAACATATCTGATTCCCGGCCTCTGTTTCCCCGCCTCTGATTCCCCACCTCTGATTCACCATATCTGATTCCCCGCCTCTGATTCCCCACCACTGATTCCCCTCCTCTGATTCGCCAGTTATGATTGCCCGCCTCTGATTCCCCGTTTCTGATTCCCTGCCTCTGATTCCCCGCCTCTGATTCCCCATGTCTGACTCACCACCTCTGATTCCCCACCTCTGATACCCCATCTCTGATTCCGCACATCCGATTCCCTGCCTCTGATTCCCCGCCTCTGATTCCCCGCCTCTGATTCCCTGCCTCTGATTGGCACCTCTGATACCCCGCCTCTGATTCCCCATCTCTAATTCATCACATCTGATTCCCCACCTCTGCTTCCCCAGCTCCGATTCTCTACCTCTGATTCGCCACCTCTGATTCCCAATATCTGATTCACCGCCTCTGTTTCCCTGCCTCTGATTCCCCGCCTCTGATTCCCCATATCTGATTCCCCGCCTCTGATTCCCCATCTCTGATTCCCGGTCTCTGATTCCCCACCTCTGTTTCCCGGCCTCTGATTCCCAATCCCTGATTCACCGCCTCTGACTCCCAGTGTCTGATTCCCTGCCTCTGATTCCCCGCCTCTGAATCCCCTCCTCTGATTCCCTGCCTCTGATTCCCCGCCTCTGATTCCCCATGTCTGACTCACCACCTCTGATTCCCCACCTCTGATACCCCATCTCTGATTCCGCACATCCGATTCCCTGCCTCTGATTCCCCGCCTCTGATTCCCCGCCTCTGATTCCCTGCCTCTGATTCGCAACCTCTTATTCCCCACCTCTGATTCCCCATATCTGATTCCCCGCATCTGTTTCCCCGCCTCTGATTGGCACCTCTGATACCCCGCCTCTGATTCCCCATCTCTAATTCATCACATCTGATTCCCCACCTCTGCTTCCCCATCTCCGATTCTCTACCTCTGATTCGCCACCTCTGATTCCCAATATCTGATTCCCCGCCTCTGTTTCCCCGCCTCTGATTCCCCACCTCTGATTCCCCATATCTGATTCCCTGCCTCTGATTCCCCAACTCTGATTCCCCGCCTCTGATTCCCCAGCTCTGATTCCCCGCCTCTGATTCCCCACCTCTGATCCAACATATCTGATTCCCCGCCTCTGTTTCCCCGCCTCTGATTCCCCACCTCTGATTCCCCATATCTGATTCCCCGCCAATGATTCCCCACCTCTGATTCCCCGCCTCTGATTCGCCAGCTATGATTCCCCTCCTCTGGTTCCCCGCATCTGATTCCCCGCCTCTGATTCCCCGTGTCTGACCCTGCCTCTGATTCCACGCCTTTGATTCCCCATCTCTGATTCACCACCTCTGATTCCCCACCTCTGATTCCCCATCTCTGATTCTGCACATCCGATTCCCTGCCTCTGATTCCCCGCCTCTGATTCCCCGCCTCTGATTCCCTGCCTCTGATTCGCAACCTGTTATTCCCCACCTCTGAATCCCCATATCTGATTCCCCGCCTCTGTTTCCCTGCCTCTGATTCCCCGCCTCTGTTTCCCCATATCTGATTCCCCGCCTCTGTTTCACCGCCTCTGATTGGCACCTCTGATACCCCGCCTCTGATTCCCCATCTCTAATTCATCACATCTGATTCCCCACCTCTGCTTCCCCATCTCTGATTCTCTACCTCTGATTCGCAACCTCTGCTTCCGAATATCTGATTCACAGCCTCTGTTTCCCCGCTTCTGATTCCCCGCCTCTGATTCCCCATATCTGATTCCCCGCCTCTGATTCCCCATCTCTGATTCCCGGTCTCTGATTCCCCACCTCTGTTTCCCGGCCTCTCATTCCCCATCCCTGATTCACCGCCTCTGATTCCCAGTGTCAGATTCCCTGCCTCTGATTCCCCGCCTCTGAATCCCCTCCTCTGATTCCCTGCCACTGATTCCCCGCCCCTGATTCCCCACCTCTGATACCCCATATCTGATTCCCCGCCTCTGTTTCCCCGCCTCTGATTCCCCACCTCTGATTTCCCATATCTGATTCCACGACTCTGATTCCCCGCCTCTGATTGGCCGCCTCTGATACCCCGCCTCTGATTCCCCATCTCTAATTCATCACATCTGATTCCCCACCTCTGCTTCCCCATCTCTGATTCTCAACCTCTGATTCGCCACCTCTGATTCCCCATATCTGATTCACCGCCTCTGTATCCCCGCCTCTGATTCCCCGCCTCTGATTCCCCATATTTGATTCCCCGCCTCTGATTCCCCATCTCTGATTCCCGGACTCTGATTCCCCAACTCTGATTCCCCGCCTCTGATTCCCCAGCTCTGATTTCCCGCCTCTGATTCCCCACGTCTGCTTCCCCATCTCTGATTCTCTACCTCAGATTCGCCACCTCTGATTGCCCATATCTGATTCACCGCCTCTGTTTCCCCGCCTCTGATTCCCCGCCTCTGATTCCCCATATTTGATTCCCCTCCTCTGATTTCCCATCTCTGATTCCCGGACTCTGATTCCCCAACTCTGATTTCCCCGCCTCTGATTCCCCAGCTCTGATTTCCCGCCTCTGATTCCCCACCTCTGATACAACATATCTGATTCCCGGCCTCTGTTTCCCCGCCTCTGATTCCCCACCTCTGATTCACCATATCTGATTCCCCGCCTCTGATTCCCCACCACTGATTCCCCTCCTCTGATTCGCCAGTTATGATTGCCCGCCTCTGATTCCCCGTTTCTGATTCCCTGCCTCTGATTCCCCGCCTCTGATTCCCCATCTCTGACTCACCGCCTCTGTTTCCCTGCCTCTGATTCCCCGCTTCTGATTCCCCATATCTGATTCCCCGCCTCTGATTCCCCATCTCTGATTCCCGGTCTCTGATTCCCCACCTCTGTTTCCCGGCCTCTGATTCCCAATCCCTGATTCCCCGCCTCTGAATCCCCTCCTCTGATTCCCTGCCACTGATTCCCCGCCCCTGATTCCCCACCTCTGATACCCCATATCTGATTCCCCGCCTCTGTTTCCCCGCCTCTGATTCCCCACCTCTGATTCCCCATATCTGATTCCCTGCCTCTGATTCCCCAACTCTGATTCCCCGCCTCTGATTCCCCAGCTCTGATTCCCCGCCTCTGATTCCCCACCTCTGATCCAACATATCTGATTCCCCGCCTCTGTTTCCCCGCCTCTGATTCCCCACCTCTGATTCCCCATATCTGATTCCCCGCCTATGATTCCCCACCTCTGATTCCCCGCCTCTGATTCGCCAACTATGATTCCCCTCCTCTGGTTCCCCGCATCTGATTCCCCGCCTCTGATTCCCCGTGTCTGACCCTGCCTCTGATTCCACGCCTTTGATTCCCCATCTCTGATTCACCACCTCTGATTCCCCACCTCTGATTCCCCATCTCTGATTCTGCACATCCGATTCCCTGCCTCTGATTCCCCGCCTCTGATTCCCCGCCTCTGATTCCCTGCCTCTGATTCGCAACCTGTTATTCCCCACCTCTGAATCCCCATATCTGATTCCCTGCCTCTGTTTCCCTGCCTCTGATTCCCCGCCTCTGTTTCCCCATATCTGATTCCCCGCCTCTGTTTCACCGCCTCTGATTGGCACCTCTGATTCCCCGCCTCTGATTCCCCATCTCTCATTCACCGCCTCTGATTCCCCATCTCTGATTCCCCACCTCTGATTCCCCGCCTCTGTTTAACCGCCTCTGATTGGCACCTCTGATACCCCGCCTCTGATTCCCCATCTCTAATTCATCACATCTGATTCCCCACCTCTGCTTCCCCATCTCTGATTCTCTACCTCTGAATCGCAACCTCTGATTCCGAATATCTGATTCACTGCCTCTGTTTCCCCGCTTCTGTTTCCCGGCCTCTCATTCCCCATCCCTGATTCACCGCCTCTGATTCCCAGTGTCTGATTCCCTGCCTCTGATTCCCCGCCTCTGAATCCCCTCCTCTGATTCCCTGCCACTGATTCCCCGCCCCTGATTCCCCACCTCTGATACCCCATATCTGATTCCCCGGCTCTGTTTCCCCACCTCTGATTCCCCACCTCTGATTTCCCATATCTGATTCCACGACTCTGATTCCCCGCCTCTGATTGGCCGCCTCTGATACCCCGCCTCTGATTCCCCATCTCTAATTCATCACATCTGATTCCCCACCTCTGCTTCCCCATCTCTGATTCTCAACCTCTGATTCGCCACCTCTGATTCCCCATATCTGATTCTCCGCCTCTGTATCCCCGCCTCTGATTCCCCGCCTCTGATTCCCCATATTTGATTCCCCGCCTCTGATTCCCCATCTCTGATTCCCGGACTCTGATTCCCCAACTCTGATTCCCCGCCTCTGATTCCCCGCCTCTGATTCGCCAACTATGATTCCCCTCCTCTGGTTCCCCGCATCTGATTCCCCGCCTCTGATTCCCCGTGTCTGACCCTGCCTCTGATTCCACGCCTTTGATTCCCCATCTCTGATTCACCACCTCTGATTCCCCACCTCTGATTCCCCATCTCTGATTCTGCACATCCGATTCCCTGCCTCTGATTCCCCGCCTCTGATTCCCCGCCTCTGATTCCCTGCCTCTGATTCGCAACCTGTTATTCCCCACCTCTGAATCCCCATATCTGATTCCCTGCCTCTGTTTCCCTGCCTCTGATTCCCCGCCTCTGTTTCCCCATATCTGATTCCCCGCCTCTGTTTCACCGCCTCTGATTGGCACCTCTGATTCCCCGCCTCTGATTCCCCATCTCTCATTCACCGCCTCTGATTCCCCATCTCTGATTCCCCACCTCTGATTCCCCGCCTCTGTTTCACCGCCTCTGATTGGCACCTCTGATACCCCGCCTCTGATTCCCCATCTCTAATTCATCACATCTGATTCCCCACCTCTGCTTCCCCATCTCTGATTCTCTACCTCTGAATCGCAACCTCTGATTCCGAATATCTGATTCACTGCCTCTGTTTCCCCGCTTCTGTTTCCCGGCCTCTCATTCCCCATCCCTGATTCACCGCCTCTGATTCCCAGTGTCTGATTCCCTGCCTCTGATTCCCCGCCTCTGAATCCCCTCCTCTGATTCCCTGCCACTGATTCCCCGCCCCTGATTCCCCACCTCTGATACCCCATATCTGATTCCCCGCCTCTGTTTCCCCACCTCTGATTCCCCACCTCTGATTTCCCATATCTGATTCCACGACTCTGATTCCCCGCCTCTGATTGGCTGCCTCTGATACCCCGCCTCTGATTCCCCATCTCTAATTCATCACATCTGATTCCCCACCTCTGCTTCCCCATCTCTGATTCTCAACCTCTGATTCGCCACCTCTGATTCCCCATATCTGATTCTCCGCCTCTGTATCCCCGCCTCTGATACCCCGCCTCTGATTCCCCATCTCTAATTCATCACATCTGATTCCCCACCTCTGCTTCCCCATCTCTGATTCTCAACCTCTGATTCGCCACCTCTGATTCCCCATATCTGATTCTCCGCCTCTGATTCCCTGCCTCTGATTCGCAACCTGTTATTCCCCACCTCTGAATCCCCATATCTGATTCCCTGCCTCTGTTTCCCTGCCTCTGATTCCCCGCCTCTGTTTCCCCATATCTGATTCCCCGCCTCTGTTTCACCGCCTCTGATTGGCACCTCTGATTCCCCGCCTCTGATTCCCCATCTCTCATTCACCGCCTCTGATTCCCCATCTCTGATTCCCCACCTCTGATTCCCCGCCTCTGTTTCACCGCCTCTGATTGGCACCTCTGATACCCCGCCTCTGATTCCCCATCTCTAATTCATCACATCTGATTCCCCACCTCTGCTTCCCCATCTCTGATTCTCTACCTCTGAATCGCAACCTCTGATTCCGAATATCTGATTCACTGCCTCTGTTTCCCCGCTTCTGTTTCCCGGCCTCTCATTCCCCATCCCTGATTCACCGCCTCTGATTCCCAGTGTCTGATTCCCTGCCTCTGATTCCCCGCCTCTGAATCCCCTCCTCTGATTCCCTGCCACTGATTCCCCGCCCCTGATTCCCCACCTCTGATACCCCATATCTGATTCCCCGCCTCTGTTTCCCCACCTCTGATTCCCCACCTCTGATTTCCCATATCTGATTCCACGACTCTGATTCCCCGCCTCTGATTGGCCGCCTCTGATACCCCGCCTCTGATTCCCCATCTCTAATTCATCACATCTGATTCCCCACCTCTGCTTCCCCATCTCTGATTCTCAACCTCTGATTCGCCACCTCTGATTCCCCATATCTGATTCTCCGCCTCTGTATCCCCGCCTCTGATTCCCCGCCTCTGATTCCCCATATTTGATTCCCCGCCTCTGATTCCCCATCTCTGATTCCCCATCTCTGATTCCCCAGCTCTGATTTCCCGCCTCTGATTCCCCACCTCTGCTTCCCCATCTCTGATTCTCTACCTCTGATTCGCCACCTCTGATTGCCCATATCTGATTCACCGCCTCTGTTACCCCGCCTCTGATTCCCCGCCTCTTATTCCCCATATTTGATTCCCCGCCTCTGATTCCCCATCTCTGATTCCCGGACTCTGATTCCCCAACTCTGATTCCCCGCATCTGATTCCCCATATTTGATTCCCCTCCTCTGATTTCCCATCTCTGATTCCCGGACTCTGATTCCCCAACTCTGATTTCCCCGCCTCTGATTCCCCAGCTCTGATTTCCCGCCTCTGATTCCCCACCTCTGATACAACATATCTGATTCCCGGCCTCTGTTTCCCCGCCTCTGATTCCCCACCTCTGATTCACCATATCTGATTCCCCGCCTCTGATTCCCCACCACTGATTCCCCTCCTCTGATTCGCCAGTTATGATTGCCCGCCTCTGATTCCCCGTTTCTGATTCCCTGCCTCTGATTCCCCGCCTCTGATTCCCCATCTCTGACTCACCGCCTCTGTTTCCCTGCCTCTGATTCCCCGCCTCTGATTCCCCATATCTGATTCCCCGCCTCTGATTCCCCATCTCTGATTCCCGGTCTCTGATTCCCCACCTCTGTTTCCCGGCCTCTGATTCCCAATCCCTGATTCCCCGCCTCTGAATCCCCTCCTCTGATTCCCTGCCACTGATTCCCCGCCCCTGATTCCCCACCTCTGACACCCCATATCTGATTCCCCGCCTCTGTTTCCCCGCCTCTGATTCCCCACCTCTGATTCCCCATATCTGATTCCCTGCCTCTGATTCCCCAACTCTGATTCCCCGCCTCTGATTCCCCAGCTCTGATTCCCCGCCTCTGATTCCCCACCTCTGATCCAACATATCTGATTCCCCGCCTCTGTTTCCCCGCCTCTGATTCCCCACCTCTGATTCCCCATATCTGATTCCCCGCCTATGATTCCCCACCTCTGATTCCCCGCCTCTGATTCGCCAGCTATGATTCCCCTCCTCTGGTTCCCCGCATCTGATTCCCCGCCTCTGATTCCCCGTGTCTGACCCTGCCTCTGATTCCACGCCTTTGATTCCCCATCTCTGATTCACCACCTCTGATTCCCCACCTCTGATTCCCCATCTCTGATTCTGCACATCCGATTCCCTGCCTCTGATTCCCCGCCTCTGATTCCCCGCCTCTGATTCCCTGCCTCTGATTCGCAACCTGTTATTCCCCACCTCTGAATCCCCATATCTGATTCCCCGCCTCTGTTTCCCTGCCTCTGATTCCCCGCCTCTGTTTCCCCATATCTGATTCCCCGCCTCTGTTTCACCGCCTCTGATTGGCACCTCTGATACCCCGCCTCTGATTCCCCATCTCTAATTCATCACATCTGATTCCCCACCTCTGCTTCCCCATCTCTGATTCTCTACCTCTGATTCGCAACCTCTGATTCCGAATATCTGATTCACCGCCTCTGTTTCCCCGCTTCTGATTCCCCGCCTCTGATTCCCCATATCTGATTCCCCGCCTCTGATTCCCCATCTCTGATTCCCGGTCTCTGATTCCCCACCTCTGTTTCCCGGCCTCTCATTCCCCATCCCTGATTCACCGCCTCTGATTCCCAGTGTCTGATTCCCTGCCTCTGATTCCCCGCCTCTGAATCCACTCCTCTGATTCCCTGCCACTGATTCCCCGCCCCTGATTCCCCACCTCTGATACCCCATATCTGATTCCCCGCCTCTGATTCCCCGCCTCTGATTCCCCATCTCTCATTCACCGCCTCTGATTCCACATCTCTGATTCCCCACCTCTGATTCCCCGTGTCTGATTCCCCGTGTCTGATTCCCTGCCACTGATTCCCCGCCTCTGATTCCCCATCTCTGATTCACCACCTCTGATTCCCGGCCTCTGATTGCCCACCTCTGATTCCCCGCCTCTGATTCGCCAGCTATGATTCCCCCCCTCTGATTCCCCGCGTCTGATTCCCCGCCTCTGATTCCCCAACTCTAATACCCCGCCTCTGATTCCCCAGCTCTGATTCCCCTCCTCTGATTCCCCGCATCTGATTCCCTGCCTCTGATTCCACGCCTCTGATTCCAGGCCTCTGATTCCCAACCTCTGATTCCCCACCTCTGATTCCCAATATCTGATTCCCCGCCTCTGTTTCACCGCCTCTGATTCCCCGCCTCTGTTTCCCCGCCTGTGATTCCCCAGCTCTGATTCCCCGCCTCTGATTCCCCATATCTTATTCCCATCCTCTGATTGCCCACCTCTGATTCCCCGCCTCTGATTCGCCAGCTCTGATTCCCCGCCTCTGGTTCCCCGCATCTGATTCCCTGCCTCTGATTCCCCGCCTCTGATTCCCCATCTCTGATTCCCCGCCTGTGATTCCCCAGCTCTGATTCCCCGCCTCTGATTCCCCAGCTCTGATTCCCAGCCTCTGATTCCCCGTGTTTGATCCCCTGCCTCTGATTACCTTCCTCTGATTCCCGGCCACTGATACCCCGCTTCTGATTCTGATTCCCTGCCTCTGATTCCCCATCTCTGATTCACCACATCTGAATCCCCGCCTCTGTTTCCACGCCTCTGATTCCCTGCCTCTGATTCCCAACCTCTGATTCCCCACCCCTGATTCCCCATATCTGATTCCCCGCCTCTGTTTCCCTGCCTCTGATTCCCCGCCCCTGTTTCCCCATATCTGATTCCCCGCCTCTGATTCCCCAACTCTGATTCCCCGCCTCTGATTCCCCAGCTCTGATTCCCCGCCTCTGATTCCCCGTGTTTGATTCCCTGCCTCTGATTCCCCGCCTCTGATTCCCCATCTCTGATTCACCGCCTTTGATTCGCCACCTCTGATTCCCCATATCTGATTCCCCACCTCTGTTACCCCGCCTCTGATTCCCCACCTCTGATTCCCCATATATCATTCCCCGCCTCTGAATCCCCATCTCTGATTCCCGGAATCTGATTGCCCACCTCTGATTCCCGGCCTCTTATTCCCGGCATCTGAATCCCGGCCTCTGATTCCAAGCCTCTGATTCCCCGCTTCTGATTCTGATTCCCTGCCTCTGATTCCCCATCTCTGATTCCGCACATCTGATTCCCTGCCTCTGATTCCCCACCTCTGATTCCCCATATCTGATTCCCCGCCTCTGTTTCCCCGCCTCTGATTCCCCGCCTCTATTTCCCCATATATAATTCCCCACCTCAGATGCCCCAACTCTGATACCCCGCCTCTGATTCCCCAGCTCTGATTCCCCGCCTCTGACTCCCCGCATCCGATTCCCCATATCTGATTCCCCGCCTCTGTTTCCCCGCCTTTGATTCCCCGCCTCTGTTTCCCCATATCTGATTCCCCGCCTCTGATTCCCAACTATGATTCCCTGCCTCTGATTCCCCAGCTCTGATTCCCCGCCTCTGATTCCCCGCGTTCTATTCCCTGCCTCTGATTCCCCGCCTGTGATTCCCCATCTCTGATTCACCACCTCTGATTCCCCACCTCTGATTCCCCATATCTAATTCCCCGCCTCTGTTTGCCCGCCTCTGATTCCCCGCCTCTGTTACCCCATATCTGATTCCCCGTGTCTGATTCCCTGCCTCTGATTCCCCGCCTCTGATTCCCCGCCTCTGATTCCCTGCCACTGATTCCCTGCCCCTGATACCCCACCTCTGATGCACCATATCTGATTCCCTGCCTCTGTTTCCCCGCCTCTGATTCCCCGCCTCTGATTCCCCATATCTGATTCCCCGCCTCCTATTCCCCAACTCTGATTCCCCGCCTCTGATTCCCCAGCTCTGAATCCCCGCCTCTGATTCCCCGCGTCTGTTTCCCAGCCTCTGATTCCCCGCCTCTGTTTCCCCATATCTAAGTCCCCGACTCTGATTCCCCAACTCTGATTCCCCACCTCTGATTCCCCAGCTCTGATTCCCCGCCTCTGATTCCCCGCATCTGATTCCCTGCATCTGATTCCCAGCCTCTGATTCCCTGCCTCTGATTCCCAACCTCTGATTCCCCACCTCTGATTCCCCATATCTGATTACCCGCCTCTGTTTCCCCGCCTCTGATTCCCCGCCTCTGTTTCCCCATATCTGATTCCCGGCCTCTGATTCTCCGCCTCTGATTCCCCGCCTCTGATTCCCTGCCTCTGATTCGCCATCTCCGATTCCGCACATCGGATTCCCTGCCTCTGATTCCCCGCTTCTGATTCCCCGCCTCTGATTCCCTGCTTCTGATTCCCAACCTCTGATTCCCCACCTCTGATTCCCCATATCTGATTCCCCGCCTCTGTTTCCCCGCCTCTGATTCCCCAACTCTGAATCCCTGCCTCTGATTCCCCAGCTCTGATTCCCCGCCTCTGATTCCCCGTGTTTGATTCCCTGCCTCTGATTCCCTGCCCTGATTCCCCATCTCTGATACACCGCCTTTAATTCGCCACCGCTGATTCCCCATATCTGATTCCCCGCCTCTGTTTCCCCGTCTCTGATTCCCCGCCTCTGATTCCCCAGCTCTGATTCCCTGCCTCTGATTCCCCGCATCTGATTCCCTGCCTCTGATTCCCCGCCTCTGATTCCCTGCCTCTGATTCCCAACCTCTGATTCCCCACCTCTGAATCCCCATATCTGATTCCCCGCCTCTGTTTCCCCGCCTCTGATTCCCCGCCTCTGTTTCCCCATATCTGATTCCCCGCCTCTGATTCCCCAACTCTGATTCCCCTCCTCTGATTCGCCAGCTATGTTTCCCCGCCTCTGATTCCCTGCATCTGATTCCCTGCATCTGATTCCCCACCTCTGATTCCCCAACTCTGATTCTGCTCATCCGATTCCCTGCCTCTGATTCCCCGCCTCTGATTCCCCGCCTCTGATTCCCTGCCTCTGATTCGCAACCTCTAATTCCCCACCTCTGATTCCCCATATCTGATTCCCCGCCTCTGTTTCCCTGCCTCTGATTCCCGGCCTCTGTTTCCCCATATCTGATTCCCCTCCTCTGATTCCCCAACTCTGATTCCCCGCCTCTGATACCCCGCCTCTGATTCCCCATCTCTAATTCATCACATCTGATTCCCCACCTCTGCTTCCCCATCTCTGATTCTCTACCTCTGATTTGCCACCTCTGATTGCCCATATCTGATTCACCGCCTCTGTTTCCCCGCATCTGATTCCCCGCCTCTGATTCCCCATATTTGATTCCCCGCCTCTGATTCCCCATCTCTGATTCCCGGACTCATTCCCCAACTCTGATTCCCCGCCTCTGATTCCCCATATTTGATTCCCCTCCTCTGATTTCCCATCTCTGATTCCCGGACTCTGATTCCCCAACTCTGATTTCCCCGCCTCTGAAACCCCAGCTCTGATTTCCCGCCTCTGATTCCCCACCTGTGATACAACATATCTGATTCCCGGCCTCTGTTTCCCCGCCTCTGATTCCCCACCTCTGATTCACCATATCTGATTCCCCGCCTCTGATTCCCCACCACTGATTCCCCTCCTCTGATTCGCCAGTTATGATTGCCCGCCTCTGATTCCCCGTTTCTGATTCCCTGCCTCTGATTCCCCGCCTCTGATTCCCCATGTCTGACTCACCACCTCTGATTCCCCACCTCTGATACCCCATCTCTGATTCCGCACATCCGATTCCCTGCCTCTGATTCCCCGCCTCTGATTCCCCGCCTCTGATTCCCTGCCTCTGATTCGCAACCTCTTATTCCCCATCTCTGATTCCCCATATCTGATTCCCCGCCTCTGTTTCCCCGCCTCTGATTGGCACCTCTGATACCCCGCCTCTGATTCCCCATCTCTAATTCATCACATCTGATTCCCCACCTCTGCTTCCCCATCTCCGATTCTCTACCTCTGATTCGCCACCTCTGATTCCCAATATCTGATTCACCGCCTCTGTTTCCCTGCCTCTGATTCCCCGCCTCTGATTCCCCATATCTGATTCCCCGCCTCTGATTCCCCATCTCTGATTCCCGGTCTCTGATTCCCCACCTCTGTTTCCCGGCCTCTGATTCCCAATCCCTGATTCACCGCCTCTGACTCCCAGTGTCTGATTCCCTGCCTCTGATTCCCCGCCTCTGAATCCCCGCCTCTGATTCCCTGCCACTGATTCCCCGCGCCTGATTCCCCACCTCTGATACCCCATATCTGATTCCCCGCCTCTGTTTCCCCGCCTCTGATTCCCCACCTCTGATTCCCCATATCTGATTCCCTGCCTCTGATTCCCCAACTCTGATTCCCCGCCTCTGATTCCCCAGCTCTGATTCCCCGCCACTGATTCCCCACCTCTGATCCAACATATCTGATTCCCCGCCTCTGTTTCCCCGCCTCTGATTCCCCACCTCTGATTTCCCATATCTGATTCCCCGCCTATGATTCCCCACCTCTGATTCCCCGCCTCTGATTCGCCAGCTATGATTCCCCTCCTCTGGTTCCCCGCATCTGATTCCCCGCCTCTGATTCCCCGTGTCTGACCCTGCCTCTGATTCCACGCCTTTGATTCCCCATCTCTGATTCACCACCTCTGATTCCCCACCTCTGATTCCCCATCTCTGATTCTGCACATCCGATTCCCTGCCTCTGATTCCCCGCCTCTGATTCCCCGCCTCTGATTCCCTGCCTCTGATTCGCAACCTGTTATTCCCCACCTCTGAATCCCCATATCTGATTCCCCGCCTCTGTTTCCCTGCCTCTGATTCCCCGCCTCTGTTTCCCCATATCTGATTCCCCGCCTCTGTTTCACCGCCTCTGATTGGCACCTCTGATACCCCGCCTCTGATTCCCCATCTCTAATTCATCACATCTGATTCCCCACCTCTGCTTCCCCATCTCTGATTCTCTACCTCTGATTCGCAACCTCTGATTCCGAATATCTGATTCACCGCCTCTGTTTCCCCGCTTCTGATTCCCCGCCTCTGATTCCAAATATCTGATTCCCCGCCTCTGATTCCCCATCTCTGATTCCCGGTCTCTGATTCCCCACCTCTGTTTCCCGGCCTCTCATTCCCCATCCCTGATTCACCGCCTCTGATTCCCAGTGTCTGATTCCCTGCCACTGATTCCCCGCCTCTGAATCCCCTCCTCTGATTCCCTGCCACTGATTCCCTGCCACTGATTCCCCGCCTCTGATTCCCCATCTCTGATTCACCACCTCTGATTCCCGGCCTCTGATTGCCCACCTCTGATTCCCCGCCTCTGATTCGCCAGCTATGATTCCCCCCCTCTGATTCCCCGCGTCTGATTCCCCGCCTCTGATTCCCCAACTCTAATACCCCGCCTCTGATTCCCCAGCTCTGATTCCCCTCCTCTGATTCCCCGCATCTGATTCCCTGCCTCTGATTCCACGCCTCTGATTCCAGGCCTCTGATTCCCAACCTCTGATTCCCCACCTCTGATTCCCAATATCTGATTCCCCGCCTCTGTTTCACCGCCTCTGATTCCCCGCCTCTGTTTCCCCGCCTGTGATTCCCCAGCTCTGATTCCCCGCCTCTGATTCCCCATATCTGATTCCCATCCTCTGATTGCCCACCTCTGATTCCCCGCCTCTGATTCGCCAGCTCTGATTCCCCGCCTCTGATTCCCCGCATCTGATTCCCTGCCTCTGATTCCCCGCCTCTGATTCCCCATCTCTGATTCCCCGCCTGTGATTCCCCAGCTCTGATTCCCCGCCTCTGATTCCCCAGCTCTGATTCCCAGCCTCTGATTCCACGTGTTTGATCCCCTGCCTCTGATTACCTTCCTCTGATTCCCGGCCACTGATACCCCGCTTCTGATTCTGATTCCCTGCCTCTGATTCCCCATCTCTGATTCACCACATCTGAATCCCCGCCTCTGTTTCCACGCCTCTGATTCCCTGCCTCTGATTCCCAAGCTCTGATTCCCCACCCCTGATTCCCCATATCTGATTCCCCGCCTCTGATTCCCCAGCTCTGATTCCCCGCCTCTGATTCCCCAGCTCTGATTCCCCGCCTCTGATTCCCCGTGTTTGATTCCCTTCCTCTGATTCCCCGCCTCTGATTCCCCATCTCTGATTCACCGCCTTTGATTCGCCACCTCTGATTCCCCATATCTGATTCCCCACCTCTGTTACCCCGCCTCTGATTCCCCGCCTCTGATTCCCCATATATCATTCCCCGCCTCTGAATCCCCATCTCTGATTCCTGGACTCTGATTCCCCACCTCTGATTCCCGGCCTCTTATTCCCGGCATCTGAATCCCGGCCTCTGATTCCCGGCCTCTGATTCCCCGCTTCTGATTCTGATTCCCTGCCTCTGATTCCCCATCTCTGATTCCGCACATCTGATTCCCTGCCTCTGATTCCCCACCTCTGATTCCCCATATCTGATTCCCCGCCTCTGTTTCCCCGCCTCTGATTCCCCGCCTCTGTTTCCCCATATCTAATTCCCCACCTCAGATGCCCCACTCTGATACCCCGCCTCTGATTCCCCAGCTCTGATTCCCCGCCTCTGATTCCCCGCAACCGATTCCCCATATCTGATTCCCCGCCTCTGTTTCCCCGCCTTTGATTCCCCGCCTCTGTTTCCCCATATCTGATTCCCCGCCTCTGATTCCCAACTATGATTCCCCGCCTCTGATTCCCCAGCTCTGATTCCCCGCCTCTGATTCCCCGCGTTCTATTCCCTGCCTCTGATTCCCCGCCTGTTATTCCCCATCTCTGATTCACCACCTCTGATTCCCCACCTCTGATTCCCCATATCTAATTCCCCGCCTCTGTTTGCCCGCCTCTGATTCCCCGCCTCTGTTTCCCCATATCTGATTCCCCGTGTCTGATTCCCTGCCTCTGATTCCCCGCCTCTGATTCCCCGCCTCTGAATCCCTGCCACTGATTCCCTGCCCCTGATACCCCACCTCTGATTCGCCATATCTGATTCCCTGCCTCTGTTTCCCCGCCTCTGATTCCCAGCCTCTGATTCCCCATATCTGATTCCCCGCCTCTGATTCCCCAACTCTGATTCCCCGCCTCTGATTCCCCAGCTCTGAATCCCCGCCTCTGATTCCCCGCGTCTGTTTCCCCGCCTCTGATTCCCCGCCTCTGTTTCCCCATATCTAAGTCCCCGACTCTGATTCCCCAACTCTGATTCCCCACCTCTGATTCCCCAGCTCTGATTCCCCACCTCTGATTCCCCGCATCTGATTCCCTGCATCTGATTCCCAACCTCTGATTCCCTGCCTCTGATTCCCAACCTCTGATTCCCCACCTCTGATTCCCCATATCTGATTCCCCGCCTCTGTTTCCCCGCCTCTGATTCCCCGCCTCTGTTTCCCCATATCTGATTCCCGGCCTCTGATTCTCCGCCTCTGATTCCCCGCCCCTGATTCCCTGCCTCTGATTCCCCATCTCCGATTCCGCACATCAGATTCCCTGCCTCTGATTCCCCGCCTCTGATTCCCCGCCTCTGATTCCCTGCTTCTGATTCCCAACCTCTGATTCCCCCCCTCTGATTCCCCATCTCTGATTCTCAACCTCTGATTCGCCACCTCTGATTCCCCATATCTGATTCACCGCCTCTTTTTCCCCGCCTCTGATTCCCCACCTCTGATTCCCCATATTTGATTCCCCGCCTCTGATTCCCCATCTCTGATTCCCGGACTCTGATTCCCCAACTCTGATTCCCCGCCTCTGATTCCCCAGCTCTGATTCCCCGCCTCTGATTCCCCATCTCTGATTCCCGGACTCTGATTCCCCAACTCTGATTCCCCGCCTCTGATTCCCCAGCTCTGGTTTCCCGCCTCTGATTCCCCATCTCTGCTTCCCCATCTCTGATTCTCTACCTCTGATTCGCCACCTCTGATTGCCCATATCTGATTCACCGCCTCTGTTTCCCCGCCTCTGATTCCCCGCCTCTTATTCCCCATATTTGATTCCCCGCCTCTGATTCCCCATCTCTGATTCCCGGACTCTGATTCCCCAACTCTGATTCCCCGCCTCTGATTCCCCATATTTGATTCCCCTCCTCTGATTTCCCATCTCTGATTCCCGGACTCTGATTCCCCAACTCTGATTTCCCCGCCTCTGATTCCCCAGCTCTGATTTCCCGCCTCTGATTCCCCACCTCTGATACAACATATCTGATTCCCGGCCTCTGTTTCCCCGCCTCTGATTCCCCACCTCTGATTCACCATATCTGATTCCCCGCCTCTGATTCCCCACCACTGATTCCCCTCCTCTGATTCGCCAGTTATGATTGCCCGCCTCTGATTCCCCGTTTCTGATTCCCTGCCTCTGATTCCCCGCCTCTGATTCCCCATCTCTGACTCACCACCTCTGATTCCCCACCTCTGACACCCCATCTCTGATTCCGCACATCCGATTCCCTGCCTATGATTCCCCACCTCTGATTCCCCGCCTCTGATTCCCCATATCTGATTCCCTGCCTCTGTTTCCCCGCCTCTGATTCCCCACCTCTGTTTCCCCATATCTGATTCCCCGCCTCTGATTCCCCAACTCTAATACCCTGCCTCTGATTCCCCAGCTCTGATTCCCCGCCTCTGATTCCCCGCATCTGATTCCCTGCCTCTGATTCCCCGCCTCTGATTCCAGGCCTCTGATTCCCAGCATCTGATTCCGGCCTCTGATTCCCGGCCTCTGATTCCCTGCTTCTGATTCTGATTCCCTGCCTCTGATTCCCCATCTCTGATTCCGCACATCTGATTCCCTGCCTCTGATTCCCCACCTCTGATTCCCCATATCTGATTCCCCGCCTCTGTTTCCCCGCCTCTGATTCCCCGCCTCTGTTTCCCCATATCTGATTCCCCGCCTCTGATTCCCCAACTCTGATTCCCCTCCTCGAATTCGCCAGCTATGATTCCCCGCCTCTGATTCCCTGCGTCTGATTCCATGCCTCTGATACCCAGCCTCTGATTCCCCTTCTCTGATTCACCACCTCTGAATCCCCACCTCTGATTACCCATCTCTGATTCCGCACATCCGATTCCGTGCCTCTGATTCCCCGCCTCTGATTCCCCGCCTCTGATTCGCAACCTCTAATTCCCCACCTCTGATTCCCCATATCTGATTCCCCGCCTCTGTTTCCCTGCCTCTGATTCCCGGCCTCTGTTTCCCGATATCTGATTCCCCTCCTCTGATTCCCCAACTCTGATTCCCCGCCTCTGATTCCCCAGCTTTGATTCTCCGTCTTTTATTCCCGGCCTCTGATTCCCTGCCACTGATTCCCCGCCCCTGATTCCCCACCTCTGATTCCCCATATCTGATTCCCCGCCTCTGTTTCCCCACCTCTGATTCCCGGCCTCTTATTCCCAGCATCTGATTCCCGGCCACTGATTCCCTGCCTCTGATTCCCCGCCTCTGATTCCCCATCTCTGATTCCCCGCCTCTGATTCCCCGTGTCTGATTCCCTGCCTCTGATTCCCCGCCTCTGATTCCCCGCGTCTGATTCCCTGCCACTGATTCCCTGCCCCTGATTCCCTACCTCTGATTCCCCATATCTGATTCCCCGCCTCTGTTTCCCCAACTCTGATTCCCTTCCTCTAATTCACCAGCTATGATTCCCCGCCTCTGATTCCCTGCCACTGATTCCCTGCCCCTGATTCCCCACCTCTGATTCCCCATATATGATTCCCCGCCTCTGATTCCCCAACTCTGATACCCCTCCTCTAATTCGCCAGCTATGATTCCCCGCCTCTTATTCCCTGCGTCTAATTCCCTGCCTCTGATTCCCAGCCTCTGATTCCCCTTCTCTGATTCACCACCTCGGAATCCCCACCTCTGATTCCCCATCTCTGATTCCGCACATCCGATTCCCTGCCTCTGATTCCCCGCCTCTGATTCCCCGCCTCTGATTCCCCGCCTCTGATTCCCCGCGTCTGATTCCCTGCCACTGATTCCCTGCCCCTGATTCCCCAACTCTGATTCCCTTCCTCTAATTCACCAGCTATGATTCCCCGCCTCTGATTCCCTGCCACTGATTCCCTGCCCCTGATTCCCCACCTCTGATTCCCCATATATGATTCCCCGCCTCTGATTCCCCAACTCTGATACCCCTCCTCTAATTCGCCAGCTATGATTCCCCGCCTCTTATTCCCTGCGTCTAATTCCCTGCCTCTGATTCCCAGCCTCTGATTCCCCTTCTCTGATTCACCACCTCTGAATCCCCACCTCTGATTCCCCATCTCTGATTCCGCACATCCGATTCCCTGCCTCTGATTCCCCGCCTCTGATTCCCCGCCTCTGATTCCCCGCCTCTGATTCCCCGCGTCTGATTCCCTGCCACTGATTCCCTGCCCCTGATTCCCCACCTCTGATTCCCCATCTCTGATTCCCCGCCTCTGTTTCCCCACCTCTGATTCCCCGCCTCTGTTTCCCCATATCTGATTCCCCGCCTCTGATTCCCCAACTCTGATTCCCCTCCTCTAATTCGCCAGCTATGATTCCCCGCCTCTGATTCCCTGCATCTGACTCCCTGCCTCTGATTCCCAGCCTCTGATTCCCCTTCTCTGATTCACCACCTCTGAATCCCCACCTCTGACTCCCCATCTCTGATTCCGCACATCCGATTCCCTGCCTCTGGTTCCCCGCCTTTTATTCCCGGCCTCTGATTCCCTGCCACTGATTCCCTGCTTCTGATTCTGATTCCCTGCCTCTGAATCCCCATCTCTGATTCTGCACATCTGATTCCCTGCCTCTGATTCCCCACCTCTGTTTCCCCATATCTGATTCCCCGCCTCTGATTCCCCAACTCTGATTCCCCTCCTCTAATTCGCAAGCTATGATTCCCCGCCTCTGATTCCCTGCGTCTGATTCCCTGCCTCTGATTCCCAGCCTCTGATTCCCCTTCTCTGATTCACCACCTCTGAATCCCCACCTCTGATTCCCCATCTCTGATTCCGCACATCCGATTCCCTGCCTCTGATTCCCCGCCTCTGATACCCCGCCTCTGATACGCAACCTCTAATTCCCCACCTCTGATTCCCCATATCTGATTCCCTGCCTCTGTTTCCCTGCCTCTGATTCCCGGCCTCTGTTTCCCCATATCTGATTCCCCTCCTCTGATTCCCCAACTCTGATTCCCCGCCTCTGATTCCCCAGCTCTGATTCCCCGCCTTTTATTCCCGGCCTCTGATTCCCTGCCACTGATTCCCCGCCCCTGATTCCCCACCTCTGATTCCCCATATCTGATTCCCCGCCTCTGTTTCCCCAGCTCTGATTCCCCACCTCTGATTCCCCAGCTCTGATTCCCTGCCACTGATTCCCCGCCCCTGATTCCCCACCTCTGATTCCCCATATCTGATTCCCCGCCTCTGTTTCCCCAGCTCTGATTCCCTGCCTCTGATTCCCTGCCCTGATTCCCCATCTCTGTTTCACCGCCTTTGATTCGCCACCTCTGATTCCCCATATCTGATTCCCCGCCTCTGTTTCCCCGCCTCTGATTCTCTGCCTCTGATTCCCAACCTCTGATTCCACACCTCTGATTCCCCATATCTGATTCCCCGCCTCTATTTCCCCATATCTGATTCCCCGCCTCTGATTCCCCAACTCTGATTCCCCGCCTCTGATTCCCCAGCTCTGATTCCCCGCCTCTGATTCCCGGCGTCCGATTCCCTGCCTCTGATTCCCCGCCTCTGATTCCCGGCGTCCGATTCCCTGCCTCTGATTCCCCGCCTCTGATTCGCCATCTCTGATTCCCCGCCTCTGATTCCCCGTGTCTGATTCCCTGCCTCTGATTCCCCGCCTCAGATTCCCCGCCTCTGATTCCCTGCCACTGATTCCCTGCCCCTGATTCCCCACCTCTGATTCCCCATATCTGATTCCCCGCCTCTGTTTCTCCGCCTCTGATTCCCCGCTTCTGATTCCCCATATCTGATTCCCTGCCTCTGATTCCACAACTCTGATTCCCCGCCTCTGATTCCCCAGCTCTGAATCCCCGCCTCTGATTCCCAGCGTCTGATTCCCTCCCTCTGATTCACAACCTCTGATTCCCCACCTCTGATTCCCCATATCTGATTCCCCGCCTCTGTTTCCCCGCCTCTGATTCCCCGCATCTGATTCCCCATATCTGATTCCCCGGCTCTGATTGCCCACCTCTGATTCCCCGCCTCTGATTCGCCAGCTCTGATTCCCCGCCTCTGAATCCCCGCATCTGATTCCCTGCCTCTGATTCCCCGCCTCTGATTCCCCATCTCTGATTCACCGCCTTTGATTCGCCACCTCTGATTCCCCATATCTGATTCCCCGCCTCTGATTCTCCATATCTCATTCCCCGCCTCTGAATCCCCATCTCTGATTCCCGGACTCTGATTCCCCACCTCTGATTCCCGGCCTCTTATTCCCAGCATCTGATTCCCGGCCTCTGATTCCCGGCCTCTGATTCCCCGCTTCTGATTCTGATTCCCTGCCTCTGATTCCCCATCTCTGATTCCGCAAATCTGATTCCCTGCCTCTGATTCCCCACCTCTGATTCCCCATATCTGATTCCCCGCCTCTGTTTCCCCGCCTCTGATTCCCCGCCTCTGTTTCCCCATATCTAATTCCCCACCTCTGATGCCCCAACTCTGATTCCCCGCCTCTGATTCCCCAGCTCTGATTCCCCGCCTCTGATTCCCCGCATCCGATTCCCCATGTCTGATTCCCCGCCTCTGTTTCCCCGCCTCTGATTCCCCGCCTCTATTTCCCCATATCTGATTCCCCGCCTCTGATTCCCCAGCTCTGATTCCCTGCCTCTGATTCCCCAGCTCTGATTCCCAGCCTCTGATTCCCCGTGTTTGATCCCCTGCCTCTGATTACCTTCCTCTGATTCCCGGCCACTGATACCCCGCTTCTGATTCTGATTCCCTGCCTCTGATTCCCCATCTCTGATTCACCACATCTGAATCCCCGCCTGTGTTTCCACGCCTCTGATTCCCTGCCTCTGATTCCCAACCTCTGATTCCCCACCCCTGATTCCCCATATCTGATTCCCCGCCTCTGTTTCCCTGCCTCTGATTCCCCGCCCCTGTTTCCCCATATCTGATTCCCCGCCTCTGATTCCCCAACTCTGATTCCCCGCCTCTGATTCCCCAGCTCTGATTCCCCGCCTCTGATTCCCCGTGTTTGATTCCCTGCCTCTGATTCCCTGCCTCTGATTCCCCATCTCTGATTCACCGCCTTTGATTCGCCACCTCTGATTCCCCATATCTGATTCCCCACCTCTGTTACCCCGCCTCTGTTTCCCCGCCTCTGATTCCCCATATATCATTCCCCGCCTCTGAATCCCCATCTCTGATTCCCGGACTCTGTTTCGCCACCTCTGATTCCCGGCCTCTTATTCCCAGCATCTGAATCCCGGCCTCTGATTCCCGGCCTCTGATTCCCCGCTTCTGATTCTGATTCCCTGCCTCTGATTCCCCATCTCTGATTCCGCACATCTGATTGCCTGCGTCTGATTCCCCACCTCTGATTCCCCATATCTGATTCCCCGCCTCTGTTTCCCCGCCTCTGATTCCCCGCCTCTGTTTCCCCATATCTAATTCCCCACCTCAGATGCCCCAACTCTGATACCCCACCTCTGATTCCCCAGCTCTGATTCCCCGCCTCTGATTCCCCGCATCCGATTCCCCATATCTGACTCCCCGCCTCTGTTTCCCCGCCTTTGAATCCCCGCCTCTGTTTCCCCATATCTGATTCCCCGCCTCTGATTCCCAACTATGATTCCCCGCCTCTGATTCCCCAGCTCTGATTCCCCGCCTCTGATTCCCCGCGTTCTATTCCCTGCCTCTGATTCCCCGCCTGTGATTCCCCATCTCTGATTCACCACCTCTGATTCCCCACCTCTGATTCCCCATATCTAATTCCCCGCCTCTGTTTGCCCGCCTCTGATTCCCCGCCTCTGTTTCCCCATATCTGATTCCCCGTGTCTGATTCCCTGCCTCTGATTCCCCGCCTCCGATTCCCCGCCTCTGATTCCCTGCCACTGATTCCCTGCCCCTGATACCCCACCTCTGATTCCCCATATCTGATTCCCTGCCTCTGTTTCCCCGCCTCTGATTCCCCGCCTCTGATTCCCCATATCTGAATCCCCGCCTCTGATTCCCCAACTCTGATTCCCCGCCTCTGATTCCCCAGCTCTGAATCCCCGCCTCTGATTCCCGCGTCTGTTTCCCCGCCTCTGATTCCCCGCCTCTGTTTCCCCATATCTATGTCCCCGACTCTGATTCCCCAACTCTGATTCCCCACCTCTGATTCCCCAGCTCTGATTCCCCGCCTCTGATTCCCCGCATCTGATTCCCTGCATCTGATTCCCAGCCTCTGATTCCCTGCCTCTGATTCCCAACCTCTGATTCCCCACCTCTGATTCCCCATATCTGATTCCCCGCCTCTGTTTCCCCGCCTCTGATTCCCCGCCTCTGTTTCCCCATATCTGATTCCCGGCCTCTGATTCTCCGCCTCTGATTCCCCGCCTCTGATTCCCTGCCTCTGATTCCCCATCTCCGATTCCGCACATCGGATTCCCTGCCTCTGATTCCCCGCCTCTGATTCCCCGCCTCTGATTCCCTGCTTCTGATTCCCAACCTCTAATTCCCCACCTCTGATTCCCCATATCTGATTCCCCGCCTCTGTTTCCCCGCCTCTGATTCCCCAACTCTGAATCCCCGCATCTGATTCCCCAGCTCTGATTCCCCGCCTCTGATTCCCTGCATCTGATTCCCTGCCTCTGATTCACCAGCTCTGATTCCCCGCCTTTGATTCCCCCCGTCTGATTCCCAGCTTCTGAATCCCCGTCTGATTTCTTGCCTCTGATTCCCCGCCTCTGATTCCCCATCTCTGATTGACTGCCTCTGATTCCCCACATCTGATTCCCCGCCTCTGATTCCCCATCTCTGATTCCCCGCCTGTGATTCCCCAGCTCTGATTCCCCACCTCTGATTCCCCAGCTCTGATTCCCAGCCTCTGATTCCCCGTGTTTGATCCCCTGCCTCTGATTACCTTCATCTGATTCCCGGCCACTGATACCCCGCTTCTGATTCTGATTCCCTGCCTCTGATTCCCCATCTCTGATTCACCACATCTGAATCCCCGCCTGTGTTTCCACGCCTCTGATTCCCTGCCTCTGATTCCCAACCTCTGATTCCCCACCCCTGATTCCCCATATCTGATTCCCCGCCTCTGTTTCCCTGCCTCTGATTCCCCGCCCCTGTTTCCCCATATCTGATTCACCGCCTCTGATTCCCCAACTCTGATTCCCCGCCTCTGATTCCCCAGCTCTGATTCCCCGCCTCTGATTCCCCGTGTTTGATTCCCTGCCTCTGATTCCCCGCCTCTGATTCCCCATCTCTGATTCACCGCCTTTGATTCGCCACCTCTGATTCCCCATATCTGATTCCCCACCTCTGTTACCCCGCCTCTGATTCCCCGCCTCTGATTCCCCATATATCATTCCCCGCTTCTGAATCCCCATCTCTGATTCCCGGACTCTGATTGCCCACCTCTGATTCCCGGCCTCTTATTCCCGGCATCTGAATCCCGGCCTCTGATTCCCGGCCTCTGATTCCCCGCTTCTGATTCTGATTCCCTGCCTCTGATTCCCCATCTCTGATTCCGCACATCTGATTCCCTGCCTCTGATTTCCCAGCTCTGATTCCCCATATCTGATTCCCCGCCTCTGAATCCCCGCCTCTGATTCCCCGCCTCTGTTTCCCCATATCTAATTCCCCACCTCAGAAGCCCCAACTCTGATACCCCGCCTCTGATTCCCCAGCTCTGATTCCCCGCCTCTGATTCCCCGCATCCGATTCCCCATATCTGACTCCCCGCCTCTGTTTCCCCGCCTTTGATTCCCCGCCTCTGTTTCCCCATATCTGATTCCCCGCCTCTGATTCCCAACTATGATTCCCCGCCTCTGATTCCCCAGCTCTGATTCCCCGCCTCTGATTCCCCGCGTTCTATTCCCTGCCTCTGATTCCCCGCCTGTGATTCCCCATCTCTGATTCACCACCTCTGATTCCCCACCTCTGATTCCCCATATCTAATTCCCCGCCTCTGTTTGCCCGCCTCTGATTCCCCGCCTCTGTTTCCCCATATCTGATTTCCCTTGTCTGATTCCCTGCCTCTGATTCACCGCCTCCGATTCCCCGCCTCTGATTCCCTGCCACTGATTCCCTGCCCCTGATACCCCACCTCTGATTCCCCATATCTGATTCCATGCCTCTGTTTCCCCGCCTCTGATTCCCCGCCTCTGATTCCCCATATCTGAATCCCCGCCTCTGATTCCCCAACTCTGATTCCCTGCCTCTGATTCCCCAGCTCTGAATCCCCGCCTCTGATTCCCCGCGTCTGTTTCCCCGCCTCTGATTCCCCGCATCTGTTTCCCCATATCTAAGTCCCCGACTCTGATTCCCCAACTCTGATTCCCCACCTCTGATTCCCCAGCTCTGATTCCGCGCCTCTGATTCCCCGCATCTGATTCCCTGCATCTGATTCCCAGCCTCTGATTCCCTGCCTCTGATTCCCAACCTCTGATTCCCCACCTCTGATTCCCCATATCAGATTCCCCGCCTCTGTTTCCCCGCCTCTGATTCCCCGCCTCTGTTTCCCCATATCTGATTCCCGGCCTCTGATTCTCCGCCTCTGATTCCCCGCCTCTGATTCCCTGCCTCTGATTCCCCATCTCCGATTCCGCACATCGGATTCCCTGCCTCTGATTCCCCGCCTCTGATTCCCCGCCTCTGATTCCCTGCTTCTGATTCCCAACCTCTAATTCCCCACCTCTGATTCCCCATATCTGATTCCGCGCCTCTGTTTCCCCGCCTCTGATTCCCCAACTCTGAATCCCCGCCTCTGATTCCCCAGCTCTGATTCCCCGCCTCTGATTCCCCGTGTTTGATTCCCTGCCTCTGATTCCCTGCCCTGATTCACCATCTCTGATACACCGCCTTTAATTCGCCACCGCTGATTCCCCATATCTGATTCCCCGCCTCTGTTTCCCCGTCTCTGATTCCCCTCCTCTGTTTCGCCATATCTAATTCCACGCCTCTGATTCCCCAACTCTGATTCCCCGCCTCTGATTCCCCAGCTCTGATTCCCTGCCTCTGATTCCCCGCATCTGATTCCCTGCCTCTGATTCCCCGCCTCTGATTCCCTGCCTCTGATTCCCAACCTCTGATTCCCCACCTCTGAATCCCCATATCTGATTCCCCGCTTCTGATTCCCCAACTCTGATTCCCCTCCTCTGATTCGCCAGCTATGATTCCCCGCCTCTGATTCCCTGCATCTCATTCCCTGCATCTGATTCCCCGCCTCTGATTCCCCTTCTCTGATTCTCCACCTCTGATTCCCCACCTCTGATTCCGCTCATCCGATTCCCTGCCTCTGATTCCCCGCCTCTGATTCCGCGCCTCTGATTCCCTGCCTCTGATTCGCAACCTCTAATTCCCTACCTCTGATTCCCCATATCTGATTCCCCGCCTCTGTTTCCCTGCCTCTGATTCCCGGCCTCTGTTTCCCCATATCTGATTCCCCTTTTCTGATTCCCCAACTCTGATTCCCCGCCTCTGATACCCCGCCTCTGATTCCCCATCTCTAATTCATCACATCTGATTCCCCACCTCTGCTTCCCCATCTCTGATTCTCTACCTCTGATTCGCCACCTCTGATTGCCCATATCTGATTCACCGCCTCTGTTTCCCCGCATCTGATTCCCCGCCTCTGATTCCCCATATTTGATTCCCCGCCTCTGATTCCCCATCTCTGATTCCCGGACTCATTCCCCAACTCTGATTCCCCGCCTCTGATTCCCCATATTTGATTCCCCTCCTCTGATTTCCCATCTCTGATTCCCGGACTCTGATTCCCCAACTCTGATTTCCCCGCCTCTGAATCCCCAGCTCTGATTTCCCGCCTCTGATTCCCCACCTGTGATACAACATATCTGATTCCCGGCCTCTGTTTCCCCGCCTCTGATTCCCCACCTCTGATTCACCATATCTGATTCCCCGCCTCTGATTCCCCACCACTGATTCCCCTCCTCTGATTCGCCAGTTATGATTGCCCGCCTCTGATTCCCCGTTTCTGATTCCCTGCCTCTGATTCCCCGCCTCTGATTCCCCATGTCTGACTCACCACCTCTGATTCCCCACCTCTGATACCCCATCTCTGATTCCGCACATCCGATTCCCTGCCTCTGATTCCCCGCCTCTGATTCCCCGCCTCTGATTCCCTGCCTCTGATTCGCAACCTCTTATTCCCCACCTCTGGTTCCCCATATCTGATTCCCCGCCTCTGTTTCCCCGCCTCTGATTGGCACCTCTGATACCCCGCCTCTGATTCCCCATCTCTAATTCATCACATCTGATTCCCCACCTCTGCTTCCCCATCTCCGATTCTCTACCTCTGATTCGCCACCTCTGATTCCCAATATCTGATTCACCGCCTCTGTTTCCCTGCCTCTGATTCCCCGCCTCTGATTCCCCATATCTGATTCCCCGCCTCTGATTCCCCATCTCTGATTCCCGGTCTCTGATTCCCCACCTCTGTTTCCCGGCGTCTGATTCCCAATCCCTGATTCACCGCCTCTGACTCCCAGTGTCTGATTCCCTGCCTCTTATTCCCCGCCTCTGAATCCCCTCCTCTGATTCCCTGCCACTGATTCCCCGCCCCTGATTCCCCATCTCTGATACCCTATATCTGATTCCCCGCCTCTGTTTCCCCGCCTCGGATTCCCCACCTCTGATTCCCCATATCTGATTCCCTGCATCTGATTCCCTGCCTCTGATTCCCAGCCTCTGATTCCCCTTCTCTGATTCACCACCTCTGAATCCCCACCTCTGACTCCCCATCTCTGATTCCGCACATCCGATTCCCTGCCTCTGGTTCCCCGCCTTTTATTCCCGGCCTCTGATTCCCTGCCTCTGATTCCCCATCTCTGATTCTGCACATCTGATTCCCTGCCTCTGATTCCCCACCTCTGATTCCCCATATCTGATTCCCCGCCTCTGTTTCCCCGCCTCTGATTCCCCGCCTCTGTTTCCCCATATCTGATTCCCCGCCTCTGATTCCCCAACTCTGATTCCCCTCCTCTAATTCGCAAGCTATGATTCCCCGCCTCTGATTCCCTGCGTCTGATTCCCTGCCTCTGATTCCCAGCCTCTGATTCCCCTTCTCTGATTCACCACCTCTGAATCCCCACCTCTGATTCCCCATCTCTGATTCCGCACATCCGATTCCCTGCCTCTGATTCCCCGCCTCTGATACCCCGCCTCTGATACGCAACCTCTAATTCCCCACCTCTGATTCCCCATATCTGATTCCCTGCCTCTGTTTCCCTGCCTCTGATTCCCGGCCTCTGTTTCCCCATATCTGATTCCCCTCCTCTGATTCCCCAACTCTGATTCCCCGCCTCTGATTCCCCAGCTCTGATTCCCAGCCTTTTATTCCCGGCCTCTGATTCCCTGCCACTGATTCCCCGCCCCTGATTCCCCACCTCTGATTCCCCATATCTGATTCCCCGCCTCTGTTTCCCCAGCTCTGATTCCCCACCTCTGATTCCCCAGCTCTGATTCCCTGCCACTGATTCCCCGCCCCTGATTCCCCACCTCTGATTCCCCATATCTGATTCCCCGCCTCTGTTTCCCCAGCTCTGATTCCCTGCCTCTGATTCCCTGCCCTGATTCCCCATCTCTGTTTCACCGCCTTTGATTCGCCACCTCTGATTCCCCATATCTGATTCCCCGCCTCTGTTTCCCCGCCTCTGATTCCCTGCCTCTGATTCCCAACCTCTGATTCCACACCTCTGATTCCCCATATCTGATTCCCCGCCTCTATTTCCCCATATCTGATTCCCCGCCTCTGATTCCCCAACTCTGATTCCCCGCCTCTGATTCCCCAGCTCTGATTCCCCGCCTCTGATTCCCGGCGTCCGATTCCCTGCCTCTGATTCCCCGCCTCTGATTCCTTGCGTCCGATTCCCTGCCTCTGATTCCCCGCCTCTGATTCGCCATCTCTGATTCCCCGCCTCTGATTCCCCGTGTCTGATTCCCTGCCTCTGATTCCCCGCCTCAGATTCCCCGCCTCTGATTCCCTGCCACTGATTCCCTGCCCCTGATTCCCCACCTCTGATTCCCCATATCTGATTCCCCGCCTCTGTTTCTCCGCCTCTGATTCCCCGCCTCTGATTCCCCATATCTGATTCCCTGCCTCTGATTCCACAACTCTGATTCCCCGCCTCTGATTCCCCAGCTCTGAATCCCCGCCTCTGATTCCCAGCGTCTGATTCCCTCCCTCTGATTCACAACCTCTGATTCCCCACCTCTGATTCCCCATATCTGATTCCCCGCCTCTGTTTCCCCGCCTCTGATTCCCCGCATCTGATTCCCCATATCTGATTCCCCGGCTCTGATTGCCCACCTCTGATTCCCCGCCTCTGATTCGCCAGCTCTGATTCCCCGCCTCTGAATCCCCGCATCTGATTCCCTGCCTCTGATTCCCCGCCTCTGATTCCCCATCTCTGATTCACCGCCTTTGATTCGCCACCTCTGATTCCCCATATCTGATTCCCCGCCTCTGATTCTCCATATCTCATTCCCCGCCTCTGAATCCCCATCTCTGATTCCCGGACTCTGATTCCCCACCTCTGATTCCCGGCCTCTTATTCCCAGCATCTGATTCCCGGCCTCTGATTCCCGGCCTCTGATTCCCCGCTTCTGATTCTGATTCCCTGCCTCTGATTCCCCATCTCTGATTCCGCAAAT
This sequence comes from Narcine bancroftii, assembly GCF_036971445.1. NCBI lineage: Eukaryota > Metazoa > Chordata > Chondrichthyes > Torpediniformes > Narcinidae > Narcine > Narcine bancroftii. The sequence continues at coordinate 301,418 of NW_027211886.1, forward strand.
CTGATTCCCTGCCTCTGATTCCCCACCTCTGATTCCCCATATCTGATTCCCCGCCTCTGTTTCCCCGCCTCTGATTCCCCGCCTCTGTTTCCCCATATCTAATTCCCCACCTCTGATGCCCCAACTCTGATTCCCCGCCTCTGATTCCCCAGCTCTGATTCCCCGCCTCTGATTCCCCGCATCCGATTCCCCATGTCTGATTCCCCGCCTCTGTTTCCCCGCCTCTGATTCCCCGCCTCTATTTCCCCATATCTGATTCCCCGCCTCTGATTCCCCAGCTCTGATTCCCTGCCTCTGATTCCCCAGCTTTGATTCCCAGCCTCTGATTCCCCGTGTTTGATCCCCTGCCTCTGATTACCTTCCTCTGATTCCCGGCCACTGATACCCCGCTTCTGATTCTGATTCCCTGCCTCTGATTCCCCATCTCTGATTCACCACATCTGAATCCCCGCCTGTGTTTCCACGCCTCTGATTCCCTGCCTCTGATTCCCAACCTCTGATTCACCACCCCTGATTCCCCATATCTGATTCCCCGCCTCTGTTTCCCTGCCTCTGATTCCCCGCCCCTGTTTCCCCATATCTGATTCCCCGCCTCTGATTCCCCAACTCTGATTCCCCGCCTCTGATTCCCCAGCTCTGATTCCCCGCCTCTGATTCCCCGTGTTTGATTCCCTGCCTCTGATTCCCTGCCTCTGATTCCCCATCTCTGATTCACCGCCTTTGATTCGCCACCTCTGATTCCCCATATCTGATTCCCCACCTCTGTTACCCCGCCTCTGTTTCCCCGCCTCTGATTCCCCATATATCATTCCCCGCCTCTGAATCCCCATCTCTGATTCCCGGACTCTGTTTCGCCACCTCTGATTCCCGGCCTCTTATTCCCAGCATCTGAATCCCGGCCTCTGATTCCCGGCCTCTGATTCCCCGCTTCTGATTCTGATTCCCTGCCTCTGATTCCCCATCTCTGATTCCGCACATCTGATTCCCTGCCTCTGATTCCCCACCTCTGATTCCCCATATCTGATTCCCCGCCTCTGTTTCCCCGCCTCTGATTCCCCGCCTCTGTTTCCCCATATCTAATTCCCCACCTCAGATGCCCCAACTCTGATACCCCACCTCTGATTCCCCAGCTCTGATTCCCCGCCTCTGATTCCCCGCATCCGATTCCCCATATCTGACTCCCCGCCTCTGTTTCCCCGCCTTTGAATCCCCGCCTCTGTTTCCCCATATCTGATTCCCCGCCTCTGATTCCCAACTATGATTCCCCGCCTCTGATTCCCCAGCTCTGATTCCCCACCTCTGATTCCCCGCGTTCTATTCCCTGCCTCTGATTCCCCGCCTGTGATTCCCCATCTCTGATTCACCACCTCTGATTCCCCACCTCTGATTCCCCATATCTAATTCCCCGCCTCTGTTTGCCCGCCTCTGATTCCCCGCCTCTGTTTCCCCATATCTGATTCCCCGTGTCTGATTCCCTGCCTCTTATTCCCCGCCTCCGATTCCCCGCCTCTGATTCCCTGCCACTGATTCCCTGCCCCTGATACCCCACCTCTGATTCCCCATATCTGATTCCCTGCCTCTGTTTCCCCGCCTCTGATTCCCCGCCTCTGATTCCCCATATCTGAATCCCCGCCTCTGATTCCCCAACTCTGATTCCCCGCCTCTGATTCCCCAGCTCTGAATCCCCGCCTCTGATTCCCGCGTCTGTTTCCCCGCCTCTGATTCCCCGCCTCTGTTTCCCCATATCTAAGTCCCCGACTCTGATTCCCCAACTCTGATTCCCCACCTCTGATTCCCCAGCTCTGATTCCCCGCCTCTGATTCCCCGCATCTGATTCCCTGCATCTGATTCCCAGCCTCTGATTCCCTGCCTCTGATTCCCAACCTCTGATTCCCCACCTCTGATTCCCCATATCTGATTCCCCGCCTCTGTTTCCCCGCCTCTGATTCCCCGCCTCTGTTTCCCCATATCTGATTCCCGGCCTCTGATTCTCCGCCTCTGATTCCCCGCCTCTGATTCCCTGCCTCTGATTGCCCATCTCCGATTCCGCACATCGGATTCCCTGCCTCTGATTCCCCGCCTCTGATTCCCCGCCTCTGATTCCCTGCTTCTGATTCCCAACCTCTAATTCCCCACCTCTGATTCCCCATATCTGATTCCCCGCCTCTGTTTCCCCGCCTCTGATTCCCCAACTCTGAATCCCCGCATCTGATTCCCCAGCTCTGATTCCCCGCCTCTGATTCCCTGCCACTGATTCCCTGCCCCTGATTCCCCACCTCTGATTCCCCATATCTGATTCCCCGCCTCTGTTTCTCCGCCTCTGATTCCCCGCCTCTGATTCCCCATATCTGAATCCCTGCCTCTGATTCCACAACTCTGATTCCCCGCCTCTGATTCCCCAGCTCTGAATCCCCGCCTCTGATTCCCCGCGTCTGATTCCCTCCCTCTGATTCACAACCTCTGATTCCCCACCTCTGATTCCCCATATCTGATTCCCCGCCTCTGTTTCCCCGCCTCTGATTCCCCGCATCTGATTCCCCATATCTGATTCCCCGGCTCTGATTGCCCACCTCTGATTCCCCGCCTCTGATTCGCCAGCACTGATTCCCGGACTCTGATTCCCCACCTCTGATTCCCGGCCTCTTATTCCCAGCATCTGATTCCCGGCCTCTGATTCCCGGCCTCTGATTCCCCGCTTCTGATTCTGATTCCCTGCCTCTGATTCCCCATCTCTGATTCCGCACATCTGATTCCCTGCCTCTGATTCCCCACCTCTGATTCCCCATATCTGATTCCCCGCCTCTGTTTCCCCGCCTCTGATTCCCCGCCTCTGTTTCCCCATATCTAATTCCCCACCTCTGATGCCCCAACTCTGATTCCCCGCCTCTGATTCCCCAGCTCTGATTCCCCGCCTCTGATTCCCCGCATCCGATTCCCCATGTCTGATTCCCCGCCTCTGTTTCCCCGCCTCTGATTCCCCGCCTCTATTTCCCCATATCTGATTCCCCGCCTCTGATTCCCCAGCTCTGATTCCCTGCCTCTGATTCCCCGCGTTCTATTCGCTGCCTCTGATTCCCCGCCTGTGATTCCCCATCTCTGATTCACCACCTCTGATTCCCCACCTCTGATTCCCCATATCTAATTCCCCGCCTCTGCTTGCCCGCCTCTCATTCCCCGCCTCTGTTTCCCCATATCTGATTCCCCGCCTCTGAATCCCCAACTCTGATTCCCTGCCTCTGATTCACCAGCTCTGATTCCCCGCCTTTGATTCCCCCCGTCTGATTCCCAGCTTCTGAATCCCCGTCTGATTTCTTGCCTCTGATTCCCCGCCTCTGATTCCCCATCTCTGATTCACTGCCTCTGATTCCCCACATCTGATTCCCCGCCTCTGATTCCCCGCATCTGATTCCCTGCCTCTGATTCCCCGCCTCTGATTCCCCATCTCTGATTCCCCGCCTGTGATTCCCCAGCTCTGATTCCCCACCTCTGATTCCCCAGCTCTGATTCCCAGCCTCTGATTCCCCGTGTTTGATCCCCTGCCTCTGATTACCTTCCTCTGATTCCCGGCCACTGATACCCCGCTTCTGATTCTGATTCCCTGCCTCTGATTCCCCATCTCTGATTCACCACATCTGAATCCCCGCCTGTGTTTCCACGCCTCTGATTCCCTGCCTCTGATTCCCAACCTCTGATTCCCCACCCCTGATTCCCCATATCTGATTCCCCGCCTCTGTTTCCCTGCCTCTGATTCCCCGCCCCTGTTTCCCCATATCTGATTCCCCGCCTCTGATTCCCCAACTCTGATTCCCCGCCTCTGATTCCCCAGCTCTGATTCCCCGCCTCTGATTCCCCGTGTTTGATTCCCTGCCTCTGATTCCCCGCCTCTGATTCCCCATCTCTGATTCACCGCCTTTGATTCGCCACCTCTGATTCCCCATATCTGATTCCCCACCTCTGTTACCCCGCCTCTGATTCCCCGCCTCTGATTCCCCATATATCATTCCCCGCCTCTGAATCCCCATCTCTGATTCCCGGACTCTGATTCCCCACCTCTGATTCCCGGCCTCTTATTCCCGGCATCTGAATCCCGGCCTCTGATTCCCGGCCTCTGATTCCCCGCTTCTGATTCTGATTCCCTGCCTCTGATTCCCCATCTCTGATTCCGCACATCTGATTCCCTGCCTCTGATTTCCCACCTCTGATTCCCCATATCTGATTCCCCGCCTCTGTTTCCCCGCCTCTGATTCCCCGCCTCTGTTTCCCCATATCTAATTCCCCACCTCAGAAGCCCCAACTCTGATACCCCGCCTCTGATTCCCCAGCTCTGATTCCCCGCCTCTGATTCCCCGCATCCGATTCCCCATATCTGACTCCCCGCCTCTGTTTCCCCGCCTTTGATTCCCCGCCTCTGTTTCCCCATATCTGATTCCCCGCCTCTGATTCCCAACTATGATTCCCCGCCTCTGATTCCCCAGCTCTGATTCCCCGCCTCTGATTCCCCGCGTTCTATTCCCTGCCTCTGATTCCCCGCCTGTGATTCCCCATCTCTGATTCACCACCTCTGATTCCCCACCTCTGATTCCCCATATCTAATTCCCCGCCTCTGTTTGCCCGCCTCTGATTCCCCGCCTCTGTTTCCCCATATCTGATTCCCCTTGTCTGATTCCCTGCCTCTGATTCCCCGCCTCCGATTCCCCGCCTCTGATTCCCTGCCACTGATTCCCTGCCCCTGATACCCCACCTCTGATTCCCCATATCTGATTCCCTGCCTCTGTTTCCCCGCCTCTGATTCCCCGCCTCTGATTCCCCATATCTGAATCCCCGCCTCTGATTCCCCAACTCTGATTCCCTGCCTCTGATTCCCCAGCTCTGAATCCCCGCCTCTGATTCCCCGCGTCTGTTTCCCCGTCTCTGATTCCCCGCATCTGTTTCCCCATATCTAAGTCCCCGACTCTGATTCCCCAACTCTGATTCCCCACCTCTGATTCCCCAGCTCTGATTCCGCGCCTCTGATTCCCCGCATCTGATTCCCTGCATCTGATTCCCAGCCTCTGATTCCCTGCCTCTGATTCCCAACCTCTGATTCCCCACCTCTGATTCCCCATATCAGATTCCCCGCCTCTGTTTCCCCGCCTCTGATTCCCCGCCTCTGTTTCCCCATATCTGATTCCCGGCCTCTGATTCTCCGCCTCTGATTCCCCGCCTCTGATTCCCTGCCTCTGATTCCCCATCTCCGATTCCGCACATCGGATTCCCTGCCTCTGATTCCCCGCCTCTGATTCCCCGCCTCTGATTCCCTGCTTCTGATTCCCAACCTCTAATTCCCCACCTCTGATTCCCCATATCTGATTCCGCGCCTCTGTTTCCCCGCCTCTGATTCCCCAACTCTGAATCCCCGCCTCTGATTCCCCAGCTCTGATTCCCCGCCTCTGATTCCCCGTGTTTGATTCCCTGCCTCTGATTCCCTGCCCTGATTCACCATCTCTGATACACCGCCTTTAATTCGCCACCGCTGATTCCCCATATCTGATTCCCCGCCTCTGTTTCCCCGTCTCTGATTCCCCTCCTCTGTTTCGCCATATCTAATTCCACGCCTCTGATTCCCCAACTCTGATTCCCCGCCTCTGATTCCCCAGCTCTGATTCCCTGCCTCTGATTCCCCGCATCTGATTCCCTGCCTCTGATTCCCCGCCTCTGATTCCCTGCCTCTGATTCCCAACCTCTGATTCCCCACCTCTGAATCCCCATATCTGATTCCCCGCTTCTGATTCCCCAACTCTGATTCCCCTCCTCTGATTCGCCAGCTATGATTCCCCGCCTCTGATTCCCTGCATCTCATTCCCTGCATCTGATTCCCCGCCTCTGATTCCCCTTCTCTGATTCTCCACCTCTGATTCCCCACCTCTGATTCCGCTCATCCGATTCCCTGCCTCTGATTCCCCGCCTCTGATTCCGCGCCTCTGATTCCCTGCCTCTGATTCGCAACCTCTAATTCCCTACCTCTGATTCCCCATATCTGATTCCCCGCCTCTGTTTCCCTGCCTCTGATTCCCGGCCTCTGTTTCCCCATATCTGATTCCCCTTTTCTGATTCCCCAACTCTGATTCCCCGCCTCTGATACCCCGCCTCTGATTCCCCATCTCTAATTCATCACATCTGATTCCCCACCTCTGCTTCCCCATCTCTGATTCTCTACCTCTGATTCGCCACCTCTGATTGCCCATATCTGATTCACCGCCTCTGTTTCCCCGCATCTGATTCCCCGCCTCTGATTCCCCATATTTGATTCCCCGCCTCTGATTCCCCATCTCTGATTCCCGGACTCATTCCCCAACTCTGATTCCCCGCCTCTGATTCCCCATATTTGATTCCCCTCCTCTGATTTCCCATCTCTGATTCCCGGACTCTGATTCCCCAACTCTGATTTCCCCGCCTCTGAATCCCCAGCTCTGATTTCCCGCCTCTGATTCCCCACCTGTGATACAACATATCTGATTCCCGGCCTCTGTTTCCCCGCCTCTGATTCCCCACCTCTGATTCACCATATCTGATTCCCCGCCTCTGATTCCCCACCACTGATTCCCCTCCTCTGATTCGCCAGTTATGATTGCCCGCCTCTGATTCCCCGTTTCTGATTCCCTGCCTCTGATTCCCCGCCTCTGATTCCCCATGTCTGACTCACCACCTCTGATTCCCCACCTCTGATACCCCATCTCTGATTCCGCACATCCGATTCCCTGCCTCTGATTCCCCGCCTCTGATTCCCCGCCTCTGATTCCCTGCCTCTGATTCGCAACCTCTTATTCCCCACCTCTGGTTCCCCATATCTGATTCCCCGCCTCTGTTTCCCCGCCTCTGATTGGCACCTCTGATACCCCGCCTCTGATTCCCCATCTCTAATTCATCACATCTGATTCCCCACCTCTGCTTCCCCATCTCCGATTCTCTACCTCTGATTCGCCACCTCTGATTCCCAATATCTGATTCACCGCCTCTGTTTCCCTGCCTCTGATTCCCCGCCTCTGATTCCCCATATCTGATTCCCCGCCTCTGATTCCCCATCTCTGATTCCCGGTCTCTGATTCCCCACCTCTGTTTCCCGGCGTCTGATTCCCAATCCCTGATTCACCGCCTCTGACTCCCAGTGTCTGATTCCCTGCCTCTGATTCCCCGCCTCTGAATCCCCTCCTCTGATTCCCTGCCACTGATTCCCCGCCCCTGATTCCCCATCTCTGATACCCTATATCTGATTCCCCGCCTCTGTTTCCCCGCCTCGGATTCCCCACCTCTGATTCCCCATATCTGATTCCCTGCCTCTGATTCCCCAACTCTGATTCCCCGCCTCTGATTCCCCAGCTCTGATTCCCTGCCTCTGATTCCCCACCTCTGATCCAACATATCTGATTCCCCGCCTCTGTTTCCCCGCCTCTGATTCCCCACCTCTGATTCCCCATATCTGATTCCCCGCCTATGATTCCCCACCTCTGATTCCCCGCCTCTGATTCGCCAGCTATGATTCCCCTCCTCTGATTCCCGGACTCTGATTCCCCAACTCTGATTCCCCGTCTCTGATTCCCCATATTTGATTCCCCGCCTCTGATTCCCCATCTCTGATTCCCGGACAATGATTCCCCAACTCTGATTCCCCGCCTCTGATTCCCCATATTTGATTCCCCTCCTCTGATTTCCCATCTCTGATTCCCGGACTCTGATTCCCCAACTCTGATTTCCCCGCCTCTGATTCCCGGCCTCTGTTTCCCCGCCTCTGATTCCCCACCTCTGATTCACCATATCTGATTCCCCGCCTCTGATTCCCCACCACTGATTCCCCTCCTCTGATTCGCCAGTTATGATTGCCCGCCTCTGATTCCCCGTTTCTGATTCCCTGCCTCTGATTCCCCGCCTCTGATTCCCCATCTCTGACTCACCACCTCTGTTTCCCTGCCTCTGATTCCCCGCCTCTGATTCCCCATATCTGATTCCCCGCCTCTGATTCCCCATCTCTGATTCCCGGTCTCTGATTCCCCACCTCTGTTTCCCGGCCTCTGATTCCCAATCCCTGATTCACCGCCTCTGACTCCCAGTGTCTGATTCCCTGCCTCTGATTCCCCGCCTCTGAATCCCCTCCTCTGATTCCCTGCCACTGATTCCCCGCCCCTGATTCCCCACCTCTGATACCCCATATCTGATTCCCCGCCTCTGTTTCCCCGCCTCTGATTCCCCACCTCTGATTCCCCATATCTGATTCCCTGCCTCTGATTCCCCAACTCTGATTCCCCGCCTCTGATTCCCCAGCTCTGATTCCCCGCCTCTGATTCCCCACCTCTGATCCAACATATCTGATTCCCCGCCTCTGTTTCCCCGCCTCTGATTCCCCACCTCTGATTCCCCATATCTGATTCCCCGCCTATGATTCCCCACCTCTGATTCCCCGCCTCTGATTCGCCAGCTATGATTCCCCTCCTCTGGTTCCCCGCATCTGATTCCCCGCCTCTGATTCCCCGTGTCTGACCCTGCCTCTGATTCCACGCCTTTGATTCCCCATCTCTGATTCACCACCTCTGATTCCCCACCTCTGATTCCCCATCTCTGATTCTGCACATCCGATTCCCTGCCTCTGATTCACCGCCTCTGATTCCCCGCCTCTGATTCCCTGCCTCTGATTCGCAACCTGTTATTCCCCACCTCTGAATCCCCATATCTGATTCCCCGCCTCTGTTTCCCTGCCTCTGATTCCCCGCCTCTGTTTCCCCATATCTGATTCCCCGCCTCTGTTTCACCGCCTCTGATTGGCACCTCTGATACCCCGCCTCTGATTCCCCATCTCTAATTCATCACATCTGATTCCCCACCTCTGCTTCCCCATCTCTGATTCTCTACCTCTGATTCGCAACCTCTGATTCCGAATATCTGATTCACCGCCTCTGTTTCCCCGCTTCTGATTCCCCGCCTCTGATTCCCCATATCTGATTCCCCGCCTCTGATTCCCCATCTCTGATTCCCGGTCTCTGATTCCCCACCTCTGTTTCCCGGCCTTTCATTCCCCATCCCTGATTCACCGCCTCTGATTCCCAGTGTCTGATTCCCTGCCTCTGATTCCCCGCCTCTGAATCCCCTCCTCTGATTCCCTGCCACTGATTCCTTGCCCCTGATTCCCCACCTCTGATACCCCATATCTGATTCCCCGCCTCTGTTTCCCCGCCTCTGATTCCCCACCTCTGATTTCCCATATCTGATTCCACGCCTCTGATTCCCCGCCTCTGATTGGCCGCCTCTGATACCCCGCCTCTGATTCCCCATCTCTAATTCATCACATCTGATTCCCCACCTCTGCTTCCCCATCTCTGATTCTCAACCTCTGATTCGCCACCTCTGATTCCCCATATCTGATTCACCGCCTCTGTTTCCCCGCCTCTGATTCCCCGCCTCTGATTCCCCATATTTGATTCCCCGCCTCTGATTCCCCATCTCTGATTCCCGGACTCTGATTCCCCAACTCTGATTCCCCGCCTCTGATTCCCCAGCTCTGATTTCCCGCCTCTGATTCCCCATCTCTGCTTCCCCATCTCTGATTCTCTACCTCTGATTCGCCACCTCTGATTGCCCATATCTGATTCACCGCCTCTGTTTCCCCGCCTCTGATTCCCCGCCTCTTATTCCCCATATTTGATTCCCCGCCTCTGATTCCCCATCTCTGATTCCCGGACTCTGATTCCCCAACTCTGATTCCCCGCCTCTGATTCCCCATATTTGATTCCCCTCCTCTGATTTCCCATCTCTGATTCCCGGACTCTGATTCCCCAACTCTGATTTCCCCGCCTCTGATTCCCCAGCTCTGATTTCCCGCCTCTGAGTCCCCACCTCTGATACAACATATCTGATTCCCGGCCTCTGTTTCCCCGCCTCTGATTCCCCACCTCTGATTCACCATATCTGATTCCCCGCCTCTGATTCCCCACCACTGATTCCCCTCCTCTGATTCGCCAGTTATGATTGCCCGCCTCTGATTCCCCGTTTCTGATTCCCTGCCTCTGATTCCCCGCCTCTGATTCCCCATCTCTGACTCACCACCTCTGATTCCCCACCTCTGACAACCCATCTCTGATTCCGCACATCCAATTCCCTGCCTATGATTCCCCACCTCTGATTCCCCGCCTCTGATTCCCCATATCTGATTCCCTGCCTCTGTTTCCCCGCCTCTGATTCCCCTCCTCTGTTTCGCCATATCTAATTCCACGCCTCTGATTCCCCAACTCTGATTCCCCGCCTCTGATTCCCCAGCTCTGATTCCCTGCCTCTGATTCCCCGCATCTGATTCCCTGCCTCTGATTCCCCGCCTCTGATTCCCTGCCACTGATTCCCAACCTCTGATTCCCCACCTCTGAATCCCCATATCTGATTCCCCGCCTCTGTTTCCCCGCCTCTGATTCCCCGCCTCTGTTTCCCCATATCTGATTCCCCGCTTCTGATTCCCCAACTCTGATTCCCCTCCTCTGATTCGCCAGCTATGATTCCCCGCCTCTGATTCCCTGCATCTGATTCCCTGCATCTGATTCCCCGCCTCTGACTCCCCTTTTCTGATTCTCCACCTCTGATTCCCCACCTCTGATTCCGCTCATCCGATTCCCTGCCTCTGATTCCCCGCCTCTGATTCCCCGCCTCTGATTCCCTGCCTCTGATTCGCAACCTCTAATTCCCCACCTCTGATTCCCCATATCTGATTCCCTGCCTCTGATTCCCTGCCTCTGATTCCCGGCCTCTGTTTCCCCAGCTCTGATTCCCTGCCTCTGATTCCCCACATCTGATCCAACATATCTGATTCCCCGCCTCTGTTTCCCCGCCTCTGATTCCCCACCTCTGATTCCCCATATCTGATTCCCCGCCTATGATTCCCCACCTCTGATTCCCCGCCTCTGATTCGCCAGCTATGATTCCCCTCCTCTGATTCCCGGACTCTGATTCCCCAACTCTGATTCCCCGTCTCTGATTCCCCATATTTGATTCCCCGCCTCTGATTCCCCATCTCTGATTCCCGGACTCTGATTCCCCAACTCTGATTCCCCGCCACTGATACCCCATATTTGATTCCCCTCCTCTGATTTCCCATCTCTGATTCCCGGACTCTGATTCCCCAACTCTGATTTCCCCGCCTCTGATTCCCCAGCTCTGATTTCCCGCCTCTGATTCCCCACCTCTGATACAACATATCTGATTCCCGGCCTCTGTTTCCCCGCCTCTGATTCCCCACCTCTGATTCACAATATCTGATTCCCCCCTCTGATTCCCCACCACTGATTCCCCTCCTCTGATTCGCCAGTTATGATTGCCCGCCTCTGATTCCCCGTTTCTGATTCCCTGCCTCTGATTCCCCGCCTCTGATTCCCCATCTCTGACTCACCACCTCTGTTTCCCTGCCTCTGATTCCCCGCCTCTGATTCCCCATATCTGATTCCCCGCCTCTGATTCCCCATCTCTGATTCCCGGTCTCTGATTCCCCACCTCTGTTTCCCGGCCTCTGATTCCCAATCCCTGATTCACCGCCTCTGACTCCCAGTGTCTGCTTCCCTGCCTCTGATTCCCCGCCTCTGAATCCCCTCCTCTGATTCCCTGCCACTGATTCCCCGCCCCTGATTCCCCACCTCTGATACCCCATATCTGATTCCCCGCCTCTGTTACCCCGCCTCTGATTCCCCACCTCTGATTCCCCATATCTGATTCCCTGCCTCTGATTCCCCAACTCTGATTCCCCGCCTCTGATTCCCCAGCTCTGATTCCCCGCCTCTGATTCCCCACCTCTGATCCAACATATCTGATTCCCCGCCTCTGTTTCCCCGCCTCTGATTCCCCACCTCTGATTCCCCATATCTGATTCCCCGCCTATGATTCCCCACCTCTGATTCCCCGCCTCTGATTCGCCAGCTATGATTCCCCTCCTCTGGTTCCCCGCATCTGATTCCCCGCCTCTGATTCCCCGTGTCTGACCCTGCCTCTGATTCCACGCCTTTGATTCCCCATCTCTGATTCACCACCTCTGATTCCCCACCTCTGATTCCCCATCTCTGATTCTGCACATCCGATTCCCTGCCTCTGATTCCCCGCCTCTTATTCCCCGCCTCTGATTCCCTGCCTCTGATTCGCAACCTGTTATTCCCCACCTCTGAATCCCCATATCTGATTCCCCGCCTCTGTTTCCCTGCCTCTGATTCCCCGCCTCTGTTTCCCCATATCTGATTCCCCGCCTCTGTTTCACCGCCTCTGATTGGCACCTCTGATACCCCGCCTCTGATTCCCCATCTCTAATTCATCACATCTGATTCCCCACCTCTGCTTCCCCATCTCTGATTCTCTACCTCTGATTCGCAACCTCTGATTCCGAATATCTGATTCACCGCCTCTGTTTCCCCGCTTCTGATTCCCCGCCTCTGATTCCCCATATCTGATTCCCCGCCTCTGATTCCCCATCTCTGATTCCCGGTCTCTGATTCCCCACCTCTGTTTCCCGGCCTCTCATTCCCCATCCCTGATTCACCGCCTCTGATTCCCAGTGTCTGATTCCCTGCCTCTGATTCCCCGCCTCTGAATCCCCTCCTCTGATTCCCTGCCACTGATTCCTTGCCCCTGATTCCCCACCTCTGATACCCCATATCTGATTCCCCGCCTCTGTTTCCCCGCCTCTGATTCCCCACCTCTGATTTCCCATATCTGATTCCACGCCTCTGATTCCCCGCCTCTGATTGGCCGCCTCTGATACCCCGCCTCTGATTCCCCATCTCTAATTCATCACATCTGATTCCCCACCTCTGCTTCCCCATCTCTGATTCTCAACCTCTGATTCGCCACCTCTGATTCCCCATATCTGATTCACCGCCTCTGTTTCCCCGCCTCTGATTCCCCGCCTCTGATTCCCCATATTTGATTCCCCGCCTCTGATTCCCCATCTCTGATTCCCGGACTCTGATTCCCCAACTCTGATTCCCCGCCTCTGATTCCCCAGCTCTGATTTCCCGCCTCTGATTCCCCATCTCTGCTTCCCCATCTCTGATTCTCTACCTCTGATTCGCCACCTCTGATTGCCCATATCTGATTCACCGCCTCTGTTTCCCCGCCTCTGATTCCCCGCCTCTTATTCCCCATATTTGATTCCCCGCCTCTGATTCCCCATCTCTGATTCCCGGACTCTGATTCCCCAACTCTGATTCCCCGCCTCTGATTCCCCATATTTGATTCCCCTCCTCTGATTTCCCATCTCTGATTCCCGGACTCTGATTCCCCAACTCTGATTTCCCCGCCTCTGATTCCCCAGCTCTGATTTCCCGCCTCTGAGTCCCCACCTCTGATACAACATATCTGATTCCCGGCCTCTGTTTCCCCGCCTCTGATTCCCCACCTCTGATTCACCATATCTGATTCCCCGCCTCTGATTCCCCACCACTGATTCCCCTCCTCTGATTCGCCAGTTATGATTGCCCGCCTCTGATTCCCCGTTTCTGATTCCCTGCCTCTGATTCCCCGCCTCTGATTCCCCATCTCTGACTCACCACCTCTGATTCCCCACCTCTGACAACCCATCTCTGATTCCGCACATCCAATTCCCTGCCTATGATTCCCCACCTCTGATTCCCCGCCTCTGATTCCCCATATCTGATTCCCTGCCTCTGTTTCCCCGCCTCTGATTCCCCTCCTCTGTTTCGCCATATCTAATTCCACGCCTCTGATTCCCCAACTCTGATTCCCCGCCTCTGATTCCCCAGCTCTGATTCCCTGCCTCTGATTCCCCGCATCTGATTCCCTGCCTCTGATTCCCCGCCTCTGATTCCCTGCCACTGATTCCCAACCTCTGATTCCCCACCTCTGAATCCCCATATCTGATTCCCCGCCTCTGTTTCCCCGCCTCTGATTCCCCGCCTCTGTTTCCCCATATCTGATTCCCCGCTTCTGATTCCCCAACTCTGATTCCCCTCCTCTGATTCGCCAGCTATGATTCCCCGCCTCTGATTCCCTGCATCTGATTCCCTGCATCTGATTCCCCGCCTCTGACTCCCCTTTTCTGATTCTCCACCTCTGATTCCCCACCTCTGATTCCGCTCATCCGATTCCCTGCCTCTGATTCCCCGCCTCTGATTCCCCGCCTCTGATTCCCTGCCTCTGATTCGCAACCTCTAATTCCCCACCTCTGATTCCCCATATCTGATTCCCTGCCTCTGATTCCCTGCCTCTGATTCCCGGCCTCTGTTTCCCCAGCTCTGATTCCCTGCCTCTGATTCCCCACATCTGATCCAACATATCTGATTCCCCGCCTCTGTTTCCCCGCCTCTGATTCCCCACCTCTGATTCCCCATATCTGATTCCCCGCCTATGATTCCCCACCTCTGATTCCCCGCCTCTGATTCGCCAGCTATGATTCCCCTCCTCTGATTCCCGGACTCTGATTCCCCAACTCTGATTCCCCGTCTCTGATTCCCCATATTTGATTCCCCGCCTCTGATTCCCCATCTCTGATTCCCGGACTCTGATTCCCCAACTCTGATTCCCCGCCACTGATACCCCATATTTGATTCCCCTCCTCTGATTTCCCATCTCTGATTCCCGGACTCTGATTCCCCAACTCTGATTTCCCCGCCTCTGATTCCCCAGCTCTGATTTCCCGCCTCTGATTCCCCACCTCTGATACAACATATCTGATTCCCGGCCTCTGTTTCCCCGCCTCTGATTCCCCACCTCTGATTCACAATATCTGATTCCCCCCTCTGATTCCCCACCACTGATTCCCCTCCTCTGATTCGCCAGTTATGATTGCCCGCCTCTGATTCCCCGTTTCTGATTCCCTGCCTCTGATTCCCCGCCTCTGATTCCCCATCTCTGACTCACCACCTCTGTTTCCCTGCCTCTGATTCCCCGCCTCTGATTCCCCATATCTGATTCCCCGCCTCTGATTCCCCATCTCTGATTCCCGGTCTCTGATTCCCCACCTCTGTTTCCCGGCCTCTGATTCCCAATCCCTGATTCACCGCCTCTGACTCCCAGTGTCTGCTTCCCTGCCTCTGATTCCCCGCCTCTGAATCCCCTCCTCTGATTCCCTGCCACTGATTCCCCGCCCCTGATTCCCCACCTCTGATACCCCATATCTGATTCCCCGCCTCTGTTACCCCGCCTCTGATTCCCCACCTCTGATTCCCCATATCTGATTCCCTGCCTCTGATTCCCCAACTCTGATTCCCCGCCTCTGATTCCCCAGCTCTGATTCCCCGCCTCTGATTCCCCACCTCTGATCCAACATATCTGATTCCCCGCCTCTGTTTCCCCGCCTCTGATTCCCCACCTCTGATTCCCCATATCTGATTCCCCGCCTATGATTCCCCACCTCTGATTCCCCGCCTCTGATTCGCCAGCTATGATTCCCCTCCTCTGGTTCCCCGCATCTGATTCCCCGCCTCTGATTCCCCGTGTCTGACCCTGCCTCTGATTCCACGCCTTTGATTCCCCATCTCTGATTCACCACCTCTGATTCCCCACCTCTGATTCCCCATCTCTGATTCTGCACATCCGATTCCCTGCCTCTGATTCCCCGCCTCTTATTCCCCGCCTCTGATTCCCTGCCTCTGATTCGCAACCTGTTATTCCCCACCTCTGAATCCCCATATCTGATTCCCCGCCTCTGTTTCCCTGCCTCTGATTCCCCGCCTCTGTTTCCCCATATCTGATTCCCCGCCTCTGTTTCACCGCCTCTGATTGGCACCTCTGATACCCCGCCTCTGATTCCCCATCTCTAATTCATCACATCTGATTCCCCACCTCTGCTTCCCCATCTCTGATTCTCTACCTCTGATTCGCAACCTCTGATTCCGAATATCTGATTCACCGCCTCTGTTTCCCCGCTTCTGATTCCCCGCCTCTGATTCCCCATATCTGATTCCCCGCCTCTGATTCCCCATCTCTGATTCCCGGTCTCTGATACCCCACCTCTGTTTCCCGGCCTCTCATTCCCCATCCCTGATTCACCGCCTCTGATTCCCAGTGTCTGATTCCCTGCCTCTGATTCCCCGCCTCTGAATCCCCTCCTCTGATTCCCTGCCACTGATTCCTCGCCCCTGATTCCCCACCTCTGATACCCCATATCTGATTCCCCGCCTCTGTTTCCCCGCCTCTGATTCCCCACCTCTGATTTCCCATATCTGATTCCACGCCTCTGATTCCCCGCCTCTGATTGGCCGCCTCTGATACCCCGCCTCTGATTCCCCATCTCTAATTCATCACATCTGATTCCCCACCTCTGCTTCCACATCTCTGATTCTCAACCTCTGATTCGCCACCTCTGATTCCCCATATCTGATTCACAGCCTCTGTTTCCCCGCCTCTGATTCCCCGCCTCTTATTCCCCATATTTGATACCCCGCATCTGATTCCCCATCTCTGATTCCCGGACTCTGATTCCCCAACTCTGATTCCCCGCCTCTGATTCCCCAGCTCTGATTTCCCGCCTCTGATTCCCCATCTCTGCTTCCCCATCTCTGATTCTCTACCTCTGATTCGCCACCTCTGATTGCCCATATCTGATTCACCGCCTCTGTTTCCCCGCCTCTGATTCCCCGCCTCTTATTCCCCATATTTGATTCCCCGCCTCTGATTCCCCATCTCTGATTCCCGGACTCTGATTCCCCAACTCTGATTCCCCGCCTCTGATTCCCCATATTTGATTCCCCTCCTCTGATTTCCCATCTCTGATTCCCGGACTCTGATTCCCCAACTCTGATTTCCCCTCCTCTGATTCGCCAGTTATGATTGCCCGCCTCTGATTCCCCGTTTCTGATTCCCTGCCTCTGATTCCCCGCCTCTGATTCCCCATCTCTGACTCACCACCTCTGATTCCCCACCTCTGACAACCCATCTCTGATTCCGCACATCCAATTCCCTGCCTATGATTCCCCACCTCTGATTCCCCGCCTCTGATTCCCCATATCTGATTCCCTGCCTCTGTTTCCCCGCCTCTGATTCCCCTCCTCTGTTTCGCCATATCTAATTCCACGCCTCTGATTCCCCAACTCTGATTCCTCGCCTCTGATTCCCCAGCTCTGATTCCCTGCCTCTGATTCCCCGCATCTGATTCCCTGCCTCTGATTCCCCGCCTCTGATTCCCTGCCACTGATTCCCAACCTCTGATTCCCCACCTCTGAATCCCCATATCTGATTCCCCGCCTCTGTTTCCCCGCCTCTGATTCCCCGCCTCTGTTTCCCCATATCTGATTCCCCGCTTCTGATTCCCCAACTCTGATTCCCCTCCTCTGATTCGCCAGCTATGATTCCCCGCCTCTGATTCCCTGCATCTGATTCCCTGCATCTGATTCCCCGCCTCTGATTCCCCTTCTCTGATTCTCCACCTCTGATTCCCCACCTCTGATTCCGCTCATCCGATTCCCTGCCTCTGATTCCCCGCCTCTGATTCCCCGCCTCTGATTCCCTGCCTCTGATTCGCAACCTCTAATTCCCTACCTCTGATTCCCCATATCTGATTCCCCGCCTCTGTTTCCCTGCCTCTGATTCCCGGCCTCTGTTTCCCCATATCTGATTCCCCTTTTCTGATTCCCCAACTCTG
Organism: Narcine bancroftii; assembly: GCF_036971445.1. Classification (NCBI taxonomy): domain Eukaryota; kingdom Metazoa; phylum Chordata; class Chondrichthyes; order Torpediniformes; family Narcinidae; genus Narcine; species Narcine bancroftii. Next base: position 319,008 of record NW_027211886.1, read on the forward strand.
ATTCCCCGCCTCTGATACCCCGCCTCTGATTCCCCATCTCTAATTCATCACATCTGATTCCCCACCTCTGCTTCCCCATCTCTGATTCTCTACCTCTGATTCGCCACCTCTGATTGCCCATATCTGATTCACCGCCTCTGTTTCCCCGCATCTGATTCCCCGCCTCTGATTCCCCATATTTGATTCCCCGCCTCTGATTCCCCATCTCTGATTCCCGGACTCAGTCCCCAACTCTGATTCCCCGCCTCTGATTCCCCATATTTGATTCCCCTCCTCTGATTTCCCATCTCTGATTCCCGGACTCTGATTCCCCAACTCTGATTTCCCCGCCTCTGAATCCCCAGCTCTGATTTCCCGCCTCTGATTCCCCACCTGTGATACAACATATCTGATTCCCGGCCTCTGTTTCCCCGCCTCTGATTCCCCACCTCTGATTCACCATATCTGATTCCCCGCCTCTGATTCCCCACCACTGATTCCCCTCCTCTGATTCGCCAGTTATGATTGCCCGCCTCTGATTCCCCGTTTCTGATTCCCTGCCTCTGATTCCCCGCCTCTGATTCCCCATGTCTGACTCACCACCTCTGATTCCCCACCTCTGATACCCCATCTCTGATTCCGCACATCCGATTCCCTGCCTCTGATTCCCCGCCTCTGATTCCCCGCCTCTGATTCCCTGCCTCTGATTCGCAACCTCTTATTCCCCACCTCTGATTCCACATATCTGATTCCCCGCCTCTGTTTCCCCGCCTCTGATTGGCACCTCTGATACCCCGCCTCTGATTCCCCATCTCTAATTCATCACATCTGATTCCCCACCTCTGCTTCCCCATCTCCGATTCTCTACCTCTGATTCGCCACCTCTGATTCCCAATATCTGATTCACCGCCTCTGTTTCCCTGCCTCTGATTCCCCGCCTCTGATTCCCCATATCTGATTCCCCGCCTCTGATTCCCCATCTCTGATTCCCGGTCTCTGATTCCCCACCTCTGTTTCCCGGCGTCTGATTCCCAATCCCTGATTCACCGCCTCTGACTACAAGTGTCTGATTCCCTGCCTCTGATTCCCCGCCTCTGAATCCCCTCCTCTGATTCCCTGCCACTGATTCCCCGCCCCTGATTCCCCACCTCTGATACCCTATATCTGATTCCCCGCCTCTGTTTCCCCGCCTCTGATTCCCCACCTCTGATTCCCCATATCTGATTCCCTGCCTCTGATTCCCCAACTCTGATTCCCCGCCTCTGATTCCCCAGCTCTGATTCCCTGCCTCTGATTCCCCACCTCTGATCCAACATTTCTGATTCCCCGCCTCTGTTTCCCCGCCTCTGATTCCCCACCTCTGATTCCCCATATCTGATTCCCCGCCTATGATTCACCACCTCTGATTCCCCGCCTCTGATTCGCCAGCTATGATTCCCCTCCTCTGATTCCCGGACTCTGATTCCCCAACTCTGATTCCCCGCCTCTGATTCACCATATTTGATTCCCCGCCTCTGATTCCCCATCTCTGATTCCCGGACTCTGATTCCCCAACTCTGATTCCCCGCCTCTGATTCCCCATATTTGATTCCCCTCCTCTGATTTTCCATCTCTGATTCCCGGACTCTGATTCCCCAACTCTGATTTCCCCGCCTCTGATTCCCCAGCTCTGATTTCCCGCCTCTGATTCCCCACCTCTGATACAACATATCTGATTCCCGGCCTCTGTTTCCCCGCCTCTGATTCCCCACCTCTGATTCACCATATCTGATTCCCCGCCTCTGATTCCCCACCACTGATTCCCCTCCTCTGATTCGCCAGTTATGATTGCCCGCCTCTGATTCCCCGTTTCTGATTCCCTGCCTCTGATTCCCCGCCTCTGATTCCCCATCTCTGACTCACCGCCTCTGTTTCCCTGCCTCTGATTCCCCGCCTCTGATTCCCCATATCTGATTCCCCGCCTCTGATTCCCCATCTCTGATTCCCGGTCTCTGATTCCCCACCTCTGTTTCCCGGCCTCTGATTCCCAATCCCTGATTCACCGCCTCTGACTCCCAGTGTCTGATTCCCTGCCTCTGATTCCCCGCCTCTGAATCCCCTCCTCTGATTCCCCGCCTCTGATTCCCCAGCTCTGATTCCCCGCCTCTGATTCCCCACCTCTGATCCAACATATCTGATTCCCCGCCTCTGTTTCCCCGCCTCTGATTCCCCACCTCTGATTCCCCATATCTGATTCCCCGCCAATGATTCCCCACCTCTGATTCCCCGCCTCTGATTCGCCAGCTATGATTCCCCTCCTCTGGTTCCCCGCATCTGATTCCCCGCCTCTGATTTCCCGTGTCTGACCCTGCCTCTGATTCCACGCCTTTGATTCCCCATCTCTGATTCACCACCTCTGATTCCCCACCTCTGATTCCCCATCTCTGATTCTGCACATCCGATTCCCTGCCTCTGATTCCCCGCCTCTGATTCCCCGCCTCTGATTCCCTGCCTCTCATTCGCAACCTGTTATTCCCCACCTCTGAATCCCCATATCTTATTCCCCGCCTCTGTTTCCCTGCCTCTGATTCCCCGCCTCTGTTTCCCCATATCTGATTCACCGCCTCTGTTTCACCGCCTCTGATTGGCACCTCTGATACCCCGCCTCTGATTCCCCATCTCTAATTCATCACATCTGATTCCCCACCTCTGCTTCCCCATCTCTGATTCTCTACCTCTGATTTGCAACCTCTGATTCCGAATATCTGATTCACCGCCTCTGTTTCCCCGCTTCTGATTCCCCGCCTCTGATTCCCCATATCTGATTCCCCACCTCTGATTCCCCATCTCTGATTCCCGGTCTCTGATTCCCCACCTCTGTTTCCCGGCCTCTCATTCCCCATCCCTGATTCACCGCCGCTGATTCCCAGTGTCTGATTCCCTGCCTCTGATTCCCCGCCTCTGAATCCCCTCCTCTGATTCTCTGCCACTGATTCCCCGCCCCTGATTCCCCACCTCTGATACCCCATATCTGATTCCCCGCCTCTGTTTCCCCGCCTCTGATTCCCCACCTCTGATTTCCCATATCTGATTCCACGCCTCTGATTCCCCGCCTCTGATTGGCCGCCTCTGATACCCCGCCTCTGATTCCCCATCTCTAATTCATCACATCTGATTCCCCACCTCTGCTTCCCCATCTCTGATTCTCAACCTCTGATTCGCCACCTCTGATTCCCCATATCTGATTCACCGCCTCTGTTTCCCCGCCTCTGATTCCCCGCCTCTGATTCCCCATATTTGATTCCCCGCCTCTGATTCCCCATCTCTGATTCCCGGACTCTGATTCCCCAACTCTGATTCCCCGCCTCTGATTCCCCAGCTCTGATTTCCCGCCTCTGATTCCCCATCTCTGCTTCCCCATCTCTGATTCTCTACCTCTGATTCGCCACCTCTGATTGCCCATATCTGATTCACCGCCTCTGTTTCCCCGCCTCTGATTCCCCGCCTCTTATTCCCCATATTTGATTCCCCGCCTCTGATTCCCCATCTCTGAATCCCGGACTCTGATTCCCCAACTCTGATTCCCGGACTCTGATTCCCCAACTCTGATTTCCCCGCCTCTGATTCCCCAGCTCTGATTTCCCGCCTCTGATTCCCCACCTCTGATACAACATATCTGATTCCCGGCCTCTGTTTCCCCGCCTCTGATTCCCCACCTCTGATTCACCATATCTGATTCCCCGCCTCTGATTCCCCACCACTGATTCCCCTCCTCTGATTCGCCAGTTATGATTGCCCGCCTCTGATTCCCCGTTTCTGATTCCCTGCCTCTGATTCCCCGCCTCTGATTCCCCATCTCTGACTCACCACCTCTGATTCCCCACCTCTGACAACCCATCTCTGATTCCGCACATCCGATTCCCTGCCTATGATTCCCCACCTCTGATTCCCCGCCTCTGATTCCCCATATCTGATTCCCTGCCTCTGTTTCCCCGCCTCTGATTCCCCACCTCTGTTTCCCCATATCTGATTCCCCGCCTCTGATTCCCCAACTCTAATACCCTGCCTCTGATTCCCCAGCTCTGATTCCCCGCCTCTGATTCCCCGCATCTGATTCCCTGCCTCTGATTCCCCGCCTCTGATTCCAGGCCTCTGATTCCCTGCTTCTGATTCTGATTCCCTGCCTCTGATTCCCCATCTCTGATTCCGCACATCTGATTCCCCGCCTCTGATTCCCCGCCTCAGTTTCCCCATATCTGATTCCCCGCCTCTGATTCCCCAACTCTGATTCCCCTCTTCTAATTCGCCAGCTATGATTCCCCGCCTCTGATTCCCTGCGTCTGATTCCATGCCTCTGATTCCCAGCCTCTGATTCCCCTTCTCTGATTCACCACCTCTGAATCCCCACCTCTGATTCCCCATCTCTGATTCCGCACATCCGATTCCCTGCCTCTGATTCCCCGCCTCTGATTCCCCGCCTCTGATTCGCAACCTCTAATTCCCCACCTCTGATTCCCCATATCTGATTCCCCGCCTCTGTTTCCCTGCCTCTGATTCCCGGCCTCTGTTTCCCCATATCTGATTCCCCTCCTCTGATTCCCCAACTCTGATTCCCCGCCTCTGATTCCCCAGCTTTGATTCCCCGTCTTTTATTCCCGGCCTCTGATTCCCTGCCACTGATTCCCCGCCCCTGATTCCCCACCTCTGATTCCCCATATCTGATTCCCCGCTTCTGTTTCCCCACCTCTGATTCCCGGCCTCTTATTCCCAGCATCTGATTCCCGGCCACTGATTCCCTGCCTCTGATTCCCCGCCTCTGATTCCCCATCTCTGATTCCCCGCCTCTGATTCCCCGTGTCTGATTCCCTGCCTCTGATTCCCCGCCTCTGATTCCCCGCGTCTGATTCCCTGCCACTGATTCCCTGCCCCTGATTCCCCACCTCTGATTCCCCATATCTGATTCCCCGCCTCTGTTTCCCCAACTCTGATTCCCTTCCTCTAATTCGCCAGCTATGATTCCCCGCCTCTGATTCCCTGCCACTGATTCCCTGCCCCTGATTCCCCACCTCTGATTCCCCATATATGATTCCCCGCCTCTGATTCCCCAACTCTGATTCCCCTCCTCTAATTCGCCAGCTATGATTCCCCGCCTCTTATTCCCTGCGTCTGATTCCCTGCCTCTGATTCCCAGCCTCTGATTCCCCTTCTCTGATTCACCACCTCTGAATCCCCACCTCTGATTCCCCATCTCTGATTCCGCACATCCGATTCCCTGCCTCTGATTCCCCGCATCTGTTTCCACGCCTCTGATTCCCCGCCTCTGAATCCCCGTGTCTGATTCCCTGCCACTGATTCCCTGCCCCTGATTCCCCACCTCTGATTCCCCATCTCTGATACCCCGCCTCTGTTTCCCCACCTCTGATACCCCGCCTCTGTTTCCCCATATCTGATTCCCCGCCTCTGATTCCCCAACTCTGATTCCCCTCCTCTAATTCGCCAGCTATGATTCCCCGCCTCTGATTCCCTGCATCTGATTCCCTGCCTCTGATTCCCAGCCTCTGATTCCCCTTCTCTGATTCACCACCTCTGAATCCCCACCTCTGATTCCCCATCTCTGATTCCGCACATCCGATTCCCTGCCTCTGATTCCCCGCCTTTTATTCCCGGCCTCTGATTCCCTGCCACTGATTCCCTGCTTCTGATTCTGATTCCCTGCCTCTGATTCCCCATCTCTGATTCCGCACATCTGATTCCCTGCCTCTGATTCCCCACCTCTGATTCCCCATATCTGATTCCCCGCCTCTGTTTCCCCGCCTCTGATTCCCCGCCTCTGTTTCCCCATATCTGATTCCCCGCCTCTGATTCCCCAACTCTGATTCCCCTCCTCTAATTCGCAAGCTATGATTCCCCGCCTCTGATTCACTGCGTCTGATTCCCTGCCTCTGATTCACAGCCTCTGATTCCCCTTCTCTGATTCACCACCTCTGAATCCCCACCTCTGATTCCCCATCTCTGATTCCGCACATCCGATTCCCTGCCTCTGATTCCCCGCCTCTGATACCCCGTCTCTGATACGCAACCTCTAATTCCCCACCTCTAATTCCCCATATCTGATTCCCCGCCTCTGTTTCCCTGCCTCTGATTCCCGGCCTCTGTTTCCCCATATCTGATTCCCCTCCTCTGATTCCCCAACTCTGATTCCCCGCCTCTGATTCCCCAGCTCTGATTCCCCGCCTTTTATTCCCGGCCTCTGATTCCCTGCCACTGATTCCCCGCCCCTGATTCCCCACCTCTGATTCCCCATATCTGATTCCCCGCCTCTGTTTCCCCAGCTCTGATTCCCCACCTCTGATTCCCCAGCTCTGATTCCCTGCCACTGATTCCCCGCCCCTGATTCCCCACCTCTGATTCCCCATATATGATTCCCCGCCTCTGTTTCCCCAGCTCTGATTCCCTGCCTCTGATTCCCTGCCCTGATTCCCCATCTCTGTTTCACCGCCTTTGATTCGCCACCTCTGATTCCCCATATCTGATTCCCCGCCTCTGTATCCCCGCCTCTGATTCCCTGCCTCTGATTCCCAACCTCTGATTTCACACCTCTGATTCCCCATATCTGATTCCCCGCCTCTATTTCCCCATATCTGATTCCCCGCCTCTGATTCCCCAACTCTGATTCCCCGCCTCTGATTCCCCAGCTCTGATTCCCCGCCTCTGATTCCCGGCGTCCGATTCCCTGCCTCTGATTCCCCGCCTCTGATTCGCCATCTCTGATTCCCCGCCTCTGATTCCCCGTGTCTGATTCCCTGCCTCTGATTCCCCGCCTCAGATTCCACGCCTCTGATTCCCTGCCACTGATTCCCTGCCCCTGATTCCCCACCTCTGATTCCCCATATCTGATTCCCCGCCTCTGTTTCTCCGCCTCTGATTCCCCGCCTCTGATTCCCCATATCTGATTCCCTGCCTCTGATTCCACAACTCTGATTCCCCGCCTCTGATTCCCCAGCTCTGAATCCCTGCCTCTGATTCCCCGCCTCTGATTCCCCAGCTCTGAATCCCTGCCTCTGATTCCCCGCCTCTGATTCCCCAGCTCTGAATCCCTGCCTCTGATTCCCCATATCTGATTCCCCGCCTCTGTTTCCCCGCCTCTGATTCCCCGCCTCTGATTCCCCATATCTGATTCCCCGGCTCTGATTGCCCACCTCTGATTCCCCGCCTCTGATTCGCCAGCTCTGATTCCCCGCCTCTGAATCATCGCATCTGATTCCCTGCCTCTGATTCCCCGCCTCTGATTCCCCATCTCTGATTCACCGCCTTTGATTCGCCACCTCTGATTCCCCATATCTGATTCCCCACCTCTGTTTCCCCGCCTCTGATTCCCCACCTCTGTTTCCCCGCCTCTGATTCCCCGCCTCTGAATCCCCATCTCTGATTCCCGGACTCTGATTCCCCACCTCTGATTCCCGGCCTCTTATTCCCAGCATCTGATTCCCGGCCTCTGATTCCCGGCCTCTGATTCTCCGCTTCTGATTCTGATTCCCTGCCTCTGATTCCCCATCTCTGATTCCGCACATCTGATTCCCTGCCTCTGATTCCCCACCTCTGATTCCCCATATCTGATTCCCCGCCTCTGTTTCCCCGCCTCTGATTCCCCGCCTCTGTTTCCCCATATCTAATTCCCGACCTCTGATGCCCCAACTCTGATTCCCCGCCTCTGATACCCCAGCTCTGATTCCCCGCCTCTGATTCCCCGCATCCGATTCCCCATGTCTGATTCCCCGCCTCTGTTTCCCCGCCTCTGATTCCCCGCCTCTGTTTCCCCATATCTGATTCCCCGCCTCTGATTCCCCAGCTCTGATTCCCTGCCTCTGATTCCCCGCGTTCTATTCGCTGCCTCTGATTCCCCGCCTGTGATTCCCCATCTCTGATTCACCACCTCTGATTCCCCAACTCTGATTCCCCATATCTAATTCCCCGCCTCTGCTTGCCCGCCTCTCATTCCCCGCCTCTGTTTCCCCATATCTGATTCCCCGCCTCTGAATCCCCAACTCTGATTCCCTGCCTCTGATTCACCAGCTCTGATTCCCCGCCTTTGATTCCCCCCGTCTGATTCCCAGCCTCTGAATCCCCGTCTGATTTCTTGCCTCTGATTCCCCGCCTCTGATTCCCCATCTGATTCACTGCCTCTGATTCCCCACATCTGATTCCCCATCTCTGATTCCGCACAACCGATTCCCTGCCTCTGACTCCCCGACTCTGATTCCCCACCTCTGATTCCCCAGCTCTGATTCCCCGCCTCTGATTCCCCGCGTCTGATTCCCTGCCTGTGATTCCCCGCCTCTGATTCCCCATCTCTGATTCCCCACCTCTGATTCCCCGTGTCTGATTCCCTTCGTTTGATTCCCCGCCTCTGATTCCCCGCCTCTGATTCCCTGCCACTGATTCCCCACATCTGATTCCCCATATCTTATTCCCCGCCTCTGTTTCCCCCCCTCTGATTCCCAGCCTCTGATTCCCCATATCTGATTCCCCGCCTCTGATTCCCCATATCTGATTCCCCGCCTCTATTTCCCCATATCTGCTTCGCCGCCTCTGATTCCCCAACTCTGATTCCCCGCCTCTGATTCCCCAGCTCTGATTTCCCGCCTCTGATTCCCGGCATCCGATTCCCTGCCTCTGATTCCCCGCCTCTGATTCCCCGCCTCTGATTCCCCGCCTCTGATTCCCCGTGTCTGATTCCCTGCCTCTGATTCCCCAGCTCTGAATCCCCGCCTCTGATTCCCCGCGTCTGATTCCCTGCCTCTGATTCCCCGCCTCTGAATCCCCATCTGTGATTCACAACCTCTGATGCCCCACCTCTGATTCCCCATATCTGATTCCCCGCCTCTGTTTCCCTGCCTCTGATTCCCGGCCTCTGTTTCCCCATATCTGATTCCCCTCCTCTGATTCCCCAACTCTGATTCCCCACCTCTGATTCCCCGCCTCTGATTCCCTGCCACTGAATCCCCGCCCCTGATTCCCCACATCTGATTCCCCATATCTTATTCCCCGCCTCTGTTTCCCCCCCTCTGATTCCCAGCCTCTGATTCCCCATATCTGATTCCCCGCCTCTGATTCCCCATATCTGATTCCCCGCCTCTATTTCCCCATATCTGCTTCGCCCCCTCTGATTCCCCAACTCTGATTCCCCGCCTCTGATTCCCCAGCTCTGATTTCCCGCCTCTGATTCCCGGCATCCGATTCCCTGCCTCTGATTCCCCGCCTCTGATTCCCCGCCTCTGATTCCCCGCCTCTGATTCCCCGTGTCTGATTCCCTGCCTCTGATTCCCCAGCTCTGAATCCCCGCCTCTGATTCCCCGCGTCTGATTCCCTGCCTCTGATTCCCCGCCTCTGATTCCCCATCTGTGATTCACAACCTCTGATGCCCCACCTCTGATTCCCCATATCTGATTCCCCGCCTCTGTTTCCCCGCCTCTGATTCCCCGCCTCTGATTCCCCATATCTGATTCCCCGCCTCTGATTGCCCACCTCTGATTCCCCGCGTCTGATTCCCTGCCTCTGATTCCCCGCCTCTGATTCCCCATCTCTGATTCACCACCTCTGATTCCCGGCCTCTGATTCCCCATCTCTGATTCCGCACATCCGATTCCCTGCCTATGATTCCCCACCTCTGATTCCCCGCCTCTGATTCCCCATATCTGATTCCCTGCCTCTGTTTCCCCGCCTCTGATTCCCCACCTCTGTTTCCCCATATCTGATTCCCCGCCTCTGATTCCCCAACTCTAATACCCCGCCTCTGATTCCCCAGCTCTGATTCCCCGCCTCTGATTCCCCGCATGTGATTCCCTGCCTCTGATTCCCCGCCTCTGATTCCAGGCCTCTGATTCCCAGCATCTGATTCCGGCCTCTGATTCCCGGCCTCTGATTCCCTGCTTCTGATTCTGATTCCCTGCCTCTGATTCCCCATCTCTGATTCCGCACATCTGATTCCTTGCCTCTGATTCCCCACCTCTGATTCCCCATTTCTGATTCCCCGCCTGGGTTTCCCCGCCTCTGATTCCCCGCCTCTGTTTCCCAATATCTAAGTCCCCGCCTCAGATTCCCCAAATCTGATTCCCCACCTCTGATTCCCCAGCTCTGATTCTCCGCCTCTGATTCCCCGCATCTGATTCCCTGCATCTGATTCCAAGCCTCTGATTCCCTGCCTCTGTTTCCCCATATCTGATTCCCCTCCTCTGATTCCCCAACTCTGATTCCCCGCCTCTGATTCCCCAGCTCTGATTCCCCGCCTTTTATTCCCGGCCTCTGATTCCCTGCCACTGATTCCCCGCCCCTGATTCCCCACCTCTGATTCCCCATATCTGATTCCCCGCCTCTGTTTCCCCAGCTCTGATTCCCCACCTCTGATTCCCCAGCTCTGATACCCTGCCACTGATTCCCCGCCCCTGATTCCCCACCTCTGATTCCCCATATCTGATTCCCCGCCTCTGTTTCCCCAGCTCTGATTCCCTGCCTCTGATTCCCTGCCCTGATTCCCCATCTCTGTTTCACCGCCTTTGATTCGCCACCTCTGATTCCCCATATCTGATTCCCCGCCTCTGTTTCCCCGCCTCTGATTCCCTGCCTCTGATTCCCAACCTCTGATTCCACACCTCTGATTCCCCATATCTGATTCCCCGCCTCTATTTCCCCATATCTGATTCCCCGCCTCTGATTCCCCAACTCTGATTCCCCGCCTCTGATTCCCCAGCTCTGATTCCGCGCCTCTGATTCCCGGCGTCCGATTCCCTGCCTCTGATTCCCCGCCTCTGATTCGCCATCTCTGATTCCCCGCCTCTGATTCCCCGTATCTGATTCCCTGCCTCTGATTCCCCGCCTCAGATTCCCCGCCTCTGATTCCCTGCCACTGATTCCCTGCCCCTGATTCCCCACCTCTGATTCCCCATATCTGATTCCCCACCTCTGTTTCTCCGCCTCTGATTCCCCGCCTCTGATTCCCCATAATTGATTCCCTGCCTCTGATTCCACAACTCTGATTCCCCGCCTCTGATTCCCCAGCTCTGAATCCCCGCCTCTGATTCCCCGCGTCTGATTCCCTCCCTCTGATTCACAACCTCTGATTCCCCACCTCTGATTCCCCATATCTGATTCCCCGCCTCTGTTTCCCCGCCTCTGATTCCCCGCCTCTGATTCCCCATATCTGATTCCCCGGCTCTGATTGCCCACCTCTGATTCCCCGCCTCTGATTCGCCAGCTCTGATTCACCGCCTTTGATTCGCCACCTCTGATTCCCCATATCTGATTCCCCACCTCTGTTTCCCCGCCTCTGATTCCCCGCCTCTGATTCTCCATATCTCATTCCCCGCCTCTGAATCCCCATCTCTGATTCCCGGACTCTGATTCCCCACCTCTGATTCCCGGCCTCTTATTCCCAGCATCTGATTCCCGGCCTCTGATTCCCGGCCTCTGATTCCCCGCTTCTGATTCTGATTCCCTGCCTCTGATTCCCCATCTCTGATTCCGCACATCTGATTCCCTGCCTCTGATTCCCCACCTCTGATTCCCCATATCTGATTCCCCGCCTCTGTTTCCCCGCCTCTGATTCCCCGCCTCTGTTTCCCCATATCTAATTCCCCACCTCTGATGCCCCAACTCTGATTCCCCGCCTCTGATTCCCCAGCTCTGATTCCCCGCCTCTGATTCCCCGCATCCGATTCCCCATGTCTGATTCCCCGCCTCTGATTCCCCGCCTCTGATTCCCCAGCTCTGATTCCCTGCCTCTGATTTCCCGCGTTCTATTCGCTGCCTCTGATTCCCCGCCTGTGATTCCCCATCTCTGATTCACCACCTCTGATTCCCCACCTCTGATTCCCCATATCTAATTCCCCGCCTCTGCTTGCCCGCCTCTCATTCCCCGCCTCTGTTTCCCCATATCTGATTCCCCGCCTCTGAATCCCCAACTCTGATTCCCTGCCTCTGATTCACCAGCTCTGATTCCCCGCCTTTGATTCCCCCCGTCTGATTCCCAGCCTCTGAATCCCCGTCTGATTTCTTGCCTCTGATTCCCCGCCTCTGATTCCCCATCTCTGATTCACTGCCTCTGATTCCCCACATCTGATTCCCCATCTCTGATTCCGCACAACCGATTCCCTGCCTCTGACTCCCCGACTCTGATTCCCCACCTCTGATTCCCCAGCTCTGATACCCCGCCTCTGATTCCCCGCGTCTGATTCCCTGCCTGTGATTCCCCGCCTCTGATTCCCCATCTCTGATTCCCCACCTCTGATTCCCCGTGTCTGATTCCCTTCCTTTGATTCCCCGCCTCTGATTCCCCGCCTCTGATTCCCTGCCACTGATTCCCCGCCCCTGATTCCCCACATCTGATTCCCCATATCTTATTCCCCGCCTCTGTTTCCCCCCCTCTGATTCCCAGCCTCTGATTCCCCATATCTGATTCCCCGCCTCTGATTCCCCATATCTGATTCCCCGCCTCTATTTCCCCATATCTGCTTCGCCCCCTCTGATTCCCCAACTCTGATTCCCCGCCTCTGATTCCCCAGCTCTGATTTCCCGCCTCTGATTCCCGGCATCCGATTCCCTGCCTCTGATTCCCCGCCTCTGATTCCCCGCCTCTGATTCCCCGCCTCTGATTCCCCGTGTCTGATTCCCTGCCTCTGATTCCCCAGCTCTGAATCCCCGCCTCTGATTCCCCGCGTCTGATTCCCTGCCTCTGATTCCCCGCCTCTGTTTCCCCATCTGTGATTCACAACCTCTGATGCCCCACCTCTGATTCCCCATATCTGATTCCCCGCCTCTGTTTCCCCGCCTCTGATTCCCCGCCTCTGATTCCCCATATCTGATTCCCCGCCTCTGATTGCCCACCTCTGATTCCCCGCGTCTGATTCCCTGCCTCTGATTCCCCGCCTCTGATTCCCCATCTCTGATTCACCACCTCTGATTCCCGGCCTCTGATTCCCCATCTCTGATTCCGCACATCCGATTCCCTGCCTATGATTCCCCACCTCTGATTCCCCGCCTCTGATTCCCCATATCTGATTCCCTGCCTCTGTTTCCCCGCCTCTGATTCCCCACCTCTGTTTCCCCATATCTGATTCCCCGCCTCTGATTCCCCAACTCTAATACCCCGCCTCTGATTCCCCAGCTCTGATTCCCCGCCTCTGATTCCCCGCATGTGATTCCCTGCCTCTGATTCCCCGCCTCTGATTCCAGGCCTCTGATTCCCAGCATCTGATTCCGGCCTCTGATTCCCGGCCTCTGATTCCCTGCTTCTGATTCTGATTCCCTGCCTCTGATTCCCCATCTCTGATTCCGCACATCTGATTCCTTGCCTCTGATTCCCCACCTCTGATTCCCCATTTCTGATTCCCCGCCTGGGTTTCCCCGCCTCTGATTCCCCGCCTCTGTTTCCCAATATCTAAGTCCCCGCCTCAGATTCCCCAAATCTGATTCCCCACCTCTGATTCCCCAGCTCTGATTCCCCGCCTCTGATTCCCCGCATCTGATTCCCTGCATCTGATTCCAAGCCTCTGATTCCCTGCCTCTGATTCCCAACCTCTGATTCCCCACCTCTGATTCCCCATATCTGATTCCCCGCCTCTGTTTCCCCGCCTCGGATTCCCCGCCTCTGTATCCCCATATCTGATTCCCGGCCTCTGATTCCCCGCCTCTGTTTCCCCATATCTGATTCCCCGCCTCTGATTCCCCAACTCTGATGCTCCTCCTATGCTCCTCTGATGCTCCTGCTCCTGCTCCTGCTCCTGCTCCTGCTCCTGCTCCTGCTCCTGCTCCTGCTCCTGCTCCTGCTCCTGCTCCTGCTCCTGCTCCTGCTCCTGCTCCTGCACCTCTGATGCTCCTCTGATGCACCTCTGATACTCCTCTGATGCTCCTCTGATGCTCCTCTGATGCTCCTCCTATGCTCCTCTGATGCTCCTGCTCCTGATCCTGCTCCTGCTCCTGCTCCTGCTACTGCTCCTGCTCCTGTTCCTGCTCCTGCTCCTGCTCCTGCACCTCTGATGCTCCTCTGATGCACCTCTGATACTCCTCTGATGCTCCTCAGATGCTCCTCTGATGCTCCTCTGATGCTCCTCTGATGCACCTCTGATGCTCCTCTGATGCTCCTCTGATACTCCTCTGATGCTCCTCAGATGCTCCTCTGATGCTCCTCTGATGCTCCTCTGATGCTCCTCTGATGCTCCCCTGATGCACCTCAGATGCTCCTCTGATGCTCCTCTGATATTCCTCTGATGCTCCTCAGATGCTCCTCTGATGCTCCTCTGATGCTCCTCTGATGCTCCTCTGATGCTCCTCTGATGCTCCTCTGATGCTCATGCTCCTACTCCTGCTCCTCTGATGCTCCTCTGATGCTCCTCTGATCCTCCTCTGATGCTCCTCTGATGCTCCTCTGATGCTCCTCTGATGCTCCTCTGATGCTCCTCTGATGCTCCTCTGATGCTCCTCTGAGGCTCCTCTGAGGCTCCTCTGATGCTCCTCTGATGCTCCTCTGATGCTCCTCTGATGCTCCTCTGATGCTCCTCTGATGCTCCTCTGATGCTCCTCTGATGCTCCTCTGATGCTCCACTGATGCTCCTCTGATGCTCCACTGATGCTCCTCTGATGCTCCTCTGATGCTCCTCTGATGCTTCTCTGATGCTCCTCTGATGCTCCTCTGACGCTCCACTGATGCTCCTCTGATGCTCCTCTGATGCTCCTGCTCCTGCTCCTGCTCCTCTGATGCTCCTCTGATGACCTCTGATGCTCCTGCTCCTGCTCCTGCTCCTGCTCCTGCTCCTGCTCCTCTGATGCTCCTCTGATGCTCCTCTGATGCTCCTCTGATGCTCCTCTGATGGTCCTCTGATGGTCCTCTGATGCTCCTCTGATCCTCCTCTGATCATCCTCTGATGCTCCTCTGATGCTCCTCTGATGCTCCTCTGATGCTCCTCTGATGCTCCTCTGATCCTCCTCTGATGCTCCTCTGATGCTCCTCTGATGCTCCTCTGATGCTCCTCTGATGCTCCTCTGAGGCTCCTCTGAGGCTCCTCTGAGGCTCCTCTGATGCTCCTCTGATGCTCCTCTGATGCTCCTGTGATGCTCCTCTGATGCTCCTCTGATGCTCCTCTGATGCTCCTGTGATGCTCCTCTGATGCTCCTCTGATGCTCCTCTGATGCTGATCTGATTCTCCTCTGATGCTCCTCTGATGCTCCTCTGATGCTCCTCTGATGCTCCTCTGATGCTCCTCTGATGCTCCTCTGATGCTCCTCTGATGCTCCTCTGATGCTCCTCTGATGCTCCTCTGAGGCTCCTCTGATGCTCCTCTGATGCTCCTCTGATGCTCCTCTGATGCTCGTCTGATACTCCTCTGATGCTCCTCTCATGCTCCTGTGATGCTCCTCTGATGCTCCTCTGCTGCTCCTCTGATGCTCATCTGATGCTCCTCTGATTCTCCTCTGATGCTCCTCTGATGCTCCTCTGATGCTCCTCTGATCCACCTCTGATGCTCCTCTGATGCTCCTCTGATGCTCCTCTGATGCTCCTCTGATGCTCCTGTGATGCTCCTCTGATGCCCCTCTGCTGCTCCTCTGATGCTCATCTGATGCTCCTCTGATTCTCCTCTGATGCTCCTCTGATGCTCCTCTGATGCTCCTCTTATGCTCCTCTGATCCTCCTCTGATGCTCATCTGATGCTCCTCTGATGCTCCTCTGATGCTCCTCTGATGCTCCTCTGATGCTCATCTGATGCTCCTCTGATTCTCCTCTGATGCTCCTCTGATGCTCCTCTGATGCTCCTCTGATCCACCTCTGATGCTCCTCTGATGCTCCTCTGATGCTCCTCTGATGCTCCTCTGATGCTCCTGTGATGCTCCTCTGATGCTCCTCTGCTGCTCCTCTGATGCTCATCTGATGCTCCTCTGATTCTCCTCTGATGCTCCTCTGATGCTCCTCTGATGCTCCTCTTATGCTCCTCTGATCCTCCTCTGATGCTCATCTGATGCTCCTCTGATGCTCCTCTGATGCTCCTCTGATGCTCCTCTGATGCTACTCTGATGCTACTCTGATGCTCCTCTGATGCTCCTCTGATGCTCCTCTGATGCTCCTCTGATGCTCCTCTGATGCTCCTCTGATGCTCCTCTGATGCTCCTCTGATGCTCCTCTGATCCTCCTCTGATGCTCCTCTGATGCTCCTCTGATGCTCCTCTGATGCTCCTCTGATTCTCCTCTGAGGCTCCTCTGAGGCTCCTCTGAGGCTCCTCTGATGCTCCTCTGATGCTCCTCTGATGCTCCTGTGATGCTCCTCTGATGCTCCTCTGATGCTCCTCTGATGCTCCTGTGATGCTCCTCTGATGCTCCTCTGATGCTCCTCTGATGCTGATCTGATTCTCCTCTGATGCTCCTCTGATGCTCCTCTGATGCTCCTCTGATGCTCCTCTGATGCTCCTCTGATGCTCCTCTGATGCTCCTCTGATGCTCCTCTGATGCTCCTCTGATGCTCCTCTGATGCTCCTCTGATGCTCCTCTGATGCTCCTCTGATGCTCGTCTGATACTCCTCTGATGCTCCTCTCATGCTCCTGTGATGCTCCTCTGATGCTCCTCTGCTGCTCCTCTGATGCTCATCTGATGCTCCTCTGATTCTCCTCTGATGCTCCTCTGATGCTCCTCTGATGCTCCTCTGATCCACCTCTGATGCTCCTCTGATGCTCCTCTGATGCTCCTCTGATGCTCATCTGATGCTCCTGTGATGCTCCACTGATGCCCCTCTGCTGCTCCTCTGATGCTCATCTGATGCTCCTCTGATTCTCCTCTGATGCTCCTCTGATGCTCCTCTGATGCTCCTCTTATGCTCCTCTGATCCTCCTCTGATGCTCATCTGATGCTCCTCTGATGCTCCTCTGATGCTCCTCTGATGCTCCTCTGATGCTCATCTGATGCTCCTCTGATTCTCCTCTGATGCTCCTCTGATGCTCCTCTGATGCTCCTCTGATCCACCTCTGATGCTCCTCTGATGCTCCTCTGATGCTCCTCTGATGCTCCTCTGATGCTCCTGTGATGCTCCTCTGATGCTCCTCTGCTGCTCCTCTGATGCTCATCTGATGCTCCTCTGATTCTCCTCTGATGCTCCTCTGATGCTCCTCTGATGCTCCTCTTATGCTCCTCTGATCCTCCTCTGATGCTCATCTGATGCTCCTCTGATGCTCCTCTGATGCTCCTCTGATGCTCCTCTGATGCTACTCTGATGCTACTCTGATGCTCCTCTGATGCTCCTCTGATGCTCCTCTGATGCTCCTCTGATGCTCCTCTGATGCTCCTCTGATGCTCCTCTGATGCTCCTCTGATGCTCCTCTGAGGCTCCTCTGATGCTCCTCTGATGCTCCTCTGATGCTCCTCTGATGCTCCTCTGATGCTCCTGTGATGCTCCTCTGATGCTCCTGTGATCCTCCTCTGATGCTCCTCTGATGCTCCTCTGATCCTCCTCTGATGCTCCTCTGATTCTCCTCTGATGCTCCTCTGATGCTCCTCTGATGCTCCTCTGATGCTCCTCTGATGCTCCTCTGATGCTCCTGTGATGCTCCTCTGATGCTCCTGTGATCCTCCTCTGATGCTCCTCTGATGCTCCTCTGATCCTCCTCTGATGCTCCTCTGATGCTCCTCTGATGCTCCTCTGATGCTCCTCTGATGCTCCTCTGATGCTCCTCTGAGGCTCCTCTGAGGCTCCTCTGAGGCTCCTCTGATTCTCTTCTGATGCTCCTCTGATGCTCCTCTGATGCTCCTCTGATTCTCCTGTGATGCTCCTGTGATGCTCCTCTGATGCTCCTGTGATGCTCCTCTGCTGTTCCTCTGCTGTTCCTCTGATGCTCCTCTGATGCTCCTCTGATGCTCCTCTGAGGCTCCTCTGATGCTCCTCTGATGCTCCTCTGATCCTCATCTGATGCTCCTCTGATGCTCCTCTGATGCTCCTCTGATGCTCCTCTGATGCTCCTCTGATGCTCCTGTGATGCTCCTCTGATGCTCCTGTGATCCTCCTCTGATGCTCCTCTGATGCTCCTCTGATGCTCCTCTGATGCTCCTCTGATGCTCCTCTGATGCTCCTCTGATGCTCCTGCTCCTGCTCCTGCTCCTGCTCCTGCTCCTGCTCCTGCTCCTGCTCCTGCTCCTGCTCCTGCTCCTGCTCCTGCTCCTGCTCCTGCTCCTGCTCCTGCTCCTGCTCCTGCTCCTGCTCCTGCTCCTGCTCCTGCTCCTGCTCCTGCAGCTCTGATGCTCCTCTGATGCACCTCTGATGCTCCTCTGATGCTCCTCTGATACTCCTCTGATGCTCCTTAGATGCTCCTCTGATGCTCCTCTGATGCTCCTCTGTTGCTCCTCTGATGCCTCTGTGATGCTCCTCTGATGCTCCTCTGATTCTCCTCTGATGCTCCGCTGATGCTCCTCTGATGCTCCTCTGATGCTCCTCTGATGATCCTCTGATCCTCCTCTGATGCTCCACTGATGCTCCTCTGATGCTCCTGTGATGCTCCTGTGATGCTTCTCTGATTCTCCTCTGATGCTCCTCTGATGCTCCTCTGATGCTCCTCTGATGATCCTCTGATGTTCCTCTGATGCTCCTCTGATGTTCCTCTGATGCTCCTCTGATGCTCCTCTGATGCTCCTGCTCCTGCTCCTGCTCCTGCTCCTGCTCCTGCTCCTGCTCCTGCTCCTGCTCCTGCTCCAACTCCTGCTCCTGCTCCTGCTCCTGCTCCTGCTCCTGCTCCTGCCCCTGCTCCTGCTCCTGCTACTGCTCCTGCTCCTGCTCCTGCTCCTGCTCCTGCTCCTGCTCCGGCTCCTGCTCCTGCACCTCTGATGCTCCTGCTCCTGCTCGATGCTCCTCTGATGCACCTCTGATGCTCCTCTGATGCTCCTGCTCCTGCTCCTGCTCCTGCTCCTGCTCCTGCTCCTGCTCCTGCTCCTGCTCCTGCTCCTGCCCCTGCTCCTGCTCCTGCTACTGCTCCTGCTCCTGCTCCTGCTCCTGCTCCTGCTCCGGCTCCTGCTCCTGCACCTCTGATGCTCCTGCTCCTGCTCGATGCTCCTCTGATGCTCCTCTGATGCTCCTCTGATGCTCCTGCTCCTGCTCCTGCTCCTGCTGCTGCTCCTGCTCCTGCTCCTGCTCCTGCTCCTCCTCCTGCTCCTGCTCCTGCTCTTGCTCCTGCTCCTGCCCCTGCTCCTGCTCCTGCTACTGCTCCTGCTCCTGCTGCTGCTCCTGCTCCTGCTCCTGCTCCAGCTCCTGCTCCTGCACCTCTGATGCTCCTGTTCCTGCACGATGCTCCTCTGATGCACCTCTGATGCTCCTCTGATGCTCCTCTGATGCTCCTCTGATGCTCCTCAGATGCTCCTCTGATGCACCTCTGATGCTCCTCTGATGCTCCTCTGATGCTCCTCTGATGCTCCTCAGATGCTCCTCTGATGCACCTCTGATGCTCCTCTGATGCTCCTCTGATGCTCCTCTGATGCTCCTCTGTTGCTCCTCTGATGCTCCTCTGATGCTCCTCTGATGCTCCTCTGATGCTCCAATGATGCTCCAATGATGCTCCTCTGATGCTCCTGTGATGCTCCTCTGATGCTCCTTTGATGCTCCTCTGATGCTCCTCTGATGCTCCTCTGATGCTCCTCTGATGCTCCTCTGATGCTCCTCTGATGCTCCTCTGATCACCCTCTGATCCTCCTCTGATGCTCCTCTGATGCTCCTCTGATGCTCCTCTGATGCTCCTCTGATGCTCTTCTGATCCTCCTCTGATGCTCCTCTGATGCTCTTCTGATGCTCCTCTGATGCTCCTCTGTTGCTCCTCTGATGATCCTCTGATGCTCCTCTGATGCTCCTCTGATGCTCCTCTGATGCTCCTCTGATGCTCCTCTGATGCTCCTCTGATGCTCCTCTGAGGCTCCTCTGATGCTCCTCTGATGCTCCTCTGATGCTCCTCTGATGCTCCACTGATGCTCCTCTGAGGCTCCTCTGAGGCTCCTCTGGGGCTCCTCTGATGCTCCTCTGATGCTCCTCTGATGCTCCTCTGATGCTCCTCTGATGCTCCTCTGATGCTCCTCTGATGCTCCTCTGATGCTCCTGCTCCTGTTCCTGCTCCACTGATGCTCCTCTGATACTCCTCTGATGCTCCTGCTCCTGCTCCTGCTCCTGCTCCTGCTCATCTGATGCTCCTCTGATGCTCCTGCTCCTGCTCCTGCTCCTGCTCCTGCTCCTGCTCCTGCTCCTGCTCCTGCTCCTGCTCCTGCTCCTGCTCCTGCTCCTCTGATGCTCCTCTGATGCTCCTTTGATGCTCCTCTGATGCTCCTCTGATGCTCCTCTGATGCTCCTCTGATGCTCCTCTGATGCTCCTCTGATGCTCCTCTGATGCTCCTCTGATGCTCCTCTGATGCTCCTCTGATGCTCCTCTGATGCTCCTCTGAGGCTCCTCTGATGCTCCTCTGATGCTCCTCTGATGCTCCTCTGATGCTCCTCTGATGCTCCTGTGATGCTCCTCTGATGCTCCTGTGATCCTCCTCTGATGTTCCTCTGATGCTCCTCTGATGCTCCTCTGATCCTCCTCTGATGCTCCTCTGATGCTCCTCTGATGCTCCTCTGATGCTCCTCTGATGCTCCTCTGAGGCTCCTCTGAGGCTCCTCTGAGGCTCCTCTGAGGCTCCTCTGATTCTCTTCTGATGCTCCTCTGATGCTCCTCTGATGCTCCTCTGATTCTCCTGTGATGCTCCTCTGATGCTCCTCTGATGCTCCTGTGATGCTCCTCTGCTGTTCCTCTGCTGTTCCTCTGATGCTCCTCTGATGCTCCTCTGATGCTCCTCTGAGGCTCCTCTGATGCTCCTCTGATGCTCCTCTGATCCTCATCTGATGCTCCTCTGATGCTCCTCTGATGCTCCTCTGATGCTCCTCTGATGCTCCTCTGATGCTCCTCTGATGCTCCTCTGATCCTCCTCTGATGCTCCTCTGATGCTCCTCTGATGCTCCTCTGATGCTCCTCTGATGCTCCTCTGATGCTCCTCTGATGCTCCTGCTCCTGCTCCTGCTCCTGCTCCTGCTCCTGCTCCTGCTCCTGCTCCTGCTCCTGCTCCTGCTCCTGCTCCTGCTCCTGCTCCTGCTCCTGCTCCTGCTCCTGCTCCTGCTCCTGCTCCTGCTCCTGCTCCTGCTCCTGCTCCTGCTCCTGCTCCTGCTCCTGCTCCTGCTCCTGCTCCTGCAGCTCTGATGCTCCTCTGATGCACCTCTGATGCTCCTCTGATGCTCCTCTGATACTCCTCTGATGCTCCTTAGATGCTCCTCTGATGCTCCTCTGATGCTCCTCTGTTGCTCCTCTGATGCCTCTGTGATGCTCCTCTGATGCTCCTCTGATTCTCCTCTGATGCTCCGCTGATGCTCCTCTGATGCTCCTCTGATGCTCCTCTGATCCTCCTCTGATGCTCCACTGATGCTCCTCTGATGCTCCTGTGATGCTCCTGTGATGCTTCTCTGATTCTCCTCTGATGCTCCTCTGATGCTCCTCTGATGCTCCTCTGATGCTCCTCTGATGTTCCTCTGATGCTCCTCTGATGCTCCTCTGATGTTCCTCTGATGCTCCTCTGATGCTCCTCTGATGCTCCTGCTCCTGCTCCTGCTCCTGCTCCTGCTCCTGCTCCTGCTCCTGCTCCTGCTCCTGCTCCTACTCCTGCTCCTGCTCCTGCTCCTGCTCCTGCTCCTGCTCCTGCCCCTGCTCCTGCTCCTGCTACTGCTCCTGCTCCTGCTCCTGCTCCTGCTCCTGCTCCTGCTCCGGCTCCTGCTCCTGCACCTCTGATGCTCCTGCTCCTGCTCGATGCTCCTCTGATGCACCTCTGATGCTCCTCTGATGCTCCTGCTCCTGCTCCTGCTCCTGCCCCTGCTCCTGCTCCTGCTACTGCTCCTGCTCCTGCTCCTGCTCCTGCTCCTGCTCCTGCTCCGGCTCCTGCTCCTGCACCTCTGATGCTCCTGCTCCTGCTCGATGCTCCTCTGATGCACCTCTGATGCTCCTCTGATGCTCCTGCTCCTGCTCCTGCTCCTGCTCCTGCTCCTGCTCCTGCTCCTGCTCCTGCTCCTGCTCCTGCCCCTGCTCCTGCTCCTGCTACTGCTCCTGCTCCTGCTCCTGCTCCTGCTCCTGCTCCGGCTCCTGCTCCTGCACCTCTGATGCTCCTGCTCCTGCTCGATGCTCCTCTGATGCTCCTCTGATGCTCCTCTGATGCTCCTGCTCCTGCTCCTGCTCCTGCTCCTGCTCCTGCACCTGCTCCTGCTCCTGCTCCTGCTCCTGCTCCTGCTCCTGCTCCTGCTTTTGCTCCTGCTCCTGCCCCTGCTCCTGCTCCTGCTACTGCTCCTGCTCCTGCTCCTGCTCCTGCTCCTGCTCCTGCTCCGGCTCCTGCTCCTGCACCTCTGATGCTCCTGCTCCTGCACGATGCTCCTCTGATGCACCTCTGATGCTCCTCTGATGCTCCTCTGATGCTCCTCTGATGCTCCTCAGATGCTCCTCTGATGCACCTCTGATGCTCCTCTGATGCTCCTCTGATGCTCCTCTGATGCTCCTCAGATGCTCCTCTGATGCACCTCTGATGCTCCTCTGATGCTCCTCTGATGCTCCTCTGATGCTCCTCTGATGCTCCTCTGATGCTCCTCTGATGCTCCAATGATGCTCCAATGATGCTCCTCTGATGCTCCTGTGATGCTCCTCTGATGCTCCTTTGATGCTCCTCTGATGCTCCTCTGATGCTCCTCTGATGCTCCTCTGATGCTCCTCTGATGCTCCTCTGATGCTCCTCTGATCCCCCTCTGATCCTCCTCTGATGCTCCTCTGATGCTCCTCTGATGCTCCTCTGATGCTCCTCTGATGCTCTTCTGATCCTCCTCTGATGCTCCTCTGATGCTCTTCTGATGCTCCTCTGATGCTCCTCTGTTGCTCCTCTGATGATCCTCTGATGCTCCTCTGATGCTCCTCTGATGCTCCTCTGATGCTCCTCTGATGCTCCTCTGATGCTCCTCTGATGCTCCTCTGAGGCTCCTCTGATGCTCCTCTGATGCTCCTCTGATGCTCCTCTGATGCTCCACTGATGCTCCTCTGAGGCTCCTCTGAGGCTCCTCTGGGGCTCCTCTGATGCTCCTCTGATGCTCCTCTGATGCTCCTCTGATGCTCCTCTGATGCTCCTCTGATGCTCCTCTGATGCTCCTCTGATGCTCCTGCTCCTGTTCCTGCTCCACTGATGCTCCTCTGATACTCCTCTGATGCTCCTGCTCCTGCTCCTGCTCCTGCTCCTGCTCATCTGATGCTCCTCTGATGCTCCTGCTCCTGCTCCTGCTCCTGCTCCTGCTCCTGCTCCTGCTCCTGCTCCTGCTCCTGCTCCTGCTCCTGCTCCTGCTCCTCTGATGCTCCTCTGATGCTCCTCTGATGCTCCTGTGATGCTCCTGTGATGCTCCTCTGATGCTCCTTTGATGCTCCTCTGATGCTCCTCTGATGCTCCTCTGATGCTCCTCTGATGCTCCTCTGATGCTCCTCTGATGCTCCTCTGATCCCCCTCTGATCCTCCTCTGATGCTCCACTGATGCTCCTCTGATGCTCCTCTGATGCTCCTCTGATGCTCCTGCTCCTGCTCCTGCTCCTGCTCCTGCTCCTGCTCCTGCTCCTGCTCCTGCTCCTGCTCCTACTCCTTCTCCTGCTCCTGCTCCTGCTCCTGCTCCTGCTCCTGCCCCTGCTCCTGCTCCTGCTACTGCTCCTGCTCCTGCTCCTGCTCCTGCTCCTGCTCCTGCTCCGGCTCCTGCTCCTGCACCTCTGATGCTCCTGCTCCTGCTCGATGCTCCTCTGATGCACCTCTGATGCTCCTCTGATGCTCCTGCTCCTGCTCCTGCTCCTGCTCCTGCTCCTGCTCCTGCTCCTGCTCCTGCTCCTGCTCCTGCCCCTGCTCCTGCTCCTGCTACTGCTCCTGCTCCTGCTCCTGCTCCTGCTCCTGCTCCGGCTCCTGCTCCTGCACCTCTGATGCTCCTGCTCCTGCTCGATGCTCCTCTGATGCTCCTCTGATGCTCCTCTGATGCTCCTGCTCCTGCTCCTGCTCCTGCTCCTGCTCCTGCTCCTGCTCCTGCTCCTGCTCCTGCTCCTGCTCCTGCTCCTGCTCCTGCTTTTGCTCCTGCACCTGCCCCTGCTCCTGCTCCTGCTACTGCTCCTGCTCCTGCTCCTGCTCCTGCTCCTGCTCCTGCTCCGGCTCCTGCTCCTGCACCTCTGATGCTCCTGCTCCTGCACGATGCTCCTCTGATGCACCTCTGATGCTCCTCTGATGCTCCTCTGATGCTCCTCTGATGCTCCTCAGATGCTCCTCTGATGCACCTCTGATGCTCCTCTGATGCTCCTCTGATGCTCCTCTGATGCTCCTCAGATGCTCCTCTGATGCACCTCTGATGCTCCTCTGATGCTCCTCTGATGCTCCTCTGATGCTCCTCTGATGCTCCTCTGATGCTCCTCTGATGCTCCAATGATGCTCCAATGATGCTCCTCTGATGCTCCTGTGATGCTCCTCTGATGCTCCTTTGATGCTCCTCTGATGCTCCTCTGATGCTCCTCTGATGCTCCTCTGATGCTCCTCTGATGCTCCTCTGATGCTCCTCTGATCCCCCTCTGATCCTCCTCTGATGCTCCTCTGATGCTCCTCTGATGCTCCTCTGATGCTCCTCTGATGCTCTTCTGATCCTCCTCTGATGCTCCTCTGATGCTCTTCTGATGCTCCTCTGATGCTCCTCTGTTGCTCCTCTGATGATCCTCTGATGCTCCTCTGATGCTCCTCTGATGCTCCTCTGATGCTCCTCTGATGCTCCTCTGATGTTCCTCTGATGCTCCTCTGATGCTCCTCTGAAGCTCCTCTGATGCTCCTCTGATGCTCCTCTGATGCTCCTCTGATGCTCCACTGATGCTCCTCTGAGGCTCCTCTGAGGCTCCTCTGGGGCTCCTCTGATGCTCCTCTGATGCTCCTCTGATGCTCCTCTGATGCTCCTCTGATGCTCCTCTGATGCTCCTCTGATGCTCCTCTGATGCTCCTGCTCCTGTTCCTGCTCCACTGATGCTCCTCTGATACTCCTCTGATGCTCCTGCTCCTGCTCCTGCTCCTGCTCCTGCTCATCTGATGCTCCTCTGATGCTCCTGCTCCTGCTCCTGCTCCTGCTCCTGCTCCTGCTCCTGCTCCTGCTCCTGCTCCTGCTCCTGCTCCTGCTCCTGCTCCTGCCCCTGCTCCTGCTCCTGCTTCTGCTCCTGCTCCTGCTCCTGCTCCTGCTCCTGCTCCTGCTCCGGCTCCTGCTCCTGCACCTCTGATGCTCCTGCTCCTGCTCGATGCTCCTCTGATGCTCCTCTGATGCTCCTCTGATGCTCCTGCTCCTGCTCCTGCTCCTGCTCCTGCTCCTGCTCCTGCTCCTGCTCCTGCTCCTGCTCCTGCCCCTGCTCCTGCTCCTGCTACTGCTCCTGCTCCTGCTCCTGCTCCTGCTCCTGCTCCGGCTCCTGCTCCTGCACCTCTGATGCTCCTGCTCCTGCTCGATGCTCCTCTGATGCTCCTCTGATGCTCCTCTGATGCTCCTGCTCCTGCTCCTGCTCCTGCTCATGCTCCTGCTCCTGCTCCTGCTCCTGCTCCTGCTCCTGCTCCTGCTTCTGCTCCTGCTCCTGCTCCTGCTTTTGCTCCTGCTCCTGCCCCTGCTCCTGCTCCTGCTACTGCTCCTGCTCCTGCTCCTGCTCCTGCTCCTGCTCCTGCTCCGGCTCCTGCTCCTGCACCTCTGATGCTCCTGCTCCTGCACGATGCTCCTCTGATGCACCTCTGATGCTCCTCTGATGCTCCTCTGATGCTCCTCTGATGCTCCTCAGATGCTCCTCTGATGCACCTCTGATGCTCCTCTGATGCTCCTCTGATGCTCCTCTGATGCTCCTCAGATGCTCCTCTGATGCACCTCTGATGCCCCTCTGATGCTCCTCTGATGCTCCTCTGATGCTCCTCTGATGCTCCTCTGATGCTCCTCTGATGCTCCAATGATGCTCCAATGATGCTCCTCTGATGCTCCTGTGATGCTCCTCTGATGCTCCTTTGATGCTCCTCTGATGCTCCTCTGATGCTCCTCTGATGCTCCTCTGATGCTCCTCTGATGCTCCTCTGATGCTCCTCTGATCCCCCTCTGATCCTCCTCTGATGCTCCTCTGATGCTCCTCTGATGCTCCTCTGATGCTCCTCTGATGCTCTTCTGATCCTCCTCTGATGCTCCTCTGATGCTCTTCTGATGCTCCTCTGATGCTCCTCTGTTGCTCCTCTGATGATCCTCTGATGCTCCTCTGATGCTCCTCTGATGCTCCTCTGATGCTCCTCTGATGCTCCTCTGATGCTCCTCTGATGCTCCTCTGATGCTCCTCTGAGGCTCCTCTGATGCTCCTCTGATGCTCCTCTGATGCTCCTCTGATGCTCCACTGATGCTCCTCTGAGGCTCCTCTGAGGCTCCTCTGGGGCTCCTCTGATGCTCCTCTGATGCTCCTCTGATGCTCCTCTGATGCTCCTCTGATGCTCCTCTGATGCTCCTCTGATGCTCCTCTGATGCTCCTGCTCCTGTTCCTGCTCCACTGATGCTCCTCTGATACTCCTCTGATGCTCCTGCTCCTGCTCCTGCTCCTGCTCCTGCTCATCTGATGCTCCTCTGATGCTCCTGCTCCTGCTCCTGCTCCTGCTCCTCCTCCTGCTCCTGCTCCTGCTCCTGCTCCTGCTCCTGCTCCTGCTCCTGCTCCTCTGATGCTCCTCTGATGCTCCTCTGATGCTCCTCTGATGTTCCTCTGATGCTCCTCTGATGCTCCACTGATGCTCCTCTGATGCTCCTCTGATGCTCCTCTGATGCTCCTCTGATGCTCCTCTTATGCTCCTCTGATGCTCCTCTGTTGCTCCTCTGATGCTCCCCTGATGCTCCTCTGATGCTCCTCTGATGCTCCACTGATGCTCTTCTGATGCTCCTCTGATGCTTCTCTGATGCTCCTCTGATGCTCCTCTGATGCTCCTCTGAGGCTCCTCTGAGGCTCCTCTGAGGCTCCTCTGATGCTCCTCTGATGCTCCTCTGATGCTCCTCTGATGCTCCTCTGATGCTCCTCTGATGCTCCTCTGAGGCTCCTCTGATGCTCCTCTGATGCTCCTCTAATGCTCCTCTGATGCTCCTCTGATGCTCCTCTGAGGTTCCTCTGATGCTCCTCTGATGCTCCTCTGATGCTCCTCTGATGCTCCTCTGATGCTCCTGTGATGCTCCTCTGATGCTCCTGTGATCCTCCTCTGATGCTCCTCTGATGCTCCTCTGATGCTCCTCTGATCCTCCTCTGATGCTCCTCTGATGCTCCTCTGATGCTCCTCTGATGCTCCTCTGATGCTCCTCTGATGCTCCTCTGATGCTCCTCTGAGGCTCCTCTGAGGCTCCTCTGTTTCTCTTCTGATACTCCTCTGATGCTCCTCTGATGCTCCTCTGATGCTCTTGTGATGCTCCTGTGATGCTCCTCTGATGCTCCTGTGATGCTCCTCTGCTGTTCCTCTGCTGTTCCTCTGATGCTCCTCTGATGCTCCTCTGATGCTCCTCTGAGGCTCCTCTGATGCTCCTCTGATGCTCCTCTGATCCTCATCTGATGCTCCTCTGATGCTCCTCTGATGCTCCTCTGATGCTCCTCTGATGCTCCTCTGATGCTCCTCTGATGCTCCTCTGATGCTCCTCTGATCCTCCTCTGATGCTCCTCTGATGCTCCTCTGATCCTCCTCTGATGCTCCTCTGATGCTCCTCTGATGCTCCTCTGATGCTCCTCTGATGCTCCTGCTCCTGCTCCTGCTCCTGCTCCTGCTCCTGCTCCTGCTCCTGCTCCTGCTCCTGCACCTCTGATGCTCCTCTGATGCACCTCTGATGCTCCTCTGATGCTCCTCTGATACTCCTCTGATGCTCCTTAGATGCTCATCTGATGCTCCTCTGATGCTCCTCTGTTGCTCCTCTGATGCCTCTGTGATGCTCCTCTGATGCCTCTCTGATTCTCCTCTGATGCTCCGCTGATGCTCCTCTGATGCTCCTCTGATGCTCCTCTGATGATCCTCTGATCCTCCTCTGATGCTCCACTGATGCTCCTCTGATGCTCCTGTGATGCTCCTGTGATGCTTCTCTGATTCTCCTCTGATGCTCCTCTGATGCTCCTCTGATGCTCCTCTGATGCTCCTCTGATGCTCCTCTGATGCTCCTCTGATGTTCCTCTGATGCTCCTCTGATGCTCCTCTGATGCTCCTGCTC
Source organism: Narcine bancroftii (assembly GCF_036971445.1). NCBI lineage: Eukaryota > Metazoa > Chordata > Chondrichthyes > Torpediniformes > Narcinidae > Narcine > Narcine bancroftii. The sequence continues at coordinate 347,259 of NW_027211886.1, forward strand.
CTGCTCCTGCTCCTGCTCCTGCTCCTGCTCCTGCTCCTGCTCCTGCTCCTGCTCCTGCTCCTGCTCCTGCTCCTGCTCCTGCTCCTGCTCCTGCTCCTGCTCCTGCTCCTGCCCCTGCTCCTGCTCCTGCTACTGCTCCTGCTCCTGCTCCTGCTCCTGCTCCTGCTCCTGCTCCGGCTCCGGCTCCTGCTCCTGCACCTCTGATGCTCCTGCTCCTGCTCGATGCTCCTCTGATGCACCTCTGATGCTCCTCTGATGCTCCTCTGATGCTCCTCTGATGCTCCTCAGATGCTCCTCTGATGCACCTCTGATGCTCCTCTGATGCTCCTCTGATGCTCCTCTGATGCTCCTCAGATGCTCCTCTGATGCACCTCTGATGCTCCTCTGATGCTCCTCTGATGCTCCTCTGATGCTCCTCTGTTGCTCCTCTGATGCTCCTCTGATGCTCCTCTGATGCTCTTCTGATCCTCCTCTGATGCTCCTCTGATGCTCCTCTGATGCTCCTCTGATGCTCCTCTGTTGCTCCTCTGATGATCCTCTGATGCTCCTCTGATGCTCCTCTGATGCTCCTCTGATGCTCCTCTGATGCTCCTCTGATGCTCCTCTGATGCTCCTCTGATGCTCCTCTGAGGCTCCTCTGATGCTCCTCTGATGCTCCTCTGATGCTCCTCTGATGCTCCTCTGATGCTCCTCTGAGGCTCCTCTGAGGCTCCTCTGGGGCTCCTCTGATGCTCCTCTGATGCTCCTCTGAGGCTCCTCTGAGGCTCCTCTGGGGCTCCTCTGATGCTCCTCTGATGCTCCTCTGATGCTCCTCTGATGCTCCTCTGATGCTCCTCTGATGCTCCTCTGATGCTCCTCTGATGCTCCTCTGATGCTCCTGCTCCTGCTCCTGCTCCACTGATGCTCCTCTGATGCTCCTCTGATCCTCCTCTGATGCTCCTCCGATGCTCCTCTGATGCTCCTCTGATGCTCCTCTGATGGTCCTCTGATGCTCCTCCTATGCTCCTCTGATGCTCCTGCTCCTGCTCCTGCTCCTGCTCCTGCTCCTGCTCCTGCTCCTGCTCCTGCTCCTGCTCCTGCTCCTGCTCCTGCTCCTGCTCCTGCTCCTTCTCCTGCTCCTGCTCCTGCTCCTGCTCCTGCTCCTGCTCCTGCTCCTGTTCCTGCTCCTGCTCCTGCTCCTGCACCTCTGATGCTCCTCTAATGCACCTCTGATGCTCCTCTGATGCTCCTCTGATACTCCTCTGATGCTCCTCAGATGCTCCTCTGATGCTCCTCTGATGCTCCTCTGATGCTCCTCTGATGCTCCTCTGAGGCTCCTCTGAGGCTCCTCTGTTTCTCTTCTGATACTCCTCTGATGCTCCTCTGATGCTCCTCTGATGCTCTTGTGATGCTCCTGTGATGCTCCTCTGATGCTCCTGTGATGCTCCTCTGCTGTTCCTCTGCTGTTCCTCTGATGCTCCTCTGATGCTCCTCTGATGCTCCTCTGAGGCTCCTCTGATGCTCCTCTGATGCTCCTCTGATCCTCATCTGATGCTCCTCTGATGCTCCTCTGATGCTCCTCTGATGCTCCTCTGATGCTCCTCTGATGCTCCTCTGATGCTCCTCTGATGCTCCTCTGATGCTCCTCTGATGCTCCTCTGATGCTCCTCTGATGCTCCTCTGATCCTCCTCTGATGCTCCTCTGATGCTCCTCTGATGCTCCTCTGATGCTCCTCTGATGCTCCTGCTCCTGCTCCTGCTCCTGCTCCTGCTCCTGCTCCTGCTCCTGCTCCTGCTCCTGCACCTCTGATGCTCCTCTGATGCACCTCTGATGCTCCTCTGATGCTCCTCTGATACTCCTCTGATGCTCCTTAGATGCTCATCTGATGCTCCTCTGATGCTCCTCTGTTGCTCCTCTGATGCCTCTGTGATGCTCCTCTGATGCTCCTCTGATTCTCCTCTGATGCTCCGCTGATGCTCCTCTGATGCTCCTCTGATGCTCCTCTGATGATCCTCTGATCCTCCTCTGATGCTCCACTGATGCTCCTCTGATGCTCCTGTGATGCTCCTGTGATGCTTCTCTGATTCTCCTCTGATGCTCCTCTGATGCTCCTCTGATGCTCCTCTGATGCTCCTCTGATGCTCCTCTGATGCTCCTCTGATGTTCCTCTGATGCTCCTCTGATGCTCCTCTGATGCTCCTGCTCCTGCTCCTGCTCCTGCTCCTGCTCCTGCTCCTGCTCCTGCTCCTGCTCCTGCTCCTGCTCCTGCTCCTGCTCCTGCTCCTGCTCCTGCTCCTGCTCCTGCTCCTGCTCCTGCTCCTGCTCCTGCCCCTGCTCCTGCTCCTGCTACTGCTCCTGCTCCTGCTCCTGCTCCTGCTCCTGCTCCTGCTCCGGCTCCTGCTCCTGCACCTCTGATGCTCCTGCTCCTGCTCGATGCTCCTCTGATGCACCTCTGATGCTCCTCTGATGCTCCTCTGATGCTCCTCTGATGCTCCTCAGATGCTCCTCTGATGCACATCTGATGCTCCTCTGATGCTCCTCTGATGCTCCTCTGATGCTCCTCAGATGCTCCTCTGATGCACCTCTGATGCTCCTCTGATGCTCCTCTGATGCTCCTCTGATGCTCCTCTGTTGCTCCTCTGATGCTCCTCTGATGCTCCTCTGATGCTCCTCTGATGCTCCAATGATGCTCCAATGATGCTCCTCTGATGCTCCTGTGATGCTCCTCTGATGCTCCTTTGATGTCCTCTGATGCTCCTCTGATGCTCCTCTGATGCTCCTCTGATGCTCCTCTGATGCTCTTCTGATCCTCCTCTGATGCTCCTCTGATGCTCCTCTGATGCTCCTCTGATGCTCCTCTGTTGCTCCTCTGATGATCCTCTGATGCTCCTCTGATGCTCCTCTGATGCTCCTCTGATGCTCCTCTGATGCTCCTCTGATGCTCCTCTGATGCTCCTCTGAGGCTCCTCTGATGCTCCTCTGATGCTCCTCTGATGCTCCTCTGATGCTCCTCTGATGCTCCTCTGAGGCTCCTCTGAGGCTCCTCTGGGGCTCCTCTGATGCTCCTCTGATGCTCCTCTGAGGCTCCTCTGAGGCTCCTCTGGGGCTCCTCTGATGCTCCTCTGATGCTCCTCTGATGCTCCTCTGATGCTCCTCTGATGCTCCTCTGATGCTCCTCTGATGCTCCTCTGATGCTCCTGCTCCTGCTCCTGCTCCACTGATGCTCCTCTGATACTCCTCTGATGCTCCTGCTCCTGCTCCTGCTCATCTGATGCTCCTCTGATGCTCCTGCACCTGCTCCTGCTCCTGCTCCTGCTCCTGCTCCTGCTCCTGCTCCTGCTCCTGCTCCTGCTCCTGCTCCTCTGATGCTCCTCTGATGCTCCTCTGATGCTCCTCTGATGTTCCTCTGATGCTCCTCTGATGCTCCACTGATGCTCCTCTGATGCTCCTCTGGTGCTCCTCTGATGCACCTCTGATGCTCCTCTGATGCTCCTCTGATGCTCCTCTGTTGCTCCTCTGATGCTCCCCTGATGCTCCTCTGATGCTCCTCTGATGCTCCACTGATGCTCTTCTGATGCTCCTCTGATGCTCCTATGATGCTCCTCTGATGCTCCTCTGATGCTCCTCTGAGGCTCCTCTGAGGCTCCTCTGAGGCTCCTCTGATGCTCCTCTGATGCTCCTCTGATGCTCCTCTGATGCTCCTCTGATGCTCCTCTGTTGCTCCTCTGAGGCTCCTCTGATGCTCCTCTGATGCTCCTCTGATGCTCCTCTGATGCTCCTCTGAATCTCCTCTGATGCTCCTCTGATGCTCCTCTGATCCTCCTCTGATGCTCCTCTGATGCTCCTCTGATGCTCCTCTGATGCTCCTCTGATGCTCCTCTGATGCTCCTCTGATGCTCCTCTGATGCTCCTGTGATCCTCCTCTGATGCTCCTGTGCTGCTCCTCTGATGCTCCTCTGTTGCTCCTCTGATGCTCCTCTGATGCTCCTCTGAGGCTCCTCTGATGCTCCTCTGATGCTCCTCTGATCCTCCTCTGATGCTCCTCTGATGCTTCTCTGATGCTCCTCTGATGCTCCTCTGATGCTCCTCTGATGCTCCTCTGATGCTCCTCTGAGGCTCCTCTGATGCTCCTCTGATGCTCCTCTGATGCTCCTCTGATGCTCCTCTGATGCTCCTCTGATGCTCCTCTGATGCTCCTCTGATGCTCCTCTGATGCTCCTCTGATGCTCCTCTGATCCTCCTCTGATGCTCCTCCGATGCTCCTCTGATGCTCCTCTGATGCTCCTCTGATGGTCCTCTGATGCTCCTCCTATGCTCCTCTGATGCTCCTGCACCTGCTCCTGCTCCTGCTCCTGCTCCTGCTCCTGCTCCTGCTCCTGCTCCTGCTCCTGCTCCTGCTCCTGCTCCTGCTCCTGCTCCTTCTCCTGCTCCTGCTCCTGCTCATGCTCCTGCTCCTGCTCCTGCTCCTGTTCCTGCTCCTGCTCCTGCTCCTGCACCTCTGATGCTCCTCTGATGCACCTCTGATGCTCCTCTGATGCTCCTCTGATACTCCTCTGATGCTCCTCAGATGCTCCTCTGATGCTCCTCTGATGCTCCTCTGATGCTCCTCTGATACTCCTCTGATGCTCCTCAGATGCTCCTCTGTTGCTCCTCTGATGCTCCTCTGATGCTCCTCTGATGCTCCTCTGATGCACCTCTGATGCTCCTCTGATGCACCTCTGATGCTCCTCTGATGCTCCTCTGATAATCCTCTGATGCTCCTCAGATGCTCCTCTAATGCTACTTTGATACTCCTCTGATGCTCCTCAGATGCTCCTCTGATGCTCCTCTGATGCTCCTCTGATGCTCCTCTGATGCTCCTCTGATGCTCCTCTGATGGTCATGCTCCTACTCCTGCTCCTCTGATGCTCCTCTGATGCTCCTCTAATCCTCCTCTGATGCTCCTCTGATGCTCCTCTGATGCTCCTCTGATGCTCCTCTGATGCTCCTCTGATGCTCCTCTGATGCTCCTCTGATGCTCCTCTGATCCTCCTCTGATGCTCCTCTGACGCTCCTCTGATGCTCCTCTGATGCTCCTCTGATGCTCCTCTGATGCTCCTCTGATGCTCCTCTGATGCTCCTCTGATCCTCCTCTGATGCTCCACTGATGCTCCTCTGATGCTCCTCTGATGCTCCTCTGATACTCCTCTGATGCTCCTGCTCCTGCTCCTGCTCCTGCTCCTGCTCCTGCTCCTGCTCCTGCTCCTGCTCCTCTGATGCTCCTCTGATGCTCCTCTGATGCTCCTCTGATACTCCTCTGATGCTCCTCTGATGCTCCTCTGATGCTCCTCTGATCCTCCTCTGATGCTCCACTGATGCTCCTCTGATGCTCCACTGATGCTCCTCTGATGCTCCTCTGATGCTCCTCTGATGCTCCTCTGATGCTCCTCTGATGCTCCTCTGACGCTCCTCTGATGCTCCTCTGATGCTCCTCTGATGCTCCTCTGATGCTCCTGCTCCTGCTCCTGCTCCTCTGATGCTCCTCTGATGACCTCTGATGCTCCTGCTCATGCTCCTGCTCCTGCTCCTGCTCCTGCTCCTCTGATGCTCCTCTGATGCTCCTCTGATGCTCCTCTGATGCTCCACTGATGCTCCTCAGATGCTCCTCTGATGCACCTCTGATGCTCCTCTGATGCTCCTATGATGCTCCTCTGATGCTCCTCAGATGCTCCTCTGATGCACCTCTGATGCTCCTCTGATGCTCCTCTGATGCTCCTCTGATGCTCCTCTGATGCTCCTCTGTTGCTCCTCTGATGCTCCTCTGATGCTCCTCTGATGCTCCAATGATGCTCCAATGATGCTCCACTGATGCTCCTGTGATGCTCCTGTGATGCTCCTCTGAGGCTCCTCTGATGCTCCTCTGATGCTCCTCTGATGCTCCTCTGATGCTCCTCTGATGCTCCTCTGATCCTCCTCTGATCCTCCTCTGATGCTCCTCTGATGCTCCTCTGATGCTCCTCTGATTCTCCTCTGATGCTCCTCTGATCCTCCTCTGATGCTCCTCCGATGCTCCTCTGATGCTCCTCTGATGCTCCTCTGAGGCTCCTCTGAGGCTCCTCTGAGACTCCTCTGATGCTCCTCTGAGGCTCCTCTGATGCTCCTCTGATGCTCCTCTGATGCTCCTCTGATGCTCCTCTGATGCTCCTGTGATGCTCCTCTGATGCTCCTCTGATGCTCCTCTGATGCTCCTCTGATGCTCCTCTGTTGCTCCTCTGATGATCCTCTGATGCTCCTCTGATGCTCCTCTGATGCTCCTCTGATGTTCCTCTGATGCTCCTCTGATGCTCCTCTGATGCTCCTCTGATGCTCCTCTGAGGCTCCTCTGATGCTCCTCTGATGCTCCTCTGATGCTCCTCTGATGCTCCTCTGATGCTCCTCTGAGGCTCCTCTGAGGCTCCTCTGGGGCTCCTCTGATGCTCCTCTGATGCTCCTCTGAGGCTCCTCTGAGGCTCCTCTGGGGCTCCTCTGATGCTCCTCTGATGCTCCTCTGATGCTCCTCTGATGCTCCTCTGATGCTCCTCTGATGCTCCTCTGATGCTCCTGCTCCTGCTCCTGCTCCACTGATGCTCCTCTGATACTCCTCTGATGCTCCTGCTCCTGCTCCTGCTCCTGCTCCTGCTCATCTGATGCTCCTCTGATGCTCCTGCACCTGCTCCTGCTCCTGCTCCTGCTCCTGCTCCTGCTCCTGCTCCTGCTCCTGCTCCTGCTCCTGCTCCTCTGATGCTCCTCTGATGCTCCTCTGATGCTCCTCTGATGTTCCTCTGATGCTCCTCTGATGCTCCACTGATGCTCCTCTGATGCTCCTCTGGTGCTCCTCTGATGCACCTCTGATGCTCCTCTGATGCTCCTCTGATGCTCCTCTGTTGCTCCTCTGATGCTCCCCTGATGCTCCTCTGATGCTCCTCTGATGCTCCACTGATGCTCTTCTGATGCTCCTCTGATGCTCCTATGATGCTCCTCTGATGCTCCTCTGATGCTCCTCTGAGGCTCCTCTGAGGCTCCTCTGAGGCTCCTCTGATGCTCCTCTGATGCTCCTCTGATGCTACTCTGATGCTCCTCTGATGCTCCTCTGTTGCTCCTCTGAGGCTCCTCTGATGCTCCTCTGATGCTCCTCTGATGCTCCTCTGATGCTCCTCTGATGTTCCTCTGATGCTCCTCTGATGCTCCTCTGATGCTCCTCTGATCCTCCTCTGATGCTCCTCTGATGCTCCTCTGATGCTCCTCTGATGCTCCTCTGATGCTCCTCTGATGCTCCTCTGATGCTCCTCTGATGCTCCTGTGATCCTCCTCTGATGCTCCTGTGCTGCTCCTCTGATGCTCCTCTGTTGCTCCTCTGATGCTCCTCTGATGCTCCTCTGAGGCTCCTCTGATGCTCCTCTGATGCTCCTCTGATCCTCCTCTGATGCTCCTCTGATGCTTCTCTGATGCTCCTCTGATGCTCCTCTGATGCTCCTCTGATGCTCCTCTGATGCTCCTCTGATGCTCCTCTGAGGCTCCTCTGATGCTCCTCTGATGCTCCTCTGATGCTCCTCTGATGCTCCTCTGATGCTCCTCTGATGCTCCTCTGATGCTCCTCTGATGCTCCTCTGATGCTCCTCTGATCCTCCTCTGATGCTCCTCCGATGCTCCTCTGATGCTCCTCTGATGCTCCTCTGATGGTCCTCTGATGCTCCTCCTATGCTCCTCTGATGCTCCTGCTCCTGCTCCTGCTCCTGCTCCTGCTCCTGCTCCTGCTCCTGCTCCTGCTCCTGCTCCTGCTCCTGCTCCTGCTCCTGCTCCTGCTCCTTCTCCTGCTCCTGCTCCTGCTCCTGCTCCTGCTCCTGCTCCTGCTCCTGTTCCTGCTCCTGCTCCTGCTCCTGCACCTCTGATGCTCCTCTGATGCACCTCTGATGCTCCTCTGATGCTCCTCTGATACTCCTCTGATGCTCCTCAGATGCTCCTCTGATGCTCCTCTGATGCTCCTCTGATGCTCCTCTGATACTCCTCTGATGCTCCTCAGATGCTCCTCTGATGCTCCTCTGATGCTCCTCTGATGCTCCTCTGATGCTCCTCTGATGCACCTCTGATGCTCCTCTGATGCACCTCTGATGCTCCTCTGATGCTCCTCTGATAATCCTCTGATGCTCCTCAGATGCTCCTCTGATGCTCCTTTGATACTCCTCTGATGCTCCTCAGATGCTCCTCTGATGCTCCTCTGATGCTCCTCTGATGCTCCTCTGATGCTCCTCTGATGCTCCTCTGATGGTCATGCTCCTACTCCTGCTCCTCTGATGCTCCTCTGATGCTCCTCTAATCCTCCTCTGATGCTCCTCTGATGCTCCTCTGATGCTCCTCTGATGCTCCTCTGATGCTCCTCTGATGCTCCTCTGATGCTCCTCTGATGCTCCTCTGATCCTCCTCTGATGCTCCTCTGACGCTCCTCTGATGCTCCTCTGATGCTCCTCTGATGCTCCTCTGATGCTCCTCTGATGCTCCTCTGATGCTCCTCTGATCCTCCTCTGATGCTCCACTGATGCTCCTCTGATGCTCCTCTGATGCTCCTCTGATGCTCCTCTGATGCTCCTGCTCCTGCTCCTGCTCCTGCTCCTGCTCCTGCTCCTGCTCCTGCTCCTGCTCCTCTGATGCTCCTCTGATGCTCCTCTGATGCTCCTCTGATGCTCCTCTGATACTCCTCTGATGCTCCTCTGATGCTCCTCTGATCCTCCTCTGATGCTCCACTGATGCTCCTCTGATGCTCCACTGATGCTCCTCTGATGCTCCTCTGATGCTCCTCTGATGCTCCTCTGATGCTCCTCTGATGCTCCTCTGACGCTCCTCTGATGCTCCTCTGATGCTCCTCTGATGCTCCTCTGATGCTCCTCTGACGCTCCTCTGATGCTCCTCTGATGCTCCTCTGATGCTCCTCTGATGCTCCTGCTCCTGCTCCTGCTCCTCTGATGCTCCTCTGATGACCTCTGATGCTCCTGCTCATGCTCCTGCTCCTGCTCCTGCTCCTGCTCCTCTGATGCTCCTCTGATGCTCCTCTGATCCTCCTCTGATGCTCCTCTGATGCTCCTCTGATGCTCCTCTGATGCTGCTCTGAGGCTCCTCTGATGCTCCTCTGATGCTCCTCTGATGCTCCTCTGATGCTCCTCTGATGCTCCTCTGATGCTCCTGTGATGCTCCTCTGATGCTCCTCTGATGCTCCTCTGATGCTCATGTGATGCTCCTCTGATGCTCCTCTGCTGCTCCTCTGATGCTGATCTGATTCTCCTCTGATGCTCCTCTGATGCTCCTCTGATGCTCCTCTGATGCTCCTCTGATGCTCCTCTGATCCTCCTCTGATGCTACACTGATGCTCCTCTGATGCTCCTCTGATGCTCCTCTGAGGCTCCTCTGATGCTCCTCTGATGCTCCTCTGATGCTCCTCTGATGCTCCTCTGATGCTCCTCTGATACTCCTCTGATGCTCCTCTGATGCTCCTGTGATGCTCCTCTGATGCTCCTCTGCTGCTCCTCTGATGCTCATCTGATGCTCCTCTGATTCTCCTCTGATGCTCCTCTGATGCTCCTCTGATGCTCCTCTGATGCTCCTCCGATCCACCTCTGATGCTCCTCTGATGCTCCTCTGATGCTCATCTGATGCTCCTGTGATGCTCCTCTGATGCTCCTGTGATGCTCCTCTGCTGTTCCTCTGCTGTTCCTCTGATGCTCCTCTGATGCTCCTCTGATGCTCCTCTGATGCTCCTCAGAGGCTCCTCTGATGCTCCTCTGATGCTCCTCTGATGCTCCTCTGATGCTCCTCTGATGCTCCTCTGATGCTCCTCTGATGCTCCTGTGATCCTCCTCTGATGCTCCTCTAATGCTCCTCTGATGCTCCTCTGATCCTCCTCTGATGCTCCTCTGATGCTCCTCTGATGCTCCTCTGATGCTCCTCTGATCCTCCTCTGATGCTCCTCTGATGCTCCACTGATGCTCCTCTGATCCTCCTCTGATGCTCCTCTGATGCTCCTCTGATGCTCCTCTGATGCTCCTCTGATGCTCCTCTGATGCTCCACTGATGCTCCTCTGATGCTCCTCTGATGCTCCTCTGATGCTCCTCTGATGCTCCTCTGATGCTCCTCTGATGCTCCTCTGATGCTCCTCTGATGCTCCTCTGATGTTCCTCTGATGCTCCTCTGATGCTCCTCTGATGCTCCTGCTCCTGCTCCTGCTCCTGCTCCTGCTCCTGCTCCTGCTCCTGCTCCTGCTCCTGCTCCTGCTCCTGCTCCTGCTCCTGCTCCTGCTCCTGCTCCTGCTCCTGCTCCTGCCCCTGCTCCTGCTCCTGCTCCTGCTCCTGCTCCTGCTCCTGCTCCTGCTCCGGCTCCTGCTCCGTCTCCTGCTCCGGCTCCTGCTCCTGCACCTCTGATGCTCCTGCTCCTGCTCGATGCTCCTCTGATGCACCTCTGATGCTCCTCTGATGCTCCTCTGATGCTCCACTGATGCTCCTCAGATGCTCCTCTGATGCACCTCTGATGCTCTTCTGACGCTCCTATGATGCTCCTCTGATGCTCCTCAGATGCTCCTCTGATGCACCTCTGATGCTCCTCTGATGCTCCTCTGATGCTCCTCTGATGCTCCTCTGATGCTCCTCTGTTGCTCCTCTGATGCTCCTCTGATGCTCCTCTGATGCTCCAATGATGCTCCAATGATGCTCCACTGATGCTCCTGTGATGCTCCTGTGATGCTCCTCTGAGGCTCCTCTGATGCTCCTCTGATGCTCCTCTGATGCTCCTCTGATGCTCCTCTGATGCTCCTCTGATCCTCCTCTGATCCTCCTCTGATGCTCCTCTGATGCTCCTCTGATGCTCCTCTGATTCTCCTCTGATGCTCCTCTGATCCTCCTCTGATGCTCCTCTGATGCTCCTCTGATGCTCCTCTGATGCTCCTCTGAGGCTCCTCTGAGGCTCCTCTGAGACTCCTCTGATGCTCCTCTGAGGCTCCTCTGATGCTCCTCTGATGCTCCTCTGATGCTCCTCTGATGCTCCTCTGATGCTCCTGTGATGCTCCTCTGATGCTCCTCTGCTGCTCCTCTGATGCTCATCTGATTCTCCTCTGATGCTCCTCTGATGCTCCTCTGATGCTCCTCTGATCCTCCTCTGATCCTCCTCTGATGCTCCTCTGATGCTCCTCTGATGCTCCTCTGATGCTCCTCTGATGCTCCTCTGATGCTCCTCTGATGCTCCTCTGATGCTCCTCTGATGCTCCTCTGATGCTCCTCTGATGCTCCTCTGATGCTCCTGTGATGCTCCTCTGATGCTCCTCTGATTCTCCTCTGATGCTCCTCTGATGCTCCTCTGATGCTGTCTGATGCTCCTCTGATCCTCCTCTGATGCTCCTCTGATGCTCCTCTGATGCTCCTCTGATGCTCCTCTGATGCTCCTCTGATGCTCCTCTGATGCTCCTCTGATGCTCCTCTGATGCTCCACTGATGCTCCTCTGCTGCTCCTCTGATGCTCATCTGATGCTCCTCTGATGCTCCTCTGATGCTCCTCTGATGCTCCTCTGATGCTCTTCTTATGCTCCTCTGATCCTCCTCTTATGCTCCTCTGATGCTCCTCTGATGCTCCTCTGAAGCTCCTCTGATGCTCCTCTGATGCTACTCTGATGCTACTCTGATGCTCCTCTGATGCTCTTCTGATGCTCCTCTGATGCTCCTCTGATGCTCCTCTGATGCTCCTCTGATGCTCCTCTGATGCTCCTCTGATCCTCCTCTGATGCTCCTCTGATGCTCCTTTGATGCTCCTCTGATGCTCCTCTGATGCTCCTCAGAGGCTCCTCTGATGCTCCTCTGATCCTCCTCTGATGCTCCTCTGATGCTCCTCTGATGCTCCTCTGATGCTCCTGTGATGCTCCTCTGATGCTCCTCTGCTGCTCCTCTGATGCTGATCTGATTCTCCTCTGATGCTCCTCTGATGCTCCTCTGATGCTCCTCTGATGCTCCTCTGATGCTCCTCTGATGCTCCTCTGATCCTCCTCTGATGCTACTCTGATGCTCCTCTGATGCTCCTCTGATGCTCCTCTGAGGCTCCTCTGATGCTCCTCTGATGCTCCTCTGATGCTCCTCTGATGCTCCTCTGATGCTCCTGTGATCCTCCTCTGATGCTCCTCTGATGCTCCTCTGATCCTCCTCTGATGCTACTCTGATGCTCCTCTGATGCTCCTCTGATGCTCCTCTGAGGCTCCTCTGATGCTCCTCTGATGCTCCTCTGATGCTCCTCTGATGCTCCTCTGATGCTCCTGTGATCCTCCTCTGATGCTCCTCTAATGCTCCTCTGATGCTCCTCTGATCCTCCTCTGATGCTCCTCTGATGCTCCTCTGATGCTCCTCTGATGCTCCTCTGATCCTCCTCTGATGCTCCTCTGATGCTCCACTGATGCTCCTCTGATCCTCCTCTGATGCTCCTCTGATGCTCCTCTGATGCTCCTCTGATGCTCCTCTGATGCTCCTCTGATGCTCCTCTGATGCTCCACTGATGCTCCTCTGATGCTCCTCTGATGCTCCTCTGATGCTCCTCTGATGCTCCTCTGATGCTCCTCTGATGCTCCTCTGATGCTCCTCTGATGCTCCTCTGATGTTCCTCTGATGCTCCTCTGATGCTCCTCTGATGCTCCTCTGATGCTCCTCTGATGCTCCTCTGATGCTCCTCTGATGTTCCTCTGATGCTCCTCTGATGCTCCTCTGATGCTCCTGCTCCTGCTCCTGCTCCTGCTCCTGCTCCTGCTCCTGCTCCTGCTCCTGCTCCTGCTCCTGCTCCTGCTCCTGCTCCTGCTCCTGCTCCTGCTCCTGCTCCTGCCCCTGCCCCTGCTCCTGCTCCTGCTCCTGCTCCTGCTCCTGCTCCTGCTCCTGCTCCGGCTCCTGCTCCGGCTCCTGCTCCGGCTCCTGCTCCTGCACCTCTGATGCTCCTGCTCCTGCTCGATGCTCCTCTGATGCACCTCTGATGCTCCTCTGATGCTCCTCTGATGCTCCACTGATGCTCCTCAGATGCTCCTCTGATGCACCTCTGATGCTCCTCTGATGCTCCTATGATGCTCCTCTGATGCTCCTCAGATGCTCCTCTGATGCACCTCTGATGCTCCTCTGATGCTCCTCTGATGCTCCTCTGATGCTCCTCTGATGCTCCTCTGTTGCTCCTCTGATGCTCCTCTGATGCTCCTCTGATGCTCCAATGATGCTCCAATGATGCTCCACTGATGCTCCTGTGATGCTCCTGTGATGCTCCTCTGAGGCTCCTCTGATGCTCCTCTGATGCTCCTCTGATGCTCCTCTGATGCTCCTCTGATGCTCCTCTGATGCTCCTCTGATGCTCCTCTGATGCTCCTCTGATCCTCCTCTGATGCTCCTCTGATGCTCCTCTGATGCTCCTCTGATGCTCCTCTGAGGCTCCTCTGAGGCTCCTCTGAGACTCCTCTGATGCTCCTCTGAGGCTCCTCTGAGGCTCCTCTGATGCTCCTCTGATGCTCCTCTGATGCTCCTCTGATGCTCCTCTGATGCTCCTGTGATGCTCCTCTGATGCTCCTCTGCTGCTCCTCTGATGCTCATCTGATTCTCCTCTGATGCTCCTCTGATGCTCCTCTGATGCTCCTCTGATCCTCCTCTGATCCTCCTCTGATGCTCCTCTGATGCTCCTCTGATGCTCCTCTGATGCTCCTCTGATGCTCCTCTGATGCTCCTCTGATGCTCCTCTGATGCTCCTCTGATGCTCCTCTGATGCTCCTCTGATGCTCCTGTGATGCTCCTCTGATGCTCCTCTGATTCTCCTCTGATGCTCCTCTGATGCTCCTCTGATGCTGTCTGATGCTCCTCTGATCCTCCTCTGATGCTCCTCTGATGCTCCTCTGATGCTCCTCTGATGCTCCTCTGATGCTCCTCTGATGCTCCTCTGATGCTCCTCTGATGCTCCTCTGATGCTCCACTGATGCTCCTCTGCTGCTCCTCTGATGCTCATCTGATGCTCCTCTGATGCTCCTCTGATGCTCCTCTGATGCTCCTCTGATGCTCTTCTTATGCTCCTCTGATCCTCCTCTTATGCTCCTCTGATGCTCCTCTGATGCTCCTCTGATGCTCCTCTGATGCTCCTCTGATGCTACTCTGATGCTACTCTGATGCTCCTCTGATGCTCCTCTGATGCTCCTCTGATGCTCCTCTGATGCTCCTCTGATGCTCCTCTGATGCTCCTCTGATGCTCCTCTGATCCTCCTCTGATGCTCCTCTGATGCTCCTTTGATGCTCCTCTGATGCTCCTCTGATGCTCCTCAGAGGCTCCTCTGATGCTCCTCTGATGCTCCTCTGATGCTCCTCTGATGCTCCTCTGATGCTCCTCTGATGCTTTTCTGATGCTCCTCTGATGCTCCTGTGATCCTCCTCTGATGCTCCTCTGATGCTCCTCTGATGCTCCTCTGATGCTCCTCTGATGCTCCTCTGATCCTCCTCTGATGCTCCTCTGATGCTCCACTGATGCTCCTCTGATGCTCCTCTGATGCTCCTCTGATGCTCCTGTGATGCTCCTCTGATGCTCCTCTGCTGCTCCTCTGATGCTGATCTGATTCTCCTCTGATGCTCCTCTGATGCTCCTCTGATGCTCCTCTGATGCTCCTCTGATCCTCCTCTGATGCTACTCTGATGCTCCTCTGATGCTCCTCTGATGCTCCTCTGAGGCTCCTCTGATGCTCCTCTGATGCTCCTCTGATGCTCCTCTGATGCTCCTCTGATGCTCCTCTGATGCTCCTGTGATCCTCCTCTGATGCTCCTCTAATGCTCCTCTGATGCTCCTCTGATCCTCCTCTGATCCTCCTCTGATGCTCCTCTGATGCTCCTCTGATGGTCCTCTGATGCTCCTCTGATGCTCCTCTGATGCTCCACTGATGCTCCTCTGATCCTCCTCTGATGCTCCTCTGATGCTCCTCTGATGCTCCTCTGATGCTCCTCTGATGCTCCTCTGATGCTCCTCTGATGCTCCACTGATGCTCCTCTGATGCTCCTCTGATGCTCCTCTGATGCTCCTCTGATGCTCCTCTGATGCTCCTCTGATGCTCCTCTGATGCTCCTCTGATGCTCCTCTGATGCTCCTCTGATGTTCCTCTGATGCTCCTCTGATGCTCCTCTGATGCTCCTCTGATGCTCCTCTGATGCTCCTCTGATGCTCCTCTGATGCTCCTCTGATGTTCCTCTGATGCTCCTCTGATGCTCCTCTGATGCTCCTGCTCCTGCTCCTGCTCCTGCTCCTGCTCCTGCTCCTGCTCCTGCTCCTGCTCCTGCTCCTGCTCCTGCTCCTGCTCCTGCTCCTGCTCCTGCTCCTGCTCCTGCCCCTGCTCCTGCTCCTGCTCCTGCTCCTGCTCCTGCTCCTGCTCCTGCTCCGGCTCCTGCTCCGGCTCCTGCTCCGGCTCCTGCTCCTGCACCTCTGATGCTCCTGCTCCTGCTCGATGCTCCTCTGATGCACCTCTGATGCTCCTCTGATGCTCCTCTGATGCTCCACTGATGCTCCACTGATGCTCCTCAGATGCTCCTCTGATGCACCTCTGATGCACCTCTGATGCTCCTCTGATGCTCCTCTGATGCTCCTCTGATGCTCCTCTGATGCTCCTCTGTTGCTCCTCTGATGCTCCTCTGATGCTCCTCTGATGCTCCAATGATGCTCCAATGATGCTCCACTGATGCTCCTGTGATGCTCCTGTGATGCTCCTCTAAGGCTCCTCTGATGCTCCTCTGATGCTCCTCTGATGCTCCTCTGATGCTCCTCTGATGCTCCTCTGATCCTCCTCTGATCCTCCTCTGATGCTCCTCTGATGCTCCTCTGATGCTCCTCTGATGCTCCTCTGATGCTCCTCTGATCCTCCTCTGATGCTCCTCTGATGCTCCTCTGATGCTCCTCTGATGCTCCTCTGAGGCTCCTCTGAGGCTCCTCTGAGACTCCTCTGATGCTCCTCTGAGGCTCCTCTGATGCTCCTCTGATGCTCCTCTGATGCTCCTCTGATGCTCCTCTGATGCTCCTGTGATGCTCCTCTGATGCTCCTCTGCTGCTCCTCTGATGCTCATCTGATTCTCCTCTGATGCTCCTCTGATGCTCCTCTGATGCTCCTCTGATCCTCCTCTGATCCTCCTCTGATGCTCCTCTGATGCTCCTCTGATGCTCCTCTGATGCTCCTCTGATGCTCCTCTGATGCTCCTCTGATGCTCCTCTGAGGCTCCTCTGATGCTCCTCTGATGCTCCTCTGATGCTCCTCTGATGCTCCTGTGATGCTCCTCTGATGCTCCTCTGATTCTCCTCTGATGCTCCTCTGATGCTCCTCTGATGCTGTCTGATGCTCCTCTGATCCTCCTCTGATGCTCCTCTGATGCTCCTCTGATGCTCCTCTGATCCTCCTCTGATGCTCCTCTGATGCTCCTCTGATGCTCCTCTGATGCTCCTCTGATCCTCCTCTGATGCTCCTCTGATGCTCCTCTGATGCTCCTGTGATGCTCCTCTGATGCTCCTCTGATGCTCCTGTGATGCTCCTCTGATGCTCATCTGATGCTCCTCTGCTGTTCCTCTGATGCTCCACTGATGCTCCAATGATGCTCCTCTGATGCTCCTGTGATGCTCCTCTGATGCTCCTCTGATGCTCCTGTGATGCTCCTCTGATGCTCATCTGACGCTCCTCGCTGTTCCTCTGATGCTCCTCTGATGCTCCTCTGATGCTCCTCTGATGCTCCTCTGAGGCTCCTCTGATGCTCCTCTGATGCTCCTCTGATGCTCCTCTGATGCTCCTCTGATCCTCCTCTGATGCTCCTCTGATGTTCCTCTGATGCTCCTCTGATGCTCCTCTGATCCTCCTCTGATGCTCCTCTGATGCTCCTCTGATGCTCCTGTGATGCTCCTCTGATGCTCCTCTGATGCTCCTGTGATGCTCCTCTGATGCTCATCTGATGCTCCTCTGCTGTTCCTCTGATGCTCCACTGATGCTCCAATGATGCACCTCTGATGCTCCTGTGATGCTCCTCTGATGCTCCTCTGATGCTCCTGTGATGCTCCTCTGATGCTCATCTGACGCTCCTCGCTGTTCCTCTGATGCTCCTCTGATGCTCCTCTGATGCTCCTCTGATGCTCCTCTGAGGCTCCTCTGATGCTCCTCTGATGCTCCTCTGATGCTCCTCTGATGCTCCTCTGATGCTCCTCTGATGCTCCTCTGATGCTCCTGTGATGCTCCTCTGATGCTCCTCTGATGCTCCTCTGATCCTCCTCTGATCCTCCTCTGATGCTCCTCTGATGCTCCTCTGATGCTCCTCTGATGCTCCTCTGATGCTCCTCTGATCCTCCTCTGATGCTCCTCTGATGCTCCTCTGATGCTCATCTGATGCTCCTCTGAGGCTCCTCTGAGGCTCCTCTGAGACTCCTCTGATGCTCCTCTGAGGCTCCTCTGATGCTCCTCTGATGCTCCTCTGATGCTCCTCTGATGCTCCTCTGATGCTCCTGTGATGCTCCTCTGATGCTCCTCTGCTGCTCCTCTGATGCTCATCTGATTCTACTCTGATGCTCCTCTGATGCTCCTCTGATCCTCCTCTGATCCTCCTCTGATGCTCCTCTGATGCTCCTCTGATGCTCCTCTGATGCTCCTCTGATGCTCCTCTGATGCTCCTCTGATGCTCCTCTGATGCTCCTCTGATGCTCCTCTGATGCTCCTCTGATGCTCCTGTGATGCTCCTCTGATGCTCCTCTGATTCTCCTCTGATGCTCCTCTGATGCTCCTCTGATGCTGTCTGATGCTCCTCTGATCCTCCTCTGATGCTCCTCTGATGCTCCTCTGATGCTCCTCTGATGCTCCTCTGATGCTCCTCTGATGCTCCTCTGATGCTCCTCTGATGCTCCTCTGATGCTCCACTGATGCTCCTCTGCTGCTCCTCTGATGCTCATCTGATGCTCCTCTGATGCTCCTCTGATGCTCCTCTGATGCTCCTCTGATGCTCTTCTTATGCTCCTCTGATCCTCCTCTGATGCTCCTCTGATGATCCTCTGATGCTCCTCTGATGCTCCTCTGATGCTCCTCTGATGCTACTCTGATGCTACTCTGATGCTCCTCTGATGCTCCTCTGATGCTCCTCTGATGCTCCTCTGATGCTCCTCTGATGCTCCTCTGATGCTCCTCTGATCCTCCTCTGATGCTCCTCTGATGCTCCTTTGATGCTCCTCTGATGCTCCTCTGATGCTCCTCAGAGGCTCCTCTGATGCTCCTCTGATGCTCCTCTGATGCTCCTCTGATGCTCCTCTGATGCTCCTCTGATGCTCCTCTGATGCTCCTGTGATCCTCCTCTGATGCTCCTCTGATGCTCCTCTGATGCTCCTCTGATGCTCCTCTGAGGCTCCTCTGATGCTCCTCTGATGCTCCTCTGATGCTCCTCTGATCCTCCTCTGATGCTCCTCTGATGCTCCACTGATGCTCCTCTGATGCTCCTCTGATGCTCCTCTGATGCTCCTGTGATGCTCCTCTGATGCTCCTCTGCTGCTCCTCTGATGCTGATCTGATTCTCCTCTGATGCTCCTCTGATGCTCCTCTGATGCTCCTCTGATGCTCCTCTGATGCTCCTCTGATCCTCCTCTGATGCTACTCTGATGCTCCTCTGATGCTCCTCTGATGCTCCTCTGAGGCTCCTCTGATGCTCCTCTGATGCTCCTCTGATGCTCCTCTGATGCTCCTCTGATGCTCCTCTGATACTCCTCTGATGCTCCTCTGATGCTCCTGTGATGCTCCTCTGATGCTCCTCTGCTGCTCCTCTGATGCTCATCTGATGCTCCTCTGATTCTCCTCTGATGCTCCTCTGATGCTCCTCTGATGCTCCTCTGATGCTCCTCTGATCCACCTCTGATGCTCCTCTGATGCTCCTCTGATGCTCATCTGATGCTCCTGTGATGCTCCTCTGATGCTCCTGTGATGCTCCTCTGCTGTTCCTCTGCTGTTCCTCTGATGCTCCTCTGATGCTCCTCTGATGCTCCTCTGATGCTCCTCAGAGGCTCCTCTGATGCTCCTCTGATGCTCCTCTGATGCTCCTCTGATGCTCCTCTGATGCTCCTCTGATGCTCCTCTGATGCTCCTGTGATCCTCCTCTGATGCTCCTCTAATGCTCCTCTGATGCTCCTCTGATTCTCCTCTGATGCTCCTCTGATGCTCCTCTGATGCTCCTCTGATGCTCCTCTGATCCTCCTCTGATGCTCCTCTGATGCTCCACTGATGCTCCTCTGATCCTCCTCTGATGCTCCTCTGATGCTCCTCTGATGCTCCTCTGATGCTCCTCTGATGCTCCTCTGATGCTCCTCTGATGCTCCACTGATGCTCCTCTGATGCTCCTCTGATGCTCCTCTGATGCTCCTCTGATGCTCCTCTGATGCTCCTCTGATGCTCCTCTGATGCTCCTCTGATGCTCCTCTGATGCTTCTGTGATCCTCCTCTGATGCTCCTCTAATGCTCCTCTGATCCTCCTCTGATGCTCCTCTGATGCTCCACTGATGCTCCTCTGATCCTCCTCTGATGCTCCTCTGATGCTCCTCTGATGCTCCTCTGATGCTCCTCTGATGCTCCTCTGATTCTCCTCTGATGCTCCACTGATGCTCCTCTGATGCTCCTCTGATGCTCCTCTGATGCTCCTCTGATGCTCCTCTGATGCTCCTCTGATGCTCCTCTGATGCTCCTACTCCTACTCCTGCTCCTCTGATGCTCCTCTGATGACCTCTGATGCTCCTCTGATGCTCCTCTGATACTCCTGCTCCTGCTCCTGCTCCTGCTCCTGCTCCTGCTCCTGCTCCTGCTCCTGCTCCTGCTCCTGCTCCTGCTCCTGCTCCTGCTCCTGCTCCTGCTCCTGCTCCTGCTCCTGCTCCTGCTCCTGCTCCTGCTCCTGCTCCTGCTCCTGCTCCTGCTCCTGCTCCTGCTCCTGCTCCTGCTCCTGCTCCTGCTCCTGCTCCTGCTCCTGCTCCTCTGATGCTCCTCTGATGCTCCTGCTCCTGCACCTGCTCCTGCTCCTGCTACTGCTCCTGCTCCTGCTCCTGCTCCTGCTCCTCTGATGCTCCTCTGATGTTCCTCTGATGCTCCTCTGATGCTCCTCTGATGCTCCACTGATGCTCCTCTGATGCTCCTCTGATGCTCCTCTGATGCTCTTCTGATGCTCCTCTGATGCTCCTCTGATGCTCTTCTGATGCTCCTCTGATGCTCCTCTGATGCTCCTCTGAGGCTCCTCTGAGGCTCCTCTGAGGCTCCTCTGAGGCTCCTCTGATGCTCCTCTGATGCTCCTCTGATTCTCCTCTGAGGCTCCTCTGATGCTCCTCTGATGCTCCTCTGATGCTCCTGTGATGCTCCTGTGATGCTCCTCTGATGCTCCTCTGATGCTCCACTGATGCTCCTCTGATGCTCCTCTGATGCTCCTCTGATGCTCCTCTGATACTCCTCTGATGCTCCTCTGATCCTCCTCTGATGCTCCTCTGATGCCTCTCTGATGCTCCTCTGATGCTCCTCTGATGCTCCTCTGATGCTCCTCTGATGCTCCTCTGATGCTACTCTGATGCTCCTCTGATGCTCCTCTGATGCTCCTCTGATGCTCCTCTGATGCTCCTCTGATCCTCCTCTGATGCTCCTCTGATGCTCCTCTGATGCTCTTCTGATGCTCCTCTGATGCTCCTCTGATGCTCCTCTGAGGCTCCTCTGATGCTCCTCTGATGCTCCTCTGATGCTCCTCTGATGCTCCTCTGATGCTCCTCTGAGGCTCCTCTGATGCTCCTCTGATGCTCCTCTGATGCTCCTCTGATGCTCCTCTGATCCTCCTCTGATCCTCCTCTGATGCTCCTCTGATGCTCCTCTGATGCTCCTCTGATGCTCCTCTGATGCTCCTCTGATCCTCCTCTGATGCTCCTCTGATGCTCCTCTGATGCTCCTCTGATGCTCCTCTGAGGCTCCTCTGAGGCTCCTCTGAGACTCCTCTGATGCTCCTCTGAGGCTCCTCTGATGCTCCTCTGATGCTCCTCTGATGCTCCTCTGATGCTCCTCTGATGCTCCTGTGATGCTCCTGTGATGCTCCTCTGCTGCTCCTCTGATGCTCATCTGATTCTCCTCTGATGCTCCTCTGATGCTCCTCTGATGCTCCTCTGATATTCCTCTGATCCTCCTCTGATGCTCCTCTGATGCTCCTCTGATGCTCCTCTGATGCTCCTCTGATGCTCCTCTGATGCTCCTCTGATGCTCCTCTGATGCTCCTCTGATGCTCCTCTGATGCTCCTCTGATGCTCCTCTGATGCTCCTGTGATGCTCCTCTGATGCTCCTCTGATTCTCCTCTGATGCTCCTCTGATGCTCCTCTGATGCTGTCTGATGCTCCTCTGATCCTCCTCTGATGCTCCTCTGATGCTCCTCTGATGCTCCTCTGATGCTCCTCTGATGCTCCTCTGATGCTCCTCTGATGCTCCTCTGATGCTCCTCTGATGCTCCACTGATGCTCCTCTGCTGCTCCTCTGATGCTCATCTGATGCTCCTCTGATGCTCCTCTGATGCTCCTCTGATGCTCCTCTGATGCTCTTCTTATGCTCCTCTGATCCTCCTCTTATGCTCCTCTGATGCTCCTCTGATGCTCCTCTGATGCTCCTCTGATGCTCCTCTGATGCTACTCTGATGCTACTCTGATGCTCCTCTGATGCTCCTCTGATGCTCCTCTGATGCTCCTCTGATGCTCCTCTGATGCTCCTCTGATACTCCTCTGATGCTCCTCTGATCCTCCTCTGATGCTCCTCTGATGCTCCTTTGATGCTCCTCTGATGCTCCTCTGATGCTCCTCAGAGGCTCCTCTGATGCTCCTCTGATGCTCCTCTGATGCTCCTCTGATGCTCCTCTGATGCTCCTCTGATGCTCCTCTGATGCTCCTCTGATGCTCCTGTGATCCTCCTCTGATGCTCCTCTGATGCTCCTCTGATGCTCCTCTGATGCTCCTCTGATGCTCCTCTGATCCTCCTCTGATGCTCCTCTGATGCTCCACTGATGCTCCTCTGATGCTCCTCTGATGCTCCTCTGATGCTCCTGTGATGCTCCTCTGATGCTCCTCTGCTGCACCTCTGATGCTGATCTGATTCTCCTCTGATGCTCCTCTGATGCTCCTCTGATGCTCCTCTGATGCTCCTCTGATGCTCCTCTGATGCTCCTCTGATGCTCCTCTGATGCTCCTACTCCTACTCCTGCTCCTCTGATGCTCCTCTGATGACCTCTGATGCTCCTCTGATGCTCCTCTGATGCTCCTGCTCCTGCTCCTGCTCCTGCTCCTGCTCCTGCTCCTGCTCCTGCTCCTGCTCCTGCTCCTGCTCCTGCTCCTGCTCCTGCTCCTGCTCCTGCTCCTGCTCCTGCTCCTGCTCCTGCTCCTGCTCCTGCTCCTGCTCCTGCTCCTGCTCCTGCTCCTGCTCCTGCTCCTGCTCCTGCTCCTGCTCCTGCTCCTGCTCCTGCTCCTGCTCCTCTGATGCTCCTCTGATGCTCCTGCTCCTGCACCTGCTCCTGCTCCTGCTCCTGCTCCTGCTCCTGCTCCTGCTCCTGCTCCTCTGATGCTCCTCTGATGTTCCTCTGATGCTCCTCTGATGCTCCTCTGATGCTCCACTGATGCTCCTCTGATGCTCCTCTGATGCTCCTCTGATGCTCTTCTGATGCTCCTCTGATGCTCCTCTGATGCTCTTCTGATGCTCCTCTGATGCTCCTCTGATGCTCCTCTGAGGCTCCTCTGAGGCTCCTCTGAGGCTCCTCTGAGGCTCCTCTGATGCTCCTCTGATGCTCCTCTGATTCTCCTCTGAGGCTCCTCTGATGCTCCTCTGATGCTCCTCTGATGCTCCTGTGATGCTCCTGTGATGCTCCTCTGATGCTCCTCTGATGCTCCACTGATGCTCCTCTGATGCTCCTCTGATGCTCCTCTGATGCTCCTCTGATGCTCCTCTGATGCTCCTCTGATCCTCCTCTGATGCTCCTCTGATGCCTCTCTGATGCTCCTCTGATGCTCCTCTGAGGCTCCTCTGAGGCTCCTCTGATGCTCCTCTGATGCTCCTCTGATTCTCCTCTGAGGCTCCTCTGATGCTCCTCTGATGCTCCTCTGATGGTCCTGTGATGCTCCTGTGATGCTCCTCTGATGCTCCTCTGATGCTCCACTGATGCTCCTCTGATGCTCCTCTGATGCTCCTCTGATGCTCCTCTGATGCTCCTCTGATGCTCCTCTGATCCTCCTCTGATGCTCCTCTGATGCCTCTCTGATGCTCCTCTGATGCTCCTCTGATGCTCCTCTGATGCTCCTCTGATCCTCCTCTGATGCTCCTCTGATGCTCCTCTGATGCTCCTCTGATCCTCCTCTGATGCTCCTCTGATGCTCCTCTGATGCTCTTCTGATGCTCCTCTGATGCTCCTCTGATGCTCCTCTGATGCTCCTCTGATGATCCTGTGATGCTCCTCTGATGCTCCTGTGATCCTCCTCTGATGCTCCTCTGCTGCTCCTCTGATGCTCCTCTGATGCTCCTCTGATGCTCCTCTGATGCTCCTCTGAGGCTCCTCTGATGCTCCTCTGATGCTCCTCTGATGCTCCTCTGATGCTCCTCTGATGCTCCTCTGATGCTCCTCTGATGCTCCTCTGATGCTCCTCTGATCCTCCTCTGATGCTCCTCTGATGCTCCTCTGATGCTCCTCTGATGCTCCTCTGATGCTCCTGTGATGCTCCTCTGATGCTCCTCTGATGCTCCTGTGATGCTCCTCTGATGCTCATCTGATGCTCCTCTGCTGTTCCTCTGATGCTCCACTGATGCTCCAATGATGCTCCTCTGATGCTCCTGTGATGCTCCTCTGATGCTCCTCTGATGCTCCTGTGATGCTCCTCTGATGCTCATCTGACGCTCCTCGCTGTTCCTCTGATGCTCCTCTGATGCTCCTCTGATGCTCCTCTGATGCTCCTCTGAGGCTCCTCTGATGCTCCTCTGATGCTCCTCTGATGCTCCTCTGATGCTCCTCTGATGCTCCTCTGATGCTCCTCTGATGCTCCTCTGATGCTCCTGTGATGCTCCTCTGATGCTCCTGTGATCCTCCTCTGATGATCCTCTGCTGCTCCTCTGATGCTCCTCTGAGGCTCCTCTGATGCACCTCTGATGCTCCTCTGATCCTCCTCTGATGCTCGTCTGATGCTCCTCTGATGCTCCTCTGATGCTCCTCTGATGCTCCTCTGAGGCTCCTCTGATGCTCCTCTGATGCTCCTCTGATCCTCCTCTGATGCTCCTCTGATGCTCCTCTGATGCTCCTCTGATGCTCCTCTGATGCTCCTCTGAAGCTCCTCTGATGCTCCTCTGAAGCTCCTCTGATGCTCCTCTGATGCTCCTCTGTTGCTCCTCTGATGCTCCTCTGATGCTCCTCTGATCCTCCTCTGATGCTCCTCTGATGCTCCTCTGATGCTCCTCTGATGCTCCTCTGATGCTCCTCTGATGCTCCTCCTATGATCCTCTGATGCTCCTGCTCCTGCTCCTGCTCCTGCTCCTGCTCATGCTCCTGCTCCTGCTCCTGCTCCTGCTCCTGCTCATCTGATGCTCCTCTGATGCTCCTGCTCCTGCTCCTGCTCCTGCTCCTGCTCCTGCTCATGCTCCTGCTCCT
The DNA here is from genome assembly GCF_036971445.1 of Narcine bancroftii. Lineage (NCBI taxonomy): Eukaryota > Metazoa > Chordata > Chondrichthyes > Torpediniformes > Narcinidae > Narcine > Narcine bancroftii. The sequence continues at coordinate 371,900 of NW_027211886.1, forward strand.
GCTCCTGCTCCTGCTCCTGCTCCTCTGATGCTCCTCTGATGCTCCTCTGATGCTCCTCTGATGTTCCTCTGATGCTCCTCTGATGCTCCACTGAGGCTCCTCTGATGCTCCTCTGATGCTCCTCTGATGCTCCTCTAATGCTCCTCTGATGCTCCTCTGTTGCTCCTCTGATGCTCCCCTGATGCTCCTCTGATGCTCCTCTGATGCTCCACTGATGCTCTTCTGATGCTCCTCTGATGCTCCTCTGATGCTCCTCTGATGCTCCTCTGATGCTCCTCTGATGCTCCTGTGATCCTCCTCTGATGCTCCTGTGCTGCTCCTCTGATGCTCCTCTGATGCTCCTATGATGCTCCTCTGAGGCTCCTCTGATGCTCCTCTGATGCTCCTCTGATGCTCCTGCTCCTGCTCCTGCTCCTGCTCCTGCTCCTGCTCCTGCTCCTGCTCCTGCTCCTGCTCCTGCCCCTGCTCCTGCTCCTGCTCCTGCTCCTGCTCCTGCTCCTGCTCCTGCTCCTGCTCCTGCTCCTGCTCCTGCTCCTGCTCCTGCTCCTGCTCCTGCTCCTGTTCCTGCTCCTGCTCCTGCTCCTGCACCTCTGATGCTCCTCTGATGCACCTCTGATGCTCCTCTGATGCTCCTCCGATACTCCTCTGATGCTCCTCAGATGCTCCTCTGATGCTCCTCAGATGCTCCTCTGATGCTCCTCTGATGCTCCACTGATGCTCCTCTGCTGCTCCTCTGATGCTCATCTGATGCTCCTCTGATGCTCCTCTGATGCTCCTCTGATGCTCCTCTGATGCTCTTCTTATGCTCCTCTGATCCTCCTCTGATGCTCCTCTGATGATCCTCTGATGCTCCTCTGATGCTCCTCTGATGCTCCTCTGATGCTACTCTGATGCTACTCTGATGCTCCTCTGATGCTCCTCTGATGCTCCTCTGATGCTCCTCTGATGCTCCTCTGATGCTCCTCTGATGCTGCTCTGATCCTCCTCTGATGCTCCTCTGATGCTCCTTTGATGCTCCTCTGATGCTCCTCTGATGCTCCTCAGAGGCTCCTCTGATGCTCCTCTGATGCTCCTCTGATGCTCCTCTGATGCTCCTCTGATGCTCCTCTGATGCTCCTCTGATGCTCCTGTGATCCTCCTCTGATGCTCCTCTGATGCTCCTCTGATGCTCCTCTGATGCTCCTCTGAGGCTCCTCTGATGCTCCTCTGATGCTCCTCTGATGCTCCTCTGATCCTCCTCTGATGCTCCTCTGATGCTCCACTGATGCTCCTCTGATGCTCCTCTGATGCTCCTCTGATGCTCCTGTGATGCTCCTCTGATGCTCCTCTGCTGCTCCTCTGATGCTGATCTGATTCTCCTCTGATGCTCCTCTGATGCTCCTCTGATGCTCCTCTGATGCTCCTCTGATGCTCCTCTGATCCTCCTCTGATGCTACTCTGATGCTCCTCTGATGCTCCTCTGATGCTCCTCTGAGGCTCCTCTGATGCTCCTCTGATGCTCCTCTGATGCTCCTCTGATGCTCCTCTGATGCTCCACTGATACTCCTCTGATGCTCCTCTGATGCTCCTGTGATGCTCCTCTGATGCTCCTCTGCTGCTCCTCTGATGCTCATCTGATGCTCCTCTGATTCTCCTCTGATGCTCCTCTGATGCTCCTCTGATGCTCCTCTGATGCTCCTCTGATCCACCTCTGATGCTCCTCTGATGCTCCTCTGATGCTCATCTGATGCTCCTGTGATGCTCCTCTGATGCTCCTGTGATGCTCCTCTGCTGTTCCTCTGCTGTTCCTCTGATGCTCCTCTGATGCTCCTCTGATGCTCCTCTGATGCTCCTCAGAGGCTCCTCTGATGCTCCTCTGATGCTCCTCTGATGCTCCTCTGATGCTCCTCTGATGCTCCTCTGATGCTCCTCTGATGCTCCTGTGATCCTCCTCTGATGCTCCTCTAATGCTCCTCTGATGCTCCTCTGATCCTCCTCTGATGCTCCTCTGATGCTCCTCTGATGCTCCTCTGATCCTCCTCTGATGCTCCTCTGATGCTCCACTGATGCTCCTCTGATCCTCCTCTGATGCTCCTCTGATGCTCCTCTGATGCTCCTCTGATGCTCCTCTGATGCTCCTCTGATGCTCCTCTGATGCTCCACTGATGCTCCTCTGATGCTCCTCTGATGCTCCTCTGATGCTCCTCTGATGCTCCTCTGATGCTCCTCTGATGCTCCTCTGATGCTCCTCTGATGCTCCTCTGATGCTCCTCTGATGCTCCTGTGATCCTCCTCTGATGCTCCTCTAATGCTCCTCTGATCCTCCTCTGATGCTCCTCTGATGCTCCACTGATGCTCCTCTGATCCTCCTCTGATGCTCCTCTGATGCTCCTCTGATGCTCCTCTGATGCTCCTCTGATGCTCCTCTGATTCTCCTCTGATGCTCCACTGATGCTCCTCTGATGCTCCTCTGATGCTCCTCTGATGCTCCTCTGATGCTCCTCTGATGCTCCTCTGATGCTCCTCTGATGCTCCTACTCCTACTCCTGCTCCTCTGATGCTCCTCTGATGACCTCTGATGCTCCTCTGATGCTCCTCTGATACTCCTGCTCCTGCTCCTGCTCCTGCTCCTGCTCCTGCTCCTGCTCCTGCTCCTGCTCCTGCTCCTGCTCCTGCTCCTGCTCCTGCTCCTGCTCCTGCTCCTGCTCCTGCTCCTGCTCCTGCTCCTGCTCCTGCTCCTGCTCCTGCTCCTGCTCCTGCTCCTGCTCCTGCTCCTGCTCCTGCTCCTGCTCCTGCTCCTGCTCCTGCTCCTGCTCCTGCTCCTGCTCCTCTGATGCTCCTCTGATGCTCCTGCTCCTGCACCTGCTCCTGCTCCTGCTCCTGCTCCTGCTCCTGCTCCTGCTCCTGCTCCTCTGATGCTCCTCTGATGTTCCTCTGATGCTCCTCTGATGCTCCTCTGATGCTCCACTGATGCTCCTCTGATGCTCCTCTGATGCTCCTCTGATGCTCCTGATGCTCCTCTGATGCTCCTCTGATGCTCTTCTGATGCTCCTCTGATGCTCCTCTGATGCTCCTCTGAGGCTCCTCTGAGGCTCCTCTGAGGCTCCTCTGAGGCTCCTCTGATGCTCCTCTGATGCTGATTCTCCTCTGAGGCTCCTCTGATGCTCCTCTGATGCTCCTCTGATGCTCCTGTGATGCTCCTGTGATGCTCCTCTGATGCTCCTCTGATGCTCCACTGATGCTCCTCTGATGCTCCTCTGATGCTCCTCTGATGCTCCTCTGATACTCCTCTGATGCTCCTCTGATCCTCCTCTGATGCTCCTCTGATGCCTCTCTGATGCTCCTCTGATGCTCCTCTGATGCTCCTCTGATGCTCCTCTGATGCTCCTCTGATGCTCCTCTGATGCTCCTCTGATGCTCCTCTGATGCTCCTCTGATGCTCCTCTGATGCTCCTCTGATCCTCCTCTGATGCTCCTCTGATGCTCCTCTGATGCTCTTCTGATGCTCCTCTGATGCTCCTCTGATGCTCCTCTGAGGCTCCTCTGATGCTCCTCTGATGCTCCTCTGATGCTCCTCTGATGCTCCTCTGATGCTCCTCTGAGGCTCCTCTGATGCTCCTCTGATGCTCCTCTGATGCTCCTCTGATGCTCCTCTGATGCTCCTCTGATCCTCCTCTGATCCTCCTCTGATGCTCCTCTGATGCTCCTCTGATGCTCCTCTGATGCTCCTCTGATGCTCCTCTGATCCTCCTCTGATGCTCCTCTGATGCTCCTCTGATGCTCCTCTGATGCTCCTCTGAGGCTCCTCTGAGGCTCCTCTGAGACTCCTCTGATGCTCCTCTGAGGCTCCTCTGATGCTCCTCTGATGCTCCTCTGATGCTCCTCTGATGCTCCTCTGATGCTCCTGTGATGCTCCTCTGATGCTCCTCTGCTGCTCCTCTGATGCTCATCTGATTCTCCTCTGATGCTCCTCTGATGCTCCTCTGATGCTCCTCTGATCCTCCTCTGATCCTCCTCTGATGCTCCTCTGATGCTCCTCTGATGCTCCTCTGATGCTCCTCTGATGCTCCTCTGATGCTCCTCTGATGCTCCTCTGATGCTCCTCTGATGCTCCTCTGATGCTCCTGTGATGCTCCTCTGATGCTCCTCTGATTCTCCTCTGATGCTCCTCTGATGCTCCTCTGATGCTGTCTGATGCTCCTCTGATCCTCCTCTGATGCTCCTCTGATGCTCCTCTGATGCTCCTCTGATGCTCCTCTGATGCTCCTCTGATGCTCCTCTGATGCTCCTCTGATGCTCCTCTGATGCTCCACTGATGCTCCTCTGCTGCTCCTCTGATGCTCCTCTGATGCTCCTCTGATGCTCCTCTGATGCTCCTCTGATGCTCCTCTGATGCTCTTCTTATGCTCCTCTGATCCTCCTCTTATGCTCCTCTGATGCTCCTCTGATGCTCCTCTGATGCTCCTCTGATGCTCCTCTGATGCTACTCTGATGCTACTCTGATGCTCCTCTGATGCTCCTCTGATGCTCCTCTGATGCTCCTCTGATGCTCCTCTGATGCTCCTCTGATACTCCTCTGATGCTCCTCTGATCCTCCTCTGATGCTCCTCTGATGCTCCTTTGATGCTCCTCTGATGCTCCTCTGATGCTCCTCAGAGGCTCCTCTGATGCTCCTCTGATGCTCCTCTGATGCTCCTCTGATGCTCCTCTGATGCTCCTCTGATGCTCCTCTGATGCTCCTCTGATGCTCCTGTGATCCTCCTCTGATGCTCCTCTGATGCTCCTCTGATGCTCCTCTGATGCTCCTCTGATGCTCCTCTGATCCTCCTCTGATGCTCCTCTGATGCTCCACTGATGCTCCTCTGATGCTCCTCTGATGCTCCTCTGATGCTCCTGTGATGCTCCTCTGATGCTCCTCTGCTGCTCCTCTGATGCTGATCTGATTCTCCTCTGATGCTCCTCTGATGCTCCTCTGATGCTCCTCTGATGCTCCTCTGATGCTCCTCTGATGCTCCTCTGATGCTCCTCTGATGCTCCTACTCCTACTCCTGCTCCTCTGATGCTCCTCTGATGACCTCTGATGCTCCTCTGATGCTCCTCTGATGCTCCTGCTCCTGCTCCTGCTCCTGCTCCTGCTCCTGCTCCTGCTCCTGCTCCTGCTCCTGCTCCTGCTCCTGCTCCTGCTCCTGCTCCTGCTCCTGCTCCTGCTCCTGCTCCTGCTCCTGCTCCTGCTCCTGCTCCTGCTCCTGCTCCTGCTCCTGCTCCTGCTCCTGCTCCTGCTCCTGCTCCTGCTCCTGCTCCTCTGATGCTCCTCTGATGCTCCTGCTCCTGCACCTGCTCCTGCTCCTGCTCCTGCTCCTGCTCCTGCTCCTGCTCCTGCTCCTCTGATGCTCCTCTGATGTTCCTCTGATGCTCCTCTGATGCTCCTCTGATGCTCCACTGATGCTCCTCTGATGCTCCTCTGATGCTCCTCTGATGCTCTTCTGATGCTCCTCTGATGCTCCTCTGATGCTCTTCTGATGCTCCTCTGATGCTCCTCTGATGCTCCTCTGAGGCTCCTCTGAGGCTCCTCTGAGGCTCCTCTGAGGCTCCTCTGATGCTCCTCTGATGCTCCTCTGATTCTCCTCTGAGGCTCCTCTGATGCTCCTCTGATGCTCCTCTGATGCTCCTGTGATGCTCCTGTGATGCTCCTCTGATGCTCCTCTGATGCTCCACTGATGCTCCTCTGATGCTCCTCTGATGCTCCTCTGATGCTCCTCTGATGCTCCTCTGATGCTCCTCTGATCCTTCTCTGATGCTCCTCTGATGCCTCTCTGATGCTCCTCTGATGCTCCTCTGAGGCTCCTCTGAGGCTCCTCTGATGCTCCTCTGATGCTCCTCTGATTCTCCTCTGAGGCTCCTCTGATGCTCCTCTGATGCTCCTCTGATGCTCCTGTGATGCTCCTGTGATGCTCCTCTGATGCTCCTCTGATGCTCCACTGATGCTCCTCTGATGCTCCTCTGATGCTCCTCTGATGCTCCTCTGATGCTCCTCTGATGCTCCTCTGATCCTCCTCTGATGCTCCTCTGATGCCTCTCTGATGCTCCTCTGATGCTCCTCTGATGCTCCTCTGATGCTCCTCTGATGCTACTCTGATGCTCCTCTGATGCTCCTCTGATGCTCCTCTGATGCTCCTCTGATGCTCCTCTGATCCTCCTCTGATGCTCCTCTGATGCTCCTCTGATGCTCTTCTGATGCTCCTCTGATGCTCCTCTGATGCTCCTCTGATGCTCCTCTGATGATCCTGTGATGCTCCTCTGATGCTCCTGTGATCCTCCTCTGATGCTCCTCTGCTGCTCCTCTGATGCTCCTCTGATGCTCCTCTGATGCTCCTCTGATGCTCCTCTGAGGCTCCTCTGATGCTCCTCTGATGCTCCTCTGATGCTCCTCTGATGCTCCTCTGATGCTCCTCTGATGCTCCTCTGATGCTCCTCTGATGCTCCTCTGATCCTCCTCTGATGCTCCTCTGATGCTCCTCTGATGCTCCTCTGATGCTCCTCTGATGCTCCTGTGATGCTCCTCTGATGCTCCTCTGATGCTCCTGTTATGCTCCTCTGATGCTCATCTGATGCTCCTCTGCTGTTCCTCTGATGCTCCACTGATGCTCCAATGATGCTCCTCTGATGCTCCTGTGATGCTCCTCTGATGCTCCTCTGATGCTCCTGTGATGCTCCTCTGATGCTCATCTGACGCTCCTCGCTGTTCCTCTGATGCTCCTCTGATGCTCCTCTGATGCTCCTCTGATGCTCCTCTGAGGCTCCTCTGATGCTCCTCTGATGCTCCTCTGATGCTCCTCTGATGCTCCTCTGATGCTCCTCTGATGCTCCTCTGATGCTCCTCTGATGCTCCTGTGATGCTCCTCTGATGCTCCTGTGATCCTCCTCTGATGATCCTCTGCTGCTCCTCTGATGCTCCTCTGAGGCTCCTCTGATGCACCTCTGATGCTCCTCTGATCCTCCTCTGATGCTCGTCTGATGCTCCTCTGATGCTCCTCTGATGCTCCTCTGATGCTCCTCTGAGGCTCCTCTGATGCTCCTCTGATGCTCCTCTGATCCTCCTCTGATGCTCCTCTGATGCTCCTCTGATGCTCCTCTGATGCTCCTCTGATGCTCCTCTGAAGCTCCTCTGATGCTCCTCTGAAGCTCCTCTGATGCTCCTCTGATGCTCCTCTGTTGCTCCTCTGATGCTCCTCTGATGCTCCTCTGATCCTCCTCTGATGCTCCTCTGATGCTCCTCTGATGCTCCTCTGATGCTCCTCTGATGCTCCTCTGATGCTCCTCCTATGATCCTCTGATGCTCCTGCTCCTGCTCCTGCTCCTGCTCCTGCTCATGCTCCTGCTCCTGCTCCTGCTCCTGCTCCTGCTCATCTGATGCTCCTCTGATGCTCCTGCTCCTGCTCCTGCTCCTGCTCCTGCTCCTGCTCATGCTCCTGCTCCTGCTCCTGCTCCTGCTCCTGCTCCTCTGATGCTCCTCTGATGCTCCTCTGATGCTCCTCTGATGTTCCTCTGATGCTCCTCTGATGCTCCACTGAGGCTCCTCTGATGCTCCTCTGATGCTCCTCTGATGCTCCTCTAATGCTCCTCTGATGCTCCTCTGTTGCTCCTCTGATGCTCCCCTGATGCTCCTCTGATGCTCCTCTGATGCTCCACTGATGCTCTTCTGATGCTCCTCTGATGCTCCTCTGATGCTCCTCTGATGCTCCTCTGATGCTCCTCTGATGCTCCTGTGATCCTCCTCTGATGCTCCTGTGCTGCTCCTCTGATGCTCCTCTGATGCTCCTCTGATGCTCCTCTGAGGCTCCTCTGATGCTCCTCTGATGCTCCTCTGATGCTCCTGCTCCTGCTCCTGCTCCTGCTCCTGCTCCTGCTCCTGCTCCTGCTCCTGCTCCTGCTCCTGCTCCTGCTCCTGCTCCTGCTCCTGCTCCTGCTCCTGCTCCTGCTCCTGCTCCTGCTCCTGCTCCTGCTCCTGCTCCTGCTCCTGCTCCTGCTCCTGCTCCTGTTCCTGCTCCTGCTCCTGCTCCTGCACCTCTGATGCTCCTCTGATGCACCTCTGATGCTCCTCTGATTCTCCTCCGATACTCCTCTGATGCTCCTCAGATGCTCCTCTGATGCTCCTCAGATGCTCCTCTGATGCTCCTCTGATGCTCCTCCGATGCTCCTCTGATACTCCTCTGATGCTCCTCAGATGCTCCTCCGATGCTCCTCTGATGCTCCTCTGATGCTCCTCTGATGCTCCTCTGATGCACCTCTGATGCTCCTCTGATGCTCCTCTGATGCTCCTCTGATGCACCTCTGATGCTCCTCTGATGCACCTCTGATGCTCCTCTGATGCTCCTCTGATGCTCCTCTGATCCTCCTCTGATGCTCTTCTGATGCTCCTCTGATGCTCCTCAGATGCTCCTCTGATGCTCCTCTGATACTCCTCTGATGCTCCTCTGATGCTCCTCTGATGCTCCTCTGATGCTCCTCTGATGCTCCTCTGATGCTCCTCTGATGCTCCTGCTCCTGCTCCTGCTCCTGCTCCTGCTCCTGCTCCTGCTCCTGCTCCTGCTCCTCTGATGCTCCTCTGATGCTCCTCTGATGCTCCTCTGATGCTCCTCTGATGCTCCTCTGACGCTCCTCTGATGCTCCTCTGATGCTCCTCTGATGCTCCTGCTCCTGCTCCTGCTCCTCTGATGCTCCTCTGATGCTCCTCTGATACTCCTCTGATGCTCCTCAGATGCTCCTCCGATGCTCCTCTGATGCTCCTCTGATTCTCCTCTGATGCTCCTCTGATGCACCTCTGATGCTCCTCTGATGCACCTCTGATGCTCCTCTGATGCTCCTCTGATACTCCTCTGATGCTCCTCAGATGCTCCTCTGATGCTCCTCTGATACTCCTCTGATGCTCCTCAGATGCTCCTCTGATGCTCCTCTGATGCTCCTCTGATGCTCCTCTGATGCTCCTCTGATGCTCCTCTGATCCTCCTCTGATGCTCCTCTGATCCTCCTCTGATGCTCCTCTGATGCTCCTCTGATGCTCCTCTGATGCTCCTCTGATCCTCCTCTGATGCTCCTCTGATGCTCCTCTGATGCTCCTCTGATGCTCCTCTGATGCTCCTCTGATCCTCCTCTGATCCTCCTCTGATGCTCCACTGATGCTCCTCTGATGCTCCTCTGATGCTCCTCTGATGCTCCTCTGATGCTCCTGCTCCTGCTCCTGCTCCTGCTCCTGCTCCTGCTCCTGCTCCTGCTCCTGCTCCTCTGATGCTCCTCTGATGCTCCTCTGATGCTCCTCTGATGCTCCTCTGATGCTCCTCTGATGCTCCTCTGATGCTCCTCTTATGCTCCTCTGATCCTCCTCTGATGCTCCACTGATGCTCCTCTGATGCTCCACTGATGCTCCTCTGATGCTCCTCTGATGCTCCTCTGATGCTCCTCTGATGCTCCTCTGATGCTCCTCTGACGCTCCTCTGATGCTCCTCTGATGCTCCTCTGATGCTCCTGCTCCTGCTCCTGCTCCTCTGATGCTCCTCTGATGACCTCTGATGCTCCTGCTCCTGCTCCTGCTCCTGCTCCTGCTCCTGCTCCTCTGATGCTCCTCTGATGCTCCTCTGATCCTCCTCTGATGCTCCTCTGATGCTCCTCTGATGCTCCTCTGATGCTCCTCTGATGCTCCTCTGAGGCTACTCTGATGCTCCTCTGATGCTCCTCTGATGCTCCTCTGATGCTCCTCTGATGGTCCTGTGATGCTCCTCTGATGCTCCTCTGATGCTCCTCTGATGCTCCTCTGATGCTCCTCTGATGCTCCTCTGATCCTCCTCTGATCCTCCTCTGATGCTCCTCTGATGCTCCTCTGATGCTCCTCTGATGCTCCTCTGATGCTCCTCTGATCCTCCTCTGATACTCCTCTGATGCTCCTCTGATGCTCCTCTGATGCTCCTCTGAGGCTCCTCTGAGGCTCCTCTGAGGCTCCTCTGAGGCTCCTCTGAGGCTCCTCTGAATCTCCTCTGAAGCTCCTCTGATGCTCCTCTGATGCTCCTCTGACGCTCCTGTGATGCTCCTCTGATGCACCTCTGCTGCTCCTCTGATGCTCATCTGATTCTCCTCTGATGCTCCTCTGATGCTCCTCTGATGCTCCTCTGATCCTCCTCTGATCCTCCTCTGATGCTCCTCTGATGCTCCTCTGATGCTCCTGTGATGCTCCTCTGATGCTCCTCTGATGCTCCTCTGATGCTCCTCTGAGGCTCCTCTGATGCTCCTCTGATGCTCCTCTGATGCTCCTCTGATGCTCCTCTGATGCTCCTCTGATGCTCCTGTGATGCTCCTCTGATGCTCCTCTGCTGCTCCTCTGATGCTCATCTGATGCTCCTCTGATTCTCCTCTGATGCTCCTCTGATGCTCCTCTGATGCTGTCTGATGCTCCTCTGATGCTCCTCTGATGCTCCTCTGATGCTCCTCTGATGCTCCTCTGATGCTCCTCTGATGCTCCTCTGATGCTCCACTGATGCTCCTCTGCTGCTCCTCTGATGCTCATCTGATGCTCCTCTGATGCTCCTCTGATGCTCCTCTGATGCTCCTCTGATGCTCTTCTTATGCTCCTCTGATCCTCCTCTGATGCTCCTCTGATGCTCCTCTGATGCTCCTCTGATGCTCCTCTGATGCTCCTCTGATGCTACACTGATGCTACTCTGATGCTCCTCTGATGCTCCTCTGATGCTCCTCTGATGCTCCTCTGATGCTCCTCTGATGCTCCTCTGATGCTCCTCTGATCCTCCTCTGATGCTCCTCTGATGCTCCTTTGATGCTCCTCTGATGCTCCTCTGATGCTCCTCAGAGGCTCCTCTGATGCTCCTCTGATGCTCCTCTGATGCTCCTCTGATGCTCCTCTGATGCTCCTCTGATGCTCCTCTGATGCTCCTCTGATGCTCCTGTGATCCTCCTCTGATGCTCCTCTAATGCTCCTCTGATGCTCCTCTGATCCTCCTCTGATGCTCCTCTGATGCTCCTCTGATGCTCCTCTGATGCTCCTCTGATCCTCCTCTGATGCTCCTCTGATGCTCCACTGATGCTCCTCTGATCCTCCTCTGATGCTCCTCTGATGCTCCTCTGATGCTCCTCTGATGCTCCTCTGATGCTCCTCTGATGCTCCTCTGATGCTCCACTGATGCTCCTCTGATGCTCCACTGATGCTCCTCTGATGCTCCTCTGATGCTCCTCTGATGCTCCTCTGATGCTCATCTGATGCTCCTCTGATGCTCCTCTGATGCTCCTCTGATGCTCCTACTCCTACTCCTGCTCCTCTGATGCTCCTCTGATGACCTCTGATGCTCCTCTGATGCTCCTCTGATGCTCCTGCTCCTGCTCCTGCTCCTGCTCCTGCTCCTGCTCCTGCTCCTGCTCCTGCTCCTGCTCCTGCTCCTGCTCCTGCTCCTGCTCCTGCTCCTGCTCCTGCTCCTGCTCCTGCTCCTGCTCCTGCTCCTGCTCCTGCTCCTGCTCCTGCTCCTGCTCCTGCTCCTGCTCCTGCTCCTGCTCCTGCTCCTCTGATGCTCCTCTGATGCTCCTGCTCCTGCACCTGCTCCTGCTCCTGCTCCTGCTCCTGCTCCTGCTCCTGCTCCTGCTCCTCTGATGCTCCTCTGATGTTCCTCTGATGCTCCTCTGATGCTCCTCTGATGCTCCACTGATGCTCCTCTGATGCTCCTCTGATGCTCCTCTGATGCTCCTCTGATGCTCCTCTGATGCTCTTCTGATGCTCCTCTGATGCTCCTCTGATGCTCCTCTGATGCTCCAATGATGCACCTCTGATGCTCCTGTGATGCTCCTGTGATGCTCCTGTGATGCTCCTCTGATGCTCCTCTGATGCTCCTCTGATGCTCCTCTGATGCTGCTCTGATGCTTCTCTGATCCTCCTCTGATCCTCCTCTGATGCTCCTCTGATGCTCCTCTGATGCTCCTCTGATGCTCCTCTGATGCTCCTCTGATGCTCCTCTGATGCTCCTCTGATGCTCCTCTGAGGCTCCTCTGAGGCTCCTCTGAGGCTCCTCTGAGGCTCCTCTGATGCTCCTCTGATGCTCCTCTGATTCTCCTCTGAGGCTCCTCTGATGCTCCTCTGAAGCTCCTCTGATGCTCCTGTGATGCTCCTCTGATGCTCCTCTGATCCTCCTCTGATGCTCCACTGATGCTCCTCTGATGCTCCTCTGATGCTCCTCTGATGCTCCTCTGATGCTCCTCTGATGCTCCTCTGATCCTCCTCTGATGCTCCTCTGATGCTCCTCTGATGCCTCTCTGATGCTCCTCTGATGCTCCTCTGATGCTCCACTGATGCTCCTCTGATCCTCCTCTGATCCTCCTCTGATGTTCCTCTGATGCTCCTCTGATGCTCCTCTGATGCTCCTCTGATGCTCCTCTGATCCTCCTCTGATGCTCCTCTGATGCTCCTCTGATGCTCCTCTGATGCTCCTCTGAAGCTCCTCTGATGCTCCTCTGATGCTCCTCTGATGCTCCTCTGATGCTCCTCTGATGCTCCTCTGATGCTCCTGTGATGCTCCTCTGCTGCTCCTCTGATGCTCATCTGATTCTCCTCTGATGCTCCTCTGATGCTCCTCTGATGCTCCTCTGATCCTCCTCTGATCCTCCTCTGATGCTCCTCTGATGCTCCTCTGATGCTCCTCTGATGCTCCTCTGATGCTCCTCTGATGCTCCTCTGAGGCTCCTCTGATGCTCCTCTGATGCTCCTCTGATGCTCCTCTGATGCTCCTCTGATGCTCCTCTGATGCTCCTGTGATGCTCCTCTGATGCTCCTCTGCTGCTCCTCTGATGCTCATCTGATGCTCCTCTGATTCTCCTCTGATGCTCCTCTGATGCTCCTCTGATGCTGTCTGATGCTCCTCTGATGCTCCTCTGATGCTCCTCTGATGCTCCTCTGATGCTCCTCTGATGCTCCTCTGATGCTCCACTGATGCTCCTCTGCTGCTCCTCTGATGCTCATCTGATGCTCCTCTGATGCTCCTCTGATGCTCCTCTGATGCTCCTCTGATGCTCTTCTTATGCTCCTCTGAACCTCCTCTGATCCTCCTCTGATGCTCCTCTGATGCTCCTCTGATGCTCCTCTGATGCTCCTCTGATGCTCCTCTGATGCTACACTGATGCTACTCTGATGCTCCTCTGATGCTCCTCTGATGCTCCTCTGATGCTCCTCTGATGCTCCTCTGATGCTCCTCTGATCTCCTCTGATCCTCCTCTGATGCTCCTCTGATGCTCCTTTGATGCTCCTCTGATGCTCCTCTGATGCTCCTCAGAGGCTCCTCTGATGCTCCTCTGATGCTCCTCTGATGCTCATCTGATGCTCCTCTGATGCTCCTCTGATGCTCCTCTGATGCTCCTCTGATGCTCCTGTGATCCTCCTCTGATGCTCCTCTAATGCTCCTCTGATGCTCCTCTGATCCTCCTCTGATGCTCCTCTGATGCTCCTCTGATGCTCCTCTGATCCTCCTCTGATGCTCCTCTGATGCTCCACTGATGCTCCTCTGATCCTCCTCTGATGCACCTCTGATGCTCCTCTGATGCTCCTCTGATGCTCCTCTGATGCTCCTCTGATGCTCCTCTGATGCTCCTCTGATGCTCCACTGATGCTCCTCTGATGCTCCACTGATGCTCCTCTGATGCTCCTCTGATGCTCCTCTGATGCTCCTCTGATGCTCCTCTGATGCTCCTCTGATGCTCCTCTGATGCTCCTCTGATGCTCCTACTCCTACTCCTGCTCCTCTGATGCTCCTCTGATGACCTCAGATGCTCCTCTGATGCTCCTCTGATGCTCCTGCTCCTGCTCCTGCTCCTGCTCCTGCTCCTGCTCCTGCTCCTGCTCCTGCTCCTGCTCCTGCTCCTGCTCCTGCTCCTGCTCCTGCTCCTGCTCCTGCTCCTGCTCCTGCTCCTGCTCCTGCTCCTGCTCCTGCTCCTGCTAATGCTCCTGCTCCTGCTCCTGCTCCTGCTCCTGCTCCTCTGATGCTCCTCTGATGCTCCTGCTCCTGCACCTGCTCCTGCTCCTGCTCCTGCTCCTGCTCCTGCTCCTGCTCCTGCTCCTCTGATGCTCCTCTGATGTTCCTCTGATGCTCCTCTGATGCTCCTCTGATGCTCCACTGATGCTCCTCTGATGCTCCTCTGATGCTCCTCTGATGCTCCTCTGATGCTCCTCTGATGCTCTTCTGATGCTCCTCTGATGCTCCTCTGATGCTCCTCTGATGCTCCAATGATGCACCTCTGATGCTCCTGTGATGCTCCTGTGATGCTCCTGTGATGCTCCTCTGATGCTCCTCTGATGCTCCTCTGATGCTCCTCTGATGCTGCTCTGATGCTCCTCTGATCCTCCTCTGATCCTCCTCTGATGCTCCTCTGATGCTCCTCTGATGCTCCTCTGATGCTCCTCTGATGCTCCTCTGATGCTCCTCTGATGCTCCTCTGAGGCTCCTCTGAGGCTCCTCTGAGGCTCCTCTGAGGCTCCTCTGATGCTCCTCTGATGCTCCTCTGATTCTCCTCTGAGGCTCCTCTGATGCTCCTCTGATGCTCCTCTGATGCTCCTGTGATGCTCCTCTGATGCTCCTCTGATCCTCCTCTGATGCTCCACTGATGCTCCACTGATGCTCCTCTGATGCTCCTCTGATGCTCCTCTGATGCTCCTCTGATGCTCCTCTGATCCTCCTCTGATGCTCCTCTGATGCCTCTCTGATGCTCCTCTGATGCTCCTCTGATGCTCCTCTGATGCTCCTCTGATGCTACTCTGATGCTCCTCTGATGCTCCTCTGATGCTCCTCTCATGCTCCTCTGATGCTCCTCATATCCTCCTCTGATGCTCCTCTGATGCTCCTCTGATGCTCTTCTGATGCTCCTCTGATGCTCCTCTGATGCTCCTCTGAGGCTCCTCTGATGCTCCTCTGATGCTCCTCTGATGCTCCTCTGATGCTCCTCTGATTATCCTGTGATGCTCCTCTGATGCTCCTGTGATCCTCCTCTGATGCTCCTCTGCTGCTCCTCTGATGCTCCTCTGATGCTCCTCTGATGCTCCTCTGATGCTCCTCTGAGGCTCCTCTGATGCTCCTCTGATGCTCCTCTGATCCTCCTCTGATGCTCCTCTGATGCTCCTCTGATGCTCCTCTGATTCTCCTCTGATGCTCCTCTTATGCTCCTCTGATGCTCCTCTGATGCTCCTCTGATCCTCCTCTGATGCTCCTCTGATGCTCCTCTGATGCTCCTCTGATGCTCCTCTGATCCTCCTCTGATGCTCCTCTGATGCTCCTCTGATGCTCCTGTGATGCTCCTCTGATGCTCATCTGATGCTCCTCTGCTGTTCCTCTGATGCTCCACTGATGCTCCAATGATGCTCCTCTGATGCTCCTGTGATGCTCCTCTGATGCTCCTCTGATGCTCCTGTGATGCTCCTCTGATGCTCATCTGATGCTCCTCGCTGTTCCTCTGATGCTCCTCTGATGCTCCTCTGATGCTCCTCTGATGCTCCTCTGAGGCTCCTCTGATGCTCCTCTGATGCTCCTCTGATGCTCCTCTGATGCTCCTCTGATGCTCCTCTGATGCTCCTCTGATGCTCCTCTGATGCTCCTCTGATGCTCCTCTGATGCTCCTGTGATCCTCCTCTGATGCTCCTCTGCTGCTCCTCTGATGCTCCTCTGAGGCTCCTCTGATGCACCTCTGATGCTCCTCTGATCCTCCTCTGATGCTCGTCTGATGCTCCTCTGATGCTCCTCTGATGCTCCTCTGATGCTCCTCTGATGCTCCTCTGATGCTCCTCTGAGGCTCCTCTGATGCTCCTCTGATGCTCCTCTGATCCTCCTCTGATGCTCCTCTGATGCTCCTCTGATGCTCCTCTGATGCTCCTCTGATGCTCCTCTGAAGCTCCTCTGATGCTCCTCTGAAGCTCCTCTGATGCTCCTCTGATGCTCCTCTGATGCTCCTCTGATGCTCCTCTGATGCTCCTCTGATCCTCCTCTGATGCTCCTCTGATGCTCCTCTGATGCTCCTCTGATGCTCCTCTGATGCTCCTCCTATGATCCTCTGATGCTCCTGCTCCTGCTCCTGCTCCTGCTCCTGCTCATGCTCCTGCTCCTGCTCCTGCTCCTGCTCCTGCTCATCTGATGCTCCTCTGATGCTCCTGCTCCTGCTCCTGCTCCTGCTCCTGCTCCTGCTCCTGCTCCTGCTCCTGCTCCTGCTCCTGCTCCTGCTCCTCTGATGCTCCTCTGATGCTCCTCTGATGCTCCTCTGATGTTCCTCTGATGCTCCTCTGATGCTCCACTGATGCTCCTCTGATGCTCCTCTGATGCTCCTCTGATGCTCCTCTAATGCTCCTCTGATGCTCCTCTGTTGCTCCTCTGATGCTCCCCTGATGCTCCTCTGATGCTCCTCTGATGCTCCACTGATGCTCTTCTGATGCTCCTCTGATGCTCCTCTGATGCTCCTCTGATGCTCCTCTGATGCTCCTCTGATGCTCCTGTGATCCTCCTCTGATGCTCCTGTGCTGCTCCTCTGATGCTCCTCTGATGCTCCTCTGATGCTCCTCTGAGGCTCCTCTGATGCTCCTCTGATGCTCCTCTGATGCTCCTGCTCCTGCTCCTGCTCCTGCTCCTGCTCCTGCTCCTGCTCCTGCTCCTGCTCCTGCTCCTGCTCCTGCTCCTGCTCCTGCTCCTGCTCCTGCTCCTGCTCCTGCTCCTGCTCCTGCTCCTGCTCCTGCTCCTGCTCCTGCTCCTGCTCCTGCTCCTGCTCCTGCTCCTGCTCCTGCTCCTGCTCCTGTTCCTGCTCCTGCTCCTGCACCTCTGATGCTCCTCTGATGCACCTCTGATGCTCCTCTGATGCTCCTCTGATACTCCTCTGATGCTCCTCAGATGCTCCTCTGATGCTCCTCTGATGCTCCTCCGATGCTCCTCTGATACTCCTCTGATGCTCCTCAGATGCTCCTCCGATGCTCCTCTGATGCTCCTCTGATGCTCCTCTGATGCTCCTCTGATGCACCTCTGATGCTCCTCTGATGCTCCTCTGATGCTCCTCTGATACTCCTCTGATGCTCCTCAGATGCTCCTCTGATGCTCCTCTGATACTCCTCTGATGCTCCTCAGATGCTCCTATGATGCTCCTCTGATGCTCCTCTGATGCTCCTCTGATGCTCCTCTGATCCTCCTCTGATGCTCTTCTGATGCTCCTCTGATGCTCCTCTGATGCTCCTCTGATGCTCCTCTGATGCTCCTCTGATCCTCCTCTGATGCTCCTCTGATGCTCCTCTGATGCTCCTCTGATGCTCCTCTGATGCTCCTCTGATGCTCCTCTGATGCTCCTCTGATGCTCCTCTGATCCTCCTCTGATCCTCCTCTGATGCTCCACTGATGCTCCTCTGATGCTCCTCTGATGCTCCTCTGATGCTCCTGCTCCTGCTCCTGCTCCTGCTCCTGCTCCTGCTCCTGCTCCTGCTCCTGCTCCTGCTCCTCTGATGCTCCTCTGATGCTCATCGGATGCTCCTCTGATGCTCCTCTGATGCTCCTCTGATGCTCCTCTGATGCTCCTCTGATGCTCCTCTGATCCTCCTCTGATGCTCCACTGATGCTCCTCTGATGCTCCACTGATGCTCCTCTGATGCTCCTCTGATGCTCCTCTGATGCTCCTCTGATGCTCCTCTGATGCTCCTCTGACGCTCCTCTGATGCTCCTCTGATGCTCCTCTGATGCTCCTGCTCCTGCTCCTGCTCCTCTGATGCTCCTCTGATGCTCCTCTGATACTCCTCTGATGCTCCTCAGATGCTCCTCCGATGCTCCTCTGATGCTCCTCTGATGCTCCTCTGATGCTCCTCTGATGCACCTCTGATGCTCCTCTGATGCACCTCTGATGCTCCTCTGATGCTCCTCTGATACTCCTCTGATGCTCCTCAGATGCACCTCTGATGCTCCTCTGATACTCCTCTGATGCTCCTCAGATGCTCCTCTGATGCTCCTCTGATGCTCCTCTGATGCTCCTCTGATACTCCTCTGATGCTCCTCAGATGCTCCTCTGATGCTCCTCTGATACTCCTCTGATGCTCCTCAGATGCTCCTCTGATGCTCCTCTGATGCTCCTCTGATGCTCCTCTGATGCTCCTCTGATGCTCCTCTGATCCTCCTCTGATGCTCCTCTGATGCTCCTCTGATGCTCCTCTGATGCTCCTCTGATGCTCCTCTGATGCTCCTCTGATGCTCCTCTGATCCTCCTCTGATCCTCCTCTGATGCTCCACTGATGCTCCTCTGATGCTCCTCTGATGCTCCTCTGATGCTCCTCTGATGCTCCTGCTCCTGCTCCTGCTCCTGCTCCTGCTCCTGCTCCTGCTCCTGCTCCTGCTCCTGCTCCTCTGATGCTCCTCTGATGCTCCTCTGATGCTCCTCTGATGCTCCTCTGATGCTCCTCTGATGCTCCTCTGATGCTCCTCTTATGCTCCTCTGATCCTCCTCTGATGCTCCACTGATGCTCCTCTGATGCTCCACTGATGCTCCTCTGATGCTCCTCTGATGCTCCTCTGATGCTCCTCTGATGCTCCTCTGATGCTCCTCTGACGCTCCTCTGATGCTCCTCTGATGCTCCTCTGATGCTCCTGCTCCTGCTCCTGCTCCTCTGATGCTCCTCTGATGACCTCTGATGCTCCTGCTCCTGCTCCTGCTCCTGCTCCTGCTCCTGTTCCTCTGATGCTCCTCTGATGCTCCTCTGATCCTCCTCTGATGCTCCTCTGATGCTCCTCTGATGCTCCTCTGATGCTCCTCTGAGGCTCCTCTGATGCTCCTCTGATGCTCCTCTGATGCTCCTCTGATGCTCCTCTGATGCTCCTCTGATGCTCCTGTGATGCTCCTCTGATGCTCCACTGATGCTCCTCTGATGCTCCTGTGATGCTCCTCTGATGCTCCTCTGCTGCTCCTCTGATGCTGATCTGATTCTCCTCTGATGCTCCTCTGATGCTCCTCTGATGCTCCTCTGATGCTCCTCTGGTGCTCCTCTGATCCTCCTCTGATGCTCCTCTGATGCTCCTCTGATGCTCCTCTGATGCTCCTCTGAGGCTCCTCTGATGCTCCTCTGATGCTCCTCTGATGCTCCTCTGATGCTCCTCTGATGCTCCTCTGATACTCCTCTGATGCTCCTCTGATGCTCCTGTGATGCTCCTCTGATGCTCCTCTGCTGCTCCTCTGATGCTCATCTGATGCTCCTCTGATTCTCCTCTGATGCTCCTCTGATGCTCCTCTGATGCTCCTCTGATGCTCCTCTGATCCACCTCTGATGCTCCTCTGATGCTCCTCTGATGCTCCTCTGATGCTCCTGTGATGCTCCTCTGATGCTCCTCTGCTGCTCCTCTGATGCTCAACTGATGCTCCTCTGATTCTCCTCTGATGCTCCTCTGATGCTCCTCTGATGCTCCTCTTATGCTCCTCTCATCCTCCCCTGATGCTCCTCTGATGCTCCTCTGATGCTCCTCTGATGCTCCTCTGATGCTCCTCTGATGCTACTCTGATGCTACTCTGATGCTCCTCTGATGCTCCTCTGATGCTCCTCTGATGCTCCTCTGATGCTCCTCTGATGCTCCTCTGATGCTCCTCTGATCCTCCTCTGCTGCTCCTCTGATGCTCCTCTGATGCTCCTCTGATGCTCCTCTGATGATCCTGTGATGCTCCTCTGATGCTCCTGTGATCCTCCTCTGATGCTCCTCTGCTGCTCCTCTGATGCTCCTCTGATGCTCCTCTGATGCTCCTCTGATGCTCCTCTGAGGCTCCTCTGATGCTCCTCTGATGCTCCTCTGATCCTCATCTGATGCTCCTCTGATGCTCCTCTGATGCTCCTCTGATGCTCCTCTGATACTCCTCTGATGCTCCTCTGATGCTCCTCTGATGCTCCTCTGATGCTCCTCTGATGCTCCTCTGATGCTCCTCTGATGCTCCAATGATGCTCCTCTGATGCTCCTGTGATGCTCCTCTGATGCTCCTCTGATGCTCCTGTGATGCTCCTCTGATGCTCATCTGATGCTCCTCTGCTGTTCCTCTCATGCTCCACTGATGCTCCAATGATGCTCCTGTGATGCTCCTGTGATGCTCCTCTGATGCTCCTCTGATGCTCCTGTGATGCTCCTCTGATGCTCATCTGATGCTCCTCGCTGTTCCTCTGATGCTCCTCTGATGCTCCTCTGATGCTCCTCTGATGCTCCTCTGAGGCTCCTCTGATGCTCCTCTGATGCTCCTCTGATGCTCCTCTGATGCTCCTCTGATGCTCCTCTGATGCTCCTCTGATGCTCCTCTGATGCTCCTCTGATGCTCCTGTGATCCTCCTCTGATGCTCCTCTGCTGCTCCTCTGATGCTCCTCTGAGGCTCATCTGATGCACCTCTGATGCTCCTCTGATCCTCCTCTGATGCTCGTCTTATGCTCCTCTGATGCTCCTCTGATTCTCCTCTGATGCTCCTCTGATTCTCCTCTGATGCTCCTCTGAGGCTCCTCTGATGCTCCTCTGATGCTCCTCTGATCCTCCTCTGATGCTCCTCTGATGCTCCTCTGATGCTCCTCTGATGCTCCTCTGATGCTCCTCTGAAGCTCCTCTGATGCTCCTCTGAAGCTCCTCTGATGCTCCTCTGATGCTCCTCTGATGCTCCTCTGATGCTCCTCTGATGCTCCTCTGATCCTCCTCTGATGCTCCTCTGATGCTCCTCTGATGCTCCTCTGATGCTCCTCTGATGCTCCTCTGATGCTCCTCTGATGCTCCTCCTATGATCCTCTGATGCTCCTGCTCCTGCTCCTGCTCCTGCTCCTGCTCATGCTCCTGCTCCTGCTCCTGCTCCTGCTCCTGCTCATCTGATGCTGCTCTGATGCTCCTGCTCCTGCTCCTGCTCCTGCTCCTGCTCCTGCTCCTGCTCCTGCTCCTGCTCCTGCTCCTCTGATGCTCCTCTGATGCTCCTCTGATGCTCCTCTGATGTTCCTCTGATGCTCCTCTGATGCTCCACTGATGCTCCTCTGATGCTCCTCTGATGCTCCTCTGATGCTCCTCTGATGCTCCTCTGATGCTCCTCTGTTGCTCCTCTGATGCTCCCCTGATGCTCCTCTGATGCTCCTCTGATGCTCCTCTGATGATCCTGTGATGCTCCTCTGATGCTCCTGTGATCCTCCTCTGATGCTCCTGTGCTGCTCCTCTGATGCTCCTCTGATGCTCCTCTGATGCTCCTCTGAGGCTCCTCTGATGCTCCTCTGATGCTCCTCTGATGCTCCTGCTCCTGCTCCTGCTCCTGCTCCTGCTCCTGCTCCTGCTCCTGCTCCTGCTCCTGCTCCTGCTCCTGCACCTGCTCCTGCTCCTGCTCCTGCTCCTGCTCCTGCTCCTGCTCCTGCTCCTGCTCCTGCTCCTGCTCCTGCTCCTGCTCCTGCTCCTGCTCCTGCTCCTGCTCCTGTTCCTGCTCCTGCTCCTGCACCTCTGATGCTCCTCTGATGCACCTCTGATGCTCCTCTGATGCTCCTCTGATACTCCTCTGATGCTCCTCAGATGCTCCACTGATGCTCCTCTGATGCTCCTCCGATGCTCCTCTGATACTCCTCTGATGCTCCTCAGATGCTCCTCCGATGCTCCTCTGATGCTCCTCTGATGCTCCTCTGATGCTCCTCTGATGCACCTCTGATGCTCCTCTGATGCTCCTCTGATGCTCCTCTGATACTCCTCTGATGCTCCTCAGATGCTCCTCTGATGCTCCTCTGATACTCCTCTGATGCTCCTCAGATGCTCCTATGATGCTCCTCTGATGCTCCTCTGATGCTCCTCTGATGCTCCTCTGATCCTCCTCTGATGCTCTTCTGATGCTCCTCTGATGCTCCTCTGATGCTCCTCTGATGCTCCTCTGATGCTCCTCTGATCCTCCTCTGATGCTCCTCTGATGCTCCTCTGATGCTCCTCTGATGCTCCTCTGATGCTCCTCTGATGCTCCTCTGATGCTCCTCTGATGCTCCTCTGATCCTCCTCTGATCCTCCTCTGATGCTCCACTGATGCTCCTCTGATGCTCCTCTGATGCTCCTCTGATGCTCCTGCTCCTGCTCCTGCTCCTGCTCCTGCTCCTGCTCCTGCTCCTGCTCCTGCTCCTGCTCCTGCTCCTCTGATGCTCCTCTGATGCTCATCGGATGCTCCTCTGATGCTCCTCTGATGCTCCTCTGATGCTCCTCTGATGCTCCTCTGATGCTCCTCTGATCCTCCTCTGATGCTCCACTGATGCTCCTCTGATGCTCCACTGATGCTCCTCTGATGCTCCTCTGATGCTCCTCTGATGCTCCTCTGATGCTCCTCTGATGCTCCTCTGACGCTCCTCTGATGCTCCTCTGATGCTCCTCTGATGCTCCTGCTCCTGCTCCTGCTCCTCTGATGCTCCTCTGATGCTCCTCTGATACTCCTCTGATGCTCCTCAGATGCTCCTCCGATGCTCCTCTGATGCTCCTCTGATGCTCCTCTGATGCTCCTCTGATGCACCTCTGATGCTCCTCTGATGCACCTCTGATGCTCCTCTGATGCTCCTCTGATACTCCTCTGATGCTCCTCAGATGCACCTCTGATGCTCCTCTGATACTCCTCTGATGCTCCTCAGATGCTCCTCTGATGCTCCTCTGATGCTCCTCTGATGCTCCTCTGATACTCCTCTGATGCTCCTCAGATGCTCCTCTGATGCTCCTCTGATACTCCTCTGATGCTCCTCAGATGCTCCTCTGATGCTCCTCTGATGCTCCTCTGATGCTCCTCTGATGCTCCTCTGATGCTCCTCTGATCCTCCTCTGATGCTCCTCTGATGCTCCTCTGATGCTCCTCTGATGCTCCTCTGATGCTCCTCTGATGCTCCTCTGATGCTCCTCTGATCCTCCTCTGATCCTCCTCTGATGCTCCACTGATGCTCCTCTGATGCTCCTCTGATGCTCCTCTGATGCTCCTCTGATGCTCCTGCTCCTGCTCCTGCTCCTGCTCCTGCTCCTGCTCCTGCTCCTGCTCCTGCTCCTGCTCCTCTGATGCTCCTCTGATGCTCCTCTGATGCTCCTCTGATGCTCCTCTGATGCTCCTCTGATGCTCCTCTGATGCTCCTCTTATGCTCCTCTGATCCTCCTCTGATGCTCCACTGATGCTCCTCTGATGCTCCACTGATGCTCCTCTGATGCTCCTCTGATGCTCCTCTGATGCTCCTCTGATGCTCCTCTGATGCTCCTCTGACGCTCCTCTGATGCTCCTCTGATGCTCCTCTGATGCTCCTGCTCCTGCTCCTGCTCCTCTGATGCTCCTCTGATGACCTCTGATGCTCCTGCTCCTGCTCCTGCTCCTGCTCCTGCTCCTGCTCCTCTGATGCTCCTCTGATGCTCCTCTGATCCTCCTCTGATGCTCCTCTGATGCTCCTCTGATGCTCCTCTGATGCTCCTCTGAGGCTCCTCTGATGCTCCTCTGATGCTCCTCTGATGCTCCTCTGATGCTCCTCTGATGCTCCTCTGATGCTCCTGTGATGCTCCTCTGATGCTCCACTGATGCTCCTCTGATGCTCCTGTGATGCTCCTCTGATGCTCCTCTGCTGCTCCTCTGATGCTGATCTGATTCTCCTCTGATGCTCCTCTGATGCTCCTCTGATGCTCCTCTGATGCTCCTCTGGTGCTCCTCTGATCCTCCTCTGATGCTCCTCTGATGCTCCTCTGATGCTCCTCTGATGCTCCTCTGAGGCTCCTCTGATGCTCCTCTGATGCTCCTCTGATGCTCCTCTGATGCTCCTCTGATGCTCCTCTGATACTCCTCTGATGCTCCTCTGATGCTCCTGTGATGCTCCTCTGATGCTCCTCTGCTGCTCCTCTGATGCTCATCTGATGCTCCTCTGATTCTCCTCTGATGCTCCTCTGATGCTCCTCTGATGCTCCTCTGATGCTCCTCTGCTGCTCCTCTGATGCTCCTCTGATGCTCCTCTGATGCTCCTCTGATGCTCCTCTGATGCTCCTGCTCCTGCTCCTGCTCCTGCTCCTGCTCCTGCTCCTGCTCCTGCTCCTGCTCCTGCTCCTCTGATGCTCCTCTGATCCTCCTCTGATGCTCCTCTGATGCTCCTCTGATGCTCCTCTGATGCTCCTCTGATGCTCCTCTGAAGCTCCTCTGATGCTCCTCTGAAGCTCCTCTGATGCTCCTCTGATGCTCCTCTGATGCTCCTCTGATGCTCCTCTGATGCTCCTCTGATCCTCCTCTGATGCTCCTCTGATGCTCCTCTGATGCTACTCTGATGCTCCTCTGATGCTCCTCTGATGCTCCTCCTATGATCCTCTGATGCTCCTGCTCCTGCTCCTGCTCCTGCTCCTGCTCATGCTCCTGCTCCTGCTCCTGCTCCTGCTCCTGCTCATCTGATGCTGCTCTGATGCTCCTGCTCCTGCTCCTGCTCCTGCTCCTGCTCCTGCTCCTGCTCCTGCTCCTGCTCCTGCTCCTCTGATGCTCCTCTGATGCTCCTCTGATGCTCCTCTGATGTTCCTCTGATGCTCCTCTGATGCTCCACTGATGCTCCTCTGATGCTCCTCTGATGCTCCTCTGATGCTCCTCTGATGCTCCTCTGATGCTCCTCTGTTGCTCCTCTGATGCTCCCCTGATGCTCCTCTGATGCTCCTCTGATGCTCCACTGATGCTCTTCTGATGCTCCTCTGATGCTCCTCTGATGCTCCTCTGATGCTCCTCTGATGCTCCTCTGAGGCTCCTCTGAGGCTCCACTGAGGCTCCTCTGATGCTCCTCTGATGCTCCTCTGATGCTCCTCTGATGCTCCTCTGATGCTCCTCTGATGCTCCTCTGAGGCTCCTCTGATGCTCCTCTGATGCTCCTCTGATGCTCCTCTGATGCTCTTCTGAGGCTCCTCTGATGCTCCTCTGATGCTCCTCTGATGCTCCTCTGATGCTCCTCTGATCCTCCTCTGATGCTCCTCTGATGCTCCTCTGATGCTCATCTGATGCTCCTCTTATACTCCTCTGATGCTCCTCTGAGGCTCCTCTGATGCTCCTCTGATGCTCCACTGATGCTCCTCTGATGCTCCTCTGATGCTCCTCTGATGCTCCTGTGATCCTCCTCTGATGCTCCTGTGCTGCTCCTCTGATGCTCCTCTGATGCTCCTCTGATGCTCCTCTGAGGCTCCTCTGATGCTCCTCTGATGCTCCTCTGATGCTCCTGCTCCTGCTCCTGCTCCTGCTCCTGCTCCTGCTCCTGCTCCTGCTCCTGCTCCTGCTCCTGCTCCTGCTCCTGCTCCTGCTCCTGCTCCTGCTCCTGCTCCTGCTCCTGCTCCTGCTCCTGCTCCTGCTCCTGCTCCTGCTCCTGCTCCTGCTCCTGTTCCTGCTCCTGCTCCTGCTCCTGCACCTCTGATGCTCCTCTGATGCACCTCTGATGCTCCTCTGATGCTCCTCTGATACTCCTCTGATGCACCTCAGATGCTCCTCTGATGTTCCTCTGATGCTCCTCTGATGCTCCTCTGATACTCCTCTGATGCTCCTCAGATGCTCCTCCGATGCTCCTCTGATGCTCCTCTGATGCTCCTCTGATGCTCCTCTGATGCACCTCTGATGCTCCTCTGATGCACCTCTGATGCTCCTCTGATGCTCCTCTGATACTCCTCTGATGCTCCTCAGATGCTCCTCTGATGCTCCTCTGATACTCCTCTGATGCTCCTCAGATGCTCCTCTGATGCTCCTCTGATGCTCCTCTGATGCTCCTCTGATGCTCCTCTGATGCTCCTCTGATCCTCCTCTGATGCTCCTCTGATGCTCCTCTGATGCTCCTCTGATGCTCCTCTGATGCTCCTCTGATGCTCCTCTGATGCTCCTCTGATCCTCCTCTGATGCTCCTCTGATGCTCCTCTGATGCTCCTCTGATGCTCCTCTGATGCTCCTCTGATGCTCCTCTGATGCTCCTCTGATCCTCCTCTGATCCTCCTCTGATGCTCCACTGATGCTCCTCTGATGCTCCTCTGATGCTCCTCTGATGCTCCTCTGATGCTCCTGCTCCTGCTCCTGCTCCTGCTCCTGCTCCTGCTCCTGCTCCTGCTCCTGCTCCTGCTCCTGCTCCTCTGATGCTCCTCTGATGCTCCTCTGATGCTCCTCTGATGCTCCTCTGATGCTCCTCTGATGCTCCTCTGATCCTCCTCTGATGCTCCACTGATGCTCCTCTGATGCTCCACTGATGCTCCTCTGATGCTCCTCTGATGCTCCTCTGATGCTCCTCTGATGCTCCTCTGATGCTCCTCTGACGCTCCTCTGATGCTCCTCTGATGCTCATCTGATGCTCCTGCTCCTGCTCCTGCTCCTCTGATGCTCCTCTGATGACCTCTGATGCTCCTGCTCCTGCTCCTGCTCCTGCTCCTGCACCTGCTCCTCTGATGCTCCTCTGATGCTCCTCTGATCCTCCTCTGATGCTCCTCTGATGCTCCTCTGATGCTCCTCTGATGCTCCTCTGAGGCTCCTCTGATGCTCCTCTGATGCTCCTCCGATGCTCCTCTGATACTCCTCCGATGCTCCTCAGATGCTCCTCCGATGCTCCTCTGATGCTCCTCTGATGCTCCTCTGATGCACCTCTGATGCTCCTCTGATGCACCTCTGATGCTCCTCTGATGCTCCTCTGATACTCCTCTGATGCTCCTCAGATGCTCCTCTGATGCTCCTCTGATACTCCTCTGATGCTCCTCAGATGCTCCTCTGATGCTCCTCTGATGCTCCTCTGATGCTCCTCTGATGCTCCTCTGATCCTCCTCTGATGCTCCTCTGATGCTCCTCTGATGCTCCTCTGATGCTCCTCTGATGCTCCTCTGATGCTCCTCTGATCCTCCTCTGATGCTCCTCTGATGCTCCTCTGATGCTCCTCTGATGCTCCTCTGATGCTCCTCTGATGCTCCTCTGATGCTCCTCTGATCCTCCTCTGATCCTCCTCTGATGCTCCACTGATGCTCCTCTGATGCTCCTCTGATGCTCCTCTGATGCTCCTCTGATGCTCCTGCTCCTGCTCCTGCTCCTGCTCCTGCTCCTGCTCCTGCTTCTGCTCCTGCTCCTGCTCCTCTGATGCTCCTCTGATGCTCCTCGGCTGCTCCTCTGAAGCTCCTCTGATGCTCCTCTGATGCTCCTCTGATGCTCCTCTGATGCTCCTCTGATCCTCCTCTAATGCTCCACTGATGCTCATCTGATGCTCCACTGATGCTCCTCTGATGCTCCTCTGATGCTCCTCTGATGCTCCTCTGATGCTCCTCTGATGCTCCTCTGATGCTCCTCTGATGCTCCTGCTCCTGCTCCTGCTCCTCTGATGCTCCTCTGATCCTCCTCTGATGCTCCTCTGATGCTCCTCTGATGCTCCTGTGATGCTCCTCTGATGCTCCTGTGATGCTCCTCTGCTGTTCCTCTGATGTTCCTCTGATGCTCCTCTGATGCTCCTCTGATGCTCCTCTGATGCTCCTCTATGGCTCCTCTGATGCTCCTCTGATGCTCCTCTGATCCTCCTCTGATGCTCCTCTGATACTCCTCTGATGCTCCTCTGATGCTCCTCTGATGCTCCTATGATGCTCCTCTGATGCTCCTCTGATGCTCCTCTGATGCTCCTCTGATGCTCCTCTGATGCTCCTCTGATGCTCCTCTGATGCTCCTCTGATCCTCCTCTGATGCTCCTCTGATGCTCCTCTGATGCTCCTCTGATGCTCCTCTGATGCTCCTCTGATGCTCCTGCTCCTGCTCCTGCTCCTGCTCCTGCTCCTGCTCCTGCTCCTGCTCCTGCTCCTGCTCCTGCTCCTGCTCCTGCTCCTGCTCCTGCTCCTGCTCCTGTTCCTGCTCCTGCTGCTGTTCCTGCTCCTGCACCTCTGATGCTCCTCTGATGCACCTCTGATGCTCTCCTGATGCTCCTCTGATACTCCTCTGATGCTCCTTAGATGCTCCTCTGATGCTCCTCTGATGCTCCTCTGATGCCTCTGTGATGCTCCTCTGATGCTCCTCTGATTCTCCTCTGATGCTCCGCTGATGCTCCTCTGATGCTCCTCTGATGCTCCTCTGATGATCCTCTGATCCTCCTCTGATGCTCCACTGATGCTCCTCTGATGCTCCTGTGATGCTCCTGTAATGCTCTTCTGATTCTCCTCTGATGCTCCTCTGATGCTCCTCTGATGCTCCTCTGATGCTCCTCTGATGCTCCTCTGATGCTCCTCTGATGCTCCTCTGATGTTCCTCTGATGCTCCTCTGATGCTCCTTTGATGCTCCTGCTCCTGCTCCTGCTCCTGCTCCTGCTCCTGCTCCTGCTCCTGCTCCTGCTCCTGCTCCTGCTCCTGCTCCTGCTCCTGCTCCTGCTCCTGCTCCTGCTCCTGCCCCTGCTCCTGCTCCTGCTCCTGCTCCTGCTCCTGCTCCTGCTCCTGCTCCGGCTCCTGCTCCGGCTCCTGCTCCGGCTCCTGCTCCTGCACCTCTGATGCTCCTGCTCCTGCTCGATGCTCCTCTGATGCACCTCTGATGCTCCTCTGATGCTCCTCTGATGCTCCACTGATGCTCCTCAGATGCTCCTCTGATGCACCTCTGATGCTCCTCTGATGCTCCTATGATGCTCCTCTGATGCTCCTCAGATGCTCCTCTGATGCACCTCTGATGCTCCTCTGATGCTCCTCTGATGCTCCTCTGATGCTCCTCTGTTGCTCCTCTGATGCTCCTCTGATGCTCCTCTGATGCTCCAATGATGCTCCAATGATGCTCCACTGATGCTCCTGTGATGCTCCTCTGATGCTCCTCTGATGCTCCTCTGATGCTCCTCTGATGCTCCTCTGATGCTCCTCTGATGCTCCTCTGATGCTCCTCTGATACTCCTCTGATGCTCCTCTGAGGCTCCTCTGATGCTCCTCTGATGCTCCACTGATGCTCCTCTGATGCTCCTCTGATTCCCGGCCTCTGATGCTCCTGTGATGCTCCTCTGATGCTCCTCAGATGCTCCTCTGATGCACCTCTGATGCTCCTCTGATGCTCCTCTGATGCTCCTCTGATGCTCCTCTGTTGCTCCTCTGATGATCCTCTGATGCTCCTCTGATGCTCCAATGATGCTCCTCAGATGCTCCTCTGATGCTCCTCTGTGATGCTCCTCTGATGCTCCTCTGATTCTCCTCTGATGCTCCCATGATGCTCCTCTGATGCTCCTCTGATGCTCCTCTGATGCTCCTCTGATGCTCCTCTGTTGCTCCTCTGATGCTC
This sequence comes from Narcine bancroftii, assembly GCF_036971445.1. Lineage (NCBI taxonomy): Eukaryota > Metazoa > Chordata > Chondrichthyes > Torpediniformes > Narcinidae > Narcine > Narcine bancroftii. Next base: position 401,101 of record NW_027211886.1, read on the forward strand.
CTCTGATGCTCCTCTGATGCTCCAATGATGCTCCAATGATGCTCCACTGATGCTCCTGTGATGCTCCTCTGATGCTCCTCTGATGCTCCTCTGATGCTCCTCTGATGCTCCTCTGAGGCTCCTCTGATGCTCCTCTGATGCTCCTCTGATGCTCCAATGATGCTCCAATGATGCTCCACTTATGCTCCTGTGATGCTCCTCTGATGCTCCTCTGATGCTCCTCTGATGCTCCTCTGATGCTCCTCTGATGCACCTCTGATGCTCCTCTGATGCTCCTCTGATGCTCATCTGATGCTCCTCTGATACTCCTCTGATGCTCCTCTGAGGCTCCTCTGATGCTCCTCTGATGCTCCTCTGATGCTCCTCTGTTGCTCCTCTGATGCTCCTCTGATGCTCCTCTGATGCTCCAATGATGCTCCAATGATGCTCCACTGATGCTCCTGTGATGCTCCTCTGATGCTCCTCTGATGCTCCTCTGATGCTCCTCTGATGCTCCTCTGATGCTCCTCTGATGCTCCTCTGTTGCTCCTCTGATGCTCCTCTGATGCTCCTCTGATGCTCCAATGATGCTCCAATGATGCTCCTCTGATGCTCCTCTGATGCTCCTCTGATGCTCCTCTGATGCTCCTCTGATGCTCCTCTGATTCCCGGCCTCTGATTCCCTGCTTCTGATTCTGATTCCCTGCCTCTGATTCCCCAACTCTGATTCCGCACATCTGATTCCTTGCCTCTGATTCCCCGCCTCAGATTCCCCAGCTCTGATTTCCCGCCTCTGATTCCCGGCATCCGATTCCCTGCCTCTGATTCCCCGCCTCTATTTTCCCGCCTCTGATTCCCTGCCTCTGATTCCCCATATCTGATTCCCCGCCTCTGATTCCCCAACTCTGATTCCCCGCCTCTGATTCCCAAGCTCTGAATCCCCGCCTCTGATTCCCCGCGTCTGATTCCCTGCCTCTGATTCCCCGCCTCTGATTCCCCATCTGTGATTCACAACCTCTGATGCCCCACCTCTGATTCCCCATATCTGATTCCCCGCCTCTGTTTCCCCGCCTCTGTTTCGCCGCCTCTGATTCCCCGCCTCTGATTCCCCATATCTGATTCCCCGCCTCTGATTGCCCACCTCTGATTCCCCGCGTCTGATTCCCTGCCTCTGATTCCCCGCCTCTGATTCCCCATCTCTGATTCACCACCTCTGATTCCCAGCCTCTGATTCCCCATCTCTGATTCCGCACATCCGATTCCCTGCCTATGATTCCCCACCTCTGATTCCCCGCCTCTGATTCCCCATATCTGATTCCCTGCCTCTGTTACCCCGCCTCTGATTCCCCACCTCTGTTTCCCCATATTGATTCCCCGCCTCTGATTCCCCAACTCTAATACCCCGCCTCTGATTCCCCAGCTCTGATTCCCCGCCTCTGATTCACCGCATCTGATTCCCTGCCTCTGATTCCCCGCCTCTGATTCCAGGCCTCTGATTCCCAGCATCTGATTCCGGCCTCTAATTCCCGGCCTCTGATTCCCTGCTTCTGATTCTGATTCCCTGCCTCTGATTCCCCATCTCTGATTCCGCACATCTGATTCCTTGCCTCTGATTCCCCACCTCTGATTCCCCATATCTGATTCCCCGCCTGGGTTTCCCCGCCTCTGATTCCCCGCCTCTGTTTCCCAATATCTAAGTCCCCGCCTCTGATTCCCCAAATCTGATTCCCCACCTCTGATTCCCCAGCTCTGATTTCCCGCCTCTGATTCCCCGCATCTGATTCCCTGCATCTGATTCCAAGCCTCTGATTCCCTGCCTCTGATTCCCAACCTCTGATTCCCCACCTCTGATTCCCCATATCTGATTCCCCGCCTCTGTTTCCCCGCCTCGGATTCCCCGCCTCTGTTTCCCCATATCTGATTCCCGGCCTCTGATTCCCCGCCTCTGATTCCCCGCCTCTGATTCCCTGCCTCTGATTCCCCATCTCCGATTCCGCACATCTGATTCCCTTCCTCTGATTCCCCGCCTCTGATTCCCCGCCTCTGATTCCCTGCCTCTGATTCCCAACCTCGGATTCCCCACCTCTGATTCCCCATATCTGATTCCCCGCCTCTGTTTCCCCGCCTCTGATTCCCCGCCTCTGATTCCCAACTCTGATTCCCCGCCTCTGATTCCCCAGCTCTGATTCCCCGTGTTTGATTCCCTGCCTCTGATTCCCTGCCCTGATTCCCCATCTCTGTTTCACCGCCTTTGATTCGCCACCTCTGATTCCCCATATCTGATTACCCGCCTCTGTTTCCCCGACTCTGATTCCCTGCCTCTGATTCCCAACCTCTGATTCCACACCTCTGATTCCCCATATCTGAATCCCCGCCTCTATTTCCCCATATCTCATTCCCCGCCTCTGATTCCCCAACTCTGATTCCCCGCCTCTGATTCCCCAGCTCTGATTCCCCGACTCTGATTCCCGGAGTCCGATTCCCTGCCTCTGATTCCCCGCCTCTGATTCCCCATCTCTGTTTCCCCGCCTCTGATTCCCCGTGTCTGATTCCCTGCCTCTGATTCCCCGCCTCTGATTCCCCGCCTCTGATTCCCTGCCACTGATTCCCTGCCCCTGATTCCCCAATTCTGATTCCCCATATCTGATTCCCCGCCTCTGTTTCCCCGCCTCTGATTCCCCACCTCTGATTTCCCATATCTGATTCCCTGCCTCTGATTCCCCAACTCTGATTCACCGCCTCTGATTCCCCAGCTCTGAATCCCCGCCTCTGATTCCCCGCGTCTGATTCCCTGCCTCTGATTCCCCGCCTTGATTCCCCATCTCTGATTCACAACCTCTGATTCCCCACCTCTGATTCCCTATATTTGATTCCCCGCCTCTGTTTCCCCGCCTCTGATTCACTGCCTCTGATTCCCCACATCTGATTCCCCATCTCTGATTCCGCACAACCGATTCCCTGCCTATGATTCCCCGACTCTGATTCCCCACCTCTGATTCCCCAGCTCTGATTCCCCGCCTCTGATTCCCCGCGTCTGATTCCCTGCCTGTGATTCCCCGCCTCTGATTCCACATCTCTGATTCCCCACCTCTGATTCCCTGTGTCTGATTCCCTTCCTTTGATTCCCCGCCTCTGATTCCCCGCCTCTGATTCCCTGCCACTGATTCCCCGCACCTGATTCCCCACCTCTGATTCCCCATATCTTATTCCCCGCCTCTGTTTCCCCCCCTCTGATTCCCAGCCTCTGATTCCCCATATCTGATTCCCCGCCTCTGATTCCCCATATCTGATTCCCCGCCTCTATTTCCCCATATCTGCTTCGCCGCCTCTGATTCCCCAACTCTGATTCCCCGCCTCTGATTCCCCAGCTCTGATTTCCCGCCTCTGATTCCCGGCATCCGATTCCCTGCCTCTGATTCCCCGCCTCTGATTCCCCATCTCTGATTCCCCGCCTCTGATTCCCCGTGTCTGATTCCCTGCCTCTGATTCCCCGCCTCTGATTCCCCATATCTGATTCCCCGCCTCTGTTTTCCCGCCTCTGATTCCCTGCCTCTGATTCCCCATGTCTGATTCCCCGCCTCTGATTCCCAACCTCTGATTCCCTACCTCTGATTCCCCATATCTGATTCCCCGCCTCTGTTTCCCCGCCTCGGATTCCCCGCCTCTGTTTCCCCATATCTGATTCCCGGCCTCTGATTCCCCGCCTCTGATTCCCCGCCTCTGATTCCCTGCCTCTGATTCCCCATCTCCGATTCCGCACATCTGATTCCCTTCCTCTGATTCCCCGCCTCTGATTCCCCGCCTCTGATTCCCTGCCACTGATTCCCAACCTCGGATTCCCCACCTCTGATTCCCCATATCTGATTCCCCGCCTCTGTTTCCCTGCCTCTGATTCACCGCCTCTGATTCCCAACTCTGATTCCCAACCTCTGATTCCACACCTCTGATTCCCCATATCTGATTCCCCGCCTCTATTTCCCCATATCTGATTCCCCACCTCTGTTTCCCCGCCTCTGATTCCCCGCCTCTGATTCTCCATATCTCATTCCCCGCCTCTGAATCCCCATCTCTGATTCCCAGACTCTGATTCCCCACCTCTGATTCCCGGCCTCTTATTCCCAGCATCTGATTCCCGGCCTCTGATTCCCGGCCTCTGATTCCCCGCTTCTGATTCTGATTCCCTGCCTCTGATTCCTCATCTCTGATTCCGCACATCTGATTCCCTGCCTCTGATTCCCCACCTCTGATTCCCCATATCTGATTCCCCGCCTCTGTTTCCCCGCCTCTGATTCCCCGCCTCTGTTTCCCCATATCTAATTCCCCACCTCTGATGCCCCAACTCTGATTCCCCACCTCTGATTCCCCAGCTCTGATTCCCCGCCTCTGATTCCCCGCATCCGATTCCCCATGTCTGATTCCCCGCCTCTGTTTCCCCGCCTCTGATTCCCCGCCTCTCTTTCCCCATATCTGATTCCCCGCCTCTGATTCCCCAGCTCTGATTCCCTGCCTCTGATTCCCCGCGTTCTATTCGCTGCCTCTGATTCCCCGCCTGTGATTACCCATCTCTGATTCACCACCTCTGATTTCCCACCTCTGATTCCCCATATCTAATTCCCGGCCTCTGCTTGCCCGCCTCTCATTCCCCGCCTCTGTTTCCCCATATCTGATTCCCCGCCTCTGAATCCCCAACTCTGATTCCCTGCCTCTGATTCACCAGCTCTGATTCCCCGCCTTTGATTCCCCCCGTCTGATTCCCAGCCTCTGAATCCCTGTCTGATTTCCTGCCTCTGATTCCCCGCCTCTGATTCCCCATCTCTGATTCACTGCCTCTGATTCCCCACATCTGATTCCCCATCTCTGATTCCGCACAACCGATTCCCTGCCTCTGATTCCCCGACTCTGATTCCCCACCTCTGATTCCCCAGCTCTGATTCCCCGCCTCTGATTCCCCGCGTCTGATTCCCTGCCTGTGATTCCCCGCCTCTGATTCCCCATCTCTGATTACCCACCTCTGATTCTCCGTGTCTGATTCCCTTCCTTTGATTCCCCGCCTCTGATTCCCCGCCTCTGATTCCCTGCCACTGATTCCCCGCCCCTGATTCCCCACCTCTGATTCCCCATATCTTATTCCCCGCCTCTGTTTCCCCCCCCTCTGATTCCCAGCCTCTGATTCCCCATATCTGATTCCCCGCCTCTGATTCCCCATATCTGATTCCCCGCCTCTATTTCCCCATATCTGCTTCGCCGCCTCTGATTCCCCAACTCTGATTCCCCGCCTCTGATTCCCCAGCTCTGATTTCCCGCCTCTGATTCCCGGCATCCGATTCCCTGCCTCTGATTCCCCGCCTCTGATTCCCCATCTCTGATTCCCCGCCTCAGATTCCCCGTGTCTGATTCCTGGCCTCTGATTCCCCGCCTCTGATTCCCCATATCTGATTCCCCGCCTCTGTTTTCCCGCCTCTGATTCCCTGCCTCTGATTCCCCATATCTGATTCCCCGCCTCTGATTCCCCAACTCTGATTCCCCGCCTCTGATTCCCCAGCTCTGAATCCCCGCCTCTGATTCCCCGCGTCTGATTCCCTGCCTCTGATTCCCCGCCTCTGATTCCCCATCTGTGATTCACAACCTCTGATGCCCCACCTCTGATTCCCCATATCTGATTCCCCGCCTCTGTTTCCCCGCCTCTGATTCCCCGCCTCTGATTCCCCATATCTGATTCCCCGCCTCTGATTGCCCACCTCTGATTCCCCGCGTCTGATTCCCCGCCTCTGATTCCCCGCCTCTGATTCCCCATCTCTGATTCACCACCTCTGATTCCCAGCCTCTGATTCCCCATCTCTGATTCCGCACATCCGATTCCCTGCCTATGATTCCCCACCTCTGATTCCCCGCCTCTGATTCCCCATATCTGATTCCCTGCCTCTGTTTCCCCGCCTCTGATTCCCCACCTCTGTTTCCCCATATCTGATTCCCCATATCTGATTCCCCAACTCTAATACACCGCCTCTGATTCCCCAGCTCTGATTCCCCTCCTCTCATTCCCCGCATCTGATTCCCTGCCTCTGATTCCCCGCCTCTGATTCCAGGCCTCTGATTCCCAGCATCTGATTCCGGCCTCTAATTCCCGGCCTCTGATTCCCTGCTTCTGATTCTGATTCCCTGCCTCTGATTCCCCATCTCTGATTCCGCACATCTGATTCCTTGCCTCTGATTCCCCACTTCTGATTCCCCATATCTGATTCCCCGCCTGGGTTTCCCCGCCTCTGATTCCCCGCCTCTGTTTCCCAATATCTAAGTCCCCGCCTCTGATTCCCCAAATCTGATTCCCCACCTCTGATTCCCCAGTTCTGATTCCCCGCCTCTGATTCCCTGCATCTGATTCCCTGCATCTGATTCCAAGCCTCTGATTCCCTGCCTCTGATTCCCAACCTCTGATTCCCCACCTCTGATTCCCCATATCTGATTCCCCGCCTCTGTTTCCCCGCCTCGGATTCCCCGCCTCTGTTTCCCCATATCTGATTCCCGGCCTCTGATTCCCCGCCTCTGATTCCCCGCCTCTGATTCCCTGCCTCTGATTCCCCATCTCCGATTCCGCACATCTGATTCCCTTCCTCTGATTCCCCGCCTCTGATTTTCCGCCTCTGATTCCCTGCCTCTGATTTCCAACCTCGGATTCCCCACCTCTGATTCCCCATATCTGATTCCCCGCCTCTGTTTCCCCACCTCTGATTCCCCGCCTCTGATTCCCAACTCTGATTCCCCGCCTCTGATTCCCCAGCTCTGATTCCCCGTGTTTGATTCCCTGCCTCTGATTCCCTGCCCTGATTCCCCATCTCTGTTTCTCCGCCTGTGATTCGCCACCTCTGATTCCCCATATCTGATTACCCGCCTCTGTTTCCCCGACTCTGATTCCCTGCCTCTGATTCCCAACCTCTGATTCCACACCTCTGATTCCCCATATCTGATTCCCCGCCTCTATTTCCCCATATCTGATTCCCCGCCTCTGATTCCCCAACTCTGATTCCCCGCCTCTGATTCCCCAGCTCTGATTCCCCGACTCTGATTCCCGGAGTCCGATTCCCTGCCTCTGATTCCCCGCCTCTGATTCCCCATCTCTGATTCCCCGCCTCTGATTCCCCGTGTCTGATTCCCTGCCTCTGATTCCCCGCCTCTGATTCCCCGCCTCTGATTCCCTGCCACTGATTCCCTGCCCCTGATTCCCCAATTCTGATTCCCCATATCTGATTCCCCGCCTCTGTTTCCCCGCCTCTGATTCCCCACCTCTGATTCCCCATATCTGATTCCCTGCCTCTGATTCCCCAACTCTGATTCACCGCCTCTGATTCCCCAGCTCTGAATCCCCGCCTCTGATTCCCCGCGTCTGATTCCCTGCCTCTGATTCCCCGCCTTGATTCCCCATCTCTGATTCACAACCTCTGATTCCCCACCTCTGATTCCCTATATTTGATTCCCCGCCTCTGTTTCCCCGCCTCTGATTCACTGCCTCTGATTCCCCACATCTGATTCCCCATCTCTGATTCCGCACAACCGATTCCCTGCCTATGATTCCCCGACTCTGATTCCCCACCTCTGATTCCCCAGCTCTGATTCCCCGCCTCTGATTCCCCGCGTCTGATTCCCTGCCTGTGATTCCCCGCCTCTGATTCCCCATCTCTGATTCCCCACCTCTGATTCCCCGTGTCTGATTCCCTTCCTTTGATTCCCCGCCTCTGATTCCCCGCCTCTGATTCCCTGCCACTGATTCCCCGCCCCTGATTCCCCACCTCTGATTCCCCATATCTTATTCCCCGCCTCTGTTTCCCCCCCTCTGATTCCCAGCCTCTGATTCCCCATATCTGATTCCCCGCCTCTGATTCCCCATACCTGATTCCCCACCTCTATTTCCCCATATCTGCTTCGCCGCCTCTGATTCCCCAACTCTGATTCCCCGCCTCTGATTCCCCAGCTCTGATTTCCCGCCTCTGATTCCCCGCCTCTGATTCCCCATCTCTGATTCCCCGCCTCTGATTCCCCGTGTCTGATTCCCTGCCTCTGATTCCCCGCCTCTGATTCCCCATATCTGATTCCCCGCCTCTGTTTTCCCGCCTCTGATTCCCTGCCTCTGATTCCCCATATCTGTTTCCCCGCCTCTGATTCCCCGTGTCTGATTCCCTGCCTCTGATTCCCCGCCTCTGATTCCCCATATCTGATTCCCCGCCTCTGTTTTCCCGCCTCTGATTCCCTGCCTCTGATTCCCCATATCTGTTTCCCCGCCTCTGAATCCCCGCCTCTGATTCCCCGCGTCTGATTCCCTGCCTCTGATTCCCCGCCTCTGATTCCCCATCTGTGATTCACAACCTCTTATGCCCCACCTCTGATTCCCCATATCTGATTCCCCGCCTCTGTTTCCCCGCCTCTGATTCCCCGCCTCTGATTCCCCATATCTGATTCCCCGACTCTGATTGCCCACCTCTGATTCCCCGCGTCTGATTCCCTGCCTCTGATTCCCCGCCTCTGATTCCCCATCTCTGATTCACCACCTCTGATTCCCAGCCTCTGATTCCCCATCTCTGATTCCGCACATCCGATTCCCTGCCTATGATTCCCCACCTCTGATTCCCCGCCTCTGATTCCCCATATCTGATTCCCTGCCTCTGTTTCCCCGCGTCTGATTCCCCACCTCTGTTTCCCCATATCTGATTCCCCGCCTCTGATTCCCCAACTCTAATACCCCGCCTCTGATTCCCCAGCTCTGATTCCCCACCTCTGATTCCCCGCATCTGATTCCCTGCCTCTGATTCCCCGCCTCTGATTCCAGGCCTCTGATTCCCAGCATCTGATTCCGGCCTCTGATTCCCGGCCTCTGATTCCCTGCTTCTGATTCTGATTCCCTGCCTCTGATTCCCCATCTCTGATTCCGCACATCTGATTCCTTGCCTCTGATTCCCCACCTCTGATTCCCCATATCTGATTCCCCGCCTGGGTTTCCCCGCCTCTGATTCCCCGCCTCTGTTTCCCAATATCTAAGTCCCCGCCTCTGATTCCCCAAATCTGATTCCCCACCTCTGATTCCCCAGCTCTGATTCCCCGCCTCTGATTCCCCGCATCTGATTCCCTGCATCTGATTCCAAGCCTCTGATTCCCTGCCTCTGATTCCCAACCTCTGATTCCCCACCTCTGATTCCCCATATCTGATTCCCCGCCTCTGTTTCCCCGCCTCGGATTCCCCGCCTCTGTTTCCCCATATCTGATTCCCGGCCTCTGATTCCCCGCCTCTGATTCCCCGCCTCTGATTCCCTGCCTCTGATTCCCCATCTCCGATTCCGCACATCTGATTCCCTTCCTCTGATTCCCCGCCTCTGATTTTCCGCCTCTGATTCCCTGCCTCTGATTCCCAACCTCGGATTCCCCACCTCTGATTCCCCATATCTGATTCCCGCCTCTGTTTCCCCGCCTCTGATTCCCCGCCTCTGATTCCCAACTCTGATTCCCCGCCTCTGATTCCCCAGCTCTGATTCCCCGTGTTTGATTCCCTGCCTCTGATTCCCTGCCCTGATTCCCCATCTCTGTTTCACCGCCTTTGATTCGCCACCTCTGATTCCCCATATCTGATTCCCCGCCTCAGTTTCCCCGACTCTGATTCCCTGCCTCTGATTCCCAACCTCTGATTCCACACCTCTGATTCCCCATATCTGATTCCCCGCCTCTATTTCCCCATATCTGATTCCCCGCCTCTGATTCCCCAACTCTGATTCCCCGCCTCTGATTCCCCAGCTCTGATTCCCCGACTCTGATTCCCGGCATACGATTCCCTGCCTCTGATTCCCCGCCTCTTATTCCCCATCTCTGATTCCCCGCCTCTGATTCCCCGTGTCTGATTCCCTGCCTTTGATTCCCCGCCTCTGATTCCCCGCCTCTGATTCCCTGCCACTGATTCCCTGCCCCTGATTCCCCACCTCTGATTCCCCACATCTGATTCCCCGCCTCTGTTTCCCCGCCTCTGATTCCCCGCCTCTGATTCCCCATATCTGATTCCCCACCTCTGATTCCCCATATCTGATTCCCCGCCTCTGTTTCCCCGCCTCGGATTCCCCGCCTCTGTTTCCCCATATCTGATTCCCGGCCTCTGATTCCCCGCCTCTGATTCCCCGCCTCTGATTCCCTGCCTCTGATTCCCCATCTCCGATTCCGCACATCTGATTCCCTTCCTCTGATTCCCCGCCTCTGATTTTCCGCCTCTGATTCCCTGCCTCTGATTCCCAACCTCGGATTCCCCACCTCTGATTCCCCATATCTAATTCCCCGCCTCTGTTTCCCCACCTCTGATTCCCCGCCTCTGATTCCCAACTCTGATTCCCCGCCTCTGATTCCCCAGCTCTGATTCCCCGTGTTTGATTCCCTGCCTCTGATTCCCTGCCCTGATTCCCCATCTCTGTTTCACCGCCTTTGATTCGCCACCTCTGATTCCCCATATCTGATTACCCGCCTCTGTTTCCCCGACTCTGATTCCCTGCCTCTGATTCCCAACCTCTGATTCCACACCTCTGATTCCCCATATCTGATTCCCCGCCTCTATTTCCCCATATCTGATTCCCCGCCTCTGATTCCCCAACTCTGATTCCCCGCCTCTGATTCCCCAGCTCTGATTCCCCGACTCTGATTCCCGGAGTCCGATTCCCTGCCTCTGATTCCCCGCCTCTGATTCCCCATCTCTGATTCCCCGCCTCTGATTCCCCGTGTCTGATTCCCTGCCTCTGATTCCCCGCCTCTGATTCCCCGCCTCTGATTCCCTGCCACTGATTCCCTGCCCCTGATTCCCCAATTCTGATTCCCCATATCTGATTCCCCGCCTCTGTTTCCCCGCCTCTGATTCCCCACCTCTGATTCCCCATATCTGATTCCCTGCCTCTGATTCCCCAACTCTGATTCACCGCCTCTGATTCCCCAGCTCTGAATCCCCGCCTCTGATTCCCCGCGTCTGATTCCCTGCCTCTGATTCCCCGCCTTGATTCCCCATCTCTGATTCACAACCTCTGATTCCCCACCTCTGATTCCCTATATTTGATTCCCCGCCTCTGTTTCCCCGCCTCTGATTCACTGCCTCTGATTCCCCACATCTGATTCCCCATCTCTGATTCCGCACAACCGATTCCCTGCCTATGATTCCCCGACTCTGATTCCCCACCTCTGATTCCCCAGCTCTGATTCCCCGCCTCTGATTCCCCGCGTCTGATTCCCTGCCTGTGATTCCCCGCCTCTGATTCCCCATCTCTGATTCCCCACCTCTGATTCCCCGTGTCTGATTCCCTTCCTTTGATTCCCCGCCTCTGATTCCCCGCCTCTGATTCCCTGCCACTGATTCCCCGCCCCTGATTCCCCACCTCTGATTCCCCATATCTTATTCCCCGCCTCTGTTTCCCCCCCTCTGATTCCCAGCCTCTGATTCCCCATATCTGATTCCCCGCCTCTGATTCCCCATACCTGATTCCCCACCTCTATTTCCCCATATCTGCTTCGCCGCCTCTGATTCCCCAACTCTGATTCCCCGCCTCTGATTCCCCAGCTCTGATTTCCCGCCTCTGATTCCCCGCCTCTGATTCCCCATCTCTGAATCCCCGCCTCTGATTCCCCGTGTCTGATTCCCTGCCTCTGATTCCCCGCCTCTGATTCCCCATATCTGATTCCCCGCCTCTGTTTTCCCGCCTCTGATTCCCTGCCTCTGATTCCCCATATCTGTTTCCCCGCCTCTGATTCCCCGTGTCTGATTCCCTGCCTCTGATTCCCCGCCTCTGATTCCCCATATCTGATTCCCCGCCTCTGTATTCCCGCCTCTGATTCCCTGCCTCTGATTCCCCATATCTGTTTCCCCGCCTCTGAATCCCCGCCTCTGATTCCCCGCGTCTGATTCCCTGCCTCTGATTCCCCGCCTCTGATTCCCCATCTGTGATTCACAACCTCTGATGCCCCACCTCTGATTCCCCATATCTGATTCCCCGCCTCTGTTTCCCCGCCTCTGATTCCCCGCCTCTGATTCCCCATATCTGATTCCCCGCCTCTGATTGCCCACCTCTGATTCCCCGCGTCTGATTCCCTGCCTCTGATTCCCCGCCTCTGATTCCCCATCTCTGATTCACCACCTCTGATTCCCAGCCTCTGATTCCCCATCTCTGATTCCGCACATCCGATTCCCTGCCTATGATTCCCCACCTCTGATTCCCCGCCTCTGATTCCCCATATCTGATTCCCTGCCTCTGTTTCCCCGCGTCTGATTCCCCACCTCTGTTTCCCCATATCTGATTCCCCGCCTCTGATTCCCCAACTCTAATACCCCGCCTCTGATTCCCCAGCTCTGATTCCCCACCTCTGATTCCCCGCATCTGATTCCCTGCCTCTGATTCCCCGCCTCTGATTCCAGGCCTCTGATTCCCAGCATCTGATTCCGGCCTCTGATTCCCGGCCTCTGATTCCCTGCTTCTGATTCTGATTCCCTGCCTCTGATTCCCCATCTCTGATTCCGCACATCTGATTCCTTGCCTCTGATTCCCCACCTCTGATTCCCCATATCTGATTCCCCGCCTGGGTTTCCCCGCCTCTGATTCCCCGCCTCTGTTTCCCAATATCTAAGTCCCCGCCTCTGATTCCCCAAATCTGATTCCCCACCTCTGATTCCCCAGCTCTGATTCCCTGCCTCTGATTCCCCGCATCTGATTCCCTGCATCTGATTCCAAGCCTCTGATTCCCTGCCTCTGATTCCCAACCTCTGATTCCCCATATCTGATTCCCCGCCTCTGTTTCCCCGCCTCGGATTCCCCGCCTCTGTTTCCCCATATCTGATTCCCGGCCTCTGATTCCCCGCCTCTGATTCCCCGCCTCTGATTCCCTGCCTCTGATTCCCCATCTCCGATTCCGCACATCTGATTCCCTTCCTCTGATTCCCCGCCTCTGATTTTCCGCCTCTGATTCCCTGCCTCTGATTCCCAACCTCGGATTCCCCACCTCTGATTCCCCATATCTGATTCCCGCCTCTGTTTCCCCGCCTCTGATTCCCCGCCTCTGATTCCCAACTCTGATTCCCCGCCTCTGATTCCCCAGCTCTGATTCCCCGTGTTTGATTCCCTGCCTCTGATTCCCTGCCCTGATTCCCCATCTCTGTTTCACCGCCTTTGATTCGCCACCTCTGATTCCCCATATCTGATTCCCCGCCTCAGTTTCCCCGACTCTGATTCCCTGCCTCTGATTCCCAACCTCTGATTCCACACCTCTGATTCCCCATATCTGATTCCCCGCCTCTATTTCCCCATATCTGATTCCCCGCCTCTGATTCCCCAACTCTGATTCCCCGCCTCTGATTCCCCAGCTCTGATTCCCCGACTCTGATTCCCGGCATACGATTCCCTGCCTCTGATTCCCCGCCTCTGATTCCCCATCTCTGATTCCCCGCCTCTGATTCCCCGTGTCTGATTCCCTGCCTTTGATTCCCCGCCTCTGATTCCCCGCGTCTGATTCCCTGCCACTGATTCCCTGCCCCTGATTCCCCACCTCTGATTCCCCACATCTGATTCCCCGCCTCTGTTTCCCCGCCTCTGATTCCCCGCCTCTGATTCCCCATATCTGATTCCCTGCCTCTGATTCCCCAACTCTGATTCCCCGCCTCTGATTCCCCAGCTCTGAATCCCCGCCTCTGATTCCCCGCGTTTGATTCCCTGCCTCTGATTCCCCGCCTTGATTCCCCATCTCTGATTCACAACCTCTGATTCCCCACCTCTGATTCCCTATATTTGATTCCCCGCCTCTGTTTCCCCGCCTCTGATTCCCCGCCTCTGATTCCCCATATCTGATTCCCCGCCTCTGATTGCCCACCTCTGATTCCCAGCCTCTGATTCGCCAGCTCTGATTCCCCGCCTCTGATTCCCCGCATCTGATTCCCTGCCTCTGATTCCCCGCCTCTGATTCCCCATCTCTGATTCACCGCCTTTGATTCGCCACCTCTGATTCCCCATATCTGATTCCCCACCTCTGATTCCCGGCCTCTTATTCCCAGCATCTGATTCCCGGCCTCTGATTCCCGGCCTCTGATTCCCCGCTTCTGATTCTGATTCCCTGCCTCTTATTCCCCATCTCTGATTCCGCACATCTGATTCCCTGCCTCTGATTCCCCACCTCTGATTCCCCATATCTGATTCCCCGCCTCTGTTTCCCCGCCTCTGATTCCCCGCCTCTGTTTCCCTATATCTAATTCCCCACCTCTGATGCCCCAACTCTGATTCCCCGCCTCTGATTCCCCAGCTCTGATTCCCCGCCTCTGATTCCCTGCATCCGATTCCCCATATCTGATTCCCCGCATCTGTTTCACCGCCTCTGATTCCCCGCCTCTGTTTCCCCATATCTGATTCCCGCCTCTGATTCCCAACTATGAATCCCCTCCTCTGATTCCCCAGCTCTGATTCCCTGCCTCTGATTCCCCGCGTTCTATTCCCTGCCTCTGATTCCCCGCCTGTGATTCCCCATCACTGATTCACCACCTCTGATTCCCTACCTCTGATTCCCCATATCTAATTCCCCGCCTCTGTTTGCCCGCCTCTGATTCCCCGCCTCTGTTTCCCCAAATCTGATTCCCCGCCTCTGAATCCCCAACTCTGATTCCCTGCCTCAGATTCCCCAGCTCTGATTCCCCGCCTTTGATTCCCCCCGTCTGATTCCCAGCCTCTGAATCCCCGTGTCTGATTTCCTGCCTCTGATTCCCCGCCTCTGATTCCCCATCTCTGATTCACCGCCTCTGATTCCCCACCTCTGATTCCCCCTCTCTGATTCCGCACATCCAGTTCCCTGCCTCTGATTCCCCAACTCTGATTCCCCACCTCTGATTCCCCAGCTCTGATTCCCCGCCTCAGATTCCCCGCATCTGATTCCCTGCCTCTGATTCCCCGCCTCTGATTCCCTGCCTCTGATTCCCCATATCTGATTCCCCGCCTCTGATTCCCCAACTCTGATTCCCCGCTTCTGATTCCCCAGCTCTGAATCCCCGCCTCTGATTCCCCGCGTCTTATTCCCTGCCTCTGATTCCCCGCCTCTGATTCCCCATCTGTGATTCACAACCTCTGATGCCCCACCTCTGATTCCCCATATCTGATTCCCTGCCTCTGTTTCCCCGCCTCTTATTCCCCACCTCTGTTTCCCCATATCTGATTCCCCGCCTCTGATTCCCCAACTCTAATACCCCGCCTCTGATTCCCCAGCTCTGATTCCCCGCCTCTGATTCCCCGCATCTGATTCCCTGCCTCTGATTCCCCGCCTCTGATTCCAGGCCTCTGATTCCCAGCATCTGATTCCGGCCTCTGATTCCCGGCCTCTGATTCCCTGCTTCTGATTCTGATTCCCTGCCTCTGATTCCCCATCTCTGATTCCGCACATCTGATTCCCTGCCTCTGATTGCCCACCTCTGATTCCCCATATCTGAATCCCCGCCTCTGTTTCCCCGCCTCTGATTCCCCGCCTCTGTTTCCCAATATCAAAGTCCCCACCTGTGATTCCCCAAATCTGATTCCCCACCTCTGATTCCCCAGCTCTGATTCCCCGCCTCTGATTCCCCGCATCTGATACCCTGCATCTGATTCCAAGCCTCTGATTCCCTGCCTCTGATTCCCAACCTCTGATTCCCCACCTCTGATTCCCCATATCTGATTCCCCGCCTCTGTTTCCCCGCCTCGGATTCCCCGCCTCTGTTTCCCCATATCTGATTCCCGGCCTCTGATTCCCCGCCTCTGATTCCCCATATCTGATTCCCTGCCTCTGATTCCCCAACTCTGATTCCCCGCCTCTGATTCCCCAGCTCTGAATCCCCGCCTCTGATTCCCCGCGTCTGATTCCCTGCCTCTGATTCCCCGCCTTGATTCCCCATCTCTGATTCACAACCTCTGATTCCCCACCTCTGATTCCCTATATTTGATTCCCCGCCTCTGTTTCCCCGCCTCTGATTCCCCGCCTCTGATTCCCCATATCTGATTCCCCGCCTCTGATTGCCCACCTCTGATTCCCAGCCTCTGATTCGCCAGCTCTGATTCCCCGCCTCTGATTCCCCGCATCTGATTCCCTGCCTCTGATTCCCTGCCTCTGATTCCCCATCTCTGATTCACCGCCTTTGATTCGCCACCTCTGATTCCCCATATCTGATTCCCCAACTCTGTTTCCCCGCCTCTGATTCCCCGCCTCTGATTCTCCAGATCTCATTCCCCGCCTCTGATTCCCGGACTCTGATTCCCCTCCTCTGATTCCCGGCCTCTTATTCCCAGCATCTGATTCCCGGCCTCTGATTCCCGGCCTCTGATTCCCCGCTTCTGATTCCCTGCCTCTGATTCCCCATCTCTGATTCCGTACATCTGATTCCCTGCCTCTGATTCCCCACCTCTGATTCCCCATATCTGATTCCCCGCCTCTGTTTCCCCGCCTCTGATTCCCCGCCTCTGTTTCCCTATATCTAATTCCCCACCTCTGATGCCCCAACTCTGATTCCCCACCTCTGATTCCCCAGCTCTGATTCCCCGCCTCTGATTCCCTGCATCCGATTCCCCATATCTGATTCCCCGCCTCTGTTTCCCCGCCTCTGATTCCCCGCCTCTGTTTCCCCATATCTGATTCCCGCCTCTGATTCCCAACTATGATTCTCCGCGTTCTATTCCCTGCCTCTGATACCCCGCCTGTGATTCCCCATCACTGATTCACCACCTCTGATTCCCTACCTCTGATTCCCCATATCTAATTCCCCGCCTCTGTTTGCCCGCCTCTGATTCCCCGCCTTTGTTTCCCCATATCTGATTCCCCGCCTCTGAATCCCCAACTCTGATTCCCTGCCTCAGATTCCCCAGCTCTGATTCCCCGCCTTTGATTCCCCCCGTCTGATTCCCAGCCTCTGAATCCCCGTGTCTGATTTCCTGCCTCTGATTCCCCGCCTCTGATTCCCCATCTCTGATTCACCGCCTCTGATTCCCCACCTCTGATTCCCCATCTCTGATTCCGCACATCCAATTCCCTGCCTCTGATTCCCCAACTCTGATTCCCCACCTCTGATTCCCCAGCTCTGATTCCCCGCCTCAGATTCCCCGCGTCTGATTCCCTGCCTCTTATTCCCCGCCTCTGATTCCCTGCCTCTGATTCCCCATATCTGATTCCCCGCCTCTGATTCCCCAACTCTGATTCCCCGCTTCTGATTCCCCAGCTCTGAATCCCCGCCTCTGATTCCCCGCGTCTGATTCCCTGCCTCTGATTCCCCGCCTCTGATTCGGCATCTGTGATTCACAACCTCTGATGCCCCACCTCTGATTCCCCATATCTGATTCCCCGCCTCTGTTTCCCCACCTCTGATTCCCCATATCTGATTCCCCGCCTCTGATTGCCCACCTCTGATTCCCCGCGTCTGATACCCTGCCTCTGATTCCCCGCCTCTGATTCCCCATCTCTGATTCACCACCTCTGATTCCCGGCCTCTGATTCCCCATCTCTGATTCCGCACATCCGATTCCCTGCCTATGTTTCCCCACCTCTGATTCCCCGCCTCTGATTCCCCATATCTGATTCCCTGCCTCTGTTTCCCCGCCTCTGATTCCCTACCTCTGTTTCCCCATATCTGATTCCCCGCCTCTGATTCCCCAACTCTAATACCCCGCCTCTGATTCCCCAGCTATGATTCCCCGCCTCTGATTCCCCGCATCTGATTCCCTGCCTCTGATTCCCCGCCTCTGATTCCAGGCCTCTGATTCCCATCATCTGATTCCGGCCTCTGATTCCCGGCCTCTGATTCCCTGCCTCTGATTCCCTATCTCTGATTCCGCACATCTGATTCCCTGCCTCTGATTCCCCACCTCTGATTCCCCATATCTGATTCCCCACCTCTGTTTCCCCGCCTCTGATTCCCCGCCTCTGTTTCCCAATATCTAAGTCCCCACCTCTGATTCCCCAAATCTGATTCCCCACCTCTGATTCCCCAGCTCTGATTCCCCGCCTCTGATGCCCCGCATCTGATTCCCTGCATCTGATTCCAAGCCTCTGATTCCCTGCCTCTGATTCCCAACCTCTGATTCCCCACCTCTGAATCCCCATATCTGATTCCCCGCCTCTGTTTCCCCGCCTCGGATTCCCCGCCTCTGTTTCCCCATATCTGATTCCCCACATCTGATTCCCCGCCTCTGTTTCCCCGCCTCTGATTCCCCGCCTCTGATTCCCCATATCTGATTCCCTGCCTCTGATTCCCCAACTCTGATTCCCCGCCTCTGATTCCCCAGCTCTGAATCCCCGCCTCTGATTCCCCGCGTCTGATTCCCTGCCTCTGTTTCCCCGCCTTGATTCCCCATCTCTGATTCACAACCTCTGATTCCCCACCTCTGATTCCCTATATTTGATTCCCCGCCTCTGTTTCCCCGCCTCTGATTCCCCGCCTCTGATTCCCCATATCTGATTCCCCGCCTCTGATTGCCCACCTCTGATTCCCAGCCTCTGATTCGCCAGCTCTGATTCCCCGCCTCTGATTCCCCGCATCTGATTCCCTGCCTCTGATTCCCCGCCTCTGATTCCCCATCTCTGATTCACCGCCTTTGATTCGCCACCTCTGATTCCCCATATCTGATTCCCCACCTCTGATTCCCGGCCTCTTATTCCCAGCATCTGATTCCCGGCCTCTGATTCCCGGCCTCTGATTCCCCGCTTCTGATTCTGATTCTTTGCCTCTTATTCCCCATCTCTGATTCCGCACATCTGATTCCCTGCCTCTGATTCCCCACCTCTGATTCCCCATATCTGATTCCCCGCCTCTGTTTCCCCGCCTCTGATTCCCCGCCTCTGTTTCCCTATATCTAATTCCCCACCTCTGATGCCCCAACTCTGATTCCCCGCCTCTGATTCCCCAGCTCTGATTCCCCGCCTCTGATTCCCTGCATCCGATTCCCCATATCTGATTCCCCGCCTCTGTTTCACCGCCTCTGATTCCCCGCCTCTGTTTCCCCATATCTGATTCCCGCCTCTGATTCCCAACTATGAATCCCCTCCTCTGATTCCCCAGCTCTGATTCCCTGCCTCTGATTTCCCGCGTTCTATTCCCTGCCTCTGATTCCCCGCCTGTGATTCCCCATCACTGATTCACCACCTCTGATTCCCGACCTCTGATTCCCCATATCTAATTCCCCGCCTCTGTTTGCCCGCCTCTGATTCCCCGCCTCTGTTTCCCCATATCTGATTCCCCGCCTCTGAATCCCCAACTCTGATTCCCTGCCTCAGATTCCCCAGCTCTGATTCCCCGCCTTTGATTCCCCCCGTCTGATTCCCAGCCTCTGAATCCCCGTGTCTGATTTCCTGCCTCTGATTCCCCGCCTCTGATTCCCCATCTCTGATTCACCGCCTCTGATTCCCCACCTCTGATTCCCCCTCTCTGATTCCGCACATCCAATTCCCTGCCTCTGATTCCCCAACTCTGATTCCCCACCTCTGATTCCCCAGCTCTGATTCCCCGCCTCAGATTCCCCGCGTCTGATTCCCTGCCTCTGATTCCCCGCCTCTGATTCCCTGCCTCTGATTCCCCATATCTGATTCCCCGCCTCTGATTCCCCAACTCTGATTCCCCGCTTCTGATTCCCCAGCTCTGAATCCCCGCCTCTGATTCCCCGCGTCTTGTTCCCTGCCTCTGATTCCCCGCCTCTGATTCCCCATCTGTGATTCACAACCTCTGATGCCCCACCTCTGATTCCCCATATCTGATTCCCTGCCTCTGTTTCCCCGCCTCTGATTCCCCACCTCTGTTTCCCCATATCTGATTCCCCGCCTCTGATTCCCCAACTCTAATACCCCGCCTCTGATTCCCCAGCTCTGATTCCCCGCCTCTGATTCCCCGCATCTGATTCCCTGCCTCTGATTCCCCGCCTCTGATTCCAGGCCTCTGATTCCCAGCATCTGATTCCGGCCTCTGATACCCGGCCTCTGATTCCCTGCTTCTGATTCTGATTCCCTGCCTCTGATTCCCCATCTCTGATTCCGCACATCTGATTCCCTGCCTCTGATTCCCCACCTCTGATTCCCCATATCTGATTCCCCGCCTCTGTTTCCCCGCCTCTGATTCCCCGCCTCTGTTTCCCAATATCAAAGTCCCCACCTCTGATTCCCCAAATCTGATTCCCCACCTCTGATTCCCCAGCTCTGATTCCCCGCCTCTGATTCCCCGCATCTGATACCCTGCATCTGATTCCAAGCCTCTGATTCCCTGCCTCTGATTCCCAACCTCTGATTCCCCACCTCTGATTCCCCATATCTGATTCCCCGCCTCTGTTTCCCCGCCTCGGATTCCCCGCCTCTGTTTCCCCATATCTGATTCCCGGCCTCTGATTCCCCGCCTCTGATTCCCCATATCTGATTCCCTGCCTCTGATTCCCCAACTCTGATTCCCCGCCTCTGATTCCCCAGCTCTGAATCCCCGCCTCTGATTCCCCGCGTCTGATTCCCTGCCTCTGATTCCCCGCCTTGATTCCCCATCTCTGATTCACAACCTCTGATTCCCCACCTCTGATTCCCTATATTTGATTCCCCGCCTCTGTTTCCCCGCCTCTGATTCCCCGCCTCTGATTCCCCATATCTGATTCCCCGCCTCTGATTGCCCACCTCTGATTCCCAGCCTCTGATTCGCCAGCTCTGATTCCCCGCCTCTGATTCCCCGCATCTGATTCCCTGCCTCTGATTCCCTGCCTCTGATTCCCCATCTCTGATTCACCGCCTTTGATTCGCCACCTCTGATTCCCCATATCTGATTCCCCAACTCTGTTTCCCCGCCTCTGATTCCCCGCCTCTGATTCTCCATATCTCATTCCCCGCCTCTGAATCCCCATCTCTGATTCCCGGACTCTGATTCCCCTCCTCTGATTCCCGGCCTCTTATTCCCAGCATCTGATTCCCGGCCTCTGATTCCCGGCCTCTGATTCCCCGCTTCTGATTCCCTGCCTCTGATTCCCCATCTCTGATTCCGCACATCTGATTCCCTGCCTCTGATTCCCCACCTCTGATTCCCCATATCTGATTCCCCGCCTCTGTTTCCCCGCCTCTGATTCCCCGCCTCTGTTTCCCTATATCTAATTCCCCACCTCTGATGCCCCAACTCTGATTCCCCGCCTCTGATTCCCCAGCTCTGATTCCCCGCCTCTGATTCCCTGCATCCGATTCCCCATATCTGATTCCCCGCCTCTGTTTCCCCGCCTCTGATTCCCCGCCTCTGTTTCCACATATCTGATTCCCGCCTCTGATTCCCAACTATGATTCTCCGCCTCTGATTCCCAAGCTCTGATTCCCTGCCTCTGATTCCCCGCGTTCTATTCCCTGCCTCTGATTCCCCGCCTGTGATTCCCCATCACTGATTCACCACCTCTGATTCCCTACCTCTGATTCCCCATATCTAATTCCCCTCCTCTGTTTGCCCGCCTCTGATTCCCCGCCTCTGTTTCCCCATATCTGATTCCCCGCCTCTGAATCCCCAACTCTGATTCCCTGCCTCAGATTCCCCAGCTCTGATTCCCCGCCTTTGATTCCCCCCGTCTGATTCCCAGCCTCTGAATCCCCGTGTCTGATTTCCTGCCTCTGATTCCCCGCCTCTGATTCCCCATCTCTGATTCACCGCTTCTGATTCCCCACCTCTGATTCCCCCTCTCTGATTCCGCACATCCAATTCCCTGCCTCTGATTCCCCAACTCTGATTCCCCACCTCTGATTCCCCAGCTCTGATTCCCCGCCTCAGATTCCCCACGTCTGATTCCCTGCCTCTTACTCCCCGCCTCTGATTCCCTGCCTCTGATTCCCCATATCTGATTCCCCGCCTCTGATTCCCCAACTCTGATTCCCCGCTTCTGATTCCCCAGCTCTGAATCCCCGCCTCTGATTCCCCGCGTCTGATTCCCTGCCTCTGATTCCCCGCCTTTGATTCCCCATCTGTGATTCACAACCTCTGATGCCCCACCTCTGATTCCCCATATCTGATTCCCCGCCTCTGTTTCCCCGCCTCTGATTCCCCATATCTGATTCACCGCCTCTGATTGCCCACCTCTGATTCCCCGCGTCTGATACCCTGCCTCTGATTCCCCGCCTCTGATTCCCCATCTCTGATTCACCACCTCTGATTCCCGGCCTCTGATTCCCCATCTCTGATTCCGCACATCCGATTCCCTGCCTATGTTTCCCCACCTCTGATTCCCCGCCTCTGATTCCCCATATCTGATTCCCTGCCTCTGTTTCCCCGCCTCTGATTCCCTACCTCTGTTTCCCCATATCTGATTCCCCGCCTCTGATTCCCCAACTCTAATACCCCGCCTCTGATTCTCCAGCTCTGATTCCCCGCCTCTGATTCCCCGCATCTGATTCCCTGCCTCTGATTCCCCGCCTCTGATTCCAGGCCTCTGATTCCCATCATCTGATTCCGGCCTCTGATTCCCGGCCTCTGATTCCCTGCTTCTGATTCTGATTCCCTGCCTCTGATTCCCTATCTCTGATTCCGCACATCTGATTCCCTGCCTCTGATTCCCCACCTCTGATTCCCCATATCTGATTCCCCACCTCTGTTTCCCCGCCTCTGATTCCCCGCCTCTGTTTCCCAATATCTAAGTCCCCACCTCTGATTCCCCAAATCTGATTCCCCACCTCTGATTCCCCAGCTCTGATTCCCCGCCTCTGATGCCCCGCATCTGATTCCCTGCATCTGATTCCAAGCCTCTGATTCCCTGCCTCTGATTCCCAACCTCTGATTCCCCACCTCTGATTCCCCATATCTGATTCCCCGCCTCTGTTTCCCCGCCTCGGATTCCCCGCCTCTGTTTCCCCATATCTGATTCCCCACATCTGATTCCCCGCCTCTGTTTCCCCGCCTCTGATTCCCCGCCTCTGATTCCCCATATCTGATTCCCTGCCTCTGATTCCCCAACTCTGATTCCCCGCCTCTGATTCCCCAGCTCTGAATCCCCGCCTCTGATTCCCCGCGTCTGATTCCCTGCCTCTGTTTCCCCGCCTTGATTCCCCATCTCTGATTCACAACCTCTGATTCCCCACCTCTGATTCCCTATATTTGATTCCCCGCCTCTGTTTCCCCGCCTCTGATTCCCCGCCTCTGATTCCCCATATCTGATTCTCCGCCTCTGATTGCCCACCTCTGATTCCCAGCCTCTGATTCGCCAGCTCTGATTCCCCGCCTCTGATTCCCCGCATCTGATTCCCTGCCTCTGATTCCCCGCCTCTGATTCCCCATCTCTGATTCACCGCCTTTGATTCGCCACCTCTTATTCCCCATATCTGATTCCCCACCTCTGATTCCCGGCCTCATTCCCAGCATCTGATTCCCGGCCTCTGATTCCCGGCCTCTGATTCCCCGCTTCTGATTCTGATTCCCTGCCTCTTATTCCCCATCTCTGATTCCGCACATCTGATTCCCTGCCTCTGATTCCCCACCTCTGATTCCCCATATCTGATTCCCCGCCTCTGTTTCCCCGCCTCTGATTCCCCGCCTCTGTTTCCCTATATCTAATTCCCCACCTCTGATGCCCCAACTCTGATTCCCCGCCTCTGATTCCCCAGCTCTGATTCCCCGCCTCTGATTCCCTGCATCCGATTCCCCATATCTGATTCCCCGCCTCTGTTTCACCGCCTCTGATTCCCCGCCTCTGTTTCCCCATATCTGATTCCCGCCTCTGATTCCCAACTATGAATCCCCTCCTCTGATTCCCCAGCTCTGATTCCCTGCCTCTGATTCCCCGCGTTCTATTCCCTGCCTCTGATTCCCCGCCTGTGATTCCCCATCACTGATTCACCACCTCTGATTCCCTACCTCTGATTCCCCATATCTAATTCCCCGCCTCTGTTTGCCCGCCTCTGATTCCCCGCCTCTGTTTCCCCATATCTGATTCCCCGCCTCTGAATCCCCAACTCTGATTCCCTGCCTCAGATTCCCCAGCTCTGATTCCCCGCCTTTGATTCCCCCCGTCTGATTCCCAGCCTCTGAATCCCAGTGTCTGATTTCCTGCCTCTGATTCCCCGCCTCTGATTCCCCATCTCTGATTCACCGCCTCTGATTCCCCACCTCTGATTCCCCCTCTCTGATTCCGCACATCCAATTCCCTGCCTCTGATTCCCCAACTCTGATTCCCCACCTCTGATTCCCCAGCTCTGATTCCCCGCCTCAGATTCCCCGCGTCTGATTCCCTGCCTCTGATTCCCCGCCTCTGATTCCCCAACTCTGATTCCCCGCTTCTGATTCCCCAGCTCTGAGTCCCCGCCTCTGATTCCCCGCGTCTTATTCCCTGCCTCTGATTCCCCGCCTATGATTCCCCATCTGTGATTCACAACCTCTGATGCCCCACCTCTGATTCCCCATATCTGATTCCCTGCCTCTGTTTCCCCGCCTCTGATTCCCCACCTCTGTTTCCCCATATCTGATTCCCCGCCTCTGATTCCCCAACTCTAATACCCCGCCTCTGATTCCCCAGCTCTGATTCCCCGCCTCTGATTCCCCGCATCTGATTCCCTGCCTCTGATTCCCCGCCTCTGATTCCAGGCCTCTGATTCCAAACATCTGATTCCGGCCTCTGATTCCCGGCCTCTGATTCCCTGCTTCTGATTCTGATTCCCTGCCTCTGATTCCCCATCTCTGATTCCGCACATCTGATTCCCTGCCTCTGATTCCCCACCTCTGATTCCCCATATCTGATTCCCCGCCTCTGTTTCCCCGCCTCTGATTCCCCGCCTCTGTTTCCCAATATCTAAGTCCCCACCTCTGATTCCCCAAATCTGATTCCCCACCTCTGATTCCCCAGCTCTGATTCCCCGCATCTGATACCCTGCATCTGATTCCAAGCCTCTGATTCCCTGCCTCTGATTCCCAACCTCTGATTCCCCACCTCTGATTCCCCATATCTGATTCCCCGCCTCTGTTTCCCCGCCTCGGATTCCCCGCCTCTGTTTCCCCATATCTGATTCCCGGCCTCTGATTCCCCGCCTCAGATTCCCCATATCTGATTCCCTGCCTCTGATTCCCCAACTCTGATTCCCCGCCTCTGATTCCCCTGCTCTGAATCCCCGCCTCTGATTCCCCGCGTCTGATTCCCTGCCTCTGATTCCCCACCTTGATTCCCCATCTCTGATTCACAACCTCTGATTCCCCACCTCTGATTCCCTATATTTGATTCCCCGCCTCTGTTTCCCCGCCTCTGATTCCCCGCCTCTAATTCCCCATATCTGATTCCCCGCCTCTGATTGCCCACCTCTGATTCCCAGCCTCTGATTCGCCAGCTCTGATTCCCCGCCTCTGATTCCCCGCATCTGATTCCCTGCCTCTGATTCCCTGCCTCTGATTCCCCATCTCTGATTCACCGCATTTGATTCGCCACCTCTGATTCCCCATATCTGATTCCCCAACTCTGTTTCCCCGCCTCTGATTCCCCGCCTCTGATTCTCCATATCTCATTCCCCGCCTCTGAATCCCCATCTCTGATTCCCGGACTCTGATTCCCCTCCTCTGATTCCCGGCCACTTATTCCCAGCATCTGATTCCCGGCCTCTGATTCCCCGCTTCTGATTCCATGCCTCTGATTCCCCATCTCTGATTCCGCACATCTGATTCCCTGCCTCTGATTCCCCACCTCTGATTCCCCATATCTGATTCCCCGCCTCTGTTTCCCCACCTCTGATTCCCCGCCTCTGTTTCCCTATATCTAATTCCCCACCTCTGATGCCCCAACTCTGATTCCCCGCCTCTGATTCCCCAGCTCTGATTCCCCGCCTCTGTTTCCCCGCCTCTGATTCCCCGCCTCTGTTTCCCCATATCTGATTCCCGCCTCTGATTCCCAACTATGATTCTCCGCCTCTGATTCCCCAGCTCTGATTCCCTGCCTCTGATTCCCCGCGTTCTATTCCCTGCCTCTGATTCCCCGCCTGTGATTCCCCATCACTGATTCACCACCTCTGTTTGCCCGCCTCTGATTCCCCGCCTCTGTTTCCCCATATCTGATTCCCCGCCTCTGAATCCCCAACTCTGATTCCCTGCCTCAGATTCCCCAGCTCTGATTCCCCGCCTTTGATTCCCCCCGTCTGATTCCCAGCCTCTGAATCCCCGTGTCTGATTTCCTGCCTCTGATTCCCCGCCTCTGATTCCCCATCTCTGATTCACCGCCTCTGATTCCCCACCTCTGATTCCCCATCTCTGATTACGCACATCCAATTCCCTGCCTCTGATTCCCCAACTCTGATTCCCCACCTCTGATTCCCCAGCTCTGATTCCCCGCCTCAGATTCCCCGCGTCTGATTCCATGCCTCTTATTCCCCGCCTCTGATTCCCTGCCTCTGATTCCCCATATCTGATTCCCCGCCTCTGATTCCCCAACTCTGATTCCCCGC
Organism: Narcine bancroftii; assembly: GCF_036971445.1. Taxonomy (NCBI): domain Eukaryota; kingdom Metazoa; phylum Chordata; class Chondrichthyes; order Torpediniformes; family Narcinidae; genus Narcine; species Narcine bancroftii. Next base: position 427,474 of record NW_027211886.1, read on the forward strand.
TTCTGATTCCCCAGCTCTGAATCCCCGCCTCTGATTCCCCGCGTCTGATTCCCTGCCTCTGATTCCCCGCCTCTGATTCCCCATCTGTGATTCACAACCTCTGATGCCCCTCCTCTGATTCCCCATATATGATTCCCCGCCTCTGTTTCCCCGCCTCTGATTCCCCGCCTCTGATTCCCCATATCTGATTCCCCTCCTCTGATTGCCCACCTCTGATTCCCCGCCTCTGATACCCTGCCTCTGATTCCCCGCCTCTGATTCCCCATCTCTGATTCACCACCTCTGATTCCCGGCCTCTGATTCCCCATCTCTGATTCCGCACATCCGATTCCCTGCCTATGTTTCCCCACCTCTGATTCCCCGCCTCTGATTCCCCATATCTGATTCCCTGCCTCTGTTTCCCCGCCTCTGATTCCCTACCTCTGTTTCCCCATATCTGATTCCCCACCTCTGATTCCCCAACTCTAATACCCCGCCTCTGATTCCCCAGCTCTGATTCCCCGCCTCTGATTCCCCGCATCTGATTCCCTGCCTCTGATTCCCCGCCTCTGATTCCAGGCCTCTGATTCCCATCATCTGATTCCGGCCTCTGATTCCCGGCCTCTGATTCCCTGCTTCTGATTCTGATTCCCTGCCTCTGATTCCCTATCTCTGATTCCGCACATCTGATTCCCTGCCTCTGATTCCCCACCTCTGATTCCCCATATCTGATTCCCCACCTCTGTTTCCCCGCCTCTGATTCCCCGCCTCTGTTTCCCAACATCTAAGTCCCCACCTCTGATTCCCCAAATCTGATTCCCCACCTCTGATTCCCCAGCTCTGATTCCCCGCCTCTGATGCCCCGCATCTGATTCCCTGCATCTGATTCCAAGCCTCTGATTCCCTGCCTCTGATTCCCAACCTCTGATTCCCCACCTCTGATTCCCCATATCTGATTCCCCGCCTCTGTTTCCCCGCCTCGGATTCCCCGCCTCTGTTTCCCCATATCTGATTCCCGGCCTCTGATTCCCCGCCTCTGATTCCCCGCCTCTGATTCCCCGCCTCTGATTCCATGCCTCTGATTCCCAACCTCTGATTCCCCACCTCTGATTCCCCATATCTGATTCCCCGCCTCTGTTTCCCCGCCTCTGATTCCCCGCCTCTGATTCCCAACTCTGATTCCCCACCTCTGATTCCCCAGCTCTGATTCCCCGTGTTTGATTCCCTGCCTCTGATTCCCTGCCCTGATTCCCCATCTCTGTTTCACCGCCTTTGATTCGCCACCTCTGATTCCACATATCTGATTCCCCGCCTCTGTTTCCCCGACTCTGATTCCCTTCCTCTGATTCCCAACCTCTGATTCCACACCTCTGATTCCCCATATCTGATTCCCCGCCTCTATTTCCCCATATCTGAATCCCTGCCTCTGATTCCCCAACTCTGATTCCCCGCCTCTGATTCCCCAGCTCTGATTCCCCGACTCTGATTCCCGGCGTCCGATTCCCTGCCTCTGATTCCCCGCCTCTGATTCCCCATCTCTGAATCCCCGCCTCTGATTCCCCGTCTCTGATTCCCTGCCTCTGATTCTCCGCCTCTGATTCCCCGCCTCTGTTTCCCCGCCTCTGATTCCCCGCCTCTGATTCCCCATATCTGATTCCCTGCCTCTGATTCCCCAACTCTGATTCCCTGCCTCTGATTCCCCAGCTCGGAATCCCCGCCTCTGATTCCCCGTGTCTGATTCCCTGCCTCTGATTCCCCGCCTTGATTCCCCATCTCTGATTCACAACCTCTGATTCCCCACCTCTGATTCCCTATATTTGATTCCCCGCCTCTGTTTCCCCGCCTCTGATTCCCCGCCTCTGATTCCCCATATCTGATTCCCCGCCTCTGATTGCCCACCTCTGATTCCCCGCCTCTGATTCGCCAGCTCTGATTCCCCGCCTCTGATTCCCCGCATCTGATTCCCTGCCTCTGATTCCCCGCCTCTGATTCCCCATCTCTGATTCACCGCCTTTGATTCGCCACCTCTGATTCCCCATATCTGATTCCCCACCTCTGTTTCCCGGCCTCTGATTCCCCGCCTCTGATTCTCCATATCTCATTCCCCGCCTCTGAATCCCCATCTCTGATTCCCGGACTCTGATTCCCCACCTCTAATTCCCGGCCTCTTATTCCCAGCATCTGATTCCCGGCCTCTGATTCCCGGCCTCTGATTCCCCGCTTCTGATTCTGATTCCCTGCCTCTGATTCCCCATCTCTGATTCCGCACATCTGATTCCCTGCCTCTGATTCCCCACCTCTGATTCCCAATATCTGATTCCCCGCCTCTGTTTCCCCGCCTCTGATTCCCCGCCTCTGTTTCCCAATATCAAAGTCCCCACCTCTGATTCCCCAAATCTGATTCCCCACCTCTGATTCCCCAGCTCTGATTCCCCGCCTCTGATTCCCCGCATCTGATACCCTGCATCTGATTCCAAGCCTCTGATTCCCTGCCTCTGATTCCCAACCTCTGATTCCCCACCTCTGATTCCCCATATCTGATTCCCCGCCTCTGTTTCCCCGCCTCGGATTCCCCGCCTCTGTTTCCCCATATCTGATTCCCGGCCTCTGATTCCCCGCCTCTGATTCCCCATATCTGATTCCCTGCCTCTGATTCCCCAACTCTGATTCCCCGCCTCTGATTCCCCAGCTCTGAATCCCCGCCTCTGATTCCCCGCGTCTGATTCCCTGCCTCTGATTCCCCGCCTTGATTCCCCATCTCTGATTCACAACCTCTGATTCCCCACCTCTGATTCCCTATATTTGATTCCCCGCCTCTGTTTCCCCGCCTCTGATTCCCCGCCTCTGATTCCCCATATCTGATTCCCCGCCTCTGATTGCCCACCTCTGATTCCCAGCCTCTGATTCGCCAGCTCTGATTCCCCGCCTCTGATTCCCCGCATCTGATTCCCTGCCTCTGATTCCCTGCCTCTGATTCCCCATCTCTGATTCACCGCCTTTGATTCGCCACCTCTGATTCCCCATATCTGATTCCCCAACTCTGTTTCCCCGCCTCTGATTCCCCGCCTCTGATTCTCCATATCTCATTCCCCGCCTCTGAATCCCCATCTCTGATTCCCGGACTCTGATTCCCCTCCTCTGATTCCCGGCCTCTTATTCCCAGCATCTGATTCCCGGCCTCTGATTCCCGGCCTCTGATTCCCCGCTTCTGATTCCCTGCCTCTGATTCCCCATCTCTGATTCCGCACATCTGATTCCCTGCCTCTGATTCCCCACCTCTGATTCCCCATATCTGATTCCCCGCCTCTGTTTCCCCGCCTCTGATTCCCCGCCTCTGTTTCCCTGTATCTAAATCCCCACCTCTGATGCCCCAACTCTGATTCCCCGCCTCTGATTCCCCAGCTCTGATTCCCCGCCTCTGATTCCCTGCATCCGATTCCCCATATCTGATTCCCCGCCTCTGTTTCCCCGCCTCCGATTCCCCGCCTCTGTTTCCCCATATCTGATTCCCGCCTCTGATTCCCAACTATGATTCTCCGCCTCTGATTCCCCAGCTCTGATTCCCTGCCTCTGATTCCCCGCGTTCTATTCCCTGCCTCTGATTCCCCGCCTGTGATTCCCCATCACTGATTCACCACCTCTGATTCCCTACCTCTGATTCCCCATATCTCATTCCCCGCCTCTGTTTGCCCGCCTCTGATTCCCCGCCTCTGTTTCCCCATATCTGATTCCCCGCCTCTGAATCCCCAACTCTGATTCCCTGCCTCAGATTCCCCTGCTCTGATTCCCCGCCTTTGATTCCCCCCGTCTGATTCCCAGCCTCTGAATCCCCGTGTCTGATTTCCTGCCTCTGATTCCCCGCCTCTGATTCCCCATCTCTGATTCACCGCCTCTGATTCCCCACCTCTGATTCCCCATCTCTGATTCCGCACATCCAATTCCCTGCCTCTGATTCCCCAACTCTGATTCCCCACCTCTGATTCCCCAGCTCTGATTCCCCGCCTCAGATTCCCCGCGTCTGATTCCCTGCCTCTTATTCCCCGCCTCTGATTCCCTGCCTCTGATTCCCTGCCTCTTATTCCCCGCCTCTGATTCCCTGCCTCTGATTCCCCGCCTCTGATTCCCCAATTCTGATTCCCCGCTTCTGATTCCCCAGCTCTGAATCCCCGCCTCTGATTCCCCGCGTCTTATTCCCTGCCTCTGATTCCCCGCCTGTGATTCCCCATCTGTGATTCACAACCTCTGATGCCCCACCTCTGATTCCCCATATCTGATTCCCTGCCTCTGTTTCCCCGCCTCTGATTCCCCACCTCTGTTTCCCCATATCTGATTCCCCGCCTCTGATTCCCCAAATCTAATACCCCGCCTCTGATTCCCCAGCTCTGATTCCCCGCCTCTGATTCCCCGCATCTGATTCCCTGCCTCTGATTCCCCGCCTCTGATTCCAGGCCTCTGATTCCCAGCATCTGATTCCGGCCTCTGATTCCCGGCCTCTGATTCCCTGCTTCTGATTCTGATTCCCTGCCTCTGATTCCCCATCTCTGATTCCGCATATCTGATTCCCTGCCTCTGATTCCCCACCTCTGATTCCCCATATCTGATTCCCCGCCTCTGTTCACCCGCCTCTGATTCCCCGCCTCTGTTTCCCAATATCTAAGTCCCCACCTCTGATTCCCCAAATCTGATTCCCCACCTCTGATTCCCCAGCTCTGATTCCCCGCCTCTGATTCACCGCATCTGATACCCTGCATCTGATTCCAAGCCTCTGATTCCCTGCCTCTGATTCCCAACCTCTGATTCCCCACCTCTGATTCCCCATATGTGATTCCCCGCCTCTGTTTCCCCGCCTCGGATTCCCCGCCTCTGTTTCCCCATATCTGATTCCCGGCCTCTGATTCCCCGCCTCAGATTCCCCATATCTGATTCCCTGCCTCTGATTCCCCAACTCTGATTCCCCGCCTCTGATTCCCCAGCTCTGAATCCCCGCCTCTGATTCCCCGCGTCTGATTCCCTGCCTCTGATTCCCCGCCTTGATTCCCCATCTCTGATTCACAACCTCTGATTCCCCACCTCTGATTCCCTATATTTGATTCCCCGCCTCTGTTTCCCCGCCTCTGATTCCCCGCCTCTGATTCCCCATATCTGATTCCCCGCCTCTGATTGCCCACCTCTGATTCCCAGCCTCTGATTCGCCAGCTCTGATTCCCCGCCTCTGATTCCCCGCATCTGATTCCCTGCCTCTGATTCCCTGCCTCTGATTCCCCATCTCTGATTCACCGCATTTGATTCGCCACCTCTGATTCCCCATATCTGATTCCCCAACTCTGTTTCCCCGCCTCTGATTCCCCGCCTCTGATTCTCCATATCTCATTCCCCGCCTCTGAATCCCCATCTCTGATTCCCGGACTCTGATTCCCCTCCTCTGATTCCCGGCCTCTTATTCCCAGCATCTGATTCCCGGCCTCTGATTCCCGGCCTCTGATTCCCCGCTTCTGATTCCCTGCCTCTGATTCCCCATCTCTGATTCCGCACGTCTGATTCCCTGCCTCTGATTCCCCACCTCTGATTCCCCATATCTGATTCCCCGCCTCTGTTTCCCCGCCTCTGATTCCCCGCCTCTGTTTCCCTATATCTAATTCCCCACCTCTGATGCCCCAACTCTGATTCCCCGCCTCTGCTTCCCCAGCTCTGATTCCCCGCCTCTGATTCCCTGCATCCGATTCCCCATATCTGATTCCCCGCCTCTGTTTCCCCGCCTCTGATTCCCCGCCTCTGTTTCCCCATATCTGATTCCCGCCTCTGATTCCCAACTATGATTCTCCGCCTCTGATTCCCCTGCTCTGATTCCCTGCCTCTGATTCCCCGCGTTCTATTCCCTGCCTCTGATTCCCCGCCTGTGATTCCCCATCACTGATTCACCACCTCTGTTTGCCCGCCTCTGATTCCCCGCCTCTGTTTCCCCTTATCTGATTCCCCGCCTCTGAATCCCCAACTCTGATTCCCTGCCTCAGATTCCCCAGCTCTGATTCCCCGCCTTTGATTCCCCCCATCTGATTCCCAGCCTCTGAATCCCCGTGTCTGATTTCCTGCCTCTGATTCCCCGCCTCTGATTCCCCATCTCTGATTCACCGCCTCTGATTCCCCACCTCTGATTCCCCATCTCTGATTCCGCACATCCAATTCCCTGCCTCTGATTCCCCAACTCTGATTCCCCACCTCTGATTCCCCAGCTCTGATTCCCCGCCACAGATTCCCCGCGTCTGATTCCATGCCTCTTATTCCCCGCCTCTGATTCCCTGCCTCTGATTCCCCATATCTGATTCCCCGCCTCTGATTCCCCAACTCTGATTCCCCGCTTCTGATTCCCCAGCTCTGAATCCCCGCCTCTGATTCCCCGCTTCTGATTCCCTGCCTCTGATTCCCCGCCTCTGATTCCCCATCTGTGATTCACAACCTCTGATGCCCCTCCTCTGATTCCCCATATCTGATTCCCCGCCTCTGTTTCCCCGCCTCTGATAACCCGCCTCTGATTCCCCATATCTGATTCCCCTCCTCTGATTGCCCACCTCTGATTCCCCGCATCTGATACCCTGCCTCTGATTCCCCGCCTCTGATTCCCCATCTCTGATTCACCACCTCTGATTCCCGGCCTCTGATTCCCCATCTCTGATTCCGCACATCCGATTCCCTGCCTATGTTTCCCCACCTCTGATTCCCCGCCTCTGATTCCCCATATCTGATTCCCTGCCTCTGTTTCCCCGCCTCTGATTCCCTACCTCTGTTTCCCCATATCTGATTCCCCGCCTCTGATTCCCCGCCTCTGATTCCCCAGCTCTGATTCCCCGCCTCTGATTCCCCGCATCTGATTCCCTGCCTCTGATTCCCCGCCTCTGATTCCAGGCCTCTGATTCCCATCATCTGATTCCGGCCTCTGATTCCCGGCCTCTGATTCCCTGCTTCTGATTCTGATTCCCTGCCTCTGATTCCCTATCTCTGATTCCGCACATCTGATTCCCTGCCTCTGATTCCACACCTCTGATTCCCCATATCTGATTCCCCACCTCTGTTTCCCCGCCTCTGATTCCCCGCCTCTGTTTCCCAATATCTAAGTCCCCACCTCTGATTCCCCAAATCTGATTCCCCACCTCTGATTCCCCAGCTCTGATTCCCCGCCTCTGATGCCCCGCATCTGATTCCCTGCATCTGATTCCAAGCCTCTGATTCCCCACCTCTGATTCCCCATATCTGATTCCCCGCCTCTGTTTCCCCGCCTCGGATTCCCCGCCTCTGTTTCCCCATATCTGATTCCCGGCCTCTGATTCCCCGCCTCTGATTCCCCGCCTCTGATTCCATGCCTCTGATTCCCAACCTCTGATTCCCCACCTCTGATTCCCCATATCTGATTCCCCGCCTCTGTTTCCCCGCCTCTGATTCCCCGCCTCTGATTCCCAACTCTGATTCCCCACCTCTGATTCCCCAGCTCTGATTCCCCGTGTTTGATTCCCTGCCTCTGATTCCCTGCCCTGATTCCCCATCTCTGTTTCACCGCCTTTGATTCGCCACCTCTGATTCCACATATCTGATTCCCCGCCTCTGTTTCCCCGACTCTGATTCCCTTCCTCTGATTCCCAACCTCTGATTCCACACCTCTGATTCCCCATATCTGATTCCCCGCCTCTATTTCCCCATATCTGAATCCCTGCCTCTGATTCCCCAACTCTGATTCCCCGCCTCTGATTCCCCAGCTCTGATTCCCCGACTCTGATTCCCGGCGTCCGATTCCCTGCCTCTGATTCCCCGCCTCTGATTCCCCATCTCTGATTCCCCGCCTCTGATTCCCCGTGTCTGATTCCCTGCCTCTGATTCCCCGCCTCTGATTCCCCGCCTCTGATTCCCTGCAACTGACTCCCTGCCCCTGATTCCCCACCTCTGATTCCCCATATCTGATTCCCCGCCTCTGTTTCCCCGCCTCTGATTCCCCGCCTCTGATTCCCCATATCTGATTCCCTGCCTCTGATTCCCCAACTCTGATTCCCTGCCTCTGATTCCCCAGCTCTGAATCCCCGCCTCTGATTCCCCGTGTCTGATTCCCTGCCTCTGATTCCCCGCCTTGATTCCCCATCTCTGATTCACAACCTCTGATTCCCCACCTCTGATTCCCTATATTTGATTCCCCGCCTCAGTTTCCCCGCCTCTGATTCCCCGCCTCTGATTCCCCATATCTGATTCCCCGCCTCTGATTGCCCACCTCTGATTCCCCGCCTCTGATTCGCCAGCTCTGATTCCCCGCCTCTGATTCCCCGCATCTGATTCCCTGCCTCTGATTCCCCGCCTCTGATTCCCCATCTCTGATTCACCGCCTTTGATTCGCCACCTCTGATTCCCCATATCTGATTCCCCACCTCTGTTTCCCGGCCTCTGATTCCCCGCCTCTGATTCTCCATATCTCATTCCCCGCCTCTGAATCCCCATCTCTGATTCCCGGACTCTGATTCCCCACCTCTGATTCCCGGCCTCTTATTCCCAGCATCTGATTCCCGGCCTCTGATTCCCGGCCTCTGATTCCCCGCTTCTGATTCTGATTCCCTGCCTCTGATTTCCCATCTCTGATTCCGCACATCTGATTCCCTGCCTCTGATTCCCCACCTCTGATTCCCCATATCTGATTCCCCGCCTCTGTTTCCCCGCCTCTGATTCCCCGCCTCTGTTTCCCAATATCAAAGTCCCCACCTCTGATTCCCCAAATCTGATTCCCCACCTCTGATTCCCCAGCTCTGATTCCCCGCCTCTGATTCCCCGCATCTGATACCCTGCATCTGATTCCAAGCCTCTGATTCCCTGCCTCTGATTCCCAACCTCTGATTCCCCACCTCTGATTCCCCATATCTGATTCCCCGCCTCTGTTTCCCCGCCTCGGATTCCCCGCCTCTGTTTCCCCATATCTGATTCCCGGCCTCTGATTCCCCGCCTCTGATTCCCCATATCTGATTCCCTGCCTCTGATTCCCCAACTCTGATTCCCCGCCTCTGATTCCCCAGCTCTGAATCCCCGCCTCTGATTCCCCGCGTCTGATTCCCTGCCTCTGATTCCCCGCCTTGATTCCCCATCTCTGATTCACAACCTCTGATTCCCCACCTCTGATTCCCTATATTTGATTCCCCGCCTCTGTTTCCCCGCCTCTGATTCCCCGCCTCTGATTCCCCATATCTGATTCCCCGCCTCTGATTGCCCACCTCTGATTCCCAGCCTCTGATTCGCCAGCTCTGATTCCCCGCCTCTGATTCCCCGCATCTGATTCCCTGCCTCTGATTCCCTGCCTCTGATTCCCCATCTCTGATTCACCGCCTTTGATTCGCCACCTCTGATTCCCCATATCTGATTCCCCAACTCTGTTTCCCCGCCTCTGATTCCCCGCCTCTGATTCTCCATATCTCATTCCCCGCCTCTGAATCCCCATCTCTGATTCCCGGACTCTGATTCCCCTCCTCTGATTCCCGGCCTCTTATTCCCAGCATCTGATTCCCGGCCTCTGATTCCCGGCCTCTGATTCCCCGCTTCTGATTCCCTGCCTCTGATTCCCCATCTCTGATTCCGCACATCTGATTCCCTGCCTCTGATTCCCCACCTCTGATTCCCCATATCTGATTCCCCGCCTCTGTTTCCCCGCCTCTGATTCCCCGCCTCTGTTTCCCTATATCTAATTCCCCACCTCTGATGCCCCAACTCTGATTCCCCGCCTCTGATTCCCCAGCTCTGATTCCCCGCCTCTGATTCCCTGCATCCGATTCCCCATATCTGATTCCCCGCCTCTGTTTCCCCGCCTCCGATTCCCCGCCTCTGTTTCCCCATATCTGATTCCCGCCTCTGATTCCCAACTATGATTCTCCGCCTCTGATTCCCCAGCTCTGATTCCCTGCCTCTGATTCCCCGCGTTCTATTCCCTGCCTCTGATTCCCCGCCTGTGATTCCCCATCACTGATTCACCACCTCTGATTCCCTACCTCTGATTCCCCATATCTAATTCCCCGCCTCTGTTTGCCCGCCTCTGATTCCCCGCCTCTGTTTCCCCATATCTGATTCCCCGCCTCTGAATCCCCAACTCTGATTCCCTGCCTCAGATTCCCCAGCTCTGATTCCCCGCCTTTGATTCCCCCCGTCTGATTCCCAGCCTCTGAATCCCCGTGTCTGATTTCCTGCCTCTGATTCCCCGCCTCTGATTCCCCATCTCTGATTCACCGCCTCTGATTCCCCACCTCTGATTCCCCATCTCTGATTCCGCACATCCAATTCCCTGCCTCTGATTCCCCAACTCTGATTCCCCACCTCTGATTCCCCAGCTCTGATTCCCCGCCTCAGATTCCCCGCGTCTGATTCCCTGCCTCTTATTCCCCGCCTCTGATTCCCTGCCTCTGATTCCCCATATCTGATTCCCCGCCTCTGATTCCCCAACTCTGATTCCCCGCTTCTGATTCCCCAGCTCTGAATCCCCGCCTCTGATTCCCCGCGTCTGATTCCCTGCCTCTGATTCCCCGCCTCTGATTCCCCATCTGTGATTCACAACCTCTGATTCCCCACCTCTGATTCCCCATATCTGATTCCCCGCCTCTGTTTCCCCGCCTCTGATTCCCCATATCTGATTCCCCGCCTCTGATTGCCCACCTCTGACTCCCCGCGTCTGATACACTGCCTCTGATTCCCCGCCTCTGATTCCCCATCTCTGATTCACCTCCTCTGATTCCCGGCCCCTGATTCCCCATCTCTGATTCCGCACATCCGATTCCCTGCCTATGTTTCCCCACCTCTGATTCCCCGCCTCTGATTCCCCATATCTGATTCCCTGCCTCAGTTTCCCCGCCTCAGATTCCCTACCTCTGTTTCCCCATATCTGATTCCCCGCCTCTGATTCCCCAACTCTAATACCCCGCCTCTGATTCCCCAGCTCTGATTCCCCGCCTCTGATTCCCTGCATCTGATTCCCTGCCTCTGATTCCCCGCCTCTTATTCCAGGCCTCTGATTCCCATCATCTGATTCCGGCCTCTGATTCCCGGCCTCTGATTCCCTGCTTCTGATTCTGATTCCCTGCCTCTGATTCCCTATCTCTGATTCCGCACATCTGATTCCCTGCCTCTGATTCCCCACCTCTGATTCCCCATATCTGATTCCCCACCTCTGTTTCCCCGCCTCTGATTCCCCGCCTCTGTTTCCCAATATCTAAGTCCCCACCTCTGATTCCCCAAATCTGATTCCCCACCTCTGATTTCCCAGCTCTGATTCCCCGCCTCTGATGCCCCGCATCTGATTCCCTGCATCTGATTCCAAGCCTCTGATTCCCTGCCTCTGATTCCCAACCTCTGATTCCCCACCTCTGATTCCCCATATCTGATTCCCCGCCTCTGTTTCCCCGCCTCGGATTCCCCGCCTCTGTTTCCCCATATCTGATTCCCCACATCTGATTCCCCGCCTCTGTTTCCCCGCCTCTGATTCCCCGCCTCTGATTCCCCATATCTGATTCCCTGCCTCTGATTCCCCAACTCTGATTCCCCGCCTCTGATTCCCCAGCTCTGAATCCCCGCCTCTGATTCCCCGCGTCTGATTCCCTGCCTCTGTTTCCCCGCCTTGATTCCCCATCTCTGATTCACAACCTCTGATTCCCCACCTCTGATTCCCTATATTTGATTCCCCGCCTCTGTTTCCCCGCCTCTGATTCCCCGCCTCTGATTCCCCATATCTGATTCCCCGCCTCTGATTGCCCACCTCTGATTCCCAGCCTCTGATTCGCCAGCTCTGATTCCCCGCCTCTGATTCCCCGCATCTGATTCCCTGCCTCTGATTCCCCGCCTCTGATTCCCCATCTCTGATTCACCGCCTTTGATTCGCCACCTCTTATTCCCCATATCTGATTCCCCACCTCTGATTCCCGGCCTCTTATTCCCAGCATCTGATTCCCGGCCTCTGATTCCCGGCCTCTGATTCCCCGCTTCTGATTCTGATTCCCTGCCTCTTATTCCCCATCTCTGATTCCGCACATCTGATTCCCTGCCTCTGATTCCCCACCTCTGATTCCCCATATCTGATTCCCCGCCTCTGTTTCCCCGCCTCTGATTCCCCGCCTCTGTTTCCCTATATCTAATTCCCCACCTCTGATGCCCCAACTCTGATTCCCCGCCTCTGATTCCCCAGCTCTGATTCCCCGCCTCTGATTCCCTGCATCCGATTCCCCATATCTGATTCCCCGCCTCTGTTTCACCGCCTCTGATTCCCCGCCTCTGTTTCCCCATATCTGATTCCCGCCTCTGATTCCCAACAATGAATCCCCTCCTCTGATTCCACAGCTCTGATTCCCTGCCTCTGATTCCCCGCGTTCTATTCCCTGCCTCTGATTCCCCGCCTGTGATTCCCCATCACTGATTCACCACCTCTGATTCCCTACCTCTGATTCCCCATATCTAATTCCCCGCCTCTGTTTGCCCGCCTCTGATTCCCCGCCTCTGTTTCCCCATATCTGATTCCCCGCCTCTGAATCCCCAACTCTGATTCCCTGCCTCAGATTCCCCAGCTCTGATTCCCCGCCTTTGATTCCCCCCGTCTGATTCCCAGCCTCTGAATCCCCGTGTCTGATTTCCTGCCTCTGATTCCCCGCCTCTGATTCCCCATCTCTGATTCACCGCCTCTGATTCCCCACCTCTGATTCCCCCTCTCTGATTCCGCACATCCAATTCCCTGCCTCTGATTCCCCAACTCTGATTCCCCACCTCTGATTCCCCAGCTCTGATTCCCCGCCTCAGATTCCCCGCGTCTGATTCCCTGCCTCTGATTCCCCGCCTCTGATTCCCTGCCTCTGATTCCCCATATCTGATTCCCCGCTTCTGATTCCCCAACTCTGATTCCCCGCTTCTGATTCCCCAGCTCTGAATCCCCGCCTCTGATTCCCCGCGTCTTATTCCCTGCCTCTGATTCACCGCCTCTGATTCCCCATCTGTGATTCACAACCTCTGATGCCCCACCTCTGATTCCCCATATCTGATTCCCTGCCTCTGTTTCCCCGCCTCTGATTCCCCACCACTGTTTCCCCATATCTGATTCCCCGCCTCTGATTCCCCAACTCTAATACCCCGCCTCTGATTCCCCAGCTCTGATTCCCCGCCTCTGATTCCCCGCATCTGATTCCCTGCCTCTGATTCCCCGCCTCTGATTCCAGGCCTCTGATTCCCAGCATCTGATTCCGGCCTCTGATTCCCGGCCTCTGATTCCCTGCTTCTGATTCTGATTCCCTGCCTCTGATTCCCCATCTCTGATTCCGCGCATCTGATTCCCTGCCTCTGATTCCCCACCTCTGATTCCCCATATCTGATTCCCCGCCTCTGTTTCCCCGCCTCTGATTCCCCGCCTCTGTTTCCCAATATCTAAGTCCCCACCTCTGATTCCCCAAATCTGATTCCCCACCTCTGATTCCCCAGCTCTGATTCCCCGCCTCTGATTCCCCGCATCTGATACCCTGCATCTGATTCCAAGCCTCTGATTCCCTGCCTCTGATTCCCAACCTCTGATTCCCCACCTCTGATTCCCCATATCTGATTCCCCACCTCTGTTTCCCCGCCTCGGATTCCCCGCCTATGTTTCCCCATATCTGATTCCCGGCCTCTGATTCCCCGCCTCTGATTCCCCATATCTGATTCCCTGCCTCTGATTCCCCAACTCTGATTCCCCGCCTCTGATTCCTCAGCTCTGAATCCCCGCCTCTGATTCCCCGCGTCTGATTCCCTGCCTCTGATTCCCCGCCTTGATTCCCCATCTCTGATTCACAACCTCTGATTCCCCACCTCTGATTCCCTATATTTGATTCCCCGCCTCTGTTTCCCCGCCTCTGATTCCCCGCCTCTGATTCCCCATATCTGATTCCCCGCCTCTGATTGACCACCTCTGATTCCCAGCCTCTGATTCGCCAGCTCTGATTCCCCGCCTCTGATTCCCCGCATCTGATTCCCTGCCTCTGATTCCCTGCCTCTGATTCCCCATCTCTGATTCACCGCCTTTGATTCGCCACCTCTGATTCCCCATATCTGATTCCACAACTCTGTTTCCCCGCCTCTGATTCCCCGCCTCTGATTCTCCATATCTCATTCCCCGCCTCTGAATCCCCATCTCTGATTCCCCGCCTCTGATTCCCCAGCTCTGATTCCCCGCCTCTGATTCCCTGCATCCGATTCCCCATATCTGATTCCCCGCCTCTGTTGCCCCGCCTCTGATTCCCCGCCTCTGATTCCCCGCCTCTGTTTCCCCATATCTGATTCCCGCCTCTGATTCCCAACTATGATTCTCCGCCTCTGATTCCCCAGCTCTGATTCACTGATTCTGATTCCCCGCGTTCTATTCCCTGCCTCTGATTCCCCGCCTGTGATTCCCCATCACTGATTCACCACCTCTGATTCCCTACCTCTGATTCCCCATATCTAATTCCCCGCCTCTGTTTGCCCGCCTCTGATACCACGCCTCTGTTTCCCCATATCTGATTCCCCGCCTCTGAATCCCCAACTCTGATTCCCTGCCTCAGATTCCCCAGCTCTGATTCCCCGCCTTTGATTCCCCCCGTCTGATTCCCAGCCTCTGAATCCCCGTGTCTGATTTCCTGCCTCTGATTCCCCGCCTCTGATTCCCCATCTCTGATTCACCGCCTCTGATTCCCCACCTCTGATTCCCCATCTCTGATTCCGCACATCCAATTCCCTGCCTCTGATTCCCCAACTCTGATTCCCCACCTCTGATTCCCCAGCTCTGATTCCCCGCCTCAGATTCCCCGCGTCTGATTCCATGCCTCTTATTCCCCGCCTCTGATTCCCTGCCTCTGATTCCCCATATCTGATTCACCGCCTCTGATTCCCCAACTCTGATTCCCCGCTTCTGATTCCCCAGCTCTGAATCCCCGCCTCTGATTCCCCGCGTCTGATTCCCTGCCTCTGATTCCCCGCCTCTGATTCCCCATCTGTGATTCACAACCTCTGATGCCCCTCCTCTGATTCCCCATATCTGATTCCCCGCCTCTGTTTCCCCGCCTCTGATTCCCCGCCTCTGATTCCCCATATCTGATTCCCCTCCTCTTATTGCCCACCTCTGATTCCCCGCGTCTGATACCCTGCCTCTGATTCCCCGCCTCTGATTCCCCATCTCTGATTCACCACCTCTGATTCCCGGCCTCTGATTCCCCATCTCTGATTCCGCACATCCGATTCCCTGCCTATGTTTCCCCACCTCTGATTCCCCGCCTCTGATTCCCCATATCTGATTCCCTGCCTCTGTTTCCCCGCCTCTGATTCCCTACCTCTGTTTCCCCATATCTGATTCCCCGCCTCTGATTCCCCAACTCTAATACCCCGCCTCTGATTCCCCAGCTCTGATTCCCCGCCTCTGATTCCCCGCATCTGATTCCCTGCCTCTGATTCCCCGCCTCTGATTCCAGGCCTCTGATTCCCATCATCTGATTCCGGCCTCTGATTCCCGGCCTCTGATTCCCTGCTTCTGATTCTGATTCCCTGCCTCTGATTCCCTATCTCTGATTCCGCACATCTGATTCCCTGCCTCTGATTCCCCACCTCTGATTCTCCATATCTGATTCCCCACCTCTGTTTCCCCGCCTCTGATTCCCCGCCTCTGTTTCCCAATATCTAAGTCCCCACCTCTGATTCCCCAAATCTGATTCCCCACCTCTGATTCCCCAGCTCTGATTCCCCGCCTCTGATGCCCCGCATCTGATTCCCTGCATCTGATTCCAAGCCTCTGATTCCCTGCCTCTGATTCCCAACCTCTGATTCCCCACCTCTGATTCCCCATATCTGATTCCCCGCCTCTGTTTCCCCGCCTCGGATTCCCCGCCTCTGTTTCCCCATATCTGATTCCCGGCCTCTGATTCCCCGCCTCTGATTCCCCGCCTCTGATTCCCCGCCTCTGATTCCATGCCTCTGATTCCCAACCTCTGATTCCCCACCTCTGATTCCCCATATCTGATTCCCCGCCTCTGTTTCCCCGCCTCTGATTCCCCGCCTCTGATTCCCCATATCTGATTCCCCGCCTCTGATTGACCACCTCTGATTCCCAGCCTCTGATTCGCCAGCTCTGATTCCCCGCCTCTGATTCCCCGCATCTGATTCCCTGCCTCTGATTCCCTGCCTCTGATTCCCCATCTCTGATTCACCGCCTTTGATTCGCCACCTCTGATTCCCCATATCTGATTCCCCAACTCTGTTTCCCCGCCTCTGATTCCCCGCCTCTGATTCTCCATATCTCATTCCCCGCCTCTGAATCCCCATCTCTGATTCCCCGCCTCTGATTCCCCAGCTCTGATTCCCCGCCTCTGATTCCCTGCATCCGATTCCCCATATCTGATTCCCCGCCTCTGTTGCCCCGCCTCTGATTCCCCGCCTCTGTTTCCCCATATCTGATTCCCGCCTCTGATTCCCAACTATGATTCTCCGCCTCTGATTCCCCAGCTCTGATTCCCTGATTCTGATTCCCCGTGTTCTATTCCCTGCCTCTGATTCCCCGCCTGTGATTCCCCATCACTGATTCACCACCTCTGATTCCCTACCTCTGATTCCCCATATCTAATTCCCCGCCTCTGTTTGCCCGCCTCTGATTCCACGCCTCTGATTCCCCATATCTGATTCCCCGCCTCTGAATCCCCAACTCTGATTCCCTGCCTCAGATTCCCCAGCTCTGATTCCCCGCCTTTGATTCCCCCCGTCTGATTCCCAGCCTCTGAATCCCCGTGTCTGATTTCCTGCCTCTGATTCCCCGCCTCTGATTCCCCATCTCTGATTCACCGCCTCTGATTCCCCACCTCTGATTCCCCATCTCTGATTCCGCACATCCAATTCCCTGCCTCTGATTCCCCAACTCTGATTCACCACCTCTGATTCCCCAGCTCTGATTCCCCGCCTCAGATTCCCCGCGTCTGATTCCATGCCTCTTATTCCCCGCCTCTGATTCCCTGCCTCTGATTCCCCATATCTGATTCACCGCCTCTGATTCCCCAACTCTGATTCCCCGCTTCTGATTCCCCAGCTCTGAATCCCCGCCTCTGATTCCCCGCGTCTGATTCCCTGCCTCTGATTCCCCGCCTCTGATTCCCCATCTGTGATTCACAACCTCTGATGCCCCTCCTCTGATTCCCCATATCTGATTCCCCGCCTCTGTTTCCCCGCCTCTGATTCCCCGCCTCTGATTCCCCATATCTGATTCCCCGCCTCTTATTGCCCACCTCTGATTCCCCGCGTCTGATACCCTGCCTCTGATTCCCCGCCTCTGATTCCCCATCTCTGATTCACCACCTCTGATTCCCGGCCTCTGATTCCCCATCTCTGATTCCGCACATCCGATTCCCTGCCTATGTTTCCCCACCTCTGATTCCCCGCCTCTGATTCCCCATATCTGATTCCCTGCCTCTGTTTCCCCGCCTCTGATTCCCTACCTCTGTTTCCCCATATCTGATTCCCCGCCTCTGATTCCCCAACTCTAATACCCCGCCTCTGATTCCCCAGCTCTGATTCCCCGCCTCTGATTCCCCGCATCTGATTCCCTGCCTCTGATTCCCCGCCTCTGATTCCAGGCCTCTGATTCCCATCATCTGATTCCGGCCTCTGATTCCCGGCCTCTGATTCCCTGCTTCTGATTCTGATTCCCTGCCTCTGATTCCCTATCTCTGATTCCGCACATCTGATTCCCTGCCTCTGATTCCCCACCTCTGATTCTCCATATCTGATTCCCCACCTCTGTTTCCCCGCCTCTGATTCCCCGCCTCTGTTTCCCAATATCTAAGTCCCCACCTCTGATTCCCCAAATCTGATTCCCCACCTCTGATTCCCCAGCTCTGATTCCCCGCCTCTGATGCCCCGCATCTGATTCCCTGCATCTGATTCCAAGCCTCTGATTCCCTGCCTCTGATTCCCAACCTCTGATTCCCCACCTCTGATTCCCCATATCTGATTCCCCGCCTCTGTTTCCCCGCCTCGGATTCCCCGCCTCTGTTTCCCCATATCTGATTCCCGGCCTCTGATTCCCCGCCTCTGATTCCCCGCCTCTGATTCCCCGCCTCTGATTCCATGCCTCTGATTCCCAACCTCTGATTCCCCACCTCTGATTCCCCATATCTGATTCCCCGCCTCTGTTTCCCCGCCTCTGATTCCCCGCCTCTGATTCCCAACTCTGATTCCCCACCTCTGATTCCCCAGCTCTGATTCCCCGTGTTTGATTCCCTGCCTCTGATTCCCTGCCCTGATTCCCCATCTCTGTTTCACCGCCTTTGATTCGCCACCTCTGATTCCACATATCTGATTCCCCGCCTCTGTTTCCCCGACTCTGATTCCCTTCCTCTGATTCCCAACCTCTGATTCCACACCTCTGATTCCCCATATCTGATTCCCCGCCTCTATTTCCCCATATCTGAATCCCTGCCTCTGATTCCCCAACTCTGATTCCCCGCCTCTGATTCCCCAGCTCTGATTCCCCGACTCTGATTCCCGGCGTCCGATTCCCTGCCTCTGATTCCCCGCCTCTGATTCCCCATCTCTGATTCCCCGCCTCTGATTCCCCGTGTCTGATTCCCTGCCTCTGATTCCCCGCCTCTGATTCCCCGCCTCTGATTCCCTGCAACTGACTCCCTGCCCCTGATTCCCCACCTCTGATTCCCCATATCTGAATCCCCGCCTCTGTTTCCCCGACTCTGATTCCCCGCCTCTGATTCCCCATATCTGATTCCCTGCCTCTGATTCCCCAACTCTGATTCCCTGCCTCTGATTCCCCAGCTCTGAATCCCCGCCTCTGATTCCCCGTGTCTGATTCCCTGCCTCTGATTCCCCGCCTTGATTCCCCATCTCTGATTCACAACCTCTGATTCCCCACCTCTGATTCCCTATATTTGATTCCCCGCCTCTGTTTCCCCGCCTCTGATTCCCCGCCTCTGATTCCCCATATCTGATTCACCGCCTCTGATTCCCCAACTCTGATTCCCCGCTTCTGATTCCCCAGCTCTGAATCCCCGCCTCTGATTCCCCGCGTCTGATTCCCTGCCTCTGATTCCCCGCCTCTGATTCCCCATCTGTGATTCACAACCTCTGATGCCCCTCCTCTGATTCCCCATATCTGATTCCCCGCCTCTGTTTCCCCGCCTCTGATTCCCCGCCTCTGATTCCCCAGCTCTGAATCCCCGCCTCTGATTCCCCGCGTCTGATTCCCTGCCTCTGATTCCCCGCCTTGATTCCCCATCTCTGATTAACAACCTCTGATTCCCCACCTCTGATTCCCTATATTTGATTCCCCGCCTCTGTTTCCCCGCCTCTGATTCCCCGCCTCTGATTCCCCATATCTGATTCCCCGCCTCTGATTGCCCACCTCTGATTCCCAGCCTCTGATTCGCCAGCTCTGATTCCCCGCCTCTGATTCCCCGCATCTGATTCCCTGCCTCTGATTCCCTGCCTCTGATTCCCCATCTCTGATTCACCGCCTTTGATTCGCCACCTCTGATTCCCCATATCTGATTCCCCAACTCTGTTTCCCCGCCTCTGATTCCCCGCCTCTGATTCTCCATATCTCATTCCCCGCCTCTGAATCCCCATCTCTGATTCCCGGACTCTGATTCCCCTCCTCTGATTCCCGGCCTCTTATTCCCAGCATCTGATTCCCGGCCTCTGATTCCCGGCCTCTGATTCCCCGCTTCTGATTCCCTGCCTCTGATTCCCCATCTCTGATTCCGCACATCTGATTCCCTGCCTCTGATTCCCCACCTCTGATTCCCCATATCTGATTCCCCGCCTCTGTTTCCCCGCCTCTGATTCCCCGCCTCTGTTTCCCTATATCTAATTCCCCACCTCTGATGCCCCAACTCTGATTCCCCGCCTCTGATTCCCCAGCTCTGATTCCCCGCCTCTGATTCCCTGCATCCGATTCCCCATATCTGATTCCCCGCCTCTGTTTCCCCGCCTCCGATTCCCCGCCTCTGTTTCCCCATATCTGATTCCCGCCTCTGATTCCCAACTATGATTCTCCGCCTCTGATTCCCCAGCTCTGATTCCCTGCCTCTGATTCCCCGCGTTCTATTCCCTGCCTCTGATTCCCCGCCTGTGATTCCCCATCACTGATTCACCACCTCTGATTCCCTACCTCTGATTCCCCATATCTAATTCCCCGCCTCTGTTTGCCCGCCTCTGATTCCCCGCCTCTGTTTCCCCATATCTGATTCCCCGCCTCTGAATCCCCAACTCTGATTCCCTGCCTCAGATTCCCCAGCTCTGATTCCCCGCCTTTGATTCCCCCCGTCTGATTCCCAGCCTCTGAATCCCCGTGTCTGATTTCCTGCCTCTGATTCCCCGCCTCTGATTCCCCATCTCTGATTCACCGCCTCTGATTCCCCACCTCTGATTCCCCATCTCTGATTCCGCACATCCAATTCCCTGCCTCTGATTCCCCAACTCTGATTCCCCACCTCTGATTCCCCAGCTCTGATTCCCCGCCTCAGATTCCCCGCGTCTGATTCCCTGCCTCTTATTCCCCGCCTCTGATTCCCTGCCTCTGATTCCCCATATCTGATTCCCCGCCTCTGATTCCCCAACTCTGATTCCCCGCTTCTGATTCCCCAGCTCTGAATCCCCGCCTCTGATTCCCCGCGTCTGATTCCCTGCCTCTGATTCCCCGCCTCTGATTCCCCATCTGTGATTCACAACCTCTGATTCCCCACCTCTGATTCCCCATATCTGATTCCCCGCCTCTGTTTCCCCGCCTCTGATTCCCCATATCTGATTCCCCGCCTCTGATTGCCCACCTCTGACTCCCCGCGTCTGATACACTGCCTCTGATTCCCCGCCTCTGATTCCCCATCTCTGATTCACCTCCTCTGATTCCCGGCCCCTGATTCCCCATCTCTGATTCCGCACATCCGATTCCCTGCCTATGTTTCCCCACCTCTGATTCCCTGCCTCTGATTCCCCATATCTGATTCCCTGCCTCAGTTTCCCCGCCTCTGATTCCCTACCTCTGTTTCCCCATATCTGATTCCCCGCCTCTGATTCCCCAACTCTAATACCCCGCCTCTGATTCCCCAGCTCTGATTCCCCGCCTCTGATTCCCTGCATCTGATTCCCTGCCTCTGATTCCCCGCCTCTTATTCCAGGCCTCTGATTCCCATCATCTGATTCCGGCCTCTGATTCCCGGCCTCTGATTCCCTGCTTCTGATTCTGATTCCCTGCCTCTGATTCCCTATCTCTGATTCCGCACATCTGATTCCCTGCCTCTGATTCCCCACCTCTGATTCCCCATATCTGATTCCCCACCTCTGTTTCCCCGCCTCTGATTCCCCGCCTCTGTTTCCCAATATCTAAGTCCCCACCTCTGATTCCCCAAATCTGATTCCCCACCTCTGATTTCCCAGCTCTGATTCCCCGCCTCTGATGCCCCGCATCTGATTCCCTGCATCTGATTCCAAGCCTCTGATTCCCTGCCTCTGATTCCCAACCTCTGATTCCCCACCTCTGATTCCCCATATCTGATTCCCCGCCTCTGTTTCCCCGCCTCGGATTCCCCGCCTCTGTTTCCCCATATCTGATTCCCCACATCTGATTCCCCGCCTCTGTTTCCCCGCCTCTGATTCCCCGCCTCTGATTCCCCATATCTGATTCCCTGCCTCTGATTCCCCAACTCTGATTCCCCGCCTCTGATTCCCCAGCTCTGAATCCCCGCCTCTGATTCCCCGCGTCTGATTCCCTGCCTCTGTTTCCCCGCCATGATTCCCCATCTCTGATTCACAACCTCTGATTCCCCACCTCTGATTCCCTATATTTGATTCCCCGCCTCTGTTTCCCCGCCTCTGATTCCCCGCCTCTGATTCCCCATATCTGATTCCCCGCCTCTGATTGCCCACCTCTGATTCCCAGCCTCTGATTCGCCAGCTCTGATTCCCCGCCTCTGATTCCCCGCATCTGATTCCCTGCCTCTGATTCCCCGCCTCTGATTCCCCATCTCTGATTCACCGCCTTTGATTCGCCACCTCTTATTCCCCATATCTGATTCCCCACCTCTGATTCCCGGCCTCTTATTCCCAGCATCTGATTCCCGGCCTCTGATTCCCGGCCTCTGATTCCCCGCTTCTGATTCTGATTCCCTGCCTCTTATTCCCCATCTCTGATTCCGCACATCTGATTCCCTGCCTCTGATTCCCCACCTCTGATTCCCCATATCTGATTCCCCGCCTCTGTTTCCCCGCCTCTGATTCCCCGCCTCTGTTTCCCTATATCTAATTCCCCACCTCTGATGCCCCAACTCTGATTCCCCGCCTCTGATTCCCCAGCTCTGATTCCCCGCCTCTGATTCCCTGCATCCGATTCCCCATATCTGATTCCCCGCCTCTGTTTCACCGCCTCTGATTCCCCGCCTCTGTTTCCCCATATCTGATTCCCGCCTCTGATTCCCAACAATGAATCCCCTCCTCTGATTCCCCAGCTCTGATTCCCTGCCTCTGATTCCCCGCGTTCTATTCCCTGCCTCTGATTCCCCGCCTGTGATTCCCCATCACTGATTCACCACCTCTGATTCCCTACCTCTGATTCCCCATATCTAATTCCCCGCCTCTGTTTGCCCGCCTCTGATTCCCCGCCTCTGTTTCCCCATATCTGATTCCCCGCCTCTGAATCCCCAACTCTGATTCCCTGCCTCAGATTCCCCAGCTCTGATTCCCCGCCTTTGATTCCCCCCGTCTGATTCCCAGCCTCTGAATCCCCGTGTCTGATTTCCTGCCTCTGATTCCCCGCCTCTGATTCCCCATCTCTGATTCACCGCCTCTGATTCCCCACCTCTGATTCCCCCTCTCTGATTCCGCACATCCAATTCCCTGCCTCTGATTCCCATACTCTGATTCCCCACCTCTGATTCCCCAGCTCTGATTCCCCGCCTCAGATTCCCCGCGTCTGATTCCCTGCCTCTGATTCCCCGCCTCTGATTCCCTGCCTCTGATTCCCCATATCTGATTCCCCGCTTCTGATTCCCCAACTCTGATTCCCCGCTTCTGATTCCCCAGCTCTGAATCCCCGCCTCTGATTCCCCGCGTCTTATTCCCTGCCTCTGATTCACCGCCTCTGATTCCCCATCTGTGATTCACAACCTCTGATGCCCCACCTCTGATTCCCCATATCTGATTCCCTGCCTCTGTTTCCCCGCCTCTGATTCCCCACCACTGTTTCCCCATATCTGATTCCCCGCCTCTGATTCCCCAACTCTAATACCCCGCCTCTGATTCCCCAGCTCTGATTCCCCGCCTCTGATTCCCCGCATCTGATTCCCTGCCTCTGATTCCCCGCCTCTGATTCCAGGCCTCTGATTCCCAGCATCTGATTCCGGCCTCTGATTCCCGGCCTCTGATTCCCTGCTTCTGATTCTGATTCCTTGCCTCTGATTCCCCATCTCTGATTCCGCGCATCTGATTCCCTGCCTCTGATTCCCCACCTCTGATTCCCCATATCTGATTCCCCGCCTCTGTTTCCCCGCCTCTGATTCCCCGCCTCTGTTTCCCAATATCTAAGTCCCCACCTCTGATTCCCCAAATCTGATTCCCCACCTCTGATTCCCCAGCTCTGATTCCCCGCCTCTGATTCCCCGCATCTGATACCCTGCATCTGATTCCAAGCCTCTGATTCCCTGCCTCTGATTCCCAACCTCTGATTCCCCACCTCTGATTCCCCATATCTGATTCCCCACCTCTGTTTCCCCGCCTCGGATTCCCCGCCTATGTTTCCCCATATCTGATTCCCGGCCTCTGATTCCCCGCCTCTGATTCCCCATATCTGATTCCCTGCCTCTGATTCCCCAACTCTGATTCCCCGCCTCTGATTCCTCAGCTCTGAATCCCCGCCTCTGATTCCCCGCGTCTGATTCCCTGCCTCTGATTCCCCGCCTTGATTCCCCATCTCTGATTCACAACCTCTGATTCCCCACCTCTGATTCCCTATATTTGATTCCCCGCCTCTGTTTCCCCGCCTCTGATTCCCCGCCTCTGATTCCCCATATCTGATTCCCCGCCTCTGATTGACCACCTCTGATTCCCAGCCTCTGATTCGCCAGCTCTGATTCCCCGCCTCTGATTCCCCGCATCTGATTCCCTGCCTCTGATTCCCTGCCTCTGATTCCCCATCTCTGATTCACCGCCTTTGATTCGCCACCTCTGATTCCCCATATCTGATTCCCCAACTCTGTTTCCCCGCCTCTGATTCCCCGCCTCTGATTCTCCATATCTCATTCCCCGCCTCTGAATCCCCATCTCTGATTCCCCGCCTCTGATTCCCCAGCTCTGATTCCCCGCCTCTGATTCCCTGCATCCGATTCCCCATATCTGATTCCCCGCCTCTGTTGCCCCGCCTCTGATTCCCCGCCTCTGATTCCCCGCCTCTGTTTCCCCATATCTGATTCCCGCCTCTGATTCCCAACTATGATTCTCCGCCTCTGATTCCCCAGCTCTGATTCCCTGATTCTGATTCCCCGCGTTCTATTCCCTGCCTCTGATTCCCCGCCTGTGATTCCCCATCACTGATTCACCACCTCTGATTCCCTACCTCTGATTCCCCATATCTAATTCCCCGCCTCTGTTTGCCCGCCTCTGATTCCACGCCTCTGTTTCCCCATATCTGATTCCCCGCCTCTGAATCCCCAACTCTGATTCCCTGCCTCAGATTCCCCAGCTCTGATTCCCCGCCTTTGATTCCCCCCGTCTGATTCCCAGCCTCTGAATCCCCGTGTCTGATTTCCTGCCTCTGATTCCCCGCCTCTGATTCCCCATCTCTGATTCACCGCCTCTGATTCCCCACCTCTGATTCCCCATCTCTGATTCCGCACATCCAATTCCCTGCCTCTGATTCCCCAACTCTGATTCCCCACCTCTGATTCCCCAGCTCTGATTCCCCGCCTCAGATTCCCCGCGTCTGATTCCATGCCTCTTATTCCCCGCCTCTGATTCCCTGCCTCTGATTCCCCATATCTGATTCACCGCCTCTGATTCCCCAACTCTGATTCCCCGCTTCTGATTCCCCAGCTCTGAATCCCCGCCTCTGATTCCCCGCGTCTGATTCCCTGCCTCTGATTCCCCGCCTCTGATTCCCCATCTGTGATTCACAACCTCTGATGCCCCTCCTCTGATTCCCCATATCTGATTCCCCGCCTCTGTTTCCCCGCCTCTGATTCCCCGCCTCTGATTCCCCATATCTGATTCCCCTCCTCTTATTGCCCACCTCTGATTCCCCGCGTCTGATACCCTGCCTCTGATTCCCCGCCTCTGATTCCCCATCTCTGATTCACCACCTCTGATTCCCGGCCTCTGATTCCCCATCTCTGATTCCGCACATCCGATTCCCTGCCTATGTTTCCCCACCTCTGATTCCCCGCCTCTGATTCCCCATATCTGATTCCCTGCCTCTGTTTCCCCGCCTCTGATTCCCTACCTCTGTTTCCCCATATCTGATTCCCCGCCTCTGATTCCCCAACTCTAATACCCCGCCTCTGATTCCCCAGCTCTGATTCCCCGCCTCTGATTCCCCGCATCTGATTCCCTGCCTCTGATTCCCCGCCTCTGATTCCAGGCCTCTGATTCCCATCATCTGATTCCGGCCTCTGATTCCCGGCCTCTGATTCCCTGCTTCTGATTCTGATTCCCTGCCTCTGATTCCCTATCTCTGATTCCGCACATCTGATTCCCTGCCTCTGATTCCCCACCTCTGATTCTCCATATCTGATTCCCCACCTCTGTTTCCCCGCCTCTGATTCCCCGCCTCTGTTTCCCAATATCTAAGTCCCCACCTCTGATTCCCCAAATCTGATTCCCCACCTCTGATTCCCCAGCTCTGATTCCCCGCCTCTGATGCCCCGCATCTGATTCCCTGCATCTGATTCCAAGCCTCTGATTCCCTGCCTCTGATTCCCAACCTCTGATTCCCCACCTCTGATTCCCCATATCTGATTCCCCGCCTCTGTTTCCCCGCCTCGGATTCCCCGCCTCTGTTTCCCCATATCTGATTCCCGGCCTCTGATTCCCCGCCTCTGATTCCCCGCCTCTGATTCCCCGCCTCTGATTCCATGCCTCTGATTCCCAACCTCTGATTCCCCACCTCTGATTCCCCATATCTGATTCCCCGCCTCTGTTTCCCCGCCTCTGATTCCCCGCCTCTGATTCCCCATATCTGATTCCCCGCCTCTGATTGACCACCTCTGATTCCCAGCCTCTGATTCGCCAGCTCTGATTCCCCGCCTCTGATTCCCCGCATCTGATTCCCTGCCTCTGATTCCCTGCCTCTGATTCCCCATCTCTGATTCACCGCCTTTGATTCGCCACCTCTGATTCCCCATATCTGATTCCCCAACTCTGTTTCCCCGCCTCTGATTCCCCGCCTCTGATTCTCCATATCTCATTCCCCGCCTCTGAATCCCCATCTCTGATTCCCCGCCTCTGATTCCCCAGCTCTGATTCCCCGCCTCTGATTCCCTGCATCCGATTCCCCATATCTGATTCCCCGCCTCTGTTGCCCCGCCTCTGATTCCCCGCCTCTGTTTCCCCATATCTGATTCCCGCCTCTGATTCCCAACTATGATTCTCCGCCTCTGATTCCCCAGCTCTGATTCCCTGATTCTGATTCCCCGCGTTCTATTCCCTGCCTCTGATTCCCCGCCTGTGATTCCCCATCACTGATTCACCACCTCTGATTCCCTACCTCTGATTCCCCATATCTAATTCCCCGCCTCTGTTTGCCCGCCTCTGATTCCACGCCTCTGTTTCCCCATATCTGATTCCCCGCCTCTGAATCCCCAACTCTGATTCCCTGCCTCAGATTCCCCAGCTCTGATTCCCCGCCTTTGATTCCCCCCGTCTGATTCCCAGCCTCTGAATCCCCGTGTCTGATTTCCTGCCTCTGATTCCCCGCCTCTGATTCCCCATCTCTGATTCACCGCCTCTGATTCCCCACCTCTGATTCCCCATCTCTGATTCCGCACATCCAATTCCCTGCCTCTGATTCCCCAACTCTGATTCACCACCTCTGATTCCCCAGCTCTGATTCCCCGCCTCAGATTCCCCGCGTCTGATTCCATGCCTCTTATTCCCCGCCTCTGATTCCCTGCCTCTGATTCCCCATATCTGATTCACCGCCTCTGATTCCCCAACTCTGATTCCCCGCTTCTGATTCCCCAGCTCTGAATCCCCGCCTCTGATTCCCCGCGTCTGATTCCCTGCCTCTGATTCCCCGCCTCTGATTCCCCATCTGTGATTCACAACCTCTGATGCCCCTCCTCTGATTCCCCATATCTGATTCCCCGCCTCTGTTTCCCCGCCTCTGATTCCCCGCCTCTGATTCCCCATATCTGATTCCCCGCCTCTTATTGCCCACCTCTGATTCCCCGCGTCTGATACCCTGCCTCTGATTCCCCGCCTCTGATTCCCCATCTCTGATTCACCACCTCTGATTCCCGGCCTCTGATTCCCCATCTCTGATTCCGCACATCCGATTCCCTGCCTATGTTTCCCCACCTCTGATTCCCCGCCTCTGATTCCCCATATCTGATTCCCTGCCTCTGTTTCCCCGCCTCTGATTCCCTACCTCTGTTTCCCCATATCTGATTCCCCGCCTCTGATTCCCCAACTCTAATACCCCGCCTCTGATTCCCCAGCTCTGATTCCCCGCCTCTGATTCCCCGCATCTGATTCCCTGCCTCTGATTCCCCGCCTCTGATTCCAGGCCTCTGATTCCCATCATCTGATTCCGGCCTCTGATTCCCGGCCTCTGATTCCCTGCTTCTGATTCTGATTCCCTGCCTCTGATTCCCTATCTCTGATTCCGCACATCTGATTCCCTGCCTCTGATTCCCCACCTCTGATTCTCCATATCTGATTCCCCACCTCTGTTTCCCCGCCTCTGATTCCCCGCCTCTGTTTCCCAATATCTAAGTCCCCACCTCTGATTCCCCAAATCTGATTCCCCACCTCTGATTCCCCAGCTCTGATTCCCCGCCTCTGATGCCCCGCATCTGATTCCCTGCATCTGATTCCAAGCCTCTTATTCCCTGCCTCTGATTCCCAACCTCTGATTCCCCACCTCTGATTCCCCATATCTGATTCCCCGCCTCTGTTTCCCCGCCTCGGATTCCCCGCCTCTGTTTCCCCATATCTGATTCCCGGCCTCTGATTCCCCGCCTCTGATTCCCCGCCTCTGATTCCCCGCCTCTGATTCCATGCCTCTGATTCCCAACCTCTGATTCCCCACCTCTGATTCCCCATATCTGATTCCCCGCCTCTGTTTCCCCGCCTCTGATTCCCCGCCTCTGATTCCCAACTCTGATTCCCCACCTCTGATTCCCCAGCTCTGATTCCCCGTGTTTGATTCCCTGCCTCTGATTCCCTGCCCTGATTCCCCATCTCTGTTTCACCGCCTTTGATTCGCCAACTCTGATTCCACATATCTGATTCCCCGCCTCTGTTTCCCCGACTCTGATTCCCTTCCTCTGATTCCCAACCTCTGATTCCACACCTCTGATTCCCCATATCTGATTCCCCGCCTCTATTTCCCCATATCTGAATCCCTGCCTCTGATTCCCCAACTCTGATTCCCCGCCTCTGATTCCCCAGCTCTGATTCCCCGACTCTGATTCCCGGCGTCCGATTCCCTGCCTCTGATTCCCCGCCTCTGATTCCCCATCTCTGATTCCCCGCCTCTGATTCCCCGTGTCTGATTCCCTGCCTCTGATTCCCCGCCTCTGATTCCCCGCCTCTGATTCCCTGCAACTGACTCCCTGCCCCTGATTCCCCACCTCTGATTCCCCATATCTGATTCCCCGCCTCTGTTTCCCCGACTCTGATTCCCCGCCTCTGATTCCCCATATCTGATTCCCTGCCTCTGATTCCCCAACTCTGATTCCCTGCCTCTGATTCCCCAGCTCTGAATCCCCGCCTCTGATTCCCCGTGTCTGATTCCCTGCCTCTGATTCCCCGCCTTGATTCCCCATCTCTGATTCACAACCTCTGATTCCCCACCTCTGATTCCCTATATTTGATTCCCCGCCTCTGTTTCCCCGCCTCTGATTCCCCGCCTCTGATTCCCCATATCTGATTCACCGCCTCTGATTCCCCAACTCTGATTCCCCGCTTCTGATTCCCCAGCTCTGAATCCCCGCCTCTGATTCCCCGCGTCTGATTCCCTGCCTCTGATTCCCCGCCTCTGATTCCCCATCTGTGATTCACAACCTCTGATGCCCCTCCTCTGATTCCCCATATCTGATTCCCCGCCTCTGTTTCCCCGCCTCTGATTCCCCGCCTCTGATTCCCCATATCTGATTCCCCGCCTCTTATTGCCCACCTCTGATTCCCCGCGTCTGATACCCTGCCTCTGATTCCCCGCCTCTGATTCCCCATCTCTGATTCACCACCTCTGATTCCCGGCCTCTGATTCCCCATCTCTGATTCCGCACATCCGATTCCCTGCCTATGTTTCCCCACCTCTGATTCCCCGCCTCTGATTCCCCATATCTGATTCCCTGCCTCTGTTTCCCCGCCTCTGATTCCCTACCTCTGTTTCCCCATATCTGATTCCCCGCCTCTGATTCCCCAACTCTAATACCCCGCCTCTGATTCCCCAGCTCTGATTCCCCGCCTCTGATTCCCCGCATCTGATTCCCTGCCTCTGATTCCCCGCCTCTGATTCCAGGCCTCTGATTCCCATCATCTGATTCCGGCCTCTGATTCCCGGCCTCTGATTCCCTGCTTCTGATTCTGATTCCCTGCCTCTGATTCCCTATCTCTGATTCCGCACATCTGATTCCCTGCCTCTGATTCCCCACCTCTGATTCTCCATATCTGATTCCCCACCTCTGTTTCCCAATATCTAAGTCCCCACCTCTGATTCCCCAAATCTGATTCCCCACCTCTGATTCCCCAGCTCTGATTCCCCGCCTCTGATGCCCCGCATCTGATTCCCTGCATCTGATTCCAAGCCTCTGATTCCCTGCCTCTGATTCCCAACCTCTGATTCCCCACCTCTGATTCCCCATATCTGATTCCCCGCCTCTGTTTCCCCGCCTCGGATTCCCCGCCTCTGTTTCCCCATATCTGATTCCCGGCCTCTGATTCCCCGCCTCTGATTCCCCGCCTCTGATTCCCCGCCTCTGATTCCATGCCTCTGATTCCCAACCTCTGATTCCCCACCTCTGATTCCCCATATCTGATTCCCCGCCTCTGTTTCCCCGCCTCTGATTCCCCGCCTCTGATTCCCAACTCTGATTCCCCACCTCTGATTCCCCAGCTCTGATTCCCCGTGTTTGATTCCCTGCCTCTGATTCCCTGCCCTGATTCCCCATCTCTGTTTCACCGCCTTTGATTCGCCACCTCTGATTCCACATATCTGATTCCCCGCCTCTGTTTCCCCGACTCTGATTCCCTTCCTCTGATTCCCAACCTCTGATTCCACACCTCTGATTCCCCATATCTGATTCCCCGCCTCTATTTCCCCATATCTGAATCCCTGCCTCTGATTCCCCAACTCTGATTCCCCGCCTCTGATTCCCCAGCTCTGATTCCCCGACTCTGATTCCCGGCGTCCGATTCCCTGCCTCTGATTCCCCGCCTCTGATTCCCCATCTCTGATTCCCCGCCTCTGATTCCCCGTGTCTGATTCCCTGCCTCTGATTCCCCGCCTCTGATTCCCCGCCTCTGATTCCCTGCAACTGACTCCCTGCCCCTGATTCCCCACCTCTGATTCCCCATATCTGATTCCCCGCCTCTGTTTCCCCGACTCTGATTCCCCGCCTCTGATTCCCCATATCTGATTCCCTGCCTCTGATTCCCCAACTCTGATTCCCTGCCTCTGATTCCCCAGCTCTGAATCCCCGCCTCTGATTCCCCGTGTCTGATTCCCTGCCTCTGATTCCCCGCCTTGATTCCCCATCTCTGATTCACAACCTCTGATTCCCCACCTCTGATTCCCTATATTTGATTCCCCGCCTCTGTTTCCCCGCCTCTGATTCCCCGCCTCTGATTCCCCATATCTGATTCCCCGCCTCTGATTGCCCACCTCTGATTCCCCGCCTCTGATTCGCCAGCTCTGATTCCCCGCCTCTGATTCCCCGCATCTGATTCCCTGCCTCTGATTCCCCGCCTCTGATTCCCCATCTCTGATTCACCGCCTTTGATTCGCCACCTCTGATTCCCCATATCTGATTCCCCACCTCTGTTTCCCGGCCTCTGATTCCCCGCCTCTGATTCTCCATATCTCATTCCCCGCCTCTGAATCCCCATCTCTGATTCCCGGACTCTGATTCCCCACCTCTGATTCCCGGCCTCTTATTCCCAGCATCTGATTCCCGGCCTCTGATTCCCGGCCTCTGATTCCCCGCTTCTGATTCTGATTCCCTGCCTCTGATTCCCCATCTCTGATTCCGCACATCTGATTCCCTGCCTCTGATTCCCCACCTCTGATTCCCCATATCTGATTCCCCGCCTCTGTTTCCCCGCCTCTGATTCCCCGCCTCTGTTTCCCTATATCTAATTCCCCACCTCTGATGCCCCAACTCTGATTCCCCGCCTCTGATTCCCCAGCTCTGATTCCCCGCCTCTGATTCCCCGCATCCGATTCCCCATATCTGATTCCCCGCCTCTGTTTCCCCGCCTCTGATTCCCCGCCTCTGTTTCCCCATATCTGATTCCCCGCCTCTGATTCCCAGCTATGATTCCCCGCCTCTGATTCCCCAGCTCTGATTCCCTGCGTCTGATTCCCTGCGTTCTATTCCCTGCCTCTGATTCCCCGCCTGTGATTCCCCATCACTGATTCACCACCTCTGATTCCCCACCTCTGATTCCCCATATCTAATTCCCCGCCTCTGTTTGCCCGCCTCTGATTCCCCGCCTCTGTTTCCCCATATCTGATTCCCCGTCTCTGAATCCCCAACTCTGATTCCCTGCCTCTGATTCCCCAGCTCTGATTCCCCGCCTTTGATTCCCCCCGTCTGATTCCCAGCCTCTGAATCCCCGTGTCTGATTTCCTGCCTCTGATTCCCCGCCTCTGATTCCCCATCTCTGATTCCTCTGATTCCCCACATCTGATTCCCCATCTCTGATTCCGCACATCCGATTCCCTGCCTCTGATTCCCCAACTCTGATTCCCCACCTCTGATTCCCCAGCTCTGATTCCCCGCCTCAGATTCCCCGCGTCTGATTCCCTGCCTCTGATTCCCCGCCTCTGATTCCCCATCTCTGATTCCCCACCTCTGATTCCCCGTGTCTGATTCCCTGCCTCTGATTCCCCGCCTCTGAATCCCAGCCTCTGATTCCCCATATCTGATTCCCCGCCTCTGATTCCCTGCCTCTGATTCCCCAGCTCTGATTCCCCGCCTTTGATTCCCCCCGTCTGATTCCCAGCCTCTGAATCCCCGTGTCTGATTTCCTGCCTCTGATTCCCCGCCTCTGATTCCCCATCTCTGATTCACCGCCTCTGATTCCACATCTCTGATTCCCCACCTCTGATTCCCCATATCTGATTCCCTGCCTCTGTTTCCCCGCCTCTGATTCCCCACCTCTGTTTCCCCATATCTGATTCCCCGCCTCTGATTCCCCAACTCGAATACCCCACCTCTGATTCCCCAGCTCTGATTCCCCACCTCTGATTCCCCGCATCTGATTCCCTGCCTCTGATTCCCCGCCTCTGATTCCAGGCCTCTGATTCCCAGCATCTGATTCCGGCCTCTGATTCCCGGCCTCTGATTCCCTGCTTCTGATTCTGATTCCCTGCCTCTGATTCCCCATCTCTGATTCCGCACATCTGATTCCTTGCCTCTGATTCCCCACCTCTGATTCCCCATATCTGATTCCCCGCCTGGGTTTCCCCGCCTCTGATTCCCCGCCTCTGTTTCCCAATATCTAAGTCCCCGCCTCTGATTCCCCAAATCTGATTCCCCACCTCTGATTCCCCAGCTCTGATTCCCCGCCTCTGATTCCCCGCATCTGATTCCCTGCATCTGATTCCAAGCCTCTGATTCCCTGCCTCTGATTCCCAACCTCTGATTCCCCACCTCTGATTCCCCATATCTGATTCCCCGCCTCTGTTTCCCCGCCTCGGATTTTCAGCCTCTGTTTTCCCATATCTGATTCCCGGCCTCTGATTCCCCGCCTCTGATTCCCCGCCTCTGATTCCCTGCCTCTGATTCCCCATCTCCGATTCCGCACATCTGATTCCCTTCCTCTGATTCCCCGCCTCTGATACCCCGCCTCTGATTCCCTGCCTCTGATTCCCAACCTCGGATTCCCCACCTCTGAATCCCCATATCTGATTCCCCTCCTCTGTTTCCCCGCCTCTGATTCCCCGCCTCTGATTCCCAACTCTGATTCCCCGCCTCTGATTCCCCAGCTCTGATTCCCCGTGTTTGATTCCGTGCCTCTGATTCCCTGCCCTGATTCCCCATCTCTGTTTCACCGCCTTTGATTCGCCACCTCTGATTCCCCATATCTGATTCCCCGCCTCTGTTTCCCCGACTCTGATTCCCTGCCTCTGATTCCCAACCTCTGATTCCACACCTCTGATTCCCCATATCTGATTCCCCGCCTCTATTTCCCCATATCTGATTCGCAGCCTCTGATTCCCCAACTCTGATTCCCCGCCTCTGATTCCCCAGCTCTGATTCCCCGACTCTGATTCCCGGAGTCCGATTCCCTGCCTCTGATTCCCCGCCTCTGATTCCCCATCTCTGATTCCCCGCCTCCGATTCCCCGTGTCTGATTCCCTGCCTCTGATTCCCCGCCTCTGATTCCCCGCCTCTGATTCCCTGCCACTGATTCCCTGCCTCTGATTCCCCAATTCTGATTCCCCATATCTGATTCCCCGCCTCTGTTTCCCCGCCTCTGATTCCCCGCCTCTGTTTCCCCATATCTGATTCCCTGCCTCTGATTCCCCAACTCTGATTCACCGCCTCTGATTCCCCAGCTCTGAATCCCCGCCTCTGATTCCCCGCGTCTGATTCCCTGCCTCTGATTCCCCGCCTTGATTCCCCATCTCTGATTCACAACCTGTGATTCCCCACCTCTGATTCCCTATATTTGATTCCCCGCCTCTGTTTCCCCGCCTCTGATTCGCAACCTCTAATTCCCCACCTCTGATTCCCCATATCTGATTCCCCGCCTCTGTTATTCTGCCTCTGATTCCCGGCCTCTGTTTCCCCATATCTGATTCCCCTCCTCTGATTCCCCAACTCTGATTCCCCACCTCTGATTCCCCAGCTCTGATTCCCCGCCTTTTATTCCCGGCCTCTGATTCCCTGCCACTGATTCCCCGCCCCTGATTCCCCACCTCTGATTCCCCATATCTGATTCCCCGCCACTGTTTCCCCAGCTCTGATTCCCCGCCTCTGATTCCCGGCGTCCGATTCCCTGCCTCTGATTCCCCGCCTCTGATTCCCCATCTCTGATTCACCACCTCTGATTCCCCGCCTCTGTTTCCCCGCCTCTGATTCCCCGCCTCTGTTTCCCCGCCTCTGATTCCCCGCCTCTGATTCCCAACTCTGATTCCCCACCTCTGATTCCCCAGCTCTGATTCCCCGTGTTTGATTCCCTGCCTCTGATTCCCTGCCCTGATTCCCCATCTCTGTTTCACCGCCTTTGATTCGCCACCTCTGATTCCACATATCTGATTCCCCGCCTCTGTTTCCCCGACTCTGATTCCCTTCCTCTGATTCCCAACCTCTGATTCCACACCTCTGATTCCCCATAT
This sequence comes from Narcine bancroftii, assembly GCF_036971445.1. NCBI lineage: Eukaryota > Metazoa > Chordata > Chondrichthyes > Torpediniformes > Narcinidae > Narcine > Narcine bancroftii. The sequence continues at coordinate 462,209 of NW_027211886.1, forward strand.
CTGATTCCCCGCCTCTATTTCCCCATATCTGAATCCCTGCCTCTGATTCCCCAACTCTGATTCCCCGCCTCTGATTCCCCAGCTCTGATTCCCCGACTCTGATTCCCGGCGTCCGATTCCCTGCCTCTGATTCCCCGCCTCTGATTCCCCATCTCTGATTCCCCACCTCTGATTCCCCGTGTCTGATTCCCTGCCTCTGATTCCCCGCCTCTGATTCCCCGCCTCTGATTCCCTGCAACTGACTCCCTGCCCCTGATTCCCCACCTCTGATTCCCCATATCTGATTCCCCGCCTCTGTTTCCCCGACTCTGATTCCCCGCCTCTGATTCCCCATATCTGATTCCCTGCCTCTGATTCCCCAACTCTGATTCCCTGCCTCTGATTCCCCAGCTCTGAATCCCCGCCTCTGATTCCCCGTGTCTGATTCCCTGCCTCTGATTCCCCGCCTTGATTCCCCATCTCTGATTCACAACCTCTGATTCCCCACCTCTGATTCCCTATATTTGATTCCCCGCCTCTGTTTCCCCGCCTCTGATTCCCCGCCTCTGATTCCCCATATCTGATTCCCCGCCTCTGATTGCCCACCTCTGATTCCCCGCCTCTGATTCGCCAGCTCTGATTCCCCGCCTCTGATTCCCCGCATCTGATTCCCTGCCTCTGATTCCCCGCCTCTGATTCCCCATCTCTGATTCACCGCCTTTGATTCGCCACCTCTGATTCCCCATATCTGATTCCCCACCTCTGTTTCTAGGCCTCTGATTCCCCGCCTCTGATTCTCCATATCTCATTCCCCGCCTCTGAATCCCCATCTCTGATTCCCGGACTCTAATTCCCCACCTCTGATTCCCGGCCTCTTATTCCCAGCATCTGATTCCCGGCCTCTGATTCCCGGCCTCTGATTCCCCGCTTCTGATTCTGATTCCCTGCCTCTGATTCCCCATCTCTGATTCCGCACATCTGATTCCCTGCCTCTGATTCCCCACCTCTGATTCCCCATATCTGATTCCCCGCCTCTGTTTCCCCGCCTCTGATTCCCCGCCTCTGTTTCCCTATATCTAATTCCCCACCTCTGATGCCCCAACTCTGATTCCCCGCCTCTGATTCCCCAGCTCTGATTCCCCGCCTCTGATTCCCCGCATCCGATTCCCCATATCTGATTCCCCGCCTCTGTTTCCCCGCCTCTGATTCCCCGCCTCTGTTTCCCCATATCTGATTCCCCGCCTCTGATTCCCAGCTATGATTCCCCGCCTCTGATTCCCCAGCTCTGATTCCCTGCGTCTGATTCCCTGCGTTCTATTCCCTGCCTCTGATTCCCCGCCTGTGATTCCCCATCACTGATTCACCACCTCTGATTCCCCATATCTAATTCCCCGCCTCTGTTTGCCCGCCTCTGATTCCCCGCCTCTGTTTCCCCATATCTGATTCCCCGTCTCTGAATCCCCAACTCTGATTCCCTGCCTCTGATTCCCCAGCTCTGATTCCCCGCCTTTCATTCCCCCCGTCTGATTGCCAGCCTCTGAATCCCCGTGTCTGATTTCCTGCCTCTGATTCCCCGCCTCTGATTCCCCATCTCTGATTCCTCTGATTCCCCACATCTGATTCCCCATCTCTGATTCCGCACATCCGATTCCCTGCCTCTGTTTCCCCAACTCTGATTCCCCACCTCTGATTCCCCAGCTCTGATTCCCCGCCTCAGATTCCCCGCGTCTGATTCCCTGCCTCTGATTCCCCGCCTCTGATTCCCCATCTCTGATTCCCCACCTATGATTCCCCGTGTCTGATTCCCTGCCTCTGATTCCCCGCCTCTGAATCCCAGCCTCTGATTCCCCATATCTGATTCCCCGCCTCTGATTCCCTGCCTCTGATTCCCCAGCTCTGATTCCCCGCCTTTGATTCCCCCCGTCTGATTCCCAGCCTCTGAATCCCCGTGTCTGATTTCCTGCCTCTGATTCCCCGCCTCTGATTCCCCATCTCTGATTCACCGCCTCTGATTCCCCATCTCTGATTCCCCACCTCTGATTCCCCATATCTGATTCCCTGCCTCTGTTTCCCCGCTTCTGATTCCCCACCTCTGTTTCCCCATATCTGATTCCCCGCCTCTGATTCCCCAACTCGAATACCCCACCTCTGATTCCCCAGCTCTGATTCCCCGCCTCTGATTCCCCGCATCTGATTCCCTGCCTCTGATTCCCCGCCTCTGATTCCAGGCCTCTGATTCCCAGCATCTGATTCCGGCCTCTGATTCCCGGCCTCTGATTCCCTGCTTCTGATTCTGATTCCCTGCCTCTGATTCCCCATCTCTGATTCCGCACATCTGATTCCTTGCCTCTGATTCCCCACCTCTGATTCCCCATATCTGATTCCCCACATGTGTTTCCCCGCCTCTGATTCCCCGCCTCTGTTTCCCAATATCTAAGTCCCCGCCTCTGATTCCCCAAATCTGATTCCCCACATCTGATTCCCCAGCTCTGATTCCCCGCCTCTGATTCCCCGCATCTGATTCCCTGCATCTGATTCCAAGCCTCTGATTCCCTGCCTCTGATTCCCAACCTCTGATTCCCCACCTCTGATTCCCCATATCTGATTCCCCGCCTCTGTTTCCCCGCCTCGGATTCCCAGCCTCTGATTCCCCATCTCCGATTCCGCACATCTGATTCCCTTCCTCTGATTCCCCGCCTCTGATACCCCGCCTCTGATTCCCTGCCTCTGATTCCCAACCTCGGATTCCCCACCTCTGATTCCCCATATCTGATTCCCCGCCTCTATTTCCCCATATCTGATTCACAGCCTCTGATTCCCCAACTCTGATTCCCCGCCTCTGATTCCCCAGCTCTGATTCCCCGACTCTGATTCCCGGAGTCCGATTCCCTGCCTCTGATTCCCCGCCTCTGATTCCCCATCTCTGATTCCCCGCCTCCGATTCCCCGTGTCTGATTCCCTGCCTCTGATTCCCCGCCTCTGATTCCCCGCCTCTGATTCCCTGCCACTGATTCCCTGCCTCTGATTCCCCAATTCTGATTCCCCATATCTGATTCCCGGCCTCTGATTCCCCGCTTCTGATTCTGATTCCCTGCCTCTGATTCCCCATCTCTGATTCCGCACATCTGATTCCCTGCCTCTGATTCCCCACCTCTGATTCCCCATATCTGATTCCCCGCCTCTGTTTCCCCGCCTCTGATTCCCCGCCTCTGTTTCCCTATATCTAATTCCCCACCTCTGATGCCCCAACTCTGATTCCCCGCCTCTGATTCCCCAGCTCTGATTCCCCGCCTCTGATTCCCCGCATCCGATTCCCCATATCTGATTCCCCGCCTCTGTTTCCCCGCCTCTGATTCCCCGCCTCTGTTTCCCCATATCTGATTCCCCGCCTCTGATTCCCAGCTATGATTCCCCGCCTCTGATTCCCCAGCTCTGATTCCCTGCGTCTGATTCCCTGCGTTCTATTCCCTGCCTCTGATTCCCCGCCTGTGATTCCCCATCACTGATTCACCACCTCTGATTCCCCACCTCTGATTCCCCATATCTAATTCCCCTCCTCTGTTTCCCCGCCTCTGATTCCCCGCCTCTGATTCCCAACTCTGATTCCCCGCCTCTGATTCCCCAGCTCTGATTCCCCGTGTTTGATTCCCTGCCTCTGATTCCCTGCCCTGATTCCCCATCTCTGTTTCACCGCCTTTGATTCGCCACCTCTGATTCCCCATATCTGATTCCCCGCCTCTGTTTCCCCGACTCTGATTCCCTGCCTCTGATTCCCAACCTCTGATTCCACACCTCTGATTCCCCATATCTGATTCCCCGCCTCTATTTCCCCATATCTGATTCGCAGCCTCTGATTCCCCAACTCTGATTCCCCGCCTCTGATTCCCCAGCTCTGATTCCCCGACTCTGATTCCCGGAGTCCGATTCCCTGCCTCTGATTCCCCGCCTCTGATTCCCCATCTCTGATTCCCCGCCTCTGATTCCCCGTGTCTGATTCCCTGCCTCTGATTCCCCGCCTCTGATTCCCCGCCTCTGATTCCCTGCCACTGATTCCCTGCCCCTGATTCCCCAATTCTGATTCCCCATATCTGATTCCCCGCCTCTGTTTCCCCGCCTCTGATTCCCCGCCTCTGATTCCCCATATCTGATTCCCTGCCTCTGATTCCCCAACTCTGATTCACCGCCTCTGATTCCCCAGCTCTGAATCCCCGCCTCTGATTCCCCGCGTCTGATTCCCTGCCTCTGATTCCCCGCCTTGATTCCCCATCTCTGATTCACAACCTGTGATTCCCCACCTCTGATTCCCTATATTTGATTCCCCGCCTCTGTTTCCCCGCCTCTGATTCGCAACCTCTAATTCCCCACCTCTGATTCCCCATATCTGATTCCCCGCCTCTGTTATTCTGCCTCTGATTCCCGGCCTCTGTTTCCCCATATCTGATTCCCCTCCTCTGATTCCCCAACTCTGATTCCCCACCTCTGATTCCCCAGCTCTGATTCCCCGCCTTTTATTCCCGGCCTCTGATTCCCTGCCACTGATTCCCCGCCCCTGATTCCCCTCCTCTGATTCCCCATATCTGATTCCCCGCCTCTGTTTCCCCAGCTCTGATTCCCCGCCTCTGATTCCCGGCGTCCGATTCCCTGCCTCTGATTCCCCGCCTCTGATTCCCCATCTCTGATTCACCACCTCTGATTCCCCGCCTCTGATTCCCCAGCTCTGATTCCCCGCCTCTGATTCCCGGCGTCCGATTCCCTGCCTCTGATTCCCCGCCTCTGATTCCCCATCTCTGATTCACCACCTCTGATTCCCCACCTCTGATTCCCCATATCAAATTCCCCGCCTCTGTTTTCCCGCCTCTGATTCCCCGCCTGTTTCCCCATATCTGATTCCCCGCCTCTGAATCCCCAACTCTGATTCCCTGCCTCTGATTCCCCAACTCGAATACCCCACCTCTGATTCCCCAGCTCTGATTCCCCGCCTCTGATTCCCCGCATCTGATTCCCCGCCTCTGATTCCCCGCCTCTGATTCCCCGCCTGTTTCCCCATATCTGATTCCCCGCCTCTGAATCCCCAGCTCTGATTCCCCGCCTCTGATTCCCGGCGTCCGATTCCCTGCCTCTGATTCCCCGCCTCTGATTCCCCATCTCTGATTCACCACCTCTGATTCCCCACCTCTGATTCCCCATATCTAATTCCCCGCCTCTGTTTTCCCGCCTCTGATTCCCCGCCTGTTTCCCCATATCTGATTCCCCGCCTCTGAATCCCCAACTCTGATTCCCTGCCTCTGATTCCCCAACTCGAATACCCCACCTCTGATTCCCCAGCTCTGATTCCCCGCCTCTGAATCCCCAGCTCTGATTCCCCGCCTCTGATTCCCGGCGTCCGATTCCCTGCCTCTGATTCCCCGCCTCTGATTCCCCATCTCTGATTCACCACCTCTGATTCCCCACCTCTGATTCCCCATATCTAATTCCCCGCCTCTGTTTTCCCGCCTCTGATTCCCCGCCTGTTTCCCCATATCTGATTCCCCGCCTCTGATTCCCCAGCTCTGATTCCCCGCCTCTGATTCCCGGCGTCCGATTCCCTGCCTCTGATTCCCCGCCTCTGATTCCCCATCTCTGATTCACCACCTCTGATTCCCCACCTCTGATTCCCCATATCTAATTCCCCGCCTCTGTTTTCCCGCCTCTGATTCCCCGCCTGTTTCCCCATATCTGATTCCCCGCCTCTGAATCCCCAACTCTGATTCCCTGCCTCTGATTCCCCAACTCGAATACCCCACCTCTGATTCCCCAGCTCTGATTCCCCGCCTCTGATTCCCCGCATCTGATTCCCTGCCTCTGATTCCCCGCCTCTGATTCCAGGCCTCTGATTCCCAGCATCTGATTCCGGCCTCTGATTCCCGGCCTCTGATTCCCTGCTTCTGATTCTGATTCCCTGCCTCTGATTCCCCATCTCTGATTCCGCACATCTGATTCCTTGCCTCTGATTCCCCACCTCTGATTCCCCATATCTGATTCCCCGCCTGGGTTTCCCCGCCTCTGATTCCCCACCTCTGATTCCCCATATCTGATTCCCCGCCTGGGTTTCCCTGCCACTTATTCCCTGCCCCTGATTCCCCAATTCTGATTCACCATATCTGATTCCCCGCCTCTGTTTCCCCGCCTCTGTTTCCCCGCCTCTGATTCCCCGCCTCTGATTCCCCATATCTGATTCCCTGCCTCTGATTCCCCAACTCTGATTCACTGCCTCTGATTCCCCAGCTCTGAATCCCCGCCTCTGATTCCCCGCCTCTGATTCCAAGCCTCTGATTCACTGCCTCTGATTCCCAACCTCTGATTCCCCACCTCTGATTCCCCATATCTGATTCCCCGCCTCTGTTTCCCCGCCTCGGATTCCCAGCCTCTGTTTTCCCATATCTGATTCCCGGCCTCTGATTCCCCGCCTCTGATTCCCCGCCTCTGATTCCCTGCCTCTGATTCCCCATCTCCGATTCCGCACATCTGATTCCCTTCCTCTGATTCCCCGCCTCTGATACCCCGCCTCTGATTCCCTGCCTCTGATTCCCAACCTCGGATTCCCCACCTCTGATTCCCCATATCTGATTCCCCTCCTCTGTTTCCCCGCCTCTGATTCCCCGACTCTGATTCCCAACTCTGATTCCCCGCCTCTGATTCCCCAGCTCTGATTCCCCGTGTTTGATTCCCTGCCTCTGATTCCCTGCCCTGATTCCCCATCTCTGTTTCACCGCCTTTGATTCGCCACCTCTGATTCCCCATATCTGATTCCCCGCCTCTGTTTACCCGACTCTGATTCCCTGCCTCTGATTCCCAACCTCTGATTCCACACCTCTGATTCCCCATATCTGATTCCCCGCCTCTATTTCCCCATATCTGATTCGCAGCCTCTGATTCCCCAACTCTGATTCCCCGCCTCTGATTCCCCAGCTCTGATTCCCCGACTCTGATTCCCGGAGTCCGATTCCCTGCCTCTGATTCCCCGCCTCTGATTCCCCATCTCTGATTCCCCGCCTCCGATTCCCCGTGTCTGATTCCCTGCCTCTGATTCCCCGCCTCTGATTCCCCGCCTCTGATTCCCTGCCACTGATTCCCTGCCCCTGATTCCCCAATTCTGATTCCCCATATCTGATTCCCCGCCTCTGTTTCCCCGCCTCTGATTCCCGGCCTCTGATTCCCCATATCTGATTCCCTGCCTCTGATTCCCCAACTCTGATTCACCGCCTCTGATTCCCCAGCTCTGAATCCCCGCCTCTGATTCCCCGCGTCTGATTCCCTGCCTCTGATTCCCCGCCTTGATTCCCCATCTCTGATTCACAACCTGTGATTCCCCACCTCTGATTCCCTATATTTGATTCCCCGCCTCTGTTTCCCCGCCTCTGATTCGCAACCTCTAATTCCCCACCTCTGATTCCCCATATCTGATTCCCCGCCTCTGTTATTCTGCCTCTGATTCCCGGCCTCTGTTTCCCCATATCTGATTCCCCTCCTCTGATTCCCCAACTCTGATTCCCCACCTCTGATTCCCCAGCTCTGATTCCCCGCCTTTTATTCCCGGCCTCTGATTCCCTGCCACTGATTCCCCGCCCCTGATTCCCCACCTCTGATTCCCCATATCTGATTCCCCGCCTCTGTTTCCCCAGCTCTGATTCCCCGCCTCTGATTCCCAGCGTCCGATTCCCTGCCTCTGATTCCCCGCCTCTGATTCCCCATCTCTGATTCACCACCTCTGATTCCCCGCCTCTGTTTCCCCGCCTCTGATTCCACGCCTCTGTTTCCCCGCCTCTGATTCCCCGCCTCTGATTCCCAACTCTGATTCCCCACCTCTGATTCCCCAGCTCTGATTCCCCGTGTTTGATTCCCTGCCTCTGATTCCCTGCCCTGATTCCCCATCTCTGTTTCACCGCCTTTGATTCGCCACCTCTGATTCCACATATCTGATTCCCCGCCTCTATTTCCCCATATCTGAATCCCTGCCTCTGATTCCCCAACTCTGATTCCCCGCCTCTGATTCCCCAGCTCTGATTCCCCGACTCTGATTCCCTTCCTCTGATTCCCAACCTCTGATTCCACACCTCTGATTCCCCATATCTGATTCCCCGCCTCTATTTCCCCATATCTGAATCCCTGCCTCTGATTCCCCAAATCTGATTCCCCGCCTCTGATTCCCCAGCTCTGATTCCCCGACTCTGATTCTCGGCGTCCGATTCCCTGCCTCTGATTCCCCGCCTCTGATTCCCCATCTCTGATTCCCCGCCTCTGATTCCCCGTGTCTGATTCCCTGCCTCTGATTCCCCGCCTCTGATTCCCTGCCTCTGATTCCCTGCAACTGACTCCCTGCCCCTGATTCCCCACCTCTGATTCCCCATATCTGATTCCCCGCCTCTGTTTCCCCGACTCTGATTCCCCGCCTCTGATTCCCCATATCTGATTCCCTGCCTCTGATTCCCCAACTCTGATTCCCTGCCTCTGATTCCCCAGCTCTGAATCCCCGCCTCTGATTCCCCATATCTGATTCCCTGCCTCTGATTCCCCAACTCTGATTCCCTGCCTCTGATTCCCCAGCTCTGAATCCCCGCCTCTGATTCCCCGTGTCTGATTCCCTGCCTCTGATTCCCCGCCTTGATTCCCCATCTCTGATTCACAACCTCTGATTCCCCACCTCTGATTCCCTATATTTGATTCCCCGCCTCTGTTTCCCCGCCTCTGATTCCCCGCCTCTGATTCCCCATATCTGATTCCCCGCCTCTGATTGCCCACCTCTGATTCCCCGCCTCTGATTCGCCAGCTCTGATTCCCCGCCTCTGATTCCCCGCATCTGATTCCCTGCCTCTGATTCCCCGCCTCTGATTCCCCATCTCTGATTCACCGCCTTTGATTCGCCACCTCTGATTCCCCATATCTGATTCCCCACCTCTGTTTCTAGGCCTCTGATTCCCCGCCTCTGATTCTCCATATCTCATTCCCCGCCTCTGAATCCCCATCTCTGATTCCCGGACTCTGATTCCCCACCTCTGATTCCCGGCCTCTTATTCCCAGCATCTGATTCCCGGCCTCTGATTCCCGGCCTCTGATTCCCCGCTTCTGATTCTGATTCCCTGCCTCTGATTCCCCATCTCTGATTCCGCACATCTGATTCCCTGCCTCTGTTTCCCCGCCTCTGATTCCCCGCCTCTGTTTCCCTATATCTAATTCCCCACCTCTGATGCCCCAACTCTGATTCCCCGCCTCTGTTTCCCCAGCTCTGATTCCCCGCCTCTGATTCCCCGCATCCGATTCCCCATATCTGATTCCCCGCCTCTGTTTCCCCGCCTCTGATTCCCCGCCTCTGTTTCACCATATCTGATTCCCCGCCTCTGATTCCCAGCTATGATTCCCCGCCTCTGATTCCCCAGCTCTGATTCCCTGCGTCTGATTCCCTGCGTTCTATTCCCTGCCTCTGATTCCCCGCCTGTGATTCCCCATCACTGATTCACCACCTCTGATTCCCCACCTCTGATTCCCCATATCTAATTCCCCGCCTCTGTTTGCCCGCCTCTGATTCCCCGCCTCTGTTTCCCCATATCTGATTCCTCTGATTCCCCACATCTGATTCCCCATCTCTGATTCCGCACATCCGATTCCCTGCCTCTGATTCCCCATCTCTGATTCCTCTGATTCCCCACATCTGATTCCCCATCTCTGATTCCGCACATCCGATTCCCTGCCTCTGATTCCCCAACTCTGATTCCCCACCTCTGATTCCCCAGCTCTGATTCCCCGCCTCAGATTCCCCGCGTCTGATTCCCTGCCTCTGATTCCCCGCCTCTGATTCCCCATCTCTGATTCCCCACCTCTGATTCCCCGTGTCTGATTCCCTGCCTCTGATTCCCCGCCTCTGAATCCCAGCCTCTGATTCCCCATATCTGATTCCCCGCCTCTGATTCCCTGCCTCTGATTCCCCAGCTATGATTCCTCGCCTTTGATTCCCCCCGTCTGATTCCCAGCCTCTGAATCCCCGTGTCTGATTTCCTGCCTCTGATTCCCCGCCTCTGATTCCCCATCTCTGATTCACCGCCTCTGATTCCCCATCTCTGATTCCCCACCTCTGATTCCCCATATCTGATTCCCTGCCTCTGTTTCCCCGCCTCTGATTCCCCACCTCTGTTTCCCCATATCTGATTCCCCGCCTCTGATTCCCCAACTCGAATACCCCACCTCTGATTCCCCAGCTCTGATTCCCCGCCTCTGATTCCCCGCATCTGATTCCCTGCCTCTGATTCCCCGCCTCTGATTCCAGGCCTCTGATTCCCAGCATCTGATTCCGGCCTCTGATTCCCGGCCTCTGATTCCCTGCTTCTGATTCTGATTCCCTGCCTCTGATTCCCCATCTCTGATTCCGCACATCTGATTCCTTGCCTCTGATTCCCCACCTCTGATTCCCCATATCTGATTCCCCGCCTGGGTTTCCCCGCCTCTGATTCCCCGCCTCTGTTTCCCAATATCTAAGTCCCCGCCTCTGATTCCCCAAATCTGATTCCCCACCTCTGATTCCCCAGCTCTGATTCCCCGCCTCTGATTCCCCGCATCTGATTCCCTGCATCTGATTCCAAGCCTCTGATTCCCTGCCTCTGATTCCCAACCTCTGATTCCCCACCTCTGATTCCCCATATCTGATTCCCCGCCTCTGTTTCCCCGCCTCGGATTCCCAGCCTCTGTTTTCCCATATCTGATTCCCGGCCTCTGATTCCCCGCCTCTGATTCCCCGCCTCTGATTCCCTGCCTCTGATTCCCCATCTCCGATTCCGCACATCTGATTCCCTTCCTCTGATTCCCCGCCTCTGATACCCCGCCTCTGATTCCCTGCCTCTGATTCCCAACCTCGGATTCCCCACCTCTGATTCCCCATATCTGATTCCCCTCCTCTGTTTCCCCGCCTCTGATTCCCCGCCTCTGATTCCCAACTCTGATTCCCCGCCTCTGATTCCCCAGCTCTGATTCCCCGTGTTTGATTCCCTGCCTCTGATTCCCTGCCCTGATTCCCCATCTCTGTTTCACCGCCTTTGATTCGCCACCTCTGATTCCCCATATCTGATTCCCCGCCTCTGTTTCCCCGACTCTGATTCCCTGCCTCTGATTCCCAACCTCTGATTCCACACCTCTGATTCCCCATATCTGATTCCCCGCCTCTATTTCCCCATATCTGATTCGCAGCCTCTGATTCCCCAACTCTGATTCCCCGCCTCTGATTCCCCAGCTCTGATTCCCCGACTCTGATTCCCGGAGTCCGATTCCCTGCCTCTGATTCCCCGCCTCTGATTCCCCATCTCTGATTCCCCGCCTCCGATTCCCCGTGTCTGATTCCCTGCCTCTGATTCCCCGCCTCTGATTCCCCGCCTCTGATTCCCTGCCACTGATTCCCTGCCCCTGATTCCACAATTCTGATTCCCCATATCTGATTCCCCGCCTCTGTTTCCCCGCCTCTGATTCCCCGCCACTGATTCCCCATATCTGATTCCCTGCCTCTGATTCCCCAACTCTGATTCACCGCCTCTGATTCCCCAGCTCTGAATCCCCGCCTCTGATTCCCCGCGTCTGATTCCCTGCCTCTGATTCCCCGCCTTGATTCCCCATCTCTGATTCACAACCTGTGATTCCCCACCTCTGATTCCCTATATTTGATTCCCCGCCTCTGTTTCCCCGCCTCTGATTCGCAACCTCTAATTCCCCACCTCTGATTCCCCATATCTGATTCCCCGCCTCTGTTATTCTGCCTCTGATTCCCGGCCTCTGTTTCCCCATATCTGATTCCCCTCCTCTGATTCCCCAACTCTGATTCCCCACCTCTGATTCCCCAGCTCTGATTCCCCGCCTTTTATTCCCGGCCTCTGATTCCCTGCCACTGATTCCCCGCCCCTGATTCCCCACCTCTGATTCCCCATATCTGATTCCCCGCCTCTGTTTCCCCAGCTCTGATTCCCCGCCTCTGATTCCCGGCGTCCGATTCCCTGCCTCTGATTCCCCGCCTCTGATTCCCCATCTCTGATTCACCACCTCTGATTCCCCGCCTCTGATTCCCCAGCTCTGATTCCCCGCCTCTGATTCCCGGCGTCCGATTCCCTGCCTCTGATTCCCCGCCTCTGATTCCCCATCTCTGATTCACCACCTCTGATTCCCCACCTCTGATTCCCCATATCTAATTCCCCGCCTCTGTTTTCCCGCCTCTGATTCCCCGCCTGTTTCCCCATATCTGATTCCCCGCCTCTGAATCCCCAACTCTGATTCCCTGCCTCAGATTCCCCAGCTCTGATTCCCCGCCTTTGATTCACCCCGTCTGATTCCCAGCCTCTGAATCCCCGTGTCTGATTTCCTGCCTCTGATTCCCCGCCTCTGATTCCCCATCTCTGATTCACCGCCTCTGATTTCCCACCTCTGATTCCCCATCTCTGATTCCGCACATCCAATTCCCTGCCTCTGATTCCCCAACTCTGATTCCCCACATCTGATTCCCCAGCTCTGATTCCCCGCCTCAGATTCCCCGCGTCTGATTCCCTGCCTCTGATTCCCCACCTCTGATTCCCTGCCTCTGATTCCCCATATCTGATTCCCCGCCTCTGATTCCCCAACTCTGATTCCCCGCTTCTGATTCCCCAGCTCTGAATCCCCGACTCTGATTCCCCGAGTCTGACTCCCTGCCTCTGATTCCCCGCCTCTAATTCCCCATCTGTGATTCACAACCTCTGATGCCCCACCTCTGATTCCCCATATCTGATTCCCCGCCTCTGTTTCCCCGCCTCTGATTCCCCGCCTCTGATTCCCCATATCTGATTCCCCGCCTCTGATTGCCCACCTCTGATTCCCCGCGTCTGATTCACTGCCTCTGATTCCCCGCCTCTGATTCCCCATATCTGATTCACCACCTCTCATTCCCGCCCTCTGATTCCCCATCTCTGATTCCGCACATCCGATTCCCTGCCTATGATTCCCCACCTCTGATTCCCGCCTCTGATTCCCCATATCTGATTCCCTGCCTCTGTTTCCCCGCCTCTGATTCCCCACCTCTGTTTCCCCATATCTGATTCCCCGCCTCTGATTCCCCATCTCTAATACCCTGCCTCTGATTCCCCAGCTCTGATTCCCCGCCTCTGATTCCCCGCATCAGATTCCCTGCCTCTGATTCCCCGCCTCTGATTCCAGGCCTCTGATTCCCAGCATCTGATTCCGGCCTCTGATTCCCGGCCTCTGATTCACTGCTTCTGATTCTGATTCCCTGCCTCTGATTCCCCATCTCTGATTCCGCACATCTGATTCCCTGCCTCTGATTCCCCACCTCTGATTCCCCATATCTGATTCCCCAACTCTGATTCCCCTCCTCTAATTCGCCAGCTATGATTCCCCGCCTCTGATTCCCCGCCTCTGATTCCCTGCGTCTGATTCCCTGCCTCTGATTCCCAGCCTCTGATTCCCCTTTTCTGATTCACCACCTCTGAATCCCCACCTCTGATTCCCCATCTCTGATTCCGCACATCCGATTCCCTGCCTCTGATTCCCCGCCTCTGATTCCCCGCCTCTGATTCGCAACCTCAAATTCCCCACCTCTGATTCCCCATATCTGATTCCCCGCCTCTGTTTCCCTGCCTCTGATTCCCGGCCTCTGTTTTCCCATATCTGATTCCCCTCCTCTGATTCCCCAACTCTGATTCCCCGCCTCTGATTCCCCAGCTCTGATTCCCCGCCTTTTATTCCCGGCCTCTGATTCCCTGCCACTGATTCCCCGCCCCTGATTCCCCACCTCTGATTCCCCATATCTGATTCCCCGCCTCTGTTTCCCCAGCTCTGATTCCCCACCTCTGATTCCCCAGCTCTGATTCCCTGCCACTGATTCCCCGCCCCTGATTCCCCACCTCTGATTCCCCATATCTGATTCCCCGCCTCTGTTTCCCCACCTCTGATTCCCTGCCTCTGATTCCCTGCCCTGATTCCCCATCTCTGTTTCACCGCCTTTGATTCGCCAACTCTGATTCCCCATATCTGATTCCCCGCCTCTGTTTCCCCGCCTCTGATTCCCTGCCTCTGATTCCCAACCTCTGATTCCACACCTCTGATTCCCCATATCTGATTCCCCGCCTCTATTTCCCCATATCTGATTCCCCGCCTCTGATTCCCCAACTCTGATTCCCCGCCTCTGATTCCCCAGCTCTGATTCCCCGCCTCTGATTCCCGGCGTCCGATTCCCTGCCTCTGATTCCCCGCCTCTGATTCACCATCTCTGATTCCCCGCCTCTGATTCCCCGTGTCTGATTCCCTGCCTCTGATTGCCCGGCTCAGATTCCCCGCCTCTGATTCCCTGCCACTGATTCCCTGCCCCTGATTCCCCACCTCTGATTCCCCATATCTGATTCCCCGCCTCTGTTTCCCCGCCTCTGATTCCCCGCCTCTGATTCCCCATATCTGATTCCCTGCCTCTGATTCCCCAACTCTGATTCCCCGCCTCTGATTCCCCGCCTGTTTCCCCATATCTGATTCCCCGCCTCTGAATCCCCAACTCTGATTCCCTGCCTCAGATTCCCCAGCTCTGATTCCCCGCCTTTGATTCACCCCGTCTGATTCCCAGCCTCTGAATCCCCGTGTCTGATTTCCTGCCTCTGATTCCCCGCCTCTGATTCCCCATCTCTGATTCACCGCCTCTGATTTCCCACCTCTGATTCCCCATCTCTGATTCCGCACATCCAATTCCCTGCCTCTGATTCCCCAACTCTGATTCCCCACATCTGATTCCCCAGCTCTGATTCCCCGCCTCAGATTCCCCGCGTCTGATTCCCTGCCTCTGATTCCCCACCTCTGATTCCCTGCCTCTGATTCCCCATATCTGATTCCCCGCCTCTGATTCCCCAACTCTGATTCCCCGCTTCTGATTCCCCAGCTCTGAATCCCCGACTCTGATTCCCCGAGTCTGACTCCCTGCCTCTGATTCCCCGCCTCTAATTCCCCATCTGTGATTCACAACCTCTGATGCCCCACCTCTGATTCCCCATATCTGATTCCCCGCCTCTGTTTCCCCGCCTCTGATTCCCCGCCTCTGATTCCCCATATCTGATTCCCCGCCTCTGATTGCCCACCTCTGATTCCCCGCGTCTGATTCACTGCCTCTGATTCCCCGCCTCTGATTCCCCATATCTGATTCACCACCTCTCATTCCCGCCCTCTGATTCCCCATCTCTGATTCCGCACATCCGATTCCCTGCCTATGATTCCCCACCTCTGATTCCCGCCTCTGATTCCCCATATCTGATTCCCTGCCTCTGTTTCCCCGCCTCTGATTCCCCACCTCTGTTTCCCCATATCTGATTCCCCGCCTCTGATTCCCCATCTCTAATACCCTGCCTCTGATTCCCCAGCTCTGATTCCCCGCCTCTGATTCCCCGCATCAGATTCCCTGCCTCTGATTCCCCGCCTCTGATTCCAGGCCTCTGATTCCCAGCATCTGATTCCGGCCTCTGATTCCCGGCCTCTGATTCCCTGCTTCTGATTCTGATTCCCTGCCTCTGATTCCCCATCTCTGATTCCGCACATCTGATTCCCTGCCTCTGATTCCCCACCTCTGATTCCCCATATCTGATTCCCCAACTCTGATTCCCCTCCTCTAATTCGCCAGCTATGATTCCCCGCCTCTGATTCCCCGCCTCTGACTCCCTGCGTCTGATTCCCTGCCTCTGATTCCCAGCCTCTGATTCCCCTTTTCTGATTCACCACCTCTGAATCCCCACCTCTGATTCCCCATCTCTGATTCCGCACATCCGATTCCCTGCCTCTGATCCCCGCCTCTGATTCCCCGCCTCTGATTCGCAACCTCAAATTCCCCACCTCTGATTCCCCATATCTGATTCCCCGCCTCTGTTTCCCTGCCTCTGATTCCCGGCCTCTGTTTTCCCATATCTGATTCCCCTCCTCTGATTCCCCAACTCTGATTCCCCGCCTCTGATTCCCCAGCTCTGATTCCCCGCCTTTTATTCCCGGCCTCTGATTCCCTGCCACTGATTCCCCGCCCCTGATTCCCCACCTCTGATTCCCCATATCTGATTCCCCGCCTCTGTTTCCCCAGCTCTGATTCCCCACCTCTGATTCCCCAGCTCTGATTCCCTGCCACTGATTCCCCGCCCCTGATTCCCCACCTCTGATTCCCCATATCTGATTCCCCGCCTCTGTTTCCCCACCTCTGATTCCCTGCCTCTGATTCCCTGCCCTGATTCCCCATCTCTGTTTCACCCTTTGATTCGCCAACTCTGATTCCCCATATCTGATTCCCCGCCTCTGTTTCCCCGCCTCTGATTCCCTGCCTCTGATTCCCAACCTCTGATTCCACACCTCTGATTCCCCATATCTGATTCCCCGCCTCTATTTCCCCATATCTGATTCCCCGCCTCTGATTCCCCAACTCTGATTCCCCGCCTCTGATTCCCCAGCTCTGATTCCCCGCTTCTGATTCCCGGCGTCCGATTCCCTGCCTCTGATTCCCCGCCTCTGATTCACCATCTCTGATTCCCCGCCTCTGATTCCCCGTGTCTGATTCCCTGCCTCTGATTGCCCGGCTCAGATTCCCCGCCTCTGATTCCCTGCCACTGATTCCCTGCCCCTGATTCCCCACCTCTGATTCCCCATATCTGATTCCCCGCCTCTGTTTCCCCGCCTCTGATTCCCCGCCTCTGATTCCCCATATCTGATTCCCTGCCTCTGATTCCCCAACTCTGATTCCCCGCCTCTGATTCCCCAGCTCTGAATCCCCGCCTCTGATTCCCCGCGTCTGATTCCCTCCCTCTGATTCCCCGCCTCTGATTCCCTGCGTCTGATTCCCTGCCTCTGATTCCCAGCCTCTGATTCCCCTTTTCTGATTCACCACCTCTGAATCCCCACCTCTGATTCCCCATCTCTGATTCCGCACATCCGATTCCCTGCCTCTGATTCCCCGCCTCTGATTCCCCGCCTCTGATTCGCAACCTCAAATTCCCCACCTCTGATTCCCCATATCTGATTCCCCGCCTCTGTTTCCCTGCCTCTGATTCCCGGCCTCTGTTTTCCCATATCTGATTCCCCTCCTCTGATTCCCCAACTCTGATTCCCCGCCTCTGATTCCCCAGCTCTGATTCCCCGCCTTTTATTCCCGGCCTCTGATTCCCTGCCACTGATTCCCCGCCCCTGATTCCCCACCTCTGATTCCCCATATCTGATTCCCCGCCTCTGTTTCCCAAGCTCTGATTCCCCACCTCTGATTCCCCAGCTCTGATTCCCTGCCACTGATTCCCCGCCCCTGATTCCCCACCTCTGATTCCCCATATCTGATTCCCCGCCTCTGTTTCCCCACCTCTGATTCCCTGCCTCTGATTCCCTGCCCTGATTCCCCATCTCTGTTTCACCGCCTTTGATTCGCCAACTCTGATTCCCCATATCTGATTCCCCGCCTCTGTTTCCCCGCCTCTGATTCCCTGCCTCTGATTCCCAACCTCTGATTCCACACCTCTGATTCCCCATATCTGATTCCCCGCCTCTATTTCCCCATATCTGATTCCCCGCCTCTGATTCCCCAACTCTGATTCCCCGCCTCTGATTCCCCAGCTCTGATTCCCCGCCTCTGATTCCCGGCGTCCGATTCCCTGCCTCTGATTCCCCGCCTCTGATTCACCATCTCTGATTCCCCGCCTCTGATTCCCCGTGTCTGATTCCCTGCCTCTGATTGCCCGGCTCAGATTCCCCGCCTCTGATTCCCTGCCACTGATTCCCTGCCCCTGATTCCCCACCTCTGATTCCCCATATCTGATTCCCCGCCTCTGTTTCCCCGCCTCTGATTCCCCGCCTCTGATTCCCCATATCTGATTCCCTCCCTCTGATTCCCCAACTCTGATTCCCCGCCTCTGATTCCCCGCCTGTTTCCCCATATCTGATTCCCCGCCTCTGAATCCCCAACTCTGATTCCCTGCCTCAGATTCCCCAGCTCTGATTCCCCGCCTTTGATTCACCCCGTCTGATTCCCAGCCTCTGAATCCCCGTGTCTGATTTCCTGCCTCTGATTCCCCGCCTCTGATTCCCCATCTCTGATTCACCGCCTCTGATTTCCCACCTCTGATTCCCCATCTCTGATTCCGCACATCCAATTCCCTGCCTCTGATTCCCCAACTCTGATTCCCCACATCTGATTCCCCAGCTCTGATTCCCCGCCTCAGATTCCCCGCGTCTGATTCCCTGCCTCTGATTCCCCACCTCTGATTCCCTGCCTCTGATTCCCCATATCTGATTCCCCGCCTCTGATTCCCCAACTCTGATTCCCCGCTTCTGATTCCCCAGCTCTGAATCCCCGACTCTGATTCCCCGAGTCTGACTCCCTGCCTCTGATTCCCCGCCTCTAATTCCACATCTGTGATTCACAACCTCTGATGCCCCACCTCTGATTCCCCATATCTGATTCCCCGCCTCTGTTTCCCCGCCTCTGATTCCCCGCCTCTGATTCCCCATATCTGATTCCCCGCCTCTGATTGCCCACCTCTGATTCCCCGCGTCTGATTCACTGCCTCTGATTCCCCGCCTCTGATTCCCCATATCTGATTCACCACCTCTCATTCCCGCCCTCTGATTCCCCATCTCTGATTCCGCACATCCGATTCCCTGCCTATGATTCCCCACCTCTGATTCCCGCCTCTGATTCCCCATATCTGATTCCCTGCCTCTGTTTCCCCGCCTCTGATTCCCCACCTCTGTTTCCCCATATCTGATTCCCCGCCTCTGATTCCCCATCTCTAATACCCTGCCTCTGATTCCCCAGCTCTGATTCCCCGCCTCTGATTCCCCGCATCAGATTCCCTGCCTCTGATTCCCCGCCTCTGATTCCAGGCCTCTGATTCCCAGCATCTGATTCCGGCCTCTGATTCCCGGCCTCTGATTCCCTGCTTCTGATTCTGATTCCCTGCCTCTGATTCCCCATCTCTGATTCCGCACATCTGATTCCCTGCCTCTGATTCCCCACCTCTGATTCCCCATATCTGATTCCCCAACTCTGATTCCCCTCCTCTAATTCGCCAGCTATGATTCCCCGCCTCTGATTCCCCGCCTCTGACTCCCTGCGTCTGATTCCCTGCCTCTGATTCCCAGCCTCTGATTCCCCTTTTCTGATTCACCACCTCTGAATCCCCACCTCTGATTCCCCATCTCTGATTCCGCACATCCGATTCCCTGCCTCTGATTCCCCGCCTCTGATTCCCCGCCTCTGATTCGCAACCTCAAATTCCCCACCTCTGATTCCCCATATCTGATTCCCCGCCTCTGTTTCCCTGCCTCTGATTCCCGGCCTCTGTTTTCCCATATCTGATTCCCCTCCTCTGATTCCCCAACTCTGATTCCCCGCCTCTGATTCCCCAGCTCTGATTCCCCGCCTTTTATTCCCGGCCTCTGATTCCCTGCCACTGATTCCCCGCCCCTGATTCCCCACCTCTGATTCCCCATATCTGATTCCCCGCCTCTGTTTCCCCAGCTCTGATTCCCCACCTCTGATTCCCCAGCTCTGATTCCCTGCCACTGATTCCCCGCCCCTGATTCCCCACCTCTGATTCCCCATATCTGATTCCCCGCCTCTGTTTCCCCAGCTCTGATTCCCTGCCTCTGATTCCCTGCCCTGATTCCCCATCTCTGTTTCACCCTTTGATTCGCCAACTCTGATTCCCCATATCTGATTCCCCGCCTCTGTTTCCCCGCCTCTGATTCCCTGCCTCTGATTCCCAACCTCTGATTCCACACCTCTGATTCCCCATATCTGATTCCCCGCCTCTATTTCCCCATATCTGATTCCCCGCCTCTGATTCCCCAACTCTGATTCCCCGCCTCTGATTCCCCAGCTCTGATTCCCCGCCTCTGATTCCCGGCGTCCGATTCCCTGCCTCTGATTCCCCGCCTCTGATTCACCATCTCTGATTCCCCGCCTCTGATTCCCCGTGTCTGATTCCCTGCCTCTGATTGCCCGGCTCAGATTCCCCGCCTCTGATTCCCTGCCACTGATTCCCTGCCCCTGATTCCCCACCTCTGATTCCCCATATCTGATTCCCCGCCTCTGTTTCCCCGCCTCTGATTCCCCGCCTCTGATTCCCCATATCTGATTCCCTGCCTCTGATTCCCCAACTCTGATTCCCCGCCTCTGATTCCCCAGCTCTGAATCCCCGCCTCTGATTCCCCGCGTCTGATTCCCTCCCTCTGATTCCCCGCCTTGATTCCCCATCTCTGATTCACAACCTCTGATTCCCCACCTCTGATTCCCCATATCTGATTCCCCGCCTCTGTTTCCCCGCCTCTGATTCCCCATATCTGATTCCCCGGCTCTGATTGCCCACCTCTGATTCCCCGCCTATGATTCGCCAGCTCTGATTCCCCGCCTCTGAATCCCCGCATCTGATTCCCTGCCTCTGATTCCCCGCCTCTGATTCCCCATCTCTGATTCACCGCCTTTGATTCGCCACCTCTGATTCCCCATATCTGATTCCCCACCTCTGTTTCCCCGCCTGTGATTCCCCGCCTCTGATTCTCCATATCTCATTCCCCGCCTCTGAATCCCCATCTCTGATTCCCAGACTCTGAATCCCCACCTCTGATTCCCCATAGCTGATTCACCACCTCTCATTCCCGGCCTCTGATTCCCCATCTCTGATTCCGCACATCCGATTCCCTGCCTATGATTCCCCACCTCTGATTCCCGCCTCTGATTCCCCATATCTGATTCCCGGCCTCTGATTCCCGGCCTCTGATTCCCCGCTTCTGATTCTGATTCCCTGCCTCTGATTCCCCATCTCTGATTCCGCACATCTGATTCCCTGCCTCTGATTCCCCACCTCTGATTCCCCATATCTGATTCCCCGCCTCTGTTTCCCCGCCTCTGATTCCCCGCCTCTGTTTCCCCATATCTAATTCCCCACCTCTGATGCCCCAACTCTGATTCCCCACCTCTGATTCCCCAGCTCTGATTCCCCACCTCTGATTCCCCAGCTCTGATTCCCCGCCTCAGATTCCCCGCGCCTGATTCCCTGCCTCTGATTCCCCGCCTCTGATTCCCTGCCTCTGATTCCCCATATCTGATTCCCCGCCTCTGATTCCCCAACTCTGATTCCCCGCTTCTGATTCCCCAGCTCTGAATCCACGACTCTGAATCCCCGAGTCTGATTCCCTGCCTCTGATTCCCCGCCTCTAATTCCCCATCTGTGATTCACAACCTCTGATGCCCCACCTCTGATTCCCCATATCTGATTCCCCGCCTCTGTTTCCCCGCCTCTGATTCCCCGCCTCTGATTCCCCATATCTGATTCCCCGCCTCTGATTGCCCACCTCTGATTCCCCGCGTCTGATTCACTGCCTCTGATTCCCCGCCTCTGATTCCCCATATCTGATTCACCACCTCTCATTCCCGGCCTCTGATTCCCCATCTCTGATTCCGCACATCCGATTCCCTGCCTATGATTCCCCACCTCTGATTCCCGCCTCTGATTCCCCATATCTGATTCCCTGCCTCTGTTTCCCCGCCTCTGATTCCCCACCTCTGTTTCCCCATATCTGATTCCCCGCCTCTGATTCCCCAACTCTAATACCCTGCCTCTGATTCCCCAGCTCTGATTCCCCGCCTCTGATTCCCCGCATCAGATTCCCTGCCTCTGATTCCCCGCCTCTGATTCCAGGCCTCTGATTCCCAGCATCTGATTCCGGCCTCTGATTCCCGGCCTCTGATTCCCTGCTTCTGATTCTGATTCCCTGCCTCTGATTCCCCATCTCTGATTCCGCACATCTGATTCCCTTCCTCTGATTCCCCACCTCTGATTCCCCATATCTGATTCCCCAACTCTGAATCCCCTCCTCTAATTCGCCAGCTATGATTCCCCGCCTCTGATTCCCCGCCTCTGATTCCCTGCGTCTGATTCCCTGCCTCTGATTCCCAGCCTCTGATTCCCCTTTTCTGATTCACCACCTCTGAATCCCCACCTCTGATTCCCCATCTCTGATTCCGCACATCCGATTCCCTGCCTCTGATTCCCCGCCTCTGATTCCCCGCCTCTGATTCGCAACCTCAAATTCCCCACGTCTGATTCCCCATATCTGATTCCCCGCCTCTGTTTCCCTGCCTCTGATTCCCGGCCTCTGTTTCCCCATATCTGATTCCCCTCCTCTGATTCCCCAACTCTGATTCCCTGCCTCTGATTCCCCAGCTCTGATTCCCCGCCTTTTATTCCCGGCCTCTGATTCCCTGCCACTGATTCCCCGCCCCTGATTCCCCACCTCTGATTCCCCATATCTTATTCCCCGCCTCTGTTTCCCCAGCTCTGATTCCCCACCTCTGATTCCCCAGCTCTGATTCCCTGCCACTGATTCCCCGCCCCTGATTCCCCACCTCTGATTCCCCATATCTGATTCCCCGCCTCTGTTTCCCCAGCTCTGATTCCCTGCCTCTGATTCCCTGCCCTGATTCCCCATCTCTGTTTCACCGCCTTTGATTCGCCACCTCTGATTCCCCATATCTGATTCCCCGCCTCTGTTTCCCCGCCTCTGATTCCCTGCCTCTGATTCCCAACCTCTGATTCCACACCTCTGATTCCCCATATCTGATTCCCCGCCTCTATTTCCCCATATCTGATTCCCTGCCTCTGATTCCCCATCTCTGATTCCGCACATCTGATTCCCTGCCTCTGATTCCCCACCTCTGATTCCCCATATCTGATTCCCCGCCTCTGTTTCCCCGCCTCTGATTCCCCGCCTCTGTTTCCCCATATCTAATTCCCCACCTCTGATGCCCCAACTCTGATTCCCCACCTCTGATTCCCCAGCTCTGATTCCCCACCTCTGATTCCCCAGCTCTGATTCCCCGCCTCAGATTCCCCGCGCCTGATTCCCTGCCTCTGATTCCCCGCCTCTGATTCCCTGCCTCTGATTCCCCATATCTGATTCCCCGCCTCTGATTCCCCAACTCTGATTCCCCGCTTCTGATTCCCCAGCTCTGAATCCACGACTCTGAATCCCCGAGTCTGATTCCCTGCCTCTGATTCCCCGCCTCTAATTCCCCATCTGTGATTCACAACCTCTGATGCCCCACCTCTGATTCCCCATATCTGATTCCCCGCCTCTGTTTCCCCGCCTCTGATTCCCCGCCTCTGATTCCCCATATCTGATTCCCCGCCTCTGATTGCCCACCTCTGATTCCCCGCGTCTGATTCACTGCCTCTGATTCCCCGCCTCTGATTCCACATATCTGATTCACCACCTCTCATTCCCGGCCTCTGATTCCCCATCTCTGATTCCGCACATCCGATTCCCTGCCTATGATTCCCCACCTCTGATTCCCGCCTCTGATTCCCCATATCTGATTCCCTGCCTCTGTTTCCCCGCCTCTGATTCCCCACCTCTGTTTCCCCATATCTGATTCCCCGCCTCTGATTCCCCAACTCTAATACCCTGCCTCTGATTCCCCAGCTCTGATTCCCCGCCTCTGATTCCCCGCATCAGATTCCCTGCCTCTGATTCCCCGCCTCTGATTCCAGGCCTCTGATTCCCAGCATCTGATTCCGGCCTCTGATTCCCGGCCTCTGATTCCCTGCTTCTGATTCTGATTCCCTGCCTCTGATTCCCCATCTCTGATTCCGCACATCTGATTCCCTTCCTCTGATTCCCCACCTCTGATTCCCCATATCTGATTCCCCAACTCTGAATCCCCTCCTCTAATTCGCCAGCTATGATTCCCCGCCTCTGATTCCCCGCCTCTGATTCCCTGCGTCTGATTCCCTGCCTCTGATTCCCAGCCTCTGATTCCCCTTTTCTGATTCACCACCTCTGAATCCCCACCTCTGATTCCCCATCTCTGATTCCGCACATCCGATTCCCTGCCTCTGATTCCCCGCCTCTGATTCCCCGCCTCTGATTCGCAACCTCAAATTCCCCACGTCTGATTCCCCATATCTGATTCCCCGCCTCTGTTTCCCTGCCTCTGATTCCCGGCCTCTGTTTCCCCATATCTGATTCCCCTCCTCTGATTCCCCAACTCTGATTCCCTGCCTCTGATTCCCCAGCTCTGATTCCCCGCCTTTTATTCCCGGCCTCTGATTCCCTGCCACTGATTCCCCGCCCCTGATTCCCCACCTCTGATTCCCCATATCTTATTCCCCGCCTCTGTTTCCCCAGCTCTGATTCCCCACCTCTGATTCCCCAGCTCTGATTCCCTGCCACTGATTCCCCGCCCCTGATTCCCCACCTCTGATTCCCCATATCTGATTCCCCGCCTCTGTTTCCCCAGCTCTGATTCCCTGCCTCTGATTCCCTGCCCTGATTCCCCATCTCTGTTTCACCGCCTTTGATTCGCCACCTCTGATTCCCCATATCTGATTCCCCGCCTCTGTTTCCCCGCCTCTGATTCCCTGCCTCTGATTCCCAACCTCTGATTCCACACCTCTGATTCCCCATATCTGATTCCCCGCCTCTATTTCCCCATATCTGATTCCCCGCCTCTGATTCCCCAACTCTGATTCCCCGCCTCTGATTCCCCAGCTCTGATTCCCCGCCTCTGATTCCCGACGTCCGATTCCCTGCCTCTGATTCCCCGCCTCTGATTCACCATCTCTGATTCCCCGCCTCTGATTCCCCGTGTCTGATTCCCTGCCTCTGATTCCCCGGCTCAGATTCCTCGCCTCTGATTCCCTGCCACAGATTCCCTGCCCCTGATTCCCCACCTCTGATTCCCCATATCTGATTCCCCGCCTCTGTTTCCCCGCCTCTGATTCCCCGCCTCTGATTCCCCATATCTGATTCCCCGCCTCTGATTCCCCAGCTCTGAATCCCCGCCTCTGATTCCCCACGTCTGATTCCCTCCCTCTGATTCCCCGCCTTGATTCCCCATCTCTGATTCACAACCTCTGATTCCCCACCTCTGATTCCCCATATCTCATTCCCCGTCTCTGTTTCCCCGCCTCTGATTCCCCATATCAGATTCCCCGGCTCTGATTGCCCACCTCTGATTCCCCGCCTATGATTCGCCAGCTCTGAATCCCCGCCTCTGAATCCCCGCATCTGATTCCCTGCCTCTGATTCCCCGCCTCTGATTCCCCATCTCTGATTCACCGCCTTTGATTCGCCACCTCTGATTCCCCATATCTGATTCCCCACCTCTGTTTCCCCGCCTCTGATTCCCCGCCTCTGATTCTCCATATCTCATTCCCCGCCTCTGAATCCCCATCTCTGATTCCCAGACTCTGAATCCCCACCTCTGATTCCCGGCCTCTTATTCCCAGCATCTGATTCCCGGCCTCTGATTCCCGGCCTCTGATTCCCCGCTTCTGATTCTGATTCCCTGCCTCTGATTCCCCATCTCTGATTCCGCACATCTGATTCGCTGCCTCTGATTCCCCACCTCTGATTCCCCATATCTGATTCCCCGCCTCTGTTTCCCCGCCTCTGATTCCCCGCCTCTGTTTCCCCATATCTAATTCCCCACCTCTGATGCCCCAACTCTGATTCCCCACCTCTGATTCCCCAGCTCTGATTCCCCGCCTCTGATTCCCCGCATCCGATTCCCCATGTCTGATTCCCCGCCTCTGTTTCCCCGCCTCTGATTCCCCGCCTCTGTTTCCCCATATCTGATTCCCCGCCTCTGATTCCCCAGCTCTGATCCCAGCCTCTGATTCCCCGCGTTCTATTCGCTGCCTCTGATTCCCCGCCTGTGATTCCCCATCTCTGATTCACCACCTCTGATTTCCCACCTCTGATTCCCCATATCTAATTCCCCGCCTCTGCTTGCCCGCCTCTCATTCCCGCCTCTGTTTCCCCATATCTGATTCCCCGCCTCTGAATCCCCAACTCTGATTCCCTGCCTCTGATTCACCAGCTCTGATTCCCCGCCTTTGATTCCCCCCGTCTGATTCCCAGCCTCTGAATCCCTGTCTGATTTCCTGCCTCTGATTCCCCGCCTCTGATTCCCCATCTCTGATTCACTGCCTCTGATTCCCCACATCTGATTCCCCATCTCTGATTCCGCACAACTGATTCCCTGCCTCTGATTCCCCGACTCTGATTCCCCACCTCTGATTCCCTGCCTCTGATTCCCGGCCTCTGTTTCCCCATATCTGATTCCCCTCCTCTGATTCCCCAACTCTGATTCCCCGCCTCTGATTCCCCAGCTCTGATTCCCCGCCTTTTATTCCCGGCCTCTGATTCCCTGCCACTGATTCCCCGCCCCTGATTCCCCACCTCTGATTCCCCATATCTTATTCCCCGCCTCTGTTTCCCCAGCTCTGATTCCCCACCTCTGATTCCCCAGCTCTGATTCCCTGCCACTGATTCCCCGCCCCTGATTCCCCACCTCTGATTCCCCATATCTGATTCCCCGCCTCTGTTTCCCCAGCTCTGATTCCCTGCCTCTGATTCCCTGCCCTGATTCCCCATCTCTGTTTCACCGCCTTTGATTCGCCACCTCTGATTCCCCATATCTGATTCCCCGCCTCTGTTTCCCCGCCTCTGATTCCCTGCCTCTGATTCCCAACCTCTGATTCCACACCTCTGATTCCCCATATCTGATTCCCCGCCTCTATTTCCCCATATCTGATTCCCCGCCTCTGATTCCCCAACTCTGATTCCCCGCCTCTGATTCCCCAGCTCTGATTCCCCGCCTCTGATTCCCGACGTCCGATTCCCTGCCTCTGATTACCCGCCTCTGATTCACCATCTCTGATTCCCCGCCTCTGATTCCCCGTGTCTGATTCCCTGCCTCTGATTCCCCGGCTCAGATTCCTCGCCTCTGATTCCCTGCCACAGATTCCCTGCCCCTGATTCCCCACCTCTGATTCCCCATATCTGATTCCCCGCCTCTGTTTCCCCGCCTCTGATTCCCCGCCTCTGATTCCCCATATCTGATTCCCTGCCTCTGATTCCCCAACTCTGATTCCCCGCCTCTGATTCCCCAGCTCTGAATCCCCGCCTCTGATTCCCGGCGTCTGATTCCCTCCCTCTGATTCCCCGCCTTGATTCCCCATCTCTGATTCACAACCTCTGATTCCCCACCTCTGATTCCCCATATCTGATTCCCCATCTCTGTTTCCCCGCCTCTGATTCCCCATATCTGATTCCCCGGCTCTGATTGCCCACCTCTGATTCCCCGCCTATGATTCGCCAGCTCTGAATCCCCGCCTCTGAATCCCCGCATCTGATTCCCTGCCTCTGATTCCCCGCCTCTGATTCCCCATCTCTGATTCACCGCCTTTGATTCGCCACCTCTGATTCCCCATATCTGATTCCCCACCTCTGTTTCCCCGCCTCT
This sequence comes from Narcine bancroftii, assembly GCF_036971445.1. NCBI lineage: Eukaryota > Metazoa > Chordata > Chondrichthyes > Torpediniformes > Narcinidae > Narcine > Narcine bancroftii. The sequence goes on from NW_027211886.1 coordinate 489,495, forward strand.
GATTCCCCGTGTCTGATTCCCTGCCTCTGATTCCCCGGCTCAGATTCCTCGCCTCTGATTCCCTGCCACAGATTCCCTGCCCCTGATTCCCCACCTCTGATTCCCCATATCTGATTCCCCGCCTCTGTTTCCCCGCCTCTGATTCCCCGCCTCTGATTCCCCATATCTGATTCCCTGCCTCTGATTCCCCAACTCTGATTCCCCGCCTCTGATTCCCCAGCTCTGAATCCCCGCCTCTGATTCCCGGCGTCTGATTCCCTCCCTCTGATTCCCCGCCTTGATTCCCCATCTCTGATTCACAACCTCTGATTCCCCACCTCTGATTCCCCATATCTGATTCCCCATCTCTGTTTCCCCGCCTCTGATTCCCCATATCTGATTCCCCGGCTCTGATTGCCCACCTCTGATTCCCCGCCTATGATTCGCCAGCTCTGAATCCCCGCCTCTGAATCCCCGCATCTGATTCCCGGCGTCTGATTCCCTCCCTCTGATTCCCCGCCTTGATTCCCCATCTCTGATTCACAACCTCTGATTCCCCACCTCTGATTCCCCATATCTGATTCCCCATCTCTGTTTCCCCGCCTCTGATTCCCCATATCTGATTCCCCGGCTCTGATTGCCCACCTCTGATTCCCCGCCTATGATTCGCCAGCTCTGAATCCCCGCCTCTGAATCCCCGCATCTGATTCCCTGCCTCTGATTCCCCGCCTCTGATTCCCCATCTCTGATTCACCGCCTTTGATTCGCCGCCTCTGAATCCCCATCTCTGATTCCCAGACTCTGAATCCCCACCTCTGATTCCCGGCCTCTTATTCCCAGCATCTGATTCCCGGCCTCTGATTCCCGGCCTCTGATTCCCCGCTTCTGATTCTGATTCCCTGCCTCTGATTCCCCATCTCTGATTCCGCACATCTGATTCGCTGCCTCTGATTCCCCACCTCTGATTCCCCATATCTGATTCCCCGCCTCTGTTTCCCCGCCTCTGATTCCCCGCCTCTGTTTCCCCATATCTAATTCCCCACCTCTGATGCCCCAACTCTGATTCCCCACCTCTGATTCCCCAGCTCTGATTCCCCGCCTCTGATTCCCCGCATCCGATTCCCCATGTCTGATTCCCCGCCTCTGTTTCCCCGCCTCTGATTCCCCGCCTCTGTTTCCCCATATCTGATTCCCCGCCTCTGATTCCCCAGCTCTGATCCCAGCCTCTGATTCCCCGCGTTCTATTCGCTGCCTCTGATTCCCCGCCTGTGATTCCCCATCTCTGATTCACCACCTCTGATTTCCCACCTCTGATTCCCCATATCTAATTCCCCGCCTCTGCTTGCCCGCCTCTCATTCCCCGCCTCTGTTTCCCCATATCTGATTCCCCGCCTCTGAATCCCCAACTCTGATTCCCTGCCTCTGATTCACCAGCTCTGATTCCCCGCCTTTGATTCCCCCCGTCTGATTCCCAGCCTCTGAATCCCTGTCTGATTTCCTGCCTCTGATTCCCCGCCTCTGATTCCCCATCTCTGATTCACTGCCTCTGATTCCCCACATCTGATTCCCCATCTCTGATTCCGCACAACCGATTCCCTGCCTCTGATTCCCCGACTCTGATTCCCCACCTCTGATTCCCCAGCTCTGATTCCCCGCCTCTGATTCCCCGCGTCTGATTCCCTGCCTGTGATTCCCCGCCTCTGATTCCCCATCTCTGATTCCCCAACTCTGATTCCCCGTGTCTGATTCCCTTCCTTTGATTCCCCGCCTCTGATTCCCAGCCTCTGTATCCCTGCCACTGATTCCCCGCCCCTGATTCCCCACCTCTGATTCCCCATATCTTATTCCCCGCCTCTGTTTCCCCCCCTCTGATTCCCAGCCTCTGATTCCCCATATCTGATTCCCCGCCTCTGATTCCCCATATCTGATTCCCCGCCTCTATTTCCCCATATCTGCTTCGCCGCCTCTGATTCCCCAACTCTGATTCCCCGCCTCTGATTCCCCAGCTCTGATTTCCCGCCTCTGATTCCCGGCATCCGATTCCCTGCCTCTGATTCCCCGCCTCTGATTCCCCATCTCTGATTCGCCGCCTCTGATTCCCCGTGTCTGATTCCCTGCCTCTGATTCCCCGCCTCTGATTCCCCATATCTGATTCCCCGCCTCTGTTTTCCCGCCTCTGATTCCCTGCCTCTCATTCCCCATATCTGATTCCCCGCCTCTGATTCCCCAACTCTGATTCCCCGCCTCTGATTCCCCAGCTCTGAATCCCCGCCTCTGATTCCCCGCGTCTGATTCCCTTCCTCTGATTCCCCGCCTCTGATTCCCCAACTCTGATTCCCCGCCTCTGATTCCCCAGCTCTGAATCCCCGCCTCTGATTCCCCGCGTCTGATTCCCTGCCTCTGATTCCCCGCCTCTGATTCCCCATATCTGATTCCCCGCCTCTGATTGCCCACCTCTGATTCCCCGCGTCTGATTCCCTGCCTCTGATTCCCCGCCTCTGATTCCCCATCTCTGATTCACCACCTCTGATTCCCAGCCTCTGATTCCCCATCTCTGATTCCGCACATCCGATTCCCTGCCTATGATTCCCCACCTCTGATTCCCCGCCTCTGATTCCCCATATCTGATTCCCTGCCTCTGTTTCCCCGCCTCTGATTCCCCACCTCTGTTTCCCCATATCTGATTCCCCGCCTCTGATTCCCCAACTCTAATACCCCGCCTCTGATTCCCCAGCTCTGATTCCCCGCCTCTGATTCCCCGCATCTGATTCCCTGCCTCTGATTCCCCGCCTCTGATTTCAGGCCTCTGATTCCCAGCATCTGATTCCGGCCTCTAATTCCCGGCCTCTGATTCCCTGCTTCTGATTCTGATTCCCTGCCTCTGATTCCCCATCTCTGATTCCGCACATCTGATTCCTTGCCTCTGATTCCCCACCTCTGATTCCCCATATCTGATTCCCCGCCTGTGTTTCCCCGCCTCTGATTCCCCGCCTCTGTTTCCCAATATCTAAGTCCCCGCCTCTGATTCCCCAAATCTGATTCTCCACCTCTGATTCCCCAGCTCTGATTCCCCGCCTCTGATTCCCCGCATCTGATTCCCTGCATCTGATTCCAAGCCTCTGATTCCCTGCCTCTGATTCCCAACCTCTGATTCCCCACCTCTGATTCCCCATATCTGATTCCCGCCTCTGTTTCCCCGCCTCGGATTCCCCGCCTCTGTTTCCCCATATCTGATTACCGGCCTCTGATTCCCCGCCTCTGATTCCCCGCCTCTGATTCCCTGCCTCTGATTCCCCATCTCCGATTCCGCACATCTGATTCCCTTCCTCTGATTCCCCGCCTCTGATTCCCCGCCTCTGATTCCCTGCCTCTGATTCCCAACCTCGGATTCCCCACCTCTGATTCCCCATATCTGATTCCCCGCCTCTGTTTCCCCGCCTCTGATTCCCCGCCTCTGATTCCCAACTCTGATTCCCCGCCTCTGATTCCCCAGCTCTGATTCCCCGTGTTTGATTCCCTGCCTCTGATTCCCTGCCCTGATTCCCCATCTCTGTTTCATCGCCTTTGATTCGCCACCTCTGATTCCCCATATCTGATTACCCGCCTCTGTTTCCCCGACTCTGATTCCCTGCCTCTGATTCCCAACCTCTGATTCCACACCTCTGATTCCCCATATCTGATTCCCCGCCTCTATTTCCCCATATCTGATTCCCCGCCTCTGATTCCCCAACTCTGATTCCCCGCCTCTGATTCCCCAGCTCTGATTCCCCGACTCTGATTCCCGGAGTCCGATTCCCTGCCTCTGATTCCCCGCCTCTGATTCCCCATCTCTGATTCCCCGCCTCTGATTCCCCGTGTCTGATTCCCTGCCTCTGATTCCCCGCCTCTGATTCCCCGCCTCTGATTCCCTGCCACTGATTCCCTGCCCCTGATTCCCCAATTCTGATTCCCCATATCTGATTCCCCGCCTCTGTTTCCCCGCCTCTGATTCCCCACCTCTGATTCCCCATATCTGATTCCCTGCCTCTGATTCCCAAACTCTGATTCACCGCCTCTGATTCCCCAGCTCTGAATCCCCGCCTCTGATTCCCCGCGTCTGATTCCCTGCCTCTGATTCCCCGCCTTGATTCCCCATCTCTGATTCACAACCTCTGATTCCCCACCTCTGATTCCCTATATTTGATTCCCCGCCTCTGTTTCCCCGCCACTGATTCCCTGCCCCTGATTCCCCACCTCTGATTCCCCATATCTGATTCCCCGCCTCTGTTTCCCCGCCTCTGATTCCCCGCCTCTGATTCCCCATATCTGATTCCCTGCCTCTGATTCCCCAACTCTGATTCCCCGCCTCTGATTCCCCAGCTCTGAATCCCCGCCTCTGATTCCTCGCGTCTGATTCCCTCCCTCTGATTCCCCGCCTTGATTCCCCATCTCTGATTCACAACCTCTGATTCCCCACCTCTGATTCCCCATATCTGATTCCCCGCCTCTGTTTCCCCGCCTCTGATTCCCCATATCTGATTCCCCGGCTCTGATTGCCCACCTCTGATTCCCCGCCTATGATTCGCCAGCTCTGATTCCCCGCCTCTGAATCCCCGCATCTGATTCCCTGCCTCTGATTCCCCGCCTCTGATTCCCCATCTCTGATTCACCGCCTTTGATTCGCCACCTCTGATTCCCCATATCTGATTCCCCACCTCTGTTTCCCCGCCTCTGATTCCCCGCCTCTGATTCTCCATATCTCATTCCCCGCCTCTGAATCCCCATCTCTGATTCCCAGACTCCGAATCCCCACCTCTGATTCCCCATATCTGATTCCCCGCCTCTGTTTCCCCGCCTCTGATTCCCCGCCTCTGATTCCCAACTCTGATTCCCCGCCTCTGATTCCCCAGCTCTGATTCCCCGTGTTTGATTCCCTGCCTCTGATTCCCTGCCCTGATTCCCCATCTCTGTTTCATCGCCTTTGATTCGCCACCTCTGATTCCCCATATCTGATTACCCGCCTCTGTTTCCCCGACTCTGATTCCCTGCCTCTGATTCCCAACCTCTGATTCCACACCTCTGATTCCCCATATCTGATTCCCCGCCTCTATTTCCCCATATCTGATTCCCCGCCTCTGATTCCCCAACTCTGATTCCCCGCCTCTGATTCCCCAGCTCTGATTCCCCGACTCTGATTCCCGGAGTCCGATTCCCTGCCTCTGATTCCCCGCCTCTGATTCCCCATCTCTGATTCCCCGCCTCTGATTCCCCGTGTCTGATTCCCTGCCTCTGATTCCCCGCCTCTGATTCCCCGCCTCTGATTCCCTGCCACTGATTCCCTGCCCCTGATTCCCCAATTCTGATTCCCCATATCTGATTCCCCGCCTCTGTTTCCCCGCCTCTGATTCCCCACCTCTGATTCCCCATATCTGATTCCCTGCCTCTGATTCCCAAACTCTGATTCACCGCCTCTGATTCCCCAGCTCTGAATCCCCGCCTCTGATTCCCCGCGTCTGATTCCCTGCCTCTGATTCCCCGCCTTGATTCCCCATCTCTGATTCACAACCTCTGATTCCCCACCTCTGATTCCCTATATTTGATTCCCCGCCTCTGTTTCCCCGCCACTGATTCCCTGCCCCTGATTCCCCACCTCTGATTCCCCATATCTGATTCCCCGCCTGTTTCCCCGCCTCTGATTCCCCGCCTCTGATTCCCCATATCTGATTCCCTGCCTCTGATTCCCCAACTCTGATTCCCCGCCTCTGATTCCCCAGCTCTGAATCCCCGCCTCTGATTCCCCGCGTCTGATTCCCTCCCTCTGATTCCCCGCCTTGATTCCCCATCTCTGATTCACAACCTCTGATTCCCCACCTCTGATTCCCCATATCTGATTCCCCGCCTCTGTTTCCCCGCCTCTGATTCCCCATATCTGATTCCCCGGCTCTGATTGCCCACCTCTGATTCCCCGCCTATGATTCGCCAGCTCTGATTCCCCGCCTCTGAATCCCCGCATCTGATTCCCTGCCTCTGATTCCCCGCCTCTGATTCCCCATCTCTGATTCACCGCCTTTGATTCGCCACCTCTGATTCCCCATATCTGATTCCCCACCTCTGTTTCCCCGCCTCTGATTCCCCGCCTCTGATTCTCCATATCTCATTCCCCGCCTCTGAATCCCCATCTCTGATTCCCAGACTCCGAATCCCCACCTCTGATTCCCCATATCTGATTCACCACCTCTCATTCCCGGCCTCTGATTCCCCATCTCTGATTCCGCACATCCGATTCCCTGCCTATGATTCCCCACCTCTGATTCCCGCCTCTGATTACCCATATCTGATTCCCGGCCTCTGATTCCCGGCCTCTGATTCCCCGCTTCTGATTCTGATTCCCTGCCTCTGATTCCCCATCTCTGATTCCGCACATCTGATTCCCTGCCTCTGATTCCCCACCTCTGATTCCCCATATCTGATTCCCCGCCTCTGTTTCCCCGCCCCTGATTCCCCGCCTCTGTTTCCCCATATCTAATTCCCCACCTCTGATGCCCCAACTCTGATTCCCCACCTCTGATTCCCCAGCTCTGATTCCCCACCTCTGATTCCCCAGCTCTGATTCCCCGCCTCAGATTCCCCGCGCCTGATTCCCTGCCTCTGATTCCCCGCCTCTGATTCCCTGCCTCTGATTCCCCATATCTGATTCCCCGCCTCTGATTCCCCAACTCTGATTCCCCGCTTCTGATTCCCCAGCTCTGAATCCCCGACTCTGATTCCCCGAGTCTGATTCCCTGCCTCTGATTCCCCGCCTCTAATTCCCCATATCTGATTCCCCGCCTCTGTTTCCCCGCCTCTGATTCCCCGCCTCTGATTCCCCATATCTGATTCCCCGCCTCTGATTGCCCACCTCTGATTCCCCGCGTCTGATTCACTGCCTCTGATTCCCCGCCTCTGATTCCCCATATCTGATTCACCACCTCTCATTCCCGGCCTCTGATTCCCCATCTCTGATTCCGCACATCCGATTCCCTGCCTATGATTCCCCACCTCTGATTCCCGCCTCTGATTCCCCATATCTGATTCCCTGCCTCTGTTTCCCCGCCTCTGATTCCCCACCTCTGTTTCCCCATATCTGATTCCCCGCCTCTGATTCCCCAACTCTAATACCCTGCCTCTGATTCCCCAGCTCTGATTCCCCGCCTCTGATTCCCCGCATCAGATTCCCTGCCTCTGATTCCCCGCCTCTGATTCCAGGCCTCTGATTCCCAGCATCTGATTCCGGCCTCTGATTCCCGGCCTCTGATTCCCTGCTTCTGATTCTGATTCCCTGCCTCTGATTCCCCATCTCTGATTCCGCACATCTGATTCCCTGCCTCTGATTCCCAACCTCTGATTCCCCATATCTGATTCCCCAACTCTGATTCCCCTCCTCTAATTCGCCAGCTATGATTCCCCGCCTCTGATTCCCCGCATCTGATTCCCTGCGTCTGATTCCCTGCCTCTGATTCCCAGCCTCTGATTCCCCTTTTCTGATTCACCACCTCTGAATCCCCACCTCTGATTCCCCATCTCTGATTCCGCACATCCGATTCCCTGCCTCTGATTCCCCGCCTCTGATTCCCCGCCTCTGATTCGCAACCTCAAATTCCCCACCTATGATTCCCCATATCTGATTCCCCGCCTCTGTTTCCCTGCCTCTGATTCCCGGCCTCTGTTTCCCCATATCTGATTCCCCTCCTCTGATTCCCCAACTCTGATTCCCCGCCTCTGATTCCCCAGCTCTGATTCCCCACCTTTTATTCCCGGCCTCTGATTCCCTGCCACTGATTCCCCGCCCCTGATTCCCCACCTCTGATTCCCCATATCTTATTCCCCGCCTCTGTTTCCCCAGCTCTGATTCCCCACCTCTGATTCCCCAGCTCTGATTCCCTGCCACTGATTCCCCGCCCCTGATTCCCCACCTCTGATTCCCCATATCTGATTCCCCGCCTCTGTTTCCCCAGCTCTGATTCCCTGCCTCTGATTCCCTGCCCTGATTCCCCATCTCTGTTTCACCGCCTTTGATTCGCCACCTCTGATTCCACATATCTGATTCCCCGCCTCTGTTTTTCCGCCTCTGATTCCCCACCTCTGATTCCCCATATCTGATTCCCCAACTCTGAATCCCCTCCTCTAATTCGCCAGCTATGATTCCCCGCCTCTGATTCCCCGCCTCTGATTCCCTGCGTCTGATTCCCTGCCTCTGATTCCCAGCCTCTGATTCCCCTTTTCTGATTCACCACCTCTGAATCCCAACCTCTGATTCCCCATCTCTGATTCCGCACATCCGATTCCCTGCCTCTGATTCCCCGCCTCTGATTCCCCGCCTCTGATTCCCCAACTCTAATACCCTGCCTCTGATTCCCCAGCTCTGATTCCCCGCCTCTGATTCCCCGCCTCAGATTCCCCGCGCCTGATTCCCTGCCTCTGATTCCCCGCCTCTGATTCCCTGCCTCTGATTCCCCATATCTGATTCCCCGCCTCTGATTCCCCAACTCTGATTCCCCGCTTCTGATTCCCCAGCTCTGAATCCCCGACTCTGATTCCCCGAGTCTGATTCCCTGCCTCTGATTCCCCGCCTCTAATTCCCCATATCTGATTCCCCGCCTCTGTTTCCCCGCCTCTGATTCCCCGCCTCTGATTCCCCATATCTGATTCCCCGCCTCTGATTGCCCACCTCTGATTCCCCGCGTCTGATTCACTGCCTCTGATTCCCCGCCTCTGATTCCCCATATCTGATTCACCACCTCTCATTCCCGGCCTCTGATTCCCCATCTCTGATTCCGCACATCCGATTCCCTGCCTATGATTCCCCACCTCTGATTCCCGCCTCTGATTCCCCATATCTGATTCCCTGCCTCTGTTTCCCCGCCTCTGATTCCCCACCTCTGTTTCCCCATATCTGATTCCCCGCCTCTGATTCCCCAACTCTAATACCCTGCCTCTGATTCCCCAGCTCTGATTCCCCGCATCTGATTCCCCGCATCAGATTCCCTGCCTCTGATTCCCCGCCTCTGATTCCAGGCCTCTGATTCCCAGCATCTGATTCCGGCCTCTGATTCCCGGCCTCTGATTCCCTGCTTCTGATTCTGATTCCCTGCCTCTGATTCCCCATCTCTGATTCCGCACATCTGATTCCCTGCCTCTGATTCCCAACCTCTGATTCCCCATATCTGATTCCCCAACTCTGATTCCCCTCCTCTAATTCGCCAGCTATGATTCCCCGCCTCTGATTCCCCGCCTCTGATTCCCTGCGTCTGATTCCCTGCCTCTGATTCCCAGCCTCTGATTCCCCTTTTCTGATTCACCACCTCTGAATCCCCACCTCTGATTCCCCATCTCTGATTCCGCACATCCGATTCCCTGCCTCTGATTCCCCGCCTCTGATTCCCCGCCTCTGATTCGCAACCTCAAATTCCCCACCTATGATTCCCCATATCTGATTCCCCGCCTCTGTTTCCCTGCCTCTGATTCCCGGCCTCTGTTTCCCCATATCTGATTCCCCTCCTCTGATTCCCCAACTCTGATTCCCCGCCTCTGATTCCCCAGCTCTGATTCCCCGCCTTTTATTCCCGGCCTCTGATTCCCTGCCACTGATTCCCCGCCCCTGATTCCCCACCTCTGATTCCCCATATCTTATTCCCCGCCTCTGTTTCCCCAGCTCTGATTCCCCACCTCTGATTCCCCAGCTCTGATTCCCTGCCACTGATTCCCCGCCCCTGATTCCCCACCTCTGATTCCCCATATCTGATTCCCCGCCTCTGTTTCCCCAGCTCTGATTCCCTGCCTCTGATTCCCTGCCCTGATTCCCCATCTCTGTTTCACCGCCTTTGATTCGCCACCTCTGATTCCACATATCTGATTCCCCGCCTCTGTTTCCCCGCCTCTGATTCCCCACCTCTGATTCCCCATATCTGATTCCCCAACTCTGAATCCCCTCCTCTAATTCGCCAGCTATGATTCCCCGCCTCTGATTCCCCGCCTCTGATTCCCTGCGTCTGATTCCCTGCCTCTGATTCCCAGCCTCTGATTCCCCTTTTCTGATTCACCACCTCTGAATCCCCACCTCTGATTCCCCATCTCTGATTCCGCACATCCGATTCCCTGCCTCTGATTCCCCGCCTCTGATTCCCCGCCTCTGATTCGCAACCTCAAATTCCCCACGTCTGATTCCCCATATCTGATTCCCCGCCTCTGTTTCCCTGCCTCTGATTCCCGGCCTCTGTTTCCCCATATCTGATTCCCCTCCTCTGATTCCCCAACTCTGATTCCCCGCCTCTGATTCCCCAGCTCTGATTCCCCGCCTTTTATTCCCGGCCTCTGATTCCATGCCACTGATTCCCCGCCCCTGATTCCCCACCTCTGATTCCCCATATCTTATTCCCCGCCTCTGTTTCCCCAGCTCTGATTCCCCACCTCTGATTCCCCAGCTCTGATTCCCTGCCACTGATTCCCCGCCCCTGATTCCCCACCTCTGATTCCCCATATCTGATTCCCCGCCTCTGTTTCCCCAGCTCTGATTCCCTGCCTCTGATTCCCTGCCCTGATTCCCCATCTCTGTTTCACCGCCTTTGATTCGCCACCTCTGATTCCCCATATCTGATTCCCCGCCTCTGTTTCCCCGCCTCTGATTCCCTGCCTCTGATTCCCAACCTCTGATTCCACACCTCTGATTCCCCATATCTGATTCCCCGCCTCTATTTCCCCATATCTGATTCCCCGCCTCTGATTCCCCAACTCTGATTCCCCGCCTCTGATTCCCCAGCTCTGATTCCCCGCCTCTGATTCCCGACGTCCGATTCCCTGCCTCTGATTCCCCGCCTCTGATTCACCATCTCTGATTCCCCGCCTCTGATTCCCCGTGTCTGATTCCCTGCCTCTGATTCCCCGGCTCAGATTCCCCGCCTCTGATTCCCTGCCACAGATTCCCTGCCCCTGATTCCCCACCTCTGATTCCCCATATCTGATTCCCCGCCTCTGTTTCCCCGCCTCTGATTCCCCGCCTCTGATTCCCCATATCTGATACCCTGCCTCTGATTCCCCAACTCTGATTCCCCGCCTCTGATTCCCCAGCTCTGAATCCCCGCCTCTGATTCCCCGCGTCTGATTCCCTCCCTCTGATTCCCCGCCTTGATTCCCCATCTCTGATTCACAACCTCTGATTCCCCACCTCTGATTCCCCATATCTGATTCCCCGTCTCTGTTTCCCCGCCTCTGATTCCCCATATCTGATTCCCCGGCTCTGATTGCCCACCTCTGATTCCCCGCCTATGATTCGCCAGCTCTGAATCCCCGCCTCTGAATCCCCGCATCTGATTCCCTGCCTCTGATTCCCCGCCTCTGATTCCCCATCTCTGATTCACCGCCTTTGATTCGCCACCTCTGATTCCCCATATCTGATTCCCCACCTCTGTTTCCCCGCCTCTGATTCCCCGCCTCTGATTCTCCATATCTCATTCCCCGCCTCTGAATCCCCATCTCTGATTGCCAGACTCTGAATCCCCACCTCTGATTCCCGGCCTCTTATTCCCAGCATCTGATTCCCGGCCTCTGATTCCCGGCCTCTGATTCCCCGCTTCTGATTCTGATTCCCTGCCTCTGATTCCCCATCTCTGATTCCGCACATCTGATTCCCTGCCTCTGATTCCCCACCTCTGATTCCCCATATCTGATTCCCCGCCTCTGTTTCCCCGCGTCTGATTCCCTGCCTGTGATTCCCCGCCTCTGATTCCCCATCTCTGATTCCCCAACTCTGATTCCCCGTGTCTGATTCCCTTCCTTTGATTCCCCGCCTCTGTTTCCCCATATCTGATTCCCCGCCTCTGAATCCCCAACTCTGATTCCCTGCCTCTGATTCACCAGCTCTGATTCCCCGCCTTTGATTCCCCCCGTCTGATTCCCAGCCTCTGAATCCCTGTCTGATTTCCTGCCTCTGATTCCCCGCCTCTGATTCCCCATCTCTGATTCACTGCCTCTGATTCCCCACATCTGATTCCCCATCTCTGATTCCGCACAACCGATTCCCTGCCTCTGATTCCCCGACTCTGATTCCCCACCTCTGATTCCCCAGCTCTGATTCCCCGCCTCTGATTCCCCGCGTCTGATTCCCTGCCTGTGATTCCCCGCCTCTGATTCCCCATCTCTGATTCCCCAACTCTGATTCCCCGTGTCTGATTCCCTTCCTTTGATTCCCCGCCTCTGATTCCCCGCCTCTGATTCCCTGCCACTGATTCCCCGCCCCTGATTCCCCACCTCTGATTCCCCATATCTTATTCCCCGCCTCTGTTTCCCCCCCTCTGATTCCCAGCCTCTGATTCCCCATATCTGATTCCCCGCCTCTGATTCCCCATATCTGATTCCCCGCCTCTATTTCCCCATATCTGCTTCGCCGCCTCTGATTCCCCAACTCTGATTCCACGCCTCTGATTCCCCAGCTCTGATTTCCCGCCTCTGATTCCCGGCATCCGATTCCCTGCCTTTGATTCCCCGCCTCTGATTCCCCATCTCTGATTCCCCGCCTCTGATTCCCCGTGTCTGATTCCCTGCCTCTGATTCCCCGCCTCTGATTCCCCATATCTGATTCCCCGCCTCTGTTTTCCCGCCTCTGATTCCCTGCCTCTCATTCCCCATATCTGATTCCCCGCCTCTGATTCCCCAACTCTGATTCCCCGCCTCTGATTCCCCAGCTCTGAATCCCCGCCTCTGATTCCCCGCGTCTGATTCCCTTCCTCTGATTCCCCGCCTCTGATTCCCCAACTCTGATTCCCCGCCTCTGATTCCCCAGCTCTGATTCCCCATATCTGATTCCCCGCCTCTGATTGCCCGCCTCTGATTCCCCGCGTCTGATTCCCTGCCTCTGATTCCCCGCCTCTGATTCCCCATCTCTGATTCACCACCTCTGATTCCCAGCCTCTGATTCCCCATCTCTGATTCCGCACATCCGATTCCCTGTCTATGATTCCCCACCTCTGATTCCCCGCCTCTGATTCCCCATATCTGATTCCCTGCCTCTGTTTCCCCGCCTCTGATTCCCCACCTCTGTTTCCCCATATCTGATTCCCCGCCTCTGATTCCCCAACTCTAATACCCCGCCTCTGATTCCCCAGCTCTGATTCCCCGCCTCTGATTCCCCGCATCTGATTCCCTGCCTCTGATTCCCCGCCTCTGATTCCAGGCCTCTGATTCCCAGCATCTGATTCCGGCCTCTAATTCCCGGCCTCTGATTCCCTGCTTCTGATTCTGATTCCCTGCCTCTGATTCCCCATCTCTGATTCCGCACATCTGATTCCTTGCCTCTGATTCCCCACCTCTGATTCCCCATATCTGATTCCCCGCCTGGGTTTCCCCGCCTCTGATTCCCCGCCTCTGTTTCCCAATATCTAAGTCCCCGCCTCTGATTCCCCAAATCTGATTCCCCACCTCTGATTCCCCAGCTCTGATTCCCCGCCTCTGATTCCCCGCATCTGATTCCCTGCATCTGATTCCAAGCCTCTGATTCCCTGCCTCTGATTCCCAACCTCTGATTCCCCACCTCTGATTCCCCATATCTGATTCCCGCCTCTGTTTCCCCGCCTCGGATTCCCCGCCTCTGTTTCCCCATATCTGATTACCGGCCTCTGATTCCCCGCCTCTGATTCCCCGCCTCTGATTCCCTGCCTCTGATTCCCCATCTCCGATTCCGCACATCTGATTCCCTTCCTCTGATTCCCCGCCTCTGATTCCCCGCCTCTGATTCCCTGCCTCTGATTCCCAACCTCGGATTCCCCACCTCTGATTCCCCATATCTGATTCCCCGCCTCTGTTTCCCCGCCTCTGATTCCCCGCCTCTGATTCCCAACTCTGATTCCCCGCCTCTGATTCCCCAGCTCTGATTCCCCGTGTTTGATTCCCTGCCTCTGATTCCCTGCCCTGATTCCCCATCTCTGTTTCATCGCCTTTGATTCGCCACCTCTGATTCCCCAGCTCTGATTCCCCATATCTGATTCCCCGCCTCTGATTGCCCGCCTCTGATTCCCCGCGTCTGATTCCCTGCCTCTGATTCCCCGCCTCTGATTCCCCATCTCTGATTCACCACCTCTGATTCCCAGCCTCTGATTCCCCATCTCTGATTCCGCACATCCGATTCCCTGCCTATGATTCCCCACCTCTGATTCCCCGCCTCTGATTCCCCATATCTGATTCCCTGCCTCTGTTTCCCCGCCTCTGATTCCCCACCTCTGTTTCCCCATATCTGATTCCCCGCCTCTGATTCCCCAACTCTAATACCCCGCCTCTGATTCCCCAGCTCTGATTCCCCGCCTCTGATTCCCCGCATCTGATTCCCTGCCTCTGATTCCCCGCCTCTGATTCCAGGCCTCTGATTCCCAGCATCTGATTCCGGCCTCTAATTCCCGGCCTCTGATTCCCTGCTTCTGATTCTGATTCCCTGCCTCTGATTCCCCATCTCTGATTCCGCACATCTGATTCCTTGCCTCTGATTCCCCACCTCTGATTCCCCATATCTGATTCCCCGCCTGGGTTTCCCCGCCTCTGATTCCCCGCCTCTGTTTCCCAATATCTAAGTCCCCGCCTCTGATTCCCCAAATCTGATTCCCCACCTCTGATTCCCCAGCTCTGATTCCCCGCCTCTGATTCCCCGCATCTGATTCCCTGCATCTGATTCCAAGCCTCTGATTCCCTGCCTCTGATTCCCAACCTCTGATTCCCCACCTCTGATTCCCCATATCTGATTCCCGCCTCTGTTTCCCCGCCTCGGATTCCCCGCCTCTGTTTCCCCATATCTGATTACCGGCCTCTGATTGCCCGCCTCTGATTCCCCGCCTCTGATTCCCTGCCTCTGATTCCCCATCTCCGATTCCGCACATCTGATTCCCTTCCTCTGATTCCCCGCCTCTGATTCCCCGCCTCTGATTCCCTGCCTCTGATTCCCAACCTCGGATTCCCCACCTCTGATTCCCCATATCTGATTCCCCGCCTCTGTTTCCCCGCCTCTGATTCCCCGCCTCTGATTCCCAACTCTGATTCCCCGCCTCTGATTCCCCAGCTCTGATTCCCCGTGTTTGATTCCCTGCCTCTGATTCCCTGCCCTGATTCCCCATCTCTGTTTCATCGCCTTTGATTCGCCACCTCTGATTCCCCATATCTGATTACCCGCCTCTGTTTCCCCGACTCTGATTCCCTGCCTCTGATTCCCAACCTCTGATTCCACACCTCTGATTCCCCATATCTGATTCCCCGCCTCTATTTCCCCATATCTGATTCCCCGCCTCTGATTCCCCAACTCTGATTCCCCGCCTCTGATTCCCCAGCTCTGATTCCCCGACTCTGATTCCCGGAGTCCGATTCCCTGCCTCTGATTCCCCGCCTCTGATTCCCCATCTCTGATTCCCCGCCTCTGATTCCCCGTGTCTGATTCCCTGCCTCTGATTCCCCGCCTCTGATTCCCCGCCTCTGATTCCCTGCCACTGATTCCCTGCCCCTGATTCCCCAATTCTGATTCCCCATATCTGATTCCCCGCCTCTGTTTCCCCGCCTCTGATTCCCCACCTCTGATTCCCCATATCTGATTCCCTGCCTCTGATTCCCAAACTCTGATTCACCGCCTCTGATTCCCCAGCTCTGAATCCCCGCCTCTGATTCCCCGCGTCTGATTCCCTGCCTCTGATTCCCCGCCTTGATTCCCCATCTCTGATTCACAACCTCTGATTCCCCACCTCTGATTCCCTATATTTGATTCCCCGCCTCTGTTTCCCCGCCACTGATTCCCTGCCCCTGATTCCCCACCTCTGATTCCCCATATCTGATTCCCCGCCTCTGTTTCCCCGCCTCTGATTCCCCGCCTCTGATTCCCCATATCTGATTCCCTGCCTCTGATTCCCCAACTCTGATTCCCCGCCTCTGATTCCCCAGCTCTGAATCCCCGCCTCTGATTCCCCGCGTCTGATTCCCTCCCTCTGATTCCCCGCCTTGATTCCCCATCTCTGATTCACAACCTCTGATTCCCCACCTCTGATTCCCCATATCTGATTCCCCGCCTCTGTTTCCCCGCCTCTGATTCCCCATATCTGATTCCCCGGCTCTGATTGCCCACCTCTGATTCCCCGCCTATAATTCGCCAGCTCTGATTCCCCGCCTCTGAATCCCTGCATCTGATTCCCTGCCTCTGATTCCCCGCCTCTGATTCCCCATCTCTGATTCACCGCCTTTGATTCGCCACCTCTGATTCCCCATATCTGATTCCCCACCTCTGTTTCCCCGCCTCTGATTCCCCGCCTCTGATTCTCCATATCTCATTCCCCGCCTCTGAATCCCCATCTCTAATTCCCAGACTCTGAATCCCCACCTCTGATTCCCCATATCTGATTCACCACCTCTCATTCCCGGCCTCTGATTCCCCATCTCTGATTCCGCACATCCGATTCCCTGCCTATGATTCCCCACCTCTGATTCCCGCCTCTGATTCCCCATATCTGATTCCCGGCCTCTGATTCCCGGCCTCTGATTCCCCGCTTCTGATTCTGATTCCCTGCCTCTGATTCCCCATCTCTGATTCCGCACATCTGATTCCCTGCCTCTGATTCCCCACCTCTGATTCCCCATATCTGATTCCCCGCCTCTGTTTCCCCGCCTCTGATTCCCCGCCTCTGTTTCCCCATATCTAATTCCCCACCTCTGATGCCCCAACTCTGATTCCCCACCTCTGATTCCCCAGCTCTGATTCCCCACCTCTGATTCCCCAGCTCTGATTCCCTGCCTCAGATTCCCCGCGCCTGATTCCCTGCCTCTGATTCCCCGCCTCTGATTCCCTGCCTCTGATTCCCCATATCTGATTCCCCGCCTCTGATTCCCCAACTCTGATTCCCCGCTTCTGATTCCCCAGCTCTGAATCCCCGACTCTGATTCCCCGAGTCTGATTCCCTGCCTCTGATTCCCCGCCTCTAATTCCCCATATCTGATTCCCCGCCTCTGTTTCCCCGCCTCTGATTCCCCGCCTCTGATTCCCCATATCTGATTCCCCGCCTCTGATTGCCCACCTCTGATTCCCCGCGTCTGATTCACTGCCTCTGATTCCCCGCCTCTGATTCCCCATATCTGATTCACCACCTCTCATTCCCGGCCTCTGATTCCCCATCTCTGATTCCGCACATCCGATTCCCTGCCTATGATTCCCCACCTCTGATTCCCGCCTCTGATTCCCCATATCTGATTCCCTGCCTCTGTTTCCCCGCCTCTGATTCCCCACCTCTGTTTCCCCATATCTGATTCCCCGCCTCTGATTCCCCAACTCTAATACCCTGCCTCTGATTCCCCAGCTCTGATTCCCCGCCTCTGATTCCCCGCATCAGATTCCCTGCCTCTGATTCCCCGCCTCTGATTCCAGGCCTCTGATTCCCAGCATCTGATTCCGGCCTCTGATTCCCGGCCTCTGATTCCCTGCTTCTGATTCTGATTCCCTGCCTCTGATTCCCCATCTCTGATTCCGCACATCTGATTCCCTGCCTCTGATTCCCAACCTCTGATTCCCCATATCTGATTCCCCAACTCTGATTCCCCTCCTCTAATTCGCCAGCTATGATTCCCCGCCTCTGATTCCCCGCCTCTGATTCCCCATATCTGATTCCCGGCCTCTGATTCCCGGCCTCTGACTCCCCGCTTCTGATTCTGATTCCCTGCCTCTGATTCCCCATCTCTGATTCCGCACATCTGATTCCCTGCCTCTGATTCCCCACCTCTGATTCCCCATATCTGATTCCCCGCCTCTGTTTCCCCGCCTCTGATTCCCCGCCTCTGTTTCCCCATATCTAATTCCCCACCTCTGATGCCCCAACTCTGATTCCCCACCTCTGATTCCCCAGCTCTGATTCCCCACCTCTGATTCCCCAGCTCTGATTCCCTGCCTCAGATTCCCCGCGCCTGATTCCCTGCCTCTGATTCCCCGCCTCTGATTCCCTGCCTCTGATTCCCCATATCTGATTCCCCGCCTCTGATTCCCCAACTCTGATTCCCCGCTTCTGATTCCCCAGCTCTGAATCCCCGACTCTGATTCCCCGAGTCTGATTCCCTGCCTCTGATTCCCCGCCTCTAATTCCCCATATCTGATTCCCCGCCTCTGTTTCCCCGCCTCTGATTCCCCGCCTCTGATTCCCCATATCTGATTCCCCGCCTCTGATTGCCCACCTCTGATTCCCCGCGTCTGATTCACTGCCTCTGATTCCCCGCCTCTGATTCCCCATATCTGATTCACCACCTCTCATTCCCGGCCTCTGATTCCCCATCTCTGATTCCGCACATCCGATTCCCTGCCTATGATTCCCCACCTCTGATTCCCGCCTCTGATTCCCCATATCTGATTCCCTGCCTCTGTTTCCCCGCCTCTGATTCCCCACCTCTGTTTCCCCATATCTGATTCCCCGCCTCTGATTCCCCAACTCTAATACCCTGCCTCTGATTCCCCAGCTCTGATTCCCCGCCTCTGATTCCCCGCATCAGATTCCCTGCCTCTGATTCCCCGCCTCTGATTCCAGGCCTCTGATTCCCAGCATCTGATTCCGGCCTCTGATTCCCGGCCTCTGATTCCCTGCTTCTGATTCTGATTCCCTGCCTCTGATTCCCCATCTCTGATTCCGCACATCTGATTCCCTGCCTCTGATTCCCAACCTCTGATTCCCCATATCTGATTCCCCAACTCTGATTCCCCTCCTCTAATTCGCCAGCTATGATTCCCCGCCTCTGATTCCCCGCCTCTGATTCCCCATATCTGATTCCCGGCCTCTGATTCCCGGCCTCTGACTCCCCGCTTCTGATTCTGATTCCCTGCCTCTGATTCCCCATCTCTGATTCCGCACATCTGATTCCCTGCCTCTGATTCCCCACCTCTGATTCCCCATATCTGATTCCCCGCCTCTGTTTCCCCGCCTCTGATTCCCCGCCTCTGTTTCCCCATATCTAATTCCCCACCTCTGATGCCCCAACTCTGATTCCCCACCTCTGATTCCCCAGCTCTGATTCCCCACCTCTGATTCCCCAGCTCTGATTCCCTGCCTCAGATTCCCCGCGCCTGATTCCCTGCCTCTGATTCCCCGCCTCTGATTCCCTGCCTCTGATTCCCCATATCTGATTCCCCGCCTCTGATTCCCCAACTCTGATTCCCCGCTTCTGATTCCCCAGCTCTGAATCCCCGACTCTGATTCCCCGAGTCTGATTCCCTGCCTCTGATTCCCCGCCTCTAATTCCCCATATCTGATTCCCCGCCTCTGTTTCCCCGCCTCTGATTCCCCGCCTCTGATTCCCCATATCTGATTCCCCGCCTCTGAATGCCCACCTCTGATTCCCCGCGTCTGATTCACTGCCTCTGATTCCCCGCCTCTGATTCCCCATATCTGATTCACCACCTCTCATTCCCGGCCTCTGATTCCCCATCTCTGATTCCGCACATCCGATTCCCTGCCTATGATTCCCCACCTCTGATTCCCGCCTCTGATTCCCCATATCTGATTCCCTGCCTCTGTTTCCCCGCCTCTGATTCCCCACCTCTGTTTCCCCATATCTGATTCCCCGCCTCTGATTCCCCAACTCTAATACCCTGCCTCTGATTCCCCAGCTCTGATTCCCCGCCTCTGATTCCCCGCATCAGATTCCCTGCCTCTGATTCCCCGCCTCTGATTCCAGGCCTCTGATTCCCAGCATCTGATTCCGGCCTCTGATTCCCGGCCTCTGATTCCCTGCTTCTGATTCTGATTCCCTGCCTCTGATTCCCCATCTCTGATTCCGCACATCTGATTCCCTGCCTCTGATTCCCAACCTCTGATTCCCCATATCTGATTCCCCAACTCTGATTCCCCTCCTCTAATTCGCCAGCTATGATTCCCCGCCTCTGATTCCCCGCCTCTGATTCCCTGCGTCTGATTCCCTGCCTCTGATTCCCAGCCTCTGATTCCCCTTTTCTGATTCACCACCTCTGAATCCCCACCTCTGATTCCCCATCTCTGATTCCGCACATCCGATTCCCTGCCTCTGATTCCCCGCCTCTGATTCCCCGCCTCTGATTCGCAACCTCAAAATCCCCACCTCTGATTCCCCATATCTGATTCCCCGCCTCTGTTTCCCTGCCTCTGATTCCCGGCCTCTGTTTCCCCATATCTGATTCCCCTCCTCTGATTCCCCAACTCTGATTCCCCGCCTCTGATTCCCCAGCTCTGATTCCCCGCCTTTTATTCCCGGCCTCTGATTCCCTGCCACTGATTCCCCGCCCCTGATTCCCCACCTCTGATTCCCCATATCTTATTCCCCGCCTCTGTTTCCCCAGCTCTGATTCCCCACCTCTGATTCCCCAGCTCTGATTCCCTGCCACTGATTCCCCGCCCCTGATTCCCCACCTCTGATTCCCCATATCTGATTCCCCGCCTCTGTTTCCCCAGCTCTGATTCCCTGCCTCTGATTCCCTGCCCTGATTCCCCATCTCTGTTTCACCGCCTTTGATTCGCCACCTCTGATTCCCCAATTCTGATTCCCCGCCTCTGTTTCCCCGCCTCTGATTCCCTGCCTCTGATTCCCAACCTCTGATTCCACACCTCTGATTCCCCATATCTGATTCCCCGCCTCTATTTCCCCATATCTGATTCCCCGCCTCTGATTCCCCAACTCTGATTCCCCGCCTCTGATTCCCCAGCTCTGATTCCCCGCCTCTGATTCCCGACGTCCGATTCCCTGCCTCTGATTCCCCGCCTCTGATTCACCATCTCTGATTCCCCGCCTCTGATTCCCCGTGTCTGATTCCCTGCCTCTGATTCCCCGGCTCAGATTCCCCGCCTCTGATTCCCTGCCACAGATTCCCTGCCCCTGATTCCCCACCTCTGATTCCCCATATCTGATTCCCCGCCTCTGTTTCCCCGCCTCTGATTCCCCGCCTCTGATTCCCCATATCTGATTCCCTGCCTCTGATTCCCCAACTCTGATTCCCCGCCTCTGATTCCCCAGCTCTGAATCCCCGCCTCTGATTCCCCGCGTCTGATTCCCTCCCTCTGATTCCCCGCCTTGATTCCCCATCTCTGATTCACAACCTCTGATTCCCCACCTCTGATTCCCCATATCTGATTCCCCGTCTCTGTTTCCCCGCCTCTGATTCCCCATATCTGATTCCCCGGCTCTGATTGCCCACCTCTGATTCCCCGCCTAGGATTCGCCAGCTCTGAATCCCCGCCTCTGAATCCCCGCATCTGATTCCCTGCCTCTGATTCCCCGCCTCTGATTCCCCATCTCTGATTCACCGCCTTTGATTCGCCACCTCTGATTCCCCATATCTGATTCCCCACCTCTGTTTCCCCGCCTCTGATTCCCCGCCTCTGATTCTCCATATCTCATTCCCCGCCTCTGAATCCCCATCTCTGATTCCCAGACTCTGAATCCCCACCTCTGATTCCCGGCCTCTTATTCCCAGCATCTGATTCCCGGCCTCTGATTCCCGGCCTCTGATTCCCCGCTTCTGATTCTGATTCCCTGCCTCTGATTCCCCATCTCTGATTCCGCACATCTGATTCCCTGCCTCTGATTCCCCACCTCTGATTCCCCATATCTGATTCCCCGCCTCTGTTTCCCCGCCTCTGATTCCCCGCCTCTGTTTCCCCATATCTAATTCCCCACCTCTGATGCCCCAACTCTGATTCCCCACCTCTGATTCCCCAGCTCTGATTCCCCGCCTCTGATTCCCCGCATCCGATTCCCCATGTCTGATTCCCCGCCTCTGTTTCCCCGCCTCTGATTCCCCGCCTCTGTTTCCCCATATCTGATTCCCCGCCTCTGATTCCCCAGCTCTGATCCCAGCCTCTGATTCCCCGCGTTCTATTCGCTGCCTCTGATGCCCCGCCTGTGATTCCCCATCTCTGATTCACCACCTCTGATTTCCCACCTCTGATTCCCCATATCTAATTCCCCGCCTCTGCTTGCCCGCCTCTCATTCCCCGCCTCTGTTTCCCCATATCTGATTCCCCGCCTCTGAATCCCCAACTCTGATTCCCTGCCTCTGATTCACCAGCTCTGATTCCCCGCCTTTGATTCCCCCCGTCTGATTCCCAGCCTCTGAATCCCTGTCTGATTTCCTGCCTCTGATTCCCCGCCTCTGATTCCCCATCTCTGATTCACTGCCTCTGATTCCCCACATCTGATTCCCCATCTCTGATTCCGCACAACCGATTCCCTGCCTCTGATTCCCCGACTCTGATTCCCCACCTCTGATTCCCCAGCTCTGATTCCCCGCCTCTGATTCCCCGTGTCTGATTCCCTGCCTGTGATTCCCCGCCTCTGATTCCCCATCTCTGATTCCCCAACTCTGATTCCCCGTGTCTGATTCCCTTCCTTTGATTCCCCGCCTCTGATTCCCCGCCTCTGATTCCCTGCCACTGATTCCCCGCCCCTGATTCCCCACCTCTGATTCTCCATATCTTATTCCCCGCCTCTGTTTCCCCCCCTCTGATTCCCAGCCTCTGATTCCCCATATCTGATTCCCCGCCTCTGATTCCCCATATCTGATTCCCCGCCTCTATTTCCCCATATCTGCTTCGCCGCCTTTGATTCCCCAACTCTGATTCCCCGCCTCTGATTCCCCAGCTCTGATTTCCCGCCTCTGATTCCCGGCATCCGATTCCCTGCCTCTGATTCCCCGCCTCTGATTCCCCATCTCTGATTCCCCGCCTCTGATTCCCCGTGTCTGATTCCCTGCCTCTGATTCCCCGCCTCTGATTCCCCATATCTGATTCCCCGCCTCTGTTTTCCCGCCTCTGATTCCCTGCCTCTGATTCCCCATATCTGATTCCCCGCCTCTGATTCCCCAAATCTGATTCCCCGCCTCTGATTCCCCAGCTCTGAATCCCCGCCTCTGATTCCCCGCGTCTGATTCCCTTCCTCTGATTCCCCGCCTCTGATTCCCCAACTCTGATTCCCCGCCTCTGATTCCCCAGCTCTGAATCCCCGCCTCTGATTCCCCGCGTCTGATTCCCTGCCTCTGATTCCCCGCCTCTGATTCCCCATATCTGATTCCCCGCCTCTGATTGCCCACCTCTGATTCCCCGCGTCTGATTCCCTGCCTCTGATTCCCCGCCTCTGATTCCCCATCTCTGATTCACCACCTCTGATTCCCAGCCTCTGATTCCCCATCTCTGATTCCGCACATCCGATTCCCTGCCTATGATTCCCCACCTCTGATTCCCCGCCTCTGATTCCCCATATCTGATTCCCTGCCTCTGTTTCCCCGCCTCTGATTCCCCACCTCTGTTTCCCCATATCTGATTCCCCGCCTCTGATTCCCCAACTCTAATACCCCGCCTCTGATTCCCCAGCTCTGATTCCCCGCCTCTGATTCCCCGCATCTGATTCCCTGCCTCTGATTCCCCGCCTCTGATTCCAGGCCTCTGATTCCCAGCATCTGATTCCGGCCTCTAATTCCCGGCCTCTGATTCCCTGCTTCTGATTCTGATTCCCTGCCTCTGATTCCCCATCTCTGATTCCGCACATCTGATTCCTTGCCTCTGATTCCCCACCTCTGATTCCCCATATCTGATTCCCCGCCTGGGTTTCCCCGCCTCTGATTCCCCGCCTCTGTTTCCCAATATCTAAGTCCCCGCCTCTGATTCCCCAAATCTGATTCCCCACCTCTGATTCCCCAGCTCTGATTCCCCGCCTCTGATTCCCCGCATCTGATTCCCTGCATCTGATTCCAAGCCTCTGATTCCCTGCCTCTGATTCCCAACCTCTGATTCCCCACCTCTGATTCCCCATATCTGATTCCCCGCCTCTGTTTCCCCGCCTCGGATTCCCCGCCTCTGTTTCCCCATATCTGATTACCGGCCTCTGATTCCCCGCCTCTGATTCCCCGCCTCTGATTCCCTGCCTCTGATTCCCCATCTCCGATTCCGCACATCTGATTCCCTTCCTCTGATTCCCCGCCTCTGATTCCCCGCCTCTGATTCCCTGCCTCTGATTCCCAACCTCGGATTCCCCACCTCTGATTCCCCATATCTGATTCCCCGCCTCTGTTTCCCCGCCTCTGATTCCCCGCCTCTGATTCCCAACTCTGATTCCCCGCCTCTGATTCCCCAGCTCTGATTCCCCGTGTTTGATTCCCTGCCTCTGATTCCCTGCCCTGATTCCCCATCTCTGTTTCACCGCCTTTGATTCGCCACCTCTGTTTCCCCATATCTGATTACCCGCCTCTGTTTCCCCGACTCTGATTCCCTGCCTCTGATTCCCAACCTCTGATTCCACACCTCTGATTCCCCATATCTGATTCCCCGCCTCTATTTCCCCATATCTGATTCCCCGCCTCTGATTCCCCAACTCTGATTCCCCGCCTCTGATTCCCCAGCTCTGATTCCCCGACTCTGATTCCCGGAGTCCGATTCCCTGCCTCTGATTCCCCACCTCTGATTCCCCATCTCTGATTCCTCGCCTCTGATTCCCCGTGTCTGATTCCCTGCCTCTGATTCCCCGCCTCTGATTCCCCGCCTCTGATTCCCTGCCACTGATTCCCTGCCCCTGATTCCCCAATTCTGATTCCCCACATCTGATTCCCCGCCTCTGTTTCCCCGCCTCTGATTCCCCACCTCTGATTCCCCATATCTGATTCCCTGCCTCTGATTCCCAAACTCTGATTCACCGCCTCTGATTCCCCAGCTCTGAATCCCCGCCTCTGATTCCCCGCGTCTGATTCCCTGCCTCTGATTCCCCGCCTTGATTCCCCATCTCTGATTCACAACCTCTGATTCCCCACCTCTGATTCCCTATATTTGATTCCCCGCCTCTGTTTCCCCGCCTCTGATTCACTGCCTCTGATTCCCCACATCTGATTCCCCATCTCTGATTCCGCACAACCGATTCCCTGCCTATGATTCCCCGACTCTGATTCCCCACCTCTGATTCCCCGCCTCTGATTCCCCGCGTCTGATTCCCTGCCTGTGATTCCCCTCCTCTGATTCCCCATCTCTGATTCCCCACCTCTGATTCCCCGTGTCTGATTCCCTTCCTTTGATTCCCCGCCTCTGATTCCCCGCCTCTGATTCCCTGCCACTGATTCCCCGCCCCTGATTCCCCACCTCTGATTCCCCATATCTTATTCCGCGCCTCTGTTTCCCCCCCTCTGATTCCCAGCCTCTGATTCCCTATATCTGATTCCCCGCCTCTGATTCCCAATATCTGATTCCCCGCCTCTATTTCCCCATATCTGCTTCGCCGCCTCTGATTCCCCAACTCTGATTCCCCGCCTCTGATTCCCCAGCTCTGATTTCCCGCCTCTGATTCCCGGCATCTGATTCCCTGCCTCTGATTCCCCGCCTCTGATTCCCCATCTCTGATTCCCCGCCTCTGATTCCCCGTGTCTGATTCCCTGCCTCTGATTCCCCGCCTCTGATTCCCCATATCTGATTCCCCGCCTCTGTTTTCCCGCCTCTGATTCCCTGCCTCTGATTCCCCATATCTGATTCCCCGCCTCTGATTCCCCAACTCTGATTCCCCGCGTCTGATTCCCTGCCTCTGATTCCCCGCCTCTGATTCCCCATCTGTGATTCACAACCTCTGATGCCCCACCTCTGATTCCGCATATCTGATTCCCCGCCTCTGTTTCCCCGCCTCTGATTCTCCGCCTCTGATTCCCCATATCTGATTCCCCGCCTCTGATTGCCCACCTCTGATTCCCCGCGTCTGATTCCCTGCCTCTGATTCCCCGCCTCTGATTCCCCATCTCTGATTCACCACCTCTGATTCCCAGCCTCTGATTCCCCATCTCTGATTAGGCACATCCGATTCCCTGCCTATGATTCCCCACCTCTGATTCCCCGCCTCTGATTCCCCATATCTGATTCCCTGCCTCTGTTTCCCCACCTCTGATTCCCCACCTCTGTTTCCCCATATCTGATTCCCCGCCTCTGATTCCCCAACTCTAATACCCCGCCTCTGATTCCCCAGCTCTGATTCCCCGCCTCTGATTCCCCGCATCGGATTCCCCGCCTCTGATTCCCCGCCTCTGATTCCAGGCCTCTGATTCCCAGCATCTGATTCCGGCCTCTGATTCCCGGCCTCTGATTCCCTGCTTCTGATTCTGATTCCCTGCCTCTGCTTCCCCATCTCTGATTCCCCATATCTGATTCCCCGCCTGGGTTTCCCCGCCTCTGATTCCCAGCCTCTGTTTCCCAATATCTAAGTCCCCGCCACTGATTCCCCATATCTGATTCCCCACCTCTGATTCCCCAGCTCTGATTCCCCGCCTCTGATTCCCCGCATCTGATTCCCTGCATCTGATTCCAAGCCTCTGATTCCCTGCCTCTGAATCCCAACCTCTGATGCCCCACCTCTGACTCCCCATATCTGATTCCCCGCCTCTGTTTCCCCGCCTCGGATTCCCCGCCTCTGTTTCCCCATATCTGATTCCCGGCCTCTGATTCCCCGCCTCTGATTCCCCGCCTCTGATTCCCTGCCTCTGATTCCCCATCTCCGATTCCGCACATCTGATTCTCTTCCTCTGATTCCCCGCCTCTGATTTTCCGCCTCTGATTCCCTGCCTCTGATTCCCAACCTCGGATTCCCCACCTCTGATTCCCCATATCTGATTCCCCGCCTCTGTTTCCCCGCCTCTGATTCCCCGCCTCTGATTCCCAACTCTGATTCCCCGCCTCTGATTCCCCAGCTCTGATTCCCCGTGTTTGATTCCCTGCCTCTGATTCCCTGCCCTGATTCCCCATCTCTGTTTCACCGCCTTTGATTCGCCACCTCTGATTCCCCATATCTGATTCCCCGCCTCTGTTTCCCCGACTCTGATTCCCTGCCTCTGATTCCCAACCTCTGATTCCACACCTCTGATTCCCCATATCTGATTCCCCGCCTCTATTTCCCCATACCTGATTCCCCGCCTCTGATTCCCCAACTCTGATTCCCCGCCTCTGATTCCCCAGCTCTGATTCCCCGACTCTGATTCCCGGCATCCGATACCCTGCCTGTGATTCCCCGCCTCTGATTCCCCATCTCTGATTCCCCGCCTCTGATTCCCCGTGTCTGATTCCCTGCCTTTGATTCCCCGCCTCTGATTCCCCGCCTCTGATTCCCTGCCACTGATTCCCTGCCCCTGATTCCCCACCTCTGATTCCGCACATCTGATTCCCCGCCTCTGTTTCCCCGCCTCTGATTCCCCGCCTCTGATTCCCCATATCTGATTCCCTGCCTCTGATTCCCCAACTCTGATTCCCCGCCTCTGATTCCCCAGCTCTGAATCCCCTCCTCTGATTCCCCGCGTCTGATTCCCTGCCTCTGATTCCCCGCCTTGATTCCCCATCTCTGATTCACAACCTCTGATTCCCCACCTCTGATTCCCTATATTTGATTCCCCGCCTCTGTTTCCCCGCCTCTGATTCCCCGCCTCTGATTCCCCATATCTGATTCCCCGCCTCTGATTGCCCACCTCTGATTCACAGCCTCTGATTCGCCAGCTCTGATTCCCCGCCTCTGATTCCCCGCATCTGATTCCCTGCCTCTGATTCCCCGCCTCTGATTCCCCATCTCTGATTCACCGCCTTTGATTCGCCACCTCTGATTCCCCATAACTGATTCCCCACCTCTGATTCCCGGCCTCTTATTCCCAGCATCTGATTCCCGGCCTCTGATTCCCGGCCTCTGATTCCCCGCTTCTGATTCTGATTCCCTGCCTCTTATTCCCCATCTCTGATTCCGCACATCTGATTCCCTGCCTCTGATTCCCCACCTCTGATTCCCCATATCTGATTCCCCGCCTCTGATTCCCTACCTCTGATTCCCCATATCTAATTCCCCGCCTCTGATGCCCCAACTCTGATTCCCCGCCTCTGATTCCCCAGCTCTGATTCCCCGCCTCTGATTCCCTACCTCTGATTCCCCATATCTAATTCCCCGCCTCTGTTTGCCCGCCTCTGATTCCCCGCCTCTGTTTCCCCATATCTGATTCCCCGCCTCTGAATCCCCAACTCTGATTCCCTGCCTCAGATTCCCCAGCTCTGATTCCCCGCCTTTGATTCCCCCCGTCTGATTCCCAGCCTCTGAATCCCCGTGTCTGATTTCCTGCCTCTGATTCCCTGCCTCAGATTCCCCATCTCTGATTCACCGCCTCTGATTACCCACCTCTGATTCCCCCTCTCTGATTCCGCACATCCAATTCCCTGCCTCTGATTCCTCAACTCTGATTCCCCACCTCTGATTCCCCAGCTCTGATTCCCCGCCTCAGATTCCCCGCGTCTGATTCCCTGCCTCTGATTCCCCGCCTCTGATTCCCTGCCTCTGATTCCCCATATCTGATTCCCCGCCTCTGATTCCCCAACTCTGATTCCCCGCTTCTGATTCCCCAGCTCTGAATCCCCGCCTCTGATTCCCCGCGTCTGATTCCCTGCCTCTGATTCCCCGCCTCTGATTCCCCATCTGTGATTCACAACCTCTGATGCCCCACCTCTGATTCCCCATATCTGATTCCCTGCCTCTGTTTCCCCGCCTCTGATTCCCCACCTCTGTTTCCCCATATCTGATTCCCCGCCTCTGATTCCCCAACTCTAATACCCCGCCTCTGATTCCCCAGCTCTGATTCCCCGCCTCTGATTCCCCGCATCTGATTCCCTGCCTCTGATTCCCCGCCTCTGATTCCAGGCCTCTGATTCCCAGCATCTGATTCCGGCCTCTGATTCCCGGCCTCTGATTCCCTTCTTCTGATTCTGATTCCCTGCCTCTGATTCCCCATCTCTAATTCCGCACATCTGATTCCCTGCCTCTGATTCCCCACCTCTGATTCCCCATATCTGATTCCCTGCCTCTGATTCCCCAACTCTGATTCCCCGCCTCTGATTCCCCAGCTCTGAATCCCCGCCTCTGTTTCCCCGCGTCTGATTCCCTGCATCTGATTCCCCGCCTTGATTCCCCATCTCTGATTCACAACCTCTGATTCCCCACCTCTGATTCCCTATATTTGATTCCCCGCCTCTGTTTCCCCGCCTCTGATTCCCCGCCTCTGATTCCCCATATCTGATTCCCCGCCTCTGATTGCCCACCTCTGATTCCCAGCCTCTGATTCGCCAGCTCTGATTCCCCGCCTCTGATTCCCCGCATCTGATTCCCTGCCTCTGATTCCCCGCCTCTGATTCCCCATCTCTGATTCACCACCTTTGATTCGCCACCTCTGATTCCCCATATCTGATTCCCCACCTCTGTTTCCCCGCCTCTGATTCCCCGCCTCTGATTCTCCATATCTCATTCCCCGCCTCTGAATCCCCATCTCTGATTCCCGGACTCTGATTCCCCTCCTCTGATTCCCGGCCTCTTATTCCCAGCATCTGATTCCCGGCCTCTGATTCCCGGCCTCTGATTCCCCGCTTCTGATTCCCTGCCTCTGATTCCCCATCTCTGATTCCGCACATCTGATTCCCTTCCTCTGATTCCCCACCTCTGATTCCCCATATCTGATTCCCCGCCTCTGTTTCCCCGCCTCTGATTCCCCGCCTCTGTTTCCCTATATCTAATTCCCCACCTCTGATGCCCCAACTCTGATTCCCCGCCTCTGATTCCCCAGCTCTGATTCCCCGCCTCTGATTCCCTGCATCCGATTCCCCATATCTGATTCCCCGCCTCTGTTTCCCCGCCTCTGATTCCCCGCCTCTGTTTCCCCATATCTGATTCCCGCCTCTGATTCCCAACTATGATTCCCTGCTTCTGATTCTGATTCCCTGCCTCTGCTTCCCCATCTCTGATTCCCCATATCTGATTCCCCGCCTGGGTTTCCGCGCCTCTGATTCCCAGCCTCTGTTTCCCAATATCTAAGTCCCCGCCACTGATTCCCCATATCTGATTCCCCACCTCTGATTCCCCAGCTCTGATTCCCCGCCTCTGATTCCCCGCATCTGATTCCCTGCATCTGATTCCAAGCCTCTGATTCCCTGCCTCTGAATCCCAACCTCTGATGCCCCACCTCTGACTCCCCATATCTGATTCCCCGCCTCTGTTTCCCCGCCTCGGATTCCCCGCCTCTGTTTCCCCATATCTGATTCCCGGCCTCTGATTCCCCGCCTCTGATTCCCCGCCTCTGATTCCCTGACTCTGATTCCCCATCTCCGATTCCGCACATCTGATTCTCTTCCTCTGATTCCCCGCCTCTGATTTTCCGCCTCTGATTCCCTGCCTCTGATTCCCAACCTCGGATTCCCCACCTCTGATTCCCCATATCTGATTCCCCGCCTCTGTTTCCCCGCCTCTGATTCCCCGCCTCTGATTCCCAACTCTGATTCCCCGCCTCTGATTCCCCAGCTCTGATTCCCCGTGTTTGATTCCCTGCCTCTGATTCCCTGCCCTGATTCCCCATCTCTGTTTCACCGCCTTTGATTCGCCACCTCTGATTCCCCATATCTGATTCCCCGCCTCTGTTTCCCCGACTCTGATTCCCTGCCTCTGATTCCCAACCTCTGATTCCACACCTCTGATTCCCCATATCTGATTCCCCGCCTCTATTTCCCCATATCTGATTCCCCGCCTCTGATTCCCCAACTCTGATTCCCCGCCTCTGATTCCCCAGCTCTGATTCCCCGACTCTGATTCCCGGCATCCGATTCCCTGCCTCTGATTCCCCGCCTCTGATTCCCCATCTCTGATTCCCCGCCTCTGATTCCCCGTGTCTGATTCCCTGCCTTTGATTCCCCGCCTCTGATTCCCCGCCTCTGATTCCCTGCCACTGATTCCCTGCCCCTGATTCCCCACCTCTGCTTCCCCACATCTGATTCCCCGCCTCTGTTTCCCCGCCTCTGATTCCCCGCCTCTGATTCCCCATATCTGATTCCCTGCCTCTGATTCCCCAACTCTGATTCCCCGCCTCTGATTCCCCAGCTCTGAATCCCCTCCTCTGATTCCCCGCGTCTGATTCCCTGCCTCTGATTCCCCGCCTTGATTCCCCATCTCTGATTCACAACCTCTGATTCCCCACCTCTGATTCCCTATATTTGATTCCCCGCCTCTGTTTCCCCGCCTCTGATTCCCCGCCTCTGATTCCCCATATCTGATTCCCCGCCTCTGATTGCCCACCTCTGATTCACAGCCTCTGATTCGCCAGCTCTGATACCCCGCCTCTGATTCCCCGCATCTGATTCCCTGCCTCTGATTCCCCGCCTCTGATTCCCCATCTCTGATTCACCGCCTTTGATTCGCCACCTCTGATTCCCCATAACTGATTCCCCACCTCTGATTCCCGGCCTCTTATTCCCAGCATCTGATTCCCGGCCTCTGATTCCCGGCCTCTGATTCCCCGCTTCTGATTCTGATTCCCTGCCTCTTATTCCCCATCTCTGATTCCGCACATCTGATTCCCTGCCTCTGATTCCCCACCTCTGATTCCCCATATCTGATTCCCCGCCTCTGTTTCCCCGCCTCTGATTCCCCGCCTCTGTTTCCCTATATCTAATTCCCCACCTCTGATGCCCCAACTCTGATTCCCCGCCTCTGATTCCCCAGCTCTGATTCCCCGCCTCTGATTCCCTACCTCTGATTCCCCATATCTAATTCCCCGCCTCTGTTTGCCCGCCTCTGATTCCCCGCCTCTGTTTCCCCATATCTGATTCCCCGCCTCTGAATCCCCAACTCTGATTCCCTGCCTCAGATTCCCCAGCTCTGATTCCCCGCCTTTGATTCCCCCCGTCTGATTCCCAGCCTCTGAATCCCCGTGTCTGATTTCCTGCCTCTGATTCCCTGCCTCAGATTCCCCATCTCTGATTCACCGCCTCTGATTCCCCACCTCTGATTCTCCCTCTCTGATTCCGCACATCCAATTCCCTGCCTCTGATTCCTCAACTCTGATTCCCCACCTCTGATTCCCCAGCTCTGATTCCCCGCCTCAGATTCCCCGCGTCTGATTCCCTGCCTCTGATTCCCCGCCTCTGATTCCCTGCCTCTGATTCCCCATATCTGATTCCCCGCCTCTGATTCCCCAACTCTGATTCCCCGCTTCTGATTCCCCAGCTCTGAATCCCCGCCTCTGATTCCCCGCGTCTGATTCCCTGCCTCTGATTCCCCGCCTCTGATTCCCCATCTGTGATTCACAACCTCTGATGCCCCACCTCTGATTCCCCATATCTGATTCCCTGCCTCTGTTTCCCCGCCTCTTATTCCCCACCTCTGTTTCCCCATATCTGATTCCCCGCCTCTGATTCCCCAACTCTAATACCCCGCCTCTGATTCCCCAGCTCTGATTCCCCGCCTCTGATTCCCCGCATCTGATTCCCTGCCTCTGATTCCCCGCCTCTGATTCCAGGCCTCTGATTCCCAGCATCTGATTCCGGCCTCTGATTCCCGGCCTCTGATTCCCTTCTTCTGATTCTGATTCCCTGCCTCTGATTCCCCATCTCTAATTCCGCACATCTGATTCCCTGCCTCTGATTCCCCACCTCTGATTCCCCATATCTGATTCCCTGCCTCTGATTCCCCAACTCTGATTCCCCGCCTCTGATTCCCCAGCTCTGAATCCCCGCCTCTGTTTCCCCGCGTCTGATTCCCTGCCTCTGATTCCCCGCCTTGATTCCCCATCTCTGATTCACAACCTCTGATTCCCCACCTCTGATTCCCTATATTTGATTCCCCGCCTCTGTTTCCCCGCCTCTGATTCCCCGCCTCTGATTCCCCATATCTGATTCCCCGCCTCTGATTGCCCACCTCTGATTCCCAGCCTCTGATTCGCCAGCTCTGATTCCCCGCCTCTGATTCCCCGCATCTGATTCCCTGCCTCTGATTCCCCGCCTCTGATTCCCCATCTCTGATTCACCACCTTTGATTCGCCACCTCTGATTCCCCATATCTGATTCCCCACCTCTGTTTCCCCGCCTCTGATTCCCCGCCTCTGATTCTCCATATCTCATTCCCCGCCTCTGAATCCCCATCTCTGATTCCCGGACTCTGATTCCCCTCCTCTGATTCCCGGCCTCTTATTCCCAGCATCTGATTCCCGGCCTCTGATTCCCGGCCTCTGATTCCCCGCTTCTGATTCCCTGCCTCTGATTCCCCATCTCTGATTCCGCACATCTGATTCCCTTCCTCTGATTCCCCACCTCTGATTCCCCATATCTGATTCCCCGCCTCTGTTTCCCCGCCTCTGATTCCCCGCCTCTGTTTCCCTATATCTAATTCCCCACCTCTGATGCCCCAACTCTGATTCCCCGCCTCTGATTCCCCAGCTCTGATTCCCCGCCTCTGATTCCCTGCATCCGATTCCCCATATCTGATTCCCCGCCTCTGTTTCCCCGCCTCTGATTCCCCGCCTCTGTTTCCCCATATCTGATTCCCGCCTCTGATTCCCAACTATGATTCCCCGCCTCTGATTCCCCAGCTCTGATTCCCTGCCTCTGATTCCCCGCGTTCTATTCCCTGCCTCTGATTCCCCGCCTGTGATTCCCCATCACTGATTCACCACCTCTGATTCCCTACCTCTGATTCCCCATATCTAATTCCCCGCCTCTGTTTGCCCGCCTCTGATTCCCCGCCTCTGTTTCCCCATATCTGATTCCCCGCCTCTGAATCCCCAACTCTGATTCCCTGCCTCAGATTCCCCAGCTCTGATTCCCCGCCTCAGATTCCCCGCGTCTGATTCCCTGCCTCTGATTCCCAGCCTCTGAATCCCCGTGTCTGATTTCCTGCCTCTGATTCCCCGCCACTGATTCCCCATCTCTGATTCACCGCCTCTGATTCCCCACCTCTGATTCACCATCTGTGATTCTGCACATCCAATTCCCTGCCTCTGATTCCCCAACTCTGATTCCCCACCTCTGATTCCCCAGCTCTGATTCCCCGCCTCAGATTCCCCGCGTCTGATTCCCTGCCTCTGATTCCCCACCTCTGATTCCATGCCTCTGATTCCCCATATCTGATTCCCCGCCTCTGATTCCCCAACTCTGATTCCCCGCTTCTGATTCCCCAGCTCTGAATCCCCGCCTCTGATTCCCCACGTCTGATTCCCTGCCTCTGATTCCCCGCCTCTGATTCCCCATCTGTGATTCACAACCTCTGATGCCCCACCTCTGATTCCCCATATCTGATTCCCCGCCTCTGTTTCCCCGCCTCTGATTCCCCGCCTCTGATTCCCCATATCTGATTCCCCGCCTCTGATTGCCCACCTCTGATTCCCCGCGTCTGATACCCTGCCTCTGATTCCCCGCCTCTGATTCCCCATCTCTGATTCACCACCTCTGATTCCCGGCCTCTGATTCCCCATCTCTGATTCCGCACATCCAATTCCCTGCCTATGTTTCCCCACCTCTGATTCCCCGCCTCTGATTCCCCATATCTGATTCCCTGCCTCTGTTTCCCCGCATCTGATTCCCTACCTCTGTTTCCCCATATCTGATTCCCCGCCTCTGATTCCCCAACTCTAATACCCCGCCTCTGATTCCCCAGCTCTGATTCCCCGCCTCTGATTCCCCGCATCTGATTCCCTGCCTCTGATTCCCCGCCTCTGATTCCAGGCCTCTGATTCCCATCATCTGATTCCGGCCTCTGATTCCCGGCCTCTGATTCCCTGCTTCTGATTCTGATTCCCTGCCTCTGATTCCCCATCTCTGATTCCGCACATCTAATTCCCTGCCTCTGATTCCCCGCCTCTGATTCCCCATATCTGATTCCCCGCCTCTGTTTCCCCGCCTCTGATTCCCCGCCTCTGTTTCCCAATATCTAAGTTCCCACCTCTGATTCCCCAAATCTGATTCCCCACCTCTGATTCCCCAGCTCTGATTCCCCGCCTCTGATGCCCCGCATCTGATTCCCTGCATCTGATTCCAAGCCTCTGATTCCCTGCCTCTGATTCCCAACCTCTGATTCCCCACCTCTGATTCCCCATATCTGACTCCCCGCCTCTGTTTCCCCGCCTCGGATTCCCCGCCTCAGTTTCCCCATATCTGATTCCCGGCCTCTGATTCCCCGCCTCTGATTCCCCGCCTCTGATTACCTGCCTCTGATTTCCCATCTCCGATTCCGCACATCTGATTCCCTTCCTCTGATTCCCCGCCTCTGATTCCCCGCCTCTGATTCCCCGCCTGTGATTCTCCATATCTCATTCCCCGCCTCTGAATCCCCATATCTGATTCCCTGCCTCTGATTCCCCGCCTCTGATTCTCCATATCTCATTCCCCGCCTCTGAATCCCCATCTCTGATTCCCAGACTCTGAATCCCCACCTCTGATTCCCGGCCTCTTATTCCCAGCATCTGATTCCCGGCCTCTGATTCCCGGCCTCTGATTCCCCGCTTCTGATTCTGATTCCCTGCCTCTGATTCCCCATCTCTGATTCCGCACATCTGATTCCCTGCCTCTGATTCCCCACCTCTGATTCCCCATATCTGATTCCCCGCCTCTGTTTCCCCGCCTCTGATTCCCCGCCTGTGATTCCCCATCTCTGATTCACCACCTCTGATTTCCCACCTCTGATTCCCCATATCTAATTCCCCGCCTCTGCTTGCCCGCCTCTCATTCCCCGCCTCTGTTTCCCCATATCTGATTCCCCGCCTCTAAATCCCCAACTCTGATTCCCTGCCTCTGATTCACCAGCTCTGATTCCCCGCCTTTGATTCCCCCCGTCTGATTCCCAGCCTCTGAATCCCTGTCTGATTTCCTGCCTCTGATTCCCCGCCTCTGATTCCCCATCTCTGATTCACTGCCTCTGATTCCCCACATCTGATTCCCCATCTCTGATTCCGCACAACCGATTCCCTGCCTCTGATTCCCCGACTCTGATTCCCCACCTCTGATTCCCCAGCTCTGATTCCCCGCCTCTGATTCCCCGCGTCTGATTCCCTGCCTGTGATTCCCCGCCTCTGATTCCCCATCTCTGATTCCCCAACTCTGATTCCCCGTGTCTGATTCCCTTCCTTTGATTCCCCGCCTCTGATTCCCCGCCTCTGATTCCCTGCCACTGATTCCCCGCCCCTGATTCCCCACCTCTGATTCTCCATATCTTATTCCCCGCCTCTGTTTCCCCCCCTCTGATTCCCAGCCTCTGATTCCCCATATCTGATTCCCCGCCTCTGATTCCCCATATCTGATTCCCCGCCTCTATTTCCCCATATCTGCTTCGCCGCCTCTGATTCCCCAACTCTGATTCCCCGCCTCTGATTCCCCAGCTCTGATTTCCCGCCTCTGATTCCCGGCATCCGATTCCCTGCCTCTGATTCCCCGCCTCTGATTCCCCATCTCTGATTCCCCGCCTCTGATTCCCTGTGTCTGATTCCCTGCCTCTGATTCCCCGCCTCTGATTCCCCATATCTGATTCCCCGCCTCTGTTTTCCCGCCTCTGATTCCCTGCCTCTGATTCCCCATATCTGATTCCCCGCCTCTGATTCCCCAACTCGGATTCCCCGCCTCTGATTCCCCAGCTCTGAATCCCCGCCTCTGATTCCCCGCGTCTGATTCCCTTCCTCTGATTCCCCGCCTCTGATTCCCCAACTCTGATTCCCCGCCTCTGATTCACCAGCTCTGAATCCCCGCCTCTGATTCCCCGCGTCTGATTCCCTGCCTCTGATTCCCCGCCTCTGATTCCCCATATCTGATTCCCCGCCTCTGATTGCCCACCTCTGATTCCCCGCGTCTGATTCCCTGCCTCTGATTCCCCGCCTCTGATTCCCCATCTCTGATTCACCACCTCTGATTCCCAGCCTCTGATTCCCCATCTCTGATTCCGCACATCCGATTCCCTGCCTATGATTCCCCACCTCTGATTCCCCGCCTCTGATTCCCCATATCTGATTCCCTGCCTCTGTTTCCCCGCCTCTGATTCCCCACCTCTGTTTCCCCATATCTGATTCCCCGCCTCTGATTCCCCAACTCTAATACCCCGCCTCTGATTCCCCAGCTCTGATTCCCCGCCTCTGATTCCCCGCATCTGATTCCCTGCCTCTGATTCCCCGCCTCTGATTCCAGGCCTCTGATTCCCAGCATCTGATTCCGGCCTCTAATTCCCGGCCTCTGATTCCCTGCTTCTGATTCTGATTCCCTGCCTCTGATTCCCCATCTCTGATTCCGCACATCTGATTCCTTGCCTCTGATTCCCCACCTCTGATTCCCCATATCTGATTCCCCGCCTGGGTTTCCCCGCCTCTGATTCCCCGCCTCTGTTTCCCAATATCTAAGTCCCCGCCTCTGATTCCCCAAATCTGATTCCCCACCTCTGATTCCCCAGCTCTGATTCCCCGCCTCTGATTCCCCGCATCTGATTCCCTGCATCTGATTCCAAGCCTCTGATTCCCTGCCTCTGATTCCCAACCTCTGATTCCCCACCTCTGATTCCCCATATCTGATTCCCCGCCTCTGTTTCCCCGCCTCGGATTCCCCGCCTCTGTTTCCCCATATCTGATTACCGGCCTCTGATTCCCCGCCTCTGATTCCCCGCCTCTGATTCCCTGCCTCTGATTCCCCATCTCCGATTCCGCACATCTGATTCCCTTCCTCTGATTCCCCGCCTCTGATTCCCCGCCTCTGATTCCCTGCCTCTGATTCCCAACCTCGGATTCCCCACCTCTGATTCCCCATATCTGATTCCCCGCCTCTGTTTCCCCGCCTCTGATTCCCCGCCTCTGATTCCCAACTCTGATTCCCCGCCTCTGATTCCCCAGCTCTGATTCCCCGTGTTTGATTCCCTGCCTCTGATTCCCTGCCCTGATTCCCCATCTCTGTTTCACCGCCTTTGATTCGCCACCTCTGTTTCCCCATATCTGATTACCCGCCTCTGTTTCCCCGACTCTGATTCCCTGCCTCTGATTCCCAACCTCTGATTCCACACCTCTGATTCCCCATATCTGATTCCCCGCCTCTATTTCCCCATATCTGATTCCCCGCCTCTGATTCCCCAACTCTGATTCCCCGCCTCTGATTCCCCAGCTCTGATTCCCCGACTCTGATTCCCGGAGTCCGATTCCCTGCCTCTGATTCCCCGCCTCTGATTCCCCATCTCTCATTCCCCGCCTCTGATTCCCCGTGTCTGATTCCCTGCCTCTGATTCCCCGCCTCTGATTCCCCGCCTCTGATTCCCTGCCACTGATTCCCTGCCCCTGATTCCCCAATTCTGATTCCCCATATCTGATTCCCCGCCTCTGTTTCCCCGCCTCTGATTCCCCACCTCTGATTCCCCATATCTGATTCCCTGCCTCTGATTCCCAAACTCTGATTCACCGCCTCTGATTCCCCAGCTCTGAATCCCCGCCTCTGATTCCCAGCGTCTGATTCCCTGCCTCTGATTCCCCGCCTTGATTCCCCATCTCTGATTCACAACCTCTGATTCCCCACCTCTGATTCCCTATATTTGATTCCCCGCCTCTGTTTCCCCGCCTCTGATTCACTGCCTCTGATTCCCCACATCTGATTCCCCATCTCTGATTCCGCACAACCGATTCCCTGCCTATGATTCCCCGACTCTGATTCCCTACCTCTGATTCCCCGCCTCTGATTCCCCGCGTCTGATTCCCTGCCTGTGATTCCCCTCCTCTGATTCCCCATCTCTGATTCCCCACCTCTGATTCCCCGTGTCTGATTCCCTTCCTTTGATTCCCCGCCTCTGATTCCCCGCCTCTGATTCCCTGCCACTGATTCCCCGCCCCTGATTCCCCACCTCTGATTCCCCATATCTTATTCCGCGCCTCTGTTTCCCGCCCTCTGATTCCCAGCCTCTGATTCCCCATATCTGATTCCCCGCCTCTGATTCCCAATATCTGATTCCCCGCCTCTATTTCCCCATATCTGCTTCGCCGCCTCTGATTCCCCAACTCTGATTCCCCGCCTCTGATTCCCCAGCTCTGATTTCCCGCCTCTGATTCCCGGCATCCGATTCCCTGCCTCTGATTCCCCGCCTCTGATTCCCCATCTCTGATTCCCCGCCTCTGATTCCCCGTGTCTGATTCCCTGCCTCTGATTCCCCGCCTCTGATTCCCCATATCTGATTCCCCGCCTCTGTTTTCCCGCCTCTGATTCCCTGCCTCTGATTCCCCATATCTGATTCCCCGCCTCTGATTCCCCAACTCTGATTCCCCGCGTCTGATTCCCTGCCTCTGATTCCCCGCCTCTGATTCCCCATCTGTGATTCACAACCTCTGATGCCCCACCTCTGATTCCGCATATCTGATTCCCCGCCTCTGTTTCCCCGCCTCTGATTCTCCGCCTCTGATTCCCCATATCTGATTCCCCGCCTCTGATTGCCCACCTCTGATTCCCCGCGTCTGATTCCCTGCCTCTGATTCCCCGCCTCTGATTCCCCATCTCTGATTCACCACCTCTGATTCCCAGCCTCTGATTCCCCATCTCTGATTCCGCACATCCGATTCCCTGCCTATGATTCCCCACCTCTGATTCCCCGCCTCTGATTCCCCATATCTGATTCCCTGCCTCTGTTTCCCCACCTCTGATTCCCCACCTCTGTTTCCCCATATCTGATTCCCCGCCTCTGATTCCCACACTCTAATACCCCGCCTCTGATTCCCCAGCTCTGATTCCCCGCCTCTGATTCCCCGCATCGGATTCACTGCCTCTGATTCCCCGCCTCTGATTCCAGGCCTCTGATTCCCAGCATCTGATTCCGGCCTCTGATTCCCGGCCTCTGATTCCCTGCTTCTGATTCTGATTCCCTGCCTCTGCTTCCCCATCTCTGATTCCCCATATCTGATTCCCCGCCTGGGTTTCCCCGCCTCTGATTCCCAGCCTCTGTTTCCCAATATCTAAGTCCCCGCCTCTGATTCCCCATATCTGATTCCCCACCTCTGATTCCCCAGCTCTGATTCCCCGCCTCTGATTCCCCGCATCTGATTCCCTGCATCTGATTCCAAGCCTCTGATTCCCTGCCTCTGAATCCCAACCTCTGATGCCCCACCTCTGACTCCCCATATCTGATTCCCCGCCTCTGTTTCCCCGCCTCGGATTCCCCGCCTCTGTTTCCCCATATCTGATTCCCGGCCTCTGATTCCCCGCCTCTGATTCCCCGCCTCTGATTCCCTGCCTCTGATTCCCCATCTCCGATTCCGCACATCTGATTCTCTTCCTCTGATTCCCCGCCTCTGATTTTCCACCTCTGATTCCCTGCCTCTGATTCCCAACCTCGGATTCCCCACCTCTGATTCCCCATATCTAATTCCCCGCCTCTGTTTCCCCGCCTCTGATTCCCCGCCTCTGATTCCCAACTCTGATTCCCCGCCTCTGATTCCCCAGCTCTGATTCCCCGTGTTTGATTCCCTGCCTCTGATTCCCTGCCCTGATTCCCCATCTCTGTTTCACCGCCTTTGATTCGCCACCTCTGATTCCCCATATCTGATTCCCCGCCTCTGTTTCCCCGACTCTGATTCCCTGCCTCTGATTCCCAACCTCTGATTCCACATCTCTGATTCCCCATATCTGATTCCCCGCCTCTATTTCCCCATATCTGATTCCCCGCCTCTGATTCCCCAACTCTGATTCCCCGCCTCTGATTCCCCAGCTCTGATTCCCCGACTCTGATTCCCGGCATCCGATTCCCTGCCTCTGATTCCCCGCCTCTGATTCCCCATCTCTGATTCCCCGCCTCTGATTCCCCGTGTCTGATTCCCTGCCTTTGATTCCCCGCCTCTGATTCCCCGCCTCTGATTCCCTGCCACCGATTCCCTGCCCCTGATTCCCCACCTCTGATTCCCCACATCTGATTCCCCGCCTCTGTTTCCCCGCCTCTGATTCCCCGCCTCTGATTCCCCATATCTGATTCGCTGCCTCTGATTCCCCAACTCTGATTCCCCGCCTCTGATTCCCCAGCTCTGAATCCCCTCCTCTGATTCCCCGCGTCTGATTCCCTGCCTCTGATTCCCCGCCTTGATTCCCCATCTCTGATTCACAACCTCTGATTCCCCACCTCTGATTCCCTATATTTGATTCCCCGCCTCTGTTTCCCCGCCTCTGATTCCCCGCCTCTGATTCCCCATATCTGATTCCCCGCCTCTGATTGCCCACCTCTGATTCACAGCCTCTGATTCGCCAGCTCTGATTCCCCGCCTCTGATTCCCCGCATCTGATTCCCTGCCTCTGATTCCCCGCCTCTGATTCCCCATCTCTGATTCACCGCCTTTGATTCGCCACCTCTGATTCCCGGCCTCTTATTCCCAGCATCTGATTCCCGGCCTCTGATTCCCGGCCTCTGATTCCCCGCTTCTGATTCTGATTCCCTGCCTCTTATTCCCCATCTCTGATTCCGCACATCTGATTCCCTGCCTCTGATTCCCCACCTCTGATTCCCCATATCTGATTCCCCGCCTCTGTTTCCCCGCCTCTGATTCCCCGCCTCTGTTTCCCTATATCTAATTCCCCACCTCTGATGCCCCAACTCTGATTCCCCGCCTCTGATTCCCCAGCTCTGATTCCCCGCCTCTGATTCCCTACCTCTGATTCCCCATATCTAATTCCCCGCCTCTGTTTGCCCGCCTCTGATTCCCCGCCTCTGTTTCCCCATATCTGATTCCCCGCCTCTGAATCCCCAACTCTGATTCCCTGCCTCAGATTCCCCAGCTCTGATTCCCCGCCTTTGATTCCCCCCGTCTGATTCCCAGCCTCTGAATCCCCGTGTCTGATTTTCTGCCTCTGATTCCCCGCCTCTGATTCCCCATCTCTGATTCACCGCCTCTGATTCCCCACCTCTGATTCCCCCTCTCTGATTCCGCACATCCAATTCCCTGCCTCTGATTCCTCAACTCTGATTCCCCACCTCTGATTCCCCAGCTCTGATTCCCCGCCTCAGATTCCCCGCGTCTGATTCCCTGCCTCTGATTCCCCGCCTCTGATTCCCTGCCTCTGATTCCCCATATCTGATTCCCCGCCTCTGATTCCCCAACTCTTATTCCCCGCTTCTGATTCCCCAGCTCTGAATCCCCGACTC
Organism: Narcine bancroftii; assembly: GCF_036971445.1. NCBI lineage: Eukaryota > Metazoa > Chordata > Chondrichthyes > Torpediniformes > Narcinidae > Narcine > Narcine bancroftii. The sequence goes on from NW_027211886.1 coordinate 531,366, forward strand.
TGATTCCCCGCGTCTGATTCCCTGCCTCTGATTCCCCGCCTCTGATTCCCCATCTGTGATTCACAACCTCTGATGCCCCACCTCTGATTCCCCATATCTGATTCCCTGCCTCTGTTTCCCCGCCTCTGATTCCCCACCTCTGTTTCCCCATATCTGATTCCCCGCCTCTGATTCCCCAACTCTAATACCCCGCCTCTGATTCCCCAGCTCTGATTCCCCGCGTCTGATTCCCCGCATCTGATTCCCTGCCTCTGATTCCCCACCTCTGATTCCAGGCCTCTGATTCCCAGCATCTGATTCCGGCCTCTGATTCCCGGCCTCTGATTCCCTTCTTCTGATTCTGATTCCCTGCCTCTGATTCAACATCTCTAATTCCGCACATCTGATTCCCTGCCTCTGATTCCCCACCTCTGATTCCCCATATCTGATTCCCTGCCTCTGATTCCCCAACTCTGATTCCCCGCCTCTGATTCCCCAGCTCTGAATCCCCGCCTCTGTTTCCCCGCGTCTGATTCCCTGCCTCTGATTCCCCGCCTTGATTCCCCATCTCTGATTCACAACCTCTGATTCCCCACCTCTGATTCCCTATATTTGATTCCCCGCCTCTGTTTCCCCGCCTCTGATTCCCCGCCTCTGATTCCCCATATCTGATTCCCCGCCTCTGATTGCCCACCTCTGATTCCCAGCCTCTGATTCGCCAGCTCTGATTCCCCGCCTCTGATTCCCCGCATCTGATTCCCTGCCTCTGATTCCCCGCCTCTGATTCCCCATCTCTGATTCACCACCTTTGATTCGCCACCTCTGATTCCCCATATCTGATTCCCCACCTCTGTTTCCCCGCTTCTGATTCCCTGCCTCTGATTCCACATCTCTGATTCCGCACATCTGATTCCCTGCCTCTGATTCCCCAACTCTGATTCCCCATATCTGATTCCCCGCCTCTGTTTCCCCGCCTCTGATTCCCCGCCTCTGTTTCCCTATATCTAATTCCCCACCTCTGATGCCCCAACTCTGATTCCCCGCCTCTGATTCCCCAGCTCTGATTCCCCGCCTCTGATTCCCTGCATCCGATTCCCCATATCTGATTCCCCGCCTCTGTTTCCCCGCCTCTGATTCCCCGCCTCTGTTTCCCCATATCTGATTCCCGCCTCTGATTCCCAACTATGATTCCCCGCCTCTGATTCCCCAGCTCTGATTCCCTGCCTCTGATTCCCCGCGTTCTATTCCCTGCCTCTGATTCCCCGCCTTTGATTCCCCATCACTGATTCACCACCTCTGATTCCCTACCTCTGATTCCCCATATCTAATTCCCCGCCTCTGTTTGCCCGCCTCTGACTCCCCGCCTCTGTTTCCCCATATCTGATTCCCCGCCTCTGAATCCCCAACTCTGATTCCCTGCCTCAGATTCCCCAGCTCTGATTCCCCGCCTCAGATTCCCCGCGTCTGATTCCCTGCCTCTGATTCCCAGCCTCTGAATCCCCGTGTCTGATTTCCTGCCTCTGATTCCCCGCCACTGATTCCCCATCTCTGATTCACCGCCTCTGATTCCCCACCTCTGATTCCCCATCTCTGATTCCGCACATCCAATTCCCTGCCTCTGATTCCCCAACTCTGATTCCCCACCTCTGATTCCCCAGCTCTGATTCCCCGCCTCAGATTCCCCGCGTCTGATTCCCTGCCTCTGATTCCCCACCTCTGATTCCCTTCCTCTGATTCCCCATATCTGATTCCCCGCCTCTGATTCCCCAACTCTGATTCCCCGCTTCTGATTCCCCAGCTCTGAATCCCCGCCTCTGATTCCCCGCGTCTGATTCCCTGCCTCTGATTCCCCGCCTCTGATTCCCCATCTGTGATTCACAACCTCTGATGCCCCACCTCTGATTCCCCATATCTGATTCCCCACCTCTGTTTCCCCGCCTCTGATTCCCCGCCTCTGATTCCCCATATCTGATTCCCCGCCTCTGATTGCCCACCTCTGATTCCCCGCGTCTGATACCCTGCCTCTGATTCCCCGTCTCTGATTCCCCATCTCTGATTCACCACCTCTGATTCCCGGCCTCTGATTCCCCATCTCTGATTCCGCACATCCGATTCCCTGCCTATGTTTCCCCACCTCTGATTCCCCGCCTCTGATTCCCCATATCTAATTCCCTGCCTCTGTTTCCCCGCCTCTGATTCCCTACCTCTGTTTCCCCATATCTGATTCCCCGCCTCTGATTCCCCAACTCTAATACCCCGCCTCTGATTCCCCAGCTCTGATTCCCCGCCTCTGATTCCCCGCATCTGATTCCCTGCCTCTGATTCCCCGCCTCTGATTCCAGGCCTCTGATTCTCATCATCTGATTCCGGCCTCTGATTCCCGGCCTCTGATTCCCTGCTTCTGATTCTGATTCCCTGCCTCTGATTCCCCAGCTCTGATTCCCCGACTCTGATTCCCGGCATCCGATTCCCTGCCTCTGATTCCCCGCCTCTGATTCCCCATCTCTGATTCCCTGCCTCTGATTCCCCGTGTCTGATTCCCTGCCTTTGATTCCCCGCCTCTGATTCCCCGCCTCTGATTCCCTGCCACCGATTCCCTGCCCCTGATTCCCCACCTCTGATTCCCCACATCTGATTCCCCGCCTCTGTTTCCCCGCCTCTGATTCCCCGCCTCTGATTCCCCATATCTGATTCGCTGCCTCTGATTCCCCAACTCTGATTCCCCGCCTCTGATTCCCCAGCTCTGAATCCCCTCCTCTGATTCCCCGCGTCTGATTCCCTGCCTCTGATTCCCCGCCTTGATTCCCCATCTCTGATTCACAACCTCTGATTCCCCACCTCTGATTCCCTATATTTGATTCCCCGCCTCTGTTTCCCCGCCTCTGATTCCCCGCCTCTGATTCCCCATATCTGATTCCCCGCCTCTGATTGCCCACCTCTGATTCACAGCCTCTGATTCGCCAGCTCTGATTCCCCGCCTCTGATTCCCCGCATCTGATTCCCTGCCTCTGATTCCCCGCCTCTGATTCCCCATCTCTGATTCACCGCCTTTGATTCGCCACCTCTGATTCCCCATATCTGATTCCCCACCTCTGATTCCCGGCCTCTTATTCCCAGCATCTGATTCCCGGCCTCTGATTCCCGGCCTCTGATTCCCCGCTTCTGATTCTGATTCCCTGCCTCTTATTCCCCATCTCTGATTCCGCACATCTGATTCCCTGCCTCTGATTCCCCACCTCTGATTCCCCATATCTGATTCCCCGCCTCTGTTTCCCCGCCTCTGATTCCCCGCCTCTGTTTCCCTATATCTAATTCCCCACCTCTGATGCCCCAACTCTGATTCCCCGCCTCTGATTCCCCAGCTCTGATTCCCCGCCTCTGATTCCCTACCTCTGATTCCCCATACCTAATTCCCCGCCTCTGTTTGCCCGCCTCTGATTCCCCGCCTCTGTTTCCCCATATCTGATTCCCCGCCTCTGAATCCCCAACTCTGATTCCCTGCCTCAGATTCCCCAGCTCTGATTCCCCGCCTTTGATTCCCTCCGTCTGATTCCCAGCCTCTGAATCCCCGTGTCTGATTTCCTGCCTCTGATTCCCCGCCTCTGATTCCCCATCTCTGATTCCCCCTCTCTGATTCCGCACTTCCAATTCCCTGCCTCTGATTCCTCAACTCTGATTCCCCACCTCTGATTCCCCAGCTCTGATTCCCCGCCTCAGATTCCCCGCGTCTGATTCCCTGCCTCTGATTCCCCGCCTCTGATTCCCTGCCTCTGATTCCCCATATCTGATTCCCCGCCTCTGATTCCCCAACTCTGATTCCCCGCTTCTGATTCCCCAGCTCTGAATCCCCGCCTCTGATTCCCCGCGTCTGATTCCCTGCCTCTGATTCCCCGCCTCTGATTCCCCATCTGTGATTCACAACCTCTGATGCCCCACCTCTGATTCCCCATATCTGATTCCCTGCCTCTGTTTCCCCGCCTCTGATTCCCCACCTCTGTTTCCCCATATCTGATTCCCCGCCTCTGATTCCCCAACTCTAATACCCCGCCTCTGATTCCCCAGCTCTGATTCCCCGCGTCTGATTCCCCGCATCTGATTCCCTGCCTCTGATTCCCCGCCTCTGATTCCAGGCCTCTGATTCCCAGCATCTGATTCCGGCCTCTGATTCCCGGCCTCTGATTCCCTTCTTCTGATTCTGATTCCCTGCCTCTGATTCCCCATCTCTAATTCCGCACATCTGATTCCCTGCCTCTGATTCCCCACCTCTGATTCCCCATATCTGATTCCCTGCCTCTGATTCCCCAACTCTGATTCCCCGCCTCTGATTCCCCAGCTCTGAATCCCCGCCTCTGTTTCCCCGCGTCTGATTCCCTGCCTCTGATTCCCCGCCTTGATTCCCCATCTCTGATTCACAACCTCTGATTCCCCACCTCTGATTCCCTATATTTGATTCCCCGCCTCTGTTTCCCCGCCTCTGATTCCCCGCCTCTGATTCCCCATATCTGATTCCCAGCCTCTGATTGCCCACCTCTGATTCCCAGCCTCTGATTCGCCAGCTCTGATTCCCCGCCTCTGATTCCCCGCATCTGATTCCCTGCCTCTGATTCCCCGCCTCTGATTCCCCATCTCTGATTCACCACCATTGATTCGCCACCTCTGATTCCCCATATCTGATTCCCCACCTCTGTTTCCCCGCCTCTGATTCCCCGCCTCTGATTCTCCATATCTCATTCCCCGCCTCTGAATCCCCATCTCTGATTCCCGGACTCTGATTCCCCTCCTCTGATTCCCGGCCTCTTATTCCCAGCATCTGATTCCCGGCCTCTGATTCCCGGCCTCTGATTCCCCGCTTCTGATTCCCTGCCTCTGATTCCCCATCTCTGATTCCGCACATCTGATTCCCTGCCTCTGATTCCCCACCTCTGATTCCCCATATCTGATTCCCCGCCTCTGTTTCCCCGCCTCTGATTCCCCGCCTCTGTTTCCCTATATCTAATTCCCCACCTCTGATGCCCCAACTCTGATTCCCCGCCTCTGATTCCCCAGCTCTGATTCCCCGCCTCTGATTCCCTGCATCCGATTCCCCATATCTGATTCCCCGCCTCTGTTTCCCCGCCTCTGATTCCCCGCCTCTGTTTCCCCATATCTGATTCCCGCCTCTGATTCCCAATTATGATTCCCCGCCTCTGATTCCCCAGCTCTGATTCCCTGCCTCTGAGTCCCCGCGTTCTATTCCCTGCCTCTGATTCCCCGCCTGTGATTCCCCATCACTGATTCACCACCTCTGATTCCCTACCTCTGATTCCCCATATCTAATTCCCCGCCTCTGTTTGCCCGCCTCTGATTCCCCGCCTCTGTTTCCCCATATCTGATTCCCCGCCTCTGAATCCCCAACTCTGATTCCCTGCCTCAGATTCCCCAGCTCTGATTCCCCGCCTCAGATTCCCCGCGTCTGATTCCCTGCCTCTGATTCCCAGCCTCTGAATCCCCGTGTCTGATTTCCTGCCTCTGATTCCCCGCCACTGATTCCCCATCTCTGATTCACCGCCTCTGATTCCCCACCTCTGATTCCCCATCTCTGATTCCGCACATCCAATTCCCTGCCTCTGATTCCCCAACTCTGATTCCCCACCTCTGATTCCCCAGCTCTGATTCCCCGCCTCAGATTCCCCGCGTCTGATTCCCTGCCTCTGATTCCCCACCTCTGATTCCCTGCCTCTGATTCCCCATATCTGATTCCCCGCCTCTGATTCCCCAACTCTGATTCCCCGCTTCTGATTCCCCAGCTCTGAATCCCCGCCTCTGATTCCCCGCGTCTGATTCCCTGCCTCTGATTCCCCGCCTCTGATTCCCCATCTGTGATTCACAACCTCTGATGCCCCACCTCTGATTCCCCATATCTGATTCCCCGCCTCTGTTTCCCCGCCTCTGATTCCCCGCCTCTGATTCCCCATATCTAATTCCCCGCCTCTGATTGCCCACCTCTGATTCCCCGCGTCTGATACCCTGCCTCTGATTCCCCGCCTCTGATTCCCCATCTCTGATTCACCACCTCTGATTCCCGGCCTCTGATTCCCCATCTCTGATTCCGCACATCCGATTCCCTGCCTATGTTTCCCCACCTCTGATTCCCCGCCTCTGATTCCCCATATCTGATTCCCTGCCTCTGTTTCCCCGCCTCTGATTCCCTACCTCTGTTTCCCCATATCTGATTCCCCGCCTCTGATTCCCCAACTCTAATACCCCGCCTCTGATTCCCCAGCTCTGATTCCCCGCCTCTGATTCCCCGCATCTGATTCCCTGCCTCTGATTCCCCGCCTCTGATTCCAGGCCTCTGATTCCCATCATCTGATTCCGGCCTCTGATTCCCGGCCTCTGATTCCCTGCTTCTGATTCTGATTCCCTGCCTCTGATTCCCCATCTCTGATTCCGCACATCTGATTCCCTGCCTCTGATTCCCCGCCTCTGATTCCCCATATCTGATTCCCCGCCTCTGTTTCCCCGCCTCTGATTCCCCGCCTCTGTTTCCCAATATCTAAGTCCCCACCTCTGATTCCCCAAATCTGATTCCCCACCTCTGATTCCCCAGCTCTGATTCCCCGCCTGTGATTCCCCATCACTGATTCACCACCTCTGATTCCCTACCTCTGATTCCCCATATCTAATTCCCCGCCTCTGTTTGCCCGCCTCTGATTCCCCGCCTCTGTTTCCCCATATCTGATTCCCCGCCTCTGAATCCCCAACTCTGATTCCCTGCCTCAGATTCCCCAGCTCTGATTCCCCGCCTCAGATTCCCCGCGTCTGATTCCCTGCCTCTGATTCCCAGCCTCTGAATCCCCGTGTCTGATTTCCTGCCTCTGATTCCCCGCCACTGATTCCCCATCTCTGATTCACCGCCTCTGATTCCCCACCTCTGATTCCCCATCTCTGATTCCGCACATCCAATTCCCTGCCTCTGATTCCCCAACTCTGATTCCCCACCTCTGATTCCCCAGCTCTGATTCCCCGCCTCAGATTCCCCGCGTCTGATTCCCTGCCTCTGATTCCCCACCTCTGATTCCCTTCCTCTGATTCCCCATATCTGATTCCCCGCCTCTGATTCCCCAACTCTGATTCCCCGCTTCTGATTCCCCAGCTCTGAATCCCCGCCTCTGATTCCCCGCGTCTGATTCCCTGCCTCTGATTCCCCGCCTCTGATTCCCCATCTGTGATTCAGAACCTCTGATGCCCCACCTCTGATTCCCCATATCTGATTCCCCGCCTCTGTTTCCCCGCCTCTGATTCCCCGCCTCTGATTCCCCATATCTGATTCCCCGCCTCTGATTGCCCACCTCTGATTCCCCGCGTCTGATACCCTGCCTCTGATTCCCCGTCTCTGATTCCCCATCTCTGATTCACCACCTCTGATTCCCGGCCTCTGATTCCCCATCTCTGATTCCGCACATCCGATTCCCTGCCTATGTTTCCCCACCTCTGATTCCCCGCCTCTGATTCCCCATATCTGATTCCCTGCCTCTGTTTCCCCGCCTCTGATTCCCTACCTCTGTTTCCCCATATCTGATTCCCCGCCTCTGATTCCCCAACTCTAATACCCCGCCTCTGATTCCCCAGCTCTGATTCCCCGCCTCTGATTCCCCGCATCTGATTCCCTGCCTCTGATTCCCCGCCTCTGATTCCAGGCCTCTGATTCCCATCATCTGATTCCGGCCTCTGATTCCCGGCCTCTGATTCCCTGCTTCTGATTCTGATTCCCTGCCTCTGATTCCCCAGCTCTGATTCCCCGACTCTGATTCCCGGCATCCGATTCCCTGCCTCTGATTCCCCGCCTCTGATTCCCCATCTCTGATTCCCTGCCTCTGATTCCCCGTGTCTGATTCCCTGCCTTTGATTCCCCGCCTCTGATTCCCCGCCTCTGATTCCCTGCCACCGATTCCCTGCCCCTGATTCCCCACCTCTGATTCCCCACATCTGATTCCCCGCCTCTGTTTCCCCGCCTCTGATTCCCCGCCTCTGATTCCCCATATCTGATTCGCTGCCTCTGATTCCCCAACTCTGATTCCCCGCCTCTGATTCCCCAGCTCTGAATCCCCTCCTCTGATTCCCCGCGTCTGATTCCCTGCCTCTGATTCCCCGCCTTGATTCCCCATCTCTGATTCACAACCTCTGATTCCCCACCTCTGATTCCCTATATTTGATTCCCCGCCTCTGTTTCCCCGCCTCTGATTCCCCGCCTCTGATTCCCCATATCTGATTCCCCGCCTCTGATTGCCCACCTCTGATTCACAGCCTCTGATTCGCCAGCTCTGATTCCCCGCCTCTGATTCCCCGCATCTGATTCCCTGCCTCTGATTCCCCGCCTCTGATTCCCCATCTCTGATTCACCGCCTTTGATTCGCCACCTCTGATTCCCCATATCTGATTCCCCACCTCTGATTCCCGGCCTCTTATTCCCAGCATCTGATTCCCGGCCTCTGATTCCCGGCCTCTGATTCCCCGCTTCTGATTCTGATTCCCTGCCTCTTATTCCCCATCTCTGATTCCGCACATCTGATTCCCTGCCTCTGATTCCCCACCTCTGATTCCCCATATCTGATTCCCCGCCTCTGTTTCCCCGCCTCTGATTCCCCGCCTCTGTTTCCCTATATCTAATTCCCCACCTCTGATGCCCCAACTCTGATTCCCCGCCTCTGATTCCCCAGCTCTGATTCCCCGCCTCTGATTCCCTACCTCTGATTCCCCATATCTAATTCCCCGCCTCTGTTTGCCCGCCTCTGATTCCCCGCCTCTGTTTCCCCATATCTGATTCCCCGCCTCTGAATCCCCAACTCTGATTCCCTGCCTCAGATTCCCCAGCTCTGATTCCCCGCCTTTGATTCCCCCCGTCTGATTCCCAGCCTCTGAATCCCCGTGTCTGATTTCCTGCCTCTGATTCCCCGCCTCTGATTCCCCATCTCTGATTCCCCCTCTCTGATTCCGCACATCCAATTCCCTGCCTCTGATTCCTCAACTCTGATTCCCCACCTCTGATTCCCCAGCTCTGATTCCCCGCCTCAGATTCCCCGCGTCTGATTCCCTGCCTCTGATTCCCCGCCTCTGATTCCCTGCCTCTGATTCCCCATATCTGATTCCCCGCCTCTGATTCCCCAACTCTGATTCCCCGCTTCTGATTCCCCAGCTCTGAATCCCCGCCTCTGATTCCCCGCGTCTGATTCCCTGCCTCTGATTCCCCGCCTCTGATTCCCCATCTGTGATTCACAACCTCTGATGCCCCACCTCTGATTCCCCATATCTGATTCCCTGCCTCTGTTTCCCCGCCTCTGATTCCCCACCTCTGTTTCCCCATATCTGATTCCCCGCCTCTGATTCCCCAACTCTAATACCCCGCCTCTGATTCCCCAGCTCTGATTCCCCGCGTCTGATTCCCCGCATCTGATTCCCTGCCTCTGATTCCCCGCCTCTGATTCCAGGCCTCTGATTCCCAGCATCTGATTCCGGCCTCTGATTCCCGGCCTCTGATTCCCTTCTTCTGATTCTGATTCCCTGCCTCTGATTCCCCATCTCTAATTCCGCACATCTGATTCCCTGCCTCTGATTCCCCACCTCTGATTCCCCGTATCTGATTCCCTGCCTCTGATTCCCCAACTCTGATTCCCCGCCTCTGATTCCCCAGCTCTGAATCCCCGCCTCTGTTTCCCCGCGTCTGATTCCCTGCCTCTGATTCCCCGCCTTGATTCCCCATCTCTGATTCACAACCTCTGATTCCCCACCTCTGATTCCCTATATTTGATTCCCCGCCTCTGTTTCCCCGCCTCTGATTCCCCGCCTCTGATTCCCCATATCTGATTCCCAGCCTCTGATTGCCCACCTCTGATTCCCAGCCTCTGATTCGCCAGCTCTGATTCCCCGCCTCTGATTCCCCGCATCTGATTCCCTGCCTCTGATTCCCCGCCTCTGATTCCCCATCTCTGATTCACCACCATTGATTCGCCACCTCTGATTCCCCATATCTGATTCCCCACCTCTGTTTCCCCGCCTCTGATTCCCCGCCTCTGATTCTCCATATCTCATTCCCCGCCTCTGAATCCCCATCTCTGATTCCCGGACTCTGATTCCCCTCCTCTGATTCCCGGCCTCTTATTCCCAGCATCTGATTCCCGGCCTCTGATTCCCGGCCTCTGATTCCCCGCTTCTGATTCCCTGCCTCTGATTCCCCATCTCTGATTCCGCACATCTGATTCCCTGCCTCTGATTCCCCACCTCTGATTCCCCATATCTGATTCCCCGCCTCTGTTTCCCCGCCTCTGATTCCCCGCCTCTGTTTCCCTATATCTAATTCCCCACCTCTGATGCCCCAACTCTGATTCCCCGCCTCTGATTCCCCAGCTCTGATTCCCCGCCTCTGATTCCCTGCATCCGATTCCCCATATCTGATTCCCCGCCTCTGTTTCCCCGCCTCTGATTCCCCGCCTCTGTTTCCCCATATCTGATTCCTGCCTCTGATTCCCAATTATGATTCCCCGCCTCTGATTCCCCAGCTCTGATTCCCTGCCTCTGATTCCCCGCGTTCTATTCCCTGCCTCTGATTCCCCGCCTGTGATTCCCCATCACTGATTCACCACCTCTGATTCCCTACCTCTGATTCCCCATATCTAATTCCCCGCCTCTGTTTGCCCGCCTCTGATTCCCCGCCTCTGTTTCCCCATATCTGATTCCCCGCCTCTGAATCCCCAACTCTGATTCCCTGCCTCAGATTCCCCAGCTCTGATTCCCCGCCTCAGATTCCCCGCGTCTGATTCCCTGCCTCTGATTCCCAGCCTCTGAATCCCCGTCTCTGATTTCCTGCCTCTGATTCCCCGCCACTGATTCCCCATCTCTGATTCACCGCCTCTGATTCCCCACCTCTGATTCCCCATCTCTGATTCCGCACATCCAATTCCCTGCCTCTGATTCCCCAACTCTGATTCCCCACCTCTGATTCCCCAGCTCTGATTCCCCGCCTCAGATTCCCCGCGTCTGATTCCCTGCCTCTGATTCCCCACCTCTGATTCCCTGCCTCTGATTCCCCATATCTGATTCCCCGCCTCTGATTCCCCAACTCTGATTCCCCGCTTCTGATTCCCCAGCTCTGAATCCCCGCCTCTGATTCACCGCGTCTGATTCCCTGCCTCTGATTCCCCGCCTCTGATTCCCCATCTGTGATTCACAACCTCTGATGCCCCACCTCTGATTCCCCATATCTGATTCCCCGCCTCTGTTTCCCCGCCTCTGATTCCCCGCCTCTGATTCCCCATATCTAATTCCCTGCCTCTGATTGCCCACCTCTGATTCCCCGCGTCTGATACCCTGCCTCTGATTCCCCGCCTCTGATTCCCCATCTCTGATTCACCACCTCTGATTCCCGGCCTCTGATTCCCCATCTCTGATTCCGCACATCCGATTCCCTGCCTATGTTTCCCCACCTCTGATTCCCCGCCTCTGATTCCCCATATCTGATTCCCTGCCTCTGTTTCCCCGCCTCTGATTCCCTACCTCTGTTTCCCCATATCTGATTCCCCGCCTCTGATTCCCCAACTCTAATACCCCGCCTCTGATTCCCCAGCTCTGATTCCCCGCCTCTGATTCCCCGCATCTGATTCCCTGCCTCTGATTCCCCGCCTCTGATTCCAGGCCTCTGATTCCCATCATCTGATTCCGGCCTCTGATTCCCGGCCTCTGATTCCCTGCTTCTGATTCTGATTCCCTGCCTCTGATTCCCCATCTCTGATTCCGCACATCTGATTCCCTGCCTCTGATTCCCCGCCTCTGATTCCCCATATCTGATTCCCCGCCTCTGTTTCCCCGCCTCTGATTCCCCGCCTCTGTTTCCCAATATCTAAGTCCCCACCTCTGATTCCCCAAATCTGATTCCCCACCTCTGATTCCCCAGCTCTGATTCCCCGCCTCTGATGCCCCGCATCTGATTCCCTGCATCTGATTCCAAGCCTCTGATTCCCTGCCTCTGATTCCCAACCTCTGATTCCCCACCTCTGATTCCCCATATCTGACTCCCCGCCTCTGTTTCCCCGCCTCGGATTCCCCGCCTCAGTTTCCCCATATCTGATTCCCGGCCTCTGATTCCCCGCCTCTGATTCCCCGCCTCTGATTACCTGCCTCTGATTCCCCATCTCCGATTCCGCACATCTGATTCCCTTCCTCTGATTCCCCGCCTCTGATTCCCCGCCTCTGATTCCCTGCCTCTGATTCCCAACCTCTGATTCCCCACCTCTGATTCCCCATATCTGATTCCCCGCCTCTGTTTCCCCGCCTCTGATTCCCCGCCTCTGATTCCCAACTCTGATTCCCCGCCTCTGATTCCCCAGCTCTGATTCCCCGTGTTTGATTCCCTGCCTCTGATTCCCTGCCCTGATTCCCCATCTCTGTTTCACCGCTTTTGATTCGCCACCTCTGATTCCACATATCTGATTCCCCGCCTCTGTTTCCCCGACTCTGATTCCCTTCCTCTGATTCCCAACCTCTGATTCCACACCTCTGATTCCCCATATCTGATTCCCCGCCTCTATTTCCCCATATCTGAGTCCCCGCCTCTGATTCCCCAACTCTGATTCCCCGCCTCTGATTCCCCAGCTCTGATTCCCCGACTCTGATTCCCGGCGTCCAATTCCCTGCCTCTGATTCCCCGCCTCTGATTCCCCATCTCTGATTCCCCGCCTCTGATTCCCCGTGTCTGATTCCCTGCCTCTGATTCCCCGCCTCTGATTCCCCGCCTCTGATTCCCTGCCACTGATTCCCTGCCCCTGATTCCCCACCTCTGATTCCCCATATCTGATTCCCCGCCTCTGATTCCCCGCCTCTGATTCCCCGCCTCTGATTCCCTGCCTCTGATTCCCCAACTCTGATTCCCCGCCTCTGATTCCCCAGCTCTGAATCCCCGCCTCTGATTCCCCGTGTCTGATTCCCTGCCTCTGATTCCCCGCCTTGATTCCCCATCTCTGATTCACAACCTCTGATTCCCCACCTCTGATTCCCTATATTTGATTCCCCGCCTCTGTTTCCCTGCCTCTGATTCCCCGCCTCTGATTCCCCATATCTGATTCCCCACCTCTGATTGCCCACCTCTGATTCCCCGCCACTGATTCGCCAGCTCTGATTCCCCGCCTCTGATTCCCCGCATCTGATTCCCTGCCTCTGATTCCCCGCCTCTGATTCCCCATCTCTGATTCACCGCCTTTGATTCGCCACCTCTGATTCCCCACCTCTGATTCCCGGCCTCTTATTCCCAGCATCTGATTCCCGGCCTCTGATTCCCGGCCTCTGATTCCCCGCTTCTGATTCTGATTCCCTGCCTCTTATTCCCCATCTCTGATTCCGCACATCTGATTCCCTGCCTCTGATTCCCCACTTCTGATTCCCCATAACTGATTCCCCGCCTCTGTTTCCCCGCCTCTGATTCCCCGCCTCTGTTTCCCCATATCTGATTCCCGCCTCTGATTCCCAACTATGAATCCCCTCCTCTGATTCCCCAGCTCTGATTCCCTGCCTCTGATTCCCCGCGTCCTATTCCCTGCGTCTGATTCCCCGCCTGTGATTCCCCATCACTGATTCACCACCTCTGATTCCCTACCTCTGATTCCCCATATCTAATTCCCCGCCTCTGTTTGCCCGCCTCTGATTCCCCGCCTCTGTTTCCCCATATCTGATTCCCCGCCTCTGAATCCCCAACTCTGATTCCCTGCCTCAGATTCCCCAGCTCTGATTCCCCGCCTTTGATTCCCCCCGTCTGATTCCCAGCCTCTGAATCCCCGTGTCTGATTTCCTGCCTCTGATTCCCCGCCTCTGATTCCCCATCTCTGATTCACCGCCTCTGATTCCCCACCTCTGATTCCCCCTCTCTGATTCCGCACATCCAATTCCCTGCCTCTGATTCCTCAACTCTGATTCCCCACCTCTGATTCCCCAGCTCTGATTCCCCGCCTCAGATTCCCCGCGTCTGATTCCCTGCCTCTGATTCCCCGCCTCTGATTCCCTGCCTCTGATTCCCCATATCTGATTCCCCGCCTCTGATTCCCCAACTCTGATTCCCCGCTTCTGATTCCCCAGCTCTGAATCCCCGCCTCTGATTCCCCGCGTCTGATTCCCTGCCTCTGATTCCCCGCCTCTGATTCCCCATCTGTGATTCACAACCTCTGATGCCCCACCTCTGATTCCCCATATCTGATTCCCTGCCTCTGTTTCCCCGCCTCTGATTCCCCACCTCTGTTTCCCCATATCTGATTCCCCGCCTCTGATTCCCCAACTCTAATAACCCGCCTCTGATTCCCCAGCTCTTATTCCCCGCCTCTGATTCCCCGCATCTGATTCCCTGCCTCTGATTCCCCGCCTCTGATTCCAGGCCTCTGATTCCCAGCATCTGATTCCGGCCTCTGATTCCCGGCCTCTGATTCCCTTCTTCTGATTCTGATTCCCTGCCTCTGATTCCCCATCTCTGATTCCGCACATCTGATTCCCTGCCTCTGATTCCCCACCTCTGATTCCCCATATCTGATTCCCTGCCTCTGATTCCCCAACTCTGATTCCCCGCCTCTGATTCCCCAGCTCTGAATCCCCGCCTCTGTTTCCCCGCGTCTGATTCCCTGCCTCTGATTCCCCGCCTTGATTCCCCATCTCTGATTCACAACCTCTGATTCCCCACCTCTGATTCCCTATATTTGATTCCCCGCCTCTGTTTCCCCGCCTCTGATTGCCCACCTCTGATTCCCAGCCTCTGATTCGCCAGCTCTGATTCCCCGCCTCTGATTCCCCGCATCTGATTCCCTGCCTCTGATTCCCCGCCTCTGATTCCCCATCTCTGATTCACCGCCTTTGATTCGCCACCTCTGATTCCCCATATCTGATTCCCCACCTCTGTTTCCCTGCCTCTGATTCCCCGCCTCTGATTCTCCATATCTCATTCCCCGCCTCTGAATCCCCATCACTGATTCCCGGACTCTGATTCCCCTCCTCTGATTCCCGGCCTCTTATTCCCAGCATCTGATTCCCGGCCTCGGATTCCCGGCCTCTGATTCCCCGCTTCTGATTCCCTGCCTCTTATTCCCCATCTCTGATTCCGCACATCTGATTCCCTGCCTCTGATTCCCCACCTCTGATTCCCCATATCTGATTCCCCGCCTCTGTTTCCCCGCCTCTGATTCCCCGCCTCTGTTTCCCTATATCTAATTCCCCACCTCTGATGCCCCAACTCTGATTCGCCGCCTCTGATTCCCCAGCTCTGATTCCCCGCCTCTGATTCCCTGCATCCGATTCCCCATATCTGATTCCCCGCCTCTGTTTCCCCGCCTCTGATTCCCCGCCTCTGTTTCCCCATATCTGATTCCCGCCTCTGATTCCCAACTATGATTCCCCGCCTCTGATTCCCCAGCTCTGATTCCCTGCCTCTGATTCCCCGCGTTCTATTCCCTGCCTCTGATTCCCCGCCTGTGATTCTCCATCACTGATTCACCACCTCTGATTCCCTACCTCTGATTCCCCATATCTAATTCCCCGCCTCTGTTTGCCCGCCTCTGATTCCCCGCCTCTGTTTCCCCATATCTGATTCCCCGCCTCTGAATCCGCAACTCTGATTCCCTGCCTCAGATTCCCCAGCTCTGATTCCCCGCCTCAGATTCCCCGCGTCTGATTCCCTGCCTCTGATTCCCAGCCTCTGAATCCCCGTGTCTGATTTCCTGCCTCTGATTCCCCGCCTCTGATTCCCCATCTCTGATTCACCGCCTCTGATTCCCCACCTCTGATTCCCCATCTCTGATTCCGCACATCCAATTCTCTGCCTCTGATTCCCCAACTCTGATTCCCCACCTCTGATTCCCCAGCTCTGATTCCCCGCCTCAGATTCCCAGCGTCTGATTCCCTGCCTCTGATTCCCCGCCTCTGATTCCCTGCCTCTGATTCCCCATATCTGATTCCCCGCCTCTGATTCCCCAACTCTGATTCCCCGCTTCTGATTCCCCAGCTCTGAATCCCCGCCTCTGATTCCCCGCGTCTGATTCCCTGCCTCTGATTCCCCGCCTCTGATTCCCCATCTGTGATTCACAACCTCTGATGCCCCACCTCTGATTCCCCATATCTGATTCCCCGCCTCTGTTTCCCCGCCTCTGATTCCCCGCCTCTGATTCCCCATATCTGATTCCCCGCCTCTGATTGCCCACCTCTGATTCCCCGCGTCTGATACCCTGCCTCTGATTCCCCGCCTCTGATTCCCCATCTCTGATTCACCACCTCTGATTCACGGCCTCTGATTCCCCACCTCTGATTCCGCACATCCGATTCCCTGCCTATGTTTCCCCTCCTCTGATTCCCTACCTCTGTTTCCCCATATCTGATTCCCCGCCTCTGATTCCCCAACTCTAATACCCCGCCTCTGATTCCCCAGCTCTGATTCCCCGCCTCTGATTCCCCGCATCTGATTCCCTGCCTCTGATTCCCCGCCTCTGATTCCAGGCCTCTGATTCCCATCATCTGATTCCCCGCTTCTGATTCCCTGCCTCTGATTCCCCATCTCTGATTCCGCACATCTGATTCCCTGCCTCTGATTCCCCAGCTCTGATTCCCCATATCTGATTCCCCGCCTCTGTTTCCCCGCCTCTGATTCCCCGCCTCTGTTTCCCCGCCTCTGATTCCCCGCCTCTGATTCTCCATATCTCATTCCCCGCCTCTGAATCCCCATCTCTGATTCCCGGACTCTGATTCCCCTCCTCTGATTCCCGGCCTCTTATTCCCAGCATCTGATTCCCGGCCTCTGATTCCCGGCCTCTGATTCCCCGCTTCTGATTCCCTGCCTCTGATTCCCCATCTCTGATTCCGCACATCTGATTCCCTGCCTCTGATTCCCCACCTCTGATTCCCCATATCTGATTCCCCGCCTCTGTTTCCCCGCCTCTGATTCCCCGCCTCTGTTTCCCTATATCTAATTCCCCACCTCTGAGGCCCCAACTCTGATTCCCCGCCTCTGATTCCCCAGCTCTGATTCCCCGCCTCTGATTCCCTGCATCCGATTCCCCATATCTGATTCCCCGCCTCTGTTTCCCCGCCTCTGATTCCCCGCCTCTGTTTCCCCATATCTGATTCCCGCCTCTGATTCCCAACTATGATTCCACGCCTCTGATTCCCCAGCTCTGATTCCCTGCATCTGATTCCCCGCGTTCTATTCCCTGCCTCTGATTCCCCGCCTGTGATTCCCCATCACTGATTCACCACCTCTGATTCCCTACCTCTGATTCCCCATATCTAATTCCCCGCCTCTGTTTGCCCGCCTCTGATTCCCCGCCTCTGTTTCCCCATATCTGATTCCCCACCTCTGAATCCGCAACTCTGATTCCCTGCCTCAGATTCCCCAGCTCTGATTCCCCGCCTCAGATTCCCCGCGTCTGATTCCCTGCCTCTGATTCCCATCCTCTGAATCCCCGTGTCTGATTTCCTGCCTCTGATTCCCCGCCTCTGATTCCCCATCTCTGATTCACCGCCTCTGATTCCCCACCTCTGATTCCCCATCTCTGATTCCGCACATCCAATTCGCTGCCTCTGATTCCCCAACTCTGATTCCCCACCTCTGATTCCCCAGCTCTGATTCCCCGCCTCAGATTCCCCGCGTCTGATTCCCTGCCTCTGATTCCCCGCCTCTGATTCCCTGCCTCTGATTCCCCATATCTGATTCCCCGCCTCTGATTCCCCAACTCTGATTCCCCGCTTCTGATTCCCCAGCTCTGAATCCCCGCCTCTGATTCCCCGCGTCTGATTCCCTGCCTCTGATTCCCCGCCTCTGATTCCCCATCTGTGATTCACAACCTCTGATGCCCCACCTCTGATTCCCCATATCTGATTCCCCGCCTCTGATTCCCCATATCTGATTCCCCGCCTCTGATTGCCCACCTCTGATTCCCCGCGTCTGATACCCTGCCTCTGATTCCCCGCCTCTGATTCCCCATCTCTGATTCACCACCTCTGATTCCCGGCCTCTGATTCCCCACCTCTGATTCCGCACATCCGATTCCCTGCCTATGTTTCCCCACCTTTGATTCCCCGCCTCTGATTCCCCATATCTGATTCCCTGCCTCTGTTTCCCCGCCTCTGATTCCCTACCTCTGTTTCCCCATATCTGATACCCCGCCTCTGATTCCCCAACTCTAATACCCCGCCTCTGATTCCCCAGCTCTGATTCCCCGCCTCTGATTCCCCGCATCTGATTCCCTGCCTCTGATTCCCCGCCTCTGATTCCAGGCCTCTGATTCCCATCATCTGATTCCCCGCTTCTGATTCCCTGCCTCTGATTCCCCATCTCTGATTCCGCACATCTGATTCCCTGCCTCTGATTCCCCACCTCTGATTCCCCATATCTGATTCCCCGCCTCTGTTTCCCCGCCTCTGATTCCCCGCCTCTGTTTCCCCGCCTCTGATTCCCCGCCTCTGATTCTCCATATCTCATTCCCCGCCTCTGAATCCCCATCTCTGATTCCCGGACTCTGATTCCCCTCCTCTGATTCCCGGCCTCTTATTCCCAGCATCTGATTCCCGGCCTCTGATTCCCGGCCTCTGATTCCCCGCTTCTGATTCCCTGCCTCTGATTCCCCATCTCTGATTCCCCATATCTGATTCCCTGCCTCTGTTTCCCCGCCTCTGATTCCCCGCCTCTGTTTCCCTATATCTAATTCCCCACCTCTGATGCCCCAACTCTGATTCCCCGCCTCTGATTCCCCAGCTCTGATTCCCCGCCTCTGATTCCCTGCATCCGATTCCCCATATCTGATTCCCCGCCTCTGTTTCCCCGCCTCTGATTCCCCGCCTCTGTTTCCCCATATCTGATTCCCGCCTCTGATTCCCAACTATGATTCCCCGCCTCTGATTCCCCAGCTCTGATTCCCTGCCTCTGATTCCCCGCGTTCTATTCCCTGCCTCTGATTCCCCGCCTGTGATTCCCCATCACTGATTCACCACATCTGATTCCCTACATCTGATTCCCCATATCTAATTCCCCGCCTCAGTTTGCCCGCCTCTGATTCCCCGCCTCTGTTTCCCCATATCTGATTCCCCGCCTCTGAATCCGCAACTCTGATTCCCTGCCTAAGATTCCCCAGCTCTGATTCCCCGCCTCAGATTCCCCGCGTCTGATTCCCTGCCTCTGATTCCCAGCCTCTGAATCCCAGTGTCTGATTTCCTGCCTCTGATTCCCCGCCTCTGATTCCCCATCTCTGATTCACCGCCTCTGATTCCCCACCTCTGATTCCCCATCTCTGATTCCGCACATCCAATTCGCTGCCTCTGATTCCCCAACTCTGATTCCCCACCTCTGATTCCCCAGCTCTGATTCCCCGCCTCAGATTCCCCGCGTCTGATTCCCTGCCTCTGATTCCCCGCCTCTGATTCCCTATCTCTGATTCCCCATATCTGATTCCCCGCCTCTGATTCCCCAACTCTGATTCCCCGCTTCTGATTCCCCAGCTCTGAATCCCCGCCTCTGATTCCCCGCGTCTGATTCCCTGCCTCTGATTCCCCGCCTCTGATTCCCCATCTGTGATTCACAACCTCTGATGCCCCACCTCTGATTCCCCATATTTGATTCCCCGCCTCTGTTTCCCCGCCTCTGATTCCCCGCCTCTGATTCCCCATATCTGATTCCCCGCCTCTGATTGCCCACCTCTGATTCCCCGCGTCTGATACCCTGCCTCTGATTCACCGCCTCTGATTCCCCATCTCTGATTCACCACCTCTGATTCCCGGCCTCTGATTCCCCACCTCTGATTCCGCACATCCGATTCCCTGCCTATGTTTCCCCACCTCTGATTCCCCGCCTCTGATTCCCCATATCTGATTCCCTGCCTCTGTTTCCCCGCCTCTGATTCCCTACCTCTGTTTCCCCATATCTGATTCCCCGCCTCTGATTCCCCAACTCTAATACCCCGCCTCTGATTCCCCAGCTCTGATTCCCCGCCTCTGATTCCCCGCATCTGATTCCCTGCCTCTGATTCCCCGCCTCTGATTCCAGGCCTCTGATTCCCATCATCTGATTCCGGCCTCTGATTCCCGGCCTCTGATTCCCTGCTTCTGATTCTGATTCCCTGCCTCTGATTCCCCATCTCTGATTCCGCACATCTGATTCCCTGCCTCTGATTCCCCACCTCTGATTCCCCATATCTGATTCCCCGCCTCTGTTTCCCCGCCTCTGATTCCCCGCCTCTGTTTCCCAATATCTAAGTCCCCACCTCTGATTCCCCAAATCTGATTCCCCACCTCTGATTCCCCAGCTCTGATTCCCCGCCTCTGATGCCCCGCATCTGATTCCCTGCATCTGATTCCAAGCCTCTGATTCCCTGCCTCTGATTCCCAACCTCTGATTCCCCACCTCTGATTCCCCATATCTGATTCCCCGCCTCTGTTTCCCCGCCTCGGATTCCCCGCCTCAGTTTCCCATATCTGATTCCCGGCCTCTGATTCTCCGCCTCAGATTCCCCGCCTCTGATTACCTGCCTCTGATTCCCCATCTACGATTCCGCACATCTGATTCCCTTCCTCTGATTCCCCGCCTCTGATTCCCCGCCTCTGATTCCCTGCCTCTGATTCCCAACCTCTGATTCCCCACCTCTGATTCCCCATATCTGATTCCCCGCCTCTGTTTCCCCGCCTCTGATTCCCCGCCTCTGATTCCCAACTCTGATTCCCCGCCTCTGATTCCCCAGCTCTGATTCCCCGTGTTTGATTCCCTGCCTCTGATTCCCTGCCCTGATTCCCCATCTCTGTTTCACCGCCTTTGATTCGCCACCTCTGATTCCACATATCTGATTCCCCGCCTCTTTTTCCACGACTCTGATTCCCTTCCTCTGATTCCCAACCTCTGATTCCACACCTCTGATTCCCCATATCTGATTCCCCGCCTCTATTTCCCCATATCTGAATCCCCGCCTCTGATTCCCCAACTCTGATTCCCCGCCTCTGATTCCCCAGCTCTGATTCCCCGACTCTGATTCCCGGCGTCCAATTCCCTGCCTCTGATTCCCCGCCTCTGATTCCCCATCTCTGATTCCCCGCCTCTGATTCCCCGTGTCTGATTCCCTGCCTCTGATTCCCCGCCTCTGATTCCCCGCCTCTGATTCCCTGCCACTGATTCCCTGCCCCTGATTCCCCACCTCTGATTCTCCATATCTGATTCCCCGCCTCTGTTTCCCCGCCTCTGATTCCCCGCCTCTGATTCCCCATATCTGATTCCCTGCCTCTGATTCCCAAACTCTGATTCCCCGCCTCTGATTCCCCAGCTCTGAATCCCCGCCTCTGATTCCCCGTGTCTGATTCCCTGCCTCTGATTCCCCGCCTTGATTCCCCATCTCTGATTCACAACCTCTGATTCCCCACCTCTGATTCCCTATATTTGATTCCCCGCCTCTGTTTCCCCGCCTCTGATTCCCCGCCTCTGATTCCAGGCCTCTGATTCCCATCATCTGATTCCGGCCTCTGATTCCCGGCCTCTGATTCCCTGCTTCTGATTCTGATTCCCTGCCTCTGATTCCCCATCTCTGATTCCGCACATCTGATTCCCTGCCTCTGATTCCCCACCTCTGATTCCCCATATCTGATTCCCCGCCTCTGTTTCCCCGCCTCTGATTCCCCGCCTCTGTTTCCCAATATCTAAGTCCCCACCTCTGATTCCCCAAATCTGATTCCCCACCTCTGATTCCCCAGCTCTGATTCCCCACCTCTGATGCCCCGCATCTGATTCCCTGCATCTGATTCCAAGCCTCTGATTCCCTGCCTCTGATTCCCAACCTCTGATTCCCCACCTCTGATTCCCCATATCTGATTCCCCGCCTCTGTTTCCCCGCCTCGGATTCCCCGCCTCAGTTTCCCCATATCTGATTCCCGGCCTCTGATTCTCCGCCTCAGATTCCCCGCCTCTGATTACCTGCCTCTGATTCCCCATCTCCGATTCCGCACATCTGATTCCCTTCCTCTGATTCCCCGCCTCTGATTCCCCGCCTCTGATTCCCTGCCTCTGATTCCCAACCTCTGATTCCCCACCTCTGATTCCCCATATCTGATTCCCCGCCTCTGTTTCCCCGCCTCTGATTCCCCGCCTCTGATTCCCAACTCTGATTCCCCGCCTCTGATTCCCCAGCTCTAATTCCCCGTGTTTGATTCCCTGCCTCTGATTTCCTGCCCTGATTCCCCATCTCTGTTTCACCGCCTTTGATTCGCCACCTCTGATTCCACATATCTGATTCCCCGCCTCTGTTTCCACGACTCTGATTCCCTTCCTCTGATTCCCAACCTCTGATTCCACACCTCTGATTCCCCATATCTGATTCCCCGCCTCTATTTCCCCATATCTGAATCCCCGCCTCTGATTCCCCAACTCTGATTCCCCGCCTCTGATTCCCCAGCTCTGATTCCCCGACTCTGATTCCCGGCGTCCAATTCCCTGCCTCTGATTCCCCGCCTCTGATTCCCCATCTCTGATTCCCCGCCTCTGATTCCCCGTGTCTGATTCCCTGCCTCTGATTCCCCGCCTCTGATTCCCCGCCTCTGATTCCCTGCCACTGATTCCCTGCCCCTGATTCCCCACCTCTGATTCTCCATATCTGATTCCCCGCCTCTGTTTCCCCGCCTCTGATTCCCCGCCTCTGATTCCCCATATCTGATTCCCTGCCTCTGATTCCCAAACTCTGATTCCCCGCCTCTGATTCCCCAGCTCTGAATCCCCGCCTCTGATTCCCCGTGTCTGATTCCCTGCCTCTGATTCCCCGCCTTGATTCCCCATCTCTGATTCACAACCTCTGATTCCCCACCTCTGATTCCCTATATTTGATTTCCCGCCTCTGTTTCCCCGCCTCTGATTCCCCGCCTCTGATTCCCCATATATGATTCCCCGCCTCTGATTGCCCACCTCTGATTCCCCGCCTCTGATTCGCCAGCTCTGATTCCCCGCCTCTGATTCCCCGCATCTGATTCCCTGCCTCTGATTCCCCACCTCTGATTCCCCATCTCTGATTCACCGCCTTTGATCCGCCACCTCTGATTCCCCATATCTGATTCCCCACCTCTGTTTCCCGGCCTCTGATTCCCCGCCTCTGATTCTCCATATCTCATTCCCCGCCTCTGAATCCCCATCTCTGATTCCCGGACTCTGATTCCCCACCTCTGATTCCCGGCCTCTTATTCCCAGCATCTGATTCCCGGCCTCTGATTCCCGGCCTCTGATTCCCCGCTTCTGATTCTGATTCCCTGCCTCTGATTCCCCATCTCTGATTCCGCACATCTGATTCCCTGCCTCTGATTCCCCGCCTCTGATTCCCCACATCTGATTCCCTGCCTCTGATTCCCCGCCTCTGATTCCAGGCCTCTGATTCCCAGCATCTGATTCCGGCCTCTGATTCCCGGCCTCTGATTCCCTGCTTCTGATTCTGATTCCCTGCCTCTGATTCCCCATCTCTGATTCCGCACATCTGATTCCTTGCCTCTGATTCCCCACCTCTGATTCCCCATATCTGATTCCCCGCCTGGGTTTCCCCGCCTCTGATTCCCCGCCTCTGTTTCCCAATATCTAAGTCCCCGCCTCTGATTCCCCAAATCTGATTCCCCACCTCTGATTCCCCAGCTCTGATTCCCCGCCTCTGATTCCCCGCATCTGATTCCCTGCATCTGATTCCAAGCCTCTGATTCCCTGCCTCTGATTCCCAACCTCTGATTCCCCACCTCTGATTCCCCATATCTGATTCCCCGCCTCTGTTTCCCCGCCTCGGATTCCCCGCCTCTGTTTCCCCATATCTGATTCCCGGCCTCTGATTCCCCGCCTCTGATTCCCCGCCTCTGATTCCCTGCCTCTGATTCCCCATCTCCGATTCCGCACATCTGATTCCCTTCCTCTGATTCCCCGCCTCTGATTCCCCGCCTCTGATTCCCTGCCTCTGATTCCCAACCTCGGATTCCCCACCTCTGATTCACCATATCTGATTCCCCGCCTTTGTTTCCCCGACTCTGATTCCCCGCCTCTGATTCCCAACTCTGATTCCCCGCCTCTGATTCCCCAGCTCTGATTCCCCGTGTTTGATTCCCTGCCACTGATTCCCTGCCCCTGATTCCCCACCTCTGATTCTCCATATCTGATTCCCCGCCTCTGTTTCCCCGCCTCTGATTCCCCGCCTCTGATTCCCCATATCTGATTCCCTGCCTCTGATTCCCAAACTCTGATTCCCCGCCTCTGATTCCCCAGCTCTGAATCCCCGCCTCTGATTCCCCGTGTCTGATTCCCTGCCTCTGATTCCCCGCCTTGATTCCCCATCTCTGATTCACAACCTCTGATTCCCCACCTCTGATTCCCTATATTTGATTCCCCGCCTCTGTTTCCCCGCCTCTGATTCCCCGCCTCTGATTCCAGGCCTCTGATTCCCATCATCTGATTCCGGCCTCTGATTCCCGGCCTCTGATTCCCTGCTTCTGATTCTGATTCCCTGCCTCTGATTCCCCATCTCTGATTCCGCACATCTGATTCCCTGCCTCTGATTCCCCACCTCTGATTCCCCATATCTGATTCCCCGCCTCTGTTTCCCCGCCTCTGATTCCCCGCCTCTGTTTCCCAATATCTAAGTTCCCACCTCTGATTCCCCAAATCTGATTCCCCACCTCTGATTCCCCAGCTCTGATTCCCCGCCTCTGATGCCCCGCATCTGATTCCCTGCATCTGATTCCAAGCCTCTGATTTCCTGCCTCTGATTCCCAACCTCTGATTCCCCACCTCTGATTCCCCATATCTGATTCCCCGCCTCTGTTTCCCCGCCTCGGATTCCCCGCCTCAGTTTCCCCATATCTGATTCCCGGCCTCTGATTCTCCGCCTCAGATTCCCCGCCTCTGATTACCTGCCTCTGATTCCCCATCTCCGATTCCGCACATCTGATTCCCTTCCTCTGATTCCCCGCCTCTGATTCCCCGCCTCTGATTCCCTGCCTCTGATTCCCAACCTCTGATTCCCCACCTCTGATTCCCCATATCTGATTCCCCGCCTCTGTTTCCCCGCCTCTGATTCCCCGCCTCTGATTCCCAACTCTGATTCCCCGCCTCTGATTCCCCAGCTCTAATTCCCCGTGTTTGATTCCCTGCCTCTGATTCCCTGCCCTGATTCCCCATCTCTGTTTCACCGCCTTTGATTCGCCACCTCTGATTCCACATATCTGATTCCCCGCCTCTGTTTCCACGACTCTGATTCCCTTCCTCTGATTCCCAACCTCTGATTCCACACCTCTGATTCCCCATATCTGATTCCCCGCCTCTATTTCCCCATATCTGAATCCCCGCCTCTGATTCCCCAACTCTGATTCCCCGCCTCTGATTCCCCAGCTCTGATTCCCCGACTCTGATTCCCGGCGTCCAATTCCCTGCCTCTGATTCCCCGCCTCTGATTCCCCATCTCTGATTCCCCGCCTCTGATTCCCCGTGTCTGATTCCCTGCCTCTGATTCCCCGCCTCTGATTCCCCGCCTCTGATTCCCTGCCACTGATTCCCTGCCCCTGATTCCCCACCTCTGATTCTCCATATCTGATTCCCCGCCTCTGTTTCCCCGCCTCTGATTCCCCGCCTCTGATTCCCCATATCTGATTCCCTGCCTCTGATTCCCAAACTCTGATTCCCCGCCTCTGATTCCCCAGCTCTGAATCCCCGCCTCTGATTCCCCGTGTCTGATTCCCTGCCTCTGATTCCCCGCCTTGATTCCCCATCTCTGATTCACAACCTCTGATTCCCCACCTCTGATTCCCTATATTTGATTTCCCGCCTCTGTTTCCCCGCCTCTGATTCCCCGCCTCTGATTCCCCATATATGATTCCCCGCCTCTGATTGCCCACCTCTGATTCCCCGCCTCTGATTCGCCAGCTCTGATTCCCCGCCTCTGATTCCCCGCATCTGATTCCCTGCCTCTGATTCCCCACCTCTGATTCCCCATCTCTGATTCACCGCCTTTGATCCGCCACCTCTGATTCCCCATATCTGATTCCCCACCTCTGTTTCCCGGCCTCTGATTCCCCGCCTCTGATTCTCCATATCTCATTCCCCGCCTCTGAATCCCCATCTCTGATTCCCGGACTCTGATTCCCCACCTCTGATTCCCGGCCTCTTATTCCCAGCATCTGATTCCCGGCCTCTGATTCCCGGCCTCTGATTCCCCGCTTCTGATTCTGATTCCCTGCCTCTGATTCCCCATCTCTGATTCCGCACATCTGATTCCCTGCCTCTGATTCCCCACCTCTGATTCCCCATATCTGATTCCCCGCCTCTGTTTCCCCGCCTCTGATTCCCCGCCTCTGTTTCCCTATATCTAATTCCCCACCTCTGATGCCCCAACTCTGATTCCCCGCCTCTGATTCCCCAGCTCTGATTCCCCGCCTCTGATTCCCCGCATCCGATTCCCCATATCTGATTCCCCGCCTCTGTTTCCCCGCCTCTGATTCCCCGCCTCTGTTTCCCCATATCTGATTCCCCGCCTCTGATTCCCAACTATGATTCCCCGCCTCTGATTCCCCAGCTCTGATTCCCTGCGTCTGATTCCCTGCGTTCTATTCCCTGCCTCTGATTCCCCGCCTGTGATTCCCCATCACTGATTCACCAACTCTGATTCCCCACCTCTGATTCCCCATATCTAATTCTCCGCCTCTGTTTGCCCGCCTCTGATTCCCCGCCTCTGTTTCCACATATCTGATTCCCCGTCTCTGAATCCCCAACTCTGATTCCCTGCCTCTGATTCCCCAGCTCTGATTCCCCGCCTTTGATTCCCCCCGTCTGATTCCCAGCCTCTGAATCCCCGTGTCTGATTTCCTGCCTCTGATTCCCCGCCTCTGATTCCCCATCTCTGATTCACCGCCTCTGATTCCCCATCTCTGATTCCCCACCTCTGATTCCCCATATCTGATTCCCTGCCTCTGTTTCCCCGCCTCTGATTCCCCACCTCTGTTTCCCCATATCTGATTCACCGCCTCTGATTCCCCAACTCTAATACCCCACCTCTGATTCCCCAGCTCTGATTCCCCGCCTCTGATTCCCCACATCTGATTCCCTGCCTCTGATTCCCCGCCTCTGATTCCAGGCCTCTGATTCCCAGCATCTGATTCCGGCCTCTGATTCCCGGCCTCTGATTCCCTGCTTCTGATTCTGATTCCCTGCCTCTGATTCCCCATCTCTGATTCCGCACATCTGATTCCTTGCCTCTGATTCCCCACCTCTGATTCCCCATATCTGATTCCCCGCCTGGGTTTCCCCGCCTCTGATTCCCCGCCTCTGTTTCCCAATATCTAAGTCCCCGCCTCTGATTCCCCAAATCTGATTCCCCACCTCTGATTCCCCAGCTCTGATTCCCCGCCTCTGATTCCCCGCATCTGATTCCCTGCATCTGATTCCAAGCCTCTGATTCCCTGCCTCTGATTCCCAACCTCTGATTCCCCACCTCTGATTCCCCATATCTGATTCCCCGCCTCTGTTTCCCCGCCTCGGATTCCCCGCCTCTGTTTCCCCATATCTGATTCCCGGCCTCTGATTCCCCGCCTCTGATTCCCCGCCTCTGATTCCCTGCCTCTGATTCCCCATCTCCGATTCCGCACATCTGATTCCCTTCCTCTGATTCCCCGCCTCTGATTCCCCGCCTCTGATTCCCTGCCTCTGATTCCCAACCTCGGATTCCCCACCTCTGATTCCCCATATCTGTTTCCCCGCCTTTGTTTCCCCGACTCTGACTCCCCGCCTCTGATTCCCAACTCTGATTCCCCGCCTCTGATTCCCCAGCTCTGATTCCCCGTGTTTGATTCCCTGCCTCTGATTCCCTGCCCTGATTCCCCATCTCTGTTTCACCGCCTTTGATTCGCCACCTCTGATTCCCCATATCTGATTCCCCGCCTCTGTTTCCCCGACTCTGATTCCCTGCCTCTGATTCCCAACCTCTGATTCCACACCTCTGATTCCCCATATCTGATTCCCCGCCTCTATTTCCCCATATCTGATTCCCCGCCTCTGATTCCCCAACTCTGATTCCCCGCCTCTGATTCCCCAGCTCTGATTCCCCGACTCTGATTCCCGGAGTCCGATTCCCTGCCTCTGATTCCCCGCCTCTGATTCCCCATCTCTGATTCCCCGCCTCCGATTCCCCGTGTCTGATTCCCTGCCTCTGATTCCCCGCCTCTGATTCTCCATATCTCATTCCCCGCCTCTGAATCCCCATCTCTGATTCCCGGACTCTGATTCCCCACCTCTGATTCCCGGCCTCTTATTCCCTGCATCTGATTCCCGGCCTCTGATTCCCGGCCTCTGATTCCCCGCTTCTGATTCTGATTCCCTGCCTCTGATTCCCCATCTCTGATTCCGCACATCTGATTCCCTGCCTCTGATTCCCCACCTCTGATTCCCCATATCTGATTCCCCGCCTCTGTTTCCCCGCCTCTGATTCCCCGCCTCTGTTTCCCTATATCTAATTCCCCACCTCTGATGCCCCAACTCTGATTCCCCGCCTCTGATTCCCCAGCTCTGATTCCCCGCCTCTGATTCCCCGCATCCGATTCCCCATATCTGATTCCCCGCCTCTGTTTCCCCGCCTCTGATTCCCCGCCTCTGTTTCCCCATATCTGATTCCCCGCCTCTGATTCCCAACTATGATTCCCCGCCTCTGATTCCCCAGCTCTGATTCCCTGCGTCTGATTCCCTGCGTTCTATTCCCTGACTCTGATTCCCCGCCTGTGATTCCCCATCACTGATTCACCAACTCTGATTCCCCACCTCTGATTCCCCATATCTAATTCTCCGCCTCTGTTTGCCCGCCTCTGATTCCCCGCCTCTGTTTCCCCATATCTGATTCCCCGTCTCTGAATCCCCAACTCTGATTCCCTGCCTCTGATTCCCCAGCTCTGATTCCCCGCCTTTGATTCCCCCCGTCTGATTCCCAGCCTCTGAATCCCCGTGTCTGATTTCCTGCCTCTGATTCCCCGCCTCTGATTCCCCATCTCTGATTCACCGCCTCTGATTCCCCATCTCTGATTCCCCACCTCTGATTCCCCATATCTGATTCCCTGCCTCTGTTTCCCCGCCTCTGATTCCCCACATCTGTTTCCCCATATCTGATTCACCGCCTCTGATTCCCCAACTCTAATACCCCACCTCTGATTCCCCAGCTCTGATTCCCCGCCTCTGATTCCCCACATCTGATTCCCTGCCTCTGATTCCCCGCCTCTGATTCCAGGCCTCTGATTCCCAGCATCTGATTCCGGCCTCTGATTCCCGGCCTCTGATTCCCTGCTTCTGATTCTGATTCCCTGCCTCTGATTCCCCATCTCTGATTCCGCACATCTGATTCCTTGCCTCTGATTCCCCACCTCTGATTCCCCATATCTGATTCCCCGCCTGGGTTTCCCCGCCTCTGATTCCCCGCCTCTGTTTCCCAATATCTAAGTCCCCGCCTCTGATTCCCCAAATCTGATTCCCCACCTCTGATTCCCCAGCTCTGATTCCCCGCCTCTGATTCCCCGCATCTGATTCCCTGCATCTGATTCCAAGCCTCTGATTCCCTGCCTCTGATTCCCAACCTCTGATTCCCCACCTCTGATTCCCCATATCTGATTCCCCGCCTCTGTTTCCCCGCCTCGGATTCCCCGCCTCTGTTTCCCCATATCTGATTCCCGGCCTCTGATTCCCCGCCTCTGATTCCCCGCCTCTGATTCCCTGCCTCTGATTCCCCATCTCCGATTCCGCACATCTGATTCCCTTCCTCTGATTCCCCGCCTCTGATTCCCCGCCTCTGATTCCCTGCCTCTGATTCCCAACCTCGGATTCCCCACCTCTGATTCCCCATATCTGATTCCCCGCCTTTGTTTCCCCGACTCTGATTCCCCGCCTCTGATTCCCAACTCTGATTCCCCGCCTCTGATTCCCCAGCTCTGATTCCCCGTGTTTGATTCCCTGCCTCTGATTCCCTGCCCTGATTCCCCATCTCTGTTTCACCGCCTTTGATTCGCCACCTCTGATTCCCCATATCTGATTCCCCGCCTCTGTTTCCCCGACTCTGATTCCCTGCCTCTGATTCCCAACCTCTGATTCCACACCTCTGATTCCCCATATCTGATTCCCCTCCTCTATTTCCCCATATCTGATTCCCCGCCTCTGATTCCCCAACTCTGATTCCCCGCCTCTGATTCCCCAGCTCTGATTCCCCGACTCTGATTCCCGGAGTCCGATTCCCTGCCTCTGATTCCCCGCCTCTGATTCCCCATCTCTGATTCCCCGCCTCCGATTCCCCGTGTCTGATTCCCTGCCTCTGATTCCCCGCCTCTGATTCCCCGCCTCTGATTCCCTGCCACTGATTCCCTGCCCCTGATTCCCCAATTCTGATTTCCCATATCTGATTCCCCGCCTCTGTTTCCCCGCCTCTGATTCCCCGCCTCTGATTCCCCATATCTGATTCCCTGCCTCTGATTCCCCAACTCTGATTCACCGCCTCTGATTCCCCAGCTCTGAATCCCCGCCTCTGATTCCACGCATCTGATTCCCTGCCTCTGATTCCCCGCCTTGATTCCCCATCTCTGATTCACAACCTCTGATTCCCCACCTCTGATTCCCTATATTTGATTCCCCGCCTCTGTTTCCCCGCCTCTGATTCGCAACCTCTAATTCCCCACCTCTGATTCCCCATATCTGATTCCCCGCCTCTGTTACCCTGCCTCTGATTCCCGGCCTCTGTTTCCCCATATCTGATTCCCCTCCTCTGATTCCCCAACTCTGATTCCCCGCCTCTGATTCCCCAGCTCTGATTCCCCGCCTTTTATTCTCGGCCTCTGATTCCCTGCCACTGATTCCCCGCCCCTGATTCCCCACCTCTGATTCCCCATATCTGATTCCCCGCCTCTGTTTCCCCAGCTCTGATTCCCCACCTCTGATTCCCCAGCTCTGATTCCCTGCCACTGATTCCCTGCCCCTGATTCCCCACCTCTGATTTCCCATATCTGATTCCCCGCCTCTGTTTCCCCAGCTCTGATTCCCTGCCTCTGATTCCCTGCCCTGATTCCCCATCTCTGTTTCACCGCCTTTGATTCGCCACCTCTGATTCCCCATATCTGATTCCCCGCCTCTGTTTCCCCGCCTCTGATTCCCTGCCTCTGATTCCCAACCTCTGATTCCACACCTCTGATTCCCCATATCTGATTCCCCGCCTCTATTTCCCCATATCTGATTCCCCGCCTCTGATTCCCCAACTCTGATTCCCCGCCTCTGATTCCCCAGCTCTGATTCCCCGCCTCTGATTCCCGGCGTCCGATTCCCTGCCTCTGATTCCCCGCCTCTGATTCCCCATCTCTGATTCTCCATATCTGATTCCCCGCCTCTGAATCCCCATCTCTGATTCCCGGACTCTGATTCCCCTCCTCTGATTCCCGGCCTCTTATTCCCAGCATCTGATTCCCGGCCTCTGATTCCCGGCCTCTGATTCCCCGCTTCTGATTCTGATTCCCTGCCTCTGATTCCCCATCTCTGATTCCGCACATCTGATTCCCTGCCTCTGATTCCCCACCTCTGATTCCCCATATCTGATTCCCCGCCTCTGTTTCCCCGCATCTGATTCCCCGCCTCTGTTTCCCTATATCTAATTCCCCACCTCTGATGCCCCAACTCTGATTCCCCGCCTCTGATTCCCCAGCTCTGATTCCCCGCCTCTGATTCCCTGCTTCCGATTCCCCATATCTGATTCCCCGCCTCTGTTTCCCCGCCTCTGATTCCCCGCCTCTGTTTCCCCATATCTGATATCCGCCTCTGATTCCCAACTATGATTCCCCGCCTCTGATTCCCCAGCTCTGATTCCCTGCCTCTGATTCCCCGCGTTCTATTCCCTGCCTCTGATTCCCCGCCTGTGATTCCCCATCACTGATTCACCACCTCTGATTCCCTACCTCTGATTCCCCATATCTAATTCCCCGCCTCTGTTTGCCCGCCTCTGATTCCCCGCCTCTGTTTCCCCATATCTGATTCCCCGCCTCTGAATCCCCAACTCTGATTCCCTGCCTCAGATTACCCAGCTCTGATTCCCCGCCTTTGATTCCCCCCGTCTGATTCCCAGCCTCTGAATCCCCGTGTCTGATTTCCTGCCTCTGATTCCCCGCCTCTGATTCCCCATCTCTGATTCACCGCCTCTGATTCCCCACCTCTGATTCCCCATCTCTGATTCCGCACATCCAATTCCCTGCCTCTGATTCCCCAACTCTGATTCCCCACCTCTGATTCCCCAGCTCTGATTCCCCGCCTCAGATTCCCCGCGTCTGATTCCTGCCTCTGATTCCCCGCCTCTGATTCCCTGCCTCTGATTCCCCATATCTGATTCCCCGCCTCTGATTCCCCAAATCTGATTCCCCACTTCTGATTCCCCAGCTCTGAATCCCCGCCTCTGATTCCCCGCATCTGATTCCCTGCCTCTGATTCCCCGCCTCTGATTCCCCATCTGTGATTCACAACCTCTGATGCCCCACCTCTGATTCCCCATATATGATTCCCCGCCTCTGTTTCCCCGCCTCTGATTCCCCGCCTCTGATTCCCCATATCTGATTCCCCACCTCTGATTGCCCACCTCTGATTCCCCGCGTCTGATACCCTGCCTCTGATTTCCCGCCTCTGATTCCCCATCTCTGATTCACCACCTCTGATTCCCGGCCTCTGATTCCCCATCTCTGATTCCGCACATCCGATTCCCTGCCTATGATTCCCCACCTCTGATTCCCCGCCTCTGATTCCCCATATCTGATTCCCTGCCTCTGTTTCCCCGCCTCTGATTCCCTACCTCTGTTTCCCCATATCTGATTCCCCGCCTCTGATTCCCCAACTCTAATACCCCGCCTCTGATTCCCCAGCTCTGATTCCCCGCCTCTGATTCCCCGCATCTGATTCTCTGCCTCTGATTCCCCGCCTCTGATTCCAGGCCTCTGATTCCCAGCATCTGATTCCGGCCTCTGATTCCCGTCCTCTGATTCCCTGCTTCTGATTCTGTTTCCCTGCCTCTGATTCCCCATCTCTGATTCCGCACATCTGATTCCCTGCCTCTGATTCCCCACCTCTGATTCCCCATATCTGATTCCCCGCCTCTGTTTCCCCGCCTCTGATTCCCCGCCTCTGTTTCCCAATATCTAAGTCCCCACCTCTGATTCCCCAAATCTGATTCCCCACCTCTGATTCCCCAGCTCTGATTCCCCGCCTCTGATTCCCCGCATCTGATTCCCTGCATCTGATTCCAAGCCTCTGATTCCCTGCCTCTGATTCCCAACCTCTGATTCCCCACCTCTGATTCCCCATATCTGATTCCCCGACTCTGTTTCCCCGCCTCGGATTCCCCGCCTCAGTTTCCCCATATCTGATTCCCGGCCTCTGATTCCCCGCCTCTGATTCCCCGCCTCTGATTCCCTGCCTCTGATTCCCCATCTCCGATTCCGCACATCTGATTCCCTTCCTCTGATTTCCCGCCTCTGATTCCCCGACTCTGATTCCCTGCCTCTGATTCCCAACCTCTGATTCCCCACCTCTGATTCCCCATATCTGATTCCCCGCCTCTGTTTCCCCGCCTCTGATTCCCCGCCTCTGATTCCCAAGTCTGATTCCCCGCCTCTGATTCCCCAGCTCTGATTCCCCGTGTTTGATTCCCTGCCTCTGATTCCCTGCCCTGATTCCCCATCTCTGTTTCACCGCCTTTGATTCGCCACCTCTGATTCCACATATCTGATTCCCCGCCTCTGTTTCCCCGACTCTGATTCCCTTCCTCTGATTCCGAACCTCTGATTCCACACCTCTGATTCCCCATATCTGATTCCCCGCCTCCATTTCCCCATATCTGATTCCCCGCCTCTGATTCCCCAACTCTGATTCCCCGCCTCTGATTCCCCAGCTCTGATTCCCCGACTCTGATTCCCGGCGTCCGATTCCCTGCCTCTGATTCCCCGCCTCTGATTCCCCATCTCTGATTCCCCGCCTCTGATTCCCCGTGTCTGATTCCCTGCCTCTGATTCCCCGCCTCTGATTCCCCGCCTCTGATTCCCTGCCACTGATTCCCTGCCCCTGATTCCCCACCACTGATTCCCCATATCTGATTCCCCGCCTCTGTTTCCCCGCCTCTGATTCCCCGCCTCTGATTCCCCATATCTGATTCCCTGCCTCTGATTCCCCAACTCTGATTCCCCGCCTCTGATTCCCCAGCTCTGAATCCCCGCCTCTGATTCCCCGTGTCTGATTCCCTGCCTCTGATTCCCCATCTCTGATTCCCCGCCTCTGATTCCCCGTGTCTGATTCCCTGCCTCTGATTCCCCGCCTCTGATTCCCCACCTCTGATTCCCTGCCACTGATTCCCTGCCCCTGATTCGCCACCTCTGATTCCACATATCTGATTCCCCGCCTCTGTTTCCCCGACTCTGATTCCCTTCCTCTGATTCCGAACCTCTGATTCCACACCTCTGATTCCCCATATCTGATTCCCCGCCTCCATTTCCCCATATCTGATTCCCCGCCTCTGATTCCCCAACTCTGATTCCCCGCCTCTGATTCCACAGCTCTGATTCCCCGACTCTGATTCCCGGCGTCCGATTCCCTGCCTCTGATTCCCCGCCTCTGATTCCCCATCTCTGATTCCCCGCCTCTGATTCCCCGTGTCTGATTCCCTGCCTCTGATTCCCCGCCTCTGATTCCCCGCCTCTGATTCCCTGCCACTGATTCCCTGCCCCTGATTCCCCACCACTGATTCCCCATATCTGATTCCCCGCCTCTGTTTCCCCAACTCTGATTCCCCGCCTCTGATTCCCCATATCTGATTCCCTGCCTCTGATTCCCCAACTCTGATTCCCCGCCTCTGATTCCCCAGCTCTGAATCCCCGCCTCTGATTCCCCGTGTCTGATTCCCTGCCTCTGATTCCCCACCTCTGATTCCCTATATTTGATTCCCCGCCTCTGTTTCCCCGCCTCTGATTCCCCGCCTCTGATTCCCCATATCTGATTCCCCGCCTCTGATTGCCCACCTCTGATTCCCCGCCTCTGATTCGCCAGCTCTGATTCCCCGCCTCTGATTCCCCGCATCTGATTCCCTGCCTCTGATTCCCCGCCTCTGATTCCCCATCTCTGATTCACCGCCTTTGATTCGCCACCTCTGATTCCCCATATCTGATTCCCCACCTCTGTTTCCCGGCCTCTGATTCCCCGCCTCTGATTCTCCATATCTCATTCCCCGCCTCTGAATCCCCATCTCTGATTCCCGGACTCTGATTCCCCACCTCTGATTCCCGGCCTCTTATTCCCAGCATCTGATACCCGGCCTTTGATTCCCGGCCTCTGATTCCCCGCTTCTGATTCTGATTCCCTGCCTCTGATTCCCCATCTCTGATTCCGCACATCTGATTCCCTGCCTCTGATTCCCCACCTCTGATTCCCCATATCTGATTCCTCGCCTCTGTTTCCCCGCCTCTGATTCCCCACCTCTGTTTCCCTATATCTAATTCCCCACCTCTGATGCCCCAACTCTGATTCCCCGCCTCTGACTCCCCAGCTCTGATTCCCCGCCTCTGATTCCCCGCATCCGATTCCCCATATCTGATTCCCCGCCTCTGTTTCCCCGCCTCTGATTCCCCGCCTCTGTTTCCCCATATCTGATTCCCCGCCTCTGATTCCCAACTATGATTCCCCGCCTCTGATTCCCCAGCTCTGATTCCCT
The DNA here is from genome assembly GCF_036971445.1 of Narcine bancroftii. NCBI lineage: Eukaryota > Metazoa > Chordata > Chondrichthyes > Torpediniformes > Narcinidae > Narcine > Narcine bancroftii. The sequence continues at coordinate 567,065 of NW_027211886.1, forward strand.
GCGTCTGATTCCCTGCGTTCTATTCCCTGCCTCTGATTCCCCACCTGTGATTCCCCATCACTGATTCACCACCTCTGATTCCCCACCTCTGATTCCCCATATCTAATTCCCCGCCTCTGTTTGCCCGCCTCTGATTCCCCGCCTCTGTTTCCCCATATCTGATTCCCCGTCTCTGAATCCCCAACTCTGATTCCCTGCCTCTGATTCCCCAGCTCTGATTCCCCGCCTTTGATTCCCCCCGTCTGATTCCCAGCCTCTGAATCCCCGTGTCTGATTTCCTGCCTCTGATTCCCCGCCTCTGATTCCCCATCTCTGATTCCTCTGATTCCCCACATCTGATTCCCCATCTCTGATTCCGCACATCCGATTCCCTGCCTCTGATTCCCCAACTCTGATTCCCCACCTCTGATTCCCCAGCTCTGATTCCCCGCCTCAGATTCCCCGCGTCTGATTCCCTGCCTCTGATTCCCCGCCTCTGATTCCCCATCTCTGATTCCCCACCTCTGATTCCCCGTGTCTGATTCCCTGCCTCTGATTCCCCGCCTCCGAATCCCAGCCTCTGATTCCCCATATCTGATTCCCCGCCTGTGATTCCCTGCCTCTGATTCCCCAGCTCTGATTCCCCGCCTTTGATTCCCCCCGTCTAATTCCCAGCCTCTGAATCCCCGTGTCTGATTTCCTGCCTCTGATTCCCCGCCTCTGATTCCCCATCTCTGATTCACCGCCTCTGATTCCCCATCTCTGATTCCCCACCTCTGATTCCCCATCTCTGATTCCCCATCTCTGATTCCACGCCTCTGATTCCCCATCTCTGATTCACCGCCTCTGATTCCCCATCTCTGATTCACCGCCTCTGATTCCCCATCTCTGATTCCCCATCTCTGATTCCACGCCTCTGATTCCCCATATCTGATTCCCTGCCACTGATTCCCCGCCTCTGATTCCCCATCTCTGATTCACCACCTCTGATTCCCGGCCTCTGATTGCCCACCTCTGATTCCCCGCCTCTGATTCGCCAGCTATGATTCCCCCCCTCTGATTCCCCGCGTCTGATTCCCCGCCTCTGATTCCCCAACTCTAATACCCCGCCTCTGATTCCCCAGCTCTGATTCCCCTCCTCTGATTCCCCGCATCTGATTCCCTGCCTCTGATTCCCCGCCTCTGATTCCAGGCCTCTGATTCCCAACCTCTGATTCCCCACCTCTGATTCCCCATATCTGATTCCCCGCCTCTGTTTCACCGCCTCTGATTCCCCGACTCAGTTTCCCCATATCTGATTCCCCGCCTCTGATTCCCCAACTCTGATTCCCCGCCTGTGATTCCCCAGCTCTAATTCCCCGCCTCTGATTCCCCATATCTGATTCCCATCCTCTGATTGCCCACCTCTGATTCCCCGCCTCTGATTTGCCAGCTCTGATTCCCCGCCTCTGATTCCCCGCATCTGATTCCCTGCCTCTGATTCCCCGCCTCTGATTCCCCATCTCTGATTCCCCGCCTGTGATTCCCCAGCTCTGATTCCCAGCCTCTGATTCCCCGTGTTTGATCCCCTGCCTCTGATTACCTTCCTCTGATTCCCGGCCTCTGATACCCCGCTTCTGATTCTGATTCCCTGCCTCTGATTCCCCATCTCTGATTCACCACATCTAATTCCCTGCCTCTGATTCCACGCCCCTGATTCCCCATCTCTGTTTCACCGCCTTTGATTCGCCACCTCTGATTCCCCATATCTGTTTCCCCGCCTCTGTTTCCCCGCCTCTGATTCCCTGCCTCTGATTCCCAACCTCTGATTCCACACCTCTGATTCCCCATATCTGATTCCCCGCCTCTATTTCCCCATATCTGATTCCCCGCCTCTGATTCCCCAACTCTGATTCCCCGCCTCTGATTCCCCAGCTCTGATTCCCCGCCTCTGATTCCCGGCGTCCGATTCCCTGCCTCTGATTCCCCGCCTCTGATTCCCCATCTCTGATTCTCCATATCTGATTCCCCGCCTCTGAATCCCCATCTCTGATTCCCGGACTCTGATTCCACTCCTCTGATTCCCGGCCTCTTATTCCCAGCATCTGATTCCCGGCCTCTGATTCCGGCCTCTGATTCCCCGCTTCTGATTCTGATTCCCTGCCTCTGATTCCCCATCTCTGATTCCGCACATCTGATTCCCTGCCTCTGATTCCCCACCTCTGATTCCCCATATCTGATTCCCCGCCTCTGTTTCCCCGCCTCTGATTCCCCGCCTCTGTTTCCCTATATCTAATTCCCCACCTCTGATGCCCCAACTCTGATTCCCCGCCTCTGATTCCCCAGCTCTGATTCCCCGCCTCTGATTCCCTGCATCCGATTCCCCATATCTGATTCCCCGCCTCTGTTTCCCCGCCTCTGATTCCCCACCTCTGTTTCCCCATATCTGATTCCCGCCTCTGATTCCCAACTATGATTCCCCGCCTCGTATTCCCCAGCTCTGATTCCCTGCCTCTGATTCCCCGCGTTCTATTCCCTGCCTCTGATTCCCCGCCTGTGATTCCCCATCTCTGATTCACCACCTCTGATTCCCTACCTCTGATTCCCCATCTCTGATTCCGCACATCCAATTCCCTGCCTCTGATTCCCCAACTCTGATTCCCCACCTCTGATTCCCCAGCTCTGATTCCCCGCCTCAGATTCCCCGCGTCTGATTCCCTGCCTCTGATTCCCCGCCTCTGATTCCCTGCCTCTGATTCCCCATATCTGATTCCCCGCCTCTGATTCCCCAACTCTGATTCCCCGCTTCTGATTCCCCAGCTCTGAATCCCCGCCTCTGATTCCCCGCATCTGATTCCCTGCCTCTGATTCCCCGCCTCTGATTCCCCATCTGTGATTAACAACCTCTGATGCCCCACCTCTGATTCCCCATATCTGATTCCCCGCCTCTGTTTCCCCGCCTCTGATTCCCCGCCTCTGATTCCCCATATCTGATTCCCCGCCTCTGATTGCCCACCTCTGATTCCCCGCGTCTGATACCCTGCCTCTGATTCCCTGCCTCTGATTCCCCATCTCTGATTCACCACCTCTGATTCCAGGCCTCTGATTCCCCATCTCTGATTCCGCACATCCGATTCCCTGCCTATGATTCCCCACCTCTGATTCCCCGCCTCTGATTCCCCATATCTGATTCCCTGCCTCTGTTTCCCCGCCTCTGATTCCCTACCTCTGTTTCCCCATATCTGATTCCCCGCCTCTGATTCCCCAACTCTAATACCCCGCCTCTGATTCCCCAGCTCTGATTCCCCGCCTCTGATTCCCCGCATCTGATTCCCTGCCTCTGATTCCCCGCCTCTGATTCCAGGCCTCTGATTCCCAGCATCTGATTCCGGCCTCTGATTTCCGGCCTCTGATTCCCTGCTTCTGATTCTGTTTCCCTGCCTCTGATTCCCCATCTCTGATTCCGCACATCTGATTCCCTGCCTCTGATTCCCCACCTCTGATTCCCCATATCTGATTCCCCGCCTCTGTTTCCCCGCCTCTGATTCCCCACCTCTGTTTCCCAATATCTAAGTCCCCACCTCTGATTCCCCAAATCTGATTCCCCACCTCTGATTCCCCAGCTCTGATTCCCCGCCTCTGATTCCCCGCATCTGATTCCCTGCATCTGATTCCAAGCCTCTGATTCCCTGCCTCTGATTCCCAACCTCTGATTCCCCACCTCTGATTCCCCATATCTGATTCCCCGACTCTGTTTCCCCGCCTCGGATTCCCCGCCTCAGTTTCCCCATATCTGATTCCCGGCCTCTGATTCCCCGCCTCTGATTCCCCGCCTCTGATTCCCTGCCTCTGATTCCCAACCTCTGATTCCCCACCTCTGATTCACCATATCTGATTCCCCGCCTCTGTTTCCCCGCCTCTGATTCCCCGCCTCTGATTCCCAACTCTGATTCCCCGCCTCTGATTCCCCAGCTCTGATTCCCCGTGTTTGATTCCCTGCCTCTGATTCCCTGCCCTGATACCCCATCTCTGTTTCACCGCCTTTGATTCGCCACCTCTGATTCCACATATCTGATTCCCCGCCTCTGTTTCCCCGACTCTGATTCCCTTCCTCTGATTCCCAACCTCTGATTCCACACCTCTGATTCCCCATATCTGATTCCCCGCCTCCATTTCCCCATATCTGATTCCCCGCCTCTGATTCCCCAACTCTGATTCCCCGCCTCTGATTCCCCAGCTCTGATTCCCCGACTCTGAATCCCGGCGTCCGATTCCCTGCCTCTGATTCCCCGCCTCTGATTCCCCATCTCTGATTCCCCGCCTCTGATTCCCCATATCTGATTCCCCGCCTCTGTTTCCCCGCCTCGGATTCCCCGCCTCAGTTTCCCCATATCTGATTCCCGGCCTCTGATTCTCCGCCTCAGATTCCCCGCCTCTGATTACCTGCCTCTGATTCCCCATCTCCGATTCCGCACATCTGATTCCCTTCCTCTGATTCCCCGCCTCTGATTCCCCGCCTCTGATTCCCTGCCTCTGATTCCCAACCTCTGATTCCCCACCTCTGATTCCCCATATCTGATTCCCCGCCTCTGTTTCCCCGCCTCTGATTCCCCGCCTCTGATTCCCAACTCTGATTCCCCGCCTCTGATTCCCCAGCTCTAATTCCCCGTGTTTGATTCCCTGCCTCTGATTTCCTGCCCTGATTCCCCATCTCTGTTTCACCGCCTTTGATTCGCCACCTCTGATTCCACATATCTGATTCCCCGCCTCTGTTTCCACGACTCTGATTCCCTTCCTCTGATTCCCAACCTCTGATTCCACACCTCTGATTCCCCATATCTGATTCCCCGCCTCTATTTCCCCATATCTGAATCCCCGCCTCTGATTCCCCAACTCTGATTCCCCGCCTCTGATTCCCCAGCTCTGATTCCCCGACTCTGATTCCCGGCGTCCAATTCCCTGCCTCTGATTCCCCGCCTCTGATTCCCCATCTCTGATTCCCCGCCTCTGATTCCCCGTGTCTGATTCCCTGCCTCTGATTCCCCGCCTCTGATTCCCCGCCTCTGATTCCCTGCCACTGATTCCCTGCCCCTGATTCCCCACCTCTGATTCTCCATATCTGATTCCCCGCCTCTGTTTCCCCGCCTCTGATTCCCCGCCTCTGATTCCCCATATCTGATTCCCTGCCTCTGATTCCCAAACTCTGATTCCCCGCCTCTGATTCCCCAGCTCTGAATCCCCGCCTCTGATTCCCCGTGTCTGATTCCCTGCCTCTGATTCCCCGCCTTGATTCCCCATCTCTGATTCACAACCTCTGATTCCCCACCTCTGATTCCCTATATTTGATTTCCCGCCTCTGTTTCCCCGCCTCTGATTCCCCGCCTCTGATTCCCCATATATGATTCCCCGCCTCTGATTGCCCACCTCTGATTCCCCGCCTCTGATTCGCCAGCTCTGATTCCCCGCCTCTGATTCCCCGCATCTGATTCCCTGCCTCTGATTCCCCACCTCTGATTCCCCATCTCTGATTCACCGCCTTTGATCCGCCACCTCTGATTCCCCATATCTGATTCCCCACCTCTGTTTCCCGGCCTCTGATTCCCCGCCTCTGATTCTCCATATCTCATTCCCCGCCTCTGAATCCCCATCTCTGATTCCCGGACTCTGATTCCCCACCTCTGATTCCCGGCCTCTTATTCCCAGCATCTGATTCCCGGCCTCTGATTCCCGGCCTCTGATTCCCCGCTTCTGATTCTGATTCCCTGCCTCTGATTCCCCATCTCTGATTCCGCACATCTGATTCCCTGCCTCTGATTCCCCGCCTCTGATTCCCCACATCTGATTCCCTGCCTCTGATTCCCCGCCTCTGATTCCAGGCCTCTGATTCCCAGCATCTGATTCCGGCCTCTGATTCCCGGCCTCTGATTCCCTGCTTCTGATTCTGATTCCCTGCCTCTGATTCCCCATCTCTGATTCCGCACATCTGATTCCTTGCCTCTGATTCCCCACCTCTGATTCCCCATATCTGATTCCCCGCCTGGGTTTCCCCGCCTCTGATTCCCCGCCTCTGTTTCCCAATATCTAAGTCCCCGCCTCTGATTCCCCAAATCTGATTCCCCACCTCTGATTCCCCAGCTCTGATTCCCCGCCTCTGATTCCCCGCATCTGATTCCCTGCATCTGTATCCAAGCCTCTGATTCCCTGCCTCTGATTCCCAACCTCTGATTCCCCACCTCTGATTCCCCATATCTGATTCCCCGCCTCTGTTTCCCCGCCTCGGATTCCCCGCCTCTGTTTCCCCATATCTGATTCCCGGCCTCTGATTCCCCGCCTCTGATTCCCCGCCTCTGATTCCCTGCCTCTGATTCCCCATCTCCGATTCCGCACATCTGATTCCCTTCCTCTGATTCCCCGCCTCTGATTCCCCGCCTCTGATTCCCTGCCTCTGATTCCCAACCTCGGATTCCCCACCTCTGATTCCCCATATCTGATTCCCCGCCTTTGTTTCCCCGACTCTGATTCCCCGCCTCTGATTCCCAACTCTGATTCCCCGCCTCTGATTCCCCAGCTCTGATTCCCCGTGTTTGATTCCCTGCCACTGATTCCCTGCCCCTGATTCCCCACCTCTGATTCTCCATATCTGATTCCCCGCCTCTGTTTCCCCGCCTCTGATTCCCCGCCTCTGATTCCCCATATCTGATTCCCTGCCTCTGATTCCCAAACTCTGATTCCCCGCCTCTGATTCCCCAGCTCTGAATCCCCGCCTCTGATTCCCCGTGTCTGATTCCCTGCCTCTGATTCCCCGCCTTGATTCCCCATCTCTGATTCACAACCTCTGATTCCCCACCTCTGATTCCCTATATTTGATTCCCCGCCTCTGTTTCCCCGCCTCTGATTCCCCGCCTCTGATTCCAGGCCTCTGATTCCCATCATCTGATTCCGGCCTCTGATTCCCGGCCTCTGATTCCCTGCTTCTGATTCTGATTCCCTGCCTCTGATTCCCCATCTCTGATTCCGCACATCTGATTCCCTGCCTCTGATTCCCCACCTCTGATTCCCCATATCTGATTCCCCGCCTCTGTTTCCCCGCCTCTGATTCCCCGCCTCTGTTTCCCAATATCTAAGTCCCCACCTCTGATTCCCCAAATCTGATTCCCCACCTCTGATTCCCCAGCTCTGATTCCCCGCCTCTGATGCCCCGCATCTGATTCCCTGCATCTGATTCCAAGCCTCTGATTTCCTGCCTCTGATTCCCAACCTCTGATTCCCCACCTCTGATTCCCCATATCTGATTCCCCGCCTCTGTTTCCCCGCCTCGGATTCCCCGCCTCAGTTTCCCCATATCTGATTCCCGGCCTCTGATTCTCCGCCTCAGATTCCCCGCCTCTGATTACCTGCCTCTGATTCCCCATCTCCGATTCCGCACATCTGATTCCCTTCCTCTGATTCCCCGCCTCTGATTCCCCGCCTCTGATTCCCTGCCTCTGATTCCCAACCTCTGATTCCCCACCTCTGATTCCCCATATCTGATTCCCCGCCTCTGTTTCCCCGCCTCTGATTCCCCGCCTCTGATTCCCAACTCTGATTCCCCGCCTCTGATTCCCCAGCTCTAATTCCCCGTGTTTGATTCCCTGCCTCTGATTCCCTGCCCTGATTCCCCATCTCTGTTTCACCGCCTTTGATTCGCCACCTCTGATTCCACATATCTGATTCCCCGCCTCTGTTTCCACGACTCTGATTCCCTTCCTCTGATTCCCAACCTCTGATTCCACACCTCTGATTCCCCATATCTGATTCCCCGCCTCTATTTCCCCATATCTGAATCCCCGCCTCTGATTCCCCAACTCTGATTCCCCGCCTCTGATTCCCCAGCTCTGATTCCCCGACTCTGATTCCCGGCGTCCAATTCCCTGCCTCTGATTCCCCGCCTCTGATTCCCCATCTCTGATTCCCCGCCTCTGATTCCCCGTGTCTGATTCCCTGCCTCTGATTCCCCGCCTCTGATTCCCCGCCTCTGATTCCCTGCCACTGATTCCCTGCCCCTGATTCCCCACCTCTGATTCTCCATATCTGATTCCCCGCCTCTGTTTCCCCGCCTCTGATTCCCCGCCTCTGATTCCCCATATCTGATTCCCTGCCTCTGATTCCCAAACTCTGATTCCCCGCCTCTGATTCCCCAGCTCTGAATCCCCGCCTCTGATTCCCCGTGTCTGATTCCCTGCCTCTGATTCCCCGCCTTGATTCCCCATCTCTGATTCACAACCTCTGATTCCCCACCTCTGATTCCCTATATTTGATTTCCCGCCTCTGTTTCCCCGCCTCTGATTCCCCGCCTCTGATTCCCCATATATGATTCCCCGCCTCTGATTGCCCACCTCTGATTCCCCGCCTCTGATTCGCCAGCTCTGATTCCCCGCCTCTGATTCCCCGCATCTGATTCCCTGCCTCTGATTCCCCACCTCTGATTCCCCATCTCTGATTCACCGCCTTTGATCCGCCACCTCTGATTCCCCATATCTGATTCCCCACCTCTGTTTCCCGGCCTCTGATTCCCCGCCTCTGATTCTCCATATCTCATTCCCCGCCTCTGAATCCCCATCTCTGATTCCCGGACTCTGATTCCCCACCTCTGATTCCCGGCCTCTTATTCCCAGCATCTGATTCCCGGCCTCTGATTCCCGGCCTCTGATTCCCCGCTTCTGATTCTGATTCCCTGCCTCTGATTCCCCATCTCTGATTCCGCACATCTGATTCCCTGCCTCTGATTCCCCACCTCTGATTCCCCATATCTGATTCCCCGCCTCTGTTTCCCCGCCTCTGATTCCCCGCCTCTGTTTCCCTATATCTAATTCCCCACCTCTGATGCCCCAACTCTGATTCCCCGCCTCTGATTCCCCAGCTCTGATTCCCCGCCTCTGATTCCCCGCATCCGATTCCCCATATCTGATTCCCCGCCTCTGTTTCCCCGCCTCTGATTCCCCGCCTCTGTTTCCCCATATCTGATTCCCCGCCTCTGATTCCCAACTATGATTCCCCGCCTCTGATTCCCCAGCTCTGATTCCCTGCGTCTGATTCCCTGCGTTCTATTCCCTGCCTCTGATTCCCCGCCTGTGATTCCCCATCACTGATTCACCAACTCTGATTCCCCACCTCTGATTCCCCATATCTAATTCTCCGCCTCTGTTTGCCCGCCTCTGATTCCCCGCCTCTGTTTCCACATATCTGATTCCCCGTCTCTGAATCCCCAACTCTGATTCCCTGCCTCTGATTCCCCAGCTCTGATTCCCCGCCTTTGATTCCCCCCGTCTGATTCCCAGCCTCTGAATCCCCGTGTCTGATTTCCTGCCTCTGATTCCCCGCCTCTGATTCCCCATCTCTGATTCACCGCCTCTGATTCCCCATCTCTGATTCCCCACCTCTGATTCCCCATATCTGATTCCCTGCCTCTGTTTCCCCGCCTCTGATTCCCCACCTCTGTTTCCCCATATCTGATTCACCGCCTCTGATTCCCCAACTCTAATACCCCACCTCTGATTCCCCAGCTCTGATTCCCCGCCTCTGATTCCCCACATCTGATTCCCTGCCTCTGATTCCCCGCCTCTGATTCCAGGCCTCTGATTCCCAGCATCTGATTCCGGCCTCTGATTCCCGGCCTCTGATTCCCTGCTTCTGATTCTGATTTCCTGCCTCTGATTCCCCATCTCTGATTCCGCACATCTGATTCCTTGCCTCTGATTCCCCACCTCTGATTCCCCATATCTGATTCCCCGCCTGGGTTTCCCCGCCTCTGATTCCCCGCCTCTGTTTCCCAATATCTAAGTCCCCGCCTCTGATTCCCCAAATCTGATTCCCCACCTCTGATTCCCCAGCTCTGATTCCCCGCCTCTGATTCCCCGCATCTGATTCCCTGCATCTGATTCCAAGCCTCTGATTCCCTGCCTCTGATTCCCAACCTCTGATTCCCCACCTCTGATTCCCCATATCTGATTCCCCGCCTCTGTTTCCCCGCCTCGGATTCCCCGCCTCTGTTTCCCCATATCTGATTCCCGGCCTCTGATTCCCCGCCTCTGATTCCCCGCCTCTGATTCCCTGCCTCTGATTCCCCATCTCCGATTCCGCACATCTGATTCCCTTCCTCTGATTCCCCGCCTCTGATTCCCCGCCTCTGATTCCCTGCCTCTGATTCCCAACCTCGGATTCCCCACCTCTGATTCCCCATATCTGTTTCCCCGCCTTTGTTTCCCCGACTCTGACTCCCCGCCTCTGATTCCCAACTCTGATTCCCCGCCTCTGATTCCCCAGCTCTGATTCCCCGTGTTTGATTCCCTGCCTCTGATTCCCTGCCCTGATTCCCCATCTCTGTTTCACCGCCTTTGATTCGCCACCTCTGATTCCCCATATCTGATTCCCCGCCTCTGTTTCCCCGACTCTGATTCCCTGCCTCTGATTCCCAACCTCTGATTCCACACCTCTGATTCCCCATATCTGATTCCCCGCCTCTATTTCCCCATATCTGATTCCCCGCCTCTGATTCCCCAACTCTGATTCCCCGCCTCTGATTCCCCAGCTCTGATTCCCCGACTCTGATTCCCGGAGTCCGATTCCCTGCCTCTGATTCCCCGCCTCTGATTCCCCATCTCTGATTCCCCGCCTCCGATTCCCCGTGTCTGATTCCCTGCCTCTGATTCCCCGCCTCTGATTCTCCATATCTCATTCCCCGCCTCTGAATCCCCATCTCTGATTCCCGGACTCTGATTCCCCACCTCTGATTCCCGGCCTCTTATTCCCTGCATCTGATTCCCGGCCTCTGATTCCCGGCCTCTGATTCCCCGCTTCTGATTCTGATTCCCTGCCTCTGATTCCCCATCTCTGATTCCGCACATCTGATTCCCTGCCTCTGATTCCCCACCTCTGATTCCCCATATCTGATTCCCCGCCTCTGTTTCCCCGCCTCTGATTCCCCGCCTCTGTTTCCCTATATCTAATTCCCCACCTCTGATGCCCCAACTCTGATTCCCCGCCTCTGATTCCCCAGCTCTGATTCCCCGCCTCTGATTCCCCGCATCCGATTCCCCATATCTGATTCCCCGCCTCTGTTTCCCCGCCTCTGATTCCCCGCCTCTGTTTCCCCATATCTGATTCCCCGCCTCTGATTCCCAACTATGATTCCCCGCCTCTGATTCCCCAGCTCTGATTCCCTGCGTCTGATTCCCTGCGTTCTATTCCCTGACTCTGATTCCCCGCCTGTGATTCCCCATCACTGATTCACCAACTCTGATTCCCCACCTCTGATTCCCCATATCTAATTCTCCGCCTCTGTTTGCCCGCCTCTGATTCCCCGCCTCTGTTTCCCCATATCTGATTCCCCGTCTCTGAATCCCCAACTCTGATTCCCTGCCTCTGATTCCCCAGCTCTGATTCCCCGCCTTTGATTCCCCCCGTCTGATTCCCAGCCTCTGAATCCCCGTGTCTGATTTCCTGCCTCTGATTCCCCGCCTCTGATTCCCCATCTCTGATTCACCGCCTCTGATTCCCCATCTCTGATTCCCCACCTCTGATTCCCCATATCTGATTCCCTGCCTCTGTTTCCCCGCCTCTGATTCCCCACATCTGTTTCCCCATATCTGATTCACCGCCTCTGATTCCCCAACTCTAATACCCCACCTCTGATTCCCCAGCTCTGATTCCCCGCCTCTGATTCCCCACATCTGATTCCCTGCCTCTGATTCCCCGCCTCTGATTCCAGGCCTCTGATTCCCAGCATCTGATTCCGGCCTCTGATTCCCGGCCTCTGATTCCCTGCTTCTGATTCTGATTCCCTGCCTCTGATTCCCCATCTCTGATTCCGCACATCTGATTCCTTGCCTCTGATTCCCCACCTCTGATTCCCCATATCTGATTCCCCGCCTGGGTTTCCCCGCCTCTGATTCCCCGCCTCTGTTTCCCAATATCTAAGTCCCCGCCTCTGATTCCCCAAATCTGATTCCCCACCTCTGATTCCCCAGCTCTGATTCCCCGCCTCTGATTCCCCGCATCTGATTCCCTGCATCTGATTCCAAGCCTCTGATTCCCTGCCTCTGATTCCCAACCTCTGATTCCCCACCTCTGATTCCCCATATCTGATTCCCCGCCTCTGTTTCCCCGCCTCGGATTCCCCGCCTCTGTTTCCCCATATCTGATTCCCGGCCTCTGATTCCCCGCCTCTGATTCCCCGCCTCTGATTCCCTGCCTCTGATTCCCCATCTCCGATTCCGCACATCTGATTCCCTTCCTCTGATTCCCCGCCTCTGATTCCCCGCCTCTGATTCCCTGCCTCTGATTCCCAACCTCGGATTCCCCACCTCTGATTCCCCATATCTGATTCCCCGCCTTTGTTTCCCCGACTCTGATTCCCCGCCTCTGATTCCCAACTCTGATTCCCCGCCTCTGATTCCCCAGCTCTGATTCCCCGTGTTTGATTCCCTGCCTCTGATTCCCTGCCCTGATTCCCCATCTCTGTTTCACCGCCTTTGATTCGCCACCTCTGATTCCCCATATCTGATTCCCCGCCTCTGTTTCCCCGACTCTGATTCCCTGCCTCTGATTCCCAACCTCTGATTCCACACCTCTGATTCCCCATATCTGATTCCCCTCCTCTATTTCCCCATATCTGATTCCCCGCCTCTGATTCCCCAACTCTGATTCCCCGCCTCTGATTCCCCAGCTCTGATTCCCCGACTCTGATTCCCGGAGTCCGATTCCCTGCCTCTGATTCCCCGCCTCTGATTCCCCATCTCTGATTCCCCGCCTCCGATTCCCCGTGTCTGATTCCCTGCCTCTGATTCCCCGCCTCTGATTCCCCGCCTCTGATTCCCTGCCACTGATTCCCTGCCCCTGATTCCCCAATTCTGATTTCCCATATCTGATTCCCCGCCTCTGTTTCCCCGCCTCTGATTCCCCGCCTCTGATTCCCCATATCTGATTCCCTGCCTCTGATTCCCCAACTCTGATTCACCGCCTCTGATTCCCCAGCTCTGAATCCCCGCCTCTGATTCCACGCATCTGATTCCCTGCCTCTGATTCCCCGCCTTGATTCCCCATCTCTGATTCACAACCTCTGATTCCCCACCTCTGATTCCCTATATTTGATTCCCCGCCTCTGTTTCCCCGCCTCTGATTCGCAACCTCTAATTCCCCACCTCTGATTCCCCATATCTGATTCCCCGCCTCTGTTACCCTGCCTCTGATTCCCGGCCTCTGTTTCCCCATATCTGATTCCCCTCCTCTGATTCCCCAACTCTGATTCCCCGCCTCTGATTCCCCAGCTCTGATTCCCCGCCTTTTATTCTCGGCCTCTGATTCCCTGCCACTGATTCCCCGCCCCTGATTCCCCACCTCTGATTCCCCATATCTGATTCCCCGCCTCTGTTTCCCCAGCTCTGATTCCCCACCTCTGATTCCCCAGCTCTGATTCCCTGCCACTGATTCCCTGCCCCTGATTCCCCACCTCTGATTTCCCATATCTGATTCCCCGCCTCTGTTTCCCCAGCTCTGATTCCCTGCCTCTGATTCCCTGCCCTGATTCCCCATCTCTGTTTCACCGCCTTTGATTCGCCACCTCTGATTCCCCATATCTGATTCCCCGCCTCTGTTTCCCCGCCTCTGATTCCCTGCCTCTGATTCCCAACCTCTGATTCCACACCTCTGATTCCCCATATCTGATTCCCCGCCTCTATTTCCCCATATCTGATTCCCCGCCTCTGATTCCCCAACTCTGATTCCCCGCCTCTGATTCCCCAGCTCTGATTCCCCGCCTCTGATTCCCGGCGTCCGATTCCCTGCCTCTGATTCCCCGCCTCTGATTCCCCATCTCTGATTCTCCATATCTGATTCCCCGCCTCTGAATCCCCATCTCTGATTCCCGGACTCTGATTCCCCTCCTCTGATTCCCGGCCTCTTATTCCCAGCATCTGATTCCCGGCCTCTGATTCCCGGCCTCTGATTCCCCGCTTCTGATTCTGATTCCCTGCCTCTGATTCCCCATCTCTGATTCCGCACATCTGATTCCCTGCCTCTGATTCCCCACCTCTGATTCCCCATATCTGATTCCCCGCCTCTGTTTCCCCGCATCTGATTCCCCGCCTCTGTTTCCCTATATCTAATTCCCCACCTCTGATGCCCCAACTCTGATTCCCCGCCTCTGATTCCCCAGCTCTGATTCCCCGCCTCTGATTCCCTGCTTCCGATTCCCCATATCTGATTCCCCGCCTCTGTTTCCCCGCCTCTGATTCCCCGCCTCTGTTTCCCCATATCTGATTCCCGCCTCTGATTCCCAACTATGATTCCCCGCCTCTGATTCCCCAGCTCTGATTCCCTGCCTCTGATTCCCCGCGTTCTATTCCCTGCCTCTGATTCCCCGCCTGTGATTCCCCATCACTGATTCACCACCTCTGATTCCCTACCTCTGATTCCCCATATCTAATTCCCCGCCTCTGTTTGCCCGCCTCTGATTCCCCGCCTCTGTTTCCCCATATCTGATTCCCCGCCTCTGAATCCCCAACTCTGATTCCCTGCCTCAGATTACCCAGCTCTGATTCCCCGCCTTTGATTCCCCCCGTCTGATTCCCAGCCTCTGAATCCCCGTGTCTGATTTCCTGCCTCTGATTCCCCGCCTCTGATTCCCCATCTCTGATTCACCGCCTCTGATTCCCCACCTCTGATTCCCCATCTCTGATTCCGCACATCCAATTCCCTGCCTCTGATTCCCCAACTCTGATTCCCCACCTCTGATTCCCCAGCTCTGATTCCCCACCTCAGATTCCCCGCGTCTGATTCCTGCCTCTGATTCCCCGCCTCTGATTCCCTGCCTCTGATTCCCCATATCTGATTCCCCGCCTCTGATTCCCCAAATCTGATTCCCCACTTCTGATTCCCCAGCTCTGAATCCCCGCCTCTGATTCCCCGCATCTGATTCCCTGCCTCTGATTCCCCGCCTCTGATTCCCCATCTGTGATTCACAACCTCTGATGCCCCACCTCTGATTCCCCATATATGATTCCCCGCCTCTGTTTCCCCGCCTCTGATTCCCCGCCTCTGATTCCCCATACTGATTCCCCACCTCTGATTGCCCACCTCTGATTCCCCGCGTCTGATACCCTGCCTCTGATTTCCCGCCTCTGATTCCCCATCTCTGATTCACCACCTCTGATTCCCGGCCTCTGATTCCCCATCTCTGATTCCGCACATCCGATTCCCTGCCTATGATTCCCCACCTCTGATTCCCCGCCTCTGATTCCCCATATCTGATTCCCTGCCTCTGTTTCCCCGCCTCTGATTCCCTACCTCTGTTTCCCCATATCTGATTCCCCGCCTCTGATTCCCCAACTCTAATACCCCGCCTCTGATTCCCCAGCTCTGATTCCCCGCCTCTGATTCCCCGCATCTGATTCTCTGCCTCTGATTCCCCGCCTCTGATTCCAGGCCTCTGATTCCCAGCATCTGATTCCGGCCTCTGATTCCCGGCCTCTGATTCCCTGCTTCTGATTCTGTTTCCCTGCCTCTGATTCCCCATCTCTGATTCCGCACATCTGATTCCCTGCCTCTGATTCCCCACCTCTGATTCCCCATATCTGATTCCCCGCCTCTGTTTCCCCGCCTCTGATTCCCCGCCTCTGTTTCCCAATATCTAAGTCCCCACCTCTGATTCCCCAAATCTGATTCCCCACCTCTGATTCCCCAGCTCTGATTCCCCGCCTCTGATTCCCCGCATCTGATTCCCTGCATCTGATTCCAAGCCTCTGATTCCCTGCCTCTGATTCCCAACCTCTGATTCCCCACCTCTGATTCCCCATATCTGATTCCCCGACTCTGTTTCCCCGCCTCGGATTCCCCGCCTCAGTTTCCCCATATCTGATTCCCGGCCTCTGATTCCCCGCCTCTGATTCCCCGCCTCTGATTCCCTGCCTCTGATTCCCCATCTCCGATTCCGCACATCTGATTCCCTTCCTCTGATTTCCCGCCTCTGATTCCCCGACTCTGATTCCCTGCCTCTGATTCCCAACCTCTGATTCCCCACCTCTGATTCCCCATATCTGATTCCCCGCCTCTGTTTCCCCGCCTCTGATTCCCCGCCTCTGATTCCCAAGTCTGATTCCCCGCCTCTGATTCCCCAGCTCTGATTCCCCGTGTTTGATTCCCTGCCTCTGATTCCCTGCCCTGATTCCCCATCTCTGTTTCACCGCCTTTGATTCGCCACCTCTGATTCCACATATCTGATTCCCCGCCTCTGTTTCCCCGACTCTGATTCCCTTCCTCTGATTCCGAACCTCTGATTCCACACCTCTGATTCCCCATATCTGATTCCCCGCCTCCATTTCCCCATATCTGATTCCCCGCCTCTGATTCCCCAACTCTGATTCCCCGCCTCTGATTCCCCAGCTCTGATTCCCCGACTCTGATTCCCGGCGTCCGATTCCCTGCCTCTGATTCCCCGCCTCTGATTCCCCATCTCTGATTCCCCGCCTCTGATTCCCCGTGTCTGATTCCCTGCCTCTGATTCCCCGCCTCTGATTCCCCGCCTCTGATTCCCTGCCACTGATTCCCTGCCCCTGATTCCCCACCACTGATTCCCCATATCTGATTCCCCGCCTCTGTTTCCCCGCCTCTGATTCCCCGCCTCTGATTCCCCATATCTGATTCCCTGCCTCTGATTCCCCAACTCTGATTCCCCGCCTCTGATTCCCCAGCTCTGAATCCCCGCCTCTGATTCCCCGTGTCTGATTCCCTGCCTCTGATTCCCCATCTCTGATTCCCCGCCTCTGATTCCCCGTGTCTGATTCCCTGCCTCTGATTCCCCGCCTCTGATTCCCCACCTCTGATTCCCTGCCACTGATTCCCTGCCCCTGATTCGCCACCTCTGATTCCACATATCTGATTCCCCGCCTCTGTTTCCCCGACTCTGATTCCCTTCCTCTGATTCCGAACCTCTGATTCCACACCTCTGATTCCCCATATCTGATTCCCCGCCTCCATTTCCCCATATCTGATTCCCCGCCTCTGATTCCCCAACTCTGATTCCCCGCCTCTGATTCCACAGCTCTGATTCCCCGACTCTGATTCCCGGCGTCCGATTCCCTGCCTCTGATTCCCCGCCTCTGATTCCCCATCTCTGATTCCCCGCCTCTGATTCCCCGTGTCTGATTCCCTGCCTCTGATTCCCCGCCTCTGATTCCCCGCCTCTGATTCCCTGCCACTGATTCCCTGCCCCTGATTCCCCACCACTGATTCCCCATATCTGATTCCCCGCCTCTGTTTCCCCAACTCTGATTCCCCGCCTCTGATTCCCCATATCTGATTCCCTGCCTCTGATTCCCCAACTCTGATTCCCCGCCTCTGATTCCCCAGCTCTGAATCCCCGCCTCTGATTCCCCATGTCTGATTCCCTGCCTCTGATTCCCCACCTCTGATTCCCTATATTTGATTCCCCGCCTCTGTTTCCCCGCCTCTGATTCCCCGCCTCTGATTCCCCATATCTGATTCCCCGCCTCTGATTGCCCACCTCTGATTCCCCGCCTCTGATTCGCCAGCTCTGATTCCCCGCCTCTGATTCCCCGCATCTGATTCCCTGCCTCTGATTCCCCGCCTCTGATTCCCCATCTCTGATTCACCGCCTTTGATTCGCCACCTCTGATTCCCCATATCTGATTCCCCACCTCTGTTTCCCGGCCTCTGATTCCCCGCCTCTGATTCTCCATATCTCATTCCCCGCCTCTGAATCCCCATCTCTGATTCCCGGACTCTGATTCCCCACCTCTGATTCCCGGCCTCTTATTCCCAGCATCTGATTCCCGGCCTTTGATTCCCGGCCTCTGATTCCCCGCTTCTGATTCTGATTCCCTGCCTCTGATTCCCCATCTCTGATTCCGCACATCTGATTCCCTGCCTCTGATTCCCCACCTCTGATTCCCCATATCTGATTCCTCGCCTCTGTTTCCCCGCCTCTGATTCCCCACCTCTGTTTCCCTATATCTAATTCCCCACCTCTGATGCCCCAACTCTGATTCCCCGCCTCTGACTCCCCAGCTCTGATTCCCCGCCTCTGATTCCCCGCATCCGATTCCCCATATCTGATTCCCCGCCTCTGTTTCCCCGCCTCTGATTCCCCGCCTCTGTTTCCCCATATCTGATTCCCCGCCTCTGATTCCCAACTATGATTCCCCGCCTCTGATTCCCCAGCTCTGATTCCCTGCGTCTGATTCCCTGCGTTCTATTCCCTGCCTCTGATTCCCCACCTGTGATTCCCCATCACTGATTCACCACCTCTGATTCCCCACCTCTGATTCCCCATATCTAATTCCCCGCCTCTGTTTGCCCGCCTCTGATTCCCCGCCTCTGTTTCCCCATATCTGATTCCCCGTCTCTGAATCCCCAACTCTGATTCCCTGCCTCTGATTCCCCAGCTCTGATTCCCCGCCTTTGATTCCCCCCGTCTGATTCCCAGCCTCTGAATCCCCGTGTCTGATTTCCTGCCTCTGATTCCCCGCCTCTGATTCCCCATCTCTGATTCCTCTGATTCCCCACATCTGATTCCCCATCTCTGATTCCGCACATCCGATTCCCTGCCTCTGATTCCCCAACTCTGATTCCCCACCTCTGATTCCCCAGCTCTGATTCCCCGCCTCAGATTCCCCGCGTCTGATTCCCTGCCTCTGATTCCCCGCCTCTGATTCCCCATCTCTGATTCCCCACCTCTGATTCCCCGTGTCTGATTCCCTGCCTCTGATTCCCCGCCTCCGAATCCCAGCCTCTGATTCCCCATATCTGATTCCCCGCCTGTGATTCCCTGCCTCTGATTCCCCAGCTCTGATTCCCCGCCTTTGATTCCCCCCGTCTAATTCCCAGCCTCTGAATCCCCGTGTCTGATTTCCTGCCTCTGATTCCCCGCCTCTGATTCCCCATCTCTGATTCACCGCCTCTGATTCCCCATCTCTGATTCCCCACCTCTGATTCCCCATCTCTGATTCCCCATCTCTGATTCCACGCCTCTGATTCCCCATCTCTGATTCACCGCCTCTGATTCCCCATCTCTGATTCACCGCCTCTGATTCCCCATCTCTGATTCCCCATCTCTGATTCCACGCCTCTGATTCCCCATATCTGATTCCCTGCCACTGATTCCCCGCCTCTGATTCCCCATCTCTGATTCACCACCTCTGATTCCCGGCCTCTGATTGCCCACCTCTGATTCCCCGCCTCTGATTCGCCAGCTATGATTCCCCCCCTCTGATTCCCCGCGTCTGATTCCCCGCCTCTGATTCCCCAACTCTAATACCCCGCCTCTGATTCCCCAGCTCTGATTCCCCTCCTCTGATTCCCCGCATCTGATTCCCTGCCTCTGATTCCCCGCCTCTGATTCCAGGCCTCTGATTCCCAACCTCTGATTCCCCACCTCTGATTCCCCATATCTGATTCCCCGCCTCTGTTTCACCGCCTCTGATTCCCCGACTCAGTTTCCCCATATCTGATTCCCCGCCTCTGATTCCCCAACTCTGATTCCCCGCCTGTGATTCCCCAGCTCTAATTCCCCGCCTCTGATTCCCCATATCTGATTCCCATCCTCTGATTGCCCACCTCTGATTCCCCGCCTCTGATTTGCCAGCTCTGATTCCCCGCCTCTGATTCCCCGCATCTGATTCCCTGCCTCTGATTCCCCGCCTCTGATTCCCCATCTCTGATTCCCCGCCTGTGATTCCCCAGCTCTGATTCCCAGCCTCTGATTCCCCGTGTTTGATCCCCTGCCTCTGATTACCTTCCTCTGATTCCCGGCCTCTGATACCCCGCTTCTGATTCTGATTCCCTGCCTCTGATTCCCCATCTCTGATTCACCACATCTAATTCCCTGCCTCTGATTCCACGCCCCTGATTCCCCATCTCTGTTTCACCGCCTTTGATTCGCCACCTCTGATTCCCCATATCTGATTCCCCGCCTCTGTTTCCCCGCCTCTGATTCCCTGCCTCTGATTCCCAACCTCTGATTCCACACCTCTGATTCCCCATATCTGATTCCCCGCCTCTATTTCCCCATATCTGATTCCCCGCCTCTGATTCCCCAACTCTGATTCCCCGCCTCTGATTCCCCAGCTCTGATTCCCCGCCTCTGATTCCCGGCGTCCGATTCCCTGCCTCTGATTCCCCGCCTCTGATTCCCCATCTCTGATTCTCCATATCTGATTCCCCGCCTCTGAATCCCCATCTCTGATTCCCGGACTCTGATTCCACTCCTCTGATTCCCGGCCTCTTATTCCCAGCATCTGATTCCCGGCCTCTGATTCCCGGCCTCTGATTCCCCGCTTCTGATTCTGATTCCCTGCCTCTGATTCCCCATCTCTGATTCCGCACATCTGATTCCCTGCCTCTGATTCCCCACCTCTGATTCCCCATATCTGATTCCCCGCCTCTGTTTCCCCGCCTCTGATTCCCCGCCTCTGTTTCCCTATATCTAATTCCCCACCTCTGATGCCCCAACTCTGATTCCCCGCCTCTGATTCCCCAGCTCTGATTCCCCGCCTCTGATTCCCTGCATCCGATTCCCCATATCTGATTCCCCGCCTCTGTTTCCCCGCCTCTGATTCCCCACCTCTGTTTCCCCATATCTGATTCCCGCCTCTGATTCCCAACTATGATTCCCCGCCTCGTATTCCCCAGCTCTGATTCCCTGCCTCTGATTCCCCGCGTTCTATTCCCTGCCTCTGATTCCCCGCCTGTGATTCCCCATCTCTGATTCACCACCTCTGATTCCCTACCTCTGATTCCCCATCTCTGATTCCGCACATCCAATTCCCTGCCTCTGATTCCCCAACTCTGATTCCCCACCTCTGATTCCCCAGCTCTGATTCCCCGCCTCAGATTCCCCGCGTCTGATTCCCTGCCTCTGATTCCCCGCCTCTGATTCCCTGCCTCTGATTCCCCATATCTGATTCCCCGCCTCTGATTCCCCAACTCTGATTCCCCGCTTCTGATTCCCCAGCTCTGAATCCCCGCCTCTGATTCCCCGCATCTGATTCCCTGCCTCTGATTCCCCGCCTCTGATTCCCCATCTGTGATTAACAACCTCTGATGCCCCACCTCTGATTCCCCATATCTGATTCCCCGCCTCTGTTTCCCCGCCTCTGATTCCCCGCCTCTGATTCCCCATATCTGATTCCCCGCCTCTGATTGCCCACCTCTGATTCCCCGCGTCTGATACCCTGCCTCTGATTCCCTGCCTCTGATTCCCCATCTCTGATTCACCACCTCTGATTCCAGGCCTCTGATTCCCCATCTCTGATTCCGCACATCCGATTCCCTGCCTATGATTCCCCACCTCTGATTCCCCGCCTCTGATTCCCCATATCTGATTCCCTGCCTCTGTTTCCCCGCCTCTGATTCCCTACCTCTGTTTCCCCATATCTGATTCCCCGCCTCTGATTCCCCAACTCTAATACCCCGCCTCTGATTCCCCAGCTCTGATTCCCCGCCTCTGATTCCCCGCATCTGATTCCCTGCCTCTGATTCCCCGCCTCTGATTCCAGGCCTCTGATTCCCAGCATCTGATTCCGGCCTCTGATTTCCGGCCTCTGATTCCCTGCTTCTGATTCTGTTTCCCTGCCTCTGATTCCCCATCTCTGATTCCGCACATCTGATTCCCTGCCTCTGATTCCCCACCTCTGATTCCCCATATCTGATTCCCCGCCTCTGTTTCCCCGCCTCTGATTCCCCACCTCTGTTTCCCAATATCTAAGTCCCCACCTCTGATTCCCCAAATCTGATTCCCCACCTCTGATTCCCCAGCTCTGATTCCCCGCCTCTGATTCCCCGCATCTGATTCCCTGCATCTGATTCCAAGCCTCTGATTCCCTGCCTCTGATTCCCAACCTCTGATTCCCCACCTCTGATTCCCCATATCTGATTCCCCGACTCTGTTTCCCCGCCTCGGATTCCCCGCCTCAGTTTCCCCATATCTGATTCCCGGCCTCTGATTCCCCGCCTCTGATTCCCCGCCTCTGATTCCCTGCCTCTGATTCCCAACCTCTGATTCCCCACCTCTGATTCACCATATCTGATTCCCCGCCTCTGTTTCCCCGCCTCTGATTCCCCGCCTCTGATTCCCAACTCTGATTCCCCGCCTCTGATTCCCCAGCTCTGATTCCCCGTGTTTGATTCCCTGCCTCTGATTCCCTGCCCTGATACCCCATCTCTGTTTCACCGCCTTTGATTCGCCACCTCTGATTCCACATATCTGATTCCCCGCCTCTGTTTCCCCGACTCTGATTCCCTTCCTCTGATTCCCAACCTCTGATTCCACACCTCTGATTCCCCATATCTGATTCCCCGCCTCCATTTCCCCATATCTGATTCCCCGCCTCTGATTCCCCAACTCTGATTCCCCGCCTCTGATTCCCCAGCTCTGATTCCCCGACTCTGAATCCCGGCGTCCGATTCCCTGCCTCTGATTCCCCGCCTCTGATTCCCCATCTCTGATTCCCCGCCTCTGATTCCCCGTGTCTGATTCCCTGCCTCTGATTCCCCGCCTCTGATTCCCCGCCTCTGATTCCCTGCCACTGATTCCCTGCCCCTGATTCCCCACCACTGAT
This sequence comes from Narcine bancroftii, assembly GCF_036971445.1. Classification (NCBI taxonomy): domain Eukaryota; kingdom Metazoa; phylum Chordata; class Chondrichthyes; order Torpediniformes; family Narcinidae; genus Narcine; species Narcine bancroftii. The sequence goes on from NW_027211886.1 coordinate 589,633, forward strand.
TCCCCATATCTGATTCCCCGCCTCTGTTTCCCCGCCTCTGATTCCCCGCCTCTGATTCCCCATATCTGATTCCCTGCCTCTGATTCCCCAACTCTGATTCCCCGCCTCTGATTCCCCAGCTCTGAATCCCCGCCTCTGATTCCCCGTGTCTGATTCCCTGCCTCTGATTCCCCGCCTTGATTCCCCATCTCTGATTCACAACCTCTGATTCCCCACCTCTGATTCCCTATATTTGATTCCCCGCCTCTGTTTCCCCGCCTCTGATTCCCCGCCTCTGATTCCCCATATCTGATTCCCCGCCTCTGATTGCCCACCTCTGATTCCCCGCCTCTGATTCGCCAGCTCTGATTCCCCGCCTATGATTCCCCGCATCTGATTCCCTGCCTCTGATTCCCCGCCTCTGATTCCCCATCTCTGATTCACCGCCTTTGATTCGCCACCTCTGATTCCCCATATCTGATTCCCCACCTCTGTTTCCCGGCCTCTGATTCCCCGCCTCTGATTCTCCATATCTCATTCCCCGCCTCTGAATCCCCATCTCTGATTCCCGGACTCTGATTCCCCACCTCTGATTCCCGGCCTCTTATTCCCAGCATCTGATTCCCGGCCTATGATTCCCGGCCTCTGATTCCCCGCTTCTGATTCTGATTCCCTGCCTCTGATTCCCCATCTCTGATTCCGCACATCTGATTCCCTGCCTCTGATTCCCCACCTCTGATTCCCCATATCTGATTCCCCGCCTCTGTTTCCCCGCCTCTGATTCCCCACCTCTGTTTCCCTATATCTAATTCCCCACCTCTGATGCCCCAACTCTGATTCCCCAGCTCTGATTCCCCGCCTCTGATTCCCCGCCTCTGATTCCCCGCATCTGATTCCCAGCATCTGATTCCAAGCCTCTGATTCCCTGCCTCTGATTCCCAACCTCTGATTCCCCACCTCTGATTCCCCATATCTGATTCCCCGCCTCTGTTTCCCCGCCTCGGATTCCCCGCCTCTGTTTCCCCATATCTGATCCCCGGCCTCTGATTCCCCGCCTCTGATTCCCCGCCTCTGATTCCCTGCCTCTGATTCCCCATCTCCGATTCCGCACATCTGATTCCCTTCCTCTGATTCCCCGCCTCTGATTCCCCGCCTCTGATTCCCTGCCTCTGATTCCCAACCTCGGATTCCCCACCTCTGATTCCCCATATCTGATTCCCCGCCTTTGTTTCCCCGACTCTGATTCCCCGCCTCTGATTCCCAACTCTGATTCCCCGCCTCTGATTCCCCAGCTCTGATTCCCCGTGTTTGATTCCCTGCCTCTGATTCCCTGCCCTGATTCCCCATCTCTGTTTCACCGCCTTTGATTCGCCACCTCTGATTCCCCATATCTGATTCCCCGCCTCTGTTTCCCCGACTCTGATTCCCTGCCTCTGATTCCCAACCTCTGATTCCACACCTCTGATTCCCCATATCTGATTCCCCGCCTCTATTTCCCCATATCTGATTCCCCGCCTCTGATTCCCCAACTCTGATTCCCCGCCTCTGATTCCCCAGCTCTGATTCCCCGACTCTGATTCCCGGAGTCCGATTCCCTGCCTCTGATTCCCCGCCTCTGATTCCCCATCTCTGATTCCCCGCCTCCGATTCCCCGTGTCTGATTCCCTGCCTCTGATTCCCCGCCTCTGATTCCCCGCCTCTGATTCCCTGCCACTGATTCCCTGCCCCTGATTCCCCAATTCTGATTTCCCATATCTGATTCCCCGCCTCTGTTTCCCCGCCTCTGATTCCCCGCCTCTGATTCCCCATATCTGATTCCCTGCCTCTGATTCCCCAACTCTGATTCACCGCCTCTGATTCCCCAGCTCTGAATCCCCGCCTCTGATTCCCCGCATCTGATTCCCTGCCTCTGATTCCCCGCCTTGATTCCCCATCTCTGATTCACAACCTCTGATTCCCCACCTCTGATTCCCTATATTTGATTCCCCGCCTCTGTTTCCCCGCCTCTGATTCGCAACCTCTAATTCCCCACCTCTGATTCCCCATATCTGATTCCCCGCCTCTGTTACCCTGCCTCTGATTCCCGGCCTCTGTTTCCCCATATCTGCTTCCCCTCCTCTGATTCCCCAACTCTGATTCCCCGCCTCTGATTCCCCAGCTCTGATTCCCCGCCTTTTATTCTCGGCCTCTGATTCCCTGCCACTGATTCCCCGCCCCTGATTCCCCACCTCTGATTCCCCATATCTGATTCCCCGCCTCTGTTTCCCCAGCTCTGATTCCTCACCTCTGATTCCCCAGCTCTGATTCCCTGCCACTGATTCCCCGCCCCTGATTCCCCACCTCTGATTTCCCATATCTGATTCCCCGCCTCTGTTTCCCCAGCTCTGATTCCCTGCCTCTGATTCCCTGCCCTGATTCCCCATCTCTGTTTCACCGCCTTTGATTCGCCACCTCTGATTCCCCATATCTGATTCCCCGCCTCTGTTTCCCCGCCTCTGATTCCCTGCCTCTGATTCCCAACCTCTGATTCCACACCTCTGATTCCCCATATCTGATTCCCCGCCTCTATTTCCCCATATCTGATTCCCCGCCTCTGATTCCCCAACTCTGATTCCCCGCCTCTGATTCCCCAGATCTGATTCCCCGCCTCTGATTCCCGACGTCCGATTCCCTGCCTCTGATTCCCCGCCTCTGATTCCCCATCTCTGATTCTCCATATCTGATTCCCCGCCTCTGAATCCCCATCTCTGATTCCCGGACTCTGATTCCCCTCCTCTGATTCCCGGCCTCTTATTCCCAGCATCTGATTCCCGGCCTCTGATTCCCGGCCTCTGATTCCCCGCTTCTGATTCTGATTCCCTGCCTCTGATTCCCCATCTCTGATTCCGCACATCTGATTCCCTGCCTCTGATTCCCCACCTCTGATTCCCCATATCTGATTCCCTGCCTCTGTTTCCCCGCATCTGATTCCCCGCCTCTGTTTCCCTATATCTAATTCCCCACCTCTGATGCCCCAACTCTGATTCCCCGCCTCTGATTCCCCAGCTCTGATTCCCCGCCTCTGATTCCCTGCTTCCGATTCCCCATATCTGATTCCCCGCCTCTGTTTCCCCGCCTCTGATTCCCCGCCTCTGTTTCCCCATATCTGATTCCCGCCTCTGATTCCCAACTATGATTCCCCGCCTCTGATTCCCCAGCTCTGATTCCCTGCCTCTGATTCCCCGCGTTCTATTCCCTGCCTCTGATTCCCCGCCTGTGATTCCCCATCACTGATTCACCACCTCTGATTCCCTACCTCTGATTCCCCATATCTAATTCCCCGCCTCTCTTTGCCCGCCTCTGATTCCCCGCCTCTGTTTCCCCATATCTGATTCCCCGCCTCTGAATCCCCAACTCTGATTCCCTGCCTCAGATTACCCAGCTCTGATTCCCCGCCTTTGATTCCCCCCGTCTGATTCCCAGCCTCTGAATCCCCGTGTCTGATTTCCTGCCTCTGATTCCCCGCCTCTGATTCCCCATCTCTGATTCACCGCCTCTGATTCCCCACCTCTGATTCCCCATCTCTGATTCCGCACATCCAATTCCCTGCCTCTGATTCCCCAACTCTGATTCCCCACCTCAGATTCCCCGCGTCTGATTCGTGCCTCTGATTCCCCGCCTCTGATTCCCTGCCTCTGATTCCCCATATCTGATTCCCCGCCTCTGATTCCCCAAATCTGATTCCCCGCTTCTGATTCCCCAGCTCTGAATCCCCGCCTCTGATTCCCCGCATCTGATTCCCTGCCTCTGATTCCCCGCCTCTGATTCCCCATCTGTGATTCACAACCTCTGATGCCCCACCTCTGATTCCCCATATCTGATTCCCCGCCTCTGTTTCCCCGCCTCTGATTCCCCGCCTCTGATTCCCCATATCTGATTCCCCGCCTCTGATTGCCCACCTCTGATTCCCCGCGTCTGATACCCTGCCTCTGATTCCCCGCCTCTGATTCCCCATCTCTGATTCACCACCTCTGATTCCCGGCCTCTGATTCCCCATCTCTGATTCCGCACATCCGATTCCCTGCCTATGATTCCCCACCTCTGATTCCCCGCCTCTGATTCCCCATATCTGATTCCCTGCCTCTGTTTCCCCGCCTCTGATTCCCTACCTCTGTTTCCCCATATCTGATTCCCCGCCTCTGATTCCCCAACTCTAATACCCCGCCTCTGATTCCCCAGCTCTGATTCCCCGCCTCTGATTCCCCGCATCTGATTCTCTGCCTCTGATTCCCCGCCTCTGATTCCAGGCCTCTGATTCCCAGCATCTGATTCCGGCCTCTGATTCCCGGCCTCTGATTCCCTGCTTCTGATTCTGTTTCCCTGCCTCTGATTCCCCATCTCTGATTCCGCACATCTGATTCCCTGCCTCTGATTCCCCACCTCTGATTCCCCATATCTGATTCCCCGCCTCTGTTTCCCCGCCTCTGATTCCCCGCCTCTGTTTCCCAATATCTAAGTCCCCACCTCTGATTCCCCAAATCTGATTCCCCACCTCTGATTCCCCAGCTCTGATTCCCCGCCTCTGATTCCCCGCATCTGATTCCCTGCATCTGATTCCAAGCCTCTGATTCCCTGCCTCTGATTCCCAACCTCTGATTCCCCACCTCTGATTCCCCATATCTGATTCCCGGCCTCTGATTCCCCGCCTCTGATTCTCCGCCTCTGATTCCCTGCCTCTGATTCCCCATCTCCGATTCCGCACATCTGATTCCCTTCCTCTGATTTCCCGCCTCTGATTCCCCGACTCTGATTCCCTGCCTCTGATTCCCAACCTCTGATTCCCCACCTCTGATTCCCCATATCTGATTCCCCGCCTCTGTTTCCCCGCCTCTGATTCCCCGCCTCTGATTCCCAACTCTGATTCCCCGCCTCTGATTCCCCAGCTCTGATTCCCCGTGTTTGATTCCCTGCCTCTGATTCCCTGCCCTGATTCCCCATCTCTGTTTCACCGCCTTTGATTCGCCACCTCTGATTCCACATATCTGATTCCCCGCCTCTGTTTCCCCGACTCTGATTCCCTTCCTCTGATTCCGAACCTCTGATTCCACACCTCTGATTCCCCATATCTGATTCCCCGCCTCCATTTCCCCATATCTGATTCCCCGCCTCTGATTCCCCAACTCTGATTCCCCGCCTCTGATTCCCCAGCTCTGATTCCCCGACTCTGATTCCCGGCGTCCGATTCCCTGCCTCTGATTCCCCGCCTCTGATTCCCCATCTCTGATTCCCCGCCTCTGATTCCCCGTGTCTGATTCCCTGCCTCTGATTCCCCGCCTCTGATTCCCCGCCTCTGATTCCCTGCCACTGATTCCCTGCCCCTGATTCCCCACCACTGATTCCCCATATCTGATTCCCCGCCTCTGTTTCCCCGCCTCTGATTCCCCGCCTCTGATTCCCCATATCTGATTCCCTGCCTCTGATTCCCCAACTCTGATTCCCCGCCTCTGATTCCCCAGCTCTGAATCCCCGCCTCTGATTCCCCGTGTCTGATTCCCTGCCTCTGATTCCCCATCACTGATTCCCCGCCTCTGATTCCCCGTGTCTGATTCCCTGCCTCTGATTCCCCGCCTCTGATTCCCCACCTCTGATTCCCTGCCACTGATTCCCTGCCCCTGATTCGCCACCTCTGATTCCACATATCTGATTCCCCGCCTCTGTTTCCCCGACTCTGATTCCCTTCCTCTGATTCCGAACCTCTGATTCCACACCTCTGATTCCCCATATCTGATTCCCCGCCTCCATTTCCCCATATCTGATTCCCCGCCTCTGATTCCCCAACTCTGATTCCCCGCCTCTGATTCCACAGCTCTGATTCCCCGACTCTGATTCCTGGCGTCCGATTCCCTGCCTCTGATTCCCCGCCTCTGATTCCCCATCTCTGATTCCCCGCCTCTGATTCCCCGTGTCTGATTCCCTGCCTCTGATTCCCCGCCTCTGATTCCCCGCCTCTGATTCCCTGCCACTGATTCCCTGCCCCTGATTCCCCACCACTGATTCCCCATATCTGATTCCCCGCCTCTGTTTCCCCGCCTCTGATTCCCCGCCTCTGATTCCCCATATCTGATTCCCTGCCTCTGATTCCCCAACTCTGATTCCCCGCCTCTGATTCCCCAGCTCTGAATCCCCGCCTCTGATTCCCCGTGTCTGATTCCCTGCCTCTGATTCCCCACCTCTGATTCCCTATATTTGATTCCCCGCCTCTGTTTCCCCGCCTCTGATTCCCCTCCTCTGATTCCCCATATCTGATTCCCCGCCTCTGATTGCCCACCTCTGATTCCCCGCCTCTGATTCGCCAGCTCTGATTCCCCGCATCTGATTCCCCGCATCTGATTCCCTGCCTCTGATTCCCCGCCTCTGATTCCCCATCTCTGATTCACCGCCTTTGATTCGCCACCTCTGATTCCCCATATCTGATTCCCCACCTCTGTTTCCCGGCCTCTGATTCCCCGCCTCTGATTCTCCATATCTCATTCCCCGCCTCTGAATCCCCATCTCTGATTCCCGGACTCTGATTCCCCACCTCTGATTCCCGGCCTCTTATTCCCAGCATCTGATTCACGGCCTTTGATTCCCGGCCTCTGATTCCCCGCTTCTGATTCTGATTCCCTGCCTCTGATTCCCCATCTCTGATTCCGCACATCTGATTCCCTGCCTCTGATTCCCCACCTCTGATTCCCCATATCTGATTCCCCGCCTCTGTTTCCCCGCCTCTGATTCCCCACCTCTGTTTCCCTATATCTAATTCCCCACCTCTGATGCCCCAACTCTGATTCCCCGCCTCTGACTCCCCAGCTCTGATTCCCCGCCTCTGATTCCCCGCATCCGATTCCCCATATCTGATTCCCCGCCTCTGTTTCCCCGCCTCTGATTCCCCGCCTCTGTTTCCCCATATCTGATTCCCCGCCTCTGATTCCCAACTATGATTCCCCGCCTCTGATTCCCCAGCTCTGATTCCCTGCGTCTGATTCCCTGCGTTCTATTCCCTGCCTCTGATTCTCCGCCTGTGATTCCTCATCACTGATTCACCACCTCTGATTCCCCACCTCTGATTCCCCATATCTAATTCCCCGCCTCTGTTTGCCCGCCTCTGATTCCCCGCCTCTGTTTCCCCATATCTGATTCCCCGTCTCTGAATCCCCAACTCTGATTCCCTGCCTCTGATTCCCCAGCTCTGATTCCCCGCCTTTGATTCCCCCCGTCTGATTCCCACCCTCTGAATCCCCGTGTCTGATTTCCTGCCTCTGATTCCCCGCCTCTGATTCCCCATCTCTGATTCCTCTGATTCCCCACATCTGATTCCCCATCTCTGATTCCGCACATCCGATTCCCTGCCTCTGATTCCCCAACTCTGATTCCCCACCTCTGATTCCCCAGCTCTGATTCCCCGCCTCAGATTCCCCGCGTCTGATTCCCTGCCTCTGATTCCCCGCCTCTGATTCCCCATCTCTGATTCCCCACCTCTGATTCCCCGTGTCTGATTCCCTGCCTCTGATTCCCCGCCTCCGAATCCCAGCCTCTGATTCCCCATATCTGATTCCCCGCCTCTGATTCCCTGCCTCTGATTCCCCAGCTCTGATTCCCCGCCTTTGATTCCCCCCGTCTAATTCCCAGCCTCTGAATCCCCGTGTCTGATTTCCTGCCTCTGATTCCCCGCCTCTGATTCCCCATCTCTGATTCACCGCCTCTGATTCCCCATCTCTGATTCCCCACCTCTGATTCCCCGTGTCTGATTCCCCGTGTCTGATTCCCTGCCTCTGATTCCACGCCTCTGATTCCCCATATCTGATTCCCTGCCACTGATTCCCCGCCTCTGATTCCCCATCTCTGATTCACCACCTCTGATTCCCGGCCTCTGATTGCCCACCTCTGATTCCCCGCCTCTGATTCGCCAGCTATGATTCCCCCCCTCTGATTCCCCGCGTCTGGTTCCCCGCCTCTGATTCCCCAACTCTAATACCCCGCCTCTGATTCCCCAGCTCTGATTCCCCTCCTCTGATTCCCCGCATCTGATTCCCTGCCTCTGATTCCCCGCCTCTGATTCCAGGCCTCTGATTCCCAACCTCTGATTCCCCACCTCTGATTCCCCATATCTGATTCCCCGCCTCTGTTTCACCGCCTCTGATTCCCCGACTCAGTTTCCCCATATCTGATTCCCCGCCTCTGATTCCCCAACTCTGATTCCCCGCCTGTGATTCCCCAGCTCTAATTCCCCGCCTCTGATTCCCCATATCTGATTCCCCGCCTCTGATTCCCTGCCTCTGATTCCCCAGCTCTGATTCCCCGCCTTTGATTCCCCCCGTCTAATTCCCAGCCTCTGAATCCCCGTGTCTGATTTCCTGCCTCTGATTCCCCGCCTCTGATTCCCCATCTCTGATTCACCGCCTCTGATTTCCCATCTCTGATTCCCCACCTCTGATTCCCCATCTCTGATTCCCCATCTCTGATTCCACGCCTCTGATTCCCCATCTCTGATTCACCGCCTCTGATTCCCCATCTCTGATTCACCGCCTCTGATTCCCCATCTCTGATTCCCCATCTCTGATTCCACGCCTCTGATTCCCCATATCTGATTCCCTGCCACTGATTCCCCGCCTCTGATTCCCCATCTCTGATTCACCACCTCTGATTCCCGGCCTCTGATTGCCCACCTCTGATTCCCCGCCTCTGATTCGCCAGCTATGATTCCCCCCCTCTGATTCCCCGCGTCTGATTCCCCGCCTCTGATTCCCCAACTCTAATACCCCGCCTCTGATTCCCCAGCTCTGATTCCCCTCCTCTGATTCCCCGCATCTGATTCCCTGCCTCTGATTCCCCGCCTCTGATTCCAGGCCTCTGATTCCCAACCTCTGATTCCCCACCTCTGATTCCCCATATCTGATTCCCCGCCTCTGTTTCACCGCCTCTGATTCCCCGACTCAGTTTCCCCATATCTGATTCCCCGCCTCTGATTCCCCAACTCTGATTCCCCGCCTGTGATTCCCCAGCTCTAATTCCCCGCCTCTGATTCCCCATATCTGATTCCCATCCTCTGATTGCCCACCTCTGATTCCCCGCCTCTGATTTGCCAGCTCTGATTCCCCGCCTCTGATTCCCCGCATCTGATTCCCTGCCTCTGATTCCCCGCCTCTGATTCCCCATCTCTGATTCCCCGCCTGTGATTCCCCAGCTCTGATTCCCAGCCTCTGATTCCCCGTGTTTGATCCCCTGCCTCTGATTACCTTCCTCTGATTCCCGGCCTCTGATACCCCGCTTCTGATTCTGATTCCCTGCCTCTGATTCCCCATCTCTGATTCACCACATCTAATTCCCTGCCTCTGATTCCACGCCCCTGATTCCCCATCTCTGTTTCACCGCCTTTGATTCGCCACCTCTGATTCCCCATATCTGATTCCCCGCCTCTGTTTCCCCGCCTCTGATTCCCTGCCTCTGATTCCCAACCTCTGATTCCACACCTCTGATTCCCCATATCTGATTCCCCGCCTCTATTTCCCCATATCTGATTCCCCGCCTCTGATTCCCCAACTCTGATTCCCCGCCTCTGATTCCCCAGCTCTGATTCCCCGCCTCTGATTCCCGGCGTCCGATTCCCTGCCTCTGATTCCCCGCCTCTGATTCCCCATCTCTGATTCTCCATATCTGATTCCCCGCCTCTGAATCCCCATCTCTGATTCCCGGACTCTGATTCCACTCCTCTGATTCCCGGCCTCTTATTCCCAGCATCTGATTCCCGGCCTCTGATTCCCGGCCTCTGATTCCCCGCTTCTGATTCTGATTCCCTGCCTCTGATTCCCCATCTCTGATTCCGCACATCTGATTCCCTGCCTCTGATTCCCCACCTCTGATTCCCCATATCTGATTCCCCGCCTCTGTTTCCCCGCCTCTGATTCCCCGCCTCTGTTTCCCTATATCTAATTCCCCACCTCTGATGCCCCAACTCTGATTCCCCGCCTCTGATTCCCCAGCTCTGATTCCCCGCCTCTGATTCCCTGCATCCGATTCCCCATATCTGATTCCCCGCCTCTGTTTCCCCGCCTCTGATTCCCCACCTCTGTTTCCCCATATCTGATTCCCGCCTCTGATTCCCAACTATGATTCCCCGCCTCGTATTCCCCAGCTCTGATTCCCTGCCTCTGATTCCCCGCGTTCTATTCCCTGCCTCTGATTCCCCGCCTGTGATTCCCCATCTCTGATTCACCACCTCTGATTCCCTACCTCTGATTCCCCATCTCTGATTCCGCACATCCAATTCCCTGCCTCTGATTCCCCAACTCTGATTCCCCACCTCTGATTCCCCAGCTCTGATTCCCCGCCTCAGATTCCCCGCGTCTGATTCCCTGCCTCTGATTCCCCGCCTCTGATTCCCTGCCTCTGATTCCCCATATCTGATTCCCCGCCTCTGATTCCCCAACTCTGATTCCCCGCTTCTGATTCCCCAGCTCTGAATCCCCGTCTCTGATTCCCCGCATCTGATTCCCTGCCTCTGATTCCCCGCCTCTGATTCCCCATCTGTGATTAACAACCTCTGATGCCCCACCTCTGATTCCCCATATCTGATTCCCCGCCTCTGTTTCCCCGCCTCTGATTCCCCGCCTCTGATTCCCCATATCTGATTCCCCGCCTCTGATTGCCCACCTCTGATTCCCCGCGTCTGATACCCTGCCTCTGATTCCCTGCCTCTGATTCCCCATCTCTGATTCACCACCTCTGATTCCAGGCCTCTGATTCCCCATCTCTGATTCCGCACATCCGATTCCCTGCCTATGATTCCCCACCTCTGATTCCCCGCCTCTGATTCCCCATATCTGATTCCCTGCCTCTGTTTCCCCGCCTCTGATTCCCTACCTCTGTTTCCCCATATCTGATTCCCCGCCTCTGATTCCCCAACTCTAATACCCCGCCTCTGATTCCCCAGCTCTGATTCCCCGCCTCTGATTCCCCGCATCTGATTCCCTGCCTCTGATTCCCCGCCTCTGATTCCAGGCCTCTGATTCCCAGCATCTGATTCCGGCCTCTGATTTCCGGCCTCTGATTCCCTGCTTCTGATTCTGTTTCCCTGCCTCTGATTCCCCATCTCTGATTCCGCACATCTGATTCCCTGCCTCTGATTCCCCACCTCTGATTCCCCATATCTGATTCCCCGCCTCTGTTTCCCCGCCTCTGATTCCCCACCTCTGTTTCCCAATATCTAAGTCCCCACCTCTGATTCCCCAAATCTGATTCCCCACCTCTGATTCCCCAGCTCTGATTCCCCGCCTCTGATTCCCCGCATCTGATTCCCTGCATCTGATTCCAAGCCTCTGATTCCCTGCCTCTGATTCCCAACCTCTGATTCCCCACCTCTGATTCCCCATATCTGATTCCCCGACTCTGTTTCCCCGCCTCGGATTCCCCGCCTCAGTTTCCCCATATCTGATTCCCGGCCTCTGATTCCCCGCCTCTGATTCCCCGCCTCTGATTCCCTGCCTCTGATTCCCAACCTCTGATTCCCCACCTCTGATTCACCATATCTGATTCCCCGCCTCTGTTTCCCCGCCTCTGATTCCCCGCCTCTGATTCCCAACTCTGATTCCCCGCCTCTGATTCCCCAGCTCTGATTCCCCGTGTTTGATTCCCTGCCTCTGATTCCCTGCCCTGATACCCAATCTCTGTTTCACCGCCTTTGATTCGCCACCTCTGATTCCACATATCTGATTCCCCGCCTCTGTTTCCCCGACTCTGATTCCCTTCCTCTGATTCCCAACCTCTGATTCCACACCTCTGATTCCCCATATCTGATTCCCCGCCTCCATTTCCCCATATCTGATTCCCCGCCTCTGATTCCCCAACTCTGATTCCCCGCCTCTGATTCCCCAGCTCTGATTCCCCGACTCTGAATCCCGGCGTCCGATTCCCTGCCTCTGATTCCCCGCCTCTGATTCCCCATCTCTGATTCCCCGCCTCTGATTCCCCGTGTCTGATTCCCTGCCTCTGATTCCCCGCCTCTGATTCCCCGCCTCTGATTCCCTGCCACTGATTCCCTGCCCCTGATTCCCCACCACTGATTCCCCATATCTGATTCCCCGCCTCTGTTTCCCCGCCTCTGATTCCCCGCCTCTGATTCCCCATATCTGATTCCCTGCCTCTGATTCCCCAACTCTGATTCCCCGCCTCTGATTCCCCAGCTCTGAATCCCCGCCTCTGATTCCCCGTGTCTGATTCCCTGCCTCTGATTCCCCGCCTTGATTCCCCATCTCTGATTCACAACCTCTGATTCCCCACCTCTGATTCCCTATATTTGATTCCCCGCCTCTGTTTCCCCGCCTCTGATTCCCCGCCTCTGATTCCCCATATCTGATTACCCGCCTCTGATTGCCCACCTCTGATTCCCCGCCTCTGATTCGCCAGCTCTGATTCCCCGCCTATGATTCCCCGCATCTGATTCCCTGCCTCTGATTCCCCGCCTCTGATTCCCCATCTCTGATTCACCGCCTTTGATTCGCCACCTCTGATTCCCCATATCTGATTCCCCACCTCTGTTTCCCGGCCTCTGATTCCCCGCCTCTGATTCTCCATATCTCATTCCCCGCCTCTGAATCCCCATCTCTGATTCCCGGACTCTGATTCCCCACCTCTGATTCCCGGCCTCTTATTCCCAGCATCTGATTCCCGGCCTATGATTCCCGGCCTCTGATTCCCCGCTTCTGATTCTGATTCCCTGCCTCTGATTCCCCATCTCTGATTCCGCACATCTGATTCCCTGCCTCTGATTCCCCACCTCTGATTCCCCATATCCGATTCCCCGCCTCTGTTTCCCCGCCTCTGATTCCCCACCTCTGTTTCCCTATATCTAATTCCCCACCTCTGATGCCCCAACTCTGATTCCCCAGCTCTGATTCCCCGCCTCTGATTCCCCGCATCCGATTCCCCATATCTGATTCCCCGCCTCTGATTCCAGGCCTCTGATTCCCAGCATCTGATTCCGGCCTCTGATTCCCGGCCTCTGATTCCCCATATCTGATTCCCCGCCTGGGTTTCCCCGCCTCTGATTCCCCGCCTCTGTTTCCCAATATCTAAGTCCCCGCCTCTGATTCCCCAAATCTGATTCCCCACCTCTGATTCCCCAGCTCTGATTCCCCGCCTCTGATTCCCCGCATCTGATTCCCAGCATCTGATTCCAAGCCTCTGATTCCCTGCCTCTGATTCCCAACCTCTGATTCCCCACCTCTGATTCCCCATATCTGATTCCCCGCCTCTGTTTCCCCGCCTCGGATTCCCCGCCTCTGTTTCCCCATATCTGATTCCCGGCCTCTGATTCCCCGCCTCTGATTCCCCGCCTCTGATTCCCTGCCTCTGATTCCCCATCTCCGATTCCGCACATCTGATTCCCTTCCTCTGATTCCCCGCCTCTGATTCCCCGCCTCTGATTCCCTGCCTCTGATTCCCAACCTCGGATTCCCCACCTCTGATTCCCCATATCTGATTCCCCGCCTTTGTTTCCCCGACTCTGATTCCCCGCCTCTGATTCCCAACTCTGATTCCCCGCCTCTGATTCCCCAGCTCTGATTCCCCGTGTTTGATTCCCTGCCTCTGATTCCCTGCCCTGATTCCCCATCTCTGTTTCACCGCCTTTGATTCGCCACCTCTGATTCCCCATATCTGATTCCCCGCCTCTGTTTCCCCGACTCTGATTCCCTGCCTCTGATTCCCAACCTCTGATTCCACACCTCTGATTCCCCATATCTGATTCCCCGCCTCTATTTCCCCATATCTGATTCCCCGCCTCTGATTCCCCAACTCTGATTCCCCGCCTCTGATTCCCCAGCTCTGATTCCCCGACTCTGATTCCCGGAGTCCGATTCCCTGCCTCTGATTCCCCGCCTCTGATTCCCCATCTCTGATTCCCCGCCTCCGATTCCCCGTGTCTGATTCCCTGCCTCTGATTCCCCGCCTCTGATTCCCCGCCTCTGATTCCCTGCCACTGATTCCCTGCCCCTGATTCCCCAATTCTGATTTCCCATATCTGATTCCCCGCCTCTGTTTCCCCGCCTCTGATTCCCCGCCTCTGATTCCCCATATCTGATTCCCTGCCTCTGATTCCCCAACTCTGATTCACCGCCTCTGATTCCCCAGCTCTGAATCCCCGCCTCTGATTCCCCGCATCTGATTCCCTGCCTCTGATTCCCCGCCTTGATTCCCCATCTCTGATTCACAACCTCTGATTCCCCACCTCTGATTCCCTATATTTGATTCCCCGCCTCTGTTTCCCCGCCTCTGATTCGCAACCTCTAATTCCCCACCTCTGATTCCCCATATCTGATTCCCCGCCTCTGTTACCCTGCCTCTGATTCCCGGCCTCTGTTTCCCCATATCTGCTTCCCCTCCTCTGATTCCCCAACTCTGATTCCCCGCCTCTGATTCCCCAGCTCTGATTCCCCGCCTTTTATTCTCGGCCTCTGATTCCCTGCCACTGATTCCCCGCCCCTGATTCCCCACCTCTGATTCCCCATATCTGATTCCCCGCCTCTGTTTCCCCAGCTCTGATTCCCCACCTCTGATTCCCCAGCTCTGATTCCCTGCCACTGATTCCCCGCCCCTGATTCCCCACCTCTGATTTCCCATATCTGATTCCCCGCCTCTGTTTCCCCAGCTCTGATTCCCTGCCTCTGATTCCCTGCCCTGATTCCCCATCTCTGTTTCACCGCCTTTGATTCGCCACCTCTGATTCCCCATATCTGATTCCCCGCCTCTGTTTCCCCGCCTCTGATTCCCTGCCTCTGATTCCCAACCTCTGATTCCACACCTCTGATTCCCCATATCTGATTCCCCGCCTCTATTTCCCCATATCTGATTCCCCGCCTCTGATTCCCCAACTCTGATTCCCCGCCTCTGATTCCCCAGCTCTGATTCCCCGCCTCTGATTCCCGGCGTCCGATTCCCTGCCTCTGATTCCCCGCCTCTGATTCCCCATCTCTGATTCTCCATATCTGATTCACCGCCTCTGAATCCCCATCTCTGATTCCCGGACTCTGATTCCCCTCCTCTGATTCCCGGCCTCTTATTCCCAGCATCTGATTCCCGGCCTCTGATTCCCGGCCTCTGATTCCCCGCTTCTGATTCTGATTCCCTGCCTCTGATTCCCCATCTCTGATTCCGCACATCTGATTCCCTGCCTCTGATTCCCCACCTCTGATTCCCCATATCTGATTCCCCGCCTCTGTTTCCCCGCATCTGATTCCCCGCCTCTGTTTCCCTATATCTAATTCCCCACCTCTGATGCCCCAACTCTGATTCCCCGCCTCTGA
This sequence comes from Narcine bancroftii, assembly GCF_036971445.1. Classification (NCBI taxonomy): domain Eukaryota; kingdom Metazoa; phylum Chordata; class Chondrichthyes; order Torpediniformes; family Narcinidae; genus Narcine; species Narcine bancroftii. Next base: position 604,932 of record NW_027211886.1, read on the forward strand.
TTCCCCAGCTCTGATTCCCCGCCTCTGATTCCCTGCTTCCGATTCCCCATATCTGATTCCCCGCCTCTGTTTCCCCGCCTCTGATTCCCCGCCTCTGTTTCCCCATATCTGATTCCCGCCTCTGATTCCCAACTATGATTCCCCGCCTCTGATTCCCCAGCTCTGATTCCCTGCCTCTGATTCCCCGCGTTCTATTCCCTGCCTCTGATTCCCCGCCTGTGATTCCCCATCACTGATTCACCACCTCTGATTCCCTACCTCTGATTCCCCATATCTAATTCCCCGCCTCTGTTTGCCCGCCTCTGATTCCCCGCCTCTGTTTCCCTATATCTAATTCCCCACCTCTGATGCCCCAACTCTGATTCCCCGCCTCTGATTCCCCGCCTCTGATTCCCCGCATCCGATTCCCCATATCTGATTCCCCGCCTCTGATTCCAGGCCTCTGATTCCCAGCATCTGATTCCGGCCTCTGATTCCCGGCCTCTGATTCCCTGCTTCTGATTCTGATTCCCTGCCTCTGATTCCCCATCTCTGATTCCGCACATCTGATTCCTTGCCTCTGATTCCCCACCTCTGATTCCCCATATCTGATTCCCCGCCTGGGTTTCCCCGCCTCTGATTCCCCGCCTCTGTTTCCCAATATCTAAGTCCCCGCCTCTGATTCCCCAAATCTGATTCCCCACCTCTGATTCCCCAGCTCTGATTCCCCGCCTCTGATTCCCCGCATCTGATTCCCAGCATCTGATTCCAAGCCTCTGATTCCCTGCCTCTGATTCCCAACCTCTGATTCCCCACCTCTGATTCCCCATATCTGATTCCCCGCCTCTGTTTCCCCGCCTCGGATTCCCCGCCTCTGTTTCCCCATATCTGATTCCCGGCCTCTGATTCCCCGCCTCTGATTCCCCGCCTCTGATTCCCTGCCTCTGATTCCCCATCTCCGATTCCGCACATCTGATTCCCTTCCTCTGATTCCCCGCCTCTGATTCCCCGCCTCTGATTCCCTGCCTCTGATTCCCAACCTCGGATTCCCCACCTCTGATTCCCCATATCTGATTCCCCGCCTTTGTTTCCCCGACTCTGATTCCCCGCCTCTGATTCCCAACTCTGATTCCCCGCCTCTGATTCCCCAGCTCTGATTCCCCGTGTTTGATTCCCTGCCTCTGATTCCCTGCCCTGATTCCCCATCTCTGTTTCACCGCCTTTGATTCGCCACCTCTGATTCCCCATATCTGATTCCCCGCCTCTGTTTCCCCGACTCTGATTCCCTGCCTCTGATTCCCAACCTCTGATTCCACACCTCTGATTCCCCATATCTGATTCCCCGCCTCTATTTCCCCATATCTGATTCCCCGCCTCTGATTCCCCAACTCTGATTCCCCGCCTCTGATTCCCCAGCTCTGATTCCCCGACTCTGATTCCCGGAGTCCGATTCCCTGCCTCTGATTCCCCGCCTCTGATTCCCCATCTCTGATTCCCCGCCTCCGATTCCCCGTGTCTGATTCCCTGCCTCTGATTCCCCGCCTCTGATTCCCCGCCTCTGATTCCCTGCCACTGATTCCCTGCCCCTGATTCCCCAATTCTGATTTCCCATATCTGATTCCCCGCCTCTGTTTCCCCGCCTCTGATTCCCCGCCTCTGATTCCCCATATCTGATTCCCTGCCTCTGATTCCCCAACTCTGATTCACCGCCTCTGATTCCCCAGCTCTGAATCCCCGCCTCTGATTCCCCGCATCTGATTCCCTGCCTCTGATTCCCCGCCTTGATTCCCCATCTCTGATTCACAACCTCTGATTCCCCACCTCTGATTCCCTATATTTGATTCCCCGCCTCTGTTTCCCCGCCTCTGATTCGCAACCTCTAATTCCCCACCTCTGATTCCCCATATCTGATTCCCCGCCTCTGTTACCCTGCCTCTGATTCCCGGCCTCTGTTTCCCCATATCTGCTTCCCCTCCTCTGATTCCCCAACTCTGATTCCCCGCCTCTGATTCCCCAGCTCTGATTCCCCGCCTTTTATTCTCGGCCTCTGATTCCCTGCCACTGATTCCCCGCCCCTGATTCCCCACCTCTGATTCCCCATATCTGATTCCCCGCCTCTGTTTCCCCAGCTCTGATTCCCCACCTCTGATTCCCCAGCTCTGATTCCCTGCCACTGATTCCCCGCCCCTGATTCCCCACCTCTGATTTCCCATATCTGATTCCCCGCCTCTGTTTCCCCAGCTCTGATTCCCTGCCTCTGATTCCCTGCCCTGATTCCCCATCTCTGTTTCACCGCCTTTGATTCGCCACCTCTGATTCCCCATATCTGATTCCCCGCCTCTGTTTCCCCGCCTCTGATTCCCTGCCTCTGATTCCCAACCTCTGATTCCACACCTCTGATTCCCCATATCTGATTCCCCGCCTCTATTTCCCCATATCTGATTCCCCGCCTCTGATTCCCCAACTCTGATTCCCCGCCTCTGATTCCCCAGCTCTGATTCCCCGCCTCTGATTCCCGGCGTCCGATTCCCTGCCTCTGATTCCCCGCCTCTGATTCCCCATCTCTGATTCTCCATATCTGATTCACCGCCTCTGAATCCCCATCTCTGATTCCCGGACTCTGATTCCCCTCCTCTGATTCCCGGCCTCTTATTCCCAGCATCTGATTCCCGGCCTCTGATTCCCGGCCTCTGATTCCCCGCTTCTGATTCTGATTCCCTGCCTCTGATTCCCCATCTCTGATTCCGCACATCTGATTCCCTGCCTCTGATTCCCCACCTCTGATTCCCCATATCTGATTCCCCGCCTCTGTTTCCCCGCATCTGATTCCCCGCCTCTGTTTCCCTATATCTAATTCCCCACCTCTGATGCCCCAACTCTGATTCCCCGCCTCTGATTCCCCAGCTCTGATTCCCCGCCTCTGATTCCCTGCTTCCGATTCCCCATATCTGATTCCCCGCCTCTGTTTCCCCGCCTCTGATTCCCCGCCTCTGTTTCCCCATATCTGATTCCCGCCTCTGATTCCCAACTATGATTCCCCGCCTCTGATTCCCCAGCTCTGATTCCCTGCCTCTGATTCCCCGCGTTCTATTCCCTGCCTCTGATTCCCCGCCTGTGATTCCCCATCACTGATTCACCACCTCTGATTCCCTACCTCTGATTCCCCATATCTAATTCCCCGCCTCTGTTTGCCCGCCTCTGATTCCCCGCCTCTGTTTCCCCATATCTGATTCCCCGCCTCTGAATCCCCAACTCTGATTCCCTGCCTCAGATTACCCAGCTCTGATTCCCCGCCTTTGATTCCCCCCGTCTGATTCCCAGCCTCTGAATCCCCGTGTCTGATTTCCTGCCTCTGATTCCCCGCCTCTGATTCCCCATCTCTGATTCACCGCCTCTGATTCCCCACCTCTGATTCCCCATCTCTGATTCCGCACATCCAATTCCCTGCCTCTGATTCCCCAACTCTGATTCCCCACCTCTGATTCCCCAGCTCTGATTCCCCGCCTCAGATTCCCCGCGTCTGATTCCTGCCTCTGATTCCCCGCCTCTGATTCCCTGCCTCTGATTCCCCATATCTGATTCCCCGCCTCTGATTCCCCAAATCTGATTCCCCGCTTCTGATTCCCCAGCTCTGAATCCCCGCCTCTGATTCCCCGCATCTGATTCCCTGCCTCTGATTCCCCGCCTCTGATTCCCCATCTGTGATTCACAACCTCTGATGCCCCACCTCTGATTCCCCATATCTGATTCCCCGCCTCTGTTTCCCCGCCTCTGATTCCCCGCCTCTGATTCCCCATATCTGATTCCCCGCCTCTGATTGCCCACCTCTGATTCCCCGCGTCTGATACCCTGCCTCTGATTCCCCGCCTCTGATTCCCCATCTCTGATTCACCACCTCTGATTCCCGGCCTCTGATTCCCCATCTCTGATTCCGCACATCCGATTCCCTGCCTATGATTCCCCACCTCTGATTCCCCGCCTCTGATGCCCCATATCTGATTCCCTGCCTCTGTTTCCCCGCCTCTGATTCCCTACCTCTGTTTCCCCATATCTGATTCCCCGCCTCTGATTCCCCAACTCTAATACCCCGCCTCTGATTCCCCAGCTCTGATTCCCCGCCTCTGATTCCCCGCATCTGATTCTCTGCCTCTGATTCCCCGCCTCTGATTCCAGGCCTCTGATTCCCAGCATCTGATTCCGGCCTCTGATTCCCGGCCTCTGATTCCCTGCTTCTGATTCTGTTTCCCTGCCTCTGATTCCCCATCTCTGATTCCGCACATCTGATTCCCTGCCTCTGATTCCCCACCTCTGATTCCCCATATCTGATTCCCCGCCTCTGTTTCCCCGCCTCTGATTCCCCGCCTCTGTTTCCCAATATCTAAGTCCCCACCTCTGATTCCCCAAATCTGATTCCCCACCTCTGATTCCCCAGCTCTGATTCCCCGCCTCTGATTCCCCGCATCTGATTCCCTGCATCTGATTCCAAGCCTCTGATTCCCTGCCTCTGATTCCCAACCTCTGATTCCCCACCTCTGATTCCCCATATCTGATTCCCCGACTCTGTTTCCCCGCCTCGGATTCCCCGCCTCAGTTTCCCCTTATCTGATTCCCGGCCTCTGATTCCCCGCCTCTGATTCCCCGCCTCTGATTCCCTGCCTCTGATTCCCCATCTCCGATTCCGCACATCTGATTCCCTTCCTCTGATTTCCCGCCTCTGATTCCCCGACTCTGATTCCCTGCCTCTGATTCCCAACCTCTGATTCCCCACCTCTGATTCCCCATATCTGATTCCCCGCCTCTGTTTCCCCGCCTCTGATTCCCCGCCTCTGATTCCCAACTCTGATTCCCCGCCTCTGATTCCCCAGCTCTGATTCCCCGTGTTTGATTCCCTGCCTCTGATTCCCTGCCCTGATTCCCCATCTCTGTTTCACCGCCTTTGATTCGCCACCTCTGATTCCACATATCTGATTCCCCGCCTCTGTTTCCCCGACTCTGATTCCCTTCCTCTGATTCCGAACCTCTGATTCCACACCTCTGATTCCCCATATCTGATTCCCCGCCTCCATTTCCCCATATCTGATTCCCCGCCTCTGATTCCCCAACTCTGATTCCCCGCCTCTGATTCCCCAGCTCTGATTCCCCGACTCTGATTCCCGGCGTCCGATTCCCTGCCTCTGATTCCCCGCCTCTGATTCCCCATCTCTGATTCCCCGCCTCTGATTCCCCGTGTCTGATTCCCTGCCTCTGATTCCCCGCCTCTGATTCCCCGCCTCTGATTCCCTGCCACTGATTCCCTGCCCCTGATTCCCCACCACTGATTCCCCATATCTGATTCCCCGCCTCTGTTTCCCCGCCTCTGATTCCCCGCCTCTGATTCCCCATATCTGATTCCCTGCCTCTGATTCCCCAACTCTGATTCCCCGCCTCTGATTCCCCAGCTCTGAATCCCCGCCTCTGATTCCCCGTGTCTGATTCCCTGCCTCTGATTCCCCATCTCTGATTCCCCGCCTCTGATTCCCCGTGTCTGATTCCCTGCCTCTGATTCCCCGCCTCTGATTCCCCACCTCTGATTCCCTGCCACTGATTCCCTGCCCCTGATTCGCCACCTCTGATTCCACATATCTGATTCCCCGCCTCTGTTTCCCCGACTCTGATTCCCTTCCTCTGATTCCGAACCTCTGATTCCACACCTCTGATTCCCCATATCTGATTCCCCGCCTCCATTTCCCCATATCTGATTCCCCGCCTCTGATTCCCCAACTCTGATTCCCCGCCTCTGATTCCACAGCTCTGATTCCCCGACTCTGATTCCTGGCGTCCGATTCCCTGCCTCTGATTCCCCGCCTCTGATTCCCCATCTCTGATTCCCCGCCTCTGATTCCCCGTGTCTGATTCCCTGCCTCTGATTCCCCGCCTCTGATTCCCCGCCTCTGATTCCCTGCCACTGATTCCCTGCCCCTGATTCCCCACCACTGATTCCCCATATCTGATTCCCCGCCTCTGTTTCCCCGCCTCTGATTCCCCGCCTCTGATTCCCCATATCTGATTCCCTGCCTCTGATTCCCCAACTCTGATTCCCCGCCTCTGATTCCCCAGCTCTGAATCCCCGCCTCTGATTCCCCGTGTCTGATTCCCTGCCTCTGATTCCCCACCTCTGATTCCCTATATTTGATTCCCCGCCTCTGTTTCCCCGCCTCTGATTCCCCGCCTCTGATTCCCCATATCTAATTCCCCGCCTCTGATTGCCCACCTCTGATTCCCCGCCTCTGATTCGCCAGCTCTGATTCCCCGCCTCTGATTCCCCGCATCTGATTCCCTGCCTCTGATTCCCCGCCTCTGATTCCCCATCTCTGATTCACCGCCTTTGATTCGCCACCTCTGATTCCCCATATCTGATTCCCCACCTCTGTTTCCCGGCCTCTGATTCCCCGCCTCTGATTCTCCATATCTCATTCCCCGCCTCTGAATCCCCATCTCTGATTCCCGGACTCTGATTCCCCACCTCTGATTCCCGGCCTCTTATTCCCAGCATCTGATTCACGGCCTTTGATTCCCGGCCTCTGATTCCCCGCTTCTGATTCTGATTCCCTGCCTCTGATTCCCCATCTCTGATTCCGCACATCTGATTCCCTGCCTCTGATTCCCCACCTCTGATTCCCCATATCTGATTCCCCGCCTCTGTTTCCCCGCCTCTGATTCCCCACCTCTGTTTCCCTATATCTAATTCCCCACCTCTGATGCCCCAACACTGATTCCCCGCCTCTGACTCCCCAGCTCTGATTCCCCGCCTCTGATTCCCCGCATCCGATTCCCCATATCTGATTCCCCGCCTCTGTTTCCCCGCCTCTGATTCCCCGCCTCTGTTTCCCCATATCTGATTCCCCGCCTCTGATTCCCAACTATGATTCCCCGCCTCTGATTCCCCAGCTCTGATTCCCTGCGTCTGATTCCCTGCGTTCTATTCCCTGCCTCTGATTCCCCGCCTGTGATTCCTCATCACTGATTCACCACCTCTGATTCCCCACCTCTGATTCCCCATATCTAATTCCCCGCCTCTGTTTGCCCGCCTCTGATTCCCCGCCTCTGTTTCCCCATATCTGATTCCCCGTCTCTGAATCCCCAACTCTGATTCCCTGCCTCTGATTCCCCAGCTCTGATTCCCCGCCTTTGATTCCCCCCGTCTGATTCCCAGCCTCTGAATCCCCGTGTCTGATTTCCTGCCTCTGATTCCCCGCCTCTGATTCCCCATCTCTGATTCCTCTGATTCCCCACATCTGATTCCCCATCTCTGATTCCGCACATCCGATTCCCTGCCTCTGATTCCCCAACTCTGATTCCCCACCTCTGATTCCCCAGCTCTGATTCCCCGCCTCAGATTCCCCGCGTCTGATTCCCTGCCTCTGATTCCCCGCCTCTGATTCCCCATCTCTGATTCCCCACCTCTGATTCCCCGTGTCTGATTCCCTGCCTCTGATTCCCCGCCTCCGAATCCCAGCCTCTGATTCCCCATATCTGATTCCCCGCCTCTGATTCCCTGCCTCTGATTCCCCAGCTCTGATTCCCCGCCTTTGATTCCCCCCGTCTAATTCCCAGCCTCTGAATCCCCGTGTCTGATTTCCTGCCTCTGATTCCCCGCCTCTGATTCCCCATCTCTGATTCACCGCCTCTGATTCCCCATCTCTGATTCCCCACCTCTGATTCCCCGTGTCTGATTCCCCGTGTCTGATTCCCTGCCTCTGATTCCACGCCTCTGATTCCCCATATCTGATTCCCTGCCACTGATTCCCCGCCTCTGATTCCCCATCTCTGATTCACCACCTCTGATTCCCGGCCTCTGATTGCCCACCTCTGATTCCCCGCCTCTGATTCGCCAGCTATGATTCCCCCCCTCTGATTCCCCGCGTCTGGTTCCCCGCCTCTGATTCCCCAACTCTAATACCCCGCCTCTGATTCCCCAGCTCTGATTCACCTCCTCTGATTCCCCGCATCTGATTCCCTGCCTCTGATTCCCCGCCTCTGATTCCAGGCCTCTGATTCCCAACCTCTGATTCCCCACCTCTGATTCCCAATATCTGATTCCCCGCCTCTGTTTCACCGCCTCTGATTCCCCGACTCAGTTTCCCCATATCTGATTCCCCGCCTCTGATTCCCCAACTCTGATTCCCCGCCTGTGATTCCCCAGCTCTAATTCCCCGCCTCTGATTCCCCATATCTGATTCCCATCCTCTGATTGCCCACCTCTGATTCCCCGCCTCTGATTTGCCAGCTCTGATTCCCCGCCTCTGATTCCCCGCATCTGATTCCCTGCCTCTGATTCCCCGCCTCTGATTCCCCATCTCTGATTCCCCGCCTGTGATTCCCCAGCTCTGATTCCCAGCCTCTGATTCCCCGTGTTTGATCCCCTGCCTCTGATTACCTTCCTCTGATTCCCGGCCTCTGATACCCCGCTTCTGATTCTGATTCCCTGCCTCTGATTCCCCATCTCTGATTCACCACATCTAATTCCCTGCCTCTGATTCCACGCCCCTGATTCCCCATCTCTGTTTCACCGCCTTTGATTCGCCACCTCTGATTCCCCATATCTGATTCCCCGCCTCTGTTTCCCCGCCTCTGATTCCCTGCCTCTGATTCCCAACCTCTGATTCCACACCTCTGATTCCCCATATCTGATTCCCCGCCTCTATTTCCCCATATCTGATTCCCCGCCTCTGATTCCCCAACTCTGATTCCCCGCCTCTGATTCCCCAGCTCTGATTCCCCGCCTCTGATTCCCGGCGTCCGATTCCCTGCCTCTGATTCCCCGCCTCTGATTCCCCATCTCTGATTCTCCATATCTGATTCCCCGCCTCTGAATCCCCATCTCTGATTCCCGGACTCTGATTCCCCTCCTCTGATTCCCGGCCTCTTATTCCCAGCATCTGATTCCCGGCCTCTGATTCCCGGCCTCTGATTCCCCGCTTCTGATTCTGATTCCCTGCCTCTGATTCCCCATCTCTGATTCCGCACATCTGATTCCCTGCCTCTGATTCCCCACCTCTGATTCCCCATATCTGATTCCCCGCCTCTGTTTCCCCGCCTCTGATTCCCCGCCTCTGTTTCCCTATATCTAATTCCCCACCTCTGATGCCCCAACTCTGATTCCCCGCCTCTGATTCCCCAGCTCTGATTCCCCGCCTCTGATTCCCTGCATCCGATTCCCCATATCTGATTCCCCGCCTCTGTTTCCCCGCCTCTGATTCCCCGCCTCTGTTTCCCCATATCTGATTCCCGCCTCTGATTCCCAACTATGATTCCCCGCTCGTATTCCCCAGCTCTGATTCCCTGCCTCTGATTCCCCGCGTTCTATTCCCTGCCTCTGATTCCCCGCCTGTGATTCCCCATCTCTGATTCACCACCTCTGATTCCCTACCTCTGATTCCCGATCTCTGATTCCGCACATCCAATTCCCTGCCTCTGATTCCCCAACTCTGATTCCCCACCTCTGATTCCCCAGCTCTGATTCCCCGCCTCAGATTCCCCGCGTCTGATTCCCTGCCTCTGATTCCCCGCCTCTGATTCCCTGCCTCTGATTCCCCATATCTGATTCCCCGCCTCTGATTCCCCAACTCTGATTCCCCGCTTCTGATTCCCCAGCTCTGAATCCCCGCCTCTGATTCCCCGCATCTGATTCCCTGCCTCTGATTCCCCGCCTCTGATTCCCCATCTGTGATTAACAACCTCTGATGCCCCACCTCTGATTCCCCATATCTGATTCCCCGCCTCTGTTTCCCCGCCTCTGATTCCCCGCCTCTTATTCCCCATATCTGATTCCCCGCCTCTGATTGCCCACCTCTGATTCCCCGCGTCTGATACCCTGCCTCTGATTCCCTGCCTCTGATTCCCCATCTCTGATTCACCACCTCTGATTCCCGGCCTCTGATTCCCCATCTCTGATTCCGCACATCCGATTCCCTGCCTATGATTCCCCACCTCTGATTCCCCGCCTCTGATTCCCCATATCTGATTCCCTGCCTCTGTTTCCCCGCCTCTGATTCCCTACCTCTGTTTCCCCATATCTGATTCCCCGCCTCTGATTCCCCAACTCTAATACCCCGCCTCTGATTCCCCAGCTCTGATTCCCCGCCTCTGATTCCCCGCATCTGATTCCCTGCCTCTGATTCCCCGCCTCTGATTCCAGGCCTCTGATTCCCAGCATCTGATTCCGGCCTCTGATTTCCGTCCTCTGATTCCCTGCTTCTGATTCTGTTTCCCTGCCTCTGATTCCCCATCTCTGATTCCCTGCCTCTGATTCCCCATCTCTGATTCACCACCTCTGATTCCCGGCCTCTGATTCCCCATCTCTGATTCCGCACATCCGATTCCCTGCCTATGATTCCCCACCTCTGATTCCCCGCCTCTGATTCCCCATATCTGATTCCCCGCCTCTGTTTCCCCGCCTCTGATTCCCCACCTCTGTTTCCCAATATCTAAGTCCCCACCTCTGATTCCCCAAATCTGATTCCCCACCTCTGATTCCCCAGCTCTGATTCCCCGCCTCTGATACCCCGCATCTGATTCCCTGCATCTGATTCCAAGCCTCTGATTCCCTGCCTCTGATTCCCAACCTCTGATTCCCCACCTCTGATTCCCCATATCTGATTCCCCGACTCTGTTTCCCCGCCTCGGATTCCCCGCCTCAGTTTCCCCATATCTGATTCCCGGCCTCTGATTCCCCGCTTCTGATTCCCCGCCTCTGATTCCCTGCCTCTGATTCCCCATCTCCGATTCCGCACATCTGATTCCCTTCCTCTGATTCCCCGCCTCTGATTCCCCGCCTCTGATTCCCTGCCTCTGATTCCCAACCTCTGATTCCCCACCTCTGATTCACCATATCTGATTCCCCGCCTCTGTTTCCCCGCCTCTGATTCCCCGCCTCTGATTCCCAACTCTGATTCCCCGCCTCTGATTCCCCAGCTCTGATTCCCCGTGTTTGATTCCCTGCCTCTGATTCCCTGCCCTGATACCCCATCTCTGTTTCACCGCCTTTGATTCGCCACCTCTGATTCCACATATCTGATTCCCCGCCTCTGTTTCCCCGACTCTGATTCCCTTCCTCTGATTCCCAACCTCTGATTCCACACCTCTGATTCCCCATATCTGATTCCCCGCCTCCATTTCCCCATATCTGATTCCCCGCCTCTGATTCCCCAACTCTGATTCCCCGCCTCTGATTCCCCAGCTCTGATTCCCCGACTCTGAATCCCGGCGTCCGATTCCCTGCCTCTGATTCCCCGCCTCTGATTCCCCATCTCTGATTCCCCGCCTCTGATTCCCCGTGTCTGATTCCCTGCCTCTGATTCCCCGCCTCTGATTCCCCGCCTCTGATTCCCTGCCACTGATTCCCTGCCCCTGATTCCCCACCACTGATTCCCCATATCTGATTCCCCGCCTCTGTTTCCCCGCCTCTGATTCCCCGCCTCTGATTCCCCATATCTGATTCCCTGCCTCTGATTCCCCAACTCTGATTCCCCGCCTCTGATTCCCCAGCTCTGAATCCCCGCCTCTGATTCCCCGTGTCTGATTCCCTGCCTCTGATTCCCCGCCTTGATTCCCCATCTCTGATTCACAACCTCTGATTCCCCACCTCTGATTCCCTATATTTGATTCCCCGCCTCTGTTTCCCCGCCTCTGATTCCCCGCCTCTGATTCCCCATATCTGATTCCCCGCCTCTGATTGCCCACCTCTGATTCCCCGCCTCTGATTTGCCAGCTCTGATTCCCCGCCTATGATTCCCCGCATCTGATTCCCTGCCTCTGATTCCCCGCCTCTGATTCCCCATCTCTGATTCACCGCCTTTGATTCGCCACCTCTGATTCCCCATATCTGATTCCCCACCTCTGTTTCCCGGCCTCGGATTCCCCGCCTCTGATTCTCCATATCTCATTCCCCGCCTCTGAATCCCCATCTCTGATTCCCGGACTCTGATTCCCCACCTCTGATTCCCGGCCTCTTATTCCCAGCATCTGATTCCCGGCCTATGATTCCCGGCCTCTGATTCCCCGCTTCTGATTCTGATTCCCTGCCTCTGATTCCCCATCTCTGATTCCGCACATCTGATTCCCTGCCTCTGATTCCCCACCTCTGATTCCCCATATCTGATTCCCCGCCTCTGTTTCCCCGCCTCTGATTCCCCACCTCTGTTTCCCTATATCTAATTCCCCACCTCTGATGCCCCAACTCTGATTCCCCAGCTCTGATTCCCCGCCTCTGATTCCCCGCATCCGATTCCCCATATCTGATTCCCCGCCTCTGTTTCCCCGCCTCTGATTCCCCGCCTCTGTTTCCCCATATCTGATTCCCCGCCTCTGATTCCCAACTATGATTCCCCGCCTCTGATTCCACAGCTCTGATTCCCTGCGTCTGATTCCCTGCGTTCTATTCCCTGCCTCTGATTCCCCGCCTGTGATTCCCCATCACTGATTCACCACCTCTGATTCCCCACCTCTGATTCCCCATATCTAATTCCCCGCCTCTGTTTGCCCGCCTCTGATTCCCCGCCTCTGTTTCCCCATATCTGATTCCCCGTCTCTGAATCCCCAACTCTGATTCCCTGCCTCTGATTCCCCAGCTCTGATTCCCCGCCTTTGATTCCCCCCGTCTGATTCCCAGCCTCTGAATCCCCGTGTCTGATTTCCTGCCTCTGATTCCCCGCCTCTGATTCCCCATCTCTGATTCCTCTGATTCCCCACATCTGATTCCCCATCTCTGATTCCGCACATCCGATTCCCTGCCTCTGATTCCCCAACTCTGATTCCCCACCTCTGATTCCCCAGCTCTGATTCCCCGCGTCAGATTCCCCGCGTCTGATTCCCTGCCTCTGATTCCCCGCCTCTGATTCCCCATCTCTGATTCCCCACCTCTGATTCCCCGTGTCTGATTCCCTGCCTCTGATTCCCCGCCTCCGAATCCCAGCCTCTGATTCCCCATATCTGATTCCCCGCCTCTGATTCCCTGCCTCTGATTCCCCAGCTCTGATTCCCCGCCTTTGATTCCCCCCGTCTAATTCCCAGCCTCTGAATCCCCGTGTCTGATTTCCTGCCTCTGATTCCCCGCCTCTGATTCCCCATCTCTGATTCACCGCCTCTGATTCCCCATCTCTGATTCCCCACCTCTGATTCCCCGTGTCTGATTCCCCGTGTCTGATTCCCTGCCTCTGATTCCACGCCTCTGATTCCCCATATCTGATTCCCTGCCACTGATTCCCCGCCTCTGATTCCCCATCTCTGATTCACCACCTCTGATTTCCGGCCTCTGATTGCCCACCTCTGATTCCCCGCCTCTGATTCGCCAGCTATGATTCCACCCCTCTGATACCCCGCGTCTGATTCCCCGCCTCTGATTCCCCAACTCTAATACCCCGCCTCTGATTCCCCAGCTCTGATTCCCCTCCTCTGATTCCCCGCATCTGATTCCCTGCCTCTGATTCCCCGCCTCTGATTCCAGGCCTCTGATTCCCAAACTCTGATTCCCCACCTCTGATTCCCCATATCTGATTCCCCGCCTCTGTTTCACCGCCTCTGATTCCCCGACTCTGTTTCCCCATATCTGATTCCCCGCCTCTGATTCCCCAACTCTGATTCCCCGCCTGTGATTCCCCAGCTCTAATTCCCCGCCTCTGATTCCCCATATCTGATTCCCATCCTCTGATTGCCCACCTCTGATTCCCCGCCTCTGATTCGCCAGCTCTGATTCCCCGCCTCTGATTCCCCGCATCTGATTCCCTGCCTCTGATTCCCCGCCTCTGATTCCCCATCTCTGATTCCCCGCCTGTGATTCCCCAGCTCTGATTCCCAGCCTCTGATTCCCCGTGTTTGATCCCCTGCCTCTGATTACCTTCCTCTTATTCCCAGCATCTGAATCCCGGCCTCTGATTCCCGGCCTCTGATTCCCCGCTTCTGATTCTGATTCCCTGCATCTGATTCCCCATCTCTGATTCCGCACATCTGATTCCCTGCCTCTGATTCCCCACCTCTGATTCCCCATATCTGATTCCCCACCTCTGTTTCCCCGCCTCTGATTCCCCGCCTCTGTTTCCCCATATCTAATTCCCCACCTCTGATGCCCCAACTCTGATACCCCGCCTCTGATTCCCCAGCTCTGATTCCCCACCTCTGATTCCCCGCATCCGATTCCCCATATCTGATTCCCCGCCTCTGTTTCCCCGCCTTTGATTCCCCGCCTCTGTTTCCCCATATCTGAATCCCCGCCTCTGATTCCCAACTATGATTCCCCGCCTCTGATTCCCCAGCTCTGATTCCCCGCCTCTGATTCCCCGCGTTCTATTCCCTGCCTCTGATTCCCCGCCTGTGATTCCCCATCTCTGATTCACCACCTCTGATTCCCCACCTCTGATTCCCCTTATCTAATTCCCCGCCTCTGTTTGCCCGCCTCTGATTCCCCGCCTCTGTTTCCCCATATCTGATTCCCCGTGTCTGATTCCCTGCCTCTGATTCCCCGCCTCTGATTCCCCGCCTCTGATTCCCTGCCACTGATTCCCTGCCCCTGATACCCCACCTCTGATTCCCCATATCTGATTCCCTGCCTCTGATTCCCCGCCTCTGATTCCCTGCCTTTGTTTCCCCGCCTCTGATTCCCCGCCTCTGATTCCCCGCCTCTGATTCCCCGCCTCTGATTCCCCAACTCTGATTCCCCGCCTCTGATTCCCCAGCTCTGATACCCGCCTCTGATTCCCCGCGTCTGTTTCCCCGCCTCTGATTCCCTGCCTCTGTTTCCCCATATCTAAGTCCCCGACTCTGATTCCCCAACTCTGATTCCCCACCTCTGATTCCCCAGCTCTGATTCCCCGCCTCTGATTCCCTGCATCTGATTCCCTGCATCTGATTCCCAGCCTCTGATTCCCTGCCTCTGATTCCCAACCTCTGATTCCCCACCTCTGATTCCCCATATCTGATTCCCCGCCTCTGTTTCCCCGCCTCTGATTCCCCGCCTCTGTTTCCCCATATCTGATTCCCGGCCTCTGATTCCCCGCCTCTGATTCCCCGCCTCTGATTCCCTGCCTCTGATTCCCCATCTCCGATTCCGCACATCGGATTTCCTGCCTCTGATTCCCCGCCTCTGATTCCCCGCCTCTGATTCCCTGCTTCTGATTCCCAACCTCTGATTCCCCACCTCTGATTCCCCATATCTGATTCCCCGCCTGTTTCCCCGCCTCTGATTCCCCGCATCTGATTCCCCAACTCTGAATCCCCGCCTCTGATTCCCCAGCTCTGATTCCACGCCTCTGATTCCCCGTGTTCGATTCCCTGCCTCTGATTCCCTGCCCTGATTCCCCATCTCTGATTCACCGCCTTTAATTCGCCACCTCTGATTCCCCATATCTGATTCCCCTCCTCTGTTTCCCCGCCTCTGATTCCCAACCTCTGATTCCACACCTCTGATTCCCCATATCTGATTCCCCGCCTCTGTTTCCCCGCCTCTGATTCCCCGCCCCTGTTTCCCCATATCTGATTCCCCACCTCTGATTCTCCTACTCTGCTTCCCCGCCTCTGATTCCCCGTTTTTGATTCCCTGCCTCTGATTCCCCGCCTCTGATTCCCCATCTCTGATTCACCGCCTTTGATTCGCCACCTCTGTTTCCCCATATCTGATTCCCCACCTCTGTTTCCCCGCCTCTGATTCCCCGCCTCTGATTCCCCATATCTGATTCCCCGCCTCTGATTGCCCACCTCTGATTCCCCGCCTCTGATTCGCCAGCTCTGATTCCCCGCCTCTGATTCCCCGCATCTGATTCCCTGCCTCTGATTCCCCGCCTCTGATTCCCCATCTCTGATTCACCGCCTTTGATTCGCCACCTCTGATTCCCCATATCTGATTCCCCACCTCTGTTTCCCGGCCTCTGATTCCCCGCCTCTGATTCTCCACATCTCATTCCCCGCCTCTGAATCCCCATCTCTGATTCCCGGACTCTGATTCCCCACCTCTGATTCCCGGCCTCTTATTCCCAGCATCTGATTCCCGGCCTTTGATTCCCGGCCTCTGATTCCCCGCTTCTGATTCTGATTCCCTGCCTCTGATTCCCCATCTCTGATTCCGCACATCTGATTCCCTGCCTCTGATTCCCCACCTCTGATTCCCCATATCTGATTCCCCGCCTCTGTTTCCCCGCCTCTGATTCCCCACCTCTGTTTCCCTATATCTAATTCCCCACCTCTGATGCCCCAACTCTGATTCCCCGCCTCTGACTCCCCAGCTCTGATTCCCCGCCTCTGATTCCCCGCATCCGATTCCCCATATCTGATTCCCCGCCTCTGTTTCCCCGCCTCTGATTCCCCGCCTCTGTTTCCCCATATCTGATTCCCCGCCTCTGATTCCCAACTATGATTCCCCGCCTCTGATTCCCCAGCTCTGATTCCCTGCGTCTGATTCCCTGCGTTCTATTCCCTGCCTCTGATTCCCCGCCTGTGATTCCCCATCACTGATTCACCACCTCTGATTCCCCACCTCTGATTCCCCATATCTAATTCCCCGCCTCTGTTTGCCCGCCTCTGATTCCCCGCCTCTGTTTCCCCATATCTGATTCCCCGTCTCTGAATCCCCAACTCTGATTCCCTGCCTCTGATTCCCCAGCTCTGATTCCCCGCCTTTGATTCCCCCCGTCTGATTCCCAGCCTCTGAATCCCCGTGTCTGATTTCCTGCCTCTGATTCCCCGCCTCTGATTCCCCATCTCTGATTCCTCTGATTCCCCACATCTGATTCCCCATCTCTGATTCCGCACATCCGATTCCCTGCCTCTGATTCCCCAACTCTGATTCCCCACCTCTGATTCCCCAGCTCTGATTCCCCGCCTCAGATTCCCCGCGTCTGATTCCCTGCCTCTGATTCCCCGCCTCTGATTCCCCATCTCTGATTCCCCACCTCTGATTCCCCATGTCTGATTCCCTGCCTCTGATTCCCCGCCTCCGAATCCCAGCCTCTGATTCCCCATATCTGATTCCCCGCCTCTGATTCCCTGCCTCTGATTCCCCAGCTCTGATTCCCCGCCTTTGATTCCCCCGTCTAATTCCCAGCCTCTGAATCCCCGTGTCTGATTTCCTGCCTCTGATTCCCCGCCTCTGATTCCCCATCTCTGATTCACCGCCTCTGATTCCCCATCTCTGATTCCCCACCTCTGATTCCCCGTGTCTGATTCCCCGTGTCTGATTCCCTGCCTCTGATTCCACGCCTCTGATTCCCCATATCTGATTCCCTGCCACTGATTCCCCGCCTCTGATTCCCCATCTCTGATTCACCACCTCTGATTCCCGGCCTCTGATTGCCCACCTCTGATTCCCCGCCTCTGATTTGCCAGCTATGATTCCCCCCCTCTGATTCCCCGCGTCTGATTCCCCGCCTCTGATTCCCCAACTCTAATACCCCGCCTCTGATTCCCCAGCTCTGATTCCCCTCCTCTGATTCCCCGCATCTGATTCCCTGCCTCTGATTCCCCGCCTCTGATTCCAGGCCTCTGATTCCCAACCTCTGATTCCCCACCTCTGATTCCCCATATCTGATTCCCCGCCTCTGTTTCACCGCCTCTGATTCCCCGACTCTGTTTCCCCATATCTGATTCCCCGCCTCTGATTCCCCAACTCTGATTCCCCGCCTGTGATTCCCCAGCTCTAATTCCCCGCCTCTGATTCCCCATATCTGATTCCCATCCTCTGATTGCCCACCTCTGATTCCCCGCCTCTGATTTGCCAGCTCTGATTCCCCGCCTCTGATTCCCCGCATCTGATTCCCTGCCTCTGATTCCCCGCCTCTGATTCCCCATCTCTGATTCCCCGCCTGTGATTCCCAAGCTCTGATTCCCAGCCTCTGATTCCCCGTGTTTGATCCCCTGCCTCTGATTACCTTCCTCTGATTCCCGGCCTCTGATACCCCGCTTCTGATTCTGATTCCCTGCCTCTGATTCCCCATCTCTGATTCACCACATCTAATTCCCTGCCTCTGATTCCACGCCCCTGATTCCCCATCTCTGTTTCACCGCCTTTGATTCGCCACCTCTGATTCCCCATATCTGATTCCCCGCCTCTTATTCCCCGCCTCTGATTCCCCAACTCTGATTCCCCGCCTCTGATTCCCCAGCTCTGATACCCGCCTCTGATTCCCCGCGTCTGTTTCCCCGCCTCTGATTCCCTGCCTCTGTTTCCCCATATCTAAGTCCCCGACTCTGATTCCCCAACTCTGATTCCCCACCTCTGATTCCCCAGCTCTGATTCCCCGCCTCTGATTCCCTGCATCTGATTCCCTGCATCTGATTCCCAGCCTCTGATTCCCTGCCTCTGATTCCCAACCTCTGATTCCCCACCTCTGATTCCCCATATCTGATTCCCCGCCTCTGTTTCCCCGCCTCTGATTCCCCGCCTCTGTTTCCCCATATCTGATTCCCGGCCTCTGATTCCCCGCCTCTGATTCCCCGCATCTGATTCCCTGCCTCTGATTCCCCATCTCCGATTCTGCACATCGGATTTCCTGCCTCTGATTCCCCGCCTCTGATTCCCCGCCTCTGATTCACCGCCTTTAATTCGCCACCTCTGATTCCCCATATCTGATTCCCCTCCTCTGTTTCCCCGCCTCTGATTCCCAACCTCTGATTCCACACCTCTGATTCCCCATATCTGATTCCCCGCCTCTGTTTCCCCGCCTCTGATTCCCCGCCCCTGTTTCCCCATATCTGATTCCCCACCTCTGATTCTCCTACTCTGCTTCCCCGCCTCTGATTCCCCGTTTTTGATTCCCTGCCTCTGATTCCCCGCCTCTGATTCCCCATCTCTGATTCACCGCCTTTGATTCGCCACCTCTGTTTCCCCATATCTGATTCCCCACCTCTGTTTCCCCGCCTCTGATTCCCCGCCTCTGATTCCCCATATCTGATTCCCCGCCTCTGATTGCCCACCTCTGATTCCCCGCCTCTGATTCGCCAGCTCTGATTCCCCGCCTCTGATTCCCCGCATCTGATTCCCTGCCTCTGATTCCCCGCCTCTGATTCCCCATCTCTGATTCACCGCCTTTGATTCGCCACCTCTGATTCCCCATATCTGATTCCCCACCTCTGTTTCCCGGCCTCTGATTCCCCGCCTCTGATTCTCCATATCTCATTCCCCGCATCTGAATCCCCATCTCTGATTCCCGGACTCTGATTCCCCACCTCTGATTCCCGGCCTCTTATTCCCAGCATCTGATTCCCGGCCTTTGATTCCCAGCCTCTGATTCCCCGCTTCTGATTCTGATTCCCTGCCTCTGATTCCCCATCTCTGATTCCGCACATCTGATTCCCTGCCTCTGATTCCCCACCTCTGATTCCCCATATCTGATTCCCCGCCTCTGTTTCCCCGCCTCTGATTCCCCACCTCTGTTTCCCTATATCTAATTCCCCACCTCTGATGCCCCAACTCTGATTCCCCGCCTCTGACTCCCCAGCTCTGATTCCCCGCCTCTGTTTCCCCGCCTCTGATTCCCCCCCTCTGTTTCCCCATATCTGATTCCCCGCCTCTGATTCCCAACTATGATTCCCCGCCTCTGATTCCCCAGCTCTGATTCCCTGCGTCTGATTCCCTGCGTTCTATTCCCTGCCTCTGATTCCCCGCCTGTGATTCCCCATCACTGATTCACCACCTCTGATTCCCCACCTCTGATTCCCCATATCTAATTCCCCGCCTCTGTTTGCCCGCCTCTGATTCCCCGCCTCTGTTTCCCCATATCTGATTCCCCGACTCTAAATCCCCAACTCTGATTCCCTGCCTCTGATTCCCCAGCTCTGATTCCCCGCCTTTGATTCCCCCCGTCTGATTCCCAGCCTCTGAATCCCCGTGTCTGATTTCCTGCCTCTGATTCCCCGCCTCTGATTCCCCATCTCTGATTCCTCTGATTCCCCACATCTGATTCCCCATCTCTGATTCCGCACATCCGATTCCCTGCCTCTGATTCCCCAACTCTGATTCCCCACCTCTGATTCCCCAGCTCTGATTCCCCGCCTCAGATTCCCCGCGTCTGATTCCCTGCCTCTGATTCCCCGCCTCTGATTCCCCATCTCTGATTCCCCACCTCTGATTCCCCGTGTCTGATTCCCTGCCTCTGATTCCCCGCCTCCGAATCCCAGCCTCTGATTCCCCATATCTGATTCCCCGCCTCTGATTCCCTGCCTCTGATTCCCAACCTCGGATTCCCCACCTCTGATTCCCCATATCTGATTCCCCGCCTTTGTTTCCCCGACTCTGATTCCCCGCCTCTGATTCCCAACTCTGATTCCCCGCCTCTGATTCCCCAGCTCTGATTCCCCGTGTTTGATTCCCTGCCTCTGATTCCCTGCCCTGATTCCCCATCTCTGTTTCACCGCCTTTGATTCGCCACCTCTGATTCCCCATATCTGATTCCCCGCCTCTGTTTCCCCGACTCTGATTCCCTGCCTCTGATTCCCAACCTCTGATTCCACACCTCTGATTCCCCATATCTGATTCCCCGCCTCTATTTCCCCATATCTGATTCCCCGCCTCTGATTCCCCAACTCTGATTCCCCGCCTCTGATTCCCCAGCTCTGATTCCCCGACTCTGATTCCCGGAGTCCGATTCCCTGCCTCTGATTCCCCGCCTCTGATTCCCCATCTCTGAATCCCCGCCTCCGATTCCCCGTGTCTGATTCCCTGCCTCTGATTCCCCGCCTCTGATTCCCCGCCTCTGATTCCCTGCCACTGATTCCCTGCGCCTGATTCCCCAATTCTGATTTCCCATATCTGATTCCCCGCCTCTGTTTCCCCGCCTCTGATTCCCCGCCTCTGATTCCCCATATCTGATTCCCTGCCTCTGATTCCCCAACTCTGATTCACCGCCTCTGATTCCCCAGCTCTGAATCCCCGCCTCTGATTCCCCGCGTCTGATTCCCTGCCTCTGATTCCCCGCCTTGATTCCCCATCTCTGATTCACAACCTCTGATTCCCCACCTCTGATTCCCTATATTTGATTCCCCGCCTCTGTTTCCCCGCCTCTGATTCGCAACCTCTAATTCCCCACCTCTGATTCCCCATATCTGATTCCCCGCCTCTGTTACCCTGCCTCTGATTCCCGGCCTCTGTTTCCCCATATCTGATTCCCCTCCTCTGATTCCCCAACTCTGATTCCCCGCCTCTGATTCCCCAGCTCTGATTCCCCGCCTTTTATTCTCGGCCTCTGATTCCCTGCCACTGATTCCCCGCCCCTGATTCCCCACCTCTGATTCCCCATATCTGATTCCCCGCCTCTGTTTACCCAGCTCTGATTCCCCACCTCTGATTCCCCAGCTCTGATTCCCTGCCACTGATTCCCCGCCCCTGATTCCCCACCTCTGATTTCCCATATCTGATTCCCCGCCTCTGTTTCCCCAGCTCTGATTCCCTGCCTCTGATTCCCTGCCCTGATTCCCCATCTCTGTTTCACCGCCTTTGATTCGCCACCTCTGATTCCCCATATCTGATTCCCCGCCTCTGTTTCCCCGCCTCTGATTCCCTGCCTCTGATTCCCAACCTCTGATTCCACACCTCTGATTCCCCATATCTGATTCCCCGCCTCTATTTCCCCATATCTGATTCCCCGCCTCTGATTCCCCAACTCTGATTCCCCGCCTCTGATTCCCCAGCTCTGATTCCCCGCCTCTGATTCCCGGCGTCCGATTCCCTGCCTCTGATTCCCCGCCTCTGATTCCCCATCTCTGATTCTCCATATCTGATTCCCCGCCTCTAAATACCCATCTCTGATTCCCGGACTCTGATTCCCCTCCTCTGATTCCCGGCCTCTTATTCCCAGCATCTGATTCCCGGCCTCTGATTCCCGGCCTCTGATTCCCCGCTTCTGATTCTGATTCCCTGCCTCTGATTCCCCATCTCTGATTCCGCACATCTGATTCCCTGCCTCTGATTCCCCACCTCTGATTCCCCATATCTGATTCCCCGCCTCTGTTTCCCCGCATCTGATTCCCCGCCTCTGTTTCCCTATATCTAATTCCCCACCTCTGATGCCCCAACTCTGATTCCCCGCCTCTGATTCCCCAGCTCTGATTCCCCGCCTCTGATTCCCTGCTTCCGATTCCCCATATCTGATTCCCCGCCTCTGTTTCCCCGCCTCTGATTCCCCGCCTCTGTTTCCCCATATCTGATTCCCTCCTCTGATTCCCAACTATGATTCCCCGCCTCTGATTCCCCAGCTCTGATTCCCTGCCTCTGATTCCCCGCGTTCTATTCCCTGCCTCTGATTCCCCGCCTGTGATTCCCCATCACTGATTCACCACCTCTGATTCCCTACCTCTGATTCCCCATATCTAATTCCCCGCCTCTGTTTGCCCGCCTCTGATTCCCCGCCTCTGTTTCCCCATATCTGATTCCCCGCCTCTGAATCCCCAACTCTGATTCCCTGCCTCAGATTACCCAGCTCTGATTCCCCGCCTTTGATTCCCCCCGTCTGATTCCCAGCCTCTGAATCCCCGTGTCTGATTTCCTGCCTCTGATTCCCCGCCTCTGATTCCCCATCTCTGATTCACCGCCTCTGATTCCCCACCTCTGATTCCCCATCTCTGATTCCGCACATCCAATTCCCTGCCTCTGATTCCCCAACTCTGATTCCCCACCTCTGATTCCCCAGCTCTGATTCCCCGCCTCAGATTCCCCGCGTCTGATTCCTGCCTCTGATTCCCCGCCTCTGATTCCCTGCCTCTGATTCCCCATATCTGATTCCCCGCCTCTGATTCCCCAAATCTGATTCCCCGCTTCTGATTCCCCAGCTCTGAATCCCCGCCTCTGATTCCCCGCATCTGATTCCCTGCCTCTGATTCCCCGCCTCTGATTCCCCATCTGTGATTCACAACCTCTGATGCCCCACCTCTGATTCCCCATATCTGATTCCCCGCCTCTGTTTCCCCGCCTCTGATTCCCCGCCTCTGATTCCCCATATCTGATTCCCCGCCTCTGATTGCCCACCTCTGATTCCCCGCGTCTGATACCCTGCCTCTGATTCCCCGCCTCTGATTCCCCATCTCTGATTCACCACCTCTGATTCCCGGCCTCTGATTCCCCATCTCTGATTCCGCACATCCGATTCCCTGCCTATGATTCCCCACCTCTGATTCCCCGCCTCTGATTCCCCATATCTGATTCCCTGCCTCTGTTTCCCCGCCTCTGATTCCCTACCTCTGTTTCCCCATATCTGATTCCCCGCCTCTGATTCCCCAACTCTAATACCCCGCCTCTGAATCCCCAGCTCTGATTCCCCGCCTCTGATTCCCCGCATCTGATTCTCTGCCTCTGATTCCCCGCCTCTGATTCCAGGCCTCTGATTCCCAGCATCTGATTCCGGCCTCTGATTCCCGGCCTCTGATTCCCTGCTTCTGATTCTGTTTCCCTGCCTCTGATTCCCCATCTCTGATTCCGCACATCTGATTCCCTGCCTCTGATTCCCCACCTCTGATTCCCCATATCTGATTCCCCGCCTCTGTTTCCCCGCCTCTGATTCCCCGCCTCTGTTTCCCAATATCTAAGTCCCCACCTCTGATTCCCCAAATCTGATTCCCCACCTCTGATTCCCCAGCTATGATTCCCCGCCTCTGATTCCCCGCATCTGATTCCCTGCATCTGATTCCAAGCCTCTGATTCCCTGCCTCTGATTCCCAACCTCTGATTCCCCACCTCTGATTCCCCATATCTGATTCCCCGACTCTGTTTCACCGCCTCGGATTCCCCGCATCAGTTTCCCCATATCTGATTCCCGGCCTCTGATTCCCCGCCTCTGATTCCCCGCCTCTGATTCCCTGCCTCTGATTCCCCATCTCCGATTCTGCACATCTGATTCCCTTCCTCTGATTTCCCGCCTCTGATTCCCCGACTCTGATTCCCTGCCTCTGATTCCCAACCTCTGATTCCCCACCTCTGATTCCCCATATCTGATTCCCCGCCTCTGTTTCCCCGCCTCTGATTCCCCGCCTCTGATTCCCAACTCTGATTCCCCGCCTCTGATTCCCCAGCTCTGATTCCCCGTGTTTGATTCCCTGCCTCTGATTCCCTGCCCTGATTCCCCATCTCTGTTTCACCGCCTTTGATTCGCCACCTCTGATTCCACATATCTGATTCCCCGCCTCTGTTTCCCCGACTCTGATTCCCTTCCTCTGATTCCGAACCTCTGATTCCACACCTCTGATTCCCCATATCTGATTCCCCGCCTCCATTTCCCCATATCTGATTCCCCGCCTCTGATTCCCCAACTCTGATTCCCCGCCTCTGATTCCCCAGCTCTGATTCCCCGACTCTGATTCCCGGCGTCCGATTCCCTGCCTCTGATTCCCCGCCTCTGATTCCCCATCTCTGATTCCCCGCCTCTGATTCCCCGCCTCTGATTCCCTGCCACTGATTCCCTGCCCCTGATTCCCCACCACTGATTCCCCATATCTGATTCCCCGCCTCTGTTTCCCCGCCTCTGATTCCCCGCCTCTGATTCCCCATATCTGATTCCCTGCCTCTGATTCCCCAACTCTGATTCCCCGCCTCTGATTCCCCAGCTCTGAATCCCCGCCTCTGATTCCCCGTGTCTGATTCCCTGCCTCTGATTCCCCATCTCTGATTCCCCGCCTCTGATTCCCCGTGTCTGATTCCCTGCCTCTGATTCCCCGCCTCTGATTGCCCACCTCTGATTCCCTGCCACTGATTCCCTGCCCCTGATTCGCCACCTCTGATTCCACATATCTGATTCCCCGCCTCTGTTTCCCCGACTCTGATTCCCTTCCTCTGATTCCGAACCTCTGATTCCACACCTCTGATTCCCCATATCTGATTCCCCGCCTCCATTTCCCCATATCTGATTCCCCGCCTCTGATTCCCCAACTCTGATTCCCCGCCTCTGATTCCACAGCTCTGATTCCCCGACTCTGATTCCCGGCGTCCGATTCCCTGCCTCTGATTCCCCGCCTCTGATTCCCCATCTCTGATTCCCCGCCTCTGATTCCCCGTGTCTGATTCCCTGCCTCTGATTCCCCGCCTCTGATTCCCCGCCTCTGATTCCCTGCCACTGATTCCCTGCCCCTGATTCCCCACCACTGATTCCCCATATCTGATTCCCCGCCTCTGTTTCCCCGCCTCTGATTCCCCGCCTCTGATTCCCCATATCTGATTCCCTGCCTCTGATTCCCCAACTCTGATTCCCCGCCTCTGATTCCCCAGCTCTGAATCCCCGCCTCTGATTCCCCGTGTCTGATTCCCTGCCTCTGATTCCCCACCTCTGATTCCCTATATTTGATTCCCCGCCTCTGATTCCCAACTCTGATTCCCCGCCTCTGATTCCCCAGCTCTGATTCCCCGTGTTTGATTCCCTGCCTCTGATTCCCTGCCCTGATTCCCCATCTCTGTTTCACCGCCTTTGATTCGCCACCTCTCATTCCACATATCTGATTCCCCGCCTCTGTTTCCCCGACTCTGATTCCCTTCCTCTGATTCCGAACCTCTGATTCCACACCTCTGATTCCCCATATCTTATTCCCCGCCTCCATTTCCCCATATCTGATTCCCCGCCTCTGATTCCCCAACTCTGATTCCCCGCCTCTGATTCCCCAGCTCTGATTCCCCGACTCTGAATCCCGGCGTCCGATTCCCTGCCTCTGATTCCCCGCCTCTGATTCCCCATCTCTGATTCCCCGCCTCTGATTCCCCGTGTCTGATTCCCTGCCTCTGATTCCCCATCTCTGATTCCCCGCCTCTGATTCCCCGTGTCTGATTCCCTGCCTCTGATTCCCCGCCTCTGATTGCCCACCTCTGATTCCCTGCCACTGATTCCCTGCCCCTGATTCGCCACCTCTGATTCCACATATCTGATTCCCCGCCTCTGTTTCCCCGACTCTGATTCCCTTCCTCTGATTCCGAACCTCTGATTCCACACCTCTGATTCCCCATATCTGATTCCCCGCCTCCATTTCCCCATATCTGATTCCCCGCCTCTGATTCCCCAACTCTGATTCCCCGCCTCTGATTCCACAGCTCTGATTCCCCGACTCTGATTCCCGGCGTCCGATTCCCTGCCTCTGATTCCCCGCCTCTGATTCCCCATCTCTGATTCCCCGCCTCTGATTCCCCGTGTCTGATTCCCTGCCTCTGATTCCCCGCCTCTGATTCCCCGCCTCTGATTCCCTGCCACTGATTCCCTGCCCCTGATTCCCCACCACTGATTCCCCATATCTGATTCCCCGCCTCTGTTTCCCCGCCTCTGATTCCCCGCCTCTGATTCCCCATATCTGATTCCCTGCCTCTGATTCCCCAACTCTGATTCCCCGCCTCTGATTCCCCAGCTCTGAATCCCCGCCTCTGATTCCCCGTGTCTGATTCCCTGCCTCTGATTCCCCACCTCTGATTCCCTATATTTGATTCCCCGCCTCTGATTCCCAACTCTGATTCCCCGCCTCTGATTCCCCAGCTCTGATTCCCCGTGTTTGATTCCCTGCCTCTGATTCCCTGCCCTGATTCCCCATCTCTGTTTCACCGCCTTTGATTCGCCACCTCTCATTCCACATATCTGATTCCCCGCCTCTGTTTCCCCGACTCTGATTCCCTTCCTCTGATTCCGAACCTCTGATTCCACACCTCTGATTCCCCATATCTTATTCCCCGCCTCCATTTCCCCATATCTGATTCCCCGCCTCTGATTCCCCAACTCTGATTCCCCGCCTCTGATTCCCCAGCTCTGATTCCCCGACTCTGAATCCCGGCGTCCGATTCCCTGCCTCTGATTCCCCGCCTCTGATTCCCCATCTCTGATTCCCCGCCTCTGATTCCCCGTGTCTGATTCCCTGCCTCTGATTCCCCGCCTCTGATTCCCCGCCTCTGATTCCCTGCCACTGATTCCCTGCCCCTGATTCCCCACCACTGATTCCCCATATCTGATTCCCCGCCTCTGTTTCCCCGCCTCTGATTCCACGCCTCTGATTCCCCATATCTGATTCCCTGCCTCTGATTCCCCAACTCTGATTCCCCGCCTCTGATTCCCCAGCTCTGAATCCCCGCCTCTGATTCCCCGTGTCTGATTCCCTGCCTCTGATTCCCCATCTCTGATTCCCCGCCTCTGGTTCCCCGTGTCTGATTCCCTGCCTCTGATTCCCCGCCTCTGATTCCCCACCTCTGATTCCCTGCCACTGATTCCCTGCCCCTGATTCGCCACCTCTGATTCCACATATCTGATTCCCCGCCTCTGTTTCCCCGACTCTGATTCCCTTCCTCTGATTCCGAACCTCTGATTCCACACCTCTGATTCCCCATATCTGATTCCCCGCCTCCATTTCCCCATATCTGATTCCCCGCCTCTGATTCCCCAACTCTGATTCCCCGCCTCTGATTCCACAGCTCTGATTCCCCGACTCTGATTCCCGGCGTCCGATTCCCTGCCTCTGATTCCCCGCCTCTGATTCCCCATCTCTGATTCCCCGCCTCTGATTCCCCGTGTCTGATTCCCTGCCTCTGATTCCCCGCCTCTGATTCCCCGCCTCTGATTCCCTGCCACTGATTCCCTGCCCCTGATTCCCCACCACTGATTCCCCATATCTGATTCCCCGCCTCTGTTTCCCCGCCTCTGATTCCCCGCCTCTGATTCCCCATATCTGATTCCCCGCCTCTGATTGCCCACCTCTGATTCCCCGCGTCTGATACCCTGCCTCTGATTCCCTGCCTCTGATTCCCCATCTCTGATTCACCACCTCTGATTCCCGGCCTCTGATTCCCCATCTCTGATTCCGCACATCCGATTCCCTGCCTATGATTCCCCACCTCTGATTCCCCGCCTCTGATTCCCCATATCTGATTCCCTGCCTCTGTTTCCCCGCCTCTGATTCCCTACCTCTGTTTCCCCATATCTGATTCCCCGCATCTGATTCCCCAACTCTAATACCCCGCCTCTGATTCCCCAGCTCTGATTCCCCGCCTCTGATTCCCCGCATCTGATTCCCTGCCTCTGATTCCCCGCCTCTGATTCCAGGCCTCTGATTCCCAGCATCTGATTCCGGCCTCTGATTTCCGGCCTCTGATTCCCTGCTTCTGATTCTGTTTCCCTGCCTCTGATTCCCCATCTCTGATTCCGCACATCTGATTCCCTGCCTCTGATTCCCCACCTCTGATTCCCCATATCTGATTCCCCGCCTCTGTTTCCCCGCCTCTGATTCCCCGCCTCTGATTCCCAACTCTGATTCCCCGCCTCTGATTCCCCAGCTCTGATTCCCCGTGTTTGATTCCCTGCCTCTGATTCCCTGCCCTGATACCCCATCTCTGTTTCACCGCCTTTGATTCGCCACCTCTGATTCCACATATCTGATTCCCCGCCTCTGATTCCCCGCCTCTGATTCCCTTCCTCTGATTCCCAACCTCTGATTCCACACCTCTGATTCCCCATATCTGATTCCCCGCCTCCATTTCCCCATATCTGATTCCCCGCCTCTGATTCCCCAACTCTGATTCCCCGCCTCTGATTCCCCAGCTCTGATTCCCCGACTCTGATTCCCGGCGTCCGATTCCCTGCCTCTGATTCCCCGCCTCTGATTCCCCATCTCTGATTCCCCGCCTCTGATTCCCCGTGTCTGATTCCCTGCCTCTGATTCCCCGCCTCTGATTCCCCGCCTCTGATTCCCTGCCACTGATTCCCTGCCCCTGATTCCCCACTACTGATTCCCCATATCTGATTCCCCGCCTCTGTTTCCCCGCCTCTGATTCCCCGCCTCTGATTCCCCATATCTGATTCCCTGCCTCTGATTCCCCAACTCTGATTCCCCGCCTCTGATTCCCCAGCTCTGAATCCCCGCCTCTGATTCCCCGTGTCTGATTCCCTGCCTCTGATTCCCCGCCTTGATTCCCCATCTCTGATTCACAACCTCTGATTCCCCACCTCTGATTCCCTATATTTGATTCCCCGCCTCTGTTTCCCCGCCTCTGATTCCCCGCCTCTGATTCCCCATATCTGATTCCCCGCCTCTGATTGCCCACCTCTGATTCCCCGCCTCTGATTCGCCAGCTCTGATTCCCCGCCTCTGATTCCCCGCATCTGATTCCCTGCCTCTGATTCCCCGCCTCTGATTCCCCATCTCTGATTCACCGCCTTTGATTCGCCACCTCTGATTCCCCATATCTGATTCCCCACCTCTGTTTCCCGGCCTCTGATTCCCCGCCTCTGATTCTCCATATCTCATTCCCCACCTCTGAATCCCCATCTCTGATTCCCGGACTCTGATTCCCCACCTCTGATTCCCGGCCTCTTATTCCCAGCATCTGATTCCCGGCCTATGATTCCCGGCCTCTGATTCCCCGCTTCTGATTCTGATTCCCTGCCTCTGATTCCCCATCTCTGATTCCGCACATCTGATTCCCTGCCTCTGATTCCCCACCTCTGATTCCCCATATCTGATTCCCCGCCTCTGTTTCCCCGCCTCTGATTCCCCACCTCTGTTTCCCTATATCTAATTCCCCACCTCTGATGCCCCAACTCTGATTCCCCAGCTCTGATTCCCCGCCTCTGATTCCCCGCATCCGATTCCCCATATCTGATTCCCCGCCTCTGTTTCCCCGCCTCTGATTCCCCGCCTCTGTTTCCCCATATCTGATTCCCCGCCTCTGATTCCCAACTATGATTCCCCGCCTCTGATTCCCCAGCTCTGATTCCCTGCGTCTGATTCCCTGCGTTCTATTCCCTGCCTCTGATTCCCCGCCTGTGATTCCCCATCACTGATTCACCACCTCTGATTCCCCACCTCTGATTCCCCATATCTAATTCCCCGCCTCTGTTTGCCCGCCTCTGATTCCCCGCCTCTGTTTCCCCATATCTGATTCCCCGTCTCTGAATCCCCAACTCTGATTCCCTGCCTCTGATTCCCCAGCTCTGATTCCCCGCCTTTGATTCCCCCCGTCTGATTCCCAGCCTCTGAATCCCCGTGTCTGATTTCCTGCCTCTGATTCCACGCCTCTGATTCCCCATCTCTGATTCCTCTGATTCCCCACATCTGATTCCCCATCTCTGATTCCGCACATCCGATTCCCTGCCTCTGAGTCCCCAACTCTGATTCCCCACCTCTGATTCCCCAGCTCTGATTCCCCGCCTCAGATTCCCCGCGTCTGATTCCCTGCCTCTGATTCCCCGCCTCTGATTCCCCATCTCTGATTCCCCACCTCTGATTCCCCGTGTCTGATTCCCTGCCTCTGATTCCCCGCCTCCGAATCCCAGCCTCTGATTCCCCATATCTGATTCCCCGCCTCTGATTCCCTGCCTCTGATTCCCCAGCTCTGATTCCCCGCCTTTGATTCCCCCCGTCTAATTCCCAGCCTCTGAATCCCCGTGTCTGATTTCCTGCCTCTGATTCCCCGCCTCTGATTCCCCATCTCTGATTCACCGCCTCTGATTCCCCATCTCTGATTCCCCACCTCTGATTCCCCGTGTCTGATTCCCCGTGTCTGATTCCCTGCCTCTGATTCCACGCCTCTGATTCCCCATATCTGATTCCCTGCCACTGATTCCCCGCCTCTGATTCCCCATCTCTGATTCACCACCTCTGATTCCCGGCCTCTGATTGCCCACCTCTGATTCCCCGCCTCTGATTCGCCAGCTATGATTCCACCCCTCTGATACCCCGCGTCTGATTCCCCGCCTCTGATTCCCCAACTCTAATACCCCGCCTCTGATTCCCCAGCTCTGATTCCCCTCCTCTGATTCCCCGCATCTGATTCCCTGCCTCTGATTCCCCGCCTCTGATTCCAGGCCTCTGATTCCCAAACTCTGATTCTCCACCTCTGATTCCCCATATCTGATTCCCCGCCTCTGTTTCACCGCCTCTGATTCCCCGACTCTGTTTCCCCATATCTGATTCCCCGCCTCTGATTCCCCAACTCTGATTCCCCGCCTGTGATTCCCCAGCTCTAACTCCCCGCCTCTGATTCCCCATATCTGATTCCCATCCTCTGATTGCCAACCTCTGATTCCCCGCCTCTGATTCGCCAGCTCTGATTCCCCGCCTCTGATTCCCCGCATCTGATTCCCTGCCTCTGATTCCCCGCCTCTGATTCCCCATCTCTGATTCCCCGCCTGTGATTCCCCAGCTCTGATTCCCAGCCTCTGATTCCCCGTGTTTGATCCCCTGCCTCTGATTACCTTCCTCTTATTCCCGGCATCTGAATCCCGGCCTCTGATTCCCGGCCTCTGATTCCCCGCTTCTGATTCTGATTCCCTGCATCTGATTCCCCATCTCTGATTCCGCACATCTGATTCCCTGCCTCTGATTCCCCACCTCTGATTCCCCATATCTGATTCCCCACCTCTGTTTCCCCGCCTCTGATTCCCCGCATCCGATTCCCCATATCTGATTCCCCGCCTCTGATTCCCCATCTCTGATTCCCCACCTCTGATTCCCCGTGTCTGATTCCCTGCCTCTGATTCCCCGCCTCCGAATCCCAGCCTCTGATTCCCCATATCTGATTCCCCGCCTCTGATTCCCTGCCTCTGATTCCCCAGCTCTGATTCCCCGCCTTTGATTCCCCCCGTCTAATTCCCAGCCTCTGAATCCCCGTGTCTGATTTCCTGCCTCTGATTCCCCGCCTCTGATTCCCCATCTCTGATTCACCGCCTCTGATTCCCCATCTCTGATTCCCCACCTCTGATTCCCCGTGTCTGATTCCCCGTGTCTGATTCCCTGCCTCTGATTCCACGCCTCTGATTCCCCATATCTGATTCCCTGCCACTGATTCCCCGCCTCTGATTCCCCATCTCTGATTCACCACCTCTGATTCCCGGCCTCTGATTGCCCACCTCTGATTCCCCGCCTCTGATTCGCCAGCTATGATTCCACCCCTCTGATACCCCGCGTCTGATTCCCCGCCTCTGATTCCCCAACTCTAATACCCCGCCTCTGATTCCCCAGCTCTGATTCCCCTCCTCTGATTCCCCGCATCTGATTCCCTGCCTCTGATTCCCCGCCTCTGATTCCAGGCCTCTGATTCCCAAACTCTGATTCCCCACCTCTGATTCCCCATATCTGATTCCCCGCCTCTGTTTCACCGCCTCTGATTCCCCGACTCTGTTTCCCCATATCTGATTCCCCGCCTCTGATTCCCCAACTCTGATTCCCCGCCTGTGATTCCCCAGCTCTAATTCCCCGCCTCTGATTCCCCATCTCTGATTCCGCACATCTGATTCCCTGCCTCTGATTCCCCACCTCTGATTCCCCATATCTGATTCCCCACCTCTGTTTCCCCGCCTCTGATTCCCCGCCTCTGTTTCCCCATATCTAATTCCCCACCTCTGATGCCCCAACTCTGATACCCCGCCTCTGATTCCCCAGCTCTGATTCCCCACCTCTGATTCCCCGCATCCGATTCCCCATATCTGATTCCCCGCCTCTGTTTCCCCGCCTTTGATTCCCCGCCTCTGTTTCCCCATATCTGATTCCCCGCCTCTGATTCCCAACTATGATTCCCCGCCTCTGATTCCCCAGCTCTGATTCCCCGCCTCTGATTCCCCGTGTTTGATTCCCTGCCTCTGATTCCCTGCCCTGATTCCCCATCTCTGATTCACCGCCTTTAATTCGCCACCTCTGATTCCCCATATCTGATTCCCCTCCTCTGTTTCCCCGCCTCTGATTCCCAACCTCTGATTCCACACCTCTGATTCCCCATATCTGATTCCCCGCCTCTGTTTCCCCGCCTCTGATTCCCCGCCCCTGTTTCCCCATATCTGATTCCCCAGCTCTGATTCCCCTCCTCTGATTCCCCGCATCTGATTCCCTGCCTCTGATTCCCCGCCTCTGATTCCAGGCCTCTGATTCCCAAACTCTGATTCCCCACCTCTGATTCCCCATATCTGATTCCCCGCCTCTGTTTCACCGCCTCTGATTCCCCGACTCTGTTTCCCCATATCTGATTCCCCGCCTCTGATTCCCCAACTCTGATTCCCCGCCTGTGATTCCCCAGCTCTAATTCCCCGCCTCTGATTCCCCATATCTGATTCCCATCCTCTGATTGCCCACCTCTGATTCCCCGCCTCTGATTTGCCAGCTCTGATTCCCCGCCTCTGATTCCCCGCATCTGATTCCCTGCCTCTGATTCCCCGCCTCTGATTCCCCATCTCTGATTCCCCGCCTGTGATTCCCCAGCTCTGATTCCCAGCCTCTGATTCCCCGTGTTTGATCCCCTGCCTCTGATTACCTTCCTCTTATTCCCGGCATCTGAATCCCGGCCTCTGATTCCCGGCCTCTGATTCCCCGCTTCTGATTCTGATTCCCTGCATCTGATTCCCCATCTCTGATTCCGCACATCTGATTCCCTGCCTCTGATTCCCCACCTCTGATTCCCCATATCTGATTCCCCACCTCTGTTTCCCCGCCTCTGATTCCTCGCATCCGATTCCCCATATCTGATTCCCCGCCTCTGATTCCCCATCTCTGATTCCCCACCTCTGATTCCCCGTGTCTGATTCCCTGCCTCTGATTCCCCGCCTCCGAATCCCAGCCTCTGATTCCCCATATCTGATTCCCCGCCTCTGATTCCCTGCCTCTGATTCCCCAGCTCTGATTCCCCGCCTTTGATTCCCCCCGTCTAATTCCCAGCCTCTGAATCCCCGTGTCTGATTTCCTGCCTCTGATTCCCCGCCTCTGATTCCCCATCTCTGATTCACCGCCTCTGATTCCCCATCTCTGATTCCCCACCTCTGATTCCCCGTGTCTGATTCCCCGTGTCTGATTCCCTGCCTCTGATTCCACGCCTCTGATTCCCCATATCTGATTCCCTGCCACTGATTCCCCGCCTCTGATTCCCCATCTCTGATTCACCACCTCTGATTCCCGGCCTCTGATTGCCCACCTCTGATTCCCCGCCTCTGATTCGCCAGCTATGATTCCACCCCTCTGATACCCCGCGTCTGATTCCCCGCCTCTGATTCCCCAACTCTAATACCCCGCCTCTGATTCCCCAGCTCTGATTCCCCTCCTCTGATTCCCCGCATCTGATTCCCTGCCTCTGATTCCCCGCCTCTGATTCCAGGCCTCTGATTCCCAAACTCTGATTCCCCACCTCTGATTCCCCATATCTGATTCCCCGCCTCTGTTTCACCGCCTCTGATTCCCCGACTCTGTTTCCCCATATCTGATTCCCCGCCTCTGATTCCCCAACTCTGATTCCCCGCCTGTGATTCCCCAGCTCTAATTCCCCGCCTCTGATTCCCCATCTCTGATTCCGCACATCTGATTCCCTGCCTCTGATTCCCCACCTCTGATTCCCCATATCTGATTCCCCACCTCTGTTTCCCCGCCTCTGATTCCCCGCCTCTGTTTCCCCATATCTAATTCCCCACCTCTGATGCCCCAACTCTGATACCCCGCCTCTGATTCCCCAGCTCTGATTCCCCACCTCTGATTCCCCGCATACGATTCCCCATATCTGATTCCCCGCCTCTGTTTCCCCGCCTTTGATTCCCCGCCTCTGTTTCCCCATATCTGATTCCCCGCCTCTGATTCCCAACTATGATTCCCTGCCTCTGATTCCCCAGCTCTGATTCCCCGCCTCTGATTCCCCGCGTTCTATTCCCTGCCTCTGATTCCCCGCCTGTGATTCCCCATCTCTGATTCACCACCTCTGATTACCCACCTCTGATTCCCCTTATCTAATTCCCCGCCTCTGTTTGCCCGCCTCTGATTCCACGCCTCTGTTTCCCCATATCTGATTCCCCGTGTCTGATTCCCTGCCTCTGATTCCCCGCCTCTGATTCCCCGCCTCTGATTCCCTGCCACTGATTCCCTGCCCCTGATACCCCACCTCTGATTCCCCATATCTGATTCCCTGCCTCTGTTTCCCCGCCTCTGATTCCCCGCCTCTGATTCCCAAACTCTGATTCCCCACCTCTGATTCCCCATATCTGATTCCCCGCCTCTGTTTCACCGCCTCTGATTCCCCGACTCTGTTTCCCCATATCTGATTCCCCGCCTCTGATTCCCCAACTCTGATTCCCCGCCTGTGATTCCCCAGCTCTAATTCCCCGCCTCTGATTCCCCATCTCTGATTCCGCACATCTGATTCCCTGCCTCTGATTCCCCACCTCTGATTCCCCATATCTGATTCCCCACCTCTGTTTCCCCGCCTCTGATTCCCCGCCTCTGTTTCCCCATATCTAATTCCCCACCTCTGATGCCCCAACTCTGATACCCCGCCTCTGATTCCCCAGCTCTGATTCCCCACCTCTGATTCCCCGCATCCGATTCCCCATATCTGATTCCCCGCCTCTGTTTCCCCGCCTTTGATTCCCCGCCTCTGTTTCCCCATATCTGATTCCCCGCCTCTGATTCCCAACTATGATTCCCCGCCTCTGATTCCCCAGCTCTGATTCCCCGCCTCTGATTCCCCGCGTTCTATTCCCTGCCTCTGATTCCCCGCCTGTGATTCCCCATCTCTGATTCACCACCTCTGATTCCCCACCTCTGATTCCCCTTATCTAATTCCCCGCCTCTGTTTGCCCGCCTCTGATTCCCCGCCTCTGTTTCCCCATATCTGATTCCCCGTGTCTGATTCCCTGCCTCTGATTCCCCGCCTCTGATTCCCCGCCTCTGATTCCCTGCCACTGATTCCCTGCCCCTGATACCCCACCTCTGATTCCCCATATCTGATTCCCTGCCTCTGTTTCCCCGCCTCTGATTCCCCGCCTCTGATTCCCCGCCTCTGATTCCCCGCCTCTGATTCCCCAACTCTGATTCCCCGCCTCTGATTCCCCAGCTCTGATACCCGCCTCTGATTCCCCGCGTCTGTTTCCCCGCCTCTGATTCCCTGCCTCTGTTTCCCCATATCTAAGTCCCCGACTCTGATTCCCCAACTCTGATTCCCCACCTCTGATTCCCCAGCTCTGATTCCCCACCTCTGATTCCCTGCATCTGATTCCCTGCATCTGATTCCCAGCCTCTGATTCCCTGCCTCTGATTCCCAACCTCTAATTCCCCACCTCTGATTCCCCATATCTGATTCCCCGCCTCTGTTTCCCCGCCTCTGATTCCCCGCCTCTGTTTCCCCATATCTGATTCCCGGCCTCTGATTCCCCGCCTCTGATTCCCCGCCTCTGATTCCCTGCCTCTGATTCCCCATCTCCGATTCCGCACATCGGATTTCCTGCCTCTGATTCCCCGCCTCTGATTCCCCGCCTCTGATTCCCTGCTTCTGATTCCCAACCTCTGATTCCCCACCTCTGATTCCCCATATCTGATTCCCAGCCTGTTTCCCCGCCTCTAATTCCCCGCCTCTGATTCCCCAACTCTGAATCCCCGCCTCTGATTCCCCAGCTCTGATTCCACGCCTCTGATTCCCCGTGTTTGATTCCCTGCCTCTGATTCCCTGCCCTGATTCCCCATCTCTGATTCACCGCCTTTAATTCGCCACCTCTGATTCCCCATATCTGATTCCCCTCCTCTGTTTCCCCGCCTCTGATTCCCAACCTCTGATTCCACACCTCTGATTCCCCATATCTGATTCCCCGCCTCTGTTTCCCCGCCTCTGATTCCCCGCCCCTGTTTCCCCATATCTGATTCCCCACCTCTGATTCTCCTACTCTGCTTCCCCGCCTCTGATTCCCCGTTTTTGATTCCCTGCCTCTGATTCCCCGCCTCTGATTCCCCATCTCTGATTCACCGCCTTTGATTCGCCACCTCTGTTTCCCCATATCTGATTCCCCACCTCTGTTTCCCCGCCTCTGATTCCCCGCCTCTGATTCCCCATATCTGATTCCCCGCCTCTGATTGCCCACCTCTGATTCCCCGCCTCTGATTCGCCAGCTCTGATTCCCCGCCTCTGATTCCCCGCATCTGATTCCCCGCCTCCGAATCCCAGCCTCTGATTCCCAATATCTGATTCCCCGCCTCTGATTCCCCGCCTCTGATTCCCCATCTCTGATTCACCACCTCTGTTTGCCCGCCTCTGATTCCCCGCCTCTGTTTCCCCATATCTGATTCCCCGTGTCTGATTCCCTGCCTCTGATTCCCCGCCTCTGATTCCCCGCCTCTGATTCCCTGCCACTGATTCCCTGCCCCTGATACCCCACCTCTGATTCCCCATATCTGATTCCCTGCCTCTGTTTCCCCGCCTCTGATTCCCCGCCTCTGATTCCCAAACTCTGATTCCCCACCTCTGATTCCCCATATCTGATTCCCCGCCTCTGTTTCACCGCCTCTGATTCCCCGACTCTGTTTCCCCATATCTGATTCCCCGCCTCTGATTCCCCAACTCTGATTCCCCGCCTGTGATTCCACAGCTCTAATTCCCCGCCTCTGATTCCCCATCTCTGATTCCGCACATCTGATTCCCTGCCTCTGATTCCCCACCTCTGATTCCCCATATCTGATTCCCCACCTCTGTTTCCCCGCCTCTGATTCCCCGCCTCTGTTTCCCCATATCTAATTCCCCACCTCTGATGCCCCAACTCTGATACCCCGCCTCTGATTCCCCAGCTCTGATTCCCCACCTCTGATTCCCCGCATCCGATTCCCCATATCTGATTCCCCGCCTCTGTTTTCCCGCCTTTGATTCCCCGCCTCTGTTTCCCCATATCTGATTCCCCGCCTCTGATTCCCAACTATGATTCCCCGCCTCTGATTCCCCAGCTCTGATTCCCCGCCTCTGATTCCCCGCGTTCTATTCCCTGCCTCTGATTCCCCGCCTGTGATTCCCCATCTCTGATTCACCACCTCTGATTCCCCACCTCTGATTCCCCTTATCTAATTCCCCGCCTCTGTTTGCCCGCCTCTGATTCCCCGCCTCTGTTTCCCCATATCTGATTCCCCGTGTCTGATTCCCTGCCTCTGATTCCCCGCCTCTGATTCCCCGCCTCTGATTCCCTGCCACTGATTCCCTGCCCCTGATACCCCACCTCTGATTCCCCATATCTGATTCCCTGCCTCTGTTTCCCCGCCTCTGATTCCCCGCCTCTGATTCCCCGCCTCTAATTCCCCGCCTCTGATTCCCCAACTCTGATTCCCCGCCTCTGATTCCCCAGCTCTGATACCCGCCTCTGATTCCCCGCGTCTGTTTCCCCGCCTCTGATTCCCTGCCTCTGTTTCCCCATATCTAAGTCCCCGACTCTGATTCCCCAACTCTGATTCCCCACCTCTGATTCCCCAGCTCTGATTCCCCGCCTCTGATTCCCTGCATCTGATTCCCTGCATCTGATTCCCAGCCTCTGATTCCCTGCCTCTGATTCCCAACCTCTAATTCCCCACCTCTGATTCCCCATATCTGATTCCCCGCCTCTGTTTCCCCGCCTCTGATTCCCCGCCTCTGTTTCCCCATATCTGATTCCCGGCCTCTGATTCCCCGCCTCTGATTCCCCGCCTCTGATTCCCTGCCTCTGATTCCCCATCTCCGATTCCGCACATCGGATTTCCTGCCTCTGATTCCCCGCCTCTGATTCCCCGCCTCTGATTCCCTGCTTCTGATTCCCAACCTCTGATTCCCCACCTCTGATTCCCCATATCTGATTCCCCGCCTGTTTCCCCGCCTCTGATTCCCCGCCTCTGATTCCCCAACTCTGAATCCCCGCCTCTGATTCCCCAGCTCTGATTCCACGCCTCTGATTCCCCGTGTTTGATTCCCTGCCTCTGATTCCCTGCCCTGATTCCCAATCTCTGATTCACCGCCTTTAATTCGCCACCTCTGATTCCCCATATCTGATTCCCCTCCTCTGTTTCCCCACCTCTGATTCCCAACCTCTGATTCCACACCTCTGATTCCCCATAACTGATTCCCCGCCTCTGTTTCCCCGCCTCTGATTCCCCGCCCCTGTTTCCCCATATCTGATTCCCCACCTCTGATTCTCCTACTCTGCTTCCCCGCCTCTGATTCCCCGTTTTTGATTCCCTGCCTCTGATTCCCCGCCTCTGATTCCCCATCTCTGATTCACCGCCTTTGATTCGCCACCTCTGTTTCCCCATATCTGATTCCCCACCTCTGTTTCCCCGCCTCTGATTCCCCGCCTCTGATTCCCCATATCTGATTCCCCGCCTCTGATTGCCCACCTCTGATTCCCCGCCTCTGATTCGCCAGCTCTGATTCCCCGCCTCTGATTCCCCGCATCTGATTCCCCGCCTCCGAATCCCAGCCTCTGATTCCCCATATCTGATTCCCCGCCTCTGATTCCCCGCCTCTGATTCCCCATCTCTGATTCACCACCTCTGATTCCCGGCCTCTGATTGCCCACCTCTGATTCCCCGCCTCTGATTCGCCAGCTATGATTCCACCCCTCTGATACCCCGCGTCTGATTCCCCGCCTCTGATTCCCCAACTCTAATACCCCGCCTCTGATTCCCCAGCTCTGATTCCCCTCCTCTGATTCCCCGCATCTGATTCCCTGCCTCTGATTCCCCGCCTCTGATTCCAGGCCTCTGATTCCCAAACTCTGATTCCCCACCTCTGTTTCCCCATATCTGATTCCCCGCCTCTGTTTCACCGCCTCTGATTCCCCGACTCTGTTTCCCCATATCTGATTCCCCGCCTCTGATTCCCCAACTCTGATTCCCCGCCTGTGATTCCCCAGCTCTAATTCCCCGCCTCTGATTCCCCATCTCTGATTCCGCACATCTGATTCCCTGCCTCTGATTCCCCACCTCTGATTCCCCATATCTGATTCCCCACCTCTGTTTCCCCGCCTCTGATTCCCCGCCTCTGTTTCCCCATATCTAATTCCCCACCTCTGATGCCCCAACTCTGATACCCCGCCTCTGATTCCCCAGCTCTGATTCCCCACCTCTGATTCCCCGCATCCGATTCCCCATATCTGATTCCCCGCCTCTGTTTCCCCGCCTTTGATTCCCCGCCTCTGTTTCCCCATATCTGATTCCCCGCCTCTGATTCCCAACTATGATTCCCCGCCTCTGATTCCCCAGCTCTGATTCCCCGCCTCTGATTCCCCGCGTTCTATTCCCTGCCTCTGATTCCCCGCCTGTGATTCCCCATCTCTGATTCACCACCTCTGATTCCCCACCTCTGATTCCCCTTATCTAATTCCCCGCCTCTGTTTGCCCGCCTCTGATTCCCCGCCTCTGTTTCCCCATATCTGATTCCCCGTGTCTGATTCCCTGCCTCTGATTCCCCGCCTCTGATTCCCCGCCTCTGATTCCCTGCCACTGATTCCCTGCCCCTGATACCCCACCTCTGATTCCCCATATCTGATTCCCTGCCTCTGTTTCCCCGCCTCTGATTCCCCGCCTCTGATTCCCAAACTCTGATTCCCCACCTCTGATTCCCCATATCTGATTCCCCGCCTCTGTTTCACCGCCTCTGATTCCCCGACTCTGTTTCCCCATATCTGATTCCCCGCCTCTGATTCCCCAACTCTGATTCCCCCCCTGTGATTCCACAGCTCTAATTCCCCGCCTCTGATTCCCCATCTCTGATTCCGCACATCTGATTCCCTGCATCTGATTCCCCACCTCTGATTCCCCATATCTGATACCCCACCTCTGTTTCCCCGCCTCTGATTCCCCGCCTCTGTTTCCCCATATCTAATTCCCCACCTCTGATGCCCCAACTCTGATACCCCGCCTCTGATTCCCCAGCTCTGATTCCCCACCTCTGATTCCCCGCATCCGATTCCCCATATCTGATTCCCCGCCTCTGTTTCCCCGCCTTTGATTCCCCGCCTCTGTTTCCCCATATCTGATTCCCCGCCTCTGATTCCCAACTATGATTCCCCGCCTCTGATTCCCCAGCTCTGATTCCCCGCCTCTGATTCCCCGCGTTCTATTCCCTGCCTCTGATTCCCCGCCTGTGATTCCCCATCTCTGATTCACCACCTCTGATTCCCCACCTCTGATTCCCCTTATCTAATTCCCCGCCTCTGTTTGCCCGCCTCTGATTCCCCGCCTCTGTTTCCCCATATCTGATTCCCTGTGTCTGATTCCCTGCCTCTGATTCCCCGCCTCTGATTCCCCGCCTCTGATTCCCTGCCACTGATTCCCTGCCCCTGATACCCCACCTCTGATTCCCCATATCTGATTCCCTGCCTCTGTTTCCCCGCCTCTGATTCCCCGCCTCTGATTCCCCGCCTCTGATTCCCCGCCTCTGATTCCCCAACTCTGATTCCCCGCCTCTGATTCCCCAGCTCTGATACCCGCCTCTGATTCCCCGCGTCTGTTTCCCCGCCTCTGATTCCCTGCCTCTGTTTCCCCATATCTAAGTCCCCGACTCTGATTCCCCAACTCTGATTCCCCACCTCTGATTCCCCAGCTCTGATTCCCCGCCTCTGATTCCCTGCATCTGATTCCCTGCATCTGATTCCCAGCCTCTGATTCCCTGCCTCTGATTCCCAACCTCTAATTCCCCACCTCTGATTCCCCATATCTGATTCCCCGCCTCTGTTTCCCCGCCTCTGATTCCCCGCCTCTGTTTCCCCATATCTGATTCCCGGCCTCTGATTCCCCGCCTCTGATTCCCCGCCTCTGATTCCCTGCCTCTGATTCCCCATCTCCGATTCCGCACATCGGATTTCCTGCCTCTGATTCCCCGCCTCTGATTCCCCGCCTCTGATTCCCTGCTTCTGATTCCCAACCTCTGATTCCCCACCTCTGATTCCCCATATCTGATTCCCCGCCTGTTTCCCCGCCTCTGATTCCCCGCCTCTGATTCCCCAGCTCTGATTCCCCGCCTCTGATTCCCCGCGTCTGATTCCCTGCCTCTGATTCCCCGCCTCTGATTCCCCATCTCTGATTCACAACCTCTGATTCCCCACCTCTGATTCCCCATATCTGATTCCCCGCCTCTGTTTCCCCGCCTCTGATTCGCCCCTCTGATTCCCCATATCTGATTCCCAGCCTCTGATTCCACACCTCTGATTCCCCGACCCTGATTCCCCATCTCTGATTCACCGCCTTTAATTCGCCACCTCTGATTCCCCATATCTGATTCCCCTCCTCTGTTTCCCCGCCTCTGATTCCCAACCTCTGATTCCACACCTCTGATTCCCCATATCTGATTCCCCGCCTCTGTTTCCCCGCCTCTGATTCCCCGCCCCTGTTTCCCCATATCTGATTCCCCAACTCTGATTCTCCTACTCTGCTTCCCCGCCTCTGATTCCCCGTTTTTGATTCCCTGCCTCTGATTCCCCGCCTCTGATTCCCCATCTCTGATTCACCGCCTTTGATTCGCCACCTCTGTTTCCCCATATCTGATTCCCCACCTCTGTTTCCCCGCCTCTGATTCCCCGCCTCTGATTCCCCATATCTGATTCCCCAACTCTGATTCCCCGCCTCTGATTCCCCAGCTCTGATACCCGCCTCTGATTCCCCGCGTCTGTTTCCCCGCCTCTGATTCCCTGCCTCTGTTTCCCCATATCTAAGTCCCCGACTCTGATTCCCCAACTCTGATTCCCCACCTCTGATTCCCCAGCTCTGATTCCCCGCCTCTGATTCCCTGCATCTGATTCCCTGCATCTGATTCCCAGCCTCTGATTCCCTGCCTCTGATTCCCAACCTCTAATTCCCCACCTCTGATTCCCCATATCTGATTCCCCGCCTTTGTTTCCCCGCCTCTGATTCCCCGCCTCTGTTTCCCCATATCTGATTCCCGGCCTCTGATTCCCCGCCTCTGATTCCCCGCCTCTGATTCCCTGCCTCTGATTCCCCATCTCCGATTCCGCACATCGGATTTCCTGCCTCTGATTCCCCGCCTCTGATTCCCCGCCTCTGATTCCCTGCTTCTGATTCCCAACCTCTGATTCCCCACCTCTGATTCCCCATATCTGATTCCCCGCCTGTTTCCCCGCCTCTGATTCCCCGCCTCTGATTCCCCAACTCTGAATCCCCGCCTCTGATTCCCCAGCTCTGATTCCACGCCTCTGATTCCCCGTGTTTGATTCCCTGCCTCTGATTCCCTGCCCTGATTCCCCATCTCTGATTCACCGCCTTTAATTCGCCACCTCTGATTCCCCATATCTGATTCCCCTCCTCTGTTTCCCCGCCTCTGATTCCCAACCTCTGATTCCACACCTCTGATTCCCCATATCTAATTCCCCGCCTCTGTTTGCCCGCCTCTGATTCCCCGCCTCTGTTTCCCCATATCTGATTACCCGTGTCTGATTCCCTGCCTCTGATTCCCCGCCTCTGATTCCCCGCCTCTGATTCCCTGCCACTGACTCCCTGCCCCTGATACCCCACCTCTGATTCCCCATATCTGATTCCCTGCCTCTGTTTCCCCGCCTCTGATTCCCCGCCTCTGATTCCCAAACTCTGATTCCCCACCTCTGATTCCCCATATCTGATTCCCCGCCTCTGTTTCACCGCCTCTGATTCCCCGACTCTGTTTCCCCATATCTGATTCCCCGCCTCTGATTCCCCAACTCTGATTCCCCGCCTGTGATTCCCCAGCTCTAATTCCCCGCCTCTGATTCCCCATCTCTGATTCCGCACATCTGATTCCCTGCCTCTGATTCCCCACCTCTGATTCCCCATATCTGATTCCCCACCTCTGTTTCCCCGCCTCTGATTCCCCGCCTCTGTTTCCCCATATCTAATTCCCCACCTCTGATGCCCCAACTCTGATACCCCGCCTCTGATTCCCCAGCTCTGATTCCCCACCTCTGATTCCCCGCATCCGATTCCCCATATCTGATTCCCCGCCTCTGTTTCCCCGCCTTTGATTCCCCGCCTCTGTTTCCCCATATCTGATTCCCCGCCTCTGATTCCCAACTATGATTCCCCGCCTCTGATTCCCCAGCTCTGATTCCCCGCCTCTGATTCCCCGCGTTCTATTCCCTGCCTCTGATTCCCCGCCTGTGATTCCCCATCTCTGATTCACCACCTCTGATTCCCCACCTCTGATTCCCCTTATCTAATTCCCCGCCTCTGTTTGCCCGCCTCTGATTCCCCGCCTCTGTTTCCCCATATCTGATTCCCCGTGTCTGATTCCC
Source organism: Narcine bancroftii (assembly GCF_036971445.1). NCBI lineage: Eukaryota > Metazoa > Chordata > Chondrichthyes > Torpediniformes > Narcinidae > Narcine > Narcine bancroftii. The sequence continues at coordinate 648,836 of NW_027211886.1, forward strand.
TGCCTCTGATTCCCCGCCTCTGATTCCCCGCCTCTGATTCCCTGCCACTGATTCCCTGCCCCTGATACCCCACCTCTGATTCCCCATATCTGATTCCCTGCCTCTGTTTCCCCGCCTCTGATTCCCCGCCTCTGATTCCCCGCCTCTGATTCCCCGCCTCTGATTCCCCAACTCTGATTCCCCGCCTCTGATTCCCCAGCTCTGATACCCGCCTCTGATTCCCCGCGTCTGTTTCCCCGCCTCTGATTCCCTGCCTCTGTTTCCCCATATCTACGTCCCCGACTCTGATTCCCCAACTCTGATTCCCCACCTCTGATTCCCCAGCTCTGATTCCCCGCCTCTGATTCCCTGCATCTGATTCCCTGCATCTGATTCCCAGCCTCTGATTCCCTGCCTCTGATTCCCAACCTCTAATTCCCCACCTCTGATTCCCCATATCTGATTCCCCGCCTCTGTTTCCCCGCCTCTGATTCCCCGCCTCTGTTTCCCCATATCTGATTCCCGGCCTCTGATTCCCCGCCTCTGATTCCCCGCCTCTGATTCCCTGCCTCTGATTCCCCATCTCCGATTCCGCACATCGGATTTCCTGCCTCTGATTCCCCGCCTCTGATTCCCCGCCTCTGATTCCCTGCTTCTGATTCCCAACCTCTGATTCCCCACCTCTGATTCCCCATATCTGATTCCCCGCCTGTTTCCCCGCCTCTGATTCCCCGCCTCTGATTCCCCAACTCTGAATCCCCGCCTCTGATTCCCCAGCTCTGATTCCACGCCTCTGATTCCCCGTGTTTGATTCACTGCCTCTGATTCCCTGCCCTGATTCCCCATCTCTGATTCACCGCCTTTAATTCGCCACCTCTGATTCCCCATATCTGATTCCCCTCCTCTGTTTCCCCGCCTCTGATTCACAACCTCTGATTCCACACCTCTGATTCCCCATATCTGATTCCCCGCCTCTGTTTCCCCGCCTCTGATTCCCCGCCCCTGTTTCCCCATATCTGATTCCCCAACTCTGATTCCCCGCCTGTGATTCCCCAGCTCTAATTCCCCGCCTCTGATTCCCCATATCTGATTCCCATCCTCTGATTGCCCACCTCTGATTCCCCGCCTCTGATTTGCCAGCTCTGATTCCCCGCCTCTGATTCCCCGCATCTGATTCCCTGCCTCTGATTCCCCGCCTCTGATTCCCCATCTCTGATTCCCCGCCTGTGATTCCCCAGCTCTGATTCCCAGCCTCTGATTCCCCGTGTTTGATCCCCTGCCTCTGATTACCTTCCTCTTATTCCCGGCATCTGAATCCCGGCCTCTGATTCCCGGCCTCTGATTCCCCGCTTCTGATTCTGATTCCCTGCATCTGATTCCCCATCTCTGATTCCGCACATCTGATTCCCTGCCTCTGATTCCCCACCTCTGATTCCCCATATCTGATTCCCCACCTCTGTTTCCCCGCCTCTGATTCCCCGCATCCGATTCCCCATATCTGATTCCCCGCCTCTGATTCCCCATCTCTGATTCCCCACCTCTGATTCCCCGTGTCTGATTCCCTGCCTCTGATTCCCCGCCTCCGAATCCCAGCCTCTGATTCCCCATATCTGATTCCCCGCCTCTGATTCCCTGCCTCTGATTCCCCAGCTCTGATTCCCCGCCTTTGATTCCCCCCGTCTAATTCCCAGCCTCTGAATCCCCGTGTCTGATTTCCTGCCTCTGATTCCCCGCCTCTGATTCCCCATCTCTGATTCACCGCCTCTGATTCCCCATCTCTGATTCCCCACCTCTGATTCCCCGTGTCTGATTCCCCGTGTCTGATTCCCTGCCTCTGATTCCACGCCTCTGATTCCCCATATCTGATTCCCTGCCACTGATTCCACGCCTCTGATTCCCCATCTCTGATTCACCACCTCTGATTCCCGGCCTCTGATTGCCCACCTCTGATTCCCCGCCTCTGATTCGCCAGCTATGATTCCACCCCTCTGATACCCCGCGTCTGATTCCCCGCCTCTGATTCCCCAACTCTAATACGCCGCCTCTGATTCCCCAGCTCTGATTCCCCTCCTCTGATTCCCCGCATCTGATTCCCTGCCTCTGATTCCCCGCCTCTGATTCCAGGCCTCTGATTCCCAAACTCTGATTCCCCACCTCTGATTCCCCATATCTGATTCCCCGCCTCTGTTTCACCGCCTCTGATTCCCCGACTCTGTTTCCCCATATCTGATTCCCCGCCTCTGATTCCCCAACTCTGATTCCCCGCCTGTGATTCCCCAGCTCTAATTCCCCGCCTCTGATTCCCCATCTCTGATTCCGCACATCTGATTCCCTGCCTCTGATTCCCCACCTCTGATTCCCCATATCTGATTCCCCACCTCTGTTTCCCCGCCTCTGATTCCCCGCCTCTGTTTCCCCATATCTAATTCCCCACCTCTGATGCCCCAACTCTGATACCCCGCCTCTGATTCCCCAGCTCTGATTCCCCACCTCTGATTCCCCGCATCCGATTCCCCATATCTGATTCCCCGCCTCTGTTTCCCCGCCTTTGATTCCCCGCCTCTGTTTCCCCATATCTGATTCCCCGCCTCTGATTCCCAACTATGATTCCCCGCCTCTGATTCCCCAGCTCTGATTCCCCGCCTCTGATTCCCCGTGTTTGATTCCCTGCCTCTGATTCCCTGCCCTGATTCCCCATCTCTGATTCACCGCCTTTAATTCGCCACCTCTGATTCCCCATATCTGATTCCCCTCCTCTGTTTCCCCGCCTCTGATTCCCAACCTCTGATTCCACACCTCTGATTCCCCATATCTGATTCCCCGCCTCTGTTTCCCCGCCTCTGATTCCCCGCCCCTGTTTCCCCATATCTGATTCCCCAGCTCTGATTCCCCTCCTCTGATTCCCCGCATCTGATTCCCTGCCTCTGATTCCCCGCCTCTGATTCCAGGCCTCTGATTCCCAAACTCTGATTCCCCACCTCTGATTCCCCATATCTGATTCCCCGCCTCTGTTTCACCGCCTCTGATTCCCCGACTCTGTTTCCCCATATCTGATTCCCCGCCTCTGATTCCCCAACTCTGATTCCCCGCCTGTGATTCCCCAGCTCTAATTCCCCGCCTCTGATTCCCCATATCTGATTCCCATCCTCTGATTGCCCACCTCTGATTCCCCGCCTCTGATTTGCCAGCTCTGATTCCCCGCCTCTGATTCCCTGCATCTGATTCCCTGCCTCTGATTCCCCGCCTCTGATTCCCCATCTCTGATTCCCCGCCTGTGATTCCCCAGCTCTGATTCCCAGCCTCTGATTCCCCGTGTTTGATCCCCTGCCTCTGATTACCTTCCTCTTATTCCCGGCATCTGAATCCCGGCCTCTGATTCCCGGCCTCTGATTCCCCGCTTCTGATTCTGATTCCCTGCATCTGATTCCCCATCTCTGATTCCGCACATCTGATTCCCTGCCTCTGATTCCCCACCTCTGATTCCCCATATCTGATTCCCCACCTCTGTTTCCCCGCCTCTGATTCCTCGCATCCGATTCCCCATATCTGATTCCCCGCCTCTGATTCCCCATCTCTGATTCCCCACCTCTGATTCCCCGTGTCTGATTCCCTGCCTCTGATTCCCCGCCTCCGAATCCCAGCCTCTGATTCCCCATATCTGATTCCCCGCCTCTGATTCCCTGCCTCTGATTCCCCAGCTCTGATTCCCCGCCTTTGATTCCCCCCGTCTAATTCCCAGCCTCTGAATCCCCGTGTCTGATTTCCTGCCTCTGATTCCCCGCCTCTGATTCCCCATCTCTGATTCACCGCCTCTGATTCCCCATCTCTGATTCCCCACATCTGATTCCCCGTGTCTGATTCCCCGTGTCTGATTCCCTGCCTCTGATTCCACGCCTCTGATTCCCCATATCTGATTCCCTGCCACTGATTCCCCGCCTCTGATTCCCCATCTCTGATTCACCACCTCTGATTCCCGGCCTCTGATTGCCCACCTCTGATTCCCCGCCTCTGATTCGCCAGCTATGATTCCACCCCTCTGATACCCCGCGTCTGATTCCCCGCCTCTGATTCCCCAACTCTAATACCCCGCCTCTGATTCCCCATCTCTGATTCCCCTCCTCTGATTCCCCGCATCTGATTCCCTGCCTCTGATTCCCCGCCTCTGATTCCAGGCCTCTGATTCCCAAACTCTGATTCCCCACCTCTGATTCCCCATATCTGATTCCCCGCCTCTGTTTCACCGCCTCTGATTCCCCGACTCTGTTTCCCCATATCTGATTCCCCGCCTCTGATTCCCCAACTCTGATTCCCCGCCTGTGATTCCCCAGCTCTAATTCCCCGCCTCTGATTCCCCATCTCTGATTCCGCACATCTGATTCCCTGCCTCTGATTCCCCACCTCTGATTCCCCATATCTGATTCCCCACCTCTGTTTCCCCGCCTCTGATTCCCCGCCTCTGTTTCCCCATATCTAATTCCCCACCTCTGATGCCCCAACTCTGATACCCCGCCTCTGATTCCCCAGCTCTGATTCCCCACCTCTGATTCCCCGCATCCGATTCCCCATATCTGATTCCCCGCCTCTGTTTCCCCGCCTTTGATTCCCCGCCTCTGTTTCCCCATATCTGATTCCCCGCCTCTGATTCCCAACTATGATTCCCCGCCTCTGATTCCCCAGCTCTGATTCCCCGCCTCTGATTCCCCGCGTTCTATTCCCTGCCTCTGATTCCCCGCCTGTGATTCCCCATCTCTGATTCACCACCTCTGATTCCCCACCTCTGATTCCCCTTATCTAATTCCCCGCCTCTGTTTGCCCGCCTCTGATTCCCCGCCTCTGTTTCCCCATATCTGATTCCCCGTGTCTGATTCCCTGCCTCTGATTCCCCGCCTCTGATTCCCCGCCTCTGATTCCCTGCCACTGATTCCCTGCCCCTGATACCCCACCTCTGATTCCCCATATCTGATTCCCTGCCTCTGTTTCCCCGCCTCTGATTCCCCGCCTCTGATTCCCAAACTCTGATTCCCCACCTCTGATTCCCCATATCTGATTCCCCGCCTCTGTTTCACCGCCTCTGATTCCCCGACTCTGTTTCCCCATATCTGATTCCCCGCCTCTAATTCCCCAACTCTGATTCCCCGCCTGTGATTCCCCAGCTATAATTCCCCGCCTCTGATTCCCCATCTCTGATTCCGCACATCTGATTCCCTGCCTCTGATTCCCCACCTCTGATTCCCCATATCTGATTCCCCACCTCTGTTTCCCCGCCTCTGATTCCCCGCCTCTGTTTCCCCATATCTAATTCCCCACCTCTGATGCCCCAACTCTGATACCCCGCCTCTGATTCCCCAGCTCTGATTCCCCACCTCTGATTCCCCGCATCCGATTCCCCATATCTGATTCCCCGCCTCTGTTTCCCCGCCTTTGATTCCCCGCCTCTGTTTCCCCATATCTGATTCCCCGCCTCTGATTCCCAACTATGATTCCCCGCCTCTGATTCCCCAGCTCTGATTCCCCGCCTCTGATTCCCCGCGTTCTATTCCCTGCCTCTGATTCCCCGCCTGTGATTCCCCATCTCTGATTCACCACCTCTGATTCCCCACCTCTGATTCCCCTTATCTAATTCCCCGCCTCTGTTTGCCCGCCTCTGATTCCCCGCCTCTGTTTCCCCATATCTGATTCCCCGTGTCTGATTCCCTGCCTCTGATTCCCCGCCTCTGATTCCCCGCCTCTGATTCCCTGCCACTGATTCCCTGCCCCTGATACCCCACCTCTGATTCCCCATATCTGATTCCCTGCCTCTGTTTCCCCGCCTCTGATTCCCCGCCTCTGATTCCCCGCCTCTGATTCCCCGCCTCTGATTCCCCAACTCTGATTCCCCGCCTCTGATTCCCCAGCTCTGATACCCGCCTCTGATTCCCCGCGTCTGTTTCCCCGCCTCTGATTCCCTGCCTCTGTTTCCCCATATCTAAGTCCCCGACTCTGATTCCCCAACTCTGATTCCCCACCTCTGATTCCCCAGCTCTGATTCCCCGCCTCTGATTCCCTGCATCTGATTCCCTGCATCTGATTCCCAGCCTCTGATTCCCTGCCTCTGATTCCCAACCTCTAATTCCCCACCTCTGATTCCCCATATCTGATTCCCCGCCTCTGTTTCCCCGCCTCTGATTCCCCGCCTCTGTTTCCCCATATCTGATTCCCGGCCTCTGATTCCCCGCCTCTGATTCCCCGCCTCTGATTCCCTGCCTCTGATTCCCCATCTCCGATTCCGCACATCGGATTTCCTGCCTCTGATTCCCCGCCTCTGATTCCCCGCCTCTGATTCCCTGCTTCTGATTCCCAACCTCTGATTCCCCACCTCTGATTCCCCATATCTGATTCCCCGCCTGTTTCCCCGCCTCTGATTCCCCGCCTCTGATTCCCCAACTCTGAATCCCCGCCTCTGATTCCCCAGCTCTGATTCCACGCCTCTGATTCCCCGTGTTTGATTCCCTGCCTCTGATTCCCTGCCCTGATTCCCCATCTCTGATTCACCGCCTTTAATTCGTCACCTCTGATTCCCCATATCTGATTCCCCTCCTCTGTTTCCCCGCCTCTGATTCCCAACCTCTGATTCCACACCTCTGATTCCCCATATCTGATTCCCCGCCTCTGTTTCCCCGCCTCTGATTCCCCGCCCCTGTTTCCCCATATCTGATTCCCCAACTCTGATTCCCCGCCTGTGATTCCCCAGCTCTAATTCCCCGCCTCTGATTCCCCATATCTGATTCCCATCCTCTGATTGCCCACCTCTGATTCCCCGCCTCTGATTTGCCAGCTCTGATTCCCCGCCTCTGATTCCCCGCATCTGATTCCCTGCCTCTGATTCCCCGCCTCTGATTCCCCATCTCTGATTCCCCGCCTGTGATTCCCCAGCTCTGATTCCCAGCCTCTGATTCCCCGTGTTTGATCCCCTGCCTCTGATTACCTTCCTCTTATTCCCGGCATCTGAATCCCGGCCTCTGATTCCCGGCCTCTGATTCCCCGCTTCTGATTCTGATTCCCTGCATCTGATTCCCCATCTCTGATTCCGCACATCTGATTCCCTGCCTCTGATTCCCCACCTCTGATTCCCCATATCTGATTCCCCACCTCTGTTTCCCCGCCTCTGATTCCCCGCATCCGATTCCCCATATCTGATTCCCCGCCTCTGATTCCCCATCTCTGATTCCCCACCTCTGATTCCCCGTGTCTGATTCCCTGCCTCTGATTCCCCGCCTCCGAATCCCAGCCTCTGATTCCCCATATCTGATTCCCCGCCTCTGATTCCCTGCCTCTGATTCCCCAGCTCTGATTCCCCGCCTTTGATTCCCCCCGTCTAATTCCCAGCCTCTGAATCCCCGTGTCTGATTTCCTGCCTCTGATTCCCCGCCTCTGATTCCCCATCTCTGATTCACCGCCTCTGATTCCCCATCTCTGATTCCCCACCTCTGATTCCCCGTGTCTGATTCCCCGTGTCTGATTCCCTGCCTCTGATTCCACGCCTCTGATTCCCCATATCTGATTCCCTGCCACTGATTCCCCGCCTCTGATTCCCCATCTCTGATTCACCACCTCTGATTCCCGGCCTCTGATTGCCCACCTCTGATTCCCCGCCTCTGATTCGCCAGCTATGATTCCACCCCACTGATACCCCGCGTCTGATTCCCCGCCTCTGATTCCCCAACTCTAATACCCCGCCTCTGATTCCCCAGCTCTGATTCCCCTCCTCTGATTCCCCGCATCTGATTCCCTGCCTCTGATTCCCCGCCTCTGATTCCAGGCCTCTGATTCCCAAACTCTGATTCCCCACCTCTGATTCCCCATATCTGATTCCCCGCCTCTGTTTCACCGCCTCTGATTCCCCGACTCTGTTTCCCCATATCTGATTCCCCGCCTCTGATTCCCCAACTCTGATTCCCCGCCTGTGATTCCCCAGCTCTAATTCCCCGCCTCTGATTCCCCATCTCTGATTCCGCACATCTGATTCCCTGCCTCTGATTCCCCACCTCTGATTCCCCATATCTGATTCCCCACCTCTGTTTCCCCGCCTCTGATTCCCCGCCTCTGTTTCCCCATATCTAATTCCCCACCTCTGATGCCCCAACTCTGATACCCCGCCTCTGATTCCCCAGCTCTGATTCCCCACCTCTGATTCCCCGCATCCGATTCCCCATATCTGATTCCCCGCCTCTGTTTCCCCGCCTTTGATTCCCCGCCTCTGTTTCCCCATATCTGATTCCCCGCCTCTGATTCCCAACTATGATTCCCCGCCTCTGATTCCCCAGCTCTGATTCCCCGCCTCTGATTCCCCGTGTTTGATTCCCTGCCTCTGATTCCCCGCCTGTGATTCCCCATCTCTGATTCACCGCCTTTAATTCGCCACCTCTGATTCCCCATATCTGATTCCCCTCCTCTGTTTCCCCGCCTCTGATTCCCCGCCTCTGTTTCCCCATATCTGATTCCCCGTGTCAGATTCCCTGCCTCTGATTCCCCGCCTCTGATTCCCCGCCTCTGATTCCCTGCCACTGATTCCCTGCCCCTGATACCCCACCTCTGATTCCCCATATCTGATTCCCTGCCTCTGTTTCCCCGCCTCTGATTCCCCGCCTCTGATTCCCCGCCTCTGATTCCCCGCCTCTGATTCCCCAACTCTGATTCCCCGCCTCTGATTCCCCAGCTCTGATACCCGCCTCTGATTCCCCGCGTCTGTTTCCCCGCCTCTGATTCCCTGCCTCTGTTTCCCCATATCTAAGTCCCCGACTCTGATTCCCCAACTCTGATTCCCCACCTCTGATTCCCCAGCTCTGATTCCCCACCTCTGATTCCCTGCATCTGATTCCCTGCATCTGATTCCCAGCCTCTGATTCCCTGCCTCTGATTCCCAACCTCTAATTCCCCACCTCTGATTCCCCATATCTGATTCCCCGCCTCTGTTTCCCCGCCTCTGATTCCCCGCCTCTGTTTCCCCATATCTGATTCCCGGCCTCTGATTCCCCGCCTCTGATTCCCCGCCTCTGATTCCCTGCCTCTGATTCCCCATCTCCGATTCCGCACATCGGATTTCCTGCCTCTGATTCCCCGCCTCTGATTCCCCGCCTCTGATTCTCCTACTCTGCTTCCCCGCCTCTGATTCCCCGTTTTTGATTCCCTGCCTCTGATTCCCCGCCTCTGATTCCCCATCTCTGATTCACCGCCTTTGATTCGCCACCTCTGATTCCCCATATCTGATTCCCCGCCTCTGTTTCCCCGCCTCTGATTCCCCGCCCCTGTTTCCCCATATCTGATTCCCCACCTCTGATTCTCCTACTCTGCTTCCCCGCCTCTGATTCCCCGTTTTTGATTCCCTGCCTCTGATTCCCCGCCTCTGATTCCCCATCTCTGATTCACCGCCTTTGATTCGCCACCTCTGTTTCCCCATATCTGATTCCCCACCTCTGTTTCCCCGCCTCTGATTCCCCGCCTCTGATTCCCCATATCTGATTCGCCAGCTCTGATTCCCCGCCTCTGATTCCCCGCATCTGATTCCCCGCCTCCGAATCCCAGCCTCTGATTCCCCATATCTGATTCCCCGCCTCTGATTCCCCGCCTCTGATTCCCCATCTCTGATTCACCACCTCTGATTCCCGGCCTCTGATTGCCCACCTCTGATTCCCCGCCTCTGATTCGCCAGCTATGATTCCACCCCTCTGATACCCCGCGTCTGATTCCCCGCCTCTGATTCCCCAACTCTAATACCCCGCCTCTGATTCCCCAGCTCTCATTCCCCTCCTCTGATTCCCCGCATCTGATTCCCTGCCTCTGATTCCCCGCCTCTGATTCCAGGCCTCTGATTCCCAAACTCTGATTCCCCACCTCTGATTCCCCATATCTGATTCCCCGCCTCTGTTTCACCGCCTCTGATTCCCCGACTCTGTTTCCCCATATCTGATTCCCCGCCTCTGATTCCCCAACTCTGATTCCCCGCCTGTGATTCCCCAGCTCTAATTCCCCGCCTCTGATTGCCCATCTCTGATTCCGCACATCTGATTCCCTGCCTCTGATTCCCCACCTCTGATTCCCCATATCTGATTCCCCACCTCTGTTTCCCCGCCTCTGATTCCCCGCCTCTGTTTCCCCATATCTAATTCCCCACCTCTGATGCCCCAACTCTGATACCCCGCCTCTGATTCCCCAGCTCTGATTCCCCACCTCTGATTCCCCGCATCCGATTCCCCATATCTGATTCCCCGCCTCTGTTTCCCCGCCTTTGATTCCCCGCCTCTGTTTCCCCATATCTGATTCCCCGCCTCTGATTCCCAACTATGATTCCCCGCCTCTGATTCCCCAGCTCTGATTCCCCGCCTCTGATTCCCCGCGTTCTATTCCCTGCCTCTGATTCCCCGCCTGTGATTCCCCATCTCTGATTCACCACCTCTGATTCCCCACCTCTGATTCCCCTTATCTAATTCCCCGCCTCTGTTTGCCCGCCTCTGATTCCCCGCCTCTGTTTCCCCATATCTGATTCCCCGTGTCTGATTCCCTGCCTCTGATTCCCCGCCTCTGATTCCCCGCCTCTGATTCCCTGCCACTGATTCCCTGCCCCTGATACCCCACCTCTGATTCCCCATATCTGATTCCCTGCCTCTGTTTCCCCGCCTCTGATTCCCCGCCTCTGATTCCCAAACTCTGATTCCCCACCTCTGATTCCCCATATCTGATTCCCCGCCTCTGTTTCACCGCCTCTGATTCCCCGACTCTGTTTCCCCATATCTGATTCCCCGCCTCTGATTCCCCAACTCTGATTCCCCGCCTGTGATTCCCCAGCTCTAATTCCCCGCCTCTGATTCCCCATCTCTGATTCCGCACATCTGATTCCCTGCCTCTGATTCCCCACCTCTGATTCCCCATATCTGATTCCCCACCTCTGTTTCCCCGCCTCTGATTCCCCGCCTCTGTTTCCCCATATCTAATTCCCCACCTCTGATGCCCCAACTCTGATACCCCGCCTCTGATTCCCCAGCTCTGATTCCCCACCTCTGATTCCCCGCATCCGATTCCCCATATCTGATTCCCCGCCTCTGTTTCCCCGCCTTTGATTCCCCGCCTCTGTTTCCCCATATCTGATTCCCCGCCTCTGATTCCCAACTATGATTCCCCGCCTCTGATTCCCCAGCTCTGTTTCCCCGCCTCTGATTCCCCGCGTTCTATTCCCTGCCTCTGATTCCCCGCCTGTGATTCCCCATCTCTGATTCACCACCTCTGATTCCCCACCTCTGATTCCCCTTATCTAATTCCCCGCCTCTGTTTGCCCGCCTCTGATTCCCCGCCTCTGTTTCCCCATATCTGATTCCCCGTGTCTGATTCCCTGCCTCTGATTCCCCGCCTCTGATTCCCCGCCTCTGATTCCCTGCCACTGATTCCCTGCCCCTGATACCCCACCTCTGATTCCCCATATCTGATTCCCTGCCTCTGTTTCCCCGCCTCTGATTCCCCGCCTCTGATTCCCCGCCTCTGATTCCCCGCCTCTGATTCCCCAACTCTGATTCCCCGCCTCTGATTCCCCAGCTCTGATACCCGCCTCTGATTCCCCGCGTCTGTTTCCCCGCCTCTGATTCCCTGCCTCTGTTTCCCCATATCTAAGTCCCCGACTCTGATTCCCCAACTCTGATTCCCCACCTCTGATTCCCCAGCTCTGATTCCCCGCCTCTGATTCCCTGCATCTGATTCCCTGCATCTGATTCCCAGCCTCTGATTCCCTGCCTCTGATTCCCAACCTCTAATTCCCCACCTCTGATTCCCCATATCTGATTCCCCGCCTCTGTTTCCCCGCCTCTGATTCCCCGCCTCTGTTTCCCCATATCTGATTCCCGGCCTCTGATTCCCTGCCTCTGATTCCCCGCCTCTGATTCCCTGCCTCTGATTCCCCATCTCCGATTCCGCACATCGGATTTCCTGCCTCTGATTCCCCGCCTCTGATTCCCCGCCTCTGATTCCCTGCTTCTGATTCCCAACCTCTGATTCCCCACCTCTGATTCCCCATATCTGATTCCCCGCCTGTTTCCCCGCCTCTGATTCCCCGCCTCTGATTCCCCAGCTCTGATTCCCCGCCTCTGATTCCCCGCGTCTGATTCCCTGCCTCTGATTCCCCGCCTCTGATTCCCCATCTCTGATTCACAACCTCTGATTCCCCACCTCTGATTCCCCATATCTGATTCCCCGCCTCTGTTTCCCCGCCTCTGATTCGCCCCTCTGATTCCCCATATCTGATTCCCAGCCTCTGATTCCACACCTCTGATTCCCCGACCCTGATTCCCCATCTCTGATTCACCGCCTTTAATTCGCCACCTCTGATTCCCCATATCTGATTCCCCTCCTCTGTTTCCCCGCCTCTGATTCCCAACCTCTGATTCCACACCTCTGATTCCCCATATCTGATTCCCCGCCTCTGTTTCCCCGCCTCTGATTCCCCGCCCCTGTTTCCCCATATCTGATTCCCCACCTCTGATTCTCCTACTCTGCTTCCCCGCCTCTGATTCCCCGTTTTTGATTCCCTGCCTCTGATTCCCCGCCTCTGATTCCCCGCCTCTGATTCCCCATCTCTGATTCACCGCCTTTGATTCGCCACCTCTGTTTCCCCATATCTGATTCCCCACCTCTGTTTCCCCGCCTCTGATTCCCCGCCTCTGATTCCCCATATCTGATTCGCCAACTCTGATTCCCCGCCTCTGATTCCCCAGCTCTGATACCCGCCTCTGATTCCCCGCGTCTGTTTCCCCGCCTCTGATTCCCTGCCTCTGTTTCCCCATATCTAATTCCCCGACTCTGATTCCCCAACTCTGATTCCCCACCTCTGATTCCCCAGCTCTGATTCCCCGCCTCTGATTCCCTGCATCTGATTCCCTGCATCTGATTCCCAGCCTCTGATTCCCTGCCTCTGATTCCCAACCTCTAATTCCCCACCTCTGATTCCCCATATCTGATTCCCCGCCTCTGTTTCCCCGCCTCTGATTCCCCGCCTCTGTTTCCCCATATCTGATTCCCGGCCTCTGATTCCCCGCCTCTGATTCCCCGCCTCTGATTCCCTGCCTCTGATTCCCCATCTCCGATTCCGCACATCGGATTTGCTGCCTCTGATTCCCCGCCTCTGATTCCCCGCCTCTGATTCCCTGCTTCTGATTCCCAACCTCTGATTCCCCACCTCTGATTCCCCATATCTGATTCCCCGCCTGTTTCCCCGCCTCTGATTCCCCGCCTCTGATTCCCCAACTCTGAATCCCCGCCTCTGATTCCCCAGCTCTGATTCCACGCCTCTGAATCCCCATGTTTGATTCCCTGCCTCTGATTCCCTGCCCTGATTCCCCATCTCTGATTCACCGCCTTTAATTCGCCACCTCTGATTCCCCATATCTGATTCCCCTCCTCTGTTTCCCCGCCTCTGATTCCCAACCTCTGATTCCACACCTCTGATTCCCCATATCTAATTCCCCGCCTCTGTTTGCCCGCCTCTGATTCCCCGCCTCTGTTTCCCCATATCTGATTACCCGTGTCTGATTCCCTGCCTCTGATTCCCCGCCTCTGATTCCCCGCCTCTGATTCCCTGCCACTGATTCCCTGCCCCTGATACCCCACCTCTGATTCCCCATATCTGATTCCCTGCCTCTGTTTCCCCGCCTCTGATTCCCCGCCTCTGATTCCCAAACTCTGATTCCCCACCTCTGATTCCCCATATCTGATTCCCCGCCTCTGTTTCACCGCCTCTGATTCCCCGACTCTGTTTCCCCATATCTGATTCCCCGCCTCTGATTCCCCAACTCTGATTCCCCGCCTGTGATTCCCCAGCTCTAATTCCCCGCCTCTGATTCCCCATCTCTGATTCCGCACATCTGATTCCCTGCCTCTGATTCCCCACCTCTGATTCCCCATATCTGATTCCCCACCTCTGTTTCCCCGCCTCTGATTCCCCGCCTCTGTTTCCCCATATCTAATTCCCCACCTCTGATGCCCCAACTCTGATACCCCGCCTCTGATTCCCCAGCTCTGATTCCCCACCTCTGATTCCCCGCATCCGATTCCCCATATCTGATTCCCCGCCTCTGTTTCCCCGCCTTTGATTCCCCGCCTCTGTTTCCCCATATCTGATTCCCCGCCTCTGATTCCCAACTATGATTCCCCGCCTCTGATTCCCCAGCTCTGATTCCCCGCATCTTATTCCCCGCGTTCTATTCCCTGCCTCTGATTCCCCGCCTGTGATTCCCCATCTCTGATTCACCACCTCTGATTCCCCACCTCTGATTCCCCTTATCTAATTCCCCGCCTCTGTTTGCCCGCCTCTGATTCCCCGCCTCTGTTTCCCCATATCTGATTCCCCGTGTCTGATTCCCTGCCTCTGATTCCCCGCCTCTGATTCCCCGCCTCTGATTCCCTGCCACTGATTCCCTGCCCCTGATACCCCACCTCTGATTCCCCATATCTGATTCCCTGCCTCTGTTTCCCCTCCTCTGATTCCCCGCCTCTGATTCCCCGCCTCTGATTCCCCGCCTCTGATTCCCCAACTCTGATTCCCCGCCTCTGATTCCCCAGCTCTGATACCCGCCTCTGATTCCCCGCGTCTGTTTCCCCACCTCTGATTCCCTGCCTCTGTTTCCCCATATCTAAGTCCCCGACTCTGATTCCCCAACTCTGATTCCCCACCTCTGATTCCCCAGCTCTGATTCCCCGCCTCTGATTCCCTGCATCTGATTCCCTGCATCTGATTCCCAGCCTCTGATTCCCTGCCTCTGATTCCCAACCTCTAATTCCCCACCTCTGATTCCCCATATCTGATTCCCCGCCTCTGTTTCCCCGCCTCTGATTCCCCGCCTCTGTTTCCCCATATCTGATTCCCGGCCTCTGATTCCCCGCCTCTGATTCCCCGCCTCTGATTCCCTGCCTCTGATTCCCCATCTCCGATTCCGCACATCGGATTTCCTGCCTCTGATTCCCCGCCTCTGATTCCCCGCCTCTGATTCCCTGCTTCTGATTCCCAACCTCTGATTCCCCACCTCTGATTCCCCATATCTGATTCCCCGCCTGTTTCCCCGCCTCTGATTCCCCGCCTCTGATTCCCCAACTCTGAATCCCCGCCTCTGATTCCCCAGCTCTGATTCCACGCCTCTGATTCCCCGTGTTTGATTCCCTGCCTCTGATTCCCTGCCCTGATTCCCCATCTCTGATTCACCGCCTTTAATTCGCCACCTCTGATTCCCCATATCTGATTCCCCTCCTCTGTTTCCCCGCCTCTGATTCCCAACCTCTGATTCCACACCTCTGATTCCCCATATCTGATTCCCCGCCTCTGTTTCCCCGCCTCTGATTCCCCGCCCCTGTTTCCCCATATCTGATTCCCCACCTCTGATTCTCCTACTCTGTTTCCCCATATCTGATTCCCCACCTCTGTTTCCCCGCCTCTGATTCCCCGCCTCTGATTCCCCATATCTGATTCCCCGCCTTTGATTGCCCACCTCTGATTCCCCGCCTCTGATTCGCCAGCTCTGATTTCCCGCCTCTGATTCCCCGCATCTGATTCCCCGCCTCCGAATCCCAGCCTCTGATTCCCCATATCTGATTCCCCGCCTCTGATTCCCTGCCTCTGATTCCCCAGCTCTGATTCCCCGCCTTTGATTCCCCCCGTCTAATTCCCAGCCTCTGAATCCCCGTGTCTGATTTCCTGCCTCTGATTCCCCGCCTCTGATTCCCCATCTCTGATTCACCGCCTCTGATTCCCCATCTCTGATTCCCCACCTCTGATTCCCCGTGTCTGATTCCCCGTGTATGATTCCCTGCCTCTGATTCCACGCCTCTGATTCCCCATATCTGATTCCCTGCCACTGATTCCCCGCCTCTGATTCCCCATCTCTGATTCACCACCTCTGATTCCCGGCCTCTGATTGCCCACCTCTGATTCCCCGCCTCTGATTCGCCAGCTATGATTCCACCCCTCTGATACCCCGCGTCTGATTCCCCGCCTCTGATTCCCCAACTCTAATACCCCGCCTCTGATTCCCCAGCTCTGATTCCCCTCCTCTGATTCCCCGCATCTGATTCCCTGCCTCTGATTCCCCAGCTCTGATTCCACGCCTCTGATTCCCCGTGTTTGATTCCCTGCCTCTGATTCCCTGCCCTGATTCCCCATCTCTGATTCACCGCCTTTAATTCGCCACCTCTGATTCCCCATATCTGATTCCCCTCCTCTGTTTCCCCGCCTCTGATTCCCAACCTCTGATTCCACACCTCTGATTCCCCATATCTGATTCCCCGCCTCTGTTTCCCCGCCTCTGATTCCCCGCCCCTGTTTCCCCATATCTGATTCCCCAGCTCTGATTCCCCTCCTCTGATTCCCCGCATCTGATTCCCTGCCTCTGATTCCCCGCCTCTGATTCCAGGCCTCTGATTCCCAAACTCTGATTCCCCACCTCTGATTCCCCATATCTGATTCCCCGCCTCTGTTTCACCGCCTCTGATTCCCCGACTCTGTTTCCCCATATCTGATTCCCCGCCTCTGTTTCCCAAACTCTGATTCCCCACCTCTGATTCCCCATATCTGATTCCCCGCCTCTGTTTCCCCGCCTCTGATTCCCCGCCCCTGTTTCCCCATATCTGATTCCCCAGCTCTGATTCCCTTCCTCTGATTCCCCGCATCTGATTCCCTGCCTCTGATTCCCCACCTCTGATTCCAGGCCTCTGATTCCCAAACTCTGATTCCCCACCTCTGATTCCCCATATCTGATTCCCCGCCTCTGTTTCACCGCCTCTGATTCCCCGACTCTGTTTCCCCATATCTGATTCCCCGCCTCTGATTCCCCAACTCTGATTCCCCGCCTGTGATTCCCCAGCTCTAATTCCCCGCCTCTGATTCCCCATATCTGATTCCCATCCTCTGATTCCCCAACTCTGATTCCCCACCTCTGATTCCCCAGCTCTGATTCCCCATATCTGATTCCCCGCCTCTGTTTCCCCGCCTCTGATTCCCCGCCCCTGTTTCCCCATATCTGATTCCCCAGCTCTGATTCCCCTCCTCTGATTCCCCGCATCTGATTCCCTGCCTCTGATTCACCGCCTCTGGTTCCAGGCCTCTGATTCCCAAACTCTGATTCCCCACCTCTGATTCCCCATATCTGATTCCCCGCCTCTGTTTCACCGCCTCTGATTCCCCGACTCTGTTTCCCCATATCTGATTCCCCAGCTCTGATTCCCCTCCTCTGATTCCCCGCATCTGATTCCCTGCCTCTGATTCCCCGCCTCTGATTCCAGGCCTCTGATTCCCAAACTCTGATTCCCCACCTCTGATTCCCCATATCTGATTCCCCGCCTCTGTTTCACCGCCTCTGATTCCCCGACTCTGTTTCCCCATATCTGATTCCCCGCCTCTGATTCCCCAACTCTGATTCCCCGCCTGTGATTCCCCAGCTCTAATTCCCCGCCTCTGATTCCCCATATCTGATTCCCATCCTCTGATTCCCCAACTCTGATTCCCCACCTCTGATTCCCCAGCTCTGATTCCCCGCCTCAGATTCCCCGCGTCTGATTCCCTGCCTCTGATTCCCCGCCTCTGATTCCCCATCTCTGATTCCCCACCTCTGATTCCCCATGTCTGATTCCCTGCCTCTGATTCCCCGCCTCCGAATCCCAGCCTCTGATTCCCCATATCTGATTCCCCGCCTCTGATTCCCTGCTTCTTATTCCCAACCTCTGATTCCCCACCTCTGATTCCCCATATCTGATTCCCCGCCTGTTTCCCCGCCTCTGATTCCCCGCCTCTGATTCCCCAACTCTGAATCCCCGCCTCTGATTCCCCAGCTCTGATTCCACGCCTCTGATTCCCCGTGTTTGATTCCCTGCCTCTGATTCCCTGCCCTGATTCCCCATCTCTGATTCACCGCCTTTAATTCGCCACCTCTGATTCCCCATATCTGATTCCCCTCCTCTGTTTCCCCGCCTCTGATTCCCAACCTCTGATTCCACACCTCTGATTCCCCATATCTGATTCCCCGCCTCTGTTTCCCCGCCTCTGATTCCCCGCCCCTGTTTCCCCATATCTGATTCCCCAGCTCTGATTCCCCTCCTCTGATTCCCCGCATCTGATTCCCTGCCTCTGATTCCCCGCCTCTGATTCCAGGCCTCTGATTCCCAAACTCTGATTCCCCACCTCTGATTCCCCATATCTGATTCCCCGCCTCTGTTTCACCGCCTCTGATTCCCCGACTCTGTTTCCCCATATCTGATTCCCCGCCTCTGATTCCCCAACTCTGATTCCCCGCCTGTGATTCCCCAGCTCTAATTCCCCGCCTCTGATTCCCCATATCTGATTCCCATCCTCTGATTGCCCACCTCTGATTCCCCGCCTCTGATTTGCCAGCTCTGATTCCCCGCCTCTGATTCCCCGCATCTGATTCCCTGCCTCTGATTCCCCGCCTCTGATTCCCCATCTCTGATTCCCCGCCTGTGATTCCCCAGCTCTGATTCCCAGCCTCTGATTCCCCGTGTTTGATCCCCTGCCTCTGATTACCTTCCTCTTATTCCCGGCATCTGAATCCCGGCCTCTGATTCCCGGCCTCTGATTCCCCGCTTCTGATTCTGATTCCCTGCATCTGATTCCCAATCTCTGATTCCGCACATCTGATTCCCTGCCTCTGATTCCCCACCTCTGATTCCCCATATCTGATTCCCCACCTCTGTTTCCCCGCCTCTGATTCCCCGCATCCGATTCCCCATATCTGATTCCCCGCCTCTGATTCCCCATCTCTGATTCCCCACCTCTGATTCCCCGTGTCTGATTCCCTGCCTCTGATTCCCCGCCTCCGAATCCCAGCCTCTGATTCCCCATATCTGATTCCCCGCCTCTGATTCCCTGCCTCTGATTCCCCAGCTCTGATTCCCCGCCTTTGATTCCCCCCGTCTAATTCCCAGCCTCTGAATCCCCGTGTCTGATTTCCTGCCTCTGATTCCCCGCCTCTGATTCCCCATCTCTGATTCACCGCCTCTGATTCCCCATCTCTGATTCCCCACCTCTGATTCCCCGTGTCTGATTCCCCGTGTCTGATTCCCTGCCTCTGATTCCACGCCTCTGATTCCCCATATCTGATTCCCTGCCACTGATTCCCCGCCTCTGATTCCCCATCTCTGATTCACCACCTCTGATTCCCGGCCTCTGATTGCCCACCTCTGATTCCCCGCCTCTGATTCGCCAGCTATGATTCCACCCCTCTGATACCCCGCGTCTGATTCCCCGCCTCTGATTCCCCAACTCTAATACCCCGCCTCTGATTCCCCAGCTCTGATTCCCCTCCTCTGATTCCCCGCATCTGATTCCCTGCCTCTGATTCCCCGCCTCTGATTCCAGGCCTCTGATTCCCAAACTCTGATTCCCCACCTCTGATTCCCCATATCTGATTCCCCGCCTCTGTTTCACCGCCTCTGATTCCCCGACTCTGTTTCCCCATATCTGATTCCCCGCCTCTGATTCCCCAACTCTGATTCCCCGCCTGTGATTCCCCAGCTCTAATTCCCCGCCTCTGATTCCCCATCTCTGATTCCGCACATCTGATTCCCTGCCTCTGATTCCCCACCTCTGATTCCCCATATCTGATTCCCCACCTCTGTTTCCCCGCCTCTGATTCCCCGCCTCTGTTTCCCCTTATCTAATTCCCCACCTCTGATGCCCCAACTCTGATACCCCGCCTCTCATTCCCCAGCTCTGATTCCCCACCTCTGATTCCCCGCATCCGATTCCCCATATCTGATTCCCCGCCTCTGTTTCCCCGCCTTTGATTCCCCGCCTCTGTTTCCCCATATCTGATTCCCCGCCTCTGATTCCCAACTATGATTCCCCGCCTCTGATTCCCCAGCTCTGATTCCCCGCCTCTGATTCCCCGTGTTTGATTCCCTGCCTCTGATTCCCTGCCCTGATTCCCCATCTCTGATTCACCGCCTTTAATTCGCCACCTCTGATTCCCCATATCTGATTCCCCTCCTCTGTTTCCCCGCCTCTGATTCCCAACCTCTGATTCCACACCTCTGATTCCCCATATCTGATTCCCCGCCTCTGTTTCCCCGCCTCTGATTCCCCGCCCCTGTTTCCCCATATCTGATTCCCCAGCTCTGATTCCCCTCCTCTGATTCCCCGCATCTGATTCCCTGCCTCTGATTCCCCGCCTCTGATTCCAGGCCTCTGATTCCCAAACTCTGATTCCCCACCTCTGATTCCCCATATCTGATTCCCCGCCTCTGTTTCACCGCCTCTGATTCCCCGACTCTGTTTCCCCATATCTGATTCCCCGCCTCTGATTCCCCAACTCTGATTCCCCGCCTGTGATTCCCCAGCTCTAATTCCCCGCCTCTGATTCCCCATATCTGATTCCCATCCTCTGATTGCCCACCTCTGATTCCCCGCCTCTGATTTGCCAGCTCTGATTCCCCGCCTCTGATTCCCCGCATCTGATTCCCTGCCTCTGATTCCCCGCCTCTGATTCCCCATCTCTGATTCCCCGCCTGTGATTCCCCAGCTCTGATTCCCAGCCTCTGATTCCCCGTGTTTGATCCCCTGCCTCTGATTACCTTCCTCTTATTCCCGGCATCTGAATCCCGGCCTCTGATTCCCGGCCTCTGATTCCCCGCTTCTGATTCTGATTCCCTGCATCTGATTCCCCATCTCTGATTCCGCACATCTGATTCCCTGCCTCTGATTCCCCACCTCTGATTCCCCATATCTGATTCCCCACCTCTGTTTCCCCGCCTCTGATTCCTCGCATCCGATTCCCCATATCTGATTCCCCGCCTCTGATTCCCCATCTCTGATTCCCCACCTCTGATTCCCCGTGTCTGATTCCCTGCCTCTGATTCCCCGCCTCCGAATCCCAGCCTCTGATTCCCCATATCTGATTCCCCGCCTCTGATTCCCTGCCTCTGATTCCCCAGCTCTGATTCCCCGCCTTTGATTCCCCCCGTCTAATTCCCAGCCTCTGAATCCCCGTGTCTGATTTCCTGCCTCTGATTCCCCGCCTCTGATTCCCCATCTCTGATTCACCGCCTCTGATTCCCCATCTCTGATTCCCCACCTCTGATTCCCCGTGTCTGATTCCCCGTGTCTGATTCCCTGCCTCTGATTCCACGCCTCTGATTCCCCATATCTGATTCCCGGCCTCTGATTGCCCACCTCTGATTCCCCGCCTCTGATTCGCCAGCTATGATTCCAACCCTCTGATACCCCGCGTCTGATTCCCCGCCTCTGATTCCCCAACTCTAATACCCCGCCTCTGATTCCCCAGCTCTGATTCCCCTCCTCTGATTCCCCGCATCTGATTCCCTGCCTCTGATTCCCCGCCTCTGATTCCAGGCCTCTGATTCCCAAACTCTGATTCCCCACCTCTGATTCCCCATATCTGATTCCCCGCCTCTGTTTCACCATATCTGATTCCCCGCCTCTGATTCCCCAACTCTGATTCCCCGCCTGTGATTCCCCAGCTCTAATTCCCCGCCTCTGATTCCCCATCTCTGATTCCGCACATCTGATTCCCTGCCTCTGATTCCCCACCTCTGATTCCCCATATCTGATTCCCCACCTCTGTTTCCCCGCCTCTGATTCCCCGCCTCTGTTTCCCCATATCTAATTCCCCACCTCTGATGCCCCAACTCTGATACCCCGCCTCTGATTCCCCAGCTCTGATTCCCCACCTCTGATTCCCCGCATCCGATTCCCCATATCTGATTCCCCGCCTCTGTTTCCCCGCCTTTGATTCCCCGCCTCTGTTTCCCCATATCTGATTCCCCGCCTCTGATTCCCAACTATGATTCCCCGCCTCTGATTCCCCAGCTCTGATTCCCCGCCTCTGATTCCCCGCGTTCTATTCCCTGCCTCTGATTCCCCGCCTGTGATTCCCCATCTCTGATTCACCACCTCTGATTCCCCACCTCTGATTCCCCTTATCTAATTCCCCACCTCTGTTTGCCCGCCTCTGATTCCCCGCCTCTGTTTCCCCATATCTGATTCCCCGTGTCTGATTCCCTGCCTCTGATTCCCCGCCTCTGATTCCCCGCCTCTGATTCCCTGCCACTGATTCCCTGCCCCTGATACCCCACCTCTGATTCCCCATATCTGATTCCCTGCCTCTGTTTCCCCGCCTCTGATTCCCCGCCTCTGATTCCCCGCCTCTGATTCCCCGCCTCTGATTCCCCAACTCTGATTCCCCGCCTCTGATTCCCCAGCTCTGATACCCGCCTCTGATTCCCCGCGTCTGTTTCCCCGCCTCTGATTCCCTGCCTCTGTTTCCCCATATCTAAGTCCCCGACTCTGATTCCCCAACTCTGATTCCCCACCTCTGATTCCCCAGCTCTGATTCCCCGCCTCTGATTCCCTGCATCTGATTCCCTGCATCTGATTCCCAGCCTCTGATTCCCTGCCTCTGATTCGAAACCTCTAATTCCCCACCTCTGATTCCCCATACCTGATTCCCCGCCTCTGTTTCCCCGCCTCTGATTCCCCGCCTCTGTTTCCCCATATCTGATTCCCGGCCTCTGATTCCCCGCCTCTGATTCCCCGCCTCTGATTCCCTGCCTCTGATTCCCCATCTCCGATTCCGCACATCGGATTTCCTGCCTCTGATTCCCCGCCTCTGATTCCCCGCCTCTGATTCCCTGCTTCTGATTCCCAACCTATGATTCCCCACCTCTGATTCCCCATATCTGATTCCCCGCCTGTTTCCCCGCCTCTGATTCCCCGCCTCTGATTCCCCAACTCTGAATCCCCGCCTCTGATTCCCCAGCTCTGATTCCACGCCTCTGATTCCCCGTGTTTGATTCCCTGCCTCTGATTCCCTGCCCTGATTCCCCATCTCTGATTCACCGCCTCTGATTCCCCATCTCTGATTCCCCACCTCTGATTCCCCGTGTCTGATTCCCTGCCTCTGATTCCCCGCCTCCGAATCCCAGCCTCTGATTCCCCATATCTGATTCCCCGCCTCTGATTCCCTGCCTCTGATTCCCCAGCTCTGATTCCCCGCCTTTGATTCCCCCCGTCTAATTCCCAGCCTCTGAATCCCCGTGTCTGATTTCCTGCCTCTGATTCCCCGCCTCTGATTCCCCATCTCTGATTCACCGCCTCTGATTCCCCATCTCTGATTCCCCACCTCTGATTCCCCGTGTCTGATTCCCCGTGTCTGATTCCCTGCCTCTGATTCCACGCCTCTGATTCCCCATATCTGATTCCCTGCCACTGATTCCCCGCCTCTGATTCCCCATCTCTGATTCACCACCTCTGATTCCCGGCCTCTGATTGCCCACCTCTGATTCCCCGCCTCTGATTCGCCAGCTATGATTCCACCCCTCTGATACCCCGCGTCTGATTCCCCGCCTCTGATTCCCCAACTCTAATACCCCGCCTCTGATTCCCCAGCTCTGATTCCCCTCCTCTGATTCCCCGCATCTGATTCCCTGCCTCTGATTCCCCGCCTCTGATTCCAGGCCTCTGATTCCCAAACTCTGATTCCCCACCTCTGATTCCCCATATCTGATTCCCCGCCTCTGTTTCACCGCCTCTGATTCCCCGACTCTGTTTCCCCATATCTGATTCCCCGCCTCTGATTCCCCAACTCTGATTCCCCGCCTGTGATTCCCCAGCTCTAATTCCCCGCCTCTGATTCCCCATCTCTGATTCCGCACATCTGATTCCCTGCCTCTGATTCCCCACCTCTGATTCCCCATATCTGATTCCCCACCTCTGTTTCCCCGCCTCTGATTCCCCGCCTCTGTTTCCCCATATCTAATTCCCCACCTCTGATGCCCCAACTCTGATACCCCGCCTCTGATTCCCCAGCTCTGATTCCCCACCTCTGATTCCCCGCATCCGATTCCCCATATCTGATTCCCCGCCTCTGTTTCCCCGCCTTTGATTCCCCGCCTCTGTTTCCCCATATCTGATTCCCCGCCTCTGATTCCCAACTATGATTCCCCGCCTCTGATTCCCCAGCTCTGATTCCCCGCCTCTGATTCCCCGTGTTTGATTCCCTGCCTCTGATTCACTGCCCTGATTCCCCATCTCTGATTCACCGCCTTTAATTCGCCACCTCTGATTCCCCATATCTGATTCCCCTCCTCTGTTTCCCCGCCTCTGATTCCCAACCTCTGATTCCACACCTCTGATTCCCCATATCTGATTCCACGCCTCTGTTTCCCCGCCTCTGATTCCCCGCCCCTGTTTCCCCATATCTGATTCCCCAGCTCTGATTCCCCTCCTCTGATTCCCCGCATCTGATTCCCTGCCTCTGATTCCCCGCCTCTGATTCCAGGCTTCTGATTCCCAAACTCTGATTCCCCACCTCTGATTCCCCATATCTGATTCCCCGCCTCTGTTTCACCGCCTCTGATTCCCTGACTCTGTTTCCCCATATCTGATTCCCCGCCTCTGATTCCCCAACTCTGATTCCCCGCCTGTGATTCCCCAGCTCTAATTCCCCGCCTCTGATTCCCCATATCTGATTCCCATCCTCTGATTGCCCACCTCTGATTCCCCGCCTCTGATTTGCCAGCTCTGATTCCCCGCCTCTGATTCCCCGCATCTGATTCCCTGCCTCTGATTCCCCGCCTCTGATTCCCCATCTCTGATTCCCCGCCTGTGATTCCCCAGCTCTGATTCCCAGCCTCTGATTCCCCGTGTTTGATCCCCTGCCTCTGATTACCTTCCTCTTATTCCCGGCATCTGAATCCCGGCCTCTGATTCCCGGCCTCTGATTCCCCGCTTCTGATTCTGATTCCCTGCATCTGATTCCCCATCTCTGATTCCGCACATCTGATTCCCTGCCTCTGATTCCCCACCTCTGATTCCCCATATCTGATTCCCCACCTCTGTTTCCCCGCCTCTGATTCCTCGCATCCGATTCCCCATATCTGATTCCCCGCCTCTGATTCCCCATCTCTGATTCCCCACCTCTGATTCCCCGTGTCTGATTCCCTGCCTCTGATTCCCCGCCTCCGAATCCCAGCCTCTGATTCCCCATATCTGATTCCCCGCCTCTGATTCCCTGCCTCTGATTCCCCAGCTCTGATTCCCCGCCTTTGATTCCCCCCGTCTAATTCCCAGCCTCTGAATCCCCGTGTCTGATTTCCTGCCTCTGATTCCCCGCCTCTGATTCCCCGCATCCGATTCCCCATATCTGATTCCCCATCTCTGATTCACCGCCTTTGATTCGACACCTCTGATTCCCCATATCTGATTCCCCGCCTCTGATTCGCCAGCTCTGATTCCCCGCCTCTGATTCCCCGCATCTGATTCCCTGCCTCTGATTCCCCGCCTCTGATTCCCCATCTCTGATTCACCGCCTTTGATTCGACACCTCTGATTCCCCATATCTGATTCCCCACCTCTGTTTCCCGGCCTCTGATTCCCCGCCTCTGAATCTCCACATCTCATTCCCCGCCTCTGAATCCCCATCTCTGATTCCCGGACTCTGATTCCCCACCTCTGATTCCCGGCCTCTTATTCCCAGCATCTGATTCCCGGCCTTTGATTCCCGGCCTCTGATTCCCCGCTTCTGATTCTGATTCCCTGCCTCTGATTCCCCATCTCTGATTCCGCACATCTGATTCCCTGCCTCTGATTCCCCACCTCTGATTCCCCATATCTGATTCCCCGCCTCTGTTTCCCCGCCTCTGATTCCCCACCTCTGTTTCCCTATATCTAATTCCCCACCTCTGATGCCCCAACTCTGATTCCCCGCCTCTGACTCCCCAGCTCTGATTCCCCGCCTCTGATTCCCCGCATCCGATTCCCCATATCTGATTCCCCGCCTCTGTTTACCCGCCTCTGATTCCCCGCCTCTGTTTCCCCATATCTGATTCCCCGCCTCTGATTCCCAACTATGATTCCCCGCCTCTGATTCCCCAGCTCTGATTCCCTGCGTCTGATTCCCTGCGTTCTATTCCCTGCCTCTGATTCCCCGCCTGTGATTCCCCATCACTGATTCACCACCTCTGATTCCCCACCTCTGATTCCCCATATCTAATTCCCCGCCTCTGTTTGCCCGCCTCTGATTCCCCGCCTCTGTTTCCCCATATCTGATTCCCCGTCTCTGAATCCCCAACTCTGATTCCCTGCCTCTGATTCCCCAGCTCTGATTCCCCGCCTTTGATTCCCCCCGTCTGATTCCCAGCCTCTGAATCCCCGTGTCTGATTTCCTGCCTCTGATTCCCCGCCTCTGATTCCCCATCTCTGATTCCTCTGATTCCCCACATCTGATTCCCCATCTCTGATTCCGCACATCCGATTCCCTGCCTCTGATTCCCCGCCTCTGATTCCCCATCTCTGATTCCCCACCTCTGATTCCCCATGTCTGATTCCCTGCCTCTGATTCCCCGCCTCCGAATCCCAGCCTCTGATTCCCCATATCTGATTCCCCGCCTCTGATTCCCTGCCTCTGATTCCCCAGCTCTGATTCCCCGCCTTTGATTCCCCCCGTCTAATTCCCAGCCTCTGAATCCCCGTGTCTGATTTCCTGCCTCTGATTCCCCGCCTCTGATTCCCCATCTCTGATTCCCCACCTCTGATTCCCCGTGTCTGATTCCCCGTGTCTGATTCCCTGCCTCTGATTCCACGCCTCTGATTCCCCATATCTGATTCCCTGCCACTGATTCCCCGCCTCTGATTCCCCATCTCTGATTCACCACCTCTGATTCCCGGCCTCTGATTGCCCACCTCTGATTCCCCGCCTCTGATTTGCCAGCTATGATTCCCCCCCTCTGATTCCCCGCGTCTGATTCCCCGCCTCTGATTCCCCAACTCTAATACCCCGCCTCTGATTCCCCAGCTCTGATTCCCCTCCTCTGATTCCCCGCATCTGATTCCCTGCCTCTGATTCCCCGCCTCTGATTCCAGGCCTCTGATTCCCAACCTCTGATTCCCCACCTCTGATTCCCCATATCTGATTCCCCGCCTCTGTTTCACCACCTCTGATTCCCCGACTCTGTTTCCCCATATCTGATTCCCCGCCTCTGATTCCCCAACTCTGATTCCCCGCCTGTGATTCCCCAGCTCTAATTCCCCGCCTCCGATTCCCCATATCTGATTCCCATCCTCTGATTGCCCACCTCTGATTCCCCGCCTCTGATTTGCCAGCTCTGATTCCCCGCCTCTGATTCCCCGCATCTGATTCCCTGCCTCTGATTCCCCGCCTCTGATTCCCCATCTCTGATTCCCCGCCTGTGATTCCCCAGCTCTGATTCCCAGCCTCTGATTCCCCGTGTTTGATCCCCTGCCTCTGATTACCTTCCTCTGATTCCCGGCCTCTGATACCCCGCTTCTGATTCTGATTCCCTGCCTCTGATTCCCCATCTCTGATTCACCACATCTAATTCCCTGCCTCTGATTCCACGCCCCTGATTCCCCATCTCTGTTTCACCGCCTTTGATTCGCCACCTCTGCTTCCCCATATCTGATTCCCCGCCTCTGATTCCCCGCCTCTGATTCCCCAACTCTGATTCCCCGCCTCTGATTCCCCAGCTCTGATACCCGCCTCTGATTCCCCGCGTCTGTTTCCCCGCCTCTGATTCCCTGCCTCTGTTTCCCCATATCTAAGTCCCCGACTCTGATTCCCCAACTCTGATTCCCCACCTCTGATTCCCCAGCTCTGATTCCCCGCCTCTGATTCCCTGCATCTGATTCCCTGCATCTGATTCCCAGCCTCTGATTCCCTGCCTCTGATTCCCAACCTCTGATTCCCCACCTCTGATTCCCCATATCTGATTCCCCGCCTCTGTTTCCCCGCCTCTGATTCCCCGCCTCTGTTTCCCCATATCTGATTCCCGGCCTCTGATTCCCCGCCTCTGATTCCCCGCCTCTGATTCCCTGCCTCTGATTCCCCATCTCCGATTCCACACATCGGATTTCCTGCCTCTGATTCCCCGCCTCTGATTCCCCGCCTCTGATTCCCTGCTTCTGATTCCCAACCTCTGATTCCCCACCTCTGATTCCCCATATCTGATTCCCCGCCTGTTTCCCCGCCTCTGATTCCCCGCCTCTGATTCCCCAACTCTGAATCCCCGCCTCTGATTCCCCAGCTCTGATTCCACGCCTCTGATTCCCCGTGTTTGATTCCCTGCCTCTGATTCCCTGCCCTGATTCCCCATCTCTGATTCACCGCCTTTAATTCGCCACCTCTGATTCCCCATATCTGATTCCCCTCCTCTGTTTCCCCACCTCTGATTCCCAACCTCTGATTCCACACCTCTGATTCCCCATATCTGATTCCCCGCCTCTGTTTCCCCGCCTCTGATTCCCCGCCCCTGTTTCCCCATATCTGATTCCCCACCTCTGATTCTCCTACTCTGCTTCCCCGCCTCTGATTCCCCGTTTTTGATTCCCTGCCTCTGATTCCCCGCCTCTGATTCCCCATCTCTGATTCACCGCCTTTGATTCGCCACCTCTGTTTCCCCATATCTGATTCCCCACCTCTGTTTCCCCGCCTCTGATTCCCCGCCTCTGATTCCCCATATCTGATTCCCCGCCTCTGATTGCCCACCTCTGATTCCCCGCCTCTGATTCGCCAGCTCTGATTCCCCGCCTCTGATTCCCCGCATCTGATTCCCTGCCTCTGATTCCCCGCCTCTGATTCCCCATCTCTGATTCACCGCCTTTGATTCGCCACCTCAGATTCCCCATATCTGACTCCCCACCTCTGTTTCCCGGCCTCTGATTCCCCGCCTCTGATTCTCCATATCTCATTCCCCGCCTCTGAATCCCCATCTCTGATTCCCGGACTCTGATTCCCCACCTCTGATTCCCGGCCTCTTATTCCCAGCATCTGATTCCCGGCCTTTGATTCCCGGCCTCTGATTCCCCGCTTCTGATTCTGATTCCCTGCCTCTGATTCCCCATCTCTGATTCCGCACATCTGATTCCCTGCCTCTGATTCCCCACCTCTGATTCCCCATATCTGATTCCCCGCCTCTGTTTCCCCGCCTCTGATTCCCCACCTCTGTTTCCCTATATCTAATTCCCCACCTCTGATGCCCCAACTCTGATTCCCCGCCTCTGACTCCCCAGCTCTGATTCCCCGCCTCTGATTCCCCGCATCCGATTCCCCATATCTGATTCCCCGCCTCTGTTTCCCCGCCTCTGATTCCCCGCCTCTGTTTCCCCATATCTGATTCCCCGCCTCTGATTCCCAACTATGATTCCCCGCCTCTGATTCCCCAGCTCTGATTCCCTGCGTCTGATTCCCTGCGTTCTATTCCCTGCCTCTGATTCCCCGCCTGTGATTCCCCATCACTGATTCACCACCTCTGATTCCCCACCTCTGATTCCCCATATCTAATTCCCCGCCTCTGTTTGCCCGCCTCTGATTCCCCGCCTCTGTTTCCCCATATCTGATTCCCCGTCTCTGAATCCCCAACTCTGATTCCCTGCCTCTGATTCCCCAGCTCTGATTCCCCGCCTTTGATTCCCCCCGTCTGATTCCCAGCCTCTGAATCCCCGTGTCTGATTTCCTGCCTCTGATTCCCCGCCTCTGATTCCCCATCTCTGATTCCTCTGATTCCCCACATCTGATTCCCCATCTCTGATTCCGCACATCCGATTCCCTGCCTCTGATTCCCCAACTCTGATTCCCCACCTCTGATTCCCAACTCTGATTCCCCGCCTCAGATTCCCCGCGTCTGATTCCCTGCCTCTGATTCCCCGCCTCTGATTCCCCATCTCTGATTCCCCACCTCTGATTCCCCGTGTCTGATTCCCTGCCTCTGATTCCCCGCCTCCGAATCCCAGCCTCTGATTCCCCATATCTGATTCCCCGCCTCTGATTCCCTGCCTCTGATTCCCCAGCTCTGATTCCCCGCCTTTGATTCCCCCGTCTAATTCCCAGCCTCTGAATCCCCGTGTCTGATTTCCTGCCTCTGATTCCCCGCCTCTGATTCCCCATCTCTGATTCACCGCCTCTGATTCCCCATCTCTGATTCCCCACCTCTGATTCCCCGTGTCTGATTCCCCGTGTCTGATTCCCTGCCTCTGATTCCACGCCTCTGATTCCCCATATCTGATTCCCTGCCACTGATTCCCCGCCTCTGATTCCCCATCTCTGATTCACCACCTCTGATTCCCGGCCTCTGATTGCCCACCTCTGATTCCCCGCCTCTGATTCGCCAGCTATGATTCCCCCCCTCTGATTCCCCGCGTCTGATTCCCCGCCTCTGATTCCCCAACTCTAATACCCCGCCTCTGATTCCCCAGCTCTGATTCCCCTCCTCTGATTCCCCGCATCTGATTCCCTGCCTCTGATTCCCCGCCTCTGATTCCAGGCCTCTGATTCCCAACCTCTGATTCCCCACCTCTGATTCCCCATATCTGATTCCCCGCCTCTGTTTCACCGCCTCTGATTCCCCGACTCTGTTTCCCCATATCTGATTCCCCGCCTCTGATTCCCCAACTCTGATTCCCCGCCTGTGATTCCCCAGCTCTAATTCCCCGCCTCTGATTCCCCATATCTGATTTTCATCCTCTGATTGCCCACCTCTGATTCCCCGCCTCTGATTTGCCAGCTCTGATTCCCCGGCTCTGATTCCCCGCATCTGATTCCCTGCCTCTGATTCCCCGCCTCTGATTCCCCATCTCTGATTCCCCGCCTGTGATTCCCCAGCTCTGATTCCCAGCCTCTGATTCCCCGTGTTTGATCCCCTGCCTCTGATTACCTTCCTCTGATTCCCGGCCTCTGATACCCCGCTTCTGATTCTGATTCCCTGCCTCTGATTCCCCATCTCTGATTCACCACATCTAATTCCCTGCCTCTGATTCCACGCCCCTGATTCCCCATCTCTGTTTCACCGCCTTTGATTCGCCACCTCTGATTCCCCATATCTGATTCCCCGCCTCTGTTTCCCCGCCTCTGATTCCCTGCCTCTGATTCCCAACCTCTGATTCCACACCTCTGATTTCCCATATCTGATTCCCCGCCTCTATTTCCCCATATTTGATTCCCCGCCTCTGATTCCCCAACTCTGATTCCCCGCCTCTGATTCCCCAGCTCTGATTCCCCGCCTCTGATTCCCGGCGTCCGATTCCCTGCCTCTGATTCCCCGCCTCTGATTCCCCATCTCTGATTCTCCATATCTGATTCCCCGCCTCTGAATCCCCATCTCTGATTCCCGGACTCTGATTCCCCTCCTCTGATTCCCGGCCTCTTATTCCCAGCATCTGATTCCCGGCCTCTGATTCCCGGCCTCTGATACCCCGCTTCTGATTCTGATTCCCTGCCTCTGATTCCCCATCTCTGATTCCGCACATCTGATTCCCTGCCTCTGATTCCCCACCTCTGATTCCCCATATCTGATTCCCCTCCTCTGTTTCCCCGCCTCTGATTCCCCGCCTCTGTTTCCCTATATCTAATTCCCCACCTCTGATGCCCCAACTCTGATTCCCCGCCTCTGATTCCCCAGCTCTGATTCCCCGCCTCTGATTCCCTGCATCCGATTCCCCATATCTGATTCCCCGCCTCTGTTTCCCCGCCTCTGATTCCCCGCCTCTGTTTCCCCATATCTGATTCCCGCCTCTGATTCCCAACTATGATTCCCCGCCTCTGATTCCCCAGCTCTGATTCCCTGCCTCTGATTCCCCGCGTTCTATTCCCTGCCTCTGATTCCCCGCCTGTGATTCCCCATCTCTGATTCACCACCTCTGATTCCCTACCTCTGATTCACCATCTCTGATTCCGCACATCCAATTCCCTGCCTCTGATTCCCCAACTCTGATTCCCCACCTCTGATTCCCCAGCTCTGATTCCCCGCCTCAGATTCCCCGCGTCTGATTCCCTGCCTCTGATTCCCCGCCTCTGATTCCCTGCCTCTGATTCCCCATATCTGATTCCCCGCCTCTGATTCCCCAACTCTGATTCACCGCTTCTGATTCCCCAGCTCTGAATCCCCGCCTCTGATTCCCCGCATCTGATTCCCTGCCTCTGATTCCCCGCCTCTGATTCCCCATCTGTGATTCACAACCTCTGATGCCCCACCTCTGATTCCCCATATCTGATTCCCCGCCTCTGTTTCCACGCCTCTGATTCCCCGCCTCTGATTCCCCATATCTGATTCCCCGCCTCTGATTGCCCACCTCTGATTCCCCGCGTCTGATACCCTGCCTCTGATTCCCCGCCTCTGATTCCCCATCTCTGATTCACCACCTCTGATTCCCGGCCTCTGATTCCCCATCTCTGATTCCGCACATCCGATTCCCTGCCTATGATTCCCCACCTCTGATTCCCCGCCTCTGATTCCCCATATCTGATTCCCTGCCTCTGTTTCCCCGCCTCTGATTCCCTACCTCTGTTTCCCCATATCTGATTCCCCGCCTCTGATTCCCCAACTCTAATACCCCGCCTCTGATTCCCCAGCTCTGATTCCCCGCCTCTGATTCCCCGCATCTGATTCCCTGCCTCTGATTCCCCGCCTCTGATTCCAGGCCTCTGATTCCCAGCATTTGATTCCGGCCTCTGATTTCCGGCCTCTGATTCCCTGCTTCTGATTCTGTTTCCCTGCCTCTGATTCCCCATCTCTGATTCCGCACATCTGATTCCCTGCCTCTGATTCCCCACCTCTGATTCCCCATATCTGATTCCCCGCCTCTGTTTCCCCGCCTCTGATTCCCCACCTCTGTTTCCCAATATCTAAGTCCCCACCTCTGATTCCCCAAATCTGATTCCCCACCTCTGATTCCCCAGCTCTGATTCCCCGCCTCTGATTCCCCGCATCTGATTCCCTGCATCTGATTCCAAGCCTCTGATTCCCTGCCTCTGATTCCCAACCTCTGATTCCCCACCTCTGATTCCCCATATCTGATTCCCCGACTCTGTTTCCCCGCCTCGGATTCCCCGCCTCAGTTTCCCCATATCTGATTCCCGGCCTCTGATTCCCCGCCTCTGATTCCCCGCCTCTGATTCCCTGCCTCTGATTCCCCATCTCCGATTCCGCACATCTGATTCCCTTCCTCTGATTCCCCGCCTCTGATTCCCCGCCTCTGATTCCCTGCCTCTGATTCCCAACCTCTGATTCCCCACCTCTGATTCACCATATCTGATTCCCCGCCTCTGTTTCCCCGCCTCTGATTCCCCGCCTCTGATTCCCAACTCTGATTCCCCGCCTCTGATTCCCCAGCTCTGATTCCCCGTGTTTGATTCCCTGCCTCTGATTCCCTGCCCTGATACCCCATCTCTGTTTCACCGCCTTTGATTCGCCACCTCTGATTCCACATATCTGATTCCCCGCCTCTGTTTCCCCGACTCTGATTCCCTTCCTCTGATTCCCAACCTCTGATTCCACACCTCTGATTCCCCATATCTGATTCCCCGCCTCCATTTCCCCATATCTGATTCCCCGCTTCTGATTCCCCAACTCTGATTCCCCGCCTCTGATTCCCCAGCTCTGATTCCCCGACTCTGATTCCCGGCGTCCGATTCCCTGCCTCTGATTCCCCGCCTCTGATTCCCCATCTCTGATTCCCCGCCTCTGATTCCCCGTGTCTGATTCCCTGCCTCTGATTCCCCGCCTCTGATTCCCCGCCTCTGATTCCCTGCCACTGATTCCCTGCCCCTGATTCCCCACCACTGATTCCCCATATCTGATTCCCCGCCTCTGTTTCCCCGCCTCTGATTCCCCGCCTCTGATTCCCCATATCTGATTCCCTGCCTCTGATTCCCCAACTCTGATTCCCCGCCTCTGATTCCCCAGCTCTGAATCCCCGCCTCTGATTCCCCGTGTCTGATTCCCTGCCTCTGATTCCCCGCCTTGATTCCCCATCTCTGATTCACAACCTCTGATTCCCCACCTCTGATTCCCTATATTTGATTCCCCGCCTCTGTTTCCCCGCCTCTGATTCCCCGCCTCTGATTCCCCATATCTGATTCCCCGCCTCTGATTGCCCACCTCTGATTCCCCGCCTCTGATTCGCCAGCTCTGATTCCCCGCCTCTGATTCCCCGCATCTGATTCCCTGCCTCTGATTCCCCGCCTCTGATTCCCCATCTCTGATTCACCGCCTTTGATTCGCCACCTCTGATTCCCCATATCTGATTCCCCACCTCTGTTTCCCGGCCTCTGATTCCCCGCCTCTGATTCTCCATATCTCATTCCCCGCCTCTGAATCCCCATCTCTGATTCCCGGACTCTGATTCCCCACCTCTGATTCCCGGCCTCTTATTCCCAGCATCTGATTCCCGGCCTATGATTCCCGGCCTCTGATTCCCCGCTTCTGATTCTGATTCCCTGCCTCTGATTCCCCATCTCTGATTCCGCACATCTGATTCCCTGCCTCTGATTCCCCACCTCTGATTCCCCATATCTGATTCCCCGCCTCTGTTTCCCCGCCTCTGATTCCCCACCTCTGTTTCCCTATATCTAATTCCCCACCTCTGATGCCCCAACTCTGATTCCCCGCCTCTGATTCCCCAGCTCTGATTCCCCGCCTCTGATTCCCCGCATCCGATTCCCCATATCTGATTCCCCGCCTCTGTTTCCCCGCCTCTGATTCCCCGCCTCTGTTTCCCCATATCTGATTCCCCGCCTCTGATTGCCAACTATGATTCCCCGCCTCTGATTCCCCAGCTCTGATTCCCTGCGTCTGATTCCCTGCGTTCTATTCCCTGCCTCTGATTCCCCGCCTGTGATTCCCCATCACTGATTCACCACCTCTGATTCCCCACCTCTGATTCCCCATATCTAATTCCCCGCCTCTGTTTGCCCGCCTCTGATTCCCCGCCTCTGTTTCCCCATATCTGATTCCCCGTCTCTGAATCCCCAACTCTGATTCCCTGCCTCTGATTCCCCAGCTCTGATTCCCCGCCTTTGATTCCCCCCGTCTGATTCCCAGCCTCTGAATCCCCGTGTCTGATTTCCTGCCTCTGATTCCCCGCCTCTGATTCCCCATCTCTGATTCCTCTGATTCCCCACATCTGATTCCCCATCTCTGATTCCGCACATCCGATTCCCTGCCTCTGATTCCCCAACTCTGATTCCCCACCTCTGATTCCCCAGCTCTGATTCCCCGCCTCAGATTCCCCGCGTCTGATTCCCTGCCTCTGATTCCCCGCCTCTGATTCCCCATCTCTGATTCCCCACCTCTGATTCCCCGTGTCTGATTCCCTGCCTCTGATTCCCCGCCTCCGAATCCCAGCCTCTGATTCCCCATATCTGATTCCCCGCCTCTGATTCCCTGCCTCTGATTCCCCAGCTCTGATTCCCCGCCTTTGATTCCCCCCGTCTAATTCCCAGCCTCTGAATCCCCGTGTCTGATTTCCTGCCTCTGATTCCCCGCCTCTGATTCCCCATCTCTGATTCACCGCCTCTGATTCCCCATCTCTGATTCCCCACCTCTGATTCCCCGTGTCTGATTCCCCGTGTCTGATTCCCTGCCTCTGATTCCACGCCTCTGATTCCCCATATCTGATTCCCTGCCACTGATTCCCCGCCTCTGATTCCCCATCTCTGATTCACCACCTCTGATTCCCGGCCTCTGATTCCCCACCTCTGATTCCCCGCCTCTGATTCGCCAGCTATGATTCCACCCCTCTGATACCCCGCGTCTGATTCCCCGCCTCTGATTCCCCAACTCTAATACCCCGCCTCTGATTCCCCAGCTCTGATTCCCCTCCTCTGATTCCCCGCATCTGATTCCCTGCCTCTGATTCCCCGCCTCTGATTCCAGGCCTCTGATTCCCAAACTCTGGTTCCCCACCTCTGATTCCCCATATCTGATTCCCCGCCTCTGTTTCACCGCCTCTGATTCCCCGACTCTGTTTCCCCATATCTGATTCCCCGCCTCTGATTCCCCAACTCTGATTCCCCGCCTGTGATTCCCCAGCTCTAATTCCCCGCCTCTGATTCCCCATATCTGATTCCCATCCTCTGATTGCCCACCTCTGATTCCCCGCCTCTGATTCGCCAGCTCTGATTCCCCGCCTCTGATTCCCCGCATCTGATTCCCTGCCTCTGATTCCCCGCCTCTGATTCCCCATCTCTGATTCCCCGCCTGTGATTCCCCAGCTCTGATTCCCAGCCTCTGATTCCCCGTGTTTGATCCCCTGCCTCTGATTACCTTCTTCTTATTCCCGGCATCTGAATCCCGGCCTCTGATTCCCGGCCTCTGATTCCCCGCTTCTGATTCTGATTCCCTGCATCTGATTCCCCATCTCTGATTCCGCACATCTGATTCCCTGCCTCTGATTCCCCACCTCTGATTCCCCATATCTGATTCCCCACCTCTGTTTCCCCGCCTCTGATTCCCCGCCTCTGTTTCCCCATATCTAATTCCCCACCTCTGATGCCCCAACTCTGATACCCCGCCTCTGATTCCCCAGCTCTGATTCCCCACCTCTGATTCCCCGCATCCGATTCCCCATATCTGATTCCCCGCCTCTGTTTCCCCGCCTTTGATTCCCCGCCTCTGTTTCCCCATATCTGATTCCCCGCCTCTGATTCCCAACTATGATTCCCCGCCTCTGATTCCCCAGCTCTGATTCCCCGCCTCTGATTCCCCGCGTTCTATTCCCTGCCTCTGATTCCCCGCCTGTGATTCCCCATCTCTGATTCACCACCTCTGATTCCCCACCTCTGATTCCCCTTATCTAATTCCCCGCCTCTGTTTGCCCGCCTCTGATTCCCCGCTTCTGTTTCCCCATATCTGATTCCCCGTGTCTGATTCCCTGCCTCTGATTCCCCGCCTCTGATTCCCCGCCTCTGATTCCCTGCCACTGATTCCCTGCCCCTGATACCCCACCTCTGATTCCCCATATCTGATTCCCTGCCTCTGTTTCCCCGCCTCTGATTCCCCGCCTCTGATTCCCCGCCTCTGATTCCCCGCCTCTGATTCCCCAACTCTGATTCCCCGCCTCTGATTCCCCAGCTCTGATACCCGCCTCTGATTCCCCGCGTCTGTTTCCCCGCCTCTGATTCCCTGCCTCTGTTTCCCCATATCTAAGTCCCCGACTCTGATTCCCCAACTCTGATTCCCCACCTCTGATTCCCCAGCTCTGATTCCCCGCCTCTGATTCCCTGCATCTGATTCCCTGCATCTGATTCCCAGCCTCTGATTCCCTGCCTCTGATACCCAACCTCTGATTCCCCACCTCTGATTCCCCATATCTGATTCCCCGCCTCTGTTTCCCCGCCTCTGATTCCCCGCCTCTGTTTCCCCATATCTGATTCCCGGCCTCTGATTCCCCGCCTCTGATTCCCCGCCTCTGATTCCCTGCCTCTGATTCCCCATCTCCGATTCCGCACATCGGATTTCCTGCCTCTGATTCCCCGCCTCTGATTCCCCGCCTCTGATTCCCTGCTTCTGATTCCCAACCTCTGATTCCCCACCTCTGATTCCCCATATCTGATTCCCCGCCTGTTTCCCCGCCTCTGATTCCCCGCCTCTGATTCCCCAACTCTGAATCCCCGCCTCTGATTCCCCAGCTCTGATTCCACGCCTCTGATTCCCCGTGTTTGATTCCCTGCCTCTGATTCCCTGCCCTGATTCCCCATCTCTGATTCACCGCCTTTAATTCGCCACCTCTGATTCCCCATATCTGATTCCCCTCCTCTGTTTCCCCGCCTCTGATTCCCAACCTCTGATTCCACACCTCTGATTCCCCATATCTGATTCCCCGCCTCTGTTTCCCCGCCTCTGATTCCCCGCCCCTGTTTCCCCATATCTGATTCCCCACCTCTGATTCTCCTACTCTGCTTCCCCGCCTCTGATTCCCCGTTTTTGATTCCCTGCCTCTGATTCCCCGCCTCTGATTCCCCATCTCTGATTCACCGCCTTTGATTCGCCACCTCTCTTTCCCCATATCTGATTCCCCACCTCTGTTTCCCCGCCTCTGATTACCCGCCTCTGATTCCCCATATCTGATTCCCCGGCTCTGATTGCCCACCTCTGATTCCCCGCCTCTGATTCGCCAGCTCTGATTCCCCGCCTCTGATTCCCCGCATCTGATTCCCTGCCTCTGATTCCCCGCCTCTGATTCCCCATCTCTGATTCACCGCCTTTGATTCGCCACCTCTGATTCCCCATATCTGATTCCCCACCTCTGTTTCCCGGCCTCTGATTCCCCGCCTCTGATTCTCCATACCTCATTCCCCGCCTCTGAATCCCCATCTCTGATTCCCGGACTCTGATTCCCCACCTCTGATTCCCGGCCTCTTATTCCCAGCATCTGATTCCCGGCCTCTGATTCCCCGCTTCTGATTCTGATTCCCTGCCTCTGATTCCCCATCTCTGATTCCGCACATCTGATTCCCTGCCTCTGATTCCCCACCTCTGATTCCCCATATCTGATTCCCCACCTCTGTTTCCCCGCCTCTGATTCCCCGCCTCTGTTTCCCCATATCTAATTCCCCACCTCTGATGCCCCAACTCTGATACCCCGCCTCTGATTCCCCAGCTCTGATTCCCCACCTCTGATTCCCCGCATCCGATTCCCCATATCTGATTCCCCGCCTCTGTTTCCCCGCCTTTGATTCCCCGCCTCTGTTTCCCCATATCTGATTCCCCGCCTCTGATTCCCAACTATGATTCCCCGCCTCTGATTCCCCAGCTCTGATTCCCCGCCTCTGATTCCCCGCGTTCTATTCCCTGCCTCTGATACCCCGCCTGTGATTCCCCATCTCTGATTCACCACCTCTGATTCCCCACCTCTGATTCCCCTTATCTAATTCCCCGCCTCTGTTTGCCCGCCTCTGATTCCCCGCTTCTGTTTCCCCATATCTGATTCCCCGTGTCTGATTCCCTGCCTCTGATTCCCCGCCTCTGATTCCCCGCCTCTGATTCCCTGCCACTGATTCCCTGCCCCTGATACCCCATCTCTGATTCCCCATATCTGATTCCCTGCCTCTGTTTCCCCGCCTCTGATTCCCCGCCTCTGATTCCCCGCCTCTGATTCCCCGCCTCTGATTCCCCAACTCTGATTCCCCGCCTCTGATTCCATAGCTCTGATACCCGCCTCTGATTCCACGCGTCTGTTTCCCCGCCTCTGATTCCCTGCCTCTGTTTCCCCATATCTAAGTCCCAGACTCTGATTCCCCAACTCTGATTCCCCACCTCTGATTCCCCAGCTCTGATTCCCCGCCTCTGATTCCCTGCATCTGATTCCCTGCATCTGATTCCCAGCCTCTGATTCCCTGCCTCTGATTCCCAACCTCTGATTCCCCACCTCTGATTCCCCATATCTGATTCCCCGCCTCTGTTTCCCCGCCTCTGATTCCCCGCCTCTGTTTCCCCATATCTGATTCCCGGCCTCTGATTCCCCGCCTCTGATTCCCCGCCTCTGATTCCCTGCCTCTGATTCCCCATCTCCGATTCCGCACATCGGATTTCCAGCCTCTGATTCCCCGCCTCTGATTCCCCGCCTCTGATTCCCTGCTTCTGATTCCCAACCTCTGATTCCCCACCTCTGATTCCCCATATCTGATTCCCCGCCTGTTTCCCCGCCTCTGATTCCCCGCCTCTGATTCCCCAACTCTGAATCCCCGCCTCTGATTCCCCAGCTCTGATTCCACGCCTCTGATTCCCCGTGTTTGATTCCCTGCCTCTGATTCCCTGCCCTGATTCCCCATCTCTGATTCACCGCCTTTAATTCGCCACCTCTGATTCCCCATATCTGATTCCCCTCCTCTGTTTCCCCGCCTCTGATTCCCAACCTCTGATTCCACACCTCTGATTCCCCATATCTGATTCCCCGCCTCTGTTTCCCCGCCTCTGATTCCCCGCCCCTGTTTCCCCATATCTGATTCCCCACCTCTGATTCTCCTACTCTGCTTCCCCGCCTCTGATTCCCCGTTTTTGATTCCCTGCCTCTGATTCCCCGCCTCTGATTCCCCATCTCTGATTCACCGCATTTGATTCGCCACCTCTCTTTCCCCATATCTGATTCCCCACCTCTGTTTCCCCGCCTCTGATTACCCGCCTCTGATTCCCCATATCTGATTCCCCGGCTCTGATTGCCCACCTCTGATTCCCCGCCTCTGATTCGCCAGCTCTGATTCCCCGCCTCTGATTCCCCGCATCTGATTCCCTGCCTCTGATTCCCCGCCTCTGATTCCCCATCTCTGATTCACCGCCTTTGATTCGCCACCTCTGATTCCCCATATCTGATTCCCCACCGCTGTTTCCCGGCCTCTGATTCCCCGCCTCTGATTCTCCATACCTCATTCCCCGCCTCTGAATCCCCATCTCTGATTCCCGGACTCTGATTCCCCACCTCTGATTCCCGGCCTCTTATTCCCAGCATCTGATTCCCGGCCTCTGATTCCCGGCCTCTGATTCCCCGCTTCTGATTCTGATTCCCTGCCTCTGATTCCCCATCTCTGATTCCGCACATCTGATTCCCTGCCTCTGATTCCCCACCTCTGATTTCCCATATCTGATTCCCCGCCTCTCTTTCCCCGCCTCTGATTCCCCGCCTCTGTTTCCCTATATCTAATTCCCCACCTCTGATGCCCCAACTCTGATTCCCCGCCTCTGATTCCCCAGCTCTGATTCCCCGCCTCTGATTCCCCGCATCCGATTCCCCATATCTGATTCCCCGCCTCTGTTTCCCCGCCTCTGATTCCCCGCCTCTGTTTCCCCATATCTGATTCCCCGCCTCTGATTCCCAACTATGATTCCCCGCCTCTGATTCCCCAGCTCTGATTCCCTGCCTCTGATTCCCTGCGTTCTATTCCCTGCCTCTGATTCCCCGCCTGTGATTCCCCATCACTGATTCAATACCTCTGATTCCCCACATCTGATTCCCCATATCTAATTCCCCGCCTCTGTTTGCCCGCCTCTGATTCCCCGCCTCTGTTTCCCCATATCTGATTCCCCGTCTCTGAATCCCCAACTCTGATTCCCTGCCTCTGATTCCCCAGCTCTGATTCCCCGCCTTTAATTCCCCCCGTCTGATTCCCAGCCTCTGAATCCCCGTGTCTGATTTCCTGCCTCTGATTCCCCGCCTCTGATTCCCCATCTCTGATTCACCGCCTCTGATTCCCCACCTCTGATTCCCCATCTCTGATTCTGCACATCCGATTCCCTGCCTCTGAATCCCCAACTCTGATTCCCCGCCTCTGATTCCCCATCTCTGATTCCCCACCTCTGATTCCCCGTGTCTGATTCCCTGCCTCTGATTCCCCGCCTCTGAATACCAGCCTCTGATTCCCCATATCTGATTCCCCGCCTCTGATTCCCTGCCTCTGATTCCCCAGCTCTGATTCCCCGCCTTTGATTCCCTCCGTCTGATTCCCAGCCTCTGAATCCCCGTGTCTGATTTCCTGCCTCTGATACCCCGCCTCTGATTCCCCATCTCTGATTCACCGCCTCTGATTCCCCACCTCTGATTCCCCATCTCTGATTCCGCACATCCAATTCCCTGCCTCTGATTCCCCAACTCAGATTCCCCACCTCTGATTCCCCATATCTGATTCCCTGCCACTGATTCCCCGCCTCTGATTCCCCATCTCTGATTCACCACCTCTGATTCCCGGCCTCTGATTGCCCACCTCTGATTCCCCGCCTCTGATTCGCCAGCTATGATTCCCCCCCTCTGATTCCCCGCGTCTGATTCCCCGCCTCTGATTCCCCAACTCTAATACCCCGCCTCTGATTCCCCAGCTCTGATTCCCCTCCTCTGATTCCCCGCATCTGATTCCCTGCCTCTGATTCCACGCCTCTGATTCCAGGCCTCTGATTCCCAACCTCTGATTCCCCACCTCTGATTCCCAATATCTGATTCCCCGCCTCTGTTTCACCGCCTCTGATTCCCCGCCTCTGTTTCCCCATATCTGATTCCCCGCCTCTGATTCCCCAACTCTGATTCCCCGCCTGTGATTCCCCAGCTCTGATTCCCCGCCTCTCATTCCCCATATCTGATTCCCATCCTCTGATTGCCCACCTCTGATTCCCCGCCTCTGATTCGCCAGCTCTGATTCCCCGCCTCTGATTCCCCGCATCTGATTCCCTGCCTCTGATTCCCCGCCTCTGATTCCCCATCTCTGATTCCCCGCCTGTGATTCCCCAGCTCTGATTCCCCGCCTCTGATTCCCCAGCTCTGATTCCCAGCCTCTGATTCCCCGTGTTTGATCCCCTGCCTCTGATTACCTTCCTCTGATTCCCGGCCACTGATACAACGCTTCTGATTCTGATTCCCTGCCTCTGATTCCCCATCTCTGATTCACCACATCTAATTCCCTGCCTCTGATTCCACGCCCCTGATTCCCCACCTCTGATTCCCCATATCTGAATCCCCGCCTCTGTTTCCACGCCTCTGATTCCCTGCCTCTGATTCCCAACCTCTGATTCCCCACCCCTGATTCCCCATATCTGATTCCCCGCCTCTGTTTCCCTGCCTCTGATTCCCCGCCCCTGTTTCCCCATATCTGATTCCCCGCCTCTGATTCCCCAACTCTGATTCCCCGCCTCTGATTCCCCAGCTCTGATTCCCCGCCTCTGATTCCCCGTGTTTGATTCCCTGCCTCTGATTCCCCGCCTCTGATTCCCCATCTCTGATTCACCGCCTTTGATTCGCCACCTCTGATTCCCCATACCTGATTCCCCACCTCTGTTACCCCGCCTCTGATTCCCCGCCTCTGATTCCCCATATATCATTCCCCGCCTCTGAATCCCCATCTCTGATTCCCGGACTCTGATTCCCCACCTCTGATTCCCGGCCTCTTATTCCCGGCATCTGAATCCCGGCCTCTGATTCCCGGCCTCTGATTCCCCGCTTCTGATTCTGATTCCCTGCCTCTGATTCCCCATCTCTGATTCCGCACATCTGATTCCCTGCCTCTGATTCCCCACCTCTGATTCCCCATATCTGATTCCTCGCCTCTGTTTCCCCGCCTCTGATTCCCCGCCTCTGTTTCCCCATATCTAATTCCCCACCTCAGATGCCCCAACTCTGATACCCCGCCTATGATTCCCCAGCTCCCATTCCCCGCCTCTGATTCCCCGCATCCGATTCCCCATATCTGATTCCCCGCCTCTGTTACCCCGCCTTTGATTCCCCGCCTCTGTTTCCCCATATCTGATTCCCCGCCTCTGATTCCCAACTATGATTCCCCGCCTCTGATTCCCCAGCTCTGATTCCCCGCCTCTGATTCCCCGCGTTCTATTCCCTGCCTCTGATTCCCCGCCTGTGATTCCCCATCTCTGATTCACCACCTCTGATTCCCCACATCTGATTCCCCATATCTAATTCCCCGCCTCTGTTTGCCCGCCTCTGATTCCCCGCCTCTGTTTCCCCATATCTGATTCCCCGTGTCTGATTCCCTGCCTCTGATTCCCCGCCTCTGTTTCCCCGCCTCTGATTCCCTGCCACTGATTCCCTGCCCCTGATACCCCACCTCTGATTCCCCATATCTGATTCCCTGCCTCTGTTTCCCCGCCTCTGATTCCCCGCCTCTGATTCCCCATATCTGATTCCCCGCCTCTGATTCCCCAACTCTGATTCCCCGCCTCTGATTCCCCAGCTCTGAATCCCCGCCTCTGATTCCCCGCGTCTGTTTCCCCGCCTCTGATTCCCCGCCTCTGTTTCCCCATATCTAAGTCCCCGACTCTGATTCCCCAACTCTGATTCCCCACCTCTGATTCCCCAGCTCTGATTCCCCGCCTCTGATTCCCCGCATCTGATTCCCTGCATCTGATTCCCAGCCTCTGATTCCCTGCCTCTGATTCCCAACCTCTGATTCCCCACCTCTGATTCCCCATATCTGATTCCCCGCCTCTGTTTCCCCGCCTCTGATTCCCCGCCTCTGTTTCCCCATATCTGATTCCCGGCCTCTGATTCTCCGCCTCTGATTCCCCGCCTCTGATTCCCTGCCTCTGATTCCCCATCTCCGATTCCGCACATCGGATTCCCTGCCTCTGATTCCCCGCCTCTGATTCCCCGCCTCTGATTCCCTGCTTCTGATTCCCAACCTCTGATTCCCCACCTCTGATTCCCCATATCTGATTCCCCGCCTCTGTTTCCCCGCCTCTGATTCCCCGCCTCTGATTCCCCAACTCTGAATCCCCGCCTCTGATTCCCCAGCTCTGATTCCCCGCCTCTGATTCCCCGCATCTGATTCCCTGCCTCTGATTCCCCGCCTCTGATTCCAGGCCTCTGATTCCCAGCATCTGATTCCTGCCTCTGATTCCCGGCCTCTGATTCCCTGCTTCTGATTCTGATTCCCTGCCTCTGATTCCCCATCTCTGATTCCGCACATCTGATTCCTTGCCTCTGATTCCCCACCTCTGATTCCCCATATCTGATTCCCCGCCTGGGTTTCCCCGCCTCTGATTCCCCGCCTCTGTTTCCCAATATCTAAGTCCCCGCCTCTGATTCCCCAAATCTGATTCCCCACCTCTGATTCCCCAGCTCTGATTCCCCGCCTCTGATTCCCCGCATCTGATTCCCTGCATCTG
This sequence comes from Narcine bancroftii, assembly GCF_036971445.1. Classification (NCBI taxonomy): domain Eukaryota; kingdom Metazoa; phylum Chordata; class Chondrichthyes; order Torpediniformes; family Narcinidae; genus Narcine; species Narcine bancroftii. Next base: position 693,239 of record NW_027211886.1, read on the forward strand.
ATTCCAAGCCTCTGATTCCCTGCCTCTGATTCCCAACCTCTGATTCCCCGCCTCTGATTCGCCAGCTATGATTCCCCCCCTCTTATTCCCCGCGTCTGATTCCCCGCCTCTGATTCCCCAACTCTAATACCCCGCCTCTGATTCCCCAGCTCTGATTCCCCTCCTCTGATTCCCCGCATCTGATTCCCTGCCTCTGATTCCACGCCTCTGATTCCAGGCCTCTGATTCCCAACCTCTGATTCCCCACCTCTGATTCCCAATATCTGATTCCCCGCCTCTGTTTCACCGCCTCTGATTCCCCGCCTCTGTTTCCCCATATCTGATTCCCCGCCTCTGATTCCCCAACTCTGATTCCCCGCCTGTGATTCCCCAGCTCTGAATCCCCGCCTCTGATTCCCCATATCTGATTCCCATCCTCTGATTGCCCACCTCTGATTCCCCGCCTCTGATTCGCCAGCTCTGATTCCCCGCCTCTGATTCCCCGCATCTGATTCCCTGCCTCTGATTCCCCGCCTGTGATTCCCCATCTCTGATTCCCCGCCTGTGATTCCCCAGCTCTGATTCCCCGCCTCTGATTCCCCAGCTCTGATTCCCAGCCTCTGATTCCCCGTGTTTGATCCCCTGCCTCTGATTACCTTCCTCTGATTCCCGGCCACTGATACAACGCTTCTGATTCTGATTCCCTGCCTCTGATTCCCCATCTCTGATTCACCACATCTAATTCCCTGCCTCTGATTCCACGCCCCTGATTCCCCACCTCTGATTCCCCATATCTGAATCCCCGCATCTGATTCCAAGCCTCTGATTCCCTGCCTCTGATTCCCAACCTCTGATTCCCCACCTCTGATTCCCCATATCTGATTCCCCGCCTCTGTTTCCCCGCCTCGGATTCCCCGCCTCTGTTTCCCCATATCTGATTCCCGGCATCTGATTCCCCGCCTCTGATTCCCCGCCTCTGATTCCCTGCCTCTGATTCCCCATCTCCGATTCCGCACATCAGATTCCCTTCCTCTGATTCCCCGCCTCTGATTTTCCGCCTCTGATTCCCTGCCTCTGATTCCCAACCTCGGATTCCCCACCTCTGATTCCCCATATCTGATTCCCCGCCTCTGTTTCCCCGCCTCTGATTCCCCGCCTCTGATTCCCAACTCTGATTCCCCTCCTCTGATTCCCCAGCTCTGATTCCCCGTGTTTGATTCCCTGCCTCTGATTCCCTGCCCTGATTCCCCATCTCTGTTTCACAGCCTTTGATTCGCCACCTCTGATTCCCAATATCTGATTCCCCGCCTCAGTTTCCCGGACTCTGATTCCCTGCCTCTGATTCCCAATCTCTGATTCCACACCTCTGATTCCCCATATCTGATTCCCCGCCTCTATTTCCCCATATCTGATTCCCCGCCTCTGATTCCCCAACTCTGATTCCCCGCCTCTGATTCCCCAGCTCTGATTCCCCGACTCTGATTCCCGGCATCCGATTCCCTGCCTCTGATTCCCCGCCTCTGATTCCCCATCTCTGATTCCCCGCCTCTGATTCCCCGTGTCTGATTCCCTGCCTTTGATTCCCCGCCTCTGATTCCCCGCCTCTGATTCCCTGCCACTGATTCCCTGCCCCTGATTCCCCACCTCTGATTCCCCACATCTGATTCCCCGCCTCTGTTTCCCCGCCTCTGATTCCCCGCCTCTGATTCCCCATATCTGATTCCCTGCCTCTGAATCCCCAACTCTGATTCCCCGCCTCTGATTCCCCAGCTCTGAATCCCCGCCTTGATTCCCCATCTCTGATTCACAACCTCTGATTCCCCACCTCTGATTCCCTATATTTGATTCCCCACCTCTGATGCCCCAACTCTGATTCCCCGCCTCTGATTCCCCAGCTCTGATTCCCCGCCTCTGATTCCCCGCATCCGATTCCCCGCCTCTGTTTCCCCGCCTCTGATTCCCCGCCTCTGTTTCCCCATATCTGATTCCCCGCCTCTGATTCCCAACTATGATTCCCCGCCTCTGATTCCCCAGCTCTGATTCCCTGCCTCTGATTCCCTGCGTTCTATTCCCTGCCTCTGATTCCCCGCCTGTGATTCCCCATCACTGATTCACCACCTCTGATTCCCCACATCTGATTCCCCATATCTAATTCCCCGCCTCTGTTTGCCCGCCTCTGATTCCCCGCCTCTGTTTCCCCATATCTGATTCCCCGTCTCTGAATCCCCAACTCTGATTCCCTGCCTCTGATTCCCCAGCTCTGATTCCCCGCCTTTGATTCCCCCCGTCTGATTCCCAGCCTCTGAATCCCCGTGTCTGATTTCCTGCCTCTGATTCCCCGCCTCTGATTCCCCATCTCTGATTCACCGCCTCTGATTCCCCACCTCTGATTCCCCATCTCTGATTCCGCACATCCGATTCCCTGCCTCTGAATCCCCAACTCTGATTCCCCGCCTCTGATTCCCCATCTCTGATTCCCCACCTCTGATTCCCCGTGTCTGATTCCCTGCCTCTGATTCCCCGCCTCTGAATACCAGCCTCTGATTCCCCATATCTGATTCCCCGCCTCTGATTCCCTGCCTCTGATTCCCCAGCTCTGATTCCCCGCCTTTGATTCCCCCCGTCTGATTCCCAGCCTCTGAATCCCCGTGTCTGATTTCCTGCCTCTGATTCCCCGCCTCTGATTCCCCATCTCTGATTCACCGCCTCTGATTCCCCATCTCTGATTCACCACCTCTGATTCCCCGTGTCTGATTCCCCGTGTCTGATTCCCTGCCTCTGATTCCACGCCTCTGATTCCCCATATCTGATTCCCTGCCACTGATTCCCCGCCTCTGATTCCCCATCTCTGATTCACAACCTCTGATTCCCGGCCTCTGATTCCCCGCTTCTGATTCTGATTCCCTGCATCTGATTCCCCATCTCTGATTCCGCACATCTGATTCCCTGCCTCTGATTCCCCACCTCTGATTCCCCATATCTGATTCCCCACCTCTGTTTCCCCGCCTCTGATTCCCCGCCTCTGTTTCCCCATATCTAATTCCCCACCTCTGATGCCCCAACTCTGATACCCCGCCTCTGATTCCCCAGCTCTGATTCCCCGCCTCTGATTCCCCGCATCCGATTCCCCATATCTGATTCCCCGCCTCTGTTTCCCCGCCTTTGATTCCCCGCCTCTGTTTCCCCATATCTGATTCCCCGCCTCTGATTCCCAACTATGAATCCCCGCCTCTGATTCCCCAGCTCTGATTCCCCGCCTCTGATTCCCCGCGTTCTATTCCCTGCCTCTGATTCCCCGCCTGTGATTCCCCATCTCTGATTCACCACCTCTGATTCCCCACCTCTGATTCCCCTTATCTAATTCCCCGCCTCTGTTTGCCCGCCTCTGATTCCCCGCCTCTGTTTCCCCATATCTGATTCCCCGTGTCTGATTCCCTGTCTCTGATTCCCCGCCTCTGATTCCCCGCCTCTGATTCCCTGCCACTGATTCCCTGCCCCTGATTCCCCACCTCTGATTCCCCATATCTGATTCCCTGCCTCTGTTTCCCCGCCTCTGATTCCCCGCCTCTGATTCCCCGCCTCTGATTCCCCGCCTCTGATTCCCCAACTCTGATTCCCCGCCTCTGATTCCCCAGCTCTGATACCCGCCTCTGATTCCCCGCGTCTGTTTCCCCGCCTCTGATTCCCTGCCTCTGTTTCCCCATATCTAAGTCCCCGACTCTGATTCCCCAACTCTGATTCCCCACCTCTGATTCCCCAGCTCTGATTCCCCGCCTCTGATTCCCTGCATCTGATTCCCTGCATCTGATTCCCAGCCTCTGATTCCCTGCCTCTGATTCCCAACCTCTGATTCCCCACCTCTGATTCCCCATATCTGATTCCCCGCCTCTGTTTCCCCGCCTCTGATTCCCCGCCTCTGTTTCCCCATATCTGATTCCCGGCCTCTGATTCCCCGCCTCTGATTCCCCGCCTCTGATTCCCTGCCTCTGATTCCCCATCTCCGATTCCGCACATCGGATTTCCTGCCTCTGATTCCCCGCCTCTGATTCCCCGCCTCTGATTCCCTGCTTCTGATTCCCAACCTCTGATTCCCCACCTCTGATTCCCCATATCTGATTCCCCGCCTCTGTTTCCCCGCCTCTGATTCCCCGCCTCTGATTCCCCAACTCTGAATCCCCGCCTCTGATTCCCCAGCTCTGATTCCACGCCTCTGATTCCCCGTGTTTGATTCCCTGCCTCTGATTCCCTGCCCTGATTCCCCATCTCTGATTCACCGCCTTTAATTCGCCACCTCTGATTCCCCATATCTCATTCCCCTCCTCTGTTTCCCCGCCTCTGATTCCCAACCTCTGATTCCACACCTCTGATTCCCCATATCTGATTCCCCGCCTCTGTTTCCCCGCCTCTGATTCCCCGCCCCTGTTTCCCCATATCTGATTCCCCACCTCTGAATCTCCTACTCTGCTTCCCCGCCTCTGATTCCCCGTTTTTGATTCCCTGCCTCTGATTCCCCGCCTCTGATTCCCCATCTCTGATTCACCGCCTTTGATTCGCCAACTCTGTTTCCCCATATCTGATTCCCCACCTCTGTTTCCCCGCCTCTGATTACCCGCCTCTGATTCCCCACATCTGATTCCCCGGCTCTGATTGCCCACCTCTGATTCCCCGCCTCTGATTCGCCAGCTCTGATTCCCCGCCTCTGATTCCCCGCATCTGATTCCCTGCCTCTAATTCCCCGCCTCTGATTCCTCATCTCTGATTCACCGCCTTTGATTCGCCACCTCTGATTCCCCATATCTGATTCCCCACCTCTGTTTCCCGGCCTCTGATTCCCCGCCTCTGATTCTCCATATCTCATTCCCCGCCTCTGAATCCCCATCTCTGATTCCCGGACTCTGATTCCCCACCTCTGATTCCCGGCCTCTTATTCCCAGCATCTGATTCCCGGCCTCTGATTCCCGGCCTCTGATTCCCCGCTTCTGATTCTGATTCCCTGCCTCTGATTCCCCATCTCTGATTCCGCACATCTGATTCCCTGCCTCTGATTCCCCACCTCTGATTCCCCATATCTGATTCCCCGCCTCTCTTTCCCCGCCTCTGATTCCCCGCCTCTGTTTCCCTATATCTAATTCCCCACCTCTGATGCCCCAACTCTGATTCCCCGCCTCTGATTCCCCAGCTCTGATTCCCCGCCTCTGATTCCCCGCATCCGATTCCCCATATCTGATTCCCCGCCTCTGTTTCCCCGCCTCTGATTCCCCGCCTCTGTTTCCCCATATCTGATTCCCCGCCTCTGATTCCCAACTATGATTCCCCGCCTCTGATTCCCCAGCTCTGATTCCCTGCCTCTGATTCCCTGCATTCTATTCCCTGCCTCTGATTCCCCGCCTGTGATTCCCCATCACTGATTCACCACCTCTGATTCCCCACATCTGATTCCCCATATCTAATTCCCCGCCTCTGTTTGCCCGCCTCTGATTCCCCGCCTCTGTTTCCCCATATCTGATTCCCCGTCTCTGAATCCCCAACTCTGATTCCCTGCCTCTGATTCCCCAGCTCTGATTCCCCGCCTTTGATTCCCCCCGTCTGATTCCCAGCCTCTGAATCCCCGTGTCTGATTTCCTGCCTCTGATTCCCCGCCTCTGATTCCCCATCTCTGATTCACCGCCTCTGATTCCCCACCTCTGATTCCCCATCTCTGATTCTGCACATCCGATTCCCTGCCTCTGAATCCCCAACTCTGATTCCCCGCCTCTGATTCCCCATCTCTGATTCCCCACCTCTGATTCCCCGTGTCTGATTCCCTGCCTCTGATTCCCCGCCTCTGAATACCAGCCTCTGATTCCCCATATCTGATTCCCCGCCTCTGATTCCCTGCCTTGATTCCCCAGCTCTGATTCCCCGCCTTTGATTCCCCCCATCTGATTCCCAGCCTCTGAATCCCCGTGTCTGATTTCCTGCCTCTGATTCCCCGCCTCTGATTCCCCATCTCTGATTCACCGCCTCTGATTCCCCACCTCTGATTCCCCATCTCTGATTCCGCACATCCAATTCCCTGCCTCTGATTCCCCAACTCAGATTTCCCACCTCTGATTCCCCATATCTGATTCCCTGCCACTGATTCCCCGCCTCTGATTCCCCATCTCTGATTCACCACCTCTGATTCCCGGCCTCTGATTGCCCACCTCTGATTCCCCGCCTCTGATTCGCCAGCTATGATTCCCCCCCTCTGATTCCCCGCGTCTGATTCCCCGCCTCTGATTCCCCAACTCTAATACCCCGCCTCTGATTCCCCAGCTCTGATTCCCCTCCTCTGATTCCCCGCATCTGATTCCCTGCCTCTGATTCCACGCCTCTGATTCCAGGCCTCTGATTCCCAACCTCTGATTCCCCACCTCTGATTCCCAATATCTGATTCCCCGCCTCTGTTTCACCGCCTCTGATTCCCCGCCTCTGTTTCCCCATATCTGATTCCCTGCCTCTGATTCCCCAACTCTGATTCCCCGCCTGTGATTCCCCAGCTCTGATTCCCCGCCTCTGATTCCCCATATCTGATTCCCATCCTCTGATTGCCCACCTCTGATTCCCCGCCTCTGATTCCCCATCTCTGATTCCCTGCCTCTGATTCCCCACCTCTGTTACCCCGCCTCTGATTCCCCGCCTCTGATTCCCCATATATCATTCCCCGCCTCTGAATCCCCATCTCTGATTCCCGGACTCTGATTCCCCACCTCTGATTCCCGGCCTCTTATTCCCGGCATCTGAATCCCGGCCTCTGATTCCCGGCCTCTGATTCCCCGCTTCTGATTCTGATTCCCTGCCTCTGATTCCCCATCTCTGATTCCGTACATCTGATTCCCTGCCTCTGATTCCCCACCTCTGATTCCCCATTTCTGATTCCTCGCCTCTGTTTCCCCGCCTCTGATTCCCCGCCTCTGTTTCCCCATATCTAATTCACCACCTCAGATGCCCCAACTCTGATACCCCGCCTCTGATTCCCCAGCTCCCATTCCCCGCCTCTGATTCCCCGCATCCGATTCCCCATATCTGATTCCCCGCCTCTGTTTCCCCGCCTTCGATTCCCCGCCTCTGTTTCCCCATATCTGATTCCCCGCCTCTGATTCCCAACTATGATTCCCCGCCTCTGATTCCCCAGCTCTGATTCCCCGCATCTGATTCCCCGCGTTCTATTCCCTGCCTCTGATTCCCCGCCTGTGATTCCCCATCTCTGATTCACCACCTCTGATTCCCCACCTCTGATTCCCCATATCTAATTCCCCGCCTCTGTTTGCCCGCCTCTGATTCCCCGCCTCTGTTTCCCCATATCTGATTCCCCGTGTCTGATTCCCTGCCTCTGATTCCCCGCCTCTGTTTCCCCGCCTCTGATTCCCTGCCACTGATTCCCTGCTCCTGATAACCCACCTCTGATTCCCCATATCTGATTCCCTGCCTCTGTTTCCCCGCCTCTGATTCCCCGCCTCTGATTCCCCATATCTGATTCCCTGCCTCTGATTCCCCAACTCTGAATCCCCGCCTCTGATTCCCCAGCTCTGAATCCCCGCCTCTGATTCCCCGCGTCTGTTTCCCCGCCTCTGATTCCCCGCCTCTGTTTCCCCATATCTAAATCCCCGACTCTGATTCCCCAACTCTGATTCCCCACCTCTGATTCCCCAGCTCTGATTCCCCGCCTCTGATTCCCCGCATCTGATTCCCTGCATCTGATTCCCAGCCTCTGATTCCCTGCCTCTGATTCCCAACCTCTGATTCCCCACCTCTGATTCCCCATATCTGATTCCCCGCCTCTGTTTCCCCGCCTCTGATTCCCCGCCTCTGTTTCCCCATATCTGATTCCCGGCCTCTGATTCTCCGCCTCTGATTCCCCGCCTCTGATTCCCTGCCTCTGATTCCCCATCTCCGATTCCGCACATCGGATTCCCTGCCTCTGATTCCCCGCCTCTGATTCCCCGCCTCTGATTCCCTGCTTCTGATTCCCAACCTCTGATTCCCCACCTCTGATTCCCCATATCTGATTCCCCGCCTCTGTTTCCCCGCCTCTGATTCCCCGCCTCTGATTCCCCAACTCTGAATCCCTGCCTCTGATTCCCCAGCTCTGATTCCCCGCCTCTGATTCCCCGCATCTGATTCCCTGCCTCTGATTCCCCGCCTCTGATCCCAGGCCTCTGATTCCCAGCATCTGATTCCGGCCTCTGATTCCCGGCCTCTGATTCCCTGCTTCTGATTCTGATTCCCTGCCTCTGATTCCCCATCTCTGATTCCGCACATCTGATTCCTTGCCTCTGATTCCCCACCTCTGATTCCCCATATCTGATTCCCCGCCTGGGTTTCCCCGCCTCTGATTCCCCGCCTCTGTTTCCCAATATCTAAGTCCCCGCCTCTGATTCCCCAAATCTGATTCCCCACCTCTGATTCCCCTGCTCTGATTCCCCGCCTCTGATTCCCCGCATCTGATTCCCTGCATCTGATTCCAAGCCTCTGATTCCCTGCCTCTGATTCCCAACCTCTGATTCCCCACCTCTGATTCCCCATATCTGATTCCCCGCCTCTGTTTCCCCGCCTCGGATTCCCCGCCTCTGTTTCCCCATATCTGATTCCCGGCCTCTGATTCCCCGCCTCTGATTCCCCGCCTCTGATTCCCTGCCTCTGATTCCCCATCTCCGATTCCGCACATCTGATTCCCTTCCTCTGATTCCCCGCCTCTGATTTTCCGCCTCTGATTCCCTGCCTCTGATTCCCAACCTCGGATTCCCCACCTCTGATTCCCCATATCTGATTCCCCGCCTCTGTTTCCCCGCCTCTGATTCCCCGCCTCTGATTCCCAACTCTGATTCCCCGCCTCTGATTCCCCAGCTCTGATTCCCCGTGTTTGATTCCCTGCCTCTGATTCCCTGCCCTGATTCCCCATCTCTGTTTCACCGCCTTTGATTCGCCACCTCTGATTCCCAATATCTGATTCCCCGCCTCAGTTTCCCGGACTCTGATTCCCTGCCTCTGATTCCCAACCTCTGATTCCACACCTCTGATTCCCCATATCTGATTCCCCGCCTCTATTTCCCCATATCTGATTCCCCGCCTCTGATTCCCCAACTCTGATTCCCCGCCTCTGATTCCCCAGCTCTGATTCCCCGACTCTGATTCCCGGCATCCGATTCCCTGCCTCTGATTCCCCGCCTCTGATTCCCCATCTCTGATTCCCCGCCTCTGATTCCCCGTGTCTGATTCCCTGCCTTTGATTCCCCGCCTCTGATTCCCCGCCTCTGATTCCCTGCCACTGATTCCCTGCCCCTCATTCCCCACCTCTGATTCCCCACATCTGATTCCCCGCCTCTGTTTCCCCGCCTCTGATTCCCCGCCTCTGATTCCCCATATCTGATTCCCTGCCTCTGATTCCCCAACTCTGATTCCCCGCCTCTGATTCCCCAGCTCTGAATCCCCGCCTCTGATTCCCCGCGTCTGATTCCCTGCCTCTGATTCCCCGCCTTGATTCCCCATCTCTGATTCACAACCTCTGATTCCCCACCTCTGATTCCCTATATTTGATTCCCCACCTCTGATGCCCCAACTCTGATTCCCCGCCTCTGATTCCCCAGCTCTGATTCCCCGCCTCTGATTCCCCGCATCCGATTCCCCATATCTGATTCCCCGCCTCTGTTTCCCCGCCTCTGATTCCCCGCCTCTGTTTCCCCATATCTGATTCCCCGCCTCTGATTCCCAACTATGATTCCCCGCCTCTGATTCCCCAGCTCTGATTCCCTGCCTCTGATTCCCTGCGTTCTATTCCCTGCCTCTGATTCCCCGCCTGTGATTCCCCATCACTGATTCACCACCTCTGATTCCCCACATCTGATTCCCCATATCTAATTCCCCGCCTCTGTTTGCCCGCCTCTGATTCCCCACCTCTGTTTCCCCATATCTGATTCCCCGTCTCTGAATCCCCAACTCTGATTCCCTGCCTCTGATTCCCCAGCTCTGATTCCCCGCCTTTGATTCCCCCCGTCTGATTCCCAGCCTCTGAATCCCCGTGTCTGATTTCCTGCCTCTGATTCCCTGCCTCAGATTCCCCATCTCTGATTCACCGCCTCTGATTCCCCACCTCTGATTCCCCATCTCTGATTCCGCACATCCGATTCCCTGCCTCTGAATCCCCAACTCTGATTCCCCGCCTCTGATTCCCCATCTCTGATTCCCCACCTCTGATTCCCCGTGTCTGATTCCCTGCCTCTGATTCCCCGCCTCTGAATACCAGCCTCTGATTCCCCATATCTGATTCCCCGCCTCTGATTCCCTGCCTCTGATTCCCCAGCTCTGATTCCCCGCCTTTGATTCCCCCCGTCTGATTCCCAGCCTCTGAATCCCAGTGTCTGATTTCCTGCCTCTGATTCCCCGCCTCTGATTCCCCATCTCTGATTCACCGCCTCTGATTCCCCATCTCTGATTCCCCACCTCTGATTCCCCGTGTCTGATTCCCCGTGTCTGATTCCCTGCCTCTGATTCCATGCCTCTGATTCCCCATATCTGATTCCCTGCCACTGATTCCCCGCCTCTGATTCCCCATCTCTGATTCACCACCTCTGATTCCCGGCCTCTGATTGCCCACCTCTGATTCCCCGCCTATGATTCGCCAGCTATGATTCCCCCCCTCTGATTCCCCGCGTCTGATTCCCCGCCTCTGATTCCCCAACTCTAATACCCCGCCTCTGATTCCCCAGCTCTGATTCCCCTCCTCTGATTCCCCGCATCTGATTCCCTGCCTCTGATTCCACGCCTCTGATTCCAGGCCTCTGATTCCCAACCTCTGATTCCCCACCTCTGATTCCCAATATCTGATTCCCCGCCTCTGTTTCACCGCCTATGATTCCCCGCCTCTGATTCCCCATCTCTGATTCCCCACCTCTGATTCCCCGTGTCTGATTCCCTGCCTCTGATTCCCCGCCTCTGAATACCAGCCTCTGATTCCCCATATCTGATTCCCCGCCTCTGATTCCCTGCCTCTGATTCCCCAGCTCTGATTCCCCGCCTTTGATTCCCCCCGTCTGATTCCCAGCCTCTGAATCCCCGTGTCTGATTTCCTGCCTCTGATTCCCCGCCTCTGATTCCCCATCTCTGATTCACCGCCTCTGATTCCCCATCTCTGATTCCCCACCTCTGATTCCCCGTGTCTGATTCCCCATGTCTGATTCCCTGCCTCTGATTCCACGCCTCTGATTCCCCATATCTGATTCCCTGCCACTGATTCCCCGCCTCTGATTCCCCATCTCTGATTCACAACCTCTGATTCCCGGCCACTGATTCCCCGCTTCTGATTCTGATTCCCTGCATCTGATTCCCCATCTCTGATTCCGCACATCTGATTCCCTGCCTCTGATTCCCCACCTCTGATTCCCCATATCTGATTCCCCACCTCTGTTTCCCCGCCTCTGATTCCCCGCCTCTGTTTCCCCATATCTAATTCCCCACCTCTGATGCCCCAACTCTGATACCCCGCCTCTGATTCCCCAGCTCTGATTCCCCGCCTCTGATTCAACGCATCCGATTCCCCATATCTGATTCCCCGCCTCTGTTTCCCCGCCTTTAATTCCCCGCCTCTGTTTCCCCATATCTGATTCCCCGCCTCTGATTCCCAACTATGATTCCCCGCCTCTGATTCCCCAGCTCTGATTCCCCGCCTCTGATTCCCCGCGTTCTATTCCCTGCCTCTGATTCCCCGCCTGTGATTCCCCATCTCTGATTCACCACCTCTGATTCCCCACCTCTGATTCCCCTTATCTAATTCCCCGCCTCTGTTTGCCCGCCTCTGATTCCCCGCCTCTGTTTCCCCATATCTGATTCCCCGTGTCTGATTCCCTGCCTCTGATTCCCCGCCTCTGATTCCCCGCCTCTGATTCCCTGCCACTGATTCCCTGCCCCTGATACCCCACCTCTGATTCCCCATATCTGATTCCCTGCCTCTGTTTCCCCGCCTCTGATTCCCCGCCTCTGATTCCCCGCCTCTGATTCCCCGCCTCTGATTCCCCAACTCTGATTCCCCGCCTCTGATTCCCCAGCTCTGATACCCGCCTCTGATTCCCCGCGTCTGTTTCCCCGCCTCTGATTCCCTGCCTCTGTTTCCCCATATCTAAGTCCCCGACTCTGATTCCCCAACTCTGATTCCCCACCTCTGATTCCCCAGCTCTGATTCCCCGCCTCTGATTCCCTGCATCTGATTCCCTGCATCTGATTCCCAGCCTCTGATTCCCTGCCTCTGATTCCCAACCTCTGATTCCCCACCTCTGATTCCCCATATCTGATTCCCCGCCTCTGTTTCCCCGCCTCTGATTCCCCGCCTCTGTTTCCCCATATCTGATTCCCGGCCTCTGATTCCCCGCCTCTGATTCCCCGCCTCTGATTCCCTGCCTCTGATTCCCCATCTCCGATTCCGCACATCGGATTTCCTGCCTCTGATTCCCCGCCTCTGATTCCCCGCCTCTGATTCCCTGCTTCTGATTCCCAACCTCTGATTCCCCACCTCTGATTCCCCATATCTGATTCCCCGCCTCTGTTTCCCCGCCTCTGATTCCCCGCCTCTGATTCCCCAACTCTGAATCCCCGCCTCTGATTCCCCAGCTCTGATTCCACGCCTCTGATTCCCCGTGTTTGATTCCCTGCCTCTGATTCCCTGCCCTGATTCCCCATCTCTGATTCACCGCCTTTAATTCGCCACCTCTGATTCCCCATATCTCATTCCCCTCCTCTGTTTCCCCGCCTCTGATTCCCAACCTCTGATTCCACACCTCTGATTCCCCATATCTGATTCCCCGCCTCTGTTTCCCCGCCTCTGATTCCCCGCCCCTGTTTCCCCATATCTGATTCCCCACCTCTGATTCTCCTACTCTGCTTCCCCGCCTTTGATTCCCCGTTTTTGATTCCCTGCCTCTGATTCCCCGCCTCTGATTCCCCATCTCTGATTCACCGCCTTTGATTCGCCACCTCTGTTTCCCCATATCTGATTCCCCACCTCTGTTTCCCCGCCTCTGATTACCCGCCTCTGATTCCCCATATCTGATTCCCCGGCTCTGATTGCCCACCTCTGATTCCCCGCCTCTGATTCGCCAGCTCTGATTCCCCGCCTCTGATTCCCCGCATCTGATTCCCTGCCTCTAATTCCCCGCCTCTGATTCCTCATCTCTGATTCACCGCCTTTGATTCGCCACCTCTGATTCCCCATATCTGATTCCCCACCTCTGTTTCCCGGCCTCTGATTCCCCGCCTCTGATTCTCCATATCTCATTCCCCGCCTCTGAATCCCCATCTCTGATTCCCGGACTCTGATTCCCCACCTCTGATTCCCGGCCTCTTATTCCCAGCATCTGATTCCCGGCCTCTGATTCCCGGCCTCTGATTCCCCGCTTCTGATTCTGATTCCCTGCCTCTGATTCCCCATCTCTGATTCCGCACATCTGATTCCCTGCCTCTGATTCCCCACCTCTGATTCCCCATATCTGATTCCCCGCCTCTCTTTCCCCGCCTCTGATTCCCCGCCTCTGTTTCCCTATATCTAATTCCCCACCTCTGATGCCCCAACTCTGATTCCCCGCCTCTGATTCCCCAGCTCTGATTCCCCGCCTCTGATTCCCCGCATCCGATTCCCCATATCTGATTCCCCGCCTCTGTTTCCCCGCCTCTGATTCCCCGCCTCTGTTTCCCCATATCTGATTCCCCGCCTCTGATTCCCAACTATGATTCCCCGCCTCTGATTCCCCAGCTCTGATTCCCTGCCTCTGATTCCCTGCATTCTATTCCCTGCCTCTGATTCCCCGCCTGTGATTCCCCATCACTGATTCACCACCTCTGATTCCCCACATCTGATTCCCCATATCTAATTCCCCGCCTCTGTTTGCCCGCCTCTGATTCCCCGCCTCTGTTTCCCCATATCTGATTCCCCGTCTCTGAATCCCCAACTCTGATTCCCTGCCTCTGATTCCCCAGCTCTGATTCCCCGCCTTTGATTCCCCCCATCTGATTCCCAGCCTCTGAATCCCCGTGTCTGATTTCCTGCCTCTGATTCCCCGCCTCTGATTCCCCATCTCTGATTCACCGCCTCTGATTCCCCACCTCTGATTCCCCATCTCTGATTCTGCACATCCGATTCCCTGCCTCTGAATCCCCAACTCTGATTCCCCGCCTCTGATTCCCCATCTCTGATTCCCCACCTCTGATTCCCCGTGTCTGATTCCCTGCCTCTGATTCCCCGCCTCTGAATACCAGCCTCTGATTCCCCATATCTGATTCCCCGCCTCTGATTCCCTGCCTCTGATTCCCCAGCTCTGATTCCCCGCCTTTGATTCCCCCCGTCTGATTCCCAGCCTCTGAATCCCCGTGTCTGATTTCCTGCCTCTGATTCCCCGCCTCTGATTCCCCATCTCTGATTCACCGCCTCTGATTCCCCACCTCTGATTCCCCATCTCTGATTCCGCACATCCAATTCCCTGCCTCTGATTCCCCAACTCAGATTCCCCACCTCTGATTCCCCATATCTGATTCCCTGCCACTGATTCCCCGCCTCTGATTCCCCATCTCTGATTCACCACCTCTGATTCCCGGCCTCTGATTGCCCACCTCTGATTCCCCGCCTCTGATTCGCCAGCTATGATTCCCCCCCTCTGATTCCCCGCGTCTGATTCCCCGCCTCTGATTCCCCAACTCTAATACCCCGCCTCTGATTCCTCAGCTCTGATTCCCCTCCTCTGATTCCCCGCATCTGATTCCCTGCCTCTGATTCCACGCCTCTGATTCCAGGCCTCTGATTCCCAACCTCTGATTCCCCACCTCTGATTCCCAATATCTGATTCCCCGCCTCTGTTTCACCGCCTCTGATTCCCCGCCTCTGTTTCCCCATATCTGATTCCCTGCCTCTGATTCCCCAACTCTGATTCCCCGCCTGTGATTCCCCAGCTCTGATTCCCCGCCTCTGATTCCCCATATCTGATTCCCATCCTCTGATTGCCCACCTCTGATTCCCCGCCTCTGATTCGCCAGCTCTGATTCCCCGCCTCTGATTCCCCGCATCTGATTCCCTGCCTCTGATTCCCCGCCTCTGATTCCCCATCTCTGATTCCCCGCCTGTGATTCCCCAGCTCTGATTCCCAGCCTCTGATTCCCCGTGTTTGATCCCCTGCCTCTGATTACCTTCCTCTGATTCCCGGCCACTGATACCCCGCTTCTGATTCTGATTCCCTGCCTCTGATTCCCCATCTCTGATTCACCACATCTAATTCCCTGCCTCTGATTCCACGCCCCTGATTCCCCACCTCTGATTCCCCATATCTGAATCCCCGCCTCTGTTTCCACGCCTCTGATTCCCTGCCTCTGATTCCCAACCTCTGATTCCCCACCCCTGATTCCCCATATCTGATTCCCCGCCCCTGTTTCCCCATATCTGATTCCCCGCCTCTGATTCCCCAACTCTGATTCCCCGCCTCTGATTCCCCAGCTCTGATTCCCCGCCTCTGATTCCCCGTGTTTGATTCCCTGCCTCTGATTCCCCGCCTCTGATTCCCCATCTCTGATTCACCGCCTTTGATTCGCCACCTCTGATTCCCCATATCTGATTCCCCACCTCTGTTACCCCGCCTCTGATTCCCCGCCTCTGATTCCCCATATATCATTCCCCGCCTCTGAATCCCCATCTCTGATTCCCGGACTCTGATTCCCCACCTCTGATTCCCGGCCTCTTATTCCCGGCATCTGAATCCCGGCCTCTGATTTCCGGCCTCTGATTCCCCGCTTCTGATTCTGATTCCCTGCCTCTGATTCCCCATCTCTGATTCCGTACATCTGATTCCCTGCCTCTGATTCCCCACCTCTGATTCCCCATATCTGATTCCTCGCCTCTGTTTCCCCGCCTCTGATTCCCCGCCTCTGTTTCCCCATATCTAATTCACCACCTCAGATGCCCCAACTCTGATACCCCGCCTCTGATTCCCCAGCTCCCATTCCCCGCCTCTGATTCCCCGCATCCGATTCCCCATATCTGATTCCCCGCCTCTGTTTCCCCGCCTTCGATTCCCCGCCTCTGTTTCCCCATATCTGATTCCCCGCCTCTGATTCCCAACTATGATTCCCCGCCTCTGATTCCCCAGCTCTGATTCCCCGCATCTGATTCCCCGCGTTCTATTCCCTGCCTCTGATTCCCCGCCTGTGATTCCCTATCTCTGATTCACCACCTCTGATTCCCCACCTCTGATTCCCCATATCTAATTCCCCGCCTCTGTTTGCCCGCCTCTGATTCCCCGCCTCTGTTTCCCCATATCTGATTCCCCGTGTCTGATTCCCTGCCTCTGATTCCCCGCCTCTGTTTCCCCGCCTCTGATTCCCTGCCACTGATTCCCTGCTCCTGATAACCCACCTCTGATTCCCCATATCTGATTCCCTGCCTCTGTTTCCCCGCCTCTGATTCCCCGCCTCTGATTCCCCATATCTGATTCCCTGCCTCTGATTCCCCAACTCTGAATCCCCGCCTCTGATTCCCCCGTTCTGAATCCCCGCCTCTGATTCCCCGCGTCTGTTTCCCCGCCTCTGATTCCCCGCCTCTGTTTCCCCATATCTAAGTCCCCGACTCTGATTCCCCAACTCTGATTCCCCACCTCTGATTCCCCAGCTCTGATTCCCCGCCTCTGATTCCCCGCATCTGATTCCCTGCATCTGATTCCCAGCCTCTGATTCCCTGCCTCTGATTCCCAACCTCTGATTCCCCACCTCTGATTCCCCATATCTGATTCCCCGCCTCTGTTTCCCCGCCTCTGATTCCCCGCCTCTGTTTCCCCATATCTGATTCCCGGCCTCTGATTCTCCGCCTCTGATTCCCCGCCTCTGATTCCCTGCCTCTGATTCCCCATCTCCGATTCCGCACATCGGATTCCCTGCCTCTGATTCCCCGCCTCTGATTCCCCGCCTCTGATTCCCTGCTTCTGATTCCCAACCTCTGATTCCCCACCTCTGATTCCCCATATCTGATTCCCCGCCTCTGTTTCCCCGCCTCTGATTCCCCGCCTCTGATTCCCCAACTCTGAATCCCCGCCTCTGATTCCCCAGCTCTGATTCCCCGCCTCTGATTCCCCGCATCTGATTCCCTGCCTCTGATTCCCCGCCTCTGATCCCAGGCCTCTGATTCCCAGCATCTGATTCCGGCCTCTGATTCCCGGCCTCTGATTCCCTGCTTCTGATTCTGATTCCCCACCTCTGATTCCCCATATCTGATTCCCCGCCTGGGTTTCCCCGCCTCTGATTCCCCGCCTCTGTTTCCCAATATCTAAGTCCCCGCCTCTGATTCCCCAAATCTGATTCCCCACCTCTGATTCCCCAGCTCTGATTCCCCACCTCTGATTCCCCGCATCTGATTCCCTGCATCTGATTCCAAGCCTCTGATTCCCTGCCTCTGATTCCCAACCTCTGATTCCCCACCTCTGATTCCCCATATCTGATTCCCCGCCTCTGTTTCCCCGCCTCGGATTCCCCGCCTCTGTTTCCCCATATCTGATTCCCGGCCTCTGATTCCCCGCCTCTGATTCCCCGCCTCTGATTCCCTGCCTCTGATTCCCCATCTCCGATTCCGCACATCTGATTCCCTTCCTCTGATTCCCCGCCTCTGATTTTCCGCCTCTGATTCCCTGCCTCTGATTCCCAACCTCGGATTCCCCACCTCTGATTCCCCATATCTGATTCCCCGCCTCTGTTTCCCCGCCTCTGATTCCCAACTCTGATTCCCCGCCTCTGATTCCCCAGCTCTGATTCCCCGTGTTTGATTCCCTGCCTCTGATTCCCTGCCCTGATTCCCCATCTCTGTTTCACCGCCTTTGATTCGCCACCTCTGATTCCCAATATCTGATTCCCCGCCTCAGTTTCCCGGACTCTGATTCCCTGCCTCTGATTCCCAACCTCTGATTCCACACCTCTGATTCCCCATATCTGATTCCCCGCCTCTATTTCCCCATATCTGATTCCCCGCCTCTGATTCCCCAACTCTGATTCCCCGCCTCTGATTCCCCAGCTCTGATTCCCCGACTCTGATTCCCGGCATCCGATTCCCTGCCTCTGATTCCCCGCCTCTGATTCCCCATCTCTGATTCCCCGCCTCTGATTCCCCGTGTCTGATTCCCTGCCTTTGATTCCCCGCCTCTGATTCCCCGCCTCTGATTCCCTGCCACTGATTCCCTGCCCCTGATTCCCCACCTCTGATTCCCCACATCTGATTCCCCGCCTCTGTTTCCCCGCCTCTGATTCCCCGCCTCTGATTCCCCATATCTGATTCCCTGCCTCTGATTCCCCAACTCTGATTCCCCGCCTCTGATTCCCCAGCTCTGAATCCCCGCCTCTGATTCCCCGCGTCTGATTCCCTGCCTCTGATTCCCCGCCTTGATTCCCCATCTCTGATTCACAACCTCTGATTCCCCACCTCTGATTCCCTATATTTGATTCCCCACCTCTGATGCCCCAACTCTGATTCCCCGCCTCTGATTCCCCAGCTCTGATTCCCCGCCACTGATTCCCCGCATCCGATTCCCCATATCTGATTCCCCGCCTCTGTTTCCCCGCCTCTGATTCCCCGCCTCTGTTTCCCCATATCTGATTCCCCGCCTCTGATTCCCAACTATGATTCCCCGCCTCTGATTCCCCAGCTCTGATTCCCTGCCTCTGATTCCCTGCGTTCTATTCCCTGCCTCTGATTCCCCGCCTGTGATTCCCCATCACTGATTCACCACCTCTGATTCCCCACATCTGATTCCCCATATCTAATTCCCCGCCTCTGTTTGCCCGCCTCTGATTCCCCACCTCTGTTTCCCCATATCTGATTCCCCGTCTCTGAATCCCCAACTCTGATTCCCTGCCTCTGATTCCCCAGCTCTGATTCCCCGCCTTTGATTCCCCCCGTCTGATTCCCAGCCTCTGAATCCCCGTGTCTGATTTCCTGCCTCTGATTCCCCGCCTCTGATTCCCCATCTCTGATTCACCGCCTCTGATTCCCCACCTCTGATTCCCCATCTCTGATTCCGCACATCCGATTCCCTGCCTCTGAATCCCCAACTCTGATTCCCCGCCTCTGATTCCCCATCTCTGATTCCCCACCTCTGATTCCCCGTGTCTGATTCCCTGCCTCTGATTCCCCGCCTCTGAATACCAGCCTCTGATTCCCCATATCTGATTCCCCGCCTCTGATTCCCTGCCTCTGATTCCCCAGCTCTGATTCCCCGCCTTTGATTCCCCCCGTCTGATTCCCAGCCTCTGAATCCCAGTGTCTGATTTCCTGCCTCTGATTCCCCGCCTCTGATTCCCCATCTCTGATTCACCGCCTCTGATTCCCCATCTCTGATTCCCCACCTCTGATTCCCCGTGTCTGATTCCCCGTGTCTGATTCCCTGCCTCTGATTCCATGCCTCTGATTCCCCATATCTGATTCCCTGCCACTGATTCCCCGCCTCTGATTCCCCATCTCTGATTCACCACCTCTGATTCCCGGCCTCTGATTGCCCACCTCTGATTCCCCGCCTATGATTCACCAGCTATGATTCCCCCCCTCTGATTCCCCGCGTCTGATTCCCCGCCTCTGATTCCCCAACTCTAATACCCCGCCTCTGATTCCCCAGCTCTGATTCCCCTCCTCTGATTCCCCGCATCTGATTCCCTGCCTCTGATTCCACGCCTCTGATTCCAGGCCTCTGATTCCCAACCTCTGATTCCCCACCTCTGATTCCCAATATCTGATTCCCCGCCTCTGTTTCACCGCCTATGATTCCCCGCCTCTGTTTCCCCATATCTCATTCCCCGCCTCTGATTCCCCAACTCTGATTCCCCGCCTGTGATTCCCCGGCTCTGATTCCCCGCCTCTGATTCCCCATATCTGATTCCCATCCTCTGATTGCCCACCTCTGATTCCCCGCCTCTGATTCGCCAGCTCTGATTCCCCGCCTCTGATTCCCCGCATCTGATTCCCTGCCTCTGATTCCCCGCCTCTGATTCCCCATCTCTGATTCCCCGCCTGTGATTCCCCAGCTCTGATTCCCCGCCTCTGATTCCCCAGCTCTGATTCCCAGCCTCTGATTCCCCGTGTTTGATCCCCTGCCTCTGATTACCTTCCTCTGATTCCCGGCCACTGATACCCCGCTTCTGATTCTGATTCCCTGCATCTGATTCCCCATCTCTGATTCACCACATCTAATTCCCTGCCTCTGATTCCACGCCCCTGATTCCCCACCTCTGATTCCCCATATCTGAATTCCCGCCTCTGTTTCCACACCTCTGTTTCCCTGCCTCTGATTCCCCGCCCCTGTTTCCCCATATCTGATTCCCCGCCTCTGATTCCCCAACTCTGATTCCCCGCCTCTGATTCCCCAGCTCTGATTCCCCGCCTCTGATTCCCCGTGTTTGATTCCCTGCCTCTGATTCCCCGCCTCTGATTCCCCATCTCTGATTCACCGCCTTTGATTCGCCACCTCTGATTCCCCATATCTGATTCCCCACCTCTGTTACCCCGCCTCTGATTCCCCGCCTCTGATTCCCCATATATCATTCCCCGCCTCTGAATCCCCATCTCTGATTCCCGGACTCTGATTCCCCACCTCTGATTCCCGGCCTCTTATTCCCGGCATCTGAATCCCGGCCTCTGATTCCCGGCCTCTGATTCCCCGCTTCTGATTCTGATTCCCTGCCTCTGATTCCCCATCTCTGATTCCGCACATCTGATTCCCTGCCTCTGATTCCCCACCTCTGATTCCCCATATCTGATTCCTCGCCTCTGTTTCCCCGCCTCTGATTCCCCGCCTCTGTTTCCCCATATCTAATTCCCCACCTCAGATGCCCCAACTCTGATACCCCGCCTCTGATTCCCCAGCTCCCATTCCCCGCCTCTGATTCCCCGCATCCGATTCCCCATATCTGATTCCCCGCCTCTGTTTCCCCGCCTTTGATTCCCCGCCTCTGTTTCCCCATATCTGATTCCCCGCCTCTGATTCCCAACTATGATTCCCCGCCTCTGATTCCCCAGCTCTGATTCCCCGCCTCTGATTCCCCGCGTTCTATTCCGTGCCTCTGATTCCCCGCCTGTGATTCCCCATCTCTGATTCACCACCTCTGATTCCCCACCTCTGATTCCCCATATCTAATTCCCCGCCTCTGTTTGCCCGCCTCTGATTCCCCGCCTCTGTTTCCCCATATCTGATTCCACGTGTCTGATTCCCTGCCTCTGATTCCCCGCCTCTGTTTCCCCGCCTCTGATTCCCTGCCACTGATTCCCTGCCCCTGATACCCCACCTCTGTTTCCCCATATCTAAGTCCCCGACTCTGATTCCCCAACTCTGATTCCCCACCTCTGATTCCCCAGCTCTGATTCCCCGCCTCTGATTCCCCGCATCTGATTCCCTGCATCTGATTCCCAGCCTCTGATTCCCAACCTCTGATTCCACACCTCTGATTCCCCATATCTGATTCCCCGCCTCTGTTTCCCCGCCTCTGATTCCCCGCCCCTGTTTCCCCATATCTGATTCCCCACCTCTGATTCTCCTACTCTGCTTCCCCGCCTCTGATTCCCCGTTTTTGATTCCCTGCCTCTGATTCCCCGCCTCTGATTCCCCATCTCTGATTCCCGGACTCTGATTCCCCACCTCTGATTCCCGGCCTCTTATTCCCAGCATCTGATTCCCGGCCTCTGATTCCCGGCCTCTGATTCCCCGCTTCTGATTCTGATTCCCTGCCTCTGATTCCCCATCTCTGATTCCGCACATCTGATTCCCTGCCTCTGATTCCCCACCTCTGATTCCCCATATCTGATTCCCCGCCTCTCTTTCCCCGCCTCTGATTCCCCGCCTCTGTTTCCCTATATCTAATTCCCCACCTCTGATGCCCCAACTCTGATTCCCCGCCTCTGATTCCCCAGCTCTGATTCCCCGCCTCTGATTCCCCGCATCCAATTCCCCATATCTGATTCCCCGCCTCTGTTTCCCCGCCTCTGATTCCCCGCCTCTGTTTCCCCATATCTGATTCCCCGCCTCTGATTCCCAACTATGATTCCCCGCCTCTGATTCCCCAGCTCTGATTCCCTGCCTCTGATTCCCTGCATTCTATTCCCTGCCTCTGATTCCCCGCCTGTGATTCCCCATCACTGATTCACCACCTCTGATTCCCCACATCTGATTCCCCATATCTAATTCCCCGCCTCTGTTTGCCCGCCTCTGATTCCCCGCCTCTGTTTCCCCATATCTGATTCCCCGTCTCTGAATCCCCAACTCTGATTCCCTGCCTCTGATTCCCCAGCTCTGATTCCCCGCCTTTGATTCCCCCCGTCTGATTCCCAGCCTCTGAATCCCCGTGTCTGATTTCCTGCCTCTGATTCCCCGCCTCTGATTCCCCATCTCTGATTCACCGCCTCTGATTCCCCACCTCTGATTCCCCATCTCTGATTCTGCACATCCGATTCCCTGCCTCTGAATCCCCAACTCTGATTCCCCGCCTCTGATTCCCCATCTCTGATTCCCCACCTCTGATTCCCCGTGTCTGATTCCCTGCCTCTGATTCCCCGCCTCTGAATACCAGCCTCTGATTCCCCATATCTGATTCCCCGCCTCTGATTCCCTGCCTCTGATTCCCCAGCTCTGATTCCCCGCCTTTGATTCCCCCCGTCTGATTCCCAGCCTCTGAATCCCCGTGTCTGATTTCCTGCCTCTGATTCCCCGCCTCTGATTCCCCATCTCTGATTCACCGCCTCTGATTCCCCACCTCTGATTCCCCATCTCTGATTCCGCACATCCAATTCCCTGCCTCTGATTCCCCAACTCAGATTCCCCACCTCTGATTCCCCATATCTGATTCCCTGCCACTGATTCCCCGCCTCTGATTCCCCATCTCTGATTCACCACCTCTGATTCCCGGCCTCTGATTGCCCACCTCTGATTCCCCGCCTCTGATTCGCCAGCTATGATTCCCCCCCTCTGATTCCCCGCGTCTGATTCCCCGCCTCTGATTCCCCAACTCTAATACCCCGCCTCTGATTCCCCAGCTCTGATTCCCCTCCTCTGATTCCCCGCATCTGATTCCCTGCCTCTGATTCCACGCCTCTGATTCCAGGCCTCTGATTCCCAACCTCTGATTCCCCACCTCTGATTCCCAATATCTGATTCCCCGCCTCTGTTTCACCGCCTCTGATTCCCCGCCTCTGTTTCCCCATATCTGATTCCCTGCCTCTGATTCCCCAACTCTGATTCCCCGCCTGTGATTCCCCAGCTCTGATTCCCCGCCTCTGATTCCCCATATCTGATTCCCATCCTCTGATTGCCCACCTCTGATTCCCCGCCTCTGATTCGCCAGCTCTGATTCCCCGCCTCTGATTCCCCGCATCTGATTCCCTGCCTCTGATTCCCCGCCTCTGATTCCCCATCTCTGATTCCCCGCCTGTGATTCCCCAGCTCTGATTCCCAGCCTCTGATTCCCCGTGTTTGATCCCCTGCCTCTGATTACCTTCCTCTGATTCCCGGCCACTGATACCCCGCTTCTGATTCTGATTCCCTGCCTCTGATTCCCCATCTCTGATTCACCACATCTAATTCCCTGCCTCTGATTCCACGCCCCTGATTCCCCACCTCTGATTCCCCATATCTGAATCCCCGCCTCTGTTTCCACGCCTCTGATTCCCTGCCTCTGATTCCCAACCTCTGATTCCCCACCCCTGATTCCCCATATCTGATTCCCCGCCCCTGTTTCCCCATATCTTATTCCCCGCCTCTGATTCCCCAACTCTGATTCCCCGCCTCTGATTCCCCAGCTCTGATTCCCCGCCTCTGATTCCCCGTGTTTGATTCCCTGCCTCTGATTCCCCGCCTCTGATTCCCCATCTCTGATTCACCGCCTTTGATTCGCCACCTCTGATTCCCCATATCTGATTCCCCACCTCTGTTACCCCGCCTCTGATTCCCCGCCTCTGATTCCCCATATATCATTCCCCGCCTCTGAATCCCCATCTCTGATTCCCGGACTCTGATTCCCCACCTCTGATTCCCGGCCTCTTATTCCCGGCATCTGAATCCCGGCCTCTGATTCCCGGCCTCTGATTCCCCGCTTCTGATTCTGATTCCCTGCCTCTGATTCCCCATCTCTGATTCCGTACATCTGATTCCCTGCCTCTGATTCCCCACCTCTGATTCCCCATATCTGATTCCTCGCCTCTGTTTCCCCGCCTCTGATTCCCCGCCTCTGTTTCCCCATATCTAATTCACCACCTCAGATGCCCCAACTCTGATACCCCGCCTCTGATTCCCCAGCTCCCATTCCCCGCCTCTGATTCCCCGCATCCGATTCCCCATATCTGATTCCCCGCCTCTGTTTCCCCGCCTTCGATTCCCCGCCTCTGTTTCCCCATATCTGATTCCCCGCCTCTGATTCCCAACTATGATTCCCCGCCTCTGATTCCCCAGCTCTGATTCCCCGCATCTGATTCCCCGCGTTCTATTCCCTGCCTCTGATTCCCCGCCTGTGATTCCCCATCTCTGATTCACCACCTCTGATTCCCCACCTCTGATTCCCCATATCTAATTCCCCGCCTCTGTTTGCCCGCCTCTGATTCCCCGCCTCTGTTTCCCCATATCTGATTCCCCGTGTCTGATTCCCTGCCTCTGATTCCCCGCCTCTGTTTCCCCGCCTCTGATTCCCTGCCACTGATTCCCTGCTCCTGATAACCCACCTCTGATTCCCCATATCTGATTCCCTGCCTCTGTTTCCCCGCCTCTGATTCCCCGCCTCTGATTCCCCATATCTGATTCCCTGCCTCTGATTCCCCAACTCTGAATCCCCGCCTCTGATTCCCCAGCTCTGAATCCCCGCCTCTGATTCCCCGCGTCTGTTTCCCCGCCTCTGATTCCCCGCCTCTGTTTCCCCATATCTAAGTCCCCGACTCTGATTCCCCAACTCTGATTCCCCACCTCTGATTCCCCAGCTCTGATTCCCCGCCTCTGATTCCCCGCATCTGATTCCCTGCATCTGATTCCCAGCCTCTGATTCCCTGCCTCTGATTCCCAACCTCTGATTCCCCACCTCTGATTCCCCATATCTGATTCCCCGCCTCTGTTTCCCCGCCTCTGATTCCCCGCCTCTGTTTCCCCATATCTGATTCCCGGCCTCTGATTCTCCGCCTCTGATTCCCCGCCTCTGATTCCCTGCCTCTGATTCCCCATCTCCGATTCCGCACATCGGATTCCCTGCCTCTGATTCCCCGCCTCTGATTCCCCGCCTCTGATTCCCTGCTTCTGATTCCCAACCTCTGATTCCCCACCTCTGATTCCCCATATCTGATTCCCCGCCTCTGTTTCCCCGCCTCTGATTCCCCGCCTCTGATTCCCCAACTCTGAATCCCCGCCTCTGATTCCCCAGCTCTGATTCCCCGCCTCTGATTCCCCGCATCTGATTCCCTGCCTCTGATTCCCCGCCTCTGATCCCAGGCCTCTGATTCCCAGCATCTGATTCCGGCCTCTGATTCCCGGCCTCTGATTCCCTGCTTCTGATTCTGATTCCCTGCCTCTGATTCCCCATCTCTGATTCCGCACATCTGATTCCTTGCCTCTGATTCCCCACCTCTGATTCCCCATATCTGATTCCCCGCCTGGGTTTCCCCGCCTCTGATTCCCCGCCTCTGTTTCCCAATATCTAAGTCCCCGCCTCTGATTCCCCAAATCTGATTCCCCACCTCTGATTCCCCAGCTCTGATTCCCCGCCTCTGATTCCCCGCATCTGATTCCCTGCATCTGATTCCAAGCCTCTGATTCCCTGCCTCTGATTCCCAACCTCTGATTCCCCACCTCTGATTCCCCATATCTGATTCCCCGCCTCTGTTTCCCCGCCTCGGATTCCCCGCCTCTGTTTCCCCATATCTGATTCCCGGCCTCTGATTCCCCGCCTCTGATTCCCCGCCTCTGATTCCCTGCCTCTGATTCCCCATCTCCGATTCCGCACATCTGATTCCCTTCCTCTGATTCCCCGCCTCTGATTTTCCGCCTCTGATTCCCTGCCTCTGATTCCCAACCTCGGATTCCCCACCTCTGATTCCCCATATCTGATTCCCCGCCTCTGTTTCCCCGCCTCTGATTCCCCGCCTCTGATTCCCAACTCTGATTCCCCGCCTCTGATTCCCCAGCTCTGATTCCCCGTGTTTGATTCCCTGCCTCTGATTCCCTGCCCTGATTCCCCATCTCTGTTTCACCGCCTTTGATTCGCCACCTCTGATTCCCAATATCTGATTCCCCGCCTCAGTTTCCCGGACTCTGATTCCCTGCCTCTGATTCCCAACCTCTGATTCCACACCTCTGATTCCCCATATCTGATTCCCCGCCTCTATTTCCCCATATCTGATTCCCCGCCTCTGATTCCCCAACTCTGATTCCCCGCCTCTGATTCCCCAGCTCTGATTCC
Organism: Narcine bancroftii; assembly: GCF_036971445.1. NCBI lineage: Eukaryota > Metazoa > Chordata > Chondrichthyes > Torpediniformes > Narcinidae > Narcine > Narcine bancroftii. The sequence goes on from NW_027211886.1 coordinate 719,657, forward strand.
CCGACTCTGATTCCCGGCATCCGATTCCCTGCCTCTGATTCCCCGCCTCTGATTCCCCATCTCTGATTCCCCGCCTCTGATTCCCCGTGTCTGATTCCCTGCCTTTGATTCCCCGCCTCTGATTCCCCGCCTCTGATTCCCTGCCACTGATTCCCTGCCCCTGATTCCCCACCTCTGATTCCCCACATCTGATACCCCGCCTCTGTTTCCCCGCCTCTGATTCCCCGCCTCTGATTCCCCATATCTGATTCCCTGCCTCTGATTCCCCAACTCTGATTCCCCGCCTCTGATTCCCCAGCTCTGAATCCCCGCCTCTGATTCCCCGCGTCTGATTCCCTGCCTCTGATTCCCCGCCTTGATTCCCCATCTCTGATTCACAACCTCTGATTCCCAACCTCTGATTCCCTATATTTGATTCCCCACCTCTGATGCCCCAACTCTGATTCCCCGCCTCTGATTCCCCAGCTCTGATTCCCCGCCTCTGATTCCCCGCATCCGATTCCCCATATCTGATTCCCCGCCTCTGTTTCCCCGCCTCTGATTCCCCGCCTCTGTTTCCCCATATCTGATTCCCCGCCTCTGATTCCCAACTATGATTCCCCGCCTCTGATTCCCCAGCTCTGATTCCCTGCCTCTGATTCCCTGCGTTCTATTCCCTGCCTCTGATTCCCCGCCTGTGATTCCCCATCACTGATTCACCACCTCTGATTCCCCACATCTGATTCCCCATATCTAATTCCCCGCCTCTGTTTGCCCGCCTCTGATTCCCCACCTCTGTTTCCCCATATCTGATTCCCCGTCTCTGAATCCCCAACTCTGATTCCCTGCCTCTGATTCCCCAGCTCTGATTCCCCGCCTTTGATTCCCCCCGTCTGATTCCCAGCCTCTGAATCCCCGTGTCTGATTTCCTGCCTCTGATTCCCCGCCTCTGATTCCCCATCTCTGATTCACCGCCTCTGATTCCCCACCTCTGATTCCCCATCTCTGATTCCGCACATCCGATTCCCTGCCTCTGAATCCCCAACTCTGATTCCCCGCCTCTGATTCCCCATCTCTGATTCCCCACCTCTGATTCCCCGTGTCTGATTCCCTGCCTCTGATTCCCCGCCTCTGAATACCAGCCTCTGATTCCCCATATCTGATTCCCCGCCTCTGATTCCCTGCCTCTGATTCCCCAGCTCTGATTCCCCGCCTTTGATTCCCCCCGTCTGATTCCCAGCCTCTGAATCCCAGTGTCTGATTTCCTGCCTCTGATTCCCCGCCTCTGATTCCCCATCTCTGATTCACCGCCTCTGATTCCCCATCTCTGATTCCCCACCTCTGATTCCCCGTGTCTGATTCCCCGTGTCTGATTCCCTGCCTCTGATTCCATGCCTCTGATTCCCCATATCTGATTCCCTGCCACTGATTCCCCGCCTCTGATTCCCCATCTCTGATTCACCACCTCTGATTCCCGGCCTCTGATTGCCCACCTCTGATTCCCCGCCTATGATTCGCCAGCTATGATTCCCCCCCTCTGATTCCCCGCGTCTGATTCCCCGCCTCTGATTCCCCAACTCTAATACCCCGCCTCTGATTCCCCAGCTCTGATTCCCCTCCTCTGATTCCCCGCATCTGATTCCCTGCCTCTGATTCCACGCCTCTGATTCCAGGCCTCTGATTCCCAACCTCTGATTCCCCACCTCTGATTCCCCGCCTCTGATTCGCCAGCTCTGATTCCCCGCCTCTGATTCCCCGCATCTGATTCCCTGCCTCTGATTCCCCGCCTCTGATTCCCCATCTCTGATTCCCCGCCTGTGATTCCCCAGCTCTGATTCCCCGCCTCTGATTCCCCAGCTCTGATTCCCAGCCTCTGATTCCCCGTGTTTGATCCCCTGCCTCTGATTACCTTCCTCTGATTCCCGGCCACTGATACCCCGCTTCTGATTCTGATTCCCTGCATCTGATTCCCCATCTCTGATTCACCACATCTAATTCCCTGCCTCTGATTCCACGCCCCTGATTCCCCACCTCTGATTCCCCATATCTGAATTCCCGCCTCTGTTTCCACACCTCTGATTCCCTGCCTCTGATTCCCAACCTCTGATTCCCCACCCCTGATTCCCCATATCTGATTCCCCGCCTCTGTTTCCCTGCCTCTGATTCCCCGCCCCTGTTTCCCCATATCTGATTCCCCGCCTCTGATTCCCCAACTCTGATTCCCCGCCTCTGATTCCCCAGCTCTGATTCCCCGCCTCTGATTCCCCGTGTTTGATTCCCTGCCTCTGATTCCCCGCCTCTGATTCCCCATCTCTGATTCACTGCCTTTGATTCGCCACCTCTGATTCCCCATATCTGATTCCCCACTTCTGTTACCCCGCCTCTGATTCCCCGCCTCTGATTCCCCATATATCATTCCCCGCCTCTGAATCCCCATCTCTGATTCCCGGACTCTGATTCCCCACCTCTGATTCCCGGCCTCTTATTCCCGGCATCTGAATCCCGGCCTCTGATTCCCGGCCTCTGATTCCCCGCTTCTGATTCTGATTCCCTGCCTCTGATTCCCCATCTCTGATTCCGCACATCTGATTCCCTGCCTCTGATTCCCCACCTCTGATTCCCCATATCTGATTCCTCGCCTCTGTTTCCCCGCCTCTGATTCCCCGCCTCTGTTTCCCCATATCTAATTCCCCACCTCAGATGCCCCAACTCTGATACCCCGCCTTTGATTCCCCAGCTCCCATTCCCCGCCTCTGATTCCCCGCATCCGATTCCCCATATCTGATTCCCCGCCTCTGTTTCCCCGCCTTTGATTCCCCGCCTCTGTTTCCCCATATCTGATTCCCCGCCTCTGATTCCCAACTATGATTCCCCGCCTCTGATTCCCCAGCTCTGATTCCCCGCCTCTGATTCCCCGCGTTCTATTCCGTGCCTCTGATTCCCCGCCTGTGATTCCCCATCTCTGATTCACCACCTCTGATTCCCCACCTCTGATTCCCCATATCTAATTCCCCGCCTCTGTTTGCCCGCCTCTGATTCCCCGCCTCTGTTTCCCCATATCTGATTCCACGTGTCTGATTCCCTGCCTCTGATTCCCCGCCTCTGTTTCCCCGCCTCTGATTCCCTGCCACTGATTCCCTGCCCCTGATACCCCACCTCTGTTTCCCCATATCTAAGTCCCCGACTCTGATTCCCCAACTCTGATTCCCCACCTCTGATTCCCCAGCTCTGATTCCCCGCCTCTGATTCCCCGCATCTGATTCCCTGCATCTGATTCCCAGCCTCTGATTCCCAACCTCTGATTCCACACCTCTGATTCCCCATATCTGATTCCCCGCCTCTGTTTCCCCGCCTCTGATTCCCCGCCCCTGTTTCCCCATATCTGATTCCCCACCTCTGATTCTCCTACTCTGCTTCCCCGCCTCTGATTCCCCGTTTTTGATTCCCTGCCTCTGATTCCCCGCCTCTGATTCCCCATCTCTGATTCACCGCCTTTGATTCGCCACCTCTCTTTCCCCATATCTGATTCCCCACCTCTGTTTCCCCGCCTCTGATTACCCGCCTCTGATTCCCCATATCTGATTCCCCGGCTCTGATTGCCCACCTCTGATTCCCCGCCTCTGATTCGCCAGCTCTGATTCCCCGCCTCTGATTCCCCGCATCTGATTCCCTGCCTCTGATTCCCCGCCTCTGATTCCCCATCTCTGATTCACCGCCTTTGATTCGCCACCTCTGATTCCCCATATCTGATTCCCCACCTCTGTTTCCCGGCCTCTGATTCCCCGCCTCTGATTCTCCATATCTCATTCCCCGCCTCTGAATCCCCATCTCTGATTCCCGGACTCTGATTCCCCACCTCTGATTCCCGGCCTCTTATTCCCGGCATCTGAATCCCGGCCTCTGATTCCCGGCCTCTGATTCCCCGCTTCTGATTCTTATTCCCTGCCTCTGATTCCCCATCTCTGATTCCGTACATCTGATTCCCTGCCTCTGATTCCCCACCTCTGATTCCCCATATCTGATTCCTCGCCTCTGTTTCCCCGCCTCTGATTCCCCGCCTCTGTTTCCCCATATCTAATTCACCACCTCAGATGCCCCAACTCTGATACCCCGCCTCTGATTCCCCAGCTCCCATTCCCCGCCTCTGATTCCCCGCATCCGATTCCCCATATCTGATTCCCCGCCTCTGTTTCCCCGCCTTCGATTCCCCGCCTCTGTTTCCCCATATCTGATTCCCCGCCTCTGATTCCCAACTATGATTCCCCGCCTCTGATTCCCGAGCTCTGATTCCCCGCATCTGATTCCCCGCGTTCTATTCCCTGCCTCTGATTCCCCGCCTGTGATTCACCATCTCTGATTCACCACCTCTGATTCCCCACCTCTGATTCCCCATATCTAATTCCCCGCCTCTGTTTGCCCGCCTCTGATTCCCCGCCTCTGTTTCCCCATATCTGATTCCCCGTGTCTGATTCCCTGCCTCTGATTCCCCGCCTCTGTTTCCCCGCCTCTGATTCCCTGCCACTGATTCCCTGCTCCTGATAACCCACCTCTGATTCCCCATATCTGATTCCCTGCCTCTGTTTCCCCGCCTCTGATTCCCCGCCTCTGATTCCCCATATCTGATTCCCTGCCTCTGATTCCCCAACTCTGATTCCCCGCCTCTGATTCCCCAGCTCTGAATCCCCGCCTCTGATTCCCCGCGTCTGTTTCCCCGCCTCTGATTCCCCGCCTCTGTTTCCCCATATCTAAGTCCCCGACTCTGATTCCCCAACTCTGATTCCCCACCTCTGATTCCCCAGCTCTGATTCCCCGCCTCTGTTTCCCCATATCTGATTCCCGGCCTCTGATTCTCCGCCTCTGATTCCCCGCCTCTGATTCCCTGCCTCTGATTCCCCATCTCCGATTCCGCACATCGGATTCCCTGCCTCTGATTCCCCGCCTCTGATTCCCCGCCTCTGATTCCCTGCTTCTGATTCCCAACCTCTGATTCCCCACCTCTGATTCCCCATATCTGATTCCCCGCCTCTGTTTCCCCGCCTCTGATTCCCCGCCTCTGATTCCCCAACTCTGAATCCCCGCCTCTGATTCCCCAGCTCTGATTCCCCGCCTCTGATTCCCCGCATCTGATTCCCTGCCTCTGATTCCCCGCCTCTGATCCCAGGCCTCTGATTCCCAGCATCTGATTCCGGCCTCTGATTCCCGGCCTCTGATTCCCTGCTTCTGATTCTGATTCCCTGCCTCTGATTCCCCATCTCTGATTCCGCACATCTGATTCCTTCCCTCTGATTCCCCACCTCTGATTCCCCATATCTGATTCCCCGCCTGGGTTTCCCCGCCTCTGATTCCCCGCCTCTGTTTCCCAATATCTAAGTCCCCGCCTCTGATTCCCCAAATCTGATTCCCCACCTCTGATTCCCCAGCTCTGATTCCCCGCCTCTGATTCCCCGCATCTGATTCCCTGCATCTGATTCCAAGCCTCTGATTCCCTGCCTCTGATTCCCAACCTCTGATTCCCCACCTCTGATTCCCCATATCTGATTCCCCGCCTCTGTTTCCCCGCCTCGGATTCCCCGCCTCTGTTTCCCCATATCTGATTCCCGGCCTCTGATTCCCCGCATCTGATTCCCCGCCTCTGATTCCCTGCCTCTGATTCCCCATCTCCGATTCCGCACATCTGATTCCCTTCCTCTGATTCCACGCCTCTGATTTTCCGCCTCTGATTCCCTGCCTCTGATTCCCAACCTCGGATTCCCCACCTCTGATTCCCCATATCTGATTCCCCGCCTCTGTTTCCCCGCCTCTGATTCCCCGCCTCTGATTCCCAACTCTGATTCCCCGCCTCTGATTCCCCAGCTCTGATTCCCCGTGTTTGATTCCCTGCCTCTGATTCCCTGCCCTGATTCCCCATCTCTGTTTCACCGCCTTTGATTCGCCACCTCTGATTCCCAATATCTGATTCCCCGCCTCAGTTTCCCGGACTCTGATTCCCTGCCTCTGATTCCCAACCTCTGATTCCACATCTCTGATTCCCCATATCTGATTCCCCGCCTCTATTTCCCCATATCTGATTCCCCGCCTCTGATTCCCCAACTCTGATTCCCCGCCTCTGATTCCCCAGCTCTGATTCCCCGACTCTGATTCCCGGCATCCGATTCCCTGCCTCTGATTCCCCGCCTCTGATTCCCCATCTCTGATTCCCCGCCTCTGATTCCCCGTGTCTGATTCCCTGCCTTTGATTCCCCGCCTCTGATTCCCCGCCTCTGATTCCCTGCCACTGTTTCCCTGCCCCTGATTCCCCACCTCTGATTCCCCACATCTGATTCCCCGCCTCTGTTTCCCCGCCTCTGATTCCCCGCCTCTGATTCCCCATATCTGATTCCCTGCCTCTGATTCCCCAACGCTGATTCCCCGCCTCTGATTCCCCAGCTCTGAATCCCCGCCTCTGATTCCCCGCGTCTGATTCCCTGCCTCTGATTCCCCGCCTTGATTCCCCATCTCTGATTCACAACCTCTGATTCCCCACCTCTGATTCCCTATATTTGATTCCCCACCTCTGATGCCCCAACTCTGATTCCCCGCCTCTGATTCCCCAGCTCTGATTCCCCGCCTCTGATTCCCCGCATCCGATTCCCCATATCTGATTCCCCGCCTCTGTTTCCCCGCCTCTGATTCCCCGCCTCTGTTTCCCCATATCTGATTCCCCGCCTCTGATTCCCAACTATGATTCCCCGCCTCTGATTCCCCAGCTCTGATTCCCTGCCTCTGATTCCCTGCGTTCTATTCCCTGCCTCTGATTCCCCGCCTGTGATTCCCCATCACTGATTCACCACCTCTGATTCCCCACATCTGATTCCCCATATCTAATTCCCCGCCTCTGTTTGCCCGCCTCTGATTCCCCGCCTCTGTTTCCCCATATCTGATTCCCCGTCTCTGAATCCCCAACTCTGATTCCCTGCCTCTGATTCCCCAGCTCTGATTCCCCGCCTTTGATTCCCCCCGTCTGATTCCCAGCCTCTGAATCCCCGTGTCTGATTTCCTGCCTCTGATTCCCCGCCTCTGATTCCCTATCTCTGATTCACCGCCTCTGATTCCCCACCTCTGATTCCCCATCTCTGATTCCGCACATCCGATTCCCTGCCTCTGAATCCCCAACTCTGATTCCCCGCCTCTGATTCCCCATCTCTGATTCCCCACCTCTGATTCCCCGTGTCTGATTCCCTGCCTCTGATTCCCCGCCTCTGAATACCAGCCTCTGATTCCCCATATCTGATTCCCCGCCTCTGATTCCCTGCCTCTGATTCCCCAGCTCTGATTCCCCGCCTTTGATTCCCCCCGTCTGATTCCCAGCCTCTGAATCCCAGTGTCTGATTTCCTGCCTCTGATTCCCCGCCTCTGATTCCCCATCTCTGATTCACCGCCTCTGATTCCCCATCTCTGATTCCCCACCTCTGATTCCCCGTGTCTGATTCCCCGTGTCTGATTCCCTGCCTCTGATTCCATGCCTCTGATTCCCCATATCTGATTCCCTGCCACTGATTCCCCGCCTCTGATTCCCCATCTCTGATTCACCACCTCTGATTCCCGGCCTCTGATTGCCCACCTCTGATTCCCCGCCTCTGATTCGCCAACTATGATTCCCCCCCTCTGATTCCCCGCGTCTGATTCCCCGCCTCTGATTCCCCAACTCTAATACCCCGCCTCTGATTCCCCAGCTCTGATTCCCCTCCTCTGATTCCCCGCATCTGATTCCCTGCCTCTGATTCCACGCCTCTGATTCCAGGCCTCTGATTCCCAACCTCTGATTCCCCACCTCTGATTCCCAATATCTGATTCCCCGCCTCTGTTTCACCGCCTCTGATTCCCCGCCTCTGTTTCCCCATATCTGATTCCCCGCCTCTGATTCCCCAACTCTGATTCCCCGCCTGTGATTCCCCAGCTCTGATTCCCCGCCTCTGATTCCCCATATCTGATTCCCATCCTCTGATTGCCCACCTCTGATTCCCCGCCTCTGATTCGCCAGCTCTGATTCCCCGCCTCTGATTCCCCGCATCTGATTCCCTGCCTCTGATTCCCCGCCTCTGATTCCCCATCTCTGATTCCCCGCCTGTGATTCCCCAGCTCTGATTCCCCGCCTCTGATTCCCCAGCTCTGATTCCCAGCCTCTGATTCCCCGTGTTTGATCCCCTGCCTCTGATTACCTTCCTCTGATTCCCGGCCACTGATACCCCGCTTCTGATTCTGATTCCCTGCATCTGATTCCCCATCTCTGATTCACCACATCTAATTCCCTGCCTCTGATTCCACGCCCCTGATTCCCCACCTCTGATTCCCCATATCTGAATCCCCGCCTCTGTTTCCACGCCTCTGATTCCCTGCCTCTGATTCCCAACCTCTGATTCCCCACCCCTGATTCCCCATATCTGATTCCCCGCCTCTGTTTCCCTGCCTCTGATTCCCCGCCCCTGTTTCCCCATATCTGATTCCCCGCCTCTGATTCCCCAACTCTGATTCCCCGCCTCTGATTCCCCAGCTCTGATTCCCCGCCTCTGATTCCCCGTGTTTGATTCCCTGCCTCTGATTCCCCGCCTCTGATTCCCCATCTCTGATTCACCGCCTTTGATTCGCCACCTCTGATTCCCCATATCTGATTCCCCACCTCTGTTACCCCGCCTCTGATTCCCCGCCTCTGATTCCCCATATATCATTCCCCGCCTCTGAATCCCCATCTCTGATTCCCGGACTCTGATTCCCCACCTCTGATTCCCGGCCTCTTATTCCCGGCATCTGAATCCCGGCCTCTGATTCCCGGCCTCTGATTCCCCGCTTCTGATTCTGATTCCCTGCCTCTGATTCCCCATCTCTGATTCCGCACATCTGATTCCCTGCCTCTGATTCCCCACCTCTGATTCCCCATATCTGATTCCTCGCCTCTGTTTCCCCGCCTCTGATTCCCCGCCTCTGTTTCCCCATATCTAATTCCCCACCTCAGATGCCCCAACTCTGATACCCCGCCTCTGATTCCCCAGCTCCCATTCCCCGCCTCTGATTCCCCGCATCCGATTCCCCATATCTGATTCCCCGCCTCTGTTTCCCCGCCTTTGATTCCCCGCCTCTGTTTCCCCATATCTGATTCCCCGCCTCTGATTCCCAACTATGATTGCCCGCCTCTGATTCCCCAGCTCTGATTCCCCGCCTCTGATTCCCCGCGTTCTATTACGTGCCTCTGATTCCCCGCCTGTGATTCCCCATTTCTGATTCACCACCTCTGATTCCCCACCTCTGATTCCCCATATCTAATTCCCCGCCTCTGTTTGCCCGCCTCTGATTCCCCGCCTCTGTTTCCCCATATCTGATTCCACGTGTCTGATTCCCTGCCTCTGATTCCCCGCCTCTGATTCCCCGCCTCTGATTCCCTGCCACTGATTCCCTGCCCCTGATACCCCACCTCTGATTCCCCATATCTGATTCCCCGCGTCTGTTTCCCCGCCTCTGATTCCCCGCCTCTGTTTCCCCATATCTAAGTCCCCGACTCTGATTCCCCAACTCTGATTCCCCACCTCTGATTCCCCAGCTCTGATTCCCCGCCTCTGATTCCCCGCATCTGATTCCCTGCATCTGATTCCCAGCCTCTGATTCCCCGCCTCTGATTCCCCGCCTCTGTTTCCCCATATCTAAGTCCCCGACTCTGATTCCCCAACTCTGATTCCCCACCTCTGATTCCCCAGCTCTGATTCCCCGCCTCTGATTCCCCGCATCTGATTCCCTGCATCTGATTCCCAGCCTCTGATTCCCAACCTCTGATTCCACACCTCTGATTCCCCATATCTGATTCCCCGCCTCTGTTTCCCCGCCTCTGATTCCCCGCCCCTGTTTCCCCATATCTGATTCCCCACGTCTGATTCTCCTACTCTGCTTCCCCGCCTCTGATTCCCCGTTTTTGATTCCCTGCCTCTGATTCCCCGCCTCTGATTCCCCATCTCTGATTCACCGCCTTTGATTCGCCACCTCTCTTTCCCCATATCTGATTCCCCACCTCTGTTTCCCCGCCTCTGATTACCCGCCTCTGATTCCCCATATCTGAATCCCCGGCTCTGATTGCCCACCTCTGATTCCCCGCCTCTGATTCGCCAGCTCTGATTCTCCGCCTCTGATTCCCCGCATCTGATTCCCTGCCTCTGATTCCCCGCCTCTGATTCCCCATCTCTGATTCACCGCCTTTGATTCGCCACCTCTGATTCCCCATATCTGATTCCCCACCTCTGTTTCCCGGCCTCTGATTCCCCGCCTCTGATTCTCCATATCTCATTCCCCGCCTCTGAATCCCCATCTCTGATTCCCGGACTCTGATTCCCCACCTCTGATTCCCGGCCTCTTATTCCCAGCATCTGATTCCCGGCCTCTGATTCCCGGCCTCTGATTCCCCGCTTCTGATTCTGATTCCCTGCCTCTGATTCCCCATCTCTGATTCCGCACATCTGATTCCCTGCCTCTGATTCCCCACCTCTGATTCCCCATATCTGATTCCCCGCCTCTCTTTCCCCGCCTCTGATTCCCCGCCTCTGTTTCCCTATATCTAATTCCCCACCTCTGATGCCCCAACTCTGATTCCCCGCCTCTGATTCCCCAGCTCTGATTCCCCGCCTCTGATTCCCCGCATCCAATTCCCCATATCTGATTCCCCGCCTCTGTTTCCCCGCCTCTGATTCCCCGCCTCTGTTTCCCCATATCTGATTCCCCGCCTCTGATTCCCAACTATGATTCCCCGCCTCTGATTCCCCAGCTCTGATTCCCTGCCTCTGATTCCCTGCGTTCTATTCCCTGCCTCTGATTCCCCGCCTGTGATTCCCCATCACTGATTCACCACCTCTGATTCCCCACATCTGATTCCCCATATCTAATTCCCCGCCTCTGTTTTCCCGCCTCTGATTCCCCGCCTCTGTTTCCCCATACCTGATTCCCCGTCTCTGAATCCCCAACTCTGATTCCCTGCCTCTGATTCCCCAGCTCTGATTCCCCGCCTTTGATTCCCCCCGTCTGATTCCCAGCCTCTGAATCCCCGTGTCTGATTTCCTGCCTCTGATTTCCCGCCTCTGATTCCCCATCTCTGATTCACCGCCTCTGATTCCCCACCTCTGATTCCCCTTCTCTGATTCTGCACATCCGATTCCCTGCCTCTGAATCCCCAACTCTGATTCCCCGCCTCTGATTCCCCATCTCTGATTCCCCACCTCTGATTCCCCGTGTCTGATTCCCTGCCTCTGATTCCCCGCCTCTGAATACCAGCCTCTGATTCCCCATATCTGATTCCCCGCCTCTGATTCCCTGTCTCTGATTCCCCAGCTCTGATTCCCCGCCTTTGATTCCCCCCGTCTGATTCCCAGCCTCTGAATCCCCGTGTCTGATTTCCTGCCTCTGATTCCCCGCCTCTGATTCCCCATCTCTGATTCACCGCCTCTGATTCCCCACCTCTGATTCCCCATCTCTGATTCCGCACATCCAATTCCCTGCCTCTGATTCCCCAACTCAGATTCCCCACCTCTGATTCCCCATATCTGATTCCCTGCCACTGATTCCCCGCCTCTGATTCCCCATCTCTGATTCACCACCTCTGATTCCCGGCCTCTGATTGCCCACCTCTGATTCCCCGCCTCTGATTCCCCACCTCTGATTCCCAATATCTGATTCCCCGCCTCTGTTTCACCGCCTCTGATTCCCCGCCTCTGTTTCCCCATATCTGATTCCCTGCCTCTGATTCCCCAACTCTGATTCCCCGCCTGTGATTCCCCAGCTCTGATTCCCCGCCTCTGATTCCCCATATCTGATTCCCATCCTCTGATTGCCCACCTCTGATTCCCCGCCTCTGATTCGCCAGCTCTGATTCCCCGCCTCTGATTCCCCGCATCTGATTCCCTGCCTCTGATTCCCCGCCTCTGATTCCCCATCTCTGATTCCCCGCCTGTGATTCCCCAGCTCTGATTCCCAGCCTCTGATTCCCCGTGTTTGATCCCCTGCCTCTGATTACCTTCCTCTGATTCCCGGCCACTGATACCCCGCTTCTGATTCTGATTCCCTGCCTCTGATTCCCCATCTCTGATTCACCACATCTAATTCCCTGCCTCTGATTCCACGCCCCTGATTCCCCACCTCTGATTCCCCATATCTGAATCCCCGCCTCTGTTTCCACGCCTCTGATTCCCTGCCTCTGATTCCCAACCTCTGATTCCCCACCCCTGATTCCCCATATCTGATTCCCCGCCCCTGTTTCCCCATATCTTATTCCCCGCCTCTGATTCCCCAACTCTGATTCCCCGCCTCTGATTCCCCAGCTCTGATTCCCCGCCTCTGATTCCCCGTGTTTGATTCCCTGCCTCTGATTCCCCGCCTCTGATTCCCCATCTCTGATTCACCGCCTTTGATTCGCCACCTCTGATTCCCCATATCTGATTCCCCACCTCTGTTACCCCGCCTCTGATTCCCCGCCTCTGATTCCCCATATATCATTCCCCGCCTCTGAATCCCCATCTCTGATTCCCGGACTCTGATTCCCCACCTCTGATTCCCGGCCTCTTATTCCCGGCATCTGAATCCCGGCCTCTGATTCCCGGCCTCTGATTCCCCGCTTCTGATTCTGATTCCCTGCCTCTGATTCCCCATCTCTGATTCCGTACATCTGATTCCCTGCCTCTGATTCCCCACCTCTGATTCCCCATATCTGATTCCTCGCCTCTGTTTCCCCGCCTCTGATTCCCCGCCTCTGTTTCCCCATATCTAATTCACCACCTCAGATGCCCCAACTCTGATACCCCGCCTCTGATTCCCCAGCTCCCATTCCCCGCCTCTGATTCCCCGCATCCGATTCCCCATATCTGATTCCCCGCCTCTGTTTCCCCGCCTTCGATTCCCCGCCTCTGTTTCCCCATATCTGATTCCCCGCCTCTGATTCCCAACTATGATTCCCCGCCTCTGATTCCCCAGCTCTGATTCCCCGCATCTGATTCCCCGCGTTCTATTCCCTGCCTCTGATTCCCCGCCTGTGATTCCCCATCTCTGATTCACCACCTCTGATTCCCCACCTCTGATTCCCCATATCTAATTCCCCGCCTCTGTTTGCCCGCCTCTGATTCCCCGCCTCTGTTTCCCCATATCTGATTCCCCGTGTCTGATTCCCTGCCTCTGATTCCCCGCCTCTGTTTCCCCGCCTCTGATTCCCTGCCACTGATTCCCTGCTCCTGATAACCCACCTCTGATTCCCCATATCTGATTCCCTGCCTCTGTTTCCCCGCCTCTGATTCCCCGCCTCTGATTCCCCATATCTGATTCCCTGCCTCTGATTCCCCAACTCTGAATCCCCGCCTCTGATTCCCCAGCTCTGAATCCCCGCCTCTGATTCCCCGCGTCTGTTTCCCCGCCTCTGATTCCCCGCCTCTGTTTCCCCATATCTAAGTCCCCGACTCTGATTCCCCAACTCTGATTCCCCACCTCTGATTCCCCAGCTCTGATTCCCCGCCTCTGATTCCCCGCATCTGATTCCCTGCATCTGATTCCCAGCCTCTGATTCCCTGCCTCTGATTCCCAACCTCTGATTCCCCACCTCTGATTCCCCATATCTGATTCCCCGCCTCTGTTTCCCCGCCTCTGATTCCCCGCCTCTGTTTCCCCATATCTGATTCCCGGCCTCTGATTCTCCGCCTCTGATTCCCCGCCTCTGATTCCCTGCCTCTGATTCCCCATCTCCGATTCCGCACATCGGATTCCCTGCCTCTGATTCCCCGCCTCTGATTCCCCGCCTCTGATTCCCTGCTTCTGATTCCCAACCTCTGATTCCCCACCTCTGATTCCCCATATCTGATTCCCCGCCTCTGTTTCCCCGCCTCTGATTCCCCGCCTCTGATTCCCCAACTCTGAATCCCCGCCTCTGATTCCCCAGCTCTGATTCCCCGCCTCTGATTCCCCGCATCTGATTCCCTGCCTCTGATTCCCCGCCTCTGATCCCAGGCCTCTGATTCCCAGCATCTGATTCCGGCCTCTGATTCCCGGCCTCTGATTCCCTGCTTCTGATTCTGATTCCCTGCCTCTGATTCCCCATCTCTGATTCCGCACATCTGATTCCTTGCCTCTGATTCCCCACCTCTGATTCCCCATATCTGATTCCCCGCCTGGGTTTCCCCGCCTCTGATTCCCCGCCTCTGTTTCCCAATATCTAAGTCCCCGCCTCTGATTCCCCAAATCTGATTCCCCACCTCTGATTCCCCAGCTCTGATTCCCCGCCTCTGATTCCCCGCATCTGATTCCCTGCATCTGATTCCAAGCCTCTGATTCCCTGCCTCTGATTCCCAACCTCTGATTCCCCACCTCTGATTCCCCATATCTGATTCCCCGCCTCTGTTTCCCCGCCTCGGATTCCCCGCCTCTGTTTCCCCATATCTGATTCCCGGCCTCTGATTCCCCGCCTCTGATTCCCCGCCTCTGATTCCCTGCCTCTGATTCCCCATCTCCGATTCCGCACATCTGATTCCCTTCCTCTGATTCCCCGCCTCTGATTTTCCGCCTCTGATTCCCTGCCTCTGATTCCCAACCTCGGATTCCCCACCTCTGATTCCCCATATCTGATTCCCCGCCTCTGTTTCCCCGCCTCTGATTCCCCGCCTCTGATTCCCAACTCTGATTCCCCGCCTCTGATTCCCCAGCTCTGATTCCCCGTGTTTGATTCCCTGCCTCTGATTCCCTGCCCTGATTCCCCATCTCTGTTTCACCGCCTTTGATTCGCCACCTCTGATTCCCAATATCTGATTCCCCGCCTCAGTTTCCCGGACTCTGATTCCCTGCCTCTGATTCCCAACCTCTGATTCCACACCTCTGATTCCCCATATCTGATTCCCCGCCTCTATTTCCCCATATCTGATTCCCCGCCTCTGATTCCCCAACTCTGATTCCCCGCCTCTGATTCCCCAGCTCTGATTCCCCGACTCTGATTCCCGGCATCCGATTCCCTGCCTCTGATTCCCCGCCTCTGATTCCACATCTCTGATTCCCCGCCTCTGATTCCCGGCATCCGATTCCCTGCCTCTGATTCCCCGCCTCTGATTCCCCGCCTCTGATTCCCTGCCACTGATTCCCTGCCCCTGATTCCCCACCTCTGATTCCCCACATCTGATTCCCCGCCTCTGTTTCCCCGCCTCTGATTCCCCGCCTCTGATTCCCCATATCTGATTCCCTGCCTCTGATTCCCCAACTCTGATTCCCCGCCTCTGATTCCCCAGCTCTGAATCCCCGCCTCTGATTCCCCGCGTCTGATTCCCTGCCTCTGATTCCCCGCCTTGATTCCCCATCTCTGATTCACAACCTCTGATTCCCAACCTCTGATTCCCTATATTTGATTCCCCACCTCTGATGCCCCAACTCTGATTCCCCGCCTCTGATTCCCCAGCTCTGATTCCCCGCCTCTGATTCCCCGCATCCGATTCCCCATATCTGATTCCCCGCCTCTGTTTCCCCGCCTCTGATTCCCCGCCTCTGTTTCCCCATATCTGATTCCCCGCCTCTGATTCCCAACTATGATTCCCCGCCTCTGATTCCCCAGCTCTGATTCCCTGCCTCTGATTCCCTGCGTTCTATTCCCTGCCTCTGATTCCCCGCCTGTGATTCCCCATCACTGATTCACCACCTCTGATTCCCCACATCTGATTCCCCATATCTAATTCCCCGCCTCTGTTTGCCCGCCTCTGATTCCCCACCTCTGTTTCCCCATATCTGATTCCCCGTCTCTGAATCCCCAACTCTGATTCCCTGCCTCTGATTCCCCAGCTCTGATTCCCCGCCTTTGATTCCCCCCGTCTGATTCCCAGCCTCTGAATCCCCGTGTCTGATTTCCTGCCTCTGATTCCCCGCCTCTGATTCCCCATCTCTGATTCACCGCCTCTGATTCCCCACCTCTGATTCCCCATCTCTGATTCCGCACATCCGATTCCCTGCCTCTGAATCCCCAACTCTGATTCCCCGCCTCTGATTCCCCATCTCTGATTCCCCACCTCTGATTCCCCGTGTCTGATTCCCTGCCTCTGATTCCCCGCCTCTGAATACCAGCCTCTGATTCCCCATATCTGATTCCCCGCCTCTGATTCCCTGCCTCTGATTCCCCAGCTCTGATTCCCCGCCTTTGATTCCCCCCGTCTGATTCCCAGCCTCTGAATCCCAGTGTCTGATTTCCTGCCTCTGATTCCCCGCCTCTGATTCCCCATCTCTGATTCACCGCCTCTGATTCCCCATCTCTGATTCCCCACCTCTGATTCCCCGTGTCTGATTCCCCGTGTCTGATTCCCTGCCTCTGATTCCATGCCTCTGATTCCCCATATCTGATTCCCTGCCACTGATTCCCCGCCTCTGATTCCCCATCTCTGATTCACCACCTCTGATTCCCGGCCTCTGATTGCCCACCTCTGATTCCCCGCCTATGATTCGCCAGCTATGATTCCCCCCCTCTGATTCCCCGCGTCTGATTCCCCGCCTCTGATTCCCCAACTCTAATACCCCGCCTCTGATTCCCCAGCTCTGATTCCCCTCCTCTGATTCCCCGCATCTGATTCCCTGCCTCTGATTCCACGCCTCTGATTCCAGGCCTCTGATTCCCAACCTCTGATTCCCCACCTCTGATTCCCCGCCTCTGATTCGCCAGCTCTGATTCCCCGCCTCTGATTCCCCGCATCTGATTCCCTGCCTCTGATTCCCCGCCTCTGATTCCCCATCTCTGATTCCCCGCCTGTGATTCCCCAGCTCTGATTCCCCGCCTCTGATTCCCCAGCTCTGATTCCCAGCCTCTGATTCCCCGTGTTTGATCCCCTGCCTCTGATTACCTTCCTCTGATTCCCGGCCACTGATACCCCGCTTCTGATTCTGATTCCCTGCATCTGATTCCCCATCTCTGATTCACCACATCTAATTCCCTGCCTCTGATTCCACGCCCCTGATTCCCCACCTCTGATTCCCCATATCTGAATTCCCGCCTCTGTTTCCACACCTCTGATTCCCTGCCTCTGATTCCCAACCTCTGATTCCCCACCCCTGATTCCCCATATCTGATTCCCCGCCTCTGTTTCCCTGCCTCTGATTCCCCGCCCCTGTTTCCCCATATCTGATTCCCCGCCTCTGATTCCCCAACTCTGATTCCCCGCCTCTGATTCCCCAGCTCTGATTCCCCGCCTCTGATTCCCCGTGTTTGATTCCCTGCCTCTGATTCCCCGCCTCTGATTCCCCATCTCTGATTCACTGCCTTTGATTCGCCACCTCTGATTCCCCATATCTGATTCCCCACTTCTGTTACCCCGCCTCTTATTCCCCGCCTCTGATTCCCCATATATCATTCCCCGCCTCTGAATCCCCATCTCTGATTCCCGGACTCTGATTCCCCACCTCTGATTCCCGGCCTCTTATTCCCGGCATCTGAATCCCGGCCTCTGATTCCCGGCCTCTGATTCCCCGCTTCTGATTCTGATTCCCTGCCTCTGATTCCCCATCTCTGATTCCGCACATCTGATTCCCTGCCTCTGATTCCCCACCTCTGATTCCCCATATCTGATTCCTCGCCTCTGTTTCCCCGCCTCTGATTCCCCGCCTCTGTTTCCCCATATCTAATTCCCCACCTCAGATGCCCCAACTCTGATACCCCGCCTTTGATTCCCCAGCTCCCATTCCCCGCCTCTGATTCCCCGCATCCGATTCCCCATATCTGATTCCCCGCCTCTGTTTCCCCGCCTTTGATTCCCCGCCTCTGTTTCCCCATATCTGATTCCCCGCCTCTGATTCCCAACTATGATTCCCCGCCTCTGATTCCCCAGCTCTGATTCCCCGCCTCTGATTCCCCGCGTTCTATTCCGTGCCTCTGATTCCCCGCCTGTGATTCCCCATCTCTGATTCACCACCTCTGATTCCCCACCTCTGATTCCCCATATCTAATTCCCCGCCTCTGTTTGCCCGCCTCTGATTCCCCGCCTCTGTTTCCCCATATCTGATTCCAAGTGTCTGATTCCCTGCCTCTGATTCCCCGCCTCTGTTTCCCCGCCTCTGATTCCCTGCCACTGATTCCCTGCCCCTGATACCCCACCTCTGTTTCCCCATATCTAAGTCCCCGACTCTGATTCCCCAACTCTGATTCCCCACCTCTGATTCCCCAGCTCTGATTCCCCGCCTCTGATTCCCCGCATCTGATTCCCTGCATCTGATTCCCAGCCTCTGATTCCCAACCTCTGATTCCACACCTCTGATTCCCCATATCTGATTCCCCGCCTCTGTTTCCCCGCCTCTGATTCCCCGCCCCTGTTTCCCCATATCTGATTCCCCACCTCTGATTCTCCTACTCTGCTTCCCCGCCTCTGATTCCCCGTTTTTGATTCCCTGCCTCTGATTCCCCGCCTCTGATTCCCCATCTCTGATTCACCGCCTTTGATTCGCCACCTCTCTTTCCCCATATCTGATTCCCCACCTCTGTTTCCCCGCCTCTGATTACCCGCCTCTGATTCCCCATATCTGATTCCCCGGCTCTGATTGCCCACCTCTGATTCCCCGCCTCTGATTCGCCAGCTCTGATTCCCCGCCTCTGATTCCCCGCATCTGATTCCCTGCCTCTGATTCCCCGCCTCTGATTCCCCATCTCTGATTCACCGCCTTTGATTCGCCACCTCTGATTCCCCATATCTGATTCCCCACCTCTGTTTCCCGGCCTCTGATTCCCCGCCTCTGATTCTCCATATCTCATTCCCCGCCTCTGAATCCCCATCTCTGATTCCCGGACTCTGATTCCCCACCTCTGATTCCCGGCCTCTTATTCCCGGCATCTGAATCCCGGCCTCTGATTCCCGGCCTCTGATTCCCCGCTTCTGATTCTTATTCCCTGCCTCTGATTCCCCATCTCTGATTCCGTACATCTGATTCCCTGCCTCTGATTCCCCACCTCTGATTCCCCATATCTGATTCCTCGCCTCTGTTTCCCCGCCTCTGATTCCCCGCCTCTGTTTCCCCATATCTAATTCACCACCTCAGATGCCCCAACTCTGATACCCCGCCTCTGATTCCCCAGCTCCCATTCCCCGCCTCTGATTCCCCGCATCCGATTCCCCATATCTGATTCCCCGCCTCTGTTTCCCCGCCTTCGATTCCCCGCCTCTGTTTCCCCATATCTGATTCCCCGCCTCTGATTCCCAACTATGATTCCCCGCCTCTGATTCCCGAGCTCTGATTCCCCGCATCTGATTCCCCGCGTTCTATTCCCTGCCTCTGATTCCCCGCCTGTGATTCCCCATCTCTGATTCACCACCTCTGATTCCCCACCTCTGATTCCCCATATCTAATTCCCCGCCTCTGTTTGCCCGCCTCTGATTCCCCGCCTCTGTTTCCCCATATCTGATTCCCCGTGTCTGATTCCCTGCCTCTGATTCCCCGCCTCTGTTTCCCCGCCTCTGATTCCCTGCCACTGATTCCCTGCTCCTGATAACCCACCTCTGATTCCCCATATCTGATTCCCTGCCTCTGTTTCCCCGCCTCTGATTCCCCGCCTCTGATTCCCCATATCTGATTCCCTGCCTCTGATTCCCCAACTCTGATTCCCCGCCTCTGATTCCCCAGCTCTGAATCCCCGCCTCTGATTCCCCGCGTCTGTTTCCCCGCCTCTGATTCCCCGCCTCTGTTTCCCCATATCTAAGTCCCCGACTCTGATTCCCCAACTCTGATTCCCCACCTCTGATTCCCCAGCTCTGATTCCCCGCCTCTGTTTCCCCATATCTGATTCCCGGCCTCTGATTCTCCGCCTCTGATTCCCCGCCTCTGATTCCCTGCCTCTGATTCCCCATCTCCGATTCCGCACATCGGATTCCCTGCCTCTGATTCCCCGCCTCTGATTCCCCGCCTCTGATTCCCTGCTTCTGATTCCCAACCTCTGATTCCCCACCTCTGATTCCCCATATCTGATTCCCCGCCTCTGTTTCCCCGCCTCTGATTCCCCGCCTCTGATTCCCCAACTCTGAATCCCCGCCTCTGATTCCCCAGCTCTGATTCCCCGCCTCTGATTCCCCGCATCTGATTCCCTGCCTCTGATTCCCCGCCTCTGATCCCAGGCCTCTGATTCCCAGCATCTGATTCCGGCCTCTGATTCCCGGCCTCTGATTCCCTGCTTCTGATTCTGATTCCCTGCCTCTGATTCCCCATCTCTGATTCCGCACATCTGATTCCTTCCCTCTGATTCCCCACCTCTGATTCCCCATATCTGATTCCCCGCCTGGGTTTCCCCGCCTCTGATTCCCCGCCTCTGTTTCCCAATATCTAAGTCCCCGCCTCTGATTCCCCAAATCTGATTCCCCACCTCTGATTCCCCAGCTCTGATTCCCCGCCTCTGATTCCCCGCATCTGATTCCCTGCATCTGATTCCAAGCCTCTGATTCCCTGCCTCTGATTCCCAACCTCTGATTCCCCACCTCTGATTCCCCATATCTGATTCCCCGCCTCTGTTTCCCCGCCTCGGATTCCCCGCCTCTGTTTCCCCATATCTGATTCCCGGCCTCTGATTCCCCGCATCTGATTCCCCGCCTCTGATTCCCTGCCTCTGATTCCCCATCTCCGATTCCGCACATCTGATTCCCTTCCTCTGATTCCACGCCTCTGATTTTCCGCCTCTGATTCCCTGCCTCTGATTCCCAACCTCGGATTCCCCACCTCTGATTCCCCATATCTGATTCCCCGCCTCTGTTTCCCCGCCTCTGATTCCCCGCCTCTGATTCCCAACTCTGATTCCCCGCCTCTGATTCCCCAGCTCTGATTCCCCGTGTTTGATTCCCTGCCTCTGATTCCCTGCCCTGATTCCCCATCTCTGTTTCACCGCCTTTGATTCGCCACCTCTGATTCCCAATATCTGATTCCCCGCCTCAGTTTCCCGGACTCTGATTCCCTGCCTCTGATTCCCAACCTCTGATTCCACATCTCTGATTCCCCATATCTGATTCCCCGCCTCTATTTCCCCATATCTGATTCCCCGCCTCTGATTCCCCAACTCTGATTCCCCGCCTCTGATTCCCCAGCTCTGATTCCCCGACTCTGATTCCCGGCATCCGATTCCCTGCCTCTGATTCCCCGCCTCTGATTCCCCATCTCTGATTCCCCGCCTCTGATTCCCCGTGTCTGATTCCCTGCCTTTGATTCCCCGCCTCTGATTCCCCGCCTCTGATTCCCTGCCACTGTTTCCCTGCCCCTGATTCCCCACCTCTGATTCCCCACATCTGATTCCCCGCCTCTGTTTCCCCGCCTCTGATTCCCCGCCTCTGATTCCCCATATCTGATTCCCTGCCTCTGATTCCCCAACGCTGATTCCCCGCCTCTGATTCCCCAGCTCTGAATCCCCGCCTCTGATTCCCCGCGTCTGATTCCCTGCCTCTGATTCCCCGCCTTGATTCCCCATCTCTGATTCACAACCTCTGATTCCCCACCTCTGATTCCCTATATTTGATTCCCCACCTCTGATGCCCCAACTCTGATTCCCCGCCTCTGATTCCCCAGCTCTGATTCCCCGCCTCTGATTCCCCGCATCCGATTCCCCATATCTGATTCCCCGCCTCTGTTTCCCCGCCTCTGATTCCCCGCCTCTGTTTCCCCATATCTGATTCCCCGCCTCTGATTCCCAACTATGATTCCCCGCCTCTGATTCCCCAGCTCTGATTCCCTGCCTCTGATTCCCTGCGTTCTATTCCCTGCCTCTGATTCCCCGCCTGTGATTCCCCATCACTGATTCACCACCTCTGATTCCCCACATCTGATTCCCCATATCTAATTCCCCGCCTCTGTTTGCCCGCCTCTGATTCCCCGCCTCTGTTTCCCCATATCTGATTCCCCGTCTCTGAATCCCCAACTCTGATTCCCTGCCTCTGATTCCCCAGCTCTGATTCCCCGCCTTTGATTCCCCCCGTCTGATTCCCAGCCTCTGAATCCCCGTGTCTGATTTCCTGCCTCTGATTCCCCGCCTCTGATTCCCTATCTCTGATTCACCGCCTCTGATTCCCCACCTCTGATTCCCCATCTCTGATTCCGCACATCCGATTCCCTGCCTCTGAATCCCCAACTCTGATTCCCCGCCTCTGATTCCCCATCTCTGATTCCCCACCTCTGATTCCCCGTGTCTGATTCCCTGCCTCTGATTCCCCGCCTCTGAATACCAGCCTCTGATTCCCCATATCTGATTCCCCGCCTCTGATTCCCTGCCTCTGATTCCCCAGCTCTGATTCCCCGCCTTTGATTCCCCCCGTCTGATTCCCAGCCTCTGAATCCCAGTGTCTGATTTCCTGCCTCTGATTCCCCGCCTCTGATTCCCCATCTCTGATTCACCGCCTCTGATTCCCCATCTCTGATTCCCCACCTCTGATTCCCCGTGTCTGATTCCCCGTGTCTGATTCCCTGCCTCTGATTCCATGCCTCTGATTCCCCATATCTGATTCCCTGCCACTGATTCCCCGCCTCTGATTCCCCATCTCTGATTCACCACCTCTGATTCCCGGCCTCTGATTGCCCACCTCTGATTCCCCGCCTCTGATTCGCCAGCTATGATTCCCCCCCTCTGATTCCCCGCGTCTGATTCCCCGCCTCTGATTCCCCAACTCTAATACCCCGCCTCTGATTCCCCAGCTCTGATTCCCCTCCTCTGATTCCCCGCATCTGATTCCCTGCCTCTGATTCCACGCCTCTGATTCCAGGCCTCTGATTCCCAACCTCTGATTCCCCACCTCTGATTCCCAATATCTGATTCCCCGCCTCTGTTTCACCGCCTCTGATTCCCCGCCTCTGTTTCCCCATATCTGATTCCCCGCCTCTGATTCCCCAACTCTGATTCCCCGCCTGTGATTCCCCAGCTCTGATTCCCCGCCTCTGATTCCCCATATCTGATTCCCATCCTCTGATTGCCCACCTCTGATTCCCCGCCTCTGATTCGCCAGCTCTGATTCCCCGCCTCTGATTCCCCGCATCTGATTCCCTGCCTCTGATTCCCCGCCTCTGATTCCCCATCTCTGATTCCCCGCCTGTGATTCCCCAGCTCTGATTCCCCGCCTCTGATTCCCCAGCTCTGATTCCCAGCCTCTGATTCCCCGTGTTTGATCCCCTGCCTCTGATTACCTTCCTCTGATTCCCGGCCACTGATACCCCGCTTCTGATTCTGATTCCCTGCATCTGATTCCCCATCTCTGATTCACCACATCTAATTCCCTGCCTCTGATTCCACGCCCCTGATTCCCCACCTCTGATTCCCCATATCTGAATCCCCGCCTCTGTTTCCACGCCTCTGATTCCCTGCCTCTGATTCCCAACCTCTGATTCCCCACCCCTGATTCCCCATATCTGATTCCCCGCCTCTGTTTCCCTGCCTCTGATTCCCCGCCCCTGTTTCCCCATATCTGATTCCCCGCCTCTGATTCCCCAACTCTGATTCCCCGCCTCTGATTCCCCAGCTCTGATTCCCCGCCTCTGATTCCCCGTGTTTGATTCCCTGCCTCTGATTCCCCGCCTCTGATTCCCCATCTCTGATTCACCGCCTTTGATTCGCCACCTCTGATTCCCCATATCTGATTCCCCACCTCTGTTACCCCGCCTCTGATTCCCCGCCTCTGATTCCCCATATATCATTCCCCGCCTCTGAATCCCCATCTCTGATTCCCGGACTCTGATTCCCCACCTCTGATTCCCGGCCTCTTATTCCCGGCATCTGAATCCCGGCCTCTGATTCCCGGCCTCTGATTCCCCGCTTCTGATTCTGATTCCCTGCCTCTGATTCCCCATCTCTGATTCCGCACATCTGATTCCCTGCCTCTGATTCCCCACCTCTGATTCCCCATATCTGATTCCTCGCCTCTGTTTCCCCGCCTCTGATTCCCCGCCTCTGTTTCCCCATATCTAATTCCCCACCTCAGATGCCCCAACTCTGATACCCCGCCTCTGATTCCCCAGCTCCCATTCCCCGCCTCTGATTCCCCGCATCCGATTCCCCATATCTGATTCCCCGCCTCTGTTTCCCCGCCTTTGATTCCCCGCCTCTGTTTCCCCATATCTGATTCCCCGCCTCTGATTCCCAACTATGATTGCCCGCCTCTGATTCCCCAGCTCTGATTCCCCGCCTCTGATTCCCCGCGTTCTATTACGTGCCTCTGATTCCCCGCCTGTGATTCCCCATCTCTGATTCACCACCTCTGATTCCCCACCTCTGATTCCCCATATCTAATTCCCCGCCTCTGTTTGCCCGCCTCTGATTCCCCGCCTCTGTTTCCCCATATCTGATTCCACGTGTCTGATTCCCTGCCTCTGATTCCCCGCCTCTGTTTCCCCGCCTCTGATTCCCTGCCACTGATTCCCTGCCCCTGATACCCCACCTCTGATTCCCCATATCTGATTCCCCGCGTCTGTTTCCCCGCCTCTGATTCCCCGCCTCTGTTTCCCCATATCTAAGTCCCCGACTCTGATTCCCCAACTCTGATTCCCCACCTCTGATTCCCCAGCTCTGATTCCCCGCCTCTGATTCCCCGCATCTGATTCCCTGCATCTGATTCCCAGCCTCTGATTCCCCGCCTCTGATTCCCCGCCTCTGTTTCCCCATATCTAAGTCCCCGACTCTGATTCCCCAACTCTGATTCCCCACCTCTGATTCCCCAGCTCTGATTCCCCGCCTCTGATTCCCCGCATCTGATTCCCTGCATCTGATTCCCAGCCTCTGATTCCCAACCTCTGATTCCACACCTCTGATTCCCCATATCTGATTCCCCGCCTCTGTTTCCCCGCCTCTGATTCCCCGCCCCTGTTTCCCCATATCTGATTCCCCACGTCTGATTCTCCTACTCTGCTTCCCCGCCTCTGATTCCCCGTTTTTGATTCCCTGCCTCTGATTCCCCGCCTCTGATTCCCCATCTCTGATTCACCGCCTTTGATTCGCCACCTCTCTTTCCCCATATCTGATTCCCCACCTCTGTTTCCCCGCCTCTGATTACCCGCCTCTGATTCCCCATATCTGATTCCCCGGCTCTGATTGCCCACCTCTGATTCCCCGCCTCTGATTCGCCAGCTCTGATTCTCCGCCTCTGATTCCCCGCATCTGATTCCCTGCCTCTGATTCCCCGCCTCTGATTCCCCATCTCTGATTCACCGCCTTTGATTCGCCACCTCTGATTCCCCATATCTGATTCCCCACCTCTGTTTCCCGGCCTCTGATTCCCCGCCTCTGATTCTCCATATCTCATTCCCCGCCTCTGAATCCCCATCTCTGATTCCCGGACTCTGATTCCCCACCTCTGATTCCCGGCCTCTTATTCCCAGCATCTGATTCCCGGCCTCTGATTCCCGGCCTCTGATTCCCCGCTTCTGATTCTGATTCCCTGCCTCTGATTCCCCATCTCTGATTCCGCACATCTGATTCCCTGCCTCTGATTCCCCACCTCTGATTCCCCATATCTGATTCCCCGCCTCTCTTTCCCCGCCTCTGATTCCCCGCCTCTGTTTCCCTATATCTAATTCCCCACCTCTGATGCCCCAACTCTGATTCCCCGCCTCTGATTCCCCAGCTCTGATTCCCCGCCTCTGATTCCCCGCATCCAATTCCCCATATCTGATTCCCCGCCTCTGTTTCCCCGCCTCTGATTCCCCGCCTCTGTTTCCCCATATCTGATTCCCCGCCTCTGATTCCCAACTATGATTCCCCGCCTCTGATTCCCCAGCTCTGATTCCCTGCCTCTGATTCCCTGCGTTCTATTCCCTGCCTCTGATTCCCCGCCTGTGATTCCCCATCACTGATTCACCACCTCTGATTCCCCACATCTGATTCCCCATATCTAATTCCCCGCCTCTGTTTTCCCGCCTCTGATTCCCCGCCTCTGTTTCCCCATATCTGATTCCCCGTCTCTGAATCCCCAACTCTGATTCCCTGCCTCTGATTCCCCAGCTCTGATTCCCCGCCTTTGATTCCCCCCGTCTGATTCCCAGCCTCTGAATCCCCGTGTCTGATTTCCTGCCTCTGATTTCCCGCCTCTGATTCCCCATCTCTGATTCACCGCCTCTGATTCCCCACCTCTGATTCCCCTTCTCTGATTCTGCACATCCGATTCCCTGCCTCTGAATCCCCAACTCTGATTCCCCGCCTCTGATTCCCCATCTCTGATTCCCCACCTCTGATTCCCCGTGTCTGATTCCCTGCCTCTGATTCCCCGCCTCTGAATACCAGCCTCTGATTCCCCATATCTGATTCCCCGCCTCTGATTCCCTGTCTCTGATTCCCCAGCTCTGATTCCCCGCCTTTGATTCCCCCCGTCTGATTCCCAGCCTCTGAATCCCCGTGTCTGATTTCCTGCCTCTGATTCCCCGCCTCTGATTCCCCATCTCTGATTCACCGCCTCTGATTCCCCACCTCTGATTCCCCATCTCTGATTCCGCACATCCAATTCCCTGCCTCTGATTCCCCAACTCAGATTCCCCACCTCTGATTCCCCATACCTGATTCCCTGCCACCGATTCCCCGCCTCTGATTCCCCATCTCTGATTCACCACCTCTGATTCCCGGCCTCTGATTGCCCACCTCTGATTCCCCGCCTCTGATTCGCCAGCTATGATTCCCCCCCTCTGATTCCCCGCGTCTGATTCCCCGCCTCTGATTCCCCAACTCTAATACCACGCCTCTGATTCCCCAGCTCTGATTCCCCTCCTCTGATTCCCCGCATCTGATTCCCTGCCTCTGATTCCACGCCTCTGATTCCAGGCCTCTGATTCCCAACCTCTGATTCCCCACCTCTGATTCCCAATATCTGATTCCCCGCCTCTGTTTCACCTCCTCTGATTCCCCGCCTCTGTTTCCCCATATCTGATTCCCCGCCTCTGATTCCCCAACTCTGAATCCCCGCCTGTGATTCCCCAGCTCTGATTCCCCGCCTCTGATTCCCCATATCTGATTCCCATCCTCTGATTGCCCACCTCTGATTCCCCGCCTCTGATTCGCCAGCTCTGATTCCCCGCCTCTGATTCCCCGCATCTGATTCCCTGCCTCTGATTCCCCGCCTCTGATTCCCCATCTCTGATTCCCCGCCTGTGATTCCCCGCCTGTGATTCCCCAGCTCTGATTCCCAGCCTCTGATTCCCCGTGTTTGATCCCCTGCCTCTGATTACCTTCCTCTGATTCCCGGCCACTGATACCCCGCTTCTGATTCTGATTCCCTGCCTCTGATTCCCCAGCTCTGATTCACCAGATCTAATTCCCTGCCTCTGATTCCACGCCCCTGATTCCCCACCTCTGATTCCCCATATCTGAATCCCCGCCTCTGTTTCCACGCCTCTGATTCCCTGCCTCTGATTCCCAACCTCTGATTCCCCACCCCTGATTCCCCATATCTGATTCCCCGCCTCTGTTTCCCTGCCTCTGATTCCCCGCCCCTGTTTCCCCATATCTGATTCCCCGCCTCTGATTCCCCAACTCTGATTCCCCGCCTCTGATTCCCCAGCTCTGATTCCCCGCCTCTGATTCTCCGTGTTTGATTCCCTGCCTCTGATTCCCCGCCTCTGATTCCCCATCTCTGATTCACCGCCTTTGATTCGCCACCTCTGATTCCCCATATCTGATTCCCCACCTCTGTTACCCCGCCTCTGATTCCCCGCCTCTGATTCCCCATATATCATTCCCCGCCTCTGAATCCCCATCTCTGATTCCCGGACTCTGATTCCCCACCTCTGATTCCCGGCCTCTTATTCCCGGCATCTGAATCCCGGCCTCTGATTCCCGGCCTCTGATTCCCCGCTTCTGATTCTGATTCCCTGCCTCTGATTCCCCATCTCAGATTCCGTACATCTGATTCCCTGCCTCTGATTCCCCACCTCTGATTCCCCATATCTGATTCCTCGCCTCTGTTTCCCCGCCTCTGATTCCCCGCCTCTGTTTCCCCATATCTAATTCCCCACCTCAGATGCCCCAACTCTGATACCCCGCCTCTGATTCCCCAGCTCCCATTCCCCGCCTCAGATTCCCCGCATCCGATTCCCCATATCTGATTCCCCGCCTCTGTTTCCCCGCCTTTGATTCCCCGCCTCTGTTTCCCCATATCTGATTCCCCGCCTCTGATTCCCAACTATGATTCCCCGCCTCTGATTCCCCAGCTCTGATTCTTCGCCTCTGATTCCCCGCGTTCTATTCCCTGCCTCTGATTCCCCGCCTGTGATTCCCCATCTCTGATTCACCACCTCTGATTCCCCACCTCTGATTCCCCATATCTAATTCCCCGCCTCTGTTTGCCCGCCTCTGATTCCCCGCCTCTGTTTCCCCATATCTGATTCCCCGTGTCTGATTCCCTGCCTCTGATTCCCCGCCTCTGTTTCCCCGCCTCTGATTCCCTGCCACTGATTCCCTGCTCCTGATAACCCACCTCTGATTCCCCATATCTGATTCCCTGCCTCTGTTTCCCCGCCTCTGATTCCCCGCCTCTGATTCCCCATATCTGATTCCCTGCCTCTGATTCCCCAACTCTGATTCCCCGCCTCTGATTCCCCAGCTCTGAATCCCCGCCTCTGATTCCCCGCGTCTGTTTCCCCGCCTCTGATTCCCCGCCTCTGTTTCCCCATATCTAAGTCCCCGACTCTGATTCCCCAACTCTGAATCCCCACCTCTGATTCCCCATATCTGATTCCCCGCCTCTGTTTCCCCGCCTCTGATTCCCCGCCTCTGTTTCCCCATATCTGATTCCCGGCCTCTGATTCTCCGCCTCTGATTCCCCGCCTCTGATTCCCTGCCTCTGATTCCCCATCTCCGATTCCGCACATCGGATTCCCTGCCTCTGATTCCCCGCCTCTGATTCCCCGCCTCTGATTCCCTGCTTCTGATTCCCAACCTCTGATTCCCCACCTCTGATTCCCCATATCTGATTCCCCGCCTCTGTTTCCCCGCCTCTGATTCCCCGCCTCTGATTCCCCAACTCTGAATCCCCGCCTCTGATTCCCCAGCTCTGATTCCCCGCCTCTGATTCCCCGCATCTGATTCCCTGCCTCTGATTCCCCGCCTCTGATCCCAGGCCTCTGATTCCCAGCATCTGATTCCGGCCTCTGATTCCCGGCCTCTGATTCCCTGCTTCTGATTCTGATTCCCTGCCTCTGATTCCCCATCTCTGATTCCGCACATCTGATTCCTTGCCTCTGATTCCCCACCTCTGATTCCCCATATCTGATTCCCCGCCTGGGTTTCCCCGCCTCTGATTCCCCGCCTCTGTTTCCCAATAGCTAAGTCCCCGCCTCTGATTCCCCAAATCTGATTCCCCACCTCTGATTCCCCAGCTCTGATTCCCCGCCTCTGATTCCCCGCATCTGATTCCCTGCATCTGATTCCAAGCCTCTGATTCCCTGCCTCTGATTCCCAACCTCTGATTCCCCACCTCTGATTCCCCATATCTGATTCCCCGCCTCTGTTTCCCCGCCTCGGATTCCCCGCCTCTGTTTTCCCATATCTGATTCCCGGCCTCTGATTCCCCGCCTCTGATTCCCCGCCTCTGATTCCCTGCCTCTGATTCCCCATCTCCGATTCCGCACATCTGATTCCCTTCCTCTGATTCCCCGCCTCTGATTTTCCGCCTCTGATTCCCTGCCCCTGATTCCCAACCTCGGATTCCCCACCTCTGATTCCCCATATCTGATTCCCCGCCTCTGTTTCCCCGCCTCTGATTCCCCGCCTCTGATTCCCAACTCTGATTCCCCGCCTCTGATTCCCCAGCTCTGATTCCCCGTGTTTGATTCCCTGCCTCTGATTCCCTGCCCTGATTCCCCATCTCTGTTTCACTGCCTTTGATTCGCCACCTCTGATTCCCAATATCTGATTCCCCGCCTCAGTTTCCCGGACTCTGATTCCCTGCCTCTGATTCCCAACCTCTGATTCCACACCTCTGATTCCCCATATCTGATTCCCCGCCTCTATTTCCCCATATCTGATTCCCCGCCTCTGATTCCCCAACTCTGATTCCCCGCCTCTGATTCCCCAGCTCTGATTCCCCGACTCTGATTCCCGGCATCCGATTCCCTGCCTCTGATTCCCCGCCTCTGATTCCCCATCTCTGATTCCCCGCCTCTGATTCCCCGTGTCTTATTCCCTGCCTTTGATTCCCCGCCTCTGATTCCCCGCCTCTGATTCCCTGCCACTGATTCCCTGCCCCTGATTCCCCACCTCTGATTCCCCACATCTGATTCCCCGCCTCTGTTTCCCCGCCTCTGATTCCCCGCCTCTGATTCCCCATATCTGATTCCCTGCCTCTGATTCCCCAACTCTGATTCCCCGCCTCTGATTCCCCAGCTCTGAATCCCCGCCTCTGATTCCCCGCGTCTGATTCCCTGCCTCTGATTCCCCGCCTTGATTCCCCATCTCTGATTCACAACCTCTGATTCCCCACCTCTGATTCCCTATATTTGATTCCCCACCTCTGATGCCCCAACTCTGATTCCCCGCCTCAGATTCCCCAGCTCTGATTCCCCGCCTCTGATTCCCCGCATCCGATTCCCCATATCTGATTCCCCGCCTCTGTTTCCCCGCCTCTGATTCCCCGCCTCTGTTTCCCCATATCTGATTCCCCGCCTCTGATTCCCAACTATGATTCCCCGCCTCTGATTCCCCAGCTCTGATTCCCTGCCTCTGATTCCCTGCGTTCTATTCCCTGCCTCTGATTCCCCGCCTGTGATTCCCCATCACTGATTCACCACCTCTGATTCCCCACATCTGATTCCCCATATCTAATTCCCCGCCTCTGTTTGCCCGCCTCTGATTCCCCGCCTCTGTTTCCCCATATCTGATTCCCCGTCTCTGAATCCCCAACTCTGATTCCCTGCCTCTAATTCCCCAGCTCTGATTCCCCGCCTTTGATTCCCCCCGTCTGATTCCCAGCCTCTGAATCCCCGTGTCTGATTTCCTGCCTCTGATTCCCCGCCTCTGATTCCCCATCTCTGATTCACCGCCTCTGATTCCCCACCTCTGATTCCCCATCTCTGATTCCGCACATCCGATTCCCTGCCTCTGAATCCCCAACTCTGATTCCCCGCCTCTGATTCCCCATCTCTGATTCCCCACCTCTGATTCCCCGTGTCTGATTCCCTGCCTCTGATTCCCCGCCTTTGAATACCAGCCTCTGATTCCCCATATCTGATTCCCCGCCTCTGATTCCCTGCCTCTGATTCCCCAGCTCTGATTCCCCGCCTTTGATTCCCCCCGTCTGATTCCCAGCCTCTGAATCCCAGTGTCTGATTTCCTGCCTCTGATTCCCCGCCTCTGATTCCCCATCTCTGATTCACCGCCTCTGATTCCCCATCTCTGATTCCCCACCTCTGATTCCCCGTGTCTGATTCCCCGTGTCTGATTCCCTGCCTCTGATTCCACGCCTCTGATTCCCCATATCTGATTCCCTGCCACTGATTCCCCGCCTCTGATTCCCCATCTCTGATTCACCACCTCTGATTCCCGGCCTCTGATTGCCCACCTCTGATTCCCCGCCTCTGATTCGCCAGCTATGATTCCCCCCCTCTGATTCCCCGCGTCTGATTCCCCGCCTCTGATTCCCCAACTCAAATACCCCGCCTCTGATTCCCCAGCTCTGATTCCCCTCCTCTGATTCCCCGCATCTGATTCCCTGCCTCTGATTCCACGCCTCTGATTCCAGGCCTCTGATTCCCAACCTCTGATTCCCCACCTCTGATTCCCAATATCTGATTCCCCGCCTCTGTTTCACCGCCTCTGATTCCCCGCCTCTGTTTCCCCATATCTGATTCCCCGCCTCTGATTCCCCAACTCTGATTCCCCGCCTTGATTCCCCAGCTCTGATTCCCCGCCTCTGATTCCCCATATCTGATTCCCATCCTCTGATTGCCCACCTCTGATTCCCCGCCTCTGATTCGCCAGCTCTGATTCCCCGCCTCTGATTCCCCGCATCTGATTCCCTGCCTCTGATTCCCCGCCTCTGATTCCCCATCTCTGATTCCCCGCCTGTGATTCCCCAGCTCTGATTCCCCGCCTCTGATTCCCCAGCTCTGATTCCCAGCCTCTGATTCCCCGTGTTTGATCCCCTGCCTCTGATTACCTTCCTCTGATTCCCGGCCACTGATACCCCGCTTCTGATTCTGATTCCCTGCATCTGATTCCCCATCTCTGATTCACCACATCTAATTCCCTGCCTCTGATTCCACGCCCCTGATTCCCCACCTCTGATTCCCCATATCTGAATCCCCGCCTCTGTTTCCACGCCTCTGATTCCCTGCCTCTGATTACCAACCTCTGATTCCCCACCCCTGATTCCCCATATCTGATTCCCCGCCTCTGTTTCCCTGCCTCTGATTCCCCGCCCCTGTTTCCCCATATCTGATTCCCCGCCTCTGATTCCCCAACTCTGATTCCCCGCCTCTGATTCCCCAGCTCTGATTCCCCGCCTCTGATTCCCCGTGTTTGATTCCCTGCCTCTGATTCCCCGCCTCTGATTCCCCATCTCTGATTCACCGCCTCTGATTCGCCACCTCTGATTCCCCATATCTGATTCCCCACCTCTGTTACCCCGCCTCTGATTCCCCGCCTCTGATTCCCCATATATCATTCCCCGCCTCTGAATCCCCATCTCTGATTCCCGGACGCTGATTCCCCACCTCTGATTCCCGGCCTCTTATTCCCGGCATCTGAATCCCGGCCTCTGATTCCCGGCCTCTGATTCCCCGCTTCTGATTCTGATTCCCTGCCTCTGATTCCCCATCTCTGATTCCGCACATCTGATTCCCTGCCTCTGATTCCCCACCTCTGATTCCCCATATCTGATTCCTCGCCTCTGTTTCCCCGCCTCTGATTCCCCGCCTCTGTTAACCCATATCTAATTCCCCACCTCAGATGCCCCAACTCTGATACCCCGCCTCTGATTCCCCAGCCTCCATTCCCCGCCTCTGATTCCCCGCATCCGATTCCCCATATCTGATTCCCCGCCTCTGTTTCCCCGCCTTTGATTCCCCGCCTCTGTTTCCCCATATCTGATTCCCCGCCTCTGATTCCCAACTATGATTCCCCGCCTCTGATTCCCCAGCTCTGATTCCCCGCCTCTGATTCCCCGCGTTCTATTCCCTGCCTCTGATTCCCCGCCTGTGATTCCCCATCTCTGATTCACCACCTCTGATTCCCCACCTCTGATTCCCCATATCTAATTCCCCGCCTCTGTTTGCCCGCCTCTGATTCCCCGCCTCTGTTTCCCCATATCTGATTCCACGTGTCTGATTCCCTGCCTCTGATTCCCCGCCTCTGTTTCCCCGCCTCTGATTCCCTGCCACTGATTCCCTGCCCCTGATACCCCACCTCTGATTCCCCATATCTGATTCCCTGCCTCTGTTTCCCCGCCTCTGATTCCCCGCCGCTGATTCCCCATATCTGATTCCCCGCCTCTGTTTCCCCGCCTCTGATTCCCCGCCTCTGATTCCCCAACTCTGAATCCCCGCCTCTGATTCCCCAGCTCTGATTCCCCGCCTCTGATTCCCCGCATCTGATTCCCTGCCTCTGATTCCCCGCCTCTGATCCCAGGCCTCTGATTCCCAGCATCTGATTCCGGCCTCTGATTCCCGGCCTCTGATTCCCTGCTTCTGATTCTGATTCCCTGCCTCTGATTCCCCATCTCTGATTCCGCACATCTGATTCCTTGCCTCTGATTCCCCACCTCTGATTCCCCATATCTGATTCCCCGCCTGGGTTTCCCCGCCTCTGATTCCCCGCCTCTGTTTCCCAATAGCTAAGTCCCCGCCTCTGATTCCCCAAATCTGATTCCCCACCTCTGATTCCCCAGCTCTGATTCCCCGCCTCTGATTCCCCGCATCTGATTCCCTGCATCTGATTCCAAGCCTCTGATTCCCTGCCTCTGATTCCCAACCTCTGATTCCCCACCTCTGATTCCCCATATCTGATTCCCCGCCTCTGTTTCCCCGCCTCGGATTCCCCGCCTCTGTTTTCCCATATCTGATTCCCGGCCTCTGATTCCCCGCCTCTGATTCCCCGCCTCTGATTCCCTGCCTCTGATTCCCCATCTCCGATTCCGCACATCTGATTCCCTTCCTCTGATTCCCCGCCTCTGATTTTCCGCCTCTGATTCCCTGCCCCTGATTCCCAACCTCGGATTCCCCACCTCTGATTCCCCATATCTGATTCCCCGCCTCTGTTTCCCCGCCTCTGATTCCCCGCCTCTGATTCCCAACTCTGATTCCCCGCCTCTGATTCCCCAGCTCTGATTCCCCGTGTTTGATTCCCTGCCTCTGATTCCCTGCCCTGATTCCCCATCTCTGTTTCACTGCCTTTGATTCGCCACCTCTGATTCCCAATATCTGATTCCCCGCCTCAGTTTCCCGGACTCTGATTCCCTGCCTCTGATTCCCAACCTCTGATTCCACACCTCTGATTCCCCATATCTGATTCCCCGCCTCTATTTCCCCATATCTGATTCCCCGCCTCTGATTCCCCAACTCTGATTCCCCGCCTCTGATTCCCCAGCTCTGATTCCCCGACTCTGATTCCCGGCATCCGATTCCCTGCCTCTGATTCCCCGCCTCTGATTCCCCATCTCTGATTCCCCGCCTCTGATTCCCCGTGTCTTATTCCCTGCCTTTGATTCCCCGCCTCTGATTCCCCGCCTCTGATTCCCTGCCACTGATTCCCTGCCCCTGATTCCCCACCTCTGATTCCCCACATCTGATTCCCCGCCTCTGTTTCCCCGCCTCTGATTCCCCGCCTCTGATTCCCCATATCTGATTCCCTGCCTCTGATTCCCCAACTCTGATTCCCCGCCTCTGATTCCCCAGCTCTGAATCCCCGCCTCTGATTCCCCGCGTCTGATTCCCTGCCTCTGATTCCCCGCCTTGATTCCCCATCTCTGATTCACAACCTCTGATTCCCCACCTCTGATTCCCTATATTTGATTCCCCACCTCTGATGCCCCAACTCTGATTCCCCGCCTCAGATTCCCCAGCTCTGATTCCCCGCCTCTGATTCCCCGCATCCGATTCCCCATATCTGATTCCCCGCCTCTGTTTCCCCGCCTCTGATTCCCCGCCTCTGTTTCCCCATATCTGATTCCCCGCCTCTGATTCCCAACTATGATTCCCCGCCTCTGATTCCCCAGCTCTGATTCCCTGCCTCTGATTCCCTGCGTTCTATTCCCTGCCTCTGATTCCCCGCCTGTGATTCCCCATCACTGATTCACCACCTCTGATTCCCCACATCTGATTCCCCATATCTAATTCCCCGCCTCTGTTTGCCCGCCTCTGATTCCCCGCCTCTGTTTCCCCATATCTGATTCCCCGTCTCTGAATCCCCAACTCTGATTCCCTGCCTCTAATTCCCCAGCTCTGATTCCCCGCCTTTGATTCCCCCCGTCTGATTCCCAGCCTCTGAATCCCCGTGTCTGATTTCCTGCCTCTGATTCCCCGCCTCTGATTCCCCATCTCTGATTCACCGCCTCTGATTCCCCACCTCTGATTCCCCATCTCTGATTCCGCACATCCGATTCCCTGCCTCTGAATCCCCAACTCTGATTCCCCGCCTCTGATTCCCCATCTCTGATTCCCCACCTCTGATTCCCCGTGTCTGATTCCCTGCCTCTGATTCCCCGCCTTTGAATACCAGCCTCTGATTCCCCATATCTGATTCCCCGCCTCTGATTCCCTGCCTCTGATTCCCCAGCTCTGATTCCCCGCCTTTGATTCCCCCCGTCTGATTCCCAGCCTCTGAATCCCAGTGTCTGATTTCCTGCCTCTGATTCCCCGCCTCTGATTCCCCATCTCTGATTCACCGCCTCTGATTCCCCATCTCTGATTCCCCACCTCTGATTCCCCGTGTCTGATTCCCCGTGTCTGATTCCCTGCCTCTGATTCCACGCCTCTGATTCCCCATATCTGATTCCCTGCCACTGATTCCCCGCCTCTGATTCCCCATCTCTGATTCACCACCTCTGATTCCCGGCCTCTGATTGCCCACCTCTGATTCCCCGCCTCTGATTCGCCAGCTATGATTCCCCCCCTCTGATTCCCCGCGTCTGATTCCCCGCCTCTGATTCCCCAACTCAAATACCCCGCCTCTGATTCCCCAGCTCTGATTCCCCTCCTCTGATTCCCCGCATCTGATTCCCTGCCTCTGATTCCACGCCTCTGATTCCAGGCCTCTGATTCCCAACCTCTGATTCCCCACCTCTGATTCCCAATATCTGATTCCCCGCCTCTGTTTCACCGCCTCTGATTCCCCGCCTCTGTTTCCCCATATCTGACTCCCCGCCTCTGATTCCCCAACTCTGATTCCCCGCCTTTGATTCCCCAGCTCTGATTCCCCGCCTCTGATTCCCCATATCTGATTCCCATCCTCTGATTGCCCACCTCTGATTCCCCGCCTCTGATTCGCCAGCTCTGATTCCCCGCCTCTGATTCCCCGCATCTGATTCCCTGCCTCTGATTCCCCGCCTCTGATTCCCCATCTCTGATTCCCCGCCTGTGATTCCCCAGCTCTGATTCCCCGCCTCTGATTCCCCAGCTCTGATTCCCAGCCTCTGATTCCCCGTGTTTGATCCCCTGCCTCTGATTACCTTCCTCTGATTCCCGGCCACTGATACCCCGCTTCTGATTCTGATTCCCTGCATCTGATTCCCCATCTCTGATTCACCACATCTAATTCCCTGCCTCTGATTCCACGCCCCTGATTCCCCACCTCTGATTCCCCATATCTGAATCCCCGCCTCTGTTTCCACGCCTCTGATTCCCTGCCTCTGATTCCCAACCTCTGATTCCCCACCCCTGATGTCCCATATCTGATTCCCCGCCTCTGTTTCCCTGCCTCTGATTCCCCGCCCCTGTTTCCCCATATCTGATTCCCCGCCTCTGATTCCCCAACTCTGATTCCCCGCCTCTGATTCCCCAGCTCTGATTCCCCGCCTCTGATTCCCCGTGTTTGATTCCCTGCCTCTGATTCCCCGCCTCTGATTCCCCATCTCTGATTCACCGCCTCTGATTCGCCACCTCTGATTCCCCATATCTGATTCCCCACCTCTGTTACCCCGCCTCTGATTCCCCGCCTCTGATTCCCCATATATCATTCCCCGCCTCTGAATCCCCATCTCTGATTCCCGGACGCTGATTCCCCACCTCTGATTCCCGGCCTCTTATTCCCGGCATCTGAATCCCGGCCTCTGATTCCCGGCCTCTGATTCCCCGCTTCTGATTCTGATTCCCTGCCTCTGATTCCCCATCTCTGATTCCGCACATCTGATTCCCTGCCTCTGATTCCCCACCTCTGATTCCCCATATCTGATTCCTCGCCTCTGTTTCCCCGCCTCTGATTCCCCGCCTCTGTTAACCCATATCTAATTCCCCACCTCAGATGCCCCAACTCTGATACCCCGCCTCTGATTCCCCAGCCTCCATTCCCCGCCTCTGATTCCCCGCATCCGATTCCCCATATCTGATTCCCCGCCTCTGTTTCCCCGCCTTTGATTCCCCGCCTCTGTTTCCCCATATCTGATTCCCCGCCTCTGATTCCCAACTATGATTCCCCGCCTCTGATTCCCCAGCTCTGATTCCCCGCCTCTGATTCCCCGCGTTCTATTCCCTGCCTCTGATTCCCCGCCTGTGATTCCCCATCTCTGATTCACCACCTCTGATTCCCCACCTCTGATTCCCCATATCTAATTCCCCGCCTCTGTTTGCCCGCCTCTGATTCCCCGCCTCTGTTTCCCCATATCTGATTCCACGTGTCTGATTCCCTGCCTCTGATTCCCCGCCTCTGTTTCCCCGCCTCTGATTCCCTGCCACTGATTCCCTGCCCCTGATACCCCACCTCTGATTCCCCATATCTGATTCCCTGCCTCTGTTTCCCCGCCTCTGATTCCCCGCCGCTGATTCCCCATATCTGATTCCCCGCCTCTGATTCCCCAACTCTGATTCCCCGCCTCTGATTCCCCAGCTCTGAATCCCCGCCTCTGATTCCCCGCGTCTGTTTCCCCGCCTCTGATTCCCCGCCTCTGTTTCCCCATATCTAAGTCCCCGACTCTGATTCCCCAACTCTGATTCCCCACCTCTGATTCCCCAGCTCTGATTCCCCGCCTCTGATTCCCCGCATCTGATTCCCTGCATCTGATTCCCAGCCTCTGATTCCCTGCCTCTGATTCCCAACCTCTGATTCCCCACCTCTGATTCCCCATATCTGATTCCCCGCCTCTGTTTCCCCGCCTCTGATTCCCCGCCTCTGTTTCCCCATATCTGATTCCCGGCTTCTGATTCTCCGCCTCTGATTCCCCGCCTCTGATTCCCTGCCTCTGATTCCCCATCTCCGATTCCGCACATCGGATTCCCTGCCTCTGATTCCCCGCCTCTGATTCCCCGCCTCTGATTCCCTGCTTCTGATTCCCAACCTCTGATTCCCCACCTCTGATTCCCCATATCTGATTCCCCGCCTCTGTTTCCCCGCCTCTGATTCCCCGCCTCTGATTCCCCAACTCAGAATCCCCGCCTCTGATTCCCCAGCTCTGATTCCCCGCCTCTGATTCCCCGCATCTGATTCCCTGCCTCTGATTCCCCGCCTCTGATTCCAGGCCTCTGATTCCCAGCATCTGATTCCGGCCTCTGATTCCCGGCCTCTGATTCCCTGCTTCTGATTCTGATTCCCTGCCTCTGATTCCCCATCTCTGATTCCGCACATCTGATTCCTTGCCTCTGATTCCCCACCTCTGATTCCCCATATCTGATTCCCCGCCTGGGTTTCCCCGTCTCCGATTCCCCGCCTCTGTTTCCCAATATCTAAGTCCCCGCCTCTGATTCCCCAAATCTGATTCCCCACCTCTGATTCCCCAGCTCTGATTCCCCGCCTCTGATTCCCCGCATCTGATTCCCTGCATCTGATTCCAAGCCTCTGATTCCCTGCCTCTGATTCCCAACCTCTGATTCCCCACCTCTGATTCCCCATATCTGATTCCCCGCCTCTGTTTCCCCGCCTCGGATTCCCCGCCTCTGTTTCCCCATATCTGATTCCCGGCCTCTGATTCCCCGCCTCTGATTCCCCGCCTCTGATTCCCTGCCTCTGATTCCCCATCTCCGATTCCGCACATCTGATTCCCTTCCTCTGATTCCCCGCCTCTGATTTTCCGGCTCTGATTCCCTGCCTCTGATTCCCAACCTCGGAATCCCCACCTCTGATTCCCCATATCTGATTCCCCGCCTCTGTTTCCCCGCCTCTGATTCCCCGCCTCTGATTCCCAACTCTGATTCCCCGCCTCTGATTCCCCAGCTCTGATTCCCCGTGTTTGATTCCCTGCCTCTTATTCCCTGCCCTGATTCCCCATCTCTGTTTTACCGCCTTTGATTCGCCACCTCTGATTCCCAATATCTGATTCCCCGCCTCAGTTTCCCGGACTCTGATTCCCTGCCTCTGATTCCCAACCTCTGATTCCACACCTCTGATTCCCCATATCTGATTCCCCGCCTCTATTTCCCCATATCTGATTCCCCGCCTCTGATTCCCCAACTCTGATTCCCTGCCTCTGATTCCCCAGCTCTGATTCCCCGACTCTGATTCCCGGCATCCGATTCCCTGCCTCTGATTCCCCGCCTCTGATTCCCCATCTCTGATTCCCCGCCTCTGATTCCCCGTGTCTGATTCCCTGCCTTTGATTCCCCGCCTCTGATTCCCCGCCTCTGATTCCCTGCCACTGATTCCCTGCCCCTGATTACCCACCTCTGATTCCCCACATCTGATTCCCCGCCTCTGTTTCCCCGCCTCTGATTCCCCGCCTCTGATTCCCCATATCTGATTCCCTGCCTCTGATTCCCCAACTCTGATTCCCCGCCTCTGATTCCCCAGCTCTGAATCCCCGCCTCTGATTCCCCGCGTCTGATTCCCTGCCTCTGATTCCCCGCCTTGATTCCCCATCTCTGATTCACAACCTCTGATTCCCCACCTCTGATTCCCTTTATTTGATTCCCCGCCTCTGTTTCCCCGCCTCTGATTCCCCGCCTCTGATTCCCAATATCTGATTCCCCGCCTCTGATTGCCCACCTCTAATTCCCAGCCTCTGATTCGCCAGCTCTGATTCCCCGCCTCTGATTCCCCGCATCTGATTCCCTGCCTCTGATTCCCCGCCTCTGATTCCCCATCTCTGATTCACCGCCTTTGATTCGCCACCTCTGATACCCCATATCTGATTCCCCACCTCTGATTCCCGGCCTCTTATTCCCAGCATCTGATTCCCGGCCTCTGATTCCCGGCCTCTGATTCCCCGCTTCTGATTCTGATTCCCTGCCTCTTATTCCCCATCTCTGATTCCGCACATCTGATTCCCTGCCTCTGATTCCCCACCTCTGATTCCCCATATCTGATTCCCCGCCTCTGTTTCCCCGCCTCTGATTCCCCGCCTCTGTTTCCCTATATCTAATTCCCCACCTCTGATGCCCCAACTCTGATTCCCCGCCTCTGATTCCCCAGCTCTGATTCCCCGCCTCTGATTCCCTGCATCCGATTCCCCATATCTGATTCCCCGCCTCTGTTTCACCGCCTCTGATTCCCCGCCTCTGTTTCCCCATATCTGATTCCCGCCTCTGATTCCCAACTATGAATCCCCTCCTCTGATTCCCCAGCTCTGATTCCCTGCCTCTGATTCCCCGCGTTCTATTCCCTGCCTCTGATTCCCCGCCTGTGATTCCCCATCACTGATTCACCACCTCTGATTCCCTACCTCTGATTCCCCATATCT
Organism: Narcine bancroftii; assembly: GCF_036971445.1. Taxonomy (NCBI): domain Eukaryota; kingdom Metazoa; phylum Chordata; class Chondrichthyes; order Torpediniformes; family Narcinidae; genus Narcine; species Narcine bancroftii. The sequence continues at coordinate 760,381 of NW_027211886.1, forward strand.
AATTCCCCGCCTCTGTTTGCCCGCCTCTGATTCCCCGCCTCTGTATCCCCATATCTGATTCCCCGCCTCTGAATCCCCAACTCTGATTCCCTGCCTCAGATTCCCCAGCTCTGATTCCCCGCCTTTGATTCCCCCCGTCTGATTCCCAGCCTCTGAATCCCAGTGTCTGATTTCCTGCTTCTGATTCCCCGCCTCTGATTCCCCATCTCTGATTCACCGCCTCTGATTCCCCACCTCTGATTCCCCCTCTCTGATTCCGCACATCCAATTCCCTGCCTCTGATTCCCCAACTCTGATTACCCACCTCTGATTCCCCAGCTCTGATTCCCCGCCTCAGATTCCCCGCGTCTGATTCCCTGCCTCTGATTCCCCGCCTCTGATTCCCTGCCTCTGATTACCCATATCTGATTCCCCGCCTCTGATTCCCCAGCTCTGAATCCCCGCCTCTGATTCCCCGCGTCTGATTCCCTGCCTCTGATTCCCCGCCTCTGATTCCCCATCTGTGATTCACAACCTCTGATGCCCCACCTCTGATTCCCCATATCTGATTCCCTGCCTCTGTTTCCCCGCCTCTGATTCCCCACCTCTGTTTCCCCATATCTGACTCCCCGCCTCTGATTCCCCAACTCTAATACCCCGCCTCTGATTCCCCAGCTCTGATTCCCCGCCTCTGATTCCCCGCATCTGATTCCCTGCCTCTGATTCCCCGCCTCTGATTCCAGGCCTCTGATTCCAAGCATCTGATTCCGGCCTCTGATTCCCGACCTCTGATTCCCTGCTTCTGAATCTGATTCCCTGCCTCTGATTCCCCATCTCTGATTCCGCACATCTGATTCCCTGCCTCTGATTCCGCACCTCTGATTCCCCATATCTGATTCCCCGCCTCTGTTTCCCCGCCTCTGATTCCCCGCCTCTGTTTCCCAATATCTAAGTCCCCACCTCTGATTCCCCAAATCTGATTCCCCACCTCTGATTCCCCAGCTCTGATTCCCCGCCTCTGATTCCCCGCATCTGATACCCTGCATCTGATTCCAAGCCTGTGATTCCCTGCCTCTGATTCCCAACCTCTGATTCCCCACCTCTGATTCCCCATATCTGATTCCCCGCCTCTGTTTCCCCGCCTCGGATTCCCCGCCTCTGTTTCCCCATATCTGATTCCCGGCCTCTGATTCCCCGCCTCTGATTCCCCATATCTGATTCCCTGCCTCTGATTCCCCAACTCTGATTCCCCGCCTCAGATTCCCCAGCTCTGAATCCCCGCCTCTGATTCCCCGCGTCTGATTCCCTGCCTCTGATTCCCCGCCTTGATTCCCCATCTCTGATTCACAACCTCTGATTCCCCACCTCTGATTCCCTATATTTGATTCCCCGCCTCTGTTTCCCCGCCTCTGATTCCCCGCCTCTGATTCCCCATATCTGATTCCCCGCCTCTGATTGCCCACCTCTGATTCCCCGCATCTGATTCGCCAGCTCTGATTCCCCGCCTCTGATTCCCCGCATCTGATTCCCTGCCTCTGATTCCCCGCATCTGATTCCCCATCTCTGATTCACCGCCTTTGATTCGCCACCTCTGATTCCCCATATCTGATTCCCCACCTCTGTTTCCCCGCCTCTGATTCCCCGCCTCTGATTCTCCATATCTCATTCCCCGCCTCTGAATCCCCATCTCTGATTCCCGGACTCTGATTCCCCTCCTCTGATTCCCGGCCTCTTATTCCCAGCATCTGATTCCCGGCCTCTGATTCCCGGCCTCTGATTCCCCGCTTCTGATTCCCTGCCTCTGATTCCCCATCTCTGATTCCGCACATCTGATTCACTGCCTCTGATTCCCCACCTCTGATTCCCCATATCTGATTCCCCGCCTCTGTTTCCCCGCCTCTGATTCCCCGCCTCTGTTTCCCTATATCTAATTCCCCACCTCTGATGCCCCAACTCTGATTCCCCGCCTCTGATTCCCCAGCTCTGATTCCCCGCCTCTGATTCCCTGCATCCGATTCCCCATATCTGATTCCCCGCCTCTGTTTCCTCGCCTCTGATTCCCCGCCTCTGTTTCCCCATATCTGATTCCCGCCTCTGATTCCCAACTATGATTCCCCGCCTCTGATTCCCCAGCTCTGATTCCCTGCCTCTGATACCCCGCGTTCTATTCCCTGCCTCTGATTCCCCGCCTGTGATTCCCCATCACTGATTCACCACCTCTGATTCCCTACCTCTGATTCCCCATATCTAATTCCCCGCCTCTGTTTGCCCGCCTCTGTTTCCCCGCCTCTGTTTCCCCATATCTGATTCCCCGCCTCTGAATACCCAACTCTGATTCCCTGCCTCAGATTCCCCAGCTCTGATGCCCCGCCTTTGATTCCCCCCGTCTGATTCCCAGCCTCTGAATCCCCGTGTCTGATTTGCTGCCTCTGATTCCTCGCCTCTGATTCCCCATCTCTGATTCACCACCTCTGATTCCCCACCTCTGATTCCCCATCTCTGATTCCGCACATCCAATTCCCTGCCTCTGATTCCCCAACTCTGATTCCCCACCTCTGATTCCCAAGCTCTGATTCCCCGCCTCAGATTCCCCGCGTCTGATTCCCTGCCTCTGATTCCCAGCCTCTGATTCCCTGCCTCTGATTCCCCATATCTGATTCCCCGCCTCTGATTCCCCAACTCTGATTCCCCGCTTCTGATTCCCCAGCTCTGAATCCCTGCCTCTGATTCCCCGCGTCTGATTCCCTGCCTCTGATTCCCCGCCTCTGATTCCCCATCTGTGATTCACAACCTCTGATGCCCCACCTCTGATTCCCCATATCTGATTCCCCGCCTCTGTTTCCCCGCCTCTGATTCCCCGCCTCTGATTCCCCATATCTGATTCCCCGCCTCTGATTGCCCACCTCTGATTCCCCGCGTCAGATACCCTGCCTCTGATTCCCCGCCTCTGATTCCCCATCTCTGATTCACAACATCTGATTCCCGGCCTCTGATTCCCCATATCTGATTCCCTGCCTCTGTTTCCCCGCCTCTGATTCCCTACCTCTGTTTCCCCATGTCTGATTCCCTGCCTCTGATTCCCCAACTCTAATACCCCGCCTCTGATTCCCCAGCTCTGATTCCCCGCCTCTGATTCCCCGCATCTGATTCCCTGCCTCTGATTCCCCGCCTCTGATTCCGCACATCTGATTCCCTGCTTCTGATTCTGATTCCCTGCCTCTGATTCCCCATCTCTGATTCCGCACATCTGATTCCCTGCCTCTGATTCCCCACCTCTAATTCCCCATATCTGATTCCCCGCCTCTGTTTCCCCGCCTCTGATTCCCCGCCTCTGTTTCCCAATATCTAAGTCCCCACCTCTGATTCCCTAAATCTGATTCCCCGCCTCTGATTCCAGGCCTCTGATTCCCAGAATCTGATTCCGGCCTCTGATTCCCGGCCTCTGATTCCCTGCTTCTGATTCTGATTCCCTGCCTCTGATTCCCCATCTCTGATTCCGCACATCTGATTCCTTGCCTCTGATTCCCCACCTCTGATTCCCCATATCTGATTCCCCGCCTGGGTTTCCCCGCCTCCGATTCCCCGCCTCTGTTTCCCAATATCTAAGTCCCCGCCTCTGATTCCCCAAATCTGATTCCCCACCTCTGATTCCCCAGCTCTGATTCCCCGCCTCTGATTCCCCGCATCTGATTCCCTGCATCTCATTCCAAGCCTCTGATTCCCTGCCTCTGATTCCCAACCTCTGATTCCCCACCTCTGATTCCCCATATCTGATTCCCCGCCTCTGTTTCCCCGCCTCGGATTCCCCGCCTCTGTTTCCCCATATCTGATTCCCGGCCTCTGATTCCCCGCCTCTGATTCCCCGCCTCTGATTCCCTGCCTCTGATTCCCCATCTCCGATTCCGCACATCTGATTCCCTTCCTCTGATTCCCCGCCTCTGATTTTCCGCCTCTGATTCCCTGCCTCTGATTCCCAACCTCGGATTCCCCACCTCTGATTCCCCATATCTGATTCCCCGCCTCTGTTTCCCCGCCTCTGATTCCCCGCCTCTGATTCCCAACTCTGATTCCCCGCCTCTGATTCCCCAGCTCTGATTCCCCGTGTTTGATTCCCTGCCTCTTATTCCCTGCCCTGATTCCCCATCTCTGTTTTACCGCCTTTGATTCGCCACCTCTGATTCCCAATATCTGATTCCCCGCCTCAGTTTCCCGGACTCTGATTCCCTGCCTCTGATTCCCAACCTCTGATTCCACACCTCTGATTCCCCATATCTGATTCCCCGCCACTATTTCCCCATATCTGATTCCCCGCCTCTGATTCCCCAACTCTGATTCCCTGCCTCTGATTCCCCAGCTCTGATTCCCCGACTCTGATTCCCGGCATCCGATTCCCTGCCTCTGATTCCCCGCCTCTGATTCCCCATCTCTGATTCCCCGCCTCTGATTCCCCGTGTCTGATTCCCTGCCTTTGATTCCCCGCCTCTGATTCCCCGCCTCTGATTCCCTGCCACTGATTCCCTGCCCCTGATTCCCCACCTCTGATTCCCCACATCTGATTCCCCGCCTCTGTTTCCCCGCCTCTGATTCCCCGCCTCTGATTCCCCATATCTGATTCCCTGCCTCTGATTCCCCAACTCTGATTCCCCGCCTCTGATTCCCCAGCTCTGAATCCCCGCCTCTGATTCCCCGCGTCTGATTCCCTGCCTCTGATTCCCCGCCTTGATTCCCCATCTCTGATTCACAACCTCTGATTCCCCACCTCTGATTCCCTATATTTGATTCCCCGCCTCTGTTTCCCCGCCTCTGATTCCCCGCCTCTGATTCCCCATATCTGATTCCCCGCCTCTGATTGCCCACCTCTAATTCCCCGCCTCTGATTCCCCGCATCTGATTCCCTGCCTCTGATTCCCCGCCTCTGATTCCCCATCTCTGATTCACCGCCTTTGATTCGCCACCTCTGATACCCCATATCTGATTCCCCACCTCTGATTCCCGGCCTCTTATTCCCAGCATCTGATTCCCGGCCTCTGATTCCCGGCCTCTGATTCCCCGCTTCTGATTCTGATTCCCTGCCTCTTATTCCCCATCTCTGATTCCGCACATCTGATTCCCTGCCTCTGATTCCGCACCTCTGATTCCCCATATCTGATTCCCCGCCTCTGTTTCCCCGCCTCTGATTCCCCGCCTCTGTTTCCCTATATCTAATTCCCCACCTCTGATGCCCCAACTCTGATTCCCCGCCTCTGATTCCCCAGCTCTGATTCCCCGCCTCTGATTCCCTGCATCCGATTCCCCATATCTGATTCCCCGCCTCTGTTTCACCGCCTCTGATTCCCCGCCTCTGTTTCCCCATATCTGATTCCCGCCTCTGATTCCCAACTATGAATCCCCTCCTCTGATTCCCCAGCTCTGATTCCCTGCCTCTGATTCCCCGCGTTCTATTCCCTGCCTCTGATTCCCCGCCTGTGATTCCCCATCACTGATTCACCACCTCTGATTCCCTACCTCTGATTCCCCATATCTAATTCCCCGCCTCTGTTTGCCCGCCTCTGATTCCCCGCCTCTGTATCCCCATATCTGATTCCCCGCCTCTGAATCCCCAACTCTGATTCCCTGCCTCAGATTCCCCAGCTCTGATTCCCCGCCTTTGATTCCCCCCGTCTGATTCCCAGCCTCTGAATCCCCGTGTCTGATTTCCTGCCTCTGATTCCCCGCCTCTGATTCCCCATCTCTGATTCACCGCCTCTGATTCCCCACCTCTGATTCCCCCTCTCTGATTCCGCACATCCAATTCCCTGCCTCTGATTCCCCAACTCTGATTACCCACCTCTGATTCCCCAGCTCTGATTCCCCGCCTCAGATTCCCCGCGTATGATTCCCTGCCTCTGATTCCCCGCCTCTGATTCCCTGCCTCTGATTACCCATATCTGATTCCCCGCCTCTGATTCCCCAACTCTGATTCCCCGCTTCTGATTCCCCAGCTCTGAATCCCCGCCTCTGATTCCCCGCGTCTGATTCCGTGCCTCTGATTCCCCGCCTCTGATTCCCCATCTGTGATTCACAACCTCTGATGCCCCACCTCTGATTCCCCATATCTGATTCCCTGCCTCTGTTTCCCCGCCTCTGATTCCCCACCTCTGTTTCCCCATATCTGATTCCCCGCCTCTGATTCCCCAACTCTAATACCCCGCCTCTGATTCCCCAGCTCTGATTCCCCGCCTCTGATTCCCCGCATCTGATTCCCTGCCTCTGATTCCCCGCCTCTGATTCCAGGCCTCTGATTCCAAGCATCTGATTCCGGCCTCTGATTCCCGGCCTCTGATTCCCTGCTTCTGAATCTGATTCCCTGCTTCTGATTCCCCATCTCTGATTCCGCACATCTGATTCCCTGCCTCTGATTCCGCACCTCTGATTCCCCATATCTGATTCCCCGCCTCTGTTTCCCCGCCTCTGATTCCCCGCCTCTGTTTCCCAATATCTAAGTCCCCACCTCTGATTCCCCAAATCTGATTCCCCACCTCTGATTCCCCAGCTCTGATTCCCCGCCTCTGATTCCCCGCATCTGATACCCTGCATCTGATTCCAAGCCTGTGATTCCCTGCCTCTGATTCCCAACCTCTGATTCCCCACCTCTGATTCCCCATATCTGATTCCCCGCCTCTGTTTCCCCGCCTCGGATTCCCCGCCTCTGTTTCCCCATATCTGATTCCCGGCCTCTGATTCCCCGCCTCTGATTCCCCATATCTGATTCCCTGCCTCTGATTCCCCAACTCTGATTCCCCGCCTCAGATTCCCCAGCTCTGAATCCCCGCCTCTGATTCCCCGCGTCTGATTCCCTGCCTCTGATTCCCCGCCTTGATTCCCCATCTCTGATTCACAACCTCTGATTCCCCACCTCTGATTCCCTATATTTGATTCCCCGCCTCTGTTTCCCCGCCTCTGATTCCCCGCCTCTGATTCCCCATATCTGATTCCCCGCCTCTGATTGCCCACCTCTGATTCCCCGCATCTGATTCGCCAGCTCTGATTCCCCGCCTCTGATTCCCCGCATCTGATTCCCTGCCTCTGATTCCCCGCCTCTGATTCCCCATCTCTGATTCACCGCCTTTGATTCGCCACCTCTGATTCCCCATATCTGATTCCCCACCTCTGTTTCCCCGCCTCTGATTCCCCGCCTCTGATTCTCCATATCTCATTCCCCGCCTCTGAATCCCCATCTCTGATTCCCGGACTCTGATTCCCCTCCTCTGATTCCCGGCCTCTTATTCCCAGCATCTGATTCCCGGCCTCTGATTCCCGGCCTCTGATTCCCCGCTTCTGATTCCCTGCCTCTGATTCCCCATTTCTGATTCCGCACATCTGATTCACTGCCTCTGATTCCCCACCTCTGATTCCCCATATCTGATTCCCCGCCTCTGTTTCCCCGCCTCTGATTCCCCGCCTCTGTTTCCCTATATCTAATTCCCCACCTCTGATGCCCCAACTCTGATTCCCCGCCTCTGATTCCCCAGCTCTGATTCCCCGCCTCTGATTCCCTGCATCCGATTCCCCATATCTGATTCCCCGCCTCTGTTTCCTCGCCTCTGATTCCCCGCCTCTGTTTCCCCATATCTGATTCCCGCCTCTGATTCCCAACTATGATTCCCCGCCTCTGATTCCCCAGCTCTGATTCCCTGCCTCTGATTCCCCGCGTTCTATTCCCTGCCTCTGATTCCCCGCCTGTGATTCCCCATCACTGATTCACCACCTCTGATTCCCTACCTCTGATTCCCCATATCTAATTGCCCGCCTCTGATTCCCCGCCTCTGATTCCCCATATCTGATTCCCCGCCTCTGATTGCCCACCTCTGATTCCCCGCATCTGATTCGCCAGCTCTGATTCCCCGCCTCTGATTCCCCGCATCTGATTCCCTGCCTCTGATTCCCCGCCTCTGATTCCCCATCTCTGATTCACCGCCTTTGATTCGCCACCTCTGATTCCCCATATCTGATTCCCCACCTCTGTTTCCCCGCCTCTGATTCCCCGCCTCTGATTCTCCATATCTCATTCCCCGCCTCTGAATCCCCATCTCTGATTCCCGGACTCTGATTCCCCTCCTCTGATTCCCGGCCTCTTATTCCCAGCATCTGATTCCCGGCCTCTGATTCCCGGCCTCTGATTCCCCGCTTCTGATTCCCTGCCTCTGATTCCCCATTTCTGATTCCGCACATCTGATTCACTGCCTCTGATTCCCCACCTCTGATTCCCCATATCTGATTCCCCGCCTCTGTTTCCCCGCCTCTGATTCCCCGCCTCTGTTTCCCTATATCTAATTCCCCACCTCTGATGCCCCAACTCTGATTCCCCGCCTCTGATTCCCCAGCTCTGATTCCCCGCCTCTGATTCCCTGCATCCGATTCCCCATATCTGATTCCCCGCCTCTGTTTCCTCGCCTCTGATTCCCCGCCTCTGTTTCCCCATATCTGATTCCCGCCTCTGATTCCCAACTATGATTCCCCGCCTCTGATTCCCCAGCTCTGATTCCCTGCCTCTGATTCCCCGCGTTCTATTCCCTGCCTCTGATTCCCCGCCTGTGATTCCCCATCACTGATTCACCACCTCTGATTCCCTACCTCTGATTCCCCATATCTAATTGCCCGCCTCTGTTTCCCCGCCTCTGTTTCCCCGCCTCTGTTTCCCCATATCTGATTCCCCGCCTCTGAATACCCAACTCTGATTCCCTGCCTCAGATTCCCCAGCTCTGATGCCCCGCCTTTGATTCCCCCCGTCTGATTCCCAGCCTCTGAATCCCCGTGTCTGATTTGCTGCCTCTGATTCCCCGCCTCTGATTCCCCATCTCTGATTCACCACCTCTGATTCCCCACCTCTGATTCCCCATCTCTGATTCCGCACATCCAATTCCCTGCCTCTGATTCCCCAACTCTGATTCCCCACCTCTGATTCCCCAGCTCTGATTCCCCGCCTCAGATTCCCCGCGTCTGATTCCCTGCCTCTGATTCCCAGCCTCTGATTCCCTGCCTCTGATTCCCCATATCTGATTCCCCGCCTCTGATTCCCCAACTCTGATTCCCCGCTTCCGATTCCCCAGCTCTGAATCCCTGCCTCTGATTCCCCGCGTCTGATTCCCTGCCTCTGATTCCCCGCCTCTGATTCCCCACCTGTGATTCACAACCTCTGATGCCCCACCTCTGATTCCCCATATCTGATTCCCCGCCTCTGTTTCCCCGCCTCTGATTCCCCGCCTCTGATTCCCCATATCTGATTCCCCGCCTCTGATTGCCCACCTCTGATTCCCCGCGTCAGATACCCTGCCTCTGATTCCCCGCCTCTGATTCCCCATCTCTGATTCACAACCTCTGATTCCCGGCCTCTGATTCCCCATATCTGATTCCCTGCCTCTGTTTCCCCGCCTCTGATTCCCTACCTCTGTTTCCCCATGTCTGATTCCCTGCCTCTGATTCCCCAACTCTAATACCCCGCCTCTGATTCCCCAGCTCTGATTCCCCGCCTCTGATTCCCCGCATCTGATTCCCTGCCTCTGATTCCCTGCCTCTGATTCCGCACATCTGATTCCCTGCTTCTGATTCTGATTCCCTGCCTCTGATTCCCCATCTCTGATTCCGCACATCTGATTCCCTGCCTCTGATTCCCCACCTCTAATTCCCCATATCTGATTCCCCGCCTCTGTTTCCCCGCCTCTGATTCCCCGCCTCTGTTTCCCAATATCTAAGTCCCCACCTCTGATTCCCCAAATCTGATTCCCCACCTCTGATTCCCCAGCTCTGATTCCCCGCCTCTGATTCCCCGCATCTGATTCCCTGCATCTGATTCCAAGCCTCTGATTCCCTGCCTCTGATTCCCAACCTCTGATTCCCCACCTCTGATTCCCCATATCTGATTCCCCGCCTCTGTTTCCCCGCCTCGGATTCCCCGCCTCAGTTTCCCCATATCTGATTCCCGGCCTCTGATTCCCTGCCTCTGATTCCCCATCTCCGATTCCCTGCCTCTGATTCCCAACCTCTGATTCCCCACCTCTGATTCCCCGTGTTTGATTCCCTGCCTCTGATTCCCTGCCCTGATTCCCCATCTCTGTTTCACCGCCTTTGATTCGCCACCTCTGATTCCCCGACTCTGATTCCCTTCCTCTGATTCCCAACCTCTGATTCCACACCTCTGATTCCCCATATCTGATTCCCCGCCTCTATTTCCCCATATCTGAATCCCCGCCTCTGATTCTCCAACTCTGATTCCCCGCCTCTGATTCCCCAGCTCTGATTGCCCGACTCTGATTCCCGGCGTCCGATTCCCTGCCTCTGATTCCCCGCCTCTGATTCCCCATCTCTGATTCCCCGCCTCTGATTCCCCGTGTCTGATTCCCTGCCTCTGATTCCCCGCCTCTGATTCCCCGCCTCTGATTCCCTGACACTGAATCCCTGCCCCTGATTCCCCACCTCTGATTCCCCATATCTGATTCCCCGCCTCTGTTTCCCCGCCTCTGATTCCCCGCCTCTGATTCCCCATATCTGATTCCCTGCCTCTGATTCCCCAACTCTGATTCCCCGCCTCTGATTCCCCAGCTCTGAATCCCCGCCTCTGATTCCCCGTGTCTGATTCCCTGCCTCTGATTCCCCGCCTTGATTCACCATCTCTGATTCACAACCTCTGATTCCCCACCTCTGATTCCCTATATTTGATTCCCCGCCTCTGTTTCCCCGCCTCTGATTCCCCGCCTCTGATTCCCCATATCTGATTCCCCGCCTCTGATTGCCCACCTCTGATTCCCCGCCTCTGATTCGCCAGCTCTGATTCCCCGCCTCTGATTCCCCGCATCTGATTCCCTGCCTCTGATTCCCCGCCTCTGATTCCCCATCTCTGATTCACCGCCTTTGATTCGCCACCTCTGATTCCCCATATCTGATTCCCCACCTCTGTTTCCCGGCCTCTGATTCCCCGCCTCTGATTCTCCATATCTCATTCCCCGCCTCTGAATCCCCATCTCTGATTCCCGGACTCTGATTCCCCACCTCTGATTCCCGGCCTCTTATTCCCAGCATCTGATTCCCTGCCTCTGATTCCCGGCCACTGATACCCCGCTTCTGATTCTGATTCCCTGCATCTGATTCCCCATCTCTGATTCACCACATCTAATTCCCTGCCTCTGATTCCACGCCCCTGATTCCCCACCTCTGATTCCCCATATCTGAATCCCCGCCTCTGTTTCCACGCCTCTGATTCCCTGCCTCTGATTCCCAACCTCTGATTCCCCACCCCTGATTCCCCATATCTGATTCCCCGCCTCTGATTCCCCAGCTCTGATTCCCCGCCTCTGATTCCCCGTGTTTGATTCCCTGCCTCTGATTCCCCGCCTCTGAATCCCCATCTCTGATTCACCGCCTTTGATTCGCCACCTCTGATTCCCCATATCTGATTCCCCACCTCTGTTACCCCGCCTCTGATTCCCCGCCTCTGATTCCCCATATATCATTCCCCGCCTCTGAATCCCCATCTCTGATTCCCGGACTCTGATTCCCCACCTCTGATTCCCGGCCTCTTATTCCCGGCATCTGAATCCCGGCCTCTGATTCCCGGCCTCTGATTCCCCGCTTCTGATTCTGATTCCCTGCCTCTGATTCCCCATCTCTGATTCCGCACATCTGATTCCCTGCCTCTGATTCCCCACCTCTGATTCCCCATATCTGATTCCTCGCCTCTGTTTCCCCACCTCTGATTCCCCGCCTCTGTTTCCCCATATCTAATTCCCCACCTCAGATGCCCCAACTCTGATACCCCGCCTCTGATTCCCCAGCTCCCATTCCCCGCCTCTGATTCCCCGCATCCGATTCCCCATATCTGATTCCCCGCCTCTGTTTCCCCGCCTTTGATTCCCCGCCTCTGTTTCCCCATATCTGATTCCCCGCCTCTGATTCCCAACTATGATTCCCCGCCTCTGATTCCCCAGCTCTGATTCCCCGCCTCTGATTCCCCGCGTTCTATTCCCTGCCTCTGATTCCCCGCCTGTGATTCCCCATCTCTGATTCACCATCTCTGATTCCCCACCTCTGATTCCCCATATCTAATTCCCCGCCTCTGTTTGCCCGCCTCTGATTCCCCGCCTCTGTTTCCCCATATCTGATTCCCCGTGTCTGATTCCCTGCCTCTGATTCCCCGCCTCTGTTTCCCCGCCTCTGATTCCCTGCCACTGATTCCCTGCCCCTGATACCCCACCTCTGATTCCCCATATCTGATTCCCTGCCTCTGTTTCCCCGCCTCTGATTCCCCGCCTCTGATTCCCCATATCTGATTCCCCGCCTCTGATTCCCCAACTCTGATTCCCCGCCTCTGATTCCCCAGCTCTGAATCCCCGCCTCTGATTCCCCGCGTCTGTTTCCCCGCCTCTGATTCCCCGCCTCTGTTTCCCCATATCTAAGTCCCCGACTCTGATTCCCCAACTCTGATTCCCCACCTCTGATTCCCCAGCTCTGATTCCCCGCCTCTGATTCCCCGCATCTGATTCCCTGCATCTGATTCCCAGCCTCTGATTCCCTGCCTCTGATTCCCAACCTCTGATTCCCCACCTCTGATTCCCCATATCTGATTCCCCGCCTCTGTTTCCCCGCCTCTGATTCCAACGCCTCTGTTTCCCCATATCTGATTCCCGGCCTCTGATTCCCCGCCTCTGATTCCCCGCCTCTGATTCCCTGCCTCTGATTCCCCATCTCCAATTCCGCACATTGGATTCCCTGCATCTGATTCCCCGCCTCTGATTCCCCGCCTCTGATTCCCTGCTTCTGATTCCCAACCTCTGATTCCCCACCTCTGATTCCCCATATCTGATTCCCCGCCTCTGTTTCCCCGCCTCTGATTCCCCGCCTCTGATTCCCCAACTCTGATTCCCCGCCTCTGATTCCCCAGCTCTGAATCCCCGCCTCTGATTCCCCGCGTCTGATTCCCTGCCTCTGATTCCCCGCCTTGATTCCCCATCTCTGATTCACAACCTCTGATTCCCCACCTCTGATTCCCTATATTTGATTCCCCACCTCTGATGCCCCAACTCTGATTCCCCGCCTCTGATTCCCCAGCTCTGATTCCCCGCCTCTGATTCCCCGCATCCGATTCCCCATATCTGATTCCCCGCCTCTGTTTCCCCGCCTCTGATTCCCCGCCTCTGTTTCCCCATATCTGATTCCCCGCCTCTGATTCCCAACTATGATTCCCCGCCTCTGATTCCCCAGCTCTGATTCCCTGCCTCTGATTCCCTGCGTTCTATTCCCTGCCTCTGATTCCCCGCCTGTGATTCCCCATCACTGATTCACCACCTCTGATTCCCCACATCTGATTCCCCATATCTAATTCCCCGCCTCTGTTTGCCCGCCTCTGATTCCCCGCCTCTGTTTCCCCATATCTGATTCCCCGTCTCTGAATCCCCAACTCTGATTCCCTGCCTCTGATTCCCCAGCTCTGATTCCCCGCCTTTGATTCCCCCCGTCTGATTCCCAGCCTCTGAATCCCCGTGTCTGATTTCCTGCCTCTGATTCCCCGCCTCTGATTCCCCATCTCTGATTCACCGCCTCTGATTCCACACCTCTGATTCCCCATCTCTGATTCCGCACATCCGATTCCCTGCCTCTGAATCCCCAACTCTGATTCCCCGCCTCTGATTCCCCATCTCTGATTCCCCACCTCTGATTCCCCGTGTCTGATTCCCTGCCTCTGATTCCCCGCCTCTGAATACCAGCCTCTGATTCCCCATATCTGATTCCCCGCCTCTGATTCCCTGCCTCTGATTCCCCAGCTCTGATTCCCCGCCTTTGATTCCCCCCGTCTGATTCCCAGCCTCTGAATCCCCGTGTCTGATTTCTAGCCTCAGATTCCCCGCCTCTGATTCCCCATCTCTGATTCATCGCCTCTGATTCCCCATCTCTGATTCCCCACCTCTGATTCCCCGTGTCTGATTCCCCGTGTCTGATTCCCTGCCTCTGATTCCACGCCTCTGATTCCCCATATCTGATTCCCTGCCACTGATTCCCGGCCTCTGATTCCCCATCTCTGATTCACCACCTCTGATGCCCGGCCTCTGATTGCCCACCCCTGATTCCCCGCCTCTGATTCGCCAGCTATGATTCCCCCCCTCTGATTCCCCGCGTCTGATTCCCCGCCTCTGATTCCCCAACTCTAATACCCCGCCTCTGATTCCCCAGCTCTGATTCCCCTCCTCTGATTCCCCGCATCTGATTCCCTGCCTCTGATTCCACGCCTCTGATTCCAGGCCTCTGATTCCCAACCTCTGATTCCCCACCTCTGATTCCCAATATCTGATTCCCCGCCTCTGTTTCACCGCCTCTGATTCCCCGCCTCTGTTTCCCCATATCTGATTCCCCGCCTCTGATTCCCCAACTCTGATTCCCCGCCTGTGATTCCCCAGCTCTGATTCCCCGCCTCTGATTCCCCATATCTGATTCCCATCCTCTGATTGCCCACCTCTGATTCCCCGCCTCTGATTCGCCAGCTCTGATTCCCCGCCTCTGATTCCCCGCATCTGATTCCCTGCCTCTGATTCCCCGCCTCTGATTCCCCATCTCTGATTCCTCGCCTGTGATTCCCCAGCTCTGATTCCCCGCCTCTAATTCCCCAGCTCTGATTCCCAGCCTCTGATTCCCCGTGTTTGATCCCCTGCCTCTGATTACCTTCCTCTGATTCCCGGCCACTGATACCCCGCTTCTGATTCTGATTCCCTGCCTCTGATTCCCCATCTCTGATTCACCACATCTAATTCCCTGCCTCTGATTCCACGCCCCTGATTCCCCACCTCTGATTCCCCATATCTGAATCCCCGCCTCTGTTTCCACTCCTCTGATTCCCTGCCTCTGATTCCCAACCTCTGATTCCCCACCCCTGATTCCCCATATCTGATTCCCCGCCTCTGTTTCCCTGCCTCTGATTCCCCGCCCCTGTTTCCCCATATCTGATTCCCCGCCTCTGATTCCCCAACTCTGATTCCCCGCCTCTGATTCCCCAGCTCTGATTCCCCGCCTCTGATTCCCCGTGTTTGATTCCCTGCCTCTGATTCCCCGCCTCTGATTCCCCATCTCTGATTCACCGCCTTTGATTCGCCACCTCTGATTCCCCATATCTGATTCCCCACCTCTGTTACCCCGCCTCTGATTCCCCGCCTCTGATTCCCCATATATCATTCCCCGCCTCTGAATCCCCATCTCTGATTCCCGGACTCTGATTCCCCACCTCTGATTCCCGGCCTCTTATTCCCGGCATCTGAATCCCGGCCTCTGATTCCCGGCCTCTGATTCCCCGCTTCTGATTCTGATTCCCTGCCTCTGATTCCCCATCTCTGATTCCGCACATCTGATTCCCTGCCTCTGATTCCCCACCTCTGATTCCCTATATCTGATTCCTCGCCTCTGTTTCCCCGCCTCTGATTCCCCGCCTCTGTTTCCCCATATCTAATTCCCCACCTCAGATGCCCCAACTCTGATACCCCGCCTCTGATTCCCCAGCTCCCATTCCCCGCCTCTGATTCCCCGCATCCGATTCCCCATATCTGATTCCCCGCCTCTGTTTCACCGCCTTTGATTCCCCGCCTCTGTTTCCCCATATCTGATTCCCCGCCTCTGATTCCCAACTATGATTCCCCGCCTCTGATTCCCCAGCTCTGATTCCCCGCCTCTGATTCCCCGCGTTCTATTCCCTGCCTCTGATTCCCCGCCTGTGATTCCCCATCTCTGATTCACCACCTCTGATTCCCCACCTCTGATTCCCCATATCTAATTCCCCGCCTCTGTTTGCCCGCCTCTGATTCCCCGCCTCTGTTTCCCCATATCTGATTCCACGTGTCTGATTCCCTGCCTCTGATTCCCCGCCTCTGTTTCCCCGCCTCTGATTCCCTGCCACTGATTCCCTGCCCCTGATACCCCACCTCTGATTCCCCATATCTAATTCCCTGCCTCTGTTTCCCCGCCTCTGATTCCCCGCCTCTGATTCCCCATATCTGATTCCCCGCCTCTGATTCCCCAACTCTGATTCCCCGCCTCTGATTCCCCAGCTCTGAATCCCCGCCTCTGATTCCCCGCGTCTGTTTCCCCGCCTCTGATTCCCCGCCTCTGTTTCCCCATATCTAAGTCCCCGACTCTGATTCCCCAACTCTGATTCCCCACCTCTGATTCCCCAGCTCTGATTCCCCGCCTCTGATTCCCCGCATTTGATTCCCTGCATCTGATTCCCAGCCTCTGATTCCCTGCCTCTGATTCCCAACCTCTCATTCCCCACCTCTGATTCCCCATATCTGATTCCCCGCCTCTGTTTCCCCACCTCTGATTCCCCGCCTCTGTTTCCCCATATCTGATTCCCGGCCTCTGATTCTCCGCCTCTGATTCCCCGCCTCTGATTCCCTGCCTCTGATTCCCCATCTCCGATTCCGCACATCGGATTCCCTGCCTCTGATTCCCCGCCTCTGATTCCCCGTCTCTGATTCCCGGCTTCTGATTCCCAACCTCTGATTCCCCACCTCTGATTCCCCATATCTGATTCACCGCCTCTGTTTCCCCGCCTCTGATTCCCCGCCTCTGATTCCCCAACTCTGAATCCCCGCCTCTGATTCCCCAGCTCTGATTCCCCGACTCTGATTCCCCGCATCTGATTCCCTGCCTCTGATTCCCTGCCTCTGATTCCAGGCCTCTGATTCCCAGCATCTGATTCCGGCCTCTGATTCCCGGCCTCTGATTCCCTGCTTCTGATTCTGATTCCCTGCCTCTGATTCCCCATCTCTGATTCCGCACATCTGATTCCTTGCCTCTGATTCCCCACCTCTGATTCCCCATATCTGATTCCCCGCCTGGGTTTCCCCGCCTCTGATTCCCCGCCTCTGTTTCCCAATATCTAAGTCCCCGCCTCTGATTCCCCAAATCTGATTCCCCACCTCTGATTCCCCACCTCTGATTCCCCATATCTGATTCCCCGCCTCTGTTTCCCCGCCTCGGATTCCCCGCCTCTGTTTCCCCATATCTGATTCCCTGCCTCTGATTCCCCATCTCCGATTCCGCACATCGGATTCCCTGCCTCTGATTCCCCGCCTCTGATTCCCCGCCTCTGATTCCCTGCTTCTGATTCCCAACCTCTGATTCCCCACCTCTGATTCCCCATATCTGATTCCCCGCCTCTGTTTCCCCGCCTCTGATTCCCCGCCTCTGATTCCCCAACTCTGAATCCCCGCCTCTGATTCCCCAGCTCTGATTCCCCGCCTCTGATTCCCCGCATCTGATTCCCTGCCTCTGATTCCCCGCCTCTGATTCCAGGCCTCTGATTCCCAGCATCTGAGTCCGGCCTCTGATTCCCGGCCTCTGATTCCCTGCTTCTGATTCTGATTCCCTGCCTCTGATTCCCCATCTCTGATTCCGCACATCTGATTCCTTGCCTCTGATTCCCCATATCTGATTCCCCGCCTGGGTTTCCCCGCCTCTGATTCCCCGCCTCTGTTTCCCAATATCTAAGTCCCCGCCTCTGATTCCCCAAATCTGATTCCCCACCTCTGATTCCCCAGCTCTGATTTCCCGCATCTGATTCCCCGCATCTGATTCCCTGCATCTGATTCCAAGCCTCTGATTCCCTGCCTCTGATTCCCAACCTCTGATTCCCCACCTCTGATTCCCCATATCTGATTCCCCGCCTCTGTTTCCCCGCCTCGGATTCCCCGCCTCTGTTTCCCCATATCTGATTCCCGGCCTCTGATTCCCCGCCTCTGATTCCCCGCCTCTGATTCCCTGCCTCTGATTCCCCATCTCCGATTCCGCACATCTGATTCCCTTCCTCTGATTCCCAGCCTCTGATTTTCCGCCTCTGATTCCCTGCCTCTGATTCCCAACCTCGGATTCCCCACCTCTGATTCCCCATATCTGATTCCCCGCCTCTGTTTCCCCGCCTCTGATTCCCCTCCTCTGATTCCCAACTCTGATTCCCCGCCTCTGATTCCCCAGCTCTGATTCCCCGTGTTTGATTCCCTGCCTCTTATTCCCTGCCCTGATTCCCCATCTCTGTTTCACCGCCTTTGATTCGCCACCTCTGATTCCCAATATCTGATTCCCCGCCTCAGTTTCCCGGACTCTGATTCCCTGCCTCTGATTCCCAACCTCTGATTCCACACCTCTGATTCCCCATCTCCGATTCCGCACATCTGATTCCCTTCCTCTGATTCCCCGCCTCTGATTTTCCGCCTCTGATTCCCTGCCTCTGATTCCCAACCTCGGATTCCCCACCTCTGATTCCCCATATCTGATTCCCCGCCTCTGTTTCCCCGCCTCTGATTCCCCACCTCTGATTCCCAACTCTGATTCCCCGCCTCTGATTCCCCAGCTCTGATTCCCCGTGTTTGATTCCCTGCCTCTTATTCCCTGCCCTGATTCCCCATCTCTGTTTCACCGCCTTTGATTCGCCACCTCTGATTCCCAATATCTGATTCCCCGCCTCAGTTTCCCGGACTCTGATTCCCTGCCTCTGATTCCCAACCTCTGATTCCCCGCCTCTGATTCCCCAACTCTGATTCCCTGCCTCTGATTCCCCAGCTCTGATTCCCCGACTCTGATTCCCGGCATCCGATTCCCTGCCTCTGATTCCCCGCCTCTGATTCCCCATCTCTGATTCCCCGCCTCTGATTCCCCGCCTCTGATTCCCTGCCACTGATTGCCTGCCCCTGATTCCCCACCTCTGATTCCCCACATCTGATTCCCCGCCTCTGTTTCCCCGCCTCTGATTCCCCGCCTCTGATTCCCCATATCTGATTCCCTGCCTCTGATTCCCCGCCTCTGATTCCAGGCCTCTGATTCCCATCATCTGATTCCGGCCTCTGATTCCCGGCCTCTGATTCCCTGCTTCTGATTCTGATTCCCTGCCTCTGATTCCCCATCTCTGATTCCGCACATCTGATTCCCTGCCTCTGATTCCCCACCTCTAATTCCCCATATCTGATTCCCCGCCTCTGTTTCCCCGCCTCTGATTCCCCGCCTCTGTTTCCCAATATATAAGTCCCCACCTCTGATTCCCCAAATCTGATTCCCCACCTCTGATTCCCCAGCTCTGATTCCCCGCCTCTGATTCCCCGCATCTGATTCCCTGCATCTGATTCCAAGCCTCTGATTCCCTGCCTCTGATTCCCAACCTCTGATTCCACACCTCTGATTCCCCATATCTGATTCCCTGCCTCTGATTCCCCAACTCTGATTCCCCGCCTCTGATTCCCCAGCTCTGAATCCCCGCCTCTGATTCCCCGTGTCTGATTCCCTGCCTCTGATTCCCCGCCTTGATTCACCATCTCTGATTCACAACCTCTGATTCCCCACCTCTGATTCCCTATATTTGATTCCCCGCCTCTGTTTCCCCGCCTCTGATTCCCCGCCTCTGATTCCCCATATCCGATTCCCCGCCTCTTATTGCCCACCTCTGATTCCCCGCCTCTGATTCGCCAGCTCTGATTCCCCGCCTCTGATTCCCCGCATCTGATTCCCTGCCTCTGATTCCCCGCCTCTGATTCCCCATCTCTGATTCACCGCCTTTGATTCGCCACCTCTGATTCCCCATATCTGATTCCCCACCTCTGTTTCCCGGCCTCTGATTCCCCGCCTCTGATTCTCCATATCTCATTCCCCGCCTCTGAATCCCCATCTCTGATTCCCGGACTCTGATTCCCCACCTCTGATTCCCGGCCTCTTATTCCCAGCATCTGATTCCCTGCCTCTGATTCCCGGCCACTGATACCCCGCTTCTGATTCTGATTCCCTGCATCTGATTCCCCATCTCTGATTCACCACATCTAATTCCCTGCCTCTGATTCCACGCCCCTGATTCCCCACCTCTGATTCCCCATATCTGAATCCCCGCCTCTGTTTCCACGCCTCTGATTCCCTGCCTCTGTTTCCCAACCTCTGATTCCCCACCCCTGATTCCCCATATCTGATTCCCCGCCTCTGTTTCCCTGCCTCTGATTCCCCGCCCCTGTTTCCCCATATCTGATTCCCCGCCTCTGATTCCCCAACTCTGATTCCCCGCCTCTGATTCCCCAGCTCTGATTCCCCGCCTCTGATTCCCCGTGTTTGATTCCCTGCCTCTGATTCCCCGCCTCTGAATCCCCATCTCTGATTCACCGCCTTTGATTCGCCACCTCTGATTCCCCATATCTGATTCCCCACCTCTGTAACCCCGCCTCTGATTCCCCGCCTCTGATTCCCCATATATCATTCCCCGCCTCTGAATCCCCATCTCTGATTCCCGGACTCTGATTCCCCACCTCTGATTCCCGGCCTCTTATTCCCGGCATCTGAATCCCGGCCACTGATTCCCGGCCTCTGATTCCCCGCTTCTGATTCTGATTCCCTGCCTCTGATTCCCCATCTCTGATTCCCCATATCTGATTCCTCGCCTCTGTTTCCCCGCCTCTGATTCCCCGCCTCTGTTTCCCCATATCTAATTCCCCACCTCAGATGCCCCAACTCTGATACCCCGCCTCTGATTCCCCAGCTCCCATTCCCCGCCTCTGATTCCCCGCATCCGATTCCCCATATCTGATTCCCCGCCTCTGTTTCCCCGCCTTTGATTCCCCGCCTCTGTTTCCCCATATCTGATTCCCCGCCTCTGATTCCCAACTATGATTCCCCGCCTCTGATTCCCCAGCTCTGATTCCCCGCCTCTGATTCCCCGCGTTCTATTCCCTGCCTCTGATTCCCCGCCTGTAATTCCCCATCTCTGATTCACCACCTCTGATTCCCCACCTCTGATTCCCCATATCTAATTCCCCGCCTCTGTTTGCCCGCCTCTGATTCCCCGCCTCTGTTTCCCCATATCTGATTCCCCGTGTCTGATTCCCTGCCTCTGATTCCCCGCCTCTGTTTCCCCGCCACTGATTCCCTGCCACTGATTCCCTGCCCCTGATACCCCACCTCTGATTCCCCATATCTGATTCCCTGCCTCTGTTTCCCCGCCTCTGATTCCCCGCCTCTGATTCCCCATATCTGTTTCCCCGCCTCTGATTCCCCAACTCTGATTCCCCGCCTCTGATTCCCCAGCTCTGAATCCCCGCCTCTGATTCCCCGCGTCTGTTTCCCCGCCTCTGATTCCCCGCCTCTGTTTCCCCGCATCTGATTCCCTGCATCTGATTCCCAGCCTCTGATTCCCTGCCTCTGATTCCCAACCTCTGATTCCCCACCTCTGATTCCCCATATCTGATTCCCCGCCTCTGTTTCCCCGCCTCTGATTCCCCGCCTCTGTTTCCCCATATCAGATTCCCGGCCTCTGATTCTCCGCCTCTGATTCCCCGCCTCTGATTCCCTGCCTCTGATTCCCCATCTCCGATTCCGCACATCGGATTCCCTGCCTCTGATTCCCCGCCTCTGATTCCCCGCCTCTGATTCCCTGCTTCTGATTCCCAACCTCTGATTCCCCACCTCTGATTCCCCATATCTGATTCCCCGCCTCTGTTTCCCCGCCTCTGATTCCCCGCCTCTGATTCCCCAACTCTGATTCCCCGCCTCTGATTCCCCAGCTCTGAAACCCCGCCTCTGATTCCCCGCGTCTGATTCCCTGCCTCTGATTCCCCGCCTTGATTCCCCATCTCTGATTCACAACCTCTGATTCCTCACCTCTGATTCCCTATATTTGATTCCCCACCTCTGATGCCCCAACTCTGATTCCCCGCCTCTGATTCCCCAGCTCTGATTCCCCGCCTCTGATTCCCCGCATCCGATTCCCCATATCTGATTCCCCGCCTCTGTTTCCCCGCCTCTGATTCCCCGCCTCTGTTTCCCCATATCTGATTCCCCGCCTCTGATTCCCAACTATGATTCCCCGCCTCTGATTCCCCAGCTCTGATTCCCTGCCTCTGATTCCCTGCGTTCTATTCCCTGCCTCTGATTCCCCGCCTGTGATTCCCCATCACTGATTCACCACCTCTGATTCCCCACATCTGATTCCCCATATCTAATTCCCCGCCTCTGTTTGCCCGCCTCTGATTCCCCGCCTCTGTTTCCCCATATCTGATTCCCCGTCTCTGAATCCCCAACTCTGATTCCCTGCCTCTGATTCCCCAGCTCTGATTCCCCACCTCTGATTTCCCACATCTGATTCCCCGCCTCTGTTTCCCCGCCTCTGATTCCCCGCCTCTGATTCCCCATATCTGATTCCCTGCCTCTGATTCCCCGCCTCTGATTCCAGGCCTCTGATTCCCATCATCTGATTCCGGCCTCTGATTCCCGGCCTCTGATTCCCTGCTTCTGATTCTGATTCCCTGCCTCTGATTCCCCATCTCTGATTCCGCACATCTGATTCCCTGCCTCTGATTCCCCACCTCTAATTCCCCATATCTGATTCCCCACCTCTGTTTCCCCGCCTCTGATTCCCCGCCTCTGTTTCCCAATATCTAAGTCCCCACCTCTGATTCCCCAAATCTGATTCCCCACCTCTGATTCCCCAGCTCTGATTCCCCGCCTCTGATTCCCCGCATCTGATTCCCTGCATCTGATTCCAAGCCTCTGATTCCCTGCCACTGATTCCCAACCTCTGATTCCACACCTCTGATTCCCCATATCTGATTCCCTGCCTCTGATTCCCCAACTCTGATTCCCCGCCTCTGATTCCCCAGCTCTGAATCCCCGCCTCTGATTCCCCGTGTCTGATTCCCTGCCTCTGATTCCCCGCCTTGATTCACCATCTCTGATTCACAACCTCTGATTCCCCACCTCTGATTCCCTATATTTGATTCCCCGCCTCTGTTTCCCCGCCTCTGATTCCCCGCCTCTGATTCCCCATATCCGATTCCCCGCCTCTGATTGCCCACCTCTGATTCCCCGCCTCTGATTCGCCAGCTCTGATTCCCCGCCTCTGATTCCCCGCATCTGATTCCCTGCCTCTGATTCCCCGCCTCTGATTCCCCATCTCTGATTCACCGCCTTTGATTCGCCACCTCTGATTCCCCATATCTGATTCCCCACCTCTGTTTCCCGGCCTCTGATTCCCCGCCTCTGATTCTCCATATCTCATTCCCCGCCTCTGAATCCCCATCTCTGATTCCCGGACTCTGATTCCCCACCTCTGATTCCCGGCCTCTTATTCCCAGCATCTGATTCCCTGCCTCTGATTCCCGGCCACTGATAATCCGCTTCTGATTCTGATTCCCTGCATCTGATTCCCCATCTCTGATTCACCACATCTAATTCCCTGCCTCTGATTCCACGCCCCTGATTCCCCACCTCTGATTCCCCATATCTGAATCCCCGCCTCTGTTTCCACGCCTCTGATTCCCTGCCTCTGTTTCCCAACCTCTGATTCCCCACCCCTGATTCCCCATATCTGATTCCCCGCCTCTGTTTCCCTGCCTCTGATTCCCCGCCCCTGTTTCCCCATATCTGATTCCCCGCCTCTGATTCCCCAACTCTGATTCCCCGCCTCTGATTCCCCAGCTCTGATTCCCCGCCTCTGATTCCCCGTGTTTGATTCCCTGCCTCTGATTCCCCGCCTCTGAATCCCCATCTCTGATTCACCGCCTTTGATTCGCCACCTCTGATTCCCCATATCTGATTCCCCACCTCTGTAACCCCGCCTCTGATTCCCCGCCTCTGATTCCCCATATATCATTCCCCGCCTCTGAATCCCCATCTCTGATTCCCGGACTCTGATTCCCCACCTCTGATTCCCGGCCTCTTATTCCCGGCATCTGAATCCCGGCCTCTGATTCCCGGCCTCTGATTCCCCGCTTCTGATTCTGATTCCCTGCCTCTGATTCCCCATCTCTGATTCCGCACATCTGATTCCCTGCCTCTGATTCCCCACCTCTGATTCCCCATATCTGATTCCTCGCCTCTGTTTCCCCGCCTCTGATTCCCCGCCTCTGTTTCCCCATATCTAATTCCCCACCTCAGATGCCCCAACTCTGATACCCCGCCTCTGATTCCCCAGCTCCCATTCCCCGCCTCTGATTCCCCGCATCCGATTCCCCATATCTGATTCCCCGCCTCTGTTTCCCCGCCTTTGATTCCCCGCCTCTGTTTCCCCATATCTGATTCCCCGCCTCTGATTCCCAACTATGATTCCCCGCCTCTGATTCCCCAGCTCTGATTCCCCGCCTCTGATTCCCCGCGTTCTATTCCCTGCCTCTGATTCCCCGCCTGTGATTCCCCATCTCTGATTCACCACCTCTGATTCCCCACCTCTGATTCCCCATATCTAATTCCCCGCCTCTGTTTGCCCGCCTCTGATTCCCCACCTCTGTTTCCCCATATCTGATACCCCGTGTCTGATTCCCTGCCTCTGATTCCCCGCCTCTGTTTCCCCGCCTCTGATTCCCTGCCACTGATTCCCTGCCCATGATACCCCACCTCTGATTCCCCATATCTGATTCCCTGCCTCTGTTTCCCCGCCTCTGATTCCCCGCCTCTGATTCCCCATATCTGATTCCCCGCCTCTGATTCCCCAACTCTGATTCCCCGCCTCTGATTCCCCAGCTCTGAATCCCCGCCTCTGATTCCCCGCGTCTGTTTCCCCGCCTCTGATTCCCCGCCTCTGTTTCCCCATATCTAAGTCCCCGACTCTGATTCCCCAACTCTGATTCCCCACCTCTGATTCCCCAGCTCTGATTCCCCGCCTCTGATTCCCCGCATCTGATTCCCTGCATCTGATTCCCAGCCTCTGATTCCCTGCCTCTGATTCCCAACCTCTGATTCCCCACCTCTGATTCCCCATATCTGATTCCCCGCCTCTGTTTCCCCGCCTCTGATTCCCCGCCTCTGTTTCCCCATATCAGATTCCCGGCCTCTGATTCTCCGCCTCTGATTCCCCGCCTCTGATTCCCTGCCTCTGATTCCCCATCTCCGATTCCGCACATCGGATTCCCTGCCTCTGATTCCCCGCCTCTGATTCCCCGCCTCTGATTCCCTGCTTCTGATTCCCAACCTCTGATTCCCCACCTCTGATTCCCCATTTCTGATTCCCCGCCTCTGTTTCCCCGCCTCTGATTCCCCGCCTCTGATTCCCCAACTCTGATTCCCCGCCTCTGATTCCCCAGCTCTGAATCCCCGCCTCTGATTCCCCGCGTCTGATTCCCTGCCTCTGATTCCCCGCCTGTGATTCCCCATCTCTGATTCACCACCTCTGATTCCCCACCCCTGATTCCCCATATCTGATTCCCCGCCTCTGTTTCCCTGCCTCTGATTCCCCGCCCCTGTTTCCCCATATCTGATTCCCCGCCTCTGATTCCCCAACTCTGATTCCCCGCCTCTGATTCCCCAGCTCTGATTCCCCGCCTCTGATTCCCCGTGTTTGATTCCCTGCCTCTGATTCCCCGCCTCTGAATCCCCATCTCTGATTCACCGCCTTTGATTCGCCACCTCTGATTCCCCATATCTGATTCCCCACCTCTGTAACCCCGCCTCTGATTCCCCGCCTCTGATTCCCCATATATCATTCCCCGCCTCTGAATCCCCATCTCTGATTCCCGGACTCTGATTCCCCACCTCTGATTCCCGGCCTCTTATTCCCGGCATCTGAATCCCGGCCACTGATTCCCGGCCTCTGATTCCCCGCTTCTGATTCTGATTCCCTGCCTCTGATTCCCCATCTCTGATTCCCCATATCTGATTCCTCGCCTCTGTTTCCCCGCCTCTGATTCCCCGCCTCTGTTTCCCCATATCTAATTCCCCACCTCAGATGCCCCAACTCTGATACCCCGCCTCTGATTCCCCAGCTCCCATTCCCCGCCTCTGATTCCCCGCATCCGATTCCCCATATCTGATTCCCCGCCTCTGTTTCCCCGCCTTTGATTCCCCGCCTCTGTTTCCCCATATCTGATTCCCCGCCTCTGATTCCCAACTATGATTCCCCGCCTCTGATTCCCCAGCTCTGATTCCCCGCCTCTGATTCCCCGCGTTCTATTCCCTGCCTCTGATTCCCCGCCTGTAATTCCCCATCTCTGATTCACCACCTCTGATTCCCCACCTCTGATTCCCCATATCTAATTCCCCGCCTCTGTTTGCCCGCCTCTGATTCCCCGCCTCTGTTTCCCCATATCTGATTCCCCGTGTCTGATTCCCTGCCTCTGATTCCCCGCCTCTGTTTCCCCGCCACTGATTCCCTGCCACTGATTCCCTGCCCCTGATACCCCACCTCTGATTCCCCATATCTGATTCCCTGCCTCTGTTTCCCCGCCTCTGATTCCCCGCCTCTGATTCCCCATATCTGATTCCCCGCCTCTGATTCCCCAACTCTGATTCCCCGCCTCTGATTCCCCAGCTCTGAATCCCCGCCTCTGATTCCCCGCGTCTGTTTCCCCGCCTCTGATTCCCCGCCTCTGTTTCCCCGCATCTGATTCCCTGCATCTGATTCCCAGCCTCTGATTCCCTGCCTCTGATTCCCAACCTCTGATTCCCCACCTCTGATTCCCCATATCTGATTCCCCGCCTCTGTTTCCCCGCCTCTGATTCCCCGCCTCTGTTTCCCCATATCAGATTCCCGGCCTCTGATTCTCCGCCTCTGATTCCCCGCCTCTGATTCCCTGCCTCTGATTCCCCATCTCCGATTCCGCACATCGGATTCCCTGCCTCTGATTCCCCGCCTCTGATTCCCCGCCTCTGATTCCCTGCTTCTGATTCCCAACCTCTGATTCCCCACCTCTGATTCCCCATATCTGATTCCCCGCCTCTGTTTCCCCGCCTCTGATTCCCCGCCTCTGATTCCCCAACTCTGATTCCCCGCCTCTGATTCCCCAGCTCTGAAACCCCGCCTCTGATTCCCCGCGTCTGATTCCCTGCCTCTGATTCCCCGCCTTGATTCCCCATCTCTGATTCACAACCTCTGATTCCTCACCTCTGATTCCCTATATTTGATTCCCCACCTCTGATGCCCCAACTCTGATTCCCCGCCTCTGATTCCCCAGCTCTGATTCCCCGCCTCTGATTCCCCGCATCCGATTCCCCATATCTGATTCCCCGCCTCTGTTTCCCCGCCTCTGATTCCCCGCCTCTGTTTCCCCATATCTGATTCCCCGCCTCTGATTCCCAACTATGATTCCCCGCCTCTGATTCCCCAGCTCTGATTCCCTGCCTCTGATTCCCTGCGTTCTATTCCCTGCCTCTGATTCCCCGCCTGTGATTCCCCATCACTGATTCACCACCTCTGATTCCCCACATCTGATTCCCCATATCTAATTCCCCGCCTCTGTTTGCCCGCCTCTGATTCCCCGCCTCTGTTTCCCCATATCTGATTCCCCGTCTCTGAATCCCCAACTCTGATTCCCTGCCTCTGATTCCCCAGCTCTGATTCCCCACCTCTGATTCCCCACATCTGATTCCCCGCCTCTGTTTCCCCGCCTCTGATTCCCCGCCTCTGATTCCCCATATCTGATTCCCTGCCTCTGATTCCCCGCCTCTGATTCCAGGCCTCTGATTCCCATCATCTGATTCCGGCCTCTGATTCCCGGCCTCTGATTCCCTGCTTCTGATTCTGATTCCCTGCCTCTGATTCCCCATCTCTGATTCCGCACATCTGATTCCCTGCCTCTGATTCCCCACCTCTAATTCCCCATATCTGATTCCCCACCTCTGTTTCCCCGCCTCTGATTCCCCGCCTCTGTTTCCCAATATCTAAGTCCCCACCTCTGATTCCCCAAATCTGATTCCCCACCTCTGATTCCCCAGCTCTGATTCCCCGCCTCTGATTCCCCGCATCTGATTCCCTGCATCTGATTCCAAGCCTCTGATTCCCTGCCTCTGATTCCCAACCTCTGATTCCACACCTCTGATTCCCCATATCTGATTCCCTGCCTCTGATTCCCCAACTCTGATTCCCCGCCTCTGATTCCCCAGCTCTGAATCCCCGCCTCTGATTCCCCGTGTCTGATTCCCTGCCTCTGATTCCCCGCCTTGATTCACCATCTCTGATTCACAACCTCTGATTCCCCACCTCTGATTCCCTATATTTGATTCCCCGCCTCTGTTTCCCCGCCTCTGATTCCCCGCCTCTGATTCCCCATATCCGATTCCCCGCCTCTGATTGCCCACCTCTGATTCCCCGCCTCTGATTCGCCAGCTCTGATTCCCCGCCTCTGATTCCCCGCATCTGATTCCCTGCCTCTGATTCCCCGCCTCTGATTCCCCATCTCTGATTCACCGCCTTTGATTCGCCACCTCTGATTCCCCATATCTGATTCCCCACCTCTGTTTCCCGGCCTCTGATTCCCCGCCTCTGATTCTCCATATCTCATTCCCCGCCTCTGAATCCCCATCTCTGATTCCCGGACTCTGATTCCCCACCTCTGATTCCCGGCCTCTTATTCCCAGCATCTGATTCCCTGCCTCTGATTCCCGGCCACTGATACCCCGCTTCTGATTCTGATTCCCTGCATCTGATTCCCCATCTCTGATTCACCACATCTAATTCCCTGCCTCTGATTCCACGCCCCTGATTCGCCACCTCTGATTCCCCATATCTGAATCCCCGCCTCTGTTTCCACGCCTCTGATTCCCTGCCTCTGTTTCCCAACCTCTGATTCCCCACCCCTGATTCCCCATATCTGATTCCCCGCCTCTGTTTCCCTGCCTCTGATTCCCCGCCCCTGTTTCCCCATATCTGATTCCCCGCCTCTGATTCCCCAACTCTGATTCCCCGCCTCTGATTCCCCAGCTCTGATTCCCCGCCTCTGATTCCCCGTGTTTGATTCCCTGCCTCTGATTCCCCGCCTCTGAATCCCCATCTCTGATTCACCGCCTTTGATTCGCCACCTCTGATTCCCCATATCTGATTCCCCACCTCTGTAACCCCGCCTCTGATTCCCCGCCTCTGATTCCCCATATATCATTCCCCGCCTCTGAATCCCCATCTCTGATTCCCGGACTCTGATTCCCCACCTCTGATTCCCGGCCTCTTATTCCCGGCATCTGAATCCCGGCCTCTGATTCCCGGCCTCTGATTCCCCGCTTCTGATTCTGATTCCCTGCCTCTGATTCCCCATCTCTGATTCCGCACATCTGATTCCCTGCCTCTGATTCCCCACCTCTGATTCCCCATATCTGATTCCTCGCCTCTGTTTCCCCGCCTCTGATTCCCCGCCTCTGTTTCCCCATATCTAATTCCCCACCTCAGATGCCCCAACTCTGATACCCCGCCTCTGATTCCCCAGCTCCCATTCCCCACCTCTGATTCCCCGCATCCGATTCCCCATATCTGATTCCCCGCCTCTGTTTCCCCGCCTTTGATTCCCCGCCTCTGTTTCCCCATATCTGATTCCCCGCCTCTGATTCCCAACTATGATTCCCCGCCTCTGATTCCCCATCTCTGATTCCCCGCCTCTGATTCCCCGCGTTCTATTCCCTGCCTCTGATTCCCCGCCTGTGATTCCCCATCTCTGATTCACCACCTCTGATTCCCCACCTCTGATTCCCCATATCTAATTCCCCGCCTCTGTTTGCCCGCTTCTGATTCCCCACCTCTGTTTCCCCATATCTGATTCCCCGTGTCTGATTCCCTGCCTCTGATTCCCCGCCTCTGTTTCCCCGCCTCTGATTCCCTGCCACTGATTCCCTGCCCATGATACCCCACCTCTGATTCCCCATATCTGATTCCCTGCCTCTGTTTCCCCGCCTCTGATTCCCCGCCTCTGATTCCCCATATCTGATTCCCCGCCTCTGATTCCCCAACTCTGATTCCCCGCCTCTGATTCCCCAGCTCTGAATCCCCGCCTCTGATTCCCCGCGTCTGTTTCCCCGCCTCTGATTCCCCGCCTCTGTTTCCCCATATCTAAGTCCCCGACTCTGATTCCCCAACTCTGATTCCCCACCTCTGATTCCCCAGCTCTGATTCCCCGCCTCTGATTCCCCGCATCTGATTCCCTGCATCTGATTCCCAGCCTCTGATTCCCTGCCTCTGATTCCCAACCTCTGATTCCCCACCTCTGATTCCCCATATCTGATTCCCCGCCTCTGTTTCCCCGCCTCTGATTCCCCGCCTCTGTTTCCCCATATCAGATTCCCGGCCTCTGATTCTCCGCCTCTGATTCCCCGCCTCTGATTCCCTGCCTCTGATTCCCCATCTCCGATTCCGCACATCGGATTCCCTGCCTCTGATTCCCCGCCTCTGATTCCCCGCCTCTGATTCCCTGCTTCTGATTCCCAACCTCTGATTCCCCACCTCTGATTCCCCATATCTGATTCCCCGCCTCTGTTTCCCCGCCTCTGATTCCCCGCCTCTGTTTCCCCAACTCTGATTCCCCGCCTCTGATTCCCCAGCTCTGAATCCCCGCCTCTGATTCCCCGCGTCTGATTCCCTGCCTCTGATTCCCCGCCTTGATTCCCCATCTCTGATTCACAACCTCTGATTCCCCACCTCTGATTCCCTATATTTGATTCCCCACCTCTGATGCCCCAACTCTGATTCCCCGCCTCTGATTCCCCAGCTCTGATTCCCCGCCTCTGATTCCCCGCATCCGATTCCCCATATCTGATTCCCCGCCTCTGTTTCCCCGCCTCTGATTCCCCGCCTCTGTTTCCCCATATCTGATTCCCCGCCTCTGATTCCCAACTATGATTCCCCGCCTCTGATTCCCCAGCTCTGATTCCCTGCCTCTGATTCCCTGCGTTCTATTCCCTGCCTCTGATTCCCCGCCTGTGATTCCCCATCACTGATTCACCACCTCTGATTCCCCACATCTGATTCCCCATATCTAATTCCCCGCCTCTGTTTGCCCGCCTCTGTTTCCCCATATCTGATTCCCCGTCTCTGAATCCCCAACTCTGATTCCCTGCCTCTGATTCCCCAGCTCTGATTCCCCGCCTTTGATTCCCCCCGTCTGATTCCCAGCCTCTGAATCCCCGTGTCTGATTTCCTGCCTCTGATTCCCCGCCTCTGATTCCCCATCTCTGATTCACCGCCTCTGATTCCCCACCTCTGATTCCCCATCTCTGATTCCGCACATCCGATTCCCTGCCTCTGAATCCCCAACTCTGATTCCCCGCCTCTGATTCCCCATCTCTGATTCCCCACCTCTGATTCCCCGTGTCTGATTCCCTGCCTCTGATTCCCTGCCTCGGAATACCAGCCTCTGATTCCCCATATCTGATTCCCCGCCTCTGATTCCCTGCCTCTGATTCCCCAGCTCTGATTCCCCGCCTTTGATTCCCCCCGTCTGATTCCCAGCCTCTGAATCCCCGTGTCTGATTTCCTGCCTCTGATTCCCCGCCTCTGATTCCCCATCTCTGATTCACCGCCTCTGATTCCCCATCTCTGATTCCCCACCTCTGATTCCCCGTGTCTGATTCCCCGTGTCTGATTCCCTGCCTCTGATTCCACGCCTCTGATTCCCCATATCTGATTCCCTGCCACTGATTCCCCGCCTCTGATTCCCCATCTCTGATTCACCACCTCTGATTCCCGGCCTCTGATTACCCACCCCTGATTCCCCGCCTCTGATTCGCCAGCTATGATTCCCCCCCTCTGATTCCCCGCGTCTGATTCCCCGCCTCTGATTCCCCAACTCTAATACCCCGCCTCTGATTCCCCAGCTCTGATTCCCCTCCTCTGATTCCCCGCATCTGATTCCCTGCCTCTGATTCCACGCCTCTGATTCCAGGCCTCTGATTCCCAACCTCTGATTCCCCACCTCTGATTCCCAATATCTGATTCCCCGCCTCTGTTTCACCGCCTCTGATTCCCCGCCTCTGTTTCCCCATATCAGATTCCCCGCCTCTGATTCCCCAACTCTGATTCCCCAACTCTAATACCCCGCCTCTGATTCCCCAGCTCTGATTCCCCTCCTCTGATTCCCCGCATCTGATTCCCTGCCTCTGATTCCACGCCTCTGATTCCAGGCCTCTGATTCCCAACCTCTGATTCCCCACCTCTGATTCCCAATATCTGATTCCCCGCCTCTGTTTCACCGCCTCTGATTCCCCGCCTCTGTTTCCCCATATCTGATTCCCCGCCTCTGATTCCCCAACTCTGATTCCCCGCCTGTGATTCCCCAGCTCTGATTCCCCGCCTCTGATTCCCCATATCTGATTCCCATCCTCTGATTGCCCACCTCTGATTCCCCGCCTCTGATTCGCCAGCTCTGATTCCCCGCCTCTGATTCCCCGCATCTGATTCCCTGCCTCTGATTCCCCGCCTCTGATTCCCCATCTCTGATTCCCCGCCTGTGATTCCCCAGCTCTGATTCCCCGCCTCTAATTCCCCAGCTCTGATTCCCAGCCTCTGATTCCCCGTGTTTGATCCCCTGCCTCTGATTACCTTCCTCTGATTCCCGGCCACTGATACCCCGCTTCTGATTCTGATTCCCTGCCTCTGATTCCCCATCTCTGATTCACCACTTCTAATTCCCTGCCTCTGATTCCACGCCCCTGATTCCCCACCTCTGATTCCCCATATCTGAATCCCCGCCTCTGTTTCCACGCCTCTGATTCCCTGCCTCTGATTCCCACCCTCTGATTCCCCACCCCTGATTCCCCATATCTGATTCCCCGCCTCTGTTTCCCTGCCTCTGATTCCCCGCCCCTGTTTCCCCATATCTGATTCCCCGCCTCTGATTCCCCAACTCTGATTCCCCGCCTCTGATTCCCCAGCTCTGATTCCCCGCCTCTGATTCCCCGTGTTTGATTCCCTGCCTCTGATTCCCCGCCTCTGATTCCCCATCTCTGATTCACCGCCTTTGATTCGCCACCTCTGATTCCCCATATCTGATTCCCCACCTCTGTTACCCCGCCTCTGATTCCCCGCCTCTGATTCCCCATATATCATTTCCCGCCTCTGAATCCCCATCTCTGATTCCCGGACTCTGATTCCCCACCTCTGATTCCCGGCCTCTTATTCCCGGCATCTGAATCCCGGCCTCTGATTCCCGGCCTCTGATTCCCCGCTTCTGATTCTGATTCCCTGCCTCTGATTCCCCATCTCTGATTCCGCACATCTGATTCCCTGCCTCTGATTCCCCACCTCTGATTCCCTATATCTGATTCCTCGCCTCTGTTTCCCCGCCTCTGATTCCCCGCCTCTGTTTCCCCATATCTAATTCCCCACCTCAGATGCCCCAACTCTGATACCCCGCCTCTGATTCCCCAGCTCCCATTCCCCGCCTCTGATTCCCCGCATCCGATTCCCCATATCTCATTCCCCGCCTCTGTTTCCCCGCCTTTGATTCCCCGCCTCTGTTTCCCCATATCTGATTCCCCGCCTCTGATTCCCAACTATGATTCCCCGCCTCTGATTCCCCAGCTCTGATTCCCCGCCTCTGATTCCCCGCGTTCTATTCCCTGCCTCTGATTCCCCGCCTGTGATTCCCCATTTCTGATTCACCACCTCTGATTCCCCACCTCTGATTCCCCATATCTAATTCCCCGCCTCTGTTTGCCCGCCTCTGATTCCCCGCCTCTGTTTCCCCATATCTGATTCCACGTGTCTGATTCCCTGCTTCTGATTCCCAACCTCTGATTCCCCACCTCAGATACCCCATATCTGATTCCCCGCCTCTGTTTCCCCGCCTCTGATTCCCCGCCTCTGATTCCCCAACTCTGAATCCCCGCCTCTGATTCCCCAGCTCTGATTCCCCGCCTCTGATTCCCCGCATCTGATTCCCTGCCTCTGATTCCCCGCCTCTGATTCCAGGCCTCTGATTCCCAGCATCTGAGTCCGGCCTCTGATTCCCGGCCTCTGATTCCCTGCTTCTGATTCTGATTCCCTGCCTCTGATTCCCCATCTCTGATTCCGCACATCTGATTCCTTGCCTCTGATTCCCCACCTCTGATTCCCCATATCTGATTCCCCGCCTGGGTTTCCCCGCCTCTGATTCCCCGCCTCTGTTTCCCAATATCTAAGTCCCCGCCTCTGATTCCCCAAATCTGATTCCCCACCTCTGATTCCCCAGCTCTGATTCCCCGCATCTGATTCCCCGCATCTGATTCCCTGCATCTGATTCCAAGCCTCTGATTCCCTGCCTCTGATTCCCAACCTCTGATTCCCCACCTCTGATTCCCCATATCTGATTCCCCGCCTCCGTTTCCCCGCCTCGGATTCCCCGCCTCTGTTTCCCCATATCTGATTCCCGGCCTCTGATTCCCCGCCTCTGATTCCCCGCCTCTGATTCCCTGCCTCTGATTCCCCATCTCCGATTCCGCACATCTGATTCCCTTCCTCTGATTCCCCGCCTCTGATTTTCCGCCTCTGATTCCCTGCCTCTGATTCCCAACCTCGGATTCCCCACCTCTGATTCCCCATATCTGATTCCCCGCCTCTGTTTCCCCGCCTCTGATTCCCCACCTCTGATTCCCAACTCTGATTCCCCGCCTCTGATTCCCCAGCTCTGATTCCCCGTGTTTGATTCCCTGCCTCTTATTCCCTGCCCTGATTCCCCATCTCTGTTTCACCGCCTTTGATTCGCCACCTCTGATTCCCAATATCTGATTCCCCGCCTCAGTTTCCCGGACTCTGATTCCCTGCCTCTGATTCCCAACCTCTGATTCCACACCTCTGATTCCCCATATCTGATTCCCCGCCTCTATTTCCCCATATCTGATTCCCCACCTCTGATTCCCCAGCTCTGATTCCCCGCATCTGATTCCCCGCATCTGATTCCCTGCATCTGATTCCAAGCCTCTGATTCCCTGCCTCTGATTCCCAACCTCTGATTCCCCACCTCTGATTCCCCATATCTGATTCCCCGCCTCCGTTTCCCCGCCTCGGATTCCCCGCCTCTGTTTCCCCATATCTGATTCCCGGCCTCTGATTCCCCGCCTCTGATTCCCCGCCTCTGATTCCCTGCCTCTGATTCCCCATCTCCGATTCCGCACATCTGATTCCCTTCCTCTGATTCCCCGCCTCTGATTTTCCGCCTCTGATTCCCTGCCTCTTATTCCCAACCTCGGATTC
Source organism: Narcine bancroftii (assembly GCF_036971445.1). Taxonomy (NCBI): domain Eukaryota; kingdom Metazoa; phylum Chordata; class Chondrichthyes; order Torpediniformes; family Narcinidae; genus Narcine; species Narcine bancroftii. The sequence goes on from NW_027211886.1 coordinate 795,251, forward strand.
CCCACCTCTGATTCCCCATATCTGATTCCCCGCCTCTGTTTCCCCGCCTCTGATTCCCCACCTCTGATTCCCAACTCTGATTCCCCGCCTCTGATTCCCCAGCTCTGATTCCCCGTGTTTGATTCCCTGCCTCTTATTCCCTGCCCTGATTCCCCATCTCTGTTTCACCGCCTTTGATTCGCCACCTCTGATTCCCAATATCTGATTCCCCGCCTCAGTTTCCCGGACTCTGATTCCCTGCCTCTGATTCCCAACCTCTGATTCCACACCTCTGATTCCCCATATCTGATTCCCCGCCTCTATTTCCCCATATCTGATTCCCCGCCTCTGATTCCCCAAATCTGATTCCCTGCCTCTGATTCCCCAGCTCTGATTCCCCGACTCTGATTCCCGGCATCCGATTCCCTGCCTCTGATTCCCCGCCTCTGATTCCCCATCTCTGATTCCCCGCCTCTGATTCCCCGTGTCTGATTCCCTGCCTTTGATTCCCCGCCTCTGATTCCCCGCCTCTGATTCCCTGCCACTGATTCCCTGCCCCTGATTCCCCACCTCTGATTCCCCACATCTGATTCCCCGCCTCTGTTTCCCTGCCTCTGATTCCCCGCCTCTGATTCCCCATATCTGATTCCCTGCCTCTGATTCCCCGCCTCTGATTCCAGGCCTCTGATTCCCATCATCTGATTCCGGCCTCTGATTCCCGGCCTCTGATTCCCTGCTTCTGATTCTGATTCCCTGCCTCTGATTCCCCATCTCTGATTCCGCACATCTGATTCCCTGCCTCTGATTCCCCACCTCTAATTCCCCATATCTGATTCCCCGCCTCTGTTTCCCCGCCTCTGATTCCCCGCCTCTGTTTCCCAATATCTAAGTCCCCACCTATGATTCCCCAAATCTGATTCCCCACCTCTGATTCCCCAGCTCTGATTCCCCGCCTCTGATTCCCCGCATCTGATTCCCTGCATCTGATTCCAAGCCTCTGATTCCCTGCCTCTGATTCCCAACCTCTGATTCCCCACCTCTGATTCCCCATATCTGATTCCCCGCCTCTGTTTCCCCGCCTCGGATTCCCCGCCTCAGTTTCCCCATATCTGATTCCCGGCCTCTGATTCCACGCCTCTGATTCCCCGCCTCTGATTCCCTGCCTCTGATTCCCCATCTCCGATTCCCTGCCTCTGTTTCCCAACCTCTGATTCCCCACCTCTGATTCCCCGTGTTTGATTCCCTGCCTCTGATTCCCTGCCCTGATTCCCCGCCTCTGTTTCCCCGCCTCTGATTCCCCGCCTCTGTTTCCCAATATCTAAGTCCCCACCTATGATTCCCCAAATCTGATTCCCCACCTCTGATTCCCCAGCTCTGATTCCCCGCCTCTGATTCCCCGCATCTGATTCCATGCATCTGATTCCAAGCCTCTGATTCCCTGCCTCTGATTCCCAACCTCTGATTCCCCACCTCTGATTCCCCATATCTGATTCCCCGCCTCTGTTTCCCCGCCTCGGATTCCCCGCCTCAGTTTCCCCATATCTGATTCCCGGCCTCTGATTCCACGCCTCTGATTCCCCGCCTCTGATTCCCTGCCTCTGATTCCCCATCTCCGATTCCCTGCCTCTGTTTCCCAACCTCTGATTCCCCACCTCTGATTCCCCGTGTTTGATTCCCTGCCTCTGATTCCCTGCCCTGATTCCCCATCTCTGTTTCACCGCCTTTGATTCGCCACCTCTGATTCCACATATCTGATTCCCCGCCTCTGTTTCACCGACTCTGATTCCCTTCCTCTGATTCCCCGCCACTGATTCGCCAGCTATGATTCCCCCCCTCTGATTCCCCGCGTCTGATTCCCCGCCTCTGATTCCCCAACTCTAATACCCCGCCTCTGATTCCCCAGCTCTGATTCCCCTCCTCTGATTCCCCGCATCTGATTCCCTGCCTCTGATTCCACGCCTCTGATTCCAGGCCTCTGATTCCCAACCTCTGATTCCCCACCTCTGATTCCCAATATCTGATTCCCCGCCTCTGTTTCACCGCCTCTGATTCCCCGCCTCTGTTTCCCCATATCTGATTCCCCGCCTCTGATTCCCCAACTCTGATTCCCCGCCTGTGATTCCCCAGCTCTGATTTCCCGCCTCTGTTTCCCCATATCTGATTCCCATCCTCTGATTGCCCACCTCTGATTCCCCGCCTCTGATTCGCCAGCTCTGATTCCCCGCCTCTGATTCCCCGCATCTGATTCCCTGCCTCTGATTCCCCGCCTCTGATTCCCCATCTCTGATTCCCCGCCTGTGATTCCCCAGCTCTGATTCCCCGCCTCTAATTCCCCAGCTCTGATTCCCAGCCTCTGATTCCCCGTGTTTGATCCCCTGCCTCTGATTACCTTCCTCTGATTCCCGGCCACTGATACCCCGCTTCTGATTCTGATTCCCTGCCTCTGATTCCCCATCTCTGATTCACCACTTCTAATTCCCTGCCTCTGATTCCACGCCCCTGATTCCCCACCTCTGATTCCCCATATCTGAATCCCCGCCTCTGTTTCCACGCCTCTGATTCCCTGCCTCTGATTCCCAACCTCTGATTCCCCACCCCTGATTCCCCATATCTGATTCCCCGCCTCTGTTTCCCTGCCTCTGATTCCCCGCCCCTGTTTCCCCATATCTGATTCCCCGCCTCTGATTCCCCAACTCTGATTCCCCGCCTCTGATTCCCCAGCTCTGATTCCCCGCCTCTGATTCCCCGTGTTTGATTCCCTGCCTCTGATTCCCCGCCTCTGATTCCCCATCTCTGATTCACCACCTTTGATTCGCCACCTCTGATTCCCCATATCTGATTCCCCACCTCTGTTACCCCGCCTCTGATTCCCCGCCTCTGATTCCCCATATATCATTCCCCGCCTCTGAATCCCCATCTCTGATTCCCGGACTCTGATTCCCCACCTCTGATTCCCGGCCTCTTATTCCCGGCATCTGAATCCCGGCCTCTGATTCCCGGCCTCTGATTCCCCGCTTCTGATTCTGATTCCCTGCCTCTGATTCCCCATCTCTGATTCCGCACATCTGATTCCCTGCCTCTGATTCCCCACCTCTGATTCCCTATATCTGATTCCTCGCCTCTGTTTCCCCGCCTCTGATTCCCCGCCTCTGTTTCCCCATATCTAATTCCCCACCTCAGATGCCCCAACTCTGATACCCCGCCTCTGATTCCCCAGCTCCCATTCCCCGCCTCTGATTCCCCGCATCCGATTCCCCATATCTCATTCCCCGCCTCTGTTTCCCCGCCTTTGATTCCCCGCCTCTGTTTCCCCATATCTGATTCCCCGCCTCTGATTCCCAACTATGATTCCCCGCCTCTGATTCCCCAGCTCTGATTCCCCGCCTCTGATTCCCCGCGTTCTATTCCCTGCCTCTGATTCCCCGCCTGTGATTCCCCATCTCTGATTCACCACCTCTGATTCCCCACCTCTGATTCCCCATATCTAATTCCCCGCCTCTGTTTGCCCGCCTCTGATTCCCCGCCTCTGTTTCCCCATATCTGATTCCACGTGTCTGATTCCCTGCTTCTGATTCCCAACCTCTGATTCCCCACCTCTGATTCCCCATATCTGATTCCCCGCCTCTGTTTCCCCGCCTCTGATTCCCCGCCTCTGATTCCCCGCATCTGATTCCCTGCATCTGATTCCAAGCCTCTGATTCCCTGCCTCTGATTCCCAACCTCTGATTCCCCACCTCTGATTCCCCATATCTGATTCCCCACCTCTGATTCCCCAGCTCTGATTCCCCGCCTCTGATTCCCCGCATCTGATTCCCGGCCTCTGATTCCCCGCCTCTGATTCCCCGCCTCTGATTCCCTGCCTCTGATTCCCCATCTCCGATTCCCTGCCTCTGATTCCCAACCTCTGATTCCCCACCTCTGATTCCCCGTGTTTGATTCCCTGCCTCTGATTCCCTGCCCTGATTCCCCATCTCTGTTTCACCGCCTTTGATTCGCCACCTCTGATTCAACATATCTGATTCCCCGCCTCTGTTTCCCCGACTCTGATTCCCTTCCTCTGATTCCCAACCTCTGATTCCACACCTCTGATTCCCCATATCTGATTCCCCGCCTCTATTTCCCCATATCTGAATCCCCGCCTCTGATTCTCCAACTCTGATTCCCCGCCTCTGATTCCCCAGCTCTGATTCCCCGACTCTGATTCCCGGCGTCCGATTCCCTGCCTCTGATTCCCCGCCTCTGATTCCCCATCTCTGATTCCCCGCCTCTGATTCCCCGTGTCTGATTCCCTGCCTCTGATTCCCCGCCTCTGATTCCCCATATCTGATTCCCCGCCTCTGATTGCCCACCTCTGATTCCCCGCCTCTGATTCGCCAAGTCTGATTCCCCGCCTCTGATTCCCCGCATCTGATTCCCTGCCTCTGATTCCCCGCCTCTGATTCCCCATCTCTGATTCACCGCCTTTGATTCGCCACATCTGATTCCCCATATCTGATTCCCCACCTCTGTTTCCCGGCCTCTGATTCCCCGCCTCTGATTCTCCATATCTCATTCCCCGCCTCTGAATCCCCATCTCTGATTCCCGGACTCTGATTCCCCACCTCTGATTCCCGGCCTCTTATTCCCAGCATCTGATTCCCTGCCTCTGATTCCCGGCCACTGATACCCCGCTTCTGATTCTGATTCCCTGCATCTGATTCCCCATCTCTGATTCACCACATCTAATTCCCTGCCTCTGATTCCACGCCCCTGATTCCCCACCTCTGATTCCCCATATCTGAATCCCCGCCTCTGTTTCCACGCCTCTGATTCCCTGCCTCTGATTCCCAACCTCTGATTCCCCACCCCTGATTCCCCATATCTGATTCCCCGCCTCTGTTTCCCTGCCTCTGATTCCCCGCCCCTGTTTCCCCATATCTGATTCCCCGCCTCTGATTCCCCAACTCTGATTCTTCGCCTCTGATTCCCCAGCTCTGATTCCCCGCCTCTGATTCCCCGTGTTTGATTCCCTGCCTCTGATTCCCCGCCTCTGATTTTCCGCCTCTGATTCCCTGCCTCTGATTCCCAACCTTGGATTCCCCACCTCTGATTCCCCATATCTGATTCCCCACCTCTGTTTCCCCGCCTCTGATTCCCCACCTCTGATTCCCAACTCTGATTCCCCGCCTCTGATTCCCCAGCTCTGATTCCCCGTGTTTGATTCCCTGCCTCTTATTCCCTGCCCTGATTCCCCATCTCTGTTTCACCGCCTTTGATTCGCCACCTCTGATTCCCAATATCTGATTCCCCGCCTCAGTTTCCCGGACTCTGATTCCCTGCCTCTGATTCCCAACCTCTGATTCCACACCTCTGATTCCCCATATCTGATTCCCCGCCTCTATTTCCCCATATCTGATTCCCCGCCTCTGATTCCCCAACTCTGATTCCCTGCCTCTGATTCCCCAGCTCTGATTCCCCGACTCTGATTCCCGGCATCCGATTCCCTGCCTCTGATTCCCCGCCTCTGATTCCCCATCTCTGATTCCCCGCCTCTGATTCCCCGCCTCTGATTCCCTGCCACTGATTCCCTGCCCCTGATTCCCCACCTCTGATTCCCCACATCTGATTCCCCGCCTCTGTTTCCCCGCCTCTGATTCCAGGCCTCTGATTCCCATCATCTGATTCCGGCCTCTGATTCCCGGCCTCTGATTCCCTGCTTCTGATTCTGATTCCCTGCCTCTGATTCCCCATCTCTGATTCCGCACATCTGATTCCCTGCCTCTGATTCCCCACCTCTAATTCCCCATATCTGATTCCCCGCCTCTGTTTCCCCGCCTCTGATTCCCCGCCTCTGTTTCCCAATATCTAAGTCCCCACCTCTGATTCCCCAAATCTGATTCCCCACCTCTGATTCCCCAGCTCTGATTCCCCGCCTCTGATTCCCCGCATCTGATTCCCTGCATCTGATTCCAAGCCTCTGATTCCCTGCCTCTGATTCCCAACCTCTGATTCCACACCTCTGATTCCCCATATCTGATTCCCTGCCTCTGATTCCCCAACTCTGATTCCCCGCCTCTGATTCCCCAGCTCTGAATCCCCGCCTCTGATTCCCCGTGTCTGATTCCCTGCCTCTGATTCCCCGCCTTGATTCACCATCTCTGATTCACAACCTCTGATTCCCCACCTCTGATTCCCTATATTTGATTCCCCGCCTCTGTTTCCCCGCCTCTGATTCCCCGCCTCTGATTCCCCATATCCGATTCCCCGCCTCTGATTGCCCACCTCTGATTCCCCGCCTCTGATTCGCCAGCTCTGATTCCCCGCCTCTGATTCCCCGCATCTGATTCCCTGCCTCTGATTCCCCGCCTCTGATTCCCCATCTCTGATTCACCGCCTTTGATTCGCCACCTCTGATTCCCCATATCTGATTCCCCACCTCTGTTTCCCGGCCTCTGATTCCCCGCCTCTGATTCTCCATATCTCATTCCCCGCCTCTGAATCCCCATCTCTGATTTCCGGACTCTGATTCCCCACCTCTGATTCCCAGCCTCTTATTCCCAGCATCTGATTCCCTGCCTCTGATTCCCCGCCTCTGATTCCCCGCGTTCTATTCCCTGCCTCTGATTCCCCGCCTGTGATTCCCCATCTCTGATTCACCACCTCTGATTCCCCACCTCTGATTCCCCATATCTAATTCCCCGCCTCTGTTTGCCCGCCTCTGATTCCCCACCTCTGTTTCCCCATCTCTGATTCCCCGTGTCTGATTCCCTGCTTCTGATTCCCCGCCTCTGTTTCCCCGCCTCTGATTCCCTGCCACTGATTCCCTGCCCATGATACCCCACCTCTGATTCCCCATATCTGATTCCCTGCCTCTGTTTCCCCGCCTCTGATTCCCCGCCTCTGATTCCCCATATCTGATTCCCCGCCTCTGATTCCCCAACTCTGATTCCCCGCCTCTGATTCCCCAGCTCTGAATCCCCGCCTCTGATTCCCCGCGTCTGTTTCCCCGCCTCTGATTCCCCGCCTCTGTTTCCCCATATCTAAGTCCCCGACTCTGATTCCCCAACTCTGATTCCCCACCTCTGATTCCCCAGCTCTGATTCCCCGCCTCTGATTCCCCGCATCTGATTCCCTGCATCTGATTCCCAGCCTCTGATTCCCTGCCTCTGATTCCCAACCTCTGATTCCCCACCTCTGATTCCCCATATCTGATTCCCCGCCTCTGTTTCCCCGCCTCTGATTCCCCGCCTCTGTTTCCCCATATCAGATTCCCGGCCTCTGATTCTCCGCCTCTGATTCCCCGCCTCTGATTCCCTGCCTCTGATTCCCCATCTCCGATTCCGCACATCGGATTCCCTGCCTCTGATTCCCCGCCTCTGATTCCCCGCCTCTGATTCCCTGCTTCTGATTCCCAACCTCTGATTCCCCACCTCTGATTCCCCATATCTGATTCCCCGCCTCTGTTTCCCCGCCTCTGATTCCCCGCCTCTGATTCCCCAACTCTGATTCCCCGCCTCTGATTCCCCAGCTCTGAATCCCCGCCTCTGATTCCCCGCGTCTGATTCCCTGCCTCTGATTCCCCGCCTTGATTCCCCATCTCTGATTCACAACCTCTGATTCCCCACCTCTGATTCCCTATATTTGATTCCCCACCTCTGATGCCCCAACTCTGATTCCCCGCCTCTGATTCCCCAGCTCTGATTCCCCGCCTCTGATTCCCCGCATCCGATTCCCCATATCTGATTCCCCGCCTCTGTTTCCCCGCCTCTGATTCCCCGCCTCTGTTTCCACATATCTGATTCCCCGCCTCTGATTCCCAACTATGATTCCCCGCCTCTGATTCCCCAGCTCTGATTCCCTGCCTCTGATTCCCTGCGTTCTATTCCCTGCCTCTGATTCCCCGCCTGTGATTCCCCATCACTGATTCACCACCTCTGATTCCCCACATCTGATTCCCCATATCTAATTCCCCGCCTCTGTTTGCCCGCCTCTGTTTCCCCATATCTGATTCCCCGTCTCTGAATCCCCAACTCTGATTCCCTGCCTCTGATTCCCCAGCTCTGATTCCCCGCCTTTGATTCCCCCCGTCTGATTCCCAGCCTCTGAATCCCCGTGTCTGATTTCCTGCCTCTGATTCCCCGCCTCTGATTCCCCATCTCTGATTCACCGCCTCTGATTCCCCACCTCTGATTCCCCATCTCTGATTCCGCACATCCGATTCCCTGCCTCTGAATCCCCAACTCTGATTCCCCGCCTCTGATTCCCCATCTCTGATTCCCCACCTCTGATTCCCCGTGTCTGATTCCCTGCCTCTGATTCCCCGCCTCTGAATACCAGCCTCTGATTCCCCATATCTGATTCCCCGCCTCTGATTCCCTGCCTCTGATTCCCCAGCTCTGATTCCCCGCCTTTGATTCCCCCCGTCTGATTCCCAGCCTCTGAATCCCCGTGTCTGATTTCCTGCCTCTGATTCCCCGCCTCTGATTCCCCATCTCTGATTCACCGCCTCTGATTCCCCATCTCTGATTCCCCACCTCTGATTCCCCGTGTCTGATTCCCCGTGTCTGATTCCCTGCCTCTGATTCCACGCCTCTGATTCCCCATATCTGATTCCCTGCCACTGATTCCCCGCCTCTGATTCCCCATCTCTGATTCACCACCTCTGATTCCCGGCCTCTGATTGCCCACCCCTGATTCCCCGCCTCTGATTCGCCAGCTATGATTCCCCCCCTCTGATTCCCCGCGTCTGATTCCCCGCCTCTGATTCCCCAACTCTAATACCCCGCCTCTGATTCCCCAGCTCTGATTCCCCTCCTCTGATTCCCCGCATCTGATTCCCTGCCTCTGATTCCACGCCTCTGATTCCAGGCCTCTGATTCCCAACCTCTGATTCCCCACCTCTGATTCCCAATATCTGATTCCCCGCCTCTGTTTCACCGCCTCTGATTCCCCGCCTCTGTTTCCCCATATCAGATTCCCCGCCTCTGATTCCCCAACTCTGATTCCCCAACTCTAATACCCCGCCTCTGATTCCCCAGCTCTGATTCCCCTCCTCTGATTCCCCGCATCTGATTCCCTGCCTCTGATTCCACGCCTCTGATTCCAGGCCTCTGATTCCCAACCTCTGATTCCCCACCTCTGATTCCCAATATCTGATTCCCCGCCTCTGTTTCACCGCCTCTGATTCCCCGCCTCTGTTTCCCCATATCTGATTCCCCGCCTCTGATTCCCCAACTCTGATTCCCCGCCTGTGATTCCCCAGCTCTGATTCCCCGCCTCTGATTCCCCATATCTGATTCCCATCCTCTGATTGCCCACCTCTGATTCCCCGCCTCTGATTCGCCAGCTCTGATTCCCCGCCTCTGATTCCCCGCATCTGATTCCCTGCCTCTGATTCCCCGCCTCTGATTCCCCATCTCTGATTCCCCGCCTGTGATTCCCCAGCTCTGATTCCCCGCCTCTAATTCCCCAGCTCTGATTCCCAGCCTCTGATTCCCCGTGTTTGATCCCCTGCCTCTGATTACCTTCCTCTGATTCCCGGCCACTGATACCCCGCTTCTGATTCTGATTCCCTGCCTCTGATTCCCCATCTCTGATTCACCACTTCTAATTCCCTGCCTCTGATTCCACGCCCCTGATTCCCCACCTCTGATTCCCCATATCTCATTCCCCGCCTCTGTTTCCCCGCCTTTGATTCCCCGCCTCTGTTTCCCCATATCTGATTCCCCGCCTCTGATTCCCAACTATGATTCCCCGCCTCTGATTCCCCAGCTCTGATTCCCCGCCTCTGATTCCCCGCGTTCTATTCCCTGCCTCTGATTCCCCGCCTGTGATTCCCCATCTCTGATTCACCACCTCTGATTCCCCACCTCTGATTCCCCATATCTAATTCCCCGCCTCTGTTTGCCCGCCTCTGATTCCCCGCCTCTGTTTCCCCATATCTGATTCCACGTGTCTGATTCCCTGCTTCTGATTCCCAACCTCTGATTCCCCACCTCTGATTCCCCATATCTGATTCCCCGCCTCTGTTTCCCCGCCTCTGATTCCCCGCCTCTGATTCCCCGCATCTGATTCCCTGCATCTGATTCCAAGCCTCTGATTCCCTGCCTCTGATTCCCAACCTCTGATTCCCCACCTCTGATTCCCCATATCTGATTCCCCACCTCTGATTCCCCAGCTCTGATTCCCCGCCTCTGATTCCCCGCATCTGATTCCCGGCCTCTGATTCCCCGCCTCTGATTCCCCGCCTCTGATTCCCTGCCTCTGATTCCCCATCTCCGATTCCCTGCCTCTGATTCCCAACCTCTGATTCCCCACCTCTGATTCCCCGTGTTTGATTCCCTGCCTCTGATTCCCTGCCCTGATTCCCCATCTCTGTTTCACCGCCTTTGATTCGCCACCTCTGATTCAACATATCTGATTCCCCGCCTCTGTTTCCCCGACTCTGATTCCCTTCCTCTGATTCCCAACCTCTGATTCCACACCTCTGATTCCCCATATCTGATTCCCCGCCTCTATTTCCCCATATCTGAATCCCCGCCTCTGATTCTCCAACTCTGATTCCCCGCCTCTGATTCCCCAGGTCTGATTCCCCGACTCTGATTCCCGGCGTCTGATTCCCTTCCTCTGATTCCCCGCCTCTGATTCCCCATCTCTGATTCCCCGCCTCTGATTCCCCGTGTCTGATTCCCTGCCTCTGATTCCCCGCCTCTGATTCCCCATATCTGATTCCCCGCCTCTGATTGCCCACCTCTGATTCCCCGCCTCTGATTCGCCAGGTCTGATTCCCCGCCTCTGATTCCCCGCATCTGATTCCCTGCCTCTGATTCCCCGCCTCTGATTCCCCATCTCTGATTCACCGCCTTTGATTCGCCACCTCTGATTCCCCATATCTGATTCCCCACCTCTGTTTCCCGGCCTCTGATTCCCCGTCTCTGATTCTCCATATCTCATTCCCCGCCTCTGAATCCCCATCTCTGATTCCCGGACTCTGATTCCCCACCTCTGATTCCCGGCCTCTTATTCCCAGCATCTGATTCCCTGCCTCTGATTCCCGGCCACTGATACCCCGCTTCTGATTCTGATTCCCTGCATCTGATTCCCCATCTCTGATTCACCACATCTAATTCCCTGCCTCTGATTCCCCGCCTCTGATTCCCCATCTCTGATTCCCCGCCTCTGATTCCCCGTGTCTGATTCCCTGCCTCTGATTCCCCGCCTCTGATTCCCCATATCTGATTCCCCGCCTCTGATTGCCCACCTCTGATTCCCCGCCTCTGATTCGCCAGGTCTGATTCCCCGCCTCTGATTCCCCGCATCTGATTCCCTGCCTCTGATTCCCCGCCTCTGATTCCCCATCTCTGATTCACCGCCTTTGATTCGCCACCTCTGATTCCCCATATCTGATTCCCCACCTCTGTTTCCCGGCCTCTGATTCCCCGTCTCTGATTCTCCATATCTCATTCCCCGCCTCTGAATCCCCATCTCTGATTCCCGGACTCTGATTCCCCACCTCTGATTCCCGGCCTCTTATTCCCAGCATCTGATTCCCTGCCTCTGATTCCCGGCCACTGATACCCCGCTTCTGATTCTGATTCCCTGCATCTGATTCCCCATCTCTGATTCACCACATCTAATTCCCTGCCTCTGATTCCACGCCCCTGATTCCCCACCTCTGATTCCCCATATCTGAATCCCCGCCTCTGTTTCCACGCCTCTGATTCCCTGCCTCTGATTCCCAACCTCTGATTCCCCACCCCAGATTCCCCATATCTGATTCCCCGCCTCTGTTTCCCTGCCTCTGATTCCCCGCCCCTGTTTCCCCATATCTGATTCCCCGCCTCTGATTCCCCAACTCTGATTCCCCGCCTCTGATTCCCCAGCTCTGATTCCCCGCCTCTGATTCCCCGTGTTTGATTCCCTGCCTCTGATTCCCCGCCTCTGATTTTCCGCCTCTGATTCCCTGCCTCTGATTCCCAACCTCGGATTCCCCACCTCTGATTCCCCATATCTGATTCCCCGCCTCTGTTTCCCCGCCTCTGATTCCCCACCTCTGATTCCCAACTCTGATTCCCCGCCTCTGATTCCCCAGCTCTGATTCCCCGTGTTTGATTCCCTGCCTCTTATTCCCTGCCCTGATTCCCCATCTCTGTTTCACCGCCTTTGATTCGCCACCTCTGATTCCCAATATCTGATGCCCCGCCTCAGTTTCCCGGACTCTGATTCCCTGCCTCTGATTCCCAACCTCTGATTCCACACCTCTGATTCCCCATATCTGATTCCCCGCCTCTATTTCCCCATATCTGATTCCCCGCCTCTGATTCCCCAACTCTGATTCCCTGCCTCTGATTCCCCAGCTCTGATTCCCCGACTCTGATTCCCGGCATCCGATTCCCTGCCTCTGATTCCCCGCCTCTGATTCCCCATCTCTGATTCCCCGCCTCTGATTCCCCGCCTCTGATTCCCTGCCACTGATTCCCTGCCCCTGATTCCCCACCTCTGATTCCCCACATCTGATTCCCCGCCTCTGTTTCCCCGCCTCTGATTCCCCGCCTCTGATTCCCCATATCTGATTCCCTGCCTCTGATTCCCCGCCTCTGATTCCAGGCCTCTGATTCCCATCATCTGATTCCGGCCTCTGATTCCCGGCCTCTGATTCCCTGCTTCTGATTCTGATTCCCTGCCTCTGATTCCCCATCTCTGATTCCGCACATCTGATTCCCTGCCTCTGATTCCCCACTTCTAATTCCCCATATCTGATTCCCCGCCTCTGTTTCCCCGCCTCTGATTCCCCGCCTCTGTTTCCCAATATCTAAGTCCCCACCTCTGATTCCCCAAATCTGATTCCCCACCTCTGATTCCCCAGCTCTGATTCCCCGCCTCTGATTCCCCGCATCTGATTCCCTGCATCTGATTCCAAGCCTCTGATTCCCTGCCTCTGATTCCCAACCTCTGATTCCACACCTCTGATTCCCCATATCTGATTCCCTGCCTCTGATTCCCCAACTCTGATTCCCCGACTCTGATTCCCCAGCTCTGAATCCCCGCCTCTGATTCCCCGTGTCTGATTCCCTGCCTCTGATTCCCCGCCTTGATTCACCATCTCTGATTCACAACCTCTGATTCCCCACCTCTGATTCCCTATATTTGATTCCCCGCCTCTGTTTCCCCGCCTCTGATTCCCCGCCTCTGATTCCCCATATCCGATTCCCCGCCTCTGATTGCCCACCTCTGATTCCCCGCCTCTGATTCGCCAGCTCTGATTCCCCGCCTCTGATTCCCCGCATCTGATTCCCTGCCTCTGATTCCCCGCCTCTGATTCCCCATCTCTGATTCACCGCCTTTGATTCGCCACCTCTGATTCCCCATATCTGATTCCCCACCTCTGTTTCCCGGCCTCTGATTCCCCGCCTCTGATTCTCCATATCTCATTCCCCGCCTCTGAATCCCCATCTCTGATTCCCGGACTCTGATTCCCCACCTCTGATTCCCGGCCTCTTATTCCCAGCATCTGATTCCCTGCCTCTGATTCCCGGCCACTGATACCCCGCTTCTGATTCTGATTCCCTGCATCTGATTCCCCATCTCTGATTCACCACATCTAATTCCCTGCCTCTGATTCCACGCCCCTGATTCCCCACCTCTGATTCCCCATATCTGAATCCCCGCCTCTGTTTCCACGCCTCTGATTCCCTGCCTCTGTTTCCCAACCTCTGATTCCCCACCCCTGATTCCCCATATCTGATTCCCCGCCTCTGTTTCCCTGCCTCTGATTCCCCGCCCCTGTTTCCCCATATCTGATTCCCCGCCTCTGATTCCCCAACTCTGATTCCCCGCCTCTGATTCCCCAGCTCTGATTCCCCGCCTCTGATTCCCCGTGTTTGATTCCCTGCCTCTGATTCCCCGCCTCTGAATCCCCATCTCTGATTCACCGCCTTTGATTCGCCACCTCTGATTCCCCATATCTGATTCCCCACCTCTGTAACCCCGCCTCTGATTCCCCGCCTCTGATTCCCCATATATCATTCCCCGCCTCTGAATCCCCATCTCTGATTCCCGGACTCTGATTCCCCACCTCTGATTCCCGGCCTCTTATTCCCGGCATCTGAATCCCGGCCACTGATTCCCGGCCTCTGATTCCCCGCTTCTGATTCTGATTCCCTGCCTCTGATTCCCCATCTCTGATTCCGCACATCTGATTCCCTGCCTCTGATTCCCCACCTCTGATTCCCCATATCTGATTCCTCGCCTCTGTTTCCCCGCCTCTGATTCCCCGCCTCTGTTTCCCCATATCTAATTCCCCACCTCAGATGCCCCAACTCTGTTACCCCGCCTCTGATTCCCCAGCTCCCATTCCCCGCCTCTGATTCCCCGCATCCGATTCCCCATATCTGATTCCCCGCCTCTGTTTCCCCGCCTTTGTTTCCCCGCCTCTGTTTCCCCATATCTGATTCCCCGCCTCTGATTCCCAACTATGATTCCCCGCCTCTGATTCCCCAGCTCTGATTCCCCGCCTCTGATTCCCCGCGTTCTATTCCCTGCCTCTGATTCCCCGCCTGAGATTCCCCATCTCTGATTCACCACCTGTGATTCCCCACCTCTGATTCCCCATATCTAATTCCCCCCCTCTGTTTGTCCGCCTCTGATTCCCCGCCTCTGTTTCCCCATATCTGATTCCCCGTGTCTGATTCCCTGCCTCTGATTCCCCGCCTCTGTTTCCCCGCCTCTGATTCCCTGCCACTGATTCCCTGCCCCTGATACCCCACCTCTGATTCCCCATATCTGATTCCCTGCCTCTGTTTCCCCGCCTCTGATTCCCCGCCTCTGATTCCCCATATCTGATTCCCCGCCTCTGATTCCCCAACTCTGATTCCCCGCCTCTGATTCCCCAGCTCTGAATCCCCGCCTCTGATTCCCCGCGTCTGTTTCCCCGCCTCTGATTCCCCGCCTCTGTTTCCCCATATCTAAGTCCCCGACTCTGATTCCCCAACTCTGATTCCCCACCTCTGATTCCCCAGCTCTGATTCCCCGCCTCTGATTCCCCGCATCTGATTCCCTGCATCTGATTCCCAGTCTCTGATTCCCTGCCTCTGATTCCCAACCTCTGATTCCCCACCTCTGATTCCCCATATCTGATTCCCCGCCTCTGTTTCCCCGCCTCTGATTCCCCGCCTCTGTTTCCCCATATCAGATTCCCGGCCTCTGATTCTCCGCCTCTGATTCTCCATATCTCATTCCCCGCCTCTGAATCCCCATCTCTGATTCCCGGACTCTGATTCCCCACCTCTGATTCCCGGCCTCTTATTCCCAGCATCTGATTCCCTGCCTCTGATTCCCGGCCACTGATACCCCGCTTCTGATTCTGATTCCCTGCATCTGATTCCCCATCTCTGATTCACCACATCTAATTCCCTGCCTCTGATTCCACGCCCCTGATTCCCCACCTCTGATTCCCCATATCTGAATCCCCGCCTCTGTTTCCACGCCTCTGATTCCCTGCCTCTGTTTCCCAACCTCTGATTCCCCACCCCTGATTCCCCATATCTGATTCCCCGCCTCTGTTTCCCTGCCTCTGATTCCCCGCCCCTGTTTCCCCATATCTGATTCCCCGCCTCTGATTCCCCAACTCTGATTCCCCGCCTCTGATTCCCCAGCTCTGATTCCCCGCCTCTGATTCCCCGTGTTTGATTCCCTGCCTCTGATTCCCCGCCTCTGAATCCCCATCTCTGATTCACCGCCTTTGATTCGCCACCTCTGATTCCCCATATCTGATTCCCCACCTCTGTAACCCCGCCTCTGATTCCCCGCCTCTGATTCCCCATATATCATTCCCCGCCTCTGAATCCCCATCTCTGATTCCCGGACTCTGATTCCCCACCTCTGATTCCCGGCCTCTTATTCCCGGCATCTGAATCCCGGCCTCTGATTCCCGGCCTCTGATTCCCCGCTTCTGATTCTGATTCCCTGCCTCTGATTCCCCATCTCTGATTCCGCACATCTGATTCCCTGCCTCTGATTCCCCACCTCTGATTCCCCATATCTGATTCCTCGCCTCTGTTTCCCCGCCTCTGATTCCCCGCCTCTGTTTCCCCATATCTAATTCCCCACCTCAGATGCCCCAACTCTGATACCCCGCCTCTGATTCCCCAGCTCCCATTCCCCGCCTCTGATTCCCCGCATCCGATTCCCCATATCTGATTCCCCGCCTCTGTTTCCCCGCCTTTGATTCCCCGCCTCTGTTTCCCCATATCTGATTCCCCGCCTCTGATTCCCAACTATGATTCCCCGCCTCTGATTCCCCAGCTCTGATTCCCCGCCTCTGATTCCCCGCGTTCTATTCCCTGCCTCTGATTCCCCGCCTGTGATTCCCCATCTCTGATTCACCACCTCTGATTCCCCACCTCTGATTCCCCATATCTAATTCCCCGCCTCTGTTTGCCCGCCTCTGATTCCCCGCCTCTGTTTCCCCATATCTGATTCCCCGTGTCTGATTCCCTGCCTCTGATTCCCCGCCTCTGTTTCCCCGCCTCTGATTCCCTGCCACTGATTCCCTGCCCATGATACCCCACCTCTGATTCCCCATATCTGATTCCCTGCCTCTGTTTCCCCGCCTCTGATTCCCCGCCTCTGATTCCCCATATCTGATTCCCCGCCTCTGATTCCCCAACTCTGATTCCCCGCCTCTGATTCCCCAGCTCTGAATCCCCGCCTCTGATTCCCCGCGTCTGTTTCCCCGCCTCTGATTCCCCGCCTCTGTTTCCCCATATCTAAGTCCCCGACTCTGATTCCCCAACTCTGATTCCCCACCTCTGATTCCCCAGCTCTGATTCCCCGCCTCTGATTCCCCGCATCTGATTCCCTGCATCTGATTCCCAGCCTCTGATTCCCTGCCTCTGATTCCCAACCTCTGATTCCCCACCTCTGATTCCCCATATCTGATTCCCCGCCTCTGTTTCCCCGCCTCTGATTCCCCGCCTCTGTTTCCCCATATCAGATTCCCGGCCTCTGATTCTCCGCCTCTGATTCCCCGCCTCTGATTCCCTGCCTCTGATTCCCCATCTCCGATTCTGCACATCGGATTCCCTGCCTCTGATTCCCCGCCTCTGATTCCCCGCCTCTGATTCCCTGCTTCTGATTCCCAACCTCTGATTCCCCACCTCTGATTCCCCATATCTGATTCCCCGCCTCTGTTTCCCCGCCTCTGATTCCCCGCCTCTGATTCCCCAACTCTGATTCCCCGCCTCTGATTCCCCAGCTCTGAATCCCCGCCTCTGATTCCCCGCGTCTGATTCCCTGCCTCTGATTCCCCGCCTTGATTCCCCATCTCTGATTCACAACCTCTGATTCCCCACCTCTGATTCCCTATATTTGATTCCCCACCTCTGATGCCCCAACTCTGATTCCCCGCCTCTGATTCCCCAGCTCTGATTCCCCGCCTCTGATTCCCCGCATCCGATTCCCCATATCTGATTCCCCGCCTCTGTTTCCCCGCCTCTGATTCCCCGCCTCTGTTTCCCCATATCTGATTCCCCGCCTCTGATTCCCAACTATGATTCCCCGCCTCTGATTCCCCAGCTCTGATTCCCTGCCTCTGATTCCCTGCGTTCTATTCCCTGCCTCTGATTCCCCGCCTGTGATTCCCCATCACTGATTCACCACCTCTGATTCCCCACATCTGATTCCCCATATCTAATTCCCCGCCTCTGTTTGCCCGCCTCTGTTTCCCCATATCAGATTCCCCGTCTCTGAATCCCCAACTCTGATTCCCTGCCTCTGATTCCCCAGCTCTGATTCCCCGGCTTTGATTCCCCCCGTCTGATTCCCAGCCTCTGAATCCCCGTGTCTGATTTCCTGCCTCTGATTCCCCGCCTCTGATTCCCCATCTCTGATTCACCGCCTCTGATTCCCCACCTCTGATTCCCCATCTCTGATTCCGCACATCCGATTCCCTGCCTCTGAATCCCCAACTCTGATTCCCCGCCTCTGATTCCCCATCTCTGATTCCGCACCTCTGATTCCCCGTGTCTGATTCCCTGCCTCTGATTCCCCGCCTCTGAATACCAGCCTCTGATTCCCCATATCTGATTCCCCGCCTCTGATTCCCTGCCTCTGATTCCCCAGCTCTGATTCCCCGCCTTTGATTCCCCCCGTCTGATTCCCAGCCTCTGAATCCCCGTGTCTGATTTCCTGCCTCTGATTCCCCGCCTCTGATTCCCCATCTCTGATTCACCGCCTCTGATTCCCCATCTCTGATTCCCCACCTCTGATTCCCCGTGTCTGATTCCCCGTGTCTGATTCCCTGCCTCTGATTCCACGCCTCTGATTCCCCATATCTGATTCCCTGCCACTGATTCCCCGCCTCTGATTCCCCATCTCTGATTCACCACCTCTGATTCCCGGCCTCTGATTGCCCACCCCTGATTCCCCGCCTCTGATTCGCCAGCTATGATTCCCCCCCTCTGATTCCCCGCGTCTGATTCCCCGCCTCTGATTCCCCAACTCTAATACCCCGCCTCTGATTCCCCAGCTCTGATTCCCCTCCTCTGATTCCCCGCATCTGATTCCCTGCCTCTGATTCCACGCCTCTGATTCCAGGCCTCTGATTCCCAACCTCTGATTCCCCACCTCTGATTCCCAATATCTGATTCCCCGCCTCTGTTTCACCGCCTCTGATTCCCCGCCTCTGTTTCCCCATATCTGATTCCCCGCCTCTGATTCCCCAACTCTGATTCCCCGCCTGTGATTCCCCAGCTCTGATTCCCCGCCTCTGATTCCCCATATCTGATTCCCATCCTCTGATTGCCCACCTCTGATTCCCCGCCTCTGATTCGCCAGCTCTGATTCCCCGCCTCTGATTCCCCGCATCTGATTCCCTGCCTCTGATTCCCCGCCTCTGATTCCCCATCTCTGATTCCCCGCCTGTGATTCCCCAGCTCTGATTCCCCGCCTCTAATTCCCCAGCTCTGATTCCCAGCCTCTGATTCCCCGTGTTTGATCCCCTGCCTCTGATTACCTTCCTCTGATTCCCGGCCACTGATACCCCGCTTCTGATTCTGATTCCCTGCCTCTGATTCCCCATCTCTGATTCACCACTTCTAATTCCCTGCCTCTGATTCCACGCCCCTGATTCCCCACCTCTGATTCCCCATATCTGAATCCCCGCCTCTGTTTCCACGCCTCTGATTCCCCGCCTCTGATTCCCCAAATCTGATTCCCCACCTCTGATTCCCCAGCTCTGATTCCCCGCCTCTGATTCCCCGAATCTGATTCCCTGCATCTGATTCCAAGCCTCTGAATCCCTGCCTCTGATTCCCAACCTCTGATTCCCCACCTCTGATTCCCCATATCTGATTCCCCGCCTCTGTTTCCCCGCCTCGGATTCCCCGCCTCTGTTTCCCCATATCTGATTCCCGGCCTCTGATTCCCCGCCTCTGATTCCCCGCCTCTGATTCCCTGCCTCTGATTCCCCATCTCAGATTCCGCACATCTGATTCCCTTCCTCTGATTCCCCGCCTCTGATATTCCGCCTCTGATTCCCTGCCTCTGATTCCCAACCTCGGATTCCCCACCTCTGATTCCCCATATCTGATTCCCCGCCTCTGTTTCCCCGCCTCAGGTTCCCCGCCTCTGATTCCCAACTCTGATTCCCCGCCTCTGATTCCCCAGCTCTGATTCCCCGTGTTTGATTCCCTGCCTCTGATTCCCTGCCCTGATTCCCCATCTCTGTTTCACCGCCTTTGATTCGCCACCTCTGATTCCCCATATCTGATTCCCCGCCTCTGTTTCCCCGACTCTGATTCCCTGCCTCTGATTCCCAACCTCTGATTCCACACCTCTGATTCCCCATATCTGATTCCCCGCCTCTATTTCCCCATATCTGATTCCCCGCCTCTGATTCCCCAACTCTGATTCCCCGCCTCTGATTCCCCAGCTCAGATTCCCCCACTCTGATTCCCGGCATCCGATTCCCTGCCTCTGATTCCCCGCCTCTGATTCCCCATCTCTGATTCCCCGCCTCTGATTCCCCGTGTCTGATTCCCTGCATTTGATTCCCCGCCTCTGATTCCCCGCCTCTGATTCCCTGCCACTGATTCCCTGCCCCTGATTCCCCACCTCTGATTCCCCACATCTGATTCCCTGCCTCTGTTTCCCCGCCTCTGATTCCCCGCCTCTGATTCCCCATATCTGATTCCCTGCCTCTGATTCCCCAACTCTGATTCCCCGCCTCTGATTCCCCAGCTCTGAATCCCCGCCTCTGATTCCCCGCATCTGATTCCCTGCCTCTGATTCCCCTCCTCTGATTCCCCATCTCTGATTCACCGCCTTTGATTCGCCACCTCTGATTCCCCATATCTGATTCCCCACCTCTGATTCCCGGCCTCTTATTCCCAGCATCTGATTCCCCGCCTCTGATTCCCTGCCTCTGATTCCCCATCTCCGATTCCGCACATCTGATTCCCTTCCTCTGATTCCCCGCCTCTGATTCCCCGCCTCTGATTCCCTGCCTCTGATTCCCCATCTCTGATTCCGCACATCTGATTCCCTGCCTCTGATTCCCCACCTCTGATTCCCCATATCTGATTCCTCGCCTCTGTTTCCCCGCCTCTGATTCCCCGCCTCTGTTTCCCCATATCTAATTCCCCACCTCAGATGCCCCAACTCTGATACCCCGCCTCTGATTCCCCAGCTCCCATTCCCCGCCTCTGATTCCCCGCATCCGATTCCCCATATCTGATTCCCCGCCTCTGTTTCCCCGCCTTTGATTCCCCGCCTCTGTTTCCCCATATCTGATTCCCCGCCTCTGATTCCCAACTATGATTCCCCGCCTCTGATTCACCAGCTCTGATTCCCCGCCTCTGATTCCCCGCGTTCTATTCCCTGCCTCTGATTCCCCGCCTGTGATTCCCCATCTCTGATTCACCACCTCTGATTCCCCACCTCTGATTCCCCATATCTAATTCCCCGCCTCTGTTTGCCCGCCTCTGATTCCCCGCCTCTGTTTCCCCATATCTGATTCCCCGTGTCTGATTCCCTGCCTCTGATTCCCCGCCTCTGTTTCCCCGCCTCTGATTCCCTGCCACTGATTCCCTGCCCATGATACCCCACCTCTGATTCCCCATATCTGATTCCCTGCCTCTGTTTCCCCGCCTCTGATTCCCCGCCTCTGATTCCCCATATCTGATTCCCCGCCTCTGATTCCCCAACTCTGATTCCCCGCCTCTGATTCCCCAGCTCTGAATCCCCGCCTCTGATTCCCCGCGTCTGTTTCCCCGCCTCTGATTCCCCGCCTCTGTTTCCCCATATCTAAGTCCCCGACTCTGATTCCCCAACTCTGATTCCCCACCTCTGATTCCCCAGCTCTGATTCCCCGCCTCTGATTCCCCGCATCTGATTCCCTGCATCTGATTCCCAGCCTCTGATTCCCTGCCTCTGATTCCCAACCTCTGATTCCCCACCTCTGATTCCCCATATCTGATTCCCCGCCTCTGTTTCCCCGCCTCTGATTCCCCGCCTCTGTTTCCCCATATCAGATTCCCGGCCTCTGATTCTCCGCCTCTGATTCCCCGCCTCTGATTCCCTGCCTCTGATTCCCCATCTCCGATTCTGCACATCGGATTCCCTGCCTCTGATTCCCCGCCTCTGATTCCCCGCCTCTGATTCCCTGCTTCTGATTCCCAACCTCTGATTCCCCACCTCTGATTCCCCATATCTGATTCCCCGCCTCTGTTTCCCCGCCTCTGATTCCCCGCCTCTGATTCCCCAACTCTGATTCCCCGCCTCTGATTCCCCAGCTCTGAATCCCCGCCTCTGATTCCCCGCGTCTGATTCCCTGCCTCTGATTCCCCGCCTTGATTCCCCATCTCTGATTCACAACCTCTGATTCCCCACCTCTGATTCCCTATATTTGATTCCCCACCTCTGATGCCCCAACTCTGATTCCCCGCCTCTGATTCCCCAGCTCTGATTCCCCGCCTCTGATTCCCCGCATCCGATTCCCCATATCTGATTCCCCGCCTCTGTTTCCCCGCCTCTGATTCCCCGCCTCTGTTTCCCCATATCTGATTCCCCGCCTCTGATTCCCAACTATGATTCCCCGCCTCTGATTCCCCAGCTCTGATTCCCTGCCTCTGATTCCCTGCGTTCTATTCCCTGCCTCTGATTCCCCGCCTGTGATTCCCCATCACTGATTCACCACCTCTGATTCCCCACATCTGATTCCCCATATCTAATTCCCCGCCTCTGTTTGCCCGCCTCTGTTTCCCCATATCAGATTCCCCGTCTCTGAATCCCCAACTCTGATTCCCTGCCTCTGATTCCCCAGCTCTGATTCCCCGGCTTTGATTCCCCCCGTCTGATTCCCAGCCTCTGAATCCCCGTGTCTGATTTCCTGCCTCTGATTCCCCGCCTCTGATTCCCCATCTCTGATTCACCGCCTCTGATTCCCCACCTCTGATTGCCCATCTCTGATTCCGCACATCCGATTCCCTGCCTCTGAATCCCCAACTCTGATTCCCCGCCTCTGATTCCCCATCTCTGATTCCGCACCTCTGATTCCCCGTGTCTGATTCCCTGCCTCTGATTCCCCGCCTCTGAATACCAGCCTCTGATTCCCCATATCTGATTCCCTGCCTCTGATTCCCTGCCTCTGATTCCCCAGCTCTGATTCCCCGCCTTTGATTCCCCCCGTCTGATTCCCAGCCTCTGAATCCCCGTGTCTGATTTCCTGCCTCTGATTCCCCGCCTCTGATTCCCCATCTCTGATTCACCGCCTCTGATTCCCCATCTCTGATTCCCCACCTCTGATTCCCCGTGTCTGATTCCCCGTGTCTGATTCCCTGCCTCTGATTCCACGCCTCTGATTCCCCATATCTGATTCCCTGCCACTGATTCCCCGCCTCTGATTCCCCATCTCTGATTCACCACCTCTGATTCCCGGCCTCTGATTGCCCACCCCTGATTCCCCGCCTCTGATTCGCCAGCTATGATTCCCCCCCTCTGATTCCCCGCGTCTGATTCCCCGCCTCTGATTCCCCAACTCTAATACCCCGCCTCTGATTCCCCAGCTCTGATTCCCCTCCTCTGATTCCCCGCATCTGATTCCCTGCCTCTGATTCCACGCCTCTGATTCCAGGCCTCTGATTCCCAACCTCTGATTCCCCACCTCTGATTCCCAATATCTGATTCCCCGCCTCTGTTTCACCGCCTCTGATTCCCCGCCTCTGTTTCCCCATATCTGATTCCCCGCCTCTGATTCCCCAACTCTGATTCCCCGCCTGTGATTCCCCAGCTCTGATTCCCCGCCTCTGATTCCCCATATCTGATTCCCATCCTCTGATTGCCCACCTCTGATTCCCCGCCTCTGATTCGCCAGCTCTGATTCCCCGCCTCTGATTCCCCGCATCTGATTCCCTGCCTCTGATTCCCCGCCTCTGATTCCCCATCTCTGATTCCCCGCCTGTGATTCCCCAGCTCTGATTCCCCGCCTCTAATTCCCCAGCTCTGATTCCCAGCCTCTGATTCCCCGTGTTTGATCCCCTGCCTCTGATTACCTTCCTCTGATTCCCGGCCACTGATACCCCGCTTCTGATTCTGATTCCCTGCCTCTGATTCCCCATCTCTGATTCACCACTTCTAATTCCCTGCCTCTGATTCCACGCCCCTGATTCCCCACCTCTGATTCCCCATATCTGAATCCCCGCCTCTGTTTCCACGCCTCTGATTCCCCGCCTCTGATTCCCCAAATCTGATTCCCCACCTCTGATTCCCCAGCTCTGATTCCCCGCCTCTGATTCCCCGCATCTGATTCCCTGCATCTGATTCCAAGCCTCTGAATCCCTGCCTCTGATTCCCAACCTCTGATTCCCCACCTCTGATTCCCCATATCTGATTCCCCGCCTCTGTTTCCCCGCCTCGGATTCCCCGCCTCTGTTTCCCCATATCTGATTCCCGGCCTCTGATTCCCCGCCTCTGATTCCCCGCCTCTGATTCCCTGCCTCTGATTCCCCATCTCAGATTCCGCACATCTGATTCCCTTCCTCTGATTCCCCGCCTCTGATATTCCGCCTCTGATTCCCTGCCTCTGATTCCCAACCTCGGATTCCCCACCTCTGATTCCCCATATCTGATTCCCCGCCTCTGTTTCCCCGCCTCAGCTTCCCCGCCTCTGATTCCCAACTCTGATTCCCCGCCTCTGATTCCCCAGCTCTGATTCCCCGTGTTTGATTCCCTGCCTCTGATTCCCTGCCCTGATTCCCCATCTCTGTTTCACCGCCTTTGATTCGCCACCTCTGATTCCCCATATCTGATTCCCCGCCTCTGTTTCCCCGACTCTGATTCCCTGCCTCTGATTCCCAACCTCTGATTCCACACCTCTGATTCCCCATATCTGATTCCCCGCCTCTATTTCCCCATATCTGATTCCCCGCCTCTGATTCCCCAACTCTGATTCCCCGCCTCTGATTCCCCAGCTCAGATTCCCCCACTCTGATTCCCGGCATCCGATTCCCTGCCTCTGATTCCCCGCCTCTGATTCCCCATCTCTGATTCCCCGCCTCTGATTCCCCGTGTCTGATTCCCTGCATTTGATTCCCCGCCTCTGATTCCCCGCCTCTGATTCCCTGCCACTGATTCCCTGCCCCTGATTCCCCACCTCTGATTCCCCACATCTGATTCCCTGCCTCTGTTTCCCCGCCTCTGATTCCCCGCCTCTGATTCCCCATATCTGATTCCCTGCCTCTGATTCCCCAACTCTGATTCCCCGCCTCTGATTCCCCAGCTCTGAATCCCCGCCTCTGATTCCCCGCATCTGATTCCCTGCCTCTGATTCCCCTCCTCTGATTCCCCATCTCTGATTCACCGCCTTTGATTCGCCACCTCTGATTCCCCATATCTGATTCCCCACCTCTGATTCCCGGCCTCTTATTCCCAGCATCTGATTCCCCGCCTCTGATTCCCTGCCTCTGATTCCCCATCTCCGATTCCGCACATCTGATTCCCTTCCTCTGATTCCCCGCCTCTGATTCCCCGCCTCTGATTCCCTGCCTCTGATTCCCAACCTCGGATTCCCCACCTCTGATTCCCCATATCTGATTCCCCGCCTCTGTTTCCCCGCCTCTGATTCCCCGCCTCTGATTCCCAACTCTGATTCCCCGCCTCTGATGCCCCAGCTCTGATTCCCCGTGTTTGATTCCCTGCCTCTGATTCCCTGCCCTGATTCCCCATCTCTGTTTCGCCGCCTTTGATTCGCCACCTCTGATTCCCCATATCTGATTACCCGCCTCTGTTTCCCCGACTCTGATTCCCTGCCTCTGATTCCCAACCTCTGATTCCCCACCTCTGATTCCCCATATCTGATTCCCTGCCTCTGATTCCCCAACTCTGATTCACCGCCTCTGATTCCCCACCTCTGATTCCCCATCTCTGATTCCGCACATCCGATTCCCTGCCTCTGAATCCCCAACTCTGATTCCCCGCCTCTGATTCCCCATCTCTGATTCCGCACCTCTGATTCCCCGTGTCTGATTCCCTGCCTCTGATTCCCCGCCTCTGAATACCAGCCTCTGATTCCCCATATCTGATTCCCCGCCTCTGATTCCCTGCCTCTGATTCCCCAGCTCTGATTCCCCGCCTTTGATTCCCCCCGTCTGATTCCCAGCCTCTGAATCCCCGTGTCTGATTTCCTGCCTCTGATTCCCCGCCTCTGATTCCCCATCTCTGATTCACCGCCTCTGATTCCCCATCTCTGATTCCCCACCTCTGATTCCCCGTGTCTGATTCCCCGTGTCTGATTCCCTGCCTCTGATTCCACGCCTCTGATTCCCCATATCTGATTCCCTGCCACTGATTCCCCGCCTCTGATTCCCCATCTCTGATTCACCACCTCTGATTCCCGGCCTCTGATTGCCCACCCCTGATTCCCCGCCTCTGATTCGCCAGCTATGATTCCCCCCCTCTGATTCCCCGCGTCTGATTCCCCGCCTCTGATTCCCCAACTCTAATACCCCGCCTCTGATTCCCCAGCTCTGATTCCCCTCCTCTGATTCCCCGCATCTGATTCCCTGCCTCTGATTCCACGCCTCTGATTCCAGGCCTCTGATTCCCAACCTCTGATTCCCCACCTCTGATTCCCAATATCTGATTCCCCGCCTCTGTTTCACCGCCTCTGATTCCCCGCCTCTGTTTCCCCATATCTGATTCCCCGCCTCTGATTCCCCAACTCTGATTCCCCGCCTGTGATTCCCCAGCTCTGATTCCCCGCCTCTGATTCCCCATATCTGATTCCCATCCTCTGATTGCCCACCTCTGATTCCCCGCCTCTGATTCGCCAGCTCTGATTCCCCGCCTCTGATTCCCCGCATCTGATTCCCTGCCTCTGATTCCCCGCCTCTGATTCCCCATCTCTGATTCCCCGCCTGTGATTCCCCAGCTCTGATTCCCCGCCTCTAATTCCCCAGCTCTGATTCCCAGCCTCTGATTCCCCGTGTTTGATCCCCTGCCTCTGATTACCTTCCTCTGATTCCCGGCCACTGATACCCCGCTTCTGATTCTGATTCCCTGCCTCTGATTCCCCATCTCTGATTCACCACTTCTAATTCCCTGCCTCTGATTCCACGCCCCTGATTCCCCACCTCTGATTCCCCATATCTGAATCCCCGCCTCTGTTTCCACGCCTCTGATTCCCCGCCTCTGATTCCCCAAATCTGATTCCCCACCTCTGATTCCCCAGCTCTGATTCCCCGCCTCTGATTCCCCGAATCTGATTCCCTGCATCTGATTCCAAGCCTCTGAATCCCTGCCTCTGATTCCCAACCTCTGATTCCCCACCTCTGATTCCCCATATCTGATTCCCCGCCTCTGTTTCCCCGCCTCGGATTCCCCGCCTCTGTTTCCCCATATCTGATTCCCGGCCTCTGATTCCCCGCCTCTGATTCCCCGCCTCTGATTCCCTGCCTCTGATTCCCCATCTCAGATTCCGCACATCTGATTCCCTTCCTCTGATTCCCCGCCTCTGATATTCCGCCTCTGATTCCCTGCCTCTGATTCCCAACCTCGGATTCCCCACCTCTGATTCCCCATATCTGATTCCCCGCCTCTGTTTCCCCGCCTCAGGTTCCCCGCCTCTGATTCCCAACTCTGATTCCCCGCCTCTGATTCCCCAGCTCTGATTCCCCGTGTTTGATTCCCTGCCTCTGATTCCCTGCCCTGATTCCCCATCTCTGTTTCACCGCCTTTGATTCGCCACCTCTGATTCCCCATATCTGATTCCCCGCCTCTGTTTCCCCGACTCTGATTCCCTGCCTCTGATTCCCAACCTCTGATTCCACACCTCTGATTCCCCATATCTGATTCCCCGCCTCTATTTCCCCATATCTGATTCCCCGCCTCTGATTCCCCAACTCTGATTCCCCGCCTCTGATTCCCCAGCTCAGATTCCCCCACTCTGATTCCCGGCATCCGATTCCCTGCCTCTGATTCCCCGCCTCTGATTCCCCATCTCTGATTCCCCGCCTCTGATTCCCCGTGTCTGATTCCCTGCATTTGATTCCCCGCCTCTGATTCCCCGCCTCTGATTCCCTGCCACTGATTCCCTGCCCCTGATTCCCCACCTCTGATTCCCCACATCTGATTCCCTGCCTCTGTTTCCCCGCCTCTGATTCCCCGCCTCTGATTCCCCATATCTGATTCCCTGCCTCTGATTCCCCAACTCTGATTCCCCGCCTCTGATTCCCCAGCTCTGAATCCCCGCCTCTGATTCCCCGCATCTGATTCCCTGCCTCTGATTCCCCTCCTCTGATTCCCCATCTCTGATTCACCGCCTTTGATTCGCCACCTCTGATTCCCCATATCTGATTCCCCACCTCTGATTCCCGGCCTCTTATTCCCAGCATCTGATTCCCCGCCTCTGATTCCCTGCCTCTGATTCCCCATCTCCGATTCCGCACATCTGATTCCCTTCCTCTGATTCCCCGCCTCTGATTCCCCGCCTCTGATTCCCTGCCTCTGATTCCCCATCTCTGATTCCGCACATCTGATTCCCTGCCTCTGATTCCCCACCTCTGATTCCCCATATCTGATTCCTCGCCTCTGTTTCCCCGCCTCTGATTCCCCGCCTCTGTTTCCCCATATCTAATTCCCCACCTCAGATGCCCCAACTCTGATACCCCGCCTCTGATTCCCCAGCTCCCATTCCCCGCCTCTGATTCCCCGCATCCGATTCCCCATATCTGATTCCCCGCCTCTGTTTCCCCGCCTTTGATTCCCCGCCTCTGTTTCCCCATATCTGATTCCCCGCCTCTGATTCCCAACTATGATTCCCCGCCTCTGATTCCCCAGCTCTGATTCCCCGCCTCTGATTCCCCGCGTTCTATTCCCTGCCTCTGATTCCCCGCCTGTGATTCCCCATCTCTGATTCACCACCTCTGATTCCCCACCTCTGATTCCCCATATCTAATTCCCCGCCTCTGTTTGCCCGCCTCTGATTCCCCGCCTCTGTTTCCCCATATCTGATTCCCCGTGTCTGATTCCCTGCCTCTGATTCCCCGCCTCTGTTTCCCCGCCTCTGATTCCCTGCCACTGATTCCCTGCCCATGATACCCCACCTCTGATTCCCCATATCTGATTCCCTGCCTCTGTTTCCCCGCCTCTGATTCCCCGCCTCTGATTCCCCATATCTGATTCCCCGCCTCTGATTCCCCAACTCTGATTCCCCGCCTCTGATTCCCCAGCTCTGAATCCCCGCCTCTGATTCCCCGCGTCTGTTTCCCCGCCTCTGATTCCCCGCCTCTGTTTCCCCATATCTAAGTCCCCGACTCTGATTCCCCAACTCTGATTCCCCACCTCTGATTCCCCAGCTCTGATTCCCCGCCTCTGATTCCCCGCATCTGATTCCCTGCATCTGATTCCCAGCCTCTGATTCCCTGCCTCTGATTCCCAACCTCTGATTCCCCACCTCTGATTCCCCATATCTGATTCCCCGCCTCTGTTTCCCCGCCTCTGATTCCCCGCCTCTGTTTCCCCATATCAGATTCCCGGCCTCTGATTCTCCGCCTCTGATTCCCCGCCTCTGATTCCCTGCCTCTGATTCCCCATCTCCGATTCTGCACATCGGATTCCCTGCCTCTGATTCCCCGCCTCTGATTCCCCGCCTCTGATTCCCTGCTTCTGATTCCCAACCTCTGATTCCCCACCTCTGATTCCCCATATCTGATTCCCCGCCTCTGTTTCCCCGCCTCTGATTCCCCGCCTCTGATTCCCCAACTCTGATTCCCCGCCTCTGATTCCCAAGCTCTGAATCCCCGCCTCTGATTCCCCGCGTCTGATTCCCTGCCTCTGATTCCCCGCCTTGATTCCCCATCTCTGATTCACAACCTCTGATTCCCCACCTCTGATTCCCTATATTTGATTCCCCACCTCTGATGCCCCAACTCTGATTCCCCGCCTCTGATTCCCCAGCTCTGATTCCCCGCCTCTGATTCCCCGCATCCGATTCCCCATATCTGATTCCCCGCCTCTGTTTCCCCGCCTCTGATTCCCCGCCTCTGTTTCCCCATATCTGATTCCCCGCCTCTGATTCCCAACTATGATTCCCCGCCTCTGATTCCCCAGCTCTGATTCCCTGCCTCTGATTCCCTGCGTTCTATTCCCTGCCTCTGATTCCCCGCCTGTGATTCCCCATCACTGATTCACCACCTCTGATTCCCCACATCTGATTCCCCATATCTAATTCCCCGCCTCTGTTTGCCCGCCTCTGTTTCCCCATATCAGATTCCCCGTCTCTGAATCCCCAACTCTGATTCCCTGCCTCTGATTCCCCAGCTCTGATTCCCCGGCTTTGATTCCCCCCGTCTGATTCCCAGCCTCTGAATCCCCGTGTCTGATTTCCTGCCTCTGATTCCCCGCCTCTGATTCCCCATCTCTGATTCACCGCCTCTGATTCCCCACCTCTGATTCCCCATCTCTGATTCCGCACATCCGATTCCCTGCCTCTGAATCCCCAACTCTGATTCCCCGCCTCTGATTCCCCATCTCTGATTCCGCACCTCTGATTCCCCGTGTCTGATTCCCTGCCTCTGATTCCCCGCCTCTGAATACCAGCCTCTGATTCCCCATATCTGATTCCCCGCCTCTGATTCCCTGCCTCTGATTCCCCAGCTCTGATTCCCCGCCTTTGATTCCCCCCGTCTGATTCCCAGCCTCTGAATCCCCGTGTCTGATTTCCTGCCTCTGATTCCCCGCCTCTGATTCCCCATCTCTGATTCACCGCCTCTGATTCCCCATCTCTGATTCCCCACCTCTGATTCCCCGTGTCTGATTCCCCGTGTCTGATACCCTGCCTCTGATTCCACGCCTCTGATTCCCCATATCTGATTCCCTGCCACTGATTCCCCGCCTCTGATTCCCCATCTCTGATTCACCACCTCTGATTCCCGGCCTCTGATTGCCCACCCCTGATTCCCCGCCTCTGATTCGCCAGCTATGATTCCCCCCCTCTGATTCCCCGCGTCTGATTCCCCGCCTCTGATTCCCCAACTCTAATACCCCGCCTCTGATTCCCCAGCTCTGATTCCCCTCCTCTGATTCCCCGCATCTGATTCCCTGCCTCTGATTCCACGCCTCTGATTCCAGGCCTCTGATTCCCAACCTCTGATTCCCCACCTCTGATTCCCAATATCTGATTCCCCGCCTCTGTTTCACCGCCTCTGATTCCCCGCCTCTGTTTCCCCATATCTGATTCCCCGCCTCTGATTCCCCAACTCTGATTCCCAGCCTGTGATTCCCCAGCTCTGATTCCCCGCCTCTGATTCCCCATATCTGATTCCCATCCTCTGATTGCCCACCTCTGATTCCCCGCCTCTGATTCGCCAGCTCTGATTCCCCGCCTCTGATTCCCCGCATCTGATTCCCTGCCTCTGATTCCCCGCCTCTGATTCCCCATCTCTGATTCCCCGCCTGTGATTCCCCAGCTCTGATTCCCCGCCTCTAATTCCCCAGCTCTGATTCCCAGCCTCTGATTCCCCGTGTTTGATCCCCTGCCTCTGATTACCTTCCTCTGATTCCCGGCCACTGATACCCCGCTTCTGATTCTGATTCCCTGCCTCTGATTCCCCATCTCTGATTCACCACTTCTAATTCCCTGCCTCTGATTCCACGCCCCTGATTCCCCACCTCTGATTCCCCATATCTGAATCCCCGCCTCTGTTTCCACGCCTCTGATTCCCCGCCTCTGATTCCCCAAATCTGATTCCCCACCTCTGATTCCCCAGCTCTGATTCCCCGCCTCTGATTCCCCGCATCTGATTCCCTGCATCTGATTCCAAGCCTCTGAATCCCTGCCTCTGATTCCCAACCTCTGATTCCCCACCTCTGATTCCCCATATCTGATTCCCCGCCTCTGTTTCCCCGCCTCGGATTCCCCGCCTCTGTTTCCCCATATCTGATTCCCGGCCTCTGATTCCCCGCCTCTGATTCCCCGCCTCTGATTCCCTGCCTCTGATTCCCCATCTCAGATTCCGCACATCTGATTCCCTTCCTCTGATTCCCCGCCTCTGATATTCCGCCTCTGATTCCCTGCCTCTGATTCCCAACCTCGGATTCCCCACCTCTGATTCCCCATATCTGATTCCCCGCCTCTGTTTCCCCGCCTCAGGTTCCCCGCCTCTGATTCCCAACTCTGATTCCCCGCCTCTGATTCCCCAGCTCTGATTCCCCGTGTTTGATTCCCTGCCTCTGATTCCCTGCCCTGATTCCCCATCTCTGTTTCACCGCCTTTGATTCTCCACCTCTGATTCCCCATATCTGATTCCCCGCCTCTGTTTCCCCGACTCTGATTCCCTGCCTCTGATTCCCAACCTCTGATTCCACACCTCTGATTCCCCATATCTGATTCCCCGCCTCTATTTCCCCATATCTGATTCCCCGCCTCTGATTCCCCAACTCTGATTCCCCGCCTCTGATTCCCCAGCTCAGATTCCCCCACTCTGATTCCCGGCATCCGATTCCCTGCCTCTGATTCCCCGCCTCTGATTCCCCATCTCTGATTCCCCGCCTCTGATTCCCCGTGTCTGATTCCCTGCATTTGATTCCCCGCCTCTGATTCCCCGCCTCTGATTCCCTGCCACTGATTCCCTGCCCCTGATTCCCCACCTCTGATTCCCCACATCTGATTCCCTGCCTCTGTTTCCCCGCCTCTGATTCCCCGCCTCTGATTCCCCATATCTGATTCCCTGCCTCTGATTCCCCAACTCTGATTCCCCGCCTCTGATTCCCCAGCTCTGAATCCCCGCCTCTGATTCCCCGCATCTGATTCCCTGCCTCTGATTCCCCTCCTCTGATTCCCCATCTCTGATTCACCGCCTTTGATTCGCCACCTCTGATTCCCCATATCTGATTCCCCACCTCTGATTCCCGGCCTCTTATTCCCAGCATCTGATTCCCCGCCTCTGATTCCCTGCCTCTGATTCCCCATCTCCGATTCCGCACATCTGATTCCCTTCCTCTGATTCCCCGCCTCTGATTCCCCGCCTCTGATTCCCTGCCTCTGATTCCCAACCTCGGATTCCCCACCTCTGATTCCCCATATCTGATTCCCCGCCTCTGTTTCCCCGCCTCTGATTCCCCGCCTCTGATTCCCAACTCTGATTCCCCGCCTCTGATGCCCCAGCTCTGATTCCCCGTGTTTGATTCCCTGCCTCTGATTCCCTGCCCTGATTCCCCATCTCTGTTTCGCCGCCTTTGATTCGCCACCTCTGATTCCCCATATCTGATTACCCGCCTCTGTTTCCCCGACTCTGATTCCCTGCCTCTGATTCCCAACCTCTGATTCCCCACCTCTGATTCCCCATATCTGATTCCCTGCCTCTGATTCCCCAACTCTGATTCACCGCCTCTGATTCCCCAGCTCTGAATCCCCGCCTCTGATTCCCCGCGTCTGATTCCCTGCCTCTGATTCCCCGCCTTGATTCCCCATCTCTGATTCACAACCTCTGATTCACAACCTCTGATTTCCCACCTCTGATTCCCTATATTTGATTCCCCGCCTCTGTTTCCCCGCCTCTGATTCACTGCCTCTGATTCCCCAGCTCTGATTCCCCGCCTCTGATTCCCCGCGTTCTATTCCCTGCCTCTGATTCCCCGCCTGTGATTCCCCATCTCTGATTCACCACCTCTGATTCCCCACCTCTGATTCCCCATATCTAATTCCCCGCCTCTGTTTGCCCGCCTCTGATTCCCCGCCTCTGTTTCCCCATATCTGATTCCCCGTGTCTGATTCCCTGCCTCTGATTCCCCGCCTCTGTTTCCCCGCCTCTGATTCCCTGCCACTGATTCCCCGCCCATGATACCCCACCTCTGATTCCCCATATCTGATTCCCTGCCTCTGTTTCCCCGCCTCTGATTCCCCGCCTCTGATTCCCCATATCTGATTCCCCGCCTCTGATTCCCCAACTCTGATTCCCCGCCTCTGATTCCCCAGCTCTGAATCCCCGCCTCTGATTCCCCGCGTCTGTTTCCCCGCCTCTGATTCCCCGCCTCTGTTTCCCCATATCTAAGTCCCCGACTCTGATTCCCCAACTCTGATTCCCCACCTCTGATTCCCCAGCTCTGATTCCCCGCCTCTGATTCCCCGCATCTGATTCCCTGCATCTGATTCCCAGCCTCTGATTCCCTGCCTCTGATTCCCAACCTCTGATTCCCCACCTCTGATTCCCCATATCTGATTCCCCGCCTCTGTTTCCCCGCCTCTGATTCCCCGCCTCTGTTTCCCCATATCAGATTCCCGGCCTCTGATTCTCCGCCTCTGATTCCCCGCCTCTGATACCCTGCCTCTGATTCCCCATCTCCGATTCTGCACATCGGATTCCCTGCCTCTGATTCCCCGCCTCTGATTCCCCGCCTCTGATTCCCTGCTTCTGATTCCCAACCTCTGATTCCCCACCTCTGATTCCCCATATCTGATTCCCCGCCTCTGTTTCCCCGCCTCTGATTCCCCGCCTCTGATTCCCCAACTCTGATTCCCCGCCTCTGATTCCCCAGCTCTGAATCCCCGCCTCTGATTCCCCGCGTCTGATTCCCTGCCTCTGATTCCCCGCCTTGATTCCCCATCTCTGATTCACAACCTCTGATTCCCCACCTCTGATTCCCTATATTTGATTCCCCACCTCTGATGCCCCAACTCTGATTCCCCGCCTCTGATTCCCCAGCTCTGATTCCCCGCCTCTGATTCCCCGCATCCGATTCCCCATATCTGATTCCCCGCCTCTGTTTCCCCGCCTCTGATTCCCCGCCTCTGTTTCCCCATATCAGATTCCCCGCCTCTGATTCCCAACTATGATTCCCCGCCTCTGATTCCCCAGCTCTGATTCCCTGCCTCTGATTCCCTGCGTTCTATTCCCTGCCTCTGATTCCCCGCCTGTGATTCCCCATCACTGATTCACCACCTCTGATTCCCCACATCTGATTCCCCATATCTAATTCCCCGCCTCTGTTTGCCCGCCTCTGTTTCCCCATATCAGATTCCCCGTCTCTGAATCCCCAACTCTGATTCCCTGCCTCTGATTCCCCAGCTCTGATTCCCCGGCTTTGATTCCCCCCGTCTGATTCCCAGCCTCTGAATCCCCGTGTCTGATTTCCTGCCTCTGATTCCCCGCCTCTGATTCCCCATCTCTGATTCACCGCCTCTGATTCCCCACCTCTGATTCCCCATCTCTGATTCCGCACATCCGATTCCCTGCCTCTGAATCCCCAACTCTGATTCCCCGCCTCTGATTCCCCATCTCTGATTCCGCACCTCTGATTCCCCGTGTCTGATTCCCTGCCTCTGATTCCCCGCCTCTGAATACCAGCCTCTGATTCCCCATATCTGATTCCCCGCCTCTGATTCCCTGCCTCTGATTCCCCAGCTCTGATTCCCCGCCTTTGATTCCCCCCGTCTGATTCCCAGCCTCTGAATCCCCGTGTCTGATTTCCTGCCTCTGATTCCCCGCCTCTGATTCCCCATCTCTGATTCACCGCCTCTGATTCCCCATCTCTGATTCCCCACCTCTGATTCCCCGTGTCTGATTCCCCGTGTCTGATTCCCTGCCTCTGATTCCACGCCTCTGATTCCCCATATCTGATTCCCTGCCACTGATTCCCCGCCTCTGATTCCCCATCTCTGATTCACCACCTCTGATTCCCGGCCTCTGATTGCCCACCCCTGATTCCCCGCCTCTGATTCGCCAGCTATGATTCCCCCCCTCTGATTCCCCGCGTCTGATTCCCCGCCTCTGATTCCCCAACTCTAATACCCCGCCTCTGATTCCCCAGCTCTGATTCCCCTCCTCTGATTCCCCGCATCTGATTCCCTGCCTCTGATTCCACGCCTCTGATTCCAGGCCTCTGATTCCCAACCTCTGATTCCCCACCTCTGATTCCCAATATCTGATTCCCCGCCTCTGTTTCACCGCCTCTGATTCCCCGCCTCTGTTTCCCCATATCTGATTCCCCGCCTCTGATTCCCCAACTCTGATTCCCCGCCTGTGATTCCCCAGCTCTGATTCCCCGCCTCTGATTCCCCATATCTGATTCCCATCCTCTGATTGCCCACCTCTGATTCCCCGCCTCTGATTCGCCAGCTCTGATTCCCCGCCTCTGATTCCCCGCATCTGATTCCCTGCCTCTGATTCCCCGCCTCTGATTCCCCATCTCTGATTCCCCGCCTGTGATTCCCCAGCTCTGATTCCCCGCCTCTAATTCCCCAGCTCTGATTCCCAGCCTCTGATTCCCCGTGTTTGATCCCCTGCCTCTGATTACCTTCCTCTGATTCCCGGCCACTGATACCCCGCTTCTGATTCTGATTCCCTGCCTCTGATTCCCCATCTCTGATTCACCACTTCTAATTCCCTGCCTCTGATTCCACGCCCCTGATTCCCCACCTCTGATTCCCCATATCTGAATCCCCGCCTCTGTTTCCACGCCTCTGATTCCCCGCCTCTGATTCCCCAAATCTGATTCCCCACCTCTGATTCCCCAGCTCTGATTCCCCGCCTCTGATTCCCCGCATCTGATTCCCTGCATCTGATTCCAAGCCTCTGAATCCCTGCCTCTGATTCCCAACCTCTGATTCCCCACCTCTGATTCCCCATATCTGATTCCCCGCCTCTGTTTCCCCGCCTCGGATTCCCCGCCTCTGTTTCCCCATATCTGATTCCCGGCCTCTGATTCCCCGCCTCTGATTCCCCGCCTCTGATTCCCTGCCTCTGATTCCCCATCTCAGATTCCGCACATCTGATTCCCTTCCTCTGATTCCCCGCCTCTGATATTCCGCCTCTGATTCCCTGCCTCTGATTCCCAACCTCGGATTCCCCACCTCTGATTCCCCATATCTGATTCCCCGCCTCTGTTTCCCCGCCTCAGGTTCCCCGCCTCTGATTCCCAACTCTGATTCCCCGCCTCTGATTCCCCAGCTCTGATTCCCCGTGTTTGATTCCCTGCCTCTGATTCCCTGCCCTGATTCCCCATCTCTGTTTCACCGCCTTTGATTCGCCACCTCTGATTCCCCATATCTGATTCCCCGCCTCTGTTTCCCCGACTCTGATTCCCTGCCTCTGATTCCCAACCTCTGATTCCACACCTCTGATTCCCCATATCTGATTCCCCGCCTCTATTTCCCCATATCTGATTCCCCGCCTCTGATTCCCCAACTCTGATTCCCCGCCTCTGATTCCCCAGCTCAGATTCCCCCACTCTGATTCCCGGCATCCGATTCCCTGCCTCTGATTCCCCGCCTCTGATTCCCCATCTCTGATTCCCCGCCTCTGATTCCCCGTGTCTGATTCCCTGCATTTGATTCCCCGCCTCTGATTCCCCGCCTCTGATTCCCTGCCACTGATTCCCTGCCCCTGATTCCCCACCTCTGATTCCCCACATCTGATTCCCTGCCTCTGTTTCCCCGCCTCTGATTCCCCGCCTCTGATTCCCCATATCTGATTCCCTGCCTCTGATTCCCCAACTCTGATTCCCCGCCTCTGATTCCCCAGCTCTGAATCCCCGCCTCTGATTCCCCGCAT
Source organism: Narcine bancroftii (assembly GCF_036971445.1). NCBI lineage: Eukaryota > Metazoa > Chordata > Chondrichthyes > Torpediniformes > Narcinidae > Narcine > Narcine bancroftii. The sequence continues at coordinate 832,252 of NW_027211886.1, forward strand.
CTGATTCCCTGCCTCTGATTCCCCTCCTCTGATTCCCCATCTCTGATTCACCGCCTTTGATTCGCCACCTCTGATTCCCCATATCTGATTCCCCACCTCTGATTCCCGGCCTCTTATTCCCAGCATCTGATTCCCCGCCTCTGATTCCCTGCCTCTGATTCCCCATCTCCGATTCCGCACATCTGATTCCCTTCCTCTGATTCCCCGCCTCTGATTCCCCGCCTCTGATTCCCTGCCTCTGATTCCCAACCTCGGATTCACCACCTCTGATTCCCCATATCTGATTCCCCGCCTCTGTTTCCCCGCCTCTGATTCCCCGCCTCTGATTCCCAACTCTGATTCCCCGCCTCTGATGCCCCAGCTCTGATTCCCCGTGTTTGATTCCCTGCCTCTGATTCCCTGCCCTGATTCCCCATCTCTGTTTCGCCGCCTTTGATTCACCACCTCTGATTCCCCATATCTGATTACCCGCCTCTGTTTCCCCGACTCTGATTCCCTGCCTCTGATTCCCAACCTCTGATTCCCCACCTCTGATTCCCCATATCTGATTCCCTGCCTCTGATTCCCCAACTCTGATTCACCGCCTCTGATTCCCCAGCTCTGAATCCCCGCCTCTGATTCCCCGCGTCTGATTCCCTGCCTCTGATTCCCCGCCTTGATTCCCCATCTCTGATTCACAACCTCTGATTCACAACCTCTGATTTCCCACCTCTGATTCCCTATATTTGATTCCCCGCCTCTGTTTCCCCGCCTCTGATTCACTGCCTCTGATTCCCCACATCTGATTCCCCATCTCTGATTCCGCACAACCGATTCCCTGCCTATGATTCCCCGCCTCTGATTCCCCGCCTCTGATTCCCTGCCTCTGATTCCCCATCTCCGATTCCGCACATCTGATTCCCTTCCTCTGATTCCCCGCCTCTGATTTTCCGCCTCTGATTCCCTGCCTCTGATTCCCAACCTCGGATTCCCCACCTCTGATTCCCCATATCTGATTCCCCGCCTCTGTTTCCCCGCCTCTGATTCCCCACCTCTGATTCCCCGCCTCTGATTCCCCAGCTCTGATTCCCCGTGTTTGATTCCCTGCCTCTGATTCCCTGCCCTGATTCCCCATCTCTGATTCGCCGCCTTTGATTCGCCACCTCTGATTCCCCATATCTGATTACCCGCCTCTGTTTCCCCGACTCTGATTCCCTGCCTCTGATTCCCAACCTCTGATTCCACACCTCTGATTCCCCATATCTGATTCCCCGCCTCTATTTCCCCATATCTGATTCCCCGCCTCTGATTCCCCAACTCTGTTTCCCCGCCTCTGATTCCCCAGCTCTGATTCCCCGACTCTGATTCCCGGAGTCCGATTCCCTGCCTCTGATTCCCCGCCTCTGATTCCCCATCTCTGATTCCCCGCCTCTGATTCCCCGTGTCTGATTCCCTGCCTCTGATTCCCCGCCTCTGATTCCCCGCCTCTGATTCCCTGCCACTGATTCCCTGCCCCTGATTCCCCAATTCTGATTCCCCATATCTGATTCCCCGCCTCTGTTTCCCCGCCTCTGATTCCCCACCTCTGATTCCCCATATCTGATTCCCTGCCTCTGATTCCCCAACTCTGATTCACCGCCTCTGATTCCCCAGCTCTGAATCCCCGCCTCTGATTCCCCGCGTCTGATTCCCTGCCTCTGATTCCCCGCCTTGATTCCCCATCTCTGATTCACAACCTCTGATTCACAACCTCTGATTCCCCACCTCTGATTCCCTATATTTGATTCCCCGCCTCTGTTTCCCCGCCTCTGATTCACTGCCTCTGATTCCCCACATCTGATTCCCCATCTCTGATTCCGCACAACCGATTCCCTGCCTATGATTCCCCGACTCTGATTCCCCACCTCTGATTCCCCAGCTCTGATTCCCCGCCTCTGATTCCCCGCGTCTGATTCCCTGCCTGTGATTCCCCGCCTCTGATTCCCCATCTCTGATTCCCCACCTCTGATTCCCCGTGTCTGATTCCCTTCCTTTGATTCCCCGCCTCTGATTCCCCGCCTCTGATTCCCTGCCACTGATTCCCCGCCCCTGATTCCCCACCTCTGATTCCCCATATCTTATTCCCCGCCTCTGTTTCCCCCCCTCTGATTCCCAGCCTCTGATTCCCCATATCTGATTCCCCGCCTCTGATTCCCCATATCTGATTCCCCGCCTCTATTTCCCCATATCTGCTTCGCCGCCTCTGATTCCCCAACTCTGATTCCCCGCCTCTGATTCCCCAGCTCTGATTTCCCGCCTCTGATTCCCGACATCCGATTCCCTGCCTCTGATTCCCAGCCTCTGATTCCCCATCTCTGATTCCTCGCCTCTGATTCCCCTTGTCTGATTCCCTGCCTCTGATTCCCCGCCTCTGATTCCCCATATCTGATTCCCCGCCTCTGTTTTCCCGCCTCTGATTCCCTGCCTCCGATTCCCCATATCTGATTCCCCGCCTCTGATTCCCCAACTCTGATTCCCAGCCTCTGATTCACCAGCTCTGAATCCCCGCCTCTGATTCCCCGCGTCTGATTCCCTGCCTCTGATTCCCCGCCTCTGATTCCCAATCTGTGATTCACAACCTCTGATGCCCCACCTCTGATTCCCCATATCTGATTCCCCGCCTCTGTTTCCCCGCCTCTGATTCCCCGCCTCTGATTCCCCATATCTGATTCCCCGCCTCTGATTGCCCACCTCTGATTCCCCGCGTCTGATTCCCTGCCTCTGATTCACCGCCTCTGATTCCCCATCTCTGATTCACCACCTCTGATTCCCAGCCTCTGATTCCCCATCTCTGATTCCGCACATCCGATTCCCTGCCTATGATTCCCCACCTCTGATTCCCCGCCTCTGATTCCCCATATCTGATTCCCTGCCTCTGTTTCCCCGCCTCTGATTCCCCACCTCTGTTTCCCCATATCTGATTCCCCGCCTCTGATTCCCCAACTCTAATACCCCGCCTCTGATTCCCCAGCTCTGATTCCCCGCCTCTGATTCCCCGCATCTGATTCCCTGCCTCTGATTCCCCGCCTCTGATTCCAGGCCTCTGATTCCCAGCATCTGATTCCGGCCTCTGATTCCCGGCCTCTGATTCCCTGCTTCTGATTCTGAATCCCTGCCTCTGATTCCCCACCTCTGTTTCCCCATATCTGATTCCCCGCCTCTGATTCCCCAACTCTAATACCCCGCCTCTGATTCCCCAGCTCTGATTCCCCGCCTCTAATTCCCCGCATCTGATTCCCTGCCTCTGATTCCCCGCCTCTGATTCCAGGCCTCTGATTCCCAGCATCTGATTCCGGCCTCTGATTCCCGGCCTCTGATTCCCTGCTTCTGATTCTGATTCCCTGCCTCTGATTCCCCATCTCTGATTCCGCACATCTGATTCCTTGCCTCTGATTCCCCACCTCTGATTCCCCATATCTGATTCCCCGCCTGGGTTTCCCCGCCTCTGATTCCCCGCCTCTGTTTCCCAATATCTAAGTCCCCGCCTCTGATTCCCCAAATCTGATGCCCCACCTCTGATTCCCCAGCTCTGATTCCCCGCCTCTGATTCCCCGCCTCTGATTCCCTGCATCTGATTCCAAGCCTCTGATTCCCTGCCTCTGATTCCCAACCTCTGATTCCCCGCCTCTGTTTCCCCATATCTGATTCCCGGCCTCTGATTCCCCGCCTCTGTTTCCCCGCCTCGGATTCCCCATCTCAGATTCCGCACATCTGATTCCCTTCCTCTGATTCCCCGCCTCTGATATTCCGCCTCTGATTCCCTGCCTCTGATTCCCAACCTCGGATTCCCCACCTCTGATTCCCCATATCTGATTCCCCGCCTCTGTTTCCCCGCCTCAGGTTCCCCGCCTCTGATTCCCAACTCTGATTCCCCGCCTCTGATTCTCCAGCTCTGATTCCCCGTGTTTGATTCCCTGCCTCTGATTCCCTGCCCTGATTCCCCATCTCAATTTCACCGCCTTTGATTCGCCACCTCTGATTCCCCATATCTGATTCCCCGCCTCTGTTTCCCCGACTCTGATTCCCTGCCTCTGATTCCCAACCTCTGATTCCACACCTCTGATTCCCCATATCTGATTCCCCGCCTCTATTTCCCCATATCTGATTCCCCGCCTCTGATTCCCCAACTCTGATTCCCCGCCTCTGATTCCCCAGCTCAGATTCCCCCACTCTGATTCCCGGCATCCGATTCCCTGCCTCTGATTCCCCGCCTCTGATTCCCCATCTCTGATTCCCCGCCTCTGATTCCCCGTGTCTGATTCCCTGCATTTGATTCCCCGCCTCTGATTCCCCGCCTCTGATTCCCTGCCACTGATTCCCTGCCCCTGATTCCCCACCTCTGATTCCCCACATCTGATTCCCTGCCTCTGTTTCCCCGCCTCTGATTCCCCGCCTCTGATTCCCCATATCTGATTCCCTGCCTCTGATTCCCCAACTCTGATTCCCCGCCTCTGATTCCCCAGCTCTGAATCCCCGCCTCTGATTCCCCGCATCTGATTCCCTGCCTCTGATTCCCCTCCTCTGATTCCCCATCTCTGATTCACCGCCTTTGATTCGCCACCTCTGATTCCCCATATCTGATTCCCCACCTCTGATTCCCGGCCTCTTATTCCCAGCATCTGATTCCCCGCCTCTGATTCCCTGCCTCTGATTCCCCATCTCCGATTCCGCACATCTGATTCCCTTCCTCTGATTCCCCGCCTCTGATTCCCCGCCTCTGATTCCCTGCCTCTGATTCCCAACCTCGGATTCCCCACCTCTGATTCCCCATATCTGATTCCCCGCCTCTGTTTCCCCGCCTCTGATTCCCCGCCTCTGATTCCCAACTCTGATTCCCCGCCTCTGATTCCCCAGCTCTGATTCCCCGTGTTTGATTCCCTGCCTCTGATTCCCTGCCCTGATTCCCCATCTCTGTTTCGCCGCCTTTGATTCGCCACCTCTGATTCCCCATATCTGATTACCCGCCTCTGTTTCCCCGACTCTGATTCCCTGCCTCTGATTCCCAACCTCTGATTCCACACCTCTGATTCCCCATAACTGATTCCCCGCCTCTATTTCCCCATATCTGATTCCCCGCCTCTGATTCCCCAACTCTGTTTCCCCGCCTCTGATTCCCCAGCTCTGATTCCCCGACTCTGATTCCCGGAGTCCGATTCCCTGCCTCTGATTCCCCGCCTCTGATTCCCCATCTCTGATTCCCCGCCTCTGATTCCCCGTGTCTGATTCCCTGCCTCTGATTCCCCGCCTCTGATTCCCCGCCTCTGATTCCCTGCCACTGATTCCCTGCCCCTGATTCCCCAATTCTGATTCCCCATATCTGATTCCCCGCCTCTGTTTCCCCGCCTCTGATTCCCCACCTCTGATTCCCCATATCTGATTCCCTGCCTCTGATTCCCCAACTCTGATTCACCGCCTCTGATTCCCCAGCTCTGAATCCCCGCCTCTGATTCCCCGCGTCTGATTCCCTGCCTCTGATTCCCCGCCTTGATTCCCCATCTCTGATTCACAACCTCTGATTCCCCACCTCTGATTCCCTATATTTGATTCCCCGCCTCTGTTTCCCCGCCTCTGATTCACTGCCTCTGATTCCCCACATCTGATTCCCCATCTCTGATTCCGCACAACCGATTCCCTGCCTATGATTCCCCGACTCTGATTCCCCACCTCTGATTCCCCAGCTCTGATTCCCCGCCTCTGATTCCCCGCGTCTGATTCCCTGCCTGTGATTCCCCGCCTCTGATTCCCCATCTCTGATTCCCCACCTCTGATTCCCCGTGTCTGATTCCCTTCCTTTGATTCCCCGCCTCTGATTCCCCGCCTCTGATTCCCTGCCACTGATTCCCCGCCCCTGATTCCCCACCTCTGATTCCCCATATCTTATTCCCCGCCTCTGTTTCCCCCCCTCTGATTCCCAGCCTCTGATTCCCCATATCTGATTCCCCGCCTCTGATTCCCCATATCTGATTCCCCGCCTCTATTTCCCCATATCTGCTTCGCCGCCTCTGATTCCCCAACTCTGATTCCCCGCCTCTGATTCCCCAGCTCTGATTTCCCGCCTCTGATTCCCGGCATCCGATTCCCTGCCTCTGATTCCCAGCCTCTGATTCCCCATCTCTGATTCCTCGCCTCTGATTCCCCTTGTCTGATTCCCTGCCTCTGATTCCCCGCCTCTGATTCCCCATATCTGATTCCCCGCCTCTGTTTTCCCGCCTCTGATTCCCTGCCTCCGATTCCCCATATCTGATTCCCCGCCTCTGATTCCCCAACTCTGATTCCCAGCCTCTGATTCACCAGCTCTGAATCCCCGCCTCTGATTCCCCGCGTCTGATTCCCTGCCTCTGATTCCCCGCCTCTGATTCCCCATCTGTGATTCACAACCTCTGATGCCCCACCTCTGATTCCCCATATCTGATTCCCCGCCTCTGTTTCCCCGCCTCTGATTCCCCGCCTCTGATTCCCCATATCTGATTCCCCGCCTCTGATTGCCCACCTCTGATTCCCCGCGTCTGATTCCCTGCCTCTGATTCCCCGCCTCTGATTCCCCATCTCTGATTCACCACCTCTGATTCCCAGCCTCTGATTCCTCATCTCTGATTCCGCACATCCGATTCCCTGCCTATGATTCCCCACCTCTGATTCCCCGCCTCTGATTCCCCATATCTGATTCCCTGCCTCTGTTTCCCCGCCTCTGATTCCCCACCTCTTTTTCCCCATATCTGATTCCCCGCCTCTGATTCCCCAACTCTAATACCCCGCCTCTGATTCCCCAGCTCTGATTCCCCGCCTCTGATTCCCCGCATCTGATTCCCTGCCTCTGATTCCCCGCCTCTGATTCCAGGCCTCTGATTCCCAGCATCTGATTCCGGCCTCTGATTCCCGGCCTCTGATTCCCTGCTTCTGATTCTGAATCCCTGCCTCTGATTCCCCACCTCTGTTTCCCCATATCTGATTCCCCACCTCTGATTCCCCAACTCTAATACCCCGCCTCTGATTCCCCAGCTCTGATTCCCCGCCTCTAATTCCCCGCATCTGATTCCCTGCCTCTGATTCCCCGCCTCTGATTCCAGGCCTCTGATTCCCAGCATCTGATTCCGGCCTCTGATTCCCGGCCTCTGATTCCCTGCTTCTGATTCTGATTCCCTGCCTCTGATTCCCCATCTCTGATTCCGCACATCTGATTCCTTGCCTCTGATTCCCCACCTCTGATTCCCCATATCTGATTCCCCGCCTGGGTTTCCCCGCCTCTGATTCCCCGCCTCTGTTTCCCAATATCTAAGTCCCCGCCTCTGATTCCCCAAATCTGATGCCCCACCTCTGATTCCCCAGCTCTGATTCCCCGCCTCTGATTCCCCGCATCTGATTCCCTGCATCTGATTCCAAGCCTCTGATTCCCTGCCTCTGATTCCCAACCTCTGATTCCCCACCTCTGATTCCCCATATCTGATTCCCCGCCTCTGTTTCCCCGCCTCGGATTCCCCGCCTCTGTTTCCCCATATCTGATTCCCGGCCTCTGATTCCCCGCCTCTGATTCCCCGCCTCTGATTCCCTGCCTCTGATTCCCCATCTCCGATTCCGCACATCTGATTCCCTTCCTCTGATTCCCCGCCTCTGATTTTCCGCCTCTGATTCCCTGCCTCTGATTCCCAACCTCGGATTCCCCACCTCTGATTCCCCATATCTGATTCCCCGCCTCTGTTTCCCCGCCTCAGATTCCCCGCCTCTGATTCCCAACTCTGATTCCCCGCCTCTGATTCCCCAGCTCTGATTCCCCGTGTTTGATTCCCTGCCTCTGATTCCCTGCCCTGATTCCCCATCTCTGTTTCACCGCCTTTGATTCGCCACCTCTGATTCCCCATATCTGATTCCCCGCCTCTGTTTCCCCGACTCTGATTCCCTGCCTCTGATTCCCAACCTCTGATTCCACACCTCTGATTCCCCATATCTGATTCCCCGCCTCTATTTCCCCATATCTGATTCCCCGCCTCTGATTCCCCAACTCTGATTCCCCGCCTCTGATTCCCCAGCTCTGTTTCCCCGACTCTGATTCCCGGCATCCGATTCCCTGCCTCTGATTCCCCGCCTCTGATTCCCCATCTCTGATTCCCCGCCTCTGATTCCCCGTGTCTGATTCCCTGCATTTGATTCCCCGCCTCTGATTCCCCGCCTCTGATTCCCTGCCACTGATTCCCTGCCCCTGATTCCCCACCTCTGATTCCCCACATCTGATTCCCTGCCTCTGTTTCCCCGCCTCTGATTCCCCGCCTCTGATTCCCCATATCTGATTCCCTGCCTCTGATTCCCCAACTCTGATTCCCCGCCTCTGATTCCCCAGCTCTGAATCCCCGCCTCTGATTCCCCGCATCTGATTCCCTGCCTCTGATTCCCCTCCTCTGATTCCCCATCTCTGATTCACCGCCTTTGATTCGCCACCTCTGATTCCCCATATCTGATTCCCCACCTCTGATTCCCGGCCTCTTATTCCCAGCATCTGATTCCCCGCCTCTGATTCCCTGCCTCTGATTCCCCATCTCCGATTCCGCACATCTGATTCCCTTCCTCTGATTCCCCGCCTCTGATTCCCCGCCTCTGATTCCCTGCCTCTGATTCCCAACCTCGGATTCCCCACCTCTGATTCCCCATATCTGATTCCCCGCCTCTGTTTCCCCGCCTCTGATTCCCCGCCTCTGATTCCCAACTCTGATTCCCCGCCTCTGATTCCCCAGCTCTGATTCCCCGTGTTTGATTCCCTGCCTCTGATTCCCTGCCCTGATTCCCCATCTCTGTTTCGCCGCCTTTGATTCGCCACCTCTGATTCCCCATATCTGATTACCCGCCTCTGTTTCCCCGACTCTGATTCCCTGCCTCTGATTCCCAACCTCTGATTCCACACCTCTGATTCCCCATAACTGATTCCCCGCCTCTATTTCCCCATATCTGATTCCCCGCCTCTGATTCCCCAACTCTGTTTCCCCGCCTCTGATTCCCCAGCTCTGATTCCCCGACTCTGATTCCCGGAGTCCGATTCCCTGCCTCTGATTCCCCGCCTCTGATTCCCCATCTCTGATTCCCCGCCTCTGATTCCCCGTGTCTGATTCCCTGCCTCTGATTCCCCGCCTCTGATTCCCCGCCTCTGATTCCCTGCCACTGATTCCCTGCCCCTGATTCCCCAATTCTGATTCCCCATATCTGATTCCCCGCCTCTGTTTCCCCGCCTCTGATTCCCCACCTCTGATTCCCCATATCTGATTCCCTGCCTCTGATTCCCCAACTCTGATTCACCGCCTCTGATTCCCCAGCTCTGAATCCCCGCCTCTGATTCCCCGCGTCTGATTCCCTGCCTCTGATTCCCCGCCTTGATTCCCCATCTCTGATTCACAACCTCTGATTCCCCACCTCTGATTCCCTATATTTGATTCCCCGCCTCTGTTTCCCCGCCTCTGATTCACTGCCTCTGATTCCCCACATCTGATTCCCCATCTCTGATTCCGCACAACCGATTCCCTGCCTATGATTCCCCGACTCTGATTCCCCACCTCTGATTCCCCAGCTCTGATTCCCCGCCTCTGATTCCCCGCGTCTGATTCCCTGCCTGTGATTCCCCGCCTCTGATTCCCCATCTCTGATTCCCCACCTCTGATTCCCCGTGTCTGATTCCCTTCCTTTGATTCCCCGCCTCTGATTCCCCGCCTCTGATTCCCTGCCACTGATTCCCCGCCCCTGATTCCCCACCTCTGATTCCCCATATCTTATTCCCCGCCTCTGTTTCCCCCCCTCTGATTCCCAGCCTCTGATTCCCCATATCTGATTCCCCGCCTCTGATTCCCCATATCTGATTCCCCGCCTCTATTTCCCCATATCTGCTTCGCCGCCTCTGATTCCCCAACTCTGATTCCCCGCCTCTGATTCCCCAGCTCTGATTTCCCGCCTCTGATTCCCGGCATCCGATTCCCTGCCTCTGATTCCCAGCCTCTGATTCCCCATCTCTGATTCCTCGCCTCTGATTCCCCTTGTCTGATTCCCTGCCTCTGATTCCCCGCCTCTGATTCCCCATATCTGATTCCCCGCCTCTGTTTTCCCGCCTCTGATTCCCTGCCTCCGATTCCCCATATCTGATTCCCCGCCTCTGATTCCCCAACTCTGATTCCCAGCCTCTGATTCACCAGCTCTGAATCCCCGCCTCTGATTCCCCGCGTCTGATTCCCTGCCTCTGATTCCCCGCCTCTGATTCCCCATCTGTGATTCACAACCTCTGATGCCCCACCTCTGATTCCCCATATCTGATTCCCCGCCTCTGTTTCCCCGCCTCTGATTCCCCGCCTCTGATTCCCCATATCTGATTCCCCGCCTCTGATTGCCCACCTCTGATTCCCCGCGTCTGATTCCCTGCCTCTGATTCCCCGCCTCTGATTCCCCATCTCTGATTCACCACCTCTGATTCCCAGCCTCTGATTCCTCATCTCTGATTCCGCACATCCGATTCCCTGCCTATGATTCCCCACCTCTGATTCCCCGCCTCTGATTCCCCATATCGTATTCCCTGCCTCTGTTTCCCCGCCTCTGATTCCCCACCTCTGTTTCCCCATATCTGATTCCCCGCCTCTGATTCCCCAACTCTAATACCCCGCCTCTGATTCCCCAGCTCTGATTCCCCGCCTCTGATTCCCCGCATCTGATTCCCTGCCTCCGATTCCCCGCCTCTGATTCCAGGCCTCTGATTCCCAGCATCTGATTCCGGCCTCTGATTCCCGGCCTCTGATTCCCTGCTTCTGATTCTGAATCCCTGCCTCTGATTCCCCACCTCTGTTTCCCCATATCTGATTCCCCACCTCTGATTCCCCAACTCTAATACCCCGCCTCTGATTCCCCAGCTCTGATTCCCCGCCTCTAATTCCCCGCATCTGATTCCCTGCCTCTGATTCCCCGCCTCTGATTCCAGGCCTCTGATTCCCAGCATCTGATTCCGGCCTCTGATTCCCGGCCTCTGATTCCCTGCTTCTGATTCTGATTCCCTGCCTCTGATTCCCCATCTCTGATTCCGCACATCTGATTCCTTGCCTCTGATTCCCCACCTCTGATTCCCCATATCTGATTCCCCGCCTGGGTTTCCCCGCCTCTGATTCCCCGCCTCTGTTTCCCAATATCTAAGTCCCCGCCTCTGATTCCCCAAATCTGATGCCCCACCTCTGATTCCCCAGCTCTGATTCCCCGCCTCTGATTCCCCGCATCTGATTCCCTGCATCTGATTCCAAGCCTCTGATTCCCTGCCTCTGATTCCCAACCTCTGATTCCCCACCTCTGATTCCCCATATCTGATTCCCCGCCTCTGTTTCCCCGCCTCGGATTCCCCGCCTCTGTTTCCCCATATCTGATTCCCGGCCTCTGATTCCCCGCCTCTGATTCCCCGCCTCTGATTCCCTGCCTCTGATTCCCCATCTCCGATTCCGCACATCTGATTCCCTTCCTCTGATTCCCCGCCTCTGATTTTCCGCCTCTGATTCCCTGCCTCTGATTCCCAACCTCGGATTCCCCACCTCTGATTCCCCATATCTGATTCCCCGCCTCTGTTTCCCCGCCTCAGATTCACCGCCTCTGATTCCCAACTCTGATTCCCCGCCTCTGATTCCCCAGCTCTGATTCCCCGTGTTTGATTCCCTGCCTCTGATTCCCTGCCCTGATTCCCCATCTCTGTTTCACCGCCTTTGATTCGCCACCTCTGATTCCCCATATCTGATTCCCCGCCTCTGTTTCCCCGACTCTGATTCCCTGCCTCTGATTCCCAACCTCTGATTCCACACCTCTGATTCCCCATATCTGATTCCCCGCCTCTATTTCCCCATATCTGATTCCCCGCCTCTGATTCCCCAACTCTGATTCCCCGCCTCTGATTCCCCAGCTCTGTCTCCCCGACTCTGATTCCCGGCATCCGATTCCCTGCCTCTGATTCCCCGCCTCTGATTCCCCATCTCTGATTCCCCGCCTCTGATTCCCCGTGTCTGATTCCCTGCCTTTGATTCCCCGCCTCTGATTCCCCGCCTCTGATTCCCTGCCACTGATTCCCTGCCCCTGATTCCCCACCTCTGATTCCCCACATCTGATTCCCCACCTCTGTTTCCCCGCCTCTGATTCCCCGCCTCTGATTCCCCATATCTGATTCCCTGCCTCTGATTCCCCAACTCTGATTCCCCGCCTCTGATTCCCCAGCTCTGAATCCCCGCCTCTGATTCCCCGCGTCTGATTCCCTGCCTCTGATTCCCCGCCTTGAATCCCCATCTCTGATTCCCAACTCTGATTCCCCGCCTCTGATTCCCCATATCTGATTCCCTGCCTCTGTTTCCCCGCCTCTGATTCCCCACCTCTGTTTCCCCATATCTGATTCCCCGCCTCTGATTCCCAAAATCTAATACCCCGCCTCTGATTCCCCAGCTCTGATTCCCCGCCTCTGATTCCCCACATCTGATTCCCTGCCTCTGATTCCCCGCCTCTGATTCCAGGCCTCTGATTCCAAGCATCTGATTCCGGCCTCTGATTCCCGGCCTCTGATTCCCTGCTTCTGATTCTGATTCCCTGCCTCTGATTCCCCATCTCTGATTCCGCACATCTGATTCCTTGCCTCTGATTCCCCACCTCTGATTCCCCATATCTGATTCCCCGCCTGGGTTTCCCCGCCTCTGATTCCCCGCCTCTGTTTCCCAATATCTAAGTCCCCGCCTCTGATTCCCCAAATCTGATTCCCCACCTCTGATTCCCCAGCTCTGATTCCCCGCCTCTGATTCCCCGCATCTGATTCCCTGCATCTGATTCCAAGCCTCTGATTCCCTGCCTCTGATTCCCAACCTCTGATTCCCCACCTCTGATTCCCCATATCTGATTCCCCGCCTCTGTTTCCCCGCCTCGGATTCCCCGCCTCTGTTTCCCCATATCTGATTCCCGGCCTCTGATTCCCCGCCTCTGATTCCCCGCCTCTGATTCCCTGCCTCTGATTCCCCATCTCAGATTCCGCACATCTGATTCCCTTCCTCTGATTCCCCGCCTCTGATTTTCCGCCTCTGATTCCCTGCCTCTGATTCCCAACCTCGGATTCCCCACCTCTGATTCCCCATATCTGATTCCCCGCCTCTGTTTCCCCGCCTCAGATTCCCCGCCTCTGATTCCCAACTCTGATTCCCCGCCTCTGATTCCCCAGCTCTGATTCCCCGTGTTTGATTCCCTGCCTCTGATTCCCTGCCCTGAATCCCCATCTCTGTTTCACCGCCTTTGATTCGCCACCTCTGATTCCCCATATCTGATTCCCCGCCTCTGTTTCCCCGACTCTGATTCCCTGCCTCTGATTCCCAACCTCTGATTCCACACCTCTGATTCCCCATATCTGATTCCCCGCCTCTATTTCCCCATATCTGATTCCCCGCCTCTGATTCCCCAACTCTGATTCCCCGCCTCTGATTCCCCAGGTCAGATACCCCCACTCTGATTCCCGGCATCCGATTCCCTGCCTCTGATTCCCCGCCTCTGATTCCCCATCTCTGATTCCCCGCCTCTGATTCCCCGTGTCTGATTCCCTGCATTTGATTCCCCGCCTCTGATTCCCCGCCTCTGATTCCCTGCCACTGATTCCCTGCCCCTGATTCCCCACCTCTGATTCCCCACATCTGATTCCCTGCCTCTGTTTCCCCGCCTCTGATTCCCCGCCTCTGATTCCCCATATCTGATTCCCTGCCTCTGATTCCCCAACTCTGATTCCCCGTCTCTGATTCCCCAGCTCTGAATCCCCACCTCTGATTCCCCGCGTCTGATTCCCTGCCTCTGATTCCCCGCCTTGATTCCCGATCTCTGATTCACAACCTCTGATTCCCCGCCTCTGATTCCCCATATCTGATTCCCCGCCTCTGATTGCCCACCTCTGATTCCCAGCCTCTGACTCGCCAGCTCTGATTCCCCGCCTCTGATTCCCCGCATCTGATTCCCTGCCTCTGATTCCCCTCCTCTGATTCCCCATCTCTGATTCACCGCCTTTGATTCGCCACCTCTGATTCCCCATATCTGATTCCCCACCTCTGATTCCCGGCCTCTTATTCCCAGCATCTGATTCCCCGCCTCTGATTCCCTGCCTCTGATTCCCCATCTCCGATTCCGCACATCTGATTCCCTTCCTCTGATTCCCCGCCTCTGATTCCCCGCCTCTGATTCACTGCCTCTGATTCCCAACCTCGGATTCCCCACCTCTGATTCCCCATATCTGATTCCCCGCCTCTGTTTCCCCGCCTCTGATTCCCCGCCTCTGATTCCCAACTCTGATTCCCCGCCTCTGATTCCCCAGCTCTGATTCCCCGTGTTTGATTCCCTGCCTCTGATTCCCTGCCCTGATTCCCCATCTCTGTTTCGCCGCCTTTGATTCGCCACCTCTGATTCCCCATATCTGATTACCCGCCTCTGTTTCCCCGACACTGATTCCCTGCCTCTGATTCCCAACCTCTGATTCCACACCTCTGATTCCCCATATCTGATTCCCCGCCTCTATTTCCCCATATCTGATTCCCCGCCTCTGATTCCCCAACTCTGTTTCCCCGCCTCTGATTCCCCAGCTCTGATTCCCCGACTCTGATTTTGGAGTCCGATTCCCTGCCTCTGATTCCCCGCCTCTGATTCCCCAATTCTGATTCCCCATATCTGATTCCCCGCCTCTGTTTCCCCGCCTCTGATTCCCCACCTCTGATTCCCCATATCTGATTCCCTGCCTCTGATTCCCCAACTCTGATTCACCGCCTCTGATTCCCCAGCTCTGAATCCCCGCCTCTGATTCCCCGCGTCTGATTCCCTGCCTCTGATTCCCCGCCTTGATTCCCCATCTCTGATTCACAACCTCTGATTCCCCACCTCTGATTCCCTATATTTGATTCCCCGCCTCTGTTTCCCCGCCTCTGATTCACTGCCTCTGATTCCCCACATCTGATTCCCCATCTCTGATTCCGCACAACCGATTCCCTGCCTATGATTCCCCGACTCTGATTCCCCACCTCTGATTCCCCAGCTCTGATTCCCCGCCTCTGATTCCCCGCGTCTGATTCCCTGCCTGTGATTCCCCGCCTCTGATTCCCCATCTCTGATTCCCCACCTCTGATTCCCCGTGTCTGATTCCCTTCCTTTGATTCCCCGCCTCTGATTCCCCGCCTCTGATTCCCTGCCACTGATTCCCCACCCCTGATTCCCCACCTCTGATTCCCCATATCTTATTCCCCGCCTCTGTTTCCCCCCCTCTGATTCCCAGCCTCTGATTCCCCATATCTGATTCCCCGCCTCTGATTCCCCATATCTGATTCCCCGCCTCTATTTCCCCATATCTGCTTCGCCGCCTCTGATTCCCCAACTCTGATTCCCCGCCTCTGATTCCCCAGCTCTGATTTCCCGCCTCTGATTCCCGGCATCCGATTTCCTGCCTCTGATTCCCAGACTCTGATTCCCCATCTCTGATTCCCCGCCTCTGATTCCCCTTGTCTGATTCCCTGCCTCTGATTCCCCGCCTCTGATTCCCCATATCTGATTCCCCGCCTCTGTTTTCCCGCCTCTGATTCCCTGCCTCTGATTCCCCATATCTGATTCCCCAACTCTGATTCCCAGCCTCTGAATCCCCGCCTCTGATTCCCCGCGTCTGATTCCCTGCCTCTGATTCCCCGCCTCTGATTCCCCATCTGTGATTCACAACCTCTGATGCCCCACCTCTGATTCCCCATATCTGATTCCCCGCCTCTGTTTCCCCGCCTCTGATTCCCCGCCTCTGATTCCCCATATCTGATTCCCCGCCTCTGATTGCCCACCTCTGATTCCCCGCGTCTGATTCCCTGCCTCTGATTCCCCGCCTCTGATTCCCCATCTCTGATTCCCCGCCTCTGATTCCCCGTGTCTGATTCCCTGCATTTGATTCCCCGCCTCTGATACCCCGCCTCTGATTCCCTGCCACTGATTCCCTGCCCCTGATTCCCCACCTCTGATTCCCCACATCTGATTCCCTGCCTCTGTTTCCCCGCCTCTGATTCCCCGCCTCTGATTCCCCATATCTGATTCCCTGCCTCTGATTCCCCAACTCTGATTCCCCGCCTCTGATTCCCCAGCTCTGAATCCCCGCCTCTGATTCCCCGCGTCTGATTCCCTGCCTCTGATTCCCCGCCTTGATTCCCCATCTCTGATTCACAACCTCTGATTCCCCGCCTCTGAATCCCCATATCTGATTCCCCGCCTCTGATTGCCCACCTCTGATTCCCAGCCTCTGACTCGCCAGCTCTGATTCCCCGCCTCTGATTCCCCGCATCTGATTCCCTGCCTCTGATTCCCCTCCTCTGATTCCCCACCTCTGATTCCCCAGCTCTGATTCCCCGCCTCTGATTCCCCGCGTCTGATTCCCTGCCTGTGATTCCCCGCCTCTGATTCCCCATCTCTGATTCCCCACCTCTGATTCCCCGTGTCTGATTCCCTTCCTTTGATTCCCCGCCTCTGATTCCCCGCCTCTGATTCCCTGCCACTGATTCCCCGCCCCTGATTCCCCACCTCTGATTCCCCATATCTTATTCCCTGCCTCTGTTTCCCCCCCTCTGATTCCCAGCCTCTGATTCCCCATATCTGATTCCCCGCCTCTGATTCCCCATATCTGATTCCCCGCCTCTATTTCCCCATATCTGCTTCGCCGCCTCTGATTCCCCAACTCTGATTCCCCGCCTCTGATTCCCAAGCTCTGATTTCCCGCCTCTGATTCCCGGCATCCGATTCCCTGCCTCTGATTCCCCGCCTCTGATTCCCCATCTCTGATTCCCCGCCTCTGATTTCCCGTGTCTGATTCCCTGCCTCTGATTCCCCGCCTCTGATTCCCCATATCTGATTCCCCGCCTCTGTTTTCCCGCCTCTGATTCCCTGCCTCTGATTCCCCATATCTGATTCCCCGCCTCTGATTCCCCAACTCTGATTCCCAGCCTCTGATTCCTCAGCTCTGAATCCCCGCCTCTGATTCCCCGCGTCTGATTCCCTGCCTCTGATTCCCCGCCTCTGATTCCAGGCCTCTGATTCCCAGCATCTGATTCCGGCCTCTGATTCCCGGCCTCTGATTCCCTGCTTCTGATTCTGATTCCCTGCCTCTGATTCCCCATCTCTGATTCCGCACATCTGATTCCTTGCCTCTGATTCCCCACCTCTGATTCCCCATATCTGATTCCCCGCCTGGGTTTCCCCGCCTCTGATTCCCCGCCTCTGTTTCCCAATATCTAAGTCCCCGCCTCTGATTCCCCAAATCTGATTCCCCACCTCTGATTCCCCAGCTCTGATTCCCCGCCTCTGATTCCCCGCATCTGATTCCCTGCATCTGATTCCAAGCCTCTGATTCCCTGCCTCTGATTCCCAACCTCTGATTCCCCACCTCTGATTCCCCATATTTGATTCCCCGCCTCTGTTTCCCCGCCTCGGATTCCCCGCCTCTGTTTCCCCATATCTGATTCCCGGCCTCTGATTCCCCGCCTCTGATTCCCTGCCTCTGATTCCCTGCCTCTGATTCCCCATCTCCGATTCCGCACATCTGATTCCCTTCCTCTGATTCCCCGCCTCTGATTTTCCGCCTCTGATTCCCTGCCTCTGATTCCCAACCTCGGATTCCCCACCTCTGATTCCCCATATCTGATTCCCCGCCTCTGTTTCCCCGCCTCAGATTCCCCGCCTCTGATTCCCAACTCTGATTCCCCGCCTCTGATTCCCCATATCTGATTCCCTGCCTCTGTTTCCCCGCCTCTGATTCCCCACCTCTGTTTCCCCATATCTGATTCCCCGCCTCTGATTCCCCAACACTAATACCCCGCCTCTGATTCCCCAGCTCTGATTCCCCGCCTCTGATTCCCCACATCTGATTCCCTGCCTCTGATTCCCCGCCTCTGATTCCAGGCCTCTGATTCCCAGCATCTGATTCCGGCCTCTGATTCCCGGCCTCTGATTCCCTGCTTCTGATTCTGATTCCCTGCCTCTGATTCCCCATCTCTGATTCTGCACATCTGATTCCTTGCGTCTGATTCCCCACCTCTGATTCCCCATATCTGATTCCCCGCCTGGGTTTCCCCGCCTCTGATTCCCCGCCTCTGTTTCCCAATATCTAAGTCCCCGCCTCTGATTCCCCAAATCTGATTCCCCACCTCTGATTCCCCAGCTCTGATTCCCCGCCTCTGATTCCCCGCATCTGATTCCCTGCATCTGATTCCAAGCCTCTGATTCCCTGCCTCTGATTCCCAACCTCTGATTCCCCACCTCTGATTCCCCATATCTGATTCCCCGCCTCTGTTTCCCCGCATCGGATTCCCCGCCTCTGTTTCCCCATATCTGATTCCCGGCCTCTGATTCCCCGCCTCTGATTCCCAACCTCGGATTCCCCACCTCTGATTCCCCATATCTGATTCCCCGCCTCTGTTTCCCCGCCTCAGATTCCCCGCCTCTGATTCCCAACTCTGATTCCCCGCCTCTGATTCCCCAGCTCTGATTCCCCGTGTTTGATTCCCTGCCTCTGATTCCCTGCCCTGATTCCCCATCTCTGTTTCACCGCCTTTGATTCGCCACCTCTGATTCCCCATATCTGATTCCCCGCCTCTGTTTCCCCGACTCTGATTCCCTGCCTCTGATTCCCAACCTCTGATTCCACACCTCTGATTCCCCATATCTGATTCCCCGCCTCTATTTCCCCATAACTGATTCCCCGCCTCTGATTCCCCAACTCTGATTCCCCGCCTCTGATTCCCCAGCTCAGATTCCCCCACTCTGATTCCCGGCATCCGATTCCCTGCCTCTGATTCCCCGCCTCTGATTCCCCATCTCTGATTCCCCGCCTCTGATTCCCCGTGTCTGATTCCCTGCATTTGATTCCCCGCCTCTGATTCCCCGCCTCTGATTCCCTGCCACTGATTCCCTGCCCCTGATTCCCCACCTCTGATTCCCCACATCTGATTCCCTGCCTCTGTTTCCCCGCCTCTGATTCCCCGCCTCTGATTCCCCATATCTGATTCCCTGCCTCTGATTCCCCAACTCTGATTCCCCGCCTCTGATTCCCCAGCTCTGAATCCCCACCTCTGAATCCCCGCGTCTGATTCCATGCCTCTGATTCCCCGCCTTGATTCCCCATCTCTGATTCACAACCTCTGATTCCCCGCCTCTGATTCCCCATATCTGATTCCCCGCCTCTGATTGCCCACCTCTGATTCCCAGCCTCTGACTCGCCAGCTCTGATTCCCCGCCTCTGATTCCCCGCATCTGATTCCCTGCCTCTGATTCCCCTCCTCTGATTCCCCATCTCTGATTCACCGCCTTTGATTCGCCACCTCTGATTCCCCATATCTGATTCCCCACCTCTGATTCCCGGCCTCTTATTCCCAGCATCTGATTCCCCGCCTCTGATTCCCTGCCTCTGATTCCCCATCTCCGATTCCGCACATCTGATTCCCTTCCTCTGATTCCCCGCCTCTGATTCTCCGCCTCTGATTCCCTGCCTCTGATTCCCAACCTCGGATTCCCCACCTCTGATTCCCCATATCTGATTCCCCGCCTCTGTTTCCCCGCCTCTGATTCCCCGCCTCTGATTCCCAACTCTGATTCCCCGCCTCTGATTCCCCAGCTCTGATTCCCCGTGTTTGATTCCCTGCCTCTGATTCCCTGCCCTGATTCCCCATCTCTGTTTCGCCGCCTTTGATTCGCCACCTCTGATTCCCCATATCTGATTACCCGCCTCTGTTTCCCCGACTCTGATTCCCTGCCTCTGATTCCCAACCTCTGATTCCACACCTCTGATTCCCCATATCTGATTCCCCGCCTCTATTTCCCCATATCTGATTCCCCGCCTCTGATTCCCCAACTCTGTTTCCCCGCCTCTGATTCCCCAGCTCTGATTCCCCGACTCTGATTCCCGGAGTCCGATTCCCTGCCTCTGATTCCCCGCCTCTGATTCCCCACCTCTGATTCCCCATATCTGATTCCCCGCCTGGGTTTCCCCGCCTCTGATTCCCCGCCTCTGTTTCCCAATATCTAAGTCCCCGCCTCTGATTCCCCAAATCTGATTCCCCACCTCTGATTCCCCAGCTCTGATTCCCCGCCTCTGATTCCCCGCATCTGATTCCCTGCATCTGATTCCAAGCCTCTGATTCCCTGCCTCTGATTCCCAACCTCTGATTCCCCACCTCTGATTCCCCATATCTGATTCCCCGCCTCTGTTTCCCCGCCTCGGATTCCCCGCCTCTGTTTCCCCATATCTGATTCCCGGCCTCTGATTCCCCGCCTCTGATTCCCCAACTCTGATTCCCAGCCTCTGAATCCCCGCCTCTGATTCCCCGCGTCTGATTCCCTGCCTCTGATTCCCCGCCTCTGATTCCCCATCTGTGATTCACAACCTCTGATGCCCCACCTCTGATTCCCCATATCTGATTCCCCGCCTCTGTTTCCCCGCCTCTGATTCCCCGCCTCTGATTCCCCATATCTGATTCCCCGCCTCTGATTGCCCACCTCTGATTCCCCGCGTCTGATTCCCTGCCTCTGATTCCCCGCCTCTGATTCCCCATCTCTGATTCCCCGCCTCTGATTCCCCGTGTCTGATTCCCTGCATTTGATTCCCCGCCTCTGATTCCCCGCCTCTGATTCCCTGCCACTGATTCCCTGCCCCTGATTCCCCACCTCTGATTCCCCACATCTGATTCCCTGCCTCTGTTTCCCCGCCTCTGATTCCCCGCCTCTGATTCCCCATATCTGATTCCCTGCCTCTGATTCCCCAACTCTGATTCCCCGCCTCTGATTCCCCAGCTCTGAATCCCCGCCTCTGATTCCCCGCGTCTGATTCCCTGCCTCTGATTCCCCGCCTTGATTCCCCATCTCTGATTCACAACCTCTGATTCCCCGCCTCTGAATCCCCATATCTGATTCCCCGCCTCTGATTGCCCACCTCTGATTCCCAGCCTCTGACTCGCCAGCTCTGATTCCCCGCCTCTGATTCCCCGCATCTGATTCCCTGCCTCTGATTCCCCTCCTCTGATTCCCCACCTCTGATTCCCCAGCTCTGATTCCCCGCCTCTGATTCCCCGCGTCTGATTCCCTGCCTGTGATTCCCCGCCTCTGATTCCCCATCTCTGATTCCCCACCTCTGATTCCCCGTGTCTGATTCCCTTCCTTTGATTCCCCGCCTCTGATTCCCCGCCTCTGATTCCCTGCCACTGATTCCCCGCCCCTGATTCCCCACCTCTGATTCCCCATATCTTATTCCCTGCCTCTGTTTCCCCCCCTCTGATTCCCAGCCTCTGATTCCCCATATCTGATTCCCCGCCTCTGATTCCCCATATCTGATTCCCCGCCTCTATTTCCCCATATCTGCTTCGCCGCCTCTGATTCCCCAACTCTGATTCCCCGCCTCTGATTCCCCAGCTCTGATTTCCCGCCTCTGATTCCCGGCATCCGATTCCCTGCCTCTGATTCCCCGCCTCTGATTCCCCATCTCTGATTCCCCGCCTCTGATTTCCCGTGTCTGATTCCCTGCCTCTGATTCCCCGCCTCTGATTCCCCATATCTGATTCCCCGCCTCTGTTTTCCCGCCTCTGATTCCCTGCCTTGATTCCCCATATCTGATTCCCCGCCTCTGATTCCCCAACTCTGATTCCCAGCCTCTGATTCCTCAGCTCTGAATCCCCGCCTCTGATTCCCCGCGTCTGATTCCCTGCCTCTGTTTCCCTGCCTCTGATTCCCCACCTCTGTTTCCCCATATCTGATTCCCCGCCTCTGATTCCCCAACTCTAATACCCCGCCTCTGATTCCCCAGCTCTGATTCCCCGCCTCTGATTCCCCGCATCTGATTCCCTGAATCTGATTCCCCGCCTCTGATTCCAGGCCTCTGATTCCCAGCATCTGATTCCGGCCTCTGATTCCCGGCCTCTGATTCCCTGCTTCTGATTCTGATTCCCTGCCTCTGATTCCCCATCTCTGATTCCGCACATCTGATTCCTTGCCTCTGATTCCCCACCTCTGATTCCCCATATCTGATTCCCCGCCTGGGTTTCCCCGCCTCTGATTCCCCGCCTCTGTTTCCCAATATCTAAGTCCCCGCCTCTGATTCCCCAAATCTGATTCCCCACCTCTGATTCCCCAGCTCTGATTCCCCGCATCTGATTCCCCGCATCTGATTCCCTGCATCTGATTCCAAGCCTCTGATTCCCTGCCTCTGATTCCCAACCTCTGATTCCCCACCTCTGATTCCCCATATCTGATTCCCCGCCTCTGTTTCCCCGCCTCGGATTCCCCGCCTCTGTTTCCCCATATCTGATTCCCGGCCTCTGATTCCCCGCCTCTGATTCCCTGCCTCTGATTCCCTGCCTCTGATTCCCCATCTCCGATTCCGCACATCTGATTCCCTTCCTCTGATTCCCCGCCTCTGATTTTCCGCCTCTGATTCCCTGCCTCTGATTCCCAACCTCGGATTCCCCACCTCTGATTCCCCATATCTGATTCCCCGCCTCTGTTTCCCCGCCTCAGATTCCCCGCCTCTGATTCCCAACTCTGATTCCCCGCCTCTGATTCCCCATATCTGATTCCCTGCCTCTGTTTCCCCGCCTCTGATTCCCCACCTCTGTTTCCCCATATCTGATTCCCCGCCTCTGATTCCCCAACTCTAATACCCCGCCTCTGATTCCCCAGCTCTGATTCCCCGCCTCTGATTCCCCACATCTGATTCCCTGCCTCTGATTCCCCGCCTCTGATTCCAGGCCTCTGATTCCCAGCATCTGATTCCGGCCTCTGATTCCCGGCCTCTGATTCCCTGCTTCTGATTCTGATTCCCTGCCTCTGATTCCCCATCTCTGATTCTGCACATCTGATTCCTTGCCTCTGATTCCCCACCTCTGATTCCCCATATCTGATTCCCCGCCTGGGTTTCCCCGCCTCTGATTCCCCGCCTCTGTTTCCCAATATCTAAGTCCCCGCCTCTGATTCCCCAAATCTGATTCCCCACCTCTGATTCCCCAGCTCTGATTCCCCGCCTCTGATTCCCCGCATCTGATTCCCTGCATCTGATTCCAAGCCTCTGATTCCCTGCCTCTGATTCCCAACCTCTGATTCCCCACCTCTGATTCCCCATATCTGATTCCCCGCCTCTGTTTCCCCGCCTCGGATTCCCCGCCTCTGTTTCCCCATATCTGATTCCCGGCCTCTGATTCCCCGCCTCTGATTCCCAACCTCGGATTCCCCACCTCTGATTCCCCATATCTGATTCCCCGCCTCTGTTTCCCCGCCTCAGATTCCCCGCCTCTGATTCCCAACTCTGATTCCCCGCCTCTGATTCCCCAGCTCTGATTCCCCGTGTTTGATTCCCTGCCTCTGATTCCCTGCCCTGATTCCCCATCTCTGTTTCACCGCCTTTGATTCGCCACCTCTGATTCCCCATATCTGATTCCCCGCCTCTGTTTCCCCGACTCTGATTCCCTGCCTCTGATTCCCAACCTCTGATTCCACACCTCTGATTCCCCATATCTGATTCCCCGCCTCTATTTCCCCATAACTGATTCCCCGCCTCTGATTCCCCAACTCTGATTCCCCGCCTCTGATTCCCCAGCTCAGATTCCCCCACTCTGATTCCCGGCATCCGATTCCCTGCCTCTGATTCCCCGCCTCTGATTCCCCATCTCTGATTCCCCGCCTCTGATTCCCCGTGTCTGATTCCCTGCATTTGATTCCCCGCCTCTGATTCCCCGCCTCTGATTCCCTGCCACTGATTCCCTGCCCCTGATTCCCCACCTCTGATTCCCCACATCTGATTCCCTGCCTCTGTTTCCCCGCCTCTGATTCCCCGCCTCTGATTCCCCATATCTGATTCCCTGCCTCTGATTCCCCAACTCTGATTCCCCGCCTCTGATTCCCCAGCTCTGAATCCCCACCTCTGATTCCCCGCGTCTGATTCCATGCCTCTGATTCCCCGCCTTGATTCCCCATCTCTGATTCACAACCTCTGATTCCCCGCCTCTGATTCCCCATATCTGATTCCCCGCCTCTGATTGCCCACCTCTGATTCCCAGCCTCTGACTCGCCAGCTCTGATTCCCCGCCTCTGATTCCCCGCATCTGATTCCCTGCCTCTGATTCCCCTCCTCTGATTCCCCATCTCTGATTCACCGCCTTTGATTCGCCACCTCTGATTCCCCATATCTGATTCCCCACCTCTGATTCCCGGCCTCTTATTCCCAGCATCTGATTCCCCGCCTCTGATTCCCTGCCTCTGATTCCCCATCTCCGATTCCGCACATCTGATTCCCTTCCTCTGATTCCCCGCCTCTGATTCTCCGCCTCTGATTCCCCGCCTCTGATTCCCAACCTCGGATTCCCCACCTCTGATTCCCCATATCTGATTCCCCGCCTCTGTTTCCCCGCCTCTGATTCCCCGCCTCTGATTCCCAACTCTGATTCCCCGCCTCTGATTCCCCAGCTCTGATTCCCCGTGTTTGATTCCCTGCCTCTGATTCCCTGCCCTGATTCCCCATCTCTGTTTCGCCGCCTTTGATTCGCCACCTCTGATTCCCCATATCTGATTACCCGCCTCTGTTTCCCCGACTCTGATTCCCTGCCTCTGATTCCCAACCTCTGATTCCACACCTCTGATTCCCCATATCTGATTCCCCGCCTCTATTTCCCCATATCTGATTCCCCGCCTCTGATTCCCCAACTCTGTTTCCCCGCCTCTGATTCCCCAGCTCTGATTCCCCGACTCTGATTCCCGGAGTCCGATTCCCTGCCTCTGATTCCCCGCCTCTGATTCCCCACCTCTGATTCCCCATATCTGATTCCCCGCCTGGGTTTCCCCGCCTCTGATTCCCCGCCTCTGTTTCCCAATATCTAAGTCCCCGCCTCTGATTCCCCAAATCTGATTCCCCACCTCTGATTCCCCAGCTCTGATTCCCCGCCTCTGATTCCCCGCATCTGATTCCCTGCATCTGATTCCAAGCCTCTGATTCCCTGCCTCTGATTCCCAACCTCTGATTCCCCACCTCTGATTCCCCATATCTGATTCCCCGCCTCTGTTTCCCCGCCTCGGATTCCCCGCCTCTGTTTCCCCATATCTGATTCCCGGCCTCTGATTCCCCGCCTCTGATTCCCCGCCTCTGATTCCCTGCCTCCGATTCCCCATCTCCGATTCCGCACATCTGATTCCCTTCCTCTGATTCCCCGCCTCTGATTTTCCGCCTCTGATTCCCTGCCTCTGATTCCCAACCTCGGATTCCCCACCTCTGATTCCCCATATCTGATTCCCCGCCTCTGTTTCCCCGCCTCAGATTCCCCGCCTCTGATTCCCAACTCTGATTCCCCGCCTCTGATTCCCCAGCTCTGATTCCCCGTGTTTGATTCCCTGCCTCTGATTCCCTGCCCTGATTCCCCATCTCTGTTTCACCGCCTTTGATTCGCCACCTCTGATTCCCCATATCTGATTCCCCGCCTCTGTTTCCCCGACTCTGATTCCCTGCCTCTGATTCCCAACCTCTGATTCCACACCTCTGATTCCCCATATCTGATTCCCCGCCTCTATTTCCCCATATCTGATTCCCCGCCTCTGATTCCCCAACTCTGATTCCCCGCCTCTGATTCCCCAGCTCTGTTTCCCCGACTCTGATTCCCGGCATCCGATTCCCTGCCTCTGATTCCCCGCCTCTGATTCCCCATCTCTGATTCCCCGCCTCTGATTCCCCGTGTCTGATTCCCTGCCTTTGATTCCCCGCCTCTGATTCCCCGCCTCTGATTCCCTGCCACTGATTCCCTGCCCCTGATTCCCCACCTCTGATTCCCCACATCTGATTCCCCGCCTCTGTTTCCCCGCCTCTGATTCCCCGCCTCTGATTCCCCATATCTGATTCCCTTCCTCTGATTCCCCAACTCTGATTCCCCGCCTCTGATTCCCCAGCTCTGAATCCCCGCCTCTGATTCCCCGCGTCTGATTCCCTGCCTCTGATTCCCCGCCTTGATTCCCCATCTCTGATTCCCAACTCTGATTCCCCGCCTCTGATTCCCCATATCTGATTCCCTGCCTCTGTTTCCCCGCCTCTGATTCCCCACCTCTGTTTCCCCATATCTGATTCCCCGCCTCTGATTCCCAAAATCTAATACCCCGCCTCTGATTCCCCAGCTCTGATTCCCCGCCTCTGATTCCCCACATCTGATTCCCTGCCTCTGATTCCCCGCCTCTGATTCCAGGCCTCTGATTCCCAGCATCTGATTCCGGCCTCTGATTCCCGGCCTCTGATTCCCTGCTTCTGATTCTGATTCCCTGCCTCTGATTCCCCATCTCTGATTCCGCACATCTGATTCCTTGCCTCTGATTCCCCACCTCTGATTCCCCATATCTGATTCCCCGCCTGGGTTTCCCCGCCTCTGATTCCCCGCCTCTGTTTCCCAATATCTAAGTCCCCGCCTCTGATTCCCCAAATCTGATTCCCCACCTCTGATTCCCCAGCTCTGATTCCCCGCCTCTGATTCCCCGCATCTGATTCCCTGCATCTGATTCCAAGCCTCTGATTCACTGCCTCTGATTCCCAACCTCTGATTCCCCACCTCTGATTCCCCATATCTGATTCCCCGCCTCTGTTTCCCCGCCTCGGATTCCCCGCCTCTGTTTCCCCATATCTGATTCCCGGCCTCTGATTCCCCGCCTCTGATTTCCCGCCTCTGATTCCCTGCCTCTGATTCCCCATCTCAGATTCCGCACATCTGATTCCCTTCCTCTGATTCCCCGCCTCTGATTTTCCGCCTCTGATTCCCTGCCTCTGATTCCCAACCTCGGATTCCCCACCTCTGATTCCCCATATCTGATTCCCCGCCTCTGTTTCCCCGCCTCAGATTCCCCGCCTCTGATTCCCAACTCTGATTCCCCGCCTCTGATTCCCCAGCTCTGATTCCCCGTGTTTGATTCCCTGCCTCTGATTCCCTGCCCTGATTCCCCATCTCTGTTTCACCGCCTTTGATTCGCCACCTCTGATTCCCCATATCTGATTCCCCGCCTCTGTTTCCCCGACTCTGATTCCCTGCCTCTGATTCCCAACCTCTGATTCCTCACCTCTGATTCCCCATATCTGATTCCCCGCCTCTATTTCCCCATATCTGATTCCCCGCCTCTGATTCCCCAACTCTGATTCCCCGCCTCTGATTCCCCAGCTCAGATTCCCCCACTCTGATTCCCGGCATCCGATTCCCCGCCTCTGATTCCCCGCCTCTGATTCCCCATCTCTGATTCCCCGCCTCTGATTCCCCGTGTCTGATTCCCTGCATTTGATTCCCCGCCTCTGATTCCCCGCCTCTGATTCCCTGCCACTGATTCCCTGCCCCTGATTCCCCACCTCTGATTCCCCACATCTGATTCCCTGCCTCTGTTTCCCCGCCTCTGATTCCCCGCCTCTGATTCCCCATATCTGATTCCCTGCCTCTGATTCCCAACCTCTGATTCCACACCTCTGATTCCCCATATCTGATTCCCCGCCTCTATTTCCCCATAACTGATTCCCCGCCTCTGATTCCCCAACTCTGATTCCCCGCCTCTGATTCCCCAGCTCAGATTCCCCCACTCTGATTCCCGGCATCCGATTCCCTGCCTCTGATTCCCCGCCTCTGATTCCCCATCTCTGATTCCCCGCCTCTGATTCCCCGTGTCTGATTCCCTGCATTTGATTCCCCGCCTCTGATTCCCCGCCTCTGATTCCCTGCCACTGATTCCCTGCCCCTGATTCCCCACCTCTGATTCCCCACATCTGATTCCCTGCCTCTGTTTCCCCGCCTCTGATTCCCCGCCTCTGATTCCCCATATCTGATTCCCTGCCTCTGATTCCCCAACTCTGATTCCCCGCCTCTGATTCCCCAGCTCTGAATCCCCACCTCTGATTCCCCGCGTCTGATTCCATGCCTCTGATTCCCCGCCTTGATTCCCCATCTCTGATTCACAACCTCTGATTCCCCGCCTCTGATTCCCCATATCTGATTCCCCGCCTCTGATTGCCCACCTCTGATTCCCAGCCTCTGACTCGCCAGCTCTGATTCCCCGCCTCTGATTCCCCGCATCTGATTCCCTGCCTCTGATTCCCCTCCTCTGATTCCCCATCTCTGATTCACCGCCTTTGATTCGCCACCTCTGATTCCCCATATCTGATTCCCCACCTCTGATTCCCGGCCTCTTATTCCCAGCATCTGATTCCCCGCCTCTGATTCCCTGCCTCTGATTCCCCATCTCCGATTCCGCACATCTGATTCCCTTCCTCTGATTCCCCGCCTCTGATTCTCCGCCTCTGATTCCCTGCCTCTGATTCCCAACCTCGGATTCCCCACCTCTGATTCCCCATATCTGATTCCCCGCCTCTGTTTCCCCGCCTCTGATTCCCCGCCTCTGATTCCCAACTCTGATTCCCCGCCTCTGATTCCCCAGCTCTGATTCCCCGTGTTTGATTCCCTGCCTCTGATTCCCTGCCCTGATTCCCCATCTCTGTTTCGCCGCCTTTGATTCGCCACCTCTGATTCCCCATATCTGATTACCCGCCTCTGTTTCCCCGACTCTGATTCCCTGCCTCTGATTCCCAACCTCTGATTCCACACCTCTGATTCCCCATATCTGATTCCCCGCCTCTATTTCCCCATATCTGATTCCCCGCCTCTGATTCCCCAACTCTGTTTCCCCGCCTCTGATTCCCCAGCTCTGATTCCCCGACTCTGATTCCCGGAGTCCGATTCCCTGCCTCTGATTCCCCGCCTCTGATTCCCCACCTCTGATTCCCCATATCTGATTCCCCGCCTGGGTTTCCCCGCCTCTGATTCCCCGCCTCTGTTTCCCAATATCTAAGTCCCCGCCTCTGATTCCCCAAATCTGATTCCCCACCTCTGATTCCCCAGCTCTGATTCCCCGCCTCTGATTCCCCGCATCTGATTCCCTGCATCTGATTCCAAGCCTCTGATTCCCTGCCTCTGATTCCCAACCTCTGATTCCCCACCTCTGATTCCCCATATCTGATTCTCCGCCTCTGTTTCCCCGCCTCGGATTCCCCGCCTCTGTTTCCCCATATCTGATTCCCGGCCTCTGATTCCCCGCCTCTGATTCCCCGCCTCTGATTCCCTGCCTCCGATTCCCCATCTCCGATTCCGCACATCTGATTCCCTTCCTCTGATTCCCCGCCTCTGATTTTCCGCCTCTGATTCCCTGCCTCTGATTCCCAACCTCGGATTCCCCACCTCTGATTCCCCATATCTGATTCCCCGCCTCTGTTTCCCCGCCTCAGATTCCCCGCCTCTGATTCCCAACTCTGATTCCCCGCCTCTGATTCCCCAGCTCTGATTCCCCGTGTTTGATTCCCTGCCTCTGATTCCCTGCCCTGATTCCCCATCTCTGTTTCACCGCCTTTGATTCGCCACCTCTGATTCCCCATATCTGATTCCCCGCCTCTGTTTCCCCGACTCTGATTCCCTGCCTCTGATTCCCAACCTCTTATTCCACACCTCTGATTCCCCATATCTGATTCCCCGCCTCTATTTCCCCATATCTGATTCCCCGCCTCTGATTCCCCAACTCTGATTCCCCGCCTCTGATTCCCCAGCTCTGTTTCCCCGACTCTGATTCCCGGCATCCGATTCCCTGCCTCTGATTCCCCGCCTCTGATTCCCCATCTCTGATTCCCCGCCTCTGATTCCCCGTGTCTGATTCCCTGCCTTTGATTCCCCGCCTCTGATTCCCCGCCTCTGATTACCTGCCACTGATTCCCTGCCCCTGATTCCCCACCTCTGATTCCCCACATCTGATTCCCCGCCTCTGTTTCCCCGCCTCTGATTCCCCGCCTCTGATTCCCCATATCTGATTCCCTTCCTCTGATTCCCCAACTCTGATTCCCCGCCTCTGATTCCCCAGCTCTGAATCCCCGCCTCTGATTCCCCGCGTCTGATTCCCTGCCTCTGATTCCCCGCCTTGATTCCCCATCTCTGATTCCCAACTCTGATTCCCCGCCTCTGATTCCCCATATCTGATTCCCTGCCTCTGTTTCCCCGCCTCTGATTCCCCACCTCTGTTTCCCCATATCTGATTCCCCGCCTCTGATTCCCAAAATCTAATACCCCGCCTCTGATTCCCCAGCTCTGATTCCCCGCCTCTGATTCCCCACATCTGATTCCCTGCCTCTGATTCCCCGCCTCTGATTCCAGGCCTCTGATTCCCAGCATCTGATTCCGGCCTCTGATTCCCGGCCTCTGATTCCCTGCTTCTGATTCTGATTCCCTGCCTCTGATTCCCCATCTCTGATTCCGCACATCTGATTCCTTGCCTCTGATTCCCCACCTCTGATTCCCCATATCTGATTCCCCGCCTGGGTTTCCCCGCCTCTGATTCCCCGCCTCTGTTTCCCAATATCTAAGTCCCCGCCTCTGATTCCCCAAATCTGATTCCCCATCTCTGATTCCCCAGCTCTGATTCCCCGCCTCTGATTCCCCGCATCTGATTCCCTGCATCTGATTCCAAGCCTCTGATTCACTGCCTCTGATTCCCAACCTCTGATTCCCCACCTCTGATTCCCCATATCTGATTCCCCGCCTCTGTTTCCCCGCCTCGGATTCCCCGCCTCTGTTTCCCCATATCTGATTCCCGGCCTCTGATTCCCCGCCTCTGATTCCCCGCCTCTGATTCCCTGCCTCTGATTCCCCATCTCAGATTCCGCACATCTGATTCCCTTCCTCTGATTCCCCGCCTCTGATTTTCCGCCTCTGATTCCCTGCCTCTGATTCCCAACCTCGGATTCCCCACCTCTTATTCCCCATATCTGATTCCCCGCCTCTGTTTCCCCGCCTCAGATTCCCCGCCTCTGATTCCCAACTCTGATTCCCCGCCTCTGATTCCCCAGCTCTGATTCCCCGTGTTTGATTCCCTGCCTCTGATTCCCTGCCCTGATTCCCCATCTCTGTTTCACCGCCTTTGATTCGCCACCTCTGATTCCCCATATCTGATTCCCCGCCTCTGTTTCCCCGACTCTGATTCCCTGCCTCTGATTCCCAACCTCTGATTCCTCACCTCTGATTCCCCATATCTGATTCCCCGCCTCTATTTCCCCATATCTGATTCCCCGCCTCTGATTCCCCAACTCTGATTCCCCGCCTCTGATTCCCCAGCTCAGATTCCCCCACTCTGATTCCCGGCATCCGATTCCCTGCCTCTGATTCCCCGCCTCTGATTCCCCATCTCTGATTCCCCGCCTCTGATTCCCCGTGTCTGATTCCCTGCATTTGATTCCCCGCCTCTGATTCCCCGCCTCTGATTCCCTGCCACTGATTCCCTGCCCCTGATTCCCCACCTCTGATTCCCCACATCTGATTCCCTGCCTCTGTTTCCCCGCCTCTGATTCCCCGCCTCTGATTCCCCATATCTGATTCCCTGCCTCTGATTCCCCAACTCTGATTCCACGCCTCTGATTCCCCAGCTCTGAATCCCCACCTCTGATTCCCCGCGTCTGATTCCCTGCCTCTGATTCCCCGCCTTGATTCCCCATCTCTGATTCACAACCTCTGATTCCCCGCCTCTGATTCCCCATATCTGATTCCCCGCCTCTGATTGCCCACCTCTGATTCCCAGCCTCTGACTCGCCAGCTCTGATTCCCCGCCTCTGATTCCCCGCATCTGATTCCCTGCCTCTGATTCCCCTCCTCTGATTCCCCATCTCTGATTCACCGCCTTTGATTCACCACCTCTGATTCCCCATATCTGATTCCCCACCTCTGATTCCCGGCCTCTTATTCCCAGCATCTGATTCCCCGCCTCTGATTCCCTGCCTCTGATTCCCCATCTCCGATTCCGCACATCTGATTCCCTTCCTCTGATTCCCCGCCTCTGATTCCCCGCCTCTGATTCCCTGCCTCTGATTCCCAACCTCGGATTCCCCACCTCTGATTCCCCATATCTGATTCCCCGCCTCTGTTTCCCCGCCTCTGATTCCCCGCCTCTGATTCCCAACTCTGATTCCCCGCCTCTGATTCCCCAGCTCTGATTCCCCGTGTTTGATTCCCTGCCTCTGATTCCCTGCCCTGATTCCCCATCTCTGTTTCGCCGCCTTTGATTCGCCACCTCTGATTCCCCATATCTGATTACCCGCCTCTGTTTCCCCGACTCTGATTCCCTGCCTCTGATTCCCAACCTCTGATTCCACACCTCTGATTCCCCATATCTGATTCCCCGCCTCTATTTCCCCATATCTGATTCCCCGCCTCTGATTCCCCAACTCTGTTTCCCCGCCTCTGATTCCCCAGCTCTGATTCCCCGACTCTGATTCCCGGAGTCCGATTCCCTGCCTCTGATTCCCCGCCTCTGATTCCCCAGCTCTGAATCCCCGCCTCTGATTCCCCGCGTCTGATTCCCTGCCTCTGATTCCCCGCCTTGATTCCCCATCTCTGATTCACAACCTCTGATTCCCCACCTCTGATTCCCTATATTTGATTCCCCGCCTCTGTTTCCCCGCCTCTGATTCACTGCCTCTGATTCCCCACATCTGATTCCCCATCTCTGATTCCGCACAACCGATTCCCTGCCTATGATTCCCCGACTCTGATTCCCCACCTCTGATTCCCCAGCTCTGATTCCCCGCCTCTGATTCCCCGCGTCTGATTCCCTGCCTGTGATTCCCCGCCTCTGATTCCCCATCTCTGATTCCCCACCTCTGATTCCCCGTGTCTGATTCCCTTCCTTTGATTCCCCGCCTCTGATTCCCCGCCTCTGATTCCCTGCCACTGATTCCCCGCCCCTGATTCCCCACCTCTGATTCCCCATATGTTATTCCCCGCCTCTGTTTCCCCCCCTCTGATTCCCAGCCTCTGATTCCCCATATCTGATTCCCCGCCTCTGATTCCCCATATCTGATTCCCCGCCTCTATTTCGCCATATCTGCTTCGCCGCCTCTGATTCCCCAACTCTGATTCCCCGCCTCTGATTCCCCAGCTCTGATTTCCCGCCTCTGATTCCCGGCATCCGATTCCCTGCCTCTGATTCCCAGCCTCTGATTCCCCATCTCTGATTCCCCGCCTCTGATTCCCCTTGTCTGATTCCCTGCCTCTGATTCCCCGCCTCTGAATCCCCATATCTGATTCCCCGCCTCTGTTTTCCCGCCTCTGATTCCCTGCCTCTGATTCCCCATATCTGATTCCCCGCCTCTGATTCCCCATCTCTGATTCCCCGCCTCTGATTCCCCGTGTCTGATTCCCTGCATTTGATTCCCCGCCTCTGATTCCCCGCCTCTGATTCCCTGCCACTGATTCCCTGCCCCTGATTCCCCACCTCTGATTCCCCACATCTGATTCCCTGCCTCTGTTTCCCCGCCTCTGATTCCCCGCCTCTGATTCCCCATATCTGATTCCCTGCCTCTGATTCCCCAACTCTGATTCCACGCCTCTGATTCCCCAGCTCTGAATCCCCACCTCTGATTCCCCGCGTCTGATTCCCTGCCTCTGATTCCCCGCCTTGATTCCCCATCTCTGATTCACAACCTCTGATTCCCCGCCTCTGATTCCCCATATCTGATTCCCCGCCTCTGATTGCCCACCTCTGATTCCCAGCCTCTGACTCGCCAGCTCTGATTCCCCGCCTCTGATTCCCCGCATCTGATTCCCTGCCTCTGATTCCCCTCCTCTGATTCCCCATCTCTTATTCACCGCCTTTGATTCGCCACCTCTGATTCCCCATATCTGATTCCCCACCTCTGATTCCCGGCCTCTTATTCCCAGCATCTGATTCCCCGCCTCTGATTCCCTGCCTCTGATTCCCCATCTCCGATTCCGCACATCTGATTCCCTTCCTCTGATTCCCCGCCTCTGATTCCCCGCCTCTGATTCCCTGCCTCTGATTCCCAACCTCGGATTCCCCACCTCTGATTCCCCATATCTGATTCCCCGCCTCTGTTTCCCCGCCTCTGATTCCCCGCCTCTGATTCCCAACTCTGATTCCCCGCCTCTGATTCCCCAGCTCTGATTCCCCGTGTTTGATTCCCTGCCTCTGATTCCCTGCCCTGATTCCCCATCTCTGTTTCGCCGCCTTTGATTCGCCACCTCTGATTCCCCATATCTGATTACCCGCCTCTGTTTCCCCGACTCTGATTCCCTGCCTCTGATTCCCAACCTCTGATTCCACACCTCTGATTCCCCATATCTGATTCCCCGCCTCTATTTCCCCATATCTGATTCCCCGCCTCTGATTCCCCAACTCTGTTTCCCCGCCTCTGATTCCCCAGCTCTGATTCCCCGACTCTGATTCCCGGAGTCCGATTCCCTGCCTCTGATTCCCCGCCTCTGATTCCCCAGCTCTGAATCCCCGCCTCTGATTCCCCGCGTCTGATTCCCTGCCTCTGATTCCCCGCCTTGATTCCCCATCTCTGATTCACAACCTCTGATTCCCCACCTCTGATTCCCTATATTTGATTCCCCGCCTCTGTTTCCCCGCCTCTGATTCACTGCCTCTGATTCCCCACATCTGATTCCCCATCTCTGATTCCGCACAACCGATTCCCTGCCTATGATTCCCCGACTCTGATTCCCCACCTCTGATTCCCCAGCTCTGATTCCCCGCCTCTGATTCCCCGCGTCTGATTCCCTGCCTGTGATTCCCCGCCTCTGATTCCCCATCTCTGATTCCCCACCTCTGATTCCCCGTGTCTGATTCCCTTCCTTTGATTCCCCGCCTCTGATTCCCCGCCTCTGATTCCCTGCCACTGATTCCCCGCCCCTGATTCCCCACCTCTGATTCCCCATATGTTATTCCCCGCCTCTGTTTCCCCCCCTCTGATTCCCAGCCTCTGATTCCCCATATCTGATTCCCCGCCTCTGATTCCCCATATCTGATTCCCCGCCTCTATTTCGCCATATCTGCTTCGCCGCCTCTGATTCCCCAACTCTGATTCCCCGCCTCTGATTCCCCAGCTCTGATTTCCCGCCTCTGATTCCCGGCATCCGATTCCCTGCCTCTGATTCCCAGCCTCTGATTCCCCATCTCTGATTCCCCGCCTCTGATTCCCCTTGTCTGATTCCCTGCCTCTGATTCCCCGCCTCTGAATCCCCATATCTGATTCCCCGCCTCTGTTTTCCCGCCTCTGATTCCCTGCCTCTGATTCCCCATATCTGATTCCCCGCCTCTGATTCCCCAACTCTGATTCCCAGCCTCTGATTCACCAGCTCTGAATCCCCGCCTCTGATTCCCCGCGTCTGATTCCCTGCCTCTGATTCCCCGCCTCTGATTCCCCATCTGTGATTCACAACCTCTGATGCCCCACCTCTGATTCCCCATATCTGATTCCCCGCCTCTGTTTCCCCGCCTCTGATTCCCCGCCTCTGATTCCCCATATCTGATTCCCCGCCTCTGATTGCCCACCTCTGATTCCCCGCGTCTGATTCCCTGCCTCTGATTCCCCGCCTCTGATTCCCCATCTCTGATTCACCACCTCTGATTCCCAGCCTCTGATTCCCCATCTCTGATTCCGCACATCCGATTCCCTGCCTATGATTCCCCACCTCTGATTCCCCGCCTCTGATTCCCCATATCTGATTCCCTGCCTCTGTTTCCCCGCCTCTGATTCCCCACCTCTGTTTCCCCATATCTGATTCCCCACCTCTGATTCCCCAACTCTAATACCCCGCCTCTGATTCCCCAGCTCTGATTCCCCGCCTCTGATTCCCCGCATCTGATTCCCTGCCTCTGATTCCCCGCCTCTGATTCCAGGCCTCTGATTCCCAGCATCTGATTCCGGCCTCTGATTCCCGACCTCTGATTCCCTGCTTCTGATTCTGATTCCCTGCCTCTGATTCCCCACCTCTGTTTCCCCATATCTGATTCCCCGCCTCTGATTCCCCAACTCTAATACCCCGCCTCTGATTCCCCAGCTCTGATTCCCCGCCTCTAATTCCCCGCATCTGATTCCCTGCCTCTGATTCCCCGCCTCTGATTCCAGGCCTCTGATTCCCAGCATCTGATTCCGGCCTCTGATTCCCGGCCTCTGATTCCCTGCTTCTGATTCTGATTCCCTGCCTCTGATTCCCCATCTCTGATTCCGCACATCTGATTCCTTGCCTCTGATTCCCCACCTCTGATTCCCCATATCTGATTCCCCGCCTGGGTTTCCCCGCCTCTGATTCCCCGCCTCTGTTTCCCAATATCTAAGTCCCCGCCTCTGATTCCCCAAATCTGATTCCCCACCTCTGATTCCCCAGCTCTGATTCCCCGCCTCTGATTCCCCGCATCTGATTCCCTGCATCTGATTCCAAGCCTCTGATTCCCTGCCTCTGATTCCCAACCTCTGATTCCCCACCTCTGATTCCCCATATCTGATTCCCCGCCTCTGTTTCCCCGCCTCGGATTCCACGCCTCTGTTTCCCCATATCTGATTCCCGGCCTCTGATTCCCCGCCTCTGATTCCCCGCCTCTGATTCCCTGCCTCTGATTCCCCATCTCCGATTCCGCACATCTGATTCCCTTCCTCTGATTCCCCGCCTCTGATTTTCCGCCTCTGATTCCCTGCCTCTGATTCCCAACCTCGGATTCCCCACCTCTGATTCCCCATATCTGATTCCCACCCTCTGTTTCCCCGCCTCAGATTCCCCGCCTCTGATTCCCAACTCTGATTCCCCGCCTCTGATTCCCCAGCTCTGATTCCCCGTGTTTGATTCCCTGCCTCTGATTCCCTGCCCTGATTCCCCATCTCTGTTTCACCGCCTTTGATTCGCCACCTCTGATTCCCCATATCTGATTCCCCGCCTCTGTTTCCCCGACTCTGATTCCCTGCCTCTGATTCCCAACCTCTGATTCCACACCTCTGATTCCCCATATCTGATTCCCCGCCTATATTTCCCCATATCTGATTCCCCGCCTCTGATTCCCCAACTCTGATTCCCCGCCTCTGATTCCCCAGCTCTGTTTCCCCGACTCTGATTCCCGGCATCCGATTCCCTGCCTCTGATTCCCCGCCTCTGATTCCCCATCTCTGATTCCCCGCCTCTGATTCCCCGTGTCTGATTCCCTGCCTTTGATTCCCCGCCTCTGATTCCCCGCCTCTGATTCCCTGCCACTGATTCCCTGCCCCTGATTCCCCACCTCTGATTCCCCACATCTGATTCCCCGCCTCTGTTTCCCCGCCTCTGATTCCCCGCCTCTGATTCCCCATATCTGATTCCCTGCCTCTGATTCCCCAACTCTGATTCCACGCCTCTGATTCCCCAGCTCTGAATCCCCGCCTCTGATTCCCCGCGTCTGATTCTCTGCCTCTGATTCCCCGCCTTGATTCCCCATCTCTGATTCACAACCTCTGATTCCCCACCTCTGATTCCCTATATTTGATTCCCCGCCTCTGTTTCCCCTCCTCTGATTCCCCGCCTCTGATTCCCCATATCTGATTCCCCGCCTCTGATTGCCCACCTCTGATTCCCAGCCTCTGATTCGCCAGCTCTGATTCCCCGCCTCTGATTCCCCGCATCTGATTCCCTGCCTCTGATTCCCCGCCTCTGATTCCCCATCTCTGATTCACCGCCTTTGATTCGCCACCTCTGATTCCCCATATCTGATTCCCCACCTCTGATTCCCGTCCTCTTATTCCCAGCATCTGATTCCCGGCCTCTGATTCCCGGCCTCTGATTCCCCGCTTCTGATTCTGATTCCCTGCCTCTTATTCCCCATCTCTGATTCCGCACATCTGATTCCCTGCCTCTGATTCCCCACCTCTGATTCCACATATCTGATTCCCCGCCTCTGTTTCCCCGCCTCTGTTTCCCTATATCTAATTCCCCACCTCTGATGCCCCAACTCTGATTCCCCGCCTCTAATTCCCCAGCTCTGATTCCCCGCCTCTGATTCCCTGCATCCGATTCCCCATATCTGATTCCCCGCCTCTGTTTCACCGCCTCTGATTCCCCGCCTCTGTTTCCCCATATCTGATTCCCGCCTCTGATTCCCAACTATGAATCCCCTCCTCTGATTCCCCAGCTCTGATTCCCTGCCTCTGATTCCCCGCGTCCTATTCCCTGCCTCTGATTCCCCGCCTGTGATTCCCCATCACTGATTCACCACCTCTGATTCCCTACCTCTGATTCCCCATATCTAATTCCCCGCCTCTGTTTGCCCGCCTCTGATTCCCCGCCTCTGTTTCCCCATATCTGATTCCCCGCCTCTGAATCCCCAACTCTGATTCCCTGCCTCAGATTCCCCAGCTCTGATTCCCCGCCTTTGATTCCCCCCGTCTGATTCCCAGCCTCTGAATCCCCGTGTCTGATTTCCTGCCTCTGATTCCCCGCCTCTGATCCCCCATCTCTGATTCACCGCCTCTGATTCCCCACCTCTGATTCCCCCTCTCTGATTCCGCACATCCAATTCCCTTCCTCTGATTCCCCAACTCTGATTCCCCACCTCTGATTCCCCAGCTCTGATTCCCCGCCTCAGATTCCCCGCGTCTGATTCCCTGCCTCTGATTCCCCGCCTCTGATTCCCTGCCTCTGATTCCCCATATCTGATTCCCCGCCTCTGATTCCCCAACTCTGATTCCCCGCTTCTGATTCCCCAGCTCTGAATTCCCGCCTCTGATTCCCCGCGTCTGATTCCCTGCCTCTGATTCCCCGCCTCTGATTCCCCATCTGTGATTCACAACCTCTGATGCCCCACCTCTGATTCCCCATATCTGATTCCCTGCCTCTGTTTCCCCGCCTCTGATTCCCCACCTCTGTTTCCCCATATCTGATTCCCCGCCTCTGATTCCCCAACTCTAATACCCCGCCTCTGATTCCCCAGCTCTGATTCCCCGCCTCTGATTCCCCGCATCTGATTCCCTGCCTCTGATTCCCCGCCTCTGATTCCAGGCCTCTGATTCCCAGCATCTGATTCCGGCCTCTGATTCCCGGCCTCTGATTCCCTTCTTCTGATTCTGATTCCCTGCCTCTGATTCCCCATATCTGATTCCCTGCCTCTGTTTCCCCGCCTCTGATTCCCCGCCTCTGATTCCCAACTCTGATTCCCCGCCTCTGATTCCCCAGCTCTGATTCCCCGTGTTTGATTCCCTGCCTCTGATTCCCTGCCCTGATTCCCCATCTCTGTTTCACCGCCTTTGATTCGCCACCTCTGATTCCCCGTATCTGATTCCCCGCCTCTGTTTCCCCGACTCTGATTCCCTGCCTCTGATTCCCAACCTCTGATTCCACACCTCTGATTCCCCATATCTGATTCCCCGCCTCTATTTCCCCATATCTGATTCCCCGCCTCTGATTCCCCAACTCTGATTCCCCGCCTCTGATTCCCTAGCTCTGATTCCCCGACTCTGATTCCCGGCATCCGATTCCCTGCCTCTGATTCCCCGCCTCTGATTCCCCATCTCTGATTCCCCGCCTCTGATTCCCCGTGTCTTATTCCCTGCCTTTGATTCCCCGCTCTGATTCCCCGCCTCTGATTCCCTGCCACTGATTTCCTGCCCCTGATTCCCCACCTCTGATTCCCCACATCTGATTCCCCGCCTCTGTTTCCCCGCCTCTGATTCCCCGCCTCTGATTCCCCATATCTGATTCCCTGCCTCTGATTCCCCAACTCTGATTCCTCGCCTCTGATTCCCCAGCTCTGAATCCCCGCCTCTGATTCCCCGCGTCTGATTCCCTGCCTCTGATTCCCCGCCTTGATTCCCCATCTCTGATTCACAACCTCTGATTCCCCACCTCTGATTCCCTATATTTGATTCCCCGCCTCTGTTTCCCCGCCTCTGATTCCCCGCCTCTGATTCCCCATATCTGATTCCCCGCCTCTGATTGCCCACCTCTGATTCCCAGCCTCTGATTCGCCAGCTCTGATTCCCCGCCTCTGATTCCCCGCATCTGATTCCCTGCCTCTGATTCCCCGCCTCTGATTCCCCATCTCTGATTCACCGCCTTTGATTCGCCACCTCTGATTCCCCATATCTGATTCCCCACCTCTGATTCCCCATATCTGATTCCCCGCATCTGTTTCCCCGCCTCTGATTCCCCGCCTCTGTTTCCCTATATCTAATTCCCCACCTCTGATGCCCCAACTCTGATTCCCCGCCTCTGATTCCCCAGCTCTGATTCCCCGCCTCTGATTCCCTGCATCCGATTCCCCATATCTGATTCCCCGCCTCTGTTTCACCGCCTCTGATTCCCCGCCTCTGTTTCCCCATATCTGATTACCGCCTCTGATTCCCAACTATGAATCCCCTCCTCTGATTCCCCAGCTCTGATTCCCTGCCTCTGATTCCCCGCGTCCTATTCCCTGCCTCTGATTCCCCGCCTGTGATTCCCCATCACTGATTCACCACCTCTGATTCCCTACCTCTGATTCCCCATATCTAATTCCCCGCCTCTGTTTGCCCGCCTCTGATTCCCCGCCTCTGTTTCCCCATATCTGATTCCCCGCCTCTGAATCCCCAACTCTGATTCCCTGCCTCAGATTCCCCAGCTCTGATTCTCCGCCTTTGATTCCCCCCGTCTGATTCCCAGCCTCTGAATCCCCGTGTCTGATTTCCTGCCTCTGATTCCCCGCCTGTGATTCCCCATCTCTGATTCACCGCCTCTGATTCCCCACCTCTGATTCCCCCTCTCTGATTCCGCACATCCAATTCCCTGCCTCTGACTCCCCAACTCTGATTCCCCACCTCTGATTCCCCAGCTCTGATTCCCCGCCTCAGATTCCCCGCGTCTGATTCCCTGCCTCTGATTCCCCGCCTCTGATTCCCTGCCTCTGATTCCCCATATCTGATTCCCCGCCTCTGATTCCCCAACTCTGATTCCCCGCTTCTGATTCCCCAGCTCTGAATCCCCGCCTCTGATTCCCCGCGTCTGATTCCCTGCCTCTGATTCCCCGCCTCTGATTCCCCATCTGTGATTCACAACCTCTGATGCCCCACCTCTGATTCCCCATATCTGATTCCCTGCCTCTGTTTCCCCGCCTCTGATTCCCCACCTCTGTTTCCCCATATCTGATTCCCCGCCTCTGATTCCCCAACTCTAATACCCCGCCTCTGATTCCCCAGCTCTGATTCCCCGCCTCTGATTCCCCGCATCTGATTCCCTGCCTCTGATTCCCCGCCTCTGATTCCAGGCCTCTGATTCCCAGCATCTGATTCCGGCCTCTGATTCCCGGCCTCTGATTCCCTTCTTCTGATTCTGATTCCCTGCCTCTGATTCCCCATCTCTGATTCCGCACATCTGATTCCCCGCCTCTGATTCCCCAGCTCTGATTCCCCGTGTTTGATTCCCTGCCTCTGATTCCCTGCCCTGATTCCCCATCTCTGTTTCACCGCCTTTGATTCGCCACCTCTGATTCCCCATATCTGATTCCCCGCCTCTGTTTCCCCGACTCTGATTCCCTGCCTCTGATTCCCAACCTCTGATTCCACACCTCTGATTCCCCATATCTGATTCCCCGCCTCTATTTCCCCATATCTGATTCCCCGCCTCTGATTCCCCAACTCTGATTCCCCGCCTCTGATTCCCCAGCTCTGTTTCCCCGACTCTGATTCCCGGCATCCGATTCCCTGCCTCTGATTCCCCGCCTCTGATTCCCCATCTCTGATTCCCCGCCTCTGATTCCCCGTGTCTGATTCCCTGCCTTTGATTCCCCGCCTCTGATTCCCCGCCTCTGATTCCCTGCCACTGATTCCCTGCCCCTGATTCCCCACCTCTGATTCCCCACATCTGATTCCCCGCCTCTGTTTCCCCGCCTCTGATTCCCCGCCTCTGATTCCCCATATCTGATTCCCTGCCTCTGATTCCCCAACTCTGATTCCCCGCCTCTGATTCCCCAGCTCTGAATCCCCGCCTCTGATTCCCCGCGTCTGATTCCCTGCCTCTGATTCCGCGCCTTGATTCCCCATCTCTGATTCACAACCTCTGATTCCCCACCTCTGATTCCCTATATTTGATTCCCCGCCTCTGTTTCCCCGCCTCTGATTCCCCGCCTCTGATTCCCCATATCTGATTCCCCGCCTCTGATTGCCCACCTCTGATTCCCAGCCTCTGATTCGCCAGCTCTGATTCCCCGCCTCTGATTCCCCGCATCTGATTCCCTGCCTCTGATTCCCCGCCTCTGATTCCCCATCTCTGATTCACCGCCTTTGATTCGCCACCTCTGATTCCCCATATCTGATTCCCCACCTCTGATTCCCGTCCTCTTATTCCCAGCATCTGATTCCCGGCCTCTGATTCCCGGCCTCTGATTCCCCGCTTCTGATTCTGATTCCCTGCCTCTTATTCCCCATCTCTGATTCCGCACATCTGATTCCCTGCCTCTGATTCCCTACCTCTGATTCCCCATATCTGATTCATCGCCTCTGTTTCCCCGCCTCTGATTCCCCGCCTCTGTTTTCCTATATCTAATTCCCCACCTCTGATGCCCCAACTCTGATTCCCCGCCTCTGATTCCCCAGCTCTGATTCCCCGCCTCTGATTCCCTGCATCCGATTCCCCATATCTGATTCCCCGCCTCTGTTTCACCGCCTCTGATTCCCCGCCTCTGTTACCCCATATCTGATTCCCGCCTCTGATTCCCAACTATGAATCCCCTCCTCTGATTCCCCAGCTCTGATTCCCTGCCTCTGATTCCCCGCGTCCTATTCCCTGCCTCTGATTCCCCGCCTGTGATTCCCCATCACTGATTCACCACCTCTGATTCCCTACCTCTGATTCCCCATATCTAATTCCCTGCCTCTGTTTGCCCGCCTCTGATTCCCCGCCTCTGTTTCCCCATATCTGATTCCCCGCCTCTGAATCCCCAACTCTGATTCCCTGCCTCAGATTCCCCAGCTCTGATTCCCCGCCTTTGATTCCCCCCGTCTGATTCCCAGCCTCTGAATCCCCGTGTCTGATTTCCTGCCTCTGATTCCCCGCCTCTGATCCCCCATCTCTGATTCACCGCCTCTGATTCCCCACCTCTGATTCCCCCTCTCATATT
The DNA here is from genome assembly GCF_036971445.1 of Narcine bancroftii. Lineage (NCBI taxonomy): Eukaryota > Metazoa > Chordata > Chondrichthyes > Torpediniformes > Narcinidae > Narcine > Narcine bancroftii. Next base: position 875,200 of record NW_027211886.1, read on the forward strand.
CCGCACATCCAATTCCCTGCCTCTGATTCCCCAACTCTGATTCCCCACCTCTGATTCCCCAGCTCTGATTCCCCGCCTCAGATTCCCCGCGTCTGATTCCCTGCCTCTGATTCCCCGCCTCTGATTCCCTGCCTCTGATTCCCCATATCTGATTCCCCGCCTCTGATTCCCCAACTCTGATTCCCCGCTTCTGATTCCCCAGCTCTGAATCCCCGCCTCTGATTCCCCGCGTCTGATTCCCTGCCTCTGATTCCCCGCCTCTGATTCCCCATCTGTGATTCACAACCTCTGATGCCCCACCTCTGATTCCCCATATCTGATTCCCTGCCTCTGTTTCCCCGCCTCTGATTCCCCACCTCTGTTTCCCCATATCTGATTCCCCGCCTCTGATTCCCCAACTCTAATACCCCGCCTCTGATTCCCCAGCTCTGATTCCCCGCCTCTGATTCCCCGCATCTGATTCCCTGCCTCTGATTCCCCGCCTCTGATTCCAGGCCTCTGATTCCCAGCATCTGATTCCGGCCTCTGATTCCCGGCTGATTCCCTTCTTCTGATTCTGATTCCCTGCCTCTGATTCCCCATATCTGATTCCCTGCCTCTGTTTCCCCGCCTCTGATTCCCCGCCTCTGATTCCCAACTCTGATTCCCCGCCTCTGATTCCCCAGCTCTGATTCCCCGTGTTTGATTCCCTGCCTCTGATTCCCTGCCCTGATTCCCCATCTCTGTTTCACCGCCTTTGATTCGCCACCTCTGATTCCCCATATCTGATTCCCCGCCTCTGTTTCCCCGAATCTGATACCCTGCATCTGATTCCAAGCCTCTGATTCCCTGCCTCTGATTCCCAACCTCTGATTCCCCACCTCTGATTCCCCATATCTGATTCCCCGCCTCTGTTTCCCCGCCTCGGATTCCCCGCCTCTGTTTCCCCATATCTGATTCCCGGCGTCTGTGTCCCCGCCTCTGATTCCCCATATCTGATTCCCTGCCTCTGATTCCCCAACTCTGATTCCCCGCCTCTGATTCCCTAGCTCTGAATCCCCGCCTCTGTTTCCCCGCGTCTGATTCCCTGCCTCTGATTCCCCGCCTTGATTCCCCATCTCTGATTCACAACCTCTGATTCCCCACCTCTGATTCCCTATATTTGATTCCCCGCCTCTGTTTCCCCGCCTCTGATTCCCCGCCTCTGATTCCCCATATCTGATTCCCCGCCTCTGATTGCCCACCTCTGAATCCCAGCCTCTGATTCGCCAGCTCTGATTCCCCGCCTCTGATTCCCCGCATCTGATTCCCTGCCTCTGATTCCCCGCCTCTGATTCCCCATCTCTGATTCACTGCCTTTGATTCGCCACCTCTGATTCCCCATATCTGATTCCCCACCTCTGTTTCCCCGCCTCTTATTCCCCGCCTCTGATTCTCCATATCTCATTCCCCGCCTCTGAATCCCCATCTCTGATTCCCGGACTCTGATTCCCCTCCTCTGATCCCCGGCCTCTTATTCCCAGCATCTGATTCCCGGCCTCTGATTCCCGGCCTCTGATTCCCCGCTTCTGATTCCCTGCCTCTGATTCCCCATCTCTGATTCCGCACATCTGATTCCCTGCCTCTGATTCCCCACCTCTGATTCCCCATATCTGATTCCCCGCCTCTGTTTCCCCGCCTCTGATTCCCCGCCTCTGTTTCCCTATATCTAATTCCCCACCTCTGATGCCCCAACTCTGATTCCCCGCCTCTGATTCCCCAGCTCTGATTCCCCGCCTCTGATTCCCTGCATCCGATTCCCCATATCTGATTCCCCGCCTCTGTTTCCCCGCCTCTGATTCCCCGCCTCTGTTTCCCCATATCTGATTCCCGCCTCTGATTCCCAACTATGATTCCCCGCCTCTGATTCCCCAGCTCTGATTCCCTGCCTCTGATTCCCCGCGTTCTATTTCCTGCCTCTGATTCCCCGCCTGTGATTCCCCATCACTGATTCACCACCTCTGATTCCCAACCTCTGATTCCCCATATCTAATTCCCCGCCTCTGTTTGCCCGCCTCTGATTCCCCGCCTCTGTTTCCCCATATCTGATTCCCCGCCTCTGAATCCCCAACTCTGATTCCCTGCCTCAGATTCCCCAGCTCTGATTCCCCGCCTCAGATTCCCCGCGTCTGATTCCCTGCCTCTGATTCCCAGCCTCTGAATCCCCGTGTCTGATTTCCTGCCTCTGATTCCCCGCCTCTGATTCCCCATCTCTGATTCACCGCCTCTGATTCCCCACCTCTGATTCCCAATCTCTGATTCCGCACATCCAATTCCCTGCCTCTGATTCCCCAACTCTGATTCCCCACCTCTGATTCCCCAGCTCTGATTCCCCGCCTCAGATTCCCCGCGTCTGATTCCCTGCCTCTGATTCCCCGCCTCTGATTCCCTGCCTCTGATTCCCCATATCTGATTCCCCGCCTCTGATTCCCCAAGTCTGATTCCCCGCTTCTGATTCCCCAGCTCTGAATCCCCGCCTCTGATTCCCCGCGTCTGATTCCCTGCCTCTGATTCCCCGCCTCTGATTCCCCATCTGTGATTCACAACCTCTGATGCCCCACCTCTGATTCCCCATATCTGATTCCCCGCCTCTGTTTCCCCGCCTCTGATTCCCCGCCTCTGATTCCCCATATCTGATTCCCCGCCTCTGATTGCCCACCTCTGATTCCCCGCGTCTGATACCCTGCCTCTGATTCCCCGCCTCTGATTCCCCATCTCTGATTCACCACCTCTGATTCCTGGCCTCTGATTCCCCATCTCTGATTCCGCACATCCGATTCCCTGCCTATGTATCCCCACCTCTGATTCCCCGCCTCTGATTCCCCATATCTGATTCCCTGCCTCTGTTTCCCCGCCTCTGATTCCCTACCTCTGTTTCCCCATATCTGATTCCCCGCCTCTGATTCCCCAACTCTAATACCCCGCCTCTGATTCCCCAGCTCTGATTCCCCGCCTCTGATTCCCCGCATCTGATTCCCTGCCTCTGATTCCCCGCCTCTGATTCCAGGCCTCTGATTCCCATCATCTGATTCCGGCCTCTGATTCCCGGCCTCTGATTCCCTGCTTCTGATTCTGATTCCCTGCCTCTGATTCCCCACCTCTGATTCCCCATATCTGATTCCCCGCCTCTGTTTCCCCGCCTCTGATTCCCCGCCTCTGTTTCCCAATATCTAAGTCCCCATCTCTGATTCCCCACCTCTGATTCCCCGTGTCTGATTCCCTTCCTTTGATTCCCCGCCTCTGATTCCCCGCCTCTGATTCCCTGCCACTGATTCCCCGCCCCTGATTCCCCACCTCTGATTCCCCATATCTTATTCCCCGCCTCTGTTTCCCCCCCTCTGATTCCCAGCCTCTGATTCCCCATATCTGATTCCCCGCCTCTGATTCCCCATATCTGATTCCCCTCCTCTATTTCCCCATATCTGCTTCGCCGCCTCTGATTCCCCAACTCTGATTCCCCGCCTCTGATTCCCCAGCTCTGATTTCCCGCCTCTGATTCCCGGCATCCGATTCCCTGCCTCTGATTCCCAGCCTCTGATTCCCCATCTCTGATTCCCCGCCTCTGATTCCCCTTGTCTGATTCCCTGCCTCTGATTCCCCGCCTCTGATTCCCCATATCTGATTCCCCGCCTCTGTTTTCCCGCCTCTGATTCCCTGCCTCTGATTCCCCATATCTGATTCCCCGCCTCTGATTCCCCAACTCTGATTCCCAGCCTCTGATTCACCAGCTCTGAATCCCCGCCTCTGATTCCCCGCGTCTGATTCCCTGCCTCTGATTCCCCGCCTCTGATTCCCCATCTGTGATTCACAACCTCTGATGCCCCACCTCTGATTCCCCATATCTGATTCCCCGCCTCTGTTTCCCCGCCTCTGATTCCCCGCCTCTGATTCCCCATATCTGATTCCCCGCCTCTGATTGCCCACCTCTGATTCCCCGCGTCTGATTCCCTGCCTCTGATTCCCCGCCTCTGATTCCCCATCTCTGATTCACCACCTCTGATTCCCAGCCTCTGATTCCCCATCTCTGATTCCGCACATCCGATTCCCTGCCTATGATTCCCCACCTCTGATTCCCCGCCTCTGATTCCCCATATCTGATTCCCTGCCTCTGTTTCCCCGCCTCTGATTCCCCACCTCTGTTTCCCCATATCTGATTCCCCGCCTCTGATTCCCCAACTCTAATACCCCGCCTCTGATTCCCCAGCTCTGATTCCCCGCCTCTGATTCCCCGCATCTGATTCCCTGCCTCTGATTCCCCGCCTCTGATTCCACGCCTCTGATTCCCAGCATCTGATTCCGGCCTCTGATTCCCGGCCTCTGATTCCCTGCTTCTGATTCTGATTCCCTGCCTCTGATTCCCCACCTCTGTTTCCCCATATCTGATTCCCCGCCTCTGATTCCCCAACTCTAATACCCCGCCTCTGATTCCCCAGCTCTGATTCCCCGCCTCTAATTCCCCGCATCTGATTCCCTGCCTCTGATTCCCCGCCTCTGATTCCAGGCCTCTGATTCCCAGCATCTGATTCCGGCCTCTGATTCCCGGCCTCTGATTCCCTGCTTCTGATTCTGATTCCCTGCCTCTGATTCCCCATCTCTGATTCCGCACATCTGATTCCTTGCCTCTGATTCCCCACCTCTGATTCCCCATATCTGATTCCCCGCCTGGGTTTCCCCGCCTCTGATTCCCCGCCTCTGTTTCCCAATATCTAATTCCCCGCCTCTGATTCCCCAAATCTGATTCCCCACCTCTGATTCCCCAGCTCTGATTCCTCGCCTCTGATTCCCCGCATCTGATTCCCTGCATCTGATTCCAAGCCTCTGATTCCCTGCCTCTGATTCCCAACCTCTGATTCCCCACCTCTGATTCCCCATATCTGATTCCCCGCCTCTGTTTCCCCGCCTCGGATTCCCCGCCTCTGTTTCCCCATATCTGATTCCCGGCCTCTGATTCCCCGCCTCTGATTCCCCGCCTCTGATTCCCTGCCTCTGATTCCCCATCTCCGATTCCGCACATCTGATTCCCTTCCTCTGATTCCCCGCCTCTGATTTTCCGCCTCTGATTCCCTGCCTCTGATTCCCAACCTCGGATTCCCCACCTCTGATTCCCCATATCTGATTCCCCGCCTCTGTTTCCCCGCCTCAGATTCCCCGCCTCTGATTCCCAACTCTGATTCCCCGCCTCTGATTCCCCAGCTCTGATTCCCCGTGTTTGATTCCCTGCCTCTGATTCCCTGCCCTGATTCCCCATTTCTGTTTCACCGCCTTTGATTCGCCACCTCTGATTCCCCATATCTGATTCCCCGCCTCTGTTTCCCCGACTCTGATTCCCTGCCTCTGATTCCCAACCTCTGATTCCACACCTCTGATTCCCCATATCTGATTCCCCGCCTCTATTTCCCCATATCTGATTCCCCGCCTCTGATTCCCCAACTCTGATTCCCCGCCTCTGATTCCCCAGCTCTGTTTCCCCGACTCTGATTCCCGGCATCCGATTCCCTGCCTCTGATTCCCCGCCTCTGATTCCCCATCTCTGATTCCCCGCCTCTGATTCCCCGTGTCTGATTCCCTGCCTTTGATTCCCCGCCTCTGATTCCCCGCCTCTGATTCCCTGCCACTGATTCCCTGCCCCTGATTCCCCACCTCTGATTCCCCACATCTGATTCCCCGCCTCTGTTTCCCCGCCTCTGATTCCCCGCCTCTGATTCCCCATATCTGATTCCCTGCCTCTGATTCCCCGCCTCTGATTCCCCATCTCTGATTCACCACCTCTGATTCCCAGCCTCTGATTCCCCATCTCTGATTCCGCACATCCGATTCCCTGCCTCTGATTCCCCAGCTCTGAATCCCCGCCTCTGATTCCCCGCGTCTGATTCCCTGCCTCTGATTCCCCGCCTTGATTCCCCATCTCTGATTCCCAACTCTGATTCCCCGCCTCTGATTCCCCATATCTGATTCCCTGCCTCTGTTTCCCCGCCTCTGATTCCCCACCTCTGTTTCCCCATATCTGATTCCCCGCCTCTGATTCCCAAAATCTAATACCCCGCCTCTGATTCCCCAGCTCTGATTCCCCGCCTCTGATTCCCCACATCTGATTCCCTGCCTCTGATTCCCCGCCTCTGATTCCAGGCCTCTGATTCCCAGCATCTGATTCCGGCCTCTGATTCCCGGCCTCTGATTCCCTGCTTCTGATTCTGATTCCCTGCCTCTGATTCCCCATCTCTGATTCCGCACATCTGATTCCTTGCCTCTGATTCCCCACCTCTGATTCCCCATATCTGATTCCCCGCCTGGGTTTCCCCGCCTCTGATTCCCCGCCTCTGTTTCCCAATATCTAAGTCCCCGCCTCTGATTCCCCAAATCTGATTCCCCACCTCTGATTCCCCAGCTCTGATTCCCTGCCTCTGATTCCCCGCATCTGATTCCCTGCATCTGATTCCAAGCCTCTGATTCCCTGCCTCTGATTCCCAACCTCTGATTCCCCACCTCTGATTCCCCATATCTGATTCCCCGCCTCTGTTTCCCCGCCTCGGATTCCCCGCCTCTGTTTCCCCATATCTGATTCCCGGCCTCTGATTCCCCGCCTCTGATTCCCCGCCTCTGATTCCCTGCCTCTGATTCCCCATCTCAGATTCCGCACATCTGATTCCCTTCCTCTGATTCCCCGCCTCTGATTTTCCGCCTCTGATTCCCTGCCTCTGATTCCCAACCTCGGATTCCCCACCTCTGATTCCCCATATCTGATTCCCCGCCTCTGTTTCCCCGCCTCAGATTCCCCGCCTCTGATTCCCAACTCTGATTCCCCGCCTCTGATTCCCCAGCTCTGATTCCCCGTGTTTGATTCCCTGCCTCTGATTCCCTGCCCTGATTCCCCATCTCTGTTTCACCGCCTTTGATTCGCCACCTCTGATTCCCCATATCTGATTCCCCGCCTCTGTTTCCCCGACTCTGATTCCCTGCCTCTGATTCCCAACCTCTGATTCCACACCTCTGATTCCCCATATCTGATTCCCCGCCTCTATTTCCCCATATCTGATTCCCCGCCTCTGATTCCCCAACTCTGATTCCCCACCTCTGATTCCCCAGCTCAGATTCCCCCACTCTGATTCCCGGCATCCGATTCCCTGCCTCTGATTCCCCGCCTCTGATTCCCCATCTCTGATTCCCCGCCTCTGATTCCCCGTGTCTGATTCCCTGCATTTGATTCCCCGCCTCTGATTCCCCGCCTCTGATTCCCTGCCACTGATTCCCTGCCCCTGATTCCCCACCTCTGATTCCCCACATCTGATTCCCTGCCTCTGTTTCCCCGCCTCTGATTCCCCGCCTCTGATTCCCCATATCTGATTCCCTGCCTCTGATTCCCCAACTCTGATTCCCCGCCTCTGATTCCCCAGCTCTGAATCCCCGCCTCTGATTCCCCGCGTCTGATTCCCTGCCTCTGATTCCCCACCTTGATTCCCCATCTCTGATTCACAACCTCTGATTCCCCGCCTCTGATTCCCCATATCTGATTCCCCGCCTCTGATTGCCCACCTCTGATTCCCAGCCTCTGACTCGCCAGCTCTGATTCCCCGCCTCTGATTCCCCGCATCTGATTCCCTGCCTCTGATTCCCCTCCTCTGATTCCCCATCTCTGATTCACCGCCTTTGATTCGCCACCTCTGATTCCCCATATATGATTCCCCACCTCTGATTCCCGGCCTCTTATTCCCAGCATCTGATACCCCGCCTCTGATTCCCTGCCTCTGATTCCCCATCTCCGATTCCGCACATCTGATTCCCTTCCTCTGATTCCCCGCCTCTGATTCCCCGCCTCTGATTCCCTGCCTCTGATTCCCAACCTCGGATTCCCCACCTCTGATTCCCCATATCTGATTCCCCGCCTCTGTTTCCCCGCCTCTGATTCCCCGCCTCTGATTCCCAACTCTGATTCCCCGCATCTGATTCCCCAGCTCTGATTCCCCGTGTTTGATTCCCTGCCTCTGATTCCCTGCCCTGATTCCCCATCTCTGTTTCGCCGCCTTTGATTCGCCACCTCTGATTCCCCATATCTGATTACCCGCCTCTGTTTCCCCGACTCTGATTCCCTGCCTCTGATTCCCAACCTCTGATTCCAAACCTCTGATTCCCCATATCTGATTCCCCGCCTCTATTTCCCCATATCTGATTCCCCGCCTCTGATTCCCTAACTCTGTTTCCCCGCCTCTGATTCCCCAGCTCTGATTCCCCGACTCTGATTCCCGGAGTCCGATTCCCTGCCTCTGATTCCCCGCCTCTGATTCCCCAATTCTGATTCCCCATATCTGATTCCCCGCCTCTGTTTCCCCGCCTCTGATTCCCCACCTCTGATTCCCCATATCTGATTCCCTGCCTCTGATTCCCCAACTCTGATTCACCGCCTCTGATTCCCCAGCTCTGAACCCCCGCCTCTGATTCCCCGCGTCTGATTCCCTGCCTCTGATTCCCCGCCTTGATTCCCCATCTCTGATTCACAACCTCTGATGCCCCACCTCTGATTCCCTATATTTGATTCCCCGCCTCTGTTTCCCCGCCTCTGATTCACTGCCTCTGATTCCCCACATCTGATTCCCCATCTCTGATTCCGCACAACCGATTCCCTGCCTATGATTCCCCGACTCTGATTCCCCACCTCTGATTCCCCGCGTCTGATTCCCTGCCTGTGATTCCCCGCCTCTGATTCCCCATCTCTGATTCCCCACCTCTGATTCCCCGTGTCTGATTCCCTTCCTTTGATTCCCCGCCTCTGATTCCCCGCCTCTGATTCCCTGCCACTGATTCCCCGCCCCTGATATTCCCCATCACTGATTCACCACCTCTGATTCCCTACCTCTGATTCCCCATATCTAATTCCCCGCCTCTGTTTGCCCGCCTCTGATTCCCCGCCTCTGTTTCCCCATATCTGATTCCCCGCCTCTGAATCCCCAACTCTGATTCCCTGCCTCAGATTCCCCAGCTCTGATTCCCCGCCTTTGATTCCCCCCGTCTGATTCCCAGCCTCTGAATCCCCGTGTCTGATTTCCTGCCTCTGATTCCCCGCCTGTGATTCCCCATCTCTGATTCACCGCCTCTGATTCCCCACCTCTGATTCCCCCTCTCTGATTCCGCACATCCAATTCCCTGCCTCTGATTCCCCAACTCTGATTCCCCACCTCTGATTCCCCAGCTCTGATTCCCCGCCTCAGATTCCCCGCGTCTGATTCCCTGCCTCTGATTCCCCGCCTCTGATTCCCTGCCTCTGATTCCCCATATCTGATTCCCCGCCTCTGATTCCCCAACTCTGATTCCCCGCTTCTGATTCCCCAGCTCTGAATCCCCGCCTCTGATTCCCCGCGTCTGATTCCCTGCCTCTGATTCCCCGCCTCTGATTCCCCATATCTGATTCCCCGCCTCTGATTCCCCAACTCTGATTCCCCGCTTCTGATTCCCCAGCTCTGAATCCCCGCCTCTGATTCCCCGCGTCTGATTCCCTGCCTCTGATTCCCCGCCTCTAATACCCCGCCTCTGATTCCCCAGCTCTGATTCCCCGCCTCTGATTCCCCAACTCTGATTCCCTGCCTCTGATTCCCCGCCTCTGATTCCAGGCCTCTGATTCCCAGCATCTGATTCCGGCCTCTGATTCCCGGCCTCTGATTCCCTTCTTCTGATTCTGATTCCCTGCCTCTGATTCCCCATCTCTGATTCCGCACATCTGATTCCCCGCCTCTGATTCCCCAGCTCTGATTCCCCGTGTTTGATTCCCTGCCTCTGATTCCCTGCCCTGATTCCCCATCTCTGTTTCACCGCCTTTGATTCGCCACCTCTGATTCCCCATATCTGATTCCCCGCCTCTGTTTCCCCGCTCTGATTCCCTGCCTCTGATTCCCAACCTCTGATTCCACACCTCTGATTCCCCATATCTGATTCCCCGCCTCTATTTCCCCATATCTGATTCCCCGCCTCTGATTCCCCAACTCTGATTCCCCGCCTCTGATTCCCCAGCTCTGTTTCCCCGACTCTGATTCCCGGCATCCGATTCCCTGCCTCTGATTCCCCGCCTCTGATTCCCCATCTCTGATTCCCCGCCTCTGATTCCCCGTGTCTGATTCCCTGCCTTTGATTCCCCGCCTCTGATTCCCCGCCTCTGATTCCCTGCCACTGATTCCCTGCCCCTGATTCCCCACCTCTGATTCCCCACATCTGATTCCCCGCCTCTGTTTCCCCGCCTCTGATTCCCCGCCTCTGATTCCCCATATCTGATTCCCTGCCTCTGATTCCCCAACTCTGATTCCCCGCCTCTGATTCCCCAGCTCTGAATCCCCGCCTCTGATTCCCCGCATCTGATTCCCTGCCTCTGATTCCCCGCCTTGATTCCCCATCTCTGATTCACAACCTCTGATTCCCCACCTCTGATTCCCTATATTTGATTCCCCGCCTCTGTTTCCCCGCCTCTGATTCCCCGCCTCTGATTCCCCATATCTCATTCCCCGCCTCTGATTGCCCACCTCTGATTCCCAGCCTCTGATTCGCCAGCTCTGATTCCCCGCCTCTGATTCCCCGCATCTGATTCCCTGCCTCTGATTCCCCGCCTCTGATTCCCCATCTCTGATTCACCGCCTTTGATTCGCCACCTCTGATTCCCCATATCTGATTCCCCACCTCTGATTCCCGTCCTCTTATTCCCAGCATCTGATTCCCGGCCTCTGATTCCCGGCCTCTGATTCCCCGCTTCTGATTCTGATTCCCTGCCTCTTATTCCCCATCTCTGATTCCGCACATCTGATTCCCTGCCTCTGATTCCCCACCTCTGATTCCCCATATCTGATTCCCCATCACTGATTCACCACCTCTGATTCCCTACCTCTGATTCCCCATATCTAATTCCCTGCCTCTGTTTGCCCGCCTCTGATTCCCCGCCTCTGTTTCCCCATATCTGATTCCCCGCCTCTGAATCCCCAACTCTGATTCCCTGCCTCAGATTCCCCAGCTCTGATTCCCCGCCTTTGATTCCCCCCGTCTGATTCCCAGCCTCTGAATCCCCGTGTCTGATTTCCTGCCTCTGATTCCCCGCCTCTGATCCCCCATCTCTGATTCACCGCCTCTGATTCCCCACCTCTGATTCCCCCTCTCTGATTCCGCACATCCAATTCCCTGCCTCTGATTCCCCAACTCTGATTCCCCACCTCTGATTCCCCAGCTCTGATTCCCCGCCTCAGATTCCCCGCGTCTGATTCCCTGCCTCTGATTCCCCGCCTCTGATTCCCTGCCTCTGATTCCCCATATCTGATTCCCCGCCTCTGATTCTCCAACTCTGATTCCCCGCTTCTGATTCCCCAGCTCTGAATCCCCGCCTCTGATTCCCCGCGTCTGATTCCCTGCCTCTGATTCCCCGCCTCTGATTCCCCATCTTTGATTCACAACCTCTGATGCCCCACCTCTGATTCCCCATATCTGATTCCCTGCCTCTGTTTCCCCGCCTCTGATTCCCCACCTCTGTTTCCCCATATCTGATTCCCCGCCTCTGATTCCCCAACTCTAATACCCCGCCTCTGATTCCCCAGCTCTGATTCCCCGCCTCTGATTCCCCGCATCTGATTCCCTGCCTCTGATTCCCCGCCTCTGATTCCAGGCCTCTGATTCCCAGCATCTGATTCCGGCCTCTGATTCCCGGCTGATTCCCTTCTTCTGATTCTGATTCCCTGCCTCTGATTCCCCATATCTGATTCCCTGCCTCTGTTTCCCCGCCTCTGATTCCCCGCCTCTGATTCCCAACTCTGATTCCCCGCCTCTGATTCCCCAGCTCTGATTCCCCGTGTTTGATTCCCTGCCTCTGATTCCCTGCCCTGATTCCCCATCTCTGTTTCACCGCCTTTGATTCGCCACCTCTGATTCCCCATATCTGATTCCCCGGCTCTGTTTCCCCGAATCTGATACCCTGCATCTGATTCCAAGCCTCTGATTCCCTGCCTCTGATTCCCAACCTCGGATTCCCCGCCTCTGTTTCCCCATATCTGATTCCCGGCCTCTGATTCCCCGCCTCTGATTCCCCATATCTGATTCCCTGCCTCTGATTCCCCAACTCTGATTCCCCGCCTCTGATACCCTAGCTCTGAATCCCCGCCTCTGTTTCCCCGCGTCTGATTCCCTGCCTCTGATTCCCCGCCTTGATTCCCCATCTCTGATTCACAACCTCTGATTCCCCACCTCTGATTCCCTATATTTGATTCCCCGCCTCTGTTTCCCCGCCTCTGATTCCCCGCCTCTGATTCCCCATATCTGATTCCCCGCCTCTGATTGCCCACCTCTGATTCCCAGCCTCTGATTCGCCAGCTCTGATTCCCCGCCTCTGATTCCCCGCATCTGATTCCCTGCCTCTGATTCCCCGCCTCTGATTCCCCATCTCTGATTCACTGCCTTTGATTCGCCACCTCTGATTCCCCATATCTGATTCCCCACCTCTGTTTCCCCGCCTCTTATTCCCCGCCTCTGATTCTCCATATCTCATTCCCCGTCTCTGAATCCCCATCTCTGATTCCCGGACTCTGATTCCCCTCCTCTGATTCCCGGCCTCTTATTCCCAGCATCTGATTCCCGGCCTCTGATTCCCGGCCTCTGATTCCCCGCTTCTGATTCCCTGCCTCTGATTCCCCATCTCTGATTCCGCACATCTGATTCCCTGCCTCTGATTCCCCACCTCTGATTCCCCATATCTGATTCCCCGCCTCTGTTTCCCCGCCTCTGATTCCCCGCCTCTGTTTCCCTATATCTAATTCCCCACCTCTGATGCCCCAACTCTGATTCCCCGCCTCTGATTCCCCAGCTCTGATTCCCCGCCTCTGATTCCCTGCATCCGATTCCCCATATCTGATTCCCCGCCTCTGTTTCCCCGCCTCTGATTCCCCGCGTCTGTTTCCCCATATCTGATTCCCGCCTCTGATTCCCAACTATGATTCCCCGCCTCTGATTCCCCAGCTCTGATTCCCTGCCTCTGATTCCCCGCGTTCTATTTCCTGCCTCTGATTCCCCGCCTGTGATTCCCCATCACTGATTAACCACCTCTGATTCCCTACCTCTGATTCCCCATATCTAATTCCCCGCCTCTGTTTGCCCGCCTCTGATTCCCCGCCTCTGTTTCCCCATATCTGATTCCCCGCCTCTGAATCCCCAACTCTGATTCCCTGCCTCAGATTCCCCAGCTCTGATTCCCCGCCTCAGATTCCCCGCGTCTGATTCCCTGCCTCTGATTCCCAGCCTCTGAATCCCCGTGTCTGATTTCCTGCCTCTGATTCCCCGCCTCTGATTCCCCATCTCTGATTCACCGCCTCTGATTCCCCGCCTCTGATTCCCTGCCTCTGATTCCCCATCTGTGATTCACAACCTCTGATGCCCCACCTCTGATTCCCCATATCTGATTCCCCGCCTCTGTTTCCCCGCCTCTGATTCCCCGCCTCTGATTCCCCATATCTGATTCCCCGCCTCTGATTGCCCACCTCTGATTCCCCGCGTCTGATACCCTGCCTCTGATTCCCCGCCTCTGATTCCCCATCTCTGATTCACCACCTCTGATTCCTGGCCTCTGATTCCCCATCTCTGATTCCGCACATCCGATTCCCTGCCTATGTATCCCCACCTCTGATTCCCCGCCTCTGATTCCCCATATCTGATTCCCTGCCTCTGTTTCCCCGCCTCTGATTCCCTACCTCTGTTTCCCCATATCTGATTCCCCGCCTCTGATTCCCCAACTCTAATACCCCGCCTCTGATTCCCCAGCTCTGATTCCCCGCCTCTGATTCCCCGCATCTGATTCCCTGCCTCTGATTCCCCGCCTCTGATTACAGGCCTCTGATTCCCATCATCTGATTCCGGCCTCTGATTCCCGGCCTCTGATTCCCTGCTTCTGATTCTGATTCCCTGCCTCTGATTCCCCACCTCTGATTCCCCATATCTGATTCCCCGCCTCTGTTTCCCCGCCTCTGATTCCCCGCCTCTGTTTCCCAATATCTAAGTCCCCATCTCTGATTCCCCACCTCTGATTCCCCGTGTCTGATTCCCTTCCTTTGATTCCCCGCCTCTGATTCCCCGCCTCTGATTCCCTGCCACTGATTCCCCGCCCCTGATTCCCCACCTCTGATTCCCCATATCTTATTCCCCGCCTCTGTTTCCCCCCCTCTGATTCCCAGCCTCTGATTCCCCATATCTGATTCCCCGCCTCTGATTCCCCATATCTGATTCCCCGCCTCTATTTCCCCATATCTGCTTCGCCGCCTCTGATTCCCCAACTCTGATTCCCCGCCTCTGATTCCCCAGCTCTGATTTCCCGCCTCTGATTCCCGGCATCCGATTCCCTGCCTCTGATTCCCAGCCTCTGATTCCCCATCTCTGATTCCCCGCCTCTGATTCCCCTTGTCTGATTCCCTGCCTCTGATTCCCCGCCTCTGATTCCCCATATCTGATTCCCCGCCTCTGTTTTCCCGCCTCTGATTCCCTGCCTTTGATTCCCCATATCTGATTCCCCGCCTCTGATTCCCCAACTCTGATTCCCAGCCTCTGATTCACCAGCTCTGAATCCCCGCCTCTGATTCCCCGCGTCTGATTCCCTGCCTCTGATTCCCCGCCTCTGATTCCCCATCTGTGATTCACAACCTCTGATGCCCCACCTCTGATTCCCCATATCTGATTCCCCGCCTCTGTTTCCCCGCCTCTGATTCCCCGCCTCTGATTCCCCATATCTGATTCCCCGCCTCTGATTCCCCACCTCTCATTCCCCGCGTCTGATTCCCTGCCTCTGATTCCCCGCCTCTGATTCCCCATCTCTGATTCACCACCTCTGATTCCCAGCCTCTGATTCCCCATCTCTGATTCCGCACATCCGATTCCCTGCCTATGATTCCCCACCTCTGATTCCCCGCCTCTGATTCCCCATATCTGATTCCCTGCCTCTGTTTCCCCGCCTCTGATTCCCCACCTCTGTTTCCCCATATCTGATTCCCCGCCTCTGATTCCCCAACTCTAATACCCCGCCTCTGATTCCCCAGCTCTGATTCCCCGCCTCTGATTCCCCGCATCTGATTCCCTGCCTCTGATTCCCCGCCTCTGATTCCAGGCCTCTGATTCCCAGCATCTGATTCCGGCCTCTGATTCCCGGCCTCTGATTCCCTGCTTCTGATTCTGATTCCCTGCCTCTGATTCCCCACCTCTGTTTCCCCATATCTGATTCCCCGCCTCTGATTCCCCAGCTCTGATTCCCCGCCTCTAATTCCCCGCATCTGATTCCCTGCCTCTGATTCCCCGCCTCTGATTCCAGGCCTCTGATTCCCAGCATCTGATTCCGGCCTCTGATTCCCGGCCTCTGATTCCCTGCTTCTGATTCTGATTCCCTGCCTCTGATTCCCCATCTCTGATTCCGCACATCTGATTCCTTGCCTCTGATTCCCCACCTCTGATTCCCCATATCTGATTCCCCGCCTGGGTTTCCCCGCCTCTGATTCCCCGCCTCTGTTTCCCAATATCTAAGTCCCCGCCTCTGATTCCCCAAATCTGATTCCCCACCTCTGATTCCCCAGCTCTGATTCCCCGCCTCTGATTCCCCGCATCTGATTCCCTGCATCTGATTCCAAGCCTCTGATTCCCTGCCTCTGATTCCCAACCTCTGATTCCCCACCTCTGATTCCCCATATCTGATTCCCCGCCTCTGTTTCCCCGCCTCGGATTCCCCGCCTCTGTTTCCCCATATCTGATTCCCGGCCTCTGATTCCCCGCCTCTGATTCCCCGCCTCTGATTCCCTGCCTCTGATTCCCCATCTCCGATTCCGCACATCTGATTCCCTTCCTCTGTTTCCCCGCCTCTGATTTTCCGCCTCTGATTCCCTGCCTCTGATTCCCAACCTCGGATTCCCCACCTCTGATTCCCCATATCTGATTCCCCGCCTCTGTTTCCCCGCCTCAGATTCCCAACTCTGATTCCCCGCCTCTGATTCCCCAGCTCTGATTCCCCGTGTTTGATTCCCTGCCTCTGATTCCCTGCCCTGATTCCCCATCTCTGTTTCACCGCCTTTGATTCGCTACCTCTGATTCCCCATATCTGATTCCCCGCCTCTGTTTCCCCGACTCTGATTCCCTGCCTCTGATTCCCAACCTCTGATTCCACACCTCTGATTCCCCATATCTGATTCCCCGCCTCTATTTCCCCATATCTGATTCCCCGCCTCTGATTCCCCAACTCTGATTCCCCGCCTCTGATTCCCCAGCTCTGTTTCCCCGACTCTGATCCCCGGCATCCGATTCCCTGCCTCTGATTCCCCGCCTCTGATTCCCCATCTCTGATTCCCCGCCTCTGATTCCCCGTGTCTGATTCCCTGCCTTTGATTCCCCGCCTCTGATTCCCCGCCTCTGATTCCCTGCCACTGATTCCCTGCCCCTGATTCCCCACCTCTGATTCCCCACATCTGATTCCCCGCCTCTGTTTCCCCGCCTCTGATTCCCCGCCTCTGATTCCCCATATCTGATTCCCTGCCTCTGATTCCCCAACTCTGATTCCCCGCCTCTGATTCCCCAGCTCTGATTCCCCGCCTCTGATTCCCAAAATCTAATACCCCGCCTCTGATTCCCCAGCTCTGATTCCCCGCCTCTGATTCCCCACATCTGATTCCCTGCCTCTGATTCCCCGCCTCTGATTCCAGGCCTCTGATTCCCAGCATCTGATTCCGGCCTCTGATTCCCGGCCTCTGATTCCCTGCTTCTGATTCTGATTCCCTGCCTCTGATTCCCCATCTCTGATTCCGCACATCTGATTCCTTGCCTCTGATTCCCCACCTCTGATTCCCCATATCTGATTCCCCGCCTGGGTTTCCCCGCCTCTGATTCCCCGCCTCTGTTTCCCAATATCTAAGTCCCCGCCTCTGATTCCCCAAATCTGATTCCCCACCTCTGATTCCCCAGCTCTGATTCCCCGCCTCTGATTCCCCGCATCTGATTCCCTGCATCTGATTCCAAGCCTCTGATTCCCTGCCTCTGATTCCCAACCTCTGATTCCCCACCTCTGATTCCCCATATCTGATTCCCCGCCTCTGTTTCCCCGCCTCGGATTCCCCGCCTCTGTTTCCCCATATCTGATTCCCGGCCTCTGATTCCCCGCCTCTGATTCCCCGCCTCTGATTCCCTGCCTCTGATTCCCCATCTCAGATTCCGCACATCTGATTCCCTTCCTCTGATTCCCCGCCTCTGATTTTCCGCCTCTGATTCCCTGCCTCTGATTCCCAACCTCGGATTCCCCACCTCTGATTCCCCATATCTGATTCCCCGCCTCTGTTTCCCCGCCTCAGATTCCCCGCCTCTGATTCCCAACTCTGATTCCCCGCCTCTGATTCCCCAGCTCTGATTCCCCGTGTTTGATTCCCTGCCTCTGATTCCCTGCCCTGATTCCCCATCTCTGTTTACCCGCCTTTGATTCGCCACCTCTGATTCCCCATATCTGATTCCCCGCCTCTGTTTCCCCGACTCTGATTCCCTGCCTCTGATTCCCAACCTCTGATTCCACACCTCTGATTCCCCATATCTGATTCCCCGCCTCTATTTCCCCATATCTGATTCCCCGCCTCTGATTCCCCAACTCTGATTCCCCGCCTCTGATTCCCCAGCTCAGATTCCCCCACTCTGATTCCCGGCATCCGATTCCCTGCCTCTGATTCCCCGCCTCTGATTCCCCATCTCTGATTCCCCGCCTCTGATTCCCCGTGTCTGATTCCCTGCATTTGATTCCCCGCCTCTGATTCCCCGCCTCTGATTCCCTGCCACTGATTCCCTGCCCCTGATTCCCCACCTCTGATTCCCCACATCTGATTCCCTGCCTCTGTTTCCCCGCCTCTGATTCCCCGCCTCTGATTCCCCATATCTGATTCCCTGCCTCTGATTCCCCAACTCTGATTCCCCGCCTCTGATTCCCCAGCTCTGATTCCCTGCCTCTGTTTCCCCGCCTCTGATTCCCCACCTCTGTTTCCCCATATCTGATTCCCCGCCTCTGATTCCCCAACTCTAATACCCCGCCTCTGATTCCCCAGCTCTGATTCCCCGCCTCTGATTCCCCGCATCTGATTCCCTGCCTCTGATTCCCCGCCTCTGATTCCAGGCCTCTGATTCCCAGCATCTGATTCCGGCCTCTGATTCCCGGCCTCTGATTCCCTGCTTCTGATTCTGATTCCCTGCCTCTGATTCCCCACCTCTGTTTCCCCATATCTGATTCCCCGCCTCTGATTCCCCAGCTCTGATTCCCCGCCTCTAATTCCCCGCATCTGATTCCCTGCCTCTGATTCCCCGCCTCTGATTCCAGGCCTCTGATTCCCAGCATCTGATTCCGGCCTCTGATTCCCGGCCTCTGATTCCCTGCTTCTGATTCTGATTCCCTGCCTCTGATTCCCCATCTCTGATTCCGCACATCTGATTCCTTGCCTCTGATTCCCCACCTCTGATTCCCCATATCTGATTCCCCGCCTGGGTTTCCCCGCCTCTGATTCCCCGCCTCTGTTTCCCAATATCTAAGTCCCCGCCTCTGATTCCCCAAATCTGATTCCCCACCTCTGATTCCCCAGCTCTGATTCCCCGCCTCTGATTCCCCGCATCTGATTCCCTGCATCTGATTCCAAGCCTCTGATTCCCTGCCTCTGATTCCCAACCTCTGATTCCCCACCTCTGATTCCCCATATCTGATTCCCCGCCTCTGTTTCCCCGCCTCGGATTCCCCGCCTCTGTTTCCCCATATCTGATTCACGGCCTCTGATTCCCCGCCTCTGATTCCCCGCCTCTGATTCCCTGCCTCTGATTCCCCATCTCCGATTCCGCACATCTGATTCCCTTCCTCTGTTTCCCCGCCTCTGATTTTCCGCCTCTGATTCCCTGCCTCTGATTCCCAACCTCGGATTCCCCACCTCTGATTCCCCATATCTGATTCCCCGCCTCTGTTTCCCCGCCTCAGATTCCCAACTCTGATTCCCCGCCTCTGATTCCCCAGCTCTGATTCCCCGTGTTTGATTCCCTGCCTCTGATTCCCTGCCCTGATTCCCCATCTCTGTTTCACCGCCTTTGATTCGCTACCTCTGATTCCCCATATCTGATTCCCCGCCTCTGTTTCCCCGACTCTGATTCCCTGCCTCTGATTCCCAACCTCTGATTCCACACCTCTGATTCCCCATATCTGATTCCCCGCCTCTATTTCCCCATATCTGATTCCCCGCCTCTGATTCCCCAACTCTGATTCCCCGCCTCTGATTCCCCAGCTCTGTTTCCCCGACTCTGATTCCCGGCATCCGATTCCCTGCCTCTGATTCCCCGCCTCTGATTCCCCATCTCTGATTCCCCGCCTCTGATTCCCCGTGTCTGATTCCCTGCCTTTGATTCCCCGCCTCTGATTCCCCGCCTCTGATTCCCTGCCACTGATTCCCTGCCCCTGATTCCCCACCTCTGATTCCCCACATCTGATTCCCCGCCTCTGTTTCCCCGCCTCTGATTCCCCGCCTCTGATTCCCCATATCTGATTCCCTGCCTCTGATTCCCCAACTCTGATTCCCCGCCTCTGATTCCCCAGCTCTGATTCCCCGCCTCTGATTCCCAAAATCTAATACCCCGCCTCTGATTCCCCAGCTCTGATTCCCCGCCTCTGATTCCCCACATCTGATTCCCTGCCTCTGATTCCCCGCCTCTGATTCCAGGCCTCTGATTCCCAGCATCTGATTCCGGCCTCTGATTCCCGGCCTCTGATTCCCTGCTTCTGATTCTGATTCCCTGCCTCTGATTCCCCATCTCTGATTCCGCACATCTGATTCCTTGCCTCTGATTCCCCACCTCTGATTCCCCATATCTGATTCCCCGCCTGGGTTTCCCCGCCTCTGATTCCCCGCCTCTGTTTCCCAATATCTAAGTCCCCGCCTCTGATTCCCCAAATCTGATTCCCCACCTCTGATTCCCCAGCTCTGATTCCCCGCCTCTGATTCCCCGCATCTGATTCCCTGCATCTGATTCCAAGCCTCTGATTCCCTGCCTCTGATTCCCAACCTCTGATTCCCCACCTCTGATTCCCCATATCTGATTCCCCGCCTCTGTTTCCCCGCCTCGGATTCCCCGCCTCTGTTTCCCCATATCTGATTCCCGGCCTCTGATTCCCCGCCTCTGATTCCCCGCCTCTGATTCCCTGCCTCTGATTCCCCATCTCCGATTCCGCACATCTGATTCCCTTCCTCTGATTCCCCGCCTCTGATTTTCCGCCTCTGATTCCCTGCCTCTGATTCCCAACCTCGGATTCCCCACCTCTGATTCCCAATATCTGATTCCCCGCCTCTGTTTCCCCGCCTCAGATTCCCCGCCTCTGATTCCCAACTCTGATTCCCCGCCTCTGATTCCCCAGCTCTGATTCCCCGTGTTTGATTCCCTGCCTCTGATTCCCTGCCCTGATTCCCCATCTCTGTTTACCCGCCTTTGATTCGCCACCTCTGATTCCCCATATCTGATTCCCCGCCTCTGTTTCCCCGACTCTGATTCCCTGCCTCTGATTCCCAACCTCTGATTCCACACCTCTGATTCCCCATATCTGATTCCCCGCCTCTATTTCCCCATATCTGATTCCCCGCCTCTGATTCCCCAACTCTGATTCCCCGCCTCTGATTCCCCAGCTCAGATTCCCCCACTCTGATTCCCGGCATCCGATTCCCTGCCTCTGATTCCCCGCCTCTGATTCCCCATCTCTGATTCCCCGCCTCTGATTCCCCGTGTCTGATTCCCTGCATTTGATTCCCCGCCTCTGATTCCCCGCCTCTGATTCCCTGCCACTGATTCCCTGCCCCTGATTCCCCACCTCTGATTCCCCACATCTGATTCCCTGCCTCTGTTTCCCCGCCTCTGATTCCCCGCCTCTGATTCCCCATATCTGATTCCCTGCCTCTGATTCCCCAACTCTGATTCCCCGCCTCTGATTCCCCAGCTCTGAATCCCCGCCTCTGATTCCCCGCGTCTGATTCCCTGCCTCTGATTCCCCGCCTTGATTCCCCATCTCTGATTCACAACCTCTGATTCCCCGCCTCTGATTCCCCATATCTGATTCCCCGCCTCTGATTGCCCACCTCTGATTCCCAGCCTCTGACTCGCCAGCTCTGATTCCCCGCCTCTGATTCCCCGCATCTGATTCCCTGCCTCTGATTCCCCTCCTCTGATTCCCAATCTCTGATTCACCGCCTTTGATTCGCCACCTCTGATTCCCCATATCTGATTCCCCACCTCTGATTCCCGGCCTCTTATTCCCAGCATCTGATTCCCCGCCTCTGATTCCCTGCCTCTGATTCCCCATCTCCGATTCCGCACATCTGATTCCCTTCCTCTGATTCCCCGCCTCAGATTCCCCGCCTCTGATTCCCTGCCTCTGATTCCCAACCTCGGATTCCCCACCTCTGATTCCCAATATCTGATTGCCCGCCTCTGTTTACCCGCCTCTGATTCCCCGCCTCTGATTCCCAACTCTGATTCCCCGCCTCTGATTCCCCAGCTCTGATTCCCCGTGTTTGATTCCCTGCCTCTGATTCCCTGCCCTGATTCCCCATCTCTGTTTCGCCGCCTTTGATTCGCCACCTCTGATTCCCCATATCTGATTACCCGCCTCTGTTTCCCCGACTCTGATTCCCTGCCTCTGATTCCCAACCTCTGATTCCACACCTCTGATTCCCAATATCTGATTCCCCGCCTCTATTTCCCCATATCTGATTCCCCGCCTCTGATTCCCCAACTCTGTTTCCCCGCCTCTGATTCCCCAGCTCTGATTCCCCGACTCTGATTCCCGGAGTCCGATTCCCTGCCTCTGAATCCCCGCCTCTGATTCCCCAATTCTGATTCCCCATATCTGATTCCCCGCCTCTGTTTCCCCGCCTCTGATTCCCCACCTCTGATTCCCCATATCTGATTCCCTGCCTCTGATTCCCCAACTCTGATTCACCGCCTCTGATTCCCCAGCTCTGAATCCCCGCCTCTGATTCCCCGCGTCTGATTCCCTGCCTCTGATTCCCCGCCTTGATTCCCCATCTCTGATTCACAACCTCTGATTCCCCACCTCTGATTCCCTATATTTGATTCCCCGCCTCTGTTTCCCAGCCTCTGATTCACTGCCTCTGATTCCCCACATCTGATTCCCCATCTCTGATTCCGCACAACCGATTCCCTGCCTATGATTCCCCGACTCTGATTCGCCACCTCTGATTCCCCAGCTCTGATTCCCCGCCTCTGAATCCCCGCGTCTGATTCCCTGCCTGTGATTCCCCGCCTCTGATTCCCCATCTCTGATTCCCCACCTCTGATTCCCCGTGTCTGATTCCCTTCCTTTGATTCCCCGCCTCTGATTCCCCGCCTCTGATTCCCTGCCACTGATTCCCCGCCCCTGATTCCCCACCTCTGATTCCCCATATCTTATTCCCCGCCTCTGTTTCCCCCCCTCTGATTCCCAGCCTCTGATTCCCCATATCTGATTCCCCGCCTCTGATTCCCCACCTCTGATTCCCCATATCTGATTCCCCGCCTCTGTTTCCCCGCCTCGGATTCCCCGCCTCTGTTTCCCCATATCTGATTCCCGGCCTCTGATTCCCCGCCTCTGATTCCCCGCCTCTGATTCCCTGCCTCTGATTCCCCATCTCCGATTCCGCACATCTGATTCCCTTCCTCTGTTTCCCCGCCTCTGATTTTCCGCCTCTGATTCCCTGCCTCTGATTCCCAACCTCGGATTCCCCACCTCTGATTCCCCATATCTGATTCCCCGCCTCTGTTTCCCCGCCTCAGATTCCCAACTCTGATTCCCCGCCTCTGATTCCCCAGCTCTGATTCCCCGTGTTTGATTCCCTGCCTCTGATTCCCTGCCCTGATTCCCCATCTCTGTTTCACCGCCTTTGATTCGCTACCTCTGATTCCCCATATCTGATTCCCCGCCTCTGTTTCCCCGACTCTGATTCCCTGCCTCTGATTCCCAACCTCTGATTCCACACCTCTGATTCCCCATATCTGATTCCCCGCCTCTATTTCCCCATATCTGATTCCCCGCCTCTGATTCCCCAACTCTGATTCCCCGCCTCTGATTCCCCAGCTCTGTTTCCCCGACTCTGATTCCCGGCATCCGATTCCCTGCCTCTGATTCCCCGCCTCTGATTCCCCATCTCTGATTCCCCGCCTCTGATTCCCCGTGTCTGATTCCCTGCCTTTGATTCCCCGCCTCTGATTCCCCGCCTCTGATTCCCTGCCACTGATTCCCTGCCCCTGATTCCCCACCTCTGATTCCCCACATCTGATTCCCCGCCTCTGTTTCCCCGCCTCTGATTCCCCGCCTCTGATTCCCCATATCTGATTCCCTGCCTCTGATTCCCCAACTCTGATTCCCCGCCTCTGATTCCCCAGCTCTGATTCCCCGCCTCTGATTCCCAAAATCTAATACCCCGCCTCTGATTCCCCAGCTCTGATTCCCCGCCTCTGATTCCCCACATCTGATTCCCTGCCTCTGATTCCCCGCCTCTGATTCCAGGCCTCTGATTCCCAGCATCTGATTCCGGCCTCTGATTCCCGGCCTCTGATTCCCTGCTTCTGATTCTGATTCCCTGCCTCTGATTCCCCATCTCTGATTCCGCACATCTGATTCCTTGCCTCTGATTCCCCACCTCTGATTCCCCATATCTGATTCCCCGCCTGGGTTTCCCCGCCTCTGATTCCCCGCCTCTGTTTCCCAATATCTAAGTCCCCGCCTCTGATTCCCCAAATCTGATTCCCCACCTCTGATTCCCCAGCTCTGATTCCCCGCCTCTGATTCCCCGCATCTGATTCCCTGCATCTGATTCCAAGCCTCTGATTCCCTGCCTCTGATTCCCAACCTCTGATTCCCCACCTCTGATTCCCCATATCTGATTCCCCGCCTCTGTTTCCCCGCCTCGGATTCCCCGCCTCTGTTTCCCCATATCTGATTCCCGGCCTCTGATTCCCCGCCTCTGATTCCCCGCCTCTGATTCCCTGCCTCTGATTCCCCATCTCCGATTCAGCACATCTGATTCCCTTCCTCTGATTCCCCGCCTCTGATTTTCCGCCTCTGATTCCCTGCCTCTGATTCCCAACCTCGGATTCCCCACCTCTGATTCCCCATATCTGATTCCCCGCCTCTGTTTCCCCGCCTCAGATTCCCCGCCTCTGATTCCCAACTCTGATTCCCCGCCTCTGATTCCCCAGCTCTGATTCCCCGTGTTTGATTCCCTGCCTCTGATTCCCTGCCCTGATTCCCCATCTCTGTTTACCCGCCTTTGATTCGCCACCTCTGATTCCCCATATCTGATTCCCCGCCTCTGTTTCCCCGACTCTGATTCCCTGCCTCTGATTCCCAACCTCTGATTCCACACCTCTGATTCCCCATATCTGATTCCCCGCCTCTATTTCCCCATATCTGATTCCCCGCCTCTGATTCCCCAACTCTGATTCCCCGCCTCTGATTCCCCAGCTCAGATTCCCCCACTCTGATTCCCGGCATCCGATTCCCTGCCTCTGATTCCCCGCCTCTGATTCCCCATCTCTGATTCCCCGCCTCTGATTCCCCGTGTCTGATTCCCTGCATTTGATTCCCCGCCTCTGATTCCCCGCCTCTGATTCCCTGCCACTGATTCCCTGCCCCTGATTCCCCACCTCTGATTCCCCACATCTGATTCCCTGCCTCTGTTTCCCCGCCTCTGATTCCCCGCCTCTGATTCCCCATATCTGATTCCCTGCCTCTGATTCCCCAACTCTGATTCCCCGCCTCTGATTCCCCAGCTCTGAATCCCCGCCTCTGATTCCCCGCGTCTGATTCCCTGCCTCTGATTCCCCGCCTTGATTCCCCATCTCTGATTCACAACCTCTGATTCCCCGCCTCTGATTCCCCATATCTGATTCCCCGCCTCTGATTGCCCACCTCTGATTCCCAGCCTCTGACTCGCCAGCTCTGATTCCCCGCCTCTGATTCCCCGCATCTGATTCCCTGCCTCTGATTCCCCTCCTCTGATTCCCAATCTCTGATTCACCGCCTTTGATTCGCCACCTCTGATTCCCCATATCTGATTCCCCACCTCTGATTCCCGGCCTCTTATTCCCAGCATCTGATTCCCCGCCTCTGATTCCCTGCCTCTGATTCCCCATCTCCGATTCCGCACATCTGATTCCCTTCCTCTGATTCCCCGCCTCAGATTCCCCGCCTCTGATTCCCTGCCTCTGATTCCCAACCTTGGATTCCCCACCTCTGATTCCCCATATCTGATTGCCCGCCTCTGTTTACCCGCCTCTGATTCCCCGCCTCTGATTCCCAACTCTGATTCCCCGCCTCTGATTCCCCAGCTCTGATTCCCCGTGTTTGATTCCCTGCCTCTGATTCCCTGCCCTGATTCCCCATCTCTGTTTCGCCGCCTTTGATTCGCCACCTCTGATTCCCCATATCTGATTACCCGCCTCTGTTTCCCCGACTCTGATTCCCTGCCTCTGATTCCCAACCTCTGATTCCACACCTCTGATTCCCAATATCTGATTCCCCGCCTCTATTTCCCCATATCTGATTCCCCGCCTCTGATTCCCCAACTCTGTTTCCCCGCCTCTGATTCCCCAGCTCTGATTCCCCGACTCTGATTCCCGGAGTCCGATTCCCTGCCTCTGAATCCCCGCCTCTGATTCCCCAATTCTGATTCCCCATATCTGATTCCCCGCCTCTGTTTCCCCGCCTCTGATTCCCCACCTCTGATTCCCCATATCTGATTCCCTGCCTCTGATTCCCCAACTCTGATTCACCGCCTCTGATTCCCCAGCTCTGAATCCCCGCCTCTGATTCCCCGCGTCTGATTCCCTGCCTCTGATTCCCCGCCTTGATTCCCCATCTCTGATTCACAACCTCTGATTCCCCACCTCTGATTCCCTATATTTGATTCCCCGCCTCTGTTTCCCAGCCTCTGATTCACTGCCTCTGATTCCCCACATCTGATTCCCCATCTCTGATTCCGCACAACCGATTCCCTGCCTATGATTCCCCGACTCTGATTCGCCACCTCTGATTCCCCAGCTCTGATTCCCCGCCTCTGAATCCCCGCGTCTGATTCCCTGCCTGTGATTCCCCGCCTCTGATTCCCCATCTCTGATTCCCCACCTCTGATTCCCCGTGTCTGATTCCCTTCCTTTGATTCCCCGCCTCTGATTCCCCGCCTCTGATTCCCTGCCACTGATTCCCCGCCCCTGATTCCCCACCTCTGATTCCCCATATCTTATTCCCCGC
Source organism: Narcine bancroftii (assembly GCF_036971445.1). Lineage (NCBI taxonomy): Eukaryota > Metazoa > Chordata > Chondrichthyes > Torpediniformes > Narcinidae > Narcine > Narcine bancroftii. Next base: position 901,490 of record NW_027211886.1, read on the forward strand.
CTCTGTTTCCCCCCCTCTGATTCCCAGCCTCTGATTCCCCATATCTGATTCCCCGCCTCTGATTCCCCATATCTGATTCCCCGCCTCTATTTCCCCATATCTGCTTCGCCGCCTCTGATTCCCCAAATCTGATTCCCCGCCTCTGATTCCCCAGCTCTGATTTCCCGCCTCTGATTCCCGGCATCCGATTCCCTGCCTCTGATTCCCAGCCTCTGATTCCCCATCTCTGATTCCCCGCCTCTGATTCCCCTTGTCTGATTCCCTGCCTCTGATTCCCCGCCTCTGATTCCCCATATCTGATTCCCCGCCTCTGTTTTCCCGCCTCTGATTCCCTGCCTCTGATTCCCCATATCTGATTCCCCGCCTCTGATTCCCCAACTCTGATTCCCAGCCTCTGATTCACCAGCTCTGAATCCCCGCGTCTGATTCCCCGCGTCTGATTCCCTGCCTCTGATTCCCCGCCTCTGATTCCCCATCTGTGATTCACAACCTCTGATGCCCCACCTCTGATTCCCCATATCTGATTACCCGCCTCTGTTTCCCCGCCTCTGATTCCCCGCCTCTGATTCCCCATATCTGATTCCCCGCCTCTGATTGCCCACCTCTGATTCCCCGCGTCTGATTCCCTGCCTCTGATTCCCCGCCTCTGATTCCCCATCTCTGATTCACCACCTCTGATTCCCAGCCTCTGATTCCCCATCTCTGATTCCGCACATCCGATTCCCTGCCTATGATTCCCCACCTCTGATTCCCCGCCTCTGATTCCCCATATCTGATTCCCTGCCTCTGTTTCCCCGCCTCTGATTCCCCACCTCTGTTTCCCCATATCTGATTCCCCGCCTCTGATTCCCCAACTCTAATACCCCGCCTCTGATTCCCCAGCTCTGATTCCCCGCCTCTGATTCCCCGCATCTGATTCCCTGCCTCTGATTCCCCGCCTCTGATTCCAGGCCTCTGATTCCCAGCATCTGATTCCGGCCTCTGATTCCCGGCCTCTGATTCCCTGCTTCTGATTCTGATTCCCTGCCTCTGATTCCCCACCTCTGTTTCCCCATATCTGATTCCCCGCCTCTGATTCCACAACTCTAATACCCCGCCTCTGATTCCCCAGCTCTGATTCCCCGCCTCTAATTCCCCGCATCTTATTCCCTGCCTCTGATTCCCCGCCTCTGATTCCAGGCCTCTGATTCCCAGCATCTGATTCCGGCCTCTGATTCCCGGCCTCTGATTCCCTGCTTCTGATTCTGATTCCCTGCCTCTGATTCCCCATCTCTGATTCCGCACATCTGATTCCTTGCCTCTGATTCCCCACCTCTGATTCCCCATATCTGATTCCCCGCCTGGGTTTCCCCGCCTCTGATTCCCCGCCTCTGTTTCCCAATATCTAAGTCCCCGCCTCTGATTCCCCAAATCTGATTCCCCACCTCTGATTCCCCAGCTCTGATTCCCCGCCTCTGATTCCCCGCATCTGATTCCCTGCATCTGATTCCAAGCCTCTGATTCCCTGCCTCTGATTCCCAACCTCTGATTCCCCACCTCTGATTCCCCATATCTGATTCCCCGCCTCTGTTTCCCCGCCTCGGATTCCCCGCCTCTGTTTCCCCATATCTGATTCCCGGCCTCTGATTCCCCGCCTCTGATTCCCCGCCTCTGATTCCCTGCCTCTGATTCCCCATCTCCGATTCCGCACATCTGATTCCCTTCCTCTGATTCCCCGCCTCTGATTTTCCGCCTCTGATTCCCTGCCTCCTATTCCCAACCTCGGATTCCCCACCTCTGATTCCCCATATCTGATTCCCACCCTCTGTTTCCCCGCCTCAGATTCCCCGCCTCTGATTCCCAACTCTGATTCCCCGCCTCTGATTCCCCAGCTCTGATTCCCCGTGTTTGATTCCCTGCCTCTGATTCCCTGCCCTGATTCCCCATCTCTGTTTCACCGCCTTTGATTCGCCACCTCTGATTCCCCATATCTGATTCCCCGCCTCTGTTTCCCCGACTCTGATTCCCTGCCTCTGATTCCCAACCTCTGATTCCACACCTCTGATTCCCCATATCTGATTCCCCGCCTCTATTTCCCCATATCTGATTCCCCGCCTCTGATTCCCCAACTCTGATTCCCCGCCTCTGATTCCCCAGCTCTGTTTCCCCGACTCTGATTCCCGGCATCCGATTCCCTGCCTCTGTTTCCCCGCCTCTGATTCCCCATCTCTGATTCCCCGCCTCTGATTCCCCGTGTCTGATTCCCTGCCTTTGATTCCCCGCCTCTGATTCCCCGCCTCTGATTCCCTGCCACTGATTCCCTGCCCCTGATTCCCCACCTCTGATTCCCCACATCTGATTCCCCGCCTCTGTTTCCCCGCCTCTGATTCCCCGCCTCTGATTCCCCATATCTGATTCCCTGCCTCTGATTCCCCAACTCTGATTCCCCGCCTCTGATTCCCCAGCTCTGAATCCCCGCCTCTGATTCCCCGCGTCTGATTCCCTGCCTCTGATTCCCCGCCTTGATTCCCCATCTCTGATTCACAACCTCTGATTCCCCACCTCTGATTCCCTATATTTGATTCCCCGCCTCTGTTTCCCCTCCTCTGATTCCCCGCCTCTGATTCCCCATATCTGATTCCCCGCCTCTGATTGCCCACCTCTGATTCCCAGCCTCTGATTCGCCAGCTCTGATTCCCCGCCTCTGATTCCCCGCATCTGATTCCCTGCCTCTGATTCCCCGCCTCTGATTCCCCATCTCTGATTCACCGCCTTTGATTCGCCACCTCTGATTCCCCATATCTGATTCCCCACCTCTGATTCCCGTCCTCTTATTCCCAGCATCTGATTCCCGGCCTCTGATTCCCGGCCTCTGATTCCCCGCTTCTGATTCTGATTCCCTGCCTCTTATTCCCCATCTCTGATTCCGCACATCTGATTCCCTGCCTCTGATTCCCCACCTCTGATTCCCCATATCTGATTCCCCGCCTCTGTTTCCCCGCCTCTGATTCCCCGCCTCTGTTTCCCTATATCTAATTCCCCACCTCTGATGCCCCATCTCTGATTCCCCGCCTCTGATTCCCCAGCTCTGATTCCCCGCCTCTGATTCCCTGCATCCGATTCCCCATATCTGATTCCCCGCCTCTGTTTCACCGCCTCTGATTCCCCGCCTCTGTTTCCCCATATCTGATTCCCGCCTCTGATTCCCAACTATGAATCCCCTCCTCTGATTCCCCAGCTCTGATTCCCTGCCTCTGATTCCCCGCGTCCTATTCCCTGCCTCTGATTCCCCGCCTGTGATTCCCCATCACTGATTCACCACCTCTGATTCCCTACCTCTGATTCCCCATATCTAATTCCCCGCCTCTGTTTGCACGCCTCTGATTCCCCGCCTCTGTTTCCCCATATCTGATTCCCCGCCTCTGAATCCCCAACTCTGATTCCCTGCCTCAGATTCCCCAGCTCTGATTCCCCGCCTTTGATTCCCCCCGTCTGATTCCCAGCCTCTGAATCCCCGTGTCTGATTTCCTGCCTCTGATTCCCCGCCTCTGATCCCCCATCTCTGATTCACCGCCTCTGATTCCCCACCTCTGATTCCCCCTCTCTGATTCCGCACATCCAATTCCCTTCCTCTGATTCCCCAACTCTGATTCCCCACCTCTGATTCCCCAGCTCTGATTCCCCGCCTCAGATTCCCCGCGTCTGATTCCCTGCCTCTGATTCCCCGCCTCTGATTCCCTGCCTCTGATTCCCCATATCTGATTCCCCGCCTCTGATTCCCCAACTCTGATTCCCCGCTTCTGATTCCCCAGCTCTGAATTCCCGCCTCTGATTCCCCGCGTCTGATTCCCTGCCTCTGATTCCCCGCCTCTGATTCCCCATCTGTGATTCACAACCTCTGATGCCCCACCTCTGATTCCCCATATCTGATTCCCTGCCTCTGTTTCCCCGCCTCTGATTCCCCACCTCTGTTTCCCCATATCTGATTCCCCGCCTCTGATTCCCCAACTCTAATACCCCGCCTCTGATTCCCCAGCTCTGATTCCCCGCCTCTGATTCCCCGCATCTGATTCCCTGCCTCTGATTCCCCGCCTCTGATTCCAGGCCTCTGATTCCCAGCATCTGATTCCGGCCTCTGATTCCCGGCCTCTGATTCCCTTCTTCTGATTCTGATTCCCTGCCTCTGATTCCCCATATCTGATTCCCTGCCTCTGTTTCCCCGCCTCTGATTCCCCGCCTCTGATTCCCAACTCTGATTCCCCGCCTCTGATTCCCCAGCTCTGATTCCCCGTGTTTGATTCCCTGCCTCTGATTTCCTGCCCTGATTCCCCATCTCTGTTTCACCGCCTTTGATTCGCCACCTCTGATTCCCCGTATCTGATTCCCCGCCTCTGTTTCCCCGACTCTGATTCCCTGCCTCTGATTCCCAACCTCTGATTCCACACCTCTGATTCCCCATATCTGATTCCCCGCCTCTATTTCCCCATATCTTATTCCCCGCCTCTGATTCCCCAACTCTGATTCCCCGCCTCTGATTCCCTAGCTCTGATTCCCCGACTCTGATTCCCGGCATCCGATTCCCTGCCTCTGATTCCCCGCCTCTGATTCCCCATCTCTGATTCCCCGCCTCTGATTCCCCGTGTCTTATTCCCTGCCTTTGATTCCCCGCTCTGATTCCCCGCCTCTGATTCCCTGCCACTGATTTCCTGCCCCTGATTCCCCACCTCTGATTCCCCACATCTGATTCCCCGCCTCTGTTTCCCCGCCTCTGATTCCCCGCCTCTGATTCCCCATATCTGATTCCCTGCCTCTGATTCCCCAACTCTGATTCCTCGCCTCTGATTCCCCAGCTCTGAATCCCCGCCTCTGATTCCCCGCGTCTGATTCCCTGCCTCTGATTCCCCGCCTTGATTCCCCATCTCTGATTCACAACCTCTGATTCCCCACCTCTGATTCCCTATATTTGATTCCCCGCCTCTGTTTCCCCGCCTCTGATTCCCCGCCTCTGATTCCCCATATCTGATTCCCCGCCTCTGATTGCCCACCTCTGATTCCCAGCCTCTGATTCGCCAGCTCTGATTCCCCGCCTCTGATTCCCCGCATCTGATTCCCTGCCTCTGATTCCCCGCCTCTGATTCCCCATCTCTGATTCACCGCCTTTGATTCGCCACCTCTGATTCCCCATATCTGATTCCCCACCTCTGATTCCCGGCCTCTTATTCCCAGCATCTGATTCCCGGCCTCTGATTCCCGGCCTCTGATTCCCCGCTTCTGATTCTGATTCCCTGCCTCTTATTCCCCATCTCTGATTCCGCACATCTGATTCCCTGCCTCTGATTCCCCACCTCTGATTCCCCATATCTGATTCCCCGCATCTGTTTCCCCACCTCTGATTCCCCGCCTCTGTTTCCCTATATCTAATTCCCCACCTCTGATGCCCCAACACTGATTCCCCGCCTCTGATTCCCCAGCTCTGATTCCCCGCCTCTGATTCCCTGCATCCGATTCCCCATATCTGATTCCCCGCCTCTGTTTCACCGCCTCTGATTCCCCGCCTCTGTTTCCCCATATCTGATTACCGCCTCTGATTCCCAACTATGAATCCCCTCCTCTGATTCCCCAGCTCTGATTCCCTGCCTCTGATTCCCCGCGTCCTATTCCCTGCCTCTGATTCCCCGCCTGTGATTCCCCATCACTGATTCACCACCTCTGATTCCCTACCTCTGATTCCCCATATCTAATTCCCCGCCTCTGTTTGCCCGCCTCTGATTCCCCGCCTCTGTTTCCCCATATCTGATTCCCCGCCTCTGAATCCCCAACTCTGATTCCCTGCCTCAGATTCCCCAGCTCTGATTCCCCGCCTTTGATTCCCCCCGTCTGATTCCCAGCCTCTGAATCCCCGTGTCTGATTTCCTGCCTCTGATTCCCCGCCTGTGATTCCCCATCTCTGATTCACCGCCTCTGATTCCCCACCTCTGATTCCCCCTCTCTGATTCCGCACATCCAATTCCCTGCCTCTGATTCCCCAACTCTGATTCCCCACCTCTGATTCCCCAGCTCTGATTCCCCGCCTCAGATTCCCCGCGTCTGATTCCCTGCCTCTGATTCCCCGCCTCTGATTCCCTGCCTCTGATTCCCCATATCTGATTCCCCGCCTCTGATTCCCCAACTCTGATTCCCCGCTTCTGATTCCCCAGCTCTGAATCCCCGCCTCTGATTCCCCGCGTCTGATTCCCTGCCTCTGATTCCCCACCTCTGATTCCCCATCTGTGATTCACAACCTCTGATGCCCCACCTCTGATTCCCCATATCTGATTCCCTGCCTCTGTTTCCCCGCCTCTGATTCCCCACCTCTGTTTCCCCATATCTGATTCCCCGCCTCTGATTCCCCAACTCTAATACCCCGCCTCTGATTCCCCAGCTCTGATTCCCCGCCTCTGATTCCCCGCATCTGATTCCCTGCCTCTGATTCCCCGCCTCTGATTCCAGGCCTCTGATTCCCAGCATCTGATTCCGGCCTCTGATTCCCGGCCTCTGATTCCCTTCTTCTGATTCTGATTCCCTGCCTCTGATTCCCCATCTCTGATTCCGCACATCTGATTCCCCGCCTCTGATTCCCCAGCTCTGATTCCCCGTGTTTGATTCCCTGCCTCTGATTCCCTGCCCTGATTCCCCATCTCTGTTTCACCGCCTTTGATTCGCCACCTCTGATTCCCCATATCTGATTCCCCGCCTCTGTTTCCCCGACTCTGATTCCCTGCCTCTGATTCGCAACCTCTGATTCCACAACTCTGATTCCCCATATCTGATTCCCCGCCTCTATTTCCCCATATCTGATTCCCCGCCTCTGATTCCCCAACTCTGATTCCCCGCCTCTGATTCCCCAGCTCTGTTTCCCCGACTCTGATTCCCGGCATCCGATTCCCTGCCTCTGATTCCCCGCCTCTGATTCCCCATCTCTGATTCCCCGCCTCTGATTCCCCGTGTCTGATTCCCTGCCTTTGATTCCCCGCCTCTGATTCCCCGCCTCTGATTCCCTGCCACTGATTCCCTGCCCCTGATTCCCCACCTCTGATTCCCCACATCTGATTCCCCGCCTCTGTTTCCCCGCCTCTGATTCCCCGCCTCTGATTCCCCATATCTGATTCCCTGCCTCTGATTCCCCAACTCTGATTCCCCGCCTCTGATTCCCCAGCTCTGAATCCCCGCCTCTGATTCCCCGCGTCTGATTCCCTGCCTCTGATTCCCCGCCTTGATTCCCCATCTCTGATTCACAACCTCTGATTCCCCACCTCTGATTCCCTCTATTTGATTCCCCGCCTCTGTTTCCCGCCTCTGATTCCCCGCATCTGATTCCCCATATCTGATTCCCCGCCTCTGATTGCCCACCTCTGATTCCCAGCCTCTGATTCGCCAGCTCTGATTCCCCGCCTCTGATTCCCCGCATCTGATTCCCTGCCTCTGATTCCCCGCCTCTGATTCCCCATCTCTGATTCACCGCCTTTGATTCGCCACCTCTGATTCCCCATATCTGATTCCCCACCTCTGATTCCCGTCCTCTTATTCCCAGCATCTGATTCCCGGCCTCTGATTCCCGGCCTCTGATTCCCCGCTTCTGATTCTGATTTCCTGCCTCTTATTCCCCATCTCTGATTCCGCACATCTGATTCCCTGCCTCTGATTCCCCACCTCTGATTCCCCATATCTGATTCCCCGCCTCTGTTTCCCCGCCTCTGATTCCCCGCCTCTGTTTCCCTATATCTAATTCCCCACCTCTGATGCCCCAACTCTGATTCCCCGCCTCTGATTCCCCAGCTCTGATTCCCCGCCTCTGATTCCCTGCATCCGATTCCCCATATCTGATTCCCCGCCTCTGTTTCACCGCCTCTGATTCCCCGCCTCTGTTACCCCATATCTGATTCCCCGCCTCTGTTTCACCGCCTCTGATTCCCCGCCTCTGTTACCCCATATCTGATTCCCGCCTCTGATTCCCAACTATGAATCCCCTCCTCTGATTCCCCAGCTCTGATTCCCTGCCTCTGATTCCCCGCGTCCTATTCCCCGCCTCTGATTCCCCGCATCTGATTCCCTGCCTCTGATTCCCCGCCTCTGATTCCAGGCCTCTGATTCCCAGCATCTGATTCCGGCCTCTGATTCCCGGCTGATTCCCTTCTTCTGATTCTGATTCCCTGCCTCTGATTCCCCATATCTGATTCCCTGCCTCTGTTTCCCCGCCTCTGATTCCCCGCCTCTGATTCCCAACTCTGATTCCCCGCCTCTGATTCCCCAGCTCTGATTCCCTGTGTTTGATTCCCTGCCTCTGATTCCCTGCCCTGATTCCCCATCTCTGTTTCACCGCCTTTGATTCGCCACCTCTGATTCCCCATATCTGATTCCCCGCCTCTGTTTCCCCGAATCTGATACCCTGCATCTGATTCCAAGCCTCTGATTCCCTGCCTCTGATTCCCAACCTCTGATTCCCCACCTCTGATTCCCCATATCTGATTCCCCGCCTCTGTTTCCCCGCCTCGGATTCCCCGCCTCTGTTTCCCCATATCTGATTCCCGGCCTCTGATTCCCCGCCTCTGATTCCCCATATCTGATTCCCTGCCTCTGATTCCCCAACTCTGATTCCCCGCCTCTGATTCCCTAGCTCTGAATCCCCGCCTCTGTTTCCCCGCATCTGATTCCCTGCCTCTGATTCCCCGCCTTGATTCCCCATCTCTGATTCACAACCTCTGATTCCCCACCTCTGATTCCCTATATTTGATTCCCCGCGTCTGTTTCCCCGCCTCTGATTCCCCGCCTCTGATTCCCCATATCTGATTCCCCGCCTCTGATTGCCCACCTCTGATTCCCAGCCTCTGATTCGCCAGCTCTGATTCCCCGCCTCTGATTCCCCACATCTGATTCCCTGCCTCTGATTCCCCGCCTCTGATTCCCCATCTCTGATTCACTGCCTTTGATTAGCCACCTCTGATTCCCCATATCTGATTCCCCACCTCTGTTTCCCCGCCTCTTATTCCCCGCCTCTGATTCCCTGCCTCTGATTCCCCATCTCCGATTCCGCACATCTGATTCCCTTCCTCTGATTCCCCGCCTCTGATTTTCCGCCTCTGATTCCCTGCCTCTGATTCCCAACCTCGGATTCCCCACCTCTGATTCCCCATATCTGATTCCCACCCTCTGTTTCCCCGCCTCAGATTCCCTGCCTCTGATTCCCAACTCTGATTCCCCGCCTCTGATTCCCCAGCTCTGATTCCCCGTGTTTGATTCCCTGCCTCTGATTCCCTGCCCTGATTCCCCATCTCTGTTTCACCGCCTTTGATTCGCCACCTCTGATTCCCCATATCTGATTCCCCGCCTCTGTTTCCCCGACTCTGATTCCCTGCCTCTGATTCCCAACCTCTGATTCCACACCTCTGATTCCCCATATCTGATTCCCCGCCTCTATTTCCCCATATCTGATTCCCCGCCTCTGATTCCCCAACTCTGATTCCCCGCCTCTGATTCCCCAGCTCTGTTTCCCCGACTCTGATTCCCGGCATCCGATTCCCTGCCTCTGATTCCCCGCCTCTGATTCCCCATCTCTGATTCCCCGCCTCTGATTCCCCGTGTCTGATTCCCTGCCTTTGATTCCCCGCCTCTGATTCCCCGCCTCTGATTCCCTGCCACTGATTCCCTGCCCCTGATTCCCCACCTCTGATTCCCCACATCTGATTCCCCGCCTCTGTTTCCCCGCCCCTGATTCCCCGCCTCTGATTCCCCATATCTGATTCCCTGCCTCTGATTCCCCAACTCTGATTCCCCGCCTCTGATTCCCCAGCTCTGAATCCCCGCCTCTGATTCCCCGCGTCTGATTCCCTGCCTCTGATTCCCCGCCTTGATTCCCCATCTCTGATTCACAACCTCTGATTCCCCACCTCTGATTCCCTATATTTGATTCCCCGCCTCTGTTTCCCCTCCTCTGATTCCCCGCCTCTGATTCCCCATATCTGATTCCCCGCCTCTGATTGCCCACCTCTGATTCCCAGCCTCTGATTCGCCAGCTCTGATTCCCCGCCTCTGATTCCCCGCATCTGATTCCCTGCCTCTGATTCCCCGCCTCTGATTCCCCATCTCTGATTCACCGCCTTTGATTCGCCACCTCTGATTCCCCATATCTGATTCCCCACCTCTGATTCCCGTCCTCTTATTCCCAGCATCTGATTCCCGGCCTCTGATTCCCGGCCTCTGATTCCCCGCTTCTGATTCTGATTCCCTGCCTCTTATTCCCCATCTCTGATTCCGCACATCTGATTCCCTGCCTCTGATTCCCCACCTCTGATTCCCCATATCTGATTCCCCGCCTCTGTTTCCCCGCCTCTGATTCCCGCCTCTGTTTCCCTATATCTAATTCCCCACCTCTGATGCCCCAACTCTGATTCCCCGCCTCTGATTCCCCAGCTCTGATTCCCCGCCTCTGATTCCCTGCATCCGATTCCCCATATCTGATTCCCCGCCTCTGTTTCACCGCCTCTGATTCCCCGCGTCTGTTTCCCCATATCTGATTCCCGCCTCTGATTCCCAACTATGAATCCCCTCCTCTGATTCCCCAGCTCTGATTCCCTGCCTCTGATTCCCCGCGTCCTATTCCCTGCCTCTGATTCCCCGCCTGTGATTCCCCATCACTGATTCACCACCTCTGATTCCCTACCTCTGATTCCCCATATCTAATTCCCCGCCTCTGTTTGCCCGCCTCTGATTCCCCGCCTCTGTTTCCCCATATCTGATTCCCCGCCTCTGAATCCCCAACTCTGATTCCCTGCCTCAGATTCCCCAGCTCTGATTCCCCGCCTTTGATTCCCCCCGTCTGATTCCCAGCCTCTGAATCCCCGTGTCTGATTTCCTGCCTCTGATTCCCCGCCTCTGATCCCCCATCTCTGATTCACCGCCTCTGATTCCCCACCTCTGATTCCCCCTCTCTGATTCCGCACATCCAATTCCCTTCCTCTGATTCCCCAACTCTGATTCCCCACCTCTGATTCCTCAGCTCTGATTCCCCGCCTCAGATTCCCCGCGTCTGATTCCCTGCCTCTGATTCCCCGCCTCTGATTGCCTGCCTCTGATTCCCCATATCTGATTCCCCGCCTCTGATTCCCCAACTCTGATTCCCCGCTTCTGATTCCCCAGCTCTGAATTCCCGCCTCTGATTCCCCGCGTCTGATTCCCTGCCTCTGATTCCCCGCCTCTGATTCCCCATCTGTGATTCACAACCTCTGATGCCCCACCTCTGATTCCCCATATCTGATTCCCTGCCTCTGTTTCCCCGCCTCTGATTCCCCACCTCTGTTTCCCCATATCTGATTCCCCGCCTCTGATTCCCCAACTCTAATACCCCGCCTCTGATTCCCCAGCTCTGATTCCCCGCCTCTGATTCCCCGCATCTGATTCCCTGCCTCTGATTCCCCGCCTCTGATTCCAGGCCTCTGATTCCCAGCATCTGATTCCGGCCTCTGATTCCCGGCCTCTGATTCCCTTCTTCTGATTCTGATTCCCTGCCTCTGATTCCCCATATCTGATTCCCTGCCTCTGTTTCCCCGCCTCTGATTCCCCGCCTCTGATTCCCAACTCTGATTCCCCGCCTCTGATTCCCCAGCTCTGATTCCCCGTGTTTGATTCCCTGCCTCTGATTCCCTGCCCTGATTCCCCATCTCTGTTTCACCGCCTATGATTCACCACCTCTGATTCCCCGTATCTAATTCCCCGCCTCTGTTTCCCCGACTCTGATTCCCTGCCTCTGATTCCCAACCTCTGATTCCACACCTCTGATTCCCCATATCTGATTCCCCGCCTCTATTTCCCCATATCTGATTCCCCGCCTCTGATTCCCCAACTCTGATTCCCCGCCTCTGATTCCCTAGCTCTGATTCCCCGACTCTGATTCCCGGCATCCGATTCCCTGCCTCTGATTCCCCGCCTCTGATTCCCCATCTCTGATTCCCCGCCTCTGATTCCCCGTGTCTTATTCCCTGCCTTTGATTCCCCGCTCTGATTCCCCGCCTCTGATTCCCTGCCACTGATTTCCTGCCCCTGATTCCCCACCTCTGATTCCCCACATCTGATTCCCCGCCTCTGTTTCCCCGCCTCTGATTCCCCGCCTCTGATTCCCCATATCTGATTCCCTGCCTCTGATTCCCCAACTCTGATTCCTCGCCTCTGATTCCCCAGCTCTGAATCCCCGCCTCTGATTCCCCGCGTCTGATTCCCTGCCTCTGATTCCCCGCCTTGATTCCCCATCTCTGATTCACAACCTCTGATTCCCCACCTCTGATTCCCTATATTTGATTCCCCGCCTCTGTTTCCCCGCCTCTGATTCCCCGCCTCTGATTCCCCATATCTGATTCCCCGCCTCTGATTGCCCACCTCTGATTCCCAGCCTCTGATTCGCCAGCTCTGATTCCCCGCCTCTGATTCCCCGCATCTGATTCCCTGCCTCTGATTCCCCGCCTCTGATTCCCCATCTCTGATTCACCGCCTTTGATTCGCCACCTCTGATTCCCCATATCTGATTCCCCACCTCTGATTCCCGGCCTCTTATTCCCAGCATCTGATTCCCGGCCTCTGATTCCCGGCCTCTGATTCCCCGCTTCTGATTCTGATTCCCTGCCTCTTATTCCCCATCTCTGATTCCGCACATCTGATTCCCTGCCTCTGATTCCCCACCTCTGATTCCCCATATCTGATTCCCCGCATCTGTTTCCCCGCCTCTGATTCCCCGCCTCTGTTTCCCTATATCTAATTCCCCACCTCTGATGCCCCAACTCTGATTCCCCGCCTCTGATTCCCCAGCTCTGATTCCCCGCCTCTGATTCCCTGCATCCGATTCCCCATATCTGATTCCCCGCCTCTGTTTCACCGCCTCTGATTCCCCGCCTCTGTTTCCCCATATCTGATTACCGCCTCTGATTCCCAACTATGAATCCCCTCCTCTGATTCCCCAGCTCTGATTCCCTGCCTCTGATTCCCCGCGTCCTATTCCCTGCCTCTGATTCCCCGCCTGTGATTCCCCATCACTGATTCACCACCTCTGATTCCCTACCTCTGATTCCCCATATCTAATTCCCCGCCTCTGTTTGCCCGCCTCTGATTCCCCGCCTCTGTTTCCCCATATCTGATTCCCCGCCTCTGAATCCCCAACTCTGATTCCCTGCCTCAGATTCCCCAGCTCTGATTCCCCGCCTTTGATTCCCCCCGTCTGATTCCCAGCCTCTGAATCCCCGTGTCTGATTTCCTGCCTCTGATTCCCCGCCTGTGATTCCCCATCTCTGATTCACCGCCTCTGATTCCCCACCTCTGATTCCCCCTCTCTGATTCCGCACATCCAATTCCCTGCCTCTGATTCCCCAACTCTGATTCCCCACCTCTGATTCCCCAGCTCTGATTCCCCGCCTCAGATTCCCCGCGTCTGATTCCCTGCCTCTGATTCCCCGCCTCTGATTCCCTGCCTCTGATTCCCCATATCTGATTCCCCGCCTCTGATTCCCCAACTCTGATTCCCCGCTTCTGATTCCCCAGCTCTGAATCCCCGCCTCTGATTCCCCGCGTCTGATTCCCTGCCTCTGATTCCCCGCCTCTGATTCCCCATCTGTGAATCACAACCTCTGATGCCCCACCTCTGATTCCCCATATCTGATTCCCTGCCTCTGTTTCCCCCTCTGATTCCCCACCTCTGTTTCCCCATATCTGATTCCTCGCCTCTGATTCCCCAACTCTAATACCCCGCCTCTGATTCCCCAGCTCTGATTCCCCGCCTCTGATTCCCCGCATCTGATTCCCTGCCTCTGATTCCCCGCCTCTGATTCCAGGCCTCTGATTCCCAGCATCTGATTCCGGCCTCTGATTCCCGGCCTCTGATTCCCTTCTTCTGATTCTGATTCCCTGCCTCTGATTCCCCATCTCTGATTCCGCACATCTGATTCCCCGCCTCTGACTCCCCAGCTCTGATTCCCCGTGTTTGATTCCCTGCCTCTGATTCCCTGCCCTGATTCCCCATCTCTGTTTCACCGCCTTTGATTCGCCACCTCTGATTCCCCATATCTGATTCCCCGCCTCTGTTTCCCCGACTCTGATTCCCTGCCTCTGATTCCCAACCTCTGATTCCACACCTCTGATTCCCCATATCTGATTCCCCGCCTCTATTTCCCTATATCTGATTCCCCGCCTCTGATTCCCCAACTCTGATTCCCCGCCTCTGATTCCCCAGCTCTGTTTCCCCGACTCTGATTCCCGGCATCCGATTCCCTGCCTCTGATTCCCCGCCTCTGATTCCCCATCTCTGATTCCCCGCCTCTGATTCCCGGCCTCTGATTCCCCGCTTCTGATTCTGATTCCCTGCCTCTGATTCCCCGCCTCTGATTCCAGGCCTCTGATTCCCAGCATCTGATTCCGGCCTCTGATTCCCGGCTGATTCCCTTCTTCTGATTCTGATTCCCTGCCTCTGATTCCCCATATCTGATTCCCTGCCTCTATTTCCCCGCCTCTGATTCCCCGCCTCTGATTCCCAACTCTGATTCCCCGCCTCTGATTCCCCAGCTCTGATTCCCCGTGTTTGATTCCCTGCCTCTGATTCCCTGCCCTGATTCCCCATCTCTGTTTCACCGCCTTTGATTCGCCACCTCTGATTCCCCATATCTGATTCCCCGCCTCTGTTTCCCCGAATCTGATACCCTGCATCTGATTCCAAGCCTCTGATTCCCTGCCTCTGATTCCCAACCTCTGATTCCCCACCTCTGATTCCCCATATCTGATTCCCCGCCTCTGTTTCCCCGCCTCGGATTCCCCGCCTCTGTTTCCCCATATCTGATTCCCGGCCTCTGATTCCCCGCCTCTGATTCCCCATATCTGATTCCCTGCCTCTGATTCCCCAACTCTGATTCCCCGCCTCTGATTCCCTAGCTCTGAATCCCCGCCTCTGTTTCCCCGCGTCTGATTCCCTGCCTCTGATTCCCCGCCTTGATTCCCCATCTCTGATTCACAACCTCTGATTCCCCACCTCTGATTCCCTATATTTGATTCCCCGCCTCTGTTTCCCCGCCTCTGATTCCCCGCCTCTGATTCCCCATATCTGATTCCCTGCCTCTGATTGCCCACCTCTGATTCCCAGCCTCTGATTCGCCAGCTCTGATTCCCCGCCTCTGATTCCCCGCATCTGATTCCCTGCCTCTGATTCCCCGCCTCTGATTCCCCATCTCTGATTCACTGCCTTTGATTCGCCACCTCTGATTCCCCATATCTGATTCCCCACCTCTGTTTCCCCGCCTCTTATTCCCCGCCTCTGATTCTCCATATCTCATTCCCCGCCTCTGAATCCCCATCTCTGATTCCCGGACTCTGATTCCCCACCTCTGATTCCCCATATCTGATTCCCCGCCTCTGTTTCCCCGCCTCGGATTCCCCGCCTCTGTTTCCCCATATCTGATTCCCGGCATCCGATTCCCTGCCTCTGATTCCCCGCCTCTGATTCCCCATCTCTGATTCCCCGCCTCTGATTCCCCGTGTCTGATTCCCTGCCTTTGATTCCCCGCCTCTGATTCCCCGCCTCTGATTCCCTGCCACTGATTCCCTGCCCCTGATTCCCCACCTCTGATTCCCCACATCTGATTCCCCGCCTCTGTTTCCCCGCCTCTGATTCCCCGCCTCTGATTCCCCATATCTGATTCCCTGCCTCTGATTCCCCAACTCTGATTCCCCGCCTCTGATTCCCCAGCTCTGAATCCCCGCCTCTGATTCCCCGCGTCTGATTCCCTGCCTCTGATTCCCCGCCTTGATTCCCCATCTCTGATTGACAACCTCTGATTCCCCACCTCTGATTCCCTATATTTGATTCCCCGCCTCTGTTTCCCCGCCTCTGATTCCCCGCCTCTGATTCCCCATATCTGATTCCCCGCCTCTGATTGCCCACCTCTGATTCCCAGCCTCTGATTCGCCAGCTCTGATTCCCCGCCTCTGATTCCCCGCATCTGATTCCCTGCCTCTGATTCCCCGCCTCTGATTCCCCATCTCTGATTCACCGCCTTTGATTCGCCACCTCTGATTCCCCATATCTGATTCCCCACCTCTGATTCCCGTCCTCTTATTCCCAGCATCTGATTCCCGGCCTCTGATTCCCGGCCTCTGATTCCCCGCTTCTGATTCTGATTCCCTGCCTCTTATTCCCCATCTCTGATTCCGCACATCTGATTCCCTGCCTCTGATTCCCCACCTCTGATTCCCCATATCTGATTCCCCGCCTCTGTTTCCCCGCCTCTGATTCCCCGCCTCTGTTTCCCTATATCTAATTCCCCACCTCTGATGCCCCAACTCTGATTCCCCGCCTCTGATTCCCCAGCTCTGATTCCCCGCCTCTGATTCCCTGCATCCGATTCCCCATATCTGATTCCCCGCCTCTGTTTCACCGCCTCTGATTCCCCGCCTCTGTTACCCCATATCTGATTCCCGCCTCTGATTCCCAACTATGAATCCCCTCCTCTGATTCCCCAGCTCTGATTCCCTGCCTCAGATTCCCCGCGTCCTATTCCCTGCCTCTGATTCCCCGCCTGTGATTCCCCATCACTGATTCACCACCTCTGATTCCCTACCTCTGATTCCCCATATCTAATTCCCTGCCTCTGTTTGCCCGCCTCTGATTCCCCGCCTCTGTTTCCCCATATCTGATTCCCCGCCTCTGAATCCCCAACTCTGATTCCCTGCCTCAGATTCCCCAGCTCTGATTCCCCGCCTTTGATTCCCCCCGTCTGATTCCCAGCCTCTGAATCCCCGTGTCTGATTTCCTGCCTCTGATTCCCCGCCTCTGATCCCCCATCTCTGATTCACCGCCTCTGATTCCCCACCTCTGATTCCCCCTCTCTGATTCCGCACATCCAATTCCCTGCCTCTGATTCCCCAACTCTGATTCCCCGTGTTTGATTCCCTGCCTCTGATTCCCTGCCCTGATTCCCCATCTCTGTTTCACCGCCTTTGATTCGCCACCTCTGATTCCCCATATCTGATTCCCCGCCTCTGTTTCCCCGAATCTGATACCCTGCATCTGATTCCAAGCCTCTGATTCCCTGCCTCTGATTCCCAACCTCTGATTCCCCACCTCTGATTCCCCATATCTGATTCCCCGCCTCTGTTTCCCCGCCTCGGATTCCCCGCCTCTGTTTCCCCATATCTGATTCCCGGCCTCTGATTCCCCGCCTCTGATTCCCCATATCTGATTCCCTGCCTCTGATTCCCCAACTCTGATTCCCCGCCTCTGATTCCCTAGCTCTGAATCCCCGCCTCTGTTTCCCCGCGTCTGATTCCCTGCCTCTGATTCCCCGCCTTGATTCCCCATCTCTGATTCACAACCTCTGATTCCCCACCTCTGATTCCCTATATTTGATTCCCCGCCTCTGTTTCCCCGCCTCTGATTCCCCGCCTCTGATTCCCCATATCTGATTCCCTGCCTCTGATTGCCCACCTCTGATTCCCAGCCTCTGATTCGCCAGCTCTGATTCCCCGCCTCTGATTCCCCGCATCTGATTCCCTGCCTCTGATTCCCCGCCTCTGATTCCCCATCTCTGATTCACTGCCTTTGATTCGCCACCTCTGATTCCCCATATCTGATTCCCCACCTCTGTTTCCCCGCCTCTTATTCCCCGCCTCTGATTCTCCATATCTCATTCCCCGCCTCTGAATCCCCATCTCTGATTCCCGGACTCTGATTCCCCACCTCTGATTCCCCATATCTGATTCCCCGCCTCTGTTTCCCCGCCTCGGATTCCCCGCCTCTGTTTCCCCATATCTGATTCCCGGCATCCGATTCCCTGCCTCTGATTCCCCGCCTCTGATTCCCCATCTCTGATTCCCCGCCTCTGATTCCCCGTGTCTGATTCCCTGCCTTTGATTCCCCGCCTCTGATTCCCCGCCTCTGATTCCCTGCCACTGATTCCCTGCCCCTGATTCCCCACCTCTGATTCCCCACATCTGATTCCCCGCCTCTGTTTCCCCGCCTCTGATTCCCCGCCTCTGATTCCCCATATCTGATTCCCTGCCTCTGATTCCCCAACTCTGTTTCCCCGCCTCTGATTCCCCGCGTCTGATTCCCTGCCTCTGATTCCCCGCCTTGATTCCCCATCTCTGATTCACAACCTCTGATTCCCCACCTCTGATTCCCTATATTTGATTCCCCGCCTCTGTTTCCCCGCCTCTGATTCCCCGCCTCTGATTCCCCATATCTGATTCCCCGCCTCTGATTGCCCACCTCTGATTCCCAGCCTCTGATTCGCCAGCTCTGATTCCCCGCCTCTGATTCCCCGCATCTGATTCCCTGCCTCTGATTCCCCGCCTCTGATTCCCCATCTCTGATTCACCGCCTTTGATTCGCCACCTCTGATTCCCCATATCTGATTCCCCACCTCTGATTCCCGTCCTCATATTCCCAGCATCTGATTCCCGGCCTCTGATTCCCGGCCTCTGATTCCCCGCTTCTGATTCTGATTCCCTGCCTCTTATTCCCCATCTCTGATTCCGCACATCTGATTCCCTGCCTCTGATTCCCCACCTCTGATTCCCCATATCTGATTCCCCGCCTCTGTTTCCCCGCCTCTGATTCCCCGCCTCTGTTTCCCTATATCTAATTCCCCACCTCTGATGCCCCAACTCTGATTCCCCGCCTCTGATTCCCCAGCTCTGATTCCCCGCCTCTGATTCCCTGCATCCGATTCCCCATATCTGATTCCCCGCCTCTGTTTCACCGCCTCTGATTCCCCGCCTCTGTTACCCCATATCTGATTCCCGCCTCTGATTCCCAACTATGAATCCCCTCCTCTGATTCCCCAGCTCTGATTCCCTGCCTCAGATTCCCCGCGTCCTATTCCCTGCCTCTGATTCCCCGCCTGTGATTCCCCATCACTGATTCACCACCTCTGATTCCCTACCTCTGATTCCCCATATCTAATTCCCTGCCTCTGTTTGCCCGCCTCTGATTCCCCGCCTCTGTTTCCCCATATCTGATTCCCCGCCTCTGAATCCCCAACTCTGATTCCCTGCCTCAGATTCCCCAGCTCTGATTCCCCGCCTTTGATTCCCCCCGTCTGATTCCCAGCCTCTGAATCCCCGTGTCTGATTTCCTGCCTCTGATTCCCCGCCTCTGATCCCCCATCTCTGATTCACCGCCTCTGATTCCCCACCTCTGATTCCCCCTCTCTGATTCCGCACATCCAATTCCCTGCCTCTGATTCCCCAACTCTGATTCCCCACCTCTGATTCCCCAGCTCTGATTCCCCGCCTCAGATTCCCCGCGTCTGATTCCCTGCCTCTGATTCCCCGCCTCTGATTCCCTGCCTCTGATTCCCCATATCTGATTCCCCGCCTCTGATTCCCCAACTCTGATTCCCCGCTTCTGATTCCCCAGCTCTGAATCCCCGCCTCTGATTCCCCGCGTCTGATTCCCTGCCTCTGATTCCCCGCCTCTGATTCCCCATCTGTGATTCACAACCTCTGATGCCCCACCTCTGATTCCCCATATCTGATTCCCTGCCTCTGTTTCCCCGCCTCTGATTCCCCACCTCTGTTTCCCCATATCTGATTCCCCGCCTCTGATTCCCCAACTCTAATACACCGCCTCTGATTCCCCAGCTCTGATTCCCCGCCTCTGATTCCCCGCATCTGATTCCCTGCCTCTGATTCCCCGCCTCTGATTCCAGGCCTCTGATTCCCAGCATCTGATTCCGGCCTCTGATTCCCGGCTGATTCCCTTCTTCTGATTCTGATTCCCTGCCTCTGATTCCCCATATCTGATTCCCTGCCTCTGCTTCCCCGCCTCTGATTCCCCGCCTCTGATTCCCAACTCTGATTCCCCGCCTCTGATTCCCCAGCTCTGATTCCCCGTGTTTGATTCCCTGCCTCTGATTCCCTGCCCTGATTCCCCATCTCTGTTTCACCGCCTTTGATTCGCCACCTCTGATTCCCCATATCTGATTCCCCGCCTCTGTTTCCCCGAATCTGATACCCTGCATCTGATTCCAAGCCTCTGATTCCCTGCCTCTGATTCCCAACCTCTGATTCCCCACCTCTGATTCCCCATATCTGATTCCCCGCCTCTGTTTCCCCGCCTCGGATTCCCCGCCTCTGTTTCCCCATATCTGATTCCCGGCCTCTGATTCCCCGCCTCTGATTCCCCATATCTGATTCCCTGCCTCTGATTCCCCAACTCTGATTCCCCGCCTCTGATTCCCTAGCTCTGAATCCCCGCCTCTGTTTCCCCGCGTCTGATTCCCTGCCTCTGATTCCCCGCCTTGATTCCCCATCTCTGATTCACAACCTCTGATTCCCCACCTCTGATTCCCTATATTTGATTCCCCGCCTCTGTTTCCCCGCCTCTGATTCCCCGCCTCTGATTCCCCATATCTGATTCCCTGCCTCTGATTGCCCACCTCTGATTCCCAGCCTCTGATTCGCCAGCTCTGATTCCCCGCCTCTGATTCCCCGCATCTGATTCCCTGCCTCTGATTCCCCGCCTCTGATTCCCCATCTCTGATTCACTGCCTTTGATTCGCCACCTCTGATTCCCCATATCTGATTCCCCACCTCTGTTTCCCCGCCTCTTATTCCCCGCCTCTGATTCTCCATATCTCATTCCCCGCCTCTGAATCCCCATCTCTGATTCCCGGACTCTGATTCCCCTCCTCTGATTCCCGGCCTCTTATTCACAGCATCTGATTCCCGGCCTCTGATTCCCGGCCTCTGATTCCCCGCTTCTGATTCCCTGCCTCTGATTCCCCATCTCTGATTCCGCACATCTGATTCCCTGCCTCTGATTCCCCACCTCTGATTCCCCATATCTGATTCCCCGCCTCTGTTTCCCCGCCTCTGATTCCCCGCCTCTGTTTCCCTATATCTAATTCCCCACCTCTGATGCCCCAACTCTGATTCCCCGCCTCTGATTCCCCAGCTCTGATTCCCCGCCTCTGATTCCCTGCATCCGATTCCCCATATCTGATTCCCCGCCTCTGTTTCCCCGCCTCTGATTCCCCGCCTCTGTTTCCCCATATCTGATTCCCGCCTCTGATTCCCAACTATGATTCCCCGCCTCTGATTCCCCAGCTCTGATTCCCTGCCTCTGATTCCCCGCGTTCTATTTCCTGCCTCTGATTCCCCGCCTGTGATTCCCCATCACTGATTCACCACCTCTGATTCCCTACCTCTGATTCCCCATATCTAATTCCCCGCCTCTGTTTGCCCGCCTCTGATTCCCCGCCTCTGTTTCCCCATATCTGATTCCCCGCCTCTGAATCCCCAACTCTGATTCCCTGCCTCAGATTCCCCAGCTCTGATTCCCCGCCTCAGATTCCCCGCGTCTGATTCCCTGCCTCTGATTCCCAGCCTCTGAATCCCCGTGTCTGATTTCCTGCCTCTGATTCCCCGCCTCTGATTCCCCATCTCTGATTCACCGCCTCTGATTCCCCACCTCTGATTCCCAATCTCTGATTCCGCACATCCAATTCCCTGCCTCTGATTCCCCAACTCTGATTCCCCACCTCTGATTCCCCAGCTCTGATTCCCCGCCTCAGATTCCCCGCGTCTGATTCCCTGCCTCTGATTCCCCGCCTCTGATTCCCTGCCTCTGATTCCCCATATCTGATTCCCCGCCTCTGATTCCCCAACTCTGATTCCCCGCTTCTGATTCCCCAGCTCTGAATCCCCGCCTCTGATTCCCCGCGTCTGATTCCCTGCCTCTGATTCCCCGCCTCTGATTCCCCATCTGTGATTCACAACCTCTGATGCCCCACCTCTGATTCCCCATATCTGATTCCCCGCCTCTGTTTCCCCGCCTCTGATTCCCCGCCTCTGATTCCCCAGCTCTGATTCCCCGACTCTGATTCCCGGCGTCCGATTCCCTGCCTCTGATTCCCCGCCTCTGATTCCCCATCTCTGATTCCCCGCCTCTGATTCCCCGTGTCTGATTCCCTGCCTCTGATTCACCGCCTCTGATTCCCCGCCTCTGATTCCCTGCCACTGATTCCCTGCCCCTGATTCCCCACCTCTGATTCCCCATATCTGATTCCCCGCCTCTGTTTCCCCGCCTCTGATTCCCCGCCTCTGATTCCCCATATCTGATTCCCTGCCTCTGATTCCCCAACTCTGATTCCCCGCCTCTGATTCCCCAGCTCTAAATCCCCGCCTCTGATTCCCCGTGTCTGATTCCCTGCCTCTGATTCCCCGCCTTGAATCCCCATCTCTGATTCACAACATCTGATTCCCCACCTCTGATTCCCTATATTTGATTCCCCGCCTCTGTTTCCCCGCCTCTGAATCCCCGCCTCTGATTCCCCATATCTGATTCCCCGCCTCTGATTGCCCACCTCTGATTCCCCGCCTCTGATTCGCCAGCTCTGATTCCCCGCCTCTGATTCCCCGCATCTGATTCCCTGCCTCTGATTCCCCGCCTCTGATTCCCCATCTCTGATTCACCGCCTTTGATTCGCCACCTCTGATTCCCCATATCTGATTCCCCACCTCTGTTTCCCGGCCTCTGATTCCCCGCCTCTGATTCTCCATATCTCATTCCCCGCCTCTGAATCCCCATCTCTGATTCCCGGACTCTGATTCCCCTCCTCTGATTCCCGGCCTCTTATTCCCAGCATCTGATTCCCGGCCTCTGATTCCCGGCCTCTGATTCCCCGCTTCTGATTCTGATTCCCTGCCTCTGATTCCCCATCTCTGATTCCGCACATCTGATTCCCTGCCTCTGATTCCCCACCTCTGATTCCCCATATCTGATTCCCCTCCTCTGTTTCCCCGCCTCTGATTCCCCACCTCTGTTTCCCTATATCTAATTCCCCACCTCTGATGCCCCAACTCTGATTCCCCGCCTCTCATTCCCCAGCTCTGATTCCCCGCCTCTGATTCCCCGCATCCGATTCCCCATATCTGATTCCCCACCTCTGTTTCCCCGCCTCTGATTCCCCGCCTCTGTTTCCCCATATATGATTCCCCGCCTCTGATTCCCAACTATGATTCCCCGCCTCTGATTCCCCAGCTCTGATTCCCTGCGTCTGATTCCCTGCGTTCTATTCCCTGCCTCTGATTCCCCGCCTGTGATTCCCCATCACTGATTCACCACCTCTGATTCCCCACCTCTGATTCCCCATATCTAATTCCCCGCCTCTGTTTGCCCGCCTCTGATTCCCCGCCTCTGTTTCCCCATATCTGATTCCCCGTCTCTGAATCCCCAACTCTGATTCCCTGCCTCTGATTCCCCAGCTCTGATTCCCCGCCTTTGATTCCCCCCGTCTGATTCCCAGCCTCTGAATCCCCGTGTCTGATTTCCTGCCTCTGATTCCCCGCCTCTGATTCCCCATCTCTGATTCATCTGATTCCCCACATCTGATTCCCCATCTCTGATTCCGCACATCCGATTCCCTTTCTCTGATTCCCCAACTCTGATTCCCCACCTCTGATTCCCCAGCTCTGATTCCCCGCCTCAGATTCCCCGCGTCTGATACCCTGCCTCTGATTCCCCGCCTTGAATCCCCATCTCTGATTCACAACATCTGATTCCCCACCTCTGATTCCCTATATTTGATTCCCCGCCTCTGTTTCCCCGCCTCTGATTCCCCGCCTCTGATTCCCCATATCTGATTCCCCGCCTCTGATTGCCCACCTCTGATTCCCCGCCTCTGATTCGCCAGCTCTGATTCCCCGCCTCTGATTCCCCGCATCTGATTCCCTGCCTCTGATTCCCCGCCTCTGATTCCCCATCTCTGATTCACCGCCTTTGATTCGCCACCTCTGATTCCCCATATCTGATTCCCCACCTCTGTTTCCCGGCCTCTGATTCCCCGCCTCTGATTCTCCATATCTCATTCCCCGCCTCTGAATCCCCATCTCTGATTCCCGGACTCTGATTCCCCTCCTCTGATTCCCGGCCTCTTATTCCCAGCATCTGATTCCCGGCCTCTGATTCCCGGCCTCTGATTCCCCGCTTCTGATTCTGATTCCCTGCCTCTGATTCCCCATCTCTGATTCCGCACATCTGATTCCCTGCCTCTGATTCCCCACCTCTGATTCCCCATATCTGATTCCCCTCCTCTGTTTCCCCGCCTCTGATTCCCCACCTCTGTTTCCCTATATCTAATTCCCCACCTCTGATGCCCCAACTCTGATTCCCCGCGTCTCATTCCCCAGCTCTGATTCCCCGCCTCTGATTCCCCGCATCCGATTCCCCATATCTGATTCCCCACCTCTGTTTCCCCGCCTCTGATTCCCCGCCTCTGTTTCCCCATATATGATTCCCCGCCTCTGATTCCCAACTATGATTCCCCGCCTCTGATTCCCCAGCTCTGATTCCCTGCGTCTGATTCCCTGCGTTCTATTCCCTGCCTCTGATTCCCCGCCTGTGATTCCCCATCAGTGATTCACCACCTCTGATTCCCCACCTCTGATTCCCCATATCTAATTCCCCGCCTCTGTTTGCCCGCCTCTGATTCCCCGCCTCTGTTTCCCCATATCTGATTCCCCGTCTCTGAATCCCCAACTCTGATTCCCTGCCTCTGATTCCCCAGCTCTGATTCCCCGCCTTTGATTCCCCCCGTCTGATTCCCAGCCTCTGAATCCCCGTGTCTGATTTCCTGCCTCTGATTCCCCGCCTCTGATTCCCCATCTCTGATTCATCTGATTCCCCACATCTGATTCCCCATCTCTGATTCCGCACATCCGATTCCCTTTCTCTGATTCCCCAACTCTGATTCCCCACCTCTGATTCCCCAGCTCTGATTCCCCGCCTCAGATTCCCCGCGTCTGATACCCTGCCTCTGATTCCCCGCCTCTAATTCCCCATCTCTGATTCCCCACCTCTGATTCCCCGTGTCTGATTCCCTGCCTCTGATTCCCCGCCTCTGAATCCCAGCCTCTGATTCCCCATATCTGATTCCCCGCCTCTGATTCCCTGCCTCTGATTCCCCAGCTCTGATTCCCCGCCTTTGATTCCCCCCATCTAATTCCCAGCCTCTGAATCCCCGTGTCTGATTTCCTGCCTCTGATTCCCCGCCTCTGATTCCCCATCTCTGATTCACCGCCTCTGATTCCCCATCTCTGATTCCCCACCTCTGATTCCCCGTGTCTGATTCCCCGTGTCTGATTCCCTGCCTCTGATTCCACGCCTCTGATTCCCCATATCTGATTCCCTGCCACTGATTCCCCGCCTCTGATTCCCCATCTCTGATTCACCACCTCTGATTCCCGGCCTCTGATTGCCCACCTCTGATTCCCCGCCTCTGATTCGCCAGCTGTGATTCCCCCCCTCTGATTCCCCGCGTCTGATTCCCCGCCTCTGATTCCCCAACTCTAATACCCCGCCTCTGATTCCCCAGCTCTGATTCCCCTCCTCTGATTCCCCGCATCTGATTCCCTGCCTCTGATTCCCCGCCTCTGATTCCAGGCCTCTGATTCCCAACCTCTGATTCCCCACCTCTGATTCCCCATATCTGATTCCCCGCCTCTGTTTCACCGCCTCTGATTCCCCGACTCTGTTTCCCCATATCTGATTCCCCGCCTCTGATTCCCCAACTCTGATTCCCCGCCTGTGATTACCCAGCTCTAATTCCCCGCCTATGATTCCCCATATCTGATTCCCATCCTCTGATTGCCCACCTCTGATTCCCCGCCTCTGATTCGCCAGCTCTGATTCCCCGCCTCTGATTCCCCGCATCTGATTCCCAGCCTCTGATTCCCCGTGTTTGATCCCCTGCCTCTGATTACCTTCCTCTGATTCCCGGCCTCTGATACCCCGCTTCTGATTCTGATTCCCTGCCTCTGATTCCCCATCTCTGATTCACCACATCTAATTCCCTGCCTCTGATTCCACGCCCCTGATTCCCCACCTCAGATTCCCCATATCTGAATCCCCGCCTCTGTTTCCACGCCTCTGATTCCCAACCTCTGATTCCCCACCCCTGATTCCCCATATCTGATTCCCCGCCTCTGTTTCCCTGCCTCTGATTCTCCGCCCCTGTTTCCCCATATCTGATTCCCCGCCTCTGATTCCCCAACTCTGATTCCCCACCTCTGATTCCCCAGCTCTGATTCCCCGCCTCTGATTCCCCGTGTTTGATTCCCTGCCTCTGATTCACGGCCTCTGATTCCCCATCTCTGATTCACCGCCCTTGATTCGACACCTCTGATTCCCCATATCTGATTCCCCACCTCTGTTACCCCGCCTCTGATTCCCCGCCTCTGAATCCCCATCTCTGATTCCCGGACTCTGATTCCCCAACTCTGATTCCCGGCCTCTTATTCCCGGCATCTGAATCCCGGCCTCTGATTCCCGGCCTCTGATTCCCCGCTTCTGATTCTGATTCCCTGCCTCTGATTCCCCATCTCTGATTCCGCACATCTGATTCCCTGCCTCTGATTCCCCACCTCTGATTCCCCATATCTGATTCCCCACCTCTGTTTCCCCGCCTCTGATTCCCCGCCTCTGTTTCCCCATATCTAATTCCCCACCTCTGATGCCCCAACTCTGATACCCCGCCTCTGATTCCCCAGCTCTGATTCCCCGCCTCTGATTCCCCGCATCCGATTCCCAATATCTGATTCCCCGCCTCTGTTTCCCCGCCTTTGATTCCCCGCCTCTGTTTCCCCATATCTGATTCCCCGCCTCTGATTCCCAACTATGATTCCCCGCCTCTGATTCCCCAGCTCTGTTTCCCCATATCTGATTCCCCGTGTCTGATTCCCTGCCTCTGATTCCCCGCCTCTGATTCCCCGCCTCTGATTCCCTGCCACTGATTCCCTGCCCCTGATTCCCCACCTCTGATTCCCAATATCTGATTCCCTGCCTCTGTTTCCCCGCCTCTGATTCCCCGCCTCTGATTCCCCGCCTCTGATTCCCCGCCTCTGATTCCCCAACTCTGATTCCCCACCTCTGATTCCCCAGCTCTGATACCCGCCTCTGATTCCCCGCGTCTGTTTCCCCGCCTCTGATTCCCTGCCTCTGTTTCCCCATATCTAAGTCCCCGACTCTGATTCCCCAACTCTGATTCCCCACCTCTGATTCCCCAGCTCTGATTCCCCGCCTCTGATTCCCCGCATCTGATTCCCTGCATCTGATTCCCAGCCTCTGATTCCCTGCCTCTGATTCCCAACCTCTGATTCCCCACCTCTGATTCCCCATATCTGATTCCCCGCCTCTGTTTCCCCGCCTCTGATTCCCCGCCTCTGTTTCCCCATATCTGATTCCCGGCCTCTGATTCCCCGCCTCTGATTCCCCACCTCGGATTCCCTGCCTCTGATTCCCCATCTCCGATTCCGCACATCGGATTTCCTGCCTCTGATTCCCCGCCTCTGATTCCCCGCCTCTGATTCCCTGCTTCTGATTCCCAACCTCTGATTCCCCACCTCTGATTCCCCATATCTGATTCCCCGCCTCTGTTTCCCCGCCTCTGATTCCCCGCCTCTGATTCCCCAACTCTGAATCCCCGCCTCTGATTCCCCAGCTCTGATTCCACGCCTCTGATTCCCCGTGTTTGATTCCCTGCCTCTGATTCCCTGCCCTGATTCCCCATCTCTGATTCACCGCCTTTAGTTCGCCACCTCTGATTCCCCATATCTGATTCCCCTCCTCTGTTTCCCCGCCTCTGATTCCCAACCTCTGATTCCACACCTCTGATTCCCCATATCTGATTCCCCGCCTCTGTTTCCCCGCCTCTGATTCCCCACCCCTCTTTCCCCATATCTGATTCCCCACCTCTGATTCTCCTACTCTGCTTCCCCGCCTCTGTTTCCCCATATCTGATTCCCCGCCTCTGATTCCCAACTATGATTCCCCGCCTCTGATTCCCCAGCTCTGATTCCCTGCCTCTGATTCCCTGCATTCTATTCCCTGTCTCTGATTCCCCGCCTGTGATTCCCCATCACTGATTCACCACCTCTGATTCC
Organism: Narcine bancroftii; assembly: GCF_036971445.1. Lineage (NCBI taxonomy): Eukaryota > Metazoa > Chordata > Chondrichthyes > Torpediniformes > Narcinidae > Narcine > Narcine bancroftii. The sequence goes on from NW_027211886.1 coordinate 929,414, forward strand.
CCACATCTGATTCCCCATATCTAATTCCCCGCCTCTGTTTGCCCGCCTCTGATTCCCCGCCTCTGTTTCCCCATATCTGATTCCCCGTCTCTGAATCCCCAACTCTGATTCCCTGCCTCTGATTCCCCAGCTCTGATTCCCCGCCTTTGATTCCCCCCGTCTGATTCCCAGCCTCTGAATCCCCGTGTCTGATTTCCTGCCTCTGATTCCCCGCCTCTGATTCCCCATCTCTGATTCACCGCCTCTGATTCCCCACCTCTGATTCCCCATCTCTGATTCCGCACATCCGATTCCCTGCCTCTGATTCCCCAACTCTGATTCCCCGCCTCTGATTCCCCATCTCTGATACCCCACCTCTGATTCCCCGTGTCTGATTCCCTGCCTATGATTCCCCGCCTCTGAATACCAGCCTCTGATTCCCCATATCTGATTCCCCGCCTCTGATTCCCTGCTTCTGATTCCCCAGCTCTGATTCCCCGCCTTTGATTCCCCCTGTCTGATTCCCAGCCTCTGAATCCCCGTGTCTGATTTCCTGCCTCTGATTCCCCGCCTCTGATTCCCCATCTCTGATTCACCGCCTCTGATCCCCCATCTCTGATTCCCCACCTCTGATTCCCCGTGTCTGATTCCCCGTGTCTGATTCCCTGCCTCTGATTCCACGCCTCTGATTCCCCATATCTGATTCCCTGCCACTGATTCCCCGCCTCTGATTCCCCATCTCTGATTCACCACCTCTGATTCCCGGCCTCTGATTGCCCACCTCTGATTCCCCGCCTCTGATTCGCCAGCTATGATTCCCCCCCTCTGATTCCCCGCGTCTGATTCCCCGCCTCTGATTCCCCAACTCTAATACCCCGCCTCTGATTCCCCAGCTCTGATTCCCCTCCTCTGATTCCCCGCATCTGATTCCCTGCCTCTGATTCCACGCCTCTGATTCCAGGCCTCTGATTCCCAACCTCTGATTCCCCACCTCTGATTCCCAATATCTGATTCCCCGCCTCTGTTTCACCGCCTCTGATTCCCCGCCTCTGTTTCCCCATATCTGATTCCCCGCCTCTGATTCCCCAACTCTGATTCCCCGCCTGTGATTCCCCAGCTCTGATTCCCCGCCTCTGATTCCCCATATCTAATTCCCATCCTCTGATTGCCCACCTCTGATTCCCCGCCTCTGATTCGCCAGCTCTGATTCCCCGCCTCTGATTCCCCGCATCTGATTCCCTGCCTCTGATTCCCCGCCTCTGATTCCCCATCTCTGATTCCCCGCCTGTGATTCCCCAGCTCTGTATCCCCGCCTCTGATTCCCCAGCTCTGATTCCCAGCCTCTGATTCCCCGTGTTTGATCCCCTGCCTCTGATTACCTTCCTCTGATTCCCGGCCACTGATACCCCGCTTCTGATTCTGAATCCCTGCCTCTGATTCCCCATCTCTGATTCACCACATCTAATTCCCTGCCTCTGATTCCACGCCCCTGATTCCCCACCTCTGATTCCCCATATCTGAATCCCCGCCTCTGTTTCCACGCCTCTGATTCCCTGCCTCTGATTCCCAACCTCTGATTCCCCACCCCTGATTCCCCATATCTGATTCCCCGCCTGTTTCCCTGCCTCTGATTCCCCGCCCCTGTTTCCCCATATCTGATTCCCCGCCTCTTATTCCCCAACTCTGATTCCCCACCTCTGATTCCCCGTGTCTGATTCCCTGCCTATGATTCCCCGCCTCTGAATACCAGCCTCTGATTCCCCATATCTGATTCCCCGCCTCTGATTCCCTGCTTCTGATTCCCCAGCTCTGATTCCCCGCCTTTGATTCCCCCTGTCTGATTCCCAGCCTCTGAATCCCCGTGTCTGATTTCCTGCCTCTGATTCCCCGCCTCTGATTCCCCATCTCTGATTCACCGCCTCTGATTCCCCATCTCTGATTCCCCACCTCTGATTCCCCGTGTCTGATTCCCCGTGTCTGATTCCCTGCCTCTGATTCCACGCCTCTGATTCCCCATATCTGATTCCCTGCCACTGATTCCCCGCCTCTGATTCCCCATCTCTGATTCACCACCTCTGATTCCCGGCCTCTGATTGCCCACCTCTGATTCCCCGCCTCTGATTCGCCAGCTATGATTCCCCCCCTCTGATTCCCCGCGTCTGATTCCCCGCCTCTGATTCCCCAACTCTAATACCCCGCCTCTGATTCCCCAGCTCTGATTCCCCTCCTCTGATTCCCCGCATCTGATTCCCTGCCTCTGATTCCACGCCTCTGATTCCAGGCCTCTGATTCCCAACCTCTGATTCCCCACCTCTGATTCCCAATATCTGATTCCCCGCCTCTGTTTCACCGCCTCTGATTCCCCGCCTCTGTTTCCCCATATCTGATTCCCCGCCTCTGATTCCCCAACTCTGATTCCCCGCCTGTGATTCCCCAGCTCTGATTCCCCGCCTCTGATTCCCCATATCTAATTCCCATCCTCTGATTGCCCACCTCTGATTCCCCGCCTCTGATTCGCCAGCTCTGATTCCCCGCCTCTGATTCCCCGCATCTGATTCCCTGCCTCTGATTCCCCGCCTCTGATTCCCCATCTCTGATTCCCCGCCTGTGATTCCCCAGCTCTGATTCCCAGCCTCTGATTCCCCGTGTTTGATCCCCTGCCTCTGATTACCTTCCTCTGATTCCCGGCCTCTGATACCCCGCTTCTGATTCTGATTCCCTGCCTCTGATTCCCCATCTCTGATTCACCACATCTAATTCCCTGCCTCTGATTCCACGCCCCTGATTCCCCACCTCAGATTCCCCATATCTGAATCCCCGCCTCTGTTTCCACGCCTCTGATTCCCAACCTCTGATTCCCCACCCCTGATTCCCCATATCTGATTCCCCGCCTCTGTTTCCCTGCCTCTGATTCTCCGCCCCTGTTTCCCCATATCTGATTCCCCGCCTCTGATTCCCCAACTCTGATTCCCCACCTCTGATTCCCCAGCTCTGATTCCCCGCCTCTGATTCCCCGTGTTTGATTCCCTGCCTCTGATTCACGGCCTCTGATTCCCCATCTCTGATTCACCGCCCTTGATTCGACACCTCTGATTCCCCATATCTGATTCCCCACCTCTGTTACCCCGCCTCTGATTCCCCGCCTCTGAATCCCCATCTCTGATTCCCGGACTCTGATTCCCCAACTCTGATTCCCGGCCTCTTATTCCCGGCATCTGAATCCCGGCCTCTGATTCCCGGCCTCTGATTCCCCGCTTCTGATTCTGATTCCCTGCCTCTGATTCCCCATCTCTGATTCCGCACATCTGATTCCCTGCCTCTGATTCCCCACCTCTGATTCCCCATATCTGATTCCCCACCTCTGTTTCCCCGCCTCTGATTCCCCGCCTCTGTTTCCCCATATCTAATTCCCCACCTCTGATGCCCCAACTCTGATACCCCGCCTCTGATTCCCCAGCTCTGATTCCCCGCCTCTGATTCCCCGCATCCGATTCCCAATATCTGATTCCCCGCCTCTGTTTCCCCGCCTTTGATTCCCCGCCTCTGTTTCCCCATATCTGATTCCCCGCCTCTGATTCCCAACTATGATTCCCCGCCTCTGATTCCCCAGCTCTGTTTCCCCATATCTGATTCCCCGTGTCTGATTCCCTGCCTCTGATTCCCCGCCTCTGATTCCCCGCCTCTGATTCCCTGCCACTGATTCCCTGCCCCTGATTCCCCACCTCTGATTCCCAATATCTGATTCCCTGCCTCTGTTTCCCCGCCTCTGATTCCCCGCCTCTGATTCCCCGCCTCTGATTCCCCGCCTCTGATTCCCCAACTCTGATTCCCCACCTCTGATTCCCCAGCTCTGATACCCGCCTCTGATTCCCCGCGTCTGTTTCCCCGCCTCTGATTCCCTGCCTCTGTTTCCCCATATCTAAGTCCCCGACTCTGATTCCCCAACTCTGATTCCCCACCTCTGATTCCCCAGCTCTGATTCCCCGCCTCTGATTCCCCGCATCTGATTCCCTGCATCTGATTCCCAACCTCTGATTCCCCACCTCTGATTCCCCATATCTGATTCCCCGCCTCTGTTTCCCCGCCTCTGATTCCCCGCCTCTGTTTCCCCATATCTGATTCCCGGCCTCTGATTCCCCGCCTCTGATTCCCCACCTCTGATTCCCTGCCTCTGATTCCCCATCTCCGATTCCGCACATCGGATTTCCTGCCTCTGATTCCCCGCCTCTGATTCCCCGCCTCTGATTCCCTGCTTCTGATTCCCAACCTCTGATTCCCCACCTCTGATTCCCCATATCTGATTCCCCGCCTCTGTTTCCCCGCCTCTGATTCCCCGCCTCTGATTCCCCAACTCTGAATCCCCGCCTCTGATTCCCCAGCTCTGATTCCACGCCTCTGATTCCCCGTGTTTGATTCCCTGCCTCTGATTCCCTGCCCTGATTCCCCATCTCTGATTCACCGCCTTTAGTTCGCCACCTCTGATTCCCCATATCTGATTCCCCTCCTCTGTTTCCCCGCCTCTGATTCCCAACCTCTGATTCCACACCTCTGATTCCCCATATCTGATTCCCCGCCTCTGTTTCCCCGCCTCTGATTCCCCACCCCTCTTTCCCCATATCTGATTCCCCACCTCTGATTCTCCTACTCTGCTTCCCCGCCTCTGTTTCCCCATATCTGATTCCCCGCCTCTGATTCCCAACTATGATTCCCCGCCTCTGATTCCCCAGCTCTGATTCCCTGCCTCTGATTCCCTGCATTCTATTCCCTGTCTCTGATTCCCCGCCTGTGATTCCCCATCACTGATTCACCACCTCTGATTCCCCACATCTGATTCCCCATATCTAATTCCCCGCCTCTGTTTGCCCGCCTCTGATTCCCCGCCTCTGTTTCCCCATATCTGATTCCCCGTCTCTGAATCCCCAACTCTGATTCCCTGCCTCTGATTCCCCAGCTCTGATTCCCCGCCTTTGATTCCCCCCGTCTGATTCCCAGCCTCTGAATCCCCGTGTCTGATTTCCTGCCTCTGATTCCCCGCCTCTGATTCCCCATCTCTGATTCACCGCCTCTGATTCCCCACCTCTGATTCCCCATCTCTGATTCCGCACATCCGATTCCCTGCCTCTGATTCCCCAACTCTGATTCCCCGCCTCTGATTCCCCATCTCTGATACCCCACCTCTGATTCCCCGTGTCTGATTCCCTGCCTATGATTCCCCGCCTCTGAATACCAGCCTCTGATTCCCCATATCTGATTCCCCGCCTCTGATTCCCTGCTTCTGATTCCCCAGCTCTGATTCCCCGCCTTTGATTCCCCCTGTCTGATTCCCAGCCTCTGAATCCCCGTGTCTGATTTCCTGCCTCTGATTCCCCGCCTCTGATTCCCCATCTCTGATTCACCGCCTCTGATTCCCCATCTCTGATTCCCCACCTCTGATTCCCCGTGTCTGATTCCCCGTGTCTGATTCCCTGCCTCTGATTCCACGCCTCTGATTCCCCATATCTGATTCCCTGCCACTGATTCCCCGCCTCTGATTCCCCATCTCTGATTCACCACCTCTGATTCCCGGCCTCTGATTGCCCACCTCTGATTCCCCGCCTCTGATTCGCCAGCTATGATTCCCCCCCTCTGATTCCCCGCGTCTGATTCCCCGCCTCTGATTCCCCAACTCTAATACCCCGCCTCTGATTCCCCAGCTCTGATTCCCCTCCTCTGATTCCCCGCATCTGATTCCCTGCCTCTGATTCCACGCCTCTGATTCCAGGCCTCTGATTCCCAACCTCTGATTCCCCACCTCTGATTCCCAATATCTGATTCCCCGCCTCTGTTTCACCGCCTCTGATTCCCCGCCTCTGTTTCCCCATATCTGATTCCCCGCCTCTGATTCCCCAACTCTGATTCCCCGCCTGTGATTCCCCAGCTCTGATTCCCCGCCTCTGATTCCCCATATCTAATTCCCATCCTCTGATTGCCCACCTCTGATTCCCCGCCTCTGATTCGCCAGCTCTGATTCCCCGCCTCTGATTCCCCGCATCTGATTCCCTGCCTCTGATTCCCCGCCTCTGATTCCCCATCTCTGATTCCCCGCCTGTGATTCCCCAGCTCTGTATCCCCGCCTCTGATTCCCCAGCTCTGATTCCCAGCCTCTGATTCCCCGTGTTTGATCCCCTGCCTCTGATTACCTTCCTCTGATTCCCGGCCACTGATACCCCGCTTCTGATTCTGAATCCCTGCCTCTGATTCCCCATCTCTGATTCACCACATCTAATTCCCTGCCTCTGATTCCACGCCCCTGATTCCCCACCTCTGATTCCCCATATCTGAATCCCCGCCTCTGTTTCCACGCCTCTGATTCCCTGCCTCTGATTCCCAACCTCTGATTCCCCACCCCTGATTCCCCATATCTGATTCCCCGCCTGTTTCCCTGCCTCTGATTCCCCGCCCCTGTTTCCCCATATCTGATTCCCCGCCTCTTATTCCCCAACTCTGATTCCCCACCTCTGATTCCCCGTGTCTGATTCCCTGCCTATGATTCCCCGCCTCTGAATACCAGCCTCTGATTCCCCATATCTGATTCCCCGCCTCTGATTCCCTGCTTCTGATTCCCCAGCTCTGATTCCCCGCCTTTGATTCCCCCTGTCTGATTCCCAGCCTCTGAATCCCCGTGTCTGATTTCCTGCCTCTGATTCCCCGCCTCTGATTCCCCATCTCTGATTCACCGCCCCTGATTCCCCATCTCTGATTCCCCACCTCTGATTCCCCGTGTCTGATTCCCCGTGTCTGATTCCCTGCCTCTGATTCCACGCCTCTGATTCCCCATATCTGATTCCCTGCCACTGATTCCCCGCCTCTGATTCCCCATCTCTGATTCACCACCTCTGATTCCCGGCCTCTGATTGCCCACCTCTGATTCCCCGCCTCTGATTCGCCAGCTATGATTCCCCCCCTCTGATTCCCCGCGTCTGATTCCCCGCCTCTGATTCCCCAACTCTAATACCCCGCCTCTGATTCCCCAGCTCTGATTCCCCTCCTCTGATTCCCCGCATCTGATTCCCTGCCTCTGATTCCACGCCTCTGATTCCAGGCCTCTGATTCCCAACCTCTGATTCCCCACCTCTGATTCCCAATATCTGATTCCCCGCCTCTGTTTCACCGCCTCTGATTCCCCGCCTCTGTTTCCCCATATCTGATTCCCCGCCTCTGATTCCCCAACTCTGATTCCCCGCCTGTGATTCCCCAGCTCTGATTCCCCGCCTCTGATTCCCCATATCTAATTCCCATCCTCTGATTGCCCACCTCTGATTCCCCGCCTCTGATTCGCCAGCTCTGATTCCCCGCCTCTGATTCCCCGCATCTGATTCCCTGCCTCTGATTCCCCGCCTCTGATTCCCCATCTCTGATTCCCCGCCTGTGATTCCCCAGCTCTGTATCCCCGCCTCTGATTCCCCAGCTCTGATTCCCAGCCTCTGATTCCCCGTGTTTGATCCCCTGCCTCTGATTACCTTCCTCTGATTCCCGGCCACTGATACCCCGCTTCTGATTCTGAATCCCTGCCTCTGATTCCCCATCTCTGATTCACCACATCTAATTCCCTGCCTCTGATTCCACGCCCCTGATTCCCCACCTCTGATTCCCCATATCTGAATCCCCGCCTCTGTTTCCACGCCTCTGATTCCCTGCCTCTGATTCCCAACCTCTGATTCCCCACCCCTGATTCCCCATATCTGATTCCCCGCCTGTTTCCCTGCCTCTGATTCCCCGCCCCTGTTTCCCCATATCTGATTCCCCGCCTCTTATTCCCCAACTCTGATTCCCCGCCTCTGATTCCCCAGCTCTGATTCCCCGCCTCTGATTCCCCGTGTTTGATTCCCTGCCTCTGATTCCCCGCCTCTGATTCCCCATCTCTGATTCACCGCCTTTGATTCGCCACCTCTGATTCCCCATATCTGATTCCCCACCTCTGTTACCCCGCCTCTGATTCCCCGCCTCTGATTCCCCATATATCATTCCCCGCCTCTGAATCCCCATCTCTGATTCCCGGACTCTGATTCCCCACCTCTGATTCCCGGCCTCTTATTCCCGGCATCTGAATCCCGGCCTCTGATTCCCGGCCTCTGATTCCCCGCTTGTGATTCTGATTCCCTGCCTCTGATTCCCCATCTCTGATTCCGCACATCTGATTCCCTGCCTCTGATTCCCCACCTCTGATTCCCCATATCTGATTCCTCGCCTCTGTTTCCCCGCCTCTGATTCCCCGCCTCTGTTTCCCCATATCTAATTCCCCACCTCAGATGCCCCAACTCTGATACCCCGCCTCTGATTCCCCAGCTCCTATTCCCCGCCTCTGATTCCCCGCCTCTGATTCCCCGCGTTCTATTCCCTGCCTCTGATTCCCCGCCTGTGATTCCCCATCTCTGATTCACCACCTCTGATTCCCCACCTCTGATTCCCCATATCTAATTCCCCGCCTCTGTTTGCCCGCCTCTGATTCCCCGCCTCTGTTTCCCCATATCTGATTCCCCGTGTCTGATTCCCTGCCTCTGATTCCCCGCCTCTGTTTCCCCGCCTCTGATTCCCTGCCACTGATTCCCTGCCCCTGATACCCCACCTCTGATTCCCCAAATCTGATTCCCCGCCTCTGATTCCCCATCTCTGATTCCCCACCTCTGATTCCCCGTGTCTGATTCCCCGTGTCTGATTCCCTGCCTCTGATTCCACGCCTCTGATTCCCCATATCTGATTCCCTGCCACTGATTCCCCGCCTCTGATTCCCCATCTCTGATTCACCACCTCTGATTCCCGGCCTCTGATTGCCCACCTCTGATTCCCCGCCTCTGATTCGCCAGCTATGATTCCCCCCCTCTGATTCCCCGCGTCTGATTCCCCGCCTCTGATTCCCCAACTCTAATACCCCGCCTCTGATTCCCCAGCTCTTATTCCCCTCCTCTGATTCCCCGCATCTGATTCCCTGCCTCTGATTCCACGCCTCTGATTCCAGGCCTCTGATTCCCAACCTCTGATTCCCCACCTCTGATTCCCAATATCTGATTCCCCGCCTCTGTTTCACCACCTCTGATTCCCCGCCTCTGTTTCCCCATATCTGATTCCCCGCCTCTGATTCCCCAACTCTGATTCCCCGCCTGTGATTCCCCAGCTCTGATTCCCCGACTCTGATTCCCCATATCTGATTCCCATCCTCTGATTGCCCACCTCTGATTCCCCGCCTCTGATTCGCCAGCTCTGATTCCCCGCCTCTGATTCCCCGCATCAGATTCCCTGCCTCTGATTCCCCGCCTCTGATTCCCCATCTCTGATTCCCCGCCTGTGATTCCCCAGCTCTGATTCCCCGCCTCTGATTCCCCAGCTCTGATTCCCAGCCTCTGATTCCCCGTGTTTGATCCCCTGCCTCTGATTACCTTCCTCTGATTCCCGGCCACTGATACCCCGCTTCTGATTCTGATTCCCTGCCTCTGATTCCCAATCTCTGATTCACCACATCTAATTCCCTGCCTCTGATTCCACGCCCCTGATTCCCCACCTCTGATTCCCCATATTTGAATCCCCGCCTCTGTTTCCACGCCTCTGATTCCCTGCCTCTGATTCCCAACCTCTGATTCCCCACCCCTGATTCCCCATATCTGATTCCCCGCCTCTGTTTCCCTGCCTCTGATTCCCCGCCCCTGTTTCCCCATATCTGATTCCCCGCCTCTGATTCCCCAACTCTGATTCCCCCCCTCTGATTCCCCAGCTCTGATTCCCCGCCTCTGATTCCCCGTGTTTGATTCCCTGCCTCTGATTCCCCGCCTCTGATTCCCCATCTCTGATTCACCGCCTTTGATTCGCCACCTCTGATTCCCCATATCTGATTCCCCACCTCTGTTACCCCGCCTCTGATTCCCCGCCTCTGATTCCCCGCCTCTGATTCCCCATATATCATTCCCCGCCTCTGAATCCCCATCTCTGATTCCCGGACTCTGATTCCCCACCTCTGATTCCCGGCCTCTGATTCCCCGCTTGTGATTCTGATTCCCTGCCTCTGATTCCCCATCTCTGATTCCGCACATCTGATTCCCTGCCTCTGATTCCCCACCTCTGATTCCCCATATCTGATTCCTCGCCTCTGTTTCCCCGCCTCTGATTCCCCGCCTCTGTTTCCCCATATCTAATGCCCCACCTCAGATGCCCCAACTCTGATACCCCGCCTCTGATTCCCCAGCTCCTATTCCCCGCCTCTGATTCCCCGCATCCGATTCCCCATATCTGATTCCCCGCCTCTGTTTCCCCGCCTTTGATTCCCCGCCTCTGTTTCCCCATATCTGATTCCCCGCCTCTGATTCCCAACTATGATTCCCCGCCTCTGATTCCCCAGCTCTGATTCCCCGCCTCTGATTCCCCGCGTTCTATTCCCCGCCTCTGATTCCCCGCCTCTGTTTCCCCATATCTGATTCCCCGTGTCTGATTCCCTGCCTCTGATTCCCCGCCTCTGTGTCCCCGCCTCTGATTCCCTGCCACTGATTCCCTGCCCCTGATACCCCACCTCTGATTCCCCATATCTGATTCCCTGCCTCTGTTTCCCCGCCTCTGATTCCCCGCCTCTGATTCCCCATATCTGATTCCCCGCCTCTGATTCCCCAACTCTGATTCCCCGCCTCTGATTCCCCAGCTCTGAAACCCCGCCTCTGATTCCCAGCGTCTGTTTCCCCGCCTCTGATTCCCCGCCTCTGTTTCCCCATATCTAAGTCCCCGACTCTGATTCCCCAACTCTGATTCCCCACCTCTGATTCCCCAGCTCTGATTCCCCGCCTCTGATTCCCCGCATCTGATTCCCTGCATCTGATTCCCAGCCTCTGATTCCCTGCCTCTGATTCCCAACCTCTGATTCCCCACCTCTGATTCCCCATATCTGATTCCCCGCCTCTGTTTCCCCGCCTCTGATTCCCCGCCTCTGTTTCCCCATATCTGATTCCCGGCCTCTGATTCTCCGCCTCTGATTCCCCGCCTCTGATTCCCTGCCTCTGATTCCCCATCTCCGATTCCGCACATCGGATTCCCTGCCTCTGATTCCCCGCCTCTGATTCCCCACCTCTGATTCCCTGCTTCTGATTCCCAACCTCTGATTCCCCACCTCTGATTCCCCATATCTGATTCCCCGCCTCTGTTTCCCCGCCTCTGATTCCCCGCCTCTGATTCCCCAACTCTGAATCCCCGCCTCTGATTCCCCAGTTCTGATTCCCCGCCTCTGATTCCCCGCATCTGATTCCCTGCCTCTGATTCCCCGCCTCTGATTCCAGGCCTCTGATTCCCAGCATCTGACTCCGGCCTCTGATTCCCGGCCTCTGATTCCCTGCTTCTGATTCTGATTCCCTGCCTCTGATTCCCCATCTCTGATTCCGCACGTCTGATTCCTTGCCTCTGATTCCCCACCTCTGATTCCCCATATCTGATTCCCCGCCTGGGTTTCCCCGCCTCTGATTCCCCGCCTCTGTTTCCCAATATCTAAGTCCCCGCCTCTGATTCCCCAAATCTGATTCCCCACCTCTGATTCCCCAGCTCTGATTCCCCGCCTCTGATTCCCCGCATCTGATTCCCTGCATCTGATTCCAAGCCTCTGATTCCCTGCCTCTGATTCCCAACCTCTGATTCCCCACCTCTGATTCCCCATATTTGATTCCCCGCCTCTGTTTCCCCACCTCGGATTCCCCGCCTCTGTTTCCCCATATCTGATTCCCGGCCTCTGATTCCCCGCCTCTGATTCCCCGCCTCTGATTCCCTGCCTCTGATTCCCCATCTCCGATTCCGCACATCTGATTCCCTTCCTCTGATTCCCCGCCTCTGATTTTCCGCCTCTGATTCCCAGCCTCTGATTCCCAACCTCGGATTCCCCACCTCTGATTCCCCATATCTGATTCCCCGCCTCTGTTTCCCCGCCTCTGATTCCCCGCCTCTGATTCCCAACTCTGATTCCCCGCCTCTGATTCCCCAGCTCTGATTCCCCGTGTTTGATTCCCTGCCTCTGATTCCCTGCCTCTGATTCCCTGCCTCTGATTCCCCAGCTCTGATACCCAATATCTGATTCCCCGCCTCAGTTTCCCGGACTCTGATTCCCTGCCTCTGATTCCCAACCTCTGATTCCACACCTCTGATTCCCCATATCTGATTCCCCGCCTCTATTTCCCCATATCTGATTCCCCGCCTCTGATTCCCCAACTCTGATTCCCCGCCTCTGATTCCCCAGCTCTGATTCCCCGACTCTGATTCCCGGCATCCGATTCCCTGCCTCTGATTCCCCGCCTCTGATTCCCCATCTCTGATTCCCCGCCTCTGATTCCCCGTGTCTGATTCCCTGCCTTTGATTCCCCGCCTCTGATTCCCCGCCTCTGATTCCCTGCCACTGATTCCCTGCCCCTGATTCCCCACCTCTGATTCCCCACATCTGATTCCCCGCCTCTGTTTCCCCGCCTCTGATTCCCCGCCTCTGATTCCCCATATCTGATTCCCTGCCTCTGATTCCCCAACTCTGATTCCCCGCCTCTGATTCCCCAGCTCTGAATCCCCGCCTCTGATTCCCCGCGTCTGATTCCCTGCCTCTGATTCCCCGCCTTGATTCCCCATCTCTGATTCACAACCTCTGATTCCCCACCCCTGATTCCCTATATTTGATTCCCCGCCTCTGTTTCCCCGCCTCTGATTCCCCGCCTCTGATTCCCCATTTCTGATTCCCCGCCTCTGATTGCCCACCTCTGATTCCCAGCCTCTGATTCGCCAGCTCTTATTCCCCGCCTCTGATTCCCCGCATCTGATTCTCTGCCTCTGATTCCCCGCCTCTGATTCCCCATCTCTGATTCACCGCCTTTGATTCGCCACCTCTGATTCCCCATATCTGATTCCCCACCTCTGATTCCCGGCCTCTTATTCCCAGCATCTGATTCCCGGCCTCTGATTCCCGGCCTCTGATTCCCCGCTTCTGATTCTGATTCCCTGCCTCTTATTCACCATCTCTGATTCCGCACATCTGATTCCCTGCCTCTGATTCCCCCACTCTGATTCCCCATATCTGATTCCCCGCCTCTGTTTCCCCGCCTCTGATTCCCCGCCTCTGTTTCCCTATATCTAATTCCCCACCTCTGATGCCCCAACTCTGATTCACCGCCTCTGATTCCCCAGCTCTGATTCCCCGCCTCTGATTCCCTGCATCCGATTCCCCATATCTGATTCCCCGCCTCTGTTTCACCGCCTCTGATTCCCCGCCTCTGTTTCCCCATATCTGATTCCCGCCTCTGATTCCAAACTATGAATCCCCTCCTCTGATTACCCAGCTCTGATTCCCCATCTCCGATTCCGCACATCGGATTTCCTGCCTCTGATTCCCCGCCTCTGATTCCCCGCCTCTGATTCCCTGCTTCTGATTCCCAACCTCTGATTCCCCACCTCTGATTCCCCATATCTGATTCCCCGCCTCTGTTTCCCCGCCTCTGATTCCCCGCCTCTGATTCCCCAACTCTGAATCCCCGCCTCTGATTCCCCAGCTCTGATTCCACGCCTCTGATTCCCCGTGTTTGATTCCCTGCCTCTGATTCCCTGCCCTGATTCCCCATCTCTGATTCACCGCCTTTAGTTCGCCACCTCTGATTCCCCATATCTGATTCCCCTCCTCTGTTTCCCCGCCTCTGATTCCCAACCTCTGATTCCACACCTCTGATTCCCCATATCTGATTCCCCGCCTCTGTTTCCCCGCCTCTGATTCCCCGCCCCTGTTTCCCCATATCTGATTCCCCACCTCTGATTCTCCTACTCTGCTTCCCCGCCTCTGTTTCCCCATATCTGATTCCCCGCCTCTGATTCCCAACTATGATTCCCCGCCTCTGATTCCCCAGCTCTGATTCCCTGCCTCTGATTCCCTGCATTCTATTCCCTGCCTCTGATTCCCCGCCTGTGATTCCCCATCACTGATTCACCACCTCTGATTCCCCACATCTGATTCCCCATATCTAATTCCCCGCCTCTGTTTGCCCGCCTCTGATTCCCCGCCTCTGTTTCCCCATATCTGATTCCCCGTCTCTGAATCCCCAACTCTGATTCCCTGCCTCTGATTCCCCAGCTCTGATTCCCCGCCTTTGATTCCCCCCGTCTGATTCCCAGCCTCTGAATCCCCGTGTCTGATTTCCTGCCTCTGATTCCCCGCCTCTGATTCCCCATCTCTGATTCACCGCCTCTGATTCCCCACCTCTGATTCCCCATCTCTGATTCCGCACATCCGATTCCCTGCCTCTGATTCCCCAACTCTGATTCCCCGCCTCTGATTCCACATCTCTGATTCCCCACCTCTTATTCCCCGTGTCTGATTCCCTGCCTATGATTCCCCGCCTCTGAATACCAGCCTCTGATTCCCCATATCTGATTCCCCGCCTCTGATTCCCTGCTTCTGATTCCCCAGCTCTGATTCCCCGCCTTTGATTCCCCCTGTCTGATTCCCAGCCTCTGAATCCCCGTGTCTGATTTCCTGCCTCTGATTCCCAGCCTCTGATTCCCCATCTCTGATTCACCGCCTCTGATTCCCCATCTCTGATTCCCCACCTCTGATTCCCCGTGTCTGATTCCCCGTGTCTGATTCCCTGCCTCTGATTCCACGCCTCTGATTCCCCATATCTGATTCCCTGCCACTGATTCCCCGCCTCTGATTCCCCATCTCTGATTCACCACCTCTGATTCCCGGCCTCTGATTGCCCACCTCTGATTCCCCGCCTCTGATTCGCCAGCTATGATTCCCCCCCTCTGATTCCCCGCGTCTGATTCCCCGCCTCTGATTCCCCAACTCTAATACCCCGCCTCTGATTCCCCAGCTCTGATTCCCCTCCTCTGATTCCCCGCATCTGATTCCCTGCCTCTGATTCCACGCCTCTGATTCCAGGCCTCTGATTCCCAACCTCTGATTCCCCACCTCTGATTCCCAATATCTGATTCCCCGCCTCTGTTTCACCGCCTCTGATTCCCCGCCTCTGTTTCCCCATATCTGATTCCCCGCCTCTGATTCCCCAACTCTGATTCCCCGCCTGTGATTCCCCAGCTCTGATTCCCCGCCTCTGATTCCCCATATCTAATTCCCATCCTCTGATTGCCCACCTCTGATTCCCCGCCTCTGATTCGCCAGCTCTGATTCCGCGCCTCTGATTCCCCGCATCTGATTCCCTGCCTCTGATTCCCCGCCTCTGATTCCCCATCTCTGATTCCCCGCCTGTGATTCCCCAGCTCTGATTCCCCGCCTCTGATTCCCCAGCTCTGATTCCCAGCCTCTGATTCCCCGTGTTTGATCCCCTGCCTCTGATTACCTCCTCTGATTCCCGGCCACTGATACCCCGCTTCTGATTCTGATTCCCTGCCTCTGATTCCCCATCTCTGATTCACCACATCTAATTCCCTGCCTCTGATTCCACGCCCCTGATTCCCCACCTCTGATTCCCCATATCTGAATCCCCGCCTCTGTTTCCACGCCTCTGATTCCCTGCCTCTGATTCCCAACCTCTGATTCCCCACCCCTGATTCCCCATATCTGATTCCCCGCCTGTTTCCCTGCCTCTGATTCCCCGCCCCTGTTTCCCCATATCTGATTCCCCGCCTCTTATTCCCCAACTCTGATTCCCCGCCTCTGATTCCCCAGCTCTGATTCCCCGCCTCTGATTCCCCGTGTTTGATTCCCTGCCTCTGATTCCCCGCCTCTGATTCCCCATCTCTGATTCACTGCCTTTGATTCGCCACCTCTGATTCCCCATATCTGATTCCCCACCTCTGTTACCCCGCCTCTGATTCCCCGCCTCTGATTCCCCATATATCATTCCCCGCCTCTGAATCCCCATCTCTGATTCCCGGACTCTGATTCCCCACCTCTGATTCCCGGCCTCTTATTCCCGGCATCTGAATCCCGGCCTCTGATTCCCGGCCTCTGATTCCCCGCTTGTGATTCTGATTCCCTGCCTCTGATTCCCCATCTCTGATTCCGCACATCTGATTCCCTGCCTCTGATTCCCCACCTCTGATTCCCCATATCTGATTCCTCGCCTCCGTTTCCCCGCCTCTGATTCCCCGCCTCTGTTTCCCCATATCTAATTCCCCACCTCAGATGCCCCAACTCTGATACCCCGCCTCTGATTCCCCAGCTCCTATTCCCCGCCTCTGATTCCCCGCCTCTGATTCCCCGCGTTCTATTCCCTGCCTCTGATTCCCCGCCTGTGATTCCCCATCTCTGATTCACCACCTCTGATTCCCCACCTCTGATTCCCCATATCTAATTCCCCGCCTCTGTTTGCCCGCCTCTGATTCCCCGCCTCTGTTTCCCCATATCTGATTCCCCGTGTCTGATTCCCTGCCTCTGATTCCCCGCCTCTGTTTCCCCGCCTCTGATTCCCTGCCACTGATTCCCTGCCCCTGATACCCCACCTCTGATTCCCCAAATCTGATTCCCCGCCTCTGATTCCCCATCTCTGATTCCCCACCTCTGATTCCCCGTGTCTGATTCCCTGCCTCTGATTCCCCGCCTCTGAATACCAGCCTCTGATTCCCCATATCTGATTCCCCGCCTCTGATTCCCTGCCTCTGATTCCCCAGCTCTGATTCCCCGCCTTTGATTCCCCCCGTCTGATTCCCAGCCTCTGAATCCCCGTGTCTGATTTCCTGCCTCTGATTCCCCGCCTCTGATTCCCCATCTCTGATTCACCGCCTCTGATTCCCCATCTCTGATTCCCCACCTCTGATTCCCCGTGTCTGATTCCCCGTGTCTGATTCCCTGCCTCTGATTCCACGCCTCTGATTCCCCATATCTGATTCCCTGCCACTGATTCCCCGCCTCTGATTCCCCATCTCTGATTCACCACCTCTGATTCCCGGCCTCTGATTGCCCACCTCTGATTCCCCGCCTCTGATTCGCCAGCTATGATTCCCCCCCTCTGATTCCCCGCGTCTGATTCCCCGCCTCTGATTCCCCAACTCTAATACCCCGCCTCTGATTCCCCAGCTCTGATTCCCCTCCTCTGATTCCCCGCATCTGATTCCCTGCCTCTGATTCCACGCCTCTGATTTTAGGCCTCTGATTCCCAACCTCTGATTCCCCACCTCTGATTCCCAATATCTGATTCCCCGCCTCTGTTTCACCGCCTCTGATTCCCCGCCTCTGTTTCCCCATATCTGATTCCCCGCCTCTGATTCCCCAACTCTGATTCCCCGCCTGTGATTCCCCAGCTCTGATTCCCCGACTCTGATTCCCCATATCTGATTCCCATCCTCTGATTGCCCACCTCTGATTCCCCGCCTCTGATTCGCCAGCTCTGATTCCCCGCCTCTGATTCCCCGCATTAGATTCCCTGCCTCTGATTCCCCGCCTCTGATTCCCCATCTCTGATTCCCCGCCTGTGATTCCCCAGCTCTGATTCCCCGCCTCTGATTCCCCAGCTCTGATTCCCAGCCTCTGATTCCCCGTGTTTGATCCCCTGCCTCTGATTACCTTCCTCTGATTCCCGGCCACTGATACCCCGCTTCTGATTCTGATTCCCTGCCTCTGATTCCCCATCTCTGATTCACCACATCTAATTCCCTGCCTCTGATTCCACGCCCCTGATTCCCCACCTCTGATTCCCCATATCTGAATCCCCGCCTCTGTTTCCACGCCTCTGAATCCCTGCCTCTGATTCCCAACCTCTGATTCCCCACCCCTGATTCCCCATATCTGATTCCCCGCCTCTGTTTCCCTGCCTCTGATTCCCCGCCCCTGTTTCCCCATATCTGATTCCCCGCCTCTGATTCCCCAACTCTGATTCCCCGCCTCTGATTCCCCAGCTCTGATTCCCCGCCTCTGATTCCCCGTGTTTGATTCCCTGCCTCTGATTCCCCGCCTCTGATTCCCCATCTCTGATTCACCGCCTTTGATTCGCCACCTCTGATTCCCCATATCTGATTCCCCACCTCTGTTACCCCGCCTCTGATTCCCCGCCTCTGATTCCCCATATATCATTCCCCGCCTCTGAATCCCCATCTCTGATTCCCGGACTCCGATTCCCCACCTCTGATTCCCGGCCTCTGATTCCCCGCTTGTGATTCTGATTCCCTGCCTCTGATTCCCCATCTCTGATTCCGCACATCTGATTCCCTGCCTCTGATTCCCCACCTCTGATTCCCCATATCTGATTCCTCGCCTCTGTTTCCCCGCCTCTGATTCCCCGCCTCTGTTTCCCCATATCTAATACCCCACCTCAGATGCCCCAACTCTGATACCCCGCCTCTGATTCCCCAGCTCCTATTCCCCGCCTCTGATTCCCTGCATCCGATTCCCCATATCTGATTCCCCGCCTCTGTTTCCCCACCTTTGATTCCCCGCCTCTGTTTCCCCATATCTGATTCCCCGCCTCTGATTCCCAACTATGATTCCCCGCCTCTGATTCCCCAGCTCTGATTCCCCGCCTCTGATTCCCCGCGTTCTATTCCCTGCCTCTGATTCCCCGCCTGTGATTCCCCATCTCTGATTCACCACCTCTGATTCCCCACATCTGATTCCCCATATCTAATTCCCCGCCTCTGTTTGCCCACCTCTGATTCCCCGCCCCTGTTTCCCCATATCTGATTCCCCGCCTCTTATTCCCCAACTCTGATTCCCCGCCTCTGATTCCCCAGCTCTGATTCCCCGCCTCTGATTCCCCGTGTTTGATTCCCTGCCTCTGATTCCCCGCCTCTGATTCCCCATCTCTGATTCACCGCCTTTGATTCGCCACCTCTGATTCCCCATATCTGATTCCCCACCTCTGTTACCCCGCCTCTGATTCCCCGCCTCTGATTCCCCATATATCATTCCCCGCCTCTGAATCCCCATCTCTGATTCCCTGACTCTGATTCCCCACCTCTGATTCCCGGCCTCTTATTCCCGGCATCTGAATCCCGGCCTCTGATTCCCGGCCTCTGATTCCCCGCTTGTGATTCTGATTCCCTGCCTCTGATTCCCCATCTCTGATTCCGCACATCTGATTCCCTGCCTCTGATTCCCCACCTCTGATTCCCCATATCTGATTCCTCGCCTCTGTTTCCCCGCCTCTGATTCCCCGCCTCTGTTTCCCCATATCTAATTCCCCACCTCAGATGCCCCAACTCTGATACCCCGCCTCTGATTCCCCAGCTCCTATTCCCCGCCTCTGATTCCCCGCCTCTGATTCCCCGCGTTCTATTCCCTGCCTCTGATTCCCCGCCTGTGATTCCCCATCTCTGATTCACCACCTCTGATTCCCCACCTCTGATTCCCCATATCTAATTCCCCGCCTCTGTTTGCCCTCCTCTGATTCCCCGCCTCTGTTTCCCCATATCTGATTCCCCGTGTCTGATTCCCTGCCTCTGATTCCCCGCCTCTGTTTCCCCGCCTCTGATTCCCTGCCACTGATTCCCTGCCCCTGATACCCCACCTCTGATTCCCCAAATCTGATTCCCCGCCTCTGATTCCCCATCTCTGATTCCCCACCTCTGATTCCCCGTGTCTGATTCCCTGCCTCTGATTCCCCGCCTCTGAATACCAGCCTCTGATTCCCCATATCTGATTCCCCGCCTCTGATTCCCTGCCTCTGATTCCCCAGCTCTGATTCCCCGCCTTTGATTCCCCCCGTCTGATTCCCAGCCTCTGAATCCCCGTGTCTGATTTCCTGCCTCTGATTCCCCGCCTCTGATTCCCCATCTCTGATTCACCGCCTCTGATTCCCCATCTCTGATTCCCCACCTCTGATTCCCCGTGTCTGATTCCCCGTGTCTGATTCCCTGCCTCTGATTCCACGCCTCTGATTCCCCATATCTGATTCCCTGCCACTGATTCCCCGCCTCTGATTCCCCATCTCTGATTCACCACCTCTGATTCCCGGCCTCTGATTGCCCACCTCTGATTCCCCGCCTCTGATTCGCCAGCTATGATTCCCCCCCTCTGATTCCCCGCGTCTGATTCCCCGCCTCTGATTCCCCAACTCTAATACCCCGCCTCTGATTCCCCAGCTCTGATACCCCTCCTCTGATTCCCTGCCTCTGATTCCACGCCTTTGATTCCAGGCCTCTGATTCCCAACCTCTGATTCCCCACCTCTGATTCCCAATATCTGATTCCCCGCCTCTGTTTCACCGCCTCTGATTCCCCGCCTTTGTTTCCCCATATCTGATTCCCCGCCTCTGATTCCCCAACTCTGATTCCCCGCCTGTGATTCCCCAGCTCTGATTCCCCGACTCTGATTCCCGATATCTGATTCCCATCCTCTGATTGCCCACCTCTGATTCCCCGCCTCTGATTCGCCAGCTCTGATTCCCCGCCTCTGATTCCCCGCATTAGATTCCCTGCCTCTGATTCCCCGCCTCTGATTCCCCATCTCTGATTCCCCGCCTGTGATTCCCCAGCTCTGATTCCCCGCCTCTGATTCCCCAGCTCTGATTCCCAGCCTCTGATTCCCCGTGTTTGATCCCCTGCCTCTGATTACCTTCCTCTGATTCCCGGCCACTGATACCCCGCTTCTGATTCTGATTCCCTGCCTCTGATTCCCCATCTCTGATTCACCACATCTAATTCCCTGCCTCTGATTCCACGCCCCTGATTCCCCACCTCTGATTCCCCATATCTGAATCCCCGCCTCTGTTTCCACGCCTCTGAATCCCTGCCTCTGATTCCCAACCTCTGATTCCCCACCCCTGATTCCCCATATCTGATTCCCCGCCTCTGTTTCCCTGCCTCTGATTCCCCGCCCCTGTTTCCCCATATCTGATTCCCCGCCTCTGATTCCCCAACTCTGATTCCCCGCCTCTGATTCCCCAGCTCTGATTCCCCGCCTCTGATTCCCCGTGTTTGATTCCCTGCCTCTGATTCCCCGCCTCTGATTCCCCATCTCTGATTCACCGCCTTTGATTCGCCACCTCTGATTCCCCATATCTGATTCCCCACCTCTGTTACCCCGCCTCTGATTCCCCGCCTCTGATTCCCCATATATCATTCCCCGCCTCTGAATCCCCATCTCTGATTCCCGGACTCCGATTCCCCACCTCTGATTCCCGGCCTCTGATTCCCCGCTTGTGATTCTGATTCCCTGCCTCTGATTCCCCATCTCTGATTCCGCACATCTGATTCCCTGCCTCTGATTCCCCACCTCTGATTCCCCATATCTGATTCCTCGCCTCTGTTTCCCCGCCTCTGATTCCCCGCCTCTGTTTCCCCATATCTAATACCCCACCTCAGATGCCCCAACTCTGATACCCCGCCTCTGATTCCCCAGCTCCTATTCCCCGCCTCTGATTCCCCGCATCCGATTCCCCATATCTGATTCCCCGCCTCTGTTTCCCCACCTTTGATTCCCCGCCTCTGTTTCCCCATATCTGATTCCCCGCCTCTGATTCCCAACTATGATTCCCCGCCTCTGATTCCCCAGCTCTGATTCCCCGCCTCTGATTCCCCGCGTTCTATTCCCTGCCTCTGATTCCCCGCCTGTGATTCCCCATCTCTGATTCACCACCTCTGATTCCCCACATCTGATTCCCCATATCTAATTCCCCGCCTCTGTTTGCCCACCTCTGATTCCCCGCCTCTGTTTCCCCATATCTGATTCCCCGTGTCTGATTCCCTGCCTCTGATTCCCCGCCTCTGTTTCCCCGCCTCTGATTCCCTGCCACTGAATCCCTGCCCCTGATACCCCAGCTCTGAAACCCCGCCTCTGATTCCCCGCGTCTGTTTCCCCGCCTCTGATTCCCAGCCTCTGTTTCCCCATATCTAAGTCCCCGACTCTGATTCCCCAACTCTGATTCCCCACCTCTGATTCCCCAGCTCTGATTCCCCGCCTCTGATTCCCCGCATCTGATTCCCTGCATCTGATTCCCAGCCTCTGATTCCCTGCCTCTGATTCCCAACCTCTGATTCCCCACCTCTGATTCCCCATATCTGATTCCCCGCCTCTGTTTCCCCGCCTCTGATTCCCCGCCTCTGTTTCCCCATATCTGATTCCCGGCCTCTGATTCTCCGCATCTGATTCCCCGCCTCTGATTCCCTGCCTCTGATTCCCCATCTCCGATTCCGCACATCGGATTCCCTGCCTCTGATTCCCCGCCTCTGATTCCCCGCCTCTGATTCCCTGCTTCTGATTCCCAACCTCTGATTCCCCACCACTGATTCCCCATATCTGATTCCCCGCCTCTGTTTCCCCGCCTCTGATTCCCCGCCTCTGATTCCCCAACTCTGAATCCCCGCCTCTGATTCCCCAGCTCTGATTTCCCGCCTCTGATTCCCCGCATCTGATTCCCTGCCTCTGATTCCCCGCCTCTGATTCCAGGCCTCTGATTCCCAGCATCTGACTCCGGCCTCTGATTCCCGGCCTCTGATTCCCTGCTTCTGATTCTGATTCCCTGCCTCTGATTCCCCATCTCTGATTCCGCACGTCTGATTCCTTGCCTCTGATTCCCCACCTCTGATTCCCCATATCTGATTCCCCGCCTGGGTTTCCCCGCCTCTGATTCCCCGCCTCTGTTTCCCAATATCTAAGTCCCCGCCTCTGATTCCCCAAATCTGATTCCCCACCTCTGATTCCCCAGCTCTGATTCCCCGCCTCTGATTCCCCGCATCTGATTCCCTGCATCTGATTCCAAGCCTCTGATTCCCTGCCTCTGATTCCCAACCTCTGATTCCCCACCTCTGATTCCCCATATTTGATTCCCCGCCTCTGTTTCCCCACCTCGGATTCCCCGCCTCTGTTTCCCCATATCTGATTCCCGGCCTCTGATTCCCCGCCTCTGATTCCCCGCCTCTGATTCCCTGCCTCTGATTCCCCATCTCCGATTCCGCACATCTGATTCCCTTCCTCTGATTCCCCGCCTCTGATTTTCCGCCTCTGATTCCCTGCCTCTGATTCCCAACCTCGGATTCCCCACCTCTGATTCCCCATATCTGATTCTCCGCCTCTGTTTCCCCGCCTCTGATTCCCCGCCTCTGATTCCCAACTCTGATTCCCCGCCTCTGATTCCCCAGCTCTGATTCCCCGTGTTTGATTCCCTGCCTCTGATTCCCTGCCTCTGATTCCCTGCCTCTGATTCCCCAGCTCTGATACCCAATATCTGATTCCCCGCCTCAGTTTCCCGGACTCTGATTCCCTGCCTCTGATTCCCAACCTCTGATTCCACACCTCTGATTCCCCATATCTGATTCCCCGCCTCTATTTCCCCATATCTGATTCCCCGCCTCTGATTCCCCAACTCTGATTCCCCGCCTCTGATTCCCCAGCTCTGATTCCCCGACTCTGAATCCCGGCATCCGATTCCCTGCCTCTGATTCCCCGCCTCTGATTCCCCATCTCTGATTCCCCGCCTCTGATTCCCCGTGTCTGATTCCCTGCCTTTGATTCCCCGCCTCTGATTCCCCGCCTCTGATTCCGTGCTACTGATTCCCTGCCCCTGATTCCCCACCTCTGATTCCCAACATCTGATTCCCCGCCTCTGTTTCCCCGCCTCTGATTCCCCGCCTCTGATTCCCCATATCTGATTCCCTGCCTCTGATTCCCCAACTCTGATTTCCCGCCTCTGATTCCCCAGCTCTGATTCCCCGCCTCTGATTCCCCGCATCTGATTCCCTGCCTCTGATTCCCCGCCTCTGATTCCCCATCTCTGATTCACCGCCTTTGATTCGCCACCTCTGATTCCCCATATCTGATTCCCCACCTCTGATTCCCGGCCTCTTATTCCCAGCATCTGATTCCCGGCCTCTGATTCCCGGCCTCTGATTCCCCGCTTCTGATTCTGATTCCCTGCCTCTTATTCACCATCTCTGATTCCGCACATCTGATTCCCTGCCTCTGATTCCCCCACTCTGATTCCCCATATCTGATTCCCCGCCTCTGTTTCCCCGCCTCTGATTCCCAGCCTCTGTTTCCCTATATCTAATTCCCCACCTCTGATGCCCCAACTCTGATTCACCGCCTCTGATTCCCCAGCTCTGATTCCCCGCCTCTGATTCCCTGCATCCGATTCCCCATATCTGATTCCCCGCCTCTGTTTCACCGCCTCTGATTCCCCGCCTCTGTTTCCCCATATCTGATTCCCGCCTCTGATTCCAAACTATGAATCCCCTCCTCTGATTCCCCAGCTCTGATTCCCTGCCTCTGATTCCCTGCGTTCTATTCCCTGCCTCTGATTCCCCGCCTGTGATTCCCCATCACTGATTCACCACCTCTGATTCCCTACCTCTGATTCCCCATATCTAATTCCCCGCCTCTGTTTGCCCGCCTCTGATTCCCCGCCTCTGTTTCCCCATATCTGATTCCCCGCCTCTGAATCCCCAACTCTGATTCCCTGCCTCAGATTCCCCAGCTCTGATTCCCCGCCTTTGATTCCCCCCGTCTGATTCCCAGCCTCTGAATCCCCGTGTCTGATTTCCTGCCTCTGATTCCCCGCCTCTGATTCCCCATCTCTGATTCACCGCCTCTGATTCCCCACCTCTGATTCCCCCTCTCTGATTCCGCACATCCAATTCCCTGCCTCTGATTCCCCAACTCTGATTCCCCACCTCTGATTCCCCAGCTCTGATTCCCCACCTCAGATTCCCCGCGTCTGATTCCCTGCCTCTGATTCCCCGCCTCTGATTCCCTGCCTCTGATTCCCCATATCTGATTCCCCGCCTCTGATTCCCCAACTCTGATTCCGTGCTTCTGATTCCCCAGCTCTGAATCCCCGCCTCTGATTCCCCGCGTCTGATTCCCTGCCTCTGATTCCCCGCCTCTGATTCCCCATCTGTGATTCACAACCTCTGATGCCCCACCTCTGATTCCCCATATCTGATTCCCTGCCTCTGTTTCCCCGCCTCTGATTCCCCACCTCTGTTTCCACATATCTGATTCCCCGCCTCTGATTCCCCAACTCTAATACCCCGCCTCTGATTCCCCAGCTCTGATTCCCCGCCTCTGATTCCCCGCCTCTGTTTCCCCATATCTGATTCCCCGTGTCTGATTCCCTGCCTCTGATTCCCCGCCTCTGTGTCCCCGCCTCTGATACCCTGCCACTGATTCCCTGCCCCTGATACCCCACCTCTGATTCCCCATATCTGATTCCCTGCCTCTGTTTCCCCGCCTCTGATTCCCCGCCTCTGATTCCCCATATCTGATTCCCCGCCTCTGATTCCCCAACTCTGATTCCCCGCCTCTGATTCCCCAGCTCTGAAACCCCGCCTCTAATTCCCCGCGTCTGTTTCCCCGCCTCTGATTCCCCGCCTCTGTTTCCCCATATCTAAGTCCCCGACTCTGATTCCCCAACTCTGATTCCCCACCTCTGATTCCCCAGCTCTGATTCCCCGCCTCTGATTCCCCGCATCTGATTCCCTGCATCTGATTCCCAGCCTCTGATTCCCTGCCTCTGATTCCCAACCTCTGATTCCCCACCTCTGATTCCCCATATCTGATTCCCCGCCTCTGTTTCCCCGCCTCTGATTCCCCGCCTCTGTTTCCCCATATCTGATTCCCGGCCTCTGATACTCCGCCTCTGATTCCCCGCCTCTGATTCCCTGCCTCTGATTCCCCATCTCCGATTCCGCACATCGGATTCCCTGCCTCTGATTCCCCGCCTCTGATTCCCCGCCTCTGATTCCCTGCTTCTGATTCCCAACCTCTGATTCCCCACCTCTGATTCCCCATATCTGATTCCCCGCCTCTGTTTCCCCGCCTCTGATTCCCCGCCTCTGATTAACCAACTCTGAATCCCCGCCTCTGATTCCCCAGCTCTGATTCCCCGCCTCTGATTCCCCGCATCTGATTCCCTGCCTCTGATTCCCCGCCTCTGATTCCAGGCCTCTGATTCCCAGCATCTGACTCCGGCCTCTGATTCCCGGCCTCTGATTCCCTGCTTCTGATTCTGATTCCCTGCCTCTGATTCCCCATCTCTGATTCCGCACGTCTGATTCCTTGCCTCTGATTCCCCACCTCTGATTCCCCATATCTGATTCCCCGCCTGGGTTTCCCCGCCTCTGATTCCCCGCCTCTGTTTCCCAATATCTAAGTCCCCGCCTCTGATTCCCCAAATCTGATTCCCCACCTCTGATTCCCCAGCTCTGATTCCCCGCCTCTGATTCCCCGCATCTGATTCCCTGCATCTGATTCCAAGCCTCTGATTCCCTGCCTCTGATTCCCATCCTCTGATTCCCCACCTCTGATTCCCCATATTTGATTCCCCGCCTCTGTTTCCCCACCTCGGATTTCCCGCCTCTGTTTCCCCATATCTGATTCCCGGCCTCTGATACCCCGCCTCTGATTCCCCGCCTCTGATTCCCTGCCTCTGATTCCCCATCTCCGATTCCGCACATCTGATTCCCTTCCTCTGATTCCCCGCCTCTGATTTTCCGCCTCTGATTCCCTGCCTCTGATTCCCAACCTCGGATTCCCCACCTCTGATTCCCCATATCTGATTCCCCGCCTCTGTTTCCCCGCCTCTGATTCCCCGCCTCTGATTCCCAACTCTGATTCCCCGCCTCTGATTCCCCAGCTCTGATTCCCCGTGTTTGATTCCCTGCCTC
The DNA here is from genome assembly GCF_036971445.1 of Narcine bancroftii. Classification (NCBI taxonomy): domain Eukaryota; kingdom Metazoa; phylum Chordata; class Chondrichthyes; order Torpediniformes; family Narcinidae; genus Narcine; species Narcine bancroftii. Next base: position 955,916 of record NW_027211886.1, read on the forward strand.
TGATTCCCTGCCTCTGATTCCCTGCCTCTGATTCCCCAGCTCTGATACCCAATATCTGATTCCCCGCCTCAGTTTCCCGGACTCTGATTCCCTGCCTCTGATTCCCAACCTCTGATTCCACACCTCTGATTCCCCATATCTGATTCCCCGCCTCTATTTCCCCATATCTGATTCCCCGCCTCTGATTCCCCAACTCTGATTCCCCGCCTCTGATTCCCCAGCTCTGATTCCCCGACTCTGATTCCCGGCATCCGATTCCCTGCCTCTGATTCCCCGCCTCTGATTCCCCATCTCTGATTCCCCGCCTCTGATTCCCCGTGTCTGATTCCCTGCCTTTGATTCCCCGCCTCTGATTCCCCGCCTCTGATTCCCTGCCACTGATTCCCTGCCCCTGATTCCCCACCTCTGATTCCCCACATCTGATTCCCCGCCTCTGTTTCCCCGCCTCTGATTCCCCGCCTCTGATTCCCCATATCTGATTCCCTGCCTCTGATTCCCCAACTCTGATTCCCCGCCTCTGATTCCCCAGCTCTGAATCCCCGCCTCTGATTCCCCGCGTCTGATTCCCTGCCTCTGATTCCCCGCCTTGATTCCCCATCTCTGATTCACAACCTCTGATTCCCCACCCCTGATTCCCTATATTTGATTCCCCGCCTCTGTTTCCCCGCCTCTGATTCCCCGCCTCTGATTCCCCATTTCTGATTCCCCGCCTCTGATTGCCCACCTCTGATTCCCAGCCTCTGATTCGCCAGCTCTGATTCCCCGCCTCTGATTCCCCGCATCTGATTCCCTGCCTCTGATTCCCCGCCTCTGATTCCCCATCTCTGATTCACCGCCTTTGATTCGCCACCTCTGATTCCCCATATCTGATTCCCCACCTCTGATTCCCGGCCTCTTATTCCCAGCATCTGATTCCCGGCCTCTGATTCCCGGCCTCTGATTCCCCGCTTCTGATTCTGATTCCCTGCCTCTTATTCACCATCTCTGATTCCGCACATCTGATTCCCTGCCTCTGATTCCCCCACTCTGATTCCCCATATCTGATTCCCCGCCTCTGTTTCCCCGCCTCTGATTCCCCGCCTCTGTTTCCCTATATCTAATTCCCCACCTCTGATGCCCCAACTCTGATTCACCGCCTCTGATTCCCCAGCTCTGATTCCCCGCCTCTGATTCCCTGCATCCGATTCCCCATATCTGATTCCCCGCCTCTGTTTCACCGCCTCTGATTCCCCGCCTCTGTTTCCCCATATCTGATTCCCGCCTCTGATTCCAAACTATGAATCCCCTCCTCTGATTCCCCAGCTCTGATTCCCCATCTCCGATTCCGCACATCGGATTTCCTGCCTCTGATTCCCCGCCTCTGATTCCCCGCCTCTGATTCCCTGCTTCTGATTCCCAACCTCTGATTCCCCACCTCTGATTCCCCATATCTGATTCCCCGCCTCTGTTTCCCCGCCTCTGATTCCCCGCCTCTGATTCCCCAACTCTGAATCCCCGCCTCTGATTCCCCAGCTCTGATTCCACGCCTCTGATTCCCCGTGTTTGATTCCCTGCCTCTGATTCCCTGCCCTGATTCCCCATCTCTGATTCACCGCCTTTAGTTCGCCACCTCTGATTCCCCATATCTGATTCCCCTCCTCTGTTTCCCCGCCTCTGATTCCCAACCTCTGATTCCACACCTCTGATTCCCCATATCTGATTCCCCGCCTCTGTTTCCCCGCCTCTGATTCCCCGCCCCTGTTTCCCCATATCTGATTCCCCACCTCTGATTCTCCTACTCTGCTTCCCCGCCTCTGTTTCCCCATATCTGATTCCCCGCCTCTGATTCCCAACTATGATTCCCCGCCTCTGATTCCCCAGCTCTGATTCCCTGCCTCTGATTCCCTGCATTCTATTCCCTGACTCTGATTCCCCGCCTGTGATTCCCCATCACTGATTCACCACCTCTGATTCCCCACATCTGATTCCCCATATCTAATTCCCCGCCTCTGTTTGCCCGCCTCTGATTCCCCGCCTCTGTTTCCCCATATCTGATTCCCCGTCTCTGAATCCCCAACTCTGATTCCCTGCCTCTGATTCCCCAGCTCTGATTCCCCGCCTTTGATTCCCCCCGTCTGATTCCCAGCCTCTGAATCCCCGTGTCTGATTTCCTGCCTCTGATTCCCCGCCTCTGATTCCCCATCTCTGATTCACCGCCTCTGATTCCCCACCTCTGATTCCCCATCTCTGATTCCGCACATCCGATTCCCTGCCTCTGATTCCCCAACTCTGATTCCCCGCCTCTGATTCCACATCTCTGATTCCCCACCTCTTATTCCCCGTGTCTGATTCCCTGCCTATGATTCCCCGCCTCTGAATACCAGCCTCTGATTCCCCATATCTGATTCCCCGCCTCTGATTCCCTGCTTCTGATTCCCCAGCTCTGATTCCCCCCCTTTGATTCCCCCTGTCTGATTCCCAGCCTCTGAATCCCCGTGTCTGATTTCCTGCCTCTGATTCCCAGCCTCTGATTCCCCATCTCTGATTCACCGCCTCTGATTCCCCATCTCTGATTCCCCACCTCTGATTCCCCATGTCTGATTCCCCGTGTCTGATTCCATGCCTCTGATTCCACGCCTCTGATTCCCCATATCTGATTCCCTGCCACTGATTCCCCGCCTCTGATTCCCCATCTCTGATTCACCACCTCTGATTCCCGGCCTCTGATTGCCCACCTCTGATTCCCCGCCTCTGATTCGCCAGGTATGATTCCCCCCCTCTGATTCCCCGCGTCTGATTCCCCGCCTCTGATTCCCCAACTCTAATACCCCGCCTCTGATTCCCCAGCTCTGATTCCCCTCCTCTGATTCCCCGCATCTGATTCCCTGCCTCTGATTCCACGCCTCTGATTCCAGGCCTCTGATTCCCAACCTCTGATTCCCCACCTCTGATTCCCAATATCTGATTCCCCGCCTCTGTTTCACCGCCTCTGATTCCCCGCCTCTGTTTCCCCATATCTGATTCCCCGCCTCTGATTCCCCAACTCTGATTCCCCGCCTGTGATTCCCCAGCTCTGATTCCCAGACTCTGATTCCCCATATCTAATTCCCATCCTCTGATTGCGCACCTCTGATTCCCCGCCTCTGATTCGCCAGCTCTGATTCCCCGCCTCTGATTCCCCGCATCTGATTCCCTGCCTCTGATTCCCCGCCTCTGATTCCCCATCTCTGATTCCCCGCCTGTGATTCCCCAGCTCTGATTCCCCGCCTCTGATTCCCCAGCTCTGATTCCCAGCCTCTGATTCCCCGTGTTTGATCCCCTGCCTCTGATTACCTCCTCTGATTCCCGGCCACTGATACCCCGCTTCTGATTCTGATTCCCTGCCTCTGATTCCCCATCTCTGATTCACCACATCTAATTCCCTGCCTCTGATTCCACGCCCCTGATTCCCCACCTCTGATTCCCCATATCTGAATCCCCGCCTCTGTTTCCACGCCTCTGATTCCCTGCCTCTGATTCCCAACCTCTGATTCCCCACCCCTGATTCCCCATATCTGATTCCCCGCCTGTTTCCCTGCCTCTGATTCCCCGCCCCTGTTTCCCCATATCTGATTCCCCGCCTCTTATTCCCCAACTCTGATTCCCCGCCTCTGATTCCCCAGCTCTGATTCCCCGCCTCTGATTCCCCGTGTTTGATTCCCTGCCTCTGATTCCCCGCCTCTGATTCCCCATCTCTGATTCACCGCCTTTGATTCGCCACCTCTGATTCCCCATATCTGATTCCCCACCTCTGTTACCCCGCCTCTGATTCCCCGCCTCTGATTCCCCATATATCATTCCCCGCCTCTGAATCCCCATCTCTGATTCCCGGACTCTGATTCCCCACCTCTGATTCCCGGCCTCTTATTCCCGGCATCTGAATCCCGGCCTCTGATTCCCGGCCTCTGATTCCCCGCTTGTGATTCTGATTCCCTGCCTCTGATTCCCCATCTCTGATTCCGCACATCTGATTCCCTGCCTCTGATTCCCCACCTCTGATTCCCCATATCTGATTCCTCGCCTCTGTTTCCCCGCCTCTGATTCCCCGCCTCTGTTTCCCCATATCTAATTCCCCACCTCAGATGCCCCAACTCTGATACCCCGCCTCTGATTCCCCAGCTCCTATTCCCCGCCTCTGATTCCCCGCCTCTGATTCCCTGCGTTCTATTCCCTGCCTCTGATTCCCCGCCTGTGATTCCCCATCTCTGATTCACCACCTCTGATTCCCCACCTCTGATTCCCCATATCTAATTCCCCGCCTCTGTTTGCCCGCCTCTGATTCCCCGCCTCTGTTTCCCCATATCTGATTCCCCGTGTCTGATTCCCTGCCTCTGATTCCCCGCCTCTGTTTCCCCGCCTCTGATTCCCTGCCACTGATTCCCTGCCCCTGATACCCCACCTCTGATTCCCCAAATCTGATTCCCCGCCTCTGATTCCCCATCTCTGATTCCCCACCTCTGATTCCCCGTGTCTGATTCCCTGCCTCTGATTCCCCGCCTCTGAATACCAGCCTCTGATTCCCCATATCTGATTCCCCACCTCTGATTCCCTGCCTCTGATTCCCCAGCTCTGATTCCCCGCCTTTGATTCCCCCCGTCTGATTCCCAGCCTCTGAATCCCCGTGTCTGATTTCCTGCCTCTGATTCCCCGCCTCTGATTCCCCATCTCTGATTCCCCACCTCTGATTCACCGTGTCTGATTCCCCGTGTCTGATTCCCTGCCTCTGATTCCACGCCTCTGATTCCCCATATCTGATTCCCTGCCACTGATTCCCCTCCTCTGATTCCCCATCTCTGATTCACCACCTCTGATTCCCGGCCTCTGATTGCCCACCTCTGATTCCCCGCCTCTGATTCGCCAGCTATGATTCCCCCCCTCTGATTCCCCGCGTCTGATTCCCCGCCTCTGATTCCCCAACTCTAATACCCCGCCTCTGATTCCCCAGCTCTGATTCCCCTCCTCTGATTCCCCGCATCTGATTCCCTGCCTCTGATTCCACGCCTCTGATTCCAGGCCTCTGATTCCCAACCTCTGATTCCCCACCTCTGATTCCCAATATCTGATTCCCCGCCTCTGTTTCACCGCCTCTGATTCCCCGCCTCTGTTTCCCCATATCTGATTCCCCGCCTCTGATTCCCCAACTCTGATTCCCCGCCTGTGATTCCCCAGCTCTGATTCCCCGACTCTGATTCCCCATATCTGATTCCCATCCTCTGATTGCCCACCTCTGATTCCCCGCCTCTGATTCGCCAGCTCTGATTCCCCGCCTCTGATTCCCCGCATTAGATTCCCTGCCTCTGATTCCCCGCCTCTGATTCCCCATCTCTGATTCCCCGCCTGTGATTCCCCAGCTCTGATTCCCCGCCTCTGATTCCCCAGCTCTGATTCCCAGCCTCTGATTCCCCGTGTTTGATCCCCTGCCTCTGATTACCTTCCTCTGATTCCCGGCCACTGATACCCCGCTTCTGATTCTGATTCCCTGCCTCTGATTCCCCATCTCTGATTCACCACATCTAATTCCCTGCCTCTGATTCCACGCCCCTGATTCCCCACCTCTGATTCCCCATATCTGAATCCCCGCCTCTGTTTCCACGCCTCTGAATCCCTGCCTCTGATTCCCAACCTCTGATTCCCCACCCCTGATTCCCCATATCTGATTCCCCGCCTCTGTTTCCCTGCCTCTGATTCCCCGCCCCTGTTTCCCCATATCTGATTCCCCGCCTCTGATTCCCCAACTCTGATTCCCCGCCTCTGATTCCCCAGCTCTGATTCCCCGCCTCTGATTCCCCGTGTTTGATTCCCTGCCTCTGATTCCCCGCCTCTGATTCCCCATCTCTGATTCACCGCCTTTGATTCGCCACCTCTGATTCCCCATATCTGATTCCCCACCTCTGTTACCCCGCCTCTGATTCCCCGCCTCTGATTCCCCATATATCATTCCCCGCCTCTGAATCCCCATCTCTGATTCCCGGACTCCGATTCCCCACCTCTGATTCCCGGCCTCTGATTCCCCGCTTGTGATTCTGATTCCCTGCCTCTGATTCCCCATCTCTGATTCCGCACATCTGATTCCCTGCCTCTGATTCCCCACCTCTGATACCCCATATCTGATTCCTCGCCTCTGTTTCCCCGCCTCTGATTCCCCGCCTCTGTTTCCCCATATCTAATACCCCACCTCAGATGCCCCAACTCTGATACCCCGCCTCTGATTCCCCAGCTCCTATTCCCCGCCTCTGATTCCCCGCATCCGATTCCCCATATCTGATTCCCCGCCTCTGTTTCCCCACCTTTGATTCCCCGCCTCTGTTTCCCCATATCTGATTCCCCGCCTCTGATTCCCAACTATGATTCCCCGCCTCTGATTCCCCAGCTCTGATTCCCCGCCTCTGATTCCCCGCGTTCTATTCCCTGCCTCTGATTCCCCGCCTGTGATTCCCCATCTCTGATTCACCACCTCTGATTCCCCACATCTGATTCCCCATATCTAATTCCCCGCCTCTGTTTGCCCACCTCTGATTCCCCGCCTCTGTTTCCCCATATCTGATTCCCCGTGTCTGATTCCCTGCCTCTGATTCCCCGCCTCTGTTTCCCCGCCTCTGATTCCCTGCCACTGATTTCCTGCCCCTGATACCCCAGCTCTGAAACCCCGCCTCTGATTCCCCGCGTCTGTTTCCCCGACTCTGATTCCCCGCCTCTGTTTCCCCATATCTAAGTCCCCGACTCTGATTCCCCAACTCTGATTCCCCACCTCTGATTCCCCAGCTCTGATTCCCCGCCTCTGATTCCCCGCATCTGATTCCCTGCATCTGATTCCCAGCCTCTGATTCCCTGCCTCTGATTCCCAACCTCTGATTCCCCACCTCTGATTCCCCATATCTGATTCCCCGCCTCTGTTTCCCCGCCTCTGATTCCCCGCCTCTGTTTCCCCATATCTGATTCCCGGCCTCTGATTCTCCGCCTCTGATTCCCCGCCTCTGATTCACTGCCTCTGATTCCCCATCTCCGATTCCGCACATCGGATTCCCTGCCTCTGATTCCCCGCCTCTGATTCCCCGCCTCTGATTCCCTGCTTCTGATTCCCAACCTCTGATTCCCCACCTCTGATTCCCCATATCTGATTCCCCGCCTCTGTTTCCCCGCCTCTGATTCCCCGCCTCTGATTCCCCAACTCTGAATCCCCGCCTCTGATTCCCCAGCTCTGATTCCCCGCCTCTGATTCCCCGCATCTGATTCCCTGCCTCTGATTCCCCGCCTCTGATTCCAGGCCTCTGATTCCCAGCATCTGACTCCGGCCTCTGATTCCCGGCCTCTGATTCCCTGCTTCTGATTCTGATTCCCTGCCTCTGATTCCCCATCTCTGATTCCGCACGTCTGATTCCTTGCCTCTGATTCCCCACCTCTGATTCCCCATATCTGATTCCCCGCCTGGGTTTCCCCGCCTCTGATTCCCCGCCTCTGTTTCCCAATATCTAAGTCCCCGCCTCTGATTCCCCAAATCTGATTCCCCACCTCTGATTCCCCAGCTCTGATTCCCCGCCTCTGATTCCCCGCATCTGATTCCCTGCATCTGATTCCAAGCCTCTGATTCCCTGCCTCTGATTCCCAACCTCTGATTCCCCACCTCTGATTCCCCATATTTGATTCCCCACCTCTGTTTCCCCACCTCGGATTCCCCGCCTCTGTTTCCCCATATCTGATTCCCGGCCTCTGATTCCCCGCCTCTGATTCCCCGCCTCTGATTCCCTGCCTCTGATTCCCCATCTCCGATTCCGCACATCTGATTCCCTTCCTCTGATTCCCCGCCTCTGATTTTCCGCCTCTGATTCCCTGCCTCTGATTCCCAACCTCGGATTCCCCACCTCTGATTCCCCATATCTGATTCCCCGCCTCTGTTTCCCCGCCTCTGATTCCCCGCCTCTGATTCCCAACTCTGATTCCCCGCCTCTGATTCCCCAGCTCTGATTCCCCGTGTTTGATTCCCTGCCTCTGATTCCCTGCCTCTGATTCCCTGCCTCTGATTCCCCAGCTCTGATACCCAATATCTGATTCCCCGCCTCAGTTTCCCGGACTCTGATTCCCTGCCTCTGATTCCCAACCTCTGATTCCACACCTCTGATTCCCCATATCTGATTCCCCGCCTCTATTTCCCCATATCTGATTCCCCGCCTCTGATTCCCCAACTCTGATTCCCCGCCTCTGATTCCCCAGCTCTGATTCCCCGACTCTGAATCCCGGCATCCGATTCCCTGCCTCTGATTCCCCGCCTCTGATTCCCCATCTCTGATTCCCCGCCTCTGATTCCCCGTGTCTGATTCCCTGCCTTTGATTCCCCGCCTCTGATTCCCCGCCTCTGATTCCGTGCTACTGATTCCCTGCCCCTGATTCCCCACCTCTGATTCCCCACATCTGATTCCCCGCCTCTGTTTCCCCGCCTCTGATTCCCCGCCTCTGATTCCCCATATCTGATTCCCTGCCTCTGATTCCCCAACTCTGATTCCCCGCCTCTGATTCCCCAGCTCTGATTCCCCGCCTCTGATTCCCCGCATCTGATTCCCTGCCTCTGATTCCCCGCCTCTGATTCCCCATCTCTGATTCACCGCCTTTGATTCGCCACCTCTGATTCCCCATATCTGATTCCCCACCTCTGATTCCCGGCCTCTTATTCCCAGCATCTGATTCCCGGCCTCTGATTCCCGGCCTCTGATTCCCCGCTTCTGATTCTGATTCCCTGCCTCTTATTCACCATCTCTGATTCCGCACATCTGATTCCCTGCCTCTGATTCCCCCACTCTGATTCCCCATATCTGATTCCCCGCCTCTGTTTCCCCGCCTCTGATTCCCAGCCTCTGTTTCCCTATATTTAATTCCCCACCTCTGATGCCCCAACTCTGATTCACCGCCTCTGATTCCCCAGCTCTGATTCCCCGCCTCTGATTCCCTGCATCCGATTCCCCATATCTGATTCCCCGCCTCTGTTTCACCGCCTCTGATTCCCCGCCTCTGTTTCCCCATATCTGATTCCCGCCTCTGATTCCAAACTATGAATCCCCTCCTCTGATTCCCCAGCTCTGATTCCCTGCCTCTGATTCCCTGCGTTCTATTCCCTGCCTCTGATTCCCCGCCTGTGATTCCCCATCACTGATTCACCACCTCTGATTCCCTACCTCTGATTCCCCATATCTAATTCCCCGCCTCTGTTTGCCCGCCTCTGATTCCCCGCCTCTGTTTCCCCATATCTGATTCCCCGCCTCTGAATCCCCAACTCTGATTCCCTGCCTCAGATTCCCCAGCTCTGATTCCCCGCCTTTGATTCCCCCCGTCTGATTCCCAGCCTCTGAATCCCCGTGTCTGATTTCCTGCCTCTGATTCCCCGCCTCTGATTCCCCATCTCTGATTCACCGCCTCTGATTCCCCACCTCTGATTCCCCCTCTCTGATTCCGCACATCCAATTCCCTGCCTCTGATTCCCCAACTCTGATTCCCCACCTCTGATTCCCCAGCTCTGATTCCCCGCCTCAGATTCCCCGCGTCTGATTCCCTGCCTCTGATTCCCCGCCTCTGATTCCCTGCCTCTGATTCCCCATATCTGATTCCCCGCCTCTGATTCCCCAACTCTGATTCCGCGCTTCTGATTCCCCAGCTCTGAATCCCCGCCTCTGATTCCCCGCGTCTGATTCCCTGCCTCTGATTCCCCGCCTCTGATTCCCCATCTGTGATTCACAACCTCTGATGCCCCACCTCTGATTCCCCATATCTGATTCCCTGCCTCTGTTTCCGCGCCTCTGATTCCCCACCTCTGTTTCCACTTATCTGATTCCCCGCCTCTGATTCCCCAACTCTAATACCCCGCCTCTGATTCCCCAGCTCTGATTCCCCGCCTCTGATTCCCCGCATCTGATTCCCTGCCTCTGATTCCCCGCCTCTGATTCCAGGCCTCTGATTCCCAGCATCTGATTCCGGCCTCTGATTCCCGGCCTCTGATTCCCTGCTTCTGATTCTGATTCCCTGCCTCTGATTCCCCATCTCTGATTCCGCACATCTGATTCCCTGCCTCTGATTCCCCACCTCTGATTCCCCAAATCTGATTCCCCACCTCTGATTCCCCAGCTCTGATTCCCCGCCTCTGATTCCCCGCATCTGATACCCTGCATCTGATTCCAAGCCTCTGATTCCCTGCCTCTGATTCCCAACCTCTGATTCCCCACCTCTGATTCCCCATATCTGATTCCCCGCCTCTGTTTCCCCGCTTCGGATTCCCCGCCTCTGTTTCCCCATATCTGATTCCCGGCCTCTGATTCCCCGCCTGTGATTCCCCATCTCTGATTCACCACCTCTGATTCCCCACCTCTGATTCCCCATATCTAATTCCCCGCCTCTGTTTGCCCGCCTCTGATTCCCCGCCTCTGCTTCCCCATATCTGATTCCCCGCCTCTGATTCCCCGCCTCTGATTCCCCAACTCTAATACCCCGCCTCTGATTCCCCAGCTCTGATTCCCCGCCTCTGTTTCCCCGCCTCTGATTCCCTGCCACTGATTCCCTGCCCCTGATACCCCACCTCTGATTCCCCATATCTGATTCCCTGCCTCTGTTTCCCCGCCTCTGATTCCCAGCCTCTGATTCCCCATATCTGATTCCCCGCCTCTGATTCCCCAACTCTGATTCCCCGCCTCTGATTCCCCAGCTCTGAAACCCCGCCTCTGATTCCCCGCGTCTGTTTCCCCGCCTCTGATTCCCCGCCTCTGTTTCACCATATCTAAGTCCCCGACTCTGATTCCCCAACTCTGATTCCCCACCTCTGATTCCCCAGCTCTGATTCCCCGCCTCTGATTCCCCGCATCTGATTCCCTGCATCTGATTCCCAGCCTCTGATTCCCTGCCTCTGATTCCCAACCTCTGATTCCCCACCTCTGATTCCCCATATCTGATTCCCCGCCTCTGTTTCCCCGCCTCTGATTCCCTGCCTCTGTTTCCCCATATCTGATTCCCGGCCTCTGATTCTCCGCCTCTGATTCCCCGCCTCTGATTCCCTGCCTCTGATTCCCCATCTCCGATTCCGCACATCGGATTCCCTGCCTCTTATTCCCCGCCTCTGATTCCCCGCCTCTGATTCCCTGCTTCTGATTCCCAACCTCTGATTCCCCACCTCTGATTCCCCATATCTGATTCCCCGCCTCTGTTTCCCCGCCTCTGATTCCCCGCCTCTGATTCCCCAACTCTGAATCCCCGCCTCTGATTCCCCAGCTCTGATTCCCCGCCTCTGATTCCCCGCATCTGATTCCCTGCCTCTGATTCCCCGCCTCTGATTCCAGGCCTCTGATTCCCAGCATCTGACTCCGGCCTCTGATTCCCGGCCTCTGATTCCCTGCTTCTGATTCTGATTCCCTGCCTCTGATTCCCCATCTCTGATTCCGCACGTCTGATTCCTTGCCTCTGATTCCCCACCTCTGATTCCCCATATCTGATTCCCCGCCTGGGTTTCCCCGCCTCTGATTCCCCGCCTCTGTTTCCCAATATCTAAGTCCCCGCCTCTGATTCCCCAAATCTGATTCCCCACCTCTGATTCCCCAGCTTTGATTCCCCGCCTCTGATTCCCCGCATCTGATTCCCTGCATCTGATTCCAAGCCTCTGATTCCCTGCCTCTGATTCCCAACCTCTGATTCCCCACCTCTGATTCCCCATATTTGATTCCCCGCCTCTGTTTCCCCGCCTCGGATTCCCCGCCTCTGTTTCCCCATATCTGATTCCCGGCCTCTGATTCCCCGCCTCTGATTCCCCGCCTCTGATTCCCTGCCTCTGATTCCCCATCTCCGATTCCGCACATCTGATTCCCTTCCTCTGATTCCCCGCCTCTGATTTTCCGCCTCTGATTCCCTGCCTCTGATTCCCAACCTCGGATTCCCCACCTCTGATTCCCCATATCTGATTCCCCGCCTCTGTTTCCCCGCCTCTGATTCCCCGCCTCTGATTCCCAACTCTGATTCCCAGCTCTGATTCCCCGTGTTTGATTCCCTGCCTCTGATTCCCTGCCTCTGATTCCCTGCCTCTGATTCCCCAGCTCTGATTCCCAATATCTGATTCCCCGCCTCAGTTTCCCGGACTCTGATTCCCTGCCTCTGATTCCCAACCTCTGATTCCACACCTCTGATTCCCCATATCTGATTCCCCGCCTCTATTTCCCCATATCTGATTCCCCGCCTCTGATTCCCCAACTCTGATTCCCCGCCTCTGATTCCCCAGCTCTGATTCCCCGACTCTGATTCCCGGCATCCGATTCCCTGCCTCTGATTCCCCGCCTCTGATTCCCCATCTCTGATTCCCCGCCTCTGATTCCCCGTGTCTGATTCCCTGCCTTTGATTCCCCGCCTCTGATTCACCGCTTCTGATTCCCTGCCACTGATTCCCTGCCCCTGATTCCCCACCTCTGATTCCCCACATCTGATTCCCCGCCTCTGTTTCCCCGCCTCTGATTCCCCGCCTCTGATTCCCCATATCTGATTCCCTGCCTCTGATTCCCTGCCTCTGATTCCCCGCCTCTGATTCCCCAGCTCTGAATCCCCGCCTCTGATTCCCCGCGTCTGATTCCCTGCCTCTGATTCCCCGCCTTGATTCCCCATCTCTGATTCACAACCTCTGATTCCCCACCTCTGATTCCCTATATTTGATTCCCCGCCTCTGTTTCCCCGCCTCTGATTCCCCGCCTCTGATTCCCCATTTCTGATTCCCCGCCTCTGATTGCCCACCTCTGATTCGCCAGCTCTGATTCCCCGCCTCTGATTCCCCGCATCTGATTCCCTGCCTCTGATTCCCCGCCTCTGATTCCCCATCTCTGATTCACCGCCTTTGATTCGCCACCTCTGATTCCCCATATCTGATTCCCCACCTCTGATTCCCGGCCTCTTATTCCCAGCATCTGATTCCCGGCCTCTGATTCCCGGCCTCTGATTCCCCGCTTCTGATTCTGATTCCCTGCCTCTTATTCCCCATCTCTGATTCCGCACATCTGATTCCCTGCCTCTTATTCCCCCACTCTGATTCCCCATATCTGATTCCCCGCCTCTGTTTCCCCGCCTCTGATTCCCCGCCTCTGTTTCCCTATATCTAATTCCCCACCTCTGATGCCCCAACTCTGATTCACCGCCTCTGATTCCCCAGCTCTGATTCCCCGCCTCTGATTCCCTGCATCCGATTCCCCATATCTGATTCCCCGCCTCTGTTTCACCGCCTCTGATTCCCCGCCTCTGTTTCCCCATATCTGATTCCCGCCTCTGATTCCCAACTATGAATCCCCTCCTCTGATTCCCCAGCTCTGATTCCCTGCCTCTGATTCCCTGCGTTCTATTCCCTGCCTCTGATTCCCCGCCTGTGATTCCCCATCACTGATTCACCACCTCTGATTCCCTACCTCTGATTCCCCATATCTAATTCCCCGCCTCTGTTTGCCCGCCTCTGATTCCCCGCCTCTGTTTCCCCATATCTGATTCCCCGCCTCTGAATACCCAACTCTGATTCCCTGCCTAAGATTCCCCAGCTCTGATTCCCCGCCTTTGATTCCCCCCGTCTGATTCCCAGCCTCTGATTCACCGCCTCTGATTCCCCACCTCTGATTCCCCCTCTCTGATTCCGCACATCCAATTCCCTGCCTCTGATTCCCCAACTCTGATTCCCCACCTCTGATACCCCAGCTCTGATTCCCCGCCTCAGATTCCCCGCGTCTGATTCCCTGCCTCTGATTCCCCGCCTCTGATTCCCTGCCTCTGATTCCCCATATCTGATTCCCCGCCTCTGATTCCCCAACTCTGATTCCCCGCTTCTGATTCCCCAGCTCTGAATCCCCGCCTCTGATTCCCCGCGTCTGATTCCCTGCCTCTGATTCCCCGCCTCTGATTCCCCATCTGTGATTCACAACCTCTGATGCCCCACCTCTGATTCCCCATATCTGATTCCCTGCCTCTGTTTCCCCGCCTCTGATTCCCCACCTCTGTTTCCCCATATCTGATTCCCCGCCTCTGATTCCCCAACTCTAATACCCCGCCTCTGATTCCCCAGCTCTGATTCCCCGCCTCTGATTCCCCGCATCTGATTCTCTGCCTCTGATTCCCCGCCTCTGATTCCAGGCCTCTGATTCCCAGCATCTGATTCCGGCCTCTGATTCCCGGCCTCTGATTCCCTGCTTCTGATTCTGATTCCCTGCCTCTGATTCCCCATCTCTGATTCCGCACATCTGATTCCCTGCCTCTGATTCCCCACCTCTGATTCCCCATATCTGATTCCCCGCCTCTGTTTCCCCGCCTCTGATTCCCCGCCTCTGTTTCCCAATATCTAAGTCCCCACCTCTGATTCCCCAAATCTGATTCCCCACCTCTGATTCCCCAGCTCTGATTCCCCGCCTCTGATTCCCCGCATCTGATACCCTGCATCTGATTCCAAGCCTCTGATTCCCTGCCTCTGATTCCCAACCTCTGATTCCCCACCTCTGATTCCCCATATCTGATTCCCCGCCTCTGTTTCCCCGCCTCTGATTCCCCGCCTCTGATTCCCCGCATCTGATTCCCTGCATCTGATTCCCAGCCTCTGATTCACTGCCTCTGATTCCCAACCTCTGATTCCCCACCTCTGATTCCCCATATCTGATTCCCCGCCTCTGTTTCCCCGCCTCTGATTCCCCGCCTCTGTTTCCCCATATCTGATTCCCGGCCTCTGATTCTCCGCCTCTGATTCCCCGCCTCTGATTCCCTGCCTCTGATTCCCCATCTCCGATTCCGCACATCGGATTCCCTGCCTCTGATTCCCCGCCTCTGATTCCCCGCCTCTGATTCCCTGCTTCTGATTCCCAACCTCTGATTCCCCACCTCTGATTCCCCATATCTGATTCCCCGCCTCTGTTTCCCCGCCTCTGATTCCCCGCCTCTGATTCCCCAACTCTGAATCCCCGCCTCTGATTCCCCAGCTCTGATTCCCCGCCTCTGATTCCCCGCATCTGATTCCCTGCCTCTGATTCCCCGCCTCTGATTCCAGGCCTCTGATTCCCAGCATCTGACTCCGGCCTCTGATTCCCGGCCTCTGATTCCCTGCTTCTGATTCTGATTCCCTGCCTCTGATTCCCCATCTCTGATTCCGCACGTCTGATTCCTTGCCTCTGATTCCCCACCTCTGATTCCCCATATCTGATTCCCCGCCTGGGTTTCCCCGCCTCTGATTCCCCGCCTCTGTTTCCCAATATCTAAGTCCCCGCCTCTGATTCCCCAAATCTGATTCCCCACCTCTGATTCCCCAGCTCTGATTCCCCGCCTCTGATTCCCCGCATCTGATTCCCTGCATCTGATTCCAAGCCTCTGATTCCCTGCCTCTGATTCCCAACCTCTGATTCCCCACCTCTGATTCCCCATATTTGATTCCCCGCCTCTGTTTCCCCACCTCGGATTCCCCGCCTCTGTTTCCCCATATCTGATTCCCGGCCTCTGATTCCCCGCCTCTGATTCCCCGCCTCTGATTCCCTGCCTCTGATTCCCCATCTCCGATTCCGCACATCTGATTCCCCAGCTCTGATTCCCCGTGTTTGATTCCCTGCCTCTGATTCCCTGCCTCTGATTCCCTGCCTCTGATTCCCCAGGTCTGATACCCAATATCTGATTCCCCGCCTCAGTTTCCCGGACTCTGATTCCCTGCCTCTGATTCCCAACCTCTGATTCCACACCTCTGATTCCCCATATCTGATTCCCCGCCTCTATTTCCCCATATCTGATTCCCCGCCTCTGATTCCCCAACTCTGATTCCCCGCCTCTGATTCCCCAGCTCTGATTCCCCGACTCTGATTCCCGGCATCCGATTCCCTGCCTCTGATTCCCCGCCTCTGATTCCCCATCTCTGATTCCCCGCCTCTGATTCCCCGTGTCTGATTCCCTGCCTTTGATTCCCCGCCTCTGATTCCCCGCCTCTGATTCCCTGCCACTGATTCCCTGCCCCTGATTCCCCACCTCTGATTCCCCACATCTGATTCCCCGCCTCTGTTTCCCCGCCTCTGATTCCCCGCCTCTGATTCCCCATATCTGATTCCCTGCCTCTGATTCCCCAACTCTGATTCCCCGCCTCTGATTCCCCAGCTCTGAATCCCCGCCTCTGATTCCCCGCGTCTGATTCCCTGCCTCTGATTCCCCGCCTTGATTCCCCATCTCTGATTCACAACCTCTGATTCCCCACCCCTGATTCCCTATATTTGATTCCCCGCCTCTGTTTCCCCGCCTCTGATTCCCCGCCTCTGATTCCCCATTTCTGATTCCCCGCCTCTGATTGCCCACCTCTGATTCCCAGCCTCTGATTCGCCAGCTCTGATTCCCCGCCTCTGATTCCCCGCATCTGATTCCCTGCCTCTGATTCCCCGCCTCTGATTCCCCATCTCTGATTCACCGCCTTTGATTCGCCACCTCTGATTCCCCATATCTGATTCCCCACCTCTGATTCCCGGCCTCTTATTCCCAGCATCTGATTCCCGGCCTCTGATTCCCGGCCTCTGATTCCCCGCTTCTGATTCTGATTCCCTGCCTCTTATTCACCATCTCTGATTCCGCACATCTGATTCCTTGCCTCTGATTCCCCCACTCTGATTCCCCATATCTGATTCCCCGCCTCTGTTTCCCCGCCTCTGATTCCCCGCCTCTGTTTCCCTATATCTAATTCCCCACCTCTGATGCCCCAACTCTGATTCACCGCCTCTGATTCCCCAGCTCTGATTCCCCACCTCTGATACCCTGCATCCGATTCCCCATATCTGATTCCCCGCCTCTGTTTCACCGCCTCTGATTCCCCGCCTCTGTTTCCCCATATCTGATTCCCGCCTCTGATTCCAAACTATGAATCCCCTCCTCTGATTCCCCAGCTCTGATTCCCTGCCTCTGATTCCCTGCGTTCTATTCCCTGCCTCTGATTCCCCGCCTGTGATTCCCCATCACTGATTCACCACCTCTGATTCCCTACCTCTGATTCCCCATATCTAATTCCCCGCCTCTGTTTGCCCGCCTCTGATTCCCCGCCTCTGTTTCCCCATATCTGATTCCCCGCCTCTGAATCCCCAACTCTGATTCCCTGCCTCAGATTCCCCAGCTCTGATTCCCCGCCTTTGATTCCCCCCGTCTGATTCCCAGCCTCTGAATCCCCGTGTCTGATTTCCTGCCTCTGATTCCCCGCCTCAGATTCCCCATCTCTGATTCACCGCCTCTGATTCCCCACCTCTGATTCCCCCTCTCTGATTCCGCACATCCAATTCCCTGCCTCTGATTCCCCAACTCTGATTCCCCACCTCTGATTCCCCAGCTCTGATTCCCCGCCTCAGATTCCCCGCGTCTGATTCCCTGCCTCTGATTCCCCGCCTCTGATTCCCTGCCTCTGATTCCCCATATCTGATTCCCCGCCTCTGATTCCCCAACTCTGATTCCCCGCTTCTGATTCCCCAGCTCTGAATCCCCGCCTCTGATTCCCCGCGTCTGATTCCCTGCCTCTGATTCCCCGCCTCTGATTCCCCATCTGTGATTCACAACCTCTGATGCCCCACCTCTGATTCCCCATATCTGATTCCCTGCCTCTGTTTCCCCGCCTCTGATTCCCCGCATCTGATTCCCTGCATCTGATTCCAAGCCTCTGATTCCCTGCCTCTGATTCCCAACCTCTGATTCCCCACCTCTGATTCCCCATATCTGATTCCCCGCCTCTGTTTCCCCGCCTCTGATTCCCCGCCTCTGTTTCCCCATATCTGATTCCCGGCCTCTGATTCCCCGCCTCTGATTCCCCGCCTCTGATTCCCTGCCTCTGATTCCCCCACTCTGATTCCCCATATCTGATTCCCCGCCTCTGTTTCCCCGCCTCTGATTCCCCGCCTCTGTTTCCCTATATCTAATTCCCCACCTCTGATGCCCCAACTCTGATTCACCGCCTCTGATTCCCCAGCTCTGATTCCCCGCCTATGATTCCCTGCATCCGATTCCCCATATCTGATTCCCCGCCTCTGTTTCACCGCCTCTGATTCCCCGCCTCTGTTTCCCCATATCTGATTCCCGCCTCTGATTCCCAACTATGAATCCCCTCCTCTGATTCCCCAGCTCTGATTCCCTGCCTCTGATTCCCTGCGTTCTATTCCCTGCCTCTGATTCCCCGCCTGTGATTCCCCATCACTGATTCACCACCTCTGATTCCCTACCTCTGATTCCCCATATCTAATTCCCCGCCTCTGTTTGCCCGCCTCTGATTCCCCGCCTCTGTTTCCCCATATCTGATTCCCCGCCTCTGAATACCCAACTCTGATTCCCTGCCTAAGATTCCCCAGCTCTGATTCCCCGCCTTTGAATCCCCCCGTCTGATTCCCAGCCTCTGAATCCCCGTGTCTGATTTCCTGCCTCTGATTCCCCGCCTCTGATTCCCCATCTCTGATTCACCGCCTCTGATTCCCCACCTCTGATTCCCCCTCTCTGATTCCGCACATCCAATTCCCTGCCTCTGATTCCCCAACTCTGATTCCCCACCTCTGATACCCCAGCTCTGATTCCCCGCCTCAGATTCCCCGCGTCTGATTCCCTGCCTCTGATTCCCCGCCTCTGATTCCCTGCCTCTGATTCCCCATATCTGATTCCCCGCCTCTGATTCCCCAACTCTGATTCCCCGCTTCTGATTCCCCAGCTCTGAATCCCCGCCTCTGATTCCCCGCGTCTGATTCCCTGCCTCTGATTCCCCGCCTCTGATTCCCCATCTGTGATTCACAACCTCTGATGCCCCACCTCTGATTCCCCATATCTGATTCCCTGCCTCTGTTTCCCCGCCTCTGATTCCCCACCTCTGTTTCCCCATATCTGATTCCCCGCCTCTGATTCCCCAACTCTAATACCCCGCCTCTGATTCCCCAGCTCTGATTCCCCGCCTCTGATTCCCCGCATCTGATTCCCTGCCTCTGATTCCCCGCCTCTGATTCCAGGCCTCTGATTCCCAGCATCTGATTCCGGCCTCTGATTCCCGGCCTCTGATTCCCTGCTTCTGATTCTGATTCCCTGCCTCTGATTCCCCATCTCTGATTCCGCACATCTGATTCCCTGCCTCTGATTCCCCACCTCTGATTCCCCATATCTGATTCCCCGCCTCTGTTTCCCCGCCTCTGATTCCCCGCCTCTGTTTCCCAATATCTAAGTCCCCACCTCTGATTCCCCAAATCTGATTCCCCACCTCTGATTCCCCAGCTCTGATTCCCCGCCTCTGATTCCCCGCATCTGATACCCTGCATCTGATTCCAAGCCTCTGATTCCCTGCCTCTGATTCCCAACCTCTGATTCCCCACCTCTGATTCCCCATATCTGATTCCCCGCCTCTGTTTCCCCGCCTCTGATTCCCCGCCTCTGATTCCCCGCATCTGATTCCCTGCATCTGATTCCCAGCCTCTGATTCCCTGCCTCTGATTCCCAACCTCTGATTCCCCACCTCTGATTCCCCATATCTGATTCCCCGCCTCTGTTTCCCCGCCTCTGATTCCCCGCCTCTGTTTCCCCATATCTGATTCCCGGCCTCTGATTCTCCGCCTCTTATTCCCCGCCTCTGTTTCCCCGCCTCTGATTCCCCGCATCTGATTCCCTGCATCTGATTCCAAGCCTCTGATTCCCTGCCTCTGATTCCCAACCTCTGATTCCCCACCTCTGATTCCCCATATCTGATTCCCCGCCTCTGTTTCCCCGCCTCTGATTCCCCGCCTCTGTTTCCCCATATCTGATTCCCGGCCTCTGATTCCCCGCCTCTGATTCCCCGCCTCTGATTCCCTGCCTCTGATTCCCCCACTCTGATTCCCCATATCTGATTCCCCGCCTCTGTTTCCCCGCCTCTGATTCCCCGCCTCTGTTTCCCTATATCTAATTCCCCACCTCTGATGCCCCAACTCTGATTCACCGCCTCTGATTCCCCAGCTCTGATTCCCCGCCTATGATTCCCTGCATCCGATTCCCCATATCTGATTCCCCGCCTCTGTTTCACCGCCTCTGATTCCCCGCCTCTGTTTCCCCATATCTGATTCCCGCCTCTGATTCCCAACTATGAATCCCCTCCTCTGATTCCCCAGCTCTGATTCCCTGCCTCTGATTCCCTGCGTTCTATTCCCTGCCTCTGATTCCCCGCCTGTGATTCCCCATCACTGATTCACCACCTCTGATTCCCTACCTCTGATTCCCCATATCTAATTCCCCGCCTCTGTTTGCCCGCCTCTGATTCCCCGCCTCTGTTTCCCCATATCTGATTCCCCGCCTCTGAATACCCAACTCTGATTCCCTGCCTAAGATTCCCCAGCTCTGATTCCCCGCCTTTGAATCCCCCCGTCTGATTCCCAGCCTCTGAATCCCCGTGTCTGATTTCCTGCCTCTGATTCCCCGCCTCTGATTCCCCATCTCTGATTCACCGCCTCTGATTCCCCACCTCTGATTCCCCCTCTCTGATTCCGCACATCCAATTCCCTGCCTCTGATTCCCCAACTCTGATTCCCCACCTCTGATACCCCAGCTCTGATTCCCCGCCTCAGATTCCCCGCGTCTGATTCCCTGCCTCTGATTCCCCGCCTCTGATTCCCTGCCTCTGATTCCCCATATCTGATTCCCCGCCTCTGATTCCCCAACTCTGATTCCCCGCTTCTGATTCCCCAGCTCTGAATCCCCGCCTCTGATTCCCCGCGTCTGATTCCCTGCCTCTGATTCCCCGCCTCTGATTCCCCATCTGTGATTCACAACCTCTGATGCCCCACCTCTGATTCCCCATATCTGATTCCCTGCCTCTGTTTCCCCGCCTCTGATTCCCCACCTCTGTTTCCCCATATCTGATTCCCCGCCTCTGATTCCCCAACTCTAATACCCCGCCTCTGATTCCCCAGCTCTGATTCCCCGCCTCTGATTCCCCGCATCTGATTCCCTGCCTCTGATTCCCCGCCTCTGATTCCAGGCCTCTGATTCCCAGCATCTGATTCCGGCCTCTGATTCCCGGCCTCTGATTCCCTGCTTCTGATTCTGATTCCCTGCCTCTGATTCCCCATCTCTGATTCCGCACATCTGATTCCCTGCCTCTGATTCCCCACCTCTGATTCCCCATATCTGATTCCCCGCCTCTGTTTCCCCGCCTCTGATTCCCCGCCTCTGTTTCCCAATATCTAAGTCCCCACCTCTGATTCCCCAAATCTGATTCCCCACCTCTGATTCCCCAGCTCTGATTCCCCGCCTCTGATTCCCCGCATCTGATACCCTGCATCTGATTCCAAGCCTCTGATTCCCTGCCTCTGATTCCCAACCTCTGATTCCCCACCTCTGATTCCCCATATCTGATTCCCCGCCTCTGTTTCCCCGCCTCTGATTCCCCGCCTCTGATTCCCCGCATCTGATTCCCTGCATCTGATTCCCAGCCTCTGATTCCCTGCCTCTGATTCCCAACCTCTGATTCCCCACCTCTGATTCCCCATATCTGATTCCCCGCCTCTGTTTCCCCGCCTCTGATTCCCCGCCTCTGTTTCCCCATATCTGATTCCCGGCCTCTGATTCTCCGCCTCTTATTCCCCGCCTCTGATTCCCTGCCTCTGATTCCCCATCTCCGATTCCGCACATCGGATTCCCTGCCTCTGATTCCCCGCCTCTGATTCCCCGCCTCTGATTCCCTGCTTCTGATTCCCAACCTCTGATTCCCCACCTCTGATTCCCCATATCTGATTCCCCGCCTCTGTTTCCCCGCCTCTGATTCCCCGCCTCTGATTCCCCAACTCTGAATCCCCGCCTCTGATTCCCCAGCTCTGATTCCCCGCCTCTGATTCCCCGCATCTGATTCCCTGCCTCTGATTCCCCGCCTCTGATTCCAGGCCTCTGATTCCCAGCATCTGACTCCGGCCTCTGATTCCCGGCCTCTGATTCCCTGCTTCTGATTCTGATTCCCTGCCTCTGATTCCCCATCTCTGATTCCGCACGTCTGATTCCTTGCCTCTGATTCCCCACCTCTGATTCCCCATATCTGATTCCCCGCCTGGGTTTCCCCGCCTCTGATTCCCCGCCTCTGTTTCCCAATATCTAAGTCCCCGCCTCTGATTCCCCAAATCTGATTCCCCACCTCTGATTCCCCAGCTCTGATTCCCCGCCTCTGATTCCCCGCATCTGATTCCCTGCATCTGATTCCAAGCCTCTGATTCCCTGCCTCTGATTCCCAACCTCTGATCCCCACCTCTGATTCCCCATATTTGATTCCCCGCCTCTGTTTCCCCACCTCGGATTCCCCGCCTCTGTTTCCCCATATCTGATTCCCGGCTTCTGATTCCCCGCCTCTGATTCCCCGCCTCTGATTCCCTGCCTCTGATTCCCCATTACCGATTCCGCACATCTGATTCCCTTCCTCTGATTCCCCGCCTCTGATTTTCCGCCTCTGATTCCCTGCCTCTGATTCCCAACCTCGGATTCCCCACCTCTGATTCCCCATATCTGATTCCCCGCCTCTGTTTCCCCGCCTCTGATTCCCCGCCTCTGATTCCCAACTCTGATTCCCCGCCTCTGATTCCCCAGCTCTGATTCCCCGTGTTTGATTCCCTGCCTCTGATTCCCTGCCTCTGATTCCCTGCCTCTGATTCCCCAGCTCTGATACCCAATATCTGATTCCCTGCCTCAGTTTCCCGGACTCTGATTCCCTGCCTCTGATTCCCAACCTCTGATTCCACACCTCTGATTCCCCATATCTGATTCCCCGCCTCTATTTCCCCATATCTGATTCCCCGCCTCTGATTCCCCAACTCTGATTCCCCGCCTCTGATTCCCCAGCTCTGATTCCCCGACTCTGATTCCCGGCATCCGATTCCCTGCCTCTGATTCCCCGCCTCTGATTCCCCATCTCTGATTCCCCGCCTCTGATTCCCCGTGTCCGATTCCCTGCCTTTGATTCCCCGCCTCTGATTCCCCGCCTCTGATTCCCTGCCACTGATTCCCTGCCCCTGATTCCCCGCCTCTGATTCCCCGCCTCTGATTCCTCATATCTGATTCCCTGCCTCTGATTCCCCAACTCTGATTCCCCGCCTCTGATTCCCCAGCTCTGAATCCCCGCCTCTGATTCCCCGCGTCTGATTCCCTGCCTCTGATTCCCCGCCTTGATTCCCCATCTCTGATTCACAACCTCTGATTCCCCACCCCTGATTCCCTATATTTGATTCCCCGCCTCTGTTTCCCCGCCTCTGATTCCCAGCCTCTGTTTCCCTATATTTAATTCCCCACCTCTGATGCCCCAACTCTGATTCACCGCCTCTGATTCCCCAGCTCTGATTCCCCGCCTCTGATTCCCTGCATCCGATTCCCCATATCTGATTCCCCGCCTCTGTTTCACCGCCTCTGATTCCCCGCCTCTGTTTCCCCATATCTGATTCCCGCCTCTGATTCCAAACTATGAATCCCCTCCTCTGATTCCCCAGCTCTGATTCCCTGCCTCTGATTCCCTGCGTTCTATTCCCTGCCTCTGATTCCCCGCCTGTGATTCCCCATCACTGATTCACCACCTCTGATTCCCTACCTCTGATTCCCCATATCTAATTCCCCGCCTCTGTTTGCCCGCCTCTGATTCCCCGCCTCTGTTTCCCCATATCTGATTCCCCGCCTCTGAATCCCCAACTCTGATTCCCTGCCTCAGATTCCCCAGCTCTGATTCCCCGCCTTTGATTCCCCCCGTCTGATTCCCAGCCTCTGAATCCCCGTGTCTGATTTCCTGCCTCTGATTCCCCGCCTCTGATTCCCCATCTCTGATTCACCGCCTCTGATTCCCCACCTCTGATTCCCCCTCTCTGATTCCGCACATCCAATTCCCTGCCTCTGATTCCCCAACTCTGATTCCCCACCTCTGATTCCCCAGCTCTGATTCCCCGCCTCAGATTCCCCGCGTCTGATTCCCTGCCTCTGATTCCCCGCCTCTGATTCCCTGCCTCTGATTCCCCATATCTGATTCCCCGCCTCTGATTCCCCAACTCTGATTCCGCGCTTCTGATTCCCCAGCTCTGAATCCCCGCCTCTGATTCCCCGCGTCTGATTCCCTGCCTCTGATTCCCCGCCTCTGATTCCCCATCTGTGATTCACAACCTCTGATGCCCCACCTCTGATTCCCCATATCTGATTCCCTGCCTCTGTTTCCGCGCCTCTGATTCCCCACCTCTGTTTCCACATATCTGATTCCCCGCCTCTGATTCCCCAACTCTAATACCCCGCCTCTGATTCCCCAGCTCTGATTCCCCGCCTCTGATTCCCCGCATCTGATTCCCTGCCTCTGATTCCCCGCCTCTGATTCCAGGCCTCTGATTCCCAGCATCTGATTCCGGCCTCTGATTCCCGGCCTCTGATTCCCTGCTTCTGATTCTGATTCCCTGCCTCTGATTCCCCATCTCTGATTCCGCACATCTGATTCCCTGCCTCTGATTCCCCACCTCTGATTCCCCATATCTGATTCCCCGCCTCTGTTTCCCCGCCTCTGATTCCCCGCCTCTGTTTCCCAATATCTAAGTCCCCACCTCTGATTCCCCAAATCTGATTCCCCACCTCTGATTCCCCAGCTCTGATTCCCCGCCTCTGATTCCCCGCATCTGATACCCTGCATCTGATTCCAAGCCTCTGATTCCCTGCCTCTGATTCCCAACCTCTGATTCCCCACCTCTGATTCCCCATATCTGATTCCCCGCCTCTGTTTCCCCGCTTCGGATTCCCCGCCTCTGTTTGCCCATATCTGATTCCCGGCCTCTGATTCCCCGCCTGTGATTCCCCATCTCTGATTCACCACCTCTGATTCCCCACCTCTGATTCCCCATATCTAATTCCCCGCCTCTGTTTGCCCGCCTCTGATTCCCCGCCTCTGCTTCCCCATATCTGATTCCCCGCCTCTGATTCCCCGCCTCTGATTCCCCAACTCTAATACCCCGCCTCTGATTCCCCAGCTCTGATTCCCCGCCTCTGTTTCCCCGCCTCTGATTCCCTGCCACTGATTCCCTGCCCCTGATACCCCACCTCTGATTCCCCATATCTGATTCCCTGCCTCTGTTTCCCCGCCTCTGATTCCCAGCCTCTGATTCCCCATATCTGATTCCCCGCCTCTGATTCCCCAACTCTGATTCCCCGCCTCTGATTCCCCAGCTCTGAAACCCCGCCTCTGATTCCCCGCGTCTGTTTCCCCGCCTCTGATTCCCCGCCTCTGTTTCACCATATCTAAGTCCCCGACTCTGATTCCCCAACTCTGATTCCCCACCTCTGATTCCCCAGCTCTTATTCCCCGCCTCTGATTCCCCGCATCTGATTCCCTGCATCTGATTCCCAGCCTCTGATTCCCTGCCTCTGATTCCCAACCTCTGATTCCCCACCTCTGATTCCCCATATCTGATTCCCCGCCTCTGTTTCCCCGCCTCTGATTCCCCGCCTCTGTTTCCCCATATCTTATTCCCGGCCTCTGATTCTCCGCCTCTGATTCCCCGCCTCTGATTCCCTGCCTCTGATTCCCCATCTCCGATTCCGCACATCGGATTCCCTGCCTCTGATTCCCCGCCTCTGATTCCCCGCCTCTGATTCCCTGCTTCTGATTCCCAACCTCTGATTCCCCACCTCTGATTCCCCATATCTGATTCCCCGCCTCTGTTTCCCCGCCTCTGATTCCCCGCCTCTGATTCCCCAACTCTGAATCCCCGCCTCTGATTCCCCAGCTCTGATTCCCCGCCTCTGATTCCCCGCATCTGATTCCCTGCCTCTGATTCCCCGCCTCTGATTCCAGGCCTCTGATTCCCAGCATCTGACTCCGGCCTCTGATTCCCGGCCTCTGATTCCCTGCTTCTGATTCTGATTCCCCGCCTCTGATTCCCCATCTCTGATTCCGCACGTCTGATTCCTTGCCTCTGATTCCCCACCTCTGATTCCCCATATCTGATTCCCCGCCTGGGTTTCCCCGCCTCTGATTCCCCGCCTCTGTTTCCCAATATCTAAGTCCCCGCCTCTGATTCCCCAAATCTGATTCCCCACCTCTGATTCCCCAGCTTTGATTCCCCGCCTCTGATTCCCCGCATCTGATTCCCTGCATCTGATTCCAAGCCTCTGATTCCCTGCCTCTGATTCCCAACCTCTGATTCCCCACCTCTGATTCCCCATATTTGATTCCCCGCCTCTGTTTCCCCGCCTCGGATTCCCCGCCTCTGTTTCCCCATATCTGATTCCCGGCCTCTGATTCCCCGCCTCTGATTCCCCGCCTCTGATTCCCTGCCTCTGATTCCCCATCTCCGATTCCGCACATCTGATTCCCTTCCTCTGATTCCCCGCCTCTGATTTTCCGCCTCTGATTCCCTGCCTCTGATTCCCAACCTCGGATTCCCCACCTCTGATTCCCCATATCTGATTCCCCGCCTCTGTTTCCCCGCCTCTGATTCCCCGCCTCTGATTCCCAACTCTGATTCCCAGCTCTGATTCCCCGTGTTTGATTCCCTGCCTCTGATTCCCTGCCTCTGATTCCCTGCCTCTGATTCCCCAGCTCTGATTCCCAATATCTGATTCCCCGCCTCAGTTTCCCGGACTCTGATTCCCTGCCTCTGATTCCCAACCTCTGATTCCACACCTCTGATTCCCCATATCTGATTCACCGCCTCTATTTCCCCATATCTGATTCCCCGCCTCTGATTCCCCAACTCTGATTCCCCGCCTCTGATTCCCCAGCTCTGATTCCCCGACTCTGATTCCCGGCATCCGATTCCCTGCCTCTGATTCCCCGCCTCTGATTCCCCATCTCTGATTCCACGCCTCTGATTCCCCGTGTCTGATTCCCTGCCTTTGATTCCCCGCCTCTGATTCACCGCTTCTGATTCCCTGCCACTGATTCCCTGCCCCTGATTCCCCACCTCTGATTCCCCACATCTGATTCCCCGCCTCTGTTTCCCCGCCTCTGATTCCCCGCCTCTGATTCCCCATATCTGATTCCCTGCCTCTGATTCCCTGCCTCTGATTCCCCGCCTCTGATTCCCCAGCTCTGAATCCCCGCCTCTGATTCCCCGCGTCTGATTCCCTGCCTCTGATTCCCCGCCTTGATTCCCCATCTCTGATTCACAACCTCTGATTCCCCACCTCTGATTCCCTATATTTGATTCCCCGCCTCTGTTTCCCCGCCTCTGATTCCCCGCCTCTGATTCCCCATTTCTGATTCCCCGCCTCTGATTGCCCACCTCTGATTCCCAGCCTCTGATTCGCCAGCTCTGATTCCCCGCCTCTGATTCCCCGCATCTGATTCCCTGCCTCTGATTCCCCGCCTCTGATTCCCCATCTCTGATTCACCGCCTTTGATTCGCCACCTCTGATTCCCCATATCTGATTCCCCACCTCTGATTCCCGGCCTCTTATTCCCAGCATCTGATTCCCGGCCTCTGATTCCCGGCCTCTGATTCCCCGCTTCTGATTCTGATTCCCTGCCTCTTATTCCCCATCTCTGATTCCGCACATCTGATTCCCTGCCTCTTATTCCCCCACTCTGATTCCCCATATCTGATTCCCCGCCTCTGTTTCCCCGCCTCTGATTCCCCGCCTCTGTTTCCCTATATCTAATTCCCCACCTCTGATGCCCCAACTCTGATTCACCGCCTCTGATTCCCCAGCTCTGATTCCCCGCCTCTGATTCCCTGCATCCGATTCCCCATATCTGATTCCCCGCCTCTGTTTCACCGCCTCTGATTCCCCGCCTCTGTTTCCCCATATCTGATTCCCGCCTCTGATTCCCAACTATGAATCCCCTCCTCTGATTCCCCAGCTCTGATTCCCTGCCTCTGATTCCCTGCGTTCTATTCCCTGCCTCTGATTCCCCGCCTGTGATTCCCCATCACTGATTCACCACCTCTGATTCCCTACCTCTGATTCCCCATATCTAATTCCCCGCCTCTGTTTGCCCGCCTCTGATTCCCCGCCTCTGTTTCCCCATATCTGATTCCCCGCCTCTGAATACCCAACTCTGATTCCCTGCCTAAGATTCCCCAGCTCTGATTCCCCGCCTTTGATTCCCCCCGTCTGATTCCCAGCCTCTGATTCACCGCCTCTGATTCCCCACCTCTGATTCCCCCTCTCTGATTCCGCACATCCAATTCCCTGCCTCTGATTCCCCAACTCTGATTCCCCACCTCTGATACCCCAGCTCTGATTCCCCGCCTCAGATTCCCCGCGTCTGATTCCCTGCCTCTGATTCCCCGCCCCTGATTCCCTGCCTCTGATTCCCCATATCTGATACCCCGCCTCTGATTCCCCAACTCTGATTCCCCGCTTCTGATTCCCCAGCTCTGAATCCCCGCCTCTGATTCCCCGCGTCTGATTCCCTGCCTCTGATTCCCCGCCTCTGATTCCCCATCTGTGATTCACAACCTCTGATGCCCCACCTCTGATTCCCCATATCTGATTCCCTGCCTCTGTTTCCCCGCCTCTGATTCCCCACCTCTGTTTCCCCATATCTGATTCCCCGCCTCTGATTCCCCAACTCTAATACCCCGCCTCTGATTCCCCAGCTCTGATTCCCCGCCTCTGATTCCCCGCATCTGATTCCCTGCCTCTGATTCCCCGCCTCTGATTCCAGGCCTCTGATTCCCAGCATCTGATTCCGGCCTCTGATTCCCGGCCTCTGATTCCCTGCTTCTGATTCTGATTCCCTGCCTCTGATTCCCCATCTCTGATTCCGCACATCTGATTCCCTGCCTCTGATTCCCCACCTCTGATTCCCCATATCTGATTCCCCGCCTCTGTTTCCCCGCCTCTGATTCCCCGCCTCTGTTTCCCAATATCTAATTCCCCACCTCTGATTCCCCAAATCTGATTCCCCACCTCTGATTCCCCAGCTCTGATTCCCCGCCTCTGATTCCCCGCATCTGATACCCTGCATCTGATTCCAAGCCTCTGATTCCCTGCCTCTGATTCCCAACCTCTGATTCCCCACCTCTGATTCCCCATATCTGATTCCCCGCCTCTGTTTCCCCGCCTCTGATTCCCCGCCTCTGATTCCCCGCATCTGATTCCCTGCATCTGATTCCCAGCCTCTGATTCCCTGCCTCTGATTCCCAACCTCTGATTCCCCACCTCTGATTCCCCATATCTGATTCCCCGCCTCTGTTTCCCCGCCTCTGATTCCCCGCCTCTGTTTCCCCATATCTGATTCCCGGCCTCTGATTCTCCGCCTCTGATTCCCCGCCTCTGATTCCCTGCCTCTGATTCCCCATCTCCGATTCCGCACATCGGATTCCCTGCCTCTGATTCCCCGCCTCTGATTCCCCGCCTCTGATTCCCTGCTTCTGATTCCCAACCTCTGATTCCCCACCTCTGATTCCCCATATCTGATTCCCCGCCTCTGTTTCCCCGCCTCTGATTCCCCGCCTCTGATTCCCCAACTCTGAATCCCCGCCTCTGATTCCCCAGCTCTGATTCCCCGCCTCTGATTCCCCGCATCTGATTCCCTGCCTCTGATTCCCCGCCTCTGATTCCAGGCCTCTGATTCCCAGCATCTGACTCCGGCCTCTGATTCCCGGCCTCTGATTCCCTGCTTCTGATTCTGATTCCCTGCCTCTGATTCCCCATCTCTGATTCCGCACGTCTGATTCCTTGCCTCTGATTCCCCACCTCTGATTCCCCATATCTGATTCCCCGCCTGGGTTTCCCCGCCTCTGATTCCCCGCCTCTGTTTCCCAATATCTAAGTCCCCGCCTCTGATTCCCCAAATCTGATTCCCCACCTCTGATTCCCCAGCTCTGATTCCCCGCCTCTGATTCCCCGCATCTGATTCCCTGCATCTGATTCCAAGCCTCTGATTCCCTGCCTCTGATTCCCAACCTCTGATTCCCCACCTCTGATTCCCCATATTTGATTCCCCGCCTCTGTTTCCCCACCTCGGATTCCCCGCCTCTGTTTCCCCATATCTGATTCCCGGCCTCTGATTCCCCGCCTCTGATTCCCCGCCTCTGATTCCCTGCCTCTGATTCCCCATCTCCGATTCCGCACATCTGATTCCCCAGCTCTGATTCCCCGTGTTTGATTCCCTGCCTCTGATTCCCTGCCTCTGATTCCCTGCCTCTGATTCCCCAGGTCTGATACCCAATATCTGATTCCCCGCCTCAGTTTCCCGGACTCTGATTCCCTGCCTCTGATTCCCAACCTCTGATTCCACACCTCTGATTCCCCATATCTGATTCCCCGCCTCTATTTCCCCATATCTGATTCCCCGCCTCTGATTCCCCAACTCTGATTCCCCGCCTCTGATTCCCCAGCTCTGATTCCCCGACTCTGATTCCCGGCATCCGATTCCCTGCCTCTGATTCCCCGCCTCTGATTCCCCATCTCTGATTCCCCGCCTCTGATTCCCCGTGTCTGATTCCCTGCCTTTGATTCCCCGCCTCTGATTCCCCGCCTCTGATTCCCTGCCACTGATTCCCTGCCCCTGATTCCCCACCTCTGATTCCCCACATCTGATTCCCCGCCTCTGTTTCCCCGCCTCTGATTCCCCGCCTCTGATTCCCCATATCTGATTCCCTGCCTCTGATTCCCCAACTCTGATTCCCCGCCTCTGATTCCCCAGCTCTGAATCCCCGCCTCTGATTCCCCGCGTCTGATTCCCTGCCTCTGATTCCCCGCCTTGATTCCCCATCTCTGATTCACAACCTCTGATTCCCCACCCCTGATTCCCTATATTTGATTCCCCGCCTCTGTTTCCCCGCCTCTGATTCCCCGCCTCTGATTCCCCATTTCTGATTCCCCGCCTCTGATTGCCCACCTCTGATTCCCAGCCTCTGATTCGCCAGCTCTGATTCCCCGCCTCTGATTCCCCGCATCTGATTCCCTGCCTCTGATTCCCCGCCTCTGATTCCCCATCTCTGATTCACCGCCTTTGATTCGCCACCTCTGATTCCCCATATCTGATTCCCCACCTCTGATTCCCGGCCTCTTATTCCCAGCATCTGATTCCCGGCCTCTGATTCCCGGCCTCTGATTCCCCGCTTCTGATTCTGATTCCCTGCCTCTTATTCACCATCTCTGATTCCGCACATCTGATTCCTTGCCTCTGATTCCCCCACTCTGATTCCCCATATCTGATTCCCCGCCTCTGTTTCCCCGCCTCTGATTCCCCGCCTCTGTTTCCCTATATCTAATTCCCCACCTCTGATGCCCCAACTCTGATTCACCGCCTCTGATTCCCCAGCTCTGATTCCCCACCTCTGATACCCTGCATCCGATTCCCCATATCTGATTCCCCGCCTCTGTTTCACCGCCTCTGATTCCCCGCCTCTGTTTCCCCATATCTGATTCCCGCCTCTGATTCCAAACTATGAATCCCCTCCTCTGATTCCCCAGCTCTGATTCCCTGCCTCTGATTCCCTGCGTTCTATTCCCTGCCTCTGATTCCCCGCCTGTGATTCCCCATCACTGATTCACCACCTCTGATTCCCTACCTCTGATTCCCCATATCTAATTCCCCGCCTCTGTTTGCCCGCCTCTGATTCCCCGCCTCTGTTTCCCCATATCTGATTCCCCGCCTCTGAATCCCCAACTCTGATTCCCTGCCTCAGATTCCCCAGCTCTGATTCCCCGCCTTTGATTCCCCCCGTCTGATTCCCAGCCTCTGAATCCCCGTGTCTGATTTCCTGCCTCTGATTCCCCGCCTCAGATTCCCCATCTCTGATTCACCGCCTCTGATTCCCCACCTCTGATTCCCCCTCTCTGATTCCGCACATCCAATTCCCTGCCTCTGATTCCCCAACTCTGATTCCCCACCTCTGATTCCCCAGCTCTGATTCCCCGCCTCAGATTCCCCGCGTCTGATTCCCTGCCTCTGATTCCCCGCCTCTGATTCCCTGCCTCTGATTCCCCATATCTGATTCCCCGCCTCTGATTCCCCAACTCTGATTCCCCGCTTCTGATTCCCCAGCTCTGAATCCCCGCCTCTGATTCCCCGCGTCTGATTCCCTGCCTCTGATTCCCCGCCTCTGATTCCCCATCTGTGATTCACAACCTCTGATGCCCCACCTCTGATTCCCCATATCTGATTCCCTGCCTCTGTTTCCCCGCCTCTGATTCCCCGCATCTGATTCCCTGCATCTGATTCCAAGCCTCTGATTCCCTGCCTCTGATTCCCAACATCTGATTCCCCACCTCTGATTCCCCATATCTGATTCCCCGCCTCTGTTTCCCCGCCTCTGATTCCCCGCCTCTGTTTCCCCATATCTGATTCCCGGCCTCTGATTCCCCGCCTCTGATTCCCCGCCTCTGATTCCCTGCCTCTGATTCCCCCACTCTGATTCCCCATATCTGATTCCCCGCCTCTGTTTCCCCGCCTCTGATTCCCCGCCTCTGTTTCCCTATATCTAATTCCCCACCTCTGATGCCCCAACTCTGATTCACCGCCTCTGATTCCCCAGCTCTGATTCCCCGCCTATGATTCCCTGCATCCGATTCCCCATATCTGATTCCCCGCCTCTGTTTCACCGCCTCTGATTCCCCGCCTCTGTTTCCCCATATCTGATTCCCGCCTCTGATTCCCAACTATGAATCCCCTCCTCTGATTCCCCAGCTCTGATTCCCTGCCTCTGATTCCCTGCGTTCTATTCCCTGCCTCTGATTCCCCGCCTGTGATTCCCCATCACTGATTCACCACCTCTGATTCCCTACCTCTGATTCCCCATATCTAATTCCCCGCCTCTGTTTGCCCGCCTCTGATTCCCCGCCTCTGTTTCCCCATATCTGATTCCCCGCCTCTGAATACCCAACTCTGATTCCCTGCCTAAGATTCCCCAGCTCTGATTCCCCGCCTTTGATTCCCCCCGTCTGATTCCCAGCCTCTGAATCCCCGTGTCTGATTTCCTGCCTCTGATTCCCCGCCTCTGATTCCCCATCTCTGATTCACCGCCTCTGATTCCCCACCTCTGATTCCCCCTCTCTGATTCCGCACATCCAATTCCCTGCCTCTGATTCCCCAACTCTGATTCCCCACCTCTGATACCCCAGCTCTGATTCCCCGCCTCAGATTCCCCGCGTCTGATTCCCTGCCTCTGATTCCCCGCCTCTGATTCCCTGCCTCTGATTCCCCATATCTGATTCCCCGCCTCTGATTCCCCAACTCTGATTCCCCGCTTCTGATTCCCCAGCTCTGAATCCCCGCCTCTGATTCCCCGCGTCTGATTCCCTGCCTCTGATTCCCCGCCTCTGATTCCCCATCTGTGATTCACAACCTCTGATGCCCCACCTCTGATTCCCCATATCTGATTCCCTGCCTCTGTTTCCCCGCCTCTGATTCCCCACCTCTGTTTCCCCATATCTGATTCCCCGCCTCTGATTCCCCAACTCTAATACCCCGCCTCTGATTCCCCAGCTCTGATTCCCAGCATCTGATTCCGGCCTCTGATTCCCGGCCTCTGATTCCCTGCTTCTGATTCTGATTCCCTGCCTCTGATTCCCCATCTCTGATTCCGCACATCTGATTCCCTGCCTCTGATTCCCCACCTCTGATTCCCCATATCTGATTCCCCGCCTCTGTTTCCCCGCCTCTGATTCCCCGCCTCTGTTTCCCAATATCTAAGTCCCCACCTCTGATTCCCCAAATCTGATTCCCCACCTCTGATTCCCCAGCTCTGATTCCCCGCCTCTGATTCCCCGCATCTGATACCCTGCATCTGATTCCAAGCCTCTGATTCCCTGCCTCTGATTCCCAACCTCTGATTCCCCACCTCTGATTCCCCATATCTGATTCCCCGCCTCTGTTTCCCCGCCTCTGATTCCCCGCCTCTGATTCCCCGCATCTGATTCCCTGCATCTGATTCCCAGCCTCTGATTCCCTGCCTCTGATTCCCAACCTCTGATTCCCCACCTCTGATTCCCCATATCTGATTCCCCGCCTCTGTTTCCCCGCCTCTGATTCCCCGCCTCTGTTTCCCCATATCTGATTCCCGGCCTCTGATTCTCCGCCTCTGATTCCCCGCCTCTGATTCCCTGCCTCTGATTCCCCATCTCCGATTCCGCACATCGGATTCCCTGCCTCTGATTCCCCGCCTCAGATTCCCCGCCTCTGATTCCCTGCTTCTGATTCCCAACCTCTGATTCCCCACCTCTGATTCCCCATATCTGATTCCCCGCCTCTGTTTCCCCGCCTCTGATTCCCCGCCTCTGATTCCCCAACTCTGAATCCCCGCCTCTGATTCCCCAGCTCTGATTCCCCGCCTCTGATTCCCCGCATCTGATTCCCTGCCTCTGATTCCCCGCCTCTGATTCCAGGCCTCTGATTCCCAGCATCTGACTCCGGCCTCTGATTCCCGGCCTCTGATTCCCTGCTTCTGATTCTGATTCCCTGCCTCTGATTCCCCATCTCTGATTCCGCACGTCTGATTCCTTGCCTCTGATTCCCCACCTCTGATTCCCCATATCTGATTCCCCGCCTGGGTTTCCCCGCCTCTGATTCCCCGCCTCTGTTTCCCAATATCTAAGTCCCCGCCTCTGATTCCCCAAATCTGATTCCCCACCTCTGATTCCCCAGCTCTGATTCCCCGCCTCTGATTCCCCGCATCTGATTCCCTGCATCTGATTCCAAGCCTCTGATTCCCTGCCTCTGATTCCCAACCTCTGATCCCCACCTCTGATTCCCCATATTTGATTCCCCGCCTCTGTTTCCCCACCTCGGATTCCCCGCCTCTGTTTCCCCATATCTGATTCCCGGCCTCTGATTCCCCGCCTCTGATTCCCCGCCTCTGATTCCCTGCCTCTGATTCCCCATCTCCGATTCCGCACATCTGATTCCCTTCCTCTGATTCCCCGCCTCTGATTTTCCGCCTCTGATTCCCTGCCTCTGATTCCCAACCTCGGATTCCCCACCTCTGATTCCCCATATCTGATTCCCCGCCTCTGTTTCCCCGCCTCTGATTCCCCGCCTCTGATTCCCAACTCTGATTCCCCGCCTCTGATTCCCCAGCTCTGATTCCCCGTGTTTGATTCCCTGCCTCTGATTCCCTGCCTCTGATTCCCTGCCTCTGATTCCCCAGCTCTGATACCCAATATCTGATTCCCTGCCTCAGTTTCCCGGACTCTGATTCCCTGCCTCTGATTCCCAACCTCTGATTCCACACCTCTGATTCCCCATATCTGATTCCCCGCCTCTATTTCCCCATATCTGATTCCCCGCCTCTGATTCCCCAACTCTGATTCCCCGCCTCTGATTCCCCAGCTCTGATTCCCCGACTCTGATTCCCGGCATCCGATTCCCTGCCTCTGATTCCCCGCCTCTGATTCCCCATCTCTGATTCCCCGCCTCTGATTCCCCGTGTCTGATTCCCTGCCTTTGATTCCCCGCCTCTGATTCCCCGCCTCTGATTCCCTGCCACTGATTCCCTGCCCCTGATTCCCCACCTCTGATTCCCCACATCTGATTCCCCGCCTCTGTTTCCCCGCCTCTGATTCCCCGCCTCTGATTCCCCATATCTGATTCCCTGCCTCTGATTCCCCAACTCTGATTCCCCGCCTCTGATTCCCCAGCTCTGAATCCCCGCCTCTGATTCCCCGCGTCTGATTCCCTGCCTCTGATTCCCCGCCTTGATTCCCCATCTCTGATTCACAACCTCTGATTCCCCACCCCTGATTCCCTATATTTGATTCCCCGCCTCTGTTTCCCCGCCTCTGATTCCCCGCCTCTGATTCCCCATTTCTGATTCCCCGCCTCTGATTGCCCACCTCTGATTCCCAGCCTCTGATTCGCCAGCTCTGATTCCCCGCCTCTGATTCCCCGCATCTGATTCCCTGCCTCTGATTCCCCGCTTCTGATTCCCCATCTCTGATTCACCGCCTTTGATTCGCCACCTCTGATTCCCCATATCTGATTCCCCACCTCTGATTCCCGGCCTCTTATTCCCAGCATCTGATTCCCGGCCTCTGATTCCCGGCCTCTGATTCCCCGCTTCTGATTCTGATTCCCTGCCTCTTATTCACCATCTCTGATTCCGCACATCTGATTCCCTGCCTCTGATTCCCCCACTCTGATTCCCCATATCTGATTCCCCGCCTCTGTTTCCCCGCCTCTGATTCCCCGCCTCTGTTTCCCTATATCTAATTCCCCACCTCTGATGCCCCAACTCTGATTCACCGCCTCTGATTCCCCAGCTCTGATTCCCCGCCTCTGATTCCCTGCATCCGATTCCCCATATCTGATTCCCCGCCTCTGTTTCACCGCCTCTGATTCCCCGCCTCTGTTTCCCCATATCTGATTCCCGCCTCTGATTCCAAACTATGAATCCCCTCCTCTGATTCCCCAGCTCTGATTCCCTGCCTCTGATTCCCTGCGTTCTATTCCCTGCCTCTGATTCCCCGCCTGTGATTCCCCATCACTGATTCACCACCTCTGATTCCCTACCTCTGATTCC
Organism: Narcine bancroftii; assembly: GCF_036971445.1. Lineage (NCBI taxonomy): Eukaryota > Metazoa > Chordata > Chondrichthyes > Torpediniformes > Narcinidae > Narcine > Narcine bancroftii. The sequence continues at coordinate 992,317 of NW_027211886.1, forward strand.
CCATATCTAATTCCCCGCCTCTGTTTGCCCGCCTCTGATTCCCCGCCTCTGTTTCCCCATATCTGATTCCCCGCCTCTGAATCCCCAACTCTGATTCCCTGCCTCAGATTCCCCAGCTCTGATTCCCCGCCTTTGATTCCCCCCGTCTGATTCCCAGCCTCTGAATCCCCGTGTCTGATTTCCTGCCTCTGATTCCCCGCCTCAGATTCCCCATCTCTGATTCACCGCCTCTGATTCCCCACCTCTGATTCCCCCTCTCTGATTCCGCACATCCAATTCCCTGCCTCTGATTCCCCAACTCTGATTCCCCACCTCTGATTCCCCAGCTCTGATTCCCCGCCTCAGATTCCCCGCGTCTGATTCCCTGCCTCTGATTCCCCGCCTCTGATTCCCTGCCTCTGATTCCCCATATCTGATTCCCCGCCTCTGATTCCCCAACTCTGATTCCCCGCTTCTGATTCCCCAGCTCTGAATCCCCGCCTCTGATTCCCCGCGTCTGATTCCCTGCCTCTGATTCCCCGCCTCTGATTCCCCATCTGTGATTCACAACCTCTGATGCCCCACCTCTGATTCCCCATATCTGATTCCCTGCCTCTGTTTCCCCGCCTCTGATTCCCCGCATCTGATTCCCTGCATCTGATTCCAAGCCTCTGATTCCCTGCCTCTGATTCCCAACCTCTGATTCCCCACCTCTGATTCCCCATATCTGATTCCCCGCCTCTGTTTCCCCGCCTCTGATTCCCCGCCTCTGTTTCCCCATATCTGATTCCCGGCCTCTGATTCCCCGCCTCTGATTCCCCGCCTCTGATTCCCTGCCTCTGATTCCCCCACTCTGATTCCCCATATCTGATTCCCCGCCTCTGTTTCCCCGCCTCTGATTCCCCGCCTCTGTTTCCCTATATCTAATTCCCCACCTCTGATGCCCCAACTCTGATTCACCGCCTCTGATTCCCCAGCTCTGATTCCCCGCCTCTGATTCCCTGCATCCGATTCCCCATATCTAATTCCCCGCCTCTGTTTCACCGCCTCTGATTCCCCGCCTCTGTTTCCCCATATCTGATTCCCGCCTCTGATTCCCAACTATGAATCCCCTCCTCTGATTCCCCGCCTGTGATTCCCCATCACTGATTCACCACCTCTGATTCCCTACCTCTGAATCCCCATATCTAATTCCCCGCCTCTGTTTGCCCGCCTCTGATTCCCCGCCTCTGTTTCCCCATATCTGATTCCCCGCCTCTGAATACCCAACTCTGATTCCCTGCCTAAGATTCCCCAGCTCTGATTCCCCGCCTTTGATTCCCCCCGTCTGATTCCCAGCCTCTGAATCCCCGTGTCTGATTTCCTGCCTCTGATTCCCCGCCTCTGATTCCCCATCTCTGATTCACCGCCTCTGATTCCCCACCTCTGATTCCCCTCTCTGATTCCGCACATCCAATTCCCTGCCTCTGATTCCCCAACTCTGATTCCCCACCTCTGATACCCCAGCTCTGATTCCCCGCCTCAGATTCCCCGCGTCTGATTCCCTATCTCTGATTCCCCGCCTCTGATTCCCTGCCTCTGATTCCCCATATCTGATTCCCCGCCTCTGATTCCCCAACTATGATTCCCCGCTTCTGATTCCCCAGCTCTGAATCCCCGCCTCTGATTCCCCGCGTCTGATTCCCTGCCTCTGATTCCCCGCCTCTGATTCCCCATCTGTGATTCACAACCTCTGATGCCCCACCTCTGATTCCCCATATCTGATTCCCTGCCTCTGTTTCCCCGCCTCTGATTCCCCACCTCTGTTTCCCCATATCTGATTCCCCGCCTCTGATTCCCCAACTCTAATACCCCGCCTCTGATTCCCCAGCTCTGATTCCCCGCCTCTGATTCCCCGCATCTGATTCCCTGCCTCTGATTCCCCGCCTCTGATTCCAGGCCTCTGATTCCCAGCATCTGATTCCGGCCTCTGATTCCCGGCCTCTGATTCCCTGCTTCTGATTCTGATTCCCTGCCTCTGATTCCCCATCTCTGATTCCGCACATCTGATTCCCTGCCTCTGATTCCCCACCTCTGATTCCCCATATCTGATTCCCCGCCTCTGTTTCCCCGCCTCTGATTCCCCGCCTCTGTTTCCCAATATCTAAGTCCCCACCTCTGATTCCCCAAATCTGATTCCCCAACTCTGATTCCCCAGCTCTGATTCCCCGCCTCTGATTCCCCGCATCTGATACCCTGCATCTGATTCCAAGCCTCTGATTCCCTGCCTCTGATTCCCAACATCTGATTCCCCACCTCTGATTCCCCATATCTGATTCCCCGCCTCTGTTTCCCCGCCTCTGATTCCCCGCCTCTGATTCCCCGCATCTGATTCCCTGCATCTGATTCCCAGCCTCTGATTCCCTGCCTCTGATTCCCAACCTCTGATTCCCCACCTCTGATTCCCCATATCTGATTCCCCGCCTCTGTTTCCCCGCCTCTGATTCCCCGCCTCTGTTTCCCCATATCTGATTCCCGGCCTCTGATTCTCCGCCTCTGATTCCACGCCTCTGATTCCCTGCCTCTGATTCCCCATCTCCGATTCCGCACATCGGATTCCCTGCCTCTGATTCCCCGCCTCTGATTCCCCGCCTCTGATTCCCTGCTTCTGATTCCCAACCTCTGATTCCCCACCTCTGATTCCCCATATCTGATTCCCCGCCTCTGTTTCCCCGCCTCTGATTCCCCGCCTCTGATTCCCCAACTCTGAATCCCCGCCTCTGATTCCCCAGCTCTGATTCCCCGCCTCTGATTCCCCGCATCTGATTCCCTGCCTCTGATTCCCCGCCTCTGATTCCAGGCCTCTGATTCCCAGCATCTGACTCCGGCCTCTGATTCCCGGCCTCTGATTCCCCAAATCTGATTCCCCACCTCTGATTCCCCAGCTCTGATTCCCCGCCTCTGATGCCCCGCATCTGATTCCCTGCATCTGATTCCAAGCCTCTGATTCCCTGCCTCTGATTCCCAACCTCTGATTCCCCACCTCTGATTCCCCATATTTGATTCCCCGCCTCTGTTTCCCCGCCTCGGATTCCCCGCCTCTGTTTCCCCATATCTGATTCCCGGCCTCTGATTCCCCGCCTCTGATTCCCCGCCTCTGATTCCCTGCCTCTGATTCCCCATCTCCGATTCCGCACATCTGATTCCCTTCCTCTGATTCCCCGCCTCTGATTTTCCGCCTCTGATTCCCTGCCTCTGATTCCCAACCTCGGATTCCCCACCTCTGATTCCCCATATCTGATTCCCCGCCTCTGTTTCCCCGCCTCTGATTCCCCGCCTCTGATTCCCAACTCTGATTCCCCGCCTCTGATACCCCAGCTCTGATTCCCCGTGTTTGATTCCCTGCCTCTGATTCCCTGCCTCTGATTCCCTGCCTCTGATTCCCCAGCTCTGATACCCAATATCTGATTCCCCGCCTCAGTTTCCCGGACTCTGATTCCCTGCCTCTGATTCCCAACCTCTGATTCCACACCTCTGATTCCCCATATCTGATTCCCCGCCTCTATTTCCCCATATCTGATTCCCCGCCTCTGATTCCCCAACTATGATTCCCCGCCTCTGATTCCCCAGCTCTGATTCCCCGACTCTGATTCCCGGCATCCGATTCCCTGCCTCTGATTCCCCGCCTCTGATTCCCCATCTCTGATTCCCCGCCTCTGATTCCCCGTGTCTGATTCCCTGCCTTTGATTCCCCGCCTCTGATTCCCCGCCTCTGATTCCCCGCCTCTGATTCCCTGCCACTGATTCCCTGCCCCTGATTCCCCACCTCTGATTCCCCACATCTGATTCCCCGCCTCTGTTTCCCCGCCTCTGATTCCCCGCCTCTGATTCCCCATATCTGATTCCCTGCCTCTGATTCCCCAACTCTGATTCCCCGCCTCTGATTCCCCAGCTCTGAATCCCCGCCTCTGATTCCCCGCGTCTGATTCCCTGCCTCTGATTCCCCGCCTTGATTCCCCATCTCTGATTCACAACCTCTGATTCCCCACCCCTGATTCCCTATATTTGATTCCCCGCCTCTGTTTCCCCGCCTCTGATTCCCCGCCTCTGATTCCCCATTTCTGATTCCCCGCCTCTGATTGCCCACCTCTGATTCCCAGCCTCTGATTCGCCAGCTCTGATTCCCCGCCTCTGATTCCACGCATCTGATTCCCTGCCTCTGATTCCCCGCCTCTGATTCCCCATCTCTGATTCACCGCCTTTGATTCGCCACCTCTGATTCCCCATATCTGATTCCCCACCTCTGATTCCCGGCCTCTTATTCCCAGCATCTGATTCCCGGCCTCTGATTCCCGGCCTCTGATTCCCCGCTTCTGATTCTGATTCCCTGCCTCTTATTCACCATCTCTGATTCCGCACATCTGATTCCCTGCCTCTGATTCCCCCACTCTGATTCCCCATATCTGATTCCCCGCCTCTGTTTCCCCGCCTCTGATTCCCCGCCTCTGTTTCCCTATATCTAATTCCCCACCTCTGATGCCCCAACTCTGATTCACCGCCTCTGATTCCCCAGCTCTGATTCCCCGCCTCTGATTCCCTGCATCCGATTCCCCATATCTGATTCCCCGCCTCTGTTTCACCGCCTCTGATTCCCCGCCTCTGTTTCCCCATATCTGATTCCCGCCTCTGATTCCGAACTATGAATCCCCTCCTCTGATTCCCCAGCTCTGATTCCCTGCCTCTGATTCCCTGCGTTCTATTCCCTGCCTCTGATTCCCCGCCTGTGATTCCCCATCACTGATTCACCACCTCTGATTCCCTACCTCTGATTCCCCATATCTAATTCCCCGCCTCTGTTTGCCCGCCTCTGATTCCCCGCCTCTGTTTCCCCATATCTGATTCCCCGCCTCTGAATCCCCAACTCTGATTCCCTGCCTCAGATTTCCCAGCTCTGATTCCCCGCCTTTGATTCCCCCCGTCTGATTCCCAGCCTCTGAATCCCCGTGTCTGATTTCCTGCCTCTGATTCCCCGCCTCTGATTCCCCATCTCTGATTCACCGCCTCTGATTCCCCACCTCTGATTCCCCCTCTCTGATTCCGCACATCCAATTCCCTGCCTCTGATTCCCCAACTCTGATTCCCCACCTCTGATTCCCCAGCTCTGATTCCCCGCCTCAGATTCCCCGCGTCTGATTCCCTGCCTCTGATTCCCCGCCTCTGATTCCCTGCCTCTGATTCCCCATATCTGATTCCCCGCCTCTGATTCCCCAACTCTGATTCCCCGCTTCTGATTCCCCAGCTCTGAATCCCCGCCTCTGATTCCCCGCGTCTGATTCCCTGCCTCTGATTCCCCGCCTCTGATTCCCCATCTGTGATTCACAACCTCTGATGCCCCACCTCTGATTCCCCATATCTGATTCCCTGCCTCTGTTTCCCCGCCTCTGATTCCCCACCTCTGTTTCCACATATCTGATTCCCCGCCTCTGATTCCCCAACTCTAATACCCCGCCTCTGATTCCCCAGCTCTGATTCCCCGCCTCTGATTCCCCGCATCTGATTCCCTGCCTCTGATTCCCCGCCTCTGATTCCAGGCCTCTGATTCCCAGCATCTGATTCCGGCCTCTGATTCCCGGCCTCTGATTCCCTGCTTCTGATTCTGATTCCCTGCCTCTGATTCCCCATCTCTGATTCCGCACATCTGATTCCCTGCCTCTGATTCCCCACCTCTGATTCCCCATATCTGATGCCCCGCATCTGTTTCCCCGCCTCTGATTCCCCGCCTCTGTTTCAAAATATCTAAGTCCCCACCTCTGATTCCCCAAATCTGATTCCCCACCTCTGATTCCCCAGCTCTGATTCCCCGCCTCTGATTCCCCGCATCTGATACCCTGCATCGGATTGCAAGCCTCTGATTCCCTGCCTCTGATTCCCAACCTCTGATTCCCCACCTCTGATTCCCCATATCTGATTCCCCGCCTCTGTTTCCCCGCCTCGGATTCCCTGCCTCTGTTTCCCCATATCTGATTCCCGGCCTCTGATTCCCCGCCTGTGATTCCCCATCTCTGATTCACCACCTCTGATTCCCCACCTCTGATTCCCCATATCTAATTCCCCGCCTCTGTTTGCCCGCCTCTGATTCCCCGCCTCTGTTTCCCCATATCTGATTCCCCGCCTCTGATTCCCCGCCTCTGATTCCCCAACTCTAATACCCCGCCTCTGATTCCCCAGCTCTGATTCCCCGCCTCTGTTTCCCCGCCTCTGATTCCCTGCCACTGATTCCCTGCCCCTGATACCCCACCTCTGATTCCCCATATCTGATTCCCTGCCTCTGTTTCCCCGCCTCTGATTCCCAGCCTCTGATTCCCCATATCTGATTCCCCGCCTCTGATTCCCCAACTCTGATTCCCCGCCTCTGATTCCCCAGCTCTGAAACCCCGCCTCTGATTCCCCGCGTCTGTTTCCCCGCCTCTGATTCCCCGCCTCTGTTTCCCCATATCTAAGTCCCCGACTCTGATTCCCCAACTCTGATTCCCCACCTCTGATTCCCCAGCTCTGATTTCCCGCCTCTGATTCCCTGCATCTGATTCCCTGCATCTGATTCCCAGCCTCTGATTCCCTGCCTCTGATTCCCAACCTCTGATTCCCCACCTCTGATTCCCCATATCTGATTCCCCGCCTCTGTTTCCCCGCCTCTGATTCCCCGCCTCTGTTTCCCCATATCTGATTCCCGGCCTCTGATTCTCCGCCTCTGATTCCCCGCCTCTGATTCCCTGCCTCTGATTCCCCATCTCCGATTCCGCACATCGGATTCCCTGCCTCTGATTCCCCGCCTCTGATTCCCCGCCTCTGATTCCCTGCTTCTGATTCCCAACCTCTGATTCCCCACCTCTGATTCCCCATATCTGATTCCCCGCCTCTGTTTCCCCGCCTCTGATTCCCCGCCTCTGATTCCCCAACTCTGAATCCCCGCCTCTGATTCCCCAGCTCTGATTCCCCGCCTCTGATTCCCCGCATCTGATTCCCTGCCTCTGATTCCCCGCCTCTGATTCCAGGCCTCTGATTCCCAGCATCTGACTCCGGCCTCTGATTCCCGGCCTCTGATTCCCTGCTTCTGATTCTGATTCCCTGCCTCTGATTCCCCATCTCTGATTCCGCACGTCTGATTCCTTGCCTCTGATTCCCCACCTCTGATTCCCCATATCTGATTCCCCGCCTGGGTTTCCCCGCCTCTGATTCCCCGCCTCTGTTTCCCAATATCTAAGTCCCCGCCTCTGATTCCCCAAATCTGATTCCCCACCTCTGATTCCCCAGCTCTGATTCCCCGCCTCTGATTCCCCGCATCTGATTCCCTGCATCTGATTCCAAGCCTCTGATTCCCTGCCTCTGATTCCCAACCTCTGATTCCCCACCTCTGATTCCCCATATTTGATTCCCCGCCTCTGTTTCCCCGCCTCGGATTCCCCGCCTCTGTTTCCCCATATCTGATTCCCGGCCTCTGATTCCCCGCCTCTGATTCCCCGCCTCTGATTCCCTGCCTCTGATTCCCCATCTCCGATTCCGCACATCTGATTCCCTTCCTCTGAATCCCCGCCTCTGATTTTCCGCCTCTGATTCCCTGCCTCTGATTCCCAACCTCGGATTCCCCACCTCTGATTCCCCATATCTGTTTCCCCGCCTCTGTTTCCCCGCCTCTGATTCCCCGCCTCTGATTCCCAACTCTGATTCCCCGCCTCTGATTCCCCAGCTCTGATTCCCCGTGTTTGATTCCCTGCCTCTGATTCCCTGCCTCTGATTCCCTGCCTCTGATTCCCCAGCTCTGATTCCCAATATCTGATTCCCCGCCTCAGTTTCCCGGACTCTGATTCCCTGCCTCTGATTCCCAACCTCTGATTCCACACCTCTGATTCCCCATATCTGATTCCCCGCCTCTATTTCCCCATATCTGATTCCCCGCCTCTGATTCCCCAACTCTGATTCCCCGCCTCTGATTCCCCAGCTCTGATTCCCCGACTCTGATTCCCGGCATCCAATTCCCTGCCTCTGATTCCCCGCGTCTGATTCCCTATATTTGATTCCCCGCCTCTGTTTCCCCGCCTCTGATTCCCCGCCTCTGATTCCCCATTTCTGATTCCCCGCCTCTGATTGCCCACCTCTGATTCCCAGCCTCTGATTCGCCAGCTCTGATTCCCCGCCTCTGATTCCCCGCATCTGATTCCCTGCCTCTGATTCCCCGCCTCTGATTCCCCATCTCTGATTCACCGCCTTTGATTCGCAACCTCTGATTCCCCATATCTGATTCCCCACCTCTGATTCCCGGCCTCTTATTCCCAGCATCTGATTCCCGGCCTCTGATTCCCGGCCTCTGATTCCCCGCTTCTGATTCTGATTCCCTGCCTCTTATTCCCCATCTCTGATTCCGCACATCTGATTCCCTGCCTCTGATTCCCCCACTCTGATTCCCCATATCTGATTCCCCGCCTCTGTTTCCCCGCCTCTGATTCCCCGCCTCTGTTTCCCTATATCTAATTCCCCACCTCTGATGCCCCAACTCTGATTCACCGCCTCTGATTCCCCAGCTCTGATTCCCCGCCTCTGATTCCCTGCATCCGATTCCCCATATCTGATTCCCCGCCTCTGTTTCACCGCCTCTGATTCCCCGCCTCTGTTTCCCCATATCTGATTCCCGCCTCTGATTCCCAACTATGAATCCCCTCCTCTGATTCCCCAGCTCTGATTCCCTGCCTCTGATTCCCTGCGTTCTATTCCCTGCCTCTGATTCCCCGCCTGTGATTCCCCATCACTGATTCACCACCTCTGATTCCCTACCTCTGATTCCCCATATCTAATTCCCCGCCTCTGTTTGCCCGCCTCTGATTCCCCGCCTCTGTTTCCCCATATCTGATTCCCCGCCTCTGAATACCCAACTCTGATTCCCTGCCTAAGATTCCCCAGCTCTGATTCCCCGCCTTTGATTCCCCCCGTCTGATTCCCAGCCTCTGAATCCCCGTGTCTGATTTCCTGCCTCTGGTTCCCCGCCTCTGATTCCCCATCTCTGATTCACCGCCTCTGATTCCCCACCTCCGATTCCCCCTCTCTGATTCCGCACATCCAATTCCCTGCCTCTGATTCCCCAACTCTGATTCCCCACCTCTGATACCCCAGCTCTGATTCCCCGCCTCAGATTCCCCGCATCTGATTCCCTGCCTCTGATTCCCCGCCTCTGATTCCCTGCCTCTGATTCCCCATATCTGATTCCCCGCCTCTGATTCCCCAACTCTGATTCCCCGCTTCTGATTCCCCAGCTCTGAATCCCCACCTCTGATTCCCTGCCTCTGATTCCCCGCCTCTGATTCCCCATCTGTGATTCACAACCTCTGATGCCCCACCTCTGATTCCCCATATCTGATTCCCTGCCTCTGTTTCCCCGCCTCTGATTCCCCACCTCTGTTTCCCCATATCTGATTCCCCGCCTCTGATTCCCCAACTCTAATACCCCGCCTCTGATTCCCCAGCTCTGATTCCCCGCCTCTGATTCCCCGCATCTGATTCCCTGCCTCTGATTCCCCGCCTCTGATTCCAGGCCTCTGATTCCCAGCATCTGATTCCGGCCTCTGATTCCCGGCCTCTGATTCCCTGCTTCTGATTCTGATTCCCTGCCTCTGATTCCCCATCTCTGATTCCGCACATCTGATTCCCTGCCTCTGATTCCCCACCTCTGATTCCCCATATCTGATTCCCCGCCTCTGTTTCCCCGCCTCTGATTCCCCGCCTCTGTTTCCCAATATCTAAGTCCCCACCTCTGATTCCCCAAATCTGATTCCCCACCTCTGGTTCCCCAGCTCTGATTCCCCGCCTCTGATTCCCCGCATCTGATACCCTGCATCTGATTCCAAGCCTCTGATTCCCTGCCTCTGATTCCCAACCTCTGATTCCCCACCTCTGATTCCCCATATCTGATTCCCCACCTCTGTTTCCCCGCCTCGGATTCCCCGCCTCTGTTTCCCCATATCTGATTCCCGGCCTCTGATTCCCCGCCTCTGATTCCCCATATCTGATTCCCTGCCTCTGATTCCCCAACTCTGATTCCCCGCCTCTGATTCCCCAGCTCTGAATCCCCGCCTCTGATTCCACGCGTCTGATTCCCTGCCTCTGATTCCCCGCCTTGATTCCCCATCTCTGATTCACAACCTCTGATTCCCCACCTCTGATTCCCTATATTTGATTCCCCGCCTCTGTTTCCCCGCCTCTGATTCCCCACCTCTGATTCCCCATATCTGATTCCCCGCCTCTGATTGCCCACCTCTGATTCCCAGCCTCTGATTCGCCAGCTCTGATTCCCCGCCTCTGATTCCCCGCATCTGATTCCCTGCCTCTGATTCCCCGCCTCTGATTCCCCATCTCTGATTCACCGCCTTTGATTCGCCACCTCTGATTCCCCATATCTGATTCCCCACCTCTGTTTCCCCGCCTCTGATTCCCCGCCTCTGATTCTCCATATCTCATTCCCCGCCTCTGAATCCCCATCTCTGATTCCCGGACTCTGATTCCCCTCCTCTGATTCCCGGCCTCTTATTCCCAGCATCTGATTCCCGGCCTCTGATTCCCGGCCTCTGATTCCCCGCTTCTGATTCCCTGCCTCTGATTCCCCATCTCTGATTCCGCACATCTGATTCCCTGCCTCTGATTCCCCTCCTCTGATTCCCCATATCTGATTCCCCGCCTCTGTTTCCCCGCCTCTGATTCCCCGCCTCTGTTTCCCTATATCTAATTCCCCACCTCTGATGCCCCAACTCTGATTCCCCGCCTCTGATTCCCCAGCTCTGATTCCCCGCCTCTGATTCCCTGCATCCGATTCCCCATATCTGATTCCCCGCCTCTGTTTCCCCGCCTCTGATTCCCCGCCTCTGTTTCCCCATATCTGATTCCCGCCTCTGATTCCCAACTATGATTCCCCGCCTCTGATTCCCCAGCTCTGATTCCCTGCCTCTGATTCCCCGCGTTCTATTCCCTGCCTCTGATTCCCCGCCTGTGATTCCCCATCACTGATTCACCACCTCTGATTCCCTACCTCTGATTCCCCATATCTAATTCCCCGCCTCTGTTTGCCCGCCTCTGATTCCCCGCCTCTGTTTCCCCATATCTGATTCCCCGCCTCTGAATCCCCAACTCTGATTCACTGCCTCAGATTCCCCAGCTCTGATTCCCCGCCTTTGATTCCCCCCGTCTGATTCCCAGCCTCTGAATCCCCGTGTCTGATTTCCTGCCTCTGATTCCCCGCCTCTGATTCCCCATCTCTGATTCACCGCCTCTGATTCCCCACCTCTGATGCCCCAACTCTGATTCACCGCCTCTGATTCCCCAGCTCTGATTCCCCGCCTCTGATTCCCTGCATCCGATTCCCCATATCTGATTCCCCGCCTCTGTTTCACCGCCTCTGATTCCCCGCCTCTGTTTCCCCATATCTGATTCCCGCCTCTGATTCCCAACTATGAATCCCCTCCTCTGATTCCCCAGCTCTGATTCCCTGCCTCTGATTCCCTGCGTTCTATTCCCTGCCTCTGATTCCCCGCCTGTGATTCCCCATCACTGATTCACCACCTCTGATTCCCTACCTCTGATTCCCCATATCTAATTCCCCGCCTCTGTTTGCCCGCCTCTGATTCCCCGCCTCTGTTTCCCCATATCTGATTCCCCGCCTCTGAATACCCAACTCTGATTCCCTGCCTAAGATTCCCCAGCTCTGATTCCCCGCCTTTGATTCCCCCCGTCTGATTCCCAGCCTCTGAATCCCCGTGTCTGATTTCCTGCCTCTGATTCCCCGCCTCTGATTCCCCATCTCTGATTCACCGCCTCTGATTCCCCACCTCCGATTCCCCCTCTCTGATTCCGCACATCCAATTCCCTGCCTCTGATTCCCCAACTCTGATTCCCCACCTCTGATACCCCAGCTCTGATTCCCCGCCTCAGATTCCCCGCATCTGATTCCCTGCCTCTGATTCCCCGCCTCTGATTCCCTGCCTCTGATTCCCCATATCTGATTCCCCGCCTCTGATTCCCCAACTCTGATTCCCCGCTTCTGATTCCCCAGCTCTGAATCCCCACCTCTGATTCCCTGCCTCTGATTCCCCGCCTCTGATTCCCCATCTGTGATTCACAACCTCTGATGCCCCACCTCTGATTCCCCATATCTGATTCCCTGCCTCTGTTTCCCCGCCTCTGATTCCCCACCTCTGTTTCCCCATATCTGATTCCCCGCCTCTGATTCCCCAACTCTAATACCCCGCCTCTGATTCCCCAGCTCTGATTCCCCGCCTCTGATTCCCCGCATCTGATTCCCTGCCTCTGATTCCCCGCCTCTGATTCCAGGCCTCTGATTCCCAGCATCTGATTCCGGCCTCTGATTCCCGGCCTCTGATTCCCTGCTTCTGATTCTGATTCCCTGCCTCTGATTCCCCATCTCTGATTCCGCACATCTGATTCCCTGCCTCTGATTCCCCACCTCTGATTCCCCATATCTGATTCCCCGCCTCTGTTTCCCCGCCTCTGATTCCCCGCCTCTGTTTCCCAATATCTAAGTCCCCACCTCTGATTCCCCAAATCTGATTCCCCACCTCTGGTTCCCCAGCTCTGATTCCCCGCCTCTGATTCCCCGCATCTGATACCCTGCATCTGATTCCAAGCCTCTGATTCCCTGCCTCTGATTCCCAACCTCTGATTCCCCACCTCTGATTCCCCATATCTGATTCCCCACCTCTGTTTCCCCGCCTCGGATTCCCCGCCTCTGTTTCCCCATATCTGATTCCCGGCCTCTGATTCCCCGCCTCTGATTCCCCATATCTGATTCCCTGCCTCTGATTCCCCAACTCTGATTCCCCGCCTCTGATTCCCCAGCTCTGAATCCCCGCCTCTGATTCCACGCGTCTGATTCCCTGCCTCTGATTCCCCGCCTTGATTCCCCATCTCTGATTCACAACCTCTGATTCCCCACCTCTGATTCCCTATATTTGATTCCCCGCCTCTGTTTCCCCGCCTCTGATTCCCCGCCTCTGATTCCCCATATCTGATTCCCCGCCTCTGATTGCCCACCTCTGATTCCCAGCCTCTGATTCGCCAGCTCTGATTCCCCGCCTCTGATTCCCCGCATCTGATTCCCTGCCTCTGATTCCCCGCCTCTGATTCCCCATCTCTGATTCACCGCCTTTGATTCGCCACCTCTGATTCCCCATATCTGATTCCCCACCTCTGTTTCCCCGCCTCTGATTCCCCGCCTCTGATTCTCCATATCTCATTCCCCGCCTCTGAATCCCCATCTCTGATTCCCGGACTCTGATTCCCCTCCTCTGATTCCCGGCCTCTTATTCCCAGCATCTGATTCCCGGCCTCTGATTCCCGGCCTCTGATTCCCCGCTTCTGATTCCCTGCCTCTGATTCCCCATCTCTGATTCCGCACATCTGATTCCCTGCCTCTGATTCCCCTCCTCTGATTCCCCATATCTGATTCCCCGCCTCTGTTTCCCCGCCTCTGATTCCCCGCCTCTGTTTCCCTATATCTAATTCCCCACCTCTGATGCCCCAACTCTGATTCCCCGCCTCTGATTCCCCAGCTCTGATTCCCCGCCTCTGATTCCCTGCATCCGATTCCCCATATCTGATTCCCCGCCTCTGTTTCCCCGCCTCTGATTCCCCGCCTCTGTTTCCCCATATCTGATTCCCGCCTCTGATTCCCAACTATGATTCCCCGCCTCTGATTCCCCAGCTCTGATTCCCTGCCTCTGATTCCCCGCGTTCTATTCCCTGCCTCTGATTCCCCGCCTGTGATTCCCCATCACTGATTCACCACCTCTGATTCCCTACCTCTGATTCCCCATATCTAATTCCCCGCCTCTGTTTGCCCGCCTCTGATTCCCCGCCTCTGTTTCCCCATATCTGATTCCCCGCCTCTGAATCCCCAACTCTGATTCCCTGCCTCAGATTCACAAGCTCTGATTCCCCGCCTTTGATTCCCCCCGTCTGATTCCCAGCCTCTGAATCCCCGTGTCTGATTTCCTGCCTCCGATTCCCCGCCTCTGATTCCCCATCTCTGATTCACCGCCTCTGATTCCCCACCTCTGATTCCCCATCTCTGATTCCGCACATCCAATTCCCTGCCTCTGATTCCCCAACTCTGATTCCCCACCTCTGATTCCCCAGCTCTGATTCCCCGCCTCAGATTCCCCGCGTCTGATTCCCTGCCTCTAATTCCCCGCCTCTGATTCCCTGCCTCTGATTCCCCATATCTGATTCCCCGCCTCTGATTCCCCAACTCTGATTCCCCGCTTCTGATTCCCCAGCTCTGAATCCCCGCCTCTGATTCCCCGCGTCTGATTCCCTGCCTCTGATTCCCCGCCTCTGATTCCCCATCTGTGATTCACAACCTCTGATGCCCCACCTCTGATTCCCCACCTCTGATTCCCCGCCTCTGTTTCCCCGCCTCTGATTCCCCGCCTCTGATTCCCCATATCTGATTCCCCGCCTCTGATTGCCCACCTCTGATTCCCCATCTCTGATTCACCACCTCTGATTCCCGGCCTCTGATTCCCCATCTCTGATTCCGCACATCCGATTCCCTGCCTATGATTCCCCACCTCTGTTTCCCCGCCTCTGATTCCCCGCCTCTGATTCCCCAACTCTGAATCCCCGCCTCTGATTCCCCAGCTCTGATTCCCCGTGTTTGATTCCCTGCCTCTGATTCCCTGCCTCTGATTCCCTGCCTCTGATTCCCCAGCTCTGATTCCCAATATCTGATTCCCCGCATCAGTTTCCCGGACTCTGATTCCCTGCCTCTGATTCCCAACCTCTGATTCCACACCTCTGATTCCCCATATCTGATTCCCCGCCTCTATTTCCCCATATCTGATTCCCCGCCTCTGATTCCCCAACTCTGATTCCCCGCCTCTGATTCCCCAGCTCTGATTCCCCGACTCTGATTCCCGGCATCCAATTCCCTGCCTCTGATTCCCCGCGTCTGATTCCCTATATTTGATTCCCCGCCTCTGTTTCCCCGCCTCTGATTCCCCGCCTCTGATTCCCCATTTCTGATTCCCCGCCTCTGATTGCCCACCTCTGATTCCCAGCCTCTGATTCGCCAGCTCTGATTCCCCGCCTCTGATTCCCCGCATCTGATTCCCTGCCTCTGATTCCCCGCCTCTGATTCCCCATCTCTGATTCACCGCCTTTGATTCGCCACCTCTGATTCCCCATATCTGATTCCCCACCTCTGATTCCCGGCCTCTTATTCCCAGCATCTGATTCCCGGCCTCTGATTCCCGGCCTCTGATTCCCCGCTTCTGATTCTGATTCCCTGCCTCTTATTCCCCATCTCTGATTCCGCACATCTGATTCCCTGCCTCTGATTCCCCCACTCTGATTCCCCATATCTGATTCCCCGCCTCTGTTTCCCCGCCTCTGATTCCCCGCCTCTGTTTCCCTATATCTAATTCCCCACCTCTGATGCCCCAACTCTGATTCACCGCCTCTGATTCCCCAGCTCTGATTCCCCGCCTCTTATTCCCTGCATCCGATTCCCCATATCTGATTCCCCGCCTCTGTTTCACCGCCTCTGATTCCCCGCCTCTGTTTCCCCATATCTGATTCCCGCCTCTGATTCCCAACTATGAATCCCCTCCTCTGATTCCCCAGCTCTGATTCCCTGCCTCTGATTCCCTGCGTTCTATTCCCTGCCTCTGATTCCCCGCCTGTGATTCCCCATCACTGATTCACCACCTCTGATTCCCTACCTCTGATTCCCCATATCTAATTCCCCGCCTCTGTTTGACCGCCTCTGGTTCCCCGCCTCTGTTTCCCCATATCTGATTCCCCGCCTCTGAATACCCAACTCTGATTCCCTGCCTAAGATTCCCCAGCTCTGATTCCCCGCCTTTGATTCCCCCCCGTCTGATTCCCAGCCTCTGAATCCCCGTGTCTGATTTCCTGCCTCTGATTCCCCGCCTCTGATTCCCCATCTCTGATTCACCGCCTCTGATTCCCCACCTCTGATTCCCCCTCTCTGATTCCGCACATCCAATTCCCTGCCTCTGATTCCCCAACTCTGATTCCCCACCTCTGATACCCCAGCTCTGATTCCCCGCCTCAGATTCCCCGCGTCTGATTCCCTGCCTCTGATTCCCCGCCTCTGATTCCCTGCCTCTGATTCCCCATATCTGATTCCCCGCCTCTGATTCCCCAACTCTGATTCCCCGCTTCTGATTCCCCAGCTCTGAATCCCCACCTCTGATTCCCTGCCTCTGATTCCCCGCCTCTGATTCCCCATCTGTGATTCACAACCTCTGATGCCCCACCTCTGATTCCCCATATCTGATTCCCTGCCTATGTTTCCCCGCCTCTGATTCCCCACCTCTGTTTCCCCATATCTGATTCCCCGCCTCTGATTCCCCAACTCTAATACCCCGCCTCTGATTCCCCAGCTCTGATTCCCCGCCTCTGATTCCCCGCATCTGATTCCCTGCCTCTGATTCCCCGCCTCTGATTCCAGGCCTCTGATTCCCAGCATCTGATTCCGGCCTCTGATTCCCGGCCTCTGATTCCCTGCTTCTGATTTTGATTCCCTGCCTCTGATTCCCCATCTCTGATTCCGCACATCTGATTCCCTGCCTCTGATTCCCCACCTCTGATTCCCCATATCTGATTCCCCGCCTCTGTTTCCCCGCCTCTGATTCCCCGCCTCTGTTTCCCAATATCTAAGTCCCCACCTCTGATTCCCCAAATCTGATTCCCCACCTCTGGTTCCCCAGCTCTGATTCCCCGCCTCTGATTCCCCGCATCTGATACCCTGCATCTGATTCCAAGCCTCTGATTCCCTGCCTCTGATTCCCAACCTCTGATTCCCCACCTCTGATTCCCCATATCTGATTCCCCACCTCTGTTTCCCCGCCTCGGATTCCCCGCCTCTGTTTCCCCATATCTGATTCCCGGCCTCTGATTCCCCGCCTCTGATTCCCCATATCTGATTCCCTGCCTCTGATTCCCCAACTCTGATTCCCCGCCTCTGATTCCCCAGCTCTGAATCCCCGCCTCTGATTCCACGCGTCTGATTCCCTGCCTCTGATTCCCCGCCTTGATTCCCCATCTCTGATTCACAACCTCTGATTCCCCACCTCTGATTCCCTATATTTGATTCCCCGCCTCTGTTTCCCCGCCTCTGATTCCCCGCCTCTGATTCCCCATATCTGATTCCCCGCCTCTGATTGCCCACCTCTGATTCCCAGCCTCTGATTCGCCAGCTCTGATTCCCCGCCTCTGATTCCCCGCATCTGATTCCCTGCCTCAGATTCCCCGCCTCTGATTCCCCATCTCTGATTCACCGCCTTTGATTCGCCACCTCTGATTCCCCATATCTGATTCCCCACCTCTGTTTCCCCGCCTCTGATTCCCCGCCTCTGATTCTCCATATCTCATTCCCCGCCTCTGAATCCCCATCTCTGATTCCCGGACTCTGATTCCCCTCCTCTGATTCCCGGCCTCTTATTCCCAGCATCTGATTCCCGGCCTCTGATTCCCGGCCTCTGATTCCCCGCTTCTGATTCCCTGCCTCTGATTCCCCATCTCTGATTCCGCACATCTGATTCCCTGCCTCTGATTCCCCTCCTCTGATTCCCCATATCTGATTCCCCGCCTCTGTTTCCCCGCCTCTGATTCCCCGCCTCTGTTTCCCTATATCTAATTCCCCACCTCTGATGCCCCAACTCTGATTCCCCGCCTCTGATTCCCCAGCTCTGATTCCCCGCCTCTGATTCCCTGCATCCGATTCCCCATATCTGATTCCCCGCCTCTGTTTCCCCGCCTCTGATTCCCCGCCTCTGTTTCCCCATATCTGATTCCCGCCTCTGATTCCCAACTATGATTCCCCGCCTCTGATTCCCCAGCTCTGATTCCCTGCCTCTGATTCCCCGCGTTCTATTCCCTGCCTCTGATTCCCCGCCTGTGATTCCCCATCACTGATTCACCACCTCATATTCCCTACCTCTGATTCCCCATATCTAATTCCCCGCCTCTGTTTGCCCGCCTCTGATTCCCCGCCTCTGTTTCCCCATATCTGATTCCCCGCCTCTGAATCCCCAACTCTGATTCCCTGCCTCAGATTCCCCAGCTCTGATTCCCCGCCTTTGATTCCCCCCGTCTGATTCCCAGCCTCTGAATCCCCGTGTCTGATTTCCTGCCTCTGATTCCCCGCCTCTGATTCCCCATCTCTGATTCACCGCCTCTGATTCCCCACCTCTGATTCCCCATCTCTGATTCCGCACATCCAATTCCCTGCCTCTGATTCCCCAACTCTGATTCCCCACCTCTGATTCCCCAGCTCTGATTCCCCGCCTCAGATTCCCCGCGTCTGATTCCCTGCCTCTAATTCCCCGCCTCTGATTCCCTGCCTCTGATTCCCCATATCTGATTCCCCGCCTCTGATTCCCCAACTCTGATTCCCCGCTTCTGATTCCCCAGCTCTGAATCCCCGCCTCTGATTCCCCGCGTCTGATTCCCTGCCTCTGATTCCCCGCCTCTGATTCCCCATCTGTGATTCACAACCTCTGATGCCCCACCTCTGATTCCCCACCTCTGATTCCCCGCCTCTGTTTCCCCGCCTCTGATTCCCCGCCTCTGATTCCCCATATCTGATTCCCCGCCTCTGATTGCCCACCTCTGATTCCCCATCTCTGATTCACCACCTCTGATTCCCGGCCTCTGATTCCCCATCTCTGATTCCGCACATCCGATTCCCTGCCTATGATTCCCCACCTCTGATTCCCCGCCTCTGATTCCCCATATCTGATTCCCTGCCTCTGTTTCCCCGCCTCTGATTCCCTACCTCTGTTTCCCCATATCTGATTCCCCGCCTCTGATTCCCCAACTCTAATACCCCGCCTCTGATTCCCCAGCTCTGATTCCCCGCCTCTGATTCCCCGCATCTGATTCCCTGCCTCTTATTCCCCGCCTCTGATTCCAGGCCTCTGATTCCCATCATCTGATTCCGGCCTCTGATTCCCGGCCTCTGATTCCCTGCTTCTGATTCTGATTCCCTGCCTCTGATTCCCCATCTCTGATTCCGCACATCTGATTCCCTGCCTCTGATTCCCCACCTCTGATTCCCCATATCTGATTCCCCGCCTCTGTTTCCCCGCCTCTGATTCCCCGCCTCTGTTTCCCAATATCTAAGTCCCCACCTCTGATTCCCCAAATCTGATTCCCCACCTCTGATTCCCCAGCTCTGATTCCCCGCCTCTGATTCCCCGCATCTGATTCCCTGCATCTGATTCCAAGCCTCTGATTCCCTGCCTCTGATTCCCAACCTCTGATTCCCCACCTCTGATTCCCCATATCTGATTCCCCGCCTCTGTTTCCCCGCCTCGGATTCCCCGCCTCAGTTTCCCCATATCTGATTCCCGGCCTCTGATTCCCCGCCTCTGATTCCCCGCCTCTGATTCCCTGCCTCTAATTCCCCATCTCCGATTCCCTGCCTCTGATTCCCAACCTCTGATTCCCCACGTCTGATTCCCCATATCTGATTCCCCGCCTCTGTTTCCCCGCCTCTGATTCCCCGCCTCTGATTCCCAACTCTGATTCCCCGCCTCTGATTCCCCAGCTCTGATTCCCCGTGTTTGATTCCCTGCCTCTGATTCCCTGCCCTGATTCCCCATCTCTGTTTCACCGCCTTTGATTCGCCACCTCTGATTCCACATATCTGATTCCCCGCCTCTGTTTCCCCGACTCTGATTCCCTTCCTCTGATTCCCAACCTCTGATTCCACACCTCTGATTCCCCATATCTGATTCCCCGCCTCTATTTCCCCATATCTGAATCCCCGCCTCTGATTCCCCAACTCTGATTCCCCGCCTCTGATTCCCCAGCTCTGATTCCCCGACTCTGATTCCCGGCGTCCGATTCCCTGCCTCTGATTCCCCGCCTCTGATTCCCCATCTCTGATTCCCCGCCTCTGATTCCCCGTGTCTGATTCCCTGCCTCTGATTCCCCGCCTCTGATTCCCCGCCTCTGATTCCCTGACACTGAATCCCTGCCCCTGATTCCCCACCTCTGATTCCCCATATCTGATTCCCCGCCTCTGTTTCCCCGCCTCTGATTCCCCGCCTCTGATTCCCCATATCTGATTCCCTGCCTCTGATTCCCCAACTCTGATTCCCCGCCTCTGATTCCCCAGCTCTGAATCCCCGCCTCTGATTCCCCGTGTCTGATTCCCTGCCTCTGATTCCCCGCCTTGATTCCCCATCTCTGATTCACAACCTCTTATTCCCCACCTCTGATTCCCTATATTTGATTCCCCGCCTCTGTTTCCCCGCCTCTGATTCCCCGCCTCTGATTCCCCATATCTGATTCCCCGCCTCTGATTGCCCACCTCTGATTCCCCGCCTCTGATTCGCCAGCTCTGATTCCCCGCCTCTGATTCCCCGCATCTGATTCCCTGCCTCTGATTCCCCGCCTCTGATTCCCCATCTCTGATTCACCGCCTTTGATTCGCCACCTCTGATTCCCCATATCTGATTCCCCACCTCTGTTTCCCGGCCTCTGATTCCCCGCCTCTGATTCTCCATATCTCATTCCCCGCCTCTGAATCCCCATCTCTGATTCCCGGACTCTGATTCCCCACCTCTGATTCCCGGCCTCTTATTCCCAGCATCTGATTCCCGGCCTCTGATTCCCGGCCTCTGATTCCCGGCTTCTGATTCTGATTCCCTGCCTCTGATTCCCAATCTCTGATTCAGCACATCTGAATCCCTGCCTCTGATTCCCCACCTCTGATTCCTCATATCTGATTCCCCGCCTCTGTTTCCCCGCCTCTGATTCCCCGTGTCTGATTCCCTGCCTCTGATTCCCCGCCTCTGATTCCCCGCCTCTGATTCCCTGACACTGAATCCCTGCCCCTGATTCCCCACCTCTGATTCCCCATATCTGATTCCCCGCCTCTGTTTCCCCGCCTCTGATTCCCCGCCTCTGATTCCCCATATCTGATTCCCTGCCTCTGATTCCCCAACTCTGATTCCCCGCCTCTGATTCCCCAGCTCTGAATCCCCGCCTCTGATTCCCCGTGTCTGATTCCCTGCCTCTGATTCCCCGCCTTGATTCCCCATCTCTGATTCACAACCTCTTATTCCCCACCTCTGATTCCCTATATTTGATTCCCCGCCTCTGTTTCCCCGCCTCTGATTCCCCGCCTCTGATTCCCCATATCTGATTCCCCGCCTCTGATTGCCCACCTCTGATTCCCCGCCTCTGATTCGCCAGCTCTGATTCCCCGCCTCTGATTCCCCGCATCTGATTCCCTGCCTCTGATTCCCCGCCTCTGATTCCCCATCTCTGATTCACCGCCTTTAATTCGCCACCTCTGATTCCCCATATCTGATTCCCCACCTCTGTTTCCCGGCCTCTGATTCCCCGCCTCTGATTCTCCATATCTCATTCCCCGCCTCTGAATCCCCATCTCTGATTCCCGGACTCTGATTCCCCACCTCTGATTCCCGGCCTCTTATTCCCAGCATCTGATTCCCGGCCTCTGATTCCCGGCCTCTGATTCCCGGCTTCTGATTCTGATTCCCTGCCTCTGATTCCCAATCTCTGATTCAGCACATCTGAATCCCTGCCTCTGATTCCCCACCTCTGATTCCTCATATCTGATTCCCCGCCTCTGTTTCCCCGCCTCTGATTCCCCGCCTCTGTTTCCCTATATCTAATTCCCCACCTCTGATGCCCCAACTCTGATTCCCCGCCTCTGATTCCCCAGCTCTGATTCCCCGCCTCTGATTCCCCAGCTCTGATTCCCCGCCTCTGATTCCCCGCATCCGATTCCCCATATCTGATTCCCCGCCTCTGTTTCCCCGCCTCTGATTCCCCGCCTCTGTTTCCCCATATCTGATTCCCCGCCTCTGATTCCCAACTATGATTCCCCGCCTCTGATTCCCCAGCTCTGATTCCCTGCGTCTGATTCCCTGCGTTCTATTCCCTGCCTCTGATTCCCCGCCTGTGATTCCCCATCACTGATTCACCACCTCTGATTCCCCACCTCTGATTCCCCGCCTCTGATTCCCCATCTCTGATTCACCGCCTCTGATTCCCCACCTCTGATTCCCCATCTCTGATTCCGCACATCCAATTCCCTGCCTCTGATTCCCCAACTCTGATTCCCCACCTCTGATTCCCCAGCTCTGATTCCCCGCCTCAGATTCCCCGCGTCTGATTCCCTGCCTCTAATTCCCCGCCTCTGATTCCCTGCCTCTGATTCCCCATATCTGATTCCCCGCCTCTGATTCCCCAAATCTGATTCCCCGCTTCTGATTCCCCAGCTCTGAATCCCCGCCTCTGATTCCCCGCGTCTGATTCCCTGCCTCTGATTCCCCGCCTCTGATTCCCCATCTGTGATTCACAACCTCTGATGCCCCACCTCTGATTCCCCACCTCTGATTCCCCGCCTCTGTTTCCCCGCCTCTGATTCCCCGCCTCTGATTCCCCATATCTGATTCCCCGCCTCTGATTGCCCACCTCTGATTCCCCGCGTCTGATACCCTGCCTCTGATTCCCCGCCTCTGATTCCCCATATCTGATTCACCACCTCTGATTCCCGGCCTCT
Source organism: Narcine bancroftii (assembly GCF_036971445.1). NCBI lineage: Eukaryota > Metazoa > Chordata > Chondrichthyes > Torpediniformes > Narcinidae > Narcine > Narcine bancroftii. The sequence goes on from NW_027211886.1 coordinate 1,014,902, forward strand.
GATTCCCCATCTCTGATTCCGCATATCCGATTCCCTTCCTATGATTCCCCACCTCTGATTCCCCGCCTCTGATTCCCCATATCTGATTCCCTGCCTCTGTTTCCCCGCCTCTGATTCCCTACCTCTGTTTCCCCATATCTGATTCCCCGCCTCTGATTCCCCAACTCTAATACCCCGCCTCTGATTCCCCAGCTCTGATTCCCCGCCTCTGATTCCCCAGCTCTGATTCCCCGCCTCAGATTCCCCGCGTCTGATTCCCTGCCTCTGATTCCCCGCCTCTGATTCCCTGCCTCTGATTCCCCATATCTGATTCCCCGCCTCTGATTCCCCAACTCTGATTCCCCGCTTCTGATTCCCCAGCTCTGAATCCCCACCTCTGATTCCCTGCCTCTGATTCCCCGCCTCTGATTCCCCATCTGTGATTCACAACCTCTGATGCCCCACCTCTGATTCCCCATATCTGATTCCCTGCCTATGTTTCCCCGCCTCTGATTCCCCACCTCTGTTTCCCCATATCTGATTCCCCGCCTCTGATTCCCCAACTCTAATACCCCGCCTCTGATTCCCCAGCTCTGATTCCCCGCCTCTGATTCCCCGCATCTGATTCCCTGCCTCTGATTCCCCGCCTCTGATTCCAGGCCTCTGATTCCCAGCATCTGATTCCGGCCTCTGATTCCCGGCCTCTGATTCCCTGCTTCTGATTTTGATTCCCTGCCTCTGATTCCCCATCTCTGATTCCGCACATCTGATTCCCTGCCTCTGATTCCCCACCTCTGATTCCCCATATCTGATTCCCCGCCTCTGTTTCCCCGCCTCTGATTCCCCGCCTCTGTTTCCCAATATCTAAGTCCCCACCTCTGATTCCCCAAATCTGATTCCCCACCTCTGGTTCCCCAGCTCTGATTCCCCGCCTCTGATTCCCCGCATCTGATACCCTGCATCTGATTCCAAGCCTCTGATTCCCTGCCTCTGATTCCCAACCTCTGATTCCCCACCTCTGATTCCCCATATCTGATTCCCCACCTCTGTTTCCCCGCCTCGGATTCCCCGCCTCTGTTTCCCCATATCTGATTCCCGGCCTCTGATTCCCCGCCTCTGATTCCCCATATCTGATTCCCTGCCTCTGATTCCCCAACTCTGATTCCCCGCCTCTGATTCCCCAGCTCTGAATCCCCGCCTCTGATTCCACGCGTCTGATTCCCTGCCTCTGATTCCCCGCCTTGATTCCCCATCTCTGATTCACAACCTCTGATTCCCCACCTCTGATTCCCTATATTTGATTCCCCGCCTCTGTTTCCCCGCCTCTGATTCCCCGCCTCTGATTCCCCATATCTGATTCCCCGCCTCTGATTGCCCACCTCTGATTCCCAGCCTCTGATTCGCCAGCTCTGATTCCCCGCCTCTGATTCCCCGCATCTGATTCCCTGCCTCAGATTCCCCGCCTCTGATTCCCCATCTCTGATTCACCGCCTTTGATTCGCCACCTCTGATTCCCCATATCTGATTCCCCACCTCTGTTTCCCCGCCTCTGATTCCCCGCCTCTGATTCTCCATATCTCATTCCCCGCCTCTGAATCCCCATCTCTGATTCCCGGACTCTGATTCCCCTCCTCTGATTCCCGGCCTCTTATTCCCAGCATCTGATTCCCGGCCTCTGATTCCCGGCCTCTGATTCCCCGCTTCTGATTCCCTGCCTCTGATTCCCCATCTCTGATTCCGCACATCTGATTCCCTGCCTCTGATTCCCCTCCTCTGATTCCCCATATCTGATTCCCCGCCTCTGTTTCCCCGCCTCTGATTCCCCGCCTCTGTTTCCCTATATCTAATTCCCCACCTCTGATGCCCCAACTCTGATTCCCCGCCTCTGATTCCCCAGCTCTGATTCCCCGCCTCTGATTCCCTGCATCCGATTCCCCATATCTGATTCCCCGCCTCTGTTTCCCCGCCTCTGATTCCCCGCCTCTGTTTCCCCATATCTGATTCCCGCCTCTGATTCCCAACTATGATTCCCCGCCTCTGATTCCCCAGCTCTGATTCCCTGCCTCTGATTCCCCGCGTTCTATTCCCTGCCTCTGATTCCCCGCCTGTGATTCCCCATCACTGATTCACCACCTCATATTCCCTACCTCTGATTCCCCATATCTAATTCCCCGCCTCTGTTTGCCCGCCTCTGATTCCCCGCCTCTGTTTCCCCATATCTGATTCCCCGCCTCTGAATCCCCAACTCTGATTCCCTGCCTCAGATTCCCCAGCTCTGATTCCCCGCCTTTGATTCCCCCCGTCTGATTCCCAGCCTCTGAATCCCCGTGTCTGATTTCCTGCCTCTGATTCCCCGCCTCTGATTCCCCATCTCTGATTCACCGCCTCTGATTCCCCACCTCTGATTCCCCATCTCTGATTCCGCACATCCAATTCCCTGCCTCTGATTCCCCAACTCTGATTCCCCACCTCTGATTCCCCAGCTCTGATTCCCCGCCTCAGATTCCCCGCGTCTGATTCCCTGCCTCTAATTCCCCGCCTCTGATTCCCTGCCTCTGATTCCCCATATCTGATTCCCCGCCTCTGATTCCCCAACTCTGATTCCCCGCTTCTGATTCCCCAGCTCTGAATCCCCGCCTCTGATTCCCCGCGTCTGATTCCCTGCCTCTGATTCCCCGCCTCTGATTCCCCATCTGTGATTCACAACCTCTGATGCCCCACCTCTGATTCCCCACCTCTGATTCCCCGCCTCTGTTTCCCCGCCTCTGATTCCCCGCCTCTGATTCCCCATATCTGATTCCCCGCCTCTGATTGCCCACCTCTGATTCCCCATCTCTGATTCACCACCTCTGATTCCCGGCCTCTGATTCCCCATCTCTGATTCCGCACATCCGATTCCCTGCCTATGATTCCCCACCTCTGATTCCCCGCCTCTGATTCCCCATATCTGATTCCCTGCCTCTGTTTCCCCGCCTCTGATTCCCTACCTCTGTTTCCCCATATCTGATTCCCCGCCTCTGATTCCCCAACTCTAATACCCCGCCTCTGATTCCCCAGCTCTGATTCCCCGCCTCTGATTCCCCGCATCTGATTCCCTGCCTCTTATTCCCCGCCTCTGATTCCAGGCCTCTGATTCCCATCATCTGATTCCGGCCTCTGATTCCCGGCCTCTGATTCCCTGCTTCTGATTCTGATTCCCTGCCTCTGATTCCCCATCTCTGATTCCGCACATCTGATTCCCTGCCTCTGATTCCCCACCTCTGATTCCCCATATCTGATTCCCCGCCTCTGTTTCCCCGCCTCTGATTCCCCGCCTCTGTTTCCCAATATCTAAGTCCCCACCTCTGATTCCCCAAATCTGATTCCCCACCTCTGATTCCCCAGCTCTGATTCCCCGCCTCTGATTCCCCGCATCTGATTCCCTGCATCTGATTCCAAGCCTCTGATTCCCTGCCTCTGATTCCCAACCTCTGATTCCCCACCTCTGATTCCCCATATCTGATTCCCCGCCTCTGTTTCCCCGCCTCGGATTCCCCGCCTCAGTTTCCCCATATCTGATTCCCGGCCTCTGATTCCCCGCCTCTGATTCCCCGCCTCTGATTCCCTGCCTCTGATTCCCCATCTCCGATTCCCTGCCTCTGATTCCCAACCTCTGATTCCCCACGTCTGATTCCCCATATCTGATTCCCCGCCTCTGTTTCCCCGCCTCTGATTCCCCGCCTCTGATTCCCAACTCTGATTCCCCGCCTCTGATTCCCCAGCTCTGATTCCCCGTGTTTGATTCCCTGCCTCTGATTCCCTGCCCTGATTCCCCATCTCTGTTTCACCGCCTTTGATTCGCCACCTCTGATTCCACATATCTGATTCCCCGCCTCTGTTTCCCCGACTCTGATTCCCTTCCTCTGATTCCCAACCTCTGATTCCACACCTCTGATTCCCCATATCTGATTCCCCGCCTCTATTTCCCCATATCTGAATCCCCGCCTCTGATTCCCCAACTCTGATTCCCCGCCTCTGATTCCCCAGCTCTGATTCCCCGACTCTGATTCCCGGCGTCCGATTCCCTGCCTCTGATTCCCCGCCTCTGATTCCCCATCTCTGATTCCCCGCCTCTGATTCCCCGTGTCTGATTCCCTGCCTCTGATTCCCCGCCTCTGATTCCCCGCCTCTGATTCCCTGACACTGAATCCCTGCCCCTGATTCCCCACCTCTGATTCCCCATATCTGATTCCCCGCCTCTGTTTCCCCGCCTCTGATTCCCCGCCTCTGATTCCACATATCTGATTCCCTGCCTCTGATTCCCCAACTCTGATTCCCCGCCTCTGATTCCCCAGCTCTGAATCCCCGCCTCTGATTCCCCGTGTCTGATTCCCTGCCTCTGATTCCCCGCCTTGATTCCCCATCTCTGATTCACAACCTCTTATTCCCCACCTCTGATTCCCTATATTTGATTCCCCGCCTCTGTTTCCCCGCCTCTGATTCCCCGCCTCTGATTCCCCATATCTGATTCCCCGCCTCTGATTGCCCACCTCTGATTCCCCGCCTCTGATTCGCCAGCTCTGATTCCCCGCCTCTGATTCCCCGCATCTGATTCCCTGCCTCTGATTCCCCGCCTCTGATTCCCCATCTCTGATTCACCGCCTTTGATTCGCCACCTCTGATTCCCCATATCTGATTCCCCACCTCTGTTTCCCGGCCTCTGATTCCCCGCCTCTGATTCTCCATATCTCATTCCCCGCCTCTGAATCCCCATCTCTGATTCCCGGACTCTGATTCCCCACCTCTGATTCCCGGCCTCTTATTCCCAGCATCTGATTCCCGGCCTCTGATTCCCGGCCTCTGATTCCCGGCTTCTGATTCTGATTCCCTGCCTCTGATTCCCAATCTCTGATTCAGCACATCTGAATCCCTGCCTCTGATTCCCCACCTCTGATTCCTCATATCTGATTCCCCGCCTCTGTTTCCCCGCCTCTGATTCCCCGTGTCTGATTCCCTGCCTCTGATTCCCCGCCTCTGATTCCCCGCCTCTGATTCCCTGACACTGAATCCCTGCCCCTGATTCCCCACCTCTGATTCCCCATATCTGATTCCCCGCCTCTGTTTCCCCGCCTCTGATTCCCCGCCTCTGATTCCCCATATCTGATTCCCTGCCTCTGATTCCCCAACTCTGATTCCCCGCCTCTGATTCCCCAGCTCTGAATCCCCGCCTCTGATTCCCCGTGTCTGATTCCCTGCCTCTGATTCCCCGCCTTGATTCCCCATCTCTGATTCACAACCTCTTATTCCCCACCTCTGATTCCCTATATTTGATTCCCCGCCTCTGTTTCCCCGCCTCTGATTCCCCGCCTCTGATTCCCCATATCTGATTCCCCGCCTCTGATTGCCCACCTCTGATTCCCCGCCTCTGATTCGCCAGCTCTGATTCCCCGCCTCTGATTCCCCGCATCTGATTCCCTGCCTCTGATTCCCCGCCTCTGATTCCCCATCTCTGATTCACCGCCTTTGATTCGCCACCTCTGATTCCCCATATCTGATTCCCCACCTCTGTTTCCCGGCCTCTGATTCCCCGCCTCTGATTCTCCATATCTCATTCCCCGCCTCTGAATCCCCATCTCTGATTCCCGGACTCTGATTCCCCACCTCTGATTCCCGGCCTCTTATTCCCAGCATCTGATTCCCGGCCTCTGATTCCCGGCCTCTGATTCCCGGCTTCTGATTCTGATTCCCTGCCTCTGATTCCCAATCTCTGATTCAGCACATCTGAATCCCTGCCTCTGATTCCCCACCTCTGATTCCTCATATCTGATTCCCCGCCTCTGTTTCCCCGCCTCTGATTCCCCGCCTCTGTTTCCCTATATCTAATTCCCCACCTCTGATGCCCCAACTCTGATTCCCCGCCTCTGATTCCCCAGCTCTGATTCCCCGCCTCTGATTCCCCAGCTCTGATTCCCCGCCTCTGATTCCCCGCATCCGATTCCCCATATCTGATTCCCCGCCTCTGTTTCCCCGCCTCTGATTCCCCGCCTCTGTTTCCCCATATCTGATTCCCCGCCTCTGATTCCCAACTATGATTCCCCGCCTCTGATTCCCCAGCTCTGATTCCCTGCGTCTGATTCCCTGCGTTCTATTCCCTGCCTCTGATTCCCCGCCTGTGATTCCCCATCACTGATTCACCACCTCTGATTCCCCACCTCTGATTCCCCGCCTCTGATTCCCCATCTCTGATTCACCGCCTCTGATTCCCCACCTCTGATTCCCCATCTCTGATTCCGCACATCCAATTCCCTGCCTCTGATTCCCCAACTCTGATTCCCCACCTCTGATTCCCCAGCTCTGATTCCCCGCCTCAGATTCCCCGCGTCTGATTCCCTGCCTCTAATTCCCCGCCTCTGATTCCCTGCCTCTGATTCCCCATATCTGATTCCCCGCCTCTGATTCCCCAAATCTGATTCCCCGCTTCTGATTCCCCAGCTCTGAATCCCCGCCTCTGATTCCCCGCGTCTGATTCCCTGCCTCTGATTCCCCGCCTCTGATTCCCCATCTGTGATTCACAACCTCTGATGCCCCACCTCTGATTCCCCACCTCTGATTCCCCGCCTCTGTTTCCCCGCCTCTGATTCCCCGCCTCTGATTCCCCATATCTGATTCCCCGCCTCTGATTGCCCACCTCTGATTCCCCGCGTCTGATACCCTGCCTCTGATTCCCCGCCTCTGATTCCCCATATCTGATTCACCACCTCTGATTCCCGGCCTCTGATTCCCCATCTCTGATTCCGCATATCCGATTCCCTTCCTATGATTCCCCACCTCTGATTCCCCGCCTCTGATTCCCCATATCTGATTCCCTGCCTCTGTTTCCCCGCCTCTGATTCCCTACCTCTGTTTCCCCATATCTGATTCCCCGCCTCTGATTCCCCAACTCTAATACCCCGCCTCTGATTCCCCAGCTCTGATTCCCCGCCTCTGATTCCCCGCATCTGATTCCCTGCCTCTTATTCCCCGCCTCTGATTCCAGGCCTCTGATTCCCATCATCTGATTCCGGCCTCTCATTCCCGGCCTCTGATTCCCTGCTTCTGATTCTGATTCCCTGCATCTGATTCCCCATCTCTGATTCCGCACATCTGATTCCCCGCCTCTGTTTCCCCGCCTCTGATTCCCCGCCTCTGTTTCCCAATATCTAAGTCCCCACCTCTGATTCCCCAAATCTGATTCCCCACCTCTGATTCCCCAGCTCTGATTCCCCGCCTCTGATTCCCCGCATCTGATTCACTGCATCTGATTCCAAGCCTCTGATTCCCTGCCTCTGATTCCCAACCTCTGATTCCCCACCTCTGATTCCCCATATCTGATTCACCGCCTCTGTTTCCCCGCCTCGGATTCCCCGCCTCAGTTTCCCCATATCTGATTCCCGGCCTCTGATTCCCCGCCTCTGATTCCCCGCCTCTGATTCCCTGCCTCTGATTCCCCATCTCCGATTCCCTGCCTCTGATTCCCAACCTCTGATTCCCCACGTCTGATTCCCCATATCTGATTCCCCGCCTCTGTTTCCCCGCCTCTGATTCCCCGCCTCTGATTCCCAACTCTGATTCCCCGCCTCTGATTCCCCAGCTCTGATTCCCCGTGTTTGATTCCCTGCCTCTGATTCCCTGCCCTGATTCCCCATCTCTGTTTCACCGCCTTTGATTCGCCACCTCTGATTCCACATATCTGATTCCCCGCCTCTGTTTCCCCGACTCTGATTCCCTTCCTCTGATTCCCAACCTCTGATTCCACACCTCTGATTCCCCATATCTGATTCCCCACCTCTATTTCCCCATATCTGAATCCCCGCCTCTGATTCCCCAACTCTGATTCCCCGCCTCTGATTCCCCAGCTCTGATTCCCCGACTCTGATTCCCGGCGTCCGATTCCCTGCCTCTGATTCCCCGCCTCTGATTCCCCATCTCTGATTCCCCGCCTCTGATTCCCCGTGTCTGATTCCCTGCCTCTGATTCCCCGCCTCTGATTCCCCGCCTCTGATTCCCTGACACTGAATCCCTGCCCCTGATTCCCCACCTCTGATTCCCCATATCTGATTCCCCGCCTCTGTTTCCCCGCCTCTGATTCCCCGCCTCTGATTCCCCATATCTGATTCCCTGCCTCTGATTCCCCAACTCTGATTCCCCGCCTCTGATTCCCCAGCTCTGAATCCCCGCCTCTGATTCCCCGTGTCTGATTCCCTGCCTCTGATTCCCCGCCTTGATTCCCCATCTCTGATTCACAACCTCTTATTCCCCACCTCTGATTCCCTATATTTGATTCCCCGCCTCTGTTTCCCCGCCTCTGATTCCCCGCCTCTGATTCCCCATATCTGATTCCCCGCCTCTGATTGCCCACCTCTGATTCCCCGCCTCTGATTCGCCAGCTCTGATTCCCCGCCTCTGATTCCCCGCATCTGATTCCCTGCCTCTGATTCCCCGCCTCTGATTCCCCATCTCTGATTCACCGCCTTTGATTCGCCACCTCTGATTCCCCATATCTGATTCCCCACCTCTGTTTCCCGGCCTCTGATTCCCCGCCTCTGATTCTCCATATCTCATTCCCCGCCTCTGAATCCCCATCTCTGATTCCCGGACTCTGATTCCCCACCTCTGATTCCCGGCCTCTTATTCCCAGCATCTGATTCCCGGCCTCTGATTCCCGGCCTCTGATTCCCGGCTTCTGATTCTGATTCCCTGCCTCTGATTCCCAATCTCTGATTCAGCACATCTGAATCCCTGCCTCTGATTCCCCACCTCTGATTCCTCATATCTGATTCCCCGCCTCTGTTTCCCCGCCTCTGATTCCCCGTGTCTGATTCCCTGCCTCTGATTCCCCGCCTCTGATTCCCCGCCTCTGATTCCCTGACACTGAATCCCTGCCCCTGATTCCCCACCTCTGATTCCCCATATCTGATTCCCCGCCTCTGTTTCCCCGCCTCTGATTCCCCGCCTCTGATTCCCCATATCTGATTCCCTGCCTCTGATTCCCCAACTCTGATTCCCCGCCTCTGATTCCCCAGCTCTGAATCCCCGCCTCTGATTCCCCGTGTCTGATTCCCTGCCTCTGATTCCCCGCCTTGATTCCCCATCTCTGATTCACAACCTCTTATTCCCCACCTCTGATTCCCTATATTTGATTCCCCGCCTCTGTTTCCCCGCCTCTGATTCCCCGCCTCTGATTCCCCATATCTGATTCCCCGCCTCTGATTGCCCACCTCTGATTCCCCGCCTCTGATTCGCCAGCTCTGATTCCCCGCCTCTGATTCCCCGCATCTGATTCCCTGCCTCTGATTCCCCGCCTCTGATTCCCCATCTCTGATTCACCGCCTTTGATTCGCCACCTCTGATTCCCCATATCTGATTCCCCACCTCTGTTTCCCGGCCTCTGATTCCCCGCCTCTGATTCTCCATATCTCATTCCCCGCCTCTGAATCCCCATCTCTGATTCCCGGACTCTGATTCCCCACCTCTGATTCCCGGCCTCTTATTCCCAGCATCTGATTCCCGGCCTCTGATTCCCGGCCTCTGATTCCCGGCTTCTGATTCTGATTCCCTGCCTCTGATTCCCAATCTCTGATTCAGCACATCTGAATCCCTGCCTCTGATTCCCCACCTCTGATTCCTCATATCTGATTCCCCGCCTCTGTTTCCCCGCCTCTGATTCCCCGCCTCTGTTTCCCTATATCTAATTCCCCACCTCTGATGCCCCAACTCTGATTCCCCGCCTCTGATTCCCCAGCTCTGATTCCCCGCCTCTGATTCCCCAGCTCTGATTCCCCGCCTCTGATTCCCCGCATCCGATTCCCCATATCTGATTCCCCGCCTCTGTTTCCCCGCCTCTGATTCCCCGCCTCTGTTTCCCCATATCTGATTCCCCGCCTCTGATTCCCAACTATGATTCCCCGCCTCTGATTCCCCAGCTCTGATTCCCTGCGTCTGATTCCCTGCGTTCTATTCCCTGCCTCTGATTCCCCGCCTGTGATTCCCCATCACTGATTCACCACCTCTGATTCCCCACCTCTGATTCCCCGCCTCTGATTCCCCATCTCTGATTCACCGCCTCTGATTCCCCACCTCTGATTCCCCATCTCTGATTCCGCACATCCAATTCCCTGCCTCTGATTCCCCAACTCTGATTCCCCACCTCTGATTCCCCAGCTCTGATTCCCCGCCTCAGATTCCCCGCGTCTGATTCCCTGCCTCTAATTCCCCGCCTCTGATTCCCTGCCTCTGATTCCCCATATCTGATTCCCCGCCTCTGATTCCCCAAATCTGATTCCCCGCTTCTGATTCCCCAGCTCTGAATCCCCGCCTCTGATTCCCCGCGTCTGATTCCCTGCCTCTGATTCCCCGCCTCTGATTCCCCATCTGTGATTCACAACCTCTGATGCCCCACCTCTGATTCCCCACCTCTGATTCCCCGCCTCTGTTTCCCCGCCTCTGATTCCCCGCCTCTGATTCCCCATATCTGATTCCCCGCCTCTGATTGCCCACCTCTGATTCCCCGCGTCTGATACCCTGCCTCTGATTCCCCGCCTCTGATTCCCCATATCTGATTCACCACCTCTGATTCCCGGCCTCTGATTCCCCATCTCTGATTCCGCATATCCGATTCCCTTCCTATGATTCCCCACCTCTGATTCCCCGCCTCTGATTCCCCATATCTGATTCCCTGCCTCTGTTTCCCCGCCTCTGATTCCCTACCTCTGTTTCCCCATATCTGATTCCCCGCCTCTGATTCCCCAACTCTAATACCCCGCCTCTGATTCCCCAGCTCTGATTCCCCGCCTCTGATTCCCCGCATCTGATTCCCTGCCTCTTATTCCCCGCCTCTGATTCCAGGCCTCTGATTCCCATCATCTGATTCCGGCCTCTCATTCCCGGCCTCTGATTCCCTGCTTCTGATTCTGATTCCCTGCATCTGATTCCCCATCTCTGATTCCGCACATCTGATTCCCCGCCTCTGTTTCCCCGCCTCTGATTCCCCGCCTCTGTTTCCCAATATCTAAGTCCCCACCTCTGATTCCCCAAATCTGATTCCCCACCTCTGATTCCCCAGCTCTGATTCCCCGCCTCTGATTCCCCGCATCTGATTCACTGCATCTGATTCCAAGCCTCTGATTCCCTGCCTCTGATTCCCAACCTCTGATTCCCCACCTCTGATTCCCCATATCTGATTCACCGCCTCTGTTTCCCCGCCTCGGATTCCCCGCCTCAGTTTCCCCATATCTGATTCCCGGCCTCTGATTCCCCGCCTCTGATTCCCCGCCTCTGATTCCCTGCCTCTGATTCCCCATCTCCGATTCCCTGCCTCTGATTCCCAACCTCTGATTCCCCACGTCTGATTCCCCATATCTGATTCCCCGCCTCTGTTTCCCCGCCTCTGATTCCCCGCCTCTGATTCCCAACTCTGATTCCCCGCCTCTGATTCCCCAGCTCTGATTCCCCGTGTTTGATTCCCTGCCTCTGATTCCCTGCCCTGATTCCCCATCTCTGTTTCACCGCCTTTGATTCGCCACCTCTGATTCCACATATCTGATTCCCCGCCTCTGTTTCCCCGACTCTGATTCCCTTCCTCTGATTCCCAACCTCTGATTCCACACCTCTGATTCCCCATATCTGATTCCCCACCTCTATTTCCCCATATCTGAATCCCCGCCTCTGATTCCCCAACTCTGATTCCCCGCCTCTGATTCCCCAGCTCTGATTCCCCGACTCTGATTCCCGGCGTCCGATTCCCTGCCTCTGATTCCCCGCCTCTGATTCCCCATCTCTGATTCCCCGCCTCTGATTCCCCGTGTCTGATTCCCTGCCTCTGATTCCCCGCCTCTGATTCCCCGCCTCTGATTCCCTGACACTGAATCCCTGCCCCTGATTCCCCACCTCTGATTCCCCATATCTGATTCCCCGCCTCTGTTTCCCCGCCTCTGATTCCCCGCCTCTGATTCCCCATATCTGATTCCCTGCCTCTGATTCCCCAACTCTGATTCCCCGCCTCTGATTCCCCAGCTCTGAATCCCCGCCTCTGATTCCCCGTGTCTGATTCCCTGCCTCTGATTCCCCGCCTTGATTCCCCATCTCTGATTCACAACCTCTTATTCCCCACCTCTGATTCCCTATATTTGATTCCCCGCCTCTGTTTCCCCGTCTCTGATTCCCCGCCTCTGATTCCCCATATCTGATTCCCTGCCTCTGATTCCCCAACTCTGATTCACCGCCTCTGATTCCCCAGCTCTGAATCCCCGCCTCTGATTCCCCGCGTCTGATTCCCTGCCTCTGATTCCCTGCCTCTGATTCCCCGCCTTGATTCCCCATCTCTGATTCATCGCCTTTGATTCGCCACCTCTGATTCCCCATATCTGATTCCCCGACTTTGATTCCCTGCCTCTGATTCCCAACCTCTGATTCCACACCTCTGATTCCCCATATCTGATTCCCCGCCTCTATTTCCCCATATCTGATTCTCCGCCTCTGATTCCCCAACTCTGATTCCCCGCCTCTGATTCCCCAGCTCTGATTCCCCGACTCTGATTCCCGGAGTCGGATTCCCTGCCTCTGATTCCCCGCCTCTGATTCCCCATCTCTGATTCCCCGCCTCCGATTCACCGTGTCTGATTCCCTGCCTCTGATTCCCCGCCTCTGATTCCCCGCCTCTGATTCCCTGCCAGTGATTCCCTGCCCCTGATTCCCCAATTCTGATTCCCCTTATCTGATTCCCCGCCTCTGTTTCCCCGCCTCTGATTCCCCGCCTCTGATTCCCCATATCTGATTCCCTGCCTCTGATTCCCCAAGTCTGATTCACCGCCTCTGATTCCCCAGCTCTGAATCCCCGCCTCTGATTCCCCGCGTCTGATTCCCTGCCTCTGATTCCCCGCCTTGATTCCCCATCTCTGATTCACCGCCTTTGATTCGCCACCTCTGATTCCCCATATCTGATTCCCCACCTCTGTTTCCCGGCCTCTGATTCCCCGCCTCTGATTCTCCATATCTCATTCCCCGCCTCTGAATCCCCATCTCTGATTCACGGACTCTGATTCCCCACCTCTGATTCCCGGCATCTTATTCCCAGCATCTGATTCCCGGCCTCTGATTCCCGGCCTCTGATTCCCGGCTTCTGATTCTGATTCCCTGCCTCTGATTCCCAATCTCTGATTCAGCACATCTGAATCCCTGCCTCTGATTCCCCACCTCTGATTCCTCATATCTGATTCCCCGCCTCTGTTTCCCCGCCTCTGATTCCCCGCCTCTGTTTCCCTATATCCAATTCCCCACCTCTGATGCCCCAACTCTGATTCCCCGCCTCTGATTCCCCAGCTCTGATTCCCCGCCTCTGATTCCCCAGCTCTGATTCCCCGCCTCTGATTCCCCGCATCCGATTCCCCATATCTGATTCCCCGCCTGTGATTCCCCGCCTCTGATTCCCCGCCTCTGTTTCCCCATATCTGATTCCCCGCCTCTGATTCCCAACTATGATTCCCCGCCTCTGATTCCCCAGCTCTGATTCCCTGCGTCTGATTCCCAACCTCTGATTCCACACCTCTGATTCCCCATATCTGATTCCCTGCCTCTGATTCCCCAACTCTGATTCCCCGCCTCTGATTCCCCAGCTCTGAATCCCCGCCTCTGATTCCCCGTGTCTGATTCCCTGCCTCTGATTCCCCACCTTGATTCCCCATCTCTGATTCACAACCTCTTATTCCCCACCTCTGATTCCCTATATTTGATTCCCCGCCTCTGTTTCCCCGCCTCTGATTCCCCGCCTCTGATTCCCCATATCTGATTCCCCGCCTCTGATTGCCCACCTCTGATTCCCCGCCTCTGATTCGCCAGCTCTGATTCCCCGCCTCTGATTCCCCGCATCTGATTCCCTGCCTCTGATTCCCCGCCTCTGATTCCCCATCTCTGATTCACCGCCTTTGATTCGCCACCTCTGATTCCCCATATCTGATTCCCCACCTCTGTTTCCCGGCCTCTGATTCCCCGCCTCTGATTCTCCATATCTCATTCCCCGCCTCTGAATCCCCATCTCTGATTCCCGGACTCTGATTCCCCACCTCTGATTCCCGGCCTCTTATTCCCAGCATCTGATTCCCGGCCTCTGATTCCCGGCCTCTGATTCCCGGCTTCTGATTCTGATTCCCTGCCTCTGATTCCCAATCTCTGATTCAGCACATCTGAATCCCTGCCTCTGATTCCCCACCTCTGATTCCTCATATCTGATTCCCCGCCTCTGTTTCCCCGCCTCTGATTCCCCGTGTCTGATTCCCTGCCTCTGATTCCCCGCCTCTGATTCCCCGCCTCTGATTCCCTGACACTGAATCCCTGCCCCTGATTCCCCACCTCTGATTCCCCATATCTGATTCCCCGCCTCTGTTTCCCCGCCTCTGATTCCCCGCCTCTGATTCCCCATATCTGATTCCCTGCCTCTGATTCCCCAACTCTGATTCCCCGCCTCTGATTCCCCAGCTCTGAATCCCCGCCTCTGATTCCCCGTGTCTGATTCCCTGCCTCTGATTCCCCGCCTTGATTCCCCATCTCTGATTCACAACCTCTTATTCCCCACCTCTGATTCCCTATATTTGATTCCCCGCCTCTGTTTCCCCGCCTCTGATTCCCCGCCTCTGATTCCCCATATCTGATTCCCCGCCTCTGATTGCCCACCTCTGATTCCCCGCCTCTGATTCGCCAGCTCTGATTCCCCGCCTCTGATTCCCCGCATCTGATTCCCTGCCTCTGATTCCCCGCCTCTGATTCCCCATCTCTGATTCACCGCCTTTGATTCGCCACCTCTGATTCCCCATATCTGATTCCCCACCTCTGTTTCCCGGCCTCTGATTCCCCGCCTCTGATTCTCCATATCTCATTCCCCGCCTCTGAATCCCCATCTCTGATTCCCGGACTCTGATTCCCCACCTCTGATTCCCGGCCTCTTATTCCCAGCATCTGATTCCCGGCCTCTGATTCCCGGCCTCTGATTCCCGGCTTCTGATTCTGATTCCCTGCCTCTGATTCCCAATCTCTGATTCAGCACATCTGAATCCCTGCCTCTGATTCCCCACCTCTGATTCCTCATATCTGATTCCCCGCCTCTGTTTCCCCGCCTCTGATTCCCCGCCTCTGTTTCCCTATATCTAATTCCCCACCTCTGATGCCCCAACTCTGATTCCCCGCCTCTGATTCCCCAGCTCTGATTCCCCGCCTCTGATTCCCCAGCTCTGATTCCCCGCCTCTGATTCCCCGCATCCGATTCCCCATATCTGATTCCCCGCCTCTGTTTCCCCGCCTCTGATTCCCCGCCTCTGTTTCCCCATATCTGATTCCCCGCCTCTGATTCCCAACTATGATTCCCCGCCTCTGATTCCCCAGCTCTGATTCCCTGCGTCTGATTCCCTGCGTTCTATTCCCTGCCTCTGATTCCCCGCCTGTGATTCCCCATCACTGATTCACCACCTCTGATTCCCCACCTCTGATTCCCCGCCTCTGATTCCCCATCTCTGATTCACCGCCTCTGATTCCCCACCTCTGATTCCCCATCTCTGATTCCGCACATCCAATTCCCTGCCTCTGATTCCCCAACTCTGATTCCCCACCTCTGATTCCCCAGCTCTGATTCCCCGCCTCAGATTCCCCGCGTCTGATTCCCTGCCTCTAATTCCCCGCCTCTGATTCCCTGCCTCTGATTCCCCATATCTGATTCCCCGCCTCTGATTCCCCAAATCTGATTCCCCGCTTCTGATTCCCCAGCTCTGAATCCCCGCCTCTGATTCCCCGCGTCTGATTCCCTGCCTCTGATTCCCCGCCTCTGATTCCCCATCTGTGATTCACAACCTCTGATGCCCCACCTCTGATTCCCCACCTCTGATTCCCCGCCTCTGTTTCCCCGCCTCTGATTCCCCGCCTCTGATTCCCCATATCTGATTCCCCGCCTCTGATTGCCCACCTCTGATTCCCCGCGTCTGATACCCTGCCTCTGATTCCCCGCCTCTGATTCCCCATATCTGATTCACCACCTCTGATTCCCGGCCTCTGATTCCCCATCTCTGATTCCGCATATCCGATTCCCTTCCTATGATTCCCCACCTCTGATTCCCCGCCTCTGATTCCCCATATCTGATTCCCTGCCTCTGTTTCCCCGCCTCTGATTCCCTACCTCTGTTTCCCCATATCTGATTCCCCGCCTCTGATTCCCCAACTCTAATACCCCGCCTCTGATTCCCCAGCTCTGATTCCCCGCCTCTGATTCCCCGCATCTGATTCCCTGCCTCTTATTCCCCGCCTCTGATTCCAGGCCTCTGATTCCCATCATCTGATTCCGGCCTCTCATTCCCGGCCTCTGATTCCCTGCTTCTGATTCTGATTCCCTGCATCTGATTCCCCATCTCTGATTCCGCACATCTGATTCCCCGCCTCTGTTTCCCCGCCTCTGATTCCCCGCCTCTGTTTCCCAATATCTAAGTCCCCACCTCTGATTCCCCAAATCTGATTCCCCACCTCTGATTCCCCAGCTCTGATTCCCCGCCTCTGATTCCCCGCATCTGATTCACTGCATCTGATTCCAAGCCTCTGATTCCCTGCCTCTGATTCCCAACCTCTGATTCCCCACCTCTGATTCCCCATATCTGATTCACCGCCTCTGTTTCCCCGCCTCGGATTCCCCGCCTCAGTTTCCCCATATCTGATTCCCGGCCTCTGATTCCCCGCCTCTGATTCCCCGCCTCTGATTCCCTGCCTCTGATTCCCCATCTCCGATTCCCTGCCTCTGATTCCCAACCTCTGATTCCCCACGTCTGATTCCCCATATCTGATTCCCCGCCTCTGTTTCCCCGCCTCTGATTCCCCGCCTCTGATTCCCAACTCTGATTCCCCGCCTCTGATTCCCCAGCTCTGATTCCCCGTGTTTGATTCCCTGCCTCTGATTCCCTGCCCTGATTCCCCATCTCTGTTTCACCGCCTTTGATTCGCCACCTCTGATTCCACATATCTGATTCCCCGCCTCTGTTTCCCCGACTCTGATTCCCTTCCTCTGATTCCCAACCTCTGATTCCACACCTCTGATTCCCCATATCTGATTCCCCACCTCTATTTCCCCATATCTGAATCCCCGCCTCTGATTCCCCAACTCTGATTCCCCGCCTCTGATTCCCCAGCTCTGATTCCCCGACTCTGATTCCCGGCGTCCGATTCCCTGCCTCTGATTCCCCGCCTCTGATTCCCCATCTCTGATTCCCCGCCTCTGATTCCCCGTGTCTGATTCCCTGCCTCTGATTCCCCGCCTCTGATTCCCCGCCTCTGATTCCCTGACACTGAATCCCTGCCCCTGATTCCCCACCTCTGATTCCCCATATCTGATTCCCCGCCTCTGTTTCCCCGCCTCTGATTCCCCGCCTCTGATTCCCCATATCTGATTCCCTGCCTCTGATTCCCCAACTCTGATTCCCCGCCTCTGATTCCCCAGCTCTGAATCCCCGCCTCTGATTCCCCGTGTCTGATTCCCTGCCTCTGATTCCCCGCCTTGATTCCCCATCTCTGATTCACAACCTCTTATTCCCCACCTCTGATTCCCTATATTTGATTCCCCGCCTCTGTTTCCCCGCCTCTGATTCCCCGCCTCTGATTCCCCATATCTGATTCCCCGCCTCTGATTGCCCACCTCTGATTCCCCGCCTCTGATTCGCCAGCTCTGATTCCCCGCCTCTGATTCCCCGCATCTGATTCCCTGCCTCTGATTCCCCGCCTCTGATTCCCCATCTCTGATTCACCGCCTTTGATTCGCCACCTCTGATTCCCCATATCTGATTCCCCACCTCTGTTTCCCGGCCTCTGATTCCCCGCCTCTGATTCTCCATATCTCATTCCCCGCCTCTGAATCCCCATCTCTGATTCCCGGACTCTGATTCCCCACCTCTGATTCCCGGCCTCTTATTCCCAGCATCTGATTCCCGGCCTCTGATTCCCGGCCTCTGATTCCCGGCTTCTGATTCTGATTCCCTGCCTCTGATTCCCAATCTCTGATTCAGCACATCTGAATCCCTGCCTCTGATTCCCCACCTCTGATTCCTCATATCTGATTCCCCGCCTCTGTTTCCCCGCCTCTGATTCCCCGTGTCTGATTCCCTGCCTCTGATTCCCCGCCTCTGATTCCCCGCCTCTGATTCCCTGACACTGAATCCCTGCCCCTGATTCCCCACCTCTGATTCCCCATATCTGATTCCCCGCCTCTGTTTCCCCGCCTCTGATTCCCCGCCTCTGATTCCCCATATCTGATTCCCTGCCTCTGATTCCCCAACTCTGATTCCCCGCCTCTGATTCCCCAGCTCTGAATCCCCGCCTCTGATTCCCCGTGTCTGATTCCCTGCCTCTGATTCCCCGCCTTGATTCCCCATCTCTGATTCACAACCTCTTATTCCCCACCTCTGATTCCCTATATTTGATTCCCCGCCTCTGTTTCCCCGCCTCTGATTCCCCGCCTCTGATTCCCCATATCTGATTCCCCGCCTCTGATTGCCCACCTCTGATTCCCCGCCTCTGATTCGCCAGCTCTGATTCCCCGCCTCTGATTCCCCGCATCTGATTCCCTGCCTCTGATTCACCGCCTTTGATTCGCCACCTCTGATTCCCCATATCTGATTCCCCACCTCTGTTTCCCGGCCTCTGATTCCCCGCCTCTGATTCTCCATATCTCATTCCCCGCCTCTGAATCCCCATCTCTGATTCCCGGACTCTGATTCCCCACCTCTGATTCCCGGCCTCTTATTCCCAGCATCTGATTCCCGGCCTCTGATTCCCGGCCTCTGATTCCCGGCTTCTGATTCTGATTCCCTGCCTCTGATTCCCAATCTCTGATTCAGCACATCTGAATCCCTGCCTCTGATTCCCCACCTCTGATTCCTCATATCTGATTCCCCGCCTCTGTTTCCCCGCCTCTGATTCCCCGCCTCTGTTTCCCTATATCTAATTCCCCACCTCTGATGCCCCAACTCTGATTCCCCGCCTCTGATTCCCCAGCTCTGATTCCCCGCCTCTGATTCCCCAGCTCTGATTCCCCGCCTCTGATTCCCCGCATCCGATTCCCCATATCTGATTCCCCGCCTCTGTTTCCCCGCCTCTGATTCCCCGCCTCTGTTTCCCCATATCTGATTCCCCGCCTCTGATTCCCAACTATGATTCCCCGCCTCTGATTCCCCAGCTCTGATTCCCTGCGTCTGATTCCCTGCGTTCTATTCCCTGCCTCTGATTCCCCGCCTGTGATTCCCCATCACTGATTCACCACCTCTGATTCCCCACCTCTGATTCCCCGCCTCTGATTCCCCATCTCTGATTCACCGCCTCTGATTCCCCACCTCTGATTCCCCATCTCTGATTCCGCACATCCAATTCCCTGCCTCTGATTCCCCAACTCTGATTCCCCACCTCTGATACCCCAGCTCTGATTCCCCGCCTCAGATTCCCCGCGTCTGATTCCCTGCCTCTAATTCCCCGCCTCTGATTCCCTGCCTCTGATTCCCCATATCTGATTCCCCGCCTCTGATTCCCCAAATCTGATTCCCCGCTTCTGATTCCCCAGCTCTGAATCCCCGCCTCTGATTCCCCGCGTCTGATTCCCTGCCTCTGATTCCCCGCCTCTGATTCCCCATCTGTGATTCACAACCTCTGATGCCCCACCTCTGATTCCCCACCTCTGATTCCCCGCCTCTGTTTCCCCGCCTCTGATTCCCCGCCTCTGATTCCCCATATCTGATTCCCCGCCTCTGATTGCCCACCTCTGATTCCCCGCGTCTGATACCCTGCCTCTGATTCCCCGCCTCTGATTCCCCATATCTGATTCACCACCTCTGATTCCCGGCCTCTGATTCCCCATCTCTGATTCCGCATATCCGATTCCCTTCCTATGATTCCCCACCTCTGATTCCCCGCCTCTGATTCCCCATATCTGATTCCCTGCCTCTGTTTCCCCGCCTCTGATTCCCTACCTCTGTTTCCCCATATCTGATTCCCCGCCTCTGATTCCCCAACTCTAATACCCCGCCTCTGATTCCCCAGCTCTGATTCCCCGCCTCTGATTCCCCGCATCTGATTCCCTGCCTCTTATTCCCCGCCTCTGATTCCAGGCCTCTGATTCCCATCATCTGATTCCGGCCTCTCATTCCCGGCCTCTGATTCCCTGCTTCTGATTCTGATTCCCTGCATCTGATTCCCCATCTCTGATTCCGCACATCTGATTCCCCGCCTCTGTTTCCCCGCCTCTGATTCCCCGCCTCTGTTTCCCAATATCTAAGTCCCCACCTCTGATTCCCCAAATCTGATTCCCCACCTCTGATTCCCCAGCTCTGATTCCCCGCCTCTGATTCCCCGCATCTGATTCACTGCATCTGATTCCAAGCCTCTGATTCCCTGCCTCTGATTCCCAACCTCTGATTCCCCACCTCTGATTCCCCATATCTGATTCACCGCCTCTGTTTCCCCGCCTCGGATTCCCCGCCTCAGTTTCCCCATATCTGATTCCCGGCCTCTGATTCCCCGCCTCTGATTCCCCGCCTCTGATTCCCTGCCTCTGATTCCCCATCTCCGATTCCCTGCCTCTGATTCCCAACCTCTGATTCCCCACGTCTGATTCCCCATATCTGATTCCCCGCCTCTGTTTCCCCGCCTCTGATTCCCCGCCTCTGATTCCCAACTCTGATTCCCCGCCTCTGATTCCCCAGCTCTGATTCCCCGTGTTTGATTCCCTGCCTCTGATTCCCTGCCCTGATTCCCCATCTCTGTTTCACCGCCTTTGATTCGCCACCTCTGATTCCACATATCTGATTCCCCGCCTCTGTTTCCCCGACTCTGATTCCCTTCCTCTGATTCCCAACCTCTGATTCCACACCTCTGATTCCCCATATCTGATTCCCCACCTCTATTTCCCCATATCTGAATCCCCGCCTCTGATTCCCCAACTCTGATTCCCCGCCTCTGATTCCCCAGCTCTGATTCCCCGACTCTGATTCCCGGCGTCCGATTCCCTGCCTCTGATTCCCCGCCTCTGATTCCCCATCTCTGATTCCCCGCCTCTGATTCCCCGTGTCTGATTCCCTGCCTCTGATTCCCCGCCTCTGATTCCCCGCCTCTGATTCCCTGACACTGAATCCCTGCCCCTGATTCCCCACCTCTGATTCCCCATATCTGATTCCCCGCCTCTGTTTCCCCGCCTCTGATTCCCCGCCTCTGATTCCCCATATCTGATTCCCTGCCTCTGATTCCCCAACTCTGATTCCCCGCCTCTGATTCCCCAGCTCTGAATCCCCGCCTCTGATTCCCCGTGTCTGATTCCCTGCCTCTGATTCCCCGCCTTGATTCCCCATCTCTGATTCACAACCTCTTATTCCCCACCTCTGATTCCCTATATTTGATTCCCCGCCTCTGTTTCCCCGTCTCTGATTCCCCGCCTCTGATTCCCCATATCTGATTCCCTGCCTCTGATTCCCCAACTCTGATTCACCGCCTCTGATTCCCCAGCTCTGAATCCCCGCCTCTGATTCCCCGCGTCTGATTCCCTGCCTCTGATTCCCTGCCTCTGATTCCCCGCCTTGATTCCCCATCTCTGATTCATCGCCTTTGATTCGCCACCTCTGATTCCCCATATCTGATTCCCCGACTTTGATTCCCTGCCTCTGATTCCCAACCTCTGATTCCACACCTCTGATTCCCCATATCTGATTCCCCGCCTCTATTTCCCCATATCTGATTCTCCGCCTCTGATTCCCCAACTCTGATTCCCCGCCTCTGATTCCCCAGCTCTGATTCCCCGACTCTGATTCCCGGAGTCGGATTCCCTGCCTCTGATTCCCCGCCTCTGATTCCCCATCTCTGATTCCCCGCCTCCGATTCACCGTGTCTGATTCCCTGCCTCTGATTCCCCGCCTCTGATTCCCCGCCTCTGATTCCCTGCCAGTGATTCCCTGCCCCTGATTCCCCAATTCTGATTCCCCTTATCTGATTCCCCGCCTCTGTTTCCCCGCCTCTGATTCCCCGCCTCTGATTCCCCATATCTGATTCCCTGCCTCTGATTCCCCAACTCTGATTCACCGCCTCTGATTCCCCAGCTCTGAATCCCCGCCTCTGATTCCCCGCGTCTGATTCCCTGCCTCTGATTCCCCGCCTTGATTCCCCATCTCTGATTCACCGCCTTTGATTCGCCACCTCTGATTCCCCATATCTGATTCCCCACCTCTGTTTCCCGGCCTCTGATTCCCCGCCTCTGATTCTCCATATCTCATTCCCCGCCTCTGAATCCCCATCTCTGATTCACGGACTCTGATTCCCCACCTCTGATTCCCGGCATCTTATTCCCAGCATCTGATTCCCGGCCTCTGATTCCCGGCCTCTGATTCCCGGCTTCTGATTCTGATTCCCTGCCTCTGATTCCCAATCTCTGATTCAGCACATCTGAATCCCTGCCTCTGATTCCCCACCTCTGATTCCTCATATCTGATTCCCCGCCTCTGTTTCCCCGCCTCTGATTCCCCGCCTCTGTTTCCCTATATCCAATTCCCCACCTCTGATGCCCCAACTCTGATTCCCCGCCTCTGATTCCCCAGCTCTGATTCCCCGCCTCTGATTCCCCAGCTCTGATTCCCCGCCTCTGATTCCCCGCATCCGATTCCCCATATCTGATTCCCCGCCTGTGATTCCCCGCCTCTGATTCCCCGCCTCTGTTTCCCCATATCTGATTCCCCGCCTCTGATTCCCAACTATGATTCCCCGCCTCTGATTCCCCAGCTCTGATTCCCTGCGTCTGATTCCCTGCGTTCTATTCCCTGCCTCTGATTCCCCGCCTGTGATTCCCCATCACTGATTCACCACCTCTGATTCCCCACCTCTGATTCCCCATATCTAATTCCCCGCCTCTGTTTGCCCGCCTCTGATTCCCCGCCTCTGTTTCCCCATATCTGATTCCCCGTCTCTGAATCCCCAACTCTGATTCCCTGCCTCTGATTCCCCAGCTCTGATTCCCCGCCTTTGATTCCCCCCGTCTGATTCCCAGCCTCTGAATCCCCGTGTCTGATTTCCTGCCTCTGATTCCCCGCCTCTGATTCCCCATCTCTGATTCCTCTGATTCCCCACATCTGATTCCCCATCTCTGATTCCGCACATCCGATTCCCTGCCTCTGATTCCCCAACTCTGATTCCCCACCACTGATTCCCCAGCTCTGATTCCCCGCCTCAGATTCCCCGCGTCTGATTCCCTGCCTCTGATTCCCCGCCTCTGATTCCCCATCTCTGATTCCCCACCTCTGATTCCCCGTGTCTGCTTCCCTGCCTCTGATTCCCCGCCTCTGAATCCCAGCCTCTGATTCCCCATATCTGATTCCCCGCCTCTGATTCCCTGCCTCTGATTCCCCAGCTCTGATTCCCCGCCTTTGATTCCCCCCGTCTGATTCCCAGCCTCTGAATCCCCGTGTCTGATTTCCTGCCTCTGATTCCCCGCCTCTGATTCCCCATCTCTGATTCACCGCCTCTGATTCCCCATCTCTGATTCCCCACCTCTGATTCCCCATATCTGATTCCCTGCCTCTGTTTCCCCGCCTCTGATTCCCCTCCTCTGTTTCCCCATATCTGATTCCCCGCCTCTGATTCCCCAACTCTAATACCCCGCCTCTGATTCCCCAGCTCTGATTCCCCGCCTCTGATTCCCCGCATCTGATTCCCTGCCTCTGATTCCCCGCCTCTGATTCCAGGCCTCTGATTCCCAGCATCTGATTCCGGCCTCTGATTCCCGGCCTCTGATTCCCTGCTTCTGATTCTGATTCCCTGCCTCTGATTCCCCATCTCTGATTCCGCACATCTGATTCCTTGCCTCTGATTCCCCACCTCTGATTCCCCATATCTGATTCCCCGCCTGGGTTTCCCCGCCTCTGATTCCCCGCCTCTGTTTCCCAATATCTAAGTCCCCGCCTCTGATTCCCCAAATCTGATTCCCCACCTCTGATTCCCCAGCTCTGATTCCCCGCCTCTGATTCCCCGCATCTGATTCCCTGCATCTGATTCCAAGCCTCTGATTCCCTGCCTCTGATTCCCAACCTCTGATTCCCCACCTCTGATTCCCCATATCTGATTCCCCGCCTCTGTTTCCCCGCCTCGGATTCCCCGCCTCTGTTTCCCCAACTCTGATTCCCGGCCTCTGATTCCCCGCCTCTGATTCCCCATATCTGATTCCCTGCCTCTGATTCCCCAACTCTGATTCCCCGCCTCTGATTCCCCAGCTCTGAATCCCCGCCTCTGATTCCACGCGTCTGATTCCCTGCCTCTGATTCCCCGCCTTGATTCCCCATCTCTGATTCACAACCTCTGATTCCCCACCTCTGATTCCCTATATTTGATTCCCCGCCTCTGTTTCCCCGCCTCTGATTCCCCGCCTCTGATTCCCCATATCTGATTCCCCGCCTCTGATTGCCCACCTCTGATTCCCAGCCTCTGATTCGCAGGCTCTGATTCCCCGCCTCTGATTCCCCGCATCTGATTCCCTGCCTCTGATTCCCCGCCTCTGATTCCCCATCTCTGATTCACCGCCTTTGATTCGCCACCTCTGATTCCCCATATCTGATTCCCCACCTCTGTTTCCCCGACTCTGATTCCCTGCATCCGATTCCCCATATCAGATTCCCCGCCTCTGTTTCCCCGCCTCTGATTCCCCGCCTCTGTTTCCCCATATCTGATTCCCGCCTCTGATTCCCAACTATGATTCCCCGCCTCTGATTCCCCAGCTCTGATTCCCTGCCTCTGATTCCCCGCGTTCTATTCCCTGCCTCTGATTCCCCGCCTGTGATTCCCCATCACTGATTCACCACCTCTGATTCCCTACCTCTGATTCCCCATATCTAATTCCCCGCCTCTGTTTGCCCGCCTCTGATTCCCAGCCTCTGAATCCCCGTGTCTGATTTCCTGCCTCTGATTCCCCGCCTCTGATTCCCCATCTCTGATTCACCGCCTCTGATTCCCCACATCTGATTCCCCATCTCTGATTCCGCACATCCAATTCCCTGCCTCTGATTCCCCAACTCTGATTCCCCACCTCTGATTCCCCAGCTCTGATTCCCCGCCTCAGATTCCCCGCGTCTGATTCCCTGCCTCTGATTCCCCGCCTCTGATTCCCTGCCTCTGATTCCCCATATCTGATTCCCCGCCTCTGATTCCCCAACTCTGATTCCCCGCTTCTGATTCCCCAGCTCTGAATCCCCGCCTCTGATTCCCCGCGTCTGATTCCCTGCCTCTGATTCCCCGCCTCTGATTCCCCATCTGTGATTCACAACCTCTGATGCCCCACCTCTGATTCCCCATATCTGATTCCCCGCCTCTGTTTCCCGGCCTCTGATTCCCCGCCTCTGATTCCCCATATCTGATTCCCCTCCTCTGATTGCCCACCTCTGATTCCCCGCGTCTGATACCCTGCCTCTGATTCCCCGCCTCTGATTCCCCATGTCTGATTCACCACCTCTGATTCCCGGCCTCTGATTCCCCATCTCTGATTCCGCACATCCGATTCCCTGCCTATGATTCCCCACCTCTGATTCCCCGCCTCTGATTCCCCATATCTGATTCCCTGCCTCTATTTCCCCGCCTCTGATTCCCTACCTCTGTTTCCCCATATCTGATTCCCCGCCTCTGATTCCCCAACTCTAATACCCCGCCTCTGATTCCCCAGCTCTGATTCCCCGCCTCTGATTCCCCGCATCTGATTCCCTGCCTCTGATTCCCCGCCTCTGATTCCAGGCCTCTGATTCCCATCATCTGATTCCGGCCTCTGATTCCCGGCCTCTGATTCCCTGCTTCTGATTCTGATTCCCTGCCTCTGATTCCCCATCTCTGATTCCGCACATCTGATTCCCTGCCTCTGATTCCCCACCTCTGATTCCCCATATCTGATTCCCCGCCTCTGTTTCCCCGCCTCTGATTCCCCGCCTCTGTTTCCCAATATCTAAGTCCCCACCTCTGATTCCCCAAATCTGATTCCCCACCTCTGATTCCCCAGCTCTGATTCCCCGCCTCTGATTCCCCGCATCTGATTCCCTGCATCTGATTCCAAGCCTCTGATTCCCTGCCTCTGATTCCCAACCTCTGATTCCCCACCTCTGATTCCCCATATCTGATTCCCCGCCTCTGTTTCCCCGCCTCGGATTCCCCGCCTCATTTTCCCCATATCTGATTCCCGGCCTCTGATTCCCCGCCTCTGATTCCCCGCCTCTGATTCCCTGCCTCTGATTCCCCATCTCCGATTCCCTGTCTCTGATTCCCAACCTCTGATTCCCCACCTCTGATTCCCCATATCTGATTCCCCGCCTCTGTTTCCCCGCCTCTGATTCCCCGCCTCTGATTCCCAACTCTGATTCCCCGCCTCTGATTCCCCAGATCTGATTCCCCGTGTTTGATTCCCTGCCTCTGATTCCCTGCCCTGATTCCCCATCTCTGTTTCACCGCCTTTGATTCGCCACCACTGATTCCACATATCTGATTCCCCGCCTCTGTTTCCCCGACTCTGATTCCCTTCCTCTGATTCCCAACCTCTGATTCCACACCTCTGATTCCCCATATCTGATTCCCCGCCTCTATTTCCCCATATCTGAATCCCCGCCTCTGATTCCCCAACTCTGATTCCCCGCCTCTGATTCCCCAGCTCTGATTCCCCTACTCTGATTCCCAGCGTCCGATTCCCTGCCTCTGATTCCCCGCCTCTGATTCCCCATCTCTGATTCCCCGCCTCTGATTCCCCATGTCTGATTCCCTGCCTCTGATTCCCCGCCTCTGATTCCCCGCCTCTGATTCCCTGACACTGAATCCCTGCCCCTGATTCCCCACCTCTGATTCCCCATATCTGATTCCCCGCCTCTGTTTCCCCGCCTCTGATTCCCCGCCTCTGATTCCCCATATCTGATTCCCTGCCTCTGATTCCCCAACTCTGATTCCCCGCCTCTGATTCCCCAACTCTGATTCCCCGCCTTGATTCCCCATCTCTGATTCACAACCTCTGATTCCCCGCCTCTGATTCCCCATATCTGATTCCCCGCCTGTGATTGCCCACCTCTGATTCCCCGCCTCTGATTCGCCAGCTCTGATTCCCCGCCTCTGATTCCCCGCATCTGATTCCCTGCCTCTGATTCCCCGCCTCTGATTCCCCATCTCTGATTCACCGCCTTTGATTCGCCACCTCTGATTCCCCATATCTGATTCCCCACCTCTGTTTCCCGGCCTCTGATTCCCCGCCTCTGATTCTCCATATCTCATTCCCCGCCTCTGAATCCCCATCTCTGATTCCCGGACTCTGATTCCCCACCTCTGATTCCCGGCCTCTTATTCCCAGCATCTGATTCCCGGCCTCTGATTCCCGGCCTCTGATTCCCGGCTTCTGATTCTGATTCCCTGCCTCTGATTCCCAATCTCTGATTCAGCACATCTGAATCCCTGCCTCTGATTCCCCACCTCTGATTCCTCATATCTGATTCCCCGCCTCTGTTTCCCCGCCTCTGATTCCCCGCCTCTGTTTCCCTATATCTAATTCCCCACCTCTGATGCCCCAACTCTGATTCCCCGCCTCTGATTCCCCAGCTCTGATTCCCCGCCTCTGATTCCCCAGCTCTGATTCCCCGCCTCTGATTCCCCGCATCCGATTCCCCATATCTGATTCCCCGCCTCTGTTTCCCCGCCTCTGATTCCCCACCTCTGATTCCCCAGCTCTGATTCCCCGCCTCTGATTCCCCGCATCTGATTCCCTGCATCTGATTCCAAGCCTCTGATTCCCTGCCTCTGATTCCCAACCTCTGATTCCCCACCTCTGATTCCCCATATCTGATTCACAACCTCTGATTCCCCACCTCTGATTCCCTATATTTGATTCCCCGCCTCTGTTTCCCCGCCTCCGATTCCCCGCCTCAGTTTCCCCATATCTGATTCCCGGCCTCTGATTCCCCGCCTCTGATTCCCCGCCTCTGATTCCCTGCCTCTGATTCCCCATCTCCGATTCCCTGCCTCTGATTCCCAACCTCTGATTCCCCACCTCTGATTCCCCATATCTGATTCCCCGCCTCTGTTTCCCCGCCTCTGATTCCCCGCCTCTGATTCCCAACTCTGATTCCCCGCCTCTGATTCCCCAGATCTGATTCCCCGTGTTTGATTCCCTGACTCTGATTCCCTGCCCTGATTCCCCATCTCTGTTTCACCGCCTTTGATTCGCCACCACTGATTCCACATATCTGATTCCCCGCCTCTGTTTCCCCGACCCTGATTCCCTTCCTCTGATTCCCAACCTCTGATTCCACACCTCTGATTCCCCATATCTGATTCCCCGCCTCTATTTCCCCATATCTGAATCCCCGCCTCTGATTCCCCAACTCTGATTCCCCGCCTCTGATTCCCCAGCTCTGATTCCCCGACTCTGATTCCCAGCGTCCGATTCCCTGCCTCTGATTCCCCGCCTCTGATTCCCCATCTCTGATTCCCCGCCTCTGATTCCCCGTGTCTGATTCCCTGCCTCTGATTCCCCGCCTCTGATTCCCCGCCTCTGATTCCCTGACACTGAATCCAAGCCCCTGATTCCCCACCTCTGATTCCCCATATCTGATTCCCCGCCTCTGTTTCCCCGCCTCTGATTCCCCGCCTCTGATTCCCCATATCTGATTCCCTGCCTCTGATTCCCCAACTCTGATTCCCCGCCTCTGATTCCCCAGCTCTGAATCCCCGCCTCTGATTCCCCGTGTCTGATTCCCTGCCTCTGATTCCCCGCCTTGATTCCCCATCTCTGATTCACAACCTCTGATTCCCCACCTCTGATTCCCTATATTTGATTCCCCGCCTCTGTTTCCCCGCCTCTGATTCCCCGCCTCTGATTCCCCATATCTGATTCCCCGCCTGTGATTGCCCACCTCTGATTCCCCGCCTCTGATTCGCCAGCTCTGATTCCCCGCCTCTGATTCCCCGCATCTGATTCCCTGCCTCTGATTCCCCGCCTCTGATTCCCCATCTCTGATTCACCGCCTTTGATTCGCCACCTCTGATTCCCCATATCTGATTCCCCACCTCTGTTTCCCGGCCTCTGATTCCCCGCCTCTGATTCTCCATATCACATTCCCCGCCTCTGAATCCCCATCTCTGATTCCCGGACTCTGATTCCCCACCTCTGATTCCCGGCCTCTTATTCCCAGCATCTGATTCCCGGCCTCTGATTCCCGGCCTCTGATTCCCTGCTTCTGATTCTGATTCCCTGCCTCTGATTCCCAATCTCTGATTCAGCACATCTGAATCCCTGCCTCTGATTCCCCACCTCTGATTCCTCATATCTGATTTCCCGCCTCTGTTTCCCCGCCTCTGATTCCCCGCCTCTGTTTCCCTATATCTAATTCCCCACCTCTGATGCCCCAACTCTGATTCCCCGCCTCTGATTCCCCAGCTCTGATTCCCCGCCTCTGATTCCCCAGCTCTGATTCCCCGCCTCTGATTCCCCATATCCGATTCCCCGCCTCTGATTCCCAACTATGATTCCCCGCCTCTGATTCCCCAGCTCTGATTCCCTGCGTCTGATTCCCTGCGTTCTATTCCCTGCCTCTGATTCCCCGCCTGTGATTCCCCTTCACTGATTCACCACCTCTGATTCCCCACCTCTGATTCCCCATATCTAATTCCCCGCCTCTGTTTGCCCGCCTCTGATTCCCCGCCTCTGTTTCCCCATATCTGATTCCCCGTCTCTGAATCCCCAACTCTGATTCCCTGCCTCTGATTCCCCAGCTCTGATTCCCCGCCTTTGATTCCCCCCGTCTGATTCCCAGCCTCTGAATCCCCGTGTCTGATTTCCTGCCTCTGATTCCCCGCCTCTGATTCCCCATCTCTGATTCCTCTGATTCCCCACATCTGATTCCCCATCTCTGATTCCGCACATCCGATTCCCTGCCTCTGATTCCCCAACTCTGATTCCCCACCACTGATTCCCCAGCTCTGATTCCCCGCCTCAGATTCCCCGCGTCTGATTCCCTGCCTCTGATTCCCCGCCTCTGATTCCCCATCTCTGATTCCCCACCTCTGATTCCCCGTGTCTGATTCCCTGCCTCTGATTCCCCGCCTCTGAATCCCAGCCTCTGATTCCCCATATCTGATTCCCCGCCTCTGATTCCCTGCCTCTGATTCAGCAGCTCTGATTCCCCGCCTTTGATTCCCCCCGTCTGATTCCCAGCCTCTGAATCCCCGTGTCTGATTTCCTGCCTCTCATTCCCCGCCTCTGATTCCCCATCTCTGATTCACCGCCTCTGATTCCCCATCTCTGATTCCCCACCTCTGATTCCCCATATCTGATTCCCTGCCTCTGTTTCCCTGCCTCTGATTCCCCACCTCTGTTTCCCCATATCTGATTCCCCGCCTCTGATTCCCCAACTCTAATACCCCGCCTCTGATTCCCCAGCTCAGATTCCCCGCCTCTGATTCCCCGCATCTGATTCCCTGCCTCTGATTCCCCTCCTCTGATTCCAGGCCTCTGATTCCCAGCATCTGATTCCGGCCTCTGATTCCCGGCCTCTGATTCCCTGCTTCTGATACTGTTTCCCTGCCTCTGATTCCCCATCTCTGATTCCGCACATCTGATTCCTTGCCTCTGATTCCCCACCTCTGATTCCCCATATCTGATTCCCCACCTGGGTTTCCCCGCCTCTGATTCCCCGCCTCTGTTTCCCAATATCTAAGTCCCCGCCTCTGATTCCCCAAATCTGATTCCCCACCTCTGATTCCCCGCCTCTGTTTCCCCATATCTGATTCCCCGCCTCTGATTCCCAACTATGATTCCCCGCCTCTGATTCCCCAGCTCTGATTCCCTGCGTCTGATTCCCTGCGTTCTATTCCCTGCCTCTGATTCCCCGCCTGTGATTCCCCATCACTGATTCACCACCTCTGATTCCCCACCTCTGATTCCCCATATCTAATTCCCCGCCTCTGTTTGCCCGCCTCTGATTCCCCGCCTCTGTTTCCCCATATCTGATTCCCCGTCTCTGAATCCCCAACTCTGATTCCCTGCCTCTGATTCCCCAGCTCTGATTCCCCGCCTTTGATTCCCCCCGTCTGATTCCCAGCCTCTGAATCCCCGTGTCTGATTTCCTGCCTCTGATTCCCCGCCTCTGATTCCCCATCTCTGATTCCTCTGATTCCCCACATCTGATTCCCCATCTCTGATTCCGCACATCCGATTCCCTGCCTCTGATTCCCCAACTCTGATTCCCCACCACTGATTCCCCAGCTCTGATTCCCCGCCTCAGATTCCCCGCGTCTGATTCCCTGCCTCTGATTCCCCGCCTCTGATTCCCCATCTCTGATTCCCCACCTCTGATTCCCCGTGTCTGCTTCCCTGCCTCTGATTCCCCGCCTCTGAATCCCAGCCTCTGATTCCCCATATCTGATTCCCCGCCTCTGATTCCCTGCCTCTGATTCCCCAGCTCTGATTCCCCGCCTTTGATTCCCCCCGTCTGATTCCCAGCCTCTGAATCCCCGTGTCTGATTTCCTGCCTCTGATTCCCCGCCTCTGATTCCCCATCTCTGATTCACCGCCTCTGATTCCCCATCTCTGATTCCCCACCTCTGATTCCCCATATCTGATTCCCTGCCTCTGTTTCCCCGCCTCTGATTCCCCTCCTCTGTTTCCCCATATCTGATTCCCCGCCTCTGATTCCCCAACTCTAATACCCCGCCTCTGATTCCCCAGCTCTGATTCCCCGCCTCTGATTCCCCGCATCTGATTCCCTGCCTCTGATTCCCCGCCTCTGATTCCAGGCCTCTGATTCCCAGCATCTGATTCCGGCCTCTGATTCCCAGCCTCTGATTCCCTGCTTCTGATTCTGATTCCCTGCCTCTGATTCCCCATCTCTGATTCCGCACATCTGATTCCTTGCCTCTGATTCCCCACCTCTGATTCCCCATATCTGATTCCCCGCCTGGGTTTCCCCGCCTCTGATTCCCCGCCTCTGTTTCCCAATATCTAAGTCCCCGCCTCTGATTCCCCAAATCTGATTCCCCACCTCTGATTCCCCAGCTCTGATTCCCCGCCTCTGATTCCCCGCATCTGATTCCCTGCATCTGATTCCAAGCCTCTGATTCCCTGCCTCTGATTCCCAACCTCTGATTCCCCACCTCTGATTCCCCATATCTGATTCCCCGCCTCTGTTTCCCCGCCTCGGATTCCCCGCCTCTGTTTCCCCAACTCTGATTCCCGGCCTCTGATTCCCCGCCTCTGATTCCCCATATCTGATTCCCTGCCTCTGATTCCCCAACTCTGATTCCCCGCCTCTGATTCCCCAGCTCTGAATCCCCGCCTCTGATTCCACGCGTCTGATTCCCTGCCTCTGATTCCCCGCCTTGATTCCCCATCTCTGATTCACAACCTCTGATTCCCCACCTCTGATTCCCTATATTTGATTCCCCGCCTCTGTTTCCCCGCCTCTGATTCCCCGCCTCTGATTCCCCATATCTGATTCCCCGCCTCTGATTGCCCACCTCTGATTCCCAGCCTCTGATTCGCAGGCTCTGATTCCCCGCCTCTGATTCCCCGCATCTGATTCCCTGCCTCTGATTCCCCGCCTCTGATTCCCCATCTCTGATTCACCGCCTTTGATTCGCCACCTCTGATTCCCCATATCTGATTCCCCACCTCTGTTTCCCCGCCTCTGATTCCCCGCCTCTGATTCTCCATATCTCATTCCCCGCCTCTGAATCCCCATCTCTGATTCCCGGACTCTGATTCCCCTCCTCTGATTCCCGGCCTCTTATTCCCAGCATCTGATTCCCGGCCTCTGATTCCCGGCCTCTGATTCCCCGCTTCTGATTCCCTGCCTCTGATTCCCCATCTCTGATTCCGCATATCTGATTCCCTGCCTCTGATTCCCCTCCTCTGATTCCCCATATCTGATTCCCCGCCTCTGTTTCCCCGCCTCTGATTCCCCGCCTCTGTTTCCCTATATCTAATTCCCCACCTCTGATGCCCCAACTCTGATTCCCCGCCTCTGATTCCCCAGCTCTGATTCCCCGACTCTGATTCCCTGCATCCGATTCCCCATATCAGATTCCCCGCCTCTGTTTCCCCGCCTCTGATTCCCCGCCTCTGTTTCCCCATATCTGATTCCCGCCTCTGATTCCCAACTATGATTCCCCGCCTCTGATTCCCCAGCTCTGATTCCCTGCCTCTGATTCCCCGCGTTCTATTCCCTGCCTCTGATTCCCCGCCTGTGATTCCCCATCACTGATTCACCACCTCTGATTCCCTACCTCTGATTCCCCATATCTAATTCCCCGCCTCTGTTTGCCCGCCTCTGATTCCCAGCCTCTGAATCCCCGTGTCTGATTTCCTGCCTCTGATTCCCCGCCTCTGATTCCCCATCTCTGAT
Source organism: Narcine bancroftii (assembly GCF_036971445.1). NCBI lineage: Eukaryota > Metazoa > Chordata > Chondrichthyes > Torpediniformes > Narcinidae > Narcine > Narcine bancroftii. Next base: position 1,048,285 of record NW_027211886.1, read on the forward strand.
TCACCGCCTCTGATTCCCCACATCTGATTCCCCATCTCTGATTCCGCACATCCAATTCCCTGCCTCTGATTCCCCAACTCTGATTCCCCACCTCTGATTCCCCAGCTCTGATTCCCCGCCTCAGATTCCCCGCGTCTGATTCCCTGCCTCTGATTCCCCGCCTCTGATTCCCTGCCTCTGATTCCCCATATCTGATTCCCCGCCTCTGATTCCCCAACTCTGATTCCCCGCTTCTGATTCCCCAGCTCTGAATCCCCGCCTCTGATTCCCCGCGTCTGATTCCCTGCCTCTGATTCCCCGCCTCTGATTCCCCATCTGTGATTCACAACCTCTGATGCCCCACCTCTGATTCCCCATATCTGATTCCCCGCCTCTGTTTCCCGGCCTCTGATTCCCCGCCTCTGATTCCCCATATCTGATTCCCCTCCTCTGATTGCCCACCTCTGATTCCCCGCGTCTGATACCCTGCCTCTGATTCCCCGCCTCTGATTCCCCATGTCTGATTCACCACCTCTGATTCCCGGCCTCTGATTCCCCATCTCTGATTCCGCACATCCGATTCCCTGCCTATGATTCCCCACCTCTGATTCCCCGCCTCTGATTCCCCATATCTGATTCCCTGCCTCTGTTTCCCCGCCTCTGATTCCCTACCTCTGTTTCCCCATATCTGATTCCCCGCCTCTGATTCCCCAACTCTAATACCCCGCCTCTGATTCCCCAGCTCTGATTCCCCGCCTCTGATTCCCCGCATCTGATTCCCTGCCTCTGATTCCCCGCCTCTGATTCCAGGCCTCTGATTCCCATCATCTGATTCCGGCCTCTGATTCCCGGCCTCTGATTCCCTGCTTCTGATTCTGATTCCCTGCCTCTGATTCCCCATCTCTGATTCCGCACATCTGATTCCCTGCCTCTGATTCCCCACCTCTGATTCCCCATATCTGATTCCCCGCCTCTGTTTCCCCGCCTCTGATTCCCCGCCTCTGTTTCCCAATATCTAAGTCCCCACCTCTGATTCCCCAAATCTGATTCCCCACCTCTGATTCCCCAGCTCTGATTCCCCGCCTCTGATTCCCCGCATCTGATTCCCTGCATCTGATTCCAAGCCTCTGATTCCCTGCCTCTGATTCCCAACCTCTGATTCCCCACCTCTGATTCCCCATATCTGATTCCCCGCCTCTGTTTCCCCGCCTCGGATTCCCCGCCTCATTTTCCCCATATCTGATTCCCGGCCTCTGATTCCCCGCCTCGGATTCCCCGCCTCTGATTCCCTGCCTCTGATTCCCCATCTCCGATTCCCTGTCTCTGATTCCCAACCTCTGATTCCCCACCTCTGATTCCCCATATCTGATTCCCCGCCTCTGTTTCCCCGCCTCTGATTCCCCGCCTCTGATTCCCAACTCTGATTCCCCGCCTCTGATTCCCCAGATCTGATTCCCCGTGTTTGATTCCCTGCCTCTGATTCCCTGCCCTGATTCCCCATCTCTGTTTCACCGCCTTTGATTCGCCACCACTGATTCCACATATCTGATTCCCCGCCTCTGTTTCCCCGACTCTGATTCCCTTCCTCTGATTCCCAACCTCTGATTCCACACCTCTGATTCCCCATATCTGATTCCCCGCCTCTATTTCCCCATATCTGAATCCCCGCCTCTGATTCCCCAACTCTGATTCCCCGCCTCTGATTCCCCAGCTCTGATTCCCCTACTCTGATTCCCAGCGTCCGATTCCCTGCCTCTGATTCCCCGCCTCTGATTCCCCATCTCTGATTCCCCGCCTCTGATTCCCCATGTCTGATTCCCTGCCTCTGATTCCCCGCCTCTGATTCCCCGCCTCTGATTCCCTGACACTGAATCCCTGCCCCTGATTCCCCACCTCTGATTCCCCATATCTGATTCCCCGCCTCTGTTTCCCCGCCTCTGATTCCCCGCCTCTGATTCCCCATATCTGATTCCCTGCCTCTGATTCCCCAACTCTGATTCCCCGCCTCTGATTCCCCAACTCTGATTCCCCGCCTTGATTCCCCATCTCTGATTCACAACCTCTGATTCCCCACCTCTGATTCCCTATATTTGATTCCCCGCCTCTGTTTCCCCGCCTCTGATTCCCCGCCTCTGATTCCCCATATCTGATTCCCCGCCTCTGATTGCCTACCTCTGATTCCCCGCCTCTGATTCGCCAGCTCTGATTCCCCGCCTCTGATTCCCCGCATCTGATTCCCTGCCTCTGATTCCCCGCCTCTGATTCCCCATCTCTGATTCACCGCCTTTGATTCGCCACCTCTGATTCCCCATATCTGATTCCCCACCTCTGTTTCCCGGCCTCTGATTCCCCGCCTCTGATTCTCCATATCTCATTCCCCGCCTCTGAATCCCCATCTCTGATTCCCGGACTCTGATTCCCCACCTCTGATTCCCGGCCTCTTATTCCCAGCATCTGATTCCCGGCCTCTGATTCCCGGCCTCTGATTCCCGGCTTCTGATTCTGATTCCCTGCCTCTGATTCCCAATCTCTGATTCAGCACATCTGAATCCCTGCCTCTGATTCCCCACCTCTGATTCCTCATATCTGATTCCCCGCCTCTGTTTCCCCGCCTCTGATTCCCCGCCTCTGTTTCCCTATATCTAATTCCCCACCTCTGATGCCCCAACTCTGATTCCCCGCCTCTGATTCCCCAGCTCTGATTCCCCGCCTCTGATTCCCCAGCTCTGATTCCCCGCCTCTGATTCCCCGCATCCGATTCCCCATATCTGATTCCCCGCCTCTGTTTCCCCGCCTCTGATTCCCCACCTCTGATTCCCCAGCTCTGATTCCCCGCCTCTGATTCCCCGCATCTGATTCCCTGCATCTGATTCCAAGCCTCTGATTCCCTGCCTCTGATTCCCAACCTCTGATTCCCCACCTCTGATTCCCCATATCTGATTCACAACCTCTGATTCCCCACCTCTGATTCCCTATATTTGATTCCCCGCCTCTGTTTCCCCGCCTCCGATTCCCCGCCTCAGTTTCCCCATATCTGATTCCCGGCCTCTGATTCCCCGCCTCTGATTCCCCGCCTCTGATTCCCTGCCTCTGATTCCCCATCTCCGATTCCCTGCCTCTGATTCCCAACCTCTGATTCCCCACCTCTGATTCCCCATATCTGATTCCCCGCCTCTGTTTCCCCGCCTCTGATTCCCCGCCTCTGATTCCCAACTCTGATTCCCCGCCTCTGATTCCCCAGATCTGATTCCCCGTGTTTGATTCCCTGACTCTGATTCCCTGCCCTGATTCCCCATCTCTGTTTCACCGCCTTTGATTCGCCACCACTGATTCCACATATCTGATTCCCCGCCTCTGTTTCCCCGACCCTGATTCCCTTCCTCTGATTCCCAACCTCTGATTCCACACCTCTGATTCCCCATATCTGATTCCCCGCCTCTATTTCCCCATATCTGAATCCCCGCCTCTGATTCCCCAACTCTGATTCCCCGCCTCTGATTCCCCAGCTCTGATTCCCCGACTCTGATTCCCAGCGTCCGATTCCCTGCCTCTGATTCCCCGCCTCTGATTCCCCATCTCTGATTCCCCGCCTCTGATTCCCCGTGTCTGATTCCCTGCCTCTGATTCCCCGCCTCTGATTCCCCGCCTCTGATTCCCTGACACTGAATCCAAGCCCCTGATTCCCCACCTCTGATTCCCCATATCTGATTCCCCGCCTCTGTTTCCCCGCCTCTGATTCCCCGCCTCTGATTCCCCATATCTGATTCCCTGCCTCTGATTCCCCAACTCTGATTCCCCGCCTCTGATTCCCCAGCTCTGAATCCCCGCCTCTGATTCCCCGTGTCTGATTCCCTGCCTCTGATTCCCCGCCTTGATTCCCCATCTCTGATTCACAACCTCTGATTCCCCACCTCTGATTCCCTATATTTGATTCCCCGCCTCTGTTTCCCCGCCTCTGATTCCCCGCCTCTGATTCCCCATATCTGATTCCCCGCCTCTGATTGCCCACCTCTGATTCCCCGCCTCTGATTCGCCAGCTCTGATTCCCCGCCTCTGATTCCCCGCATCTGATTCCCTGCCTCTGATTCCCCGCCTCTGATTCCCCATCTCTGATTCACCGCCTTTGATTCGCCACCTCTGATTCCCCATATCTGATTCCCCACCTCTGTTTCCCGGCCTCTGATTCCCCGCCTCTGATTCTCCATATCACATTCCCCGCCTCTGAATCCCCATCTCTGATTCCCGGACTCTGATTCCCCACCTCTGATTCCCGGCCTCTTATTCCCAGCATCTGATTCCCGGCCTCTGATTCCCGGCCTCTGATTCCCGGCTTCTGATTCTGATTCCCTGCCTCTGATTCCCAATCTCTGATTCAGCACATCTGAATCCCTGCCTCTGATTCCCCACCTCTGATTCCTCATATCTGATTTCCCGCCTCTGTTTCCCCGCCTCTGATTCCCCGCCTCTGTTTCCCTATATCTAATTCCCCACCTCTGATGCCCCAACTCTGATTCCCCGCCTCTGATTCCCCAGCTCTGATTCCCCGCCTCTGATTCCCCAGCTCTGATTCCCCGCCTCTGATTCCCCATATCCGATTCCCCGCCTCTGATTCCCAACTATGATTCCCCGCCTCTGATTCCCCAGCTCTGATTCCCTGCGTCTGATTCCCTGCGTTCTATTCCCTGCCTCTGATTCCCCGCCTGTGATTCCCCTTCACTGATTCACCACCTCTGATTCCCCACCTCTGATTCCCCATATCTAATTCCCCGCCTCTGTTTGCCCGCCTCTGATTCCCCGCCTCTGTTTCCCCATATCTGATTCCCCGTCTCTGAATCCCCAACTCTGATTCCCTGCCTCTGATTCCCCAGCTCTGATTCCCCGCCTTTGATTCCCCCCGTCTGATTCCCAGCCTCTGAATCCCCGTGTCTGATTTCCTGCCTCTGATTCCCCGCCTCTGATTCCCCATCTCTGATTCCTCTGATTCCCCACATCTGATTCCCCATCTCTGATTCCGCACATCCGATTCCCTGCCTCTGATTCCCCAACTCTGATTCCCCACCACTGATTCCCCAGCTCTGATTCCCCGCCTCAGATTCCCCGCGTCTGATTCCCTGCCTCTGATTCCCCGCCTCTGATTCCCCATCTCTGATTCCCCACCTCTGATTCCCCGTGTCTGATTCCCTGCCTCTGATTCCCCGCCTCTGAATCCCAGCCTCTGATTCCCCATATCTGATTCCCCGCCTCTGATTCCCTGCCTCTGATTCAGCAGCTCTGATTCCCCGCCTTTGATTCCCCCCGTCTGATTCCCAGCCTCTGAATCCCCGTGTCTGATTTCCTGCCTCTCATTCCCCGCCTCTGATTCCCCATCTCTGATTCACCGCCTCTGATTCCCCATCTCTGATTCCCCACCTCTGATTCCCCATATCTGATTCCCTGCCTCTGTTTCCCCGCCTCTGATTCCCCACCTCTGTTTCCCCATATCTGATTCCCCGCCTCTGATTCCCCAACTCTAATACCCCGCCTCTGATTCCCCAGCTCAGATTCCCCGCCTCTGATTCCCCGCATCTGATTCCCTGCCTCTGATTCCCCTCCTCTGATTCCAGGCCTCTGATTCCCAGCATCTGATTCCGGCCTCTGATTCCCGGCCTCTGATTCCCTGCTTCTGATACTGTTTCCCTGCCTCTGATTCCCCATCTCTGATTCCGCAGATCTGATTCCTTGCCTCTGATTCCCCACCTCTGATTCCCCATATCTGATTCCCCACCTGGGTTTCCCCGCCTCTGATTCCCCGCCTCTGTTTCCCAATATCTAAGTCCCCGCCTCTGATTCCCCAAATCTGATTCCCCACCTCTGATTCCCCGCCTCTGTTTCCCCATATCTGATTCCCCGCCTCTGATTCCCAACTATGATTCCCCGCCTCTGATTCCCCAGCTCTGATTCCCTGCGTCTGATTCCCTGCGTTCTATTCCCTGCCTCTGATTCCCCGCCTGTGATTCCCCATCACTGATTCACCACCTCTGATTCCCCACCTCTGATTCCCCATATCTAATTCCCCGCCTCTGTTTGCCCGCCTCTGATTCCCCGCCTCTGTTTCCCCATATCTGATTCCCCGTCTCTGAATCCCCAACTCTGATTCCCTGCCTCTGATTCTCCAGCTCTGATTCCCCGCCTTTGATTCCCCCCGTCTGATTCCCAGCCTCTGAATCCCCGTGTCTGATTTCCTGCCTCTGATTCCCCGCCTCTGATTCCCCATCTCTGATTCCTCTGATTCCCCACATCTGATTCCCCATCTCTGATTCCGCACATCCGATTCCCTGCCTCTGATTCCCCAACTCTGATTCCCCACCACTGATTCCCCAGCTCTGATTCCCCGCCTCAGATTCCCCGCGTCTGATTCCCTGCCTCTGATTCCCCGCCTCTGATTCCCCATCTCTGATTCCCCACCTCTGATTCCCCGTGTCTGCTTCCCTGCCTCTGTTTCCCCGCCTCTGAATCCCAGCCTCTGATTCCCCATATCTGATTCCCCGCCTCTGATTCCCTGCCTCTGATTCCCCAGCTCTGATTCCCCGCCTTTGATTCCCCCCGTCTGATTCCCAGCCTCTGAATCCCCGTGTCTGATTTCCTGCCTCTGATTCCCCGCCTCTGATTCCCCATCTCTGATTCACCGCCTCTGATTCCCCATCTCTGATTCCCCACCTCTGATTCCCCATATCTGATTCCCTGCCTCTGTTTCCCCGCCTCTGATTCCCCTCCTCTGTTTCCCCATATCTGATTCCCCGCCTCTGATTCCCCAACTCTAATACCCCGCCTCTGATTCCCCAGCTCTGATTCCCCGCCTCTGATTCCCCGCATCTGATTCCCTGCCTCTGATTCCCCGCCTCTGATTCCAGGCCTCTGATTCCCAGCATTTGATTCCGGCCTCTGATTCCCGGCCTCTGATTCCCTGCTTCTGATTCTGATTCCCTGCCTCTGATTCCCCATCTCTGATTCCGCACATCTGATTCCTTGCCTCTGATTCCCCACCTCTGATTCCCCATATCTGATTCCCCGCCTGGGTTTCCCCGCCTCTGATTCCCCGCCTCTGTTTCCCAATATCTAAGTCCCCGCCTCTGATTCCCCAAATCTGATTCCCCACCTCTGATTCCCCAGCTCTGATTCCCCGCCTCTGATTCCCCGCATCTGATTCCCTGCATCTGATTCCAAGCCACTGATTCCCTGCCTCTGATTCCCAACCTCTGATTCCCCACCTCTGATTCCCCATATCTGATTCCCCGCCTCTGTTTCCCCGCCTCGGATTCCCCGCCTCTGTTTCCCCAACTCTGATTCCCGGCCTCTGATTCCCCGCCTCTGATTCCCCATATCTGATTCCCTGCCTCTGATTCCCCAACTCTGATTCCCCGCCTCTGATTCCCCAGCTCTGAATCCCCGCCTCTGATTCCACGCGTCTGATTCCCTGCCTCTGATTCCCCGCCTTGATTCCCCATCTCTGATTCACAACCTCTGATTCCCCACCTCTGATTCCCTATATTTGATTCCCCGCCTCTGTTTCCCCGCCTCTGATTCCCCGCCTCTGATTCCCCATATCTGATTCCCCGCCTCTGATTGCCCACCTCTGATTCCCAGCCTCTGATTCGCCAGCTCTGATTCCCCGCCTCTGCTTCCCCGCATCTGATTCCCTGCCTCTGATTCCCCGCCTCTGATTCCCCATCTCTGATTCACCGCCTTTGATTCGCCACCTCTGATTCCCCATATCTGATTCCCCACCTCTGTTTCCCCGCCTCTGATTCCCCGCCTCTGATTCTCCATATCTCATTCCCCGCCTCTGAATCCCCATCTCTGATTCCCGGACTCTGATTCCCCTCCTCTGATTCCCGGCCTCTTATTCCCAGCATCTGATTCCCGGCCTCTGATTCCCGGCCTCTGATTCCCCGCTTCTGATTCCCTGCCTCTGATTCCCCATCTCTGATTCCGCACATCTGATTCCCTGCCTCTGATTCCCCTCCTCTGATTCCCCATATCTGATTCCCCGCCTCTGTTTCCCCGCCTCTGATTCCCCGCCTCTGTTTCCCTATATCTAATTCCCCACCTCTGATGCCCCAACTCTGATTCCCCGCCTCTGATTCCCCAGCTCTGATTCCCCGACTCTGATTCCCTGCATCCGATTCCCCATATCAGATTCCCCGCCTCTGTTTCCCCGCCTCTGATTCCCCGCCTCTGTTTCCCCATATCTGATTCCCGCCTCTGATTCCCAACTATGATTCCCCGCCTCTGATTCCCCAGCTCTGATTCCCTGCCTCTGATTCCCCGCGTTCTATTCCCTGCCTCTGATTCCCCGCCTGTGATTCCCCATCACTGATTCACCACCTCTGATTCACTACCTCTGATTCCCCATATCTAATTCCCCGCCTCTGTTTGCCCGCCTCTGATTCCCCGCCTCTGTTTCCCCATATCTGATTCCCCGCCTCTGAATCCCCAACTCTGATTCCCAGCCTCTGAATCCCCGTGTCTGATTTCCTGCCTCTGATTCCCCGCCTCTGATTCCCCATCTCTGATTCACCGCCTCTGATTCCCCACCTCTGATTCCCCATCTCTGATTCCGCACATCCAATTCCCTGCCTCTGATTCCCCAACTCTGATTCCCCACCTCTGATTCCCCAGCTCTGATTCCCCGCCTCAGATTCCCCGCGTCTGATTCCCTGCCTCTGATTCCCCGCCTCTGATTCCCTGCCTCTGATTCCCCATATCTGATTCCCCGCCTCTGATTCCCCAACTCTGATTCCCCGCTTCTGATTCCCCAGCTCTGAATCCCCGCCTCTGATTCCCCGCGTCTGATTCCCTGCCTCTGATTCCCCGCCTCTGATTCCCCATCTGTGATTCACAACCTCTGATGCCCCACCTCTGATTCCCCATATCTGATTCCCCGCCTCTGTTTCCCCGCCTCTGATTCCCCGCCTCTAATTCCCCATATCTGATTCCCCGCCTCTGATTGCCCACCTCTGATTCCCCGCGTCTGATACCCTGCCTCTCATTCCCCGCCTCTGATTCCCCATCTCTGATTCACCACCTCTGATTCCCGGCCTCTGATTCCCCATCTCTGATTCCGCACATCCGATTCCCTGCCTATGATTCCCCACCTCTGATTCCCCGCCTCTGATTCCCCATATCTGATTCCCTGCCTCTGTTTCCCCGCCTCTGATTCCCTACCTCTGTTTCCCCATATCTGATTCCCCGCCTCTGATTCCCCAACTCTAATACCCCGCCTCTGATTCCCCAGCTCTGATTCCCCGCCTCTGATTCCACGCATCTGATTCCCTGCCTCTGATTCCCCGCCTCTGATTCCAGGCCTCTGATTCCCATCATCTGATTCCGGCCTCTGATTCCCGGCCTCTGATTCCCTGCTTCTGATTCTGATTCCCTGCCTCTGATTCCCCATCTCTGATTCCGCACATCTGATTCCCTGCCTCTGATTCCCCACCTCTGATTCCCCATATCTGATTCCCCGCCTCTGTTTCCCCGCCTCTGATTCCCCGCCTCTGTTTCCCAATATCTAAGTCCCCACCTCTGATTCCCCAAATCTGATTCCCCACCTCTGATTCCCCAGCTGTGATTCCCCGCCTCTGATTCCCCGCATCTGATACCCTGCATCTGATTCCAAGCCTCTGATTCCCTGCCTCTGATTCCCAACCTCTGATTCCCCACCTCTGATTCCCCATATCTGATTCCCCGCCTCTGTTTCCCCGCCTCGGATTCCCCGCCTCAGTTTCCCCATATCTGATTCCCGGCCTCTGATTCCCCGCCTCTGATTCCCCGCCTCTGATTCCCTGCCTCTGATTCCCCATCTCCGATTCCCTGCCTCTGATTCCCAACCTCTGATTCCCCACCTCTGATTCCCCATATCTGATTCCCCGCCTCTGTTTCCCCGCCTCTGATTCCCCGCCTCTGATTCCCCGCCTCTGATTCCCAACTCTGATTCCCCGCCTCTGATTCCCCAGATCTGATTCCCCGTGTTTGATTCCCTGCCTCTGATTCCCTGCCCTGATTCCCCATCTCTGTTTCACCGCCTTTGATTCGCCACCACTGATTCCACATATCTGATTCCCCGCCTCTGTTTCCCCGACTCTGATTCGCTTCCTCTGATTCCCAACCTCTGATTCCACACCTCTGATTCCCCATATCTGATTCCCCGCCTCTATTTCCCCATATCTGAATCCCCGCCTCTGATTCCCCAACTCTGATTCCCCGCCTCTGATTCCCCAGCTCTGATTCCCCGACTCTGATTCCCAGCGTCCGATTCCCTGCCTCTGATTCCCCGCCTCTGATTCCCCATCTCTGATTCCCCGCCTCTGATTCCCCGTGTCTGATTCCCTGCCTCTGATTCCCCGCCTCTGATTCCCCGCCTCTGATTCCCTGACACTGAATCCCTGCCCCTGATTCCCCACCTCTGATTCCCCATATCTGATTCCCCGCCTCTGTTTCCCCGCCTCTGATTCCCCGCCTCTGATTCCCCATATCTGATTCCCTGCCTCTGATTCCCCAACTCTGATTCCCCGCCTCTGATTCCCCAACTCTGATTCCCCGCCTTGATTCCCCATAACTGATTCACAACCTCTGATTCCCCACCTCTGATTCCCTATATTTGATTCCCCGCCTCTGTTTCCCCGCCTCTGATTCCCCGCCTCTGATTCCCCATATCTGATTCCCCGCCTCTGATTGCCCACCTCTGATTCCCCGCCTCTGATTCGCCAGCTCTGATTCCCCGCCTCTGATTCCCCGCATCTGATTCCCTGCCTCTGATTCCCCGCCTCTGATTCCCCATCTCTGATTCACCGCCTTTGATTCGCCACCTCTGATTCCCCATATCTGATTCCCCACCTCTGTTTCCCGGCCTCTGATTCCCCGCCTCTGATTCTCCATATCTCATTCCCCGCCTCTGATTCCCGGCCTCTTATTCCCAGCATCTGATTCCCGGCCTCTGATTCCCGGCCTCTGATTCCCGGCTTCTGATTCTGATTCCCTGCCTCTGATTCCCAATCTCTGATTCAGCACATCTGAATCCCTGCCTCTGATTCCCCACCTCTGATTCCTCATATCTGATTCCCCGCCTCTGTTTCCCCGCTTCTGATTCCCCGCCTCTGTTTCCCTATATCTAAATCCCCACCTCTGATGCCCCAACTCTGATTCCCCGCCTCTGATTCCCCAGCTCTGATTCCCCGCCTCTGATTCCCCAGCTCTGATTCCCCGCCTCTGATTCCCCGCATCCGATTCCCAATATCTGATTCCCCGCCTCTGTTTCCCCGCCTCTGATTCCCCACCTCTGATTCCCCAGCTCTGATTCCCCGCCTCTGATTCCCCGCATCTGATTCCCTGCATCTGATTCCAAGCCTCTGATTCCCTGCCTCTGATTCCCAACCTCTGATTCCCCACCTCTGATTCCCCATATCTGATTCCCCGCCTCTGTTTCCCTGCCTCCGATTCCCCGCCTCAGTTTCCCCATATCTGATTCCCGGCCTCTGATTCCCCGCCTCTGATTCCCCGCCTCTGATTCCCTGCCTCTGATTCCCCATCTCCGATTCCCTGCCTCTGATTCCCAACCTCTGATTCCCCACCTCTGATTCCCCATATCTGATTCCCCGCCTCTGTTTCCCCGCCTCTGATTCCCCGCCTCTGATTCCCAACTCTGATTCCCCGCCTCTGATTCCCCAGATCTGATTCCCCGTGTTTGATTCCCTGCCTCTGATTCCCTGCCCTGATTCCCCATCTCTGTTTCACCGCCTTTGATTCGCCACCACTGATTCCACATATCTGATTCCCCGCCTCTGTTTCCCCGACTCTGATTCCCTTCCTCTGATTCCCAACCTCTGATTCCACACCTCTGATTCCCCATATCTGATTCCCCGCCTCTATTTCCCCATATCTGAATCCCCGCCTCTCATTCCCCAACTCTGATTCCCCGCCTCTGATTCCCCAGCTCTGATTCCCCGACTCTGATTCCCAGCGTCCGATTCCCTGCCTCTGATTCCCCGCCTCTGATTCCCCATCTCTGATTCCCTGCCTCTGATTCCCCGTGTCTGATTCCCTGCCTCTGATTCCCCGCCTCTGATTCCCCGCCTCTGATTCCCTGACACTGAATCCCTGCCCCTGATTCCCCACCTCTGATTCCCCATATCTGATTCCCCGCCTCTGTTTCCCCGCCTCTGATTCCCCGCCTCTGATTCCCCATATCTGATTCCCTGCCTCTGATTCCCCAACTCTGATTCCCCGCCTCTGATTCCCCAGCTCTGAATCCCCGCCTCTGATTCCCCGTGTCTGATTCCCTGCCTCTGATTCCCCGCCTTGATTCCCCATCTCTGATTCACAACCTCTGATTCCCCACCTCTGATTCCCTATATTTGATTCCCCGCCTCTGTTTCCCCGCCTCTGATTCCCCGCCTCTGATTCCCCATATCTGATTCCCCGCCTCTGATTGCCCACCTCTGATTCCCCGCCTCTGATTCGCCAGCTCTGATTCTCCGCCTCTGATTCCCCGCATCTGATTCCCTGCCTCTGATTCCCCGCCTCTGATTCCCCATCTCTGATTCACCGCCTTTGATTCGCCACCTCTGATTCCCCATATCTAATTCCCCACCTCTGTTTCCCGGCCTCTGATTCCCCGCCTCTGATTCTCCATATCTCATTCCCCGCCTCTGAATCCCCATCTCTGATTCCCGGACTCTGATTCCCCACCTCTGATTCCCGGCCTCTTATTCCCAGCATCTGATTCCCGGCCTCTGATTCCCGGCCTCTGATTCCCGGCTTCTGATTCTGATTCCCTGCCTCTGATTCCCAATCTCTGATTCAGCACATCTGAATCCCTGCCTCTGATTCCCCACCTCTGATTCCTCATATCTGATTCCCCGCCTCTGTTTCCCCGCCTCTGATTCCCCGCCTCTGTTTCCCTATATCTAATTCCCCACCTCTGATGCCCCAACTCTGATTCCCCGCCTCTGATTCCCCAGCTCTGATTCCCCGCCTCTGATTCCCCAGCTCTGATTCCCCGCCTCTGATTCCCCATATCCGATTCCCCGCCTCTGATTCCCAACTATGATTCCCCGCCTCTGATTCCCCAGCTCTGATTCCCTGCGTCTGATTCCCTGCGTTCTATTCCCTGCCTCTGATTCCCCGCCTGTGATTCCCCTTCACTGATTCACCACCTCTGATTCCCCACCTCTGATTCCCTATATCTAATTCCCCGCCTCTGTTTGCCCGCCTCTGATTCCCCGCCTCTGTTTCCCCATATCTGATTCCCCGTCTCTGAATCCCCAACTCTGATTCCCTGCCTCTGATTCCCCAGCTCTGATTCCCCGCCTTTGATTCCCCCCGTCTGATTCCCAGCCTCTGAATCCCCGTGTCTGATTTCCTGCCTCTGATTCCCCGCCTCTGATTCCCCATCTCTGATTCCTCTGATTCCCCACATCTGATTCCCCATCTCTGATTCCGCACATCCGATTCCCTGCCTCTGATTCCCCAACTCTGATTCCCCACCACTGATTCCCCAGCTCTGATTCCCCGCCTCAGATTCCCCGCGTCTGATTCCCTGCCTCTGATTCCCCGCCTCTGATTCCCCATCTCTGATTCCCCACCTCTGATTCCCCGTGTCTGATTCCCTGCCTCTGATTCCCCGCCTCTGAATCCCAGCCTCTGATTCCCCATATCTGATTCCCCGCCTCTGATTCCCTGCCTCTGATTCAGCAGCTCTGATTCCCCGCCTTTGATTCCCCCCGTCTGATTCCCAGCCTCTGAATCCCCGTGTCTGATTTCCTGCCTCTGATTCCCCGCCTCTGATTCCCCATCTCTGATTCACCGCCTCTGATTCCCCATCTCTGATTCCCCACCTCTGATTCCCCATATCTGATTCCCTGCCTCTGTTTCCCCGCCTCTGATTCCCCACCTCTGTTTCCCCATATCTGATTCCCCGCCTCTGATTCCCCAACTCTAATACCCCGCCTCTGATTCCCCAGCTCTGATTCCCCGCCTCTGATTCCCCGCATCTGATTCCCTGCCTCTGATTCCCCGCCTCTGATTCCAGGCCTCTGATTCCCAGCATCTGATTCCGGCCTCTGATTCCCGGCCTCTGATTCCCTGCTTCTGATTCTGTTTCCCTGCCTCTGATTCCCCATCTCTGATTCCGCACATCTGATTCCTTGCCTCTGATTCCCCACCTCTGATTCCCCATATCTGATTCCCCGCCTGGGTTTCCCCGCCTCTGATTCCCCGCCTCTGTTTCCCAATAGCTAAGTCCCCGCCTCTGATTCCCCAAATCTGATTCCCCACCTCTGATTCCCCAGCTCTGATTCCCCGCCTCTGATTCCCCGCATCTGATTCCCCGCCTCTGTTTCCCCGCCTCGGATTCCCCGCCTCTGTTTCCCCATATCTGATTCCCGGCCTCTGATTCCCCGCATCTGATTCCGCGCCTCAGATTCCCTGCCTCTGATTCCCCATCTCCGATTCCGCACATCTGATTCCCTTCCTCTGATTCCCCGCCTCTGATTCCCCGCCTCTGATTCCCTGCCTCTGATTCCCAACCTCGGATTCCCCACCTCTGATTCCCCATATCTGATTCCCCGCCTCTGTTTCCCCGCCTCTGATTCCCCGCCTCTGATTCCCAACTCTGATTCCCCGCCTCTGATTCCCCAGCTCTGATTCCCCGTGTTTGATTCCCTGCCTCTGATTCCCTGCCCTGATTCCCCATCTCTGTTTCACCGCCTTTGATTCGCCACCTCTGATACCCATATCTGATTCCCCGACTTTGATTCCCTGCCTCTGATTCCCAACCTCTGATTCCACACCTCTGATTCCCCATATCTGATTCCCCGCCTCTATTTCCCCATATCTGATTCCCCGCCTCTGATTCCCCAACTCTGATTCCCCGCCTCTGATTCCCCTGCTCTGATTCCCCGACTCTGATTCCCGGAGTCCGATTCCCTGCCTCTGATTCCCCGCCTCTGATTCCCCATCTCTGATTCCCCGCCTCCGATTCCCCGTGTCTGATTCCCTGCCTCTGATTCCCCGCCTCTGATTCCCCGCCTCTGATTCCCTGCCACTGATTCCCTGCCACTGATTCCCCAATTCTGATTCCCCATATCTGATTCCCCGCCTCTGTTTCCCTGCCTCTGATTCCCCGCCTCTGATTCCCCATATCTGATTCCATGCCTCTGATTCCCCAACTCTGATTCACCGCCTCTGATTCCCCAGCTCTGAATCCCCGCCTCTGATTCCCCGCGTCTGATTCCCTGCCTCTGATTCCCCGCCTTGATTCCCCATCTCTGATTCACCGCCTTTGATTCGCCACCTCTGATTCCCCATATCTGATTCCCCACCTCTGTTTCCCGGCCTCTGATTCCCCGCCTCTGATTCTCCATATCTCATTCCCTGCCTCTGAATCCCCATCTCTGATTCCCGGACTCTGATTCCCCACCTCTGATTCCCGGCCTCTTATTCCCAGCATCTGATTCCCGGCCTCTGATTCCCGGCCTCTGATTCCCGGCTTCTGATTCTGATTCCCTGCCTCTGATTCCCAATCTCTGATTCAGCACATCTGAATCCCTGCCTCTGATTCCCCACCTCTGATTCCTCATATCTGATTCCCCGCCTCTGTTTCCCCGCCTCTGATTCCCCGCCTCAGTTTCCCTATATCTAATTCCCCACCTCTGATGCCCCAACTCTGATTCCCCGCCTCTGATTCCCCAGCTCTGATTCCCCGCCTCTGATTCCCCAGCTCTGATTCCCCGCCTCTGATTCCCCGCATCCGATTCCCCATATCTGATTCCCCGCCTCTGTTTCCCCGCCTCAGATTCCCCGCCTCTGTTTCCCCATATCTGATTCCCCGCCTCTGATTCCCAACTATGATTCCCCGCCTCTGATTCCCCAGCTCTGATTCCCTGCGTCTGATTCCCTGCGTTCTATTCCCTGCCTCTGATTCCCCGCCTGTGATTCCCATTCACTGATTCACCACCTCTGATTCCCCACCTCTGATTCCCCATATCTAATTCCCCGCCTCTGTTTGCCCGCCTCTGATTCCCCGCCTCTGTTTCCCCATATCTGATTCCCCGTCTCTGAATCCCCAACTCTGATTCCCTGCCTCTGATTCCCCAGCTCTGATTCCCCGCCTTTGATTCCCCCCGTCTGATTCCCAGCCTCTGAATCCCAGTGTCTGATTTCCTGCCTCTGATTCCCCGCCTCTGATTCCCCATCTCTGATTCCTCTGATTCCCCACATCTGATTCCCCATCTCTGATTCCGCACATCCGATTCCCTGCCTCTGATTCCCCAACTCTGATTCCCCATCACTGATTCCCCAGCTCTGATTCCCCGCCTCAGATTCCCCGCGTCTGATTCCCTGCCTCTGATTCACCGCCTCTGATTCCCCATCTCTGATTCCCCACCTCTGATTCCCCGTGTCTGATTCCCTGCCTCTGATTCCCCGCCTCTGAATCCCAGCCTCTGATTCCCCATATCTGATTCCCCGCCTCTGATTCCCTGCCTCTGATTCCCCAGCTCTGATTCCCCGCCTTTGATTCCCCCCGTCTGATTCCCAGCCTCTGAATCCCCGTGTCTGATTTCCTGCCTCTGATTCCCCGCCTCTGATTCCCCATCTCTGATTCACCGCATCTGATTCCCCATCTCTGATTCCCCACCTCTGATTCCCCATATCTGATTCCCTGCCTCTGTTTCCCCGCCTCTGATTCCCCACCTCTGTTTCCCCATATCTGATTCCCCGCCTCTGATTCCCCAACTCTAATACCCCGCCTCTGATTCCCCAGCTCTGATTCCCCGCCTCTGATTCCCCGCATCTGATTCACTGCCTCTGATTCCCCGCCTCTGATTCCAGGCCTCTGATTCCCAGCATCTGATTCCGGCCTCTGATTCCCGGCCTCTGATTCCCTGCTTCTGATTCTGATTCCCTGCCTCTGATTCCCCATCTCTGATTCCGCTCATCTGATTCCTTGCCTCTGATTCCCCACCTCTGATTCCCCATATCTGATTCCCCGCCTGGGTTTCCCCGCCTCTGATTCCCCGCCTCTGTTTCCCAATATCTAAGTCCCCGCCTCTGATTCCCCAAATCTGATTCCCCACCTCTGATTCCCCAGCTCTGATTCCCCGCCTCTGATTCCCCGCATCTGATTCCCTGCATCTGATTCCAAGCCTCTGATTCCCTGCCTCTGATTCCCAACCTCTGATTCCCCACCTCTGATTCCCCATATCTGATTCCCCGCCTCTGTTTCCCCGCCTCGGATTCCACGCCTCTGTTTCCCCATATCTGATTCCCGGCCTCTGATTCCCCGCATCTGATTCCGCGCCTCAGATTCCCTGCCTCTGATTCCCCATCTCCGATTCCGCACATCTGATTCCCTTCCTCTGATTCCCCGCCTCTGATTCCCCGCCTCTGATTCCCTGCCTCTGATTCCCAACCTCGGATTCCCCACGTCTGATTCCCCATATCTGATTCCCCGCCTCTGTTTCCCCGCCTCTGATTCCCCGCCTCTGATTCCCAACTCTGATTCCCCGCCTCTGATTCCCCAGCTCTGATTCCCCGTGTTTGATTCCCTGCCTCTGATTCCCTGCCCTGATTCCCCATCTCTGTTTCACCGCCTTTGATTCGCCACCTCTGATTCCCCATATCTGATTCCCCGACTTTGATTCCCTGCCTCTGATTCCCAACCTCTGATTCCACACCTCTGATTCCCCATATCTGATTCCCCGCCTCTATTTCCCCATATCTGATTCCCCGCCTCTGATTCCCCAACTCTGATTCCCCGCCTCTGATTCCCCAGCTCTGATACCCCGACTCTGATTCCCGGAGTCCGATTCCCTGCCTCTGATTCCCCGCCTCTGATTCCCCATCTCTGATTCCCCGCCTCCGATTCCCCGTGTCTGATTCCCTGCCTCTGATTCCCCGCCTCTGATTCCCCGCCTCTGATTCCCTGCCACTGATTCCCTGCCCCTGATTCCCCAATTCTGATTCCCCATATCTGATTCCCCGCCTCTGTTTCCCCGCCTCTGATTCCCCGCCTCTGATTCCCCATATCTGATTCTCCATATCTCATTCCCTGCCTCTGAATCCCCATCTCTGATTCCCGGACTCTGATTCCCCACCTCTGATTCCCGGCCTCTTATTCCCAGCATCTGATTCCCGGCCTCTGATTCCCGGCCTCTGATTCCCGGCTTCTGATTCTGATTCCCTGCCTCTGATTCCCAATCTCTGATTCAGCACATCTGAATCCCTGCCTCTGATTCCCCACCTCTGATTCCTCATATCTGATTCCCCGCCTCTGTTTCCCCGCCTCTGATTCCCCGCCTCAGTTTCCCTATATCTAATTCCCCACCTCTGATGCCCCAACTCTGATTCCCCGCCTCTGATTCCCCAGCTCTGATTCCCCGCCTCTGATTCCCCAGCTCTGATTCCCCGCCTCTGATTCCCCGCATCCGATTCCCCATATCTGATTCCCCGCCTCTGTTTCCCCGCCTCAGATTCCCCGCCTCTGTTTCCCCATATCTGATTCCCCGCCTCTGATTCCCAACTATGATTCCCCGCCTCTGATTCCCCAGCTCTGATTCCCTGCGTCTGATTCCCTGCGTTCTATTCCCTGCCTCTGATTCCCCGCCTGTGATTCCCATTCACTGATTCACCACCTCTGATTCCCCACCTCTGATTCCCCATATCTAATTCCCCGCCTCTGTTTGCCCGCCTCTGATTCCCCGCCTCTGTTTCCCCATATCTGATTCCCCGTCTCTGAATCCCCAACTCTGATTCCCTGCCTCTGATTCCCCAGCTCTGATTCCCCGCCTTTGATTCCCCCCGTCTGATTCCCAGCCTCTGAATCCCAGTGTCTGATTTCCTGCCTCTGATTCCCCGCCTCTGATTCCCCATCTCTGATTCCTCTGATTCCCCACATCTGATTCCCCATCTCTGATTCCGCACATCCGATTCCCTGCCTCTGATTCCCCAACTCTGATTCCCCATCACTGATTCCCCAGCTCTGATTCCCCGCCTCAGATTCCCCGCGTCTGATTCCCTGCCTCTGATTCACCGCCTCTGATTCCCCATCTCTGATTCCCCACCTCTGATTCCCCGTGTCTGATTCCCTGCCTCTGATTCCCCGCCTCTGAATCCCAGCCTCTGATTCCCCATATCTGATTCCCCGCCTCTGATTCCCTGCCTCTGATTCCCCAGCTCTGATTCCCCGCCTTTGATTCCCCCCGTCTGATTCCCAGCCTCTGAATCCCCGTGTCTGATTTCCTGCCTCTGATTCCCCGCCTCTGATTCCCCATCTCTGATTCACCGCCTCTGATTCCCCATCTCTGATTCCCCACCTCTGATTCCCCATATCTGATTCCCTGCCTCTGTTTCCCCGCCTCTGATTCCCCACCTCTGTTTCCCCATATCTGATTCCCCGCCTCTGATTCCCCAACTCTAATACCCCGCCTCTGATTCCCCAGCTCTGATTCCCCGCCTCTGATTCCCCGCATCTGATTCACTGCCTCTGATTCCCCGCCTCTGATTCCAGGCCTCTGATTCCCAGCATCTGATTCCGGCCTCTGATTCCCGGCCTCTGATTCCCTGCTTCTGATTCTGATTCCCTGCCTCTGATTCCCCATCTCTGATTCCGCTCATCTGATTCCTTGCCTCTGATTCCCCACCTCTGATTCCCCATATCTGATTCCCCGCCTGGGTTTCCCCGCCTCTGATTCCCCGCCTCTGTTTCCCAATATCTAAGTCCCCGCCTCTGATTCCCCAAATCTGATTCCCCACCTCTGATTCCCCAGCTCTGATTCCCCGCCTCTGATTCCCCGCATCTGATTCCCTGCATCTGATTCCAAGCCTCTGATTCCCTGCCTCTGATTCCCAACCTCTGATTCCCCACCTCTGATTCCCCATATCTGATTCCCCGCCTCTGTTTCCCCGCCTCGGATTCCACGCCTCTGTTTCCCCATATCTGATTCCCGGCCTCTGATTCCCCGCATCTGATTCCGCGCCTCAGATTCCCTGCCTCTGATTCCCCATCTCCGATTCCGCACATCTGATTCCCTTCCTCTGATTCCCCGCCTCTGATTCCCCGCCTCTGATTCCCTGCCTCTGATTCCCAACCTCGGATTCCCCACGTCTGATTCCCCATATCTGATTCCCCGCCTCTGTTTCCCCGCCTCTGATTCCCCGCCTCTGATTCCCAACTCTGATTCCCCGCCTCTGATTCCCCAGCTCTGATTCCCCGTGTTTGATTCCCTGCCTCTGATTCCCTGCCCTGATTCCCCATCTCTGTTTCACCGCCTTTGATTCGCCACCTCTGATTCCCCATATCTGATTCCCCGACTTTGATTCCCTGCCTCTGATTCCCAACCTCTGATTCCACACCTCTGATTCCCCATATCTGATTCCCCGCCTCTATTTCCCCATATCTGATTCCCCGCCTCTGATTCCCCAACTCTGAATCCCCGCCTCTGATTCCCCAGCTCTGATACCCCGACTCTGATTCCCGGAGTCCGATTCCCTGCCTCTGATTCCCCGCCTCTGATTCCCCATCTCTGATTCCCCGCCTCCGATTCCCCGTGTCTGATTCCCTGCCTCTGATTCCCCGCCTCTGATTCCCCGCCTCTGATTCCCTGCCACTGATTCCCTGCCCCTGATTCCCCAATTCTGATTCCCCATATCTGATTCCCCGCCTCTGTTTCCCCGCCTCTGATTCCCCGCCTCTGATTCCCCATATCTGATTCCCTGCCTCTGATTCCCCAACTCTGATTCACCCCCTCTGATTCCCCAGCTATGAATCCCCGCCTCTGATTCCCCGCGTCTGATTCCCTGCCTCTGATTCCCCGCCTTGATTCCCCATCTCTGATTCACAACCTCTGATTCCCCACCTCTGATTCCCTATATTTGATTCCCCGCCTCTGTTTCCCCGCCTCTGATTCGCAACCTCTAATTCCCCACCTCTGATTCCCCATATCTGATTCCCCGCCTCTGTTACCCTGCCTCTGATTCCCGGCCTCTGTTTCCCCATATCTGATTCCCCTCCTCTGATTCCACAACTCTGATTCCCCGCCTCTGATTCCCCAGCTTTGATTCCCCGCCTTTTATTCCCGGCCTCTGATTCCCTGCCACTGATTCCACGCCCCTGATTCCCCACCTCTGATTCCCCATATCTGATTCCCCGCCTCTGTTTCCCCAGCTCTGATTCCCCACCTCTGATTCCCCAGCTCTGATTCCCTGCCACTGATTCCCCGCCCCTGATTCCCCACCTCTGATTTCCCATATCTGATTCCCCGCCTCTGTTTCCCCAGCTCTGATTCCCTGCCTCTGATTCCCCAGCTCTGATTCCCCGCCTCTGATTCCCCGCATCTGATTCCCTGCCTCTGATTCCCCGCCTCTGATTCCAGGCCTCTGATTCCCAGCATCTGATTCCGGCCTCTGATTCCCGGCCTCTGATTCCCTGCTTCTGATTCTGATTCCCTGCCTCTGATTCCCCACCTCTGATTCCCCATATCTGATTCCCTGCCACTGTTTCCCCGCCTCTGATTCCCCACCTCTGTTTCCCCATATCTGATTCCCCGCCTCTGATTCCCCAACTCTAATACCCCGCCTCTGATTCCCCAGCTCTGATTCCCCGCCTCTGATTCCCCATATCTGATTCCCTGCCAAGGTTTCCCCGCCTCTGATTCCCCACCTCTGTTTCCCAATATCTAAGTCCCCGCCTCTGATTCCCCAAATCTGATTCCCCACCTCTGATTCCCCAGCTCTGATACCCCGCCTCTGATTCCCCGCATCTGATTCCCTGCATCTGATTCCAAGCCTCTGATTCCCTGCCTCTGATTCCCATCCTCTGATTCCCCACCTCTGATTCCCTGCCTCTGATTCCCCATATCTGATTCCCCGCCTCCGATTCCCCAACACTGATTCCCCGCTTCTGATTCCCCAGCTCTGAATCCCCGCCTCTGATTCCCCGCGTCTGATTCCCTGCCTCTGATTCCCCGCCTCTGATTCCCCATCTGTGATTCACAACCTCTGATGCCCCACCTCTGATTCCCCATATCTGATTCCCCGCCTCTGTTTCCCCGCCTCTGATTCCCCGCCTCTGATTCCCCATATCTGATTCCCCGCCTCTGATTGCCCACCTCTGATTCCCCGCGTCTGATACCCTGCCTCTGATTCCCCGCCTCTGATTCCCCATCTCTGATTCACCACCTCTGATTCCCGGCCTCTGATTCCCCATCTCTGATTCCGCACATCCGATTCCCTGCCTATGATTCCCCACCTCTGATTCCCCGCCTCTGATTCCCCATATCTGATTCCCTGCCTCTGTTTCCCCGCCTCTGATTCCCTACCTCTGTTTCCCCATATCTGATTCCCCGCCTCTGATTCCCAAACTCTAATACCCCGCCTCTGATTCCCCAGCTCTGATTCCCTGCCTCTGATTCCCCGCCTCTGATTCCCCAGCTCTGATTCCCCGCCTCTGATTCCAGGCCTCTGATTCCCATCATCTGATTCCGGCCTCTGATTCCCGGCCTCTGATTCCCTGCTTCTGATTCTGATTCCCTGCCTCTGATTCCCCATCTCTGATTCCGCACATCTGATTCCCTGCCTCTGATTCCCCACCTCTGATTCCCCATATCTGATACCCCGCCTCTGTTTCCCCGCCTCTGATTCCCCGCCTCTGTTTCCCAATATCTAAGTCCCCACCTCTGATTCCCCAAATCTGATTCCCCGCCTCTATTTCCCCATATCTGAATCCCCGCCTCTGATTCCCCAACTCTGATTCCCCGCCTCTGATTCCCCAGCTCTGATTCCCCGACTCTGATTCCCGGCGTCCGATTCCCTGCCTCTGATTCCCCGCCTCTGATTCCCCATCTCTGATTCCCCGCCTCTGATTCCCCGTGTCTGATTCCCTGCCTCTGATTCCCCGCCTCTGATTCCCCGCCTCTGATTCCCTGACACTGAATCCCTGCCCCTGATTCCCCACCTCTGATTCCCCATATCTGATTCCCCGTCTCTGTTTCCCCGCCTCTGATTCCCCGCCTCTGATTCCCCATATCTGATTCCCTGCCTCTGATTCCCCAACTCTGATTCCCCGCCTCTGATTCCCCAGCTCTGAATCCCCGCCTCTGATTCCCCGTGTCTGATTCCCTGCCTCTGATTCCCCGCCTTGATTCCCCATCTCTGATTCACAACCTCTGATTCCCCACCTCTGATTCCCTATATTTGATTCCCCGCCTGTTTCCCCGCCTCTGATTCCCCGCCTCTGATTCCCCATATCTGAGTCCCCGCCTCTGATTGCCCACCTCTGATTCCCCGCCTCTGATTCGCCAGCTCTGATTCCCTGCCTCTGATTCCCCGCATCTGATTCCCTGCCTCTGATTCCCCGCCTCTGATTCCCCATCTCTGATTCACCGCCTTTGATTCGCCACCTCTGATTCCCCATATCTGATTCCCCACCTCTGTTTCCCGGCCTCTGATTCCCCGCCTCTGATTCTCCATATCTCATTCCCCGCCTCTGAATCCCCATCTCTGATTCCCGGACACTGATTCCCCACCTCTGATTCCCGGCCTCTTATTCCCAGCATCTGATTCCCGGCCTCTGATTCCCGGCCTCTGATTCCCCGCTTCTGATTCTGATTCCCTGCCTCTGATTCCCCATCTCTGATTCAGCACATCTGAATCCCTGCCTCTGATTCCCCACCTCTGATTTCTCATATCTGATTCCCCGCCTCTGTTTCCCCGCCTCTGATTCCCCGCCTCTGTTTCCCTATATCTAATTCCCCACCTCTGATGCCCCAACTCTGATTCCCCGCCTCTGATTCCCCAGCTCTGATTCCGCACATCCAATTCCCTGCCTCTGATTCCCCAACTCTGATTCCCCACCTCTGATTCCCCAGCTCTGATTCCCCGCCTCAGATTCCCCGCGTCTGATTCCCTGCCTCTGATTCCCCGCCTCTGATTCCCTGCCTCTGATTCCCCATATCTGATTCCCCGCCTCTGATTCCCCAACTCTGATTCCCCGCTTCTGATTCCCCAGCTCTGATTCCTCTGATTCCCCACATCTGATTCCCCATCTCTGATTCCGCACATCCGATTCCCTGCCTCTGATTCCCCAACTCTGATTCCCCACCACTGATTCCCCAGCTCTGATTCCCCGCCTCAGATTCCCCGCGTCTGATTCCCTGCCTCTGATTCACCGCCTCTGATTCCCCATCTCTGATTCCCCACCTCTGATTCCCCGTGTCTGATTCCCTGCCTCTGATTCCCCGCCTCTGAATCCCAGCCTCTGATTCCCCATATCTGATTCCCCGCCTCTGATTCCCTGCCTCTGATTCCCCAGCTCTGATTCCCCGCCTTTGATTCCCCCCGTCTGATTCCCAGCCTCTGAATCCCCGTGTCTGATTTCCTGCCTCTGATTCCCCGCCTCTGATTCCCCATCTCTGATTCACCGCCTCTGATTCCCCATCTCTGATTCCCCACCTCTGATTCCCCATATCTGATTCCCTGCCACTGTTTCCCCGCCTCTGATTCCCCACCTCTGTTTCCCCATATCTGATTCCCCGCCTCTGATTCCCCAACTCTAATACCCCGCCTCTGATTCCCCAGCTCTGATTCCCCGCCTCTGATTCCCCGCATCTGATTCCCTGCCTCTGATTCCCCGCCTCTGATTCCAGGCCTCTGATTCCCAGCATCTGATTCCGGCCTCTGATTCCCGGCCTCTGATTCCCTGCTTCTGATTCTGATTCCCTGCCTCTGATTCCCCACCTCTGATTCTCCATATCTGATTCCCTGCCACTGTTTCCCCGCCTCTGATTCCCCACCTCTGTTTCCCCATATCTGATTCCCCGCCTCTGATTCCCCAACTCTAATACCCCGCCTCTGATTCCCCAGCTCTGATTCCCCGCCTCTGATTCCCCATATCTGATTCCCTGCCAAGGTTTCCCCGCCTCAGATTCCCCACCTCTGTTTCCCAATATCTAAGTCCCCGCCTCTGATTCCCCAAATCTGATTCCCCACCTCTGATTCCCCAGCTCTGATTCCCCGCCTCTGATTCCCCGCATCTGATTCCCTGCATCTGATTCCAAGCCTCTGATTCCCTGCCTCTGATTCCCATCCTCTGATTCCCCACCTCTGATTCCCCATATCTGATTCCCCGCCTCTGATTCCCAAACTCTAATACCCCGCCTCTGATTCCCCAGCTCTGATTCCCTGCCTCTGATTCCCCGCCTCTGATTCCCCAGCTCTGATTCCCCGCCTCTGATTCCAGGCCTCTGATTCCCATCATCTGATTCCGGCCTCTGATTCCCGGCCTCTGATTCCCTGCTTCTGATTCTGATTCCCTGCCTCTGATTCCCCATCTCTGATTCCGCACATCTGATTCCCTGCCTCTGATTCCCCACCTCTGATTCCCCATATCTGATTCCCCGCCTCTGTTTCCCCGCCTCTGATTCCCCGCCTCTGTTTCCCAATATCTAAGTCCCCACCTCTGATTCCCCAAATCTGATTCCCCGCCTCTATTTCCCCATATCTGAATCCCCGCCTCTGATTCCCCAACTCTGATTCCCCGCCTCTGATTCCCCAGCTCTGATTCCCCGACTCTGATTCCCGGCGTCCGATTCCCTGCCTCTGATTCCCCGCCTCTGATTCCCCATCTCTGATTCCCCGCCTCTGATTCCCCGTGTCTGATTCCCTGCCTCTGATTCCCCGCCTCTGATTCCCCGCCTCTGATTCCCTGACACTGAATCCCTGCCCCTGATTCCCCACCTCTGATTTGCCATATCTGATTCCCCGTCTCTGTTTCCCCGCCTCTGATTCCCCGCCTCTGATTCCCCATATCTGATTCCCTGCCTCTGATTCCCCAACTCTGATTCCCCACCTCTGATTCCCCAGCTCTGAATCCCCGCCTCTGATTCCCCGTGTCTGATTCCCTGCCTCTGATTCCCCATCTCTGATTCACAACCTCTGATTCCCCACCTCTGATTCCCTATATTTGATTCCCCGCCTGTTTCCCCGCCTCTGATTCCCCGCCTCTGATTCCCCATATCTGAGTCCCCGCCTCTGATTGCCCACCTCTGATTCCCCGCCTCTGATTCGCCAGCTCTGATTCCCTGCCTCTGATTCCCCGCATCTGATTCCCTGCCTCTGATTCCCCGCCTCTGATTCCCCATCTCTGATTCACCGCCTTTGATTCGCCACCTCTGATTCCCCATATCTGATTCCCCACCTCTGTTTCCCGGCCTCTGATTCCCCGCCTCTGATTCTCCATATCTCATTCCCTGCCTCTGAATCCCCATCTCTGATTCCCGGACACTGATTCCCCACCTCTGATTCCCGGCCTCTTATTCCCAGCATCTGATTCCCGGCCTCTGATTCCCGGCCTCTGATTCCCCGCTTCTGATTCTGATTCCCTGCCTCTGATTCCCCATCTCTGATTCAGCACATCTGAATCCCTGCCTCTGATTCCCCACCTCTGATTTCTCATATCTGATTCCCCGCCTCTGTTTCCCCGCCTCTGATTCCCCGCCTCTGTTTCCCTATATCTAATTCCCCACCTCTGATGCCCCAACTC
Organism: Narcine bancroftii; assembly: GCF_036971445.1. Lineage (NCBI taxonomy): Eukaryota > Metazoa > Chordata > Chondrichthyes > Torpediniformes > Narcinidae > Narcine > Narcine bancroftii. The sequence goes on from NW_027211886.1 coordinate 1,074,836, forward strand.
TGATTCCCCGCCTCTGATTCCCCAGCTCTGATTCCGCACATCCAATTCCCTGCCTCTGATTCCCCAACTCTGATTCCCCACCTCTGATTCCCCAGCTCTGATTCCCCGCCTCAGATTCCCCGCGTCTGATTCCCTGCCTCTGATTCCCCGCCTCTGATTCCCTGCCTCTGATTCCCCATATCTGATTCCCCGCCTCTGATTCCCCAACTCTGATTCCCCGCTTCTGATTCCCCAGCTCTGATTCCTCTGATTCCCCACATCTGATTCCCCATCTCTGATTCCGCACATCCGATTCCCTGCCTCTGATTCCCCAACTCTGATTCCCCACCACTGATTCCCCAGCTCTGATTCCCCGCCTCAGATTCCCCGCGTCTGATTCCCTGCCTCTGATTCACCGCCTCTGATTCCCCATCTCTGATTCCCCACCTCTGATTCCCCGTGTCTGATTCCCTGCCTCTGATTCCCCGCCTCTGAATCCCAGCCTCTGATTCCCCATATCTGATTCCCCGCCTCTGATTCCCTGCCTCTGATTCCCCAGCTCTGATTCCCCGCCTTTGATTCCCCCCGTCTGATTCCCAGCCTCTGAATCCCCGTGTCTGATTTCCTGCCTCTGATTCCCCGCCTCTGATTCCCCATCTCTGATTCACCGCCTCTGATTCCCCATCTCTGATTCCCCACCTCTGATTCCCCATATCTGATTCCCTGCCACTGTTTCCCCGCCTCTGATTCCCCACCTCTGTTTCCCCATATCTGATTCCCCGCCTCTGATTCCCCAACTCTAATACCCCGCCTCTGATTCCCCAGCTCTGATTCCCCGCCTCTGATTCCCCGCATCTGATTCCCTGCCTCTGATTCCCCGCCTCTGATTCCAGGCCTCTGATTCCCAGCATCTGATTCCGGCCTCTGATTCCCGGCCTCTGATTCCCTGCTTCTGATTCTGATTCCCTGCCTCTGATTCCCCACCTCTGATTCCCCATATCTGATTCCCTGCCACTGTTTCCCCGCCTCTGATTCCCCACCTCTGTTTCCCCATATCTGATTCCCCGCCTCTGATTCCCCAACTCTAATACCCCGCCTCTGATTCCCCAGCTCTGATTCCCCGCCTCTGATTCCCCATATCTGATTCCCTGCCAAGGTTTCCCCGCCTCTGATTCCCCACCTCTGTTTCCCAATATCTAAGTCCCCGCCTCTGATTCCCCAAATCTGATTCCCCACCTCTGATTCCCCAGCTCTGATTCCCCGCCTCTGATTCCCCGCATCTGATTCCCTGCATCTGATTCCAAGCCTCTGATTCCCTGCCTCTGATTCCCATCCTCTGATTCCCCACCTCTGATTCCCCATATCTGATTCCCCGCCTCTGTTTCCCCGACTCGGATTCCCCGCCTCTGTTTCCCCATATCTGATTCCCGGCCTCTGATTCCCCGCATCTGATTCCGCGCCTCAGATTCCCTGCCTCTGATACCCCATCTCCGATTCCGCACATCTGATTCCCTTCCTCTGATTCCCCGCCTCTGATTCCCCGCCTCTGATTCCCTTCCTCTGATTCCCAACCTCGGATTCCCCACCTCTGATTCCCCATATCTGATTCCCCGCCTCTGTTTCCCCGCCTCTGATTCCCCGCCTCTGATTCCCAACTCTGATTCCCCGCCTCTGATTCCCCAGCTCTGATTCCCCGTGTTTGATTCCCTGCCTCTGATTCCCTGCCCTGATTCCCCATCTCTGTTTCACCGCCTTTGATTCGCCACCTCTGATTCCCCATATCTGATTCCCCGACTTTGATTCCCTGCCTCTGATTCCAAACCTCTGATTCCACACCTCTGATTCCCCATATCTGATTCCCCGCCTCTATTTCCCCATATCTGATTCCCCGCCTCTGATTCCCCAACTCTGATTCCCCGCCTCTGATTCCCCAGCTCTGATTCCCCGACTCTGATTCCCGGAGTCCGATTCCCTGCCTCTGATTCCCCGCCTCTGATTCCCCATCTCTGATTCCCCGCCTCCGATTCCCCGTGTCTGATTCCCTGCCTCTGATTCCCCGCCTCTGATTCCCCGCCTCTGATTCCCTGCCACTGATTCCCTGCCGCTGATTCCCCAATTCTGATTCCCCATATCTGATTCCCCGCCTCTGTTTCCCCGCCTCTGATTCCCCGCCTCTGATTCCCCATATCTGATTCCCTGCCTCTGATTCCCCAACTCTGATTCACCGCCTCTGATTCCCCAGCTCTGAATCCCCGCCTCTGATTCCCCGCGTCTAATTCCCTGCCTCTGATTCCCCGCCTTGATTCCCCATCTCTGATTCACAACCTCTTATTCCCCACCTCTGATTCCCTATATTTCATTCCCCGCCTCTGTTTCCCCGCCTCTGATTTGCAACCTCTAATTCCCCACCTCTGATTCCCCATATCTGATTCCCCGCCTCTGTTACCCTGCCTCTGATTCCCGGCCTCTGTTTCCCCATATCTGATTACCCTCCTCTGATTCCCCAACTCTGATTCCCCGCCTCTGATTCCCCAGCTCTGATTCCCCGCCTTTTATTCCCGGCCTCTGATTCCCTGCCACTGATTCCCCGCCCCTGATTCCCCACCTCTGATTCCCCATATCTGATTCCCCGCCTCTGTTTCCCCAGCTCTGATTCCCCACCTCTGATTCCCCAGCTCTGATTCCCTGCCACTGATTCCCCGCCCCTGATTCCCCACCTCTGATTTCCCATATCTGATTCCCCGCCTCTGTTTCCCCAGCTCTGATTCCCTGCCTCTGATTCCCTGCCCTGATTCCCCAGCTCTGATTCCCCGCCTCAGATTCCCCGCGTCTGATTCCCTGCCTCTGATTCACCGCCTCTGATTCCCCATCTCTGATTCCCCACCTCTGATTCCCCGTGTCTGATTACCTGCCTCTGATTCCCCGCCTCTGAATCCCAGCCTCTGATTCCCCATATCTGATTCCCCGCCTCTGATTCCCTGCCTCTGATTCCCCAGCTCTGATTCCCCGCCTTTGATTCCCCCCGTCTGATTCCCAGCCTCTGAATCCCCGTGTCTGATTTCCTGCCTCTGATTCCCCGCCTCTGATTCCCCATCTCTGATTCACCGCCTCTGATTCCCCATCTCTGATTCCCCACCTCTGATTCCCCATATCTGATTCCCTGCCACTGTTTCCCCGCCTCTGATTCCCCACCTCTGTTTCCCCATATCTGATTCCCCGCCTCTGATTCCCCAACTCTAATACCCCGCCTCTGATTCCCCAGCTCTGATTCCCCGCCTCTGATTCCCCGCATCTGATTCCCTGCCTCTGATTCCCCGCCTCTGATTCCAGGCCTCTGATTCCCAGCATCTGATTCCGGCCTCTGATTCCCGGCCTCTGATTCCCTGCTTCTGATTCTGATTCCCTGCCTCTGATTCCCCACCTCTGATTCTCCATATCTGATTCCCTGCCACTGTTTCCCCGCCTCTGATTCCCCACCTCTGTTTCCCCATATCTGATTCCCCGCCTCTGATTCCCCAACTCTAATACCCCGCCTCTGATTCCCCAGCTCTGATTCCCCGCCTCTGATTCCCCATATCTGATTCCCTGCCAAGGTTTCCCCGCCTCAGATTCCCCACCTCTGTTTCCCAATATCTAAGTCCCCGCCTCTGATTCCCCAAATCTGATTCCCCACCTCTGATTCCCCAGCTCTGATTCCCCGCCTCTGATTCCCCGCATCTGATTCCCTGCATCTGATTCCAAGCCTCTGATTCCCTGCCTCTGATTCCCATCCTCTGATTCCCCACCTCTGATTCCCCATATCTGATTCCCCGCCTCTGATTCCCAAACTCTAATACCCCGCCTCTGATTCCCCAGCTCTGATTCCCTGCCTCTGATTCCCCGCCTCTGATTCCCCAGCTCTGATTCCCCGCCTCTGATTCCAGGCCTCTGATTCCCATCATCTGATTCCGGCCTCTGATTCCCGGCCTCTGATTCCCTGCTTCTGATTCTGATTCCCTGCCTCTGATTCCCCATCTCTGATTCCGCACATCTGATTCCCTGCCTCTGATTCCCCACCTCTGATTCCCCATATCTGATTCCCCGCCTCTGTTTCCCCGCCTCTGATTCCCCGCCTCTGTTTCCCAATATCTAAGTCCCCACCTCTGATTCCCCAAATCTGATTCCCCGCCTCTATTTCCCCATATCTGATTCCCCGCCTCTGATTCCCCAACTCTGATTCCCCGCCTCTGATTCCCCAGCTCTGATTCCCCGACTCTGATTCCCGGCGTCCGATTCCCTGCCTCTGATTCCCCGCCTCTGATTCCCCATCTCTGATTCCCCGCCTCTGATTCCCCGTGTCTGATTCCCTGCCTCTGATTCCCCGCCTCTGATTCCCCGCCTCTGATTCCCTGACACTGAATCCCTGCCCCTGATTCCCCACCTCTGATTTGCCATATCTGATTCCCCGTCTCTGTTTCCCCGCCTCTGATTCCCCGCCTCTGATTCCCCATATCTGATTCCCTGCCTCTGATTCCCCAACTCTGATTCCCCACCTCTGATTCCCCAGCTCTGAATCCCCGCCTCTGATTCCCCGTGTCTGATTCCCTGCCTCTGATTCCCCGCCTTGATTCCCCATCTCTGATTCACAACCTCTGATTCCCCACCTCTGATTCCCTATATTTGATTCCCCGCCTGTTTCCCCGCCTCTGATTCCCCGCCTCTGATTCCCCATATCTGAGTCCCCGCCTCTGATTGCCCACCTCTGATTCCCCGCCTCTGATTCGCCAGCTCTGATTCCCTGCCTCTGATTCCCCGCATCTGATTCCCTGCCTCTGATTCCCCGCCTCTGATTCCCCATCTCTGATTCACCGCCTTTGATTCGCCACCTCTGATTCCCCATATCTGATTCCCCACCTCTGTTTCCCGGCCTCTGATTCCCCGCCTCTGATTCTCCATATCTCATTCCCTGCCTCTGAATCCCCATCTCTGATTCCCGGACACTGATTCCCCACCTCTGATTCCCGGCCTCTTATTCCCAGCATCTGATTCCCGGCCTCTGATTCCCGGCCTCTGATTCCCCGCTTCTGATTCTGATTCCCTGCCTCTGATTCCCCATCTCTGATTCAGCACATCTGAATCCCTGCCTCTGATTCCCCACCTCTGATTTCTCATATCTGATTCCCCGCCTCTGTTTCCCCGCCTCTGATTCCCCGCCTCTGTTTCCCTATATCTAATTCCCCACCTCTGATGCCCCAACTCTGATTCCCCGCCTCTGATTCCCCAGCTCTGATTCCGCACATCCAATTCCCTGCCTCTGATTCCCCAACTCTGATTCCCCACCTCTGATTCCCCAGCTCTGATTCCCCGCCTCAGATTCCCCGCGTCTGATTCCCTGCCTCTGATTCCCCGCCTCTGATTCCCTGCCTCTGATTCCCCATATCTGATTCCCCGCCTCTGATTCCCCAACTCTGATTCCCCGCTTCTGATTCCCCAGCTCTGATTCCTCTGATTCCCCACATCTGATTCCCCATCTCTGATTCCGCACATCCGATTCCCTGCCTCTGATTCCCCAACTCTGATTCCCCACCACTGATTCCCCAGCTCTGATTCCCCGCCTCAGATTCCCCGCGTCTGATTCCCTGCCTCTGATTCACCGCCTCTGATTCCCCATCTCTGATTCCCCACCTCTGATTCCCCGTGTCTGATTCCCTGCCTCTGATTCCCCGCCTCTGAATCCCAGCCTCTGATTCCCCATATCTGATTCCCCGCCTCTGATTCCCTGCCTCTGATTCCCCAGCTCTGATTCCCCGCCTTTGATTCCCCCCGTCTGATTCCCAGCCTCTGAATCCCCGTGTCTGATTTCCTGCCTCTGATTCCCCGCCTCTGATTCCCCATCTCTGATTCACCGCCTCTGATTCCCCATCTCTGATTCCCCACCTCTGATTCCCCATATCTGATTCCCTGCCACTGTTTCCCCGCCTCTGATTCCCCACCTCTGTTTCCCCATATCTGATTCCCCGCCTCTGATTCCCCAACTCTAATACCCCGCCTCTGATTCCCCAGCTCTGATTCCCCGCCTCTGATTCCCCGCATCTGATTCCCTGCCTCTGATTCCCCGCCTCTGATTCCAGGCCTCTGATTCCCAGCATCTGATTCCGGCCTCTGATTCCCGGCCTCTGATTCCCTGCTTCTGATTCTGATTCCCTGCCTCTGATTCCCCACCTCTGATTCCCCATATCTGATTCCCTGCCACTGTTTCCCCGCCTCTGATTCCCCACCTCTGTTTCCCCATATCTGATTCCCCGCCTCTGATTCCCCAACTCTAATACCCCGCCTCTGATTCCCCAGCTCTGATTCCCCGCCTCTGATTCCCCATATCTGATTCCCTGCCAAGGTTTCCCCGCCTCTGATTCCCCACCTCTGTTTCCCAATATCTAAGTCCCCGCCTCTGATTCCCCAAATCTGATTCCCCACCTCTGATTCCCCAGCTCTGATTCCCCGCCTCTGATTCCCCGCATCTGATTCCCTGCATCTGATTCCAAGCCTCTGATTCCCTGCCTCTGATTCCCATCCTCTGATTCCCCACCTCTGATTCCCCATATCTGATTCCCCGCCTCTGTTTCCCCGACTCGGATTCCCCGCCTCTGTTTCCCCATATCTGATTCCCGGCCTCTGATTCCCCGCATCTGATTCCGCGCCTCAGATTCCCTGCCTCTGATACCCCATCTCCGATTCCCCACCTCTGATTCCCCATATCTGATTCCCCGCCTCTGTTTCCCCGCCTCTGATTCCCCGCCTCTGATTCCCAACTCTGATTCCCCGCCTCTGATTCCCCAGCTCTGATTCCCCGTGTTTGATTCCCTGCCTCTGATTCCCTGCCCTGATTCCCCATCTCTGTTTCACCGCCTTTGATTCGCCACCTCTGATTCCCCATATCTGATTCCCCGACTTTTATTCCCTGCCTCTGATTCCAAACCTCTGATTCCACACCTCTGATTCCCCATATCTGATTCCCCGCCTCTATTTCCCCATATCTGATTCCCCGCCTCTGATTCCCCAACTCTGATTCCCCGCCTCTGATTCCCCAGCTCTGATTCCCCGACTCTGATTCCCGGAGTCCGATTCCCTGCCTCTGATTCCCCGCCTCTGATTCCCCATCTCTGATTCCCCGCCTCCGATTCCCCGTGTCTGATTCCCTGCCTCTGATTCCCCGCCTCTGATTCCCCGCCTCTGATTCCCTGCCACTGATTCCCTGCCGCTGATTCCCCAATTCTGATTCCCCATATCTGATTCCCCGCCTCTGTTTCCCCGCCTCTGATTCCCCGCCTCTGATTCCCCATATCTGATTCCCTGCCTCTGATTCCCCAACTCTGATTCACCGCCTCTGATTCCCCAGCTCTGAATCCCCGCCTCTGATTCCCCGCGTCTAATTCCCTGCCTCTGATTCCCCGCCTTGATTCCCCATCTCTGATTCACAACCTCTTATTCCCCACCTCTGATTCCCTATATTTCATTCCCCGCCTCTGTTTCCCCGCCTCTGATTTGCAACCTCTAATTCCCCACCTCTGATTCCCCATATCTGATTCCCCGCCTCTGTTACCCTGCCTCTGATTCCCGGCCTCTGTTTCCCCATATCTGATTACCCTCCTCTGATTCCCCAACTCTGATTCCCCGCCTCTGATTCCCCAGCTCTGATTCCCCGCCTTTTATTCCCGGCCTCTGATTCCCTGCCACTGATTCCCCGCCCCTGATTCCCCACCTCTGATTCCCCATATCTGATTCCCCGCCTCTGTTTCCCCAGCTCTGATTCCCCACCTCTGATTCCCCAGCTCTGATTCCCTGCCACTGATTCCCCGCCCCTGATTCCCCACCTCTGATTTCCCATATCTGATTCCCCGCCTCTGTTTCCCCAGCTCTGATTCCCTGCCTCTGATTCCCTGCCCTGATTCCCCATCTCTGTTTCACCGCCTTTGATTCGCCACCTCAGATTCCCCATATCTGATACCCCGCCTCTGTTTCCCCGCCTCTGATTCCCTGCCTCTGATTCCCAACCTCTGATTCCACACCTCTGATTCCCCATATCTGATTCCCCGCCTCTATTTCCCCATATCTGATTCCCCGCTTCTGATTCCCCAACTCTGATTCCCCACCTCTGATTCCCCAGCTCTGATTCCCCGCCTCTGATTCCCGGCGTCCGATTCCCTGCCTCTGATTCCCCGCCTCTGATTCCCCATCTCTGATTCTCCATATCTGATTCCCCGCCTCTGAATCCCCATCTCTGATTCCCGGACTCTGATTCCCCTCCTCTGATTCCCGGCCTCTTATTCCCAGCATCTGATTCCCGGCCTCTGATTCCCGGCCTCTGATTCCCCGCTTCTGATTCTGATTCCCTGCCTCTGATTCCCCAGCTCTGATTCCCCGCCTCTGATTCCCCGCATCTGATTCCCTGCCTCTGATTCCCCGCCTCTGATTCCAGGCCTCTGATTCCCAGCATCTGATTCCGGCCTCTGATTCCCGGCCTCTGATTCCCTGCTTCTGATTCTGATTCCCTGCCTCTGATTCCCCACCTCTGATTCCCCATATCTGATTCCCTGCCACTGTTTCCCCGCCTCTGATTCCCCACCTCTGTTTCCCCATATCTGATTCCCCGCCTCTGATTCCCCAACTCTAATACCCCGCCTCTGATTCCCCAGCTCTGATTCCCCGCCTCTGATTCCCCATATCTGATTCCCTGCCAAGGTTTCCCCGCCTCTGATTCCCCACCTCTGTTTCCCAATATCTAAGTCCCCGCCTCTGATTCCCCAAATCTGATTCCCCACCTCTGATTCCCCAGCTCTGATTCCCCGCCTCTGATTCCCCGCATCTGATTCCCTGCATCTGATTCCAAGCCTCTGATTCCCTGCCTCTGATTCCCATCCTCTGATTCCCCACCTCTGATTCCCCATATCTGATTCCCCGCCTCTGTTTCCCCGACTCGGATTCCCCGCCTCTGTTTCCCCATATCTGATTCCCGGCCTCTGATTCCCCGCATCTGATTCCGCGCCTCAGATTCCCTGCCTCTGATTCCCCATCTCCGATTCCGCACATCTGATTCCCTTCCTCTGATTCCCCGCCTCTGATTCCCCGCCTCTGATTCCCTTCCTCTGATTCCCAACCTCGGATTCCCCACCTCTGATTCCCCATATCTGATTCCCCGCCTCTGTTTCCCCGCCTCTGATTCCCCGCCTCTGATTCCCAACTCTGATTCCCCGCCTCTGATTCCCCAGCTCTGATTCCCCGTGTTTGATTCCCTGCCTCTGATTCCCTGCCCTGATTCCCCATCTCTGTTTCACCGCCTTTGATTCGCCACCTCTGATTCCCCATATCTGATTCCCCGACTTTGATTCCCTGCCTCTGATTCCAAACCTCTGATTCCACACCTCTGATTCCCCATATCTGATTCCCCGCCTCTATTTCCCCATATCTGATTCCCCGCCTCTGATTCCCCAACTCTGATTCCCCGCCTCTGATTCCCCAGCTCTGATTCCCCGACTCTGATTCCCGGAGTCCGATTCCCTGCCTCTGATTCCCCGCCTCTGATTCCCCATCTCTGATTCCCCGCCTCCGATTCCCCGTGTCTGATTCCCTGCCTCTGATTCCCCGCCTCTGATTCCCCGCCTCTGATTCCCTGCCACTGATTCCCTGCCGCTGATTCCCCAATTCTGATTCCCCATATCTGATTCCCCGCCTCTGTTTCCCCGCCTCTGATTCCCCGCCTCTGATTCCCCATATCTGATTCCCTGCCTCTGATTCCCCAACTCTGATTCACCGCCTCTGATTCCCCAGCTCTGAATCCCCGCCTCTGATTCCCCGCGTCTGATTCCCTGCCTCTGATTCCCCGCCTTGATTCCCCATCTCTGATTCACAACCTCTTATTCCCCACCTCTGATTCCCTATATTTCATTCCCCGCCTCTGTTTCCCCGCCTCTGATTTGCAACCTCTAATTCCCCACCTCTGATTCCCCATATCTGATTCCCCGCCTCTGTTACCCTGCCTCTGATTCCCGGCCTCTGTTTCCCCATATCTGATTACCCTCCTCTGATTCCCCAACTCTGATTCCCCGCCTCTGATTCCCCAGCTCTGATTCCCCGCCTTTTATTCCCGGCCTCTGATTCCCTGCCACTGATTCCCCGCCCCTGATTCCCCACCTCTGATTCCCCATATCTGATTCCCCGCCTCTGTTTCCCCAGCTCTGATTCCCCACATCTGATTCCCCAGCTCTGATTCCCTGCCACTGATTCCCCGCCCCTGATTCCCCACCTCTGATTTCCCATATCTGATTCCCCGCCTCTGTTTCCCCAGCTCTGATTCCCTGCCTCTGATTCCCTGCCCTGATTCCCCATCTCTGTTTCACCGCCTTTGATTCGCCACCTCAGATTCCCCATATCTGATACCCCGCCTCTGTTTCCCCGCCTCTGATTCCCTGCCTCTGATTCCCAACCTCTGATTCCACACCTCTGATTCCCCATATCTGATTCCCCGCCTCTATTTCCCCATATCTGATTCCCCGCTTCTGATTCCCCAACTCTGATTCCCCACCTCTGATTCCCCAGCTCTGATTCCCCGCCTCTGATTCCCGGCGTCCGATTCCCTGCCTCTGATTCCCCGCCTCTGATTCCCCATCTCTGATTCTCCATATCTGATTCCCCGCCTCTGAATCCCCATCTCTGATTCCCGGACTCTGATTCCCCTCCTCTGATTCCCGGCCTCTTATTCCCAGCATCTGATTCCCGGCCTCTGATTCCCGGCCTCTGATTCCCCGCTTCTGATTCTGATTCCCTGCCTCTGATTCCCCATCTCTGATTACGCACATCTGATTCCCCACCTCTGATTCCCCAGCTCTGATTCCCCGCCTCTGATTCCCCGCATCTGATACCCTGCATCTGATTCCAAGCCTCTGATTCCCTGCCTCTGATTCCCAACCTCTGATTCCCCGCCTCGGATTCCCCGCCTCTGTTTCCCCATATCTGATTCCCGGCCTCTGATTCCCCGCCTCTGATTCCCCATATCTGATTCCCTGCCTCTGATTCCCCAACTCTGATTCCCCGCCTCTGATTCCCCAGCTCTGAATCCCCTCCTCTGATTCCCCGCGTCTGATTCCCTGCCTCTGATTCCCCGCCTTGATTCCCCATCTCTGATTCACGACCTCTGATTCCCCACCTCTGATTCCCTATATTTGATTCCCCGCCTCTGTTTCCCCGCCTCTGATTCCCCGCCTCTGATTCCCCATATCTGATTCCCCGCCTCTGATTGCCCACCTCTGATTCCCAGCCTCTGATTCGCCAGCTCTGATTCCCCGCCTCTGATTCCCCGCATCTGATTCCCTGCCTCTGATTCCCCGCCTCTGATTCCCCATCTCTGATTCACCGCCTTTGATTCGCCACCTCTGATTCCCCATATCTGATTCCCCACCTCTGTTTCCCCGCCTCTGATTCCCCGCCTCTGATTCTCCATATCTCATTCCCCGCCTCTGAATCCCCATCTCTGATTCCCGGACTCTGATTCCCCTCCTCTGATTCCCGGCCTCTTATTCCCAGCATCTGATTCCCGGCCTCTGATTCCCGGCCTCTGATTCCCCGCTTCTGATTCCCTGCCACTGATTCCCCATCTCTGATTCCGCACATCTGATTCCCTGCCTCTGATTCCCCTCCTCTGATTCCCCATATCTGATTCCCCGCCTCTGTTTCCCCGCCTCTGATTCCCCGCCTCTGTTTCCCTATATCTAATTCCCCACCTCTGATGCCCCAACTCTGATTCCCCGCCTCTGATTCCCCAGCTCTGATTCCCCGCCTCTGATTCCCTGCATCCGATTCCCCATATCTGATTCCCCGCCTCTGTTTCCCCGCCTCTGATTCCCCGCCTCTGTTTCCCCATATCTGATTCCCGCCTCTGATTCCCAACTATGATTCCCCGCCTCTGATTCCCCAGCTCTGATTCCCTGCCTCTGATTCCCCGCGTTCTATTCCCTGCCTCTGATTCCCCGCCTGTGATTCCCCATCACTGATTCACCACCTCTGATTCCCTACCTCTGATTCCCCATATCTAATTCCCCGCCTCTGTTTGCCCGCCTCTGATTCCCCGCCTCTGTTTCCCCATATCTGATTCCCCGCCTCTGAATCCCCAACTCTGATTCCCTGCCTCAGATTCCCCAGCTCTGATTCCCCGCCTTTGATTCCCCCGTCTGATTCCCAGCCTCTGAATCCCCGTGTCTGATTTCCTGCCTCTGATTCCCCGCCTCTGATTCCCCATCTCTGATTCACCGCCTCTGATTCCCCACCTCTGATTCCCCATCTCTGATTCCGCACATCCAATTCCCTGCCTCTGATTCCCCAACTCTGATTCCCCACCTCTGATTCCCCAGCTCTGATTCCCCGCCTCAGATTCCCCGCGTCTGATTCCCAGCCTCTGATTCCCCGCCTCTGATTCCCTGCCTCTGATTCCCCATATCTGATTCCCCGCCTCCGATTCCCCAACACTGATTCCCCGCTTCTGATTCCCCAGCTCTGAATCCCCGCCTCTGATTCCCCGCGTCTGATTCCCTGCCTCTGATTCCCCGCCTCTGATTCCCCATCTGTGATTCACAACCTCTGATGCCCCACCTCTGATTCCCCATATCTGATTCCCCGCCTCTGTTTCCCCGCCTCTGATTCCCCGCCGCTGATTCCCCATATCTGATTCCCCGCCTCTGATTGCCCACCTCTGATTCCCCGCGTCTGATACCCTGCCTCTGATTCCCCGCCTCTGATTCCCCATCTCTGATTCACCACCTCTGATTCCCGGCCTCTGATTCCCCATCTCTGATTCCGCACATCCGATTCCCTGCCTATGATTCCCCACCTCTGATTCCCCGCCTCTGATTCCCCATATCTGATTCCCTGCCTCTGTTTCCCCGCCTCTGATTCCCTACCTCTGTTTCCCCATATCTGATTCCCCGCCTCTGATTCCCCAACTCTAATACCCCGCCTCTGATTCCCCAGCTCTGATTCCCCGCCTCTGATTCCCCGCCTCTGATTCCCCAGCTCTGATTCCCAGCCTCTGATTCCAGGCCTCTGATTCCCATCATCTGATTCCGGCCTCTGATTCCCGGCCTCTGATTCCCTGCTTCTGATTCTGATTCCCTGCCTCTGATTCCCCATCTCTGATTCCGCACATCTGATTCCCTGCCTCTGATTCCCCACCTCTGATTCCCCATATCTGGTTCCCCGCCTCTGTTTCCCCGCCTCTGATTCCCCGCCTCTGTTTCCCAATATCTAAGTCCCCACCTCTGATTCCCCAAATCTGATTCCCCGCCTCTATTTCCCCATATCTGAATCCCCGCCTCTGATTCCCCAACTCTGATTCCCCGCCTCTGATTCCCCAGCTCTGATTCCCCGACTCTGATTCCCGGCGTCCGATTCCCTGCCTCTGATTCCCCGCCTCTGATTCCCCATCTCTGATTCCCCGCCTCTGATTCCCCGTGTCTGATTCCCTGCCTCTGATTCCCCGCCTCTGATTCCCCGCCTCTGATTCCCTGACACTGAATCCCTGCCCCTGATTCCCCACCTCTGATTCCCCATATCTGATTCCCCGCCTCTGTTTCCCCGCCTCTGATTCCCCGCCTCTGATTCCCCATATCTGATTCCCTGCCTCTGATTCCCCAACTCTGATTCCCCGCCTCTGATTCCCCAGCTCTGAATCCCCGCCTCTGATTCCCCGTGTCTGATTCCCTGCCTCTGATTCCCCGCCTTGATTCCCCATCTCTGATTCATAACCTCTGATTCCCCACCTCTGATTCCCTATATTTGATTCCCCGCCTGTTTCCCCGCCTCTGATTCCCCGCCTCTGATTCCCCATATCTGAGTCCCCGCCTCTGATTGCCCACCTCTGATTCCCCGCCTCTGATTCGCCAGCTCTGATTCCCCGCCTCTGATTCCCCACATCTGATTCCCTGCCTCTGATTCCCCGCCTCTGATTCCCCATCTCTGATTCACCGCCTTTGATTCGCCACCTCTGATTCCCCATATCTGATTCCCCACCTCTGTTTCCCGGCCTCTGATTCCCCGCCTCTGATTCTCCATATCTCATTCCCCGCCTCTGAATCCCCATCTCTGATTCCCGGACTCTGATTCCCCACCTCTGATTCCCGGCCTCTTATTCCCAGCATCTGATTCCCGGCCTCTGATTCCCGGCCTCTGATTCCCCGCTTCTGATTCTGATTCCCTGCCTCTGATTCCCCATCTCTGATTCAGCACATCTGAATCCCTGCCTCTGATTCCCCACCTCTGATTCATCATATCTGATTCCCCGTCTCTGTTTCCCCGCCTCTGATTCCCCGCCTCTGTTTCCCTATATCTAATTCCCCACCACTGATGCCCCAACTCTGATTCCCCGCCTCTGATTCCCCAGCTCTGATTCCGCACATCCAATTCCCTGCCTCTGATTCCCCAACTCTGATTCCCCACCTCTGATTCCCCAGCTCTGATTCCCCGCCTCAGATTCCCCGCGTCTGATTCCCTGCCTCTGATTCCCCGCCTCTGATTCCCTGCCTCTGATTCCCCATATCTGATTCCCCGCCTCTGATTCCCCAACTCTGATTCCCCGCTTCTGATTCCCCAGCTCTGAATCCCCGCCTCTGATTCCCAGCGTCTGATTCCCTGCCTCTGATTCCCCGCCTCTGATTCCCCATCTGTGATTCACAACCTCTGATGCCCCACCTCTGATTCCCCATATCTGATTCCCCGCCTCTGTTTCCCCGCCTCTGATTCCCCGCCTCTGATTCCCCATATCTGATTCCCCGCCTCTGATTGCCCACCTCTGATTCCCGGCCTCTGATTCCCCGCCTCTGATTCCCCATCTCTGATTCACCACCTCTGATTCCCGGCCTCTGATTCCCCATCTCTGATTCCGCACATCCGATTCCCTGCCTATGATTCCCCACCTCTGATTCCCCGCCTCTGATTCCCCATATCTGATTCCCTGCCTCTGTTTCCCCGCCTCTGATTCCCTACCTCTGTTTCCCCATATCTGATTCCCCGCCTCTGATTCCCCAACTCTAATACCCCGCCTCTGATTCCCCAGCTCTGATTCCCCGCCTCTGATTCCCCGCATCTGATTCCCTGCCTCTGATTCCAGGCCTCTGATTCCCATCATCTGATTCCGGCCTCTGATTCCCGGCCTCTGATTCCCTGCTTCTGATTCTGATTCCCTGCCTCTGATTCCCCATCTCTGATTCCGCACATCTGATTCCCTGCCTCTGATTCCCCACCTCTGATTCCAAGCCTCCGATTCCCTGCCTCTGATTCCCAACCTCTGATTCCCCACCTCTGATTCCCCATATCTGATTCCCCGCCTCTGTTTCCCCGTCTCGGATTCCCCGCCTCAGTTTCCCCATATCTGATTCCCGGCCTCTGATTCCCCGCCTCTGATTCCCCGCCTCTGATTCCCTGCCTCTGATTCCCCATCTCCGATTCCCTGCCTCTGATTCCCAACCTCTGATTCCCCACCTCTGATTCCCCATATCTGATTCCCCGCCTCTGTTTCCCCGCCTCTGATTCCCCGCCTCTGATTCCCAACTCTGATTCCCCTCCTCTGATTCCCCAGCTCTGATTCCCCGTGTTTGATTCCCTGCCTCTGATTCCCTGCCCTGATTCCCCATCTCTGTTTCACCGCCTTTGATTCGCCACCTCTGATTCCACACCTCTGATTCCCCATATCTGATTCCCCGCCTCTATTTCCCCATATCTGAATCCCCGCCTCTGATTCCCCAACTCTGATTCCCCGCCTCTGATTCACCAGCTCTGATTCCCCGACTTTGATTCCCGGCGTCCGATTCCCTGCCTCTGATTCCCCGCCTCTGATTCCCCATCTCTGATTCCCCGCCTCTGATTCCCCGTGTCTGATTCCCTGCCTCTGATTCCCCGCCTCTGATTCCCCGCCTCTGATTCCCTGACACTGAATCCCTGCCCCTGATTCCCCACCTCTGATTCCCCATATCTGATTCCCCGCCTCTGTTTCCCCGCCTCTGATTCCCCGCCTCTGATTCCCCATATCTGATTCCCTGCCTCTGATTCCCCAACTCTGATTCCCCGCCTCTGATTCCCCAGCTCTGAATCCCCGCCTCTGATTCCCCGTGTCTGATTCCCTGCCTCTGATTCCCCGCCTTGATTCCCCATCTCTGATTCACAACCTCTGATTCCCCACCTCTGATTCCCTATATTTGATTCCCCGCCTCTGTTTCCCCGCCTCTGATTCCCCGCCTCTGATTCCCCATATCTGATTCCCCGCCTCTGATTGCCCACCTCTGATTCCCCGCCTCTGATTCGCCAGCTCTGATTCCCCGCCTCTGATTCCCCGCATCTGATTCCCTGCCTCTGATTCCCCGCCTCTGATTCCCCATCTCTGATTCACCGCCTTTGATTCGCCACCTCTGATTCCCCATATCTGATTCCCCACCTCTGTTTCCCGGCCTCTGATTCCCCGCCTGTGATTCTCCATATCTCATTCCCCGCCTCTGAATCCCCATCTCTGATTCCCGGACTCTGATTCCCCACCTCTGATTCCCGGCCTCTTATTCCCAGCATCTGATTCCCGGCCTCTGATTCCCTGCCTCTGATTCCCAATCTCTGATTCAGCACATCTGAATCCCTGCCTCTGATTCCCCACCTCTGATTCCTCATATCTGATTCCCCGCCTCTGTTTCCCCGCCTCTGATTCCCCGCCTCTGTTTCCCTATATCTAATTCCCCACCTCTGATGCCCCAACTCTGATTCCCCGCCTCTGATTCCCCAGCTCTGATTCCCCGCCTCTGATTCCCCAGCTCTGATTCCTCGCCTCTGATTCCCCGCATCCGATTTCCCATATCTGATTCTCCGCCTCTGTTTCCCCGCCTCTGATTCCCCGCCTCTGTTTCCCCATATCTGATTCCCCGCCTCTGATTCCCAACTATGATTCCCCGCCTCTGATTCCCCAGCTCTGATTCCCTGCGTCTGATTCCCTGTGTTCTATTCCCTGCCTCTGATTCCCCGCCTGTGATTCCCCATCACTGATTCACCACCTCTGATTCCCCACCTCTGATTCCCCATATCTAATTCCCCGCCACTGTTTGCCCGCCTCTGATTCCCCGCCTCTGTTTCCCCATATCTGATTCCCCGCCTTTGATTCCCCCCGTCTGATTCCCAGCCTCTGAATCCCCGTGTCTGATTTCATGCCTCTGATTCCCCGCCTCTGATTCCCCATCTCTGATTCACCGCCTCTGATTCCCCATCTCTGATTCCCCACCTCTGATTCCCCATATCTGATTCCCTGCCTCTGTTTCCCCGCCTCTGATTCCCCACCTCTGTTTCCCCATATCTGATTCCCCGCCTCTGATTCCCCAACTCTAATACCCCGCCTCTGATTCCCCAGCTCTGATTCCCCGCCTCTGATTCCCCGCATCTGATTCCCTGCCTCTGATTCCCCGCCTCTGATTCCAGGCCTCTGATTCCCAGCATCTGATTCCGGCCTCTGATTCCCGGCCTCTGATTCCCTGCTTCTGATTCTGATTCCCTGCCTCTGATTCCCCATCTCTGATTCCGCACATCTGATTCCTTGCCTCTGATTCCCCACCTCTGATTCCCCATATCTGAATCCCCGCCTGGGTTTCCCCGCCTCTGATTCCCCGCCTCTGTTTCCCAATATCTAAGTCCCCGCCTCTGATTCCCCAAATCTGATTCCCCACCTCTGATTCCCCAGCTCTGATTCCCCGCCTCTGATTCCCCGCATCTGATTCCCTGCATCTGATTCCAAGCCTCTGATTCCCTGCCTCTGATTCCCAACCTCTGATTCCCCACCTCTGATTCCCCATATCTGATACCCCGCCTCTGTTTCCCCGCCTCGGATTCCCCGCCTCTGTTTCCCCATATCTGATTCCCGGCCTCAGATTCCCCGCATCTGATTCCGCGCCTCAGATTCCCTGCCTCTGATTCCCCATCTCCGATTCCGCACATCTGATTCCCTTCCTCTGATTCCCTGCCTCTGATTCCCCACCTCTGATACCCCGCCTCTGTTTCCCCGCCTCGGATTCCCCGCCTCTGTTTCCCCATATCTGATTCCCGGCCTCTGATTCCCCGCATCTGATTCCGCGCCTCAGATTCCCTGCCTCTGATTCCCCATCTCCGATTCCGCACATCTGATTCCCTTCCTCTGATTGCCCACCTCTGATTCCCGGCCTCTGATTCCCCGCCTCTGATTCCCCATCTCTGATTCACCACCTCTGATTCCCGGCCTCTGATTCCCCATCTCTGATTCCGCACATCCGATTCCCTGCCTATGATTCCCCACCTCTGATTCCCCGCCTCTGATTCCCCATATCTGATTCCCTGCCTCTGTTTCCCCGCCTCTGATTCCCTACCTCTGTTTCCCCATATCTGATTCCCCGCCTCTGATTCCCCAACTCTAATACCCCGCCTCTGATTCCCCAGCTCTGATTCCCCGCCTCTGATTCCCCGCATCTGATTCCCTGCCTCTGATTCCAGGCCTCTGATTCCCATCATCTGATTCCGGCCTCTGATTCCCGGCCTCTGATTCCCTGCTTCTGATTCTGATTCCCTGCCTCTGATTCCCCATCTCTGATTCCGCACATCTGATTCCCTGCCTCTGATTCCCCACCTCTGATTCCAAGCCTCCGATTCCCTGCCTCTGATTCCCAACCTCTGATTCCCCACCTCTGATTCCCCATATCTGATTCCCCGCCTCTGTTTCCCCGTCTCGGATTCCCCGCCTCAGTTTCCCCATATCTGATTCCCGGCCTCTGATTCCCCGCCTCTGATTCCCCGCCTCTGATTCCCTGCCTCTGATTCCCCATCTCCGATTCCCTGCCTCTGATTCCCAACCTCTGATTCCCCACCTCTGATTCCCCATATCTGATTCCCCGCCTCTGTTTCCCCGCCTCTGATTCCCCGCCTCTGATTCCCAACTCTGATTCCCCGCCTCTGATTCCCCAGCTCTGATTCCCCGTGTTTGATTCCCTGCCTCTGATTCCCTGCCCTGATTCCCCATCTCTGTTTCACCGCCTTTGATTCGCCACCTCTGATTCCACATATCTGATTCCCCGCCTCTGTTTCCCCGACTCTGATTCCCTTCCTCTGATTCCCAACCTCTGATTCCACACCTCTGATTCCCCATATCTGATTCCCCGCCTCTATTTCCCCATATCTGAATCCCCGCCTCTGATTCCCCAACTCTGATTCCCCGCCTCTGATTCACCAGCTCTGATTCCCCGACTCTGATTCCCGGCGTCCGATTCCCTGCCTCTGATTCCCCGCCTCTGATTCCCCATCTCTGATTCCCCGCCTCTGATTCCCCGTGTCTGATTCCCTGCCTCTGATTCCCCGCCTCTGATTCCCCGCCTCTGATTCCCTGACACTGAATCCCTGCCCCTGATTCCCCACCTCTGATTCCCCATATCTGATTCCCCGCCTCTGTTTCCCCGCCTCTGATTCCCCGCCTCTGATTCCCCATATCTGATTCCCTGCCTCTGATTCCCCAACTCAGATTCCCCGCCTCTGAATCCACAGCTCTGAATCCCCGCCTCTGATTCCCCGTGTCTGATTCCCTGCCTCTGATTCCCCGCCTTGATACCCCATCTCTGATTCACAACCTCTGATTCCCCACCTCTGATTCCCTATATTTGATTCCCCGCCTCTGTTTCCCCGCCTCTGATTCCCCGCCTCTGATTCCCCATATCTGATTCCCCGCCTCTGATTACCCACCTCTGATTCCCCGCCTCTGATTCGCCAGCTCTGATTCCCTGCCTCTGATTCCCCGCATCTGATTCCCTGCCTCTGATTCCCCGCCTCTGATTCCCCATCTCTGATTCACCGCCTTTGATTCGCCACCTCTGATTCCCCATATCTGATTCCCCACCTCTGTTTCCCGGCCTCTGATTCCCCGCCTCTGATTCTCCATATCTCATTCCCCGCCTCTGAATCCCCATCTCTGATTCCCGGACTCTGATTCCCCACCTCTGATTCCCGGCCTCTTATTCCCAGCATCTGATTCCCGGCCTCTGATTCCCAGCCTCTGATTCCCGGCTTCTGATTCTGATTCCCTGCCTCTGATTCCCAATCTCTGATTCAGCACATCTGAATCCCTGCCTCTGATTCCCCACCTCTGATTCCTCATATCTGATTCCCCGCCTCTGTTTCCCCGCCTCTGATTCCCCGCTGTTTCCCTATATCTAATTCCCCACCTCTGATGCCCCAACTCTAATTCCCCGCCTCTGATTCCCCAGCTCTGATTCCCCGCCTCTGATTCCCCAGCTCTGATTCCTCGCCTCTGATTCCCCGCATCCGATTCCCCATATCTGATTCCCCGCCTCTGTTTCCCCGCCTCTGATTCCCCGCCTCTGTTTCCCCATATCTGATTCCCCGCCTCTGATTCCCAACTATGATTCCCCGCCTCTGATTCCCCAGCTCTGATTCCCTGCGTCTGATTCCCTGCGTTCTATTCCCTGCCTCTGATTCCCCGCCTGTGATTCCCCATCACTGATTCACCACCTCTGATTCCCCACCTCTGATTCCCCATATCTAATTCCCCGCCTCTGTTTGCCCGCCTCTGATTCCCCGCCTCTGTTTGCCCGCCTCTGATTCCCCGCCTCTGATTCCCCAGCTCTGATTCCCCGCCTTTGATTCCCCCCGTCTGATTCCCAGCCTCTGAATCCCCGTGTCTGATTTCCTGCCTCTGATTCCCCGCCTCTGATTCCCCATCTCTGATTCCTCTGATTCCCCACATCTGATTCCCCATCTCTGATTCCGCACATCCGATTCCCTGCCTCTGATTCCCCAACTCTGATTCCCCACCACTGATTCCCCAGCTCTGATTCCCCGCCTCAGATTCCCCGCGTCTGATTCCCTGCCTCTGATTCCCCGCCTCTGATTCCCAATCTCTGATTCCCCACCTCTGATTCCCCGTGTCTGATTCCCTGCATCTGATTCCCCGCCTCTGAATCCCAGTCTCTGATTCCCCATATCTGATTCCCCGCCTCTGATTCCCTGCCTCTGATTCCCCAGCTCTGATTCCCCGCCTTTGATTCCCCCCGTCTGATTCCCAGCCTCTGAATCCCCGTGTCTGATTTCCTGCCTCTGATTCCCCGCCTCTGATTCCCCATCTCTGATTCACCGCCTCTGATTCCCCATCTCTGATTCCCCACCTCTGATTCCCCATATCTGATTCCCTGCCTCTGTTTCCCCGCCTCTGATTCCCCACCTCTGTTTCCCCATATCTGATTCCCCGCCTCTGATTCCCCAACTCTAATACCCCGCCTCTGATTCCCCAGCTCTGATTCCCCGCCTCTGATTCCCCGCATCTGATTCCCTGCCTCTGATTCCCCGCCTCTGATTCCAGGCCTCTGATTCCCAGCATCTGATTCCGGCATCTGATTCCCGGCCTCTGATTCCCTGCTTCTGATTCTGATTCCCTGCCTCTGATTCCCCATCTCTGATTCCGCACATCTGATTCCTTGCCTCTGATTCCCCACCTCTGATTCCCCATATCTGATTCCCCGCCTGGGTTTCCCCGCCTCTGATTCCCCGCCTCTGTTTCCCAATATCTAAGTCCCCGCCTCTGATTCCCCAAATCTGATTCCCCACCTCTGATTCCCCAGCTCTGATTCCCCGCCTCTGATTCCCCGCATCTGATTCCCTGCATCTGATTCCAAGCCTCTGATTCCCTGCCTCTGATTCCCAACCTTTGATTCCCCACCTCTGATTCCCCATATCTGATACCCCGCCTCTGTTTCCCCGCCTCGGATTCCCCGCCTCTGTTTCCCCATATCTGATTCCCGGCCTCTGATTCCCCGCATCTGATTCCGCGCCTCAGATTCCCTGCCTCTGATTCCCCATCTCCGATTCCGCACATATGATTCCCTTCCTCTGATTCCCCGCCTCTGATTCCCCACCTCTGATTCCCTGCCTCTGATTCCCAACCTCGGATTCCCCACCTCTGATTCCCCATATCTGATTCCCCGCCTCTGTTTCCCCGCCTCTGATTCCCCGCCTCTGATTCCCAACTATGATTCCCCGCCTCTGATTCCCCAGCTCTGATTCCCCGTGTTTGATTCCCTGCCTCTGATTCCCTGCCCTGATTCCCCATCTCTGTTTCACCGCCTTTGATTCGCCACCTCTGATTCCCCATATCTGATTCCCCGACTTTTATTCCCTGCCTCTGATTCCCAACCTCTGATTCCACACCTCTGATTCCCCATATCTGATTCCCCGCCTCTATTTCCCCATATCTGATTCCCCGCCTCTGATTCCCCAACTCTGATTCCCCGCCTCTGATTCCCCAGCTCCGATTCCCCGACTCTGATTCCCGGAGTCCGATTCCCTGCCTCTGATTCCCCGCCTCTGATTCCCCATCTCTGATTCCCCGCCTCCGATTCCCCGTGTCTGATTCCCTGCCTCCGATTCCCCGCCTCTGATTCCCCGCCTCTGATTCCCTGCCACTGATTCCCTGCCCCTGATTCCCCAATTCTGATTCCCCATATCTGATTCCCCGCCTCTGTTTCCCCGCCTCTGATTCCCCGCCTCTGATTCCCCATATCTGATTCCCTGCCTCTTATTCCCCAACTCTGATTCACCGCCTCTGATTCCCCAGCTCTGAATCCCCGCCTCTGATTCCCCGCGTCTGATTCCCTGCCTCTGATTCCCCGCCTTGATTCCCCATCTCTGATTCACCGCCTTTGATTCGCCACCTCTGTTTCCCCATATCTGATTCCCCACCTCTGTTTCCCGGCCTCTGATTCCCCGCCTCTGATTCTCCATATCTCATTCCCCGCCTCTGAATCCCCATCTCTGATTCCCGGACTCTGATTCCCCACCTCTGATTCCCGGCCTCTTATTCCCAGCATCTGATTCCCGGCCTCTGATTCCCGGCCTCTGATTCCCGGCTTCTGATTCTGATTCCCTGCCTCTGATTCCCAATCTCTGATTCAGCACATCTGAATCCCTGCCTCTGATGCCCCACCTCTGATTCCTCATATCTGATTCCCCGCCTCTGTTTCCCCGCCTCTGATTCCCCGCCTCTGTTTCCCTATATCTAATTCCCCACCTCTGATGCCCCAACTCTGATTCCCCGCCTCTGAATCCCCAGCTCTGATTCCCCGCCTCTGATTCCCCAGATCTGATTCCCCGCCTCTGATTCCCCGCATCCGATTCCCCATATCTGATTCCCCGCCTCTGTTTCCCCGCCTCTGATTCCCCGCCTCTGTTTCCCCATATCTGATTCCCCGCCTCTGATTCCCAACTATGATTCCCCGCCTCTGATTCCCCAGCTCTGATTCCCTGCGTCTGATTCCCTGCGTTCTATTCCCTGCCTCTGATTCCCCGCCTGTGATTCACCATCACTGATTCACCACCTCTGATTCCCCACCTCTGATTCCCCATATCTAATTCCCCGCCTCTGTTTGCCCGCCTCTGATTCCCCGCCTCTGTTTCCCCATATCTGATTCCCCGTCTCTGAATCCCCAACTCTGATTCCCTGCCTCTGATTCCCCAGCTCTGATTCCCCGCCTTTGATTCCCCCCGTCTGATTCCCAGCCTCTGAATCCCCGTGTCTGATTTCCTGCCTCTGATTCCCCGCCTCTGATTCCCCATCTCTGATTCCTCTGATTCCCCACATCTGATTCCCCATCTCTGATTCCGCACATCCGATTCCCTGCCTCTGATTCCCCAACTCTGATTCCCCACCACTGATTCCCCAGCTCTGATTCCCCGCCTCAGATTCCCCGCGTCTGATTCCCTGCCTCTGATTCCCCGCCTCTGATTCCCCATCTCTGATTCCCCACCTCTGATTCCACGTGTCTGATTCCCTGCCTCTGATTCCCCGCCTCTTAATCTCACCCTCTGATTCCCCATATCTGATTCCCCGCCTCTGATTCCCTGCCTCTGATTCCCAGGCTCTGATTCCCCGCCTTTGATTCCCCCCGTCTGATTCCCAGCCTCTGAATCCCCGTGTCTGATTTCCTGCCTCTGATTCCCCGCCTCTGATTCCCCATCTCTGATTCACCGCCTCTGATTCCCCATCTCTGATTCCCCACCTCTGATTCCACATATCTGATTCCCTGCCTCTGTTTCCCCGCCTCTGATTCCCCACCTCTGTTTCCCCATATCTGATTCCCCGCCTCTGATTCCCCAACTCTAATACCCCGCCTCTAATTCCCCAGCTCTGATTCTCCGCCTCTGATTCCCCGCATCTGATTCCCTGCCTCTGATTCCCCGCCTCTGATTCCAGGCCTCTGATTCCCAGCATCTGATTCCGGCATCTGATTCCCGGCCTCTGATTCCCTGCTTCTGATTCTGATTCCCTGCCTCTGATTCCCCATCTCTGATTCCGCACATCTGATTCCTTGCCTCTGATTCCCCACCTCTGATTCCCCATATCTGATTCCCCACCTGGGTTTCCCCGCCTCTGATTCCCCGCCTCTGTTTCCCAATATCTAAGTCCCCGCCTCTGATTCCCCAAATCTGATTCCCCACCTCTGATTCCCCAGCTCTGATTCCCCGCCTCTGATTCCCCGCATCTGATTCCCTGCATCTGATTCCAAGCCTCTGATTCCCTGCCTCTGATTCCCAACCTCTGATTCCCCACCTCTGATTCCCCATATCTGATTCCCCGCCTCTGTTTCCCCGCCTCGGATTCCCCGCCTCTGTTTCCCCATATCTGATTCCCGGCCTCTGATTCCCCGCATCTGATTCCGCGCCTCAGATTCCCTGCCTCTGATTCCCCATCTCCGATTCCGCACATCTGATTCCCTTCCTCTGATTCCCCGCCTCTGATTCCCCGCCTCTGATTCCCTGCCTCTGATTCCCAACCTCGGATTCCCCACCTCTGATTCCCCATATCTGATTCCCCGCCTCTGTTTCCCCGCCTCTGATTCCCCGCCTCTGATTCCCAACTCTGATTCCCCGCCTCTGATTCCCCAGCTCTCATTCCCCGTGTTTGATTCCCTGCCTCTGATTCCCTGCCCTGATTCCCCATCTCTGTTTCACCGCCTTTGATTCGCCACCTCTGATTCCCCATATCTGATTCCCCGACTTTGATTCCCTGAACCTGATTCCCAACCACTGATTCCACACTTCTGATTCCCCATATCTGATTCCCCGCCTCTATTTCCCCATATCTGATTCCCCGCCTCTGATTCCCCAACTCTGATTCCCCGCCTCTGATTCCCCAGCTCTGATTCCCCGACTCTGATTCCCGGAGTCCGATTCCCTGCCTCTGTTTCCCCGCCTCTGATTCCCCATCTCTGATTCCCCGCCTCCGATTCCCCGTGTCTGATTCCCTGCCTCTGATTCCCCGCCTCTGATTCCCCGCCTCTGATTCCCTGCCACTGATTCCCTGCCCCTGATTCCCCAATTCTGATTCCCCATATCTGATTCACCGCCTCTGTTTCCCCGCCTCTGATTCCCCGCCTCTGATTCCCCATATCTGATTCCCTGCCTCTGATTCCCCAACTCTGATTCACCGCCTCTGATTCCCCAGCTCTGAATCCCCGCCTCTGATTCCCCGCGTCTGATTCCCTGCCTCTGATTCCCCGCCTTGATTCCCCATCTCTGATTCACAACCTCTGATTCCCCACCTCTGATTCCCTATATTTGATTCCCCGCCTCTGTTTCCCCGCCTCTGATTCGCAACCTCTAATTCCCCACCTCTGATTCCCCATATCTGATTCCCCGCCTCTGTTACCCTGCCTCTGATTCCCGGCCTCTGTTTCCCCATATCTGATTCCCCTCCTCTGATTCCCCAACTCTGATTCCCCGCCTCTGATTCCCCAGCTCTGATTCCCCGCCTTTTATTCCCGGCCTCTGATTCCCTGCCACTGATTCCCCGCCCCTGATTCCCCACCTCTGATTCCCCATATCTGATTCCCCGCCTCTGTTTCCCCAGCTCTGATTCCCCACCTCTGATTCCCCAGCTCTGATTCCCTGCCACTGATTCCCCGCCCCTGATTCCCCACCTCTGATTTCCCATATCTGATTCCCCGCCTCTGTTTCCCCAGCTCTGATTCCCTGCCTCTGATTCCCTGCCCTGATTCCCCATCTCTGTTTCACCGCCTTTGATTCGCCACCTCAGATTCCCCATATCTGATTCCCCGCCTCTGTTTCCCCGCCTCTGATTCCCTGCCTCTGATTCCCAACCTCTGATTCCACACCTCTGATTCCCCATATCTGATTCCCCGCCTCTATTTCCCCATATCTGATTCCCCGCCTCTGATTCCCCAACTCTGATTCCCCACCTCTGATTCCCCAGCTCTGATTCCCCGCCTCTGATTCCCGGCGTCCGATTCCCTGCCTCTGATTCCCCGCCTCTGATTCCCCATCTCTGATTCTCCATATCTGATTCCCCGCCTCTGAATCCCCATCTCTGATTCCCGGACTCTGATTCCCCTCCTCTGATTCCTGGCCTATTATTCCCAGCATCTGATTCCCGGCCTCTGATTCCCGGCCTCTGATTCCCCGCTTCTGATTCTGATTCCCTGCCTCTGATTCCCCATCTCTGATTACGCACATCTGATTCCCCACCTCTGATTCCCCAGCTCTGATTCCCCGCCTCTGATTCCCCGCATCTGATACCCTGCATCTGATTCCAAGCCTCTGATTCCCTGCCTCTGATTCCCAACCTCTGATTCCCCACCTCTGATTCCCCATAACTGATTCCCCGCCTCTGTTTCCCTGCCTCGGATTCCCCGCCTCTGTTTCCCCATATCTGATTCCCGGCCTCTGATTCCCCGCCTCTGATTCCCCATATCTGATTCCCTGCCTCTGATTCCCCAACTCTGATTCCCCGCCTCTGATTCCCCAGCTCTGAATCCCCGCCTCTGATTCCCCGCGTCTGATTCCCTGCCTCTGATTCCCCGCCTTGATTCCCCATCTCTGATTCACAACCTCTGATTCCCCACCTCTGATTCCCTATATTTGATTCCCCGCCTCTGTTTCCCCGCCTCTGATTCCCCGCCTCTGATTCCCCATATCTGATTCCCCGCCTCTGTTTGCCCACCTCTGATTCCCAGCCTCTGATTCGCCAGCTCTGATTCCCCGCCTCTGATTCCCCGCATCTGATTCCCTGCCTCTGATTCCCCGCCTCTGATTCCCCATCTCTGATTCACCGCCTTTGATTCGCCACCTCTGATTCCCCATATCTGATTCCCCACCTCTGTTTCCCCGCCTCTGATTCCCCGCCTCTGATTCTCCATATCTCATTCCCCGCCTCTGAATCCCCATCTCTGATTCCCGGACTCTGATTCCCCTCCTCTGATTCCCGGCCTCTTATTCCCAGCATCTGATTCCCGGCATCTGATTCCCGGCCTCTGATTCCCCGCTTCTGATTCCCTGCCTCTGATTCCCCATCTCTGATTCCGCACATCTGATTCCCTGCCTCTGATTCCCCTCCTCTGATTCCCCATATCTGATTCCCCGCCTCTGTTTCCCCGCCTCTGATTCCCCGCCTCTGTTTCCCTATATCTAATTCCCCACCTCTGATGTCCCAACTCTGATTCCCCGCCTCTGATTCCCCAGCTCTGATTCCCCGCCTCTGATTCCCTGCATCCGATTCCCCATATCTGATTCCCCGCCTCTGTTTCCCCGCCTCTGAATCCCCGCCTCTGTTTCCCCATATCTGATTCCCGCCTCTGATTCCCAACTATGATTCCCCGCCTCTGATTCCCCAGCTCTGATTCCCTGCCTCTGATTCCCCGCGTTCTATTCCCTGCCTCTGATTCCCCGCCTGTGATTCCCCATCACTGATTCACCACCTCTGATTCCCTACCTCTGATTCCCCATATCTAATTCCCCGCCTCTGTTTGCCCGCCTCTGATTCCCCGCCTCTGTTTCCCCATATCTGATTCCCCGCCTCTGAATCCCCAACTCTGATTCCCTGCCTCAGATTCCCCAGCTCTGATTCCCCGCCTTTGATTCCCCCCGTCTGATTCCCAGCCTCTGAATCCCCGTGTCTGATTTCCTGCCTCTGATTCCCCGCCTCTGATTCCCCAACTCTGATTCACCGCCTCTGATTCCCCACCTCTGTTTCCCCATCTCTGATTCCGCACATCCAATTCCCTGCCTCTGATTCCCCACCTCTGATTCCCCAGCTCTGATTCCCCGCCTCAGATTCCCCGCATCTGATTCCCTGCCACTGATTCCCCGCCTCTGATTCCCTGCCTCTGATTCCCCATATCTGATTCCCCGCCTCTGATTCCCCAACTCTGATTCCCCGCTTCTGATTCCCCAGCTCTGAATCCCCGCCTCTGATTCCCCGCGTCTGATTCCCTGCCTCTGATTCCCCGCCTCTGATTCCCCATCTGTGATTCACAACCTCTGATGCCCCACCTCTGATTCCCCATATCTGATTCCCCGCCTCTGTTTCCCCGCCTCTGATTCCCCGCCTCTGATTCCCCATATCTGATTCCCCGCCTCTGATTGCCCACCTCTGATTCCCCGCGTCTGATACCCTGCCTCTGATTCCCCATCTCTGATTCACCACCTCTGATTCCCGGCCTCTGATTCCCCATCTCTGATTCCGCACATCCGATTCCCTGCCTATGATTCCCCACCTCTGATTCACCGCCTCTGATTCCCCATATTTGATTCCCTGCCTCTGTTTCCCGGCCTCTGATTCCCTACCTCTGTTTCCCCATATCTGATTCCCCGCCTCTGATTCCCCAACTCTAATACCCCGCCTCTGATTCCCCAGCTCTGATTCCCCGCCTCTGATTCCCCGCATCTGATTCCCTGCCTCTGATTCCACGCCTCTGATTCCAGGCCTCTGATTCCCATCATCTGATTCCGGCCTCTGATTCCCGGCCTCTGATTCCCTGCTTCTGATTCTGATTCCCTGCCTCTGATTCCCCATCTCTGATTCTGCACATCTGATTCCCTGCCTCTGATTCCCCACCTCTGATTCCCCATATCTGATTCCCCGCCTCTGTTTCCCCGCCTCTGATTCCCCGCCTCTGTTTCCCAATATCTAAGTCCCCACCTCTGATTCCCCAAATCTGATTCCCCACCTCTGATTCCCCAGCTCTGATTCCCCGCCTCTGATTCCCCGCATCTGATTCCCTGCATCTGATTCCAAGCCTCTGATTCCCTGCCTCTGATTCCCAACCTCTGATTCCCCACCTCTGATACCCCATATCTGATTCCCCGCCTCTGTTTCCCCGCCTCGGATTCCCCGCCTCAGTTTCCCCATATCTGATTCCCGGCCTCTGATTCCCCGCCTCAGATTCCCCGCCTCTGATTCCCTGCCTCTGATTCCCCATCTCCGATTCCCTGCCTCTGATTCCCAACCTCTGATTCCCCACCTCTGATTCCCCATATCTGATTCCCCGCCTCTGTTTCCCCGCCTCTGATTCCCCTCCTCTGATTCCCAACTCTGATTCCCCGCCTCTGATTCCCCAGCTCTGATTCCCCGTGTTTGATTCCCTGCCTCTGATTCCCTGCACTGATTCCCCATCTCTGTTTCACCGCCTTTGATTCACCACCTCTGATTCCACATATCTGATTCCCCGCCTCTGTTTCCCCGACTCTGATTCCCTTCCTCTGATTCCCAACCTCTGATTCCACACCTCTGATTCCCCATATCTGATTCCCCGCCTCTATTTCCCCATATCTGAATCCCCGCCTCTGATTCCCCAACTCTGATTCCCCGCCTCTGATTCCCCAGCTCTGATTCCCCGACTCTGATTCCCGGCGTCCGATTCCCTGCCTCTGATTCCCCGCCTCTGATTCCCCATCTCTGATTCCCCATCTCTGATTCCCCGCCTCTGATTCCCCGTGTCTGATTCCCTGCCTCTGATTCCCCGCCTCTGATTCCCCGCCTCTGATTCCCTGACACTGAATCCCTGCCCCTGATTCCCCACCTCTGATTCCCCATATCTGATTCCCCGCCTCTGTTTCCCCGCCTCTGATTCCCCGCCTCTGATTCCCCATATCAGTTTCCCTGCCTCTGATTCCCCAACTCTGATTCCCCGCCTCTGATTCCCCAGCTCTGAATCCCCGCCTCTGATACCCCGTGTCTGATTCCCTGCCTCTGATTCCCCGCCTTTATTCCCCATCTCTGATTCACAACCTCTGATTCCCCACCTCTGATTCCCTATATTTGATTCCCCGCCTCTGTTTCCCCGCCTCTGATTCCCCGCCTCTGATTCCCCATATCTGAGTCCCCGCCTATGATTGCCCACCTCTGATTCCCCGCCTCTGATTCGCCAGCTCTGATTCCCCGCCTCTGATTCCCCGCATCTGATTCCCTGCCTCTGATTCCCCGCCTCTGATTCCCCATCTCTGATTCACCGCCTTTGATTCGCCACCTCTGATTCCCCATATCTGATTCCCCACCTCTGTTTCCCGGCCTCTGATTCCCCGCCTCTGATTCTCCATATCTCATTCCCCGCCTCTGAATCCCCATCTCTGATTCCCGGACTCTGATTCCCCACCTCTGATTCCCGGCCTCTTATTCCCAGCATCTGATTCCCGGCCTCTGATTCCCGGCCTCTGATTCCCCGCTTCTGATTCTGATTCCCTGCCTCTGATTACCCATCTCTGATTCAGCACATCTGAATCCCTACCTCTGATTCCCCACCTCTGATTCCTCATATCTGATTCCCCGCCTCTGTTTCCCCGCCTCTGATTCCCCGCCTCTGTTTCCCTATATCTAATTCCCCACCTCTGATGCCCCAACTCTGATTCCCCGCCTCTGATTCCCCAGCTCTGATTCCCCGCCTCTGATTCCCCAGCTCTGATTCCCCGCCTCTGATTCCCCGCATCCGATTCCCCATATCTGATTCCCCGCCTCTGTTTCCCCGCCTCTGATTCCCCGCCTCTGTTTCCCCATATCTGATTCCCGCCTCTGATTCCCAACTATGATTCCCCGCCTCTGATTCCCCAGCTCTGATTCCCTGCGTCTGATTCCCTGCGTTCTATTCCCTGCCTCTGATTCCCCGCCTGTGATTCCCCATCACTGATTCACCACCTCTGATTCCCCACCTCTGATTCCCCATATCTAATTCCCAGCCTCTGTTTGCCCGCCTCTGATTCCCCGCCTCTGTTTCCCCATATCTGATTCCCCGTCTCTGAATCCCCAACTCTGATTCCCTGCCTCTGATTCCCCAGCTCTGATTCCCCGCCTTTGATACCCCCCGTCTGATTCCCAGCCTCTGAATCCCCGTGTCTGATTTCCTGCCTCTGATTCCCCGCCTCTGATTCCCCATCTCTGATTCCTCTGATTCCCCACATCTGATTCCCCATCTCTGATTCCGCACATCCGATTCCCTGCCTCTGATTCCCCAACTCTGATTCCCCACCACTGATTCCCCAGCTCTGATTCCCCACCTCAGATTCCCCGCGTCTGATTCCCTGCCTCTGATTCCCCGCCTCTGATTCCCCATCTCTGATTCCCCACCTCTGATTCCCCGTGTCTGATTCCCTGCCTCTGATTCCCCGCCTCTGAATCCCAGCCTCTGATTCCCCATATCTGATTCCCCACCTCTGTTTCCCCATATCTGATTCCCCGCCTCTGATTCCCCAACTCTAATACCCCGCCTCTGATTCCCCAGCTCTGATTCCCCGCCTCTGATTCCCCGCATCTGATTCCCTGCCTCTGATTCCCCGCCTCGGATTCCAGGCCTCTGATTCCCAGCATATGATTCCGGCCTCTGATTCCCGGCCTCTGATTCCCTGCTTCTGATTCTGATTCCCTGCCTCTGATTCCCCATCTCTGATTCCGCACATCTGATTCCTTGCCTCTGATTCCCCACCTCTGATTCCCCATATCTGATTCCCCGCCTGGGTTTCCCCGCCTCTGATTCCCCGCCTCTGTTTCCCAATATCTAAGTCCCCGCCTCTGATTCCCCAAATCTGATTCCCCACCTCTGATTCGCCAGCTCTGATTCCCCGCCTCTGATTCCCCGCATCTGATTCCCTGCATCTGATTCCAAGCCTCTGATTCCCTGCCTCTGATTCCCAACCTCTGATTCCCCACCTCTGATTCCCCATATCTGATTCCCCGCCTCTGTTTCCCCGCCTCGGATTCCCCGCCTCTGTTTCCCCATATCTGATTCCCGGCCTCTGATTCCCCGCCTCTGATTCCCCGCCTCTGATTCCCTGCCTCTGATTCCCCATCTCCGATTCCACACATCTGATTCCCTTCCTCTGATTCCCCGCCTCTGATTCCCCGCCTCTGATTCCCTGCCTCTGATTCCCAACCTCGGATTCCCCACCTCTGATTCCCCATATCTGATTCCCCGCCTCTGTTTCCCCGCCTCTGATTCCCCGCCTCTGATTCCCAACTCTGATTCCCCGCCTCTGATTCCCCAGCTCTGATTCCCCGTGTTTGATTCCCTGCCTCTGATTCCCTGCCCTGATTCCCCATCTCTGTTTCACCGCCTTTGATTCGCCACCTCTGATTCCCCATATCTGATTCCCCGACTCTGATTCCCTGCCTCTAATTCCCAACCTCTGATTCCACACCTCTGATTCCCCATATCTGATTCCCCGCCTCTATTTCCCCATATCTGATTCCCCGCCTCTGATTCCCCAACTCTGATTCCCCGCCTCTGATTCCCCAGCTCTGATTCCCCGACTCTGATTCCCGGAGTCCGATTCCCTGCCTCTGATTCCCCGCCTCTGATTCCCCATCTCTGATTCCCCGCCTCCGATTCCCCGTGTCTGATTCCCTGCCTCTGATTCCCCGCCTCTGATTCCCCGCCTCTGATTCCCTGCCACTGATTCCCTGCCCCTGATTCCCCAATTCTGATTCCCCATATCTGATTCCCCGCCTCTGTTTCCCCGCCTCTGATTCCCCGCCTCTGATTCCCCATATCTGATTCCCTGCCTCTGATTCCCCAACTCTGATTCACCGCCTCTGATTCCCCAGCTCTGAATCCCCGCCTCTGTTTCCCCGCCTCGGATTCCCCGCCTCTGTTTCCCCATATCTGATTCCCGGCCTCTGATTCCCCGCCTCTGATTCCCCGCCTCTGATTCCCTTCCTCTGATTCCCCGCCTCTGATTCCCAGCCTCTGATTCCCTGCCTCTGATTCCCAACCTCGGATTCCCCACCTCTGATTCCCCATATCTGATTCCCCGCCTCTGTTTCCCCGCCTCTGATTCCCCGCCTCTGATTCCCAACTCTGATTCCCCGCCTCTGATTCCCCAGCTCTGATTCCCCGTGTTTGATTCCCTGCCTCTGATTCCCTGCCCTGATTCCCCATCTCTGTTTCACCGCCTTTGATTCGCCACCTCTGATTCCCCATATCTGATTCCCCGACTCTGATTCCCTGCCTCTAATTCCCAACCTCTGATTCCACACCTCTGATTCCCCATATCTGATTCCCCGCCTCTATTTCCCCATATCTGATTCCCCGCCTCTGATTCCCCAACTCTGATTCCCCGCCTCTGATTCCCCAGCTCTGATTCCCCGACTCTGATTCCCGGAGTCCGATTCCCTGCCTCTGATTCCCCGCCTCTGATTCCCCATCTCTGATTCCCCGCCTCCGATTCCCCGTGTCTGATTCCCTGCCTCTGATTCCCCGCCTCTGATTCCCCGCCTCTGATTCCCTGCCACTGATTCCCTGCCCCTGATTCCCCAATTCTGATTCCCCATATCTGATTCCCCGCCTCTGTTTCCCCGCCTCTGATTCCCCGCCTCTGATTCCCCATATCTGATTCCCTGCCTCTGATTCCCCAACTCTGATTCACCGCCTCTGATTCCCCAGCTCTGAATCCCCGCCTCTGATTCCCCGCGTCTGATTCCCTGCCTCTGATTCCCCGCCTTGTTTCCCCATCTCTGATTCACAACCTCTGATTCCCCACCTCTGATTCCCTATATTTGATTCCCCGCCTCTGTTTCCCCGCCTCTGATTCGCAACCTCTAATTCCCCACCTCTGATTCCCCATATCTGATTCCCCGCCTCTGTTACCCTGCCTCTGATTCCCGGCCTCTGTTTCCCCATATCTGATTCCCCTCCTCTGATTCCCCAACTCTGATTCCCCGCCTCTGATTCCCCAGCTCTGATTCCCCGCCTTTTATTCCCGGCCTCTGATTCCCTGCCACTGATTCCCCGCCCCTGATTCCCCACCTCTGATTCCCCATATCTGATTCCCCGCCTCTGTTTCCCCAGCTCTGATTCCCCACCTCTGATTCCCCAGCTCTGATTCCCTGCCACTGATTCCCCGCCCCTGATTCCCCACCTCTGATTTCCCATATCTGATTCCCCGCCTCTGTTTCCCCAGCTCTGATTCCCTGCCTCTGATTCCCTGCCCTGATTCCCCATCTCTGTTTCACCGCCTTTGATTCGCCACCTCTGATTCCCCATATCTGATTCCCCGCCTCTGTTTCCCCGCCTCTGATTCCCTGCCTCTGATTCCAAACCTCTGATTCCACACCTCTGATTCCCCATATCTGATTCCCCGCCTCTATTTCCCCATATCTGATTCCCCGCCTCTGATTCCCCAACTCTGATTCCCCACCTCTGATTCCCCAGCTCTGATTCCCCGCCTCTGATTCCCGGCGTCCGATTCCCTGCCTCTGATTCCCCGCCTCTGATTCCCCATCTCTGATTCTCCATATCTGATTCCCCGCCTCTGAATCCCCATCTCTGATTCCCGGACTCTGATTCCCCTCCTCTGATTCCCGGCCTCTTATTCCCAGCATCTGATTCCCGGCCTCTGATTCCCGGCCTCTGATTCCCCTCTTCTGATTCTGATTCCCTGCCTCTGATTCCCCATCTCTGATTCCGCACATCTGATTCCCTGCCTCTGATTCCCCACCTCTGATTCCCCATATCTAATTCCCCGCCTCTGTTTCCCCACCTCTGATTCCCCGCCTCTGTTTCCCTATATCTAATTCCCCACCTCTGATGCCCCAACTCTGATTCCCCGCCTCTGATTCCCCAGCTCTGATTCCCCGCCTCTGATTCCCTGCATCCGATTCCCCATATCTGATTCCCCGCCTCTGTATCCCCGCCTCTGATTCCCCACCTCTGTTTCCCCATATCTGATTCCCGCCTCTGATTCCCAACTATGATTCCCCGCCTCTGATTCCCCAGCTCTGATACCCTGCCTCTGATTCCCCGCCTCTGATTCCCCATCTCTGATTCACCGCCTCTGATTCCCCACCTCTGATTCCCCATCTCTGATTCCGCACATCCAATTCCCTGCCTCTGATTCCCCAACTCTGATTCCCCACCTCTGATTCCCCAGCTCTGATTCCCCGCCTCAGATTCCCCGTGTCTGATTCCCTGCCTCTGATTCCCCGCCTCTGATTCCCTACCTCTGATTCCCCATATCTGATTCCCAGCCTCTGATTCCCCAACTCTGATTCCCCGCTTCTGATTCCCCAGCTCTGAATCCCCGCCTCTGATTCCCCGCGTCTGATTCCCTGCCTCTGATTCCCCGCCTCTGATTCCCCATCTGTGATTCACAACCTCTGATGCCCCACCTCTGATTCCCCATATCTGATTCCCCGCCTCTGTTTCCCCGCCTCTGATTCCCCGCCTCTGATTCCCCATATCTGATTTTCCGCCTCTGATTGCCCACCTCTGATTCCCCGCGTCTGATACCCTGCCTCTGATTCCCCGCCTCTGATTCCCCATCTCTGATTCACCACCTCTGATTCCCGGCCTCTGATTCCCAATCTCTGATTCCGCACATCCGATTCCATGCCTATGATTCCCCACCTCTGATTCCCCGCCTCTGATTCCCCATATCTGATTCCCTGCCTCTGTTTCCCCGCCTCTGATTCCCTACCTCTGTTTCCCCATATCTGATTCCCCGCCTCTAATTCCCCAACTCTAATACCCGCCTCTGATTCCCCAGCTCTGATTCCCCGCCTCTGATTCCCCGCATCTGATTCCCTGCCTCTGATTCCCCGCCTCTGATTCCAGGCCTCTGATTCCCAGAATCTGATTCCGGCCTCTGATTCCCGGCCTCTGATTCCCTGCTTCTGATTCTGTTTCCCTGCCTCTGATTCCCCATCCCTGATTCCGCACATCTGATTCCCTGCCTCTGATTCCCCACCTCTGATTCCCCATATCTGATTCCCCGCCTCTGTTTCCCCGCCTCTGATTCCCCGCCTCTGTTTCCCAATATCTAAGTCCCCACCTCTGATTCCCCAAATCTGATTCCCCACCTCTGAATCCCCAGCTCTGATTCCCCGCCTCTGATTCCCCGCATCTGATTCCCTGCATCTGATTCCCTGCCTCTGATTCCCTGCCTCTGATTCCCAACCTCTGATTCCCGACCTCTGATTCCCCATATCTGATTCCCCGCCTCTGTTTCCCCGCCTCGGATTCCCCGCCTCAGTTTCCCCATATCTGATTCCCGGCCTCTGATTCCCCGCCTCTGATTCCCCGCCTCTGATTCCCTGCCTCTGATTCCCCATCTCTGATTCCGCACATCTGATTCCCTTCCTCTGATTCCCCGCCTCTGATTCCCCGCCTCTGATTCCCTGCCTCTGATTCCCAACCTCTGATTCCCCACCTCTGATTCCCCATATCTGATTCCCCGCCTCTGTTTCCCCGCCTCTGATTCCCCGCCTCTGATTCCCAACTCTGATTCCCCGCCTCTGATTCCCCAGCTCTGATTCCCCGTGTTTGATTCCCTGCCTCTGATTCCCTGCCCTGATTCCCCATCTCTGTTTCACCGCCTTTGATTCGCCACCTCTGATTCCACATATCTGATTCCCCGCCTCTGTTTCCCCACCTCTGATTCCCTTCCTCTGATTCCCAACCTCTGATTCCACACCTCTGATTCCCCATATCTGATTCCCTGCCTCTATTTCCCCATATGTGATTCCCCGCCTCTGATTCCCCAACTCTGATTCCCCGCCTCTGATTCCCCAGCTCTGATTCCTCGACTCTGATTCCCGGCGTCCGATTACCTGCCTCTGATTCCCCGCCTCTGATTCCCCATCTCTGATTCCCCGCCTCTGATTCCCCGTGTCTGATTCCCTGCCTCTGATTCCCCGCCTCTGATTCCCCGCCTCTGATTCCCTGCCACTGATTCCCTGCCCCTGATTCCCCACCTCTTTCCCCATATCTGAGTCCCCGCCTATGATTGCCCACCTCTGATTCCCCGCCTCTGATTCGCCAGCTCTGATTCCCCGCCTCTGATTCCCCGCATCTGATTCCCTGCCTCTGATTCCCCGCCTCTGATTCCCCATCTCTGATTCACCGCCTTTGATTCGCCACCTCTGATTCCCCATATCTGATTCCCCACCTCTGTTTCCCGGCCTCTGATTCCCCGCCTCTGATTCTCCATATCTCATTCCCCGCCTCTGAATCCCCATCTCTGATTCCCGGACTCTGATTCCCCACCTCTGATTCCCGGCCTCTTATTCCCAGCATCTGATTCCCGGCCTCTGATTCCCGGCCTCTGATTCCCCGCTTCTGATTCTGATTCCCTGCCTCTGATTACCCATCTCTGATTCAGCACATCTGAATCCCTACCTCTGATTCCCCACCTCTGATTCCTCATATCTGATTCCCCGCCTCTGTTTCCCCGCCTCTGATTCCCCGCCTCTGTTTCCCTATATCTAATTCCCCACCTCTGATGCCCCAACTCTGATTCCCCGCCTCTGATTCCCCAGCTCTGATTCCCCGCCTCTGATTCCCCAGCTCTGATTCCCCGCCTCTGATTCCCCGCATCCGATTCCCCATATCTGATTCCCGGCCTCTGTTTCCCCGCCTCTGATTCCCCGCCTCTGTTTCCCCATATCTGATTCCCGCCTCTGATTCCCAACTATGATTCCCCGCCTCTGATTCCCCAGCTCTGATTCCCTGCGTCTGATTCCCTGCGTTCTATTCCCTGCCTCTGATTCCCCGCCTGTGATTCCCCATCACTGATTCACCACCTCTGATTCCCCACCTCTGATTCCCCATATCTAATTCCCAGCCTCTGTTTGCCCGCCTCTGATTCCCCGCCTCTGTTTCCCCATATCTGATTCCCCGTCTCTGAATCCCCAACTCTGATTCCCTGCCTCTGATTCCCCAGCTCTGATTCCCCGCCTTTGATACCCCCCGTCTGATTCCCAGCCTCTGAATCCCCGTGTCTGATTTCCTGCCTCTGATTCCCCGCCTCTGATTCCCCATCTCTGATTCCTCTGATTCCCCACATCTGATTCCCCATCTCTGATTCCGCACATCCGATTCCCTGCCTCTGATTCCCCAACTCTGATTCCCCACCACTGATTCCCCAGCTCTGATTCCCCACCTCAGATTCCCCGCGTCTGATTCCCTGCCTCTGATTCCCCGCCTCTGATTCCCCATCTCTGATTCCCCACCTCTGATTCCCCGTGTCTGATTCCCTGCCTCTGATTCCCCGCCTCTGAATCCCAGCCTCTGATTCCCCATATCTGATTCCCCACCTCTGTTTCCCCATATCTGATTCCCCGCCTCTGATTCCCCAACTCTAATACCCCGCCTCTGATTCCCCAGCTCTGATTCCCCGCCTCTGATTCCCCGCATCTGATTCCCTGCCTCTGATTCCCCGCCTCGGATTCCAGGCCTCTGATTCCCAGCATATGATTCCGGCCTCTGATTCCCGGCCTCTGATTCCCTGCTTCTGATTCTGATTCCCTGCCTCTGATTCCCCATCTCTGATTCCGCACATCTGATTCCTTGCCTCTGATTCCCCACCTCTGATTCCCCATATCTGATTCCCCGCCTGGGTTTCCCCGCCTCTGATTCCCCGCCTCTGTTTCCCAATATCTAAGTCCCCGCCTCTGATTCCCCAAATCTGATTCCCCACCTCTGATTCGCCAGCTCTGATTCCCCGCCTCTGATTCCCCGCATCTGATTCCCTGCATCTGATTCCAAGCCTCTGATTCCCTGCCTCTGATTCCCAACCTCTGATTCCCCACCTCTGATTCCCCATATCTGATTCCCCGCCTCTGTTTCCCCGCCTCGGATTCCCCGCCTCTGTTTCCCCATATCTGATTCCCGGCCTCTGATTCCCCGCCTCTGATTCCCCGCCTCTGATTCCCTGCCTCTGATTCCCCATCTCCGATTCCACACATCTGATTCCCTTCCTCTGATTCCCCGCCTCTGATTCCCCGCCTCTGATTCCCTGCCTCTGATTCCCAACCTCGGATTCCCCACCTCTGATTCCCCATATCTGATTCCCCGCCTCTGTTTCCCCGCCTCTGATTCCCCGCCTCTGATTCCCAACTCTGATTCCCCGCCTCTGATTCCCCAGCTCTGATTCCCCGTGTTTGATTCCCTGCCTCTGATTCCCTGCCCTGATTCCCCATCTCTGTTTCACCGCCTTTGATTCGCCACCTCTGATTCCCCATATCTGATTCCCCGACTCTGATTCCCTGCCTCTAATTCCCAACCTCTGATTCCACACCTCTGATTCCCCATATCTGATTCCCCGCCTCTATTTCCCCATATCTGATTCCCCGCCTCTGATTCCCCAACTCTGATTCCCCGCCTCTGATTCCCCAGCTCTGATTCCCCGACTCTGATTCCCGGAGTCCGATTCCCTGCCTCTGATTCCCCGCCTCTGATTCCCCATCTCTGATTCCCCGCCTCCGATTCCCCGTGTCTGATTCCCTGCCTCTGATTCCCCGCCTCTGATTCCCCGCCTCTGATTCCCTGCCACTGATTCCCTGCCCCTGATTCCCCAATTCTGATTCCCCATATCTGATTCCCCGCCTCTGTTTCCCCGCCTCTGATTCCCCGCCTCTGATTCCCCATATCTGATTCCCTGCCTCTGATTCCCCAACTCTGATTCACCGCCTCTGATTCCCCAGCTCTGAATCCCCGCCTCTGTTTCCCCGCCTCGGATTCCCCGCCTCTGTTTCCCCATATCTGATTCCCGGCCTCTGATTCCCCGCCTCTGATTCCCCGCCTCTGATTCCCTGCCTCTGATTCCCCATCTCCGATTCCACACATCTGATTCCCTTCCTCTGATTCCCCGCCTCTGATTCCCAGCCTCTGATTCCCTGCCTCTGATTCCCAACCTCGGATTCCCCACCTCTGATTCCCCATATCTGATTCCCCGCCTCTGTTTCCCCGCCTCTGATTCCCCGCCTCTGATTCCCAACTCTGATTCCCCGCCTCTGATTCCCCAGCTCTGATTCCCCGTGTTTGATTCCCTGCCTCTGATTCCCTGCCCTGATTCCCCATCTCTGTTTCACCGCCTTTGATTCGCCACCTCTGATTCCCCATATCTGATTCCCCGACTCTGATTCCCTGCCTCTAATTCCCAACCTCTGATTCCACACCTCTGATTCCCCATATCTGATTCCCCGCCTCTATTTCCCCATATCTGATTCCCCGCCTCTGATTCCCCAACTCTGATTCCCCGCCTCTGATTCCCCAGCTCTGATTCCCCGACTCTGATTCCCGGAGTCCGATTCCCTGCCTCTGATTCCCCGCCTCTGATTCCCCATCTCTGATTCCCCGCCTCCGATTCCCCGTGTCTGATTCCCTGCCTCTGATTCCCCGCCTCTGATTCCCCGCCTCTGATTCCCTGCCACTGATTCCCTGCCCCTGATTCCCCAATTCTGATTCCCCATATCTGATTCCCCGCCTCTGTTTCCCCGCCTCTGATTCCCCGCCTCTGATTCCCCATATCTGATTCCCTGCCTCTGATTCCCCAACTCTGATTCACCGCCTCTGATTCCCCAGCTCTGAATCCCCGCCTCTGATTCCCCGCGTCTGATTCCCTGCCTCTGATTCCCCGCCTTGTTTCCCCATCTCTGATTCACAACCTCTGATTCCCCACCTCTGATTCCCTATATTTGATTCCCCGCCTCTGTTTCCCCGCCTCTGATTCGCAACCTCTAATTCCCCACCTCTGATTCCCCATATCTGATTCCCCGCCTCTGTTACCCTGCCTCTGATTCCCGGCCTCTGTTTCCCCATATCTGATTCCCCTCCTCTGATTCCCCAACTCTGATTCCCCGCCTCTGATTCCCCAGCTCTGATTCCCCGCCTTTTATTCCCGGCCTCTGATTCCCTGCCACTGATTCCCCGCCCCTGATTCCCCACCTCTGATTCCCCATATCTGATTCCCCGCCTCTGTTTCCCCAGCTCTGATTCCCCACCTCTGATTCCCCAGCTCTGATTCCCTGCCACTGATTCCCCGCCCCTGATTCCCCACCTCTGATTTCCCATATCTGATTCCCCGCCTCTGTTTCCCCAGCTCTGATTCCCTGCCTCTGATTCCCTGCCCTGATTC
Organism: Narcine bancroftii; assembly: GCF_036971445.1. Classification (NCBI taxonomy): domain Eukaryota; kingdom Metazoa; phylum Chordata; class Chondrichthyes; order Torpediniformes; family Narcinidae; genus Narcine; species Narcine bancroftii. The sequence continues at coordinate 1,116,023 of NW_027211886.1, forward strand.
CCCATCTCTGTTTCACCGCCTTTGATTCGCCACCTCTGATTCCCCATATCTGATTCCCCGCCTCTGTTTCCCCGCCTCTGATTCCCTGCCTCTGATTCCAAACCTCTGATTCCACACCTCTGATTCCCCATATCTGATTCCCCGCCTCTATTTCCCCATATCTGATTCCCCGCCTCTGATTCCCCAACTCTGATTCCCCACCTCTGATTCCCCAGCTCTGATTCCCCGCCTCTGATTCCCGGCGTCCGATTCCCTGCCTCTGATTCCCCGCCTCTGATTCCCCATCTCTGATTCTCCATATCTGATTCCCCGCCTCTGAATCCCCATCTCTGATTCCCGGACTCTGATTCCCCTCCTCTGATTCCCGGCCTCTTATTCCCAGCATCTGATTCCCGGCCTCTGATTCCCGGCCTCTGATTCCCCTCTTCTGATTCTGATTCCCTGCCTCTGATTCCCCATCTCTGATTCCGCACATCTGATTCCCTGCCTCTGATTCCCCACCTCTGATTCCCCATATCTAATTCCCCGCCTCTGTTTCCCCACCTCTGATTCCCCGCCTCTGTTTCCCTATATCTAATTCCCCACCTCTGATGCCCCAACTCTGATTCCCCGCCTCTGATTCCCCAGCTCTGATTCCCCGCCTCTGATTCCCTGCATCCGATTCCCCATATCTGATTCCCCGCCTCTGTATCCCCGCCTCTGATTCCCCACCTCTGTTTCCCCATATCTGATTCCCGCCTCTGATTCCCAACTATGATTCCCCGCCTCTGATTCCCCAGCTCTGATACCCTGCCTCTGATTCCCCGCCTCTGATTCCCCATCTCTGATTCACCGCCTCTGATTCCCCACCTCTGATTCCCCATCTCTGATTCCGCACATCCAATTCCCTGCCTCTGATTCCCCAACTCTGATTCCCCACCTCTGATTCCCCAGCTCTGATTCCCCGCCTCAGATTCCCCGTGTCTGATTCCCTGCCTCTGATTCCCCGCCTCTGATTCCCTACCTCTGATTCCCCATATCTGATTCCCAGCCTCTGATTCCCCAACTCTGATTCCCCGCTTCTGATTCCCCAGCTCTGAATCCCCGCCTCTGATTCCCCGCGTCTGATTCCCTGCCTCTGATTCCCCGCCTCTGATTCCCCATCTGTGATTCACAACCTCTGATGCCCCACCTCTGATTCCCCATATCTGATTCCCCGCCTCTGTTTCCCCGCCTCTGATTCCCCGCCTCTGATTCCCCATATCTGATTTTCCGCCTCTGATTGCCCACCTCTGATTCCCCGCGTCTGATACCCTGCCTCTGATTCCCCGCCTCTGATTCCCCATCTCTGATTCACCACCTCTGATTCCCGGCCTCTGATTCCCAATCTCTGATTCCGCACATCCGATTCCATGCCTATGATTCCCCACCTCTGATTCCCCGCCTCTGATTCCCCATATCTGATTCCCTGCCTCTGTTTCCCCGCCTCTGATTCCCTACCTCTGTTTCCCCATATCTGATTCCCCGCCTCTAATTCCCCAACTCTAATACCCGCCTCTGATTCCCCAGCTCTGATTCCCCGCCTCTGATTCCCCGCATCTGATTCCCTGCCTCTGATTCCCCGCCTCTGATTCCAGGCCTCTGATTCCCAGAATCTGATTCCGGCCTCTGATTCCCGGCCTCTGATTCCCTGCTTCTGATTCTGTTTCCCTGCCTCTGATTCCCCATCCCTGATTCCGCACATCTGATTCCCTGCCTCTGATTCCCCACCTCTGATTCCCCATATCTGATTCCCCGCCTCTGTTTCCCCGCCTCTGATTCCCCGCCTCTGTTTCCCAATATCTAAGTCCCCACCTCTGATTCCCCAAATCTGATTCCCCACCTCTGAATCCACAGCTCTGATTCCCCGCCTCTGATTCCCCGCATCTGATTCCCTGCATCTGATTCCCTGCCTCTGATTCCCTGCCTCTGATTCCCAACCTCTGATTCCCGACCTCTGATTCCCCATATCTGATTCCCCGCCTCTGTTTCCCCGCCTCGGATTCCCCGCCTCAGTTTCCCCATATCTGATTCCCGGCCTCTGATTCCCCGCCTCTGATTCCCCGCCTCTGATTCCCTGCCTCTGATTCCCCATCTCTGATTCCGCACATCTGATTCCCTTCCTCTGATTCCCCGCCTCTGATTCCCCGCCTCTGATTCCCTGCCTCTGATTCCCAACCTCTGATTCCCCACCTCTGATTCCCCATATCTGATTCCCCGCCTCTGTTTCCCCGCCTCTGATTCCCCGCCTCTGATTCCCAACTCTGATTCCCCGCCTCTGATTCCCCAGCTCTGATTCCCCGTGTTTGATTCCCTGCCTCTGATTCCCTGCCCTGATTCCCCATCTCTGTTTCACCGCCTTTGATTCGCCACCTCTGATTCCACATATCTGATTCCCCGCCTCTGTTTCCCCACCTCTGATTCCCTTCCTCTGATTCCCAACCTCTGATTCCACACCTCTGATTCCCCATATCTGATTCCCTGCCTCTATTTCCCCATATGTGATTCCCCGCCTCTGATTCCCCAACTCTGATTCCCCGCCTCTGATTCCCCAGCTCTGATTCCTCGACTCTGATTCCCGGCGTCCGATTACCTGCCTCTGATTCCCCGCCTCTGATTCCCCATCTCTGATTCCCCGCCTCTGATTCCCCGTGTCTGATTCCCTGCCTCTGATTCCCCGCCTCTGATTCCCCGCCTCTGATTCCCTGCCACTGATTCCCTGCCCCTGATTCCCCACCTCTTTCCCCATATCTGATTCCCCGCCTCTGTTTCCCCGCCTCTGATTCCCCGCCTCTGATTCCCCATATCTGATTCCCTGCCTCTGATTCCCCAACTCTGATTCCCCGCCTCTGATTCCCCAGCTCTGAATCCCCGCCTCTGATTCCCCATGTCTGATTCCCTGCCTCTGATTCCCCGCCTTGATTCCCCATCTCTGATTCACAACCTCTGATTCCCCACCTCTGATTCCCTATATTTGATTCCCCGCCTCTGTTTCCCCGCCTCTGATTCCCCGCCTGTGATTCCCCATATCTGATTCCCCGCCTCTGATTGCCCACCTCTGATACCCCGCCTCTGATTCGCCAGCTCTGATTCCCCGCCTCTGATTCCCCGCATCTGATTCCCTGCCTCTGATTCCCCGCCTCTGATTCCCCATCTCTGATTCACCGCCTTTGATTCGCCACCTCTGATTCCCCATATCTGATTCCCCACCTCTGTTTCCCGGCCTCTGATTCCCCGCCTCTGATTCTCCATATCTCATTCCCCGCCTCTGAATCCCCATCTCTGATTCCCGGACTCTGATTCCCCACATCTGATTCCCGGCCTCTTATTCCCAGCATCTGATTCCCGGCCTCTGATACCCGGCCTCTGATTCCCCGCTTCTGATTCTGATTCCCTGCCTCTGATTCCCCATCTCTGATTCCGCACATCTGATTCCCTGCCTCTGATTCCACACCTCTGATACCCCATATCTGATTCCCCGCCTCTGTTTCCCCGCCTCTGATTCTCCGCCTCTGTTTCCCTATATCTAATTCCCCACCTCTGATGCCCCAACTCTGATTCCCCGCCTCTGATTCCCCTGCTCTGATTCCCCGCCTCTGATTCCCCGCATCCGATTCCCCATATCTGATTCCCCGCCTCTGTTTCCCCGCCTCTGATTCCCCGCCTCTGTTTCCCCATATCTGATTCCCCGCCTCTGATTCCCAACTATGATTCCCCGCCTCTGATTCCCCAGCTCTGATTCCCTGCGTCTGATTCCCTGCGTTCTATTCCCTGCCTCTGATTCCCCGCCTGTGATTCCCCATCACTGATTCACCACCTCTGATTCCCCACCACTGATTCCCCATATCTAATTCCCCGCCTCTGTTTGCCCGCCTCTGATTCCCCGCCTCTGTTTCCCCATATCTGATTCCCCGTCTCTGAATCCCCAACTCTGATTCCCTGCCTCTGATTCCCCAGCTCTGATTCCCAGCCTTTGACTCCCCCCGTCTGATTCCCAGCCTCTGAATCCCCGTGTCTGATTTCCTGCCTCTGATTCCCCGCCTCTGATTCCCCATCTCTGATTCCTCTGATTCCCCACATCTGATTCCCCATCTCTGATTCCGCACATCCGATTCCCTGCCTCTGATTCCCCAACTCTGATTCCCCACCTCTGATTCCCCAGCTCTGATTCCCCGCCTCAGATTCCCCGCGTCTGATTCCCTGCCTCTGATTCCCCGCCTCTGATTCCCCATCTCTGATGCCCCACCTCTGATTCCCCGTGTCTGATTCCCTGCCTCTGATTCCCCGCCTCTGAATCCCAGCCTCTGATTCCCCATATCTGATTCCCCGCCTCTGATTCCCTGCCTCTGATTCCCCAGCTCTGATTCCCCGCCTTTGATTCCCCCCGTCTGATTCCCAGCCTCTGAATCCCCGTGTCTGATTTCCTGCCTCTGATTCCCCGCCTCTGATTCCCCATCTCTGATTCACCGCCTCTGATTCCCCATCTCTGATTCCCCACATCTGATTCCCCGTGTCTGATTCCCCGTGTCTGATTCCCTGCCTCTGATTCCACGTCTCTGATTCCCCATATCTCATTCCCTGCCACTGATTCCCCGCCTCTGATTCCCCATCTCTGATTCACCACCTCTGATTCCCGGCCTCTGATTGCCCACCTCTGATTCCCCGCCTCTGATTCGCCAGCTATGATTCCCCCCCTCTGATTCCCCGCGTCTGATTCCCCGCCTCTGATTCCCCAACTCTAATACCCCGCCTCTGATTCCCCAGCTCTGATTCCCCTCCTCTGATTCCCCGCATCTGATTCCCTGCCTCTGATTCCCCGCCTCTGATTCCAGGCCTCTGATTCCCAACCTCTGATTCCCCACCTCTGATTCCCCATATCTGATTCCCCGCCTCTGTTTCACCGCCTCTGATTCCCCGCCTCTGTTTCCCCATATCTGATTCCCCTCCTCTGATTCCCCAACTCTGATTCCCCGCCTGTGATTCCCCAGCTCTAATTCCCCGCCTCTGATTCCCCATATCTGATTCCCATCCTCTGATTGCCCACCTCTGATTCCCCGCCTCTGATTCGCCAGCTCTGATTCCCCGCCTCTGATTCCCCGCATCTGATTCCCTGCCTCTGATTCCCCGCCTCTGATTCCCCATCTCTGATACCCCGCCTGTGATTCCCCAGCTCTGATTCCCAGCCTCTGATTCCCCGTGTTTGATCCCCTGCCTCTGATTACCTTCCTCTGATTCCCGGCCTCTGATACCCCGCTTCTGATTCTGATTCCCTGCCTCTGATTCCCCATCTCTGATTCACCACATCTAATTCCCTGCCTCTGATTCCACGCCCCTGATTCCCCACCTCTGATTCCCCATATCTGAATCCCCGCCTCTGTTTCCACGCCTCTGATTCCCTGCCTCTGATTCCCAACCTCTGATTCCCCACCCCTGATTCCCCATATCTGATTCCCCGCCTCTGTTTCCCTGCCTCTGATTCTCCGCCCCTGTTTCCCCATATCTGATTCCCCGCCTCTGATTCCCCAACTCTGATTACCCACCTCTGATTCCCCAGCTCTTATTCCCCGCCTCTGATTCCCCGTGTTTGATTCCCTGCCTCTGATTCCCCGCCTCTGATTCCCCATCTCTGATTCACCGCCTTTGATTCGACACCTCTGATTCCCCATATCTGATTCCCCACCTCTGTTACCCCGCCTCTGATTCCCCGCCTCTGATTCCCCATATATCATTCCCCGCCTCTGAATCCCCATCTCTGATTCCCGGAATCTGATTCCCCACCTCTGATTCCCGGCCTCTTATTCCCGGCATCTGAATCCCGGCCTCTGATTCCCGGCCTCTGATTCCCCGCTTCTGATTCTGATTCCCTGCCTCTGATTCCCCATCTCTGATTCCGCACATCTGATTCCCTGCCTCTGATTCCCCACCTCTGATTCCCCATATCTGATTCCCCACCTCTGTTTCCCCGCCTCTGATTCCCCGCCTCTGTTTCCCCATATCTAATTCCCCACCTCTGATGCCCCAACTCTGATACCCCGCCTCTGATTCCCCAGCTCTGATTCCCCGCCTCTGATTCCCCGCATCCGATTCCCATATCTGATTCCCCGCCTCTGTTTCCCCGCCTTTGATTCCCCGCCTCTGTTTCCCCATATCTGATTCCCCGCCTCTGATTCCCAACTATGATTCCCCGCCTCTGATTCCCCAGCTCTGATTCCCCGCCTCTGATTCCCCGCGTTCTATTCCCTGCCTCTGATTCCCCGCCTGTGATTCCCCATCTCTGATTCACCACCTCTGATTCCCCACCTCAGATTCCCCATATCTAATTCCCCGCCTCTGTTTGCACGCCTCTGATTCCCCGCCTCTGTTTCCCCATATCTGATTCCCCGTGTCTGATTCCCTGCCTCTGATTCCCCGCCTCTGATTCCCCGCCTCTGATTCCCTGCCACTGATTCCCTGCCCCTGATACCCCACCTCTGATTCCCCATATCTGATTCCCTGCCTCTGTTTCCCCGCCTCTGATTCCCCGCCTCTGATTCCCCGCCTCTGATTCCCCGCCTCTGATTCCCCAACTCTGATTCCCCGCCTCTGATTCCCCAGCTCTGATACCCGCCTCTGATTCCCCGCGTCTGTTTCCCCGCCTCTGATTCCCTGCCTCTGTTTCCCCATATCTAAGTCCCCGACTCTGATTCCCCAACTCTGATTCCCCACCTCTGATTCCCCAGCATTGATTCCCCGCCTCTGATTCCCCGCATCTGATTCCCTGCATCTGATTCCCAGCCTCTGATTCCCTGCCTCTGATTCCCAACCTCTGATTCCCCACCTCTGATTCCCCATATCTGATTCCCCGCCTCTGTTTCCCCGCCTCTGATTCCCCGCCTCTGTTTCCCCATATCTGATTCCCGGCCTCTGATTCCCCGCCTCTGCTTCCCCGCCTCTGATTCCCTGCCTCTGATTCCCCATCTCCGATTCCGCACATCGGATTTCCTGCCTCTGATTCCCCGCCTCTGATTCCCCGCCTCTGATTCCCTGCTTCTGATTCCCAACCTCTGATTCCCCACCTCTGATTCCCCATATCTGATTCCGCGCCTCTGTTTCCCCGCCTCTGATTCCCCGCCTCTGATTCCCCAACTCTGAATCCCCGCCTCTGATTCCCCAGCTCTGATTCCACGCCTCTGATTCCCCGTGTTTGATTCCCTGCCTCTGATTCACTGCCATGATTCCCCATCTCTGATTCACAGCCTTTAATTCGCCACCTCTGATTCCCCATATCTGATTCCCCTCCTCTGTTTCCCCGCCTCTGATTCCCAACCTCTGATTCCACAACTCTGATTCCCCATATATGATTCCCCGCCTCTGTTTCCCCGCCTCTGATTCCCCGCCCCTGTTTCCCCATATCTGATTCCCCACCTCTGATTCTCCTACTCTGCTTGCCCGCCTCTGATTCCCCAGCTCTGATTCCCCGCCTCTGATTCCCCGTTTTTGATTCCCTGCCTCTGATTCCCCGCCTCTGATTCCCCATCTCTGATTCACCGCCTTTGATTCGCCACCTCTGTTTCCCCATATCTGATTCCCCACCTCTGTTTCCCCGCCTCTGATTCCCCGCCTCTGATTCCCCATATCTGATACCCCGGCTCTGATTGCCCACCTCTGTTTCCCCGCCTCTGATTCGCCAGCTCTGATTCCCCGCCTCTGATTCCCCGCATCTCATTCCCTGCCTCTGATTCCCCGCCTCTGATTCCCCATCTCTGATTCACCGCCTTTGATTCGCCACCTCTGATTCCCCATATCGGTTTCCCCACCTCTGTTTCCCGGCCTCTGATTCCCCGCCTCTGATTCTCCATATCTCATTCCCCGCCTCTGAATCCCCATCTCTGATTCCCGGACTCTGATTCCCCACCTCTGATTCCCGGCCTCTTATTCCCAGCATCTGATTCCCGGCCTCTGATTCCCGGCCTCTGATTCCCCGCTTCTGATTCTGATTCCCTGCCTCTGATTCCCCATCTCTGATTCCGCACATCTGATTCCCTGCCTCTGATTCCCCGCATCCGATTCCCCATATGTGATTCCCCGCCTCTGTTTCCCCGCCTCTGATTCCCCGCCTCTGTTTCCCCATATCTGATTCCCCGCCTCTGATTCCCAACTATGATTCCCCGCCTCTGATTCCCCAGCTCTGATTCCCTGCCTCTGATTCCCTGCGTTCTATTCCCTGCCTCTGATTCCCCGCCTGTGATTCCCCATCACTGATTCACCACCTCTGATTCCCCACATCTGATTCCCCATATCTAATTCCCCGCCTCTGTTTGCCCGCCTCTGATTCCCCGCCTCTGTTTCCCCATATCTGATTCCCCGTCTCTGAATCCCCAACTCTGATTCCCTGCCTCTGATTCCCCAGCTCTGATTCCCCGCCTTTGATTCCCCCCGTCTGATTCCCAGCCTCTGAATCCCCGTGTCTGATTTCCTGCCTCTGATTCCCCGCCTCTTATTCCCCATCTCTGATTCACCGCCTCTGATTCTCCACCTCTGATTCCCCATGTCTGATTCCGCACATCCGATTCCCTGCCTCTGATTCCCCAACTCTGATTCCCCGCCTCTGATTCCCCATCTCTGATTCCCCATCTCTGATTCCCCGTGTTTGATTCCCTGCCTCTGATTCCCCGCCTCTGAATACCAGCCTCTGATTCCCCATATCTGATTCCCCGCCTCTGATTCCCTGCCTCTGATTCCCCCCGTCTGATTCCCAGCCTCTGAATCCCCATGTCTGATTTCCTGCCTCTGATTCCCCGCCTCTGATTCCCCATCTCTGATTCACCGCCTCTGAATCCCCATCTCTGATTCCCCACCTCTGATTCCCCGTGTCTGATTCCCCGTGTCTGATTCTCTGCCTCTGATTCCACGCCTCTGATTCCCCATATCTGATTCCCTGCCACTGATTCCCCGCCTCTGATTCCCCATCTCTGATTCACCACCTCTGATTCCCGGCCTCTGATTGCCCACCTCTGATTCCCCGCCTCTGATTCCCCAGCTCTGATTCCCCTCCTCTGATTCCCCGCATCTGATTCCCTGCCTCTGATTCCACGCCTCTGATTCCAGGCCTCTGATTCACAACCTCTGATTCCCCACCTCTGATTCCCAATATCTGATTCCCCGCCTCTGTTTCACCGCCTCTGATTCCCCGCCTCTGTTTCCCCGCCTGTGATTCCCCAGCTCTGATTCCCCGCCTCTGATTCCCCATATCTGATTCCCATCCTCTGATTGCCCACTTCTGATTCCCCGCCTCTGATTCGCCAGCTCTGATTCCCCGCCTCTGATTCCCCGCATCTGATTCCCTGCCTCTGATTCCCCGCCTCTGATTCCCCATCTCTGATTCCCCGCCTGTGATTCCCCAGCTCTGATTCCCCGCCTCTGATTCCCCGCATCTGATTCCCCGTGTTTGATCCCCTGCATCTGATTACCTTCCTCTGATTCCCGGCCACTGATACCCCGCTTCTGATTCTGATTCCCTGCCTCTGATTCCCCATCTCTGATTCACCACATCTGAATCCCCGCCTCTGTGTCCACGCCTCTGATTCCCTGCATCTGATTCCCAACCTCTGATTCCCCACCCCTGATTCCCCATATCTGATTCCCCGCCTCTGTTTCCCTGCCTCTGATTCCCCGCCCCTGTTTCCCCATATCTGATTCCCCGCCTCTGATTCCCCAACTCTGATTCCCCGCCTCTGATTCCCCAGCTCTGATTCCCCGCTTCTGATTCCCCGTGTTTGATTCCCTGCCTCTGATTCCCCGCCTCTGATTCCCCATCTCTGATTCACCGCCTTTGATTCGCCACCTCTGATTCCCCATATCTGATTCCCTACCTCTGATTCCCCGCCTCTGATTCCCCGTGTTTGATTCACTGCCTCTGATTCCCCGCCTCTGATTCCCCGCCTCTGATTCCCCATATATCATTCCCCGCCTCTGAATCCCCATCTCTGATTCCCGGACTCTGATTCCCCACCTCTGATTCCCGGCCTCTTATTCCCGGCATCTGAATCCCGGCCTCTGATTCCCGGCCTCTGATTCCCCGCTTCTGATTCTGATTCCCTGCCTCTGATTCCCCATCTCTGATTCCGCACATCTGATTCCCTGCCTCTGATTCCCCACCTCTGATTCCCCATATCTGATTCCCCACCTCTGTTTCCCCGCCTCTGATTCCCCGCCTCTGTTTCCCCATATCTAATTCCCCACCTCTGATGCCCCAACTCTGATACCCCGCCTCTGATTCCCCAGCTCTGATTCCCCGCCTCTGATTCCCCGCATCCGATTCCCATTATCTGATTCCCCGCCTCTGTTTCCCCGCCTTTGATTCCCCGCCTGTGATTCCCCATCTCTGATTCACCACCTCTGATTCCCCACCTCTGATTCCCCATATCTAATTCCCCGCCTCTGTTTGCCCGCCTCTGATTCCCCGCCTCTGTTTCCCCATATCTGATTCCCCGTGTCTGATTCCCTGCCTCTGATTCCCCGCCTCTGATTCCCCGCCTCTGATTCCCTGCCACTGATTCCCTGCCCCTGATACCCCACCTCTGATTCCCCATATCTGATTCCCTGCCTCTGTTTCCCTGCCCTGATTCCCCGCCTCTGATTCCCCATATCTGATTCCGCGCCTCTGATTCCCCAACTCTGATTCCCCGCCTCTGATTCCCCAGCTCTGAATCCCCGCCTCTGATTCCCCGCGTCTGTTTCCCCGCCTCTGATTCCCCGCCTCTGTTTCCCCATATCTAAGTCCCCGACTCTGATTCCCCAACTCTGATTCCCCACCACTGATTCCCCAGCTCTGATTCCCCGCCTCTGATTCCCCGCATCTGATTCCCTGCATCTGATTCCCAGCCTCTGATTCCCTGCCTCTGATTCCCAACCTCTGATTCCCCACCTCTGATTCCCCATATCTGATTCCCCGCCTCTGTTTCCCCGCCTCTGATTCCCCGCCTCAGTTTCCCCATATCTGATTCCCGGCCTCTGATTCTCCGCCTCTGATTCCCCGACTCTGATTCCCTGCCTCTGATTCCCCATCTCCGATTCCGCACATCGGATTCCCTGCCTCTGATTCCCCGCCTCTGATTCCCCGCCTCGTATTCCCTGCTTCTGATTCCCAACCTCTGATTCCCTACCTCTGATTCCCCATATCTGATTCCCCGCCTCTGTTTCCCCGCCTCTGATTCCCCAACTCTGAATCCCCGCCTCTGATTCCCCAGCTCTGATTCCCCGCCTCTGATTCCCCGTGTTTGATTCCCTGCCTCTGATTCCCTGCCCTGATTCCCCATCTCTGATACACCGCCTTAAATTCGCCACCGCTGATTCCCCATATCTGATTCCCCGCCTCTGTTTCCCCGTCTCTGATTCCCCGCCTCTGTTTCGCCATATCTAATTCCACGCCTCTGATTCCCCAACTCTGATTCCCCGCCTCTGATTCCCCAGCTCTGATTCCCTGCCTCTGATTCCCCGCATCTGATTCCCTGCCTCTGATTCCCCGCCTCTGATTCCCTGCCTCTGATTCCCAACCTCTGATTCCCCACCTCTGAATCCCCATATCTGATTCCCCGCCTCTGTTTCCCCGCCTCTGATTCCCCACCTCTGTTTCCCCATATCTGATTCCCCGCCTCTGATTCCCCAACTCTGATTCCCCTCCTCTGATTCGCCAGCTATGATTCCCCGCCTCTGATTCCCTGCATCTGATTCCCTGCATATGATTCCCCGCCTCTGATTCCCCTTCTCTGATTCTCCACCTCTGATTTCCCACCTCTGATTCCCCATCTCTGATTCCGCTCATCCAATTCCCTGCCTCTGATTCCCCGCCTCTGATTCCCCGCCTCTGATTCCCTGCCTCTGATTCGCAACCTCTAATTCCCCACCTCTGATTCCCCATATCTGATTCCCCGCCTCTGTTTCCCTGCCTCTGATTCCCGGCCTCTGTTTCCCCATATCTGACTCCCCTCCTCTGATTCCCCAACTCTGATTCCCCGCCTCTGAAACCCCGCCTCTGATTCCCCATCTCTAATTCATCACATCTGATTCCCCACCTCTGCTTCCCCATCTCTGATTCTCTACCTCTGATTCGCCACCTCTGATTGCCCATATCTGATTCACCGCCTCTGTTTCCCCGCATCTGATTCCCCGCCTCTGATTCCCCATATTTGATTCCCCGCCTCTGATTCCCCATCTCTGATTCCCGGACTCATTCCCCAACTCTGATTCCCCGCCTCTGATTCCCCATATTTGATTCCCCTCCTCTGATTTCCCATCTCTGATTCCCGGACTCTGATTCCCCAACTCTGATTTCCCCGCCTCTGAATCCCCAGCTCTGATTTCCCGCCTCTGATTCCCCACCTGTGATACAACATATCTGATTCCCGGCCTCTGTTTCCCCGCATCTGATTCCCCACCTCTGATTCACCATATCTGATTCCCCGCCTCTGATTCCCCACCACTGATTCCCCTCCTCTGATTCGCCAGTTATGATTGCCCGCCTCTGATTCCCCGTTTCTGATTCCCTGCCTCTGATTCCCCGCCTCTGATTCCCCATGTCTGACTCACCACCTCTGATTCCCCACCTCTGATACCCCATCTCTGATTCCGCACATCCGATTCCCTGCCTCTGATTCCCCGCCTCTGATTCCCCGCCTCTGATTCCCTGCCTCTGATTCGCAACCTCTTATTCCCCACCTCTGATTCCCCATATCTGATTCCCCGCCTCTGTTTCCCCGCCTCTGATTGGCACCTCTGATACCCCGCCTCTGATTCCCCATCTCTAATTCATCACATCTGATTCCCCACCTCTGCTTCCCCATCTCCGATTCTCTACCTCTGATTCGCCACCTCTGATTCCCAATATCTGATTCACCGCCTCTGTTTCCCTGCCTCTGATTCCCCGCCTCTGATTACCCATATCTAATTCCCCGCCTCAGATTCCCCATCTCTGATTCCCGGTCTCTGATTCCCCACCTCTGTTTCCCGGCCTCTGATTCCCAATCCCTGATTCACCGCCTCTGACTCCCAGTGTCTGATTCCCTGCCTCTGATTCCCCGCCTCTGAATCCCCTCCTCTGATTCCCTGCCACTGATTCCCCGCCCCTGATTCCCCACCTCTGATACCCCATATCTGATTCCCAGCCTCTGATTCCCTGCCTCTGATTCCCAACCTCTGATTCCCCACCTCTGATTCCCCATATCTGATTCCCCGCCTCTGTTTCCCCGCCTCTGATTCCCCGCCTCAGTTTCCCCATATCTGATTCCCGGCCTCTGATTCTCCGCCACTGATTCCCCGACTCTGATTCCCTGCCTCTGATTCCCCATTTCCGATTCCGCACATCGGATTCCCTGCCTCTGATTCCCCGCCTCTGATTCCCCGCCTCGTATTCCCTGCTTCTGATTCCCAACCTCTGAATCCCCACCTCTGATTCCCCATATCTGATTCCCCGCCTCTGTTTCCCCGCCTCTGATTCCCCAACTCTGAATCCCCGCCTCTGATTCCCCAGCTCTGATTCCCCGCCTCTGATTCCCCGTGTTTGATTCCCTGCCTCTGATTCCCTGCCCTGATTCCCCATCTCTGATACACCGCCTTAAATTCGCCACCGCTGATTCCCCATATCTGATTCCCCGCCTCTGTTTCCCCGTCTCTGATTCCCCGCCTCTGTTTCGCCATATCTAATTCCACGCCTCTGATTCCCCAACTCTGATTCCACGCCTCTGATTCCCCAGCTCTGATTCCCTGCCTCTGATTCCCCGCATCTGATTCCCTGCCTCTGATTCCCCGCCTCTGATTCCCTGCCTCTGATTCCCAACCTCTGATTCCCCACCTCTGAATCCCCATATCTGATTCCCCGCCTCTGTTTCCCCGCCTCTGATTCCCCACCTCTGTTTCCCCATATCTGATTCCCCGCCTCTGATTCCCCAACTCTGATTCCCCTCCTCTGATTCGCCAGCTATGATTCCCCGCCTCTGATTCCCTGCATCTGATTCCCTGCATCTGATTCCCCGCCTCTGATTCCCCTTCTCTGATTCTCCACCTCTGATTTCCCACCTCTGATTCCCCATCTCTGATTCCGCTCATCCGATTCCCTGCCTCTGATTCCCCGCCTCTGATTCCCCGCCTCTGATTCCCTGCCTCTGATTCGCAACCTCTAATTCCCCACCTCTGATTCCCCATATCTGATTCCCCGCCTCTGTTTCCCTGCCTCTGATTCCCGGCCTCTGTTTCCCCATATCTGATTCCCCTCCTCTGATTCCCCAACTCTGATTCCCCGCCTCTGATACCCCGCCTCTGATTCCCCATCTCTAATTCATCACATCTGATTCCCCACCTCTGCTTCCCCATCTCTGATTCTCTACCTCTGATTCGCCACCTCTGATTGCCCATATCTGATTCACCGCCTCTGTTTCCCCGCATCTGATTCCCCTCCTCTGATTCCCCATATTTGATTCCCCGCCTCTGATTCCCCATCTCTGATTCCCGGACTCATTCCCCAACTCTGATTCCCCGCCTCTGATTCCCCATATTTGATTCCCCTCCTCTGATTTCCCATCTCTGATTCCCGGACTCTGATTCCCCAACTCTGATTTCCCCGCCTCTGAATCCCCAGCTCTGATTTCCCGCCTCTGATTCCCAACCTGTGATACAACATATCTGATTCCCGGCCTCTGTTTCCCCGCATCTGATTCCCCACCTCTGATTCACCATATCTGATTCCCCGCCTCTGATTGCCCACCACTGATTCCCCTCCTCTGATTCGCCAGTTATGATTGCCCGCCTCTGATTCCCCGTTTCTGATTCCCTGCCTCTGATTCCCCGCCTCTGATTCCCCATGTCAGACTCACCACCTCTGATTCCCCACCTCTGATACCCCATCTCTGATTCCGCACATCCGATTCCCTGCCTCTGATTCCCCGCCTCTGATTCCCCGCCTCTGATTCCCTGCCTCTGATTCGCAACCTCTTATTCCCCACCTCTGATTCCCCATATCTGATTCCCCGCCTCTGTTTCCCCGCCTCTGATTGGCACCTCTGATACCCCGCCTCTGATTCCCCATCTCTAATTCATCACATCTGATTCCCTACCTCTGCTTCCCCATCTCCGATTCTCTACCTCTGATTCGCCACCTCTGATTCCCAATATCTGATTCACCGCCTCTGTTTCCCTGCCTCTGATTCCCCGCCTCTGATTACCCATATCTGATTCCCCGCCTCAGATTCCCCATCTCTGATTCCCGGTCTCTGATTCCCCACCTCTGTTTCCCGGCCTCTGATTCCCAATCCCTGATTCACCGCCTCTGACTCCCAGTGTCTGATTCCCTGCCTCTGATTCCCCGCCTCTGAATCCCCTCCTCTGATTCCCTGCCACTGATTCCCCGCCCCTGATTCCCCACCTCTGATACCCCATATCTGATTCCCCGCCTCTGTTTCCCCGCCTCTGATTCCCCACCTCTGATTCCCCATATCTGATTCCCTGCCTCTGATTCCCCAACTCTGATTCCCCGCCTCTGATTCCCCAGCTCTGATTCCCCGCCTCTGATTCCCCACCTCTGATCCAACATATCTGATTCCCCGCCTCTGTTTCCCCGCCTCTGATTCCCCCCCTCTGATTCCCCATATCTGATTCCCCGCCTATGATTCCCCACCTCTGATTCCCCGCCTCTGATTCGCATGCTATGATTCCCCTCCTCTGGTTCCCCGCATCTGATTCCCCGCCTCTTGATTCCACGTGTCTGACCCTGCCTCTGATTCCACGCCTTTGATTCCCCATCTCTGATTCACCACCTCTGATTCCCCACCTCTGATTCCCCATCTCTGATTCTGCACATCCGATTCCCTGCCTCTGATTCCCCGCCTCTGATTCCCCGCCTCTGATTCCCTGCCTCTGATTCGCAACCTGTTATTCCCCACCTCTGAATCCCCATATCTGATTCCCCGCCTCTGTTTCCCTGCCTCTGATTCCCCGCCTCTGTTTCCCCATATCTGATTCCCCGCCTCTGTTTCACCGCCTCTGATTGGCACCTCTGATACCCCGCCTCTGATTCCCCATCTCTAATTCATCACATCTGATTCCCCACCTCTGCTTCCCCATCTCTGATTCTCTACCTCTGATTCGCAACCTCTGATTCCGAATATCTGATTCATCGCCTCTGTTTCCCCGCTTCTGATTCCCCGCCTCTGATTCCCCATATCTGATTCCCCGCCTCTGATTCCCCATCTCTGATTCCCGGTCTCTGATTCCCCACCTCTGTTTCCCGGCCTCTCATTCCCCATCCCTGATTCACCGCCTCAGATTCCCAGTGTCTGATTCCCTGCCTCTGATTCCCCGCCTCTGAATCCCCTCCTCTGATTCCCTGCCACTGATTCCCCGCCCCTGATTCCCCACCTCTGATACCCCATATCTGATTTCCCGCCTCTGTTTCCCCGCCTCTGATTCCCCACCTCTGATTTCCCATATCTGATTCCACGCATCTGATTCCCCGCCTCTGATTGGCCGCCTCTGATACCCCGCCTCTGATTCCCCATCTCTAATTCATCACATCTGATTCCCCACCTCTGCTTCCCCATCTCTGATTCTCAACCTCTGATTCGCCACCTCTGATTCCCCATATCTGATTCACCGCCTCTGTTTCCCCGCCTCTGATTCCCCGCCTCTGATTCCCCATATTTGATTCCCCGCCTTTGATTCCCCATCTCTGATTCCAGGACTCTGATTCCCCAACTCTGATTCCCCGCCTCTGATTCCCCAGCTCTGATTTCCCGCCTCTGATTCCCCACCTCTGCTTCCCCATCTCTGATTCTCTACCTCTGATTCGCCACCTCTGATTGCCCATATCTGATTCACCGCCTCTGTTTCCCCGCCTCTGATTCCCCGCCCCTGTTTCCCCATATCTGATTCCCCACCTCTGATTCTCCTACTCTGCTTGCCCGCCTCTGATTCCCCAGCTCTGATTCCCCGCCTCTGATTCCCCATCTCTGATTCCCCACCTCTGATTCCCCGTGTCTGATTCCCTGCCTCTGATTCCCCGCCTCTGAATCCCAGCCTCTGATTCCCCATATCTGATTCCCCGCCTCTGATTCCCTGCCTCTGATTCCCCAGCTCTGATTCCCCGCCTTTGATTCCCCCCGTCTGATTCCCAGCCTCTGAATCCCCGTGTCTGATTTCCTGCCTCTGATTCCCCGCCTCTGATTCCCCATCTCTGATTCACCGCCTCTGATTCCCCATCTCTGATTCCCCACATCTGATTCCCCGTGTCTGATTCCCCGTGTCTGATTCCCCGCCTCTGATTCCCCATCTCTGATTCACCACTTCTGATTCCCGGCCTCTGATTGCCCACCTCTGATTCCCCGCCTCTGATTCGCCAGCTATGATTCCCCCCCTCTGATTCCCCGCGTCTGATTCCCCGCCTCTGATTCCCCAACTCTAATACCCCGCCTCTGATTCCCCAGCTCTGATTCCCCTCCTCTGATTCCCCGCATCTGATTCCCTGCCTCTGATTCCCCGCCTCTGATTCCAGGCCTCTGATTCCCAACCTCTGATTCCCCACCTCTGATTCCCCATATCTGATTCCCCGCCTCTGTTTCACCGCCTCTGATTCCCCGCCTCTGTTTCCCCATATCTGATTCCCCTCCTCTGATTCCCCAACTCTGATTCCCCGCCTGTGATTCCCCAGCTCTAATTCCCCGCCTCTGATTCCCCATATCTGATTCCCATCCTCTGATTGCCCACCTCTGATTCCCCGCCTCTGATTCGCCAGCTCTGATTCCCCGCCTCTGATTCCCCGCATCTGATTCCCTGCCTCTGATTCCCCGCCTCTGATTCCCCATCTCTGATACCCCGCCTGTGATTCCCCAGCTCTGATTCCCAGCCTCTGATTCCCCGTGTTTGATCCCCTGCCTCTGATTACCTTCCTCTGATTCCCGGCCTCTGATACCCCGCTTCTGATTCTGATTCCCTGCCTCTGATTCCCCATCTCTGATTCACCACATCTAATTCCCTGCCTCTGATTCCACGCCCCTGATTCCCCACCTCTGATTCCCCATATCTGAATCCCCGCCTCTGTTTCCACGCCTCTGATTCCCTGCCTCTGATTCCCAACCTCTGATTCCCCACCCCTGATTCCCCATATCTGATTCCCCGCCTCTGTTTCCCTGCCTCTGATTCTCCGCCCCTGTTTCCCCATATCTGATTCCCCGCCTCTGATTCCCCAACTCTGATTACCCACCTCTGATTCCCCAGCTCTTATTCCCCGCCTCTGATTCCCCGTGTTTGATTCCCTGCCTCTGATTCCCCGCCTCTGATTCCCCATCTCTGATTCACCGCCTTTGATTCGACACCTCTGATTCCCCATATCAGATTCCCCACCTCTGTTACCCCGCCTCTGATTCCCCGCCTCTGATTCCCCATATATCATTCCCCGCCTCTGAATCCCCATCTCTGATTCCCGGAATCTGATTCCCCACCTCTGATTCCCGGCCTCTTATTCCCGGCATCTGAATCCCGGCCTCTGATTCCCGGCCTCTGATTCCCCGCTTCTGATTCTGATTCCCTGCCTCTGATTCCCCATCTCTGATTCCGCACATCTGATTCCCTGCCTCTGATTCCCCACCTCTGATTCCCCATATCTGATTCCCCACCTCTGTTTCCCCGCCTCTGATTCCCCGCCTCTGTTTCCCCATATCTAATTCCCCACCTCTGATGCCCCAACTCTGATACCCCGCCTCTGATTCCCCAGCTCTGATTCCCCGCCTCTGATTCCCCGCATCCGATTCCCATATCTGATTCCCCGCCTCTGTTTCCCCGCCTTTGATTCCCCGCCTCTGTTTCCCCATATCTGATTCCCCGCCTCTGATTCCCAACTATGATTCCCCGCCTCTGATTCCCCAGCTCTGATTCCCCGCCTCTGATTCCCCGCGTTCTATTCCCTGCCTCTGATTCCCCGCCTGTGATTCCCCATCTCTGATTCACCACCTCTGATTCCCCACCTCAGATTCCCCATATCTAATTCCCCGCCTCTGTTTGCCCGCCTCTGATTCCCCGCCTCTGTTTCCCCATATCTGATTCCCCGTGTCTGATTCCCTGCCTCTGATTCCCCGCCTCTGATTCCCCGCCTCTGATTCCCTGCCACTGATTCCCTGCCCCTGATACCCCACCTCTGATTCCCCATATCTGATTCCCTGCCTCTGTTTCCCCGCCTCTGATTCCCCGCCTCTGATTCCCCGCCTCTGATTCCCCGCCTCTGATTCCCCAACTCTGATTCCCCGCCTCTGATTCCCCAGCTCTGATACCCGCCTCTGATTCCCCGCGTCTGTTTCCCCGCCTCTGATTCCCTGCCTCTGTTTCCCCATATCTAAGTCCCCGACTCTGATTCCCCAACTCTGATTCCCCACCTCTGATTCCCCAGCTCTGATTCCCCGCCTCTGATTCCCCACATCTGATTCCCTGCATCTGATTCCCAGCCTCTGATTCCCTGCCTCTGATTCCCAACCTCTGATTCCCCACCTCTGATTCCCCATATCTGATTCCCCGCCTCTGTTTCCCCGCCTCTGATTCCCCGCCTCTGTTTCCCCATATCTGATTCCCGGCCTCTGATTCCCCGCCTCTGCTTCCCCGCCTCTGATTCCCTGCCTCTGATTCCCCATCTCCGATTCCGCACATCGGATTTCCTGCCTCTGATTCCCCGCCTCTGATTCCCCGCCTCTGATTCCCTGCTTCTGATTCCCAACCTCTGATTCCCCACCTCTGATTCCCCATATCTGATTCCCCGCCTCTGTTTCCCCGCCTCTGATTCCCCGCCTCTGATTCCCCAACTCTGAATCCCCGCCTCTGATTCCCCAGCTCTGATTCCACGCCTCTGATTCCCCGTGTTTGATTCCCTGCCTCTGATTCCCTGCCATGATTCCCCATCTCTGATTCACAGCCTTTAATTCGCCACCTCTGATTCCCCATATCTGATTCCCCTCCTCTGTTTCCCCGCCTCTGATTCCCAACCTCTGATTCCACACCTCTGATTCCCCATATCTGATTCCCCGCCTCTGTTTCCCCGCCTCTGATTCCCCGCCCCTGTTTCCCCATATCTGATTCCCCACCTCTGATTCTCCTACTCTGCTTGCCCGCCTCTGATTCCCCAGCTCTGATTCCCCGCCTCTGATTCCCCGTTTTTGATTCCCTGCCTCTGATTCCCCGCCTCTGATTCCCCATCTCTGATTCACCGCCTTTGATTCGCCACCTCTGTTTCCCCATATCTGATTCCCCACCTCTGTTTCCCCGCCTCTGATTCCCCGCCTCTGATTCCCCATATCTGATACCCCGGCTCTGATTGCCCACCTCTGTTTCCCCGCCTCTGATTCGCCAGCTCTGATTCCCCGCCTCTGATTCCCCGCATCTCATTCCCTGCCTCTGATTCCCCGCCTCTGATTCCCCATCTCTGATTCACCGCCTTTGATTCGCCACCTCTGATTCCCCATATCGGTTTCCCCACCTCTGTTTCCCGGCCTCTGATTCCCCGCCTCTGATTCTCCATATCTCATTCCCCGCCTCTGAATCCCCATCTCTGATTCCCGGACTCTGATTCCCCACCTCTGATTCCCGGCCTCTTATTCCCAGCATCTGATTCCCGGCCTCTGATTCCCGGCCTCTGATTCCCCGCTTCTGATTCTGATTCCCTGCCTCTGATTCCCCATCTCTGATTCCGCACATCTGATTCCCTGCCTCTGATTCCCCGCATCCGATTCCCCATATGTGATTCCCCGCCTCTGTTTCCCCGCCTCTGATTCCCCGCCTCTGTTTCCCCATATCTGATTCCCCGCCTCTGATTCCCAACTATGATTCCCCGCCTCTGATTCCCCAGCTCTGATTCCCTGCCTCTGATTCCCTGCGTTCTATTCCCTGCCTCTGATTCCCCGCCTGTGATTCCCCATCACTGATTCACCACCTCTGATTCCCCACATCTGATTCCCCATATCTAATTCCCCGCCTCTGTTTGCCCGCCTCTGATTCCCCGCCTCTGTTTCCCCATATCTGATTCCCCGTCTCTGAATCCCCAACTCTGATTCCCTGCCTCTGATTCCCCAGCTCTGATTCCCCGCCTTTGATTCCCCCCGTCTGATTCCCAGCCTCTGAATCCCCGTGTCTGATTTCCTGCCTCTGATTCCCCGCCTCTTATTCCCCATCTCTGATTCACCGCCTCTGATTCTCCACCTCTGATTCCCCATGTCTGATTCCGCACATCCGATTCCCTGCCTCTGATTCCCCAACTCTGATTCCCCGCCTCTGATTCCCCATCTCTGATTCCCCATCTCTGATTCTCCGTGTTTGATTCCCTTCCTCTGAATCCCCGCCTCTGAATACCAGCCTCTGATTCCCCATATCTGATTCCCCGCCTCTGATTCCCTGCCTCTGATTCCCCCCGTCTGATTCCCAGCCTCTGAATCCCCATGTCTGATTTCCTGCCTCTGATTCCCCGCCTCTGATTCCCCATCTCTGATTCACCGCCTCTGAATCCCCATCTCTGATTCCCCACCTCTGATTCCCCGTGTCTGATTCCCCGTGTCTGATTCCCTGCCTCTGATTCCACGCCTCTGATTCCCCATATCTGATTCCCTGCCACTGATTCCCCGCCTCTGATTCCCCATCTCTGATTCACCACCTCTGATTCCCGGCCTCTGATTGCCCACCTCTGATTCCCCGCCTCTGATTCCCCAGCTCTGATTCCCCTCCTCTGATTCCCCGCATCTGATTCCCTGCCTCTGATTCCACGCCTCTGATTCCAGGCCTCTGATTCACAACCTCTGATTCCCCACCTCTGATTCCCAATATCTGATTCCCCGCCTCTGTTTCACCGCCTCTGATTCCCCGCCTCTGTTTCCCCGCCTGTGATTCCCCAGCTCTGATTCCCCGCCTCTGATTCCCCATATCTGATTCCCATCCTCTGATTGCCCACTTCTGATTCCCCGCCTCTGATTCGCCAGCTCTGATTCCCCGCCTCTGATTCCCCGCATCTGATTCCCTGCCTCTGATTCCCCGCCTCTGATTCCCCATCTCTGATTCCCCGCCTGTGATTCCCCAGCTCTGATTCCCCGCCTCTGATTCCCCGCATCTGATTCCCCGTGTTTGATCCCCTGCATCTGATTACCTTCCTCTGATTCCCGGCCACTGATACCCCGCTTCTGATTCTGATTCCCTGCCTCTGATTCCCCATCTCTGATTCACCACATCTGAATCCCCGCCTCTGTGTCCACGCCTCTGATTCCCTGCATCTGATTCCCAACCTCTGATTCCCCACCCCTGATTCCCCATATCTGATTCCCCGCCTCTGTTTCCCTGCCTCTGATTCCCCGCCCCTGTTTCCCCATATCTGATTCCCCGCCTCTGATTCCCCAACTCTGATTCCCCGCCTCTGATTCCCCAGCTCTGATTCCCCGCCTCTGATTCCCCGTGTTTGATTCCCTGCCTCTGATTCCCCGCCTCTGATTCCCCATCTCTGATTCACCGCCTTTGATTCGCCACCTCTGATTCCCCATATCTGATTCCCTACCTCTGATTCCCCGCCTATGATTCCCCGTGTTTGATTCACTGCCTCTGATTCCCCGCCTCTGATTCCCCGCCTCTGATTCCCCATATATCATTCCCCGCCTCTGAATCCCCATCTCTGATTCCCGGACTCTGATTCCCCACCTCTGATTCCCGGCCTCTTATTCCCGGCATCTGAATCCCGGCCTCTGATTCCCGGCCTCTGATTCCCCGCTTCTGATTCTGATTCCCTGCCTCTGATTCCCCATCTCTGATTCCGCACATCTGATTCCCTGTCTCTGATTCCCCACCTCTGATTCCCCATATCTGATTCCCCACCTCTGTTTCCCCGCCTCTGATTCCCCGCCTCTGTTTCCCCATATCTAATTCCCCACCTCTGATGCCCCAACTCTGATACCCCGCCTCTGATTCCCCAGCTCTGATTCCCCGCCTCTGATTCCCCGCATCCGATTCCCATTATCTGATTCCCCGCCTCTGTTTCCCCGCCTTTGATTCCCCGCCTGTGATTCCCCATCTCTGATTCACCACCTCTGATTCCCCACCTCTGATTCCCCATATCTAATTCCCCGCCTCTGTTTGCCCGCCTCTGATTCCCCGCCTCTGTTTCCCCATATCTGATTCCCCGTGTCTGATTCCCTGCCTCTGATTCCCCGCCTCTGATTCCCCGCCTCTGATTCCCTGCCACTGATTCCCTGCCCCTGATACCCCACCTCTGATTCCCCATATCTGATTCCCTGCCTCTGTTTCCCTGCCTCTGATTCCCCGCCTCTGATTCCCCATATCTGATTCCGCGCCTCTGATTCCCCAACTCTGATTCCCCGCCTCTGATTCCCCAGCTCTGAATCCCCGCCTCTGATTCCCCGCGTCTGTTTCCCCGCCTCTGATTCCCCGCCTCTGTTTCCCCATATCTAAGTCCCCGACTCTGATTCCCCAACTCTGATTCCCCACCTCTGATACCCCAGCTCTGATTCCCCGCCTCTGATTCCCCGCATCTGATTCCCTGCATCTGATTCCCAGCCTCTGATTCCCTGCCTCTGATTCCCAACCTCTGATTCCCCACCTCTGATTCCCCATATCTGATTCCCCGCCTCTGTTTCCCCGCCTCTGATTCCCCGCCTCAGTTTCCCCATATCTGATTCCCGGCCTCTGATTCTCCGCCTCTGATTCCCCGACTCTGATTCCCTGCCTCTGATTCCCCATCTCCGATTCCGCACATCGGATTCCCTGCCTCTGATTCCCCGCCTCTGATTCCCCGCCTCGTATTCCCTGCTTCTGATTCCCAACCTCTGATTCCCCACCTCTGATTCCCCATATCTGATTCCCCGCCTCTGTTTCCCCGCCTCTGATTCCCCAACTCTGAATCCCCGCCTCTGATTCCCCAGCTCTGATTCCCCGCCTCTGATTCCCCGTGTTTGATTCCCTGCCTCTGATTCCCTGCCCTGATTCCCCATCTCTGATACACCGCCTTAAATTCGCCACCGCTGATTCCCCATATCTGATTCCCCGCCTCTGTTTCCCCGTCTCTGATTCCCCGCCTCTGTTTCGCCATATCTAATTCCACGCCTCTGATTCCCCAACTCTGATTCCCCGCCTCTGATTCCCCAGCTCTGATTCCCTGCCTCTGATTCCCCGCATCTGATTCCCTGCCTCTGATTCCCCGCCTCTGATTCCCTGCCTCTGATTCCCAACCTCTGATTCCCCACCTCTGAATCCCCATATCTGATTCCCCGCCTCTGTTTCCCCGCCTCTGATTCCCCACCTCTGTTTCCCCATATCTGATTCCCCGCCTCTGATTCCCCAACTCTGATTCCCCTCCTCTGATTCGCCAGCTATGATTCCCCGCCTCTGATTCCCTGCATCTGATTCCCTGCATATGATTCCCCGCCTCTGATTCCCCTTCTCTGATTCTCCACCTCTGATTTCCCACCTCTGATTCCCCATCTCTGATTCCGCTCATCCAATTCCCTGCCTCTGATTCCCCGCCTCTGATTCCCCGCCTCTGATTCCCTGCCTCTGATTCGCAACCTCTAATTCCCCACCTCTGATTCCCCATATCTGATTCCCCGCCTCTGTTTCCCTGCCTCTGATTCCCGGCCTCTGTTTCCCCATATCTGATTCCCCTCCTCTGATTCCCCAACTCTGATTCCCCGCCTCTGAAACCCCGCCTCTGATTCCCCATCTCTAATTCATCACATCTGATTCCCCACCTCTGCTTCCCCATCTCTGATTCTCTACCTCTGATTCGCCACCTCTGATTGCCCATATCTGATTCACCGCCTCTGTTTCCCCGCATCTGATTCCCCGCCTCTGATTCCCCATATTTGATTCCCCGCCTCTGATTCCCCATCTCTGATTCCCGGACTCATTCCCCAACTCTGATTCCCCGCCTCTGATTCCCCATATTTGATTCCCCTCCTCTGATTTCCCATCTCTGATTCCCGGACTCTGATTCCCCAACTCTGATTTCCCCGCCTCTGAATCCCCAGCTCTGATTTCCCGCCTCTGATTCCCCACCTGTGATACAACATATCTGATTCCCGGCCTCTGTTTCCCCGCATCTGATTCCCCACCTCTGATTCACCATATCTGATTCCCCGCCTCTGATTCCCCACCACTGATTCCCCTCCTCTGATTCGCCAGTTATGATTGCCCGCCTCTGATTCCCCGTTTCTGATTCCCTGCCTCTGATTCCCCGCCTCTGATTCCCCATGTCTGACTCACCACCTCTGATTCCCCACCTCTGATACCCCATCTCTGATTCCGCACATCCGATTCCCTGCCTCTGATTCCCCGCCTCTGATTCCCCGCCTCTGATTCCCTGCCTCTGATTCGCAACCTCTTATTCCCCACCTCTGATTCCCCATATCTGATTCCCCGCCTCTGTTTCCCCGCCTCTGATTGGCACCTCTGATACCCCGCCTCTGATTCCCCATCTCTAATTCATCACATCTGATTCCCCACCTCTGCTTCCCCATCTCCGATTCTCTACCTCTGATTCGCCACCTCTGATTCCCAATATCTGATTCACCGCCTCTGTTTCCCTGCCTCTGATTCCCCGCCTCTGATTACCCATATCTAATTCCCCGCCTCAGATTCCCCATCTCTGATTCCCGGTCTCTGATTCCCCACCTCTGTTTCCCGGCCTCTGATTCCCAATCCCTGA
Organism: Narcine bancroftii; assembly: GCF_036971445.1. NCBI lineage: Eukaryota > Metazoa > Chordata > Chondrichthyes > Torpediniformes > Narcinidae > Narcine > Narcine bancroftii. The sequence goes on from NW_027211886.1 coordinate 1,141,737, forward strand.
TTCACCGCCTCTGACTCCCAGTGTCTGATTCCCTGCCTCTGATTCCCCGCCTCTGAATCCCCTCCTCTGATTCCCTGCCACTGATTCCCCGCCCCTGATTCCCCACATCTGATACCCCATATCTGATTCCCAGCCTCTGATTCCCTGCCTCTGATTCCCAACCTCTGATTCCCCACCTCTGATTCCCCATATCTGATTCCCCGCCTCTGTTTCCCCGCCTCTGATTCCCCGCCTCAGTTTCCCCATATCTGATTCCCGGCCTCTGATTCTCCGCCACTGATTCCCCGACTCTGATTCCCTGCCTCTGATTCCCCATTTCCGATTCCGCACATCGGATTCCCTGCCTCTGATTCCCCGCCTCTGATTCCCCGCCTCGTATTCCCTGCTTCTGATTCCCAACCTCTGAATCCCCACCTCTGATTCCCCATATCTGATTCCCCGCCTCTGTTTCCCCGCCTCTGATTCCCCAACTCTGAATCCCCGCCTCTGATTCCCCAGCTCTGATTCCCCGCCTCTGATTCCCCGTGTTTGATTCCCTGCCTCTGATTCCCTGCCCTGATTCCCCATCTCTGATACACCGCCTTAAATTCGCCACCGCTGATTCCCCATATCTGATTCCCCGCCTCTGTTTCCCCGTCTCTGATTCCCCGCCTCTGTTTCGCCATATCTAATTCCACGCCTCTGATTCCCCAACTCTGATTCCACGCCTCTGATTCCCCAGCTCTGATTCCCTGCCTCTGATTCCCCGCATCTGATTCCCTGCCTCTGATTCCCCGCCTCTGATTCCCTGCCTCTGATTCCCAACCTCTGATTCCCCACCTCTGAATCCCCATATCTGATTCCCCGCCTCTGTTTCCCCGCCTCTGATTCCCCACCTCTGTTTCCCCATATCTGATTCCCCGCCTCTGATTCCCCAACTCTGATTCCCCTCCTCTGATTCGCCAGCTATGATTCCCCGCCTCTGATTCCCTGCATCTGATTCCCTGCATCTGATTCCCCGCCTCTGATTCCCCTTCTCTGATTCTCCACCTCTGATTTCCCACATCTGATTCCCCATCTCTGATTCCGCTCATCCGATTCCCTGCCTCTGATTCCCCGCCTCTGATTCCCCGCCTCTGATTCCCTGCCTCTGATTCGCAACCTCTAATTCCCCACCTCTGATTCCCCATATCTGATTCCCCGCCTCTGTTTCCCTGCCTCTGATTCCCGGCCTCTGTTTCCCCATATCTGATTCCCCTCCTCTGATTCCCCAACTCTGATTCCCCGCCTCTGATACCCCGCCTCTGATTCCCCATCTCTAATTCATCACATCTGATTCCCCACCTCTGCTTCCCCATCTCTGATTCTCTACCTCTGATTCGCCACCTCTGATTGCCCATATCTGATTCACCGCCTCTGTTTCCCCGCATCTGATTCCCCGCCTCTGATTCCCCATATTTGATTCCCCGCCTCTGATTCCCCATCTCTGATTCCCGGACTCATTCCCCAACTCTGATTCCCCGCCTCTGATTCCCCATATTTGATTCCCCTCCTCTGATTTCCCATCTCTGATTCCCGGACTCTGATTCCCCAACTCTGATTTCCCCGCCTCTGAATCCCCAGGTCTGATTTCCCGCCTCTGATTCCCAACCTGTGATACAACATATCTGATTCCCGGCCTCTGTTTCCCCGCATCTGATTCCCCACCTCTGATTCACCATATCTGATTCCCCGCCTCTGATTGCCCACCGCTGATTCCCCTCCTCTGATTCGCCAGTTATGATTGCCCGCCTCTGATTCCCCGTTTCTGATTCCCTGCCTCTGATTCCCCGCCTCTGATTCCCCATGTCAGACTCACCACCTCTGATTCCCCACCTCTGATACCCCATCTCTGATTCCGCACATCCGATTCCCTGCCTCTGATTCCCCGCCTCTGATTCCCCGCCTCTGATTCCCTGCCTCTGATTCGCAACCTCTTATTCCCCACCTCTGATTCCCCATATCTGATTCCCCGCCTCTGTTTCCCCGCCTCTGATTGGCACCTCTGATACCCCGCCTCTGATTCCCCATCTCTAATTCATCACATCTGATTCCCCACCTCTGCTTCCCCATCTCCGATTCTCTACCTCTGATTCGCCACCTCTGATTCCCAATATCTGATTCACCGCCTCTGTTTCCCTGCCTCTGATTCCCCGCCTCTGATTACCCATATCTGATTCCCCGCCTCAGATTCCCCATCTCTGATTCCCGGTCTCTGATTCCCCACCTCTGTTTCCCGGCCTCTGATTCCCAATCCCTGATTCACCGCCTCTGACTCCCAGTGTCTGATTCCCTGCCTCTGATTCCCCGCCTCTGAATCCCCTCCTCTGATTCCCTGCCACTGATTCCCCGCCCCTGATTCCCCACCTCTGATACCCCATATCTGATTCCCCGCCTCTGTTTCCCCGCCTCTGATTCCCCACCTCTGATTCCCCATATCTGATTCCCTGCCTCTGATTCCCCAACTCTGATTCCCCGCCTCTGATTCCCCAGCTCTGATTCCCCGCCTCTGATTCCCCACCTCTGATCCAACATATCTGATTCCCCGCCTCTGTTTCCCCGCCTCTGATTCCCCCCCTCTGATTCCCCATATCTGATTCCCCGCCTATGATTCCCCACCTCTGATTCCCCGCCTCTGATTCGCATGCTATGATTCCCCTCCTCTGGTTCCCCGCATCTGATTCCCCGCCTCTTGATTCCACGTGTCTGACCCTGCCTCTGATTCCACGCCTTTGATTCCCCATCTCTGATTCACCACCTCTGATTCCCCACCTCTGATTCCCCATCTCTGATTCTGCACATCCGATTCCCTGCCTCTGATTCCCCGCCTCTGATTCCCCGCCTCTGATTCCCTGCCTCTGATTCGCAACCTGTTATTCCCCACCTCTGAATCCCCATATCTGATTCCCCGCCTCTGTTTCCCTGCCTCTGATTCCCCGCCTCTGTTTCCCCATATCTGATTCCCCGCCTCTGTTTCACCGCCTCTGATTGGCACCTCTGATACCCCGCCTCTGATTCCCCATCTCTAATTCATCACATCTGATTCCCCACCTCTGCTTCCCCATCTCTGATTCTCTACCTCTGATTCGCAACCTCTGATTCCGAATATCTGATTCATCGCCTCTGTTTCCCCGCTTCTGATTCCCCGCCTCTGATTCCCCATATCTGATTCCCCGCCTCTGATTCCCCATCTCTGATTCCCGGTCTCTGATTCCCCACCTCTGTTTCCCGGCCTCTCATTCCCCATCCCTGATTCACCGCCTCTGATTCCCAGTGTCTGATTCCCTGCCTCTGATTCCCCGCCTCTGAATCCCCTCCTCTGATTCCCTGCCACTGATTCCCCGCCCCTGATTCCCCACCTCTGATACCCCATATCTGATTCCCCGCCTCTGTTTCCCCGCCTCTGATTCCCCACCTCTGATTTCCCATATCTGATTCCACGCATCTGATTCCCCGCCTCTGATTGGCCGCCTCTGATACCCCGCCTCTGATTCCCCATCTCTAATTCATCACATCTGATTCCCCACCTCTGCTTCCCCATCTCTGATTCTCAACCTCTGATTCGCCACCTCTGATTCCCCATATCTGATTCACCGCCTCTGTTTCCCCGCCTCTGATTCCCCGCCTCTGATTCCCCATATTTGATTCCCCGCCTTTGATTCCCCATCTCTGATTCCAGGACTCTGATTCCCCAACTCTGATTCCCCGCCTCTGATTCCCCAGCTCTGATTTCCCGCCTCTGATTCCCCACCTCTGCTTCCCCATCTCTGATTCTCTACCTCTGATTCGCCACCTCTGATTGCCCATATCTGATTCACCGCCTCTGTTTCCCCGCCTCTGATTCCCCGCCCCTGTTTCCCCATATCTGATTCCCCACCTCTGATTCTCCTACTCTGCTTGCCCGCCTCTGATTCCCCAGCTCTGATTCCCCGCCTCTGATTCTCCGTTTTTGATTCCCTGCCTCTGATTCCCCGCCTCTGATTCCCCATCTCTGATTCACCGCCTTTGATTCGCCACCTCTGTTTCCCCATATCTGATTCCCCACCTCTGTTTCCCCGCCTCTGATTCCCCGCCTCTGATTCCCCATATCTGATACCCCGGCTCTGATTGCCCACCTCTGTTTCCCCGCCTCTGATTCGCCAGCTCTGATTCCCCGCCTCTGATTCCCCGCATCTCATTCCCTGCCTCTGATTCCCCGCCTCTGATTCCCCATCTCTGATTCACCGCCTCTGATTCGCCACCTCTGATTCCCCATATCTGTTTCCCCACCTCTGTTTCCCGGCCTCTGATTCCCCGCCTCTGATTCTCCATATCTCATTCCCCGCCTCTGAATCCCCATCTCTGATTCCCGGACTCTGATTCCCCACCTCTGATTCCCGGCCTCTTATTCCCAGCATCTGATTCCCGGCCTCTGATTCCCGGCCTCTGATTCCCCGCTTCTGATTCTGATTCCCTGCCTCTGATTCCCCATCTCTGATTCCGCACATCTGATTCCCTGCCTCTGATTCCCCGCATCCGATTCCCCATATGTGATTCCCCGCCTCTGTTTCCCCGCCTCTGATTCCCCGCCTCTGTTTCCCCATATCTGATTCCCCGCCTCTGATTCCCAACTATGATTCCCCGCCTCTGATTCCCCAGCTCTGATTCCCTGCCTCTGATTCCCTGCGTTCTATTCCCTGCCTCTGATTCCCCGCCTGTGATTCCCCATCACTGATTCACCACCTCTGATTCCCCACATCTGATTCCCCATATCTAATTCCCCGCCTCTGTTTGCCCGCCTCTGATTCCCCGCCTCTGTTTCCCCATATCTGATTCCCCGTCTCTGAATCCCCAACTCTGATTCCCTGCCTCTGATTCCCCAGCTCTGATTCCCCGCCTTTGATTCCCCCCGTCTGATTCCCAGCCTCTGAATCCCCGTGTCTGATTTCCTGCCTCTGATTCCCCGCCTCTTATTCCCCATCTCTGATTCACCGCCTCTGATTCCCCACCTCTGATTCCCCATGTCTGATTCCGCACATCCGATTCCCTGCCTCTGATTCCCCAACTCTGATTCCCCGCCTCTGATTCCCCATCTCTGATTCCCCATCTCTGATTCCCCGTGTTTGATTCCCTGCCTCTGATTCCCCGCCTCTGAATACCAGCCTCTGATTCCCCATATCTGATTCCCCGCCTCTGATTCCCTGCCTCTGATTCCCCCCGTCTGATTCCCAGCCTCTGAATCGCCATGTCTGATTTCCTGCCTCTGATTCCCCGCCTCTGATTCCCCATCTCTGATTCACCGCCTCTGAATCCCCATCTCTGATTCCCCACCTCTGATTCCCCGTGTCTGATTCCCCGTGTCTGATTCCCTGCCTCTGATTCCACGCCTCTGATTCCCCATATCTGATTCCCTGCCACTGATTCCCCGCCTCTGATTCCCCATCTCTGATTCACCACCTCTGATTCCCGGCCTCTGATTGCCCACCTCTGATTCCCCGCCTCTGATTCCCCAGCTCTGATTCCCCTCCTCTGATTCCCCGCATCTGATTCCCTGCCTCTGATTCCACGCCTCTGATTCCAGGCCTCTGATTCACAACCTCTGATTCCCCACCTCTGATTCCCAATATCTGATTCCCCGCCTCTGTTTCACCGCCTCTGATTCCCCGCCTCTGTTTCCCCGCCTGTGATTCCCCAGCTCTGATTCCCCGCCTCTTATTCCCCATATCTGATTCCCATCCTCTGATTGCCCACTTCTGATTCCCCGCCTCTGATTCGCCAGCTCTGATTCCCCGCCTCTGATTCCCCGCATCTGATTCCCTGCCTCTGATTCCCCGCCTCTGATTCCCCATCTCTGATTCCCCGCCTGTGATTCCCCAGCTCTGATTCCCCGCCTCTGATTCCCCGCATCTGATTCCCCGTGTTTGATCCCCTGCATCTGATTACCTTCCTCTGATTCCCGGCCACTGATACCCCGCTTCTGATTCTGATTCCCTGCCTCTGATTCCCCATCTCTGATTCACCACATCTGAATCCCCGCCTCTGTTTCCACGCCTCTGATTCCCTGCATCTGATTCCCAACCTCTGATTCCCCACCCCTGATTCCCCATATCTGATTCCCCGCCTCTGTTTCCCTGCCTCTGATTCCCCGCCCCTGTTTCCCCATATCTGATTCCCCGCCTCTGATTTCCCAACTCTGATTCCCCGCCTCTGATTCCCCAGCTCTGATTCCCCGCCTCTGATTCCCCGTGTTTGATTCCCTGCCTCTGATTCCCCGCCTCTGTTTCCCCATCTCTGATTCACCGCCTTTGATTCGCCACCTCTGATTCCCCATATCTGATTCCCTACCTCTGATTCCCCGCCTCTGATTCCCCGAGTTTGATTTACTGCCTCTGATTCCCCGCCTCTGATTCCCCGCCTCTGATTCCCCATATATCATTCCCCGCCTCTGAATCCCCATCTCTGATTCCCGGACTCTGATTCCCCACCTCTGATTCCCGGCCTCTTATTCCCGGCATCTGAATCCCGGCCTCTGATTCCCGGCCTCTGATTCCCCGCTTCTGATTCTGATTCCCTGCCTCTGATTCCCCATCTCTGATTCCGCACATCTGATTCCCTGCCTCTGATTCCCCACCTCTGATTCCCCATATCTGATTCCCCACCTCTGTTTCCCCGCCTCTGATTCCCCGCCTCTGTTTCCCCATATCTAATTCCCCACCTCAGATGCCCCAACTCTGATACCCCGCCTCTGATTCCCCAGCTCTGATTCCCCGCCTCTGATTCCCCGCATCCGATTCCCATTATCTGATTCCCCGCCTCTGTTTCCCCGCCTTTGATTCCCCGCCTGTGATTCCCCATCTCTGATTCACCACCTCTGATTCCCCACCTCTGATTCCCCATATCTAATTCCCCGCCTCTGTTTGCCCGCCTCTGATTCCCCGCCTCTGTTTCCCCATATCTGATTCCCCGTGTCTGATTCCCTGCCTCTGATTCCCCGCCTCTGATTCCCCGCCTCTGATTCCCTGCCACTGATTCCCTGCCCCTGATACCCCACCTCTGATTCCCCATATCTGATTCCCTGCCTCTGTTTCCCCGCCTCTGATTCCCCGCCTCTGATTCCCCATATCTGATTCCGCGCCTCTGATTCCCCAACTCTGATTCCCCGCCTCTGATTCCCCAGCTCTGAATCCCCGCCTCTGATTCCCCGCGTCTGTTTCCCCGCCTCTGATTCCCCGCCTCTGTTTCCCCATATCTAAGTCCCCGACTCTGATTCCCCAACTCTGATTCCCCACCTCTGATTCCCCAGCTCTGATTCCCCGCCTCTGATTCCCCGCATCTGATTCCCTGCATCTGATTCCCAACCTCTGATTCCCTGCCTCTGATTCCCAACCTCTGATTCCCCACCTCTGATTCCCCATATCTGATTCCCCGCCTCTGTTTCCCCGCCTCTGATTCCCCGCCTCAGTTTCCCCATATCTGATTCCCGGCCTCTGATTCTCCGCCTCTGATTCCCCGACTCTGATTCCCTGTCTCTGATTCCCCATCTCCGATTCCGCACATCGGATTCCCTGCCTCTGATTCCCCGCCTCTGATTCCCCGCCTCGTATTCCCTGCTTCTGATTCCCAACCTCTGATTCCCCACCTCTGATTCCCCATATCTGATTCCCCGCCTCTGTTTCCCCGCCTCTGATTCCCCAACTCTGAATCCCCGCCTCTGATTCCCCAGCTCTGATTCCCCGCCTCTGATTCCCCGTGTTTGATTCCCTGCCTCTGATTCCCTGCCCTGATTCCCCATCTCTGATACACCGCCTTAAATTCGCCACCGCTGATTCCTCATATCTGATTCCCCGCCTCTGTTTCCCCATCTCTGATTCCCCGCCTCTGTTTCGCCATATCTAATTCCACGCCTCTGATTCCCCAACTCTGATTCCCCGCCTCTGATTCCCCAGCTCTGATTCCCTGCCTCTGATTCCCCGCATCTGATTCCCTGCCTCTGATTCCCCGCCTCTGATTCCCTGCCTCTGATTCCCAACCTCTGATTCCCCACCTCTGAATCCCCATATCTGATTCCCCGCCTCTGTTTCCCCGCCTCTGATTCCCCACCTCTGTTTCCCCATATCTGATTCCCCGCCTCTGATTCCCCAACTCTGATTCCCCTCCTCTGATTCGCCAGCTATGATTCCCCGCCTCTGATTCCCTGCATCTGATTCCCTGCATCTGATTCCCCGCCTCTGATTCCCCTTCTCTGATTCTCCACCTCTGATTTCCCACCTCTGATTCCCCATCTCTGATTCCGCTCATCCGATTCCCTGCCTCTGATTCCCCATATCTGATTCCCCGCCTCTGTTTCCCTGCCTCTGATTCCCGGCCTCTGTTTCCCCATATCTGATTCCCCTCCTCTGATTCCCCAACTCTGATTCCCCGCCTCTGATACCCCGCCTCTGATTTTCCATCTCTAATTCATCACATCTGATTCCCCACCTCTGCTTCCCCATCTCTGATTCTCTACCTCTGATTCGCCACCTCTGATTGCCCATATCTGATTCACCGCCTCTGTTTCCCCGCATCTGATTCCCCGCCTCTGATTCCCCATATTTGATTCCCCGCCTCTGATTCCCCATCTCTGATTCCCGGACTCATTCCCCAACTCTGATTCCCCGCCTCTGATTCCCCATATTTGATTCCCCTCCTCTGATTTCCCATCTCTGATTTCCCGCCTCTGATTCCCCACCTGTGATACAACATATCTGATTCCCGGCCTCTGTTTCCCCGCATCTGATTCCCCACCTCTGATTCACCATATCTGATTCCCCGCCTCTGATTCCCCACCACTGATTCCCCTCCTCTGATTCGCCAGTTATGATTGCCCGCCTCTGATTCCCCGTTTCTGATTCCCTGCCTCTGATTCCCCGCCTCTGATTCCCCATGTCTGACTCACCACCTCTGATTCCCCACCTCTGATACCCCATCTCTGATTCCGCACATCCGATTCCCGGCCTCTGATTCCCCGCCTCTGATTCCCCGCCTCTGATTCCCTGCCTCTGATTCGCAACCTCTTATTCCCCACCTCTGATTCCCCATATCTGATTCCCCGCCTCTGTTTCCCCGCCTCTGATTGGCACCTCTGATACCCCGCCTCTGATTCCCCATCTCTAATTCATCACATCTGATTCCCCACCTCTGCTTCCCCATCTCCGATGCTCTACCTCTGATTCGCCACCTCTAATTCCCAATATCTGATTCACCGCCTCTGTTTCCCTGCCTCTGATTCCCCGCCTCTGATTACCCATATCTGATTCCCCGCCTCAGATTCCCCATCTCTGATTCCCGGTCTCTGATTCCCCACCTCTGTTTCCCGGCCTCTGATTCCCAATCCCTGATTCACCGCCTCTGACTCCCAGTGTCTGATTCCCTGCCTCTGATTCCCCGCCTCTGAATCCCCTCCTCTGATTCCCTGCCACTGATTCCCCGCCCCTGATTCCCCACCTCTGATACCCCATATCTGATTCCCAGCCTCTGATTCCCTGTCTCTGATTCCCAACCTCTGATTCCCCACCTCTGATTCCCCATATCTGATTCCCCGCCTCTGTTTCCCCGCCTCTGATTCCCCGCCTCAGTTTCCCCATATCTGATTCCCGGCCTCTGATTCTCCGCCACTGATTCCCCGACTCTGATTCCCTGCCTCTGATTCCCCATTACCGATTCCGCACATCGGATTCCCTGCCTCTGATTCCCCGCCTCTGATTCCCCGCCTCGTATTCCCTGCTTCTGATTCCCAACCTCTGATTCCCCACCTCTGATTCCCCATATCTGATTCCCCGCCTCTGTTTCCCCGCCTCTGATTCCCCAACTCTGAATCACCGCCTCTGATTCCCCAGCTCTGATTCCCCGCCTCTGATTCCCCGTGTTTGATTCCCTGCCTCTGATTCCCTGCCCTGATTCCCCATCTCTGATACACCGCCTTAAATTCGCCACCGCTGATTCCCCATATCTGATTCCCCGCCTCTGTTTCCCCGTCTCTGATTCCCCGCCTCTGTTTCGCCATATCTAATTCCACGCCTCTGATTCCCCAACTCTGATTCCACGCCTCTGATTCCCCAGCTCTGAGTCCCTGCCTCTGATTCCCCGCATCTGATTCCCTGCCTCTGATTCCCCGCCTCTGATTCCCTGCCTCTGATTCCCAACCTCTGATTCCCCACCTCTGAATCCCCATATCTGATTCCCCGCCTCTGTTTCCCCGCCTCTGATTCCCCACCTCTGTTTCCCCATATCTGATTCCCCGCCTCTGATTCCCCAACTCTGATTCCCCTCCTCTGATTCGCCAGCTATGATTCCCCGCCTCTGATTCCCTGCATCTGATTCCCTGCATCTGATTCCCCGCCTCTGATTCCCCTTCTCTGATTCTCCACCTCTGATTTCCCACCTCTGATTCCCCATCTCTGATTCCGCTCATCCGATTCCCTGCCTCTGATTCCCCGCCTCTGATTCCCCGCCTCTGATTCCCTGCCTCTGATTCGCAACCTCTAATTCCCCACCTCTGATTCCCCATATCTGATTCCCCGCCTCTGTTTCCCTGCCTCTGATTCCCGGCCTCTGTTTCCCCATATCTGATTCCCCTCCTCTGATTCCCCAACTCTGATTCCCCGCCTCTGATACCCCGCCTCTGATTCCCCATCTCTAATTCATCACATCTGATTCCCCAACTCTGCTTCCCCATCTCTGATTCTCTACCTCTGATTCGCCACCTCTGATTGCCCATATCTGATTCACCGCCTCTGTTTCCCCGCATCTGATTCCCCGCCTCTGATTCCCCATATTTGATTCCACGCCTCTGATTCCCCATCTCTGATTCCCGGACTCATTCCCCAACTCTGATTCCCCGCCTCTGATTCCCCATATTTGATTCCCCTCCTCTGATTTCCCATCTCTGATTCCCGGACTCTGATTCCCCAACTCTGATTTCCCCGCCTCTGAATCCCCAGCTCTGATTTCCCGCCTCTGATTCCCCACCTGTGATACAACATATCTGATTCCCGGCCTCTGTTTCCCCGCATCTGATTCCCCACCTCTGATTCACCATATCTGATTCCCCGCCTCTGATTCCCCACCACTGATTCCCCTCCTCTGATTCGCCAGTTATGATTGCCCGCCTCTGATTCCCCGTTTCTGATTCCCTGCCTCTGATTCCCCGCCTCTGATTCCCCATGTCTGACTCACCACCTCTGATTCCCCACCTCTGATACCCCATCTCTGATTCCGCACATCCGATTCCCTGCCTCTGATTCCCCGCCTCTGATTCCCCGCCTCTGATTCCCTGCCTCTGATTCGCAACCTCTTATTCCCCACCTCTGATTCCCCATATCTGATTCCCCGCCTCTGTTTCCCCGCCTCTGATTGGCACCTCTGATACCCCGCCTCTGATTCCCCATCTCTAATTCATCACATCTGATTCCCCACCTCTGCTTCCCCATCTCCGATTCTCTACCTCTGATTCGCCACCTCTGATTCCCAATATCTGATTCACCGCCTCTGTTTCCCTGCCTCTGATTCCCCGCCTCTGATTACCCATATCTGATTCCCCACCTCAGATTCCCCATCTCTGATTCCCGGTCTCTGATTCCCCACCTCTGTTTCCCGGCCTCTGATTCCCAATCCCTGATTCACCGCCTCTGACTCCCAGTGTCTGATTCCCTGCCTCTGATTCCCCGCCTCTGAATCCCCTCCTCTGATTCCCTGCCACTGATTCCCCGCCCCTGATTCCCCACCTCTGATACCCCATATCTGATTCCCCGCCTCTGTTTCCCCGCCTCTGATTCCCCACCTCTGATTCCCCATATCTGATTCCCTGCCTCTGATTCCCCAACTCTGATTCCCCGCCTCTGATTCCCCAGCTCTGATTCCCCGCCTCTGATTCCCCACCTCTGATCCAACATATCTGATTCCCCGCCTCTGTTTCCCCGCCTCTGATTCCCCCCCTCTGATTCCCCATATCTGATTCCCCGCCTATGATTCCCCACCTCTGATTCCCCGCCTCTGATTCGCATGCTATGATTCCCCTCCTCTGGTTCCCCGCATCTGATTCCCCGCCTCTTGATTCCCCGTGTCTGACCCTGCCTCTGATTCCACGCCTTTGATTCCCCATCTCTGATTCACCACCTCTGATTCCCCACCTCTGATTCCCCATCTCTGATTCTGCACATCCGATTCCCTGCCTCTGATTCCCCGCCTCTGATTCCCCGCCTCTGATTCCCTGCCTCTGATTCGCAACCTGTTATTCCCCACCTCTGAATCCCCATATCTGATTCCCCGCCTCTGTTTCCCTGCCTCTGATTCCCCGCCTCTGTTTCCCCATATCTGATTCCCCGCCTCTGTTTCACCGCCTCTGATTGGCACCTCTGATACCCCGCCTCTGATTCCCCATCTCTAATTCATCACATCTGATTCCCCACCTCTGCTTCCCCATCTCTGATTCTCTACCTCTGATTCGCAACCTCTGATTCCGAATATCTGATTCATCGCCTCTGTTTCCCCGCTTCTGATTCCCCGCCTCTGATTCCCCATATCTGATTCCCCGCCTCTGATTCCCCATCTCTGATTCCCGGTCTCTGATTCCCCACCTCTGTTTCCCGGCCTCTCATTCCCCATCCCTGATTCACCACCTCTGATTCCCAGTGTCTGATTCCCTGCCTCTGATTCCCCGCCTCTGAATCCCCTCCTCTGATTCCCTGCCACTGATTCCCCGCCCCTGATTCCCCACCTCTGATACCCCATATCTGATTCCCCGCCTCTGTTTCCCCGCCTCTGATTCCCCACCTCTGATTTCCCATATCTGATTCCACGCCTCTGATTCCCCGCCTCTGATTGGCCGCCTCTGATACCCCGCCTCTGATTCCCCATCTCTAATTCATCACATCTGATTCCCCACCTCTGCTTCCCCATCTCTGATTCTCAACCTCTGATTCGCCACCTCTGATTCCCCATATCTGATTCACCGCCTCTGTTTCCCCGCCTCTGATTCCCCGCCTCTGATTCCCCATATTTGATTCCCCGCCTTTGATTCCCCATCTCTGATTCCCGGACTCTGATTCCCCAACTCTGATTCCCCGCCTCTGATTCCCCAGCTCTGATTTCCCGCCTCTGATTCCCCACCTCTGCTTCCACATCTCTGATTCTCTACCTCTGATTCGCCACCTCTGATTGCCCATATCTGATTCACCGCCTCTGTTTCCCCGCCTCTGATTCCCCGCCTCTTATTCCCCATATTTGATTCCCCGCCTCTGATTCCCCATCTCTGATTCCCGGACTCTGATTCCCCAACTCTGATTCCCCGCCTCTGATTCCCCATATTTGATTCCCCTCCTCTGATTTCCCATCTCTGATTCCCGGACTCTGATTCCCCAACTCAGATTTCCCCGCCTCTGATTCCCCAGCTCTGATTTCCCACCTCTGATTCCCCACCTCTGATACAACATATCTGATTCCCGGCCTCTGTTTCCCCGCCTCTGATTCCCCACCTCTGATTCACCATATCTGATTCCCCGCCTCTGATTCCCCACCACTGATTCCCCTCCTCTGATTCGCCAGTTATGATTGCCCGCCTCTGATTCCCCGTTTCTGATTCCCTGCCTCTGATTCCCCGCCTCTGATTCCCCATCTCTGACTCACCACCTCTGATTCCCCACCTCTGACACCCCATCTCTGATTCCGCACATCCGATTCCCTGCCTATGATTCCCCACCTCTGATTCCCCGCCTCTGATTCCCCATATCTGATTCCCTGCCTCTGTTTCCCCGCCTCTGATTCCCCACCTCTGTTTCCCCATATCTGATTCCCCGCCTCTGATTCCCCAACTCTAATACCCTGCCTCTGATTCCCCAGCTCTGATTCCCCGCCTCTGATTCCCCGCATCTGATTCCCTGCCTCTGATTCCCCGCCTCTGATTCCAGGCCTCTGATTCCCAGCATCTGATTCCGGCCTCTGATTCCCGGCCTCTGATTCCCTGCTTCTGATTCTGATTCCCTGCCTCTGATTCCCCATCTCTGATTCCGCACATCTGATTCCCTGCCTCTGATTCCCCACCTCTGATTCCCCATATCTGATTCCCCGCCTCTGTTTCCCCAACTCTGATTCCCCTCCTCTAATTCGCCAGCTATGATTCCCCGCCTCTGATTCCCTGCGTCTGATTCCATGCCTCTGATTCCCAGCCTCTGATTCCCCTTCTCTGATTCACCACCTCTGAACCCCCACCTCTGATTCCCCATCTCTGATTCCGCACATCCGATTCCCTGCCTCTGATTCCCCGCCTCTGATTCCCCGCCTCTGATTCGCAACCTCTAATTCCCCACCTCTGATTCCCCATATCTGATTCCCCGCCTCTCTTTCCCTGCCTCTGATTCCCGGCCTCTGTTTCCCCATATCTGATTCCCCTCCTCTGATTCCCCAACTCTGATTCCCCGCCTCTGATTCCCCAGCTTTGATTCCCCGTCTTTTATTCCCGGCCTCTGATTCCCTGCCACTGATTACCCGCCCCTGATTCCCCACCTCTGATTCCCCATATCTGATACCCCGCCTCTGTTTCCCCACCTCTGATTCCCGGCCTCTTATTCCCAGCATCTGATTCCCGGCCACTGATTCCCTGCCTCTGATTCCCCGCCTCTGATTCCCCATCTCTGATTCCCCGCCTCTGATTCCCCGTGTCTGATTCCCTGCCTCTGATTCCCCGCCTCTGATTCCCCGCGTCTGATTCCCTGCCACTGATTCCCTGCCCCTGATTCCCCACCTCTGATTCCCCATATCTGATTCCCCGCCTCTGTTTCCCCAACTCTGATTCCCTTCCTCTAATTCGCCAGCTATGATTCCCCGCCTCTGATTCCCTGCCACTGATTCCCTGCCCCTGATTCCCCACCTCTGATTCCCCATATATGATTCCCCGCATCTGATTCCCCAACTCTGATTCCCCTCCTCTAATTCGCCAGCTATGATTCCCCGCCTCTTATTCCCTGCGTCTGATTCCCTGCCTCTGATTCCCAGCCTCTGATTCCCCTTCTCTGATTCACCACCTCTGAATCCCCACCTCTGATTCCCCATCTCTGATTCCGCACATCCGATTCCCTGCCTCTGATTCCCCGCCTCTGATTCCCCGCCTCTGATTCCCCGCCTCTGATTCCCCGCGTCTGATTCCCTGCCACTGATTCCCTGCCCCTGATTCCCCAACTCTGATTCCCCATCTCTGATTCCCCGCCTCTGTTTCCCCACCTCTGATTCCCCGCCTCTGTTTCCCCATATCTGATTCCCCGCCTCTGATTCACCAACTCTGATTCCCCTCCTCTAATTCGCCAGCTATGATTCCCCGCCTCTGATTCCCTGCATCTGATTCCCTGCCTCTGATTCCCAGCCTCTGATTCCCCTTCTCTGATTCACCACCTCTGAATCCCCACCTCTGATTCCCCATCTCTGATTCCGCACATCCGATTCCCTGCCTCTGATTCCCCGCCTTTTATTCCCAGCCTCTGATTCCCTGCCACTGATTCCCTGCTTCTGATTCTGATTCCCTGCCTCTGATTCCCCATCTCTGACTCCGCACATCTGATTCCCTGCCTCTGATTCCCCACCTCTGATTCCCCATATATGATTCCCCGCCTCTGTTTCCCCGCCTCTGATTCCCCGCCTCTCTTTCCCCATATCTGATTCCCCGCCTCTGATTCCCCAACTCTGATTCCCCTCCTCTAATTCGCAAGCTATGATTCCCCGCCTCTGATTCCCTGCGTCTGATTCCCTGCCTCTGATTCCCAGCCTCTGATTCCCCTTCTCTGATTCACCACCTCTGAATCCCCACCTCTAATTCCCCACCTCTGATTCCCCATATCTGATTCCCCGCCTCTGTTTCCCTGCCTCTGATTCCCGGCCTCTGTTTCCCCATATCTGATTCCCCTCCTCTGATTCCCCAACTCTGATTCCCCGCCTCTGATTGCCCAGCTCTGATTCCCCGCCTTTTATTCCCGGCCTCTGATTCCCTGCCACTGATTCCCCGCCCCTGATTCCCCACCTCTGATTCCCCATATCTGATTCCCCGCCTCTGTTTCCCCAGCTCTGATTCCCCAGCTCTGATTCCCCAGCTCTGATTCCCTGCCACTGATTCCCCACCCCTGATTCCCCACCTCTGATTCCCCATATCTGATTCCCCGCCTCTGTTTCCCCAGCTCTGATTCCCTGCCTCTGATTCCCTGCCCTGATTCCCCATCTCTGTTTCACCGCCTTTGATTCGCCACCTCTGATTCCCCATATCTGATTCCCCGCCTGTGCTTCCCCGCCTCTGATTCCCTGCCTCTGATTCCCAACCTCTGATTCCACACCTCTGATTCCCCATATCTGATTCCCCGCCTCTATTTCCCCATATCTGATTCCCCGCCTCTGATTCCCCAACTCTGATTCCCCGCCTCTGATTCCCCAGCTCTGATTCCCCGCCTCTGATTCCCGGCGTCCGATTCCCTGCCTCTGATTCCCCGCCTCTGATTCGCCATCTCTGATTCCCCGCCTCTGATTCCCCGTGTCTGATTCCCTGCCTCTGATTCCCCGCCTCAGATTCCCCGCCTCTGCTTCCCTGCCACTGATTCCCTGCCCCTGATTCCCCACCTCTGATTCCCCATATCTGATTCCCCGCCTCTGTTTCTCCGCATCTGATTCCCCGCCTCTGATTCCCCATATCTGATTCCCTGCCTCTGATTCCACAACTCTGATTCCCCGCCTCTGATTCCCCAGCTCTGAATCCCCGCCTCTGATTCCCCGCTTCTGATTCCCTCCCTCTGATTCACAGCCTCTGATTCCCCACCTCTGATTCCCCATATCTGATTCCCCACCTCTGTTTCCCCGCCTCTGATTCCCCGCCTCTGATTCACCATATCTGATTCCCCGGCTCTGATTGCCCACCTCTGATTCCCCGCCTCTGATTCGCCAGCTCTGATTCCCCGCCTCTGAATCCCCGCATCTGATTCCCTGCCTCTGATTCCCCGCCTCTGATTCCCCATCTCTGATACACCGCCTTTGATTCGCCACCTCTGATTCCCCATATCTGATTCCCCACCTCTGTTTCCCCGCCTCTGATTCCCCGCCTCTGATTCTCAATATCTCATTCCCCGCCTCTGAATCCCCATCTCTGATTCCCGGACTCTGATTCCCCACCTCTGATTCCCGGCCTCTTATTCCCAGCATCTGATTCCCGGCCTCTGATTCCTGGCCTCTGATTCCCCGCTTCTGATTCTGATTCCCTGCCTCTGATTCCCCATCTCTGATTCCGCACATCTGATTCCCTGCCTCTGATTCCCCACCTCTGATTCCCCATATCTGATTCCCCGCCTCTGTTTCCCCACCTCTGATTCCCCGCCTCTGTTTCCCCATATCTAATTCCCCACCTCTGATGCCCCAACTCTGATTCACCGCCTCTGATTCCCCAGCTCTGATTCCCCGCCTCTGATTCCCCGCATCCGATTCCCCATGTCTGATTCCCCGCCTCTGTTTCCCCGCCTCTGATTCCCCGCCTCTGTTTCCCCATATCTGATTCCCCGCCTCTGATTCCCCAGCTCTGATTCCCTGCCTCTGATTCCCCGCGTTCTATTCGCTGCCTCTGATTCCCCGCCTGTGATTCCCCATCTCTGATTCACCACCTCTGATTCCCCACCTCTGATTCCCCATATCTAATACCCCGCCTCTGCTTGCCCGCCTCTCATTCCCCGCCTCTGTTTCCCCATATCTGATTCCCCGCCTCTGAATCCCCAACTCTGATTCCCTGCCTCTGATTCACCAGCTCTGATTCCCCGCCTTTGATTCCCCCCGTCTGATTCCCAGCCTCTGAATCCCCGTCTGATTTCTTGCCTCTGATTCCCCGCCTCTGATTCCCCATCTCTGATTCACTGCCTCTGATTCCCCACATCTGATTCCCCATCTCTGATTCCGCACAACCGATTCCCTGCCTCTGATTCCCCGACTCTGATTCCCCACCTCTGATTCCCCAGCTCTGATTCCCCGCCTCTGATTCCCCGCGTCTGATTCCCTGCCTGTGATTCCCCGCCTCTGATTCCCTATCTCTGATTCCCCACCTCTGATTCCCCATGTCTGATTCCCTTCCTTTGATTCCCCGCCTCTGATTCCCCGCCTCTGATTCCCTGCCACTGATTCCCCGCCCCTGATTCCCCACATCTGATTCCCCATATCTTATTCCCCGCCTCTGTTTCCCCCCCTCTGATTCCCAGCCTCTGATTCCCCATATCTGATTCCCCGCCTCTGATTCCCCATATCTGATTCCCCGCCTCTATTTCCCCATATCTGCTTCTCCGCCTCTGATTCCCCATATCTGATTCTCCGCCTCTGATTCCCCAACTCTGATTCCCCGCCTCTGATTCCCCAGCTCTGATTTCCCGCCTCTGATTCCCGGTCTCTGATTCCCCACCTCTGTTTCCCGGCCTCTGATTCCCAATCCCTGATTCACCGCCTCTGACTCCCAGTGTCTGATTCCCTGCCTCTGATTCCCCGCCTCTGAATCCCCTCCTCTGATTCCCTGCCACTGATTCCCCGCCCCTGATTCCCCACCTCTGATACCCCATATCTGATTCCCAGCCTCTGATTCCCTGCCTCTGATTCCCAACCTCTGATTCCCCACCTCTGATTCCCCATATCTGATTCCCCGCCTCTGTTTCCCCGCCTCTGATTCCCCGCCTCAGTTTCCCCATATCTGATTCCCGGCCTCTGATTCTCCGCCACTGATTCCCCGACTCTGATTCCCTGCCTCTGATTCCCCATTACCGATTCCGCACATCGGATTCCCTGCCTCTGATTCCCCGCCTCTGATTCCCCGCCTCGTATTCCCTGCTTCTGATTCCCAACCTCTGATTCCCCACCTCTGATTCCCCATATCTGATTCCCCGCCTCTGTTTCCCCGCCTCTGATTCCCCAACTCTGAATCCCCGCCTCTGATTCCCCAGCTCTGATTCCCCGCCTCTGATTCCCCGTGTTTGATTCCCTGCCTCTGATTCCCTGCCCTGATTCCCCATCTCTGATACACCGCCTTAAATTCGCCACCGCTGATTCCCCATATCTGATTCCCCGCCTCTGTTTCCCCGTCTCTGATTCCCCGCCTCTGTTTCGCCATATCTAATTCCACGCCTCTGATTCCCCAACTCTGATTCCACGCCTCTGATTCCCCAGCTCTGAGTCCCTGCCTCTGATTCCCCGCATCTGATTCCCTGCCTCTGATTCCCCGCCTCTGATTCCCTGCCTCTGATTCCCAACCTCTGATTCCCCACCTCTGAATCCCCATATCTGATTCCCCGCCTCTGTTTCCCCGCCTCTGATTCCCCACCTCTGTTTCCCCATATCTGATTCCCCGCCTCTGATTCCCCAACTCTGATTCCCCAGCTATGATTCCCCGCCTCTGATTCCCTGCATCTGATTCCCTGCATCTGATTCCCCGCCTCTGATTCCCCTTCTCTGATTCTCCACCTCTGATTTCCCACCTCTGATTCCCCATCTCTGATTCCGCTCATCCGATTCCCTGCCTCTGATTCCCCGCCTCTGATTCCCCGCCTCTGATTCCCTGCCTCTGATTTGCAACCTCTAATTCCCCACCTCTGATTCCCCATATCTGATTCCCCGCCTCTGTTTCCCTGCCTCTGATTCCCGGCCTCTGTTTCCCCATATCTGATTCCCCTCCTCTGATTCCCCAACTCTGATTCCCCGCCTCTGATACCCCGCCTCTGATTCCCCATCTCTAATTCATCACATCTGATTCCCCACCTCTGCTTCCCCATCTCTGATACTCTACCTCTGATTCGCCACCTCTGATTGCCCATATCTGATTCACCGCCTCTGTTTCCCCGCATCTGATTCCCCGCCTCTGATTCCCCATATTTGATTCCCCGCCTCTGATTCCCCATCTCTGATTCCCGGACTCATTCCCCAACTCTGATTCCCCGCCTCTGATTCCCCATATTTGATTCCCCTCCTCTGATTTCCCATCTCTGATTCCCGGACTCTGATTCCCCAACTCTGATTTCCCCGCCTCTGAATCCCCAGCTCTGATTTCCCGCCTCTGATTCCCCACCTGTGATACAACATATCTGATTCCCGGCCTCTGTTTCCCCGCATCTGATTCCCCACCTCTGATTCACCATATCTGATTCCCCGCCTCTGATTCCCCACCACTGATTCCCCTCCTCTGATTCGCCAGTTATGATTGCCCGCCTCTGATTCCCCGTTTCTGATTCCCTGCCTCTGATTCCCCGCCTCTGATTCCCCATGTCTGACTCACCACCTCTGATTCCCCACCTCTGATACCCCATCTCTGATTCCGCACATCCGATTCCCTGCCTCTGATTCCCCGCCTCTGATTCCCCGCCTCTGATTCCCTGCCTCTGATTCGCAACCTCTTATTCCCCACCTCTGATTCCCCATATCTGATTCCCCGCCTCTGTTTCCCCGCCTCTGATTGGCACCTCTGATACCCCGCCTCTGATTCCCCATCTCTAATTCATCACATCTGATTCCCCACCTCTGCTTCCCCATCTCCGATTCTCTACCTCTGATTCGCCACCTCTGATTCCCAATATCTGATTCACCGCCTCTGTTTCCCTGCCTCTGATTCCCCGCCTCTGATTACCCATATCTGATTCCCCACCTCAGATTCCCCATCTCTGATTCCCGGTCTCTGATTCCCCACCTCTGTTTCCCGGCCTCTGATTCCCAATCCCTGATTCACCGCCTCTGACTCCCAGTGTCTGATTCCCTGCCTCTGATTCCCCGCCTCTGAATCCCCTCCTCTGATTCCCTGCCACTGATTCCCCGCCCCTGATTCCCCACCTCTGATACCCCATATCTGATTCCCCGCCTCTGTTTCCCCGCCTCTGATTCCCCACCTCTGATTCCCCATATCTGATTCCCTGCCTCTGATTCCCCAACTCTGATTCCCCGCCTCTGATTCCCCAGCTCTGATTCCCCGCCTCTGATTCCCCACCTCTGATCCAACATATCTGATTCCCCGCCTCTGTTTCCCCGCCTCTGATTCCACCCCTCTGATTCCCCATATCTGATTCCCCGCCTATGATTCCCCACCTCTGATTCCCCGCCTCTGATTCGCATGCTATGATTCCCCTCCTCTGGTTCCCCGCATCTGATTCCCCGCCTCTTGATTCCCCGTGTCTGACCCTGCCTCTGATTCCACGCCTTTGATTCCCCATCTCTGATTCACCACCTCTGATTCCCCACCTCTGATTCCCCATCTCTGATTCTGCACATCCGATTCCCTGCCTCTGATTCCCCGCCTCTGATTCCCCGCCTCTGATTCCCTGCCTCTGATTCGCAACCTGTTATTCCCCACCTCTGAATCCCCATATCTGATTCCCCGCCTCTGTTTCCCTGCCTCTGATTCCCCGCCTCTGTTTCCCCATATCTGATTCCCCGCCTCTGTTTCACCGCCTCTGATTGGCACCTCTGATACCCCGCCTCTGATTCCCCATCTCTAATTCATCACATCTGATTCCCCACCTCTGCTTCCCCATCTCTGATTCTCTACCTCTGATTCGCAACCTCTGATTCCGAATATCTGATTCATCGCCTCTGTTTCCCCGCTTCTGATTCCCCGCCTCTGATTCCCCATATCTGATTCCCCGCCTCTGATTCCCCATCTCTGATTCCCGGTCTCTGATTCCCCACCTCTGTTTCCCGGCCTCTCATTCCCCATCCCTTATTCACCACCTCTGATTCCCAGTGTCTGATTCCCTGCCTCTGATTCCCCGCCTCTGAATCCCCTCCTCTGATTCCCTGCCACTGATTCCCCGCCCCTGATTCCCCACCTCTGATACCCCATATCTGATTCCCCGCCTCTGTTTCCCCGCCTCTGATTCCCCACCTCTGATTTCCCATATCTGATTCCACGCCTCTGATTCCCCGCCTCTGATTGGCCGCCTCTGATACCCCGCCTCTGATTCCCCATCTCTAATTCATCACATCTGATTCCCCACCTCTGCTTCCCCATCTCTGATTCTCAACCTCTGATTCGCCACCTCTGATTCCCCATATCTGATTCACCGCCTCTGTTTCCCCGCCTCTGATTCCCCGCCTCTGATTCCCCATATTTGATTCCCCGCCTTTGATTCCCCATCTCTGATTCCCGGACTCTGATTCCCCAACTCTGATTCCCCGCCTCTGATTCCCCAGCTCTGATTTCCCGCCTCTGATTCCCCACCTCTGCTTCCCCATCTCTGATTCTCTACCTCTGATTCGCCACCTCTGATTGCCCATATCTGATTCACCGCCTCTGTTTCCCCGCCTCTGATTCCCCGCCTCTTATTCCCCATATTTGATTCCCCGCCTCTGATTCCCCATCTCTGATTCCCGGACTCTGATTCCCCAACTCTGATTCCCCGCCTCTGATTCCCCATATTTGATTCCCCTCCTCTGATTTCCCATCTCTGATTCCCGGACTCTGATTCCCCAACTCAGATTTCCCCGCCTCTGATTCCCCAGCTCTGATTTCCCACCTCTGATTCCCCACCTCTGATACAACATATCTGATTCCCGGCCTCTGTTTCCCCGCCTCTGATTCCCCACCTCTGATTCACCATATCTGATTCCCCGCCTCTGATTCCCCACCACTGATTCCCCTCCTCTGATTCGCCAGTTATGATTGCCCGCCTCTGATTCCCCGTTTCTGATTCCCTGCCTCTGATTCCCCGCCTCTGATTCCCCATCTCTGACTCACCACCTCTGATTCCCCACCTCTGATTCACCATATCTGATTCCCCGCCTCTGATTCCCCACCACTGATTCCCCTCCTCTGATTCGCCAGTTATGATTGCCCGCCTCTGATTCCCCGTTTCTGATTCCCTGCCTCTGATTCCCCGCCTCTGATTCCCCATCTCTGACTCACCACCTCTGATTCCCCACCTCTGACACCCCATCTCTGATTCCGCACATCCGATTCCCTGCCTATGATTCCCCACCTCTGATTCCCCGCCTCTGATTCCCCATATCTGATTCCCTGCCTCTGATTCCCCGCCTCTGATTCACCAACTCTGATTCCCCTCCTCTAATTCGCCAGCTATGATTCCCCGCCTCTGATTCCCTGCATCTGATTCCCTGCCTCTGATTCCCAGCCTCTGATTCCCCTTCTCTGATTCACCACCTCTGAATCCCCACCTCTGATTCCCCATCTCTGATTCCGCACATCCGATTCCCTGCCTCTGATTCCCCGCCTTTTATTCCCAGCCTCTGATTCCCTGCCACTGATTCCCTGCTTCTGATTCTGATTCCCTGCCTCTGATTCCCCATCTCTGATTCCGCACATCTGATTCCCTGCCTCTGATTCCCCACCTCTGATTCCCCATATATGATTCCCCGCCTCTGTTTCCCCGCCTCTGATTCCCCGCCTCTCTTTCCCCATATCTGATTCCCCGCCTCTGATTCCCCAACTCTGATTCCCCTCCTCTAATTCGCAAGCTATGATTCCCCGCCTCTGATTCCCTGCGTCTGATTCCCTGCCTCTGATTCCCAGCCTCTGATTCCCCTTCTCTGATTCACCACCTCTGAATCCCCACCTCTAATTCCCCACCTCTGATTCCCCATATCTGATTCCCCGCCTCTGTTTCCCTGCCTCTGATTCCCGGCCTCTGTTTCCCCATATCTGATTCCCCTCCTCTGATTCCCCAACTCTGATTCCCCGCCTCTGATTCCCCAGCTCTGATTCCCCGCCTTTTATTCCCGGCCTCTGATTCCCTGCCACTGATTCCCCGCCCCTGATTCCCCACCTCTGATTCCCCATATCTGATTCCCCGCCTCTGTTTCCCCAGCTCTGATTCCCCAGCTCTGATTCCCCAGCTCTGATTCCCTGCCACTGATTCCCCACCCCTGATTCCCCACCTCTGATTCCCCATATCTGATTCCCCGCCTCTGTTTCCCCAGCTCTGATTCCCTGCCTCTGATTCCCTGCCCTGATTCCCCATCTCTGTTTCACCGCCTTTGATTCGCCACCTCTGATTCCCCATATCTGATTCCCCGCCTCTGTTTCCCCGCCTCTGATTCCCTGCCTCTGATTCCCAACCTCTGATTCCACACCTCTGATTCCCCATATCTGATTCCCCGCCTCTATTTCCCCATATCTGATTCCCCGCCTCTGATTCCCCAACTCTGATTCCCCGCCTCTGATTCCCCAGCTCTGATTTCCCGCCTCTGATTCCCGGCGTCCGATTCCCTGCCTCTGATTCCCCGCCTCTGATTCGCCATCTCTGATTCCCCGCCTCTGATTCTCCGTGTCTGATTCCCTGCCTCTGATTCCCCGCCTCAGATTCCCCGCCTCTGCTTCCCTGCCACTGATTCCCTGCCCCTGATTCCCCACCTCTGATTCCCCATATCTGATTCCCCGCCTCTGTTTCTCCGCATCTGATTCCCCGCCTCTGATTCCCCATATCTGATTCCCTGCCTCTGATTCCACAACTCTGATTCCCCGCCTCTGATTCCCCAGCTCTGAATCCCCGCCTCTGATTCCCCGCTTCTGATTCCCTCCCTCTGATTCACAGCCTCTGATTCCCCACCTCTGATTCCCCATATCTGATTCCCCACCTCTGTTTCCCCGCCTCTGATTCCCCGCCTCTGATTCCCCATATCTGATTCCCCGGCTCTGATTGCCCACCTCTGATTCCCCGCCTCTGATTCGCCAGCTCTGATTCCCCGCCTCTGAATCCCCGCATCTGATTCCCTGCCTCTGATTCCCCGCCTCTGATTCCCCATCTCTGATACACCGCCTTTGATTCGCCACCTCTGACTCCCCATATCTGATTCCCCACCTCTGTTTCCCCGCCTCTGATTCCCCGCCTCTGATTCTCAATATCTCATTCCCCGCCTCTGAATCCCCATCTCTGATTCCCGGACTCTGATTCCCCACCTCTGATTCCCGGCCTCTTATTCCCAGCATCTGATTCCCGGCCTCTGATTCCCGGCCTCTGATTCCCCGCTTCTGATTCTGATTCCCTGCCTCTGATTCCCCATCTCTGATTCCGCACATCTGATTCCCTGCCTCTGATTCCCCACCTCTGATTCCCCATATCTGATTCCCCGCCTCTGTTTCCCCACCTCTGATTCCCCGCCTCTGTTTCCCCATATCTAATTCCCCACCTCTGATGCCCCAACTCTGATTCACCGCCTCTGATTCCCCAGCTCTGATTCCCCGCCTCTGATTCCCCGCATCCGATTCCCCATGTCTGATTCCCCGCCTCTGTTTCCCCGCCTCTGATTCCCCGCCTCTGTTTCCCCATATCTGATTCCCCGCCTCTGATTCCCCAGCTCTGATTCCCTGCCTCTGATTCCCCGCGTTCTATTCGCTGCCTCTGATTCCCCGCCTGTGATTCCCCATCTCTGATTCACCACCTCTGATTCCCCACCTCTGATTCCCCATATCTAATACCCCGCCTCTGCTTGCCCGCCTCTCATTCCCCGCCTCTGTTTCCCCATATCTGATTCCCCGCCTCTGAATCCCCAACTCTGATTCCCTGCCTCTGATTCACCAGCTCTGATTCCCCGCCTTTGATTCCCCCCGTCTGATTCCCAGCCTCTGAATCCCCGTCTGATTTCTTGCCTCTGATTCCCCGCCTCTGATTCCCCATCTCTGATTCACTGCCTCTGATTCCCCACATCTGATTCCCCATCTCTGATTCCGCACAACCGATTCCCTGCCTCTGATTCCCCGACTCTGATTCCCCACCTCTGATTCCCCAATCTGATTCCCCGCCTCTGATTCCCCGCGTATGATTCCCTGCCTGTGATTCCCCGCCTCTGATTCCCTATCTCTGATTCCCCACCTCTGATTCCCCGTGTCTGATTCCCTTCCTTTGATTCCCCGCCTCTGATTCCCCGCCTCTGATTCCCTGCCACTGATTCCCCGCCCCTGATTCCCCACATCTGATTCCCCATATCTTATTCCCCGCCTCTGTTTCCCCCCCTCTGATTCCCAGCCTCTGATTCCCCATATCTGATTCCCCGCCTCTGATTCCCCATATCTGATTCCCCGCCTGTATTTCCCCATATCTGCTTCTCCGCCTCTGATTCCCCATATCTGATTCTCCGCCTCTGATTCCCCAACTCTGATTCCCCGCCTCTGATTCCCCAGCTCTGATTTCCCGCCTCTGATTCCCGGTCTCTGATTCCCCACCTCTGTTTCCCGGCCTCTGATTCCCAATCCCTGATTCACCGCCTCTGACTCCCAGTGTCTGATTCCCTGCCTCTGATTCCCCGCCTCTGAATCCCCTCCTCTGATTCCCTGCCACTGATTCCCCGCCCCTGATTCCCCACCTCTGATACCCCATATCTGATTCCCAGCCTCTGATTCCCTGCCTCTGATTCCCAACCTCTGATTCCCCACCTCTGATTCCCCATATCTGATTCCCCGCCTCTGTTTCCCCGCCTCTGATTCCCCGCCTCAGTTTCCCCATATCTGATTCCCGGCCTCTGATTCTCCGCCACTGATTCCCCGACTCTGATTCCCTGCCTCTGATTCCCCATTACCGATTCCGCACATCGGATTCCCTGCCTCTGATTCCCCGCCTCTGATTCCCCGCCTCGTATTCCCTGCTTCTGATTCCCAACCTCTGATTCCCCACCTCTGATTCCCCATATCTGATTCCCCGCCTCTGTTTCCCCGCCTCTGATTCCCCAACTCTGAATCCCCGCCTCTGATTCCCCAGCTCTGATTCCCCGCCTCTGATTCCCCGTGTTTGATTCCCTGCCTCTGATTCCCTGCCCTGATTCCCCATCTCTGATACACCGCCTTAAATTCGCCACCGCTGATTCCCCATATCTGATTCCCCGCCTCTGTTTCCCCGTCTCTGATTCCCCGCCTCTGTTTCGCCATATCTAATTCCACGCCTCTGATTCCCCAACTCTGATTCCACGCCTCTGATTCCCCAGCTCTGAGTCCCTGCCTCTGATTCCCCGCATCTGATTCCCTGCCTCTGATTCCCCGCCTCTGATTCCCTGCCTCTGATTCCCAACCTCTGATTCCCCACCTCTGAATCCCCATATCTGATTCCCCGCCTCTGTTTCCCCGCCTCTGATTCCCCACCTCTGTTTCCCCATATCTGATTCCCCGCCTCTGATTCCCCAACTCTGATTCCCCTCCTCTGATTCGCCAGCTATGATTCCCCGCCTCTGATTCCCTGCATCTGATTCCCTGCATCTGATTCCCCGCCTCTGATTCCCCTTCTCTGATTCTCCACCTCTGATTTCCCACCTCTGATTCCCCATCTCTGATTCCGCTCATCCGATTCCCTGCCTCTGATTCCCCGCCTCTGATTCCCCGCCTCTGATTCCCTGCCTCTGATTCGCAACCTCTAATTCCCCACCTCTGATTCCCCATATCTGATTCCCCGCCTCTGTTTCCCTGCCTCTGATTCCCGGCCTCTGTTTCCCCATATCTGATTCCCCTCCTCTGATTCCCCAACTCTGATTCCCCGCCTCTGATACCCCGCCTCTGATTCCCCATCTCTAATTCATCACATCTGATTCCCCACCTCTGCTTCCCCATCTCTGATACTCTACCTCTGATTCGCCACCTCTGATTGCCCATATCTGATTCACCGCCTCTGTTTCCCCGCATCTGATTCCCCGCCTCTGATTCCCCATATTTGATTCCCCGCTTCTGATTCCCCATCTCTGATTCCCGGACTCATTCCCCAACTCTGATTCCCCGCCTCTGATTCCCCATATTTGATTCCCCTCCTCTGATTTCCCATCTCTGATTCCCGGACTCTGATTCCCCAACTCTGATTTCCCCGCCTCTGAATCCCCAGCTCTGATTTCCCGCCTCTGATTCCCCACCTGTGATACAACATATCTGATTCCCGGCCTCTGTTTCCCCGCATCTGATTCCCCACCTCTGATTCACCATATCTGATTCCCCGCCTCTGATTCCCCACCACTGATTCCCCTCCTCTGATTCGCCAGTTATGATTGCCCGCCTCTGATTCCCCGTTTCTGATTCCCTGCCTCTGATTCCCCGCCTCTGATTCCCCATGTCTGACTCACCACCTCTGATTCCCCACCTCTGATACCCCATCTCTGATTCCGCACATCCGATTCCCTGCCTCTGATTCCCCGCCTCTGAT
This sequence comes from Narcine bancroftii, assembly GCF_036971445.1. NCBI lineage: Eukaryota > Metazoa > Chordata > Chondrichthyes > Torpediniformes > Narcinidae > Narcine > Narcine bancroftii. The sequence goes on from NW_027211886.1 coordinate 1,169,870, forward strand.
TCCCCGCCTCTGATTCCCTGCCTCTGATTCGCAACCTCTTATTCCCCACCTCTGATTCCCCATATCTGATTCCCCGCCTCTGTTTCCCCGCCTCTGATTGGCACCTCTGATACCCCGCCTCTGATTCCCCATCTCTAATTCATCACATCTGATTCCCCACCTCTGCTTCCCCATCTCCGATTCTCTACCTCTGATTCGCCACCTCTGATTCCCAATATCTGATTCACCGCCTCTGTTTCCCTGCCTCTGATTCCCCGCCTCTGATTACCCATATCTGATTCCCCACCTCAGATTCCCCATCTCTGATTCCCGGTCTCTGATTCCCCACCTCTGTTTCCCGGCCTCTGATTTCCAATCCCTGATTCACCGCCTCTGACTCCCAGTGTCTGATTCCCTGCCTCTGATTCCCCGCCTCTGAATCCCCTCCTCTGATTCCCTGCCACTGATTCCCCGCCCCTGATTCCCCACCTCTGATACCCCATATCTGATTCCCCGCCTCTGTTTCCCCGCCTCTGATTCCCCACCTCTGATTCCCCATATCTGATTCCCTGCCTCTGATTCCCCAACTCTGATTCCCCGCCTCTGATTCCCCAGCTCTGATTCCCCGCCTCTGATTCCCCACCTCTGATCCAACATATCTGATTCCCCGCCTCTGTTTCCCCGCCTCTGATTCCCCCCCTCTGATTCCCCATATCTGATTCCCCGCCTATGATTCCCCACCTCTGATTCCCCGCCTCTGATTCGCATGCTATGATTCCCCTCCTCTGGTTCCCCGCATCTGATTCCCCGCCTCTTGATTCCCCGTGTCTGACCCTGCCTCTGATTCCACGCCTTTGATTCCCCATCTCTGATTCACCACCTCTGATTCCCCACCTCTGATTCCCCATCTCTGATTCTGCACATCCGATTCCCTGCCTCTGATTCCCCGCCTCTGATTCCCCGCCTCTGATTCCCTGCCTCTGATTCGCAACCTGTTATTCCCCACCTCTGAATCCCCATATCTGATTCCCCGCCTCTGTTTCCCTGCCTCTGATTCCCCGCCTCTGTTTCCCCATATCTGATTCCCCGCCTCTGTTTCACCGCCTCTGATTGGCACCTCTGATACCCCGCCTCTGATTCCCCATCTCTAATTCATCACATCTGATTCCCCACCTCTGCTTCCCCATCTCTGATTCTCTACCTCTGATTCGCAACCTCTGATTCCGAATATCTGATTCATCGCCTCTGTTTCCCCGCTTCTGATTCCCCGCCTCTGATTCCCCATATCTGATTCCCCGCCTCTGATTCCCCATCTCTGATTCCCGGTCTCTGATTCCCCACCTCTGTTTCCCGGCCTCTCATTCCCCATCCCTGATTCACCACCTCTGATTCCCAGTGTCTGATTCCCTGCCTCTGATTCCCCGCCTCTGAATCCCCTCCTCTGATTCCCTGCCACTGATTCCCCGCCCCTGATTCCCCACCTCTGATACCCCATATCTGATTCCCCGCCTCTGTTTCCCCGCCTCTGATTCCCCACCTCTGATTTCCCATATCTGATTCCACGCCTCTGATTCCCCGCCTCTGATTGGCCGCCTCTGATACCCCGCCTCTGATTCCCCATCTCTAATTCATCACATCTGATTCCCCACCTCTGCTTCCCCATCTCTGATTCTCAACCTCTGATTCGCCACCTCTGATTCCCCATATCTGATTCACCGCCTCTGTTTCCCCGCCTCTGATTCCCCGCCTCTGATTCCCCATATTTGATTCCCCGCCTTTGATTCCCCATCTCTGATTCCCGGACTCTGATTCCCCAACTCTGAATCCCCGCCTCTGATTCCCCAGCTCTGATTTCCCGCCTCTGATTCCCCACCTCTGCTTCCCCATCTCTGATTCTCTACCTCTGATTCGCCACCTCTGATTGCCCATATCTGATTCACCGCCTCTGTTTCCCCGCCTCTGATTCCCCGCCTCTTATTCCCCATATTTGATTCCCCGCCTCTGATTCCCCATCTCTGATTCCCGGACTCTGATTCCCCAACTCTGATTCCCCGCCTCTGATTCCCCATATTTGATTCCCCTCCTCTGATTTCCCATCTCTGATTCCCGGACTCTGATTCCCCAACTCAGATTTCCCCGCCTCTGATTCCCCAGCTCTGATTTCCCACCTCTGATTCCCCACCTCTGATACAACATATCTGATTCCCGGCCTCTGTTTCCCCGCCTCTGATTCCCCACCTCTGATTCACCATATCTGATTCCCCGCCTCTGATTCCCCACCACTGATTCCCCTCCTCTGATTCGCCAGTTATGATTGCCCGCCTCTGATTCCCCGTTTCTGATTCCCTGCCTCTGATTCCCCGCCTCTGATTCCCCATCTCTGACTCACCACCTCTGATTCCCCACCTCTGACACCCCATCTCTGATTCCGCACATCCGATTCCCTGCCTATGATTCCCCACCTCTGATTCCCCGCCTCTGATTCCCCATATCTGATTCCCTGCCTCTGTTTCCCCGCCTCTGATTCCCCACCTCTGTTTCCCCATATCTGATTCCCCGCCTCTGATTCCCCAACTCTAATACCCTGCCTCTGATTCCCCAGCTCTGATTCCCCGCCTCTGATTCCCCGCATCTGATTCCCTGCCTCTGATTCCCCGCCTCTGATTCCAGGCCTCTGATTCCCAGCATCTGATTCCGGCCTCTGATTCCCGGCCTCTGATTCCCTGCTTCTGATTCTGATTCCCTGCCTCTGATTCCCCATCTCTGATTCCGCACATCTGATTCCCTGCCTCTGATTCCCCACCTCTGATTCCCCATATCTGATTCCCCGCCTCTGTTTCCCCAACTCTGATTCCCCTCCTCTAATTCGCCAGCTATGATTCCCCGCCTCTGATTCCCTGCGTCTGATTCCATGCCTCTGATTCCCAGCCTCTGATTCCCCTTCTCTGATTCACCACCTCTGAACCCCCACCTCTGATTCCCCATCTCTGATTCCGCACATCCGATTCCCTGCCTCTGATTCCCCGCCTCTGATTCCCCGCCTCTGATTCGCAACCTCTAATTCCCCACCTCTGATTCCCCATATCTGATTCCCCGCCTCTCTTTCCCTGCCTCTGATTCCTGGCCTCTGTTTCCCCATATCTGATTCCCCTCCTCTGATTCCCCAACTCTGATTCCCCGCCTCTGATTCCCCAGCTTTGATTCCCCGTCTTTTATTCCCGGCCTCTGATTCCCTGCCACTGATTACCCGCCCCTGATTCCCCACCTCTGATTCCCCATATCTGATACCCCGCCTCTGTTTCCCCACCTCTGATTCCCGGCCTCTTATTCCCAGCATCTGATTCCCGGCCACTGATTCCCTGCCTCTGATTCCCCGCCTCTGATTCCCCATCTCTGATTCCCCGCCTCTGATTCCCCGTGTCTGATTCCCTGCCTCTGATTCCCCGCCTCTGATTCCCCGCGACTGATTCCCTGCCACTGATTCCCTGCCCCTGATTCCCCACCTCTGATTCCCCATATCTGATTCCCCGCCTCTGTTTCCCCAACTCTGATTCCCTTCCTCTAATTCGCCAGCTATGATTCCCCGCCTCTGATTCCCTGCCACTGATTCCCTGCCCCTGATTCCCCACCTCTGATTCCCCATATATGATTCCCCGCATCTGATTCCCCAACTCTGATTCCCCTCCTCTAATTCGCCAGCTATGATTCCACGCCTCTTATTCCCTGCGTCTGATTCCCTGCCTCTGATTCCCAGCCTCTGATTCCCCTTCTCTGATTCACCACCTCTGAATCCCCACCTCTGATTCCCCATCTCTGATTCCGCACATCCGATTCCCTGCCTCTGATTCCCCGCCTCTGATTCCCCGCCTCTGATTCCCCGCCTCTGATTCCCCGCGTCTGATTCCCTGCCACTGATTCCCTGCCCCTGATTCCCCAACTCTGATTCCCCATCTCTGATTCCCCGCCTCTGTTTCCCCACCTCTGATTCCCCGCCTCTGTTTCCCCATATCTGATTCCCCGCCTCTGATTCACCAACTCTGATTCCCCTCCTCTAATTCGCCAGCTATGATTCCCCGCCTCTGATTCCCTGCATCCGATTCCCTGCCTCTGATTCCCAGCCTCTGATTCCCCTTCTCTGATTCACCACCTCTGAATCCCCACCTCTGATTCCCCATCTCTGATTCCGCACATCCGATTCCCTGCCTCTGATTCCCCGCCTTTTATTCCCAGCCTCTGATTCCCTGCCACTGATTCCCTGCTTCTGATTCTGATTCCCTGCCTCTGATTCCCCATCTCTGATTCCGCACATCTGATTCCCTGCCTCTGATTCCCCACCTCTGATTCCCCATATCTGATTCCCCGCCTCTGTTTCCCCGCCTCTGATTCCCAGCCTCTCTTTCCCCATATCTGATTCCCCGCCTCTGATTCCCCAACTCTGATTCCCCTCCTCTAATTCGCAAGCTATGATTCCCCGCCTCTGATTCCCTGCGTCTGATTCCCTGCCTCTGATTCCCAGCCTCTGATTCCCCTTCTCTGATTCACCACCTCTGAATCCCCACCTCTAATTCCCCACCTCTGATTCCCCATATCTGATTCCCCGCCTCTGTTTCCCTGCCTCTGATTCCCGGCCTCTGTTTCCCCATATCTGATTCCCCTCCTCTGATTCCCCAACTCTGATTCCCCGCCTCTGATTCCCCAGCTCTGATTCCCCGCCTTTTATTCCCGGCCTCTGATTCCCTGCCACTGATTCCCCGCCCCTGATTCCCCACCTCTGATTCCCCATATCTGATTCCCCGCCTCTGTTTCCCCAGCTCAGATTCCCCAGCTCTGATTCCCCAGCTCTGAATCCCTGCCACTGATTCCCCACCCCTGATTCCCCACCTCTGATTCCCCATATCTGATTCCCCGCCTCTGTTTCCCCAGCTCTGATTCCCTGCCTCTGATTCCCTGCCCTGATTCCCCATCTCTGTTTCACCGCCTTTGATTCGCCACCTCTGATTCCCCATATCTGATTCCCCGCCTCTGTTTCCCCGCCTCTGATTCCCTGCCTCTGATTCCCAACCTCTGATTCCACACCTCTGATTCCCCATATCTGATTCCCCGCCTCTATTTCCCCATATCTGATTCCCCGCCTCTGATTCCCCAACTCTGATTCCCCGCCTCTGATTCCCCAGCTCTGATTCCCCGCCTCTGATTCCCGGCGTCCGATTCCCTGCCTCTGATTCCCCGCCTCTGATTCGCCATCTCTGATTCCCCGCCTCTGATTCCCCGTGTCTGATTCCCTGCCTCTGATTCCCCGCCTCAGATTCCCCGCCTCTGCTTCCCTGCCACTGATTCCCTGCCCCTGATTCCCCACCTCTGATTCCCCATATCTGATTCCCCGCCTCTGTTTCTCCGCATCTGATTCCCCGCCTCTGATTCCCCATATCTGATTCCCCGCCTCTGATTCCCCAGCTCTGAATCCCCGCCTCTGATTCCCCGCTTCTGATTCCCTCCCTCTGATTCACAGCCTCTGATTCCCCACCTCTGATTCCCCATATCTGATTCCCCACCTCTGTTTCCCCGCCTCTGATTCCCCGCCTCTGATTCCCCATATCTGATTCCCCGGCTCTGATTGCCCACCTCTGATTCCCCGCCTCTGATTCGCCAGCTCTGATTCCCCGCCTCTGAATCCCCGCATCTGATTCCCTGCCTCTGATTCCCCGCCTCTGATTCCCCATCTCTGATTCACCGCCTTTGATTCGCCACCTCTGATTCCCCATATCTGATTCCCCACCTCTGTTTCCCCGCCTCTGATTCCCCGCCTCTGATTCTCAATATCTCATTCCCCGCCTCTGAATCCCCATCTCTGATTCCCGGACTCTGATTCCCCACCTCTGATTCCCGGCCTCTTATTCCCAGCATCTGATTCCCGGCCTCTGATTCCCCGCTTCTGATTCTGATTCCCTGCCTCTGATTCCCCATCTCTGATTCCGCACATCTGATTCCCTGCCTCTGATTCCCCACCTCTGATTCCCCATATCTGATTCCCCGCCTCTGTTTCCCCGCCTCTGATTCCCCGCCTCTGTTTCCCCATATCTAATTCCCCACCTCTGATGCCCCAACTCTGATTCACCGCCTCTGATTCCCCAGCTCTGATTCCCCGCCTCTGATTCCCCGCATCCGATTCCCCATGTCTGATTCCCCGCCTCTGTTTCCCCGCCTCTGATTCCCCGCCTCTGTTTCCCCATATCTGATTCCCCGCCTCTGATTCCCCAGCTCTGATTCCCTGCCTCTGATTCCCCGCGTTCTATTCGCTGCCTCTGATTCCCCGCCTGTGATTCCCCATCTCTGATTCACCACCTCTGATTCCCCACCTCTGATTCCCCATATCTAATTCCCCGCCTCTGCTTGCCCGCCTCTCATTCCCCGCCTCTGTTTCCCCATATCTGATTCCCCGCCTCTGAATCCCCAACTCTGATTCCCTGCCTCTGATTCACCAGCTCTGATTCCCCGCCTTTGATTCCCCCCGTCTGATTCCCAGCCTCTGAATCCCCGTCTGATTTCTTGCCTCTGATTCCCCGCCTCTGATTCCCCATCTCTGATTCACTGCCTCTGATTCCCCACATCTGATTCCCCATCTCTGATTCCGCACAACCGATTCCCTGCCTCTGATTCCCCGACTCTGATTCCCCACCTCTGATTCCCCAGCTCTGATTCCCCGCCTCTGATTCCCCGCGTCTGATTCCCTGCCTGTGATTCCCCGCCTCTGATTCCCTATCTCTGATTCCCCACCTCTGATTCCCCGTGTCTGATTCCCTTCCTTTGATTCCCCGCCTCTGATTCCCCGCCTCTGATTCCCTGCCACTGATTCCCCGCCCCTGATTCCCCACATCTGATTCCCCATATCTTATTCCCCGCCTCTGTTTCCCCCCCTCTGATTCCCAGCCTCTGATTCCCCATATCTGATTCCCCGCCTCTGATTCCCCATATCTGATTCCCCGCCTCTATTTCCCCATATCTGCTTCTCCGCCTCTGATTCCCCATATCTGATTCTCCGCCTCTGATTCCCCAACTCTGATTCCCCGCCTCTGATTCCCCAGCTCTGATTTCACGCCTCTGATTCCCGGCATCCGATTCCCTGCCTCTGATTCCCCGCCTCTGATTCCCCGCCTCTGATTCCCCGCCTCTGATTCCCCGTGTCTGATTCCCTGCCTCTGATTCCCCAGCTCTGAATCCCCGCCTCTGATTCCCCGCGTCTGATTCCCTGCCTCTGATTCCCCGCCTCTGATTCCCCATCAGTGATTCACAACTTCTGATGCCCCGCCTCTGATTCCCCATATCTGATTCCCCGCCTCTGTTTCCCCGCCTCTGATTCCCCGCCTCTGATTCCCCATATCTGATTCCCCGCCTCTGATTGCCCACCTCTGATTCCCCGCGTCTGATTCCCTGCCTCTGATTCCCCGCCTCTGATTCCCCATCTCTGATTCACCACCTCTGATTCCCGGCCTCTGATTCCCCATCTCTGATTCCGCACATCCGATTCCCTGCCTATGATTCCCCACCTCTGATTCCCCGCCTCTGATTCCCCATATCTGATTCCCTGCCTCTGTTTCCCCGCCTCTGATTCCCCACCTCTGTTTCCCCATATCTGATTCCCCGCCTCTGATTCCCCAACTCTAATACCCCGCCTCTGATTCCCCAGCTCTGATTCCCCGCCTCTGATTCCCCGCATCTGATTCCCTGCCTCTGATTCCCCGCCTCTGATTCCAGGCCTCTGATTCCCAGCATCTGATTCCGGCCTCTGATTCCCGGCCTCTGATTCCCTGCTTCTGATTCTGATTCCCTGCCTCTGATTCCCCATCTCTGATTCCGCACATCTGATTCCTTGCCTCTGATTCCCCACCTCTGATTCCCCATATCTGATTCCCCGCCTGGGTTTCCCTGCCTCTGATTCCCCATCTCTGATTCCGCACATCTGATTCCTTGCCTCTGATTCCCCACCTCTGATTCCCCATATCTGATTCCCCGCCTGGGTTTCCCTGCCTCTGATTCCCCATCTCTGATTCCGCACATCTGATTCCCAACCTCTGATTCCCCACCTCTGATTCCTCATATCTGATTCCCCGCCTCTGTTTCCCCGCCTCGGATTCCCCGCCTCTGTTTCCCCATATTGATTCCCGGCCTCTGATTCCCCGCCTCTGTTTCCCCTTATCTGATTCCCCGCCTCTGATTCCCCAACTCTGATGCTCCTCCTATGCTCCTCTGATGCTCCTGCTCCTGCTCCTGCTCCTGCTCCTGCTCCTGCTCCTGCTCCTGCTCCTGCTCCTGCTCCTGCTCCTGCTCCTGCTCCTGCTCCTGCTCCTGCTCCTGCTCCTGTTCCTGCTCCTGCTCCTGCTCCTGCACCTCTGATGCTCCTCTGATGCACCTCTGATACTCCTTTGATGCTCCTCTGATGCTCCTCTGATGCTCCTCCTATGCTCCTCTGATGCTCCTGCTCCTGCTCCTGCTCCTGCTCCTGCTCCTGCTCCTGCTCCTGCTCCTGCTCCTGCTACTGCTCCTGCTCCTGCTTCTGCTCCTGCTCCTGCTCCTGCTCCTGCTCCTGCTCCTGTTCCTGCTCCTGCTCCTGCTCCTGCACCTCTGATGCTCCTCTGATGCACCTCTGATACTCCTCTGATGCTCCTCAGATGCTCCTCTGATGCTCCTCTGATGCTCCTCTGATGCACCTCTGATGCTCCTCTGATGCTCCTCTGATACTCCTCTGATGCTCCTCAGATGCTCCTCTGATGCTCCTCTGATGCTCCTCTGATGCTCCTCTGATGCACCTCTGATGCTCCTCTGATGCTCCTCTGATACTCCTCTGATGCTCCTCAGATGCTCCTCTGATGCTCCTCTGATGCTCCTCTGATGCTCCTCTGATGCTCCTCTGATGCTCCTCTGATGCTCATGCTCCTACTCCTGCTCCTCTGATGCTCCTCTGATGCTCCTCTGATCCTCCTCTGATGCTCCTCTGATGCTCCTCTGATGCTCCTCTGATGCTCCTCTGATGCTCCTCTGATGCTCCTCTGATGCTCCTCTGAGGCTCCTCTGATGCTCCTCTGATGCTCCTCTGATGCTCCTCTGATGCTCCTCTGATGCTCCTCTGATGCTCCTCTGATGCTCCTCTGATGCTCCTCTGATCCTCCTCTGATGCTCCACTGATGCTCTTCTGATGCTCCACTGATGCTCCTCTGATGCTCCTCTGATGCTCCTCTGATGCTCCTCTGATGCTCCTCTGATGCTCCTCTGACGCTCCACTGATGCTCCTCTGATGCTCCTCTGATGCTCCTGCTCCTGCTCCTGCTCCTCTGATGCTCCTCTGATGACCTCTGATGCTCCTGCTCCTGCTCCTGCTCCTGCTCCTGCTCCTGCTCCTCTGATGCTCCTCTGATGCTCCTCTGATGCTCCTCTGATGCTCCTCTGATGCTCCTCTGATGGTCCTCTGATGCTCCTCTGATGCTCCTCTGATCCTCCTCTGATCCTCCTCTGATGCTCCTCTGATGCTCCTCTGATGCTCCTCTGATGCTCCTCTGATCCTCCTCTGATGCTCCTCTGATGCTCCTCTGATGCTCCTCTGAGGCTCCTCTGAGGCTCCTCTGAGGCTCCTCTGATGCTCCTCTGATGCTCCTCTGATGCTCCTCTGATGCTCCTTTGATGCTCCTCTGATGCTCCTCCGATGCTCCTGTGATGCTCCTCTGATGCTCCTCTGCTGATCCTCTGATGCTGATCTGATTCTCCTCTGATGCTCCTCTGATGCTCCTCTGATGCTCCTCTGATGCTCCTCTGATGCTCCTCTGATGCTCATCTGATGCTCCTCTGATGCTCCTCTGAAGCTCCTCTGATGCTCCAGTGATGCTCCTCTGATGCTCCTCTGCTGCTCCTCTGATGCTCATCTGATTTTCCTCTGATCCTCCTCTGATCCTCCTCTGATGCTCCTCTGATGCTCCTCTGATGGCCCTCTTATGCTCCTCTGATCCTCCTCTGATGCTCATCTGATGCTCCTCTGATGCTCCTCTGATGCTCCTCTGATGCTCCTCTGAAGCTACTCTGAAGCTACTCTGATGCTCCTCTGATGCTCCTCTGATGCTCCTCTGATGCTCCTCTGATGCTCCTCTGATGCTCCTCTGATGCTCCTCTGATCCTCCTCTGATGCTCCTCTGATGCTCCTCTGATGCTCCTCTGATGCTCCTCTGATGCTCCTCTGATGCTCCTCTGATGCTCCTCTGATGCTCCTCTGATGTTCCTCTGATGCTCCTCTGATGCTCCTCTGATGCTCCTGCTCCTGCTCCTGCTCCTGCTCCTGCTCCTGCTCCTGCTCCTGCTCCTGCTCCTGCTCCTGCTCCTGCTCCTGCTCCTGCTCCTGCTCCTGCTCCTGCTCCTGCTCCTGCCCCTGCCCCTGCTCCTGCTACTGCTCCTGCTCCTGCTCCTGCTCCTGCTCCTGCTCCTGCTCCGGCTCCTGCTCCTGCACCTCTGATGCTCCTGCTCCTGCTCGATGCTCCTCTGATGCACGTCTGATGCTCCTCTGATGCTCCTCTGATGCTCCTCTGATGCTCCTCTGATGGTCCTCTGATGCTCCTCTGATGCTCCTCTGATGTTCCTCTGATGCTCCTCTGATGCTCCTCTGATGCTCCTGCTCCTGCTCCTGCTCCTGCTCCTGCTCCTGCTCCTGCTCCTGCTCCTGCTCCTGCTCCTGCTCCTGCTCCTGTTCCTGCTCCTGCTCCTGCTCCTGCACCTCTGATGCTCCTCTGATGCACCTCTGATACTCCTCTGATGCTCCTCTGATGCTCCTCTGATGCTCCTCCTATGCTCCTCTGATGCTCCTGCTCCTGCTCCTGCTCCTGCTCCTGCTCCTGCTCCTGCTCCTGCTCCTGCTCCTGCTCCTGCTCCTGCTCCTGCTCCTGCTCCTGCTCCTGCTCCTGCTCCTGCTCCTGTTCCTGCTCCTGCTCCTGCTCCTGCACCTCTGATGCTCCTCTGATGCACCTCTGATACTCCTCTGATGCTCCTCAGATGCTCCTCTGATGCTCCTCTGATGCTCCTCTGATGCACCTCTGATGCTCCTCTGATGCTCCTCTGATACTCCTCTGATGCTCCTCAGATGCTCCTCTGATGCTCCTCTGATGCTCCTCTGATGCTCCTCTGATGCTCCTCTGATGCACCTCTGATGCTCCTCTGATGCTCCTCTGATACTCCTCTGATGCTCCTCAGATTCTCCTCTGATGCTCCTCTGATGCTCCTCTGATGCTCCTCTGATGCTCCTCTGATGCTCCTCTGATGCTCATGCTCCTACTCCTGCTCCTCTGATGCTCCTCTGATGCTCCTCTGATCCTCCTCTGATGCTCCTCTGATGCTCCTCTGATGCTCCTCTGATGCTCCTCTGATGCTCCTCTGATGCTCCTCTGATGCTCCTCTGATGCTCCTCTGAGGCTCCTCTGATGCTCCTCTGATGCTCCTCTGATACTCCTCTGATGCTCCTCTGATGCTCCTCTGATGCTCCTCTGATGCTCCTCTGATGCTCCTCTGATGCTCCTCTGATGCTCCTCTGATCCTCCTCTGATGCTCCACTGATGCTCCTCTGATGCTCCACTGATGCTCCTCTGATGCTCCTCTGATGCTCCTCTGATGCTCCTCTGATGCTCCTCTGATGCTCCTCTGACGCTCCACTGATGCTCCTCTGATGCTCCTCTGATGCTCCTGCTCCTGCTCCTGCTCCTCTGATGCTCCTCTGATGACCTCTGATGCTCCTGCTCCTGCTCCTGCTCCTGCTCCCTCTCCTGCTCCTCTGATGCTCCTCTGATGCTCCTCTGATGCTCCTCTGATGCTCCTCTGATGCTCCTCTGATGCTCCTCTGATGGTCCTCTGATGCTCCTCTGATCCTCCTCTGATCCTCCTCTGATGCTCCTCTGATGCTCCTCTGATGCTCCTCTGATGCTCCTCTGATGCTCCTCTGATCCTCCTCTGATGCTCCTCTGATGCTCCTCTGATGCTCCTCTGATGCTCCTCTGAGGCTCCTCTGAGGCTCCTCTGAGGCTCCTCTGATGCTCCTCTGATGCTCCTCTGATGCTCCTCTGATGCTCCTGTGATGCTCCTCTGATGCTCCTCTGATGCTCCTCTGATGCTCCTGTGATGCTCCTCTGATGCTCCTCCGCTGCTCCTCTGATGCTGATCTGATGCTCCTCTGATGCTCCTCTGATGCTCCTCTGATGCTCCTCTGATGCTCCTCTGATCCTCCTCTGATGCTCCTCTGATGCTCCTCTGATGCTCCTCTGATGCTCCTCTGATGCTCCTCTGATGCTCCTCTGATGCTCCTCTGATGCTCCTCTGAGGCTCCTCTGATGCTCCTCTGATGCTCCTCTGATACTCCTCTGATGCTCCTCTGATGCTCCTCTGATGCTCCTCTGATGCTCCTCTGATGCTCCTCTGATGCTCCTCTGATGCTCCTCTGATCCTCCTCTGATGCTCCACTGATGCTCCTCTGATGCTCCACTGATGCTCCTCTGATGCTCCTCTGATGCTCCTCTGATGCTCCTCTGATGCTCCTCTGATGCTCCTCTGACGCTCCACTGATGCTCCTCTGATGCTCCTCTGATGCTCCTGCTCCTGCTCCTGCTCCTCTGATGCTCCTCTGATGACCTCTGATGCTCCTGCTCCTGCTCCTGCTCCTGCTCCTGCTCCTGCTCCTCTGATGCTCCTCTGATGCTCCTCTGATGCTCCTCTGATGCTCCTCTGATGCTCCTCTGATGCTCCTCTGATGGTCCTCTGATCCTCCTCTGATGCTCCTCTGATGCTCCTCTGATGCTCCTCTGATGCTCCTCTGATGCTCCTCTGATCCTCCTCTGATGCTCCTCTGATGCTCCTCTGATGCTCCTCTGATGCTCCTCTGAGGCTCCCCTGAGGCTCCTCTGAGGCTCCTCTGATGCTCCTCTGATGCTCCTCTGATGCTTCTCTGATGCTCCTGTGATGCTCCTCTGATGCTCCTCTGATGCTCCTCTGATGCTCCTGTGATGCTCCTCTGATGCTCCTCTGCTGCTCCTCTGATGCTGATCTGATTCTCCTCTGATGCTCCTCTGATGCTCCTCTGATGCTCCTCTGATGCTCCTCTGATGCTCCTCTGATGCTCCTCTGATGCTCCTCTGATGCTCCTCTGATGCTCCTCTAATGCTCCTCTGATTCTCCTCTGAGGCTCCTCTGATGCTCCTCTGATGCTCCTCTGATGCTCCTCTGATGCTCCTGTGATGCTCCTCTGATGCTCCTCTGATGCTCCTCTGATGCTCCTGTGATGCTCCTCTGATGCTCCTCTGCTGCTCCTCTGATGCTGATCTGATGCTCCTCTGATGCTCCTCTGATGCTCCTCTGATGCTCCTCTGATGCTCCTCTGATCCTCCTCTGATGCTCCTCTGATGCTCCTCTGATGCTCCTCTGATGCTCCTCTGATGCTCCTCTGATGCTCCTCTGATGCTCCTCTGATGCTCCTCTGAGGCTCCTCTGATGCTCCTCTGATGCTCCTCTGATGCTCCTCTGATGCTCCTCTGATGCTCCTCTGATGCTCCTCTGATGCTCCTCTGATGCTCCTCTGATGCTCCTCTGATCCTCCTCTGATGCTCCACTGATGCTCCTCTGATGCTCCACTGATGCTCCTCTGATGCTCCTCTGATGCTCCTCTGATGCTCCTCTGATGCTCCTCTGATACTCCTCTGACGCTCCACTGATGCTCCTCTGATGCTCCTCTGATGCTCCTGCTCCTGCTCCTGCTCCTCTGATGCTCCTCTGATGACCTCTGATGCTCCTGCTCCTGCTCCTGCTCCTGCTCCTGCTCCTGCTCCTCTGATGCTCCTCTGATGCTCCTCTGATGCTCCTCTGATGCTCCTCTGATGCTCCTCTGATGCTCCTCTGATGGTCCTCTGATCCTCCTCTGATGCTCATCTGATGCTCCTCTGATGCTCCTCTGATGCTCCTCTGATCCTCCTCTGATGCTCCTCTGATGCTCCTCTGATGCTCCTCTGATGCTCCTCTGAGGCTCCCCTGAGGCTCCTCTGAGGCTCCTCTGATGCTCCTCTGATGCTCCTCTGATGCTCCTCTGATGCTCCTGTGATGCGCCTCTGATGCTCCTCTGATGCTCCTCTGATGCTCCTGTGATGCTCCTCTGATGCTCCTCTGCTGCTCCTCTGATGCTGATCTGATTCTCCTCTGATGCTCCTCTGATGCTCCTCTGATGCTCCTCTGATGCTCCTCTGATGCTCCTCTGATGCTCCTCTGATGCTCCTCTGATGCTCCTCTGATGCTCCTCTGATGCTCCTCTGATTCTCTTCTGAGGCTCCTCTGATGCTCCTCTGATGCTCCTCTGATGCTCCTCTGATGCTCCTCTGATGCTCCTCTGATACTCCTCTGATGCTCCTCTGATGCTCCTGTGATGCTCCTCTGATGCTCCTCTGCTGCTCCTCTGATGCTCATCTGATGCTCCTCTGATTCTCCTCTGATGCTCCTCTGATGCTCCTCTGATGCTCCTCTGATCCACCTCTGATGCTCCTCTGATGCTCCTCTGATGCTCCTCTGATGCTCCTCTGATGCTCCTGTGATGCTCCTCTGATGCTCCTCTGCTGCTCCTCTGATGCTCATCTGATGCTCCTCTGATTCTCCTCTGATGCTCCTCTGATGCTCCTCTGATGCTCCTCTTATGCTCCTCTGATCCTCCTCTGATGCTCATCTGATGCTCCTCTGATGCTCCTCTGATGCTCCTCTGATGCTCCTCTGATGCTACTCTGATGCTACTCTGATGCTCCTCTGATGCTCCTCTGATGCTCCTCTGATGCTCCTCTGATGCTCCTCTAATGCTCCTCTGATGCTCCTCTGATGCTCCTCTGATCCTCCTCTGATGCTCCTCTGATGCTCCTCTGATGCTCCTCTGATGCTCCTCTGATGCTCCTCTGAAGCTCCTCTGAGGCTCCTCTGATGCTCCTCTGATGCTCCTCTGATGCTCCTCTGATGCTCCTCTGATGCTCCTCTGATGCTCCTCCGATGCTCCTCTGATCCTCCTCTGATGCTCCTCTGATGCTCCTCTGATGCTCCTCTGATCCTCCTCTGATGCTCCTCTGATGCTCCTCTGATGCTCCTCTGATGCTCCTCTGATGCTCCTCTGATGCTCCTCTGAGGCTCCTCTGAGGCTCCTCTGATTCTCTTCTGATGCTCCTCTGATGCTCCTCTGATGCTCCTCTGATGCTCCTGTGATGCTCCTGTGATGCTCCTCTGATGCTCCTGTGATGCTCCTCTGCTGTTCCTCTGCTGTTCCTCTGATGCTCCTCTGATGCTCCTCTGATGCTCCTCTGAGGCTCCTCTGATGCTCCTCTGATGCTCCTCTGATCCTCATCTGATGCTCCTCTGATGCTCCTCTGATGCTCCTCTGATGCTCATCTGATGCTCCTCTGATGCTCCTCTGATGCTCCTCTGATGCTCCTCTGATGCTCCTCTGATCCTCCTCTGATGCTCCTCTGATGCTCCTCTGATGCTCCTCTGATGCTCCTCTGATGCTCCTCTGATGCTCCTCTGATGCTCCTGCTCCTGCTCCTGCTCCTGCTCCTGCTCCTGCTCCTGCTCCTGCTCCTGCTCCTTCTCCTGCTCCTGCTCCTGCTCCTGCTCCTGCTCCTGCTCCTGCTCCTGCTCCTGCTCCTGCTCCTGCTCCTGCTCCTGCTCCTGCTCCTGCTCCTGTTCCTGCTCCTGCTCCTGCTCCTGCTCCTGCACCTCTGATGCTCCTCTGATGCACCTCTGATGCTCCTCTGATGCTCCTCTGATACTCCTCTGATGCTCCTTAGATGCTCCTCTGATGCTCCTCTGATGCTCCTCTGTTGCTCCTCTGATGCCTCTGTGATGCTCCTCTGATGCTCCTCTGATTCTCCTCTGATGCTCCGCTGATGCTCCTCTGATGCTCCTCTGATGCTCCTCTGATGATCCTCTGATCCTCCTCTGATGCTCCACTGATGCTCCTCTGATGCTCCTGTGATGCTCCTGTGATGCTTCTCTGATTCTCCTCTGATGCTCCTCTGATGCTCCTCTGATGCTCCTCTGATGCTCCTCTGATGCTCCTCTGATGCTCCTCTGATGCTCCTCTGATGTTCCTCTGATGCTCCTCTGATGCTCCTCTGATGCTCCTGCTCCTGCTCCTGCTCCTGCTCCTGCTCCTGCTCCTGCTCCTGCTCCTGCTCCTGCTCCTGCTCCTGCTCCTGCTCCTGCTCCTGCTCCTGCTCCTGCTCCTGCTCCTGCCCCTGCCCCTGCTCCTGCTACTGCACCTGCTCCTGCTCCTGCTCCTGCTCCTGCTCCTGCTCCGGCTCCTGCTCCTGCACCTCTGATGCTCCTGCTCCTGCTCGATGCTCCTCTGATGCACCTCTGATGCTCCTCTGATGCTGCTCTGATGCTCCTCTGATGCTCCTCAGATGCTCCTCTGATGCACCTCTGATGCTCCTCTGATGCTCCTCTGATGCTCCTCTGATGCTCCTCAAATGCTCCTCTGATGCACCTCTGCTGCTCCTCTGATGCTCCTCTGATGCTCCTCTGATGCTCCTCTGTTGCTCCTCTGATGCTCCTCTGATGCTCCTCTGATGCTCCTCTGATGCTCCAATGATGCTCCAATTATGCTCCTCTGATGCTCCTGTGATGCTCCTCTGATGATCCTCTGATGCTCCTCTGATGCTCCTCTGAGGCTCCTCTGATGCTCCTCTGATGCTCCTCTGATGCTCCTCTGATGCTCCTCTGATGCTCCTCTGAGGCTCCTCTGATGCTCCTCTGATGCTCCTCTGATGCTCCTCTGATGCTCCTCTGATGCTCCTCTGAGGCTCTTCTGAGGCTCCTCTGGGGCTCCTCTGATGCTCCTCTGATGCTCCTCTGATGCTCCTCTGATGCTCCTCTGATGCTCCTCTGATGCTCCTCTGATGCTCCTGCTCCTGCTCCTGCTCCACTGATGCTCCTCTGATACTCCTCTGATGCTCCTGCTCCTGCTCCTGCTCCTGCTCCTGCTCATCTGATGCTCCTCTGATGCTCCTGCTCCTGCTCCTGCTCCTGCTCCTGCTCCTGCTCCTGCTCCTGCTCCTGCTCCTGCTCCTGCTCCTGCTCCTGCTCCTGCTCCTCTGATGCTCCTCTGATGCTCCTCTGATGTTCCTCTGATGCTCCTCTGATGCTCCACTGATGCTCCTCTGATGCTCCTCTGATGCTCCTCTGATGCTCCTCTGATGCTCCTCTGATGCTCCTCTGATGCTCCTCTGTTGCTCCTCTGATGCTCCCCTGATGCTCCTCTGATGCTCCTCTGATGCTCCACTGATGCTCTTCTGATGCTCATCTGATGCTCCTCTGATGCTCCTCCGATGCTCCTCTGATGCTCCTCTGAGGCTCCTCTGAGGCTCCTCTGAGCCTCCTCTGATGCTCCTCTGATGCTCCTCTGATGCTCCTCTGATGCTCCTCTGATGCTCCTCTGATGCTCCTCTGAGGCTCCTCTGATGTTCCTCTGATGCTCCTCTGATGCTCCTCTGATGCTCCTCTGATGCTCCTCTGAGGCTCCTCTGATGCTCCTCTGATGCTCCTCTGATGCTCCTCTGATGCTCCTCTGATGCTCCTGTGATGCTCCTCTGATGCTCCTGTGATCCTCCTCTGATGCTCCTCTGATCCTCCTCTGATGCTCCTCTGATGCTCCTCTGATGCTCCACTGATGCTCCTCTGATGCTCCTCTGATGCTCCTCTGATGCTCCTCTGATGCTCCTCTGATGCTCCTCTGATGCTCCTCTGATGCTCCTCTGATGATCCTCTGATGCTCCTCTGATCCTCCTCTGATGCTCCTCTGATGCTCCTCTGATGCACCTGTGATGCTCCTCTGATGCTCCTCTGATGCTCCTCTGATGCTCCTCTGTTGCTCCTCTAATGCTCCTCTGAGGCTCCTCTGAGGCTCCTCTGGGGCTCCTCTGATGCTCCTCTGATGCTCCTCTGATGCTCCTCTGATGCTCCTCTGATGCTCCTCTGATGCTCCTCTGATGCTCCTCTGATGCTCCTGCTCCTGCTCCTGCTCCACTGATGTTCCTCTGATACTCCTCTGATGCTCCTGCTCCTGCTCCTGCTCCTGCTCCTGCTCATCTGATGCTCATCTGATGCTCCTGCTCCTGCTCCTGCTCCTGCTCCTGCTCCTGCTCCTGCTCCTGCTCCTGCTACTGCTCCTGCTCCTCTGATGCTCCTCTGATGCTCCTCTGATGCTCCTCTGATGCTCCTCTGATGCTCCTCTGAGGCTCCTCTGATGCTCCTCTGATGCTCCTCTGATGCTCCTCTGATGCTCCTCTGATGCTCCTCTGATGCTCTTCTGAGGCTCCTCTGAGGCTCCTCTGGGGCTCCTCTGATGCTCCTCTGATGCTCCTCTGATGCTCCTCTGATGCTCCTCTGATGCTCCTCTGATGCTCCTCTGATGCTCCTGCTCCTGCTCCTGCTCCACTGATGTTCCTCTGATACTCCTCTGATGCTCCTGCTCCTGCTCCTGCTCCTGCTCCTGCTCATCTGATGCTCCTCTGATGCTCCTGCTCCTGCTCCTGCTCCTGCTCCTGCTCCTGATCCTCTGATGCTCCTCTGATGCAACTCTGATGCTCCTCTGATGTTCCTCTGATGCTCCTCTGATGCTCCACTGATGCTCCTCTGATGCTCCTCTGATGCTCCTCTGATGCTCCTCTGATGCTCCTCTGATGCTCCACTAATGCTCCTCTGATGCTCCTCTGATGCTCCTCTGATGCTCCTCTGATGCTCCTCTGATGCTCCTCTGATGCTCCTCTGATCCTCCTCTGATGCTCCTCTGATGCTCCTCTGATGCTCATCTGATGCTCCTCTGATACTCCTCTGATGCTCCTCTGAGGCTCCTCTGATGCTCCTCTGATGCTCCTCTGATGCTCCTCTGATTCTCCTCTGATGCTCCTCTGATGCTCCTGTGATCCTCCTCTGATGCTCCTGTGCTGCTCCTCTGATGCTCCTCTGATGCTCCTCTGATGCTCCTCTGATGCTCCTCTGAGGCTCCTCTGATGCTCCTCTGATGCTCCTCTGATCCTCCTCTGATGCTCCTCTGATGCTCCTCTGATGCTCCTCTGATGCTTCTCTGATGCTCCTCTGATGCTCCTCTGATGCTCCTATGATGCTCCTCTGATGCTCCTCTGATGCTCCTCTGATGCTCCTCTGATCCTCCTCTGATGCTCCTCTGATGCTCCTCTGATGCTCCTCTGATGCTCCACTGATGCTCCTCTGATGCTCCTCTGAGGCTCCTCTGAGGCTCCTCTGACGCTCCTCTGATGCTCCTCTGATTCTCCTCTGATGCTCCTCTGATGCTCCTCTGATGCTCCTCTGATGCTCCTCTGATGCTCCTCTGATGCTCCTGTGATGCTCCTCTGATGCTCCTCTGCTGTTCCTCTGATGCTCCTCTGATGCTCCTCTGAGGCTCCTCTGATGCTCCTCTGATGCTCCTCTGATGCTCCTCTGATGCTCCTCTGATGCTCCTCTGATGCTCCTCTGATGCTCCTCTGATGCTCCTCTGATGCTCCTCTGATGCTCCTCTGATGCTCCTCTGATGCTCCTCTGATGCTCCTCTTATGCTCCTCTGATGGTCCTCTGATGCTCCTCCTATGCTCCTCTGATGCTCCTGCTCCTGCTCCTGCTCCTGCTCATGCTCCTGCTCCTGCTCCTGCTCCTGCTCCTGCTCCTGCTCCTGCTCCTGCTCCTGCTCCTGCTCCTTCTCCTGCTCCTGCTCCTGCTCCTGCTCCTGCTCCTGCTCCTGCTCCTGTTCCTGCTCCTGCTCCTGCTCCTGCACCACTGATGCTCCTCTGATGCACCTCTGATGCTCCTCTGATGCTCCTCTGATACTCCTCTGATGCTCCTCAGATGCTCCTCTGATGCTCCTCAGATGCTCCTCTGATGCTCCTTTGATACTCCTCTGATGCTCCTCAGATGCTCCTCTGATGCTCCTCTGATGCTCCTCTGATGCTCCTCTGATGCTCCTCTGATGCTCCTCTGATGCTCATGCTCCTACTCCTGCTCCTCTGAAGCTCCTCTGATGCTCCTCTGATCCTCCTCTGATGCTCCTCTGATGCTCCTCTGATGCTCCTCTGATGCTCCTCTGATGCTCCTCTGATGCTCCTCTGATGCTCCTCTGATCCTCCTCTGATGCTCCTCTGACGCTCCTCTGATTCTCCTCTGATGCTCCTCTGATGCTCCTCTGATGCTCCTCTGATGCTCCTCTGATGCTCCTCTGATCCTCCTCTGATGCTCCACTGATGCTCCTCTGATGCTCCTCTGATGCTCCTCTGATGCTCCTCTGATGCTCCTGCTCCTGCTCCTGCTCCTGCTCCTGCTCCTGCTCCTGCTCCTGCTCCTGCTCCTGCTCCTCTGATGCTCCTCTGATGCTCCTCTGATGCTCCTCTGATGCTCCTCTGATGCTCCTCTGATGCTCCTCTGATGCTCCTCTGATCCTCCTCTGATGCTCCACTGATGCTCCTCTGATGCTCCACTGATGCTCCTCTGATGCTCCTCTGATGCTCCTCTGATGCTCCTCTGATGCTCCTCTGATGCTCCTCTGACGCTCCTCTGATGCTCTTCTGATGCTCCTCTGATGCTCCTGCTCCTGCTCCTGCTCCTCTGATGCTCCTCTGATGACCTCTGATGCTCCTGCTCCTGCTCCTGCTCCTGCTCCTGCTCCTGCTCCTCTGATGCTCCTCTGATGCTCCTCTGATCCTCCTCTGATGCTCCTCTGATGCTCCTCTGATGCTCCTCTGATGCTCCTCTGAGGCTCCTCGGATGCTCCTCTGATGCTCCTCTGATGCTCCTCTGATGCTCCTCTGATGCTCCTCTGATGCTCCTGTGATGCTCCTCTGATGCTCCTGTGATGCTCCTCTGATGCTCCTCTGCTGCTCCTCTGATGCTGATCTGATTCTCCTCTGATGCTCCTCTGATTCTCCTCTGATGCTCCTCTGATACTCCTCTGATGCTCCTCTGATGCTCCTGTGATGCTCCTCTGATGCTCCTCTGCTGCTCCTCTGATGCTCCTCTGATCCACCTCTGATGCTCCTCTGATGTTCCTCTGATGCTCATCTGATGCTCCTGTGATGCTCCTCTGATGCTCCTCTGCTGCTCCTCTGATGCTCATCTGATGCTCCTCTGATTCTCCTCTGATGCTCCTCTGATGCTCCTCTGATGCTCCTCTTATGCTCCTCTGATCCTCCTCTGATGCTCCTCTGATGCTCCTCTGATGCTCCTCTGATGCTCCTCTGATGCTCCTCTGATGCTACTCTGATGCTCCTCTGATGCTCCTCTGATGCTCCTCTGATGCTCCTCTGATGCTCCTCTGATGCTCCTCTGATCCTCCTCTGCTGCTCCTCTGATGCTCCTCTGATGCTCCTCTGATGCTCCTCTGATGCTCCTCTGATGCTCCTCTGAGGCTCCTCTGATGCTCCTCTGATGCTCCTCTGATGCTCCTCCGATGCTCCTCTGATGCTCCTCTGATCCTCCTCTGCTGCTCCTCTGATGCTCCTCTGATGCTCCTCTGATGCTCCTCTGATGCTCCTCTGATGCTCCTCTGAGGCTCCTCTGATGCTCCTCTGATGCTCCTCTGATTCTCCTCTGATGCTCCTCTGATGCTCCTCTGATGCTCCTCTGATGCTCCTGTGATGCTCCTCTGATGCTCCTGTGATCCTCCTCTGATTCTCTTCTGATGCTCCTCTGATGCTCCTCTGATGCTCCTGTGATGCTCCTCTGCTGTTCCTCTGCTGTTCCTCTGATGCTCCTCTGATGCTCCTCTGATGCTCCTCTGATGCTCCTCTGAGGCTCCTCTGATGCTCCTCTGATGCTCCTCTGATCCTCCTCTGATGCTCCTCTGATGCTCCTCTGATGCTCCTCTGATGCTCCTATAATGCTCCTCTGATGCTCCTCTGATGCTCCTCTGATGCTCCTCTGATGCTCCTCTGATGCTCCTCTGATGCTCCTCTGATCCTCCTTTGATGCTCCTCTGATGCTCCTCTGATGCTCCTCTGATGCTCCTCTGATGCTCCTCTGATGCTCCTCTGATGCTCCTCTGATGCTCCTCTGATCCTCCTCTGATGCTCCTCTGATGCTCCTCTGATGCTCCTCTGATGCTCCTCTGATGCTCCTCTGATGCTCCTGCTCCTGCTCCTGCTCCTGCTCCTGCTCCTGCTCCTGCTCCTGCTCCTGCTCCTGCTCCTGCTCCTGCTCCTGCTCCTGCTCCTGCTCCTGCTCCTGCTCCTGCTCCTGCTCCTGCTCCTGCTCCTGCTCCTGCTCCTGCTCCGGCTCCTGCTCCTGCTCCTGCTCCTGCTCCTGCTCCTGCTCCTGCTCCTGCTCCTGCTCCTGCTCCTGCTCCTGTTCCTGCTCCTGCTGCTGCTCCTGCTCCTGCACCTCTGATGCTCCTCTGATGCACCTCTGATGCTCCTCTGATGCTCCTCTGATACTCCTCTGATGCTCCTTAGATGCTCCTCTGATGCTCCTCTGATGCTCCTCTGATGCTCCTCTGATGCCTCTGTGATGCTCCTCTGATGCTCCTCTGATTCTCCTCTGATGCTCCGCTGATGCTCCTCTGATGCTCCTCTGATGCTCCTCTGATGATCCTCTGATCCTCCTCTGATGTTCCACTGATGCTCCTCTGATGCTCCTGTGATGCTCCTGTAATGCTCCTCTGATTCTCCTCTGATGCTCCTCTGATGCTCCTCTGATGCTCCTCTGATGCTCCTCTGATGCTCCTCTGATGCTCCTCTGATGCTCCTCTGATGTTCCTCTGATGCTCCTCTGATGCTCCTCTGATGCTCCTGCTCCTGCTCCTGCTCCTGCTCCTGCTCCTGCTCCTGCTCCTGCTCCTGCTCGTGCCCCTGCTCCTGCTCCAGCTCCTGCTCCTGCTCCTGCTCCTGCTCCTGCTCCGGCTCCTGCTCCGGCTCCTGCTCCGGCTCCTGCTCCTGCACCTCTGATGCTCCTGCTCCTGCTCGATGCTCCTCTGATGCACCTCTGATGCTCCTCTGATGCTCCACTGATGCTCCTCAGATGCTCCTCTGATGCACCTCTGATGCTCCTCTGATGCTCCTATGATGCTCCTCTGATGCTCCTCAGATGCTCCTCTGATGCACCTCTGATGCTCCTCTGATGCTCCTCTGATGCTCCTCTGATGCTCCTCTGATGCTCCTCTGTTGCTCCTCTGATGCTCCTCTGATGCTCCTCTGATGCTCCAATGATGCTCCAATGATGCTCCACTGATGCTCCTGTGATGCTCCTGTGATGCTCCTGTGATGCTCCTCTGATGCTCCTCTGATGCTCCTCTGATGCTCCTCTGATGCTCCTCTGATCCTCCTCTGATCCTCCTCTGATGCTCCTCTGATGCTCCTCTGATGCTCCTCTGATGCTCCTCTGATGCTCCTCTGATCCTCCTCTGATGCTCCTCTGATGCTCCTCTGATGCTCCTCTGAGGCTCCTCTGAGGCTCCACTGAGGCTCCTCTGATGCTCCTCTGAGGCTCCTCTGATGCTCCTCTGATGCTCCTCTGATGCTCCTCTGATGCTCCTCTGATGCTCCTGTGATGCTCCTCTGATGCTCCTCTGCTGCTCCTCTGATGCTCATCTGATTCTCCTCTGATGCTCCTCTGATGCTCCTCTGATGCTCCTCTGATGCTCCTCTGATCCTCCTCTGATGCTCCTCTGATGCTCCTCTGATGCTCCTCTGATGCTCCTCTGATGCTCCTCTGATGCTCCTCTGAAGCTCCTCTGAGGCTCCTCTGATGCTCCTCTGATGCTCCTCTGATGCTCCTCTGATGCTCCTCTGATGCTCCTCTGATGCTCCTGTGATGCTCCTCTGATGCTCCTATGCTGCTCCTCTGATGCTCATCTGATGCTCCTCTGATTCTCCTCTGATGCTCCTCTGATTCTCCTCCGATGCTGTCTGATGCTCCTCTGATCCTCCTCTGATGCTCCTCTGATGCTCCTCTGATGCTCCTCTGATGCTCCTCTGATGCTCCTCTGATGCTCCACTGATGCTCCTCTGCTGCTCCTCTAATGCTCATCTGATGCTCCTCTGATGCTCCTCTGATGCTCCTCTGATGCTCCTCTGATGCTCTTCTTATGCTCCTCTGATCCTCCTCTGATGCTCCTCTGATGCTCCTCTGATGCTCCTCTGATGCTCCTCTGATGCTCCTCTGATGCTACTCTGATGCTACTCTGATGCTCCTCTGATGCTCCTCTGATGCTCCTCTGATGCTCCTCTGATGCTCCTCTGATGCTCCTCTGATGCTCCTCTGATCCTCCTCTGATGCTCCTCTTATGCTCCTTTGATGGTCCTCTGATGCTCCTCTGATGCTCCTCAGAGGCTCCTCTGATGCTCCTCTGATGCTACTCTGATGCTCCTCTGATGCTCCTCAGATGCTCCTCTGATGCTCCTCTGATGCTCCTCTGATGCTCCTCTGATGCTCCTCTGATGCACCTCTGATGCTCCTCTGATGCTCCACTGATGCTCCTCTGATGCTCCTCTGATGATCCTCTGATGCTCCTCTGATCCTCCTCTGATGCTCCTCTGATGCTCCTCTGATGCACCTGTGATGCTCCTCTGATGCTCCTCTGATGCTCCTCTGATGCTCCTCTGTTGCTCATCTGATGCTCCTCTGAGGCTCCTCTGAGGCTCCTCTGGGGCTCCTCTGATGCTCCTCTGATGCTCCTCTGATGCTCCTCTGATGCTCCTCTGATGCTCCTCTGATGCTCCTCTGATGCTCCTCTGATGCTCCTGCTCCTGCTCCTGCTCCACTGATGTTCCTCTGATACTCCTCTGATGCTCCTGCTCCTGCTCCTGCTCCTGCTCCTGCTCATCTGATGCTCATCTGATGCTCCTGCTCCTGCTCCTGCTCCTGCTCCTGCTCCTGCTCCTGCTCCTGCTCCTGCTACTGCTCCTGCTCCTCTGATGCTCCTCTGATGCTCCTCTGATGCTCCTCTGATGCTCCTCTGATGCTCCTCTGAGGCTCCTCTGATGCTCCTCTGATGCTCCTCTGATGCTCCTCTGATGCTCCTCTGATGCTCCTCTGATGCTCTTCTGAGGCTCCTCTGAGGCTCCTCTGGGGCTCCTCTGATGCTCCTCTGATGCTCCTCTGATGCTCCTCTGATGCTCCTCTGATGCTCCTCTGATGCTCCTCTGATGCTCCTGCTCCTGCTCCTGCTCCACTGATGTTCCTCTGATACTCCTCTGATGCTCCTGCTCCTGCTCCTGCTCCTGCTCCTGCTCATCTGATGCTCCTCTGATGCTCCTGCTCCTGCTCCTGCTCCTGCTCCTGCTCCTGCTCCTGCTCCTGCTCCTGCTCCTCTGATGCTCCTCTGATGCTCCTCTGATGCTCCTCTGATGTTCCTCTGATGCTCCTCTGATGCTCCACTGATGCTCCTCTGATGCTCCTCTGATGCTCCTCTGATGCTCCTCTGATGCTCCTCTGATGCTCCACTAATGCTCCTCTGATGCTCCTCTGATGCTCCTCTGATGCTCCTCTGATGCTCCTCTGATGCTCCTCTGATGCTCCTCTGATCCTCCTCTGATGCTCCTCTGATGCTCCTCTGATGCTCATCTGATGCTCCTCTGATACTCCTCTGATGCTCCTCTGAGGCTCCTCTGATGCTCCTCTGATGCTCCTCTGATGCTCCTCTGATTCTCCTCTGATGCTCCTCTGATGCTCCTGTGATCCTCCTCTGATGCTCCTGTGCTGCTCCTCTGATGCTCCTCTGATGCTCCTCTGATGCTCCTCTGATGCTCCTCTGAGGCTCCTCTGATGCTCCTCTGATGCTCCTCTGATCCTCCTCTGATGCTCCTCTGATGCTCCTCTGATGCTCCTCTGATGCTTCTCTGATGCTCCTCTGATGCTCCTCTGATGCTCCTATGATGCTCCTCTGATGCTCCTCTGATGCTCCTCTGATGCTCCTCTGATCCTCCTCTGATGCTCCTCTGATGCTCCTCTGATGCTCCTCTGATGCTCCACTGATGCTCCTCTGATGCTCCTCTGAGGCTCCTCTGAGGCTCCTCTGACGCTCCTCTGATGCTCCTCTGATTCTCCTCTGATGCTCCTCTGATGCTCCTCTGATGCTCCTCTGATGCTCCTCTGATGCTCCTCTGATGCTCCTGTGATGCTCCTCTGATGCTCCTCTGCTGTTCCTCTGATGCTCCTCTGATGCTCCTCTGATGCTCCTCTGATGCTCCTCTGAGGCTCCTCTGATGCTCCTCTGATGCTCCTCTGATGCTCCTCTGATGCTCCTCTGATGCTCCTCTGATGCTCCTCTGATGCTCCTCTGATGCTCCTCTGATGCTCCTCTGATCCTCCTCTGATGCTCCTCTGATGCTCCTCTGATGCTCCTCTTATGCTCCTCTGATGGTCCTCTGATGCTCCTCCTATGCTCCTCTGATGCTCCTGCTCCTGCTCCTGCTCCTGCTCATGCTCCTGCTCCTGCTCCTGCTCCTGCTCCTGCTCCTGCTCCTGCTCCTGCTCCTGCTCCTGCTCCTTCTCCTGCTCCTGCTCCTGCTCCTGCTCCTGCTCCTACTCCTGCTCCTGTTCCTGCTCCTGCTCCTGCTCCTGCACCACTGATGCTCCTCTGATGCACCTCTGATGCTCCTCTGATGCTCCTCTGATACTCCTCTGATGCTCCTCAGATGCTCCTCTGATGCTCCTCAGATGCTCCTCTGATGCTCCTTTGATACTCCTCTGATGCTCCTCAGATGCTCCTCTGATGCTCCTCTGATGCTCCTCTGATGCTCCTCTGATGCTCCTCTGATGCTCCTCTGATGCTCATGCTCCTACTCCTGCTCCTCTGAAGCTCCTCTGATGCTCCTCTGATCCTCCTCTGATGCTCCTCTGATGCTCCTCTGATGCTCCTCTGATGCTCCTCTGATGCACCTCTGATGCTCCTCTGATGCTCCTCTGATCCTCCTCTGATGCTCCTCTGACGCTCCTCTGATTCTCCTCTGATGCTCCTCTGATGCTCCTCTGATGCTCCTCTGATGCTCCTCTGATGCTCCTCTGATCCTCCTCTGATGCTCCACTGATGCTCCTCTGATGCTCCTCTGATGCTCCTCTGATGCTCCTCTGATGCTCCTGCTCCTGCTCCTGCTCCTGCTCCTGCTCCTGCTCCTGCTCCTGCTCCTGCTCCTGCTCCTCTGATGCTCCTCTGATGCTCCTCTGATGCTCCTCTGATGCTCCTCTGATGCTCCTCTGATGCTCCTCTGATGCTCCTCTGATCCTCCTCTGATGCTCCACTGATGCTCCTCTGATGCTCCACTGATGCTCCTCTGATGCTCCTCTGATGCTCCTCTGATGCTCCTCTGATGCTCCTCTGATGCTCCTCTGACGCTCCTCTGATGCTCTTCTGATGCTCCTCTGATGCTCCTGCTCCTGCTCCTGCTCCTCTGATGCTCCTCTGATGACCTCTGATGCTCCTGCTCCTGCTCCTGCTCCTGCTCCTGCTCCTGCTCCTCTGATGCTCCTCTGATGCTCCTCTGATCCTCCTCTGATGCTCCTCTGATGCTCCTCTGATGCTCCTCTGATGCTCCTCTGAGGCTCCTCGGATGCTCCTCTGATGCTCCTCTGATGCTCCTCTGATGCTCCTCTGATGCTCCTCTGATGCTCCTGTGATGCTCCTCTGATGCTCCTGTGATGCTCCTCTGATGCTCCTCTGCTGCTCCTCTGATGCTGATCTGATTCTCCTCTGATGCTCCTCTGATTCTCCTCTGATGCTCCTCTGATACTCCTCTGATGCTCCTCTGATGCTCCTGTGATGCTCCTCTGATGCTCCTCTGCTGCTCCTCTGATGCTCCTCTGATCCACCTCTGATGCTCCTCTGATGTTCCTCTGATGCTCATCTGATGCTCCTGTGATGCTCCTCTGATGCTCCTCTGCTGCTCCTCTGATGCTCATCTGATGCTCCTCTGATTCTCCTCTGATGCTCCTCTGATGCTCCTCTGATGCTCCTCTTATGCTCCTCTGATCCTCCTCTGATGCTCCTCTGATGCTCCTCTGATGCTCCTCTGATGCTCCTCTGATGCTCCTCTGATGCTACTCTGATGCTCCTCTGATGCTCCTCTGATGCTCCTCTGATGCTCCTCTGATGCTCCTCTGATGCTCCTCTGATCCTCCTCTGCTGCTCCTCTGATGCTCCTCTGATGCTCCTCTGATGCTCCTCTGATGCTCCTCTGATGCTCCTCTGAGGCTCCTCTGATGCTCCTCTGATGCTCCTCTGATGCTCCTCCGATGCTCCTCTGATGCTCCTCTGATCCTCCTCTGCTGCTCCTCTGATGCTCCTCTGATGCTCCTCTGATGCTCCTCTGATGCTCCTCTGATGCTCCTCTGAGGCTCCTCTGATGCTCCTCTGATGCTCCTCTGATTCTCCTCTGATGCTCCTCTGATGCTCCTCTGATGCTCCTCTGATGCTCCTGTGATGCTCCTCTGATGCTCCTGTGATCCTCCTCTGATTCTCTTCTGATGCTCCTCTGATGCTCCTCTGATGCTCCTGTGATGCTCCTCTGCTGTTCCTCTGCTGTTCCTCTGATGCTCCTCTGATGCTCCTCTGATGCTCCTCTGATGCTCCTCTGAGGCTCCTCTGATGCTCCTCTGATGCTCCTCTGATCCTCCTCTGATGCTCCTCTGATGCTCCTCTGATGCTCCTCTGATGCTCCTATGATGCTCCTCTGATGCTCCTCTGATGCTCCTCTGATGCTCCTCTGATGCTCCTCTGATGCTCCTCTGATGCTCCTCTGATCCTCCTTTGATGCTCCTCTGATGCTCCTCTGATGCTCCTCTGATGCTCCTCTGATGCTCCTCTGATGCTCCTCTGATGCTCCTCCGATGCTCCTGCTCCTGCTCCTCTGATGCTCCTCTGATGCTCCTCTGATGCTCCTCTGATCCTCCTCTGATGCTCCTCTGATGCTCCTCTGATGCTCCTCTGATGCTCCTCTGATGCTCCTCTGATGCTCCTGCTCCTGCTCCTGCTCCTGCTCCTGCTCCTGCTCCTGCTCCTGCTCCTGCTCCTGCTCCTGCTCCTGCTCCTGCTCCTGCTCCTGCTCCTGCTCCTGCTCCTGCTCCTGCTCCTGCTCCTGCTCCTGCTCCTGCTCCGGCTCCTGCTCCTGCTCCTGCTCCTGCTCCTGCTCCTGCTCCTGCTCCTGCTCCTGCTCCTGCTCCTGCTCCTGTTCCTGCTCCTGCTGCTGCTCCTGCTCCTGCACCTCTGATGCTCCTCTGATGCACCTCTGATGCTCCTCTGATGCTCCTCTGATACTCCTCTGATGCTCCTTAGATGCTCCTCTGATGCTCCTCTGATGCTCCTCTGATGCTCCTCTGATGCCTCTGTGATGCTCCTCTGATGCTCCTCTGATTCTCCTCTGATGCTCCGCTGATGCTCCTCTGATGCTCCTCTGATGCTCCTCTGATGATCCTCTGATCCTCCTCTGATGTTCCACTGATGCTCCTCTGATGCTCCTGTGATGCTCCTGTAATGCTCCTCTGATTCTCCTCTGATGCTCCTCTGATGCTCCTCTGATGCTCCTCTGATGCTCCTCTGATGCTCCTCTGATGCTCCTCTGATGCTCCTCTGATGTTCCTCTGATGCTCCTCTGATGCTCCTCTGATGCTCCTGCTCCTGCTCCTGCTCCAGCTCCTGCTCCTGCTCCTGCTCCTGCTCCTGCTCCTGCTCGTGCCCCTGCTCCTGCTCCAGCTCCTGCTCCTGCTCCTGCTCCTGCTCCTGCTCCGGCTCCTGCTCCGGCTCCTGCTCCGGCTCCTGCTCCTGCACCTCTGATGCTCCTGCTCCTGCTCGATGCTCCTCTGATGCACCTCTGATGCTCCTATGATGCTCCACTGATGCTCCTCAGATGCTCCTCTGATGCACCTCTGATGCTCCTCTGATGCTCCTATGATGCTCCTCTGATGCTCCTCAGATGCTCCTCTGATGCACCTCTGATGCTCCTCTGATGCTCCTCTGATGCTCCTCTGATGCTCCTCTGATGCTCCTCTGTTGCTCCTCTGATGCTCCTCTGATGCTCCTCTGATGCTCCAATGATGCTCCAATGATGCTCCACTGATGCTCCTGTGATGCTCCTGTGATGCTCCTCTGATGCTCCTCTGATGCTCCTCTGATGCTCCTCTGATGCTCCTCTGATGCTCCTCTGATCCTCCTCTGATCCTCCTCTGATGCTCCTCTGATGCTCCTCTGATGCTCCTCTGATGCTCCTCTGATGCTCCTCTGATCCTCCTCTGATGCTCCTCTGATGCTCCTCTGATGCTCCTCTGAGGCTCCTCTGAGGCTCCACTGAGGCTCCTCTGATGCTCCTCTGAGGCTCCTCTGATGCTCCTCTGATGCTCCTCTGATGCTCCTCTGATGCTCCTCTGATGCTCCTGTGATGCTCCTCTGATGCTCCTCTGCTGCTCCTCTGATGCTCATCTGATTCTCCTCTGATGCTCCTCTGATGCTCCTCTGATGCTCCTCTGATGCTCCTCTGATCCTCCTCTGATGCTCCTCTGATGCTCCTCTGATGCTCCTCTGATGCTCCTCTGATGCTCCTCTGATGCTCCTCTGAAGCTCCTCTGAGGCTCCTCTGATGCTCCTCTGATGCTCCTCTGATGCTCCTCTGATGCTCCTCTGATGCTCCTCTGATGCTCCTGTGATGCTCCTCTGATGCTCCTATGCTGCTCCTCTGATGCTCATCTGATGCTCCTCTGATTCTCCTCTGATGCTCCTCTGATGCTCCTCCGATGCTGTCTGATGCTCCTCTGATCCTCCTCTGATGCTCCTCTGATGCTCCTCTGATGCTCCTCTGATGCTCCTCTGATGCTCCTCTGATGCTCCACTGATGCTCCTCTGCTGCTCCTCTAATGCTCATCTGATGCTCCTCTGATGCTCCTCTGATGCTCCTCTGATGCTCCTCTGATGCTCTTCTTATGCTCCTCTGATCCTCCTCTGATGCTCCTCTGATGCTCCTCTGATGCTCCTCTGATGCTCCTCTGATGCTCCTCTGATGCTACTCTGATGCTACTCTGATGCTCCTCTGATGCTCCTCTGATGCTCCTCTGATGCTCCTCTGATGCTCCTCTGATGCTCCTCTGATGCTCCTCTGATCCTCCTCTGATGCTCCTCTTATGCTCCTTTGATGCTCCTCTGATGCTCCTCTGATGCTCCTCAGAGGCTCCTCTGATGCTCCTCTGATGCTACTCTGATGCTCCTCTGATGCTCCTCAGATGCTCCTCTGATGCTCCTCTGATGCTCCTCTGATGCTCCTCTGATGCTCCTCTGATGCACCTCTGATGCTCCTCTGATGCTCCACTGATGCTCCTCTGATCCTCCTCTGATGCTCCTCTGATGCTCCTCTGATGCTCCTCTGATGCTCCTCTGATGCTCCTCTGATGCTCCTCTGATTCTCCACTGATGCTCCTCTGATGCTCCTCTGATGCTCCTCTGATGCTCCTCTGATGCTCCTCTGATGCTCCTCTGATGCTCCTCTGATGCTCATTCTCCTACTACTGCTCCTCTGATGCTCCTCTGATGACCTCTGATGCTCCTGCTCCTGCTCCTGCTCCTGCTCCTGCTCCTCTGATGCTCCTCTGATGGTCCTGCTCCTTCACCTGCTCCTGCTCCTGCTCCTGCTCCTGCTCCTGCTCCTGCTCCTGCTCCTGCTCCTCTGATGCTCCTCTGATGCTCCTGCTCCTGCACCTGCTCCTGCTCCTGCTCCTGCTCCTCTGATGCTCCTCTGATGCTCCTGCTCCTTCACCTGCTCCTGCTCCTGCTCCTGCTCCTGCTCCTGCTCCTGCTCCTCTGATGCTCCTCTGATGCTCCTGCTCCTGCACCTGCTCCTGCACCTGCTCCTGCTCCTGCTCCTGCTCCTGCTCCTGCCCCTGCTCCTGCTCCTCTGATGCTCCTCTGATGCTCCTCTGATGCTCCTCTGATGTTCCTCTGATGCTCCTCTGATGCTCCACTGATGCTCCTCTGATGCTCCTCTGATGCTCCTCTGATGCTCCTCTGATGCTCCTCTGATGCTCCTCTGATGCTCCTCTGTTGCTCCTCTGATGCTCCCCTGATGCTCCTCTGATGTTCCTCTGATGCTCCACTGATGCTCTTCTGATGCTCCTCTGATGCTCCTCTGATGCTCCTCTGATGCTCCTCTGAGGCTCCTCTGAGGCTCCTCTGAGGCTCCTCTGATGCTCCTCTGATGCTCCTCTGATGCTCCTCTGATGCTCCTCTGATGCTCCTCTGATGCTCCTCTGAGGCTCCTCTGATGCTCCTCTGATGCTCCTCTGATGCTCCTCTGATGCTCCTCTGAGGCTCCTCTGATGCTCCTCTGATGCTCCTCTGATGCTCCTGTGATGCTCCTGTGATGCTCCTGTGATGCTCCTGTGATCCTCCTCTGATGCTCCTCTGATCCTCCTCTGATGCTCCTCTGATGCTCCTCTGATGCTCCTCTGATGCTCCTCTGATGCTCCTCTGATGCTCCTCTGATGCTCCTCTGAGGCTCCT
Organism: Narcine bancroftii; assembly: GCF_036971445.1. Classification (NCBI taxonomy): domain Eukaryota; kingdom Metazoa; phylum Chordata; class Chondrichthyes; order Torpediniformes; family Narcinidae; genus Narcine; species Narcine bancroftii. The sequence goes on from NW_027211886.1 coordinate 1,202,361, forward strand.
CTGAGGCTCCTCTGATTCTCTTCTGATGCTCCTCTGATGCTCCTCTGATGCTCCTGTGATGCTCCTGTGATGCTCCTCTGATGCTCCTGTGATGCTCCTCTGCTGTTCCTCTGCTGTTCCTCTGATGCTCCTCTGATGCTCCTCTGATGCTCCTCTGAGGCTCCTCTGATGCTCCTCTGATGCTCCTCTGATCCTCATCTGATGCTCCTCTGATGCTCCTCTGATGCTCCTCTGATGCTCCTCTGATGCTCCTCTGATGCTCCTCTGATGCTCCTCTGATGATCCTCTGATGCTCCTCTGATCCTCCTCTGATGCTCCTCTGATGCTCCTCTGATGCACCTGTGATGCTCCTCTGATGCTCCTCTGATGCTCCTCTGATGCTCCTCTGTTGCTCCTCTGATGCTCCTCTGATGCTCCTCTGATGCTCCTCTGATGCTCCAATGATGCTCCAATGATGCTCCTCTGATGCTCCTGTGATGCTCCTCTGATGCTCCTTTGATGCTCCTCTGATGCTCCTCTGATGCTCCTCTGATGCTCCTCTGATGCTCCTCTGATGCTCCTCTCATGCACCTCTGATCCTCCTCTGATGCTCCTCTGATGCTCCTCTGATGCTCCTCTGATGCTCCTCTGATGCTCTTCTGATCCTCCTCTGATGCTCCTCTGATACTCCTCTGATGCTCCTCTGATGCTCCTCTGTTGCTCCTCTGATGATCCTCTGATGCTCCTCTGATGCTCCTCTGATGCTCCTCTGATGCTCCTCTGATGCTCCTCTGAGTCTCCTCTGATGCTACTCTGATGTTCCTCTGATGCTCCTCTGATGCTCCTCTGATGCTCCTCTGAGGCTTCTCTGAGGCTCCTCTGGGGCTCCTCTGATGCTCCTCTGATGCTCCTCTGATGCTCCTCTGATGCTCCTCTGATGCTCCTCTGATGCTCCTCTGATGCTCCTCTGATGCTCCTGCTCCTGCTCCTGCTCCACTGATGTTCCTCTGATACTCCTCTGATGCTCCTGCTCCTGCTCCTGCTCCTGCTCCTGCTCATCTGATGCTCCTCTGATGCTCCTCTGATGATCCTCTGATGCTCCTCTGATCCTCCTCTGATGCTCCTCTGATGCTCCTCTGATGCACCTGTGATGCTCCTCTGATGCTCCTCTGATGCTCCTCTGATGCTCCTCCGTTGCTCCTCTGATGCTCCTCTGATGCTCCTCTGATGCTCCTCTGATGCTCCAATGATGCTCCAATGATGCTCCTCTGATGCTCCTGTGATGCTCCTCTGATGCTCCTTTGATGCTCCTCTGATGCTCCTCTGATGCTCCTCTGATGCTCCTCTGATGCTCCTCTCATGCTCCTCTGATCCTCCTCTGATGCTCCTCTGATGCTCCTCTGATGCTCCTCTGATGCTCCTCTGATGCTCTTCTGATCCTCCTCTGATGCTCCTCTGATACTCCTCTGATGCTCCTCTGATGCTCCTCTGTTGCTCCTCTGATGCTCCTGCTCCTGCTCCTGCTCCACTGATGTTCCTCTGATACTCCTCTGATGCTCCTGCTCCTGCTCCTGCTCCTGCTCCTGCTCATCTGATGCTCCTCTGATGCTCCTCCGATGCTCCTCTGATGCTCCTCTGATGCTCCTCTGATGCTACTCTGATGCTACTCTGATGCTCCTCTGATGCTCCTCTGATGCTCCTCTGATGCTCCTCTGATGCTCCTCTGATGCTCCTCTGATGCTCCTCTGATCCTCCTCTGATGCTCCTCTTATGCTCCTTTGATGCTCCTCTGATGCTCCTCTGATGCTCCTCAGAGGCTCCTCTGATGCTCCTCTGATGCTACTCTGATGCTCCTCTGATGCTCCTCAGATGCTCCTCTGATGCTCCTCTGATGCTCCTCTGATGCTCCTCTGATGCTCCTCTGATGCACCTCTGATGCTCCTCTGATGCTCCACTGATGCTCCTCTGATCCTCCTCTGATGCTCCTCTGATGCTCCTCTGATGCTCCTCTGATGCTCCTCTGATGCTCCTCTGATGCTCCTCTGATGCTCCTCTGATGCTCCACTGATGCTCCTCTGATGCTCCTCTGATGCTCCTCTGATGCTCCTCTGATGCTCCTCTGATGCTCCTCTGATGCTCCTCTGATGCTCATTCTCCTACTACTGCTCCTCTGATGCTCCTCTGATGACCTCTGATGCTCCTGCTCCTGCTCCTGCTCCTGCTCCTGCTCCTCTGATGCTCCTCTGATGGTCCTGCTCCTTCACCTGCTCCTGCTCCTGCTCCTGCTCCTGCTCCTGCTCCTGCTCCTGCTCCTGCTCCTGCTCCTCTGATGCTCCTCTGATGCTCCTGCTCCTGCACCTGCTCCTGCTCCTGCTCCTGCTCCTCTGATGCTCCTCTGATGCTCCTGCTCCTTCACCTGCTCCTGCTCCTGCTCCTGCTCCTGCTCCTGCTCCTGCTCCTCTGATGCTCCTCTGATGCTCCTGCTCCTGCACCTTCTCCTGCACCTGCTCCTGCTCCTGCTCCTGCTCCTGCTCCTGCCCCTGCTCCTGCTCCTCTGATGCTCCTCTGATGCTCCTCTGATGCTCCTCTGATGTTCCTCTGATGCTCCTCTGATGCTCCACTGATGCTCCTCTGATGCTCCTCTGATGCTCCTCTGATGCTCCTCTGATGCTCCTCTGATGCTCCTCTGATGCTCCTCTGTTGCTCCTCTGATGCTCCCCTGATGCTCCTCTGATGCTCCTCTGATGCTCCACTGATGCTCTTCTGATGCTCCTCTGATGCTCCTCTGATGCTCCTCTGATGCTCCTCTGAGGCTCCTCTGAGGCTCCTCTGAGGCTCCTCTGATGCTCCTCTGATGCTCCTCTGATGCTCCTCTGATGCTCCTCTGATGCTCCTCTGATGCTCCTCTGAGGCTCCTCTGATGCTCCTCTGATGCTCCTCTGATGCTCCTCTGATGCTCCTCTGAGGCTCCTCTGATGCTCCTCTGATGCTCCTCTGATGCTCCTGTGATGCTCCTGTGATGCTCCTGTGATGCTCCTGTGATCCTCCTCTGATGCTCCTCTGATCCTCCTCTGATGCTCCTCTGATGCTCCTCTGATGCTCCTCTGATGCTCCTCTGATGCTCCTCTGATGCTCCTCTGATGCTCCTCTGAGGCTCCTCTGAGGCTCCTCTGATTCTCTTCTGATGCTCCTCTGATGCTCCTCTGATGCTCCTGTGATGCTCCTGTGATGCTCCTCTGATGCTCCTGTGATGCTCCTCTGCTGTTCCTCTGCTGTTCCTCTGATGCTCCTCTGATGCTCCTCTGATGCTCCTCTGAGGCTCCTCTGATGCTCCTCTGATGCTCCTCTGATCCTCATCTGATGCTCCTCTGATGCTCCTCTGATGCTCCTCTGATGCTCCTCTGATGCTCCTCTGATGCTCCTCTGATGCTCCTCTGATGATCCTCTGATGCTCCTCTGATCCTCCTCTGATGCTCCTCTGATGCTCCTCTGATGCACCTGTGATGCTCCTCTGATGCTCCTCTGATGCTCCTCTGATGCTCCTCTGTTGCTCCTCTGATGCTCCTCTGATGCTCCTCTGATGCTCCTCTGATGCTCCAATGATGCTCCAATGATGCTCCTCTGATGCTCCTGTGATGCTCCTCTGATGCTCCTTTGATGCTCCTCTGATGCTCCTCTGATGCTCCTCTGATGCTCCTCTGATGCTCCTCTGATGCTCCTCTCATGCACCTCTGATCCTCCTCTGATGCTCCTCTGATGCTCCTCTGATGCTCCTCTGATGCTCCTCTGATGCTCTTCTGATCCTCCTCTGATGCTCCTCTGATACTCCTCTGATGCTCCTCTGATGCTCCTCTGTTGCTCCTCTGATGATCCTCTGATGCTCCTCTGATGCTCCTCTGATGCTCCTCTGATGCTCCTCTGATGCTCCTCTGAGGCTCCTCTGATGCTACTCTGATGTTCCTCTGATGCTCCTCTGATGCTCCTCTGATGCTCCTCTGAGGCTTCTCTGAGGCTCCTCTGGGGCTCCTCTGATGCTCCTCTGATGCTCCTCTGATGCTCCTCTGATGCTCCTCTGATGCTCCTCTGATGCTCCTCTGATGCTCCTCTGATGCTCCTGCTCCTGCTCCTGCTCCACTGATGTTCCTCTGATACTCCTCTGATGCTCCTGCTCCTGCTCCTGCTCCTGCTCCTGCTCATCTGATGCTCCTCTGATGCTCCTCTGATGATCCTCTGATGCTCCTCTGATCCTCCTCTGATGCTCCTCTGATGCTCCTCTGATGCACCTGTGATGCTCCTCTGATGCTCCTCTGATGCTCCTCTGATGCTCCTCCGTTGCTCCTCTGATGCTCCTCTGATGCTCCTCTGATGCTCCTCTGATGCTCCAATGATGCTCCAATGATGCTCCTCTGATGCTCCTGTGATGCTCCTCTGATGCTCCTTTGATGCTCCTCTGATGCTCCTCTGATGCTCCTCTGATGCTCCTCTGATGCTCCTCTGATGCTCCTCTCATGCTCCTCTGATCCTCCTCTGATGCTCCTCTGATGCTCCTCTGATGCTCCTCTGATGCTCCTCTGATGCTCTTCTGATCCTCCTCTGATGCTCCTCTGATACTCCTCTGATGCTCCTCTGATGCTCCTCTGTTGCTCCTCTGATGCTCCTGCTCCTGCTCCTGCTCCACTGATGTTCCTCTGATACTCCTCTGATGCTCCTGCTCCTGCTCCTGCTCCTGCTCCTGCTCATCTGATGCTCCTCTGATGCTCCTCCGATGCTGTCTGATGCTCCTCTGATCCTCCTCTGATGCTCCTCTGATGCTCCTCTGATGCTCCTCTGATGCTCCTCTGATGCTCCTCTGCTGCTCCTCTGATGCTCATCTGATGCTCCTCTGATTCTCATCTGCTGCTCCTCTGATGCTCATCTGATGCTCCTCTGATTCTCCTCTGATGCTCCTCTGATGCTCCTCTGATGCTCCTCTGATGCTCCTCTGATCCACCTCTGATGCTCCTCTGATGCTCCTCTGATGCTCCTCTGATGCTCCTCTGATGCTCCTCTGATGCTCCTCTGATGCTCCTCTGATGCTCATCTGATGCTCCTCTGATGCTCCTCTGAGGCTCCTCTGATGCTCCTCTGATGCTCCTCTGATGCTCCTCTGATGCTCCTGTGATGCTCCTCTGATGCTCCTGTGATCCTCCTCTGATGCTCCTCTGATCCTCCTCTGATGCTCCTCTGATGCTCCTCTGATGCTCCTCTGATGCTCCTCTGATGCTCCTCTGATGCTCCTCTGATGCTCCTCTGATGCTCCTCTGAGGCTCCTCTGAGGCTCCTCTGATTCTCTTCTGATGCTCCTCTGATGCTCCTCTGATGCTCCTGTGATGCTCCTGTGATGCTCCTCTGATGCTCCTGTGATGCTCCTCTGCTGTTCCTCTGCTGTTCCTCTGATGCTCCTCTGATGCTCCTCTGATGCTCCTCTGAGGCTCCTCTGATGCTCCTCTGATGCTCCTCTGATCCTCATCTGATGCTCCTCTGATGCTCCTCTGATGCTCCTCTGATGCTCCTCTGATGCTCCTCTGATGCTCCTCTGATGCTCCTCTGATGCTCCTCTGATCCTCCTCTGATGCTCCTCTGATGCTCCTCTGATGCACCTGTGATGCACCTGTGATGCTCCTCTGATGCTCCTCTGATGCTCCTCTGTTGCTCCTCTGATGCTCCTCTGATGCTCCTCTGATGCTCCTCTGATGCTCCAATGATGGTCCAATGATGCTCCTCTGATGCTCCTGTGATGCTCCTCTGATGCTCCTTTGATGCTCCTCTGATGCTCCTCTGATGCTCCTCTGATGCTCCTCTGATGCTCCTCTGATGCTCCTCTCATGCTCCTCTGATCCTCCTCTGATGCTCCTCTGATGCTCCTCTGATGCTCCTCTGATGCTCCTCTGATGCTCTTCTGATCCTCCTCTGATGCTCCTCTGATACTCCTCTGATGCTCCTCTGATGCTCCTCTGTTGCTCCTCTGATGATCCTCTGATGCTCCTCTGATGCTCCTCTGATGCTCCTCTGATGCTCCTATGATGCTCCTCTGATGCTCCTCTGATGCTCCTCTGAGGCTCCTCTGATGCTCCTCTGATGTTCCTCTGATGCTCCTCTGATGCTCCTCTGATTCTCCTCTGAGGCTCCTCTGAGGCTCCTCTGGGGCTCCTCTGATGCTCCTCTGATGCTCCTCTGATGCTCCTCTGATGCTCCTCTGATGCTCCTCTGATGCTCCTCTGATGCTCCTCTGATGCTCCTGCTCCTGCTCCTGCTCCACTGATGTTCCTCTGATACTCCTCTGATGCTCCTGCTCCTGCTCCTGCTCCTGCTCCTGCTCATCTGATGCTCCTCTGATGCTCCTGCTCCTGCTCCTGCTCCTGCTCCTGCTCCTGCTCCTGCTCCTGCTCCTGCTACTGCTTCTGCTCCTCTGATGCTCCTCTGATGCTCCTCTGATGCTCCTCTGATGCTCCTCTGATGCTCCTCTGAGGCTCCTCTGATGCTCCTCTGATGCTCCTCTGATGCTCCTCTGATGCTCCTCTGATGCTCCTCTGATGCTCCTCTGATGCTCCTCTGATGCTCCTCTGATGCTCCAATGATGCTCCAATGATGCTCCTCTGATGCTCCTGTGATGCTCCTCTGATGCTCCTTTGATGCTCCTCTGATGCTCCTCTGATGCTCCTCTGATGCTCCTCTGATGCTTCTCTGATGCTCCTCTCATGCTCCTCTGATCCTCCTCTGATGCTCCTCTGATGCTCCTCTGATGCTCCTCTGATGCTCCTCTGATGCTCTTCTGATCCTCCTCTGATGCTCCTCTGATACTCCTCTGATGCTCCTCTGATGCTCCTCTGTTGCTCCTCTGATGATCCTCTGATGCTCCTCTGATGCTCCTCTGATGCTCCTCTGATGCTCCTCTGATGCTCCTCTGATGCTCCTCTGATGCTCCTCTGATGCTCCTCTGATGCTCCTCTGAGGCTCCTCTGGGGCTCCTCTGATGCTCCTCTGATGCTCCTCTGATGCTCCTCTGATGCTCCTCTGATGCTCCTCTGATGCTCCTCTGATGCTCCTCTGATGCTCCTGCTCCTGCTCCTGCTCCACTGATGTTCCTCTGATACTCCTCTGATGCTCCTGCTCCTGCTCCTGCTCCTGCTCCTGCTCATCTGATGCTCCTCTGATGCTCCTGCTCCTGCTCCTGCTCCTGCTCCTGCTCCTGCTCCTGCTCCTGCTCTTGCTCCTGCTCCTGCTCCTCTGATGCTCCTCTGATGCTCCTCTGATGCTCCTCTGATGTTCCTCTGATGCTCCTCTGATGCTCCACTGATGCTCCTCTGATGCTCCTCTGATGCTCCTCTGATGCTCCTCTGATGCTCCTCTGATGCTCCTCTGATGCTCCTCTGTTGCTCCTCTGATGCTCCCCTGATGCTCCTCTGATGCTCCTCTGATGCTCCACTGATGCTCCTCTGATGCTCCTCTGATGCTCCTCTGATGCTCCTCTGATGCTCCTCTGATGCTCCTCTGATGCTCCTCTGATGCTCCTCTGATCCTCCTCTGATGCTCCTCTGATGCTCCTCTGATGCTCATCTGATGCTCCTCTGATACTCCTCTGATGCTCCTCTGAGGCTCCTCTGATGCTCCTCTGATGCTCCTCTGATGCTCCTCTGATTCTCCTCTGATGCTCCTCTGATGCTCCTGTGATCCTCCTCTGATGCTCCTGTGCTGCTCCTCTGATGCTCCTCTGATGCTACTCTGATGCTCCTCTGATGCTCCTCTGAGGCTCCTCTGATGCTCCTCTGATGCTCCTCTGATCCTCCTCTGATGCTCCTCTGATGCTCCTCTGATGCTCCTCTGATGCTTCTCTGATGCTCCTCTGATGCTCCTCTGATGCTCCTATGATGCTCCTCTGATGCTCCTCTGATGCTCCTCTGATGCTCCTCTGATCCTCCTCTGATGCTCCTCTGATGCTCCTCTGATGCTCCTCTGATGCTCCTCTGATGCTCCTCTGATTCTCCTCTGAGGCTCCTCTGAGGCTCCTCTGAGTCTCCTCTGATGCTCCTCTGATTCTCCTCTGATGCTCCTCTGATGCTCCTCTGATGCTCCTCTGATGCTCCTCTGATGCTCCTCTGATGCTCCTGTGATGCTCCTCTGATGCTCCTCTGCTGTTCCTCTGATGCTCCTCTGATGCTCCTCTGATGCTCCTCTGATGCTCCTCTGAGGCTCCTCTGATGCTCCTCTGATGCTCCTCTGATGCTCCTCTGATGCTCCTCTGATGCTCCTCTGATGCTCCTCTGATGCTCCTCTGATGCTCCTCTGATGCTCCTCTGATCCTCCTCTGATGCTCCTCTGATGCTCCTCTGATGCTCCTCTGATGCTCCTCTGATACTCCTCTGATGCTCCTCTGATGCTCCTGTGATGCTCCTCTGATGCTCCTCTGCTGCTCCTCTGATGCTCATCTGATGCTCCTCTGATTCTCCTCTGATGCTCCTCTGATGCTCCTCTGATGCTCCTCTGATGCTCCTCTGATCCACCTCTGATGCTCCTCTGATGTTCCTCTGATGCTCATCTGATGCTCCTGTGATGCTCCTCTGATGCTCCTCTGCTGCTCCTCTGATGCTCATCTGATGCTCCTCTGATTCTCCTCTGATGCTCCTCTGATGCTCCTCTGATGCTCCTCTTATGCTCCTCTGATCCTCCTCTGATGCTCCTCTGATGCTCCTCTGATGCTCCTCTGATGCTCCTCTGATGCTACTCTGATGCTCCTCTGATGCTCCTCTGATGCTCCTCTGATGCTCCTCTGATGCTCCTCTGATCCTCCTCTGCTGCTCCTCTGATGCTCCTCTGATGCTCCTCTGATGCTCCTCTGATGCTCCTCTGATGCTCCTCTGAGGCTCCTCTGATGCTCCTCTGATGCTCCTCTGATGCTCCTCCGATGCTCCTCTGATGCTCCTCTGATCCTCCTCTGCTGCTCCTCTGATGCTCCTCTGATGCTCCTCTGATGCTCCTCTGATGCTCCTCTGATGCTCCTCTGAGGCTCCTCTGATGCTCCTCTGATGCTCCTCTGATGCTCCTCTGATGCTCCTCTGATGCTCCTCTGATGCTCCTCTGATGCTCCTGTGATGCTCCTCTGATGCTCCTGTGATCCTCCTCTGATTCTCTTCTGATGCTCCTCTGATGCTCCTCTGATGCTCCTGTGATGCTCCTCTGCTGTTCCTCTGCTGTTCCTCTGATGCTCCTCTGATGCTCCTCTGATGCTCCTCTGATGCTCCTCTGAGGCTCCTCTGATGCTCCTCTGATGCTCCTCTGATGCTCCTCTGATGCTCCTCTGATGCTCCTATGATGCTCCTCTGATGCTCCTCTGATGCTCCTCTGATGCTCCTCTGATGCTCCTCTGATGCTCCTCTGATGCTCCTCTGATGCTCCTCTGATCCTCCTCTGATGCTCCTCTGATGCTCCTCCGATGCTCCTCTGATGCTCCTCTGATGCTCCTCTGATGCTCCTCTGATGCTCCTCCGATGCTCCTGCTCCTGCTCCTCTGATGCTCCTCTGATGCTCCTCTGATGCTCCTCTGATCCTCCTCTGATGCTCCTCTGATGCTCCTCTGATGCTCCTCTGATGCTCCTCTGATGCTCCTCTGATGCTCCTCCGATGCTCCTGCTCCTGCTCCTGCTCCTGCTCCTGCTCCTGCTCCTGCTCCTGCTCCTGCTCCTGCTCCTGCTCCTGCTCCTGCTCCTGCTCCTGCTCCTGCTCCTGCTCCTGCTCCTGCTCCTGCTCCTGCTCCTGCTCCTGCTCCTGCTCCTGCTCCTGCTCCTGCTCCTGCTCCTGCTCCTGCTCCTGCTCCTGCTCCTGCTCCTGTTCCTGCTCCTGCTGCTGCTCCTGCTCCTGCACCTCTGATGCTCCTCTGATGCACCTCTGATGCTCCTCTGATGCTCCTCTGATACTCCTCTGATGCTCCTTAGATGCTCCTCTGATGCTCCTCTGATGCTCCTCTGATGCTCCTCTGATGCCTCTGTGATGCTCCTCTGATGCTCCTCTGATTCTCCTCTGATGCTCCGCTGATGCTCCCCTGATGCTCCTCTGATGCTCCTCTGATGATCCTCTGATCCTCCTCTGATGTTCCACTGATGCTCCTCTGATGCTCCTGTGATGCTCCTGTAATGCTCCTCTGATTCTCCTCTGATGCTCCTCTGATGTTCCTCTGATGCTCCTCTGATGCTCCTCTGATGCTCCTCTGATGCTCCTCTGATGCTCCTCTGATGTTCCTCTGATGCTCCTCTGATGCTCCTCTGATGCTCCTGCTCCTGCTCCTGCTCCTGCTCCTGCTCCTGCTCCTGCTCCTGCTCCTGCTCCTGCTCCTGCTCCTGCTCCTGCTCCTGCTCCTGCTCCTGCTCCTGCTCCTGCTCCTGCTCCTGCTCCTGCTCCTGCTCCTGCTCCTGCTCCTGCTCCTGCTCCTGCTCCTGCTCCTGCTCCTGCTCCTGCTCCTGCTCCTGCTCCTGCTCCTGCTCCTGCTCCTGCTCCTGCTCCTGCTCCTGCTCCTGCTCCTGCTCCTGCTCCTGCTCCTGCTCCTGCTCCTGCTCCTGTTCCTGCTCCTGCTGCTGCTCCTGCTCCTGCACCTCTGATGCTCCTCTGATGCACCTCTGATGCTCCTCTGATGCTCCTCTGATACTCCTCTGATGCTCCTTAGATGCTCCTCTGATGCTCCTCTGATGCTCCTCTGATGCTCCTCTGATGCCTCTTTGATGCTCCTCTGATGCTCCTCTGATTCTCCTCTGATGCTCCGCTGATGCTCCTCTGATGCTCCTCTGATGCTCCTCTGATGATCCTCTGATCCTCCTCTGATGTTCCACTGATGCTCCTCTGATGCTCCTGTGATGCTCCTGTAATGCTCCTCTGATTCTCCTCTGATGCTCCTCTGATGTTCCTCTGATGCTCCTCTGATGCTCCTCTGATGCTCCTCTTATGCTCCTCTGATGCTCCTCTGATGTTCCTCTGATGCTCCTCTGATGCTCCTCTGATGCTCCTGCTCCTGCTCCTGCTCCTGCTCCTGCTCCTGCTCCTGCTCCTGCTCCTGCTCCTGCTCCTGCTCCTGCTCCTGCTCCTGCTCCTGCTCCTGCTCGTGACCCTGCTCCTGCTCCAGCTCCTGCTCCTGCTCCTGCTCCTGCTCCTGCTCCGGCTCCTGCTCCGGCTCCTGCTCCGGCTCCTGCTCCTGCACCTCTGATGCTCCTGCTCCTGCTCGATGCTCCTCTGATGCACCTCTGATGCTCCTCTGATGCTCCACTGATGCTCCTCAGATGCTCCTCTGATGCACCTCTGATGCTCCTCTGATGCTCCTATGATGCTCCTCTGATGCTCCTCAGATGCTCCTCTGATGCACCTCTGATGCTCCTCTGATGCTCCTCTGATGCTCCTCTGATGCTCCTCTGATGCTCCTCTGTTGCTCCTCTGATGCTCCTCTGATGCTCCTCTGATGCTCCAATGATGCTCCAATGATGCTCCACTGATGCTACTGTGATGCTCCTCTGATGCTCCTCTGATGCTCCTCTGATGCTCCTCTGATGCTCCTCTGATGCTCCTCTGATGCTCCTCTGATCCTCCTCTGATCCTCCTCTGATGCTCCTCTGATGCTCCTCTGATGCTCCTCTGATGCTCCTCTGATGCTCCTCTGATCCTCCTCTGATGCTCCTCTGATGCTCCTCTGATGCTCCTCTGAGGCTCCTCTGAGGCTCCTCTGAGGCTCCTCTGATGCTCCTCTGAGGCTCCTCTGATGCTCCTCTGATGCTCCTCTGATGCTCCTCTGATGCTCCTCTGATGCTCCTGTGATGCTCCTCTGATGCTCCTCTGCTGCTCCTCTGATGCTCATCTGATTCTCCTCTGATGCTCCTCTGATGCTCCTCTGATGCTCCTCTGATGCTCCTCTGATCCTCCTCTGATGCTCCTCTGATGCTCCTCTGATGCTCCTCTGATGCTCCTCTGATGCTCCTCTGATGCTCCTCTGAGGCTCCTCTGATGCTCCTCTGATGCTCCTCTGATGCTCCTCTGATGCTCCTCTGATGCTCCTCTGATGCTCCTGTGATGCTCCTCTGATGCTCCTCTGCTGCTCCTCTGATGCTCATCTGATGCTCCTCTGATTCCCCTCTGATGCTCCTCTGATGCTCCTCCGATGCTGTCTGATGCTCCTCTGATCCTCCTCTGATGCTCCTCTGATGCTCCTCTGATGCTCCTCTGATGCTCCTCTGATGCTCCTCTGATGCTCCACTGATGCTCCTCTGCTGCTCCTCTGATGCTCATCTGATGCTCCTCTGATGCTCCTCTGATGCTCCTCTGATGCTCCTCTGATGCTCTTCTTATGCTCCTCTGATCCTCCTCTGATGCTCCTCTGATGCTCCTCTGATGCTCCTCTGATGCTCCTCTGATGCTCCTCTGATGCTACTCTCATGCTACTCTGATGCTCCTCTGATGCTCCTCTGATGCTCCTCTGATGCTCCTCTGATGCTCCTCTGATGCTCCTCTGATGCTCCTCTGATCCTCCTCTGATGCTCCTCTTATGCTCCTTTGATGCTCCTCTGATGCTCCTCTGATCCTCCTCAGAGGCTCCTCTGATGCTCCTCTGATGCTACTCTGATGCTCCTCTGATGCTCCTCTGATGCTCCTCTGATACTCCTCTGATGCTCCTCAGATGCTCCTCTGATGCTCCTCTGATGCTCCTCTGATGCTCCTCTGATGCTCCTCTGATGCACCTCTGATGCTCCTCTGATGCTCCACTGATGCTCCTCTGATCCTCCTCTGATGCTCCTCTGATGCTCCTCTGATGCTCCTCTGATGCTCCTCTGATGCTCCTCTGATGCTCCTCTGATGCTCCACTGATGCTCCTCTGATGCTCCTCTGATGCTCCTCTGATGCTACTCTGATGCTCCTCTGATGCTCCTCTGATGCTCCTCTGATGCTCATTCTCCTACTACTGCTCCTCTGATGCTCCTCTGATGACCTCTGATGCTCCTGCTCCTGCTCCTGCTCCTGCTCCTGCTCCTCTGATGCTCCTCTGATGGTCCTGCTCCTGCTCCTGCTCCTGCTCCTGCTCCTGCTCCTGCTCCTGCTCCTGCTCCTCTGATGCTCCTCTGATGCTCCTGCTCCTTCACCTGCTCCTGCTCCTGCTCCTGCTCCTGCTCCTGCTCCTGCTCCTGCTCCTGCTCCTCTGATGCTCCTCTGATGCTCCTGCTCCTGCACCTGCTCCTGCACCTGCTCCTGCTCCTGCTCCTGCTCCTGCTCCTGCTCCTGCTCCTGCTCCTCTGATGCTCCTCTGATGCTCCTCTGATGCTCCTCTGAGGCTCCTCTGAGGCTCCTCTGAGGCTCCTCTGATGCTCCTCTGTGGCTCCTCTGATGCTCCTCTGATGCTCCTCTGATGCTCCTCTGATGCTCCTCTGATGCTCCTGTGATGCTCCTGTGATGCTCCTCTGCTGCTCCTCTGATGCTCATCTGATTCTCCTCTGATGCTCCTCTGATGCTCCTCTGATGCTCCTCTGATGCTCCTCTGATCCTCCTCTGATGCTCCTCTATGCTCCTCTGATGCTCCTCTGATGCTCCTCTGATGCTCATCTGATGCTCCTCTGATGCTCCTCTGAGGCTCCTCTGATGCTCATCTGATGCTCCTCTGATGCTCCTCTGATGCTCCTGTGATGCTCCTCTGATGCTCCTCTGCTGCTCCTCTGATGCTCATCTGATGCTCCACTGATGCTCCTCTGATGCTCCTCTGATGCTCCTCTGATGCTCCTCTGATGCTCCTCTGATGCTCCTCTGATGCTCCTCTGATGCTCATTCTCCTACTACTGCTCCTCTGATGCTCCTCTGATGACCTCTGATGCTCCTGCTCCTGCTCCTGCTCCTGCTCCTGCTCCTCTGATGCTCCTCTGATGGTCCTGCTCCTGCTCCTGCTCCTGCTCCTGCTCCTGCTCCTGCTCCTGCTCCTGCTCCTCTGATGCTCCTCTGATGCTCCTGCTCCTTCACCTGCTCCTGCTCCTGCTCCTGCTCCTGCTCCTGCTCCTGCTCCTGCTCCTGCTCCTGCTCCTCTGATGCTCCTCTGATACTCCTCTGATGCTCCTCTGATGCTCCTCTGATGCTCCACTGATGCTCCTCTGATGCTCCTCTGATGCTCCTCTGATGCTCCTCTGATGCTCCTCTGATGCTCCTCTGATGCTCCTCTGATGCTCCTCTGATGCTCCTCTGATGCTCCTCTGATGCTCCAATGATGCACCTCTGATGCTTCTGTGATGCTCCTGTGATGCTCCTGTGATGCTCCTCTGATGCTCCTCTGATGCTCCTCTGATGCTCCTCTGATGCTGCTCTGATGCTCCTCTGATCCTCCTCTGATCCTCCTCTGATGCTCCTCTGATGCTCCTCTGATGCTCCTCTGATGCTCCTCTGATGCTCCTCTGATGCTCCTCTGATGCTCCTCTCATGCTCCTCTGAGGCTCCTCTGAGGCTCCACTGAGGCTCCTCTGAGGCTCCTCTGATGCTCCTCTGATACTCCTCTGATTCTCCTCTGAGGCTCCTCTGATGCTCCTCTGATGCTCCTCTGATGCTCCTCTGATGCTCCTGTGATGCTCCTCTGCTGCTCCTCTGATGCTCATCTGATGCTCCTCTGATGCTCCTCTGATGCTCCTCTGATGCTCCTCTGATGCTCCTCTGATGCTCCTCTGATCCTCCTCTGATGCTCCTCTGAAGCCTCTCTGATGCTCCTCTGATGCTCCTCTGATGCTCCTCTGATGCTCCTCTGATGCTCCTCTGGTGCTCCTCTGATGCTACTCTGATGCTCCTCTGATGCTCCTCTGATGCTCCTCTGATGCTCCTCTGATGCTCCTCTGATGCTCCTCTGATCCTCCTCTGATGCTCCTCTGATGCTCCTCTGATGCTCTTCTGATGCTCCTCTGATGCTCCTCTGATGCTCCTCTGAGGCTCCTCTGATGCTCCTCTGATGCTCCTCTGATGCTCCTCTGATGCTCCTCTGATGCTCCTCTGATGATCCTGTGATGCTCCTCTGATGCTCCTGTAATCCTCCTCTGATGCTCCTCTGCTGCTCCTCTGATGCTCCTCTGATGCTCCTCTGATGCTCCTCTGATGCTCCTCTGAGGCTCCTCTGATGCTCCTCTGATGCTCCTCTGATCCTCCTCTGATGCTCCTCTGATGCTCCTCTGATGCTCCTCTGATGCTCCTCTGATGCTCCTCTGATGCTCCTCTGATGCTCCTCTGATGCTCCTCTGATCCTCCTCTGATGCTCCTCTGATGCTCCTCTGATGCTCCTCTGATGCTAATCTGATGCTCCTCTGATGCTCCAATGATGCTCCTCTGATGCTCCTGTGATGCTCCTCTGATGCTCCTCTGATGCTCCTGTGATGCTCCTCTGATGCTCATCTGATGCTCCTCTGCTGTTCCTCTGATTCTCCACTGATGCTCCAATGATGCTCCTCTGATGCTTTGTGATGCTCCTCTGATGCTCCTCTGATGCTCCTGTGATGCTCCTCTGATGCTCATCTGATGCTCCTCGCTGTTCCTCTGATGCTCCTCTGATGCTCCTCTGATGCTCCTCTGATGCTCCTCTGAGGCTCCTCTGATGCTCCTCTGATGCTCGTCTGATGCTCCTCTGATGCTCCTCTGATGCCCCTCTGATGCTCCTCTGATGCTCCTCTGATGCTCCTGTGATGCTCCTCTGATGCTTCTGTGATCCTCCTCTGATGCTCCTCTGCTGCTCCTCTGATGCTCCTCTGAGGCTCCTCTGATGCACCTCTGATGCTCCTCTGATCCTCCTCTGATGCTCGTCTGATGCTCCTCTGATGCTCCTCTGATGCTCCTCTGATGCTCCTCTGATGCTCCTCTGATGCTCCTCTGAGGCTCCTCTGATGCTCCTCTGATCCTCCTCTGATGCTCCTCTGATGCTCCTCTGATGCTCCTCTGATGCTCCTCTGATTCTCCTCTGAAGCTCCTCTGATGCTCATCTGAAGCTCCTCTGATGCTCCTCTGATGCTCCTCTGATGCTCCTCTGATGCTCCTCTGATGCTCCTCTGATGCTCCTCTGATGCTCTTCCTATGATCCTCTGATGCTCCTGCTCCTGCTCCTGCTCCTGCTCCTGCTCATGCTCCTGCTCCTGCTCCTGCTCCTGCTCCTGCTCATCTGATGCTCCTCTGATGCTCCTGCTCCTGCTCCTGCTCCTGCTCCTGCTCCTGCTCCTGCTCCTGCTCCTGCTCCTGCTCCTGCTCCTGCTCCTGCTCCTGCTCCTGCTCCTCTGATGCTCCTCTGATGCTCCTCTGATTCTCCACTGATGTTCCTCTGATGCTCCTCTGATGCTCCTCTGATGCTCCTCTGATGCTCCTCTGATGCTCCTCTGTTGCTCCTCTGATGCTCTTCCTATGATCCTCTGATGCTCCTGCTCCTGCTCCTGCTCCTTCTCCTGCTCCTGCTCCTGCTCATCTGATGCTCCTCTGATGCTCGTCTGATGCTCCTCTGATGCTCCTCTGATGCCCCTCTGATGCTCCTCTGATGCTCCTCTGATGCTCCTGTGATCCTCCTCTGATGCTCCTCTGAAGCTCCTCTGATGCTCCTCTGAAGCTCCTCTGATGCTCCTCTGATGCTCCTCTGATGCTCCTCTGATGCTCCTCTGATGCTCCTCTGATGCTCCTCTGATGCTCTTCCTATGATCCTCTGATGCTCCTGCTCCTGCTCCTGCTCCTGCTCCTGCTCATGCTCCTGCTCCTGCTCCTGCTCCTGCTCCTGCTCATCTGATGCTCCTCTGATGCTCCTGCTCCTGCTCCTGCTCCGGCTCCTGCTCCTGCTCCTGCTCCTGCTCCTGCTCCTGCTCCTGCTCCTGCTCCTCTGATGCTCCTCTGATGCTCCTCTGATGCTCCACTGATGTTCCTCTGATGCTCCTCTGATGCTCCTCTGATGCTCCTCTGATGCTCCTCTGATGCTCCTCTGTTGCTCCTCTGATGCTACCCTGATGCTCCTCTGATGCTCCTCTGATGCTCTTCTGATGCTCCTCTGATGCTCCTCTGATGCTCCTCTGATGCTCCTCTGAGGCTCATCTGAGGCTCCTCTGAGGCTCCTCTGATGCTCCTCTGATGCTCCTCTGATGCTCCTCGGATGCTCCTATGATGCTCCTCTGATGCTCCTCTGATGCTCCTCTGATGCTCCTCTGATGCTCCTCTGATGCTCCTCTGATGCTCCTCTGATGCTCCTCTGATGCTCCTCTGATGCTCCTCTGATGCTCCTCTGATGCTCCTCTGATGCTCCTCTTATGCTCCTGTGATCCTCCTCTGATGCTCCTGTGCTGCTCCTCTGATGCTCCTCTGATGCTCCTCTGATGCTCCTCTGAGGCTCCTCTGATGCTCCTCTGATGCTCCTCTGATGCTCCTGCTCCTGCTCCTGCTCCTGCTCCTGCTCCTGCTCCTGCTCCTGCTCCTGCTCCTGCTCCTGCTCCTGCTCCTGCTCCTGCTCCTGCTCCTGCTCCTGCTCCTGCTCCTGCTCCTGCTCCTGCTCCTGCTCCTGCTCCTGCTCCTGCTCCTGCTCCTGCTCCTGCACCTCTGATGCTCCTCTGATGCACCTCTGATGCTCCTCTGATGCTCCTCTGATACTCCTCTGATGCTCCTCAGATGCTCCTCTGATGCTCCTCTGATGCTCCTCTGATGCTCCTCTTATACTCCTCTGATGCTCCTCAGATGCTCCTCTGATGCTCCTCTGATGCTCCTCTGATGCTCCTCTGATGCTCCTCTGATGCACCTCTGATGCACCTCTGATGCTCCTCTGATACTCCTCTGATGCTCCTCAGATGCTCCTCTGATGCTCCTCTGATACTACTCTGATGCTCCTCAGATGCTCCTCTGATGCTCCTCTGATGCTCCTCTGATGCTCCTCTGATGCTCCTCTGATGCTCCTCTGATCCTCCTCTGATGCTCCTCTGATGCTCCTCTGATGCTCCTCTGATGCTCCTCTGATACTCCTCTGATGCTCCTCTGATCCTCCTCTGATGCTCCTCTGATGCTCCTCTGATGCTCCTCTGATGATCCTCTGATGCTCCTCTGATGCTCCTCTGATGCTCCTCTGATGCTCCTCTGATCCTCCTCTGATGCTCCACTGATGCTCCTCTGATGCTCCTCTGATGCTCCTCTGATGCTCCTCTGATGCTCCTGCTCCTGCTCCTGCTCCTGCTCCTGCTCCTGCTCCTGCTCCTCTGATGCTCCTCTGATGCTCCTCTGATGCTCCTCTGATGCTCCTCTGATGCTCCTCTGATGCTCCTCTGATGCTCCTCTGATCCTCATCTGATGCTCCACTGATGCTCCTCTGATGCTCCACTGATGCTCCTCTGATGCTCCTCTGATGCTCCTCTGATGCTCCTCTGATGCTCCTCTGATGCTCCTCTGACGCTCCTCTGATGCTCCTCTGATGCTCCTCTGATGCTCCTGCTCCTGCTCCTGCTCCTCTGATGCTCCTCTAATGACCTCTGATGCTCCTGCTCCTGCTCCTGCTCCTGCTCCTGCTCCTGCTTTTCTGATGCTCCTCTGATGCTCCTCTGATCCTCCTCTGATGCTCCTCTGATGCTCCTCTGATGCTCCTCTGAGGCTCCTCTGATGCTCCTCTGATGCTCCTCTGATGCTCCTCTGATGCTCCTCTGATGCTCCTCTGATGCTCCTGTGATGCTCCTCTGATGCTCCTCTGATGCTCCTCTGATGCTCCTGTGATGCTCCTCTGATGCTCCTCTGCTGCTCCTCTGATGCTGATCTGATTCTCCTCTGATGCTCCTCTGATGCTCCTCTGATGCTCCTCTGATGCTCCTCTGATCCTCCTCTGATGCTCCTCTGATGCTCCTTTGATGCTCCTCTGATGCTCCTCTGAGGCTCCTCTGATGCTCCTCTGATGCTCCTCTGATGCTCCTCTGATACTCCTCTGATGCTCCTCTGATGCTCCTGTGATGCTCCTCTGATGCTCCTCTGCTGCTCCTCTGATGCTCCTCTGAGGCTCCTCTGATGCTCCTCTGATGCTCCTCTGATGCTCCTCTGATACTCCTCTGATGCTCCTCTGATGCTCCTGTGATGCTCCTCTGATGCTCCTCTGCTGCTCCTCTGATGCTCATCTGATGCTCCTCTGATTCTCCTCTGATGCTCCTCTGATGCTCCTCTGATGCTCCTCTGATGCTCCTCTGATCCACCTCTGATGCTCCTCTGATGCTCCTCTGATGCTCCTCTGATGCTCCTGTGATGCTCCTCTGATGCTCCTCTGCTGCTCCTCTGATGCTCATCTGATGCTCCTCTGATTCTCCTCTGATGCTCCTCTGATGCTCCTCTGATGCTCCTCTTATGCTCCTCTGATCCTCCTCTGATGCTCCTCTGATGCTCCTCTGATGCTCCTCTGATGCTCCTCTGATGCTACTCTGATGCTCCTCTGATGCTCCTCTGATGCTCCTCTGATGCTCCTCTGATGCTCCTCTGATGCTCCTCTGATGCTCCTCTGATGCTCCTCTGATCCTCCTCTGCTGCTCCTCTGATGCTCCTCTGATGCTCCTCTGATGCTCCTCTGATGCTCCTCTGAGGCTCCTCTGATGCTCCTCTGATGCTCCTCTGATGCTCCTCTGATGCTCCTCTGATGCTCCTCTGATGCTCCTCTGATGCTCCTGTGATGCTCCTCTGATGCTCCTGTGATCCTCCTCTGATGCTCCTCTGATGCTCCTCTTGTGCTCCTCTGATCCTCCTCTGATGCTCCTCTGATGCTCCTCTGATGCTCCTCTGATGCTCCTCTGATGCTCCTCTGATGCTCCTCTGAGGCACCTCTGAGGCTCCTCTGATTCTCTTCTGATGCTCCTCTGATGCTCCTCTGATGCTCCTCTGATGCTCCTGTGATGCTCCTCTGATGCTCCTGTGATGCTCCTCTGCTGTTCCTCTGATGTTCCTCTGATGCTCCTCTGATGCTCCTCTGATGCTCCTCTGATGCTCCTCTGAGGCTCCTCTGATGCTCCTCTGATGCTCCTCTGATCCTCCTATGATGCTCCTCTGATACTCCTCTGATGCTCCTCTGATGCTCCTCTGATGCTCCTATGATGCTCCTCTGATGCTCCTCTGATGCTCCTCTGATGCTCCTCTGATGCTCCTCTGATGCTCCTCTGATGCTCCTCTGATGCTCCTCTGATGCTCCTCTGATGCTCCTCTGATGCTCCTCTGATGCTCCTCTGATGCTCCTGCTCCTGCTCCTGCTCCTGCTCCTGCTCCTGCTCCTGCTCCTGCTCCTGCTCCTGCTCCTGCTCCTGCTCCTGCTCCTGCTCCTGTTCCTGCTCCTGCTGCTGCTCCTGCTCCTGCACCTCTGATGCTCCTCTGATGCACCTCTGATGCTCCTCTGATGCTCCTCTGATACTCCTCTGATGCTCCTTAGATGCTCCTCTGATGCTCCTCTGATGCTCCTCTGATGCTCCTCTGATGCCTCTGTGATGCTCCTCTGATGCTCCTCTGATTCTCCTCTGATGCTCCGCTGATGCTCCTCTGATGCTCCTCTGATGCTCCTCTGATGATCCTCTGATCCTCCTCTGATGCTCCACTGATGCTCCTCTTATGCTCCTGTGATGCTCCTGTAATGCTCCTCTGATTCTCCTCTGATGCTCCTCTGATGCTCCTCTGATGCTCCTCTGATGCTCCTCTGATGCTCCTCTGATGCTCCTCTGATGCTCCTCTGATGTTCCTCTGATGCTCCTCTGATACTCCTTTGATGCTCCTGCTCCTGCACCTGCTCCTGCTCCTGCACCTGCTCCTGCTCCTGCTCCTGCTCCTGCTCCTGCTCCTGCTCCTGCTCCTGCTCCTGCTCATGCTCCTGCCCCTGCTCCTGCTCCTGCTCCTGCTCCTGCTCCTGCTCCTGCTCCTGCTCCTGCTCCTGCTCCTGCTCCTGCTCCTGTTCCTGCTCCTGCTGCTGCTCCTGCTCCTGCACCTCTGATGCTCCTCTGATGCACCTCTGATGCTCCTCTGATGCTCCTCTGATACTCCTCTGATGCTCCTTAGATGCTCCTCTGATGCTCCTCTGATGCTCCTCTGATGCTCCTCTGATGCCTCTGTGATGCTCCTCTGATGCTCCTCTGATTCTCCTCTGATGCTCCGCTGATGCTCCTCTGATGCTCCTCTGATGCTCCTCTGATGATCATCTGATCCTCCTCTGATGCTCCACTGATGCTCCTCTGATGCTCCTGTGATGCTCCTGTAATGCTCCTCTGATTCTCCTCTGATGCTCCTCTGATGCTCCTCTGATGCTCCTCTGATGCTCCTCTGATGCTCCTCTGATGCTCCTCTGATGCTCCTCTGATGCTCCTCTGATGCTCCTCTGATGCTCCTGTGATGCTCTTCTGATGCTCCTCTGATGCTCCTCTGATGATCCTGTGATGCTCCTCTGATGCTCCTCTGATGCTCCTCTGATGCTGATCTGATTCTCCTCTGATGCTCCTCTGATGCTCCTCTGATGCTCCTCTGATGCTCCTCTGATGCTCCTGTGATGCTCCTCTGATGCTCCTGTGATCCTCCTCTGATGCTCCTCTGCTGCTCCTCTGATGCTCCTCTGAGGCTCCTCTGATGCACCTCTGATGCTCCTCTGATCCTCCTCTGATGCTCGTCTGATGCTCCTCTGATGCTCCTCTGATGCTCCTCTGATGCTCCTCTGATGCTCCTCTGATGCTCCTCTGAGGCTCCTCTGATGCTCCTCTGATGCTCCTCTGATCCTCCTCTGATGCTCCTCTGATGCTCCTCTAATGCTCCTCTGATGCTCCTCTGAAGCTCCTCTGATGCTCCTCTGAAGCTCCTCTGATGCTCCTCTGATGCTCCTCTGATGCTCCTCTGATGCTCCTCTGATGCTCCTCTGATCCTCCTCTGATGCTCCTCTGATGCTCCTCTGATGCTCCTCTGATGCTCCTCTGATGCTCCTCTGATGCTCTTCCTATGATCCTCTGATGCTCCTGCTGCTGCTCCTGCTCCTGCTCCTGCTCATGCTCCTGCTCCTGCTCCTGCTCCTGCTCCTGCTCATCTGATGCTCCTCTGATGCTCCTGCTCCTGCTCCTGCTCCTGCTCCTGCTCCTGCTCCTGCTCCTGCTCCTGCTCCTGCTCCTGCTCCTGCTCCTGCTCCTCTGATGCTCCTCTGATGCTCCTCTGATGCTCCACTGATGTTCCTCTGATGCTCCTCTGATGCTCCTCTGATGCTCCTCTGATGCTCCTCTGATGCTCCTCTGTTGCTCCTCTGATGCTCCCCTGATGCTCCTCTGATGCTCCTCTGATGCTCCACTGATGCTCTTCTGATGCTCCTCTGATGCTCCTCTGATGCTCCTCTGATGCTCCTCTGATGCTCCTCTGAGGCTCATCTGAGACTCCTCTGAGTCTCCTGTGATGCTCCTCTGATGCTCCTCTGATGCTCCTCTGATGCTCCTATGATGCTCCTCTGATGCTCCTCTGATGCTCCTCTGAGGCTCCTCTGATGCTCCTCTGATGCTCCTCTGATGCTCCTCTGATGCTCCTCTGATGCTCCTCTGATGCTCCTCTGATGCTCCTCTGATGCTCCTCTGATGCTCCTCTGATGCTCATCTGATGCTCCTCTGATACTCCTCTGATGCTCCTCTGATGCTCCTCTGATGCGCCTCTGAGGCTCCTCTGATGCTCCTCTGATGCTCCTCTGATGCTCCTCTGTTGCTCCTCTGATGCTCCTCTGATGCTCCTGTGATCCTCCTCTGATGCTCCTGTGCTGCTCCTCTGATGCTCCTCTGATGCTCCTCTGAGGCTCCTCTGATGCTCCTCTGATGCTCCTCTGATGCTCCTGCTCCTGCTCCTGCTCCTGCTCCTGCTCCTGCTCCTGCTCCTGCTCCTGCTCCTGCTCCTGCTCCTGCTCCTGCTCCTGCTCCTGCTCCTGCTCCTGCTCCTGCTCCTGCTCCTGCTCCTGCTCCTGTTCCTGCTCCTGCTCCTGCTCCTGCTCCTGTTCCTGCTCCTGCTCCTGCTCCTGCACCTCTGATGCTCCTCTTATGCACCTCTGATGCTCCTCTGATGCTCCTCTGATACTCCTCTGATGCTCCTCAGATGCTCCTCTGATGCTCCTCTGATGCTCCTCTGATGCTCCTCTGATGCTCCACTGAGGCTCCTCTGATGCTCCTCTGATGCTCCTCTGATGCTCCTCTGATGCTCCTCTGATGCTCCTCTGATGCTCCTCTGAGGCTCATCTGAGGCTCCTCTGAGGCTCCTCTGATGCTCCTCTGATGCTCCTCTGATGCTCCTCGGATGCTCCTATGATGCTCCTCTGATGCTCCTCTGATGCTCCTCTGATGCTCCTCTGATGCTCCTCTGATGCTCCGCTGATGCTCCTCTGATGCTCCTCTGATGCTCCTCTGATGCTCATCTGATGCTCCTCTGATGCTCCTCTGATGCTCCTCTGATTCTCCTCTGATGCTCCTCTGATGCTCCTCTGAGGCTCCTCTGATGCTCCTCTGATGCTCCTCTGATGCTCCTCTGATGCTCCTCTGATGCTCCTCTGATGCTCCTGTGATCCTCCTCTGATGCTCCTGTGCTGCTCCTCTGATGCTCCTCTGATGCTCCTCTGATGCTCCTCTGAGGCTCCTCTGATGCTCCTCTGATGCTACTCTGATGCTCCTCTGATGCTACTCTGATGCTCCTGCTCCTGCTCCTGCTCCTGCTCCTGCTCCTGCTCCTGCTCCTGCTCCTGCTCCTGCTCCTGCTCCTGCTCCTGCTCCTGCTCCTGCTCCTGCTCCTGCTCCTGCTCCTGCTCCTGCTCCTGCTCCTGCTCCTGCTCCTGCTCCTGCTCCTGCTCCTGTTCCTGCTCCTGCTCCTGCTCCTGCACCTCTGATGCTCCTCTGATGCACCTCTGATGCTCCTCTGATGCTCCTCTGATACTCCTCTGATGCTCCTCA
Organism: Narcine bancroftii; assembly: GCF_036971445.1. NCBI lineage: Eukaryota > Metazoa > Chordata > Chondrichthyes > Torpediniformes > Narcinidae > Narcine > Narcine bancroftii. Next base: position 1,226,261 of record NW_027211886.1, read on the forward strand.
GATGCTCCTCTGATGCTCCTCTGATGCTCCTCTGATGCTCCTCTTATACTCCTCTGATGCTCCTCAGATGCTCCTCTGATGCTCCTCTGATGCTCCTCTGATGCTCCTCTGATGCTCCTCTGATGCACCTCTGATGCTCCTCTGATGCTCCTCTGATACTCCTCTGATGCTCCTCAGATGCTCCTCTGATGCTCCTCTGATACTCCTCTGATGCTCCTCAGATGCTCCTCTGATGCTCCTCTGATGCTCCTCTGATGCTCCTCTGATGCTCCTCTGATGCTCCTCTGATCCTCCTCTGATGCTCCTCTGATGCTCCTCTGATGCTCCTCTGATGCTCCTCTGATGCTCCTCTGATGCTCCTCTGATGCTCCTCTGATCCTCCTCTGATGCTCCTCTGATGCTCCTCTGATGCTCCTCTGATGCTCCTCTGATGCTCCTCTGATGCTCCTCTGATCCTCCTCTGATGCTCCACTGATGCTCCTCTGATGCTCCTCTGATGCTCCTCTGATGCTCCTCTGATGCTCCTGCTCCTGCTCCTGCTCCTGCTCCTGCTCCTGCTCCTGCTCCTGCTCCTCTGATGCTCCTCTGATGCTCCTCTGATGCTCCTCTGATGCTCCTCTGATGCTCCTCTGATGCTCCTCTGATGCTCCTCTGATCCTCCTCTGATGCTCCACTGATGCTCCTCTGATGCTCCACTGATGCTCGTCTGATGCTCCTCTGATGCTCCTCTGATGCTCCTCTGATGCTCCACTGATGCTCCTCTGACGCTCCTCTGATGCTCCTCTGATGCTCCTCTGATGCTCCTGCTCCTGCTCATGCTCCTCTGATGCTCCTCTGATGCTGATCTGATTCTCCTCTGATACTCCTCTGATGCTCCTCTGATGCTCCTCTGATGCTCCTCTGATGCTCCTCTGATCCTCCTCTGATGCTCCTCTGATGCTCCTCTGATGCTCCTCTGATGCTCCTCTGAGGCTCCTCTGATGCTCCTCTGATGCTCCTCTGATGCTCCTCTGATGCTCCTCTGATGCTCCTCTGATACTCCTCTGATGCTCCTCTGATGCTCCTGTGATGCTCCTCTGATGCTCCTCTGCTGCTCCTCTGATGCTCATCTGATGCTCCTCTGATTCTCCTCTGATGCTCCTCTGATGCTCCTCTGATGCTCCTCTGATGCTCCTCTGATCCACCTCTGATGCTCCTCTGATGCTCCTCTGATGCTCCTCTGATGCTCCTGTGATGCTCCTCTGATGCTCCTCTGCTGCTCCTCTGATGCTCATCTGATGCTCCTCTGATTCTCCTCTGATGCTCCTCTGATGCTCCTCTGATGATCCTCTTATGCTCCTCTGATCCTCCTCTGATGCTCCTCTGATGCTCCTCTGATGCTCCTCTGATGCTCCTCTGATGCTACTCTGATGCTCCTCTGATGCTCCTCTGATGCTCCTCTGATGCTCCTCTGATGCTCCTCTGCTGCTCCTCTGATGCTCCTCTGATGCTCCTCTGATTCTCCTCTGATGCTCCGCTGATGCTCCTCTGATGCTCCTCTGATGCTCCTCTGATGATCCTCTGATCCTCCTCTGATGCTCCACTGATGCTCCTCTGATGCTCCTGTGATGCTCCTGTAATGCTCCTCTGATTCTCCTCTGATGCTCCTCTGATTCTCCTCTGATGCTCCTCTGATGCTCCTCTGATGCTCCTCTGATGCTCCTCTGATGCTCCTCTGATGTTCCTCTGATGCTCCTCTGATACTCCTTTGATGCTCCTGCTCCTGCACCTGCTCCTGCTCCTGCTCCTGCTCCTGCTCCTGCTCCTGCTCCTGCTCCTGCTCCTGCTCCTGCTCCTGCTCCTGCTCATGCTCCTGCCCCTGCTCCTGCTCCTGCTCCTGCTCCTGCTCCTGCTCCTGCTCCTGCTCCTGCTCCTGCTCCTGCTCCTGCTCCTGCTCATGCTCCTGCTCCTGCTCCTGCTCCTGCTCCTGCTCATCTGATGCTCCTCTGATGCTCCTGCTCCTGCTCCTGCTCCTGCTCCTGCTCCTGCTCCTGCTCCTGCTCCTGCTCCTGCTCCTGCTCCTCTGATGCTCCTCTGATGCTCCTCTGATGCTCCACTGATGTTCCTCTGATGCTCCTCTGATGCTCCTCTGATGCTCCTCTGATGCTCCTCTGATGCTCCTCTGTTGCTCCTCTGATGCTCCCCTGATGCTCCTCTGATGCTCCTCTGATGCTCCACTGATGCTCCTCTGATGCTCCTCTGATGCTCCTCTGATGCTCCTCTGAGGCTCCTCTGAGGCTCCTCTGATGCTCCTCTGATGCTCCTCTGATGCTCCTCTGATGCTCCTATGATGCTCCTCTGATGTTCCTCTGATGCTCCTCTGAGGCTCCTCTGATGCTCCTCTGATGCCCCTCTGATGCTCCTCTGATGCTCCTCTGATGCTCCTCTGATGCTCCTCTGATGCTCCTCTGATGCTCCTCTGATGCTCCTCTGATGCTCCTCTGATGCTCCTCTGATGCTCATCTGATGCTCCTCTGATACTCCTCTGATGCTCCTCTGATGCTCCTCTGAGGCTCCTCTGATGCTCCTCTGATGCTCCTCTGATGCTCCTCTGTTGCTCCTCTGATGCTCCTCTAATGCTCCTGTGATCCTCCTCTGATGCTCCTGTGCTGCTCCTCTGATGCTCCTCTGATGCTCCTCTGATGCTCCTCTGAGGCTCCTCTGATGCTCCTCTGATGCTCCTCTGATGCTCCTGCTCCTGCTCCTGCTCCTGCTCCTGCTCCTGCTCCTGCTCCTGCTCCTGCTCCTGCTCCTGCTCCTGCTCCTGCTCCTGCTCCTGCTCCTGCTCCTGCTCCTGCTCCTGCTCCTGCTCCTGCTCCTGTTCCTGCTCCTGCTCCTGCTCCTGCTCCTGTTCCTGCTCCTGCTCCTGCTCCTGCACCTCTGATGCTCCTCTGATGCACCTCTGATGCTCCTCTGATGCTCCTCTGATACTCCTCTGATGCTCCTCAGATGCTCCTCTGATGCTCCTCTGATGCTCCTCTGATGCTCCTCTGATCCTCCTCTGAGGCTCCTCTGATGCTCCTCTGATGCTCCTCTGATGCTCCTCTGATGCTCCTCTGATGCTCCTCTGAGGCTCCTCTGAGGCTCATCTGAGGCTCCTCTGAGGCTCCTCTGATGCTCCTCTGATGCTCCTCTGATGCTCCTCGGATGCTCCTATGATGCTCCTCTGATGCTCCTCTGATGCTCCTCTGATGCTCCTCTGATGCTCCTCTGATGCTCCTCTGATGCTCCTCTGATGCTCCTCTGATGCTCCTCTGATGCTCATCTGATGCTCCTCAGATGCTCCTCTGATGCTCCTCTGATTCTCCTCTGATGCTCCTCTGATGCTCCTCTGAGGCTCCTCTGATGCTCCTCTGATGCTCCTCTGATGCTCCTCTGATGCTCCTCTGATGCTCCTCTGATGCTCCTGTGATCCTCCTCTGATGCTCCTGTGCTGCTCCTCTGATGCTCCTCTGATGCTCCTCTGATGCTCCTCTGAGGCTCCTCTGATGCTCCTCTGATGCTACTCTGATGCTCCTCTGATGCTACTCTGATGCTCCTGCTCCTGCTCCTGCTCCTGCTCCTGCTCCTGCTCCTGCTCCTGCTCCTGCTCCTGCTCCTGCTCCTTCTCCTGCTCCTGCTCATGCTCCTGCTCCTGCTCCTGTTCCTGCTCCTGCTCCTGCTCCTGCACCTCTGATGCTCCTCTGATGCACCTCTGATGCTCCTCTGATGCTCCTCTGATACTCCTCTGATGCTCCTCAGATGCTCCTCTGATGCTCCTCTGATGCTCCTCTGATGCTCCTCTTATACTCCTCTGATGCTCCTCAGATGCTCCTCTGATGCTCCTCTGATGCTCCTCTGATGCTCCTCTGATGCTCCTCTGATGCACCTCTGATGCTCCTCTGATGCTCCTCTGATACTCCTCTGATGCTCCTCAGATGCTCCTCTGATGCTCCTCTGATACTCCTCTGATGCTCCTCAGATGCTCCTCTGATGCTCCTCTGATGCTCCTCTGATGCTCCTCTGATGCTCCTCTGATGCTCCTCTGATCCTCCTCTGATGCTCCTCTGATGCTCCTCTGATGCTCCTCTGATGCTCCTCTGATGCTCCTCTGATGCTCCTCTGATGCTCCTCTGATCCTCCTCTGATGCTCCTCTGATGCTCCTCTGATGCTCCTCTGATGCTCCTCTGATGCTCCTCTGATGCTCCTCTGATGCTCCTCTGATGCTCCTCTGATCCTCCTCTGATGCTCCACTGATGCTCCTCTGATGCTCCTCTGATGCTCCTCTGATGCTCCTCTGATGCTCCTGCTCCTGCTCCTGCTCCTGCTCCTGCTCCTGCTCCTGCTCCTGCTCCTCTGATGCTCCTCTGATGCTCCTCTGATGCTCCTCTGATGCTCCTCTGATGCTCCTCTGATGCTCCTCTGATCCTCCTCTGATGCTCCACTGTTGCTCCTCTGATGCTCCACTGATGCTCGTCTGATGCTCCTCTGATGCTCCTCTGATGCTCCTCTGATGCTCCACTGATGCTCCTCTGACGCTCCTCTGATGCTCCTCTGATGCTCCTCTGATGCTCCTGCTCCTGCTCCTGCTCCTCTGATGCTCCTCTAATGACCTCTGATGCTCCTGCTCCTGCTCCTGCTCCTGCTCCTGCTCCTGCTCCTCTGATGCTCCTCTGATGCTCCTCTGATCCTCCTCTGATGCTCCTCTGATGCTCCTCTAATGCTCCTCTGATGCTCCTCTGAGGCTCCTCTGATGCTCCTCTGATGCTCCTCTGATGCTCCTCTGATGCTCCTCTGATGCTCCTCTGATGCTCCTGTGATGCTCCTCTGATGCTCCTCTGATGCTCCTCTGATGCTCCTGTGATGCTCCTCTGATGCTCCTCTGCTGCTCCTCTGATGCTGATCTGATTCTCCTCTGATACTCCTCTGATGCTCCTCTGATGCTCCTCTGATGCTCCTCTGATGCTCCTCTGATCCTCCTCTGATGCTCCTCTGATGCTCCTCTGATGCTCCTCTGATGCTCCTCTGAGGCTCCTCTGATGCTCCTCTGATGCTCCTCTGATCCTCCTCTGATGCTCCACTGATGCTCCTCTGATGCTCCTCTGATTCTCGTCTGATGCTCCTCTGATGCTCCTCTGATGCTCCTCTGATGCTCCACTGATGCTCCTCTGACGCTCCTCTGATGCTCCTCTGATGCTCCTCTGATGCTCCTGCTCCTGCTCCTGCTCCTCTGATGCTCCTCTAATGACCTCTGATGCTCCTGCTCCTGCTCCTGCTCCTGCTCCTGCTCCTCTGATGCTCCTCTGATGCTCCTCTGATCCTCCTCTGATGCTCCTCTGATGCTCCTCTGATGCTCCTCTGATGCTCCTCTGAGGCTCCTCTGATGCTCCTCTGATGCTCCTCTGATGCTCCTCTGATGCTCCTCTGATGCTCCTCTGATGCTCCTGTGATGCTCCTCTGATGCTCCTCTGATGCTCCTCTGATGCTCCTGTGATGCTCCTCTGATGCTCCTCTGCTGCTCCTCTGATGCTGATCTGATTCTCCTCTGATACTCCTCTGATGCTCCTCTGATGCTCCTCTGATGCTCCTCTGATGCTCCTCTGATCCTCCTCTGATGCTCCTCTGATGCTCCTCTGATGCTCCTCTGATGCTCCTCTGAGGCTCCTCTGATGCTCCTCTGATGCTCCTCTGATGCTCCTCTGATGCTCCTCTGATGCTCCTCTGATACTCCTCTGATGCTCCTCTGATGCTCCTGTGATGCTCCTCTGATGCTCCTCTGCTGCTCCTCTGATGCTCATCTGATGCTCCTCTGATTCTCCTCTGATGCTCCTCTGATGCTCCTCTGATGCTCCTCTGATGCTCCTCTGATCCACCTCTGATGCTCCTCTGATGCTCCTCTGATGCTCCTCTGATGCTCCTGTGATGCTCCTCTGATGCTCCTCTGCTGCTCCTCTGATGCTCATCTGATGCTCCTCTGATTCTCCTCTGATGCTCCTCTGATGCTCCTCTGATGCTCCTCTTATTCTCCTCTGATCCTCCTCTGATGCTCCTCTGATGCTCCTCTGATGCTCCTCTGATGCTCCTCTGATGCTACTCTGATGCTCCTCTGATGCTCCTCTGATGCTCCTCTGATGCTCCTCTGATGCTCCTCTGCTGCTCCTCTGATGCTCCTCTGATGCTCCTCTGATTCTCCTCTGATGCTCCGCTGATGCTCCTCTGATGCTCCTCTGATGCTCCTCTGATGATCCTCTGATCCTCCTCTGATGCTCCTCTGATGCTCCTCTGATCCTCCTCTGATGCTCCTCTGATACTCCTCTGATGCTCCTCAGATGCTCCTCTGATGCTCCTCTGATGCTCCTCTGATGCTCCTCTTATACTCCTCTGATGCTCCTCAGATGCTCCTCTGATGCTCCTCTGATGCTCCTCTGATGCTCCTCTGATGCTCCTCTGATGCACCTCTGATGCTCCTCTGATGCTCCTCTGATACTCCTCTGATGCTCCTCAGATGCTCCTCTGATGCTCCTCTGATACTCCTCTGATGCTCCTCAGATGCTCCTCTGATGCTCCTCTGATGCTCCTCTGATGCTCCTCTGATGCTCCTCTGATGCTCCTCTGATCCTCCTCTGATGCTCCTCTGATGCTCCTCTGATGCTCCTCTGATGCTCCTCTGATGCTCCTCTGATGCTCCTCTGATGCTCCTCTGATCCTCCTCTGATGCTCCTCTGATGCTCCTCTGATGCTCCTCTGATGCTCCTCTGATGCTCCTCTGATGCTCCTCTGATGCTCCTCTGATGCTCCTCTGATCCTCCTCTGATGCTCCACTGATGCTCCTCTGATGCTCCTCTGATGCTCCTCTGATGCTCCTCTGATGCTCCTGCTCCTGCTCCTGCTCCTGCTCCTGCTCCTGCTCCTGCTCCTGCTCCTGCTCCTGTTCCTGCTCCTGCTCCTGCTCCTGCACCTCTGATGCTCCTCTGATGCACCTCTGATGCTCCTCTGATGCTCCTCTGATACTCCTCTGATGCTCCTCAGATGCTCCTCTGATGCTCCTCTGATGCTCCTCTGATGCTCCTCTTATACTCCTCTGATGCTCCTCAGATGCTCCTCTGATGCTCCTCTGATGCTCCTCTGATGCTCCTCTGATGCTCCTCTGATGCACCTCTGATGCTCCTCTGATGCTCCTCTGATACTCCTCTGATGCTCCTCAGATGCTCCTCTGATGCTCCTCTGATACTCCTCTGATGCTCCTCAGATGCTCCTCTGATGCTCCTCTGATGCTCCTCTGATGCTCCTCTGATGCTCCTCTGATGCTCCTCTGATCCTCCTCTGATGCTCCTCTGATGCTCCTCTGATGCTCCTCTGATGCTCCTCTGATGCTCCTCTGATGCTCCTCTGATGCTCCTCTGATCCTCCTCTGATGCTCCTCTGATGCTCCTCTGATGCTCCTCTGATGCTCCTCTGATGCTCCTCTGATGCTCCTCTGATGCTCCTCTGATGCTCCTCTGATCCTCCTCTGATGCTCCACTGATGCTCCTCTGATGCTCCTCTGATGCTCCTCTGATGCTCCTCTGATGCTCCTGCTCCTGCTCCTGCTCCTGCTCCTGCTCCTGCTCCTGCTCCTGCTCCTCTGATGCTCCTCTGATGCTCCTCTGATGCTCCTCTGATGCTCCTCTGATGCTCCTCTGATGCTCCTCTGATCCTCCTCTGATGCTCCACTGTTGCTCCTCTGATGCTCCACTGATGCTCGTCTGATGCTCCTCTGATGCTCCTCTGATGCTCCTCTGATGCTCCACTGATGCTCCTCTGACGCTCCTCTGATGCTCCTCTGATGCTCCTCTGATGCTCCTGCTCCTGCTCCTGCTCCTCTGATGCTCCTCTAATGACCTCTGATGCTCCTGCTCCTGCTCCTGCTCCTGCTCCTGCTCCTGCTCCTCTGATGCTCCTCTGATGCTCCTCTGATCCTCCTCTGATGCTCCTCTGATGCTCCTCTAATGCTCCTCTGATGCTCCTCTGAGGCTCCTCTGATGCTCCTCTGATGCTCCTCTGATGCTCCTCTGATGCTCCTCTGATGCTCCTCTGATGCTCCTGTGATGCTCCTCTGATGCTCCTCTGATGCTCCTCTGATGCTCCTGTGATGCTCCTCTGATGCTCCTCTGCTGCTCCTCTGATGCTGATCTGATTCTCCTCTGATACTCCTCTGATGCTCCTCTGATGCTCCTCTGATGCTCCTCTGATGCTCCTCTGATCCTCCTCTGATGCTCCTCTGATGCTCCTCTGATGCTCCTCTGATGCTCCTCTGAGGCTCCTCTGATGCTCCTCTGATGCTCCTCTGATCCTCCTCTGATGCTCCACTGATGCTCCTCTGATGCTCCTCTGATTCTCGTCTGATGCTCCTCTGATGCTCCTCTGATGCTCCTCTGATGCTCCACTGATGCTCCTCTGACGCTCCTCTGATGCTCCTCTGATGCTCCTCTGATGCTCCTGCTCCTGCTCCTGCTCCTCTGATGCTCCTCTAATGACCTCTGATGCTCCTGCTCCTGCTCCTGCTCCTGCTCCTGCTCCTCTGATGCTCCTCTGATGCTCCTCTGATCCTCCTCTGATGCTCCTCTGATGCTCCTCTGATGCTCCTCTGATGCTCCTCTGAGGCTCCTCTGATGCTCCTCTGATGCTCCTCTGATGCTCCTCTGATGCTCCTCTGATGCTCCTCTGATGCTCCTGTGATGCTCCTCTGATGCTCCTCTGATGCTCCTCTGATGCTCCTGTGATGCTCCTCTGATGCTCCTCTGCTGCTCCTCTGATGCTGATCTGATTCTCCTCTGATACTCCTCTGATGCTCCTCTGATGCTCCTCTGATGCTCCTCTGATGCTCCTCTGATCCTCCTCTGATGCTCCTCTGATGCTCCTCTGATGCTCCTCTGATGCTCCTCTGAGGCTCCTCTGATGCTCCTCTGATGCTCCTCTGATGCTCCTCTGATGCTCCTCTGATGCTCCTCTGATACTCCTCTGATGCTCCTCTGATGCTCCTGTGATGCTCCTCTGATGCTCCTCTGCTGCTCCTCTGATGCTCATCTGATGCTCCTCTGATTCTCCTCTGATGCTCCTCTGATGCTCCTCTGATGCTCCTCTGATGCTCCTCTGATCCACCTCTGATGCTCCTCTGATGCTCCTCTGATGCTCCTCTGATGCTCCTGTGATGCTCCTCTGATGCTCCTCTGCTGCTCCTCTGATGCTCATCTGATGCTCCTCTGATTCTCCTCTGATGCTCCTCTGATGCTCCTCTGATGCTCCTCTTATTCTCCTCTGATCCTCCTCTGATGCTCCTCTGATGCTCCTCTGATGCTCCTCTGATGCTCCTCTGATGCTACTCTGATGCTCCTCTGATGCTCCTCTGATGCTCCTCTGATGCTCCTCTGATGCTCCTCTGCTGCTCCTCTGATGCTCCTCTGATGCTCCTCTGATTCTCCTCTGATGCTCCGCTGATGCTCCTCTGATGCTCCTCTGATGCTCCTCTGATGATCCTCTGATCCTCCTCTGATGCTCCACTGATGCTCCTCTGATGCTCCTGTGATGCTCCTGTAATGCTCCTCTGATTCTCCTCTGATGCTCCTCTGATGCTCCTCTGATGCTCCTCTGATGCTCCTCTGATGCTCCTCTGATGCTCCTCTGATGCTCCTCTGATGTTCCTCTGATGCTCCTCTGATACTCCTTTGATGCTCCTGCTCCTGCACCTGCTCCTGCTCCTGCTCCTGCTCCTGCTCCTGCTCCTGCTCCTGCTCCTGCTCCTGCTCCTGCTCCTGCTCCTGCTCATGCTCCTGCCCCTGCTCCTGCTCCTGCTCCTGCTCCTGCTCCTGCTCCTGCTCCTGCTCCTGCTCCTGCTCCTGCTCCTGCTCCTGCTCATGCTCCTGCTCCTGCTCCTGCTCCTGCTCCTGCTCATCTGATGCTCCTCTGATGCTCCTGCTCCTGCTCCTGCTCCTGCTCCTGCTCCTGCTCCTGCTCCTGCTCCTGCTCCTGCTCCTGCTCCTGCTCCTGCTCCTCTGATGCTCCTCTGATGCTCCTCTGATGCTCCACTGATGTTCCTCTGATGCTCCTCTGATGCTCCTCTGATGCTCCTCTGATGCTCCTCTGATGCTCCTCTGTTGCTCCTCTGATGCTCCCCTGATGCTCCTCTGATGCTCCTCTGATGCTCCACTGATGCTCCTCTGATGCTCCTCTGATGCTCCTCTGATGCTCCTCTGAGGCTCATCTGAGGCTCCTCTGAGGCTCCTCTGATGCTCCTCTGATGCTCCTCTGATGCTCCTCTGATGCTCCTATGATGCTCCTCTGATGTTCCTCTGATGCTCCTCTGAGGCTCCTCTGATGCTCCTCTGATGCTCCTCTGATGCTCCTCTGATGCTCCTCTGATGCTCCTCTGATGCTCCTCTGATGCTCCTCTGATGCTCCTCTGATGCTCCTCTGATGCTCCTCTGATGCTCATCTGATGCTCCTCTGATACTCCTCTGATGCTCCTCTGATGCTCCTCTGAGGCTCCTCTGATGCTCCTCTGATGCTCCTCTGATGCTCCTCTGTTGCTCCTCTGATGCTCCTCTGATGCTCCTGTGATCCTCCTCTGATGCTCCTGTGCTGCTCCTCTGATGCTCCTCTGATGCTCCTCTGATGCTCCTCTGAGGCTCCTCTGATGCTCCTCTTATGCTCCTCTGATGCTCCTGCTCCTGCTCCTGCTCCTGCTCCTGCTCCTGCTCCTGCTCCTGCTCCTGCTCCTGCTCCTGCTCCTGCTCCTGCTCCTGCTCCTGCTCCTGCTCCTGCTCCTGCTCCTGCTCCTGCTCCTGCTCCTGTTCCTGCTCCTGCTCCTGCTCCTGCTCCTGTTCCTGCTCCTGCTCCTGCTCCTGCACCTCTGATGCTCCTCTGATGCACCTCTGATGCTCCTCTGATGCTCCTCTGATACTCCTCTGATGCTCCTCAGATGCTCCTCTGATGCTCCTCTGATGCTCCTCTGATGCTCCTCTGATCCTCCTCTGAGGCTCCTCTGATGCTCCTCTGATGCTCCTCTGATGCTCCTCTGATGCTCCTCTGAGGCTCCTCTGAGGCTCATCTGAGGCTCCTCTGAGGCTCCTCTGATGCTCCTCTGATGCTCCTCTGATGCTCCTCGGATGCTCCTATGATGCTCCTCTGATGCTCCTCTGATGCTCCTCTGATGCTCCTCTGATGCTCCTCTGATGCTCCTCTGATGCTCCTCTGATGCTCCTCTGATGCTCATCTGATGCTCCTCTGATGCTCCTCTGATGCTCCTCTGATTCTCCTCTGATGCTCCTCTGATGCTCCTCTGAGGCTCCTCTGATGCTCCTCTGATGCTCCTCTGATGCTCCTCTGATGCTCCTCTGATGCTCCTCTGATGCTCCTGTGATCCTCCTCTGATGCTCCTGTGTTGCTCCTCTGATGCTCCTCTGATGCTCCTCTGATGCTCCTCTGAGGCTCCTCTGATGCTCCTCTGATGCTACTCTGATGCTCCTCTGATGCTACTCTGATGCTCCTGCTCCTGCTCCTGCTCCTGCTCCTGCTCCTGCTCCTGCTCCTGCTCCTGCTCCTGCTCCTGCTCCTGCTCCTGCTCCTGCTCCTGCTCCTGCTCATGCTCCTGCTCCTGCTCCTGTTCCTGCTCCTGCTCCTGCTCCTGCACCTCTGATGCTCCTCTGATGCACCTCTGATGCTCCTCTGATGCTCCTCTGATACTCCTCTGATGCTCCTCAGATGCTCCTCTGATGCTCCTCTGATGCTCCTCTGATGCTCCTCTTATACTCCTCTGATGCTCCTCAGATGCTCCTCTGATGCTCCTCTGATGCTCCTCTGATGCTCCTCTGATGCTCCTCTGATGCACCTCTGATGCTCCTCTGATGCTCCTCTGATACTCCTCTGATGCTCCTCAGATGCTCCTCTGATGCTCCTCTGATACTCCTCTGATGCTCCTCAGATGGTCCTCTGATGCTCCTCTGATGCTCCTCTGATGCTCCTCTGATGCTCCTCTGATGCTCCTCTGATCCTCCTCTGATGCTCCTCTGATGCTCCTCTGATGCTCCTCTGATGCTCCTCTGATGCTCCTCTGATGCTCCTCTGATGCTCCTCTGATCCTCCTCTGATGCTCCTCTGATGCTCCTCTGATGCTCCTCTGATGCTCCTCTGATGCTCCTCTGATGCTCCTCTGATGCTCCTCTGATGCTCCTCTGATCCTCCTCTGATGCTCCACTGATGCTCCTCTGATGCTCCTCTGATGCTCCTCTGATGCTCCTCTGATGCTCCTGCTCCTGCTCCTGCTCCTGCTCCTGCTCCTGCTCCTGCTCCTGCTCCTCTGATGCTCCTCTGATGCTCCTCTGATGCTCCTCTGATGCTCCTCTGATGCTCCTCTGATGCTCCTCTGATCCTCCTCTGATGCTCCACTGTTGCTCCTCTGATGCTCCACTGATGCTCGTCTGATGCTCCTCTGATGCTCCTCTGATGCTCCTCTGATGCTCCACTGATGCTCCTCTGACGCTCCTCTGATGCTCCTCTGATGCTCCTCTGATGCTCCTGCTCCTGCTCCTGCTCCTCTGATGCTCCTCTAATGACCTCTGATGCTCCTGCTCCTGCTCCTGCTCCTGCTCCTGCTCCTGCTCCTCTGATGCTCCTCTGATGCTCCTCTGATCCTCCTCTGATGCTCCTCTGATGCTCCTCTGATGCTCCTCTGATGCTCCTCTGAGGCTCCTCTGATGCTCCTCTGATGCTCCTCTGATGCTCCTCTGATGCTCCTCTGATGCTCCTGTGATGCTCCTGTGATGCTCCTCTGATGCTCCTCTGATGCTCCTCTGATGCTCCTGTGATGCTCCTCTGATGCTCCTCTGCTGCTCCTCTGATGCTGATCTGATTCTCCTCTGATACTCCTCTGATGCTCCTCTGATGCTCCTCTGATGCTCCTCTGATGCTCCTCTGATCCTCCTCTGATGCTCCTCTGATGCTCCTCTGATGCTCCTCTGATGCTCCTCTGAGGCTCCTCTGATGCTCCTCTGATGCTCCTCTGATGCTCCTCTGATGCTCCTCTGATGCTCCTGTGATGCTCCTCTGATGCTCCTCTGCTGCTCCTCTGATGCTCATCTGATGCTCCTCTGATTCTCCTCTGATGCTCCTCTGATGCTCCTCTGATGCTCCTCTGATGCTCCTCTGATCCACCTCTGATGCTCCTCTGATGCTCCTCTGAGGCTCCTCTGATGCTCCTCTGATGCTCCTCTGATGCTCCTCTGATGCTCCTCTGATGCTCCTGTGATGCTCCTCTGATGCTCCTCTGCTGCTCCTCTGATGCTCATCTGATGCTCCTCTGATTCTCCTCTGATGCTCCTCTGATGCTCCTCTGATGCTCCTCTGATGCTCCTCTGATCCACCTCTGATGCTCCTCTGATGCTCCTCTGATGCTCCTCTGATGCTCCTCTGATGCTCCTGTGATGCTCCTCTGATGCTCCTCTGCTGCTCCTCTGATGCTCATCTGATGCTCCTCTGATTCTCCTCTGATGCTCCTCTGATGCTCCTCTGATGCTCCTCTTATGCTCCTCTGATCCTCCTCTGATGCTCCTCTGATGCTCCTCTGATGCTCCACTGATGCTCCTCTGATGCTACTCTGATGCTCCTCTGATGCTCCTCTGATGCTCCTCTGATGCTCCTCTGATGCTCCTCTGCTGCTCCTCTGATGCTCCTCTGATGCTCCTCTGATTCTCCTCTGATGCTCCGCTGATGCTCCTCTGATGCTCCTCTGATGCTCCTCTGATGATCCTCTGATCCTCCTCTGATGCTCCACTGATGCTCCTCTGATGCTCCTGTGATGCTCCTGTAATGCTCCTCTGATTCTCCTCTGATGCTCCTCTGATGCTCCTCTGATGCTCCTCTGATGCTCCTCTGATGCTCCTCTGATGCTCCTCTGATGCTCCTCTGATGTTCCTCTGATGCTCCTCTGATACTCCTTTGATGCTCCTGCTCCTGCACCTGCTCCTGCTCCTCTGATGCTCCTCTGATGTTCCTCTGATGCTCCTCTGATACTCCTTTGATGCTCCTGCTCCTGCACCTGCTCCTGCTCCTGCTCCTGCTCCTGCTCCTGCTCCTGCTCCTGCTCCTGCTCCTGCTCCTGCTCCTGCTCCTGCTCATGCTCCTGCCCCTGCTCCTGCTCCTGCTCCTGCTCCTGCTCCTGCTCCTGCTCCTGCTCCTGCTCCTGCTCCTGCTCCTGCTCCTGCTCCTGTTCCTGCTCCTGCTGCTGCTCCTGCTCCTGCACCTCTGATGCTCCTCTGATGCACCTCTGATGCTCCTCTGATGCTCCTCTGATACTCCTCTGATGCTCCTTAGATGCTCCTCTGATGCTCCTCTGATGGTCCTCTGATGCTCCTCTGATGCCTCTGTGATGCTCCTCTGATGCTCCTCTGATGCTCCTCTGATTCTCCTCTGATGCTCCGCTGATGCTCCTCTGATGCTCCTCTGATGCTCCTCTGATGATCCTCTGATGCTCCTCTGATGCTCCTCTGAGGCTCCTCTGATGCTCCTCTGATGCTCCTCTGATGCTCCTCTGATGCTCCTCTGATGCTCCTGTGATCCTCCTCTGATGCTCCTGTGCTGCTCCTCTGATGCTCCTCTGATGCTCCTCTGATGCTCCTCTGAGGCTCCTCTGATGCTCCTCTGATGCTACTCTGATGCTCCTCTGATGCTACTCTGATGCTCCTGCTCCTGCTCCTGCTCCTGCTCCTGCTCCTGCTCCTGCTCCTGCTCCTGCTCCTGCTCCTGCTCCTGCTCCTGCTCCTGCTCCTGCTCCTGCTCCTGCTCCTGCTCCTGCTCCTGCTCCTGCTCCTGCTCCTGCTCCTGCTCCTGCTCCTGCTCCTGCTCCTGCTCCTGTTCCTGCTCCTGTTCCTGCTCCTGCACCTCTGATGCTCCTCTGATGCACCTCTGATGCTCCTCTGATGCTCCTCTGATACTCCTCTGATGCTCCTCAGATGCTCCTCTGATGCTCCTCTGATGCTCCTCTGATGCTCCTCTTATACTCCTCTGATGCTCCTCAGATGCTCCTCTGATGCTCCTCTGATGCTCCTCTGATGCTCCTCTGATGCTCCTCTGATGCACCTCTGATGCTCCTCTGATGCTCCTGCTCCTGCTCCTGCTCCTGCTCCTGCTCCTGCTCCTGCTCCTGCTCCTCTGATGCTCCTCTGATGCTCCTCTGATGCTCCTCTGATGCTCCTCTGATGCTCCTCTGATGCTCCTCTGATCCTCCTCTGATGCTCCACTGTTGCTCCTCTGATGCTCCACTGATGCTCGTCTGATGCTCCTCTGATGCTCCTCTGATGCTCCTCTGATGCTCCACTGATGCTCCTCTGACGCTCCTCTGATGCTCCTCTGATGCTCCTCTGATGCTCCTGCTCCTGCTCCTGCTCCTCTGATGCTCCTCTAATGACCTCTGATGCTCCTGCTCCTGCTCCTGCTCCTGCTCCTGCTCCTGCTCCTCTGATGCTCCTCTGATGCTCCTCTGATCCTCCTCTGATGCTCCTCTGATGCTCCTCTGATGCTCCTCTGATGCTCCTCTGAGGCTCCTCTGATGCTCCTCTGATGCTCCTCTGATGCTCCTCTGATGCTCCTCTGATGCTCCTCTGATGCTCCTGTGATGCTCCTCTGATGCTCCTCTGATGCTCCTCTGATGCTCCTGTGATGCTCCTCTGATGCTCCTCTGCTGCTCCTCTGATGCTGATCTGATTCTCCTCTGATACTCCTCTGATGCTCCTCTGATGCTCCTCTGATGCTCCTCTGATGCTCCTCTGATCCTCCTCTGATGCTCCTCTGATGCTCCTCTGATGCTCCTCTGATGCTCCTCTGAGGCTCCTCTGATGCTCCTCTGATGCTCCTCTGATGCTCCTCTGATGCTCCTCTGATGCTCCTGTGATGCTCCTCTGATGCTCTTCTGCTGCTCCTCTGATGCTCATCTGATGCTCCTCTGATTCTCCTCTGATGCTCCTCTGATGCTCCTCTGATGCTCCTCTGATGCTCCTCTGATCCACCTCTGATGCTCCTCTGATGCTCCTCTGAGGCTCCTCTGATGCTCCTCTGATGCTCCTCTGATGCTCCTCTGATGCTCCTCTGATGCTCCTGTGATGCTCCTCTGATGCTCCTCTGCTGCTCCTCTGATGCTCATCTGATGCTCCTCTGATTCTCCTCTGATGCTCCTCTGATGCTCCTCTGATGCTCCTCTGATGCTCCTCTGATCCACCTCTGATGCTCCTCTGATGCTCCTCTGATGCTCCTCTGATGCTCCTCTGATGCTCCTGTGATGCTCCTCTGATGCTCCTCTGCTGCTCCTCTGATGCTCATCTGATGCTCCTCTGATTCTCCTCTGATGCTCCTCTGATGCTCCTCTGATGCTCCTCTTATGCTCCTCTGATCCTCCTCTGATGCTCCTCTGATGCTCCTCTGATGCTCCACTGATGCTCCTCTGATGCTACTCTGATGCTCCTCTGATGCTCCTCTGATGCTCCTCTGATGCTCCTCTGATGCTCCTCTGCTGCTCCTCTGATGCTCCTCTGATGCTCCTCTGATTCTCCTCTGATGCTCCGCTGATGCTCCTCTGATGCTCCTCTGATGCTCCTCTGATGATCCTCTGATCCTCCTCTGATGCTCCACTGATGCTCCTCTGATGCTCCTGTGATGCTCCTGTAATGCTCCTCTGATTCTCCTCTGATGCTCCTCTGATGCTCCTCTGATGCTCCTCTGATGCTCCTCTGATGCTCCTCTGATGCTCCTCTGATGCTCCTCTGATGTTCCTCTGATGCTCCTCTGATACTCCTTTGATGCTCCTGCTCCTGCACCTGCTCCTGCTCCTCTGATGCTCCTCTGATGTTCCTCTGATGCTCCTCTGATACTCCTTTGATGCTCCTGCTCCTGCACCTGCTCCTGCTCCTGCTCCTGCTCCTGCTCCTGCTCCTGCTCCTGCTCCTGCTCCTGCTCCTGCTCCTGCTCCTGCTCATGCTCCTGCCCCTGCTCCTGCTCCTGCTCCTGCTCCTGCTCCTGCTCCTGCTCCTGCTCCTGCTCCTGCTCCTGCTCCTGCTCCTGCTCCTGTTCCTGCTCCTGCTGCTGCTCCTGCTCCTGCACCTCTGATGCTCCTCTGATGCACCTCTGATGCTCCTCTGATGCTCCTCTGATACTCCTCTGATGCTCCTTAGATGCTCCTCTGATGCTCCTCTGATGGTCCTCTGATGCTCCTCTGATGCCTCTGTGATGCTCCTCTGATGCTCCTCTGATGCTCCTCTGATTCTCCTCTGATGCTCCGCTGATGCTCCTCTGATGCTCCTCTGATGCTCCTCTGATGATCCTCTGATGCTCCTCTGATGCTCCTCTGAGGCTCCTCTGATGCTCCTCTGATGCTCCTCTGATGCTCCTCTGATGCTCCTCTGATGCTCCTGTGATCCTCCTCTGATGCTCCTGTGCTGCTCCTCTGATGCTCCTCTGATGCTCCTCTGATGCTCCTCTGAGGCTCCTCTGATGCTCCTCTGATGCTACTCTGATGCTCCTCTGATGCTACTCTGATGCTCCTGCTCCTGCTCCTGCTCCTGCTCCTGCTCCTGCTCCTGCTCCTGCTCCTGCTCCTGCTCCTGCTCCTGCTCCTGCTCCTGCTCCTGCTCCTGCTCCTGCTCCTGCTCCTGCTCCTGCTCCTGCTCCTGCTCCTGCTCCTGCTCCTGCTCCTGCTCCTGCTCCTGCTCCTGTTCCTGCTCCTGTTCCTGCTCCTGCACCTCTGATGCTCCTCTGATGCACCTCTGATGCTCCTCTGATGCTCCTCTGATACTCCTCTGATGCTCCTCAGATGCTCCTCTGATGCTCCTCTGATGCTCCTCTGATGCTCCTCTTATACTCCTCTGATGCTCCTCAGATGCTCCTCTGATGCTCCTCTGATGCTCCTCTGATGCTCCTCTGATGCTCCTCTGATGCACCTCTGATGCTCCTCTGATGCTCCTCTGATACTCCTCTGATGCTCCTCAGATGCTCCTCTGATGCTCCTCTGATACTCCTCTGATGCTCCTCAGATGCTCCTCTGATGCTCCTCTGATGTTCCTCTGATGCTCCTCTGATGCTCCTCTGATGCTCCTCTGATGCTCCTCTGATGCTCCTCTGTTGCTCCTCTGATGCTCCCCTGATGCTCCTCTGATGCTCCTCTGATGCTCCACTGATGCTCCTCTGATGCTCCTCTGATGCTCCTCTGATGCTCCTCTGAGGCTCATCTGAGGCTCCTCTGAGGCTCCTCTGATGCTCCTCTGATGCTCCTCTGATGCTCCTCTGATGCTCCTATGATGCTCCTCTGATGTTCCTCTGATGCTCCTCTGAGGCTCCTCTGATGCTCCTCTGATGCTCCTCTGATGCTCCTCTGATGCTCCTCTGATGCTCCTCTGATGCTCCTCTGATGCTCCTCTGATGCTCCTCTGATGCTCCTCTGATGCTCCTCTGATGCTCCTCTGATGCTCATCTGATGCTCCTCTGATACTCCTCTGATGCTCCTCTGATGCTCCTCTGAGGCTCCTCTGATGCTCCTCTGATGCTCCTCTGATGCTCCTCTGTTGCTCCTCTGATGCTCCTCTGATGCTCCTGTGATCCTCCTCTGATGCTCCTGTGCTGCTCCTCTGATGCTCCTCTGATGCTCCTCTGATGCTCCTCTGAGGCTCCTCTGATGCTCCTCTGATGCTCCTCTGATGCTCCTGCTCCTGCTCCTGCTCCTGCTCCTGCTCCTGCTCCTGCTCCTGCTCCTGCTCCTGCTCCTGCTCCTGCTCCTGCTCCTGCTCCTGCTCCTGCTCCTGTTCCTGCTCCTGTTCCTGCTCCTGCACCTCTGATGCTCCTTTGATGCACCTCTGATGCTCCTCTGATGCTCCTCTGATACTCCTCTGATGCTCCTCAGATGCTCCTCTGATGCTCCTCTGATGCTCCTCTGATGCTCCTCTTATACTCCTCTGATGCTCCTCAGATGCTCCTCTGATGCTCCTCTGATGCTCCTCTGATGCTCCTCTGATGCTCCTCTGATGCACCTCTGATGCTCCTCTGATGCTCCTCTGATACTCCTCTGATGCTCCTCAGATGCTCCTCTGATGCTCCTCTGATACTCCTCTGATGCTCCTCAGATGCTCCTCTGATGCTCCTCTGATGCTCCTCTGATGCTCCTCTGATGCTCCTCTGATGCTCCTCTGATCCTCCTCTGATGCTCCTCTGATGCTCCTCTGATGCTCCTCTGATGCTCCTCTGATGCTCCTCTGATGCTCCTCTGATCCTCCTCTGATGCTCCTCTGATGCTCCTCTGATGCTCCTCTGATGCTCCTCTGATGCTCCTCTGATGCTCCTCTGATGCTCCTCTGATCCTCCTCTGATGCTCCACTGATGCTCCTCTGATGCTCCTCTGATGCTCCTCTGATGCTCCTCTGATGCTCCTGCTCCTGCTCCTGCTCCTGCTCCTGCTCCTGCTCCTGCTCCTGCTCCTCTGATGCTCCTCTGATGCTCCTCTGATGCTCCTCTGATGCTCCTCTGATGCTCCTCTGATGCTCCTCTGATGCTCCTCTGATCCTCCTCTGATGCTCCACTGATGCTCCTCTGATGCTCCACTGATGCTCGTCTGATGCTCCTCTGATGCTCCTCTGATGCTCCTCTGATGCTCCACTGATGCTCCTCTGACGCTCCTCTGATGCTCCTCTGATGCTCCTCTGATGCTCCTGCTCCTGCTCCTGCTCCTCTGATGCTCCTCTAATGACCTCTGATGCTCCTGCTCCTGCTCCTGCTCCTGCTCCTGCTCCTCTGATGCTCCTCTGATGCTCCTCTGATCCTCCTCTGATGCTCCTCTGATGCTCCTCTGATGCTCCTCTGATGCTCCTCTGAGGCTCCTCTGATGCTCCTCTGATGCTCCTCTGATGCTCCTCTGATGCTCCTCTGATGCTCCTCTGATGCTCCTGTGATGCTCCTCTGATGCTCCTCTGATGCTCCTCTGATGCTCCTGTGATGCTCCTCTGATGCTCCTCTGCTGCTCCTCTGATGCTGATCTGATTCTCCTCTGATACTCCTCTGATGCTCCTCTGATGCTCCTCTGATGCTCCTCTGATCCTCCTCTGATGCTCCTCTGATGCTCCTCTGATGCTCCTCTGATGCTCCTCTGAGGCTCCTCTGATGCTCCTCTGATGCTCCTCTGATGCTCCTCTGATGCTCCTCTGATGCTCCTCTGATACTCCTCTGATGCTCCTCTGATGCTCCTGTGATGCTCCTCTGATGCTCCTCTGCTGCTCCTCTGATGCTCATCTGATGCTCCTCTGATTCTCCTCTGATGCTCCTCTGATGCTCCTCTGATGCTCCTCTGATGCTCCTCTGATCCACCTCTGATGCTCCTCTGATGCTCCTCTGATGCTCCTCTGATGCTCCTGTGATGCTCCTCTGATGCTCCTCTGCTGCTCCTCTGATGCTCATCTGATGCTCCTCTGATTCTCCTCTGATGCTCCTCTGATGCTCCTCTGATGCTCCTCTTATGCTCCTCTGATCCTCCTCTGATGCTCCTCTGATGCTACTCTGATGCTCCTCTGATGCTCCTCTGATGCTCCTCTGATGCTCCTCTGATGCTCCTCTGCTGCTCCTCTGATGCTCCTCTGATGCTCCTCTGCTGCTCCTCTGATGCTCCTCTGATGCTCCTCTGATTCTCCTCTGATGCTCCGCTGATGCTCCTCTGATGCTCCTCTGATGCTCCTCTGATGATCCTCTGATCCTCCTCTGATGCTCCACTGATGCTCCTCTGATGCTCCTCTGATACTCCTTTGATGCTCCTGCTCCTGCACCTGCTCCTGCTCCTGCTCCTGCTCCTGCTCCTGCTCCTGCTCCTGCTCCTGCTCCTGCTCCTGCTCCTGCTCCTGCTCATGCTCCTGCCCCTGCTCCTGCTCCTGCTCCTGCTCCTGCTCCTGCTCCTGCTCCTGCTCCTGCTCCTGCTCCTGCTCCTGCTCCTGCTCATGCTCCTGCTCCTGCTCCTGCTCCTGCTCCTGCTCATCTGATGCTCCTCTGATGCTCCTGCTCCTGCTCCTGCTCCTGCTCCTGCTCCTGCTCCTGCTCCTGCTCCTGCTCCTGCTCCTGCTCCTCTGATGCTCCTCTGATGCTCCTCTGATGCTCCACTGATGTTCCTCTGATGCTCCTCTGATGCTCCTCTGATGCTCCTCTGATGCTCCTCTGATGCTCCTCTGTTGCTCCTCTGATGCTCCCCTGATGCTCCTCTGATGCTCCTCTGATGCTCCACTGATGCTCCTCTGATGCTCCTCTGATGCTCCTCTGATGCTCCTCTGAGGCTCATCTGAGGCTCCTCTGAGGCTCCTCTGATGCTCCTCTGATGCTCCTCTGATGCTCCTCTGATGCTCCTATGATGCTCCTCTGATGTTCCTCTGATGCTCCTCTGAGGCTCCTCTGATGCTCCTCTGATGCTCCTCTGATGCTCCTCTGATGCTCCTCTGATGCTCCTCTGATGCTCCTCTGATGCTCCTCTGATGCTCCTCTGATGCTCCTCTGATGCTCCTCTGATGCTCCTCTGATGCTCATCTGATGCTCCTCTGATACTCCTCTGATGCTCCTCTGATGCTCCTCTGAGGCTCCTCTGATGCTCCTCTGATGCTCCTCTGATGCTCCTCTGTTGCTCCTCTGATGCTCCTCTGATGCTCCTGTGATCCTCCTCTGATGCTCCTGTGCTGCTCCTCTGATGCTCCTCTGATGCTCCTCTGATGCTCCTCTGAGGCTCCTCTGATGCTCCTCTGATGCTCCTCTGATGCTCCTGCTCCTGCTCCTGCTCCTGCTCCTGCTCCTGCTCCTGCTCCTGCTCCTGCTCCTGCTCCTGCTCCTGCTCCTGCTCCTGCTCCTGCTCCTGCTCCTGCTCCTGCTCCTGCTCCTGCTCCTGCTCCTGTTCCTGCTCCTGCTCCTGCTCCTGCTCCTGTTCCTGCTCCTGCTCCTGCTCCTGCACCTCTGATGCTCCTCTGATGCACCTCTGATGCTCCTCTGATGCTCCTCTGATACTCCTCTGATGCTCCTCAGATGCTCCTCTGATGCTCCTCTGATGCTCCTCTGATGCTCCTCTGATCCTCCTCTGAGGCTCCTCTGATGCTCCTCTGATGCTCCTCTGATGCTCCTCTGATGCTCCTCTGATGCTCCTCTGAGGCTCCTCTGAGGCTCATCTGAGGCTCCTCTGAGGCTCCTCTGATGCTCCTCTGATGCTCCTCTGATGCTCCTCGGATGCTCCTATGATGCTCCTCTGATGCTCCTCTGATGCTCCTCTGATGCTCCTCTGATGCTCCTCTGATGCTCCTCTGATGCTCCTCTGATGCTCCTCTGATGCTCCTCTGATGCTCATCTGATGCTCCTCTGATGCTCCTCTGATGCTCCTCTGATTCTCCTCTGATGCTCCTCTGATGCTCCTCTGAGGCTCCTCTGATGCTCCTCTGATGCTCCTCTGATGCTCCTCTGATGCTCCTCTGATGCTCCTCTGATGCTCCTGTGATCCTCCTCTGATGCTCCTGTGCTGCTCCTCTGATGCTCCTCTGATGCTCCTCTGATGCTCCTCTGAGGCTCCTCTGATGCTCCTCTGATGCTACTCTGATGCTCCTCTGATGCTACTCTGATGCTCCTGCTCCTGCTCCTGCTCCTGCTCCTGCTCCTGCTCCTGCTCCTGCTCCTGCTCCTGCTCCTGCTCCTTCTCCTGCTCCTGCTCATGCTCCTGCTCCTGCTCCTGTTCCTGCTCCTGCTCCTGCTCCTGCACCTCTGATGCTCCTCTGATGCACCTCTGATGCTCCTCTGATGCTCCTCTGATACTCCTCTGATGCTCCTCAGATGCTCCTCTGATGCTCCTCTGATGCTCCTCTGATGCTCCTCTTATACTCCTCTGATGCTCCTCAGATGCTCCTCTGATGCTCCTCTGATGCTCCTCTGATGCTCCTCTGATGCTCCTCTGATGCACCTCTGATGCTCCTCTGATGCTCCTCTGATACTCCTCTGATGCTCCTCAGATGCTCCTCTGATGCTCCTCTGATACTCCTCTGATGCTCCTCAGATGCTCCTCTGATGCTCCTCTGATGCTCCTCTGATGCTCCTCTGATGCTCCTCTGATGCTCCTCTGATCCTCCTCTGATGCTCCTCTGATGCTCCTCTGATGCTCCTCTGATGCTCCTCTGATGCTCCTCTGATGCTCCTCTGATGCTCCTCTGATCCTCCTCTGATGCTCCTCTGATGCTCCTCTGATGCTCCTCTGATGCTCCTCTGATGCTCCTCTGATGCTCCTCTGATGCTCCTCTGATGCTCCTCTGATCCTCCTCTGATGCTCCACTGATGCTCCTCTGATGCTCCTCTGATGCTCCTCTGATGCTCCTCTGATGCTCCTGCTCCTGCTCCTGCTCCTGCTCCTGCTCCTGCTCCTGCTCCTGCTCCTCTGATGCTCCTCTGATGCTCCTCTGATGCTCCTCTGATGCTCCTCTGATGCTCCTCTGATGCTCCTCTGATCCTCCTCTGATGCTCCACTGTTGCTCCTCTGATGCTCCACTGATGCTCGTCTGATGCTCCTCTGATGCTCCTCTGATGCTCCTCTGATGCTCCACTGATGCTCCTCTGACGCTCCTCTGATGCTCCTCTGATGCTCCTCTGATGCTCCTGCTCCTGCTCCTGCTCCTCTGATGCTCCTCTAATGACCTCTGATGCTCCTGCTCCTGCTCTTGCTCCTGCTCCTGCTCCTGCTCCTCTGATGCTCCTCTGATGCTCCTCTGATCCTCCTCTGATGCTCCTCTGATGCTCCTCTGATGCTCCTCTGATGCTCCTCTGAGGCTCCTCTGATGCTCCTCTGATGCTCCTCTGATGCTCCTCTGATGCTCCTCTGATGCTCCTGTGATGCTCCTCTGATGCTCCTCTGATGCTCCTCTGATGCTCCTGTGATGCTCCTCTGATGCTCCTCTGCTGCTCCTCTGATGCTGATCTGATTCTCCTCTGATACTCCTCTGATGCTCCTCTGATGCTCCTCTGATGCTCCTCTGATGCTCCTCTGATCCTCCTCTGATGCTCCTCTGATGCTCCTCTGATGCTCCTCTGATGCTCCTCTGAGGCTCCTCTGATGCTCCTCTGATGCTCCTCTGATCCTCCTCTGATGCTCCACTGATGCTCCTCTGATGCTCCACTGATGCTCGTCTGATGCTCCTCTGATGCTCCTCTGATGCTCCTCTGATGCTCCACTGATGCTCCTCTGACGCTCCTCTGATGCTCCTCTGATGCTCCTCTGATGCTCCTGCTCCTGCTCCTGCTCCTCTGATGCTCCTCTAATGACCTCTGATGCTCCTGCTCCTGCTCCTGCTCCTGCTCCTGCTCCTCTGATGCTCCTCTGATGCTCCTCTGATCCTCCTCTGATGCTCCTCTGATGCTCCTCTGATGCTCCTCTGATGCTCCTCTGAGGCTCCTCTGATGCTCCTCTGATGCTCCTCTGATGCTCCTCTGATGCTCCTCTGATGCTCCTCTGATGCTCCTGTGATGCTCCTCTGATGCTCCTCTGATGCTCCTCTGATGCTCCTGTGATGCTCCTCTGATGCTCCTCTGCTGCTCCTCTGATGCTGATCTGATTCTCCTCTGATACTCCTCTGATGCTCCTCTGATGCTCCTCTGATGCTCCTCTGATGCTCCTCTGATCCTCCTCTGATGCTCCTCTGATGCTCCTCTGATGCTCCTCTGATGCTCCTCTGAGGCTCCTCTGATGCTCCTCTGATGCTCCTCTGATGCTCCTCTGATGCTCCTCTGATGCTCCTCTGATACTCCTCTGATGCTCCTCTGATGCTCCTGTGATGCTCCTCTGATGCTCCTCTGCTGCTCCTCTGATGCTCATCTGATGCTCCTCTGATTCTCCTCTGATGCTCCTCTGATGCTCCTCTGATGCTCCTCTGATGCTCCTCTGATCCACCTCTGATGCTCCTCTGATGCTCCTCTGATGCTCCTCTGATGCTCCTGTGATGCTCCTCTGATGCTCCTCTGCTGCTCCTCTGACGATCATCTGATGCTCCTCTGATTCTCCTCTGATGCTCCTCTGATGCTCCTCTGATGCTCCTCTTATGCTCCTCTGATCCTCCTCTGATGCTCCTCTGATGCTCCTCTGATGCTCCTCTGATGCTCCTCTGATGCTACTCTGATGCTCCTCTGATGCTCCTCTGATGCTCCTCTGATGCTCCTCTGATGCTCCTCTGCTGCTCCTCTGATGCTCCTCTGATGCTCCTCTGATTCTCCTCTGATGCTCCGCTGATGCTCCTCTGATGCTCCTCTGATGCTCCTCTGATGATCCTCTGATCCTCCTCTGATGCTCCACTGATGCTCCTCTGATGCTCCTGTGATGCTCCTGTAATGCTCCTCTGATTCTCCTCTGATGCTCCTCTGATGCTCCCCTGATGCTCCTCTGATGCTCCTCTGATGCTCCTCTGATGCTCCTCTGATGCTCCTCTGATGTTCCTCTGATGCTCCTCTGATACTCCTTTGATGCTCCTGCTCCTGCACCTGCTCCTGCTCCTGCTCCTGCTCCTGCTCCTGCTCCTGCTCCTGCTCCTGCTCCTGCTCCTGCTCCTGCTCCTGCTCATGCTCCTGCCCCTGCTCCTGCTCCTGCTCCTGCTCCTGCTCCTGCTCCTGCTCCTGCTCCTGCTCCTGCTCCTGCTCCTGCTCCTGCTCATGCTCCTGCTCCTGCTCCTGCTCCTGCTCCTGCTCATCTGATGCTCCTCTGATGCTCCTGCTCCTGCTCCTGCTCCTGCTCCTGCTCCTGCTCCTGCTCCTGCTCCTGCTCCTGCTCCTGCTCCTCTGATGCTCCTCTGATGCTCCTCTGATGCTCCACTGATGTTCCTCTGATGCTCCTCTGATGCTCCTCTGATGCTCCTCTGATGCTCCTCTGATGCTCCTCTGTTGCTCCTCTGATGCTCCCCTGATGCTCCTCTGATGCTCCTCTGATGCTCCACTGATGCTCCTCTGATGCTCCTCTGATGCTCCTCTGATGCTCCTCTGAGGCTCATCTGAGGCTCCTCTGAGGCTCCTCTGATGCTCCTCTGATGCTCCTCTGATGCTCCTCTGATGCTCCTATGATGCTCCTCTGATGTTCCTCTGATGCTCCTCTGAGGCTCCTCTGATGCTCCTCTGATGCTCCTCTGATGCTCCTCTGATGCTCCTCTGATGCTCCTCTGATGCTCCTCTGATGCTCCTCTGATGCTCCTCTGATGCTCCTCTGATGCTCCTCTGATGCTCCTCTGATGCTCATCTGATGCTCCTCTGATACTCCTCTGATGCTCCTCTGATGCTCCTCTGAGGCTCCTCTGATGCTCCTCTGATGCTCCTCTGATGCTCCTCTGTTGCTCCTCTGATGCTCCTCTGATGCTCCTGTGATCCTCCTCTGATGCTCCTGTGCTGCTCCTCTGATGCTCCTCTGATGCTCCTCTGATGCTCCTCTGAGGCTCCTCTGATGCTCCTCTGATGCTCCTCTGATGCTCCTGCTCCTGCTCCTGCTCCTGCTCCTGCTCCTGCTCCTGCTCCTGCTCCTGCTCCTGCTCCTGCTCCTGCTCCTGCTCCTGCTCCTGCTCCTGCTCCTGCTCCTGCTCCTGCTCCTGCTCCTGCTCCTGTTCCTGCTCCTGCTCCTGCTCCTGCTCCTGTTCCTGATCCTGCTCCTGCTCCTGCACCTCTGATGCTCCTCTGATGCACCTCTGATGCTCCTCTGATGCTCCTCTGATACTCCTCTGATGCTCCTCAGATGCTCCTCTGATGCTCCTCTGATGCTCCTCTGATGCTCCTCTGATCCTCCTCTGAGGCTCCTCTGATGCTCCTCTGATGCTCCTCTGATGCTCCTCTGATGCTCCTCTGAGGCTCCTCTGAGGCTCATCTGAGGCTCCTCTGAGGCTCCTCTGATGCTCCTCTGATGCTCCTCTGATGCTCCTCGGATGCTCCTATGATGCTCCTCTGATGCTCCTCTGATGCTCCTCTGATGCTCCTCTGATGCTCCTCTGATGCTCCTCTGATGCTCCTCTGATGCTCCTCTGATGCTCCTCTGATGCTCATCTGATGCTCCTCTGATGCTCCTCTGATGCTCCTCTGATTCTCCTCTGATGCTCCTCTGATGCTCCTCTGAGGCTCCTCTGATGCTCCTCTGATGCTCCTCTGATGCTCCTCTGATGCTCCTCTGATGCTCCTCTGATGCTCCTGTGATCCTCCTCTGATGCTCCTGTGCTGCTCCTCTGATGCTCCTCTGATGCTCCTCTGATGCTCCTCTGAGGCTCCTCTGATGCTCCTCTGATGCTACTCTGATGCTCCTCTGATGCTACTCTGATGCTCCTGCTCCTGCTCCTGCTCCTGCTCCTGCTCCTGCTCCTGCTCCTGCTCCTGCTCCTGCTCCTGCTCCTGCTCCTGCTCCTGCTCATGCTCCTGCTCCTGCTCCTGTTCCTGCTCCTGCTCCTGCTCCTGCACCTCTGATGCTCCTCTGATGCACCTCTGATGCTCCTCTGATGCTCCTCTGATACTCCTCTGATGCTCCTCAGATGCTCCTCTGATGCTCCTCTGATGCTCCTCTGATGCTCCTCTTATACTCCTCTGATGCTCCTCAGATGCTCCTCTGATGCTCCTCTGATGCTCCTCTGATGCTCCTCTGATGCTCCTCTGATGCACCTCTGATGCTCCTCTGATGCTCCTCTGATACTCCTCTGATGCTCCTCAGATGCTCCTCTGATGCTCCTCTGATACTCCTCTGATGCTCCTCAGATGGTCCTCTGATGCTCCTCTGATGCTCCTCTGATGCTCCTCTGATGCTCCTCTGATGCTCCTCTGATCCTCCTCTGATGCTCCTCTGATGCTCCTCTGATGCTCCTCTGATGCTCCTCTGATGCTCCTCTGATGCTCCTCTGATGCTCCTCTGATCCTCCTCTGATGCTCCTCTGATGCTCCTCTGATGCTCCTCTGATGCTCCTCTGATGCTCCTCTGATGCTCCTCTGATGCTCCTCTGATGCTCCTCTGATCCTCCTCTGATGCTCCACTGATGCTCCTCTGATGCTCCT
Source organism: Narcine bancroftii (assembly GCF_036971445.1). Classification (NCBI taxonomy): domain Eukaryota; kingdom Metazoa; phylum Chordata; class Chondrichthyes; order Torpediniformes; family Narcinidae; genus Narcine; species Narcine bancroftii. The sequence continues at coordinate 1,254,336 of NW_027211886.1, forward strand.
CTGATGCTCCTCTGATGCTCCTCTGATGCTCCTGATCCTGCTCCTGCTCCTGCTCCTGCTCCTGCTCCTGCTCCTGCTCCTCTGATGCTCCTCTGATGCTCCTCTGATGCTCCTCTGATGCTCCTCTGATGCTCCTCTGATCCTCCTCTGATGCTCCACTGTTGCTCCTCTGATGCTCCACTGATGCTCGTCTGATGCTCCTCTGATGCTCCTCTGATGCTCCTCTGATGCTCCACTGATGCTCCTCTGACGCTCCTCTGATGCTCCTCTGATGCTCCTCTGATGCTCCTGCTCCTGCTCCTGCTCCTCTGATGCTCCTCTAATGACCTCTGATGCTCCTGCTCCTGCTCCTGCTCCTGCTCCTGCTCCTGCTCCTCTGATGCTCCTCTGATGCTCCTCTGATCCTCCTCTGATGCTCCTCTGATGCTCCTCTGATGCTCCTCTGATGCTCCTCTGAGGCTCCTCTGATGCTCCTCTGATGCTCCTCTGATGCTCCTCTGATGCTCCTCTGATGCTCCTCTGATGCTCCTGTGATGCTCCTCTGATGCTCCTCTGATGCTCCTCTGATGCTCCTGTGATGCTCCTCTGATGCTCCTCTGCTGCTCCTCTGATGCTGATCTGATTCTCCTCTGATACTCCTCTGATGCTCCTCTGATGCTCCTCTGATGCTCCTCTGATGCTCCTCTGATCCTCCTCTGATGCTCCTCTGATGCTCCTCTGATGCTCCTCTGATGCTCCTCTGAGGCTCCTCTGATGCTCCTCTGATGCTCCTCTGATGCTCCTCTGATGCTCCTCTGATGCTCCTCTGATACTCCTCTGATGCTCCTCTGATGCTCCTGTGATGCTCCTCTGATGCTCCTCTGCTGCTCCTCTGATGCTCATCTGATGCTCCTCTGATTCTCCTCTGATGCTCCTCTGATGCTCCTCTGATGCTCCTCTGATGCTCCTCTGATCCACCTCTGATGCTCCTCTGATGCTCCTCTGATGCTCCTCTGATGCTCCTGTGATGCTCCTCTGATGCTCCTCTGCTGCTCCTCTGATGCTCATCTGATGCTCCTCTGATTCTCCTCTGATGCTCCTCTGATGCTCCTCTGATGCTCCTCTTATGCTCCTCTGATCCTCCTCTGATGCTCCTCTGATGCTCCTCTGATGCTCCACTGATGCTCCTCTGATGCTACTCTGATTCTCCTCTGATGCTCCTCTGATGCTCCTCTGATGCTCCTCTGATGCTCCTCTGCTGCTCCTCTGATGCTCCTCTGATGCTCCTCTGATTCTCCTCTGATGCTCCGCTGATGCTCCTCTGATGCTCCTCTGATGCTCCTCTGATGATCCTCTGATCCTCCTCTGATGCTCCACTGATGCTCCTCTGATGCTCCTGTGATGCTCCTGTAATGCTCCTCTGATTCTCCTCTGATGCTCCTCTGATGCTCCTCTGATGCTCCTCTGATGCTCCTCTGATGCTCCTCTGATGCTCCTCTGATGCTCCTCTGATGTTCCTCTGATGCTCCTCTGATGCTCCTCTGAGGCTCCTCTGATGCTCCTCTGATGCTACTCTGATGCTCCTCTGATGCTACTCTGATGCTCCTGCTCCTGCTCCTGCTCCTGCTCCTGCTCCTGCTCCTGCTCCTGCTCCTGCTCCTGCTCCTGCTCCTTCTCCTGCTCCTGCTCATGCTCCTGCTCCTGCTCCTGTTCCTGCTCCTGCTCCTGCTCCTGCACCTCTGATGCTCCTCTGATGCACCTCTGATGCTCCTCTGATGCTCCTCTGATACTCCTCTGATGCTCCTCAGATGCTCCTCTGATGCTCCTCTGATGCTCCTCTGATGCTCCTCTTATACTCCTCTGATGCTCCTCAGATGCTCCTCTGATGCTCCTCTGATGCTCCTCTGATGCTCCTCTGATGCTCCTCTGATGCACCTCTGATGCTCCTCTGATGCTCCTCTGATACTCCTCTGATGCTCCTCAGATGCTCCTCTGATGCTCCTCTGATACTCCTCTGATGCTCCTCAGATGCTCCTCTGATGCTCCTCTGATGCTCCTCTGATGCTCCTCTGATGCTCCTCTGATGCTCCTCTGATCCTCCTCTGATGCTCCTCTGATGCTCCTCTGATGCTCCTCTGATGCTCCTCTGATGCTCCTCTGATGCTCCTCTGATGCTCCTCTGATCCTCCTCTGATGCTCCTCTGATGCTCCTCTGATGCTCCTCTGATGCTCCTCTGATGCTCCTCTGATGCTCCTCTGATGCTCCTCTGATGCTCCTCTGATCCTCCTCTGATGCTCCACTGATGCTCCTCTGATGCTCCTCTGATGCTCCTCTGATGCTCCTCTGATGCTCCTGCTCCTGCTCCTGCTCCTGCTCCTGCTCCTGCTCCTGCTCCTGCTCCTCTGATGCTCCTCTGATGCTCCTCTGATGCTCCTCTGATGCTCCTCTGATGCTCCTCTGATGCTCCTCTGATCCTCCTCTGATGCTCCACTGTTGCTCCTCTGATGCTCCACTGATGCTCGTCTGATGCTCCTCTGATGCTCCTCTGATGCTCCTCTGATGCTCCACTGATGCTCCTCTGACGCTCCTCTGATGCTCCTCTGATGCTCCTCTGATGCTCCTGCTCCTGCTCCTGCTCCTCTGATGCTCCTCTAATGACCTCTGATGCTCCTGCTCCTGCTCTTGCTCCTGCTCCTGCTCCTGCTCCTCTGATGCTCCTCTGATGCTCCTCTGATCCTCCTCTGATGCTCCTCTGATGCTCCTCTGATGCTCCTCTGATGCTCCTCTGAGGCTCCTCTGATGCTCCTCTGATGCTCCTCTGATGCTCCTCTGATGCTCCTCTGATGCTCCTGTGATGCTCCTCTGATGCTCCTCTGATGCTCCTCTGATGCTCCTGTGATGCTCCTCTGATGCTCCTCTGCTGCTCCTCTGATGCTGATCTGATTCTCCTCTGATACTCCTCTGATGCTCCTCTGATGCTCCTCTGATGCTCCTCTGATGCTCCTCTGATCCTCCTCTGATGCTCCTCTGATGCTCCTCTGATGCTCCTCTGATGCTCCTCTGAGGCTCCTCTGATGCTCCTCTGATGCTCCTCTGATCCTCCTCTGATGCTCCACTGATGCTCCTCTGATGCTCCACTGATGCTCGTCTGATGCTCCTCTGATGCTCCTCTGATGCTCCTCTGATGCTCCACTGATGCTCCTCTGACGCTCCTCTGATGCTCCTCTGATGCTCCTCTGATGCTCCTGCTCCTGCTCCTGCTCCTCTGATGCTCCTCTAATGACCTCTGATGCTCCTGCTCCTGCTCCTGCTCCTGCTCCTGCTCCTCTGATGCTCCTCTGATGCTCCTCTGATCCTCCTCTGATGCTCCTCTGATGCTCCTCTGATGCTCCTCTGATGCTCCTCTGAGGCTCCTCTGATGCTCCTCTGATGCTCCTCTGATGCTCCTCTGATGCTCCTCTGATGCTCCTCTGATGCTCCTGTGATGCTCCTCTGATGCTCCTCTGATGCTCCTCTGATGCTCCTGTGATGCTCCTCTGATGCTCCTCTGCTGCTCCTCTGATGCTGATCTGATTCTCCTCTGATACTCCTCTGATGCTCCTCTGATGCTCCTCTGATGCTCCTCTGATGCTCCTCTGATCCTCCTCTGATGCTCCTCTGATGCTCCTCTGATGCTCCTCTGATGCTCCTCTGAGGCTCCTCTGATGCTCCTCTGATGCTCCTCTGATGCTCCTCTGATGCTCCTCTGATGCTCCTCTGATACTCCTCTGATGCTCCTCTGATGCTCCTGTGATGCTCCTCTGATGCTCCTCTGCTGCTCCTCTGATGCTCATCTGATGCTCCTCTGATTCTCCTCTGATGCTCCTCTGATGCTCCTCTGATGCTCCTCTGATGCTCCTCTGATCCACCTCTGATGCTCCTCTGATGCTCCTCTGATGCTCCTCTGATGCTCCTGTGATGCTCCTCTGATGCTCCTCTGCTGCTCCTCTGACGATCATCTGATGCTCCTCTGATTCTCCTCTGATGCTCCTCTGATGCTCCTCTGATGCTCCTCTTATGCTCCTCTGATCCTCCTCTGATGCTCCTCTGATGCTCCTCTGATGCTCCTCTGATGCTCCTCTGATGCTACTCTGATGCTCCTCTGATGCTCCTCTGATGCTCCTCTGATGCTCCTCTGATGCTCCTCTGCTGCTCCTCTGATGCTCCTCTGATGCTCCTCTGATTCTCCTCTGATGCTCCGCTGATGCTCCTCTGATGCTCCTCTGATGCTCCTCTGATGATCCTCTGATCCTCCTCTGATGCTCCACTGATGCTCCTCTGATGCTCCTGTGATGCTCCTGTAATGCTCCTCTGATTCTCCTCTGATGCTCCTCTGATGCTCCTCTGATGCTCCTCTGATGCTCCTCTGATGCTCCTCTGATGCTCCTCTGATGCTCCTCTGATGTTCCTCTGATGCTCCTCTGATACTCCTTTGATGCTCCTGCTCCTGCACCTGCTCCTGCTCCTGCTCCTGCTCCTGCTCCTGCTCCTGCTCCTGCTCCTGCTCCTGCTCCTGCTCCTGCTCCTGCTCATGCTCCTGCCCCTGCTCCTGCTCCTGCTCCTGCTCCTGCTCCTGCTCCTGCTCCTGCTCCTGCTCCTGCTCCTGCTCCTGCTCCTGCTCATGCTCCTGCTCCTGCTCCTGCTCCTGCTCCTGCTCATCTGATGCTCCTCTGATGCTCCTGCTCCTGCTCCTGCTCCTGCTCCTGCTCCTGCTCCTGCTCCTGCTCCTGCTCCTGCTCCTGCTCCTCTGATGCTCCTCTGATGCTCCTCTGATGCTCCACTGATGTTCCTCTGATGCTCCTCTGATGCTCCTCTGATGCTCCTCTGATGCTCCTCTGATGCTCCTCTGTTGCTCCTCTGATGCTCCCCTGATGCTCCTCTGATGCTCCTCTGATGCTCCACTGATGCTCCTCTGATGCTCCTCTGATGCTCCTCTGATGCTCCTCTGAGGCTCATCTGAGGCTCCTCTGAGGCTCCTCTGATGCTCCTCTGATGCTCCTCTGATGCTCCTCTGATGCTCCTATGATGCTCCTCTGATGTTCCTCTGATGCTCCTCTGAGGCTCCTCTGATGCTCCTCTGATGCTCCTCTGATGCTCCTCTGATGCTCCTCTGATGCTCCTCTGATGCTCCTCTGATGCTCCTCTGATGCTCCTCTGATGCTCCTCTGATGCTCCTCTGATGCTCCTCTGATGCTCATCTGATGCTCCTCTGATACTCCTCTGATGCTCCTCTGATGCTCCTCTGAGGCTCCTCTGATGCTCCTCTGATGCTCCTCTGATGCTCCTCTGTTGCTCCTCTGATGCTCCTCTGATGCTCCTGTGATCCTCCTCTGATGCTCCTGTGCTGCTCCTCTGATGCTCCTCTGATGCTCCTCTGATGCTCCTCTGAGGCTCCTCTGATGCTCCTCTGATGCTCCTCTGATGCTCCTGCTCCTGCTCCTGCTCCTGCTCCTGCTCCTGCTCCTGCTCCTGCTCCTGCTCCTGCTCCTGCTCCTGCTCCTGCTCCTGCTCCTGCTCCTGCTCCTGCTCCTGCTCCTGCTCCTGCTCCTGCTCCTGTTCCTGCTCCTGCTCCTGCTCCTGCTCCTGTTCCTGCTCCTGCTCCTGCTCCTGCACCTCTGATGCTCCTCTGATGCACCTCTGATGCTCCTCTGATGCTCCTCTGATACTCCTCTGATGCTCCTCAGATGCTCCTCTGATGCTCCTCTGATGCTCCTCTGATGCTCCTCTGATCCTCCTCTGAGGCTCCTCTGATGCTCCTCTGATGCTCCTCTGATGCTCCTCTGATGCTCCTCTGAGGCTCCTCTGAGGCTCATCTGAGGCTCCTCTGAGGCTCCTCTGATGCTCCTCTGATGCTCCTCTGATGCTCCTCGGATGCTCCTATGATGCTCCTCTGATGCTCCTCTGATGCTCCTCTGATGCTCCTCTGATGCTCCTCTGATGCTCCTCTGATGCTCCTCTGATGCTCCTCTGATGCTCCTCTGATGCTCATCTGATGCTCCTCTGATGCTCCTCTGATGCTCCTCTGATTCTCCTCTGATGCTCCTCTGATGCTCCTCTGAGGCTCCTCTGATGCTCCTCTGATGCTCCTCTGATGCTCCTCTGATGCTCCTCTGATGCTCCTCTGATGCTCCTGTGATCCTCCTCTGATGCTCCTGTGCTGCTCCTCTGATGCTCCTCTGATGCTCCTCTGATGCTCCTCTGAGGCTCCTCTGATGCTCCTCTGATGCTACTCTGATGCTCCTCTGATGCTACTCTGATGCTCCTGCTCCTGCTCCTGCTCCTGCTCCTGCTCCTGCTCCTGCTCCTGCTCCTGCTCCTGCTCCTGCTCCTGCTCCTGCTCCTGCTCATGCTCCTGCTCCTGCTCCTGTTCCTGCTCCTGCTCCTGCTCCTGCACCTCTGATGCTCCTCTGATGCACCTCTGATGCTCCTCTGATGCTCCTCTGATACTCCTCTGATGCTCCTCAGATGCTCCTCTGATGCTCCTCTGATGCTCCTCTGATGCTCCTCTTATACTCCTCTGATGCTCCTCAGATGCTCCTCTGATGCTCCTCTGATGCTCCTCTGATGCTCCTCTGATGCTCCTCTGATGCACCTCTGATGCTCCTCTGATGCTCCTCTGATACTCCTCTGATGCTCCTCAGATGCTCCTCTGATGCTCCTCTGATACTCCTCTGATGCTCCTCAGATGGTCCTCTGATGCTCCTCTGATGCTCCTCTGATGCTCCTCTGATGCTCCTCTGATGCTCCTCTGATCCTCCTCTGATGCTCCTCTGATGCTCCTCTGATGCTCCTCTGATGCTCCTCTGATGCTCCTCTGATGCTCCTCTGATGCTCCTCTGATCCTCCTCTGATGCTCCTCTGATGCTCCTCTGATGCTCCTCTGATGCTCCTCTGATGCTCCTCTGATGCTCCTCTGATGCTCCTCTGATGCTCCTCTGATCCTCCTCTGATGCTCCACTGATGCTCCTCTGATGCTCCTCTGATGCTCCTCTGATGCTCCTCTGATGCTCCTGATCCTGCTCCTGCTCCTGCTCCTGCTCCTGCTCCTGCTCCTGCTCCTCTGATGCTCCTCTGATGCTCCTCTGATGCTCCTCTGATGCTCCTCTGATGCTCCTCTGATGCTCCTCTGATCCTCCTCTGATGCTCCACTGTTGCTCCTCTGATGCTCCACTGATGCTCGTCTGATGCTCCTCTGATGCTCCTCTGATGCTCCTCTGATGCTCCACTGATGCTCCTCTGACGCTCCTCTGATGCTCCTCTGATGCTCCTCTGATGCTCCTGCTCCTGCTCCTGCTCCTCTGATGCTCCTCTAATGACCTCTGATGCTCCTGCTCCTGCTCCTGCTCCTGCTCCTGCTCCTGCTCCTCTGATGCTCCTCTGATGCTCCTCTGATCCTCCTCTGATGCTCCTCTGATGCTCCTCTGATGCTCCTCTGATGCTCCTCTGAGGCTCCTCTGATGCTCCTCTGATGCTCCTCTGATGCTCCTCTGATGCTCCTCTGATGCTCCTCTGATGCTCCTGTGATGCTCCTCTGATGCTCCTCTGATGCTCCTCTGATGCTCCTGTGATGCTCCTCTGATGCTCCTCTGCTGCTCCTCTGATGCTGATCTGATTCTCCTCTGATACTCCTCTGATGCTCCTCTGATGCTCCTCTGATGCTCCTCTGATGCTCCTCTGATCCTCCTCTGATGCTCCTCTGATGCTCCTCTGATGCTCCTCTGATGCTCCTCTGAGGCTCCTCTGATGCTCCTCTGATGCTCCTCTGATGCTCCTCTGATGCTCCTCTGATGCTCCTCTGATACTCCTCTGATGCTCCTCTGATGCTCCTGTGATGCTCCTCTGATGCTCCTCTGCTGCTCCTCTGATGCTCATCTGATGCTCCTCTGATTCTCCTCTGATGCTCCTCTGATGCTCCTCTGATGCTCCTCTGATGCTCCTCTGATCCACCTCTGATGCTCCTCTGATGCTCCTCTGATGCTCCTCTGATGCTCCTGTGATGCTCCTCTGATGCTCCTCTGCTGCTCCTCTGATGCTCATCTGATGCTCCTCTGATTCTCCTCTGATGCTCCTCTGATGCTCCTCTGATGCTCCTCTTATGCTCCTCTGATCCTCCTCTGATGCTCCTCTGATGCTCCTCTGATGCTCCACTGATGCTCCTCTGATGCTACTCTGATTCTCCTCTGATGCTCCTCTGATGCTCCTCTGATGCTCCTCTGATGCTCCTCTGCTGCTCCTCTGATGCTCCTCTGATGCTCCTCTGATTCTCCTCTGATGCTCCGCTGATGCTCCTCTGATGCTCCTCTGATGCTCCTCTGATGATCCTCTGATCCTCCTCTGATGCTCCACTGATGCTCCTCTGATGCTCCTGTGATGCTCCTGTAATGCTCCTCTGATTCTCCTCTGATGCTCCTCTGATGCTCCTCTGATGCTCCTCTGATGCTCCTCTGATGCTCCTCTGATGCTCCTCTGATGCTCCTCTGATGTTCCTCTGATGCTCCTCTGATACTCCTTTGATGCTCCTGCTCCTGCAGCTGCTCCTGCTCCTCTGATGCTCCTCTGATGTTCCTCTGATGCTCCTCTGATACTCCTTTGATGCTCCTGCTCCTGCACCTGCTCCTGCTCCTGCTCCTGCTCCTGCTCCTGCTCCTGCTCCTGCTCCTGCTCCTGCTCCTGCTCCTGCTCCTGCTCCTGCTCATGCTCCTGCCCCTGCTCCTGCTCCTGCTCCTGCTCCTGCTCCTGCTCCTGCTCCTGCTCCTGCTCCTGCTCCTGCTCCTGCTCCTGCTCCTGTTCCTGCTCCTGCTGCTGCTCCTGCTCCTGCACCTCTGATGCTCCTCTGATGCACCTCTGATGCTCCTCTGATGCTCCTCTGATACTCCTCTGATGCTCCTTAGATGCTCCTCTGATGCTCCTCTGATGGTCCTCTGATGCTCCTCTGATGCCTCTGTGATGCTCCTCTGATGCTCCTCTGATTCTCCTCTGATGCTCCGCTGATGCTCCTCTGATGCTCCTCTGATGCTCCTCTGATGATCCTCTGATCCTCCTCTGATGCTCCACTGATGCTCCTCTGATGCTCCTGTGATGCTCCTGTAATGCTCCTCTGATTCTCCTCTGATGCTCCACTGATGCTCCTCTGATGCTCCTCTGATGCTCCTCTGATGCTCCTCTGATGCTCCTCTGATGCTCCTCTGATGCTCCTCTGATGCTCCTCTGATGCTCCTGTGATGCTCTTCTGATGCTCCTCTGATGCTCCTCTGATGCTCCTGTGATGCTCTTCTGATGCTCCTCTGATTCTCCTCTGATGCTCCTCTGATGCTCCTCTGATGCTCCTCTGATGCTCCTCTGATGCTCCTCTGATGCTCCTCTGATGCTCCTCTGATGCTAATCTGATGCTCCTCTGATGCTCCTGTGATGCTCCTCTGATGCTCCTGTGATCCTCCTCTGATGCTCCTCTGCTGCTCCTCTGATGCTCCTCTGAGGCTCCTCTGATGCACCTCTGATGCTCCTCTGATCCTCCTCTGATGCTCGTCTGATGCTCCTCTGATGCTCCTCTGATGCTCCTCTGATGCTCCTCTGATGCTCCTCTGATGCTCCTCTGAGGCTCCTCTGATGCTCCTCTGATGCTCCTCTGATCCTCCTCTGATGCTCCTCTGATGCTCCTCTGATGCTCCTCTGATGCTCCTCTGATGCTCCTCTGAAGCTCCTCTGATGCTCCTCTGAAGCTCCTCTGATGCTCCTCTGATGCTCCTCTGATGCTCCTCTGATGCTCCTCTGATGCTCATCTGATCCTCCTCTGATGCTCCTCTGATGCTCCTCTGATGCTCCTCTGATGCTCCTCTGATGCTCCTCTGATGCTCTTCCTATGATCCTCTGATGCTCCTGCTCCTGCTCCTGCTCCTGCTCCTGCTCATGCTCCTGCTCCTGCTCCTGCTCCTGCTCCTGCTCATCTGATGCTCCTCTGATGCTCCTGCTCCTGCTCCTGCTCCTGCTCCTGCTCCTGCTCCTGCTCCTGCTCCTGCTCCTGCTCCTGCTCCTGCTCCTGCTCCTCTGATGCTCCTCTGATGCTCCTCTGATGCTCCACTGATGTTCCTCTGATGCTCCTCTGATGCTCCTCTGATGCTCCTCTGATGCTCCTCTGATGCTCCTCTGTTGCTCCTCTGATGCTCCCCTGATGCTCCTCTGATGCTCCTCTGATGCTCCACTGATGCTCTTCTGATGCTCCTCTGATGCTCCTCTGATGCTCCTCTGATGCTCCTCTGATGCTCCTCTGAGGCTCATCTGAGGCTCCTCTGAGGCTCCTCTGATGCTCCTCTGATGCTCCTCTGATGCTCCTCTGATGCTCCTATGATGCTCCTCTGATGCTCCTCTGATGCTCCTCTGAGGCTCCTCTGATGCTCCTCTGATGCTCCTCTGATGCTCCTCTGATGCTCCTCTGATGCTCCTCTGATGCTCTTCTGATGCTCCTCTGATGCTCCTCGGATGCTCCTCTGATGCTCCTCTGATGCTCCTCTGATGCTCATCTGATGCTCCTCTGATACTCCTCTGATGCTCCTCTGATGCTCCTCTGAGGCTCCTCTGATGCTCCTCTGATGCTCCTCTGATGCTCCTCTGATGCTCCTCTGATGCTCCTCTGATGCTCCTGTGATCCTCCTCTGATGCTCCTGTGCTGCTCCTCTGATGCTCCTCTGATGCTCCTCTGATGCTCCTCTGAGGCTCCTCTGATGCTCCTCTGATGCTCCTCTGATGCTCCTGCTCCTGCTCCTGCTCCTGCTCCTGCTCCTGCTCCTGCTCCTGCTCCTGCTCCTGCTCCTGCTCCTGCTCCTGCTCCTGCTCCTGCTCCTGCTCCTGCTCCTGCTCCTGCTCCTGCTCCTGCTCCTGCTCCTGCTCCTGCTCCTGCTCCTGTTCCTGCTCCTGCTCCTGCTCCTGCACCTCTGATGCTCCTCTGATGCACCTCTGATGCTCCTCTGATGCTCCTCTGATACTCCTCTGATGCTCCTCAGATGCTCCTCTGATGCTCCTCTGATGCTCCTCTGATACTCCTCAGATGCTCCTCTAATGCTCCTCTGATACTCCTCTGATGCTCCTCAGATGCTCCTCTGATGCTCCTCTGATGCTCCTCTGAGGCTCCTCGGATGCTTCTCTGATGCTCCTCTGATCCTCCTCTGATGCTCCTCTGATGCTCCTCTGATGCTCCTCTGATGCTCCTCTGATCCTCTTCTGACGCTCCTCTGATGCTCCTCTGATGCTCCTCTGATGCTCCTCTGATGCTCCTCTGATGCTCCTCTGATGCTCCTCCGATGCTCCTCTGATCCTCCTCTGATGCTCCACTGATGCTCCTCTGATGCTCCTCTGATGCTCCTCTGATGCTCCTCTGATGCTTCTGCTCCTGCTCCTGCTCCTGCTCCTGATCCTGCTCCTGCTCCTGCTCCTGCTCCTCTGATGCTCCTCTGATGCTCCTCTGATGCTCCTCTGATGCTCCTCTGATGCTCCTCTGATGCTCCTCTGATGCTCCTCTGATCCTCCTCTGATGCTCCACTGATGCTCCTCTGATGCTCCACTGATGCTCCTCTGATGCTCCTCTGATGCTCCTCTGATGCTCCTCTGATGCTCCTCTGATGCTCCTCTGACGCTCCTCTGATGCTCCTCTGATGCTCCTCCGATGCTCCTGCTCCTGCTCCTGCTCCTCTGATGCTCCTCTGATGACCTCTGATGCTCCTGCTCCTGCTCCTGCTCCTGCTCCTGCTCCTGCTCCTCTGATGCTCCTCTGATGCTCCTCTGATCCTCCTCTGATGCTCCTCTGATGCTCCTCTGATGCTCCTCTGATGCTCCTCTGAGGCTCCTCTGATGCTCCTCTGATGCTCCTCTGATGCTCCTCTGATGCTCCTCTGATGCTCCTCTGATGCTCCTGTGATGCTCCTCTGATGCTCCTCTGATGCTCCTCTGATGCTCCTGTGATGCTCCTCTGATGCTCCTCTGCTGCTCCTCTGATGCTCCTCTGATGCTCCTCTGATGCTCCTCTGATGCTCCTCTGATGCTCCTCTGATGCTCCTCTGTTGCTCATCTGATGCTCCTCTGATACTCCTCTGATGCTCCTCTGATGCTCCTCTGAGGCTCCTCTGATGCTCCTCTGATGCTCCTCTGATGCTCCTCTGATGCTCCTCTGATGCTCCTCTGATGCTCCTGTGATCCTCCTCTGATGCTCCTGTGCTGCTCCTCTGATGCTCCTCTGATGCTCCTCTGATGCTCCTCTGAGGCTCCTCTGATGCTCCTCTGATGCTCCTCTGATGCTCCTGCTCCTGCTCCTGCTCCTGCTCCTGCTCCTGCTCCTGCTCCTGCTCCTGCTCCTGCTCCTGCTCCTGCTCCTGCTCCTGCTCCTGCTCCTGCTCCTGATCCTGCTCCTGCTCCTGCTCCTGCTCCTGCTCCTGTTCCTGCTCCTGCTCCTGCTCCTGCACCTCTGATGCTCCTCTGATGCACCTCTGATGCTCCTCTGATGCTCCTCCTGATGCTCCTCAGATGCTCCTCTGATGCTCCTCTGATGCTCCTCTGATGCTCCTCTTATACTCCTCTGATGCTCCTCAGATGCTCCTCTGATGCTCCTCTGATGCTCCTCTGATGCTCCTCTGATGCACCTCTGATGCTCCTCTGATGCACCTCTGATGCTCCTCTGATGCTCCTCTGATACTCCTCTGATGCTCCTCAGATGCTCCTCTGATGCTCCTCTGATACTCCTCTGATGCTCCTCAGATGCTCCTCTGATGCTCCTCTGATGCTTTTCTGATGCTCCTCGGATGCTTCTCTGATGCTCCTCTGATCCTCCTCTGATGCTCCTCTGATGCTCCTCTGATGCTCCTCTGATGCTCCTCTGATGCTCCTCTGATGCTCCTCTGATGCTCCTCTGATGCTCCTCTGATCCTCCTCTGATGCTCCTCTGATGCTCCTCTGATGCTCCTCTGATGCTCCTCTGATGCTCCTCTGATGCTCCTCTGATGCTCCTCTGATGCTCCTCTGATCCTCCTCTGATGCTCCACTGATGCTCCTCTGATGCTCCTCTGATGCTCCTCTGATGCTCCTCTGATGCTCCTGCTCCTGCTCCTGCTCCTGCTCCTGCTCCTGCTCCTGCTCCTGCTCCTGCTCCTCTGATGCTCCTCTGATGCTCCTCTGATGCTCCTCTGATGCTCCTCTGATGCTCCTCTGATGCTCCTCTGATCCTCCTCTGATGCTCCACTGATGCACCTCTGATGCTCCACTGATGCTCCTCTGATGCTCCTCTGATGCTCCTCTGATGCTCCTCTGATGCTCCTCTGACGCTCCTCTGATGCTCCTCTGACGCTCCTCTGATTTTCCTCTGATGCTCCTCTGATGCTCCTGCTCCTGCTCCTGCTCCTCTGATGCTCCTCTGATGCTCCTCTGATGCTCCTGCTCCTGCTCCTGCTCCTACTCCTGCTCCTGCTCCTCTGATGCTCCTCTGATGCTCCTCTGATGCTCCTCTGATGCTCCTCTGATCCTCCTCTGATGCTCCTCTGATGCTCCTCTGATGCTCCTCTGATGCTCCTCTGAGGCTCCTCTGTTGCTCCTCTGATGCTCCTCTGATGCTCCTCTGATGCTCCTGTGATGCTCCTCTGATGCTCCTCTGATGCTCCTCTGATGCTCCTGTGATGCTCCTCTGATGCTCCTCTGCTGCTCCTCTGATGCTGATCTGATTCTCCTCTGATGCTCCTCTGATGCTCCTCTGATGCTCCTCTGATGCTCCTCTGATGCTCCTCTGATCCTCCTCTGATGCTCCTCTGATGCTCCTCTGATGCTCCTCTGATGCTCCTCTGAGGCTCCTCTGATGCTCCTCTGATGCTCCTCTGATGCTCCTGTGATGCTCCTCTGATACTCCTCTGCTGCTCCTCTGATGCTCATCTGATGCTCCTCTGATTCTCCTATGATGCTGCTCTGATGCTCCTCTGATGCTCCTCTGATGCTCCTCTGATCCACCTCTGATGCTCCTCTGATGCTCCTCTGATGCTCCTGTGATGCTCCTCTGATGCTCCTCTGCTGCTCCTCTGATGCTCATCTGATGCTCCTCTGATTCTCCTCTGATGCTCCTCTGATGCTCCTCTGATGCTCCTCTTATGCTCCTCTGATCCTCCTCTGATGCTCCTCTGCTGCTCCTCTGATGCTCCTCTGATGCTCCTCTGATGCTACTCTGATGCTCCTCTGATGCTCCTCTGATGCTCCTCTGATGCTCCTCTGATGCTCCTCTGATGCTCCTCTGATGCTCCTCTGATGCTCCTCTGATGCTCCTCTGCTGCTCCTCTGATGCTCCTCTGATGCTCCTCTGATGCTCCTCTGATGCTCCTCTGAGGCTCCTCTGATGCTCCTCTGATGCTCCTCTGATCCTCCTGTGATGCTCCTCTGATGCTCCTGTGATCCTCCTCTGATGCTCCTCTGATGCTCCTCTGATGCTCCTCTGATCCTCCTCTGATGCTCCTCTGATGCTCCTCTGATGCTCCTCTGATGCTCCTCTGATGCTCCTCTGATGCTCCTCTGATGCTCCTCTGAGGCACCTCTGAGGCTCCTCTGATTCTCTTCTGATGCTCCTCTGATGCTCCTCTGATGCTCCTCTGATGCTCCTGTGATGCTCCTCTGATGCTCCTGTGATGCTCCTCTGATGTTCCTCTGAAGTTCCTCTGATGCTCCTCTGATGCTCCTCTGATGCTCCTCTGATGCTCCTCTGAGGCTCCTGTGATGCTCCTCTGATGCTCCTCTGATCCTCCTCTGATGCTCCTCTGATACTCCTCTGATGCTCCTCTGATGCTCCTCTGATGCTCCTATGATGCTCCTCTGATGCTCCTCTGATGCTCCTCTGATGCTCCTCTGATGCTCCTCTGATGCTCCTCTGATGCTCCTCTGATGCTCCTCTGATCCTCCTCTGATGCTCCTCCGATGCTCCTCTGATGCTCCTCTGATGCTCCTCTGATGCTCCTGCTCCTGCTCCTGCTCCTGCTCCTGCTCCTGCTCCTGCTCCTGCTCCTGCTCCTGCTCCTGCTCCTGCTACTGCTCCTGCTCCTGCTCCTGTTCCTGCTCCTGCTGCTGCTCCTGCTCCTGCACCTCTGATGCTCCTCTGATGCACCTCTGATGCTCCTCTGATGCTCCTCTGATACTCCTCTGATGCTCCTTAGATGCTCCTCTGATACTCCTCTGATGTTCCTCTGATGCTCCTCTGATGCCTCTGTGATGCTCCTCTGATGCTCCTCTGATTCTCCTCTGATGCTCCGATGATGCTCCTCTGATGCTCCTCTGATGCTCCTCTGATGATCCTCTGATCCTCCTCTTATGCTCCACTGATGCTCCTCTGATGCTCCTGTGATGCTCCTGTAATGCTCCTCTGATTCTCTTCTGATGCTCCTCTGATGCTCCTCTGATGCTCCTCTGATGCTCCTCTGATGCTCCTCTGATGCTCCTCTGATGCTCCTCTGATGTTCCTCTGATGCTCCTCTGATACTCCTTTGATGCTCCTGCTCCTGCTCCTGCTCCTGCTCCTGCTCCTGCTCCTGCTCCTGCTCCTGCTCCTGCTCCTGCTCCTGCTCCTGCTCCTGCTCCTGCTCATGCTCCTGCCCCTGCTCCTGCTCCTGCTCCTGCTCCTGCTCCTGCTCCTGCTCCTGCTCCTGCTCCTGCTCCTGCTCCTGCTCCTGTTCCTGCTCCTGCTGCTGCTCCTGCTCCTGCACCTCTGATGCTCCTCTGATGCACCTCTGATGCTCCTCTGATGCTCCTCTGATATTCCTCTGATGCTCCTTAGATGCTCCTCTGATGCTCCTCTGATGCTCCTCTGATGCTCCTCTGATGCCTCTGTGATGCTCCTCTGATGCTCCTCTGATTCTCCTCTGATGCTCCGCTGATGCTCCTCTGATGCTCCTCTGATGCTCCTCTGATGATCCTCTGATCCTCCTCTGATGCTCCACTGATGCTCCTCTGATGCTCCTCTGATGCTCCTGTAATGCTCCTCTGATTCTCCTCTGATGCTCCTCTGATGCTCCTCTGATGCTCCTCTGATGCTCCTCTGATGCTCCTCTGATGCTCCTCTGATGCTCCTCTGATGCTCCTCTGATGCTCCTCTGATGCTCCTCTGATGCTCCTGTGATGCTCTTCTGATGCTCCTCTGATGCTCCTCTGATGCTCCTGTGATGCTCCTCTGATGCTCCTCTGCTGCTCCTCTGATGCTGATCTGATTCTCCTCTGATGCTCCTCTTATGCTCCTCTGATGCTCCTCTGATGCTCCTCTGATGCTCCTCTGATCCTCCTCTGATGCTCCTCTGATGCTCCTCTGATGCTCCTCTGATGCTCCTCTGAGGCTCCTCTGATGCTCCTCTGATGCTCCTCTGATGCTCCTCTGATGCTCCTCTGATGCTCCTCTGATACTCCTCTGATGCTCCTCTGATGCTCCTGTGATGCTCCTCTGATGCTCCTCTGCTGCTCCTCTGATGCTCCTCTGATGCTCCTCTGATTCTCCTCTGATGCTCCTCTGATGCTCCTCTGATGCTCCTCTGATGCTCCTCTGATCCACCTCTGATGCTCCTCTGATGCTCCTCTGATGCTCCTCTGATGCTCCTGTGATGCTCCTCTGATGCTCCTCTGCTGCTCCTCTGATGCTCATCTGAAGCTCCTCTGATTCTCCTCTGATGCTCCTCTGATGCTCCTCTGATGCTCCTCTTATGCTCCTCTGATCCTCCTCTGATGCTCCTCTGATGCTCCTCTGATGCTCCTCTGATGCTCCTCTGATGCTACTCTGATGCTCCTCTGATGCTCCTCTGATGCTCCTCTGATGCTCCTCTGATGCTCCTCTGATGCTCCTCTGATGCTCCTCTGATCCTCCTCTGCTGCTCCTCTGATGCTCCTCTGATGCTCCTCTGATGCTCCTCTGATGCTCCTCTGATGCTCCTCTGAGGCTCCTCTGATGCTCCTCTGATGCTCCTCTGATGCTCCTCTGATGCTCCTCTGATGCTCCTCTGATGCTCCTCTGATGCTCCTCTGATGCTCCTGTGATCCTCCTCTGATGCTCCTCTGATGCTCCTCTGATGCTCCTCTGATCCTCCTCTGATGCTCCTCTGATGCTCCTCTGATGCTCCTCTGATGCTCCTCTGATGCTCCTCTGATGCTCCTCTGAGGCACCTCTGAGGCTCCTCTGATTCTCTTCTGATGCTCCTCTGATGCTCCTCTGATGCTCCTCTGATGCTCCTGTGATGCTCCTCTGATGCTCCTGTGATGCTGCTCTGCTGTTCCTCTGATGTTCCTCTGATGCTCCTCTGATGCTCCTCTGATGCTCCTCTGATGCTCCTCTGAGGCTCCTCTGATGCTCCTCTGATGCTCCTCTGATCCTCCTCTGATGCTCCTCTGATACTCCTCTGATGCTCCTCTGATGCTCCTCTGATGCTCCTATGATGCTCCTCTGATGCTCCTCTGATGCTCCTCTGATGCTCCTCTGATGCTCCTCTGATGCTCCTCTGATGCTCCTCTGTTGCTCCTGCTCCTGCTCCTGCTCCTGCTCCTGCTCCTGCTCCTGCTCCTGCTCCTGCTCCTGCTCCTGCTCCTGCTCCTGCTCCTGTTCCTGCTCCTGCTGCTGCTCCTGCTCCTGCACCTCTGATGCTCCTCTGATGCACCTCTGATGCTCCTCTGATGCTCCTCTGATACTCCTCTGATGCTCCTTAGATGCTCCTCTGATGCTCCTCTGATGCTCCTCTGATGCTCCTCTGATGCCTCTGTGATGCTCCTCTGATGCTCCTCTGATTCTCCTCTGATGCTCCGCTGATGCTCCTCTGATCCTCCTCTGATGCTGCACTGATGCTCCTCTGATGCTCCTCTGATGCTCCTCTGATGCTCCTCTGATGCTCCTCTGATGCTCCTCTGATGCTCCTCTGATGCTCCTCTGATGTTCCTCTGATGCTCCTCTGATGCTACTTTGATGCTCCTGCTCTTGCTCCTGCTCCTGCTCCTGCTCCTGCTCCTGCTCCTGCCCCTGCTCCTGCTCCTGCTCCTGCTCCTGCTCCTGCTCATGCTCCTGCCCCTGCTCCTGCTCCTGCTCCTGCTCCTGCTCCTGCTCCTGCTCCTGCTCCGGCTCCTGCTCCCGCTCCTGCTCCGGCTCCTGCTCCTGCACCTCTGATGCTCCTGCTCTTGCTCGATGCTCCTCTGATGCACCTCTGATGCTCCTCTGATGCTCCTCTGATGCTCCACTGATGCTCCTCAGATGCTCCTCTGATGCACCTCTGATGCTCCTCTGATGCTCCTATGATGCTCCTCTGATGCTCCTCAGATGCTCCTCTGATGCACCTCTGATGCTCCTCTGATGCTCCTCTGATGCTCCTCTGATGCTCCTCTGATGCTACTCTGTTGCTCCTCTGATGCTCCTCTGATGCTCCTCTGATGCTCCAATGATGCTCCAATGATGCTCCACTGATGCTCCTGTGATGCTCCTCTGATGCTCCTCTGATGCTCCTCTGATGCTCCTCTGATGCTCCTCTGATGCTCCTCTGATGCTCATCTGATGCTCCTCTGATACTCCTCTGATGCTCCTCTGAGGCTCCTCTGATGCTCCTCTGATGCTCCTCTGATGCTCCTCTGATGCTCCTCTGATGCTCCTGTGATGCTCCTCTGATGCTCCTCAGATGCTCCTCTGATTCACCTCTGATGCTCCTCTGATGCTCCTCTGATGCTCCTCTGATGCTCCTCTGATGCTCCTCTGTTGCTCCTCTGATGCTCCTCTGATGCTCCTCTGATGCTCCAATGATGCTTCTCAGATGCTCCTCTGATGCTCCTCTGATGCTCCTCTGATGCTCCTCTGATGCACCTCTGATGCTCCTCTGATGCTCCTCTGATGCTCCTCTGATGCTCCTCTGATGCTCCTCTGATGCTCCTCTGATGCTCATCTGATACTCCTCTGATACTCCTCTGATGCTCCTCTGAGGCTCCTCTGATGCTCCTCTGATGCTCCTCTGATGCTCCTCTGATGCTCCTCTGATGCCTCTGTGATTCTCCTCTGATGCTCCTCTGATTCTCCTCTGATGCTCCGCTGATGCTCCTCTGATGCTCCTCTGATGCTCCTCTGATGCTCCTCTGTTGCTCCTCTGATGCTCCTCTGATGCTCCTCTGATGCTCCAATGATGCTCCAATGATGCTCCACTGATGCTCCTGTGATGCTCCTCTGATGCTCCTCTGATGCTCCTCTGATGCTCCTCTTGATGCTCCTCTGATGCTCCTCTGATGCTCCTCTGATGCTCATCTGATGCTCCTCTGATACTCCTCTGATGCTCCTCTGAGGCTCCTCTGATGCTCCTCTGATGCTCCTCTGATGCTCCTCTGATGCTCCTCTGATGCTCCTCTGATGCTCCTCTGATGCTCCTCTGATCCTCCTCTGATGCTCCACTGATGCTCCTCTGATGCTCCTCTGATGCTCCTCTGATGCTCTTCCTATGATCCTCTGATGCTCCTGCTCCTGCTCCTGCTCCTGCTCCTGCTCATGCTCCTGCTCCTGCTCCTGCTCCTGCTCCTGCTCATCTGATGCTCCTCTGATGCTCCTGCTCCTGCTCCTGCTCCGGCTCCTGCTCCTGCTCCTGCTCCTGCTCCTGCTCCTGCTCCTGCTCCTGCTCCTCTGATGCTCCTCTGATGCTCCTCTGATGCTCCACTGATGTTCCTCTGATGCTCCTCTGATGCTCCTCTGATGCTCCTCTGATGCTCCTCTGATGCTCCTCTGTTGCTCCTCTGATGCTCCCCTGATGCTCCTCTGATGCTCCTCTGATGCTCCACTGATGCTCTTCTGATGCTCCTCTGATGCTCCTCTGATGCTCCTCTGATGCTCCTCTGATGCTCCTCTGAGGCTCATCTGAGGCTCCTCTGAGGCTCCTCTGATGCTCCTCTGATGCTCCTCTGATGCTCCTCGGATGCTCCTATGATGCTCCTCTGATGCTCCTCTGATGCTCCTCTGATGCTCCTCTGATGCTCCTCTGATGCTCCTCTGATACTCCTCTGATGCTCCTCTGATGCTCCTCTGATGCTCCTCTGATGCTCCTCTGATGCTCTTCTGATGCTCCTCTGATGCTCCTCTGATGCTCCTGTGATCCTCCTCTGATGCTCCTGTGCTGCTCCTCTGATGCTCCTCTGATGCTCCTCTGATGCTCCTCTGAGGCTCCTCTGATGCTCCTCTGATGCTCCTCTGATGCTCCTGCTCCTGCTCCTGCTCCTGCTCCTGCTCCTGCTCCTGCTCCTGCTCCTGCTCCTGCTCCTGCTCCTGCTCCTGCTCCTGCTCCTGCTCCTGCTCCTGCTCCTGCTCCTGCTCCTGCTCCTGCTCCTGCTCCTGCTCCTGCTCCTGCTCCTGCTCCTGCTCCTGCTCCTGCTCCTGCTCCTGCTCCTGCTCCTGCACCTCTGATGCTCCTCTGATGCACCTCTGATGCTCCTCTGATGCTCCTCTGATACTCCTCTGATGCTCCTCAGATGCTCCTCTGATGCTCCTCTGATGCTCCTCTGATGCTCCTCTTATACTCCTCTGATGCTCCTCAGATGCTCCTCTGATGCTCCTCTGATGCTCCTCTGATGCTCCTCTGATGCTCCTCTGATGCACCTCTGATGCACCTCTGATGCTCCTCTGATACTCCTCTGATGCTCCTCAGATGCTCCTCTGATGCTCCTCTGATACTCCTCTGATGCTCCTCAGATGCTCCTCTGATGCTCCTCTGATGCTCCTCTGATGCTCCTCTGATGCTCCTCTGATGCTCCTCTGATCGTCCTCTGATGCTCCTCTGATGCTCCTCTGATGCTCCTCTGATGCTCCTCTGATGCTCCTCTGATGCTCCTCTGATGCTCCTCTGATCCTCCTCTGATGCTCCTCTGATGCTCCTCTGATGCTCCTCTGATGATCCTCTGATGCTCCTCTGATGCTCCTCTGATGCTCCTCTGATGCTCCTCTGATCCTCCTCTGATGCTCCACTGATGCTCCTCTGATGCTCCTCTGATGCTCCTCTGATGCTCCTCTGATGCTCCTGCTCCTGCTCCTGCTCCTGCTCCTGCTCCTGCTCCTGCTCCTCTGATGCTCCTCTGATGCTCCTCTGATGCTCCTCTGATGCTCCTCTGATGCTCCTCTGATGCTCCTCTGATGCTCCTCTGATCCTCATCTGATGCTCCACTGATGCTCCTCTGATGCTCCACTGATGCTCCTCTGATGCTCCTCTGATGCTCCTCTGATGCTCCTCTGATGCTCCTCTGATGCTCCTCTGACGCTCCTCTGATGCTCCTCTGATGCTCCTCTGATGCTCCTGCTCCTGCTCCTGCTCCTCTGATGCTCCTCTAATGACCTCTGATGCTCCTGCTCCTGCTCCTGCTCCTGCTCCTGCTCCTGCTCCTCTGATGCTCCTCTGATACTCCTCTGATGCTCCTCAGATGCTCCTCTGATGCTCCTCTGATGCTCCTCTGATGCTCCTCTGATGCTCCTCTGATGCTCATCTGATGCTCCTCTGATTCTCCTCTGATGCTCCTCTGATGCTCCTCTGATGCTCCTCTGATGCTCCTCTGATGCTCCTCTGATGCTCCTCTGATGCTCCTCTGAGGCACCTCTGAGGCTCCTCTGATTCTCTTCTGATGCTCCTCCGATGCTCCTCTGATGCTCCTCTGATGCTCCTGTGATGCTCCTCTGATGCTCCTGTGATGCTCCTCTGCTGTTCCTCTGATGTTCCTCTGATGCTCCTCTGATGCTCCTCTGATGCTCCTCTGATGCTCCTCTGAGGCTCCGTCTGATGCTCCTCTGATGCTCCTCTGATCCTCCTATGATGCTCCTCTGATACTCCTCTGATGCTCCTCTGATGCTCCTCTGATGCTCCTATGATGCTCCTCTGATGCTCCTCTGATGCTCCTCTGATGCTCCTCTGATGCTCCTCTGATGCTCCTCTGATGCTCCTCTGATGCTCCTCTGATGCTCCTCTGATGCTCCTCTGATGCTCCTCTGATGCTCCTCTGATGCTCCTGCTCCTGCTCCTGCTCCTGCTCCTGCTCCTGCTCCTGCTCCTGCTCCTGCTCCTGCTCCTGCTCCTGCTCCTGCTCCTGTTCCTGCTCCTGCTGCTGCTCCTGCTCCTGCACCTCTGATGCTCCTCTGATGCACCTCTGATGCTCCTCTGATGCTCCTCTGATACTCCTCTGATGCTCCTTAGATGCTCCTCTGATGCTCCTCTGATGCTCCTCTGATGCTCCTCTGATGCCTCTGTGATGCTCCTCTGATGCTCCTCTGATTCTCCTCTGATGCTCCGCTGATGCTCCTCTGATGCTCCTCTGATGCTCCTCTGATGATCCTCTGATCCTCCTCTGATGCTCCACTGATGCTCCTCTTATGCTCCTGTGATGCTCCTGTAATGCTCCTCTGATTCTCCTCTGATGCTCCTCTGATGCTCCTCTGATGCTCCTCTGATGCTCCTCTGATGCTCCTCTGATGCTCCTCTGATGCTCCTCTGATGTTCCTCTGATGCCTCTGTGTAGCTCCTCTGATGCTCCTCTGATTCTCCTCTGATGCTCCGCTGATGCTCCTCTGATGCTCCTCTGATGCTCCTCTGATGATCATCTGATCCTCCTCTGATGCTCCACTGATGCTCCTCTGATGCTCCTGTGATGCTCCTGTAATGCTCCTCTGATTCTCCTCTGATGCTCCTCTGATGCTCCTCTGATGCTCCTCTGATGCTCCTCTGATGCTCCTCTGATGCTCCTCTGATGCTCCTCTGATGCTCCTCTGATGCTCCTGTGATGCTCTTCTGATGCTCCTCTGATGCTCCTCTGATGATCCTGTGATACTCCTCTGATGCTCCTCTGATGCTCCTCTGATGCTGATCTGATTCTCCTCTGATGCTCCTCTGATGCTCCTCTGATGCTCCTCTGATGCTCCTCTGATGCTCCTGTGATGCTCCTCTGATGCTCCTGTGATCCTCCTCTGATGCTCCTCTGCTGCTCCTCTGATGCTCCTCTGAGGCTCCTCTGATGCACCTCTGATGCTCCTCTGATCCTCCTCTGATGCTCGTCTGATGCTCCTCTGATGCTCCTCTGATGCTCCTCTGATGCTCCTCTGATGCTCCTCTGATGCTCCTCTGAGGCTCCTCTGATGCTCCTCTGATGCTCCTCTGATCCTCCTCTGATGCTCCTCTGATGCTCCTCTGATGCTCCTCTGATGCTCCTCTGAAGCTCCTCTGATGCTCCTCTGAAGCTCCTCTGATGCTCCTCTGATGCTCCTCTGATGCTCCTCTGATGCTCCTCTGATGCTCCTCTGATCCTCCTCTGATGCTCCTCTGATGCTCCTCTGATGCTCCTCTGATGCTCCTCTGATGCTCCTCTGATGCTCTTCCTATGATCCTCTGATGCTCCTGCTCCTGCTCCTGCTCCTGCTCCTGCTCATGCTCCTGCTCCTGCTCCTGCTCCTGCTCCTGCTCATCTGATGCTCCTCTGATGCTCCTGCTCCTGCTCCTGCTCCTGCTCCTGCTCCTGCTCCTGCTCCTGCTCCTGCTCCTGCTCCTGCTCCTGCTCCTCTGATGCTCCTCTGATGCTCCTCTGATGCTCCACTGATGTTCCTCTGATGCTCCTCTGATGCTCCTCTGATGCTCCTCTGATGCTCCTCTGATGCTCCTCTGTTGCTCCTCTGATGCTCCCCTGATGCTCCTCTGATGCTCCTCTGATGCTCCACTGATGCTCTTCTGATGCTCCTCTAATGCTCCTCTGATGCTCCTCTGATGCTCCTCTGATGCTCCTCTGAGGCTCATCTGAGACTCCTCTGAGGCTCCTCTGATGCTCCTCTGATGCTCCTCTGATGCTCCTCTGATGCTCCTATGATGCTCCTCTGATGCTCCTCTGATGCTCCTCTGAGGCTCCTCTGATGCTCCTCTGATGCTCCTCTGATGCTCCTCTGATGCTCCTCTGATGCTCCTCTGATGCTCCTCTGATGCTCCTCTGATGCTCCAATGATGCTCCTCTGATGCTCCTCTGATGCTCCTCTGATGCTCATCTGATGCTCCTCTGATACTCCTCTGATGCTCCTCTGATGCTCCTCTGATGCTCCTCTGAGGCTCCTCTGATGCTCCTCTGATGCTCCTCTGATGCTCCTCTGTTGCTCCTCTGATGCTCCTCTGATGCTCCTGTTATCCTCCTCTGATGCTCCTGTGCTGCTCCTCTGATGCTCCTCTGATGCTCCTCTGATGCTCCTCTGAGGCTCCTCTGATGCTCCTCTGATGCTCCTCTGATGCTCCTGCTCCTGCTCCTGCTCCTGCTCCTGCTCCTGCTCCTGCTCCTGCTAATGCTCCTGCTCCTGCTCCTGCTCCTGCTCCTGCTCCTGCTCCTGCTCCTGCTCCTGCTCCTGCTCCTGCTCCTGCTCCTGCTCCTGCTCCTGCTCCTGCTCCTGCTCCTGCTCCTGTTCCTGCTCCTGCTCCTGCTCCTGCTCCTGTTCCTGCTCCTGCTCCTGCTCCTGCACCTCTGATGCTCCTCTTATGCACCTCTGATGCTCCTCTGATGCTCCTCTGATACTCCTCTGATGCTCCTCAGATGCTCCTCTGATGCTCCTCTGATGCTCCTCTGATGCTCCTCTGATGCTCCTCTGAGGCTCCTCTGATGCTCCTCTGATGCTCCTCTGATGCTCCTCTGATGCTCCTCTGATCCTCCTCTGATGCTCCTCTGAGGCTCATCTGAGGCTCCTCTGAGGCTCCTCTGATGCTCCTCTGATGCTCCTGCTCCTGCTCCTGCTCCTGCTCCTGCTCCTGCTCCTGCTCCTGCTCCTCTGATGCTCCTCTGATGCTCCTCTGATGCTCCTCTGATGCTCCTCTGATGCTCCTCTGATGCTCCTCTGATGCTCCTCTTATCCTCCTCTGATGCTCCACTGATGCTCCTCTGATGCTCCTCTGATGCTCCTCTGATGCTCCTGCTCCTGCTCCTGCTCCTCTAATGCTCCTCTAATGACCTCTGATGCTCCTGCTCCTGCTCCTGCTCCTGCTCCTGCTCCTCTGATGCTCCTCTGATGCTCCTCTGATCCTCCTCTGATGCTCCTCTGATGCTCCTCTGATGCTCCTCTGATGCTCCTCTGAGGCTCCTCTGATGCTCCTCTGATGCTCCTCTGATGCTCCTCTGATGCTCCTCTGATGCTCCTCTGATGCTCCTGTGATGCTCCTCTGATGCTCCTCTGATGCTCCTCTGATGCTCCTGTGATGCTCCTCTGATGCTCCTCTGCTGCTCCTCTGATGCTCCTCTGATGCTCCTCTGATGCTCCTCTGATGCTCATCTGATGCTCCTCTGATGCTCCTCTGATGCTCCTCTGATTCTCCTCTGATGCTCCTCTGATGCTCCACTGAGGCTCCTCTGATGCTCCTCTGATGCTCCTCTGATGCTCCTCTGATGCTCCTCTGATGCTCCTCTGATGCTCCTGTGATCCTCCTCTGATGCTCCTGTGCTGCTCCTCTGATGCTCCTCTGATGCTCCTCTGATGCTCCTCTGAGTCTCCTCTGATGCTCCTCTGATGCTACTCTGATGCTCCTCTGATGCTACTCTGATGCTCCTGCTCCTGCTCCTGCTCCTGCTCCTGCTCCTGCTCCTGCTCCTGCTCCTGCTCCTGCTCCTGCTCCTGCTCCTGCTCCTGCTCCTGCTCCTGCTCCTGCTCCTGCTCCTGCTCCTGCTCCTGCTCCTGCTCCTGCTCCTGCTCCTGCTCCTGCTCCTGCTCCTGCTCCTGCTCCTGCTCCTGCTCCTGCACCTCTGATGCTCCTCTGATGCACATCTGATGCTCCTCTGATGCTCCTCTGATACTCCTCTGATGCTCCTCAGATGCTCCTCTGATGCTCCTCTGATGCTCCTCTGATGCTCCTCTTATACTCCTCTGATGCTCCTCAGATGCTCCTCTGATGCTCCTCTGATGCTCCTCTGATGCTCCTCTGATGCTCCTCTGATGCACCTCTGATGCTCCTCTGATGCTCCTCTGATACTCCTCTGATGCTCCTCAGATGCTCCTCTGATGCTCCTCTGATACTCCTCTGATGCTCCTCAGATGCTCCTCTGATGCTCCTCTGATGCTCCTCTGATGCTCCTCTGATGCTCCTCTGATGCTCCTCTGATCCTCCTCTGATGCTCCTCTGATGCTCCTCTGATGCTCCTCTGATGCTCCTCTGATGCTCCTCTGATGCTCCTCTGATGCTCCTCTGATCCTCCTCTGATGCTCCTCTGATGCTCCTCTGATGCTCCTCTGATGCTCCTCTGATGCTCCTCTGATGCTCCTCTGATGCTCCTCTGATCCTCCTCTGATGCTCCACTGATGCTCCTCTGATGCTCCTCTGATGCTCCTCTGATGCTCCTCTGATGCTCCTGCTCCTGCTCCTGCTCCTGCTCCTGCTCCTGCTCCTGCTCCTGCTCCTCTGATGCTCCTCTGATGCTCCTCTGATGCTCCTCTGATGCTCCTCTGATGCTCCTCTGATGCTCCTCTGATGCTCCTCTGATCCTCCTCTGATGCTCCACTGATGCTCCTCTGATGCTCCACTGATGCTCGTCTGATGCTCCTCTGATGCTCCACTGATGCTCCTCTGATGCTCCTCTGATGCTCCTCTGATGCTCCTCTGATGCTCCTCTGATGCTCCTCTGATCCTCCTCTGATGCTCCACTGATGCTCCTCTGATGCTCCTCTGATGCTCCTCTGATGCTCCTCTGATGCTCCTGCTCCTGCTCCTGCTCCTGCTCCTGCTCCTGCTCCTGCTCCTGCTCCTCTGATGCTCCTCTGATGCTCCTCTGATGCTCCTCTGATGCTCCTCTGATGCTCCTCTGATGCTCCTCTGATGCTCCTCTTATCCTCCTCTGATGCTCCACTGATGCTCCTCTGATGCTCCACTGATGCTCGTCTGATGCTCCTCTGATGCTCCTCTGATGCTCCTCTGATGCTCCTGCTCCTGCTCCTGCTCCTCTGATGCTCCTCTAATGACCTCTGATGCTCCTGCTCCTGCTCCTGCTCCTGCTCCTGCTCCTCTGATGCTCCTCTGATGCTCCTCTGATCCTCCTCTGATGCTCCTCTGATGCTCCTCTGATGCTCCTCTGATGCTCCTCTGAGGCTCCTCTGATGCTCCTCTGATGCTCCTCTGATGCTCCTCTGATGCTCCTCTGATGCTCCTCTGATGCTCCTGTGATGCTCCTCTGATGCTCCTCTGATGCTCCTCTGATGCTCCTGTGATGCTCCTCTGATGCTCCTCTGCTGCTCCTCTGATGCTGATCTGATTCTCCTCTGATACTCCTCTGATGCTCCTCTGATGCTCCTCTGATGCTCCTCTGATGCTCCTCTGATCCTCCTCTGATGCTCCTCTGATGCTCCTCTGATGCTCCTCTGATGCTCCTCTGAGGCTCCTCTGATGCTCCTCTGATGCTCCTCTGATGCTCCTCTGATGCTCCTCTGATACTCCTCTGATGCTCCTCTGATGCTCCTGTGATGCTCCTCTGATGCTCCTCTGCTGCTCCTCTGATGCTCATCTGATGCTCCTCTGATTCTCCTCTGATGCTCCTCTGATGCTCCTCTGATGTTCCTCTGATGCTCCTCTGAGGCTCCTCTGATGCTCCTCTGATGCTCCTCTGATGCTCCTCTGATGCTCCTCTGATGCTCCTCTGATGCTCCTCTGCTGCTCCTCTGATGCTCATCTGATGCTCCTCTGATTCTCCTCTGATTCTCCTCTGATGCTCCTCGGATGCTCCTCTTATGCTCCTCTGATCCTCCTCTGATGCTCCTCTGATGCTCCTCTGATGCTCCTCTGATGCTCCTCTGATGCTACTCTGATGCTCCTCTGATGCTCCTCTGATGCTCCTCTGATGCTCCTCTGATGCTCCTCTGCTGCTCCTCTGATGCTCCTCTGATGCTCCTCTGATTCTCCTCTGATGCTCCGCTGATGCTCCTCTGATGCTCCTCTGATGCTCCTCTGATGATCCTCTGATCCTCCTCTGATGCTCCACTGATGCTCCTCTGATGCTCCTGTGATGCTCCTGTAATGCTCCTCTGATTCTCCTCTGATGCTCCTCTGATGCTCCTCTGATGCCCCTCTGATGCTCCTCTGATGCTCCTCTGATGCTCCTCTGATGCTCCTCTGATGTTCCTCTGATGCTCCTCTGATACTCCTTTGATGCTCCTGCTCCTGCACCTGCTCCTGCTCCTGCTCCTGCTCCTGCTCCTGCTCCTGCTCCTGCTCCTGCTCCTGCTCCTGCTCCTGCTCCTGCTCATGCTCCTGCCCCTGCTCCTGCTCCTGCTCCTGCTCCTGCTCCTGCTCCTGCTCCTGCTCCTGCTCCTGCTCCTGCTCCTGCTCCTGCTCATGCTCCTGCTCCTGCTCCTGCTCCTGCTCCTGCTCATCTGATGCTCCTCTGATGCTCCTGCTCCTGCTCCTGCTCCTGCTCCTGCTCCTGCTCCTGCTCCTGCTCCTGCTCCTGCTCCTGCTCCTCTGATGCTCCTCTGATGCTCCTCTGATGCTCCACTGATGTTCCTCTGATGCTCCTCTGATGCTCCTCTGATGCTCCTCTGATGCTCCTCTGATGCTCCTCTGTTGCTCCTCTGATGCTCCCCTGATGCTCCTCTGATGCTCCTCTGATGCTCCACTGATGCTCCTCTGATGCTCCTCTGATGCTCCTCTGATGCTCCTCTGAGGCTCATCTGAGGCTCCTCTGAGGCTCCTCTGATGCTCCTCTGATGCTCCTCTGATGCTCCTCTGATGCTCCTATGATGCTCCTCTGATGTTCCTCTGATGCTCCTCTGAGGCTCCTCTGATGCTCCTCTGATGCTCCTCTGATGCTCCTCTGATGCTCCTCTGATGCTCCTCTGATGCTCCTCTGATGCTCCTCTGATGCTCCTCTGATGCTCCTCTGATGCTCCTCTGATGCTCATCTGATGCTCCTCTGATACTCCTCTGATGCTCCTCTGATGCTCCTCTGAGGCTCCTCTGATGCTCCTCTGATGCTCCTCTGATGTTCCTCTGTTGCTCCTCTGATGCTCCTCTGATGCTCCTGTGATCCTCCTCTGATGCTCCTGTGCTGCTCCTCTGATGCTCCTCTGATGCTCCTCTGATGCTCCTCTGAGGCTCCTCTGATGCTCCTCTGATGCTCCTCTGATGCTCCTGCTCCTGCTCCTGCTCCTGCTCCTGCTCCTGCTCCTGCTCCTGCTCCTGCTCCTGCTCCTGCTCCTGCTCCTGCTCCTGCTCCTGCTCCTGCTCCTGCTCCTGCTCCTGCTCCTGCTCCTGCTCCTGCTCCTGCTCCTGTTCCTGCTCCTGCTCCTGCTCCTGCTCCTGTTCCTGCTCCTGCTCCTGCTCCTGCACCTCTGATGCTCCTCTGATGCACCTCTGATGCTCCTCTGATGCTCCTCTGATACTCCTCTGATGCTCCTCAGATGCTCCTCTGATGCTCCTCTGATGCTCCTCTAATGCTCCTCTGATCCTCCTCTGAGGCTCCTCTGATGCTCCTCTGATGCTCCTCTGATGCTCCTCTGATGCTCCTCTGATGCTCCTCTGAGGCTCCTCTGAGGCTCATCTGAGGCTCCTCTGAGGCTCCTCTGATGCTCCTCTGATGCTCCTCTGATGCTCCTCGGATGCTCCTATGATGCTCCTCTGATGCTCCTCTGATGCTCCTCTGATGCTCCTCTGATGCTCCTCTGATGCTCCTCTGATGCTCCTCTGATGCTCCTCTGATGCTCCTCTGATGCTCATCTGATGCTCCTCTGATGCTCCTCTGATGCTCCTCTGATTCTCCTCTGATGCTCCTCTGATGCTCCTCTGAGGCTCCTCTGATGCTCCTCTGATGCTCCTCTGATGCTCCTCTGATGCTCCTCTGATGCTCCTCTGATGCTCCTGTGATCCTCCTCTGATGCTCCTGTGCTGCTCCTCTGATGCTCCTCTGATGCTCCTCTGATGCTCCTCTGAGGCTCCTCTGATGCTCCTCTGATGCTACTCTGATGCTCCTCTGATGCTACTCTGATGCTCCTGCTCCTGCTCCTGCTCCTGCTCCTGCTCCTGCTCCTGCTCCTGCTCCTGCTCCTGCTCCTGCTCCTGCTCCTGCTCCTGCTCCTGCTCCTGCTCCTGCTCCTGCTCCTGCTCCTGCTCCTGCTCCTGTTCCTGCTCCTGCTCCTGCTCCTGCACCTCTGATGCTCCTCTGATGCACCTCTGATGCTCCTCTGATGCTCCTCTGATACTCCTCTGATGCTCCTCAGATGCTCCTCTGATGCTCCTCTGATGCTCCTCTGATGCTCCTCTTATACTCCTCTGATGCTCCTCAGATGCTCCTCTGATGCTCCTCTGATGCTCCTGTGCTGCTCCTCTGATGCTCCTCTGATGCTCCTCTGATGCTCCTCTGAGGCTCCTCTGATGCTCCTCTGATGCTCCTCTGATGCTCCTGCTCCTGCTCCTGCTCCTGCTCCTGCTCCTGCTCCTGCTCCTGCTCCTGCTCCTGCTCCTGCTCCTGCTCCTGCTCCTGCTCCTGCTCCTGCTCCTGCTCCTGCTCCTGCTCCTGCTCCTGCTCCTGCTCCTGCTCCTGCTCCTGCTCCTGCTCCTGCTCCTGCTCCTGCTCCTGCTCCTGCTCCTGCTCCTGCACCTCTGATGCTCCTCTGATGCACCTCTGATGCTCCTCTGATGCTCCTCTGATACTCCTCTGATGCTCCTCAGATGCTCCTCTGATGCTCCTCTGATGCTCCTCTGATGCTCCTCTTATACTCCTCTGATGCTCCTCAGATGCTCCTCTGATGCTCCTCTGATGCTCCTCTGATGCTCCTCTGATGCTCCTCTGATGCACCTCTGATGCACCTCTGATGCTCCTCTGATACTCCTCTGATGCTCCTCAGATGCTCCTCTGATGCTCCTCTGATACTCCTCTGATGCTCCTCAGATGCTCCTCTGATGCTCCTCTGATGCTCCTCTGATGCTCCTCTGATGCTCCTCTGATGCTCCTCTGATCGTCCTCTGATGCTCCTCTGATGCTCCTCTGATGCTCCTCTGATGCTCCTCTGATGCTCCTCTGATGCTCCTCTGATGCTCCTCTGATCCTCCTCTGATGCTCCTCTGATGCTCCTCTGATGCTCCTCTGATGATCCTCTGATGCTCCTCTGATGCTCCTCTGATGCTCCTCTGATGCTCCTCTGATCCTCCTCTGATGCTCCACTGATGCTCCTCTGATGCTCCTCTGATGCTCCTCTGATGCTCCTCTGATGCTCCTGCTCCTGCTCCTGCTCCTGCTCCTGCTCCTGCTCCTGCTCCTCTGATGCTCCTCTGATGCTCCTCTGATGCTCCTCTGATGCTCCTCTGATGCTCCTCTGATGCTCCTCTGATGCTCCTCTGATCCTCATCTGATGCTCCACTGATGCTCCTCTGATGCTCCACTGATGCTCCTCTGATGCTCCTCTGATGCTCCTCTGATGCTCCTCTGATGCTCCTCTGATGCTCCTCTGACGCTCCTCTGATGCTCCTCTGATGCTCCTCTGATGCTCCTGCTCCTGCTCCTGCTCCTCTGATGCTCCTCTAATGACCTCTGATGCTCCTGCTCCTGCTCCTGCTCCTGCTCCTGCTCCTGCTCCTCTGATGCTCCTCTGATACTCCTCTGATGCTCCTCAGATGCTCCTCTGATGCTCCTCTGATGCTCCTCTGATGCTCCTCTGATGCTCCTCTGATGCTCATCTGATGCTCCTCTGATTCTCCTCTGATGCTCCTCTGATGCTCCTCTGATGCTCCTCTGATGCTCCTCTGATGCTCCTCTGATGCTCCTCTGATGCTCCTCTGAGGCACCTCTGAGGCTCCTCTGATTCTCTTCTGATGCTCCTCCGATGCTCCTCTGATGCTCCTCTGATGCTCCTGTGATGCTCCTCTGATGCTCCTGTGATGCTCCTCTGCTGTTCCTCTGATGTTCCTCTGATGCTCCTCTGATGCTCCTCTGATGCTCCTCTGATGCTCCTCTGAGGCTCCGTCTGATGCTCCTCTGATGCTCCTCTGATCCTCCTATGATGCTCCTCTGATACTCCTCTGATGCTCCTCTGATGCTCCTCTGATGCTCCTATGATGCTCCTCTGATGCTCCTCTGATGCTCCTCTGATGCTCCTCTGATGCTCCTCTGATGCTCCTCTGATGCTCCTCTGATGCTCCTCTGATGCTCCTCTGATGCTCCTCTGATGCTCCTCTGATGCTCCTCTGATGCTCCTGCTCCTGCTCCTGCTCCTGCTCCTGCTCCTGCTCCTGCTCCTGCTCCTGCTCCTGCTCCTGCTCCTGCTCCTGCTCCTGTTCCTGCTCCTGCTGCTGCTCCTGCTCCTGCACCTCTGATGCTCCTCTGATGCACCTCTGATGCTCCTCTGATGCTCCTCTGATACTCCTCTGATGCTCCTTAGATGCTCCTCTGATGCTCCTCTGATGCTCCTCTGATGCTCCTCTGATGCCTCTGTGATGCTCCTCTGATGCTCCTCTGATTCTCCTCTGATGCTCCGCTGATGCTCCTCTGATGCTCCTCTGATGCTCCTCTGATGATCCTCTGATCCTCCTCTGATGCTCCACTGATGCTCCTCTTATGCTCCTGTGATGCTCCTGTAATGCTCCTCTGATTCTCCTCTGATGCTCCTCTGATGCTCCTCTGATGCTCCTCTGATGCTCCTCTGATGCTCCTCTGATGCTCCTCTGATGCTCCTCTGATGTTCCTCTGATGCCTCTGTGTAGCTCCTCTGATGCTCCTCTGATTCTCCTCTGATGCTCCGCTGATGCTCCTCTGATGCTCCTCTGATGCTCCTCTGATGATCATCTGATCCTCCTCTGATGCTCCACTGATGCTCCTCTGATGCTCCTGTGATGCTCCTGTAATGCTCCTCTGATTCTCCTCTGATGCTCCTCTGATGCTCCTCTGATGCTCCTCTGATGCTCCTCTGATGCTCCTCTGATGCTCCTCTGATGCTCCTCTGATGCTCCTCTGATGCTCCTGTGATGCTCTTCTGATGCTCCTCTGATGCTCCTCTGATGATCCTGTGATACTCCTCTGATGCTCCTCTGATGCTCCTCTGATGCTGATCTGATTCTCCTCTGATGCTCCTCTGATGCTCCTCTGATGCTCCTCTGATGCTCCTCTGATGCTCCTGTGATGCTCCTCTGATGCTCCTGTGATCCTCCTCTGATGCTCCTCTGCTGCTCCTCTGATGCTCCTCTGAGGCTCCTCTGATGCACCTCTGATGCTCCTCTGATCCTCCTCTGATGCTCGTCTGATGCTCCTCTGATGCTCCTCTGATGCTCCTCTGATGCTCCTCTGATGCTCCTCTGATGCTCCTCTGAGGCTCCTCTGATGCTCCTCTGATGCTCCTCTGATCCTCCTCTGATGCTCCTCTGATGCTCCTCTGATGCTCCTCTGATGCTCCTCTGAAGCTCCTCTGATGCTCCTCTGAAGCTCCTCTGATGCTCCTCTGATGCTCCTCTGATGCTCCTCTGATGCTCCTCTGATGCTCCTCTGATCCTCCTCTGATGCTCCTCTGATGCTCCTCTGATGCTCCTCTGATGCTCCTCTGATGCTCCTCTGATGCTCTTCCTATGATCCTCTGATGCTCCTGCTCCTGCTCCTGCTCCTGCTCCTGCTCATGCTCCTGCTCCTGCTCCTGCTCCTGCTCCTGCTCATCTGATGCTCCTCTGATGCTCCTGCTCCTGCTCCTGCTCCTGCTCCTGCTCCTGCTCCTGCTCCTGCTCCTGCTCCTGCTCCTGCTCCTGCTCCTCTGATGCTCCTCTGATGCTCCTCTGATGCTCCACTGATGTTCCTCTGATGCTCCTCTGATGCTCCTCTGATGCTCCTCTGATGCTCCTCTGATGCTCCTCTGTTGCTCCTCTGATGCTCCCCTGATGCTCCTCTGATGCTCCTCTGATGCTCCACTGATGCTCTTCTGATGCTCCTCTAATGCTCCTCTGATGCTCCTCTGATGCTCCTCTGATGCTCCTCTGAGGCTCATCTGAGACTCCTCTGAGGCTCCTCTGATGCTCCTCTGATGCTCCTCTGATGCTCCTCTGATGCTCCTATGATGCTCCTCTGATGCTCCTCTGATGCTCCTCTGAGGCTCCTCTGATGCTCCTCTGATGCTCCTCTGATGCTCCTCTGATGCTCCTCTGATGCTCCTCTGATGCTCCTCTGATGCTCCTCTGATGCTCCAATGATGCTCCTCTGATGCTCCTCTGATGCTCCTCTGATGCTCATCTGATGCTCCTCTGATACTCCTCTGATGCTCCTCTGATGCTCCTCTGATGCTCCTCTGAGGCTCCTCTGATGCTCCTCTGATGCTCCTCTGATGCTCCTCTGTTGCTCCTCTGATGCTCCTCTGATGCTCCTGTTATCCTCCTCTGATGCTCCTGTGCTGCTCCTCTGATGCTCCTCTGATGCTCCTCTGATGCTCCTCTGAGGCTCCTCTGATGCTCCTCTGATGCTCCTCTGATGCTCCTGCTCCTGCTCCTGCTCCTGCTCCTGCTCCTGCTCCTGCTCCTGCTAATGCTCCTGCTCCTGCTCCTGCTCCTGCTCCTGCTCCTGCTCCTGCTCCTGCTCCTGCTCCTGCTCCTGCTCCTGCTCCTGCTCCTGCTCCTGCTCCTGCTCCTGCTCCTGCTCCTGTTCCTGCTCCTGCTCCTGCTCCTGCTCCTGTTCCTGCTCCTGCTCCTGCTCCTGCACCTCTGATGCTCCTCTTATGCACCTCTGATGCTCCTCTGATGCTCCTCTGATACTCCTCTGATGCTCCTCAGATGCTCCTCTGATGCTCCTCTGATGCTCCTCTGATGCTCCTCTGATGCTCCTCTGAGGCTCCTCTGATGCTCCTCTGATGCTCCTCTGATGCTCCTCTGATGCTCCTCTGATCCTCCTCTGATGCTCCTCTGAGGCTCATCTGAGGCTCCTCTGAGGCTCCTCTGATGCTCCTCTGATGCTCCTGCTCCTGCTCCTGCTCCTGCTCCTGCTCCTGCTCCTGCTCCTGCTCCTCTGATGCTCCTCTGATGCTCCTCTGATGCTCCTCTGATGCTCCTCTGATGCTCCTCTGATGCTCCTCTGATGCTCCTCTTATCCTCCTCTGATGCTCCACTGATGCTCCTCTGATGCTCCTCTGATGCTCCTCTGATGCTCCTGCTCCTGCTCCTGCTCCTCTGATGCTCCTCTAATGACCTCTGATGCTCCTGCTCCTGCTCCTGCTCCTGCTCCTGCTCCTCTGATGCTCCTCTGATGCTCCTCTGATCCTCCTCTGATGCTCCTCTGATGCTCCTCTGATGCTCCTCTGATGCTCCTCTGAGGCTCCTCTGATGCTCCTCTGATGCTCCTCTGATGCTCCTCTGATGCTCCTCTGATGCTCCTCTGATGCTCCTGTGATGCTCCTCTGATGCTCCTCTGATGCTCCTCTGATGCTCCTGTGATGCTCCTCTGATGCTCCTCTGCTGCTCCTCTGATGCTCCTCTGATGCTCCTCTGATGCTCCTCTGATGCTCATCTGATGCTCCTCTGATGCTCCTCTGATGCTCCTCTGATTCTCCTCTGATGCTCCTCTGATGCTCCACTGAGGCTCCTCTGATGCTCCTCTGATGCTCCTCTGATGCTCCTCTGATGCTCCTCTGATGCTCCTCTGATGCTCCTGTGATCCTCCTCTGATGCTCCTGTGCTGCTCCTCTGATGCTCCTCTGATGCTCCTCTGATGCTCCTCTGAGTCTCCTCTGATGCTCCTCTGATGCTACTCTGATGCTCCTCTGATGCTACTCTGATGCTCCTGCTCCTGCTCCTGCTCCTGCTCCTGCTCCTGCTCCTGCTCCTGCTCCTGCTCCTGCTCCTGCTCCTGCTCCTGCTCCTGCTCCTGCTCCTGCTCCTGCTCCTGCTCCTGCTCCTGCTCCTGCTCCTGCTCCTGCTCCTGCTCCTGCTCCTGCTCCTGCTCCTGCTCCTGCTCCTGCTCCTGCTCCTGCACCTCTGATGCTCCTCTGATGCACATCTGATGCTCCTCTGATGCTCCTCTGATACTCCTCTGATGCTCCTCAGATGCTCCTCTGATGCTCCTCTGATGCTCCTCTGATGCTCCTCTTATACTCCTCTGATGCTCCTCAGATGCTCCTCTGATGCTCCTCTGATGCTCCTCTGATGCTCCTCTGATGCTCCTCTGATGCACCTCTGATGCTCCTCTGATGCTCCTCTGATACTCCTCTGATGCTCCTCAGATGCTCCTCTGATGCTCCTCTGATACTCCTCTGATGCTCCTCAGATGCTCCTCTGATGCTCCTCTGATGCTCCTCTGATGCTCCTCTGATGCTCCTCTGATGCTCCTCTGATCCTCCTCTGATGCTCCTCTGATGCTCCTCTGATGCTCCTCTGATGCTCCTCTGATGCTCCTCTGATGCTCCTCTGATGCTCCTCTGATCCTCCTCTGATGCTCCTCTGATGCTCCTCTGATGCTCCTCTGATGCTCCTCTGATGCTCCTCTGATGCTCCTCTGATGCTCCTCTGATCCTCCTCTGATGCTCCACTGATGCTCCTCTGATGCTCCTCTGATGCTCCTCTGATGCTCCTCTGATGCTCCTGCTCCTGCTCCTGCTCCTGCTCCTGCTCCTGCTCCTGCTCCTGCTCCTCTGATGCTCCTCTGATGCTCCTCTGATGCTCCTCTGATGCTCCTCTGATGCTCCTCTGATGCTCCTCTGATGCTCCTCTGATCCTCCTCTGATGCTCCACTGATGCTCCTCTGATGCTCCACTGATGCTCGTCTGATGCTCCTCTGATGCTCCACTGATGCTCCTCTGATGCTCCTCTGATGCTCCTCTGATGCTCCTCTGATGCTCCTCTGATGCTCCTCTGATCCTCCTCTGATGCTCCACTGATGCTCCTCTGATGCTCCTCTGATGCTCCTCTGATGCTCCTCTGATGCTCCTGCTCCTGCTCCTGCTCCTGCTCCTGCTCCTGCTCCTGCTCCTGCTCCTCTGATGCTCCTCTGATGCTCCTCTGATGCTCCTCTGATGCTCCTCTGATGCTCCTCTGATGCTCCTCTGATGCTCCTCTTATCCTCCTCTGATGCTCCACTGATGCTCCTCTGATGCTCCACTGATGCTCGTCTGATGCTCCTCTGATGCTCCTCTGATGCTCCTCTGATGCTCCTGCTCCTGCTCCTGCTCCTCTGATGCTCCTCTAATGACCTCTGATGCTCCTGCTCCTGCTCCTGCTCCTGCTCCTGCTCCTCTGATGCTCCTCTGATCCTCCTCTGATGCTCCTCTGATGCTCCTCTGATGCTCCTCTGATGCTCCTCTGAGGCTCCTCTGATGCTCCTCTGATGCTCCTCTGATGCTCCTCTGATGCTCCTCTGATGCTCCTCTGATGCTCCTGTGATGCTCCTCTGATGCTCCTCTGATGCTCCTCTGATGCTCCTGTGATGCTCCTCTGATGCTCCTCTGCTGCTCCTCTGATGCTGATCTGATTCTCCTCTGATACTCCTCTGATGCTCCTCTGATGCTCCTCTGATGCTCCTCTGATGCTCCTCTGATCCTCCTCTGATGCTCCTCTGATGCTCCTCTGATGCTCCTCTGATGCTCCTCTGAGGCTCCTCTGATGCTCCTCTGATGCTCCTCTGATGCTCCTCTGATGCTCCTCTGATACTCCTCTGATGCTCCTCTGATGCTCCTGTGATGCTCCTCTGATGCTCCTCTGCTGCTCCTCTGATGCTCATCTGATGCTCCTCTGATTCTCCTCTGATGCTCCTCTGATGCTCCTCTGATGTTCCTCTGATGCTCCTCTGAGGCTCCTCTGATGCTCCTCTGATGCTCCTCTGATGCTCCTCTGATGCTCCTCTGATGCTCCTCTGATGCTCCTCTGCTGCTCCTCTGATGCTCATCTGATGCTCCTCTGATTCTCCTCTGATTCTCCTCTGATGCTCCTCGGATGCTCCTCTTATGCTCCTCTGATCCTCCTCTGATGCTCCTCTGATGCTCCTCTGATGCTCCTCTGATGCTCCTCTGATGCTACTCTGATGCTCCTCTGATGCTCCTCTGATGCTCCTCTGATGCTCCTCTGATGCTCCTCTGCTGCTCCTCTGATGCTCCTCTGATGCTCCTCTGATTCTCCTCTGATGCTCCGCTGATGCTCCTCTGATGCTCCTCTGATGCTCCTCTGATGATCCTCTGATCCTCCTCTGATGCTCCACTGATGCTCCTCTGATGCTCCTGTGATGCTCCTGTAATGCTCCTCTGATTCTCCTCTGATGCTCCTCTGATGCTCCTCTGATGCCCCTCTGATGCTCCTCTGATGCTCCTCTGATGCTCCTCTGATGCTCCTCTGATGTTCCTCTGATGCTCCTCTGATACTCCTTTGATGCTCCTGCTCCTGCACCTGCTCCTGCTCCTGCTCCTGCTCCTGCTCCTGCTCCTGCTCCTGCTCCTGCTCCTGCTCCTGCTCCTGCTCCTGCTCATGCTCCTGCCCCTGCTCCTGCTCCTGCTCCTGCTCCTGCTCCTGCTCCTGCTCCTGCTCCTGCTCCTGCTCCTGCTCCTGCTCCTGCTCATGCTCCTGCTCCTGCTCCTGCTCCTGCTCCTGCTCATCTGATGCTCCTCTGATGCTCCTGCTCCTGCTCCTGCTCCTGCTCCTGCTCCTGCTCCTGCTCCTGCTCCTGCTCCTGCTCCTGCTCCTCTGATGCTCCTCTGATGCTCCTCTGATGCTCCACTGATGTTCCTCTGATGCTCCTCTGATGCTCCTCTGATGCTCCTCTGATGCTCCTCTGATGCTCCTCTGTTGCTCCTCTGATGCTCCCCTGATGCTCCTCTGATGCTCCTCTGATGCTCCACTGATGCTCCTCTGATGCTCCTCTGATGCTCCTCTGATGCTCCTCTGAGGCTCATCTGAGGCTCCTCTGAGGCTCCTCTGATGCTCCTCTGATGCTCCTCTGATGCTCCTCTGATGCTCCTATGATGCTCCTCTGATGTTCCTCTGATGCTCCTCTGAGGCTCCTCTGATGCTCCTCTGATGCTCCTCTGATGCTCCTCTGATGCTCCTCTGATGCTCCTCTGATGCTCCTCTGATGCTCCTCTGATGCTCCTCTGATGCTCCTCTGATGCTCCTCTGATGCTCATCTGATGCTCCTCTGATACTCCTCTGATGCTCCTCTGATGCTCCTCTGAGGCTCCTCTGATGCTCCTCTGATGCTCCTCTGATGTTCCTCTGTTGCTCCTCTGATGCTCCTCTGATGCTCCTGTGATCCTCCTCTGATGCTCCTGTGCTGCTCCTCTGATGCTCCTCTGATGCTCCTCTGATGCTCCTCTGAGGCTCCTCTGATGCTCCTCTGATGCTCCTCTGATGCTCCTGCTCCTGCTCCTGCTCCTGCTCCTGCTCCTGCTCCTGCTCCTGCTCCTGCTCCTGCTCCTGCTCCTGCTCCTGCTCCTGCTCCTGCTCCTGCTCCTGCTCCTGCTCCTGCTCCTGCTCCTGCTCCTGCTCCTGCTCCTGTTCCTGCTCCTGCTCCTGCTCCTGCTCCTGTTCCTGCTCCTGCTCCTGCTCCTGCACCTCTGATGCTCCTCTGATGCACCTCTGATGCTCCTCTGATGCTCCTCTGATACTCCTCTGATGCTCCTCAGATGCTCCTCTGATGCTCCTCTGATGCTCCTCTAATGCTCCTCTGATCCTCCTCTGAGGCTCCTCTGATGCTCCTCTGATGCTCCTCTGATGCTCCTCTGATGCTCCTCTGATGCTCCTCTGAGGCTCCTCTGAGGCTCATCTGAGGCTCCTCTGAGGCTCCTCTGATGCTCCTCTGATGCTCCTCTGATGCTCCTCGGATGCTCCTATGATGCTCCTCTGATGCTCCTCTGATGCTCCTCTGATGCTCCTCTGATGCTCCTCTGATGCTCCTCTGATGCTCCTCTGATGCTCCTCTGATGCTCCTCTGATGCTCATCTGATGCTCCTCTGATGCTCCTCTGATGCTCCTCTGATTCTCCTCTGATGCTCCTCTGATGCTCCTCTGAGGCTCCTCTGATGCTCCTCTGATGCTCCTCTGATGCTCCTCTGATGCTCCTCTGATGCTCCTCTGATGCTCCTGTGATCCTCCTCTGATGCTCCTGTGCTGCTCCTCTGATGCTCCTCTGATGCTCCTCTGATGCTCCTCTGAGGCTCCTCTGATGCTCCTCTGATGCTACTCTGATGCTCCTCTGATGCTACTCTGATGCTCCTGCTCCTGCTCCTGCTCCTGCTCCTGCTCCTGCTCCTGCTCCTGCTCCTGCTCCTGCTCCTGCTCCTGCTCCTGCTCCTGCTCCTGCTCCTGCTCCTGCTCCTGCTCCTGCTCCTGCTCCTGCTCCTGTTCCTGCTCCTGCTCCTGCTCCTGCACCTCTGATGCTCCTCTGATGCACCTCTGATGCTCCTCTGATGCTCCTCTGATACTCCTCTGATGCTCCTCAGATGCTCCTCTGATGCTCCTCTGATGCTCCTCTGATGCTCCTCTTATACTCCTCTGATGCTCCTCAGATGCTCCTCTGATGCTCCTCTGATGCTCCTCTGATGCTCCTCTGATGCTCCTCTGATGCACCTCTGATGCTCCTCTGATGCTCCTCTGATACTCCTCTGATGCTCCTCAGATGCTCCTCTGATGCTCCTCTGATACTCCTCTGATGCTCCTCAGATTCTCCTCTGATGCTCCTCTGATGCTCCTCTGATGCTCCTCTGATGCTCCTCTGATGCTCCTCTGATCCTCCTCTGATGCTCCTCTGATGCTCCTCTGATGCTCCTCTGATGCTCCTCTGATGCTCCTCTGATGCTCCTCTGATGCTCCTCTGATCCTCCTCTGATGCTCCTCTGATGCTCCTCTGATGCTCCTCTGATGCTCCTCTGATGCTCCTCTGATGCTCCTCTGATGCTCCTCTGATGCTCCTCTGATCCTCCTCTGATGCTCCACTGATGCTCCTCTGATGCTCCTCTGATGCTCCTCTGATGCTCCTCTGATGCTCCTGCTCCTGCTCCTGCTCCTGCTCCTGCTCCTGCTCCTGCTCCTGCTCCTCTGATGCTCCTCTGATGCTCCTCTGATGCTCCTCTGATGCTCCTCTGATGCTCCTCTGATGCTCCTCTGATCCTCCTCTGATGCTCCACTGATGCTCCTCTGATGCTCCACTGATGCTCGTCTGATGCTCCTCTGATGCTCCTCTGATGCTCCTCTGATGCTCCACTGATGCTCCTCTGACGCTCCTCTGATGCTCCTCTGATGCTCCTCTGATGCTCCTGCTCCTGCTCCTGCTCCTCTGATGCTCCTCTAATGACCTCTGATGCTCCTGCTCCTGCTCCTGCTCCTGCTCCTGCTCCTGCTCCTCTGATGCTCCTCTGATGCTCCTCTGATCCTCCTCTGATGCTCCTCTGATGCTCCTCTGATGCTCCTCTGATGCTCCTCTGAGGCTCCTCTGATGCTCCTCTGATGCTCCTCTGATGCTCCTCTGATGCTCCTCTGATGCTCCTCTGATGCTCCTGTGATGCTCCTCTGATGCTCCTCTGATGCTCCTCTGATTCTCCTGTGATGCTCCTCTGATGCTCCTCGGCTGCTCCTCTGATGCTGATCTGATTCTCCTCTGATACTCCTCTGATGCTCCTCTGATGCTCCTCTGATGCTCCTCTGATGCTCCTCTGATCCTCCTCTGATGCTCCTCTGATGCTCCTCTGATGCTCCTCTGATGCTCCTCTGAGGCTCCTCTGATGCTCCTCTGATGCTCCTCTGATGCTCCTCTGATGCTCCTCTGATGCTCCTCTGATACTCCTCTGATGCTCCTCTGATGCTCCTGTGATGCTCCTCTGATGCTCCTCTGCTGCTCCTCTGATGCTCATCTGATGCTCCTCTGATTCTCCTCTGATGCTCCTCTGATGCTCCTCTGATGCTCCTATGATGCTCCTCTGATCCACCTCTGATGCTCCTCTGATGCTCCTCTGATGCTCCTCTGATGCTCCTGTGATGCTCCTCTGATGCTCCTCTGCTGCTCCTCTGATGCTCATCTGATGCTCCTCTGATTCTCCTCTGATGCTCCTCTGATGCTCCTCTGATGATCCTCTTATGCTCCTCTGATCCTCCTCTGATGCTCCTCTGATGCTCCTCTGATGCTCCTCTGATGCTCCTCTGATGCTACTCTGATGCTCCTCTGATGCTTCTCTGATGCTCCTCTGATGCTCCTCTGATGCTCCTCTGCTGCTCCTCTGATGCTCCTCTGATGCTCCTCTGATTCTCCTCTGATGCTCCGCTGATGCTCCTCTGATGCTCCTCTGATGCTCCTCTGATGATCCTCTGATCCTCCTCTGATGCTCCACTGATGCTCCTCTGATGCTCCTGTGATGCTCCTGTAATGCTCCTCTGATTCTCCTCTGATGCTCCTCTGATGCTCCTCTGATGCTCCTCTGATGCTCCTCTGATGCTCCTCTGATGCTCCTCTGATGCTCCTCTGATGTTCCTCTGATGCTCCTCTGATACTCCTTTGATGCTCCTGCTCCTGCACCTGCTCCTGCTCCTGCTCCTGCTCCTGCTCCTGCTCCTGCTCATGCTCCTGCCCCTGCTCCTGCTCCTGCTCCTGCTCCTGCTCCTGCTCCTGCTCCTGCTCCTGCTCCTGCTCCTGCTCCTGCTCCTGCTCCTGTTACTGCTCCTGCTGCTGCTCCTGCTCCTGCACCTCTGATGCTCCTCTGATGCACCTCTGATGCTCCTCTGATGCTCCTCTGATACTCCTCTGATGCTCCTTAGATGCTCCTCTGATGCTCCTCTGATGGTCCTCTGATGCTCCTCTGATGCCTCTGTGATGCTCCTCTGATGCTCCTCTGATTCTCCTCTCATGCTCCGCTGATGCTCCTCTGATGCTCCTCTGATGCTCCTCTGATGATCCTCTGATCCTCCTCTGATGCTCCACTGATGCTCCTCTGATGCTCCTGTGATGCTCCTGTAATGCTCCTCTGATTCTCCTCTGATGCTCCACTGATGCTCCTCTGATGCTCCTCTGATGCTCCTCTGATGCTCCTCTGATGCTCCTCTGATGCTCCTCTGATGCTCCTCTGATGCTCCTCTGATGCTCCTGTGATGCTCTTCTGATGCTCCTCTGATGCTCCTCTGATGCTCCTGTGATGCTCTTCTGATGCTCCTCTGATTCTCCTCTGATGCTCCTCTGATGCTCCTCTGATGCTCCTCTGATGCTCCTCTGATGCTCCTCTGATGCTCCTCTGATGCTCCTCTGATGCTCCTCTGATGCTCCTCTGATGCTCCTCTGATGCTCCTCTGATGCTCCTCTGATGCTCCTCTGAAGCTCCTCTGATGCTCCTCTGAAGCTCCTCTGATGCTCCTCTGATGCTCCTCTGATGCTCCTCTGATGCTCCTCTGATGCTCATCTGATCCTCCTCTGATGCTCCTCTGATGCTCCTCTGATGCTCCTCTGATGCTCCTCTGATGCTCTTCCTATGATCTTCTGATGCTCCTGCTCCTGCTCCTGCTCCTGCTCCTGCTCATGCTCCTGCTCCTGCTCCTGCTCCTGCTCCTGCTCATCTGATGCTCCTCTGATGCTCCTGCTCCTGCTCCTGCTCCTGCTCCTGCTCCTGCTCCTGCTCCTGCTCCTGCTCCTGCTCCTGCTCCTGCTCCTGCTCCTGCTCCTGCTCCTGCTCCTCTGATGCTCCTCTGATGCTCCTCTGATGCTCCACTGATGTTCCTCTGATGCTCCTCTGATGCTCCTCTGATGCTCCTCTGATGCTCCTCTGATGCTCCTCTGTTGCTCCTCTGATGCTCCCCTGATGCTCCTCTGATGCTCCTCTGATGCTCCACTGATGCTCTTCTGATGCTCCTCTGATGCTCCTCTGATGCTCCACTGATGCTCCTCTGATGCTCCTCTGAGGCTCATCTGAGGCTCCTCTGAGGCTCCTCTGATGCTCCTCTGATGCTCCTCTGATGCTCCTCTGATGCTCCTATGATGCTCCTCTGATGCTCCTCTGATGCTCCTCTGAGGCTCCTCTGATGCTCCTCTGATGCTCCTCTGATGCTCCTCTGATGCTCCTCTGATGCTCCTCTGATGCTCTTCTGATGCTCCTCTGATGCTCCTCGGATGCTCCTCTGATGCTCCTCTGATGCTCCTCTGATGCTCATCTGATGCTCCTCTGATACTCCTCTGATGCTCCTCTGATGCTCCTCTGAGGCTCCTCTGATGCTCCTCTGATGCTCCTCTGATGCTCCTCTGATGCTCCTCTGATGCTCCTCTGATGCTCCTGTGATCCTCCTCTGATGCTCCTGTGCTGCTCCTCTGATGCTCCTCTGATGCTCCTCTGATGCTCCTCTGAGGCTCCTCTGATGCTCCTCTGATGCTCCTCTGATGCTCCTGCTCCTGCTCCTGCTCCTGCTCCTGCTCCTGCTCCTGCTCCTGCTCCTGCTCCTGCTCCTGCTCCTGCTCCTGCTCCTGCTCCTGCTCCTGCTCCTGCTCCTGCTCCTGCTCCTGCTCCTGCTCCTGCTCCTGCTCCTGCTCCTGCTCCTGCTCCTGCTCCTGCTCCTGCTCCTGTTCCTGCTCCTGCTCCTGCTCCTGCACCTCTGATGCTCCTCTGATGCACCTCTGATGCTCCTCTGATGCTCCTCTGATACTCCTCTGATGCTCCTCAGATGCTCCTCTGATGCTCCTCTGATGCTCCTCTGATACTCCTCAGATGCTCCTCTA
This sequence comes from Narcine bancroftii, assembly GCF_036971445.1. Classification (NCBI taxonomy): domain Eukaryota; kingdom Metazoa; phylum Chordata; class Chondrichthyes; order Torpediniformes; family Narcinidae; genus Narcine; species Narcine bancroftii. The sequence goes on from NW_027211886.1 coordinate 1,298,944, forward strand.
ATGCTCCTCTGATACTCCTCTGATGCTCCTCAGATGCTCCTCTGATGCTCCTCTGATGCTCCTCTGAGGCTCCTCGGATGCTTCTCTGATGCTCCTGTGATCCTCCTCTGATGCTCCTCTGATGCTCCTCTGATGCTCCTCTGATGCTCCTCTGATCCTCTTCTGACGCTCCTCTGATGCTCCTCTGATGCTCCTCTGATGCTCCTCTGATGCTCCTCTGATGCTCCTCTGATGCTCCTCCGATGCTCCTCTGATCCTCCTCTGATGTTCCACTGATGCTCCTCTGATGCTCCTCTGATGCTCCTCTGATGCTCCTCTGATGCTTCTGCTCCTGCTCCTGCTCCTGCTCCTGATCCTGCTCCTGCTCCTGCTCCTGCTCCTCTGATGCTCCTCTGATGCTCCTCTGATGCTCCTCTGATGCTCCTCTGATGCTCCTCTGATGCTCCTCTGATGCTCCTCTGATCCTCCTCTGATGCTCCACTGATGCTCCTCTGATGCTCCACTGATGCTCCTCTGATGCTCCTCTGATGCTCCTCTGATGCTCCTCTGATGCTCCTCTGATGCTCCTCTGACGCTCCTCTGATGCTCCTCTGATGCTCCTCTGATGCTCCTGCTCCTGCTCCTGCTCCTCTGATGCTCCTCTGATGACCTCTGATGCTCCTGCTCCTGCTCCTGCTCCTGCTCCTGCTCCTGCTCCTCTGATGCTCCTCTGATGCTCCTCTGATCCTCCTCTGATGCTCCTCTGATGCTCCTCTGATGCTCCTCTGATGCTCCTCTGAGGCTCCTCTGATGCTCCTCTGATGCTCCTCTGATGCTCCTCTGATGCTCCTCTGATGCTCCTCTGATGCTCCTGTGATGCTCCTCTGATGCTCCTCTGATGCTCCTCTGATGCTCCTGTGATGCTCCTCTGATGCTCCTCTGCTGCTCCTCTGATGCTCCTCTGATGCTCCTCTGATGGTCCTCTGATGCTCCTCTGATGCTCCTCTGATGCTCCTCTGATGCTCATCTGATGCTCCTCTGATACTCCTCTGATGCTCCTCTGATGCTCCTCTGAGGCTCCTCTGATGCTCCTCTGATGCTCCTCTGATGCTCCTCTGATGCTCCTCTGATGCTCCTCTGATGCTCCTGTGATCCTCCTCTGATGCTCCTGTGCTGCTCCTCTGATGCTCCTCTGATGCTCCTCTGATGCTCCTCTGAGGCTCCTCTGATGCTCCTCTGATGCTCCTCTGATGCTCCTGCTCCTGCTCCTGCTCCTGCTCCTGCTCCTGCTCCTGCTCCTGCTCCTGCTCCTGCTCCTGCTCCTGCTCCTGCTCCTGCTCCTGCTCCTGCTCCTGCTCCTGCTCCTGATCCTGCTCCTGCTCCTGCTCCTGCTCCTGCTCCTGTTCCTGCTCCTGCTCCTGCTCCTGCACCTCTGATGCTCCTCTGATGCACCTCTGATGCTCCTCTGATGCTCCTCCTGATGCTCCTCAGATGCTCCTCTGATGCTCCTCTGATGCTCCTGCTCCTGCTCCTGCTCCTCTGATGCTCCTCTAATGACCTCTGATGCTCCTGCTCCTGCTCCTGCTCCTGCTCCTGCTCCTGCTCCTCTGATGCTCCTCTGATGCTCCTCTGATCCTCCTCTGATGCTCCTCTGATGCTCCTCTGATGCTCCTCTGATGCTCCTCTGAGGCTCCTCTGATGCTCCTCTGATGCTCCTCTGATGCTCCTCTGATGCTCCTCTGATGCTCCTCTGATGCTCATGTGATGCTCCTCTGATGCTCCTCTGATGCTCCTCTGATTCTCCTGTGATGCTCCTCTGATGCTCCTCGGCTGCTCCTCTGATGCTGATCTGATTCTCCTCTGATACTCCTCTGATGCTCCTCTGATGCTCCTCTGATGCTCCTCTGATGCTCCTCTGATCCTCCTCTGATGCTCCTCTGATGCTCCTCTGATGCTCCTCTGATGCTCCTCTGAGGCTCCTCTGATGCTCCTCTGATGCTCCTCTGATGCTCCTCTGATGCTCCTCTGATACTCCTCTGATGCTCCTCTGATGCTCCTGTGATGCTCCTCTGATGCTCCTCTGCTGCTCCTCTGATGCTCATCTGATGCTCCTCTGATTCTCCTCTGATGCTCCTCTGATGCTCCTCTGATGCTCCTATGATGCTCCTCTGATCCACCTCTGATGCTCCTCTGATGCTCCTCTGATGCTCCTCTGATGCTCCTGTGATGCTCCTCTGATGCTCCTCTGCTGCTCCTCTGATGCTCATCTGATGCTCCTCTGATTCTCCTCTGATGCTCCTCTGATGCTCCTCTGATGATCCTCTTATGCTCCTCTGATCCTCCTCTGATGCTCCTCTGATGCTCCTCTGATGCTCCTCTGATGCTCCTCTGATGCTACTCTGATGCTCCTCTGATGCTTCTCTGATGCTCCTCTGATGCTCCTCTGATGCTCCTCTGCTGCTCCTCTGATGCTCCTCTGATGCTCCTCTGATTCTCCTCTGATGCTCCGCTGATGCTCCTCTGATGCTCCTCTGATGCTCCTCTGATGATCCTCTGATCCTCCTCTGATGCTCCACTGATGCTCCTCTGATGCTCCTGTGATGCTCCTGTAATGCTCCTCTGATTCTCCTCTGATGCTCCTCTGATGCTCCTCTGATGCTCCTCTGATGCTCCTCTGATGCTCCTCTGATGCTCCTCTGATGCTCCTCTGATGTTCCTCTGATGCTCCTCTGATACTCCTTTGATGCTCCTGCTCCTGCACCTGCTCCTGCTCCTGCTCCTGCTCCTGCTCCTGCTCCTGCTCATGCTCCTGCCCCTGCTCCTGCTCCTGCTCCTGCTCCTGCTCCTGCTCCTGCTCCTGCTCCTGCTCCTGCTCCTGCTCCTGCTCCTGCTCCTGTTACTGCTCCTGCTGCTGCTCCTGCTCCTGCACCTCTGATGCTCCTCTGATGCACCTCTGATGCTCCTCTGATGCTCCTCTGATACTCCTCTGATGCTCCTTAGATGCTCCTCTGATGCTCCTCTGATGGTCCTCTGATGCTCCTCTGATGCCTCTGTGATGCTCCTCTGATGCTCCTCTGATTCTCCTCTCATGCTCCGCTGATGCTCCTCTGATGCTCCTCTGATGCTCCTCTGATGATCCTCTGATCCTCCTCTGATGCTCCACTGATGCTCCTCTGATGCTCCTGTGATGCTCCTGTAATGCTCCTCTGATTCTCCTCTGATGCTCCACTGATGCTCCTCTGATGCTCCTCTGATGCTCCTCTGATGCTCCTCTGATGCTCCTCTGATGCTCCTCTGATGCTCCTCTGATGCTCCTCTGATGCTCCTGTGATGCTCTTCTGATGCTCCTCTGATGCTCCTCTGATGCTCCTGTGATGCTCTTCTGATGCTCCTCTGATTCTCCTCTGATGCTCCTCTGATGCTCCTCTGATGCTCCTCTGATGCTCCTCTGATGCTCCTCTGATGCTCCTCTGATGCTCCTCTGATGCTCCTCTGATGCTCCTCTGATGCTCCTCTGATGCTCCTCTGATGCTCCTCTGATGCTCCTCTGAAGCTCCTCTGATGCTCCTCTGAAGCTCCTCTGATGCTCCTCTGATGCTCCTCTGATGCTCCTCTGATGCTCCTCTGATGCTCATCTGATCCTCCTCTGATGCTCCTCTGATGCTCCTCTGATGCTCCTCTGATGCTCCTCTGATGCTCTTCCTATGATCCTCTGATGCTCCTGCTCCTGCTCCTGCTCCTGCTCCTGCTCATGCTCCTGCTCCTGCTCCTGCTCCTGCTCCTGCTCATCTGATGCTCCTCTGATGCTCCTGCTCCTGCTCCTGCTCTTGCTCCTGCTCCTGCTCCTGCTCCTGCTCCTGCTCCTGCTCCTGCTCCTGCTCCTGCTCCTGCTCCTGCTCCTGCTCCTCTGATGCTCCTCTGATGCTCCTCTGATGCTCCACTGATGTTCCTCTGATGCTCCTCTGATGCTCCTCTGATGCTCCTCTGATGCTCCTCTGATGCTCCTCTGTTGCTCCTCTGATGCTCCCCTGATGCTCCTCTGATGCTCCTCTGATGCTCCACTGATGCTCTTCTGATGCTCCTCTGATGCTCCTCTGATGCTCCACTGATGCTCCTCTGATGCTCCTCTGAGGCTCATCTGAGGCTCCTCTGAGGCTCCTCTGATGCTCCTCTGATGCTCCTCTGATGCTCCTCTGATGCTCCTATGATGCTCCTCTGATGCTCCTCTGATGCTCCTCTGAGGCTCCTCTGATGCTCCTCTGATGCTCCTCTGATGCTCCTCTGATGCTCCTCTGATGCTCCTCTGATGCTCTTCTGATGCTCCTCTGATGCTCCTCGGATGCTCCTCTGATGCTCCTCTGATGCTCCTCTGATGCTCATCTGATGCTCCTCTGATACTCCTCTGATGCTCCTCTGATGCTCCTCTGAGGCTCCTCTGATGCTCCTCTGATGCTCCTCTGATGCTCCTCTGATGCTCCTCTGATGCTCCTCTGATGCTCCTGTGATCCTCCTCTGATGCTCCTGTGCTGCTCCTCTGATGCTCCTCTGATGCTCCTCTGATTCTCCTCTGAGGCTCCTCTGATGCTCCTCTGATGCTCCTCTGATGCTCCTGCTCCTGCTCCTGCTCCTGCTCCTGCTCCTGCTCCTGCTCCTGCTCCTGCTCCTGCTCCTGCTCCTGCTCCTGCTCCTGCTCCTGCTCCTGCTCCTGCTCCTGCTCCTGCTCCTGCTCCTGCTCCTGCTCCTGCTCCTGCTCCTGCTCCTGCTCCTGCTCCTGTTCCTGCTCCTGCTCCTGCTCCTGCACCTCTGATGCTCCTCTGATGCACCTCTGATGCTCCTCTGATGCTCCTCTGATACTCCTCTGATGCTCCTCAGATGCTCCTCTGATGCTCCTCTGATGCTCCTCTGATACTCCTCAGATGCTCCTCTAATGCTCCTCTGATACTCCTCTGATGCTCCTCAGATGCTCCTCTGATGCTCCTCTGATGCTCCTCTGAGGCTCCTCGGATGCTTCTCTGATGCTCCTGTGATCCTCCTCTGATGCTCCTCTGATGCTCCTCTGATGCTCCTCTGATGCTCCTCTGATCCTCTTCTGACGCTCCTCTGATGCTCCTCTGATGCTCCTCTGATGCTCCTCTGATGCTCCTCTGATGCTCCTCTGATGCTCCTCCGATGCTCCTCTGATCCTCCTCTGATGTTCCACTGATGCTCCTCTGATGCTCCTCTGATGCTCCTCTGATGCTCCTCTGATGCTTCTGCTCCTGCTCCTGCTCCTGCTCCTGATCCTGCTCCTGCTCCTGCTCCTGCTCCTCTGATGCTCCTCTGATGCTCCTCTGATGCTCCTCTGATGCTCCTCTGATGCTCCTCTGATGCTCCTCTGATGCTCCTCTGATCCTCCTCTGATGCTCCACTGATGCTCCTCTGATGCTCCACTGATGCTCCTCTGATGCTCCTCTGATGCTCCTCTGATGCTCCTCTGATGCTCCTCTGATGCTCCTCTGACGCTCCTCTGATGCTCCTCTGATGCTCCTCTGATGCTCCTGCTCCTGCTCCTGCTCCTCTGATGCTCCTCTGATGACCTCTGATGCTCCTGCTCCTGCTCCTGCTCCTGCTCCTGCTCCTGCTCCTCTGATGCTCCTCTGATGCTCCTCTGATCCTCCTCTGATGCTCCTCTGATGCTCCTCTGATGCTCCTCTGATGCTCCTCTGAGGCTCCTCTGATGCTCCTCTGATGCTCCTCTGATGCTCCTCTGATGCTCCTCTGATGCTCCTCTGATGCTCCTGTGATGCTCCTCTGATGCTCCTCTGATGCTCCTCTGATGCTCCTGTGATGCTCCTCTGATGCTCCTCTGCTGCTCCTCTGATGCTCCTCTGATGCTCCTCTGATGCTCCTCTGATGCTCCTCTGATGCTCCTCTGATGCTCCTCTGATGCTCATCTGATGCTCCTCTGATACTCCTCTGATGCTCCTCTGATGCTCCTCTGAGGCTCCTCTGATGCTCCTCTGATGCTCCTCTGATGCTCCTCTGATGCTCCTCTGATGCTCCTCTGATGCTCCTGTGATCCTCCTCTGATGCTCCTGTGCTGCTCCTCTGATGCTCCTCTGATGCTCCTCTGATGCTCCTCTGAGGCTCCTCTGATGCTCCTCTGATGCTCCTCTGATGCTCCTGCTCCTGCTCCTGCTCCTGCTCCTGCTCCTGCTCCTGCTCCTGCTCCTGCTCCTGCTCCTGCTCCTGCTCCTGCTCCTGCTCCTGCTCCTGCTCCTGCTCCTGCTCCTGATCCTGCTCCTGCTCCTGCTCCTGCTCCTGCTCCTGTTCCTGCTCCTGCTCCTGCTCCTGCACCTCTGATGCTCCTCTGATGCACCTCTGATGCTCCTCTGATGCTCCTCCTGATGCTCCTCAGATGCTCCTCTGATGCTCCTCTGATGCTCCTCTGATGCTCCTCTTATACTCCTCTGATGCTCCTCAGATGCTCCTCTGATGCTCCTCTGATGCTCCTCTGATGCTCCTCTGATGCTCCTCTGATGCACCTCTGATGCTCCTCTGATGAACCTCTGATGCTCCTCTGATGCTCCTCTGATACTCCTCTGATGCTCCTCAGATGCTCCTCTGATGCTCCTCTGATACTCCTCTGATGCTCCTCAGATGCTCCTCTGATGCTCCTCTGATGCTTTTCTGATGCTCCTCGGATGCTTCTCTGATGCTCCTCTGATCCTCCTCTGATGCTCCTCTGATGCTCCTCTGATGCTCCTCTGATGCTCCTCTGATGCTCCTCTGATGCTCCTCTGATGCTCCTCTGATGCTCCTCTGATCCTCCTCTGATGCTCCTCTGATGCTCCTCTGATGCTCCTCTGATGCTCCTCTGATGCTCCTCTGATGCTCCTCTGATGCTCCTCTGATGCTCCTCTGATCCTCCTCTGAAGCTCCACTGATGCTCCTCTGATGCTCCTCTGATTCTCCTCTGATGCTCCTCTGATGCTCCTGCTCCTGCTCCTGCTCCTGCTCCTGCTCCTGCTCCTGCTCCTGCTCCTGCTCCTCTGATGCTCCTCTGATGCTCCTCTGATGCTCCTCTGATGCTCCTCTGATGCTCCTCTGATGCTCCTCTGATCCTCCTCTGATGCTCCACTGATGCACCTCTGATGCTCCACTGATGCTCCTCTGATGCTCCTCTGATGCTCCTCTGATGCTCCTCTGATGCTCCTCTGACGCTCCTCTGATGCTCCTCTGACGCTCCTCTGATGTTCCTCTGATGCTCCTCTGATGCTCCTGCTCCTGCTCCTGCTCCTCTGATGCTCCTCTGATGCTCCTCTGATGCTCCTGCTCCTGCTCCTGCTCCTGCTCCTGCTCCTGCTCCTCTGATGCTCCTCTGATGCTCCTCAAATGCTCCTCTGATGCTCCTCTGATCCTCCTCTGATGCTCCTCTGATGCTCCTCTGATGCTCCTCTGATGCTCCTCTGAGGCTCCTCTGTTGCTCCTCTGATGCTCCTCTGATGCTCCTCTGATGCTCCTGTGATGCTCCTCTGATGCTCCTCTGATGCTCCTCTGATGCTCCTGTGATGCTCCTCTGATGCTCCTCTGCTGCTCCTCTGATGCTGATCTGATTCTCCTCTGATGCTTCTCTGATGCTCCTGCTCCTGCTCCTGCTCCTCTGATGCTCCTCTAATGACCTCTGATGCTCCTGCTCCTGCTCCTGCTCCTGCTCCTGCTCCTGCTCCTCTGATGCTCCTCTGATGCTCCTCTGATCCTCCTCTGATGCTCCTCTGATGCTCCTCTGATGCTCCTCTGATGCTCCTCTGAGGCTCCTCTGATGCTCCTCTGATGCTCCTCTGATGCTCCTCTGATGCTCCTCTGATGCTCCTCTGATGCTCCTGTGATGCTCCTCTGATGCTCCTCTGATGCTCCTCTGATTCTCCTGTGATGCTCCTCTGATGCTCCTCGGCTGCTCCTCTGATGCTGATCTGATTCTCCTCTGATACTCCTCTGATGCTCCTCTGATGCTCCTCTGATGCTCCTCTGATGCTCCTCTGATCCTCCTCTGATGCTCCTCTGATGCTCCTCTGATGCTCCTCTGATGCTCCTCTGAGGCTCCTCTGATGCTCCTCTGATGCTCCTCTGATGCTCCTCTGATGCTCCTCTGATGCTCCTCTGATACTCCTCTGATGCTCCTCTGATGCTCCTGTGATGCTCCTCTGATGCTCCTCTGCTGCTCCTCTGATGCTCATCTGATGCTCCTCTGATTCTCCTCTGATGCTCCTCTGATGCTCCTCTGATGCTCCTATGATGCTCCTCTGATCCACCTCTGATGCTCCTCTGATGCTCCTCTGATGCTCCTCTGATGCTCCTGTGATGCTCCTCTGATGCTCCTCTGCTGCTCCTCTGATGCTCATCTGATGCTCCTCTGATTCTCCTCTGATGCTCCTCTGATGCTCCTCTGATGATCCTCTTATGCTCCTCTGATCCTCCTCTGATGCTCCTCTGATGCTCCTCTGATGCTCCTCTGATGCTCCTCTGATGCTACTCTGATGCTCCTCTGATGCTCCTCTGATGCTCCTCTGATGCTCCTCTGATGCTCCTCTGCTGCTCCTCTGATGCTCCTCTGATGCTCCTCTGATTCTCCTCTGATGCTCCGCTGATGCTCCTCTGATGCTCCTCTGATGCTCCTCTGATGATGCTCTGATCCTCCTCTGATGCTCCACTGATGCTCCTCTGATGCTCCTGTGATGCTCCTGTAATGCTCCTCTGATTCTCCTCTGATGCTCCTCTGATGCTCCTCTGATGCTCCTCTGATGCTCCTCTGATGCTCCTCTGATGCTCCTCTGATGCTCCTCTGATGTTCCTCTGATGCTCCTCTGATACTCCTTTGATGCTCCTGCTCCTGTACCTGCTCCTGCTCCTGCTCCTGCTCCTGCTCCTGCTCCTGCTCATGCTCCTGCCCCTGCTCCTGCTCCTGCTCCTGCTCCTGCTCCTGCTCCTGCTCCTGCTCCTGCTCCTGCTCCTGCTCCTGCTCCTGCTCCTGTTACTGCTCCTGCTGCTGCTCCTGCTCCTGCACCTCTGATGCTCCTCTGATGCACCTCTGATGCTCCTCTGATGCTCCTCTGATACTCCTCTGATGCTCCTTAGATGCTCCTCTGATGCTCCTCTGATGGTCCTCTGATGCTCCTCTGATGCCTCTGTGATGCTCCTCTGATGCTCCTCTGATTCTCCTCTCATGCTCCGCTGATGCTCCTCTGATGCTCCTCTGATGCTCCTCTGATGATCCTCTGATCCTCCTCTGATGCTCCACTGATGCTCCTCTGATGCTCCTGTGATGCTCCTGTAATGCTCCTCTGATTCTCCTCTGATGCTCCACTGATGCTCCTCTGATGCTCCTCTGATGCTCCTCTGATGCTCCTCTGATGCTCCTCTGATGCTCCTCTGATGCTCCTCTGATGCTCCTCTGATGCTCCTGTGATGCTCTTCTGATGCTCCTCTGATGCTCCTCTGATGCTCCTGTGATGCTCTTCTGATGCTCCTCTGATTCTCCTCTGATGCTCCTCTGATGCTCCTCTGATGCTCCTCTGATGCTCCTCTGATGCTCCTCTGATGCTCCTCTGATGCTCCTCTGATGCTCCTCTGATGCTCCTCTGATGCTCCTCTGATGCTCCTCTGATGCTCCTCTGAAGCTCCTCTGATGCTCCTCTGAAGCTCCTCTGATGCTCCTCTGATGCTCCTCTGATGCTCCTCTGATGCTCCTCTGATGCTCATCTGATCCTCCTCTGATGCTCCTCTGATGCTCCTCTGATGCTCCTCTGATGCTCCTCTGATGCTCTTCCTATGATCCTCTGATGCTCCTGCTCCTGCTCCTGCTCCTGCTCCTGCTCATGCTCCTGCTCCTGCTCCTGCTCCTGCTCCTGCTCATCTGATGCTCCTCTGATGCTCCTGCTCCTGCTCCTGCTCCTGCTCCTGCTCCTGCTCCTGCTCCTGCTCCTGCTCCTGCTCCTGCTCCTGCTCCTGCTCCTGCTCCTGCTCCTGCTCCTCTGATGCTCCTCTGATGCTCCTCTGATGCTCCACTGATGTTCCTCTGATGCTCCTCTGATGCTCCTCTGATGCTCCTCTGATGCTCCTCTGATGCTCCTCTGTTGCTCCTCTGATGCTCCCCTGATGCTCCTCTGATGCTCCTCTGATGCTCCACTGATGCTCTTCTGATGCTCCTCTGATGCTCCTCTGATGCTCCACTGATGCTCCTCTGATGCTCCTCTGAGGCTCATCTGAGGCTCCTCTGAGGCTCCTCTGATGCTCCTCTGATGCTCCTCTGATGCTCCTCTGATGCTCCTATGATGCTCCTCTGATGCTCCTCTGATGCTCCTCTGAGGCTCCTCTGATGCTCCTCTGATGCTCCTCTGATGCTCCTCTGATGCTCCTCTGATGCTCCTCTGATGCTCTTCTGATGCTCCTCTGATGCTCCTCGGATGCTCCTCTGATGCTCCTCTGATGCTCCTCTGATGCTCATCTGATGCTCCTCTGATACTCCTCTGATGCTCCTCTGATGCTCCTCTGAGGCTCCTCTGATGCTCCTCTGATGCTCCTCTGATGCTCCTCTGATGCTCCTCTGATGCTCCTCTGATGCTCCTGTGATCCTCCTCTGATGCTCCTGTGCTGCTCCTCTGATGCTCCTCTGATGCTCCTCTGATGCTCCTCTGAGGCTCCTCTGATGCTCCTCTGATGCTCCTCTGATGCTCCTGCTCCTGCTCCTGCTCCTGCTCCTGCTCCTGCTCCTGCTCCTGCTCCTGCTCCTGCTCCTGCTCCTGCTCCTGCTCCTGCTCCTGCTCCTGCTCCTGCTCCTGCTCCTGCTCCTGCTCCTGCTCCTGCTCCTGCTCCTGCTCCTGCTCCTGCTCCTGCTCCTGCTCCTGTTCCTGCTCCTGCTCCTGCTCCTGCACCTCTGATGCTCCTCTGATGCACCTCTGATGCTCCTCTGATGCTCCTCTGATACTCCTCTGATGCTCCTCAGATGCTCCTCTGATGCTCCTCTGATGCTCCTCTGATACTCCTCAGATGCTCCTCTAATGCTCCTCTGATACTCCTCTGATGCTCCTCAGATGCTCCTCTGATGCTCCTCTGATGCTCCTCTGAGGCTCCTCGGATGCTTCTCTGATGCTCCTGTGATCCTCCTCTGATGCTCCTCTGATGCTCCTCTGATGCTCCTCTGATGCTCCTCTGATCCTCTTCTGACGCTCCTCTGATGCTCCTCTGATGCTCCTCTGATGCTCCTCTGATGCTCCTCTGATGCTCCTCTGATGCTCCTCCGATGCTCCTCTGATCCTCCTCTGATGCTCCACTGATGCTCCTCTGATGCTCCTCTGATGCTCCTCTGATGCTCCTCTGATGCTTCTGCTCCTGCTCCTGCTCCTGCTCCTGATCCTGCTCCTGCTCCTGCTCCTGCTCCTCTGATGCTCCTCTGATGCTCCTCTGATGCTCCTCTGATGCTCCTCTGATGCTCCTCTGATGCTCCTCTGATGCTCCTCTGATCCTCCTCTGATGCTCCACTGATGCTCCTCTGATGCTCCACTGATGCTCCTCTGATGCTCCTCTGATGCTCCTCTGATGCTCCTCTGATGCTCCTCTGATGCTCCTCTGACGCTCCTCTGATGCTCCTCTGATGCTCCTCTGATGCTCCTGCTCCTGCTCCTGCTCCTCTGATGCTCCTCTGATGACCTCTGATGCTCCTGCACCTGCTCCTGCTCCTGCTCCTGCTCCTGCTCCTCTGATGCTCCTCTGATGCTCCTCTGATCCTCCTCTGATGCTCCTTAGATGCTCCTCTGATACTCCTCTGATGCTCCTCTGATGCTCCTCTGATGCTCCTCTGATGCTCCTCTGATGCTCCTCTGATTCTCCTCTGATGCTCCGCTGATGCTCCTGTGATGCTCCTCTGATGCTCCTCTGATGCTCCTCTGATGCTCCTCTGATGCTCCACTGATGCTCCTCTGCTGCTCCTCTGATGCTCCTCTGATGCTCCTCTGATGCTCCTCTGATGCTCCTCTGATGCTCCTCTGATGCTCCTCTGATGCTCCTCTGATGCTCCTCTGATGCTCCTCTGATGCTCCTCTGATGCTCCTCTGAGGCTCCTCTGATGCTCCTCTGATGCTCCTCTGATGCTCCTCTGATGCTCCTCTGATGCTCCTCTGATGCTCCTGTGATCCTCCTCTGATGCTCCTGTGCTGCTCCTCTGATGCTCCTCTGATGCTCCTCTGATGCTCCTCTGAGGCTCCTCTGATGCTCCTCTGATGCTCCTCTGATGCTCCTGCTCCTGCTCCTGCTCCTGCTCCTGCTCCTGCTCCTGCTCCTGCTCCTGCTCCTGCTCCTGCTCCTGCTCCTGCTCCTGCTCCTGCTCCTGCTCCTGCTCCTGCTCCTGATCCTGCTCCTGCTCCTGCTCCTGCTCCTGCTCCTGTTCCTGCTCCTGCTCCTGCTCCTGCACCTCTGATGCTCCTCTGATGCACCTCTGATGCTCCTCTGATGCTCCTCCTGATGCTCCTCAGATGCTCCTCTGATGCTCCTCTGATGCTCCTCTGATGCTCCTCTTATACTCCTCTGATGCTCCTCAGATGCTCCTCTGATGCTCCTCTGATGCTCCTCTGATGCTCCTCTGATGCTCCTCTGATGCACCTCTGATGCTCCTCTGATGAACCTCTGATGCTCCTCTGATGCTCCTCTGATACTCCTCTGATGCTCCTCAGATGCTCCTCTGATGCTCCTCTGATACTCCTCTGATGCTCCTCAGATGCTCCTCTGATGCTCCTCTGATGCTTTTCTGATGCTCCTCGGATGCTTCTCTGATGCTCCTCTGATCCTCCTCTGATGCTCCTCTGATGCTCCTCTGATGCTCCTCTGATGCTCCTCTGATGCTCCTCTGATGCTCCTCTGATGCTCCTCTGATGCTCCTCTGATCCTCCTCTGATGCTCCTCTGATGCTCCTCTGATGCTCCTCTGATGCTCCTCTGATGCTCCTCTGATGCTCCTCTGATGCTCCTCTGATGCTCCTCTGATCCTCCTCTGATGCTCCACTGATGCTCCTCTGATGCTCCTCTGATGCTCCTCTGATGCTCCTCTGATGCTCCTGCTCCTGCTCCTGCTCCTGCTCCTGCTCCTGCTCCTGCTCCTGCTCCTGCTCCTCTGATGCTCCTCTGATGCTCCTCTGATGCTCCTCTGATGCTCCTCTGATGCTCCTCTGATGCTCCTCTGATCCTCCTCTGATGCTCCACTGATGCACCTCTGATGCTCCACTGATGCTCCTCTGATGCTCCTCTGATGCTCCTCTGATGCTCCTCTGATGCTCCTCTGACGCTCCTCTGATGCTCCTCTGACGCTCCTCTGATGTTCCTCTGATGCTCCTCTGATGCTCCTGCTCCTGCTCCTGCTCCTCTGATGCTCCTCTGATGCTCCTCTGATGCTCCTGCTCCTGCTCCTGCTCCTGCTCCTGCTCCTGCTCCTCTGATGCTCCTCTGATGCTCCTCAAATGCTCCTCTGATGCTCCTCTGATCCTCCTCTGATGCTCCTCTGATGCTCCTCTGATGCTCCTCTGATGCTCCTCTGAGGCTCCTCTGTTGCTCCTCTGATGCTCCTCTGATGCTCCTCTGATGCTCCTGTGATGCTCCTCTGATGCTCCTCTGATGCTCCTCTGATGCTCCTGTGATGCTCCTCTGATGCTCCTCTGCTGCTCCTCTGATGCTGATCTGATTCTCCTCTGATGCTCCTCTGATGCTCCTCTGATGCTCCTCTGATGCTCCTCTGATGCTCCTCTGATCCTCCTCTGATGCTCCTCTGATGCTCCTCTGATGCTCCTCTGATGCTCCTCTGAGGCTCCTCTGATGCTCCTCTGATGCTCCTCTGATGCTCCTCTGATGCTCCTCTGATACTCCTCTGATGCTCCTCTGATGCTCCTGTGATGCTCCTCTGATACTCCTCTGCTGCTCCTCTGATGCTCATCTGATGCTCCTCTGATTCTCCTATGATGCTCCTCTGATGCTCCTCTGATGCTCCTCTGATGCTCCTCTGATCCACCTCTGATGCTCCTCTGATGCTCCTCTGATGCTCCTCTGATGCTCCTCTGATGCTCCTCTGCTGCTCCTCTGATGCTCATCTGATGCTCCTCTGATTCTCCTCTGATGCTCCTCTGATGCTCCTCTGATGCTCCTCTTATGCTCCTCTGATCCTCCTCTGATGTTCCTCTGATGCTCCTCTGATGCTCCTCTGATGCTCCTCTGATGCTACTCTGATGCTCCTCTGATGCTCCTCTGATGCTCCTCTGATGCTCCTCTGATGCTCCTCTGATGCTCCTCTGATGCTCCTCTGATGCTCCTCTGATGCTCCTCTGCTGCTCCTCTGATGCTCCTCTGATGCTCCTCTGATGCTCCTCTGATGCTCCTCTGAGGCTCCTCTGATGCTCCTCTGATGCTCCTCTGATCCTCCTCTGATGCTCCTCTGATGCTCCTCTGATGCTCCTCTGATGCTCCTGTGATGCTCCTCTGATGCTCCTGTGATCCTCCTCTGATGCTCCTCTGATGCTCCTCTGATGCTCCTCTGATCCTCCTCTGATGCTCCTCTGATGCTCCTCTGATGCTCCTCTGATGCTCCTCTGATGCTCCTCTGATGCTCCTCTGATGCTCCTCTGAGGCACCTCTGAGGCTCCTCTGATTCTCTTCTGATGCTCCTCTGATGCTCCTCTGATGCTCCTCTGATGCTCCTGTGATGCTCCTCTGATGCTCCTGTGATGCTCCTCTGATGTTCCTCTGATGTTCCTCTGATGCTCCTCTGATGCTCCTCTGATGCTCCTCTGATGCTCCTCTGAGGCTCCTGTGATGCTCCTCTGATGCTCCTCTGATCCTCCTCTGATGCTCCTCTGATACTCCTCTGATGCTCCTCTGATGCTCCTCTGATGCTCCTATGATGCTCCTCTGATGCTCCTCTGATGCTCCTCTGATGCTCCTCTGATGCTCCTCTGATGCTCCTCTGATGCTCCTCTGATGCTCCTCTGATCCTCCTCTGATGCTCCTCTGATGCTCCTCTGATGCTCCTCTGATGCTCCTCTGATGCTCCTGCTCCTGCTCCTGCTCCTGCTCCTGCTCCTGCTCCTGCTCCTGCTCCTGCTCCTGCTCCTGCTCCTGCTACTGCTCCTGCTCCTGCTCCTGTTCCTGCTCCTGCTGCTGCTCCTGCTCCTGCACCTCTGATGCTCCTCTGATGCACCTCTGATGCTCCTCTGATGCTCCTCTGATACTCCTCTGATGCTCCTTAGATGCTCCTCTGATACTCCTCTGATGTTCCTCTGATGCTCCTCTGATGCCTCTGTGATGCTCCTCTGATGCTCCTCTGATTCTCCTCTGATGCTCCGCTGATGCTCCTCTGATGCTCCTCTGATGCTCCTCTGATGATCCTCTGATCCTCCTCTGATGCTCCACTGATGCTCCTCTGATGCTCCTGTGATGCTCCTGTAATGCTCCTCTGATTCTCTTCTGATGCTCCTCTGATGCTCCTCTGATGCTCCTCTGATGCTCCTCTGATGCTCCTCTGATGCTCCTCTGATGCTCCTCTGATGTTCCTCTGATGCTCCTCTGATACTCCTTTGATGCTCCTGCTCCTGCTCCTGCTCCTGCTCCTGCTCCTGCTCCTGCTCCTGCTCCTGCTCCTGCTACTGCTCCTGCTCCTGCTCCTGCTCCTGCTCATGCTCCTGCCCCTGCTCCTGCTCCTGCTCCTGCTCCTGCTCCTGCTCCTGCTCCTGCTCCTGCTCCTGCTCCTGCTCCTGCTCCTGTTCCTGCTCCTGCTGCTGCTCCTGCTCCTGCACCTCTGATGCTCCTCTGATGCACCTCTGATGCTCCTCTGATGCTCCTCTGATATTCCTCTGATGCTCCTTAGATGCTCCTCTGATGCTCCTCTGATGCTCCTCTGATGCTCCTCTGATGCCTCTGTGATGCTCCTCTGATGCTCCTCTGATTCTCCTCTGATGCTCCGCTGATGCTCCTCTGATGCTCCTCTGATGCTCCTCTGATGATCCTCTGATCCTCCTCTGATGCTCCACTGATGCTCCTCTGATGCTCCTGTGATGCTCCTGTAATGCTCCTCTGATTCTCCTCTGATGCTCCTCTGATTCTCCTCTGATGCTCCTCTGATGCTCCTCTGATGCTCCTCTGATGCTCCTCTGATGCTCCTCTGATGCTCCTCTGATGCTCCTCTGATGCTCCTCTGATGCTCCTGTGATGCTCTTCTGATGCTCCTCTGATGCTCCTCTGATGCTCCTGTGATGCTCCTCTGATGCTCCTCTGCTGCTCCTCTGATGCTGATCTGATTCTCCTCTGATGCTCCTCTGATGCTCCTCTGATGCTCCTCTGATGCTCCTCTGATGCTCCTCTGATCCTCCTCTGATGCTCCTCTGATGCTCCTCTGATGCTCCTCTGATGCTCCTCTGAGGCTCCTCTGATGCTCCTCTGATGCTCCTCTGATGCTCCTCTGATGCTCCTCTGATGCTCCTCTGATACTCCTCTGATGCTCCTCTGATGCTCCTGTGATGCTCCTCTGATGCTCCTCTGCTGCTCCTCTGATGCTCCTCTGATGCTCCTCTGATTCTCCTCTGATGCTCCTCTGATGCTCCTCTGATGCTCCTCTGATGCTCCTCTGATCCACCTCTGATGCTCCTCTGATGCTCCTCTGATGCTCCTCTGATGCTCCTGTGATGCTCCTCTGATGCTCCTCTGCTGCTCCTCTGATGCTCATCTGAAGCTCCTCTGATTCTCCTCTGATGCTCCTCTGATGCTCCTCTTATGCTCCTCTGATCCTCCTCTGATGCTCCTCTGATGCTCCTCTGATGCTCCTCTGATGCTCCTCTGATGCTACTCTGATGCTCCTCTGATGCTCCTCTGATGCTCCTCTGATGCTCCTCTGATGCTCCTCTGATGCTCCTCTGATGCTCCTCTGATCCTCCTCTGCTGCTCCTCTGATGCTCCTCTGATGCTCCTCTGATGCTCCTCTGATGCTCCTCTGATGCTCCTCTGAGGCTCCTCTGATGCTCCTCTGATGCTCCTCTGATGCTCCTCTGATGCTCCTCTGATGCTCCTCTGATGCTCCTCTGATGCTCCTGTGATGCTCCTCTGATGCTCCTGTGATCCTCCTCTGATGCTCCTCTGATGCTCCTCTGATGCTCCTCTGATCCTCCTCTGATGCTCCTCTGATGCTCCTCTGATGCTCCTCTGATGCTCCTCTGAGGCACCTCTGAGGCTCCTCTGATTCTCTTCTGATGCTCCTCTGATGCTCCTCTGATGCTCCTCTGATGCTCCTGTGATGCTCCTCTGATGCTCCTGTGATGCTGCTCTGCTGTTCCTCTGATGTTCCTCTGATGCTCCTCTGATGCTCCTCTGATGCTCCTCTGATGCTCCTCTGAGGCTCCTCTGATGCTCCTCTGATGCTCCTCTGATCCTCCTCTGATGCTCCTCTGATACTCCTCTGATGCTCCTCTGATGCTCCTCTGATGCTCCTATGATGCTCCTCTGATGCTCCTCTGATGCTCCTCTGATGCTCCTCTGATGCTCCTCTGATGCTCCTCTGATGCTCCTCTGATGCTCCTCTGATGCTCCTCCGATCCTCCTCTGATGCTCCTCTGATGCTCCTCTGATGCTCCTCTGATGCTCCTCTGATGCTCCTCTGATGCTCCTCTGTTGCTCCTGCTCCTGCTCCTGCTCCTGCTCCTGCTCCTGCTCCTGCTCCTGCTCCTGCTCCTGCTCCTGCTCCTGCTCCTGCTCCTGTTCCTGCTCCTGCTGCTGCTCCTGCTCCTGCACCTCTGATGCTCCTCTGATGCACCTCTGATGCTCCTCTGATGCTCCTCTGATACTCCTCTGATGCTCCTTAGATGCTCCTCTGATGCTCCTCTGATGCTCCTCTGATGCTCCTCTGATGCCTCTGTGATGCTCCTCTGATGCTCCTCTGATTCTCCTCTGATGCTCCGCTGATGCTCCTCTGATCCTCCTCTGATGCTCCACTGATGCTCCTCTGATGCTCCTCTGATGCTCCTCTGATGCTCCTCTGATGCTCCTCTGATGCTCCTCTGATGCTCCTCTGATGCTCCTCTGATGTTCCTCTGATGCTCCTCTGATGCTCCTTTGATGCTCCTGCTCCTGCTCCTGCTCCTGCTCCTGCTCCTGCTCCTGCTCCTGCTCCTGCTCCTGCTCCTGCTCCTGCTCCTGCTCCTGCTCCTGCTCATGCTCCTGCCCCTGCTCCTGCTCCTGCTCCTGCTCCTGCTCCTGCTCCTGCTCCTGCTCCGGCTCCTGCTCCCGCTCCTGCTCCGGCTCCTGCTCCTGCACCTCTGATGCTCCTGCTCTTGCTCGATGCTCCTCTGATGCACCTCTGATGCTCCTCTGATGCTCCTCTGATGCTCCACTGATGCTCCTCAGATGCTCCTCTGATGCACCTCTGATGCTCCTCTGATGCTCCTATGATGCTCCTCTGATGCTCCTCAGATGCTCCTCTGATGCACCTCTGATGCTCCTCTGATGCTCCTCTGATGCTCCTCTGATGCTCCTCTGATGCTACTCTGTTGCTCCTCTGATGCTCCTCTGATGCTCCTCTGATGCTCCAATGATGCTCCAATGATGCTCCACTGATGCTCCTGTGATGCTCCTCTGATGCTCCTCTGATGCTCCTCTGATGCTCCTCTGATGCTCCTCTGATGCTCCTCTGATGCTCATCTGATGGTCCTCTGATACTCCTCTGATGCTCCTCTGAGGCTCCTCTGATGCTCCTCTGATGCTCCTCTGATGCTCCTCTGATGCTCCTCTGATGCTCCTGTGATGCTCCTCTGATGCTCCTCAGATGCTCCTCTGATTCACCTCTGATGCTCCTCTGATGCTCCTCTGATGCTCCTCTGATGCTCCTCTGATGCTCCTCTGTTGCTCCTCTGATGCTCCTCTGATGCTCCTCTGATGCTCCAATGATGCTTCTCAGATGCTCCTCTGATGCTCCTCTGATGCTCCTCTGATGCTCCTCTGATGCACCTCTGATGCTCCTCTGATGCTCCTCTGATGCTCCTCTGATGCTCCTCTGATGCTCCTCTGATGCTCCTCTGATGCTCATCTGATACTCCTCTGATACTCCTCTGATGCTCCTCTGAGGCTCCTCTGATGCTCCTCTGATGCTCCTCTGATGCTCCTCTGATGCTCCTCTGATGCCTCTGTGATGCTCCTCTGATGCTCCTCTGATTCTCCTCTGATGCTCCGCTGATGCTCCTCTGATGCTCCTCTGATGCTCCTCTGATGCTCCTCTGTTGCTCCTCTGATGCTCCTCTGATGCTCCTCTGATGCTCCAATGATGCTCCAATGATGCTCCACTGATGCTCCTGTGATGCTCCTCTGATGCTCCTCTGATGCTCCTCTGATGCTCCTCTTGATGCTCCTCTGATGCTCCTCTGATGCTCCTCTGATGCTCATCTGATGCTCCTCTGATACTCCTCTGATGCTCCTCTGAGGCTCCTCTGATGCTCCTCTGATGCTCCTCTGATGCTCCTCTGATGCTCCTCTGATGCTCCTCTGATGCTCCTCTGATGCTCCTCTGATGCTCCTCTGATGCTCCTCTGATGCTCCTCTGACGCTCCTCTGATGCTCCTCTGATTCCCGGCCTCTGATTCCCTGCTTCTGATTCTGATTCCCTGCCTCTGATTCCCCATCTCTGATTCCGCACATCTGATTCCTTGCCTCTGATTCCCCGCCTCAGATTCCCCAGCACTGATTTCCCGCCTCTGATTCCCGGCATCCGATTCCCTGCCTCTGATTCCCCGCCTCTGATTCCCCATCTCTGATTCCCCGCCTCTGATTCCCCGTGTCTGATTCCCTGCCTCTGATTCCCCGCATCTGATTCCCCATATCTGATTCCCCGCCTCTGTTTTCCCGCCTCTGATTCCCTGCCTCTGATTCCCCATATCTGATTCCCCGCCTCTGATTCCCCAACTCTGATTCCCCGCCTCTGATTCCCCAGCTCTGAATCCCCGCCTCTGATTCCCCGCGTCTGATTCCCTGCCTCTGATTCCCCGCCTCTGATTCCCCATCTGTGATTCACAACCTCTGATGCCCCACCTCTGATTCCCCATATCTGATTCCCCGCCTCTGTTTCCCCGCCTCTGATTCCCCGCCTCTGATTCCCCATATCTGATTCCCCGCCTCTGATTGCCCACCTCTGATTCCCCGCGTCTGATTCCCTGCGTCTGATTCCCCGCCTCTGATTCCCCATCTCTGATTCACCACCTCTGATTCCCAGCCTCTGATTCCCCATCTCTGATTCCGCACATCCGATTCCCTGCCTATGATTCCCCACCTCTGATTCCCCGCCTCTGATTCCCCATATCTGATTCCATGCCTCTGTTTCCCCGCCTCTGATTCCCCACCTCTGTTTCCCCATATCTGATTCCCCGCCTCTGATTCCCCAACTCTAATACCCCGCCTCTGATTCCCCAGCTCTGATTCCCCGCCTCTGATTCCCCGCATCTGATTCCCTGCCTCTGATTCCCCGCCTCTGATTCCAGGCCTCTGATTCCCAGCATCTGCTTCCGGCCTCTAATTCCCGGCCTCTGATTCCCTGCTTCTGATTCTGATTCCCTGCCTCTGATTCCCCATCTCTGATTCCGCACATCTGATTCCTTGCCTCTGATTCCCCACCTCTGATTCCCCATATCTGATTCCCCGCCTGGGTTTCTCCGCCTCTGATTCCCCGCCTCTGTTTCCCAATATCTAAGTCCCCGCCTCTGATTCCCCAAATCTAATTCCCCACCTCTGATTCCCCAGCTCTGATTCCCCGCCTCTGATTCCCCGCATCTGATTCCCTGCATCTGATTCCAAGCCTCTGATTCCCCGCCTCTGATTCCCCATCTCTGATTCCCCGCCTCTGATTCCCCGTGTCTGATTCCCTGCCTCTGATTCCCCGCCTCTGATTCCCCATATCTGATTCCGCACATCTGATTCCTTGCCTCTGATTCCCCGCCTCAGATTCCCCAGCACTGATTTCCCGCCTCTGATTCCCGGCATCCGATTCCCTGCCTCTGATTCCCCGCCTCTGATTCCCCATCTCTGATTCCCCGCCTCTGATTCCCCGTGTCTGATTCCCTGCCTCTGATTCCCCGCCTCTGATTCCCCATATCTGATTCCCCGCCTCTGTTTTCCCGCCTCTGATTCCCTGCCTCTGATTTCCCATATCTGATTCCCCGCCTCTGATTCCCCAACTCTGATTCCCCACCTCTGATTCCCCAGCTCTGAATCCCCGCCTCTGATTCCCCGCGTCTGATTCCCTGCCTCTGATTCCCCGCCTCTGATTCCCCATCTGTGATTCACAACCTCTGATGCCCCACCTCTGATTCCCCATATCTGATTCCCCGCCTCTGTTTCCCCGCCTCTGATTCCCCGCCTCTGATTCCCCATATCTGATTCCCCGCCTCTGATTGCCCACCTCTGATTCCCCGCGTCTGATTCCCTGCGTCTGATTCCCCGCCTCTGATTCCCCATCTCTGATTCACCACCTCTGATTCCCAGCCTCTGATTCCCCATCTCTGATTCCGCACATCCGATTCCCTGCCTATGATTCCCCACCTCTGATTCCCCGCCTCTGATTCCCCATATCTGATTCCATGCCTCTGTTTCCCCGCCTCTGATTCCCCACCTCTGTTTCCCCATATCTGATTCCCCGCCTCTGATTCCCCAACTCTAATACCCCGCCTCTGATTCCCCAGCTCTGATTCCCCGCCTCTGATTCCCCGCATCTGATTCCCTGCCTCTGATTCCCCGCCTCTGATTCCAGGCCTCTGATTCCCAGCATCTGCTTCCGGCCTCTAATTCCCGGCCTCTGATTCCCTGCTTCTGATTCTGATTCCCTGCCTCTGATTCCCCATCTCTGATTCCGCACATCTGATTCCTTGCCTCTGATTCCCCACCTCTGATTCCCCATATCTGATTCCCCGCCTGGGTTTCCCCGCCTCTGATTCCCCGCCTCTGTTTCCCAATATCTAAGTCCCCGCCTCTGATTCCCCAAATCTAATTCCCCACCTCTGATTCCCCAGCTCTGATTCCCCGCCTCTGATTCCCCGCATCTGATTCCCTGCATCTGATTCCAAGCCTCTGATTCCCTGCCTCTGATTCCCAACCTCTGATTCCCCACCTCTGATTCCCCATATCTGATTCCCCGCCTCTGTTTCCCCGCCTCGGATTCCCCGCCTCTGTTTCCCCATATCTGATTCCCGGCCTCTGATTCCCCGCCTCTGATTCCCCGCCTCTGATTCCCTGCCTCTGATTCCCCATCTCCGATTCCGCACATCTGATTCCCTTCCTCTGATTCCCCGCCTCTGATTCCCGGCCTCTGATTCCCTGCCTCTGATTCCCAACCTCGGATTCCCCACCTCTGATTCCCCATATCTGATTCCCCGCCTCTGTTTCCCCGCCTCTGATTCCCCGCCTCTGATTCCCAACTCTGATTCCCCGCCTCTGATTCCCCAGCTCTGATTCCCCGTGTTTGATTCCCTGCCTCTGATTCCCTGCCCTGATTCCCCATCTCTGTTTCACCGCCTTTGATTCGCCACCTCTGATTCCCCATATCTGATTACCCGCCTCTGTTTCCCCGACTCTGATTCCCTGCCTCTGATTCCCAACCTCTGATTCCACACCTCTGATTCCCCATATCAGATTCCCCGCCTCTATTTCCCCATATCTGATTCCCCGCCTCTGATTCCCCAACTCTGATTCCACGCCTCTGATTCCCCATCTCTGATTCACCGCCTCTGATTCCCCGTGTCTGATTCCCTGCCTCTGATTCCCCGCCTCTGATTCCCTGCCCCTGATTCCCCAATTCTGATTCCCCATATCTGATTCCCCGCCTCTGTTTCCCCGCCTCTGATTCCCCACCTCTGATTTCCCATATCTGATTCCCTGCCTCTGATTCCCCAACTCTGATTCACCGCCTCTGATTCCCCAGCTCTGAATCCCCGCCTCTGATTCCCCGCGTCTGATTCCCTGCCTCTGATTCCCCGCCTTGATTCCCCATCTCTGATTCACAACCTCTGATTCCCCACCTCTGATTCCCTATATTTGATTCCCCGCCTCTGTTTCCCCGCCTCTGATTCACTGCCTCTGATTCCCCACATCTGATTCCCGGCCTCTGATTCCCCGCCTCTGATTCCCCACCTCTGATTCCCTGCCTCTGATTCCCCATCTCCGATTCCGCACATCTGATTCCCTTCCTCTGATTCCCCACCTCTGATTCCCCGCCTCTGATTCCCTGCCTCTGATTCCCAACCTCGGATTCCCCACCTCTGATTCCCCATATCTGATTCCCCGCCTCTGCTTCCCCGCCTCTGATTCCCCGCCTCTGATTCCCAACTCTGATTCGCCGCCTCTGATTGCCCAGCTCTGATTCCCCGTGTTTGATTCCCTGCCTCTGATTCCCTGCCCTGATTCCCCATCTCTGTTTCACCGCCTTTGATTCGCCACCTCTGATTCCCCATATCTGATTCCCCGCCTCTGATTCCCCGCATCTGATTCCCTGCCTCTTATTCCCCATCTCCGATTCCGCACATCTGATTCCCTTCCTCTGATTCCCCGCCTCTGATTCCCCGCCTCTGATTCCCTGCCTCTGATTCCCAACCTCGGATTCCCCACCTCTGATTCCCCATATCTGATTCCCCGCCTCTGTTTCCCCGCCTCTGATTCCCCGCCTCTGATTCCCAACTCTGATTCCCCACCTCTGATTCCCCAGCTCTGATTCCCCGTGTTTGATTCCCTGCCTCTGATTCCCTGCCCTGATTCCCCATCTCTGTTTCACCGCCTTTGATTCGCCACCTCTGATTCCCCATATCTGATTACCCGCCTCTGTTTCCCCGACTCTGATTCCCTGCCTCTGATTCCCAACCTCTGATTCCACACTTCTGATTCCCCATATCTGATTCCCCGCCTCTATTTCCCCATATCTGATTCCCCGCCTCTGATTCCCCAACTCTGATTCCCCGCCTCTGATTCCCCATCTCTGATTCCCCGCCTCTGATACCCCGTGTCTGATTCCCTGCCTCTGATTCCCCGCCTCTGATTCCCCGCCTCTGATTCCCTGCCACTGATTCGCTGCCCCTGATTCCCCAATTCTGATTCCCCATATCTGATTCCCCGCCTCTGTTTCCCCGCCTCTGATTCCCCACCTCTGATTTCCCATATCTGATTCCCTGCCTCTGATTCCCCAACTCTGATTCCCTATATTTGATTCCCCGCCTCTGTTTCCCCGCCTCTGATTCACTGCCTCTGATTCCCCACATCTGATTCCCCATCTCTGATTCCGCACAACCGATTCCCTGCCTATGATTCCCCGACTCTGATTCCCCACCTCTGATTCCCCAGCTCTGATTCCCCGCCTCTGATTCCCCGCGTCTGATTCCCTGCCTGTGATTCCCCGCCTCTGATTCCACATCTCTGATTCCCCACCTCTGATTCCCCGTGTCTGATTCCCTTCCTTTGATTCCCCGCCCCTGATTCCCCACCTCTGATTCCCCATATCTTATTCCCCGCCTCTGTTTCCCCCCCTCTGATTCCCAGCCTCTGATTCCCCATATCTGATTCCCCGCATCTGATTCCCCATATCTGATTCCCCGCCTCTATTTCCCCATATCTGCTTCGCCGCCTCTGATTCCCCAACTCTGATTCCCCGCCTCTGATTCCCCAGCTCTGATTTCCCGCCTCTGATTCCCGGCATCCGATTCCCTGCCTCTGATTCCCCGCCTCTGATTCCCCATCTCTGATTCCCCGCCTCTGATTCCCCGTGTCTGATTCCCTGCCTCTGATTCCCCGCCTCTGATTCCCCATATCTGATTCCCCGCCTCTGTTTTCCCGCCTCTGATTCCCTGCCTCTGATTCCCCATATCTGATTACCCGCCTCTGATTCCCCAACTCTGATTCCCAGCCTCTGATTCCCCAGCTCTGAATCCCCGCCTCTGATTCCCCGCGTCTGATTCCCTGCCTCTGATTCCCCGCCTGATTCCCCATCTGTGATTCACAACCTCTGATGCCCCACCTCTGATTCCCCATATCTGATTCCCCGCCTCTGTTTCCCCGCCTCTGATTCCCCGCCTCTGATTCCCCATATCTGATTCCCCGCCTCTGATTGCCCACCTCTGATTCCCCGCGTCTGATTCCCTGCCTCTGATTCCCCGCCAAAGATTCCCAATCTCTGATTCACCACCTCTGATTCCCAGCCTCTGATTCCCCATCTCTGATTCCGCACATCCGATTCCCTGCCTATGATTCCCCACCTCTGATTCCCCGCCTCTGATTCCCCATATCTGATTCCCTGCCTCTGTTTCCCCGCCTCTGATTCCCCACCTCTGTTTCCCCATATCTGATTCCCCGCCTCTGATTCCCCAACTCTAATACCCCGCCTCTGATTCCCCAGCTCTGATTCCCCGCCTCTGATTCCCCGCATCTGATTCCCTGCCTCTGATTCCTCGCCTCTGATTCCAGGCCTCTGATTCCCAGCATCTGATTCGGGCCTCTGATTCCCGGCCTCTGATTCCCTGCTTCTGATTCTGATTCCCTGCCTCTGATTCCCCATCTCTGATTCCGCACATCTGATTCCTTGCCTCTGATTCCCCACCTCTGATTCCCCATATCTGATTCCCCGCCTGGGTTTCCCCGCCTCTGATTCCCCGCCTCTGTTTCCCAATATCTAAGTCCCCGCCTCTGATTCCCCAAATCTGATTCCCCACCTCTGATTCCCCAGCTCTGATTCCCCGCCTCTGATTCCCCGCATCTGATTCCCTGCATCTGATTCCAAGCCTCTGATTCCCTGCCTCTGATTCCCAACCTCTGATTCCCCACCTCTGATTCCCCATATCTGATTCCCCGCCTCTGTTTCCCCGCCTCGGATTCCCCGCCTCTGTTTCCCCATATCTGATTCCCGGCCTCTGATTCCCCGCCTCTGATTCCCCGCCTCTGATTCCCTGCCTCTGATTCCCCATCTCCAATTCCGCACATCTGATTCCCTTCCTCTGATTCCCCGCCTCTGATTTTCCGCCTCTGATTCCCTGCCTCTGATTCCCAACGTCGGATTCCCCACCTCTGATTCCCCATATCTGATTCCCCGCCTCTGTTTCCCCGCCTCTGATTCCCCGCCTCTGATTCCCAACTCTGATTCCCCACCTCTGATTCCCCAGCTCTGATTCCCCGTGTTTGATTCCCTGCCTCTGATTCCCTGCCCTGATTCCCCATCTCTGTTTCACCGCCTTTGATTCGCCACCTCTGATTCCCCATATCTGATTCCCCGCCTCTGTTTCCCCGACTCTGATTCCCTGCCTCTGATTCCCAACCTCTGATTCCACACCTCTGATTCCCCATATCTGATTCCCCGCCTCTATTTCCCCATATCTGATTCCCCGCCTCTGATTCCCCAACTCTGATTCCCCGCCTCTGATTCCCCAGCTCTGATTCCCCGACTCTGATTCCCGGCATCCGATTCCCTGCCTCTGATTCCCCGCCTCTGATTCCCCATCTCTGATTCCCCGCCTCTGATTCCCCGTGTCTGATTCCCTGCCTTTGATTCCCGCGTCTGATTCCCCGCCTCTGATTCCCTGCCACTGATTCCCTGCCCCTGATTCCCCACCTCTGATTCCCCACATCTGATTCCCCGCCTCTGTTTCCCCGCCTCTGATTCCCCGCCTCTGATTCCCCATATCTGATTCCCTGCCTCTGATTCCCCAACTCTGATTCCCCGCCTCTGATTCCCCAGCTCTGAATCCCCGCCTTTGATTCCCCGCGTCTGATTCCCTGCCTCTGATTCCCCGCCTTGATTCCCCATCTCTGATTCACAACCTCTGATTCCCCACCTCTGATTCCCTATATTTGATTCCCCGCCTCTGTTTCCCCGCCTCTGATTCCCCGCCTCTGATTCCCCATATCTGATTCCCCGCCTCTGATTGCCCACCTCTGATTCCCAGCCTCTGATTCGCCAGCTCTGATTCCCCGCCTCTGATTCCCCGCATCTGATTCCCTGCCTCTGATTCCCCGCCTCTGATTCCCCATCTCTGATTCACCGCCTTTGATTCGCCACCTCTGATTCCCCATATCTGATTCCCCACCTCTGATTCCCGGCCTCTTATTCCCAGCATCTTATTCCCGGCCTCTTATTCCAGGCCTCTGATTCCCCGCTTCTGATTCTGATTCCCTGCCTCTTATTCCCCATCTCTGATTCCGCACATCTGATTCCCTGCCTCTGATTCCCCACCTCTGATTCCCCATATCTGATTCCCCGCCTCTGTTTCCCCGCCTCTGATTCCCCGCCTCTGTTTCCCTATATCTAATTCCCCACCTCTGATGCCCCAACTCTGATTCCCCGCCTCTGATTCCCCAGCTCTGATTCCCCGCCTCTGATTCCCTGCATCCGATTCCCCATATCTGATTCCCCGCCTCTGTTTCACCGCCTCTGATTCCCCGCCTCTGTTTCCCCATATCTGATTCCCGCCTCTGATTCCCAACTATGAATCCCCTCCTCTGATTCCCCAGCTCTGATTCCCTGCCTCTGATTCCCCGCGTTCTATTCCCTGCCTCTGATTCCCCGCCTGTGATTCCCCATCACTGATTCACCACCTCTGATTCCCTACCTCTGATTCCCCATATCTAATTCCCCGCCTCTGTTTGCCCGCCTCTGATTCCCCGCCTCTGTTTCCCCATATCTGATTCCCCGCCTCTGAATCCCCAACTCTGATTCCCTGCCTCAGATTCCCCAGCTCTGATTCCCCGCCTTTGATTCCCCCCGTCTGATTCCCAGCCTCTGAATCCCCGTGTCTGATTTCCTGCCTCTGATTCCCCGCCTCTGATTCCCCATCTCTGATTCACCGCCTGATTCCCCACCTCTGATTCCCCCTCTCTGATTCCGCACATCCAATTCCCTGCCTCTGATTCCCCAACTCTGATTCCCCACCTCTGATTCCCCATCTCTCATTCCCCGCCTCAGATTCCACACGTCTGATTCCTTGCCTCTGATTCCCCGCCTCCGATTCCCTGCCTCTGATTCCCCATATCTGATTCCCCGCCTCTGATTCCCCAACTCTGATTCCCCGCCTCTGTTTCCCCGCCTCGGATTCCCCGCCTCTGTTTCCCCATATCTGATTCCCGGCCTCTGATTCCCCGCCTCTGATTCCCCGCCTCTGATTCCCTGCCTCTGATTCCCCATCTCCGATTCCGCACATCTGATTCCCTTCCTCTGATTCCCCGCCTCTGATTTTCCGCCTCTGATTCCCTGCCTCTGATTCCCAACCTCGGATTCCCCACCTCTGATTCCCCATATCTGATTCCCCGCCTCTGTTTCCCCGCCTCTGATTCCCCGCCTCTGATTCCCCAGCTCTGATTCCCCGTGTTTGATTCCCTGCCTCTGATTCCCTGCCCTGATTCCCCATCTCTGTTTCACCGCCTTTGATTCGCCACCTCTGATTCCCCATATCTGATTCCCCGCCTCTGTTTCCCCGACTCTGATTCCCTGCCTCTGATTCCCAACCTCTGATTCCACACCTCTGATTCCCCATATCTGATTCCCCGCCTCTATTTCCCCATATCTGATTCCCCGCCTCTGATTCCCCAACTCTGATTCCCCGCCTCTGATTCCCCAGCTCTGATTCCCCGACTCTGATTCCCGACATCCGATTCCCTGCCTCTGATTCCCCGCCTCTGATTCCCCATCTCTGATTCCCCGCCTCTGATTCCCCGTGTCTGATTCCCTGCCTTTGATTCCCCGCGTCTGATTCCCCGCCTCTGATTCCCTGCCACTGATTCCCTGCCCCTGATTCCCCACCTCTGATTCCCCACATCTGATTCCCCGCCTCTGTTTCCCCGCCTCTGATTCCCCGCCTCTGATTCCCCATATCTGATTCCCTGCCTCTGATTCCCCAACTCTGATTCCCCGCCTCTGATTCCCCAGCTCTGAATCCCCGCCTCTGATTCCCCGCGTCTGATTCCCTGCCTCTGATTCCCCGCCTTGATTCCCCATCTCTGATTCACAACCTCTGATTCCCCACCTCTGATTCCCTATATTTGATTCCCCGCCTCTGTTTCCCCGCCTCTGATTCCCCGCCTCTGATTCCCCATATCTGATTCCCCGCCTCTGATTGCCCACCTCTGATTCCCAGCCTCTGATTCGCCAGCTCTGATTCCCCGCCTCTGATTCCCCGCATCTGATTCCCTGCCTCTGATTCCCCGCCTCTGATTCCCCAGCTCTGATTCCCCGCCTCTGATTCCCTGCATCCGATTCCCCATATCTGATTCCCCGCCTCTGTTTCACCGCCTCTGATTCCCCGCCTCTGTTTCCCCATATCTGATTCCCGCCTCTGATTCCCAACTATGAATCCCCTCCTCTTATTCCCCAGCTCTGATTCCCTGCCTCTGATTCCCCGCGTTCTATTCCCTGCCTCTGATTCCCCGCCTGTGATTCCCCATCACTGATTCACCACCTCTGATTCCCTACCTCTGATTCCCCATATCTAATTCCCCGCCTCTGTTTGCCCACCTCTGATTCCCCGCCTCTGTTTCCCCATATCTGATTCCCCGCCTCTGAATCCCCAACTCTGATTCCCTGCCTCAGATTCCCCAGCTCTGATTCCCCGCCTTTGATTCCCCCCGTCTGATTCCCAGCCTCTGAATCCCCGTGTCTGATTTCCTGCCTCTGATTCCCCGCCTCTGATTCCCCATCTCTGATTCACCGCCTGATTCCCCACCTCTGATTCCCCCTCTCTGATTCCGCACATCCAATTCCCTGCCTCTGATTCCCCAACTCTGATTCCCCACCTCTGATTCCCCATCTCTCATTCCCCGCCTCAGATTCCACACGTCTGATTCCTTGCCTCTGATTCCCCGCCTCCGATTCCCTGCCTCTGATTCCCCATATCTGATTCCCCGCCTCTGATTCCCCAACTCTGATTCCCCGCCTCTGTTTCCCCGCCTCGGATTCCCCGCCTCTGTTTCCCCATATCTGATTCCCGGCCTCTGATTCCCCGCCTCTGATTCCCCGCCTCTGATTCCCTGCCTCTGATTCCCCATCTCCGATTACGCACATCTGATTCCCTTCCTCTGATTCCCCGCCTCTGATTTTCCGCCTCTGATTCCCTGCCTCTGATTCCCAACCTCGGATTCCCCACCTCTGATTCCCCATATCTGATTCCCCGCCTCTGTTTCCCCGCCTCTGATTCCCCGCCTCTGATTCCCCAGCTCTGATTCCCCGTGTTTGATTCCCTGCCTCTGATTCCCTGCCCTGATACCCCATCTCTGTTTCACCGCCTTTGATTCGCCACCTCTGATTCCCCATCTCTGATTCACCGCCTGATTCCCCACCTCTGATTCCCCCTCTCTGATTCCGCACATCCAATTCCCTGCCTCTGATTCCCCAACTCTGATTCCCCACCTCTGATTCCCCATCTCTCATTCCCCGCCTCAGATTCCACACGTCTGATTCCTTGCCTCTGATTCCCCGCCTCCGATTCCCTGCCTCTGATTCCCCATATCTGATTCCCCGCCTCTGATTCCCCAACTCTGATTCCCCGCTTCTGATTCCCCAGTTCTGTATCCCCGCCTCTGATTCCCCGCGTCTGATTCCCTGCCTCTGATTCCCCGCCTCTGATTCCCAATCTGTGATTCACAACCTCTGATGCCCCACCTCTGATTCCCCATATCTGATTCCCTGCTTCTGTTTCCCCGCCTCTGATTCCCCACCTCTGTTTCCCTATATATGATTCCCCGCCTCTGATTCCCCAACTCTAATACCCCGCCTCTGATTCCCCAGCTCTGATTCCCCGCCTCTGATTCCCCGCATCTGATTCCCTGCCTCTGATTCCCCGCCTCTGATTCCAGGCCTCTGATTCCTAGCATCTGATTCCGGCCTCTGATTCCCTGCCTCTGATTCCCCGCCTCTGATTCCAGGCCTCTGATTCCCCGCATCTGATTCCCTGCCTCTGATTCCCCGCCTTGATTCCCCATCTCTGATTCACAACCTCTGATTCCCCACCTCTGATTCCCTATATTTGATTCCCCGCCTCTGTTTCCCCGCCTCTGATTCCCCGCCTCTGATTCCCCATATCTGATTCCCCGCCTCTGATTGCCCACCTCTGATTCCCAGCCTCTGATTCGCCAGCTCTGATTCCCCGCCTCTGATTCCCCGCATCTGATTCACTGCCTCTGATTCCCCGCCTCTGATTCCCCATCTCTGATTCACCGCCTTTGATTCGCCACCTCTGATTCCCCATATCTGAATCCCCACCTCTGTTTCCCCGCCTCTGATTCCCCGCCTCTGATTCTCCATATCTCATTCCCCGCCTCTGAATCCCCATCTCTGATTCCCGGACTCTGATTCCCCTCCTCTGATTCCCGGCCTCTTATTCCAAGCATCTGATTCCCGGCCTCTGATTCCCGGCCTCTGATTCCCCGCTTCTGATTCCCTGCCTCTGATTCCCCATCTCTGATTCCGCACATCTGATTCCCTGCCTCTGTTTCCCCGCCTCTGATTCCCCGCCTCTGTTTCCCCATATCTGATTCCCGCCTCTGATTCCCAACTATGATTCCCCGCCTCTGATTCCCCAGCTCTGATTCCCTGCCTCTGATTCCCCGCGTTCTATTCCCTGCCTCTGATTCCCCGCCTGTGATTCCCCATCACTGATTCACCACCTCTGATTCCCTACCTCTGATTCCCCATATCTAATTCCCCGCCTCTGTTTGCCCGCCTCTGATTCCCCGCCTCTGTTTCCCCATATCTGATTCCCCGCCTCTGAATCCCCAACTCTGATTCCCTGCCTCAGATTCCCCAGCTCTGATTCCCCGCCTTTGATTCCCCCCGTCTGATTCCCAGCCTCTGAATCCCCGTGTCTGATTCCCTGCCTCTGATTCCCCGCCTCTGATTCCCCATCTCTGATTCACCGCCTCTGATTCCCCACCTCTGATTCCCCATCTCTGATTCCCCGCCTCTGATTCCCTGCCTCTGATTCCCCATATCTGATTCCCCGCCTCTGATTCCCCATCTGTGATTCACAACCTCTGATGCCCCACCTCTGATTCCCCATATCTGATTCCCTGCCTCTGTTTCCCCGCCTCTGATTTCCCGCCTCTGATTCCCCATATCTGATACCCCGCATCTGATACCCTGCCTCTGATTCCCCGCCTCTGATTCCCCATCTCTGATTCCCCACCTCTGATTCCCGGCCTCTTATTCCCAGCATCTGATTCCCGGCCTCTGATTCCCGGCCTCTGATTCGCCGCTTCTGATTCTGATTCCCTGCCTCTGATTCCCCATCTCTGATTCCCTACCTCTGTTTCCCCATATCTGATTCCCCGCCTCTGATTCCCCAACTCTAATACCCCGCCTCTGATTCCCCAGCTCTGATTCCCCGCCTCTGATTCCCCGCATCTGATTCCCCGCATCTGATTCCGGCCTCTGATTCCCGGCCTCTGATTCCCTGCTTCTGATTCTGATTCCCTGCCTCTGATTCCCCATCTCTGATTCCGCACATCTGATTCCCTGCCTCTGATTCCCCACCTCTGATTCCCCATATCTGATTCCCCGCCTCTGTTTCCCCGCCTCTGTTTCCCCGCCTCTGTTTCCCAATATCTAAGTCCCCACCTCTGATTCCCCAAATCTGATTCCCCACCTCTGATTCCCCAGTTCTGATTCCCCGCCTCTGATGCCCCTCATATGATTCCCTGCATCTGACTCCAAGCCTCTGATTCCCTGCCTCTGATTCCCAACCTCTGATTCCCTAACTCTGATTCCCCATATCTGATTCCCCGCCTCTGTTTCCCCGCCTCGGATTCCCCGCCTCAGTTTCCACATATCTGATTCCCGGCCTCTGATTCCCCGCCTCTGATTCCCCGCCTCTGATTCCCTGCCTCTGATTCCCCATCTCCGATTCCGCACATCTGATTCCCTTCCTCTGATTCCCCGCCTCTGATTCCCCGCCTCTGATTCCCTGCCTCTGATTCCCAACCTCTGATTCCCAACCTCTGATTCCCCATATCTGATTCCCCGCCTCTGTTTCCCCGCCTCTGATTCCCCGCCTCTGATTCCCAACTCTGATTCCCCGCCTCTGATTCCCCAGCTCTGATTCCCCGTGTTTGATTCCCTGCCTCTGATTCCCTGCCCTGATTCCCCATCTCTGTTTCACCGCCTTTGATTCGCCACCTCTGATTCCACATATCTGATTCCCCACCTCTGTTTCCCCGACTCTGATTCCCTTCCTCTGATTCCCAACCTCTGATTCCACAGCTCTGATTCCCCATATCTGATTCCCCGCCTCTATTTCCCCATATCTGAATCCCCGCCTCTGATTCCCCAACTCTGATTCCCCGCCTCTGATTCCCCAGCAATGATTCCCCGACTCTGATTCCCGGCGTCCGATTCCCTGCCTCTGATTCCCCGTGTCTGATTCCCCGCCTCTGATTCCCTGCCACTGATTCCCTGCCTCTGATTCCCCGCCTCTGATTCCCCGCCTCTGATTCCCTGCCACTGATTCCCTGCCCCTGATTCCCCACCTCTGATTCCCCATATCTGATTCCCCGCCTCTGTTTCCCTGCCTCTGATTCCCCGCCTCTGATTCCCCATATCTGATTCCCTGCCTCTGATTCCCCAACTCTGATTCCCCGCCTCTGATTCCCCAGCTCTGAATCCCCGCCTCTGATTCCCCGTGTCTGATTCCCTGCCTCTGATTCCCCGCCTTGATTCCCCATCTCTGATTCAAAACCTCTGATTCCCCACATCTGATTCCCTATATTTTATTCCCCGCCTCTGTTTCCCCGCCTCTGATTCCCCGCCTCTGATTCCCCATATCTGATTCCCCGCCTCTGATTGCCCACCTCTGATTCCCCGCCTCTGATTCGCCAGCTCTGATTCCCCGCCTCTGATTCCCCGCATCTGATTCCCTGCCTCTGATTCCCCGCCTCTGATTCCCCATCTCTGATTCACCGCCTTTGATTCGCCACCTCTGATTCCCCATATCTGATTCCCCACCTCTGTTTCCCGGCCTCTGATTCCCCGCCTCTGATTCTCCATATCTCATTCCCCGCCTCTGAATCCCCATCTCTGATTCCCGGACTCTGATTCCCCACCTCTGATTCCCGGCCTCTTATTCCCAGCATCTGATTCCCGGCCTCTGATTCCCGGCCTCTGATTCCCCGCTTCTGATTCTGATTCCCTGCCTCTGATTCCCCATCTCTGATTCCGCACATCTGATTCCCTGCCTCTGATTCCCCACCTCTGATTCCCCATATCTGATTCCCCGCCTCTGTTTCCCCGCCTCTGATTCCCCGCCTCTGTTTCCCTATATCTAATTCTCCACTTCTGATGCCCCAACTCTGATTCCCCGCCTCTGATTCCCCAGCTCTGATTCCCCGCCTCTGATTCCCCGCATCCTATTCCCCATATCTGATTCCCCGCCTCTGTTTCCCCGCCTCTGATTCCCCGCCTCTGTTTCCCCATATCTGATTCCCCGCCTCTGATTCCCAACTATGATTCCCCGCCTCTGATTCCCCAGCTCTGATTCCCTGCGTCTGATTCCCTGCGTTCTATTCCCTGCCTCTGATTCCCCGCCTGTGATTCCCCATCACTAATTCACCACCTCTGATTCCCCACCTCTGATTCCCCATATCTAATTCCCCGCCTCTGTTTGCCCGCCTCTGATTCCCCGCCTCTGTTTCCCCATATCTGATTCCCCGTCTCTGAATCCCCAACTCTGATTCCCTGCCTCTGATTCCCCAGCTCTGATTCCCCGCCTTTGATTCCCCCCGTCTGATTCCCAGCCTCTGAATCCCCGTGTCTGATTTCCTGCCTCTGATTCCCCGCCTCTGATTCCCCATCTCTGATTCCTCTGATTCCCCACATCTGATTCCGCATCTCTGATTCCGCACATCCGATTGCCTGCCTCTGATTCCCCAACTCTGATTCCCCACCTCTGATTCCCCAGCTCTGATTCCCCGCCTCAGATTCATCGCGTCTGATTCCCTGCCTCTTATTCCCCGCCTCTGATTCCCCATCTCTGATTCCCCACCTCTGATTCCCCGTGTCTGATTCCCTGCCTCTTATTCCCCGCCTCTGAATCCCAGCCTCTGATTCCCCATATCTGATTCCCCGCCTCTGATTCCCTGCCTCTGATTCCCCAGCTCTGATTCCCCGCCTTTGATTCCCCCCGTCTGATTCCCAGCCTCTCAATCCCCGTGTCTGATTTCCTGCCTCTGATTCCCCGCCTCTGATTCCCCATCTCTGATTCACCGCCTCTGATTCCCCATCTCTGATTCCCCACCTCTGATTCCCCATATCTGATTCCCTGCCTCTGTTTCCCCGCCTCTGATTCCCCACCTCTGATTCCCCGCCTCTGATTCCCCAACTCTAATACCCCACCTCTGATTCCGCAGCTCTGATTCCCCGCCTCTGATTCCCCGCATCTGATTCCCTGCCTCTGATTCCCCGCCTCTGATTCCAGGCCTCTGATTCCCAGCATCTGATTCCGGCCTCTTATTCCCGGCCTCTGATTCCCTGCTTCTGATTCTGATTCCCTGCCTCTGATTCCCCACCTCTGATTCCGCACATCTGATTCCTTGCCTCTGATTCCCCACCTCTGATTCCCCATATCTGATTCCCCGCCTGGGTTTCCCCGCCTCTGATTCCCCGCCTCTGTTTCCCAATATCTAAGTTCCCGCCTCTGATTCCCCAAATCTGATTCCCCACCTCTGATTCCCCAGCTCTGATTCCCCGCCTCTGATTCCCCGCATCTGATTCCCTGCATCTGATTCCAAGCCTCTGATTCCCTGCCTCTGATTCCCAACCTCATTCCCCACCTCTGATTCCCCATATCTGATTCCCCGCCTCTGTTTCCCTGCCACGGATTCCCCGCCTCTGTTTCCCCATATCTGATTCCCGGCCTCTGATTCCCCGCCTCTGATTCCCCGCCTCTGATTCCCTGCCTCTGATTCCCCATCTCCGATTCCGCACATCTGATTCCCTTCCTCTGATTCCCCGCCTCTGATTCCCCGCCTCTGATTCCCTGCCTCTGATTCCCAACCTCGGATTCCCCACCTCTGATTCCCCATATCTGATTCCCCGCCTCTGTTTCCCCGCTTCTGATTCCCCGCCTCTGATTCCCAACTCTGATTCCCCGCCTCTGATTCCCCAGCTCTGATTCCCCGTGTTTGATTCCCTGCCTCTGATTCCCTGCCCTGATTCCCCATCTCTGTTTCACCGCCTTTGATTCGCCACCTCTGATTCACCATATCTGATTCCCCGCCTCTGTTTCCCCGACTCTGATTCCCTGCCTCTGATTCCCAACCTCTGATTCCACACCTCTGATTCCCCATATCTGATTCCCCGCCTCTATTTCCCCATATCTGATTCCCCGCCTCTGATTCCCCAACTCTGATTCCCCGCCTCTGATTCCCCAGCTCTGATTCCCCGACTCTGATTCCCGGAGTCCGATTCCCTGCCTCTGATTCCCCGCCTCTGATTCCCCATCTCTGATTCCCCGCCTCCGATTCCCCGTGTCTGATTCCCTGCCTCTGATTCCCCGCCTCTGATTCCCCGCCTCTGATTCCCTGCCACTGATTCCCTGCCCCTGATTCCCCAATTCTGATTCCCCATATCTGATTCCCCGCCTCTGTTTCCCCGCCTCTGATTCCCCGCCTCTGATTCCCCATATCTGATTCCCTGCCTCTGATTCCCCAACTATGATTCACCACCTCTGATTCCCCAGCTCTGAATCCCCGCCTCTGATTCCCCGCGTCTGATTCCCTGCCTCTGATTCCCCGCCTTGATTCCCCATCTCTGATTCACAACCTCTGATTCCCCACCTCTGATTCCCTATATTTGATTCCCCGCCTCTGTTTCCCCGCCTCTGATTCGCAACCTCTAATTCCCCACCTCTGATTCCCCATATCTGATTCCCCGCCTCTGTTACCCTGCCTCTGATTCCCGGCCTCTGTTTCCCCATATCTGATTCCCCTCCTCTGATTCCCCAACTCTGATTCCCCGCCTCTGATTCCCCAGCTCTGATTCCCCGCCTTTTATTCCCGGCCTCTGATTCCCTGCCACTGATACCCCGCCCCTGATTCCCCACCTCTGATTCCCCATATCTGATTCCCTGCCTCTGTTTCCCCAGCTGTGATTCCCCACCTCTGATTCCCAAGCTCTGATTCCCTGCCACTGATTCCCCGCCCCTGATTCCCCACCTCTGATTTCCCATATCTGATTCCCCGCCTCTGTTTCCCCAGCTCTGATTCCCTGCCTCTGATTCCCTGCCCTGATTCCCCATCTCTGTTTCACCGCCTTTGATTCGCCACCTCTGATTCCCCATATCTGATTCCCCGCCTCTGTTTACCCGCCTCTGATTCCCTGCCTCTGATTCCCAACATCTGATTCCACACCTCTGATTCCCCATATCTGATTCCCCGCCTCTATTTCCCCATATCTGATTCCCCGCCTCTGATTCCCCAACTCTGATTCTCCGCCTCTGATTCCCCAGCTCTGATTCCCCGCCTCTGATTCCCGGCGTCCGATTCCCTGCCTCTGATTCCCCGCCTCTGATTCCCCACCTCTGATTCCCCGCCTCTGATTCCCCAGCTCTGATTCCCTGCCTCTGATTCCCCGCGTTCTATTCCCTGCCTCTGATTCCCCGCCTGTGATTCCCCATCACTGATTCACCACCTCTGATTCCCTACCTCTGATTCCCCATATCTAATTCCCCGCCTCTGTTTGCCCGCCTCTGATTCACCTCCTCTGTTTCCCTATATCTAATTCCCCACCTCTGATGCCCCAACTCTGATTCCCCGCCTCTGATTCCCCAGCTCTGATTCCCCGCCTCTGATTCCCTGCATCCGATTCCCCATATCTGATTCCCCGCCTCTGTTTCCCCGCCTCTGATTCCCCGCCTCTGTTTCCCCATATCTGATTCCCGCCTCTGATTCCCAACTATGATTCCCTGCCTCTGATTCCCCAGCTCTGATTCCCTGCCTCTGATTCCCCGCGTTCTATTCCCTGCCTCTGATTCCCCGCCTGTGATTCCCCATCACTGATTCACCACCTCTGATTCCCTACCTCTGATTCCCCATATCTAATTCCCCGCCTCTGTTTGCCCGCCTCTGATTCCCCGCCTCTGTTTCCCCATATCTGATTCCCAGCCTCTGAATACCCGTGTCTGATATCCTGCCTCAGATTCCCCGCCTCTGATTCCCCATCTCTGATTCACCGCCTCTGATTCCCCACCTCTGATTCCCCATCTCTGATTCCGCACATCCAATTCCCTGCCTCTGATTCCCCAACTCTGATTCCCCACCTCTGATTCCCCAGCTCTGATTCCCCGCCTCAGATTCCCCGAGTCCGATTCCCTGCCTCTGATTCCCCGCCTCTGATTCCCTGCCTCTGATTCCCCATATCTGATTCCCCGCCTCTGATTCCCCAACTCTGATTCCCCGCTTCTGATTCCCCAGCTCTGAATCCCCGCCTCTGATTCCCCGCATCTGATTCCCTGCCTCTGATTCCCCGCCTCTGATTCCCCATCTGTGATTCACAACCTCTGATGCCCCACCTCTGATTCCCCATATCTGATTCCCCGCCTCTGTTTCCCCGCCTCTGATTCCCCGCCTCTGATTCCCCATATCTGATTCCCCGCCTCTGATTGCCCACCTCTGATTCCCCGCGTCTGATACCCTGCCTCTGATTCCCCGCCTCTGATTCCCCATCTCTGATTCACCACCTCTGATTCCCGGCCTCTGATTTCCCATCTCTGATTCCGCACATCCGATTCCCTGCCTATGATTCCCCACCTCTGATTCCCCGCCTCTGATTCACCATATCTGATTCCCTGCCTCTGTTTCCCCGCCTCTGATTCCCTACCTCTGTTTCCCCATATCTGATTCCCCGCCTCTGATTCCCCAACTCTAATACCCCGCCTCTGATTCCCCAGCTCTGATTCCCCGCCTCTGATTCCCCGCATCTGATTCCCTGCCTCTGATTCCCCGCCTCTGATTCCAGGCCTCTGATTCCCAGCATCTGATTCCGGCCTCTGATTCCCTGCTTCTGATTCTGTTTCCCTGCCTCTGATTCCCCATCTCTGATTCCGCACATCTGATTCCCTGCCTCTGATTCCCCACCTCTGATTCCCCATATCTGATTCCCCGCCTCTGTTTCCCCGCCTCTGATTTCCCGCCTCTGTTTCCCAATATCTAAGTCCCCACTTCTGATTCCCCAAATCTGATTCCCCACCTCTGATTCCCCAGCTCTGATTCCCCGCCTCTGATTCCCCGCATCTGATTCCCTGCATCTGATTCCAAGCCTCTGATTCCCTGCCTCTGATTCCCAACCTCTGATTCCCAGCCTCGGATTCCCCGCCTCAGTTTCCCCATATCTGATTCCCGGCCTCTGATTCCCCGCCTCTGATTCCCCGCCTCTGATTCCCTGCCTCTGATTCCCCATCTCCGATTCCGCACATCTGATTCCCTTCCTCTGATTCCCCGCCTCTGATTCCCCGCCTCTGATTCCCTGCCTCTGATTCCCAACCTCTGATTCCCCACCTCTGATTCCCCATATCTGATTCCCCGCCTCTGTTTCCCCGCCTCTGATTCCCCGCCTCTGATTCCCAACTCTGATTCCCCGTCTCTGATTCCCCAGCTCTGATTCCCCGTGTTTGATTCCCTGCCTCTGATTCCCTGCCCTGATTCCCCATCTCTGTTTCACCGCCTTTGATTCGCCACCTCTGATTCCACATATCTGATTCCCCGCTTCTGTTTCCCCGACTCTGATTCCCTTCCTCTGATTCACAACCTCTGATTCCACACCTCTGATTCCCCATATCTGATTCCCCGCCTCTATTTCCCCATATCTGATTCCCCGCCTCTGATTCCCGAACTCTGATTCCCCGCCTCTGATTCCCCAGCTCTGATTCCCCGACTCTGATTCCCGGCGTCCGATTCCCTGCCTCTGATTCCCCGCCTCTGATACCCCATCTCTGATTCCCCGCCTCTGATTCCCCGTGTCTGATTCCCTGCCTCTGATTCCCCGCCTCTGATTCCCCGCCTCTGATTCCCTGCCACTGATTCCCTGCCCCTGATTCCCCACCTCTGATTCCCCATATCTGATTCCCCGCCTCTGTTTCCCCGCCTCTGATTCCCCCCCTCTGATTCCCCATATCTGATTCCCTGCCTCTGATTCCCTGCCTCTGATTCCCCGCCTCTGATTCCCCAGCTCTGAATCCCCGCCTCTGATTCCCCGTGTCTGATTCCCTGCCTCTGATTCCCCGCCTTGATTCCCCATCACTGATTCACAACCTCTGATTCCCCACCTCTGATTCCCTATATTTGATTCCCCGCCTCTGTTTCCCCGCCTCTGATTCCCCGCCTCTGATTCCCCATATCTGATTCCCCGCCTCTGATTGCCCACCTCTGATTCCCCGCCTCTGATTCGCCAGCTCTGATTCCCCGCCTCTGATTCCCCGCATCTGATTCCCTGCCTCTGATTCCCCGCCTCTGATTCCCCATCTCTGATTCACCGCCTTTGATTCGCCACCTCTGATTCCCCATATCTGATTCCCCACCTCTGTTTCCCGGCCTCTGATTCCCCGCCTCTGATTCTCCATATCTCATTCCCCGCCTCTGAATCCCCATCTCTGATTCCCGGACTCTGATTCCCCACCTCTGATTCCCGGCCTCTTATTCCCAGAATCTGATTCCCGGCCTCTGATTCCTGGCCTCTGATTCCCCGCTTCTGATTCTGATTCCCTGCCTCTGATTCCCCATCTCTGATTCCGCACATCTGATTCCCTGCCTCTGATTCCCCACCTCTGATTCCCCATATCTGATTCCCCGCCTCTGTTTCCCCGCCTCTGATTCCCCACCTCTGTTTCCCGATATCTAATTCCCCACCTCTGATGCCCCAACTCTGATTCCCCGCCTCTGATTCCCCAGCTCTGATTCCCCGCCTCTGATTCCCCGCATCCGATTCCCCATATCTGATTCCCCGCCTCTGTTTCCCCGCCTCTGATTCCCCGCCTCTGTTTCCCCATATCTGATTCCCCGCCTCTGATTCCCAACTATGATTCCCCGCCTCTGATTCCCCAGCTCTGATTCCCTGCGTCTGATTCCCTGCGTTCTATTCCCTGCCTCTGATTCCCCGCCTGTGATTCCCCATCACTTATTCACCACCTCTGATTCCCCACCTCTGATTCCCCATATCTAATTCCCCGCCTCTGGTTGCCCGCCTCTGATTCCCCGCCTCTCTTTCCACATATCTGATTCCCCGTCTCTGAATCCCAAACTCTGATTCCCTGCCTCTGATTCCCCAGCTCTTATTCCCCGCCTTTGATTCCCCCCGTCTGATTCCCAGCCTCTGAATCCCCGTGTCTGATTTCCTGCCTCTGATTCCCCGCCACTGATTCCCCATCTCTGATTCCTCTGATTCCCCACATCTGATTCCCCATCTCTGATTCCGCACATCCGATTCCCTGCCTCTGATTCCCCAACTCTGATTCCCCACCTCTGATTCCCCAGCTCTGATTCCCCGCCTCAGATTCCCCGCGTCTGATTCCCTGCCTGTGATTCCCCGCCTCTGATTCCCCATCTCTGATTCCCCACCTCTGAATCCCCGTGTCTGATTCCCTGCCTCTGATTCCCCGCTTCTGAATCCCAGCCTCTGATTCCCCATATCTGATTTCCTGCCTCTGATTCCCCGCCTCTGATTCCCCATCTCTGATTCACCGCCTCTGATTCCCCATCTCTGATTCCCCACCTCTGATTCCCCGTGTCTGATTCCCCGTGTCTGATTCCCTGCCTCTGATTCCACGCCTCTGATTCCCCATATCTGATTCCCTGCCACTGATTCCCCGCCTCTGATTCCCCATCTCTGATTCACCACCTCTGATTCCCGGCCTCTGATTGCCCACCTCTGATTCCCCGCCTCTGATTCGCCAGCTATGATACCCCCCCTCTGATTCCCCGCGTCTGATTCCCCGCCTCTGATTCCCCAACTCTAATACCCCGCCTCTGATTCCCCAGCTCTGATTCCCCTCCTCTGATTCCCCGCATCTGATTCCCTGCCTCTGATTCCCCGCCTCTGATTCCAGGCCTCTGATTCCCAACCTCTGATTCCCCACCTCTGATTCCCCATATCTGATTCCCCGCCTCTGTTTCACCGCCTCTGATTCCCCGACTCTGTTTCCCCATATCTGATTCCCCGCCTCTGATTCCCCAACTCTGATTCCCCGCCTGTGATTCCCCAGCTCTAATTCCCCGCCTCTGATTCCCCATATCTGATTCCCATCCTCTGATTGCCCACCTCTGATTGCCCGCCTCTGATTCGCCAGCTCTGATTCCCCGCCTCTGATTCCCCGCATCTGATTCCCTGCCTCTGATTCCCCGCCTCTGATTCCCCATCTCTGATTCCCCGCCTGTGATTCCCCAGCTCTGATTCCCAGCCTCTGATTCCCCGTGTTTGATCCCCTGCCTCTGATTACCTTCCTCTGATTCCCGGCCTCTGATACCCCGCTTCTGATTCTGATTCCCTGCCTCTGATTCCCCATCTCTGATTCACCACATCTAATTCCCTGCATCTGATTCCACGCCCCTGATTCCCCACCTCTGATTCCCCATATCTGAATCCCCGCCTCTGTTTCCACGCCTCTGATTCCCTGCCTCTGATTCCCAACCTCTGATTCCCCACCCCT
This sequence comes from Narcine bancroftii, assembly GCF_036971445.1. Classification (NCBI taxonomy): domain Eukaryota; kingdom Metazoa; phylum Chordata; class Chondrichthyes; order Torpediniformes; family Narcinidae; genus Narcine; species Narcine bancroftii. The sequence goes on from NW_027211886.1 coordinate 1,341,602, forward strand.
GATTCCCCATATCTGATTCCCCGCCTCTGTTTCCCTGCCTCTGATTCTCCGCCCCTGTTTCCCCATATCTGATTCCCCGCCTCTGATTCCCCAACTCTGATTCCCCACCTCTGATTCCCCAGCTCTGATTCCCCGCCTCTGATTCCCCGTGTTTGATTCCCTGCCTCTGATTCCCCGCCTCTGATTCCCCATCTCTGATTCACCGCCTTTGATTCGACACCTCTGATTCCCCATATCTGATTCCCCACCTCTGTTACCCCGCCTCTGATTCCCCGCCTCTGATTCCCCATATATCATTCCCCGCCTCTGAATCCCCATCTCTGATTCCCGGACTCTGATTCCCCACCTCTGATTCCCGGCCTCTTATTCCCGGCATCTGAATCCCGGCCTCTGATTCCCGGCCTCTGATTCCCCGCTTCTGATTCTGATTCCCTGCCTCTGATTCCCCATCTCTGATTCCGCACATCTGATTCCCTGCCTCTGATTCCCCACCTCTGATTCCCCATATCTGATTCCCCACCTCTGTTTCCCCGCCTCTGATTCCCCGCCTCTGTTTCCCCATATCTAATTCCCCACCTCTGATGCCCCAACTCTCATAACCCGCCTCTGATTCCCCAGCTCTGATTCCCCGCCTCTGATTCCCCGCATCCGATTCCCCATATCTGATTCCCCGCCTCTGTTTCCCCGCCTTTGATTCCCCGCGTTCTATTCCCTGCCTCTGATTCCCCGCCTGTGATTCCCCATCTCTGATTCACCACCTCTGATTCCCCACCTCTGATTCCCCTTATCTAATTCCCCGCCTCTGTTTGCCCGCCTCTGATTCCCCGCCTCTGTTTCCCCATATCTGATTCCCCGTGTCTGATTCCCTGCCTCTGATTCCCCGCCTCTGATTCCCCGCCTCTGATTCCCTGCCACTGATTCCCTGCCCCTGATACCCCACCTCTGATTCCCCATATCTGATTCCCTGCTTCTGTTTCCCCGCCTCTGATTCCCCGCCTCTGATTCCCCGCCTCTGATTCCCCGCCTCTGATTCCCCAACTCTGATTCCCCGCCTCTGATTCCCCAGCTCTGATACCCGCCTCTGATTCCCCGCGTCTGTTTCCCCGCCTCTGATTCCCTGCCTCTGTTTCCCCATATCTAAGTCCCCGACTCTGATTCCCCAACTCTGATTCCCCACCTCTGATTCCCCAGCTCTGATTCCCCGCCTCTGATTCCCCGCATCTGATTCCCTGCATCTGATTCCCAGCCTCTGATTCCCTGCCTCTGATTCCCAACCTCTGATTCCCCACCTCTGATTCCCCATATCTGATTCCCCGCCTCTGTTTCCCCGCCTCTGATTCCCCGCCTCTGTTTCCCCATATCTGATTCCCGGCCTCTGATTCCCCGCCTCTGATTCCCCGCCTCTGATTCCCTGCCTCTGATTCCCCATCTCCGATTCCGCACATCGGATTTCCTGCCTCTGATTCCCCGCCTCTGATTCCCCGCCTCTGATTCCCTGCTTCTGATTCCCAACCTCTGATTCCCCACCTCTGATTCCCCATATCTGATTCCCCGCCTCTGTTTCCCCGCCTCTGATTCCCCGCCTCTGATTCCCCAACTCTGAATCCCCGCCTCTGATTCCCCAGCTCTGATTCCACGCCTCTGATTCCCCGTGTTTGATTCCCTGCCTCTGATTCCCTGCCCTGATTCCCCATCTCCGATTCACCGCCTTTAATTCGCCACCTCTGATTCCCCATATCTGATTCCCCTCCTCTGTTTCCCCGCCTCTGATTCCCAACCTCTGATTCCACACCTCTGATTCCCCATATCTGATTCCCCGCCTCTGTTTCCCAGCCTCTGATTCCCCACCCCTGTTTCCCCATATCTGATTCCCCACCTCTGATTCTCCTACTCTGCTTCCCCGCCTCTGATTCCCCAGCTCTGATTCCCCGCCTCTGATTCCCCATCTCTGATTCACCGCCTTTGATTCGCCACCTCTGTTTCCCCATATCTGATTCCCCACCTCTGTTTCCCCGCCTCTGATTTCCGCCTCTGATTCCCAATATCTGATTCCCCGGCTCTTATTGCCCACCTCTGATTCCCCGCCTCTGATTCGCCAGCTCTGATTCCCCACCTCTGATTCCCCGCATCTGAATCCCTGCCTCTGATTCCCCGCCTCTGATTCCCCATCTCTGATTCACCGCCTTTGATTCGCCACCTCTGATTCCCCATATCTCATTCCCCACCTCTGTTTCCCGGCCTCTGATTCCCCGCCTCTGATTCTCCATATCTCATTCCCCGCCTCTGAATCCCCATCTCTGATTCCCGGACTCTGATTCCCCACCTCTGATTCCCGGCCTCTTATTCCCAGAATCTGATTCCCGGCCTCTGATTCCCGGCCTCTGATTCCCCGCTTCTGATTCTGATTCCCTGCCTCTGATTCCCCATCTCTGATTCCGCACATCTGATTCCCTGCCTCTGATTCCCCACCTCTGATTCCCCATATCTGATTCCCCCCCTCTGTTTCCCCGCCTCTGATTCCCCACCTCTGTTTCCCGATATCTAATTCCCCAGCTCTGATGCCCCAACTCTGATTCCCCGCCTCTGATTCCCCAGCTCTGATTCCCCGCCTCTGATTCCCCGCATCCGATTCCCCATATCTGATTCCCCGCCTCTGTTTCCCCGCCTCTGATTCCCCGCCTCTGTTTCCCCATATCTGATTCCCCGCCTCTGATTCCCAACTATGATTCCCCGCCTCTGATTCCCCAGCTCTGATTCCCTGCGTCTGATTCCCTGCGTTCTATTCCCTGCCTCTGATTCCCCGCCTGTGATTCCCCATCACTTATTCACCACCTCTGATTCCCCACCTCTGATTCCCCATATCTAATTCCCCGCCTCTGTTTGCCCGCCTCTGATTCCCCGCCTCTCTTTCCCCATATCTGATTCCCCGTCTCTGAATCCCAAACTCTGATTCCCTGCCTCTGATTCCCCAGCTCTTATTCCCCGCCTTTGATTCCCCCCGTCTGATTCCCAGCCTCTGAATCCCCGTGTCTGATTTCCTGCCTCTGATTCCCCGCCACTGATTCCCCATCTCTGATTCCTCTGATTCCCCACATCTGATTCCCCATCTCTGATTCCGCACATCCGATTCCCTGCCTCTGATTCCCCAACTCTGATTCCCCACCTCTGATTCCCCAGCTCTGATTCCCGGCCTCTGATTGCCCACCTCTGATTCCCCGCCTCTGATTCGCCAGCTATGATACCCCCCCTCTGATTCCCCGCGTCTGATTCCCCGCCTCTGATTCCCCAACTCTAATACCCCGCCTCTGATTCCCCAGCTCTGATTCCCCTCCTCTGATTCCCCGCATCTGATTCCCTGCCTCTGATTCCCCGCCTCTGATTCCAGGCCTCTGATTCCCAACCTCTGATTCCCCACCTCTGATTCCCCATATCTGATTCCCCGCCTCTGTTTCACCGCCTCTGATTCCCCGACTCTGTTTCCCGATATCTGATTCCCCGCCTCTGATTCCCCAACTCTGATTCCCCGCCTGTGATTCCCCAGCTCTAATTCCCCGCCTCTGATTCCCCATATCTGATTCCCATCCTCTGATTGCCCACCTCTGATTGCCCGCCTCTGATTCGCCAGCTCTGATTCCCCGCCTCTGATTCCCCGCATCTGATTCCCTGCCTCTGATTCCCCGCCTCTGATTCCCCATCTCTGATTCCCCGCCTGTGATTCCCCAGCTCTGATTCCCAGCCTCTGATTCCCCGTGTTTGATCCCCTGCCTCTGATTACCTTCCTCTGATTCCCGGCCTCTGATACCCCGCTTCTGATTCTGATTCCCTGCCTCTGATTCCCCATCTCTGATTCACCACATCTAATTCCCTGCATCTGATTCCACGCCCCTGATTCCCCACCTCTGATACCCCATATCTGAATCCCCGCCTCTGTTTCCACGCCTCTGATTCCCTGCCTCTGATTCCCAACCTCTGATTCCCCACCCCTGATTCCCCATATCTGATTCCCCGCCTCTGTTTCCCTGCCTCTGATTCTCCGCCCCTGTTTCCCCATATCTGATTCACCGCCTTTGATTCGACACCTCTGATTCCCCATATCTGATTCCCCACCTCTGATTCCCCGCCTCTGATTCCCCGCCTCTGATTCCCCATATATCATTCCCCGCCTCTGAATCCCCATCTCTGATTCCCGGACTCTGATTCCCCACCTCTGATTCCCGGCCTCTTATTCCCGGCATCTGAATCCCGGCCTCTGATTCCCGGCCTCTGATTCCCCGCTTCTGATTCTGATTCCCTGCCTCTGATTCCCCATCTCTGATTCCGCACATCTGATTCCCTGCCTCTGATTCCCCACCTCTGATTCCCCATATCTGATTCCCCGCCTCTGTTTCCCCGCCTTTGATTCCCCGCGTTCTATTCCCTGCCTCTGATTCCCCGCCTGTGATTCCCCATCTCTGATTCACCACCTCTGATTCCCCACCTCTGATTCCCCTTATCTAATTCCCCGCCTCTGTTTGCCCGCCTCTGATTCCCCGCCTCTGTTTCCCCATATCTGATTCCCCGTGTCTGATTCCCTGCCTCTGATTCCCCGCCTCTGATTCCCCGCCTCTGATTCCCTGCCACTGATTCCCTGCCCCTGATACCCCACCTCTGATTCCCCATATCTGATTCCCTGCTTCTGTTTCCCCGCCTCTGATTCCCCGCCTCTGATTCCCCGCCTCTGATTCCCCGCCTCTGATTCCCCAACTCTGATTCCCCGCCTCTGATTCCCCAGCTCTGATACCCGCCTCTGATTCCCCGCGTCTGTTTCCCCGCCTCTGATTCCCTGCCTCTGTTTCCCCATATCTAAGTCCCCGACTCTGATTCCCCAACTCTGATTCCCCACCTCTGATTCCCCAGCTCTGATTCCCCGCCTCTGATTCCCCGCATCTGATTCCCTGCATCTGATTCCCAGCCTCTGATTCCCTGCCTCTGATTCCCAACCTCTGATTCCCCACCTCTGATTCCCCATATCTGATTCCCCGCCTCTGTTTCCCCGCCTCTGATTCCCCGCCTCTGTTTCCCCATATCTGATTCCCGGCCTCTGATTCCCCGCCTCTGATTCCCCGCCTCTGATTCCCTGCCTCTGATTCCCCATCTCCGATTCCGCACATCGGATTTCCTGCCTCTGATTCCCCGCCTCTGATTCCCCGCCTCTGATTCCCTGCTTCTGATTCCCAACCTCTGATTCCCCACCTCTGATTCCCCATATCTGATTCCCCGCCTCTGTTTCCCCGCCTCTGATTCCCCGCCTCTGATTCCCCAACTCTGAATCCCCGCCTCTGATTCCCCAGCTCTGATTCCACGCCTCTGATTCCCCGTGTTTGATTCCCTGCCTCTGATTCCCTGCCCTGATTCCCCATCTCCGATTCACCGCCTTTAATTCGCCACCTCTGATTCCCCATATCTGATTCCCCTCCTCTGTTTCCCCGCCTCTGATTCCCAACCTCTGATTCCACACCTCTGATTCCCCATATCTGATTCCCCGCCTCTGTTTCCCAGCCTCTGATTCCCCACCCCTGTTTCCCCATATCTGATTCCCCACCTCTGATTCTCCTACTCTGCTTCCCCGCCTCTGATTCCCCAGCTCTGATTCCCCGCCTCTGATTCCCCATCTCTGATTCACCGCCTTTGATTCGCCACCTCTGTTTCCCCATATCTGATTCCCCACCTCTGTTTCCCCGCCTCTGATTTCCGCCTCTGATTCCCAATATCTGATTCCCCGGCTCTTATTGCCCACCTCTGATTCCCCGCCTCTGATTCGCCAGCTCTGATTCCCCGCCTCTGATTCCCCGCATCTGAATCCCTGCCTCTGATTCCCCGCCTCTGATTCCCCATCTCTGATTCACCGCCTTTGATTCGCCACCTCTGATTCCCCATATCTCATTCCCCACCTCTGTTTCCCGGCCTCTGATTCCCCGCCTCTGATTCTCCATATCTCATTCCCCGCCTCTGAATCCCCATCTCTGATTCCCGGACTCTGATTCCCCACCTCTGATTCCCGGCCTCTTATTCCCAGAATCTGATTCCCGGCCTCTGATTCCCGGCCTCTGATTCCCCGCTTCTGATTCTGATTCCCTGCCTCTGATTCCCCATCTCTGATTCCGCACATCTGATTCCCTGCCTCTGATTCCCCACCTCTGATTCCCCATATCTGATTCCCCCCCTCTGTTTCCCCGCCTCTGATTCCCCACCTCTGTTTCCCGATATCTAATTCCCCAGCTCTGATGCCCCAACTCTGATTCCCCGCCTCTGATTCCCCAGCTCTGATTCCCCGCCTCTGATTCCCCGCATCCGATTCCCCATATCTGATTCCCCGCCTCTGTTTCCCCGCCTCTGATTCCCCGCCTCTGTTTCCCCATATCTGATTCCCCGCCTCTGATTCCCAACTATGATTCCCCGCCTCTGATTCCCCAGCTCTGATTCCCTGCGTCTGATTCCCTGCGTTCTATTCCCTGCCTCTGATTCCCCGCCTGTGATTCCCCATCACTTATTCACCACCTCTGATTCCCCACCTCTGATTCCCCATATCTAATTCCCCGCCTCTGTTTGCCCGCCTCTGATTCCCCGCCTCTCTTTCCCCATATCTTATTCCCCGTCTCTGAATCCCAAACTCTGATTCCCTGCCTCTGATTCCCCAGCTCTTATTCCCCGCCTTTGATTCCCCCCGTCTGATTCCCAGCCTCTGAATCCCCGTGTCTGATTTCCTGCCTCTGATTCCCCGCCACTGATTCCCCATCTCTGATTCCTCTGATTCCCCACATCTGATTCCCCATCTCTGATTCCGCACATCCGATTCCCTGCCTCTGATTCCCCAACTCTGATTCCCCACCTCTGATTCCCCAGCTCTGATTCCCCGCCTCAGATTCCCCGCGTCTGATTCCCTGCCTGTGATTCCCCGCCTCTGATTCCCCATCTCTGATTCCCCACCTCTGATTCCCCGTGTCTGATTCCCTGCCTCTGATTCCCCGCTTCTGAATCCCAGCCTCTGATTCCCCATATCTGATTTCCTGCCTCTGATTCCCCGCCTCTGATTCCCCATCTCTGATTCACCGCCTCTGATTCCCCATCTCTGATTCCCCACCTCTGATTCCCCGTGTCTGATTCCCCGTGTCTGATTCCCTGCCTCTGATTCCACGCCTCTGATTCCCCATATCTGATTCCCTGCCACCGATTCCCCGCCTCTGATTCCCCATCTCTGATTCACCACCTCTGATTCCCGGCCTCTGATTGCCCACCTCTGATTCCCCGCCTCTGATTCGCCAGCTATGATACCCCCCCTCTGATTCCCCGCGTCTGATTCCCCGCCTCTGATTCCCCAACTCTAATACCCCGCCTCTGATTCCCCAGCTCTGATTCCCCTCCTCTGATTCCCCGCATCTGATTCCCTGCCTCTGATTCCCCGCCTCTGATTCCAGGCCTCTGATTCCCAACCTCTGATTCCCCACCTCTGATTCCCCATATCTGATTCCCCGCCTCTGTTTCACCGCCTCTGATTCCCCGACTCTGTTTCCCGATATCTGATTCCCCGCCTCTGATTCCCCAACTCTGATTCCCCGCCTGTGATTCCCCAGCTCTAATTCCCCGCCTCTGATTCCCCATATCTGATTCCCATCCTCTGATTGCCCACCTCTGATTGCCCGCCTCTGATTCGCCAGCTCTGATTCCCCGCCTCTGATTCCCCGCATCTGATTCCCTGCCTCTGATTCCCCGCCTCTGATTCCCCATCTCTGATTCCCCGCCTGTGATTCCCCAGCTCTGATTCCCAGCCTCTGATTCCCCGTGTTTGATCCCCTGCCTCTGATTACCTTCCTCTGATTCCCGGCCTCTGATACCCCGCTTCTGATTCTGATTCCCTGCCTCTGATTCCCCATCTCTGATTCACCACATCTAATTCCCTGCATCTGATTCCACGCCCCTGATTCCCCACCTCTGATACCCCATATCTGAATCCCCGCCTCTGTTTCCACGCCTCTGATTCCCTGCCTCTGATTCCCAACCTCTGATTCCCCACCCCTGATTCCCCATATCTGATTCCCCGCCTCTGTTTCCCTGCCTCTGATTCTCCGCCCCTGTTTCCCCATATCTGATTCACCGCCTTTGATTCGACACCTCTGATTCCCCATATCTGATTCCCCACCTCTGATTCCCCGCCTCTGATTCCCCGCCTCTGATTCCCCATATATCATTCCCCGCCTCTGAATCCCCATCTCTGATTCCCGGACTCTGATTCCCCACCTCTGATTCCCGGCCTCTTATTCCCGGCATCTGAATCCCGGCCTCTGATTCCCGGCCTCTGATTCCCCGCTTCTGATTCTGATTCCCTGCCTCTGATTCCCCATCTCTGATTCCGCACATCTGATTCCCTGCCTCTGATTCCCCACCTCTGATTCCCCATATCTGATTCCCCACCTCTGTATCCCCGCCTCTGATTCCCCGCCTCTGTTTCCCCATATCTAATTCCCCACCTCTGATGCCCCAACTCTCATACCCCGCCTCTGATTCCCCAGCTCTGATTCCCCGCCTCTGATTCCCCGCATCCGATTCCCCATATCTGATTCCCCGCCTCTGTTTCCCAGCCTTTGATTCCCCGCGTTCTATTCCCTGCCTCTGATTCCCCGCCTGTGATTCCCCATCTCTGATTCACCACCTCTGATTCCCCACCTCTGATTCCCCTTATCTAATTCCCCGCCTCTGTTTGCCCGCCTCTGATTCCCCGCCTCTGTTTCCCCATATCTGATTCCCCGTGTCTGATTCCCTGCCTCTGATTCCCCGCCTCTGATTCCCCGCCTCTGATTCCCTGCCACTGATCCCTGCCCCTGATACCCCACCTCTGATTCCCCATATCTGATTCCCTGCTTCTGTTTCCCCGCCTCTGATTCCCCGCCTCTGATTCCCCGCCTCTGATTCCCCGCCTCTGATTCCCCAACTCTGATTCCCCGCCTCTGATTCCCCAGCTCTGATACCCGCCTCTGATTCCCCGCGTCTGTTTCCCCGCCTCTGATTCCCTGCCTCTGTTTCCCCATATCTAAGTCCCCGACTCTGATTCCCCAACTCTGATTCCCCACCTCTGATTCCCCAGCTCTGATTCCCCGCCTCTGATTCCCCGCATCTGATTCCCTGCATCTGATTCCCAGCCTCTGATTCCCTGCCTCTGATTCCCAACCTCTGATTCCCCACCTCTGATTCCCCATATCTGATTCCCCGCTTCTGTTTCCCCGCCTCTGATTCCCCGCCTCTGTTTCCCCATATCTGATTCCCGGCCTCTGATTCCCCGCCTCTGATTCCCCGCCTCTGATTCCCTGCCTCTGATTCCCCATCTCCGATTCCGCACATCGGATTTCCTGCCTCTGATTCCCCGCCTCTGATTCCCCGCCTCTGATTCCCTGCTTCTGATTCCCAACCTCTGATTCCCCACCTCTGATTCCCCATATCTGATTCCCCGCCTCTGTTTCCCCGCCTCTGATTCCCCGCCTCTGATTCCCCAACTCTGAATCCCCGCCTCTGATTCCCCAGCTCTGATTCCACGCCTCTGATTCCCCGTGTTTGATTCCCTGCCTCTGATTCCCTGCCCTGATTCCCCATCTCTGATTCACCGCCTTTAATTCGCCACCTCTGATTCCCCATATCTGATTCCCCTCCTCTGTTTCCCCGCCTCTGATTCCCAACCTCTGATTCCACACCTCTGATTCCCCATATCTGATTCCCCGCCTCTGTTTCCCAGCCTCTGATTTCCCACCCCTGTTTCCCCATATCTGATTCCCCACCTCTGATTCTCCTACTCTGCTTCCCCGCCTCTGATTCCCCAGCTCTGATTCCCCGCCTCTGATTCCCCGTTTTTGATTCCCTGCCTCTGATTCCCCGCCTCTGATTCCCCATCTCTGATTCACCGCCTTTGATTCGCCACCTCTGTTTCCCCATATCTGATTCCCCACCTCTGTTTCCCCGCCTCTGATTTCCGCCTCTGATTCCCAATATCTGATTCCCCGGCTCTTATTGCCCACCTCTGATTCCCCGCCTCTGATTCGCCAGCTCTGATTCCCCGCCTCTGATTCCCCGCATCTGATTCCCTGCCTCTGATTCCCCGCCTCTGATTCCCCATCTCTGATTCACCGCCTTTGATTCGCCACCTCTGATTCCCCATATCTCATTCCCCACCTCTGTTTCCCGGCCTCTGATTCCCCGCCTCTGATTCTCCATATCTCATTCCCCGCCTCTGAATCCCCATCTCTGATTCCCGGACTCTGATTCCCCACCTCTGATTCCCGGCCTCTTATTCCCAGAATCTGATTCCCGGCCTCTGATTCCCGGCCTCTGATTCCCCGCTTCTGATTCTGATTCCCTGCCTCTGATTCCCCATCTCTGATTCCGCACATCTGATTCCCTGCCTCTGATTCCCCACCTCTGATTCCCCATATCTGATTCCCCGCCTCTGTTTCCCCGCCTCTGATTCCCCACCTCTGTTTCCCGATATCTAATTCCCCACCTCTGATGCCCCAACTCTGATTCCCCGCCTCTGATTCCCCAGCTCTGATTCCCCGCCTCTGATTCCCCGCATCCGATTCCCCATATCTGATTCCCCGCCTCTGTTTCCCCGCCTCTGATTCCCCGCCTCTGTTTCCCCATATCTGATTCCCCGCCTCTGATTCCCAACTATGATTCCCCGCCTCTGATTCCCCAGCTCTGATTCCCTGCGTCTGATTCCCTGCGTTCTATTCCCTGCCTCTGATTCCCCGCCTGTGATTCCCCATCACTTATTCACCACCTCTGATTCCCCACCTCTGATTCCCCATATCTAATTCCCCGCCTCTGTTTGCCCGCCTCTGATTCCCCGCCTCTCTTTCCCCATATCTGATTCCCCGTCTCTGAATCCCAAACTCTGATTCCCTGCCTCTGATTCCCCAGCTCTTATTCCCCGCCTTTGATTCCCCCCGTCTGATTCCCAGCCTCTGAATCCCCGTGTCTGATTTCCTGCCTCTGATTCCCCGCCTCTGATTCCCCATCTCTGATTCCTCTGATTCCCCACATCTGATTCCCCATCTCTGATTCCGCACATCCGATTCCCTGCCTCTGATTCCCCAACTCTGATTCCCCACCTCTGATTCCCCAGCTCTGATTCCCCGCCTCAGATTCCCCGCGTCTGATTCCCTGCCTGTGATTCCCCGCCTCTGATTCCCCATCTCTGATTCCCCACCTCTGATTCCCCGTGTCTGATTCCCTGCCTCTGATTCCCCGCTTCTGAATCCCAGCCTCTGATTCCCCATATCTGATTTCCTGCCTCTGATTCCCCGCCTCTGATTCCCCATCTCTGATTCACCGCCTCTGATTCCCCATCTCTGATTCCCCACCTCTGATTCCCCGTGTCTGATTCCCCGTGTCTGATTCCCTGCCTCTGATTCCACGCCTCTGATTCCCCATATCTGATTCCCTGCCACTGATTCCCCGCCTCTGATTCCCCATCTCTGATTCACCACCTCTGATTCCCGGCCTCTGATTGCCCACCTCTGATTCCCCGCCTCTGATTCGCCAGCTATGATACCCCCCCTCTGATTCCCCGCGTCTGATTCCCCGCCTCTGATTCCCCAACTCTAATACCCCGCCTCTGATTCCCCAGCTCTGATTCCCCTCCTCTGATTCCCCGCATCTGATTCCCTGCCTCTGATTCCCCGCCTCTGATTCCCCATATCTGATTCCCCGCCTCTGTTTCACCGCCTCTGATTCCCCGACTCTGTTTCCCCATATCTGATTCCCCGCCTCTGATTCCCCAACTCTGATTCCCCGCCTGTGATTCCCCAGCTCTAATTCCCCGCCTCTGATTCCCCATATCTGATTCCCATCCTCTGATTGCCCACCTCTGATTGCCCGCCTCTGATTCGCCAGCTCTGATTCCCCGCCTCTGATTCCCCGCATCTGATTCCCTGCCTCTGATTCCCCGCCTCTGATTCCCCATCTCTGATTCCCCGCCTGTGATTCCCCAGCTCTGATTCCCAGCCTCTGATTCCCCGTGTTTGATCCCCTGCCCCTGATTACCTTCCTCTGATTCCCGGCCTCTGATACCCCGCTTCTGATTCTGATTCCCTGCCTCTGATTCCCCATCTCTGATTCACCACATCTAATTCCCTGCATCTGATTCCACGCCCCTGATTCCCCACCTCTGATTCCCCATATCTGAATCCCCGCCTCTGTTTCCACGCCTCTGATTCCCTGCCTCTGATTCCCAACCTCTGATTCCCCACCCCTGATTCCCCATATCTGATTCCCCGCCTCTGTTTCCCTGCCTCTGATTCTCCGCCCCTGTTTCCCCATATCTGATTCCCCGCCTCTGATTCCCCAACTCTGATTCCCCACCTCTGATTCCCCAGCTCTGATTCCCCGCCTCTGATTCCCCGTGTTTGATTCCCTGCCTCTGATTCCCCGCCACTGATTCCCCATCTCTGATTCACCGCCTTTGATTCGACACCTCTGATTCCCCATATCTGATTCCCCACCTCTGTTACCCCGCCTCTGATTCCCCGCCTCTGATTCCCCATATATCATTCCCCGCCTCTGAATCCCCATCTCTGATTCCCGGACTCTGATTCCCCACCTCTGATTCCCGGCCTCTTATTCCCGGCATCTGAATCCCGGCCTCTGATTCCCGGCCTCTGATTCCCCGCTTCTGATTCTGATTCCCTGCCTCTGATTCCCCATCTCTGATTCCGCACATCTGATTCCCTGCCTCTGATTCCCCACCTCTGATTCACCATATCTGATTCCCCACCTCTGTTTCCCCGCCTCTGATTCCCCGCCTCTGTTTCCCCATATCTAATTCCCCACCTCTGATGCCCCAACTCTGATACCCCGCCTCTTATTCCCCAGCTCTGATTCCCCGCCTCTGATTCCCCGCATCCGATTCCCCATATCTGATTCCCCGCCTCTGTTTCCCCGCCTTTGATTCCCCGCGTTCTATTCCCTGCCTCTGATTCCCCGCCTGTGATTCCCCATCTCTGATTCACCACCTCTGATTCCCCACCTCTGATTCCCCTTATCTAATTCCCCGCCTCTGTTTGCCCGCCTCTGATTCCCCGCCTCTGTTTCCCCATATCTGATTCCCCGTGTTTGATTCCCTGCCTCTGATTCCCCGCCTCTGATTCCCCGCCTCTGATTCCCTGCCACTGATTCCCTGCCCCTGATACCCCACCTCTGATTCCCCATATCTGATTCCCTGCTTCTGTTTCCCCGCCTCTGATTCCCCGCCTCTGATTCCCCGCCTCTGATTCCCCACCTCTGATTCCCCAGCTCTGATTCCCCGCCTCTGATTCCCCGCATCTGATTCCCTGCATCTGATTCCCAGCCTCTGATTCCCTGCCTCTGATTCCCAACCTCTGATTCCCCACCTCTGATTCCCCATATCTGATTCCCCGCCTCTGTTTCCCCGCCTCTGATTCCCCGCCTCTGTTTCCCCATATCTGATTCCCGGCCTCTGATTCCCCGCCTCTGATTCCCCGCCTCTGATTCCCTGCCTCTGATTCCCCATCTCCGATTCCGCACATCGGATTTCCTGCCTCTGATTCCCCGCCTCTGATTCCCCACCTCTGATTCCCTGCTTCTGATTCCCAACCTCTGATTCCCCACCTCTGATTCCCCATATCTGATTCCCCGCCTCTGTTTCCCCGCCTCTGATTCCCCGCCTCTGATTCCCCAACTCTGAATCCCCGCCTCTGATTCCCCAGCTCTGATTCCACGCCTCTGATTCCCCGTGTTTGATTCCCGGCCTCTGATTCCCTGCCCTGATTCCCCATCTCTGATTCACCGCCTTTAATTCGCCACCTCTGATTCCCCATATCTGATTCCCCTCCTCTGTTTCCCCGCCTCTGATTCCCAACCTCTGATTCCACACCTCTGATTCCCCATATCTGATTCCCCGCCTCTGTTTCCCAGCCTCAGATTCCCCACCCCTGTTTCCCCATATCTGATTCCCCACCTCTGATTCTCCTACTCTGCTTCCCCGCCTCTGATTCCCCAGCTCTGATTCCCCGCCTCTGATTCCCCGTTTTTGATTCCCTGCCTCTGATTCCCCGCCTCTGATTCCCCATCTCTGATTCACCGCCTTTGATTCGCCACCTCTGTTTCCCCATATCTGATTCCCCACCTCTGTTTCCCGGCCTCTGATTCCCCGCCTCTGATTCTCCATATCTCATTCCCCGCCTCTGAATCCCCATCTCTGATTCCCGGACTCTGATTCCCCACCTCTGATTCCCGGCCTCTTATTCCCAGCATCTGATTCCCGGCCTCTGATTCCCGGCCTCTGATTCCCCGCTTCTGATTCTGATTCCCTGCCTCTGATTCCCCATCTCTGATTCCGCACATCTGATTCCCTGCCTTTGATTCCCCACCTCTGATTCCCCATATCTGATTCCCTGCCTCTGTTTCCCCGCCTCTGATTCCCCGCCTCTGTTTCCCTATATCTAATTCCCCACCTCTGATGCCCCAACTCTGATTCCCCGCCTCTGATTCCCCAGCTCTGATTCCCCGCCTCTGATTCCCCGCATCCGATTCCCCATATCTGATTCCCCACCTCTGTTTCCCCGCCTCTGATTCCCCGCCTCTGTATCCCCATATCTGATTCCCCGCCTCTGATTCCCAACTATGATTCCCCGCCTCTGATTCCCCAGCTCTGATTCCCTGCCTCTGATTCCCTGCGTTCTATTCCCTGCCTCTGATTCCCCGCCTGTGATTCCCCATCACTGATTCACCACCTCTGATTCCCCACATCTGATTCCCCATATCTAATTCCCCACCTCTGTTTGCCCGCCTCTGATTCCCCGCCTCTGTTTCCCCATATCTGATTCCCCGTCTCTGAATCCCCAACTCTGATTCCCTGCCTCTGATTCCCCAGCTCTGATTCCCCGCCTTTGATTCCCCCCGTCTGATTCCCAGCCTCTGAATCCCCGTGTCTGATTTCCTGCCTCTGATTCCCCGCCTCTGATTCCCCATCTCTGATTCACCGCCTCTGATTCCCCACCTCTGATTCCCGATCTCTGATTCCGCACATCCGATTCCCTGCCTCTGATTCCCCAACTCTGATTCCCCGCCTCTGATTCCCCATCTCTGATTCCCCACCTCTGATTCCCCGTGTCTGATTCCCTGCCTCTGATTCCCCGCCTCTGAATACCAGCCTCTGATTCCCCATATCTGATTCCCCGCCTCTGATTCCCTGCCTCTGATTCCCCAGCTCTGATTCCCCGCCTTTGATTCCCCCCGTCTGATTCCCAGCCTCTGAATCCCCGTGTCTGATTTCCTGCCTCTGATTCCCCGCCTCTGATTCCCCATCTCTGATTCACCGCCTCTGATTCCCCATCTCTGATTCCCCACATCTGATTCCCCGTGTCTGATTCCCCGTGTCTGATTCCCTGCCTCTGATTCCACGCCTCTGATTCCCCATATCTGATTCCCTGCCACTGATTCCCCGCCTCTGATTCCCCATCTCTGATTCACCACCTCTGATTCCCGGCCTCTGATTGCCCACCTCTGATTCCCCGCCTCTGATTCGCCAGCTATGATTCCCCCCCTCTGATTCCCCACGTCTGATTCCCTGCCTCTGATTCCCCAACTCTAATACCCCGCCTCTGATTCCCCAGCTCTGATTCCCCTCCTCTGATTCCCCGCATCTGATTCCCTGCCTCTGATTCCCCGCCTCTGATTCCAGGCCTCTGATTCCCAACCTCTGATTCCCCACCTCTGATTCCCAATATCTGATTCCCCGCCTCTGTTTCACCGCCTCTGATTCCCCGCCTCTGTTTCCCCATATCTGATTCCCCGCCTCTGATTCCCCAACTCTGATTCCCCGCCTGTGATTCCCCAGCTCTGATTCCCCGCCTCTGATTCCCCATATCTGATTCCCATCCTCTGATTGCCCACCTCTGATTCCCCGCCTCTGATTCGCCAGCTATGATTCCCCGCCTCTGATTCCCCGCATCTGATTCCCTGCCTCTGATTCCCCCCTTGATTCCCCATCTCTGATTCCCCGCCTGTGATTCCCCAGCTCTGATTCCCCGCCTCTGATTCCCCAGCTCTGATTCCCAGCCTCTGATTCCCCGTGTTTGATCCCCTGCCTCTGATTACCTTCCTCTGATTCCCGGCCACTGATACCCCGCTTCTGATTCTGATTCCCTGCCTCTGATTCCCCATCTCTGATTCACCACATCTAATTCCCTGCCTCTGATTCCACGCCCCTGATTCCCCACCTCTGATTCCCCATATCTGAATCCCCGCCTCTGTTTCCACGCCTCTGATTCCCTGCCTCTGATTCCCAACCTCTGATTCCCCACCCCTGATTCCCCATATCTGATTCCCCGCCTCTGTTTCCCTGCCTCTGATTCCCCGCCCCTGTTTCCCCATATCTGATTCCCCGCCTCTGATTCCCCAACTCTGATTCCCCGCCTCCGATTCCCCAGCTCTGATTCCCCGCCTCTGATTCCCCGTGTTTGATTCCCTGCCTCTGATTCCCCGCCTCTGATTCCCCATCTCTGATTCACCGCCTTTGATTCGCCACCTCTGACTCCCCATATCTGATTCCCCACCTCTGTTACCCCGCCTCTGATTCCCCGCCTCTGATTCCCCATATATCATTCCCCGCCTCTGAATCCCCATCTCTGATTCCCGGATTCTGATTCCCCACCTCTGATTCCCGGCCTCTTATTCCCGGCATCCGAATCCCGGCCTCTGATTCCCGGCCTCTGATTCCCCGCTTCTGATTCTGATTCCCTGCCTCTGATTCCCCATCTCTGATTCCGCACATCTGATTCCCTGCCTCTGATTCCCCACCTCTGATTCCCCATATCTGATGCCTCGCCTCTGTTTCCCCGCCTCTGATTCCCCGCCTCTGTTTCCCCATATCTAATTCCCCACCTCAGATGCCCCAACTCTGATACCCCGCCTCTGATTCCCCAGCTCTGATTCCCCGCCTCTGATTCCCCGCATCCGATTCCCCATATCTGATTCCCCGCCTCTGTTTCCCCGCCTTTGATTCCCCGCCTCTGTTTCCCCATATCTGATTCCCGGCCTCTGATTCCCAACTATGATTCCCCGCCTCTGATTCCCCAGCTCTGATTCCCCGCCTCTGATTCCCCGCGTTCTATTCCCTGCCTCTGATTCCCCGCCTGTGATTCCCCATCTCTGATTCACCACCTCTGATTCCCCACCTCTGATTCCCCATATCTAATTCCCCGCCTCTGTTTGCCCGCCTCTGATTCCCCGCCTCTGTTTCCCCATATCTGATTCCCCGTGTCTGATTCCCTGCCTCTGATTCCACGCCTCTGATTCCCCGCCTCTGATTCGCTGCCACTGATTCCCTGCCCCTGATACCCCACCTCTGATTCCCCATATCTGATTCCCTGCCTCTGTTTCCCCGCCTCTGATTCCCTGCCTCTGATTCCCCATATCTGATTCCCCGCCTCTGATTCCCCAACTCTGATTCCCCACCTCTGATTCCCCAGCTCTGAATCCCCGCCTCTGATTCCCCGCGTCTGTTTCCCTGCCTCTGATTCCCCGCCTCTGTTTCCCCATATCTAAGTCCCCGACTCTGATTCCCCAACTCTGATTCCCCACCTCTGATTCCCCAGCTCTGATTCCCCGCCTCTGATTTCCCGCATCTGATTCCCTGCATCTGATTCCCAGCCTCTGATTCCCTGCCTCTGATTCCCAACCTCTGATTCCCCACCTCTGATTCCCCATATCTGATTCCCCGCCTCTGTTTCCCCGCCTCTGATTCCCCGCCTCTGTTTCCCCATATCTGATTCCCGGCCTCTGATTCTCCGCCTCTGATTCCCCGCCTCTGATTCCCTGCCTCTGATTCCCCATCTCCGATTCCGCACATCGGATTCCCTGCCTCTGATTCCCCGCCTCTGATTCCCCGCCTCTGATTCCCTGCTTCTGATTCCCAACCTTTGATTCCCCACCTCTGATTCCCCATATCTGATTCCCCGCCTCTGTTTCCCCGCCTCTGATTCCCCGCCTCTGATTCCCCAACTCTGAATCCCCGCCTCTGATTCCCCAGCTCTGATTCCCCGCCTCTGATTCCCTGCATCTGATTCTTTGCCTCTGATTCCCCGCCTCTGATTCCAGGCCTCTGATTCCCAGCATCTGATTCCGGCCTTTGATTCCCGGCCTCTGATTCCCTGCTTCTGATTCTGATTCCCTTCCTCTGATTCCCCATCTCTGATTCCGCACATCTGATTCCTTGCCTCTGATTCCCCACCTCTGATTCCCCATATCTGATTCCCCACCTGGGTTTCCCCGCCTCTGATTCCCCGCCTCTGTTTCCCAATATCTAAGTCCCCGCCTCTGATTCCCCAAATCTGATTCCCCACCTCTGATTCCCCAGCTCTGATTCCCCGCCTCTGATTCCCCGCATCTGATTCCCTGCATCTGATTCCAAGCCTCTGATTCCCTGCCTCTGATTCCCAACCTCTGATTCCCCACCTCTGATTCCCCATATCTGATTCCCCGCCTCTGTTTCCCCGACTCGGATTCCCCGCCTCTGTTTCCCCATATCTGATTCCCGGCCTCTGATTCCCCGCCTCTGATTCCCCGCCTCTGATTCCCTGCCTCTGATTCCCCATCTCCGATTCCGCACATCTGATTCCCTTCCTCTGATTCCCCGCCTCTGATTTTCCGCCTCTGATTCCCTGCCTCTGATTCCCAACCTCGGATTCCCCACCTCTGATTCCCCATATCTGATTCCCCGCCTCTGTTTCCCCGCCTCTGATTCCCCGCCTCTGATTCCCAACTCTGATTCCCCGCCTCTGATTCCCCAGCTCTGATTCCCCGTGTTTGATTCCCTGCCTCTGATTCCCTGCCCTGATTCCCCATCTCTGTTTCACCGCCTTTGATTCGCCACCTCTGATTCCCCATATCTGATTCCCCGTCTCTGTTTCCCCGACTCTGATTCCCTGCCTCTGATTCCCAACCTCTGATTCCACACCTCTGATTCCCCATATCTGATTCCCCGCCTCTATTTCCCCATATCTGATTCCCCGCCTCTGATTCCCCAACTCTGATTCCCCGCCTCTGATTCCCCAGCTCTGATTCCCCGACTCTGATTCCCGGCATCCGATTCCCTGCCTCTGATTCCCCGCCTCTGATTCCCCATCTCTGATTCCCCGCCTCTGATTCCCCGTGTCTGATTCCCTGCCTTTGATTCCCCGCCTCTGATTCCCCGCCTCTGATTCCCTGCCACTGATTCCCTGCCCCTGATTCCCCACCTCTGATTCCCCACATCTGATTCCCGGCCTCTGTTTCCCCGCCTCTGATTCCCCGCCTCTGATTCCCCATATCTGATTCCCTGCCTCTGATTCCCCAACTCTGATTCCCCGCCTCTGATTCCCCAGCTCTGAATCCCCGCCTCTGATTCCCCGCGTCTGATTCCCTGCCTCTGATTCCCCGCCTTGATTCCCCATCTCTGATTGACAACCTCTGATTCCCCACCTCTGATTCCCTATATTTGATTCCCCGCCTCTGTTTCCCCGCCTCTGATTCCCCGCCTCTGATTCCCCATATCTGATTCCCCGCCTCTGATTGCCCACCTCTGATTCCCAGCCTCTGATTCGCCAGCTCTGATTCCCCGCCTCTGATTCCCCGCATCTGATTCCCTGCCTCTGATTCCCCGCCTCTGATTCCCCATCTCTGATTCACCGCCTTTGATTCGCCACCTCTGATTCCCCATATCTGATTCCCCACCTCTGATTCCCGGCATCTTATTCCCAGCATCTGATTCCCGGCCTCTGATTCCCGGCCTCTGATTCCCCGCTTCTTATTCTGATTCCCTGCCTCTTATTCCCCATCTCTGATTCCGCACATCTGATTCCCTGCCTCTGATTCCCCACCTCTGATTCCCCATATCTGATTCCCCGCCTCTGTTTCCCCGCCTCTGATTCCCCGCCTCTGTTTCCCTATATCTAATTCCCCACCTCTGATGCCCCAACTCTGATTCCCCGCCTCTGATTCCCCAGCTCTGATTCCCCGCCTCTGATTCCCTGCATCCGATTCCCCATATCTGATTCCCCGCCTCTGTTTCACCGCCTCTGATTCCCCGCCTCTGTTTCCCCATATCTGATTCCCGCCTCTGATTCCCAACTATGAATCCCCTCCTCTGATTCCCCAGCTCTGATTCCCTGCCTCTGATTTCCCGCGTTCTATTCCCTGCCTCTGATTCCCCGCCTGTGATTCCCCATCACTGATTCACCACCTCTGATTCCCTACCTCTGATTCCCCATATCTAATTCCCCGCCTCTGTTTGCCCGCCTCTGATTCCCCGCCTCTGTTTCCCCATATCTGATTCCCCGCCTCTGAATCCCCAACTCTGATTCCCTGCCTCAGATTCCCCAGCTCTGATTCCCCGCCTTTGATTCCCCCCGTCTGATTCCCAGCCTCTGAATCCCCGTGTCTGATTTCCTGCCTCTGATTCCCCGCCTCTGATTCCCCATCTCTGATTCACCGCCTCTGATTCCCCACCTCTGATTCCCCCTCTCTGATTCCGCACATCCAATTCCCTACCTCTGATTCCCCAACTCTGATTCCCCACCTCTGATTCCCCAGCTCTGATTCCCCGCCTCAGATTCCCCGCATCTGATTCCCTGCCTCTGATTCCCCGCCTCTGATTCCCTGCCTCTGATTCCCCATATCTGATTCCCCGCCTCTGATTCCCCAACTCTGATTCCCCGCTTCTGATTCCCCAGCTCTGAATCCCCGCCTCTGATTCCCCGCGTCTGATTCTTTGCCTCTGATTCCCCGCCTCTGATTCCCCATCTGTGATTCACAACCTCTGATGCCCCACCTCTGATTCCCCATATCTGATTCCCTGCCTCTGTTTCCCCGCCTCTGATTCCCCACCTCTGTTTCCCCATATCTGATTCCCCGCCTCTGATTCCCCAACTCTAATACCCCGCCTCTGATTCCCCAGCTCTGATTCCCCACCTCTGATTCCCCGCATCTGATTTCCTGCCTCTGATTCCCCGCCTCTGATTCCCCATCTCTGATTCACCGCCTCTGATTCCCCATCTCTGATTCCCCACCTCTGATTCCCCGTGTCTGATTCCCCGTGTCTGATTCCCTGCCTCTGATTCCACGCCTCTGATTCCCCATATCTGATTCCCTGCCACTGATTCCCCGCCTCTGATTCCCCATCTCTGATTCACCACCTCTGATTCCCGGCCTCTGATTGCCCACCTCTGATTCCCCGCCTCTGATTCGCCAGCTATGATACCCCCCCTCTGATTCCCCGCGTCTGATTCCCCGCCTCTGATTCCCCAACTCTAATACCCCGCCTCTGATTCCCCAGCTCTGATTCCCCTCCTCTGATTCTCCGCATCTGATTCCCTGCCTCTGATTCCCCGCCTCTGATTCCAGGCCTCTGATTCCCAACCTCTGATTCCCCACCTCTGATTCCCCATATCTGATTCCCCGCCTCTGTTTCACCGCCTCTGATTCCCCGACTCTGTTTCCCCATATCTGATTCCCCGCCTCTGATTCCCCAACTCTGATTCCCCGCCTGTGATTCCCCAGCTCTAATTCCCCGCCTCTGATTCCCCATATCTGATTCCCATCCTCTGATTGCCCACCTCTGATTGCCCGCCTCTGATTCGCCAGCTCTGATTCCCCGCCTCTGATTCCCCGCATCTGATTCCCTGCCTCTGATTCCCCGCCTCTGATTCCCCATCTCTGATTCCCCGCCTGTGATTCCCCAGCTCTGATTCCCAGCCTCTGATTCCCCGTGTTTGATCCCCTGCCTCTGATTACCTTCCTCTTATTCCCGGCCTCTGATACCCCGCTTCTGATTCTGATTCCCTGCCTCTGATTCCCCATCTCTGATTCACCACATCTAATTCCCTGCATCTGATTCCACGCCCCTGATTCCCCACCTCTGATTCCCCATATCTGAATCCCCGCCTCTGTTTCCACGCCTCTGATTCCCTGCCTCTGATTCCCAACCTCTGATTCCCCACCCCTGATTCCCCATATCTGATTCCCCGCCTCTGTTTCCCTGCCTCTGATTCTCCGCCCCTGTTTCCCCATATCTGATACCCCGCCTCTGATTCCCCAACTCTGATTCCCCACCTCTGATTCCCCAGCTCTGATTCCCCGCCTCAGATTCCCCGCGTCTGATTACCTGCCTGTGATTCCCCGCCTCTGATTCCCCATCTCTGATTCACCGCCTTTAATTCGCCACCTCTGATTCCCCATATCTGATTCCCCTCCTCTGTTTCCCCGCCTCTGATTCCCAACCTCTGATTCCACACCTCTGATTCCCCATATCTGATTCCCCGCCTCTGTTTCCCAGCCTCTGATTCCCCACCCCTGTTTCCCCATATCTGATTCCCCACCTCTGATTCTCCTACTCTGCTTCCCCGCCTCTGATTCCCCAGCTCTGATTCCCCGCCTCTGATTCCCCGTTTTTGATTCCCTGCCTCTGATTCCCTGCCCTGATTCCCCATCTCTGATTCACCGCCTTTAATTCGCCACCTCTGATTCCCCATATCTGATTCCCCTCCTCTGTTTCCCCGCCTCTGATTCCCAACCTCTGATTCCACACCTCTGATTCCCCATATCTGATTCCCCGCCTCTGTTTCCCAGCCTCTGATTCCCCACCCCTGTTTCCCCATATCTGATTCCCCACCTCTGATTCTCCTACTCTGCTTCCCCGCCTCTGATTCCCCAGCTCTGATTCCCCGCCTCTGATTCCCCGTTTTTGATTCCCTGCCTCTGATTCCCCGCCTCTGATTCCCCATCTCTGATTCACCGCCTTTGATTCGCCACCTCTGTTTCCCCATATCTGATTCCCCACCTCTGTTTCCCGGCCTCTGATTCCCCGCCTCTGATTCTCCATATCTCATTCCCCGCCTCTGAATCCCCATCTCTGATTCCCGGACTCTGATTCCCCACCTCTGATTCCCGGCCTCTTATTCCCAGCATCTGATTCCCGGCCTCTGATTCCCGGCCTCTGATTCCCCGCTTCTGATTCTGATTCCCTGCCTCTGATTCCCCATCTCTGATTCCGCACATCTGATTCCCTGCCTTTGATTCCCCACCTCTGATTCCCCAGCTCTGATTCCCCGCCTCTGATTCCCCAGCTCTGATTCCCCGCCTCTGATTCCCCGCATCCGATTCCCCATATCTGATTCCCCACCTCTGTTTCCCCGCCTCTGATTCCCCGCCTCTGTATCCCCATATCTGATTCCCCGCCTCTGATTCCCAACTATGATTCCCCGCCTCTGATTCCCCAGCTCTGATTCCCTGCCTCTGATTCCCTGCGTTCTATTCCCTGCCTCTGATTCCCCGCCTGTGATTCCCCATCACTGATTCACCACCTCTGATTCCCCACATCTGATTCCCCATATCTAATTCCCCACCTCTGTTTGCCCGCCTCTGATTCCCCGCCTCTGTTTCCCCATATCTGATTCCCCGTCTCTGAATCCCCAACTCTGATTCCCTGCCTCTGATTCCCCAGCTCTGATTCCCCGCCTTTGATTCCCCCCGTCTGATTCCCAGCCTCTGAATCCCCGTGTCTGATTTCCTGCCTCTGATTCCCCGCCTCTGATTCCCCATCTCTGATTCACCGCCTCTGATTCCCCACCTCTGATTCCCGATCTCTGATTCCGCACATCCGATTCCCTGCCTCTGATTCCCCAACTCTGATTCCCCGCCTCTGATTCCCCATCTCTGATTCCCCACCTCTGATTCCCCGTGTCTGATTCCCTGCCTCTGATTCCCCGCCTCTGAATACCAGCCTCTGATTCCCCATATCTGATTCCCCGCCTCTGATTCCCTGCCTCTGATTCCCCAGCTCTGATTCCCCGCCTTTGATTCCCCCCGTCTGATTCCCAGCCTCTGAATCCCCGTGTCTGATTTCCTGCCTCTGATTCCCCGCCTCTGATTCCCCATCTCTGATTCACCGCCTCTGATTCCCCATCTCTGATTCCCCACATCTGATTCCCCGTGTCTGATTCCCCGTGTCTGATTCCCTGCCTCTGATTCCACGCCTCTGATTCCCCATATCTGATTCCCTGCCACTGATTCCCCGCCTCTGATTCCCCATCTCTGATTCACCACCTCTGATTCCCGGCCTCTGATTGCCCACCTCTGATTCCCCGCCTCTGATTCGCCAGCTATGATTCCCCCCCTCTGATTCCCCACGTCTGATTCCCTGCCTCTGATTCCCCAACTCTAATACCCCGCCTCTGATTCCCCAGCTCTGATTCCCCTCCTCTGATTCCCCGCATCTGATTCCCTGCCTCTGATTCCCCGCCTCTGATTCCAGGCCTCTGATTCCCAACCTCTGATTCCCCACCTCTGATTCCCAATATCTGATTCCCCGCCTCTGTTTCACCGCCTCTGATTCCCCGCCTCTGTTTCCCCATATCTGATTCCCCGCCTCTGATTCCCCAACTCTGATTCCCCGCCTGTGATTCCCCAGCTCTGATTCCCCGCCTCTGATTCCCCATATCTGATTCCCATCCTCTGATTGCCCACCTCTGATTCCCCGCCTCTGATTCGCCAGCTATGATTCCCCGCCTCTGATTCCCCGCATCTGATTCCAAACCTCTGATTCCCCCCTTGATTCCCCATCTCTGATTCCCCGCCTGTGATTCCCCAGCTCTGATTCCCCGCCTCTGATTCCCCAGCTCTGATTCCCAGCCTCTGATTCCCCGTGTTTGATCCCCTGCCTCTGATTACCTTCCTCTGATTCCCGGCCACTGATACCCCGCTTCTGATTCTGATTCCCTGCCTCTGATTCCCCATCTCTGATTCACCACATCTAATTCCCTGCCTCTGATTCCACGCCCCTGATTCCCCACCTCTGATTCCCCATATCTGAATCCCCGCCTCTGTTTCCACGCCTCTGATTCCCTGCCTCTGATTCCCAACCTCTGATTCCCCACCCCTGATTCCCCATATCTGATTCCCCGCCTCTGTTTCCCTGCCTCTGATTCCCCGCCCCTGTTTCCCCATATCTGATTCCCCGCCTCTGATTCCCCAACTCTGATTCCCCGCCTCCGATTCCCCAGCTCTGATTCCCCGCCTCTGATTCCCCGTGTTTGATTCCCTGCCTCTGATTCCCCGCCTCTGATTCCCCATCTCTGATTCACCGCCTTTGATTCGCCACCTCTGACTCCCCATATCTGATTCCCCACCTCTGTTACCCCGCCTCTGATTCCCCGCCTCTGATTCCCCATATATCATTCCCCGCCTCTGAATCCCCATCTCTGATTCCCGGATTCTGATTCCCCACCTCTGATTCCCGGCCTCTTATTCCCGGCATCCGAATCCCGGCCTCTGATTCCCGGCCTCTGATTCCCCGCTTCTGATTCTGATTCCCTGCCTCTGATTCCCCATCTCTGATTCCGCACATCTGATTCCCTGCCTCTGATTCCCCACCTCTGATTCCCCATATCTGATGCCTCGCCTCTGTTTCCCCGCCTCTGATTCCCCGCCTCTGTTTCCCCATATCTAATTCCCCACCTCAGATGCCCCAACTCTGATACCCCGCCTCTGATTCCCCAGCTCTGATTCCCCGCCTCTGATTCCCCGCATCCGATTCCCCATATCTGATTCCCCGCCTCTGTTTCCCCGCCTTTGATTCCCCGCCTCTGTTTCCCCATATCTGATTCCCGGCCTCTGATTCCCAACTATGATTCCCCGCCTCTGATTCCCCAGCTCTGATTCCCCGCCTCTGATTCCCCGCGTTCTATTCCCTGCCTCTGATTCCCCGCCTGTGATTCCCCATCTCTGATTCACCACCTCTGATTCCCCACCTCTGATTCCCCATATCTAATTCCCCGCCTCTGTTTGCCCGCCTCTGATTCCCCGCCTCTGTTTCCCCATATCTGATTCCCCGTGTCTGATTCCCTGCCTCTGATTCCACGCCTCTGATTCCCCGCCTCTGATTCGCTGCCACTGATTCCCTGCCCCTGATACCCCACCTCTGATTCCCCATATCTGATTCCCTGCCTCTGTTTCCCCGCCTCTGATTCCCTGCCTCTGATTCCCCATATCTGATTCCCCGCCTCTGATTCCCCAACTCTGATTCCCCACCTCTGATTCCCCAGCTCTGAATCCCCGCCTCTGATTCCCCGCGTCTGTTTCCCTGCCTCTGATTCCCCGCCTCTGTTTCCCCATATCTAAGTCCCCGACTCTGATTCCCCAACTCTGATTCCCCACCTCTGATTCCCCAGCTCTGATTCCCCGCCTCTGATTTCCCGCATCTGATTCCCTGCATCTGATTCCCAGCCTCTGATTCCCTGCCTCTGATTCCCAACCTCTGATTCCCCACCTCTGATTCCCCATATCTGATTCCCCGCCTCTGTTTCCCCGCCTCTGATTCCCCGCCTCTGTTTCCCCATATCTGATTCCCGGCCTCTGATTCTCCGCCTCTGATTCCCCGCCTCTGATTCCCTGCCTCTGATTCCCCATCTCCGATTCCGCACATCGGATTCCCTGCCTCTGATTCCCCGCCTCTGATTCCCCGCCTCTGATTCCCTGCTTCTGATTCCCAACCTTTGATTCCCCACCTCTGATTCCCCATATCTGATTCCCCGCCTCTGTTTCCCCGCCTCTGATTCCCCGCCTCTGATTCCCAAACTCTGAATCCCCGCCTCTGATTCCCCAGCTCTGATTCCCCGCCTCTGATTCCCTGCATCTGATTCTTTGCCTCTGATTCCCCGCCTCTGATTCCAGGCCTCTGATTCCCAGCATCTGATTCCGGCCTTTGATTCCCGGCCTCTGATTCCCTGCTTCTGATTCTGATTCCCTTCCTCTGATTCCCCATCTCTGATTCCGCACATCTGATTCCTTGCCTCTGATTCCCCACCTCTGATTCCCCATATCTGATTCCCCACCTGGGTTTCCCCGCCTCTGATTCCCCGCCTCTGTTTCCCAATATCTAAGTCCCCGCCTCTGATTCCCCAAATCTGATTCCCCACCTCTGATTCCCCAGCTCTTATTCCCCGCCTCTGATTCCCCGCATCTGATTCCCTGCATCTGATTCCAAGCCTCTGATTCCCTGCCTCTGATTCCCAACCTCTGATTCCCCACCTCTGATTCCCCATATCTGATTCCCCGCCTCTGTTTCCCCGACTCGGATTCCCCGCCTCTGTTTCCCCATATCTGATTCCCGGCCTCTGATTCCCCGCCTCTGATTCCCCGCCTCTGATTCCCTGCCTCTGATTCCCCATCTCCGATTCCGCACATCTGATTCCCTTCCTCTGATTCCCCGCCTCTGATTTTCCGCCTCTGATTCCCTGCCTCTGATTCCCAACCTCGGATTCCCCACCTCTGATTCCCCATATCTGATTCCCCGCCTCTGTTTCCCCGCCTCTGATTCCCCGCCTCTGATTCCCAACTCTGATTCCCCGCCTCTGATTCCCCAGCTCTGATTCCCCGTGTTTGATTCCCTGCCTCTGATTCCCTGCCCTGATTCCCCATCTCTGTTTCACCGCCTTTGATTCGCCACCTCTGATTCCCCATATCTGATTCCCCGCCTCTGTTTCCCCGACTCTGATTCCCTGCCTCTGATTCCCAACCTCTGATTCCACACCTCTGATTCCCCATATCTGATTCCCCGCCTCTATTTCCCCATATCTGATTCCCCGCCTCTGATTCCCCAACTCTGATTCCCCGCCTCTGATTCCCCAGCTCTGATTCCCCGACTCTGATTCCCGGCATCCGATTCCCTGCCTCTGATTCCCCGCCTCTGATTCCCCATCTCTGATTCCCCGCCTCTGATTCCCCGTGTCTGATTCCCTGCCTTTGATTCCCCGCCTCTGATTCCCCGCCTCTGATTCCCTGCCACTGATTCCCTGCCCCTGATTCCCCACCTCTGATTCCCCACATCTGATTCCCGGCCTCTGTTTCCCCGCCTCTGATTCCCCGCCTCTGATTCCCCATATCTGATTCCCTGCCTCTGATTCCCCAACTCTGATTCCCCGCCTCTGATTCCCCAGCTCTGAATCCCCGCCTCTGATTCCCCGCGTCTGATTCCCTGCCTCTGATTCCCCGCCTTGATTCCCCATCTCTGATTGACAACCTCTGATTCCCCACCTCTGATTCCCTATATTTGATTCCCCGCCTCTGTTTCCCCGCCTCTGATTCCCCGCCTCTGATTCCCCATATCTGATTCCCCGCCTCTGATTGCCCACCTCTGATTCCCAGCCTCTGATTCGCCAGCTCTGATTCCCCGCCTCTGATTCCCCGCATCTGATTCCCTGCCTCTGATTCCCCGCCTCTGATTCCCCATCTCTGATTCACCGCCTTTGATTCGCCACCTCTGATTCCCCATATCTGATTCCCCACCTCTGATTCCCGGCATCTTATTCCCAGCATCTGATTCCCGGCCTCTGATTCCCGGCCTCTGATTCCCCGCTTCTTATTCTGATTCCCTGCCTCTTATTCCCCATCTCTGATTCCGCACATCTGATTCCCTGCCTCTGATTCCCCACCTCTGATTCCCCATATCTGATTCCCCGCCTCTGTTTCCCCGCCTCTGATTCCCCGCCTCTGTTTCCCTATATCTAATTCCCCACCTCCGATGCCCCAACTCTGATTCCCCGCCTCTGATTCCCCAGCTCTGATTCCCCGCCTCTGATTCCCTGCATCCGATTCCCCATATCTGATTCCCCGCCTCTGTTTCACCGCCTCTGATTCCCCGCCTCTGTTTCCCCATATCTGATTCCCGCCTCTGATTCCCAACTATGAATCCCCTCCTCTGATTCCCCAGCTCTGATTCCCTGCCTCTGATTTCCCGCGTTCTATTCCCTGCCTCTGATTCCCCGCCTGTGATTCCCCATCACTGATTCACCACCTCTGATTCCCTACCTCTGATTCCCCATATCTAATTCCCCGCCTCTGTTTGCCCGCCTCTGATTCCCCGCCTCTGTTTCCCCATATCTGATTCCCCGCCTCTGAATCCCCAACTCTGATTCCCTGCCTCAGATTCCCCAGCTCTGATTCCCCGCCTTTGATTCCCCCCGTCTGATTCCCAGCCTCTGAATCCCCGTGTCTGATTTCCTGCCTCTGATTCCCCGCCTCTGATTCCCCATCTCTGATTCACCGCCTCTGATTCCCCACCTCTGATTCCCCCTCTCTGATTCCGCACATCCAATTCCCTACCTCTGATTCCCCAACTCTGATTCCCCACCTCTGATTCCCCAGCTCTGATTCCCCGCCTCAGATTCCCCGCATCTGATTCCCTGCCTCTGATTCCCCGCCTCTGATTCCCTGCCTCTGATTCCCCATATCTGATTCCCCGCCTCTGATTCCCCAACTCTGATTCCCCGCTTCTGATTCCCCAGCTCTGAATCCCCGCCTCTGATTCCCCGCGTCTGATTCTTTGCCTCTGATTCCCCGCCTCTGATTCCCCATCTGTGATTCACAACCTCTGATGCCCCACCTCTGATTCCCCATATCTGATTCCCTGCCTCTGTTTCCCCGCCTCTGATTCCCCACCTCTGTTTCCCCATATCTGATTCCCCGCCTCTGATTCCCCAACTCTAATACCCCGCCTCTGATTCCCCAGCTCTGATTCCCCACCTCTGATTCCCCGCATCTGATTTCCTGCCTCTGATTCCCCGCCTCTGATTCCCCATCTCTGATTCACCGCCTCTGATTCCCCATCTCTGATTCCCCACCTCTGATTCCCCGTGTCTGATTCCCCGTGTCTGATTCCCTGCCTCTGATTCCACGCCTCTGATTCCCCATATCTGATTCCCTGCCACTGATTCCCCGCCTCTGATTCCCCATCTCTGATTCACCACCTCTGATTCCCGGCCTCTGATTGCCCACCTCTGATTCCCCGCCTCTGATTCGCCAGCTATGATACCCCCCCTCTGATTCCCCGCGTCTGATTCCCCGCCTCTGATTCCCCAACTCTAATACCCCGCCTCTGATTCCCCAGCTCTGATTCCCCTCCTCTGATTCTCCGCATCTGATTCCCTGCCTCTGATTCCCCGCCTCTGATTCCAGGCCTCTGATTCCCAACCTCTGATTCCCCACCTCTGATTCCCCATATCTGATTCCCCGCCTCTGTTTCACCGCCTCTGATTCCCCGACTCTGTTTCCCCATATCTGATTCCCCGCCTCTGATTCCCCAACTCTGATTCCCCGCCTGTGATTCCCCAGCTCTAATTCCCCGCCTCTGATTCCCCATATCTGATTCCCATCCTCTGATTGCCCACCTCTGATTGCCCGCCTCTGATTCGCCAGCTCTGATTCCCCGCCTCTGATTCCCCGCATCTGATTCCCTGCCTCTGATTCCCCGCCTCTGATTCCCCATCTCTGATTCCCCGCCTGTGATTCCCCAGCTCTGATTCCCAGCCTCTGATTCCCCGTGTTTGATCCCCTGCCTCTGATTACCTTCCTCTTATTCCCGGCCTCTGATACCCCGCTTCTGATTCTGATTCCCTGCCTCTGATTCCCCATCTCTGATTCACCACATCTAATTCCCTGCATCTGATTCCACGCCCCTGATTCCCCACCTCTGATTCCCCATATCTGAATCCCCGCCTCTGTTTCCACGCCTCTGATTCCCTGCCTCTGATTCCCAACCTCTGATTCCCCACCCCTGATTCCCCATATCTGATTCCCCGCCTCTGTTTCCCTGCCTCTGATTCTCCGCCCCTGTTTCCCCATATCTGATACCCCGCCTCTGATTCCCCAACTCTGATTCCCCACCTCTGATTCCCCAGCTCTGATTCCCCGCCTCAGATTCCCCGCGTCTGATTACCTGCCTGTGATTCCCCGCCTCTGATTCCCCATCTCTGATTCCCCACCTCTGATTCCCCGTGTCTGATTCCCTGCCTCTGATTCCCCGCTTCTGAATCCCAGCCTCTGATTCCCCATATCTGATTTCCTGCCTCTGATTCCCCGCCTCTGATTCCCCATCTCTGATTCACCGCCTCTGATTCCCCATCTCTGATTCCCCACCTCTGATTCCCCGTGTCTGATTCCCCGTGTCTGATTCCCTGCCTCTGATTCCACGCCTCTGATTCCCCATATCTGATTCCCTGCCACTGATTCCCCGCCTCTGATTCCCCATCTCTGATTCACCACCTCTGATTCCCGGCCTCTGATTGCCCACCTCTGATTCCCCGCCTCTGATTCGCCAGCTATGATACCCCCCCTCTGATTCCCCGCGTCTGATTCCCCACCTCTGATTCCCCAACTCTAATACCCCGCCTCTGATTCCCCAGGTCTGATTCCCCTCCTCTGATTCCCCGCATCTGATTCCCTGCCTCTGATTCCCCGCCTCTGATTCCAGGCCTCTGATTCCCAACCTCTGATTCCCCACCTCTGATTCCCCATATCTGATTCCCCGACTCTGTTTCACCGCCTCTGATTCCCCGACTCTGTTTCCCCATATCTGATTCCCCGCCTCTGATTCCCCAACTCTGATTCCCCGCCTGTGATTCCCCAGCTCTAATTCCCCGCCTCTGATTCCCCATATCTGATTCCCATCCTCTGATTGCCCACCTCTGATTGCCCGCCTCTGATTCGCCAGCTCTGATTCCCCGCCTCTGATTCCCCGCATCTGATTCCCTGCCTCTGATTCCCCGCCTCTGATTCCCCATCTCTGATTCCCCGCCTGTGATTCCCCAGCTCTGATTCCCAGCCTCTGATTCCCCGTGTTTGATCCCCTGCCTCTGATTACCTTCCTCTGATTCCCGGCCTCTGATACCCCGCTTCTGATTCTGATTCCCTGCCTCTGATTCCCCATCTCTGATTCACCACATCTAATTCCCTGCATCTGATTCCACGCCCCTGATTCCCCACCTCTGATTCCCCATATCTGAATCCCCGCCTCTGTTTCCACGCCTCTGATTCCCTGCCTCTGATTCCCAACCTCTGATTCCCCACCCCTGATTCCCCATATCTGATTCCCCGCCTCTGTTTCCCTGCCTCTGATTCTCCGCCCCTGTTTCCCCATATCTGATTCCCCGCCTCTGATTCCCCAACTCTGATTCCCCACCTCTGATTCCCCAGCTCTGATTCCCCGCCTCTGATTCCCCGTGTTTGATTCCCTGCCTCTGATTCCCCGCCTCTGATTCCCCATCTCTGATTCACCGCATTTGATTCGACACCTCTGATTCCCCATATCTGATTCCCCACCTCTGTTACCCCGCCTCTGATTCCCCGCCTCTGATTCCCCATATATCATTCCCCGCCTCTGAATCCCCATCTCTGATTCCCGGACTCTGATTCCCCACCTCTGATTCCCGGCCTCTTATTCCCGGCATCTGAATCCCGGCCTCTG
This sequence comes from Narcine bancroftii, assembly GCF_036971445.1. Taxonomy (NCBI): domain Eukaryota; kingdom Metazoa; phylum Chordata; class Chondrichthyes; order Torpediniformes; family Narcinidae; genus Narcine; species Narcine bancroftii. Next base: position 1,373,919 of record NW_027211886.1, read on the forward strand.
ATTCCCGGCCTCTGATTCCCCGCTTCTGATTCTGATTCCCTGCCTCTGATTCCCCATCTCTGATTCCGCACATCTGATTCCCTGCCTCTGATTCCCCACCTCTGATTCCCCATATCTGATTCCCCACCTCTGTTTCCCCGCCTCTGATTCCCCGCCTCTGTTTCCCCATATCTAATTCCCCACCTCTGATGCCCCAACTCTGATACCCCGCCTCTGATTCCCCAGCTCTGATTCCCCGCCTCTGATTCCCCGCATCCGATTCCCCATATCTGATTCCCCGCCTCTGTTTCCCCGCCTTTGATTCCCCGCGTTCTATTCCCTGCCTCTGATTCCCCGCCTGTGATTCCCCATCTCTGATTCACCACCTCTGATTCCCCACCTCTGATTCCCCTTATCTAATTCCCCGCCTCTGTTTGCCCGCCTCTGATTCCCCGCCTCTGTTTCCCCATATCTGATTCCCCGTGTCTGATTCCCTGCCTCTGATTCCCCGCCTCTGATTCCCCGCCTCTGATTCCCTGCCACTGATTCCCTGCCCCTGATACCCCACCTCTGATTCCCCATATCTGATTCCCTGCTTCTGTTTCCCCGCCTCTGATTCCCCGCCTCTGATTCCGCGCCTCTGATTCCCCGCCTCTGATTCCCCAACTCTGATTCCCCGCCTCTGATTCCCCAGCTCTGATACCCGCCTCTGATTCCCCGCGTCTGTTTCCCCGCCTCTGATTCCCTGCCTCTGTTTCCCCATATCTAAGTCCCCGACTCTGATTCCCCAACTCTGATTCCCCACCTCTGATTCCCCAGCTCTGATTCCCCGCCTCTGATTCCCCGCATCTGATTCCCTGCATCTGATTCCCAGCCTCTGATTCCCTGCCTCTGATTCCCAACCTCTGATTCCCCACCTCTGATTCCCCATATCTGATTCCCCGCCTCTGTTTCCCCGCCTCTGATTCCCCGCCTCTGTTTCCCCATATCTGATTCCCGGCCTCTGATTCCCCGCCTCTGATTCCCCGCCTCTGATTCCCTGCCTCTGATTCCCCATTTCCGATTCCGCACATCGGATTTCCTGCCTCTGATTCCCCGCCTCTGATTCCCCGCCTCTGATTCCCTGCTTCTGATTCCCAACCTCTGATTCCCCACCTCTGATTCCCCATATCTGATTCCCCGCCTCTGTTTCCCCGCCTCTGATTCCCCGCCTCTGATTCCCCAACTCTGAATCCCCGCCTCTGATTCCCCAGCTCTGATTCCACGCCTCTGATTCCCCGTGTTTGATTCCCTGCCTCTGATTCCCTGCCCTGATTCCCCATCTCTGATTCACCGCCTTTAATTCGCCACCTCTGATTCCCCATATCTGATTCCCCTCCTCTGTTTCCCCGCCTCTGATTCCCAACCTCTGATTCCACACCTCTGATTCCCCATATCTGATTCCCCGCCTCTGTTTCCCAGCCTCTGATTCCCCACCCCTGTTTCCCCATATCTGATTCCCCACCTCTGATTCTCCTACTCTGCTTCCCCGCCTCTGATTCCCCAGCTCTGATTCCCCGCCTCTGATTCCCCGTTTTTGATTCCCTGCCTCTGATTCCCCGCCTCTTATTCCCCATCTCTGATTCACCGCCTTTGATTCGCCACCTCTGTTTCCCCATATCTGATTCCCCACCTCTGTTTCCCCGCCTCTGATTTCCGCCTCTGATTCCCAATATCTGATTCCCCGGCTCTTATTGCCCACCTCTGATTCCCCGCCTCTGATTCGCCAGCTCTGATTCCCCGCCTCTGATTCCCCGCATCTGATTCCCTGCCTCTGATTCCCCGCCTCTGATTCCCCATCTCTGATTCACCGCCTTTGATTCGCCACCTCTGATTCCCCATATCTCATTCCCCACCTCTGTTTCCCGGCCTCTGATTCCCCGCCTCTGATTCTCCATATCTCATTCCCCGCCTCTGAATCCCCATCTCTGATTCCCGGACTCTGATTCCCCACCTCTGATTCCCGGCCTCTTATTCCCAGCATCTGATTCCCGGCCTCTGATTCCCGGCCTCTGATTCCCCGCTTCTGATTCTGATTCCCTGCCTCTGATTCCCCATCTCTGATTCCGCACATCTGATTCCCTGCCTCTGATTCCCCACCTCTGATTCCCCATATCTGATTCCCCGCCTCTGTTTCCCCGCCTCTGATTCCCCGCCTCTGTTTCCCTATATCTAATTCCCCACCTCTGATGCCCCAACTCTGATTCCCCGCCTCTGATTCCCCAGCTCTGATTCCCCGCCTCTGATTCCCCGCATCCGATTCCCCATATCTGATTCCCCACCTCTGTTTCCCCGCCTCTGATTCCCCGCCTCTGTTTCCCCATATCTGATTCCCCGCCTCTGATTCCCAACTATGATTCCCCGCCTCTGATTCCCCAGCTCTGATTCCCTGCCTCTGATTCCCTGCGTTCTATTCCCTTCCTCTGATTCCCCGCCTGTGATTCCCCATCACTGATTCACCACCTCTGATTCCCCACACCTGATTCCCCATATCTAATTCCCCGCCTCTGTTTGCCCGCCTCTGATTCCCCGCCTCTGTTTCCCCATATCTGATTCCCCGTCTCTGAATCCCCAACTCTGATTCCCTGCCTCTGATTCCCCAGCTCTGATTCCCCGCCTTTGATTCCCCCCGTCTGATTCCCAGCCTCTGAATCCCCGTGTCTGATTTCCTGCCTCTGATTCCCCGCCTCTGATTCCCCATCTCTGATTCACCGCCTCTGATTCCCCACCTCTGATTCCCGATCTCTGATTCCGCACATCCGATTCCCTGCCTCTGATTCCCCAACTCTGATTCCCCGCCTCTGATTCCCCATCTCTGATTCCCCACCTCTGATTCCCCGTGTCTGATTCCCTGCCTCTGATTCCCCGCCTCTGAATACCAGCCTCTGATTCCCCATATCTGATTCCCCGCCTCTGATTCCCTGCCTCTGATTCCCCAGCTCTGATTCCCCGCCTTTGATTCCCCCCGTCTGATTCCCAGCCTCTGATTCCCCGCCTCTGATTCCCCATCTCTGATTCACCGCCTCTGATTCCCCATCTCTGATTCCCCACATCTGATTCCCCGTGTCTGATTCCCCGTGTCTGATTCCCTGCCTCTGATTCCACGCCTCTGATTCCCCATATCTGATTCCCTGCCACTGATTCCCCGCCTCTGATTCCCCATCTCTGATTCACCACCTCTGATTCCCGGCCTCTGATTGCCCACCTCTGATTCCCCGCCTCTGATTCGCCAGCTATGATTCCCCCCCTCTGATTCCCCACGTCTGATTCCCTGCCTCTGATTCCCCAACTCTAATACCCCGCCTCTGATTCCCCAGCTCTGATTCCCCTCCTCTGATTCCCCGCATCTGATTCCCTGCCTCTGATTCCCCGCCTCTGATTCCAGGCCTCTGATTCCCAACCTCTGATTCCCCACCTCTGATTCCCAATATCTGATTCCCCGCCTCTGTTTCACCGCCTCTGATTCCCCGCCTCTGTTTCCCCATATCTGATTCCCCGCCTCTGATTCCCCAACTCTGATTCCCCGCCTGTGATTCCCCAGCTCTGATTCCCCGCCTCTGATTCCCCATATCTGATTCCCATCCTCTGATTGCCCACCTCTGATTCCCCGCCTCTGATTCGCCAGCTATGATTCCCCGCCTCTGATTCCCCGCATCTGATTCCCTGCCTCTGATTCCCCCCTTGATTCCCCATCTCTGATTCCCCGCCTGTGATTCCCCAGCTCTGATTCCCCGCCTCTGATTCCCCAGCTCTGATTCCCAGCCTCTGATTCCCCGTGTTTGATCCCCTGCCTCTGATTACCTTCCTCTGATTCCCGGCCACTGATACCCCGCTTCTGATTCTGATTCCCTGCCTCTGATTCCCCATCTCTGATTCACCACATCTAATTCCCTGCCTCTGATTCCACGCCCCTGATTCCCCACCTCTGATTCCCCATATCTGAATCCCCGCCTCTGTTTCCACGCCTCTGATTCCCTGCCTCTGATTCCCAACCTCTGATTCCCCACCCCTGATTCCCCATATCTGATTCCCCGCCTCTGTTTCCCTGCCTCTGATTCCCCGCCCCTGTTTCCCCATATCTGATTCCCCGCCTCTGATTCCCCAACTCTGATTCCCCGCCTCCGATTCCCCAGCTCTGATTCCCCGCCTCTGATTCCCCGTGTTTGATTCCCTGCCTCTGATTCCCCGCCTCTGATTCCCCATCTCTGATTCACCGCCTTTGATTCGCCACCTCTGACTCCCCATATCTGATTCCCCACCTCTGTTACCCCGCCTCTGATTCCCCGCCTCTGATTCCCCATATATCATTCCCCGCCTCTGAATCCCCATCTCTGATTCCCGGATTCTGATTCCCCACCTCTGATTCCCGGCCTCTTATTCCCGGCATCCGAATCCCGGCCTCTGATTCCCGGCCTCTGATTCCCCGCTTCTGATTCTGATTCCCTGCCTCTGATTCCCCATCTCTGATTCCGCACATCTGATTCCCTGCCTCTGATTCCCCACCTCTGATTCCCCATATCTGATGCCTCGCCTCTGTTTCCCCGCCTCTGATTCCCCGCCTCTGTTTCCCCATATCTAATTCCCCACCTCAGATGCCCCAACTCTGATACCCCGCCTCTGATTCCCCAGCTCTGATTCCCCGCCTCTGATTCCCCGCATCCGATTCCCCATATCTGATTCCCCGCCTCTGTTTCCCCGCCTTTGATTCCCCGCCTCTGTTTCCCCATATCTGATTCCCCGCCTCTGATTCCCAACTATGATTCCCCGCCTCTGATTCCCCAGCTCTGATTCCCCGCCTCTGATTCCCCGCGTTCTATTCCCTGCCTCTGATTCCCCGCCTGTGATTCCCCATCTCTGATTCACCACCTCTGATTCCCCACCTCTGATTCCCCATATCTAATTCCCCGCCTCTGTTTGCCCGCCTCTGATTCCCCGCCTCTGTTTCCCCATATCTGATTCCCCGTGTCTGATTCCCTGCCTCTGATTCCACGCCTCTGATTCCCCGCCTCTGATTCCCTGCCACTGATTCCCTGCCCCTGATACCCCACCTCTGATTCCCCATATCTGATTCCCTGCCTCTGTTTCCCCGCCTCTGATTCCCTGCCTCTGATTCCCCATATCTGATTCCCCGCCTCTGATTCCCCAACTCTGATTCCCCACCTCTGATTCCCCAGCTCTGAATCCCCGCCTCTGATTCCCCGCGTCTGTTTCCCTGCCTCTGATTCCCCGCCTCTGTTTCCCCATATCTAAGTCCCCGACTCTGATTCCCCAACTCTGATTCCCCACCTCTGATTCCCCAGCTCTGATTCCCCGCCTCTGATTTCCCGCATCTGATTCCCTGCATCTGATTCCCAGCCTCTGATTCCCTGCCTCTGATTCCCAACCTCTGATTCCCCACCTCTGATTCCCCATATCTGATTCCCCGCCTCTGTTTCCCCGCCTCTGATTCCCCGCCTCTGTTTCCCCATATCTGATTCCCGGCCTCTGATTCTCCGCCTCTGATTCCCCGCCTCTGATTCCCTGCCTCTGATTCCCCATCTCCGATTCCGCACATCGGATTCCCTGCCTCTGATTCCCCGCCTCTGATTCCCCGCCTCTGATTCCCTGCTTCTGATTCCCAACCTTTGATTCCCCACCTCTGATTCCCCATATCTGATTCCCCGCCTCTGTTTCCCCGCCTCTGATTCCCCGCCTCTGATTCCCCAACTCTGAATCCCCGCCTCTGATTCCCCAGCTCTGATTCCCCGCCTCTGATTCCCCGCATCTGATTCTTTGCCTCTGATTCCCCGCCTCTGATTCCAGGCCTCTGATTCCCAGCATCTGATTCCGGCCTTTGATTCCCGGCCACTGATTCCCTGCTTCTGATTCTGATTCCCTTCCTCTGATTCCCCATCTCTGATTCCGCACATCTGATTCCTTGCCTCTGATTCCCCACCTCTGATTCCCCATATCTGATTCCCCACCTGGGTTTCCCTGCCTCTGATTCCCCGCCTGTGATTCCCCATCTCTGATTCACCACCTCTGATTCCCCACCTCTGATTCCCCTTATCTAATTCCCCGCCTCTGTTTGCCCGCCTCTGATTCCCCGCCTCTGTTTCCCCATATCTGATTCCCCGTGTCTGATTCCCTGCCTCTGATTCCCCGCCTCTGATTCCCCGCCTCTGATTCCCTGCCACTGATTCCCTGCCCCTGATACCCCACCTCTGATTCCCCATATCTGATTCCCTGCTTCTGTTTCCCCGCCTCTGATTCCCCGCCTCTGATTCCCCGCCTCTGATTCCCCGCCTCTGATTCCCCAACTCTGATTCCCCGCCTCTGATTCCCCAGCACTGATACCCGCCTCTGATTCCCCGCGTCTGTTTCCCCGCCTCTGATTCCCTGCCTCTGTTTCCCCATATCTAAGTCCCCGACTCTGATTCCCCAACTCTGATTCCCCACCTCTGATTCCCCAGCTCTGATTCCCCGCCTCTGATTCCCCACATCTGATTCCCTGCATCTGATTCCCAGCCTCTGATTCCCTGCCTCTGATTCCCAACCTCTGATTCCCCACCTCTGATTCCCCATATCTGATTCCCCGCCTCTGTTTCCCCGCCTCTGATTCCCCGCCTCTGTTTCCCCATATCTGATTCCCGGCCTCTGATTCCCCGCCTCTGATTCCCCGCCTCTGATTCCCTGCCTCTGATTCCCCATCTCCGATTCCGCACATCGGATTTCCTGCCTCTGATTCCCCGCCTCTGATTCCCCGCCTCTGATTCCCTGCTTCTGATTCCCAACCTCTGATTCCCCACCTCTGATTCCCCATATCTGATTCCCCGCCTCTGTTTCCCCGCCTCTGATTCCCCGCCTCTGATTCCCCAACTCTGAATCCCCGCCTCTGATTCCCCAGCTCTGATTCCACGCCTCTGATTCCCCGTGTTTGATTCCCTGCCTCTGATTCCCTGCCCTGATTCCCCATCTCTGATTCACCGCCTTTAATTCGCCACCTCTGATTCCCCATATCTGATTCCCCTCCTCTGTTTCCCCGCCTCTGATTCCCAACCTCTGATTCCACACCTCTGATTCCCCATATCTGATTCCCCGCCTCTGTTTCCCAGCCTCTGATTCCCCACCCCTGTTACCCCATATCTGATTCCCCACCTCTGATTCTCCTACTCTGCTTCCCCGCCTCTGATTCCCCAGCTCTGATTCCCCGCCTCTGATTCCCCGTTTTTGATTCCCTGCCTCTGATTCCCCGCCTCTGATTCGCCATCTCTGATTCACCGCCTTTGATTCGCCACCTCTGTTTCCCCATATCTGATTCCCCACCTCTGTTTCCCCGCCTCTGATTTCCGCCTCTGATTCCCAATATCTGATTCCCCGGCTCTTATTGCCCACCTCTGATTCCCCGCCTCTGATTCGCCAGCTCTGATTCCCCGCCTCTGATTCCCCGCATCTGATTCCCTGCCTCTGATTCCCCGCCTCTGATTCCCCATCTCTGATTCACCGCCTTTGATTCGCCACCTCTGATTCCCCATATCTCATTCCCCACCTCTGTTTCCCGGCCTCTGATTCCCCGCCTCTGATTCTCCATATCTCATTCCCCGCCTCTGAATCCCCATCTCTGATTCCCGGACTCTGATTCCCCACCTCTGATTCCCGGCCTCTTATTCCCAGCATCTGATTCCCGGCCTCTGATTCCCGGCCTCTGATTCCCCGCTTCTGATTCTGATTCCCTGCCTCTGATTCCCCATCTCTGATTCCGCACATCTGATTCCCTGCCTCTGATTCCCCACCTCTGATTCCCCATATCTGATTCCCCGCCTCTGTTTCCCCGCCTCTGATTCCCCGCCTCTGTTTCCCTATATCTAATTCCCCACCTCTGATGCCCCAACTCTGATTCCCCGCCTCTGATTCCCCAGCTCTGATTCCCCGCCTCTGATTCCCCGCATCCGATTCCCCATATCTGATTCCCCACCTCTGTTTCCCCGCCTCTGATTCCCCGCCTCTGATTCCCCATATCTGATTCCCCGCCTCTGATTCCCAACTATGATTCCCCGCCTCTGATTCCCCAGCTCTGATTCCCTGCCTCTGATTCCCTGCGTTCTATTCCCTTCCTCTGATTCCCCGCCTGTGATTCCCCATCACTGATTCACCACCTCTGATTCCCCACACCTGATTCCCCATATCTAATTCCCCGCCTCTGTTTGCCCGCCTCTGATTCCCCGCCTCTGTTTCCCCATATCTGATTCCCCGTCTCTGAATCCCCAACTCTGATTCCCTGCCTCTGATTCCCCAGCTCTGATTCCCCGCCTTTGATTCCCCCCGTCTGATTCCCAGCCTCTGAATCCCCGTGTCTGATTTCCTGCCTCTGATTCCCCGCCTCTGATTCCCCATCTCTGATTCACCGCCTCTGATTCCCCACCTCTGATTCCCGATCTCTGATTCCGCACATCCGATTCCCTGCCTCTGATTCCCCAACTCTGATTCCCCGCCTCTGATTCCCCATCTCTGATTCCCCACCTCTGATTCCCCGTGTCTGATTCCCTGCCTCTGATTCCCCGCCTCTGAATACCAGCCTCTGATTCCCCATATCTGATTCCCCGCCTCTGATTCCCTGCCTCTGATTCCCCAGCTCTGATTCCCCGCCTTTGATTCCCCCCGTCTGATTCCCAGCCTCTGAATCCCCGTGTCTGATTTCCTGCCTCTGATTCCCCGCCTCTGATTCCCCATCTCTGATTCACCGCCTCTGATTCCCCATCTCTGATTCCCCACATCTGATTCCCCGTGTCTGATTCCCCGTGTCTGATTCCCTGCCTCTGATTCCACGCCTCTGATTCCCCATATCTGATTCCCTGCCACTGATTCCCCGCCTCTGATTCCCCATCTCTGATTCACCACCTCTGATTCCCGGCCTCTGATTGCCCACCTCTGATTCCCCGCCTCTGATTCGCCAGCTATGATTCCCCCCCTCTGATTCCCCACGTCTGATTCCCTGCCTCTGATTCCCCAACTCTAATACCCCGCCTCTGATTCCCCAGCTCTGATTCCCCTCCTCTGATTCCCCGCATCTGATTCCCTGCCTCTGATTCCCCGCCTCTGATTCCAGGCCTCTGATTCCCAACCTCTGATTCCCCACCTCTGATTCCCAATATCTGATTCCCCGCCTCTGTTTCACCGCCTCTGATTCCCCGCCTCTGTTTCCCCATATCTGATTCCCCACCTCTGATTCCCCAACTCTGATTCCCCGCCTGTGATTCCCCAGCTCTGATTCCCCGCCTCTGATTCCCCATATCTGATTCCCATCCTCTGATTGCCCACCTCTGATTCCCCGCCTCTGATTCGCCAGCTATGATTCCCCGCCTCTGATTCCCCGCATCTGATTCCCTGCCTCTGATTCCCCCCTTGATTCCCCATCTCTGATTCCCCGCCTGTGATTCCCCAGCTCTGATTCCCCGCCTCTGATTCCCCAGCTCTGATTCCCAGCCTCTGATTCCCCGTGTTTGATCCCCTGCCTCTGATTACCTTCCTCTGATTCCCGGCCACTGATACCCCGCTTCTGATTCTGATTCCCTGCCTCTGATTCCCCATCTCTGATTCACCACATCTAATTCCCTGCCTCTGATTCCACGCCCCTGATTCCCCACCTCTGATTCCCCATATCTGAATCCCCGCCTCTGTTTCCACGCCTCTGATTCCCTGCCTCTGATTCCCAACCTCTGATTCCCCACCCCTGATTCCCCATATCTGATTCCCCGCCTCTGTTTCCCTGCCTCTGATTCCCCGCCCCTGTTTCCCCATATCTGATTCCCCGCCTCTGATTCCCCAACTCTGATTCCCCGCCTCCGATTCCCCAGCTCTGATTCCCCGCCTCTGATTCCCCGTGTTTGATTCCCTGCCTCTGATTCCCCGCCTCTGATTCCCCATCTCTGATTCACCGCCTTTGATTCGCCACCTCTGACTCCCCATATCTGATTCCCCACCTCTGTTACCCCGCCTCTGATTCCCCGCCTCTGATTCCCCATATATCATTCCCCGCCTCTGAATCCCCATCTCTGATTCCCGGATTCTGATTCCCCACCTCTGATTCCCGGCCTCTTATTCCCGGCATCCGAATCCCGGCCTCTGATTCCCGGCCTCTGATTCCCCGCTTCTGATTCTGATTCCCTGCCTCTGATTCCCCATCTCTGATTCCGCACATCTGATTCCCTGCCTCTGATTCCCCACCTCTGATTCCCCATATCTGATGCCTCGCCTCTGTTTCCCCGCCTCTGATTCCCCGCCTCTGTTTCCCCATATCTAATTCCCCACCTCAGATGCCCCAACTCTGATACCCCGCCTCTGATTCCCCAGCTCTGATTCCCCGCCTCTGATTCCCCGCATCCGATTCCCCATATCTGATTCCCCGCCTCTGTTTCCCCGCCTTTGATTCCCCGCCTCTGTTTCCCCATATCTGATTCCCCGCCTCTGATTCCCAACTATGATTCCCCGCCTCTGATTCCCCAGCTCTGATTCCCCGCCTCTGATTCCCCGCGTTCTATTCCCTGCCTCTGATTCCCCGCCTGTGATTCCCCATCTCTGATTCACCACCTCTGATTCCCCACCTCTGATTCCCCATATCTAATTCCCCGCCTCTGTTTGCCCGCCTCTGATTCCCCGCCTCTGTTTCCCCATATCTGATTCCCCGTGTCTGATTCCCTGCCTCTGATTCCACGCCTCTGATTCCCCGCCTCTGATTCCCTGCCACTGATTCCCTGCCCCTGATACCCCACCTCTGATTCCCCATATCTGATTCCCTGCCTCTGTTTCCCCGCCTCTGATTCCCTGCCTCTGATTCCCCATATCTGATTCCCCGCCTCTGATTCCCCAACTCTGATTCCCCACCTCTGATTCCCCAGCTCTGAATCCCCGCCTCTGATTCCCCGCGTCTGTTTCCCTGCCTCTGATTCCCCGCCTCTGTTTCCCCATATCTAAGTCCCCGACTCTGATTCCCCAACTCTGATTCCCCACCTCTGATTCCCCAGCTCTGATTCCCCGCCTCTGATTTCCCGCATCTGATTCCCTGCATCTGATTCCCAGCCTCTGATTCCCTGCCTCTGATTCCCAACCTCTGATTCCCCACCTCTGATTCCCCATATCTGATTCCCCGCCTCTGTTTCCCCGCCTCTGATTCCCCGCCTCTGTTTCCCCATATCTGATTCCCGGCCTCTGATTCTCCGCCTCTGATTCCCCGCCTCTGATTCCCTGCCTCTGATTCCCCATCTCCGATTCCGCACATCGGATTCCCTGCCTCTGATTCCCCGCCTCTGATTCCCCGCCTCTGATTCCCTGCTTCTGATTCCCAACCTTTGATTCCCCACCTCTGATTCCCCATATCTGATTCCCCGCCTCTGTTTCCCCGCCTCTGATTCCCCGCCTCTGATTCCCCAACTCTGAATCCCCGCCTCTGATTCCCCAGCTCTGATTCCCCGCCTCTGATTCCCCGCATCTGATTCTTTGCCTCTGATTCCCCGCCTCTGATTCCAGGCCTCTGATTCCCAGCATCTGATTCCGGCCTTTGATTCCCGGCCACTGATTCCCTGCTTCTGATTCTGATTCCCTTCCTCTGATTCCCCATCTCTGATTCCGCACATCTGATTCCTTGCCTCTGATTCCCCACCTCTGATTCCCCATATCTGATTCCCCACCTGGGTTTCCCCGCCTCTGATTCCCCGCCTCTGTTTCCCAATATCTAAGTCCCCGCCTCTGATTCCCCAAATCTGATTCCCCACCTCTGATTCCCCAGCTCTGATTCCCCGCCTCTGATTCCCCGCATCTGATTCCCTGCATCTGATTCCAAGCCTCTGATTCCCTGCCTCTGATTCCCAACCTCTGATTCCCCACCTCTGATTCCCCATATCTGATTCCCCGCCTCTGTTTCCCCGACTCGGATTCCCCGCCTCTGTTTCCCCATATCTGATTCCCGGCCTCTGATTCCCCGCCTCTGATTCCCCGCCTCTGATTCCCTGCCTCTGATTCCCCATCTCCGATTCCGCACATCTGATTCCCTTCCTCTGATTCCCCGCCTCTGATTTTCCGCCTCTGATTCCCTGCCTCTGATTCCCAACCTCGGATTCCCCACCTCTGATTCCCCATATCTGATTCCCCGCCTCTGATTCCCCGCCTCTGATTCCCAACTCTGATTCCCCGCCTCTGATTCCCCATCTCTGATTCCCCGTGTTTGATTCCCTGCCTCTGATTCCCTGCCCTGATTCCCCATCTCTGGTTCACCGCCTTTGATTCGCCACCTCTGATTCCCCATATCTGATTCCCCGCCTCTGTTTCCCCGACTCTGATTCCCTGCCTCTGATTCCCAACCTCTGATTCCACACCTCTGATTCCCCATATCTGATTCCCCGCCTCTATTTCCCCATATCTGATTCCCCGCCTCTGATTCCCCAACTCTGATTCCCCGCCTCTGATTCCCCAGCTCTGATTCCCCGACTCTGATTCCCGGCATCCGATTCCCTGCCTCTGATTCCCCGCCTCTGATTCCCCATCTCTGATTCCCCGCCTCTGATTCCCCGTGTCTGATTCCCTGCCTTTGATTCCCCGCCTCTGATTCCCCGCCTCTGATTCCCTGCCACTGATTCCCTGCCCCTGATTCCCCACCTCTGATTCCCCACATCTGATTCCCGGCCTCTGTTTCCCCGCCTCTGATTCCCCGCCTCTGATTCCCCATATCTGATTCCCTGCCTCTGATTCCCCAACTCTGATTCCCCGCCTCTGATTCCCCAGCTCTGAATCCCCGCCTCTGATTCCCCGCGTCTGATTCCCTGCCTCTGATTCCCCGCCTTGATTCCCCATCTCTGATTGACAACCTCTGATTCCCCACCTCTGATTCCCTATATTTGATTCCCCGCCTCTGTTTCCCCGCCTCTGATTCCCCGCCTCTGATTCCCCATATCTGATTCCCCGCCTCTGATTGCCCACCTCTGATTCCCAGCCTCTGATTCGCCAGCTCTGATTCCCCGCCTCTGATTCCCCGCATCTGATTCCCTGCCTCTGATTCCCCGCCTCTGATTCCCCATCTCTGATTCACCGCCTTTGATTCGCCACCTCTGATTCCCCATATCTGATTCCCCACCTCTGATTCCCGGCCTCTTATTCCCAGCATCTGATTCCCGGCCTCTGATTCCCGGCCTCTGATTCCCCGCTTCTGATTCTGATTCCCTGCCTCTTATTCCCCATCTCTGATTCCGCACATCTGATTCCCTGCCTCTGATTCCCCACCTCTGATTCCCCATATCTGATTCCCCGCCTCTGTTTCCCCGCCTCTGATTCCCCGCCTCTGTTTCCCTATATCTAATTCCCCACCTCTGATGCCCCAACTCTGATTCCCCGCCTCTGATTCCCCAGCTCTGATTCCCCGCCTCTGATTCCCTGCATCCGATTCCCCATATCTGATTCCCCGCCTCTGTTTCACCGCCTCTGATTCCCCGCCTCTGTTTCCCCATATCTGATTCCCGCCTCTGATTCCCAACTATGAATCCCCTCCTCTGATTCCCCAGCTCTGATTCCCTGCCTCTGATTCCCCGCGTTCTATTCCCTGCCTCTGATTCCCCGCCTGTGATTCCCCATCACTGATTCACCACCTCTGATTCCCTACCTCTGATTCCCCATATCTAATTCCCCGCCTCTGTTTGCCCGCCTCTGATTCCCCGCCTCTGTTTCCCCATATCTGATTCCCCGCCTCTGAATCCCCAACTCTGATTCCCTGCCTCAGATTCCCCAGCTCTGATTCCCCGCCTTTGATTCCCCCCGTCTGATTCCCAGCCTCTGAATCCCCGTGTCTGATTTCCTGCCTCTGATTCCCCGCCTCTGATCCCCCATCTCTGATTCACCGCCTCTGATTCCCCATCTCTGATTCACCGCCTCTGATTCCCCACCTCTGATTCCCCCTCTCTGATTCCGCACATCCAATTCCCTACCTCTGATTCCCCAACTCTGATTCCCCACCTCTGATTCCCCAGCTCTGATTCCCCGCCTCAGATTCCCCGCATCTGATTCCCTGCCTCTGATTCCCCGCCTCTGATTCCCTGCCTCTGATTCCCCATATCTGATTCCCCGCCTCTGATTCCCCAACTCTGATTCCCCGCTTCTGATTCCCCAGCTCTGAATCCCCGCCTCTGATTCCACGCGTCTGATTCTTTGCCTCTGATTCCCCGCCTCTGATTCCCCATCTGTGATTCACAACCTCTGATGCCCCACCTCTGATTCCCCATATCTGATTCCCTGCCTCTGTTTCCCCGCCTCTGATTCCCCACCTCTGTTTCCCCATATCTGATTCCCCGCCTCTGATTCCCCAACTCTAATACCCCGCCTCTGATTCCCCAGCTCTGATTCCCCACCTCTGATTCCCCGCATCTGATTTCCTGCCTCTGATTCCCCGCCTCTGATTCCCCATCTCTGATTCACCGCCTCTGATTCCCCATCTCTGATTCCCCACCTCTGATTCCCCGTGTCTGATTCCCCGTGTCTGATTCCCTGCCTCTGATTCCACGCCTCTGATTCCCCATATCTGATTCCCTGCCACTGATTCCCCGCCTCTGATTCCCCATCTCTGATTCACCACCTCTGATTCCCGGCCTCTGATTGCCCACCTCTGATTCCCCGCCTCTGATTCGCCAGCTATGATACCCCCCCTCTGATTCCCCGCGTCTGATTCCCCGCCTCTGATTCCCCAACTCTAATACCCCGCCTCTGATTCCCCAGCTCTGATTCCCCTCCTCTGATTCTCCGCATCTGATTCCCTGCCTCTGATTCCCCGCCTCTGATTCCAGGCCTCTGATTCCCAACCTCTGATTCCCCACCTCTGATTCCCCATATCTGATTCCCCGCCTCTGTTTCACCGCCTCTGATTCCCCGACTCTGTTTCCCCATATCTGATTCCCCGCCTCTGATTCCCCAACTCTGATTCCCCGCCTGTGATTCCCCAGCTCTAATTCCCCGCCTCTGATTCCCCATATCTGATTCCCATCCTCTGATTGCCCACCTCTGATTGCCCGCCTCTGATTCGCCAGCTCTGATTCCCCGCCTCTGATTCCCCGCATCTGATTCCCTGCCTCTGATTCCCCGCCTCTGATTCCCCATCTCTGATTCCCCGCCTGTGATTCCCCAGCTCTGATTCCCAGCCTCTGATTCCCCGTGTTTGATCCCCTGCCTCTGATTACCTTCCTCTTATTCCCGGCCTCTGATACCCCGCTTCTGATTCTGATTCCCTGCCTCTGATTCCCCATCTCTGATTCACCACATCTAATTCCCTGCATCTGATTCCACGCCCCTGATTCCCCACCTCTGATTCCCCATATCTGAATCCCCGCCTCTGTTTCCACGCCTCTGATTACCTGCCTCTGATTCCCAACCTCTGATTCCCCACCCCTGATTCCCCATATCTGATTCCCCGCCTCTGTTTCCCTGCCTCTGATTCTCCGCCCCTGTTTCCCCATATCTGATTCCCCGCCTCTGATTCCCCAACTCTGATTCCCCACCTCTGATTCCCCAGCTCTGATTCCCCGCCTCTGATTCCCCGTGTTTGATTCCCTGCCTCTGATTCCCCGCCTCTGATTCCCCATCTCTGATTCACCGCCTTTGATTCGACACCTCTGATTCCCCATATCTGATTCCCCACCTCTGTTACCCCGCCTCTGATTCCCCGCCTCTGATTCCCCATATATCATTCCCCGCCTCTGAATCCCCATCTCTGATTCCCGGACTCTGATTCCCCACCTCTGATTCCCGGCCTCTTATTCCCGGCATCTGAATCCCGGCCTCTGATTCCCGGCCTCTGATTCCCCGCTTCTGATTCTGATTCCCTGCCTCTGATTCCCCATCTCTGATTCCGCACATCTGATTCCCTGCCTCTGATTCCCCACCTCTGATTCCCCATATCTGATTCCCCACCTCTGTTTCCCCGCCTCTGATTCCCCGCCTCTGTTTCCCCATATCTAATTCCCCACCTCTGATGCCCCAACTCTGATACCCCGCCTCTGATTCCCCAGCTCTGATTCCCCGCCTCTGATTCCCCGCATCCGATTCCCCATATCTGATTCCCCGCCTCTGTTTCCCCGCCTTTGATTCCCCGCGTTCTATTCCCTGCCTCTGATTCCCCGCCTGTGATTCCCCATCTCTGATTCACCACCTCTGATTCCCCACCTCTGATTCCCCTTATCTAATTCCCCGCCTCTGTTTGCCCGCCTCTGATTCCCCGCCTCTGTTTCCCCATATCTGATTCCCCGTGTCTGATTCCCTGCCTCTGATTCCCCGCCTCTGATTCCCCGCCTTTGATTCCCTGCCACTGATTCCCTGCCCCTGATACCCCACCTCTGATTCCCCATATCTGATTCCCTGCTTCTGTTTCCCCGCCTCTGATTCCCCGCCTCTGATTCCCCGCCTCTGATTCCCCGCGTCTGATTCCCCAACTCTGATTCCCCGCCTCTGATTCCCCAGCTCTGATACCCGCCTCTGATTCCCCGCGTCTGTTTCCCCGCCTCTGACTCCCTGCCTCTGTTTCCCCGCCTCTGATTCCCCAGCTCTGATACCCGCCTCTGATTCCCCGCGTCTGTTTCCCCGCCTCTGATTCCCCGCCTCTGATTCCCCACCTCTGATTCCCCAGCTCTGATTCCCCGCCTCTGATTCCCCGCATCTGATTCCCTGCATCTGATTCCCAGCCTCTGATTCCCTGCCTCTGATTCCCAACCTCTGATTCCCCACCTCTGATTCCCCATATCTGATTCCCCGCCTCTGTTTCCCCGCCTCTGATTCCCCGCCTCTGTTTCCCCATATCTGATTCCCGGCCTCTGATTCCCCGCCTCTGATTCCCCGCCTCTGATTCCCTGCCTCTGATTCCCCATCTCCGATTCCGCACATCGGATTTCCTGCCTCTGATTCCCCGCCTCTGATTCCCCGCCTCTGATTCCCTGCTTCTGATTCCCAACCTCTGATTCCCCACCTCTGATTCCCCATATCTGATTCCCCGCCTCTGTTTCCCCGCCTCTGATTCCCCGCCTCTGATTCCCCAACTCTGAATCCCCGCCTCTGATTCCCCAGCTCTGATTCCACGCCTCTGATTCCCCGTGTTTGATTCCCTGCCTCTGATTCCCTGCCCTGATTCCCCATCTCTGATTCACCGCCTTTAATTCGCCACCTCTGATTCCCCATATCTGATTCCCCTCCTCTGTTTCCCCGCCTCTGATTCCCAACCTCTGATTCCACACCTCTGATTCCCCATATCTGATTCCCCGCCTCTGTTTCCCAGCCTCTGATTCCCCACCCCTGTTTCCCCATATCTGATTCCCCACCTCTGATTCTCCTACTCTGCTTCCCCGCCTCTGATTCCCCAGCTCTGATTCCCCGCCTCTGATTCCCCGTTTTTGATTCCCTGCCTCTGATTCCCCGCCTCTGATTCCCCATCTCTGATTCACCGCCTTTGATTCGCCACCTCTGTTTCCCCATATCTGATTCCCCACCTCTGTTTCCCCGCCTCTGATTTCCGCCTCTGATTCCCAATATCTGATTCCCCGGCTCTTATTGCCCACCTCTGATTCCCCGCCTCTGATTCGCCAGCTCTGATTCCCCGCCTATGATTCCCCGCATCTGATTCCCTGCCTCTGATTCCCCGCCTCTGATTCCCCATCTCTGATTCACCGCCTTTGATTCGCCACCTCTGATTCCCCATATCTCATTCCCCACCTCTGTTTCCCGGCCTCTGATTCCCCGCCTCTGATTCTCCATATCTCATTCCCCGCCTCTGAATCCCCATCTCTGATTCCCGGACTCTGATTCCCCACCTCTGATTCCCGGCCTCTTATTCCCAGCATCTGATTCCCGGCCTCTGATTCCCGGCCTCTGATTCCCCGCTTCTGATTCTGATTCCCTGCCTCTGATTCCCCATCTCTGATTCTGCACATCTGATTCCCTGCCTCTGATTCCCCACCTCTGATTCCCCATATCTGATTCCCCGCCTCTGTTTCCCCGCCTCTGATTCCCCGCCTCTGTTTCCCTATATCTAATTCCCCACCTCTGATGCCCCAACTCTGATTCCCCGCCTCTGATTCCCCAGCTCTGATTCCCCGCCTCTGATTCCCCGCATCCGATTCCCCATATCTGATTCCCCACCTCTGTTTCCCCGCCTCTGATTCCCCGCCTCTGTTTCCCCATATCTGATTCCCCGCCTCTGATTCCCAACTATGATTCCCCGCCTCTGATTCCCCAGCTCTGATTCCCTGCCTCTGATTCCCTGCGTTCTATTCCCTGCCTCTGATTCCCCGCCTGTGATTCCCCATCACTGATTCACCACCTCTGATTCCCCACATCTGATTCCCCATATCTAATTCCCCGCCTCTGTTTGCCCGCCTCTGATTCCCCGCCTCTGTTTCCCCATATCTGATTCCCCGTCTCTGAATCCCCAACTCTGATTCCCTGCCTCTGATTCCCCAGCTCTGATTCCCCGCCTTTGATTCCCCCCATCTGATTCCCAGCCTCTGAATCCCCGTGTCTGATTTCCTGCCTCTGATTCCCCGCCTCTGATTCCCCATCTCTGATTCACCGCCTCTGATTCCCCACCTCTGATTCCCCATCTCTGATTCCGCACATCCGATTCCCTGCCTCTGATTCCCCAACTCTGATTCCCCGCCTCTGATTCCCCATCTCTGATTCCCCACCTCTGATTCCCCGTGTCTGATTCCCTGCCTCTGATTCCCCGCCTCTGAATACCAGCCTCTGATTCCCCATATCTGATTCCCCGCCTCTGATTCCCTGCCTCTGATTCCCCAGCTCTGATTCCCCGCCTTTGATTCCCCCCGTCTGACTCCCAGCCTCTGAATCCCCGTGTCTGATTTCCTGCCTCTGATTCCCCGCCTCTGATTCCCCATCTCTGATTCACCGCCTCTGATTCCCCATCTCTGATTCCCCACATCTGATTCCCCGTGTCTGATTCCCCGTGTCTGATTCCCTGCCTCTGATTCCACGCCTCTGATTCCCCATATCTGATTCCCTGCCACTGATTCCCCGCCTCTGATTCCCCATCTCTGATTCACCACCTCTGATTCCCGGCCTCTGATTGCCCACCTCTGATTCCCCGCCTCTGATTCGCCAGCTATGATTCCCCCCCTCTGATTCCCCACGTCTGATTCCCTGCCTCTGATTCCCCAACTCTAATACCCCGCCTCTGATTCCCCAGCTCTGATTCCCCTCCTCTGATTCCCCGCATCTGATTCCCTGCCTCTGATTCCCCGCCTCTGATTCCAGGCCTCTGATTCCCAACCTCTGATTCCCCACCTCTGATTCCCAATATCTGATTCCCCGCCTCTGTTTCACCGCCTCTGATTCCCCGCCTCTGTTTCCCCATATCTGATTCCCCGCCTCTGATTCCCCAACTCTGATTCCCCGCCTGTGATTCCCCAGCTCTGATTCCCAGCCTCTGATTCCCCATATCTGATTCCCATCCTCTGATTGCCCACCTCTGATTCCCCGCCTCTGATTCGCCAGCTATGATTCCCCGCCTCTGATTCCCCGCATCTGATTCCCTGCCTCTGATTCCCCCCTTGATTCCCCATCTCTGATTCCCCGCCTGTGATTCCCCAGCTCTGATTCCCCGCCTCTGATTCCCCAGCTCTGATTCCCAGCCTCTGATTCCCCGTGTTTGATCCCCTGCCTCTGATTACCTTCCTCTGATTCCCGGCCACTGATACCCCGCTTCTGATTCTGATTCCCTGCCTCTGATTCCCCATCTCTGATTCACCACATCTAATTCCCTGCCTCTGATTCCACGCCCCTTATTCCCCACCTCTGATTCCCCATATCTGAATCCCCGCCTCTGTTTCCACGCCTCTGATTCCCTGCCTCTGATTCCCAACCTCTGATTCCCCACCCCTGATTCCCCATATCTGATTCCCCGCCTCTGTTTCCCTGCCTCTGATTCCCCGCCCCTGTTTCCCCATATCTGATTCCCCGCCTCTGATTCCCCAACTCTGATTCCCCGCCTCCGATTCCCCAGCTCTGATTCCCCGCCTCTGATTCCCCGTGTTTGATTCCCTGCCTCTGATTCCCCGCCTCTGATTCCCCATCTCTGATTCACCGCCTTTGATTCGCCACCTCTGACTCCCCATATCTGATTCCCCACCTCTGTTACCCCGCCTCTGATTCCCCGCCTCTGATTCCCCATATATCATTCCCCGCCTCTGAATCCCCATCTCTGATTCCCGGATTCTGATTCCCCACCTCTGATTCCAGGCCTCTTATTCCCGGCATCCGAATCCCGGCCTCTGATTCCCGGCCTCTGATTCCCCGCTTCTGATTCTGATTCCCTGCCTCTGATTCCCCATCTCTGATTCCGCACATCTGATTCCCTGCCTCTGATTCCCCACCTCTGATTCCCCATATCTGATGCCTCGCCTCTGTTTCCCCGCCTCTGATTCCCCGCCTCTGTTTCCCCATATCTAATTCCCCACCTCAGATGCCCCAACTCTGATACCCCGCCTCTGATTCCCCAGCTCTGATTCCCCGCCTCTGATTCCCCGCATCCGATTCCCCATATCTGATTCCCCGCCTCTGTTTCCCCGCCTTTGATTCCCCGCCTCTGTTTCCCCATATCTGATTCCCCGCCTCTGATTCCCAACTATGATTCCCCGCCTCTGATTCCCCAGCTCTGATTCCCCACCTCTGATTCCCCGCGTTCTATTCCCTGCCTCTGATTCCCCGCCTGTGATTCCCCATCTCTGATTCACCACCTCTTATTCCCCACCTCTGATTCCCCATATCTAATTCCCCGCCTCTGTTTGCCCGCCTCTGATACCCCGCCTCTGTTTCCCCATATCTGATTCCCCGTGTCTGATTCCCTGCCTCTGATTCCCCGCCTCTGATTCCCCGCCTCTGATTCCCTGCCGCTGATTCCCTGCCCCTGATACCCCACCTCTGATTCCCCATATCTGATTCCCTGCCTCTGTTTCCCCGCCTCTGATTCCCTGCCTCTGATTCCCCATATCTGATTCCCCGCCTCTGATTCCCCAACTCTGATTCCCCACCTCTGATTCCCAACCTCTGATTCCACACCTCTGATTCCCCATATCTGATTCCCCGCCTCTGTTTCCCAGCCTCTGATTCCCCACCCCTGTTTCCCCATATCTGATTCCCCACCTCTGATTCTCCTACTCTGCTTCCCCGCCTCTGATTCCCCAGCTCTGATTCCCCGCCTCTGATTCCCCGTTTTTGATTCCCTGCCTCTGATTCCCCGCCTCTGATTCCCCATCTCTGATTCACCGCCTTTGATTCGCCACCTCTGTTTCCCCATATCTGATTCCCCACCTCTGTTTCCCCGCCTCTGATTTCCGCCTCTGATTCCCAATATCTGATTCCCCGGCTCTTATTGCCCACCTCTGATTCCCCGCCTCTGATTCGCCAGCTCTGATTCCCCGCCTCTGATTCCCCGCATCTGATTCCCTGCCTCTGATTCCCCGCCTCTGATTCCCCATCTCTGATTCACCGCCTTTGATTCGCCACCTCTGATTCCCCATATCTCATTCCCCACCTCTGTTTCCCGGCCTCTGATTCCCCGCCTCGGATTCTCCATATCTCATTCCCCGCCTCTGAATCCCCATCTCTGATTCCCGGACTCTGATTCCCCACCTCTGATTCCCGGCCTCTTATTCCCAGCATCTGATTCCCGGCCTCTGATTCCCGGCCTATGATTCCCCGCTTCTGATTCTGATTCCCTGCCTCTGATTCCCCATCTCTGATTCCGCACATCTGATTCCCTGCCTCTGATTCCCCACCTCTGATTCCCCATATCTGATTCCCCGCCTCTGTTTCCCCGCCTCTGATTCCCCGCCTCTGTTTCCCTATATCTAATTCCCCACCTCTGATGCCCCAACTGTGATTCCCCGCCTCTGATTCCCCAGCTCTGATTCCCCGCCTCTGATTCCCCGCATCCGATTCCCCATATCTGATTCCCCACCTCTGTTTCCCCGCCTCTGATTCCCCGCCTCTGTTTCCCCATATCTGATTCCCCGCCTCTGATTCCCAACTATGATTCCCCGCCTCTGATTCCCCAGCTCTGATTCCCTGCCTCTGATTCCCTGCGTTCTATTCCCTGCCTCTGATTCCCCGCCTGTGATTCCCCATCACTGATTCACCACCTCTGATTCCCCACATCTGATTCCCCATATCTAATTCCCCGCCTCTGTTTGCCCGCCTCTGATTCCCCGCCTCTGTTTCCCCATATCTGATTCCCCGTCTCTGAATCCCCAACTCTGATTCCCTGCCTCTGATTCCCCAGCTCTGATTCCCCGCCTTTGATTCCCCCCGTCTGATTCCCAGCCTCTGAATCCCCGTGTCTGATTTCCTGCCTCTGATTCCCCGCCTCTGATTCCCCATCTCTGATTCACCGCCTCTGATTCCCCACCTCTGATTCCCCATCTCTGATTCCGCACATCCGATTCCCTGCCTCTGATTCCCCAACTCTGATTCCCCGCCTCTGATTCCCCATCTCTGATTCCCCACCTCTGATTCCCCGTGTCTGATTCCCTGCCTCTGATTCCCCGCCTCTGAATACCAGCCTCTGATTCCCCATATCTGATTCCCCGCCTCTGATTCCCTGCCTCTGATTCCCCAGCTCTGATTCCCCGCCTTTGATTCCCCCCGTCTGATTCCCAGCCTCTGAATCCCCGTGTCTGATTTCCTGCCTCTGATTCCCCGCCTCTGATTCCCCATCTCTGATTCACCGCCTCTGATTCCCCATCTCTGATTCCCCACATCTGATTCCCCGTGTCTGATTCCCCGTGTCTGATTCCCTGCCTCTGATTCCACGCCTCTGATTCCCCATATCTGATTCCCTGCCACTGATTCCCCGCCTCTGATTCCCCATCTCTGATTCACCACCTCTGATTCCCGGCCTCTGATTGCCCACCTCTGATTCCCCGCCTCTGATTCGCCAGCTATGATTCCCCCCCTCTGATTCCCCACGTCTGATTCCCTGCCTCTGATTCCCCAACTCTAATACCCCGCCTCTGATTCCCCAGCTCTGATTCCCCTCCTCTGATTCCCCGCATCTGATTCCCTGCCTCTGATTCCCCGCCTCTGATTCCAGGCCTCTGATTCCCAACCTCTGATTCCCCACCTCTGATTCCCAATATCTGATTCCCCGCCTCTGTTTCACCGCCTCTGATTCCCCGCCTCTGTTTCCCCATATCTGATTCCCCGCCTCTGATTCCCCAACTCTGATTCCCCGCCTGTGATTCCCCAGCTCTGATTCCCCGCCTCTGATTCCCCATATCTGATTCCCATCCTCTGATTGCCCACCTCTGATTCCCCGCCTCTGATTCGCCAGCTATGATTCCCCGCCTCTGATTCCCCGCATCTGATTCCCTGCCTCTGATTCCCCCCTTGATTCCCCATCTCTGATTCCCCGCCTGTGATTCCCCAGCTCTGATTCCCCGCCTCTGATTCCCCAGCTCTGATTCCCAGCCTCTGATTCCCCGTGTTTGATCCCCTGCCTCTGATTACCTTCCTCTGATTCCCGGCCACTGATACCCCGCTTCTGATTCTGATTCCCTGCCTCTGATTCCCCATCTCTGATTCACCACATCTAATTCCCTGCCTCTGATTCCACGCCCCTGATTCCCCACCTCTGATTCCCCATATCTGAATCCCCGCCTCTGTTTCCACGCCTCTGATTCCCTGCCTCTGATTCCCAACCTCTGATTCCCCACCCCTGATTCCCCATATCTGATTCCCCGCCTCTGTTTCCCTGCCTCTGATTCCCCGCCCCTGTTTCCCCATATCTGATTCCCCGCCTCTGATTCCCCAACTCTGATTCCCCGCCTCCGATTCCCCAGCTCTGATTCCCCGCCTCTGATTCCCCGTGTTTGATTCCCTGCCTCTGATTCCCCGCCTCTGATTCCCCATCTCTGATTCACCGCCTTTGATTCGCCACCTCTGACTCCCCATATCTGATTCCCCACCTCTGTTACCCCGCCTCTGATTCCCCGCCTCTGATTCCCCATATATCATTCCCCGCCTCTGAATCCCCATCTCTGATTCCCGGATTCTGATTCCCCACCTCTGATTCCCGGCCTCTTATTCCCGGCATCCGAATCCCGGCCTCTGATTCACGGCCTCTGATTCCCCGCTTCTGATTCTGATTCCCTGCCTCTGATTCCCCATCTCTGATTCCGCACATCTGATTCCCTGCCTCTGATTCCCCACCTCTGATTCCCCATATCTGATGCCTCGCCTCTGTTTCCCCGCCTCTGATTCCCCGCCTCTGTTTCCCCATATCTAATTCCCCACCTCAGATGCCCCAACTCTGATACCCCGCCTCTGATTCCCCAGCTCTGATTCCCCGCCTCTGATTCCCCGCATCCGATTCCCCATATCTGATTCCCCGCCTCTGTTTCCCCGCCTTTGATTCCCCGCCTCTGTTTCCCCATATCTGATTCCCCGCCTCTGATTCCCAACTATGATTCCCCGCCTCTGATTCCCCATCTCTGATTCACCACCTCTGATTCCCCACCTCTGATTACCCATATCTAATTCCCCGCCTCTGTTTGCCCGCCTCTGATACCCCGCCTCTGTTTCCCCATATCTGATTCCCCGTGTCTGATTCCCTGCCTCTGATTCCCCGCCTCTGATTCCCCGCCTCTGATTCCCTGCCGCTGATTCCCTGCCCCTGATACCCCACCTCTGATTCCCCATATCTGATTCCCTGCCTCTGTTTCCCCGCCTCTGATTCCCTGCCTCTGATTCCCCATATCTGATTCCCCGCCTCTGATTCCCCAACTCTGATTCCCCACCTCTGATTCCCCAGCTCTGAATCCCCGCCTCTGATTCCCCGCGTCTGTTTCCCTGCCTCTGATTCCCCGCCTCTGTTTCCCCATATCTAAGTCCCCGACTCTGATTCCCCAACTCTGATTCCCCACCTCTGATTCCCCAGCTCTGATTCCCCGCCTCTGATTTCCCGCATCTGATTCCCTGCATCTGATTCCCAGCCTCTGATTCCCTGCCTCTGATTCCCAACCTCTGATTCCCCACCTCTGATTCCCCATATCTGATTCCCCGCCTCTGTTTCCCCGCCTCTGATTCCCCGCCTCTGTTTCCCCATATCTGATTCCCGGCCTCTGATTCTCCGCCTCTGATTCCCCGCCTCTGATTCCCTGCCTCTGATTCCCCATCTCCGATTCCGCACATCGGATTCCCTGCCTCTGATTCCCCGCCTCTGATTCCCCGCCTCTGATTCCCTGCTTCTGATTCCCAACCTTTGATTCCCCACCTCTGATTCCCCATATCTGATTCCCCGCCTCTGTTTCCCCGCCTCTGATTCCCCGCCTCTGATTCCCCAACTCTGAATCCCCGCCTCTGATTCCCCAGCTCTGATTCCCCGCCTCTGATTCCCCGCATCTGATTCTTTGCCTCTGATTCCCCGCCTCTGATTCCAGGCCTCTGATTCCCAGCATCTGATTCCGGCCTTTGATTCCCGGCCTCTGATTCCCTGCTTCTGATTCTGATTCCCTTCCTCTGATTCCCCATCTCTGATTCCGCACATCTGATTCCTTGCCTCTGATTCCCCACCTCTGATTCCCCATATCTGATTCCCCACCTGGGTTTCCCCGCCTCTGATTCCCCGCCTCTGTTTCCCAATATCTAAGTCCCCGCCTCTGATTCCCCAAATCTCATTCCCCACCTCTGATTCCCCAGCTCTGATTCCCCGCCTCTGATTCCCCGCATCTGATTCCCTGCATCTGATTCCAAGCCTCTGATTCCCTGCCTCTGATTCCCAACCTCTGATTCCCCACCTCTGATTCCCCATATCTGATTCCCCGCCTCTGTTTCCCCGACTCGGATTCCCCGCCTCTGTTTCCCCATATCTGATTCCCGGCCTCTGATTCCCCGCCTCTGATTCCCCGCCTCTGATTCCCTGCCTCTGATTCCCCATCTCCGATTCCGCACATCTGATTCCCTTCCTCTGATTCCCCGCCTCTGATTTTCCGCCTCTGATTCCCTGCCTCTGATTCCCAACCTCGGATTCCCCACCTCTGATTCCCCATATCTGATTCCCCGCCTCTGTTTCCCCGCCTCTGATTCCCTGCCTCTGATTCCCAACTCTGATTCCCCGCCTCTGATTCCCCAGCTCTGATTCCCCGTGTTTGATTCACTGCCTCTGATTCCCTGCCCTGATTCCCCATCTCTGTTTCACCGCCTTTGATTCGCCACCTCTGATTCCCCATATCTGATTCCCCGCCTCTGTTTCCCCGACTCTGATTCCCTGCCTCTGATTCCCAACCTCTGATTCCACACCTCTGATTCCCCATATCTGATTCCCCGCCTCTATTTCCCCATATCTGATTCCCCGCCTCTGATTCCCCAACTCTGATTCCCCGCCTCTGATTCCCCAGCTCTGATTCCCCGACTCTGATTCCCGGCATCCGATTCCCTGCCTCTGATTCCCCGCCTCTGATTCCCCATCTCTGATTCCCCGCCTCTGATTCCCCGTGTCTGATTCCCTGCCTTTGATTCCCCGCCTCTGATTCCCCAACTCTGATTCCCCGCCTCTGATTCCCCAGCTCTGAATCCCCGCCTCTGATTCCCCGCATCTGATTCCCTGCCTCTGATTCCCCGCCTTGATTCCCCATCTCTGATTGACAACCTCTGATTCCCCACCTCTGATTCCCTATATTTGATTCCCCGCCTCTGTTTCCCCGCCTCTGATTCCCCGCCTCTGATTCCCCATATCTGATTCCCCGCCTCTGATTGCCCACCTCTGATTCCCAGCCTCTGATTCGCCAGCTCTGATTCCCCGCCTCTGATTCCCCGCATCTGATTCCTTGCCTCTGATTCCCCGCCTCTGATTCCCCATCTCTGATTCACCGCCTTTGATTCGCCACCTCTGATTCCCCATATCTGATTCCCCACCTCTGATTCCCGGCCTCTTATTCCCAGCATCTGATTCCCGGCCTCTGATTCCCGGCCTCTGATTCCCCGCTTCTGATTCTGATTCCCTGCCTCTTATTCCCCATCTCTGATTCCGCACATCTGATTCCCTGCCTCTGATTCCCCACCTCTGATTCCCCATATCTGATTCCCCGCCTCTGTTTCCCCGCCTCTGATTCCCCGCCTCTGTTTCCCTATATCTAATTCCCCACCTCTGATGCCCCAACTCTGATTCCCCGCCTCTGATTCCCCAGCTCTGATTCCCCGCCTCTGATTCCCTGCATCCGATTCCCCATATCTGATTCCCCGCCTCTGTTTCACCGCCTCTGATTCCCCGCCTCTGTTTCCCCATATCTGATTCCCGCCTCTGATTCCCAACTATGAATCCCCTCCTCTGATTCCCCAGCTCTGATTCCCTGCCTCTGATTCCCCGCGTTCTATTCCCTGCCTCTGATTCCCCGCCTGTGATTCCCCATCACTGATTCACCACCTCTGATTCCCTACCTCTGATTCCCCATATCTAATTCCCCGCCTCTGTTGGCCCGCCTCTGATTCCCCGCCTCTGTTTCCCCATATCTGATTCCCCGCCTCTGAATCCCCAACTCTGATTCCCTGCCTCAGATTCCCCAGCTCTGATTCCCCGCCTTTGATTCCCCCCGTCTGATTCCCAGCCTCTGAATCCCCGTGTCTGATTTCCTGCCTCTGATTCCCCGCCTCTGATTCCCCATCTCTGATTCTCCGCCTCTGATTCCCCACCTCTGATTCCCCCTCTCTGATTCCGCACATCCAATTCCCTGCCTCTGATTCCCCAACTCTGATTCCCCACCTCTGATTCCCCAGCTCTGATTCCCCGCCTCAGATTCCCCGCATCTGATTCCCTGCCTCTGATTCCCCGCCTCTGATTCCCTGCCTCTGATTCCCCATATCTGATTCCCCGCCTCTGATTCCCCAACTCTGATTCCCCGCTTCTGATTCCCCAGCTCTGAATCCCCGCCTCTGATTCCCCGCGTCTGATTCCCTGCCTCTGATTCCCTGCCTCTGATTCCCCATCTGTGATTCACAACCTCTGATGCCCCACCTCTGATTCCCCATATCTGATTCCCTGCCTCTGTTTCCCCGCCTCTGATTCCCCACCTCTGTTTCCCCATATCTGATTCCCCGCCTCTGATTCCCCAACTCTAATACCCCGCCTCTGATTCCCCAGCTCTGATTCCCCACCTCTGATTCCCCGCATCTGATTCCCTGCCTCTTATTCCCCGCCTCTGATTCCAGGCCTCTGATTCCCAGCATCTGATTCCGGCCTCTGATTCCCGGCCTCTGATTCCCTGCTTCTGATTCTGATTCCCTGCCTCTGATTCCCCATCTCTGATTCCGCACATCTGATTCCCTGACTCTGATTCCCCACCTCTGATTCCCCATATCTGATTCCCCGCCTCTGTTTCCCCGCCTCTGATTCCCCGCCTCTGTTTCCCAATATCTAAGTCCCCACCTCTGATTCCCCAAATCTGATTCCCCACCTCTGATTCCCCAGCTCTGATTCCCCGCCTCTGATTCCCCGCATCTGATACCCTGCATCTGATTCCAAGCCTCTGATTCCCTGCCTCTGATTCCCTACCTCTGATTCCCCACCTCTGATTCCCCATATCTGATTCCCCGCCTCTGTTTCCCCGCCTCGGATTCCCCGCCTCTCTTTCCCCATATCTGATTCCCGGCCTCTGATTCCCCGCCTCTGATTCCCCATATCTGATTCCCTGCCTCTGATTCCCCAACTCAGATTCCCCGCCTCTGATTCCCCAGCTCTGAATCCCCGCCTCTGATTCCCCGCGTCTGATTCCCTGCCTCTGATTCCCCGCATTGATTCCCCATCTCTGATTCACAACCTCTGATTCCCCACCTCTGATTCCCTATATTTGATTCCCCGCCTCTGTTTCCCCGCCTCTGATTCCCCGCCTCTGATTCCCCATATATGATTCCCCGCCTCTGATTGCCCACCTCTGATTCCCAGCCTCCAATTCGCCAGCTCTGATTCCCCGCCTCTGATTCCCCGCATCTGATTCCCTGCCTCTGATTCCCCGCCTCTGATTCCCCATCTCTGATTCACCGCCTTTGATTCGCCACCTCTGATTCCCCATATCTGATTCCCCACCTCTGTTTCCCCGCCTCTGATTCCCCGCCTCTGATTCTCCATATCTCATTCCCCGCCTCTGAATCCCCATCTCTGATTCCCGGACTCTGATTCCCCTCCTCTGATTCCCGGCCTCTTATTCCCAGCATCTGATTCCCGGCCTCTGATTCCCGGCCTCTGATTCCCCGCTTCTGATTCCCTGCCTCTGATTCCCCATCTCTGATTCCGCACATCTGATTCCCTGCCTCTGATTCCCCACTTCTGATTCCCCATATCTGATTCCCCGCCTCTGTTTCCCCGCCTCTGATTCCCCGCCTCTGTTTCCCTATATCTAATTCCCCACCTCTGATGCCCCAACTCTGATTCCCCGCCTCTGATTCCCCAGCTCTGATTCCCCGCCTCTGATTCCCTGCATCCGATTCCCCATATCTGATTCCCCGCCTCTGTTTCCCCGCCTCTGATTCCCCGCC
Organism: Narcine bancroftii; assembly: GCF_036971445.1. NCBI lineage: Eukaryota > Metazoa > Chordata > Chondrichthyes > Torpediniformes > Narcinidae > Narcine > Narcine bancroftii. Next base: position 1,403,469 of record NW_027211886.1, read on the forward strand.
TCTGTTTCCCCATATCTGATTCCCGCCTCTGATTCCCAACTATGATTCCCCGCCTCTGATTCCCTGCCTCTGATTCCCCGCGTTCTATTCCCTGCCTCTGATTCCCCGCCTGTGATTCCCCATCACTGATTCACCACCTCTGATTCCCTACCTCTGATTCCCCATATCTAATTCCCCGCCTCTGTTTGCCCGCCTCTGATTCCCCGCCTCTGTTTCCCCATATCTGATTCCCCGCCTCTGAATCCCCAACTCTGATTCCCTGCCTCAGATTCCCCAGCTCTGATTCCCCGCCTTTGATTCCCCCCGTCTGATTACCAGCCTCTGAATCCCCGTGTCTGATTTCCTGCCTCTGATTCCCCGCCTCTGATTCCCCATCTCTGATTCACCGCCTCTGATTCCCCACCTCTGATTCCCCATCTCTGATTCCGCACATCCAATTCCCTGCCTCTGATTCCCCAACTCTGATTCCCCACCTCTGATTCCCCAGCTCTGATTCCCCGCCTCAGATTCCCCGCGTCTGATTCCCTGCCTCTGATTCCTCGCCTCTGATTCCCTGCCTCTGATTCCCCATATCAGATTCCCCGCCTCTGATTCCCCAACTCTGATTCCCCGCTTCTGATTCCGCAGCTCTGAATCCCCGCCTCTGATTCCCCGCGTCTGATTCCCTGCCTCTGATTCCCCGCCTCTGATTCCCCATCTGTGATTCACAACCTCTGATGCCCCACCTCTTATTCCCCATATCTGATTCCCCGCCTCTGATTCCCCATATCTGATTCCCCGCCTCTGATTGCCCACCTCTGATTCCCCGCGTCTGATACCCTGCCTCTTGATTCCCCGCCTCTGATTCCCCATCTCTGATTCACCACCTCTGATTCCCGGCCTCTGATTCCCCATCTCTGATTCCGCACGTCCGATTCCCTGCCTATGATTCCCCACCTCTGATTCCCCGCCTCTGATTCCCCGCCTCTGATTCCCTACCTCTGTTTCCCCATATCTGATTCCCCGCCTCTGATTCCCCACCTCTAATACCCCGCCTCTGATTCCCCAGCTCTGATTCCCCGCCTCTGATTCCCCGCATCTGATTCCCTGCCTTTGATTCCCCGCCTCTGATTCCAGGCCTCTGATTCCCATCATCTGATTCCGGCCTCTGATTCCCGGCCTCTGATTCCCTGCTTCTGATTCTGATTCCCTGCCTCTGATTCCCCATCTCTGATTCCGCACATCTGATTCCCTGCCTCTGATTCCCCACCTCTGATTCCCCATATCTGATTCCCCGCCTCTGTTTCCCCGCCTCTGATTCCCCGCCTCTGTTTCCCAATATCTAAGTCCCCACCTCTGATTCCCCAAATCTGATTCCCCACCTCTGATTCCCCAGCTCTGATTCCCCGCCTCTGATTCCCCGCATCTGATTCCCTGCATCTGATTCCAAGCCTCTGATTCCCTGCATCTGATTCCAAGCCTCTGATTCCCCAGCTCTGATTCCCTGCGTCTGATTCCCTGCGTTCTATTCCCTGCCTCTGATTCCCCGCCTGTGATTCCCCATCACTGATTCACCACCTCTGATTCCCCACCTCTGATTCCCCATATCTAATTCCCCGCCTCTGTTTGCCCGCCTCTGATTCCCCGCCTCTGTTTCCCCATATCTGATTCCCCGTCTCTGAATCCCCAACTCTGATTCCCTGCCTCTGATTCCCCAGCTCGGATTCCCCGCCTTTGATTCCCCCCGTCTGATTCCCAGCCTCTGAATCCCCGTGTCTGATTTCCTGCCTCTGATTCCCCGCCTCTGATTCCCCATCTCTGATTCCTCTGATTCCCCACATCTGATTCCCCATCTCTGATTCCGCACATCCGATTCCCTGCCTCTGATTCCCCAACTCTGATTCCCCACCTCTGATTCCCCAGCTCTGATTCCCCGCCTCAGATTCATCGCGTCTGATTCCCCGCCTCTGATTCCCCGCCTCTGATTCCCCATCTCTGATTCCCCACCTCTGATTCCCCGCCTCTGATTCCCTGCCTCTGATTCCCCAGCTCTGATTCCCCGCCTTTGATTCCCCCCGTCTGATTCCCAGCCTCTGAATCCCCGTGTCTGATTTCCTGCCTCTGAATCCCCGCCTCTGATTCCCCATCTCTGATTCACCGCCTCTGATTCCCCATCTCTGATTCCCCACCTCTGATTCCCCATATCTGATTCCCTGCCTCTGTTTCCCCGCCTCTGATTCCCCACCTCTGATTCCCCGCCTCTGATTCCCCAACTCTAATACCCCACCTCTGATTCCCCAGCTCTGATTCCCCGCCTCTGATTCCCCGCATCTGATTCCCTGCCTCTGATTCCCCGCCTCTGATTCCAGGCCTCTGATTCCCAGCATCTGATTCCGGCCTCTTATTCCCGGCCTCTGATTCCCTGCTTCTGATTCTGATTCCCTGCCTCTGATTCCCCACCTCTGATTCCGCACATCTGATTCCTTGCCTCTGATTCCCCACCTCTGATTCCCCATATCTGATTCCCCGCCTGGGTTTCCCCGCCTCTGATTCCCCGCCTCTGTTTCCCAATATCTAAGTCCCCGCCTCTGATTCCCCAAATCTGATTCCCGACCTCTGATTCCCCAGCTCTGATTCCCCGCCTCTGATTCCCCGCATCTGATTCCCTGCATCTGATTCCAAGCCTCTGATTCCCTGCCTCTGATTCCCAACCTCTGATTCCCCACCTCTGATTCCCCATATCTGATTCCCCGCCTCTGTTTCCCTGCCTCGGATTCCCCACCCCTGTTTCCCCATATCTGATTCTCCACCTCTGATTCTCCTACTCTGCTTCCCCGCCTCTGATTCCCCAGCTCTGATTCCCCGCCTCTGATTCCCCGTTTTTGATTCCCTGCCTCTGATTCCCCGCCTCTGATTCCCCATCTCTGATTCACCGCCTTTGATTCGCCACCTCTGTTTCCCCATATCTGATTCCCCACCTCTGTTTCCCCGCCTCTGATTTCCGCCTCTGATTCCCAATATCTGATTCCCCGGCTCTTATTGCCCACCTCTGATTCCCCGCCTCTGATTCGCCAGCTCTGATTCCCCGCCTCTGATTCCCCGCATCTGATTCCCTGCCTCTGATTCCCCGCCTCTGATTCCCCATCTCTGATTCACCGCCTTTGATTCGCCACCTCTGATTCCCCATATCTGATTCCCCACCTCTGTTTCCCGCCCTCTGATTCCCCGCCTCTGATTCTCCATATCTCATTCCCCGCCTCTGAATCCCCATCTCTGATTCCCGGACTCTGATTCCCCACCTCTGATTCCCGGCCTCTTATTCCCAGCATCTGATTCCCGGCCTCTGATTCCCGGCCTCTGATTCCCCGCTTCTGATTCTGATTCCCTGCCTCTGATTCCCCATCTCTGATTCCGCACATCTGATTCCCTGCCTCTGATTCCCCACCTCTGATTCCCCATATCTGATTCCCCGCCTCTGTTTCCCCGCCTCTGATTCCCCGCCTCTGTTTCCCTATATCTAATTCCCCACCTCTGATGCCCCAACTCTGATTCCCCGCCTCTGATTCCCCAGCTCTGATTCCCCGCCTCTGATTCCCCGCATCCGATTCCCCATATCTGATTCCCCACCTCTGTTTCCCCGCCTCTGATTCCCCGCCTCTGTTTCCCAATATCTGATTCCCCGCCTCTGATTCCCAACTATGATTCCCCGCCTCTGATTCCCCAGCTCTGATTCCCTGCCTCTGATTCACTGCGTTCTATTCCCTGCCTCTGATTCCCCGCCTGTGATTCCCCATCACTGATTCACCACCTCTGATTCCCCACATCTGATTCCCCATATCTAATTCCCCGCCTCTGTTTGCCCGCCTCTGATTCCCCGCCTCTGTTTCCCCATATCTGATTCCCCGTCTCTGAATCCCCAACTCTGATTCCCTGCCTCTGATTCCCCAGCTCTGATTCCCCGCCTTTGATTCCCCCCGTCTGATTCCCAGCCTCTGAATCCCCGTGTCTGATTTCCTGCCTCTGATTCCCCGCCTCTGATTCCCCATCTCTGATTCACCGCCTCTGATTCCCCACCTCTGATTCCCGATCTCTGATTCCGCACATCCGATTCCCTGCCTCTGATTCCCCAACTCTGATTCCCCGCCTCTGATTCCCCATCTCTGATTCCCCACCTCTCATTCCCCGTGTCTGATTCCCTGCCTCTGATTCCCCGCCTCTGAATACCAGCCTCTGATTCCCCATATCTGATTCCCCGCCTCTTATTCCCTGCCTCTGATTCCCCAGCTCTGATTCCCCGCCTTTGATTCCCCCCGTCTGATTCCCAGCCTCTGAATCCCCGTGTCTGATTTCCTGCCTCTGATTCCCCGCCTCTGATTCCCCATCTCTGATTCACCGCCTCTGATTCCCCATCTCTGATTCCCCACATCTGATTCCCCGTGTCTGATTCCCCGTGTCTGATTCCCTGCCTCTGATTCCACGCCTCTGATTCCCCATATCTGATTCCCTGCCACTGATTCCCCGCCTCTGATTCCCCATCTCTGATTCACCACCTCTGATTCCCGGCCTCTGATTGCCCACCTCTGATTCCCCGCCTCTGATTCGCCAGCTATGATTCCCCCCCTCTGATTCCCCACGTCTGATTCCCTGCCTCTGATTCCCCAACTCTAATACCCCGCCTCTGATTCCCCAGCTCTGATTCCCCTCCTCTGATTCCCCGCATCTGATTCCCTGCCTCTGATTCCCCGCCTCTGATTCCAGGCCTCTGATTCCCAACCTCTGATTCCCCACCTCTGATTCCCAATATCTGATTCCCCGCCTCTGTTTCACCGCCTCTGATTCCCCGCCTCTGTTTCCCCATATCTGATTCCCCGCCTCTGATTCCCCAACTCTGATTCCCCGCCTGTGATTCCCCAGCTCTGATTCCCCGCCTCTGATTCCCCATATCTGATTCCCATCCTCTGATTGCCCACCTCTGATTCCCCGCCTCTGATTCGCCAGCTATGATTCCCCGCCTCTGATTCCCCGCATCTGATTCCCTGCCTCTGATTCCCCCCTTGATTCCCCATCTCTGATTCCCCGCCTGTGATTCCCCAGCTCTGATTCCCCGCCTCTGATTCCCCAGCTCTGATTCCCAGCCTCTGATTCCCCGTGTTTGATCCCCTGCCTCTGATTACCTTCCTCTGATTCCCGGCCACTGATACCCGCTTCTGATTCTGATTCCCTGCCTCTGATTCCCCATCTCTGATTCACCACATCTAATTCCCTGCCTCTGATTCCACGCCCCTGATTCCCCACCTCTGATTCCCCATATCTGAATCCCCGCCTCTGTTTCCACGCCTCTGATTCCCTGCCTCTGATTCCCAACCTCTGATTCCCCACCCCTGATTCCCCATATCTGATTCCCCGCCTCTGTTTCCCTGCCTCTGATTCCCCGCCCCTGTTTCCCCATATCTGATTCCCCGCCTCTGATTCCCCAACTCTGATTCCCCGCCTCCGATTCCCCAGCTCTGATTCCCCGCCTCTGATTCCCCGTGTTTGATTCCCTTCCTCTGATTCCCCGCCTCTGATTCCCCATCTCTGATTCACCGCCTTTGATTCGCCACCTCTGACTCCCCATATCTGATTCCCCACCTCTGTTACCCCGCCTCTGATTCCCCGCCTCTGATTCCCCATATATCATTCCCCGCCTCTGAATCCCCATCTCTGATTCCCGGATTCTGATTCCCCACCTCTGATTCCCGGCCTCTTATTCCCGGAATCCGAATCCCGGCCTCTGATTCCCGGCCTCTGATTCCCCGCTTCTGATTCTGATTCCCTGCCTCTGATTCCCCATCTCTGATTCCGCACATCTGATTCCCTGCCTCTGATTCCCCACCTCTGATTCCCCATATCTGATTCCCTTCCTCTGATTCCCCGCCTCTGATTTTCCGCCTCTGATTCCCTGCCTCTGATTCCCAACCTCGGATTCCCCACCTCTGATTCCCCATATCTGATTCCCCGCCTCTGTTTCCCCGCCTCTGATTCCCCGCCTCTGATTCCCAACTCTGATTCCCCGCCTCTGATTCCCCAGCTCTGATTCCCCGTGTTTGATTCCCTGCCTCTGATTCCCTGCCCTGATTCCCCATCTCTGTTTCACCGCCTTTGATTCGCCACCTCTGATTCCCCATATCTGATTCCCCGCCTCTGTTTCCCCGACTCTGATTCCCTGCCTCTGATTCCCAACCTCTGATTCCACACCTCTGATTCCCCATATCTGATTCCCCGCCTCTATTTCCCCGCCTCTGATTCCCCGCCTCTGTTTACCCATATCTGATTCCCCGCCTCTGATTCCCAACTATGATTCCCCGCCTCTGATTCCCCAGCTCTGATTCCCTGCCTCTGATTCCCTGCGTTCTATTCCCTGCCTCTGATTCCCCGCCTGTTATTCCCCATCACTGATTCACAACCTCTGATTCCCCACATCTGATTCCCCATATCTAATTCCCCGCCTCTGTTTGCCCGCCTCTGATTCCCCGCCTCTGTTTCCCCATATCTGATTCCCCGTCTCTGAATCCCCAACTCTGATTCCCTGCCTCTGATTCCCCAGCTCTGATTCCCCGCCTTTGATTCCCCCCGTCTGATTCCCAGCCTCTGAATCCCCGTGTCTGATTTCCTGCCTCTGATTCCCCGCCTCTGATTCCCCATCTCTGATTCACCGCCTCTGATTCCCCACCTCTGATTCCCGATCTCTGATTCCGCACATCCGATTCCCTGCCTCTGATTCCCCAACTCTGATTCCCCGCCTCTGATTCCCCATCTCTGATTCCCCACCTCTGATTCCCCGTGTCTGATTCCCTGCCTCTGATTCCCCGCCTCTGAATACCAGCCTCTGATTCCCCATATCTGATTCCCCGCCTCTGATTCCCTGCCTCTGATTCCCCAGCTCTGATTCCCCGCCTTTGATTCCCCCCGTCTTATTCCCAGCCTCTGAATCCCCGTGTCTGATTTCCTGCCTCTGATTCCCCGCCTCTGATTCCCCATCTCTGATTCACCGCCTCTGATTCCCCATCTCTGATTCCCCACATCTGATTCCCCGTGTCTGATTCCCCGTGTCTGATTCCCTGCCTCTGATTCCACGCCTCTGATTCCCCATATCTGATTCCCTGCCACTGATTCCCCGCCTCTGATTCCCCATCTCTGATTCACCACCTCTGATTCCCGGCCTCTGATTGCCCACCTCTGATTCCCCGCCTCTGATTCGCCAGCTATGATTCCCCCCCTCTGATTCCCCACGTCTGATTCCCTGCCTCTGAATCCCCAACTCTAATACCCCGCCTCTGATTCCCCAGCTCTGATTCCCCTCCTCTGATTCCCCGCATCTGATTCCCTGCCTCTGATTCCCCGCCTCTGATTCCAGGCCTCTGATTCCCAACCTCTGATTCCCCACCTCTGATTCCCAATATCTGATTCCCCGCCTCTGTTTCACCGCCTCTGATTCCCCGCCTCTGTTTCCCCATATCTGATTCCCCGCCTCTGATTCCCCAACTCTGATTCCCCGCCTGTGATTCCCCAGCTCTGATTCCCCGCCTCTGATTCCCCATATCTGATTCCCATCCTCTGATTGCCCACCTCTGATTCCCCGCCTCTGATTCGCCAGCTATGATTCCCCGCCTCTGATTCCCCGCATCTGATTCCCTGCCTCTGATTCCCCCCTTGATTCCCCATCTCTGATTCCCCGCCTGTGATTCCCCAGCTCTGATTCCCCGCCTCTGATTCCCCAGCTCTGATTCCCAGCCTCTGATTCCCCGTGTTTGATCCCCTGCCTCTGATTACCTTCCTCTGATTCCCGGCCACTGATACCCCGCTTCTGATTCTGATTCCCTGCCTCTGATTCCCCATCTCTGATTCACCACATCTAATTCCCTGCCTCTGATTCCACGCCCCTGATTCCCCACCTCTGATTCCCCATATCTGAATCCCCGCCTCTGTTTCCACGCCTCTGATTCCCTGCCTCTGATTCCCAACCTCTGATTCCCCACCCCTGATTCCCCATATCTGATTCCCCGCCTCTGTTTCCCTGCCTCTGATTCCCCGCCCCTGTTTCCCCATATCTGATTCCCCGCCTCTGATTCCCCAACTCTGATTCCCCGCCTCCGATTCCCCAGCTCTGATTCCCCGCCTCTGATTCCCCGTGTTTGATTCCCTGCCTCTGATTCCCCGCCTCTGATTCCCCATCTCTGATTCACCGCCTTTGATTCGCCACCTCTGACTCCCCATATCTGATTCCCCACCTCTCTTACCCCGCCTCTGATTCCCCGCCTCTGATTCCCCATATATCATTCCCCGCCTCTGAATCCCCATCTCTGATTCCCGGATTCTGATTCCCCACCTCTGATTCCCGGCCTCTTATTCCCGGCATCCGAATCCTGGCCTCTGATTCCCGGCCTCTGATTCCCCGCTTCTGATTCTGATTCCCTGCCTCTGATTCCCCATCTCTGATTCCGCACATCTGATTCCCTGCCTCTGATTCCCCACCTCTGATTCCCCATATCTGATGCCTCGCCTCTGTTTCCCCGCCTCTGATTCCCCGCCTCTGTTTCCCCATATCTAATTCCCCACCTCAGATGCCCCAACTCTGATACCCCGCCTCTGATTCCCCAGCTCTGATTCCCCGCCTCTGATTCCCCGCATCCGATTCCCCATATCTGATTCCCCGCCTCTGTTTCCCCGCCTTTGATTCCCCGCCTCTGTTTCCCCATATCTGATTCCCCGCCTCTGATTCCCAACTATGATTCCCCGCCTCTGATTCCCCAGCTCTGATTCCCCGCCTCTGATTCCCCGCGTTCTATTCCCTGCCTCTGATTCCCCGCCTGTGATTCCCCATCTCTGATTCACCACCTCTGATTCCCCACCTCTGATTCCCCATATCTAATTCCCCGCCTCTGTTTGCCCGCCTCTGATTCCCCGCCTCTGTTTCCCCATATCTGATTCCCCGTGTCTGATTCCCTGCCTCTGATTCCCCGCCTCTGATTCCCCGCCTCTGATTCCGCACATCTGATTCCTTGCCTCTGATTCCCCACCTCTGATTCCCCATATCTGATTCCCCACCTGGGTTTCCCCGCCTCTGATTCCCCGCCTCTGTTTCCCAATATCTAAGTCCCCGCCTCTGATTCCCCAAATCTGATTCCCCACCTCTGATTCCCCAGCTCTGATTCCCCGCCTCTGATTCCCTGCATCTGATTCCCTGCATCTGATTCCAAGCCTCTGATTCCCTGCCTCTGATCCCCAACCTCTGATTCCCCACCTCTGATTCCCCATATCTGATTCCCCGCCTCTGTTTCCCCGACTCGGATTCCCCGCCTCTGTTTCCCCATATCTGATTCCCGGCCTCTGAATCCCCGCCTCTGATTCCCCGCCTCTGATTCCCTGCCTCTGATTCCCCATCTCCGATTCCGCACATCTGATTCCCTTCCTCTGATTCCCCGCCTCTGATTTTCCGCCTCTGATTCCCTGCCTCTGATTCCCAACCTCGGATTCCCCACCTCTGATTCCCCATATCTGATTCCCCGCCTCTGTTTCCCCGCCTCTGATTCCCCGCCTCTGATTCCCAACTCTGATTCCCCGCCTCTGATTCCCCAGCTCTGATTCCCCGTGTTTGATTCCCTGCCTCTGATTCCCTGCCCTGATTCCCCATCTCTGTTTCACCGCCTTTGATTCGCCACCTCTGATTCCCCATATCTGATTCCCCGCCTCTGTTTCCCCGACTCTGATTCCCTGCCTCTGATTCCCAACCTCTGATTCCACACCTCTGATTCCCCATATCTGATTCCCCGCCTCTATTTCCCCATATCTGATTCCCCGCCTCTGATTCCCCAACTCTGATTCCCCGCCTCTGATTCCCCAGCTCTGATTCCCAGACTCTGATTCCCGGCATCCGATTCCCTGCCTCTGATTCCCCGCCTCTGATTCCCCATCTCTGATTCCCCGCCTCTGATTCCCCGTGTCTGATTCCCTGCCTTTGATTCCCCGCCTCTGATTCCCCGCCTCTGATTCCCTGCCACTGATTCCCTGCCCCTGATTCCCCACCTCTGATTCCCCACATCTGATTCCCGGCCTCTGTTTCCCCGCCTCTGATTCCCCGCCTCTGATTCCCCATATCTGATTCCCTGCCTCTGATTCCCCAACTCTGATTCCCCGCCTCTGATTCCCCAGCTCTGAATCCCCGCCTCTGATTCCCCGCGTCTGATTCCCTGCCTCTGATTCCCCGCCTTGATTCCCCATCTCTGATTGACAACCTCTGATTCCCCACCTCTGATTCCCTATATTTGATTCCCCGCCTCTGTTTCCCCGCCTCTGATTCCCCGCCTCCTATTCCCCATATCTGATTCCCCGCCTCTGATTGCCCACCTCTGATTCCCAGCCTCTGATTCGCCAGCTCTGATTCCCCGCCTCTGATTCCCCGCATCTGATTCCCTGCCTCTGATTCCCCGCCTCTGATTCCCCATCTCTGATTCACCGCCTTTGATTCGCCACCTCTGATTCCCCATATCTGATTCCCCACCTCTGATTCCCGGCCTCTTATTCCCAGCATCTGATTCCCGGCCTCTGATTCCCGGCCTCTGATTCCCCGCTTCTGATTCTGATTCCCTGCCTCTTTTTCCCCATCTCTGATTCCGCACATCTGATTCCCTGCCTCTGATTCCCCACCTCTGATTCCCCATATCTGATTCCCCGCCTCTGTTTCCCCGCCTCTGATTCCCCGCCTCTGTTTCCCTATATCTAATTCCCCACCTCTGATGCCCCAACTCTGATTCCCCGCCTCTGATTCCCCAGCTCTGATTCCCCGCCTCTGATTCCCAACTCTGATTCCCCGCCTCTGATTCCCCAGCTCTGATTCCCCGTGTTTGATTCCCTGCCTCTGATTCCCTGCCCTGATTCCCCATCTCTGTTTCACCGCCTTTGATTCGCCACCTCTGATTCCCCATATCTGATTCCCCGCCTCTGTTTCCCCGACTCTGATTCCCTGCCTCTGATTCCCAACCTCTGATTCCACACCTCTGATTCCCCATATCTGATTCCCCGCCTCTATTTCCCCATATCTGATTCCCCGCCTCTGATTCCCCAACTCTGATTCCCCGCCTCTGATTCCCCAGCTCTGATTCCCAGACTCTGATTCCCGGCATCCGATTCCCTGCCTCTGATTCCCCGCCTCTGATTCCCCATCTCTGATTCCCCGCCTCTGATTCCCCGTGTCTGATTCCCTGCCTTTGATTCCCCGCCTCTGATTCCCCGCCTCTGATTCCCTGCCACTGATTCCCTGCCCCTGATTCCCCACCTCTGATTCCCCACATCTGATTCCCGGCCTCTGTTTCCCCGCCTCTGATTCCCCGCCTCTGATTCCCCATATCTGATTCCCTGCCTCTGATTCCCCAACTCTGATTCCCCGCCTCTGATTCCCCAGCTCTGAATCCCCGCCTCTGATTCCCCGCGTCTGATTCCCTGCCTCTGATTCCCCGCCTTGATTCCCCATCTCTGATTGACAACCTCTGATTCCCCACCTCTGATTCCCTATATTTGATTCCCCGCCTCTGTTTCCCCGCCTCTGATTCCCCGCCTCCTATTCCCCATATCTGATTCCCCGCCTCTGATTGCCCACCTCTGATTCCCAGCCTCTGATTCGCCAGCTCTGATTCCCCGCCTCTGATTCCCCGCATCTGATTCCCTTCCTCTGATTCCCCGCCTCTGATTCCCCATCTCTGATTCACCGCCTTTGATTCGCCACCTCTGATTCCCCATATCTGATTCGCCACCTCTGATTCCCGGCCTCTTATTCCCAGCATCTGATTCCCGGCCTCTGATTCCCGGCCTCTGATTCCCCGCTTCTGATTCTGATTCCCTGCCTCTTATTCCCCATCTCTGATTCCGCACATCTGATTCCCTGCCTCTGATTCCCCACCTCTGATTCCCCATATCTGATTCCCCGCCTCTGTTTCCCCGCCTCTGATTCCCCGCCTCTGTTTCCCTATATCTAATTCCCCACCTCTGATGCCCCAACTCTGATTCCCCGCCTCTGATTCCCCAGCTCTGATTCCCCGCCTCTGATTCCCTGCATCCGATTCCCCATATCTGATTCCCCGCCTCTGTTTCACCGCCTCTGATTCCCCGCCTCTGTTTCCCCATATCTGATTCCCGCCTCTGATTCCCAACTATGAATCCCCTCCTCTGATTCCCCAGCTCTGATTCCCTGCCTCTGATTCCCCGCGTTCTATTCCCTGCCTCTGATTCCCCGCCTGTGATTCCCCATCACTGATTCACCACCTCTGATTCCCTACCTCTGATTCCCCATATCTAATTCCCCGCCTCTGTTTGCACGCCTCTGATTCCCCGCCTCTGTTTCCCCATATCTGATTCCCCGCCTCTGAATCCCCAACTCTGATTCCCTGCCTCAGATTCCCCAGCTCTGATTCCCCGCCTTTGATTCCCCCCGTCTGATTCCCAGCCTCTGAATCCCCGTGTCTGATTTCCTGCCTCTGATTCCCCGCCTCTGATTCCCCATCTCTGATTCACCGCCTCTGATTCCCCACCTCTGATTCCCCCTCTCTGATTCCGCACATCCAATTCCCTGCCTCTGATTCCCCAACTCTGATACCCCACCTCTGATTCCCCAGCTCTGATTCCCCGCCTCAGATTCCCCGCATCTGATTCCCTGCCTCTGATTCCCCGCCTCTGATTCCCTGCCTCTGATTCCCCATATCTGATTCCCCGCCTCTGATTCCCCAGCTCTGAATCCCCGCCTCTGATTCCCCGCGTCTGATTCCCTGCCTCTGATTCCCCGCCTCTGATTCCCCATCTGTGATTCACAACCTCTGATGCCCCACCTCTGATTCCCCATATCTGATTCATGCCTCTGTTTCCCCGCCTCTGATTCCCCACCTCTGTTTCCCCATATCTGATTCCCCGCCTCTGATTCCCCAACTCTAATACCCCGCCTCTGATTCCCCAGCTCTGATTCCCCACCTCTGATTCCCCGCATCTGATTCCCTGCCTCTTATTCCCCGCCTCTGATTCCAGGCCTCTGATTCCCAGCATCTGATTCCGGCCTCTGATTCCCGGCCTCTGATTCCCTGCTTCTGATTCTGATTCCCTGCCTCTGATTCCCCATCTCTGATTCCGCACATCTGATTCCCTGCCTCTGATTCCCCACCTCTGATTCCCCATATCTGATTCCCCGCCTCTGTTTCCCCGCCTCTGATTCCCCGCCTCTGTTTCCCAATATCTAAGTCCCCACCTCTGATTTCCCAAATCTGATTCCCCACCTCTGATTCCCCAGCTCTGATTCCCCGCCTCTGATTCCCCGCATCTGATACCCTGCATCTGATTCCAAGCCTCTGATTCCCTGCCTCTGATTCCCAACCTCTGATTCCCCACCTCTGATTCCCCATATCTGATTCCCCGCCTCTGTTTCCCCGCCTCGGATTCCCCGCCTCTCTTTCCCCATATCTGATTCCCGGCCTCTGATTCCCCGCCTCTGATTCCCCATATCTGATTCCCTGCCTCTGATTCCCCAACTCTGATTCCCCGCCTCTGATTCCCCAGCTCTGAATCCCCGCCTCTGATTCCCCGCGTCTGATTCCCTGCCTCTGATTCCCCGCCTTGATTCCCCATCTCTGATTCACAACCTCTGATTCCCCACCTCTGATTCCCTATATTTGATTCCCCGCCTCTGTTTCCCCGCCTCTGATTCTCCGCCTCTGATTCCCCATATATGATTCCCCGCCTCTGATTGCCCACCTCTGATTCCCAGCCTCCGATTCGCCAGCTCTGATTCCCAGCCTCTGATTCCCCGCATCTGATTCCCTGCCTCTGATTCCCCGCCTCTGATTCCCCATCTCTGATTCACCGCCTTTGATTCGCCACCTCTGATTCCCCATATCTGATTCCCCACCTCTGATTCCCGGCCTCTTATTCCCAGCATCTGATTCCCGGCCTCTGATTCCCGGCCTCTGATTCCCCGCTTCTGATTCTGATTCCCTGCCTCTTATTCCCCATCTCTGATTCCGCACATCTGATTCCCTGCCTCTGATTCCCCACCTCTGATTCCCCATATCTGATTCCCCGCCTCTGTTTCCCCGCCTCTGATTCCCCGCCTCTGTTTCCCTATATCTAATTCCCCACCTCTGATGCCCCAACTCTGATTCCCCGCCTCTGATTCCCCAGCTCTGATTCCCCGCCTCTGATTCCCTGCATCCGATTCCCCATATCTGATTCCCCGCCTCTGTTTCACCGCCTCTGATTCCCCGCCTCTGTTTCCCCATATCTGATTCCCGCCTCTGATTCCCAACTATGAATCCCCTCCTCTGATTCCCCAGCTCTGATTCCCTGCCTCTGATTCCCCGCGTTCTATTCCCTGCCTCTGATTCCCCGCCTGTGATTCCCCATCACTGATTCACCACCTCTGATTCCCTACCTCTGATTCCCCATATCTAATTCCCCGCCTCTGTTTGCCCGCCTCTAATTCCCCGCCTCTGTTTCCCCATATCTGATTCCCCGCCTCTGAATCCCCAACTCTGATTCCCTGCCTCAGATTCCCCAGCTCTGATTCCCCGCCTTTGATTCCCCCCGTCTGATTCCCAGCCTCTGAATCCCCGTGTCTGATTTCCTGCCTCTGATTCCCCGCCTCTGATTCCCCATCTCTGATTCACCGCCTCTGATTCCCCACCTCTGATTCCCCCTCTCTGATTCCGCACATCCAATTCCCTGCCTCTGATTCCCCAACTCTGATTCCCCACCTCTGATTCCCCAGCTCTGATTCCCCGCCTCAGATTCCCCGCATCTGATTCCCTGCCTCTGATTCCCCGCCTCTGATTCCCTGCCTCTGATTCCCCATATCTGATTCCCCGCCTCTGATTCCCCAACTCTGATTCCCCGCGTCTGATTCCCCAGCTCTGAATCCCCGCCTCTGATTCCCCGCGTCTGATTCCCTGCCTCTGATTCCCCGCCTCTGATTCCCCATCTGTGATTCACAACCTCTGATGCCCCACCTCTGATTCCCCATATCTGATTCCCTGCCTCTGTTTCCCCGCCTCTGATTCCCCACCTCTGTTTCCCCATATCTGATTCCCCGCCTCTGATTCCCCAACTCTAATACCCCGCCTCTGATTCCCCAGCTCTGATTCCCCACCTCTGATTCCCCGCATCTGATTCCCTGCCTCTTATTCCCCGCCTCTGATTCCAGGCCTCTGATTCCCAGCATCTGATTCCGGCCTCTGATTCCCGGCCTCTGATTCCCTGCTTCTGATTCTGATTCCCTGCCTCTGATTCCCCATCTCTGATTCCGCACATCTGATTCCCTGCCTCTGATTCCCCACCTCTGATTCCCCATATCTGATTCCCCGCCTCTGTTTCCCCGCCTCTGATTCCCCGCCTCTGTTTCCCAATATCTAAGTCCCCACCTCTGATTTCCCAAATCTGATTCCCCACCTCTGATTCCCCAGCTCTGATTCCCCGCCTCTGATTCCCCGCATCTGATACCCTGCATCTGATTCCAAGCCTCTGATTCCCTGCCTCTGATTCCCAACCTCTGATTCCCCACCTCTGATTCCCCATATCTGATTCCCCGCCTCTGTTTCCCCGCCTCGGATTCCCCGCCTCTCTTTCCCCATATCTGATTCCCGGCCTCTGATTCCCCGCCTCTGATTCCCCATATCTGATTCCCTGCCTCTGATTCCCCAACTCTGATTCCCCGCCTCTGATTCCCCAGCTCTGAATCCCCGCCTCTGATTCCCCGCGTCTGATTCCCTGCCTCTGATTCCCCGCCTTGATTCCCCATCTCTGATTCACAACCTCTGATTCCCCACCTCTGATTCCCTATATTTGATTCCCCGCCTCTGTTTCCCCGCCTCTGATTCTCCGCCTCTGATTCCCCATATATGATTCCCCGCCTCTGATTGCCCACCTCTGATTCCCAGCCTCCGATTCGCCAGCTCTGATTCCCAGCCTCTGATTCCCCGCATCTGATTCCCTGCCTCTGATTCCCCGCCTCTGATTCCCCATCTCTGATTCACCGCCTTTGATTCGCCACCTCTGATTCCCCATATCTGATTCCCCGCCTCTGATTCTCCATATCTCATTCCCCGCCTCTGAATCCCCATCTCTGATTCCCGGACTCTGATTCCCCTCCTCTGATTCCCGGCCTCTTATTCCCAGCATCTGATTCCCGGCCTCTGATTCCCGGCCTCTGATTCCCCGCTTCTGATTCCCTGCCTCTGATTCCCCATCTCTGATTCCGCACATCTGATTCCCTGCCTCTGATTCCCCACTTCTGATTCCCCATATCTGATTCCCCGCCTCTGTTTCCCCGCCTCTGATTCCCCGCCTCTGTTTCCCTATATCTAATTCCCCACCTCTGATGCCCCAACTCTGATTCCCCGCCTCTGATTCCCCAGCTCTGATTCCCCGCCTCTGATTCCCTGCATCCGATTCCCCATATCTGATTCCCCGCCTCTGTTTCCCCGCCTCTGATTCCCCGCCTCTGTTTCCCCATATCTGATTCCCGCCTCTGATTCCCAACTATGATTCCCCGCCTCTGATTCCCTGCCTCTGATTCCCCGCGTTCTATTCCCTGCCTCTGATTCCCCGCCTGTGATTCCCCATCACTGATTCACCACCTCTGATTCCCTACCTCTGATTCCCCATATCTAATTCCCCGCCTCTGTTTGCCCGCCTCTGATTCCCCGCCTCTGTTTCCCCATATCTGATTCCCCGCCTCTGAATCCCCAACTCTGATTCCCTGCCTCAGATTCCCCAGCTCTGATTCCCCGCCTTTGATTCCCCCCGTCTGATTACCAGCCTCTGAATCCCCGTGTCTGATTTCCTGCCTCTGATTCCCCATCTCTGATTCCGCACATCCAATTCCCTGCCTCTGATTCCCCAACTCTGATTCCCCACCTCTGATTCCCCAGCTCTGATTCCCCGCCTCAGATTCCCCGCGTCTGATTCCCTGCCTCTGATTCCTCGCCTCTGATTCCCTGCCTCTGATTCCCCATATCAGATTCCCCGCCTCTGATTCCCCAACTCTGATTCCCCGCTTCTGATTCCGCAGCTCTGAATCCCCGCCTCTGATTCCCCGCGTCTGATTCCCTGCCTCTGATTCCCCGCCTCTGATTCCCCATCTGTGATTCACAACCTCTGATGCCCAACCTCTGATTCCCCATATCTGATTCCCCGCCTCTGATTCCCCATATCTGATTCCCCGCCTCTGATTGCCCACCTCTGATTCCCCGCGTCTGATACCCTGCCTCTTGATTCCCCGCCTCTGATTCCCCATCTCTGATTCACCACCTCTGATTCCCGGCCTCTGATTCCCCATCTCTGATTCCGCACGTCCGATTCCCTGCCTATGATTCCCCACCTCTGATTCCCCGCCTCTGATTCCCCATATCTGATTCCCTGCCTCTGTTTCCCCGCCTCTGATTCCCTACCTCTGTTTCCCCATATCTGATTCCCCGCCTCTGATTCCCCACCTCTAATACCCCGCCTCTGATTCCCCAGCTCTGATTCCCCGCCTCTGATTCCCCGCATCTGATTCCCTGCCTTTGATTCCCCGCCTCTGATTCCAGGCCTCTGATTCCCATCATCTGATTCCGGCCTCTGATTCCCGGCCTCTGATTCCCTGCTTCTGATTCTGATTCCCTGCCTCTGATTCCCCATCTCTGATTCCGCACATCTGATTCCCTGCCTCTGATTCCCCACCTCTGATTCCCCATATCTGATTCCCCGCCTCTGTTTCCCCGCCTCTGATTCCCCGCCTCTGTTTCCCCGCCTCTGATTCCCCGCCTCTGATTCCCAACTCTGATTCGCCGCCTCTGATTGCCCAGCTCTGATTCCCCGTGTTTGATTCCCTGCCTCTGATTCCCTGCCCTGATTCCCCATCTCTGTTTCACCGCCTTTGATTCGCCACCTCTGATTCACCATATCTGATTCCCCGCCTCTGTTTCCCCGACTCTGATTCCCTGCCTCTGATTCCCAACCTCTGATTCCACACCTCTGATTCCCCACCTCTGATTCCCCGCCTCTGATTCCCCATATCTGATTCCCTGCCTCTGTTTCCCCGCCTCTGATTCCCTACCTCTGTTTCCCCATATCTGATTCCCCGCCTCTGATTCCCCACCTCTAATACCCCGCCTCTGATTCCCCAGCTCTGATTCCCCGCCTCTGATTCCCCGCATCTGATTCCCTGCCTTTGATTCCCCGCCTCTGATTCCAGGCCTCTGATTCCCATCATCTGATTCCGGCCTCTGATTCCCGGCCTCTGATTCCCTGCTTCTGATTCTGATTCCCTGCCTCTGATTCCCCATCTCTGATTCCGCACATCTGATTCCCTGCCTCTGATTCCCCACCTCTGATTCCCCATATCTGATTCCCCGCCTCTGTTTCCCCGCCTCTGATTCCCCGCCTCTGTTTCCCAATATCTAAGTCCCCACCTCTGATTCCCCAAATCTGATTCCCCACCTCTGATTCCCCAGCTCTGATTCCCCGCCTCTGATTCCCCGCATCTGATTCCCTGCATCTGATTCCAAGCCTCTGATTCCCTGCATCTGATTCCAAGCCTCTGATTCCCCAGCTCTGATTCCCTGCGTCTGATTCCCTGCGTTCTATTCCCTGCCTCTGATTCCCCGCCTGTGATTCCCCATCACTGATTCACCACCTCTGATTCCCCACCTCTGATTCCCCATATCTAATTCCCCGCCTCTGTTTGCCCGCCTCTGATTCCCCGCCTCTGTTTCCCCATATCTGATTCCCCGTCTCTGAATCCCCAACTCTGATTCCCTGCCTCTGATTCCCCAGCTCTGATTCCCCGCCTTTGATTCCCCCCGTCTGATTCCCAGCCTCTGAACCCCGTGTCTGATTTCCTGCCTCTGATTCCCCGCCTCTGATTCCCCATCTCTGATTCCTCTGATTCCCCACATCTGATTCCCCATCTCTGATTCCGCACATCCGATTCCCTGCCTCTGATTCCCCAACTCTGATTCCCCACCTCTGATTCCCCAGCTCTGATTCCCCGCCTCAGATTCATCGCGTCTGATTCCCTGCCTCTGATTCCCCGCCTCTGATCCCCATCTCTGATTCCCCACCTCTGATTCCCCGTGTCTGATTCCCTGCCTCTAATTCCCCGCCTCTGAATCCCAGCCTCTGATTCCCCATATCTGATTCCCCGCCTCTGATTCCCTGCCTCTGATTCCCCAGCTCTGATTCCCCGCCCTTGATTCTCCCCGTCTGATTCCCAGCCTCTGAATCCCCGTGTCTGATTTCCTGCCTCTGATTCCCCGCCTCTGATTCCCCATCTCTGATTCACCGCGTCTGATTCCCCATCTCTGATTCCCCACCTCTGATTCCCCATATCTGATTCCCTGCCTCTGTTTCCCCGCCTCTGATTCCCCACCTCTGATTCCCCGCCTCTGATTCCCCAACTCTAATACCCCACCTCTGATTCCCCAGCTCTGATTCCCCGCCTCTGATTCCCCGCATCTGATTCCCTGCCTCTGATTCCCCGCCTCTGATTCCAGGCCTCTGATTCCCAGCATCTGATTCCGGCCTCTTATTCCCGGCCTCTGATTCCCTGCTACTGATTCTGATTCCCTGCCTCTGATTCCCCACCTCTGATTCCGCACATCTGATTCCTTGCCTCTGATTCCCCACCTCTGATTCCCCATATCTGATTCCCCGCCTGGGTTTCCCCGCCTCTGATTCCCCGCCTCTGTTTCCCAATATCTAAGTCCCCGCCTCTGATTCCCCAAATCTGATTCCCCACCTCTGATTCCCCAGCTCTGATTCCCCGCCTCTGATTCCCTGCATCTGATTCCCTGCATCTGATTCCAAGCCTCTGATTCCCTGCCTCTGATTCCCAACCTCTGATTCCCCACCTCTAATTCCCCATATCTGATTCCCCGCCTCTGTTTCCCTGCCTCGGATTCCCCCCCTCTGTTTCCCCATATCTGATTCCCGGCCTCTGATTCCCCGCCTCTGATTCCCCGCCTCTGATTCCCTGCCTCTCATTCCCCATCTCCGATTCCGCACATCTGATTCCCTTCCTCTGATTCCCCGCCTCTGATTCCCCGCCTCTGATTCCCTGCCTCTGATTCCCCAACCTCGGATTCCCCACCTCTGATTCCCCATATCTGATTCCCCGCCTCTGTTTCCCCGCCTCTGATTCCCCGCCTCTGATTCCCAACTCTGATTCGCCGCCTCTGATTGCCCAGCTCTGATTCCCCGTGTTTGATTCCCTGCCTCTGATTCCCTGCCCTGATTCCCCATCTCTGTTTCACCGCCTTTGATTCGCCACCTCTGATTCACCATATCTGATTCCCCGCCTCTGTTTCCCCGACTCTGATTCCCTGCCTCTGATTCCCAACCTCTGATTCCACACCTCTGATTCCCCATATCTGATTCCCCGCCTCTATTTCCCCATATCTGATTCCCCGCCTCTGATTCCCCAACTCTGATTCCCCGCCCCTGATTCCCCAGCTCTGATTCCCCGACTCTGATTCCCGGAGTCCGATTCCCTGCCTCTGATTCCCCGCCTCTGATTCCCCATCTCTGATTCCCCGCCTCCGATTCCCCGTGTCTGATTCCCTGCCTCTGATTCCCCGCCTCTGATTCCCCGCCTCTGATTCCCTGCCACTGATTCCCTGCCCCTGATTCCCCAATTCTGATTCCCCATATCTGATTCCCCGCCTCTGTTTCCCCGCCTCTGATTCCCCGCCTCTGATTCCCCATATCTGATTCCCTGCCTCTGATTCCCCAAGTATGATTCACCGCCTCTGATTCCCCAGCTCTGAATCCCCGCCTCTGATTCCCCGCGTCTGATTCCCTGCCTCTGATTCCCCGCCTTGATTCCCCATCTCTGATTCACAACCTCATATTCCCCACCTCTGATTCCCTATATTTGATTCCCCGCCTCTGTTTCCCCGCCTCTGATTCGCAACCTCTAATTCCCCACCTCTGATTCCCCATATCTGATTCCCCGCCTCTGTTACCCTGCCTCTGATTCCCGGCCTCTGTTTCCCCATATCTGATTCCCCTCCTCTGATTCCCCAACTCTGATTCCCCGCCTCTGATTCCCCAGCTCTGATTCCCCGCCTTTTATTCCCGGCCTCTGATTCCCTGCCACTGATTCCCCGCCCCTGATTCCCCACCTCTGATTCCCCATATCTGATTCCCCGCCTCTGTTTCCCCAGCTGTGATTCCCCACCTCTGATTCCCAAGCTCTGATTCCCTGCCACTGATTCCCCGCCCCTGATTCCCCACCTCTGATTTCCCATATCTGATTCCCCGCCTCTGTTTCCCCAGCTCTGATTCCCTGCCTCTGATTCCCTGCCCTGATTCCCCATCTCTGTTTCACCGCCTTTGATTCGCCACTTCTGATTCCCCATATCTGATTCCCCGCCTCTGTTTACCCGCCTCTGATTCCCTGCCTCTGATTCCCAACCTCTGATTCCACACCTCTGATTCCCCATATCTGATTCCCCGCCTCTATTTCCCCATATCTGATTCCCCGCCTCTGATTCCCCAACTCTGATTCTCCGCCTCTGATTCCCCAGCTCTGATTCCCCGCCTCTGATTCCCGGCGTCCGATTCCCTGCCTCTGATTCCCCGCCTCTGATTCCCCACCTCTGATTCCCCGCCTCTGATTCCCCAGCTCTGATTCCCTGCCTCTGATTCCCCGCGTTCTATTCCCTGCCTCTGATTCCCCGCCTGTGATTCCCCATCACTGATTCACCACCTCTGATTCCCTACCTCTGATTCCCCATATCTAATTCCCCGCCTCTGTTTGCCCGCCTCTGATTCACCTCCTCTGTTTCCCTATATCTAATTCCCCACCTCTGATGCCCCAACTCTGATTCCCCGCCTCTGATTCCCCAGCTCTGATTCCCCGCCTCTGATTCCCTGCATCCGATTCCCCATATCGGATTCCCCGCCTCTGTTTCCCCGCCTCTGATTCCCCGCCTCTGTTTCCCCATATCTGATTCCCGCCTCTGATTCCCAACTATGATTCCCTGCCTCTGATTCCCCAGCTCTGATTCCCTGCCTCTGATTCCCCGCGTTCTATTCCCTGCCTCTGATTCCCCGCCTGTGATTCCCCATCACTGATTCACCACCTCTGATTCCCTACCTCTGATTCCCCATATCTAATTCCCCGCCTCTGTTTGCCCGCCTCTGATTCCCCGCCTCTGTTTCCCCATATCTGATTCCCAGCCTCTGAATACCCGTGTCTGATTTCCTGCCTCAGATTCCCCGCCTCTGATTCCCCATCTCTGATTCACCGCCTCTGATTCCCCACCTCTGATTCCCCATCTCTGATTCCGCACATCCAATTCCCTGCCTCTGATTCCCCAACTCTGATTCCCCACCTCTGATTCCCCAGCTCTGATTCCCCGCCTCAGATTCCCCGAGTCTGATTCCCTGCCTCTGATTCCCCGCCTCTGATTCCCTGCCTCTGATTCCCCATATCTGATTCCCCGCCTCTGATTCCCCAACTCTGATTCCCCGCTTCTGATTCCCCAGCTCTGAATCCCCGCCTCTGATTCCCCGCATCTGATTCCCTGCCTCTGATTCCCCGCCTCTGATTCCCCATCTGTGATTCACAACCTCTGATGCCCCACCTCTGATTCCCCATATCTGATTCCCCGCCTCTGTTTCCCCGCCTCTGATTCCCCGCCTCTGATTCCCCATATCTGATTCCCCGCCTCTGATTGCCCACCTCTGATTCCCCGCGTCTGATACCCTGCCTCTGATTCCCCGCCTCTGATTCCCCATCTCTGATTCACCACCTCTGATTCCCGGCCTCTGATTCCCCATCTCTGATTCCGCACATCCGATTCCCTGCCTATGATTCCCCACCTCTGATTCCCCGCCTCTGATTCACCATATCTGATTCCCTGCCTCTGTTTCCCCGCCTCTGATTCCCTACCTCTGTTTCCCCATATCTGATTCCCCGCCTCTGATTCCCCAACTCTAATACCCCGCCTCTGATTCCCCAGCTCTGATTCCCCGCCTCTGATTC
Source organism: Narcine bancroftii (assembly GCF_036971445.1). NCBI lineage: Eukaryota > Metazoa > Chordata > Chondrichthyes > Torpediniformes > Narcinidae > Narcine > Narcine bancroftii. The sequence continues at coordinate 1,426,489 of NW_027211886.1, forward strand.
CCCGCATCTGATTCCCTGCCTCTGATTCCCCGCCTCTGATTCCAGGCCTCTGATTCCCATCATCTGATTCCGGCCTCTGATTCCCTGCTTCTGATTCTGTTTCCCTGCCTCTGATTCCCCATCTCTGATTCCGCACATCTGATTCCCTGCCTCTGATTCCCCACCTCTGATTCCCCATATCTGATTCCCCGCCTCTGTTTCCCCGCCTCTGATTTCCCGCCTCTGTTTCCCAATATCTAAGTCCCCACTTCTGATTCCCCAAATCTGATTCCCCACCTCTGATTCCCCAGCTCTGATTCCCCGCCTCTGATTCCCCGCATCTGATTCCCTGCATCTGATTCCAAGCCTCTGATTCCCTGCCTCTGATTCCCTGCCTCTGATTCCCCGCCTCTGATTCCCCGCCTCTGATTCCCTGCCACTGATTCCCTGCCCCTGATTCCCCAATTCTGATTCCCCATATCTGATTCCCCGCCTCTGTTTCCCCGCCTCTGATTCCCCGCCTCTGATTCCCCATATCTGATTCCCTGCCTCTGATTCCCCAAGTATGATTCACCGCCTCTGATTCCCCAGCTCTGAATCCCCGCCTCTGATTCCCCGCGTCTGATTCCCTGCCTCTGATTCCCCGCCTTGATTCCCCATCTCTGATTCACAACCTCATATTCCCCACCTCTGATTCCCTATATTTGATTCCCCGCCTCTGTTTCCCCGCCTCTGATTCGCAACCTCTAATTCCCCACCTCTGATTCCCCATATCTGATTCCCCGCCTCTGTTACCCTGCCTCTGATTCCCGGCCTCTGTTTCCCCATATCTGATTCCCCTCCTCTGATTCCCCAACTCTGATTCCCCGCCTCTGATTCCCCAGCTCTGATTCCCCGCCTTTTATTCCCGGCCTCTGATTCCCTGCCACTGATTCCCCGCCCCTGATTCCCCACCTCTGATTCCCCATATCTGATTCCCCGCCTCTGTTTCCCCAGCTGTGATTCCCCACCTCTGATTCCCAAGCTCTGATTCCCTGCCACTGATTCCCCGCCCCTGATTCCCCACCTCTGATTTCCCATATCTGATTCCCCGCCTCTGTTTCCCCAGCTCTGATTCCCTGCCTCTGATTCCCTGCCCTGATTCCCCATCTCTGTTTCACCGCCTTTGATTCGCCACTTCTGATTCCCCATATCTGATTCCCCGCCTCTGTTTACCCGCCTCTGATTCCCTGCCTCTGATTCCCAACCTCTGATTCCACACCTCTGATTCCCCATATCTGATTCCCCGCCTCTATTTCCCCATATCTGATTCCCCGCCTCTGATTCCCCAACTCTGATTCTCCGCCTCTGATTCCCCAGCTCTGATTCCCCGCCTCTGATTCCCGGCGTCCGATTCCCTGCCTCTGATTCCCCGCCTCTGATTCCCCACCTCTGATTCCCCGCCTCTGATTCCCCAGCTCTGATTCCCTGCCTCTGATTCCCCGCGTTCTATTCCCTGCCTCTGATTCCCCGCCTGTGATTCCCCATCACTGATTCACCACCTCTGATTCCCTACCTCTGATTCCCCATATCTAATTCCCCGCCTCTGTTTGCCCGCCTCTGATTCACCTCCTCTGTTTCCCTATATCTAATTCCCCACCTCTGATGCCCCAACTCTGATTCCCCGCCTCTGATTCCCCAGCTCTGATTCCCCGCCTCTGATTCCCTGCATCCGATTCCCCATATCGGATTCCCCGCCTCTGTTTCCCCGCCTCTGATTCCCCGCCTCTGTTTCCCCATATCTGATTCCCGCCTCTGATTCCCAACTATGATTCCCTGCCTCTGATTCCCCAGCTCTGATTCCCTGCCTCTGATTCCCCGCGTTCTATTCCCTGCCTCTGATTCCCCGCCTGTGATTCCCCATCACTGATTCACCACCTCTGATTCCCTACCTCTGATTCCCCATATCTAATTCCCCGCCTCTGTTTGCCCGCCTCTGATTCCCCGCCTCTGTTTCCCCATATCTGATTCCCAGCCTCTGAATACCCGTGTCTGATTTCCTGCCTCAGATTCCCCGCCTCTGATTCCCCATCTCTGATTCACCGCCTCTGATTCCCCACCTCTGATTCCCCATCTCTGATTCCGCACATCCAATTCCCTGCCTCTGATTCCCCAACTCTGATTCCCCACCTCTGATTCCCCAGCTCTGATTCCCCGCCTCAGATTCCCCGAGTCTGATTCCCTGCCTCTGATTCCCCGCCTCTGATTCCCTGCCTCTGATTCCCCATATCTGATTCCCCGCCTCTGATTCCCCAACTCTGATTCCCCGCTTCTGATTCCCCAGCTCTGAATCCCCGCCTCTGATTCCCCGCATCTGATTCCCTGCCTCTGATTCCCCGCCTCTGATTCCCCATCTGTGATTCACAACCTCTGATGCCCCACCTCTGATTCCCCATATCTGATTCCCCGCCTCTGTTTCCCCGCCTCTGATTCCCCGCCTCTGATTCCCCATATCTGATTCCCCGCCTCTGATTGCCCACCTCTGATTCCCCGCGTCTGATACCCTGCCTCTGATTCCCCGCCTCTGATTCCCCATCTCTGATTCACCACCTCTGATTCCCGGCCTCTGATTCCCCATCTCTGATTCCGCACATCCGATTCCCTGCCTATGATTCCCCACCTCTGATTCCCCGCCTCTGATTCACCATATCTGATTCCCTGCCTCTGTTTCCCCGCCTCTGATTCCCTACCTCTGTTTCCCCATATCTGATTCCCCGCCTCTGATTCCCCAACTCTAATACCCCGCCTCTGATTCCCCAGCTCTGATTCCCCGCCTCTGATTCCCCGCATCTGATTCCCTGCCTCTGATTCCCCGCCTCTGATTCCAGGCCTCTGATTCCCATCATCTGATTCCGGCCTCTGATTCCCTGCTTCTGATTCTGTTTCCCTGCCTCTGATTCCCCATCTCTGATTCCGCACATCTGATTCCCTGCCTCTGATTCCCCACCTCTGATTCCCCATATCTGATTCCCCGCCTCTGTTTCCCCGCCTCTGATTTCCCGCCTCTGTTTCCCAATATCTAAGTCCCCACTTCTGATTCCCCAAATCTGATTCCCCACCTCTGATTCCCCAGCTCTGATTCCCCGCCTCTGATTCCCCGCATCTGATTCCCTGCATCTGATTCCAAGCCTCTGATTCCCTGCCTCTGATTCCCAACCTCTGATTCCCCACCTCTGATTCCCCATATCTGAATCCCCGCCTCTGTTTCCCCGCCTCGGATTCCCCGCCTCAGTTTCCCCATATCTGATTCCCGGCCTCTGATTCCCCGCCTCTGATTCCCCGCCTCTGATTCCCTGCCTCTGATTCCCCATCTCCGATTCCGCACATCTGATTCCCTTCCTCTGATTCCCCGCCTCTGATTCCCCGCCTCTGAATCCCTGCCTCTGATTCCCAACCTCTGATTCCCCACCTCTGATTCCCCATATCTGATTCCCCGCCTCTGTTTCCCCGCCTCTGATTCCCCGCCTCTGATTCCCAACTCTGATTCCCCGTCTCTGATTCCCCAGCTCTGATTCCCCGTGTTTGATTCCCTGCCTCTGATTCCCTGCCCTGATTCCCCATCTCTGTTTCACCGCCTTTGATTCGCCACCTCTGATTCCACATATCTGATTCCCCGCTTCTGTTTCCCCGACTCTGATTCCCTTCCTCTGATTCACAACCTCTGATTCCACACCTCTGATTCCCCATATCTGATTCCCCGCCTCTATTTCCCCATATCTGATTCCCCGCCTCTGATTCCCCAACTCTGATTCCCCGCCTCTGATTCCCCAGCTCTGATTCCCCGACTCTGATTCCCGGCGTCCGATTCCCTGCCTCTGATTCCCCGCCTCTGATTCCCCATCTCTGATTCCCCGCCTCTGATTCCCCGTGTCTGATTCCCTGCCTCTGATTCCCCGCCTCTGATTCCCCGCCTCTGATTCCCCATCTCTGATTCACCGCCTTTGATTCGCCACCTCTGATTCCCCATATCTGATTCCCAACCTCTGTTTCCCGGCCTCTGATTCCCCGCCTCTGATTCTCCATATCTCATTCCCCGCCTCTGAATCCCCATCTCTGATTCCCGGACTCTGATTCCCCACCTCTGATTCCCGGCCTCTTATTCCCAGAATCTGATTCCCGGCCTCTGATTCCCGGCCTCTGATCCCCCGCTTCTGATTCTGATTCCCTGCCTCTGATTCCCCATCTCTGATTCCGCACATCTGATTCCCTGCCTCTGATTCCCCACCTCTGATTCCCCATATCTGATTCCCCGCCTCTGTTTCCCCGCCTCTGATTCCCCACCTCTTTTTCCCGATATCTAATTCCCCACCTCTGATGCCCCAACTCTGATTCCCCGCCTCTGATTCCCCAGCTCTGATTCCCCGCCTCTGATTCCCCGCATCCGATTCCCCATATCTGATTCCCCGCCTCGGTTTCCCCGCCTCTGATTCCCCGCCTCTGTTTCCCCATATCTGATTCCCCGCCTCTGATTCCCAACTATGATTCCCCGCCTCTGATTCCCCAGCTCTGATTCCCTGCGTCTGATTCCCTGCGTTCTATTCCCTGCCTCTGATTCCCCGCCTGTGATTCCCCATCACTTATTCACCACCTCTGATTCCCCACCTCTGATTCCCCATATCTAATTCCCCGCCTCTGTTTGCCCGCCTCTGATTCCCCGCCTCTCTTTCCCCATATCTGATTCCCCGTCTCTGAATCCCAAACTCTGATTCCCTGCCTCTGATTCCCCAGCTCTTATTCCCCGCCTTTGATTCCCCCCGTCTGATTCCCTGCCTCTGAATCCCCGTGTCTGATTTCCTGCCTCTGATTCCCCGCCTCTGATTCCCCATCTCTGATTCCTCTGATTCCCCACATCTGATTCCCCATCTCTGATTCCGCACATCCGATTCCCTGCCTCTGATTCCCCAACTCTGATTCCCCGCCTCAGATTCCCCGCGTCTGATTCCCTGCCTGTGATTCCCCGCCTCTGATTCCCCATCTCTGATTCCCCACCTCTGATTCCCCGTGTCTGATTCCCTGCCTCTGATTCCCCGCTTCTGAATCCCAGCCTCTGATTCCCCATATCTGATTTCCTGCCTCTGATTTCCCGCCTCTGATTCCCCATCTCTGATTCACCGCCTCTGATTCCCCATCTCTGATTCCCCACCTCTGATTCCCCGTGTCTGATTCCCCGTGTCTGATTCCCTGCCTCTGATTCCAAGCCTCTGATTCCCCATATCTGATTCCCTGCCACTGATTCCCCGCCTCTGATTCCCCATCTCTGATTCACCACCTCTGATTCCCGGCCTCTGATTGCCCACCTCTGATTCCCCGCCTCTGATTCGCCAGCTATGATACCCCCCCTCTGATTCCCCGCGTCTGATTCCCCGCCTCTGATTCCCCAACTCTAATACCCCGCCTCTGATTCCCCAGCTCTGATTCCCCTCCTCTGATTCCCCGCATCTGATTCCCTGCCTCTGATTCCCCGCCTCTGATTCCAGGCCTCTGATTCCCAACCTCTGATTCCCCACCTCTGATTCCCCATATCTGATTCCCCGCCTCTGTTTCACCGCCTCTGATTCCCCGACTCTGTTTCCCCATATCTGATTCCCCGCCTCTGATTCCCCAACTCTGATTCCCCGCCTGTGATTCCCCAGCTCTAATTCCCCGCCTCTGATTCCCCATATCTGATTCCCATCCTCTGATTGCCCACCTCTGATTGCCCGCCTCTGATTCGCCAGCTCTGATTCCCCGCCTCTGATTCCCCGCATCTGATTCCCTGCCTCTGATTCCCTGCCTCTGATTCCCCATCTCTGATTCCCCGCCTGTGATTCCCCAGCTCTGATTCCCAGCCTCTGATTCCCCGTGTTTGATCCCCTGCCTCTGATTACCTTCCTCTGATTCCCGGCCTCTGATACCCCGCTTCTGATTCTGATTCCCTGCCTCTGATTCCCCATCTCTGATTCACCACATCTAATTCCCTGCATCTGATTCCACGCCCCTGATTCCCCACCTCTGATTCCCCATATCTGAATCCCCGCCTCTGTTTCCACGCCTCTGATTCCCTGCCTCTGATTCCCAACCTCTGATTCCCCACCCCTGATTCCCCATATCTGATTCCCCGCCTCTGTTTCCCTGCCTCTGATTCTCCGCCCCTGTTTCCCAATATCTGATTCCCCGCCTCTGATTCCCCAACTCTGATTCCCCACCTCTGATTCCCCAGCTCTGATTCCCCGCCTCTGATTCCCCGTGTTTGATTCCCTGCCTCTGATTCCCCGCCTCTTATTCCCCATCTCTGATTCACCGCCTTTGATTCGACACCTCTGATTCCCCATATCTGATTCCCCACCTCTGTTACCCTGCCTCTGATTCCCCGCCTCTGATTCCCCATATATCATTCCCCGCCTCTGAATCCCCATCTCTGATTCCCGGACTCTGATTCACCACCTCTGATTCCCGGCCTCTTATTCCCGGCATCTGAATCCCGGCCTCTGATTCCCGGGCTCTGATTCCCCGCTTCTGATTCTGATTCCCTGCCTCTGATTCCCCATCTCTGATTCCGCACATCTGATTCCCTGCCTCTGATTCCCCACCTCTGATTCCCCATATCTGATTCCCCACCTCTGTTTCCCCGCCTCTGATTCCCCGCCTCTGTTTCCCCATATCTAATTCCCCACCTCTGATGCCCCAACTCTGATACCCCGCCTCTGATTCCCCAGCTCTGATTCCCCGCCTCTGATTCCCCGCATCCGATTCCCCATATCTGATTCCCCGCCTCTGTTTCCCCGCCTTTGATTCCCCGCGTTCTATTCCCTGCCTCTGATTCCCCGCCTGTGATTCCCCATCTCTGATTCACCACCTCTGATTCCCCACCTCTGATTCCCCTTATCTAATTCCCCGCCTCTGTTTGCCCGCCTCTGATTCCCCGCCTCTGTTTCCCCATATCTGATTCCCCGTGTCTGATTCCCTGCCTCTGATTCCCCGCCTCTGATTCCCCGCCTCTGATTCCCTGCCACTGATTCCCTGCCCCTGATACCCCACCTCTGATTCCCCATATCTGATTCCCTGCCTCTGTTTCTCCGCCTCTGATTCCCCGCCTCTGATTCCCTGCCTCTGATTCCCCGCCTCTGATTCCCCAACTCTGATTCCCCGCCTCTGATTCCCCAGCTCTGATACCCGCCTCTGATTCCCCGCGTCTGTTTCCCCGCCTCTGATTCCCTGCCTCTGTTTCCCCATATCTAAGTCCCCGACTCTGATTCCCCAACTCTGATTCCCCACCTCTGATTCCCCAGCTCTGATTCCCCGCCTCTGATTCCCCGCATCTGATTCCCTGCATCTGATTCCCAGCCTCTGATTCCCTGCCTCTGATTCCCAACCTCTGATTCCCCACCTCTGATTCCCCATATCTGATTCCCCGCCTCTGTTTCCCCGCCTCTGATTCCCCGCCTCTGTTTCCCCATATCTGATTCCCGGCCTCTGATTCCCCGCCTCTGATTCCTCGCCTCTGATTCCCTGCCTCTGATTCCCCATCTCCGATTCCGCACATCGGATTTCCTGCCTCTGATTCCCCGCCTGTGATTCCCGGCGTCCGATTCCCTGCCTCTGATTCCCCGCCTCTGATTCCCCACCTCTGATTCCCCGCCTCTGATTCCCCAGCTCTGATTCCCTGCCTCTGATTCCCCGCGTTCTATTCCCTGCCTCTGATTCCCCGCCTGTGATTCCCCATCACTGATTCACCACCTCTGATTCCCTACCTCTGATTCCCCATATCTAATTCCCCGCCTCTGTTTGCCCGCCTCTGATTCACCTCCTCTGTTTCCCTATATCTAATTCCCCACCTCTGATGCCCCAACTCTGATTCCCCGCCTCTGATTCCCCAGCTCTGATTCCCCGCCTCTGATTCCCTGCATCCGATTCCCCATATCGGATTCCCCGCCTCTGTTTCCCCGCCTCTGATTCCCCGCCTCTGTTTCCCCATATCTGATTCCCGCCTCTGATTCCCAACTATGATTCCCTGCCTCTGATTCCCCAGCTCTGATTCCCTGCCTCTGATTCCCCGCGTTCTATTCCCTGCCTCTGATTCCCCGCCTGTGATTCCCCATCACTGATTCACCACCTCTGATTCCCTACCTCTGATTCCCCATATCTAATTCCCCGCCTCTGTTTGCCCGCCTCTGATTCCCCGCCTCTGTTTCCCCATATCTGATTCCCAGCCTCTGAATACCCGTGTCTGATTTCCTGCCTCAGATTCCCCGCCTCTGATTCCCCATCTCTGATTCACCGCCTCTGATTCCCCACCTCTGATTCCCCATCTCTGATTCCGCACATCCAATTCCCTGCCTCTGATTCCCCAACTCTGATTCCCCACCTCTGATTCCCCAGCTCTGATTCCCCGCCTCAGATTCCCCGAGTCTGATTCCCTGCCTCTGATTCCCCGCCTCTGATTCCCTGCCTCTGATTCCCCATATCTGATTCCCCGCCTCTGATTCCCCAACTCTGATTCCCCGCTTCTGATTCCCCAGCTCTGAATCCCCGCCTCTGATTCCCCGCATCTGATTCCCTGCCTCTGATTCCCCGCCTCTGATTCCCCATCTGTGATTCACAACCTCTGATGCCCCACCTCTGATTCCCCATATCTGATTCCCCGCCTCTGTTTCCCCGCCTCTGATTCCCCGCCTCTGATTCCCCATATCTGATTCCCCGCCTCTGATTGCCCACCTCTGATTCCCCGCGTCTGATACCCTGCCTCTGATTCCCCGCCTCTGATTCCCCATCTCTGATTCACCACCTCTGATTCCCGGCCTCTGATTCCCCATCTCTGATTCCGCACATCCGATTCCCTGCATATGATTCCCCACCTCTGATTCCCCGCCTCTGATTCACCATATCTGATTCCCTGCCTCTGTTTCCCCGCCTCTGATTCCCTACCTCTGTTTCCCCATATCTGATTCCCCGCCTCTGATTCCCCAACTCTAATACCCCGCCTCTGATTCCCCAGCTCTGATTCCCCGCCTCTGATTCCCCGCATCTGATTCCCTGCCTCTGATTCCCCGCCTCTGATTCCAGGCCTCTGATTCCCATCATCTGATTCCGGCCTCTGATTCCCTGCTTCTGATTCTGTTTCCCTGCCTCTGATTCCCCATCTCTGATTCCGCACATCTGATTCCCTGCCTCTGATTCCCCACCTCTGATTCCCCATATCTGATTCCCCGCCTCTGTTTCCCCGCCTCTGATTTCCCGCCTCTGTTTCCCAATATCTAAGTCCCCACTTCTGATTCCCCAAATCTGATTCCCCACCTCTGATTCCCCAGCTCTGATTCCCCGCCTCTGATTCCCCGCATCTGATTCCCTGCATCTGATTCCAAGCCTCTGATTCCCTGCCTCTGATTCCCAACCTCTGATTCCCCACCTCTGATTCCCCATATCTGAATCCCCGCCTCTGTTTCCCCGCCTCGGATTCCCCGCCTCAGTTTCCCCATATCTGATTCCCGGCCTCTGATTCCCCGCCTCTGATTCCCCGCCTCTGATTCCCTGCCTCTGATTCCCCATCTCCGATTCCGCACATCTGATTCCCTTCCTCTGATTCCCCGCCTCTGATTCCCCGCCTCTGAATCCCTGCCTCTGATTCCCAACCTCTGATTCCCCACCTCTGATTCCCCATATCTGATTCCCCGCCTCTGTTTCCCCGCCTCTGATTCCCCGCCTCTGATTCCCAACTCTGATTCCCCGTCTCTGATTCCCCAGCTCTGATTCCCCGTGTTTGATTCCCTGCCTCTGATTCCCTGCCCTGATTCCCCATCTCTGTTTCACCGCCTTTGATTCGCCACCTCTGATTCCACATATCTGATTCCCCGCTTCTGTTTCCCCGACTCTGATTCCCTTCCTCTGATTCACAACCTCTGATTCCACACCTCTGATTCCCCATATCTGATTCCCCGCCTCTATTTCCCCATATCTGATTCCCCGCCTCTGATTCCCCAACTCTGATTCCCCGCCTCTGATTCCCCAGCTCTGATTCCCCGACTCTGATTCCCGGCGTCCGATTCCCTGCCTCTGATTCCCCGCCTCTGATTCCCCATCTCTGATTCCCCGCCTCTGATTCCCCGTGTCTGATTCCCTGCCTCTGATTCCCCGCCTCTGATTCCCCGCCTCTGATTCCCTGCCACTGATTCCCTGCCCCTGATTCCCCACCTCTGATTCCCCATATCTGATTCCCCGCCTCTGTTTCCCCGCCTCTGATTCCCCCCCTCTGATTCCCCATATCTGATTCCCTGCCTCTGATTCCCCAACTCTGATTCCCCGCCTCTGATTCCCCAGCTCTGAATCCCCGCCTCTGATTCCCCGTGTCTGATTCCCTGCCTCTGATTCCCCGCCTTGATTCCCCATCACTGATTCACAACCTCTGATTCCCCACCTCTGATTCCCTATATTTGATTCCCCGCCTCTGTTTCCCCGCCTCTGATTCCCCGCCTCTGATTCCCCATATCTGATTCCCCGCCTCTGATTGCCCACCTCTGATTCCCCGCCTCTGATTCGCCAGCTCTGATTCCCCGCCTCTGATTCCCCGCATCTGATTCCCTGCCTCTGATTCCCCGCCTCTGATTCCCCATCTCTGATTCACCGCCTTTGATTCGCCACCTCTGATTCCCCATATCTGATTCCCCACCTCTGTTTCCCGGCCTCTGATTCCCCGCCTCTGATTCTCCATATCTCATTCCCCGCCTCTGAATCCCCATCTCTGATTCCCGGACTCTGATTCCCCACCTCTGATTCCCGGCCTCTTATTCCCAGAATCTGATTCCCGGCCTCTGATTCCCGGCCTCTGATCCCCCGCTTCTGATTCTGATTCCCTGCCTCTGATTCCCCATCTCTGATTCCGCACATCTGATTCCCTGCCTCTGATTCCCCACCTCTGATTCCCCATATCTGATTCCCCGCCTCTGTTTCCCCGCCTCTGATTCCCCACCTCTTTTTCCCGATATCTAATTCCCCACCTCTGATTCCCCATCTCCGATTCCGCACATCGGATTTCCTGCCTCTGATTCCCCGCCTGTGATTCCCGGCGTCCGATTCCCTGCCTCTGATTCCCCGCCTCTGATTCCCCACCTCTGATTCCCCGCCTCTGATTCCCCAGCTCTGATTCCCTGCCTCTGATTCCCCGCGTTCTATTCCCTGCCTCTGATTCCCCGCCTGTGATTCCCCATCACTGATTCACCACCTCTGATTCCCTACCTCTGATTCCCCATATCTAATTCCCCGCCTCTGTTTGCCCGCCTCTGATTCACCTCCTCTGTTTCCCTATATCTAATTCCCCACCTCTGATGCCCCAACTCTGATTCCCCGCCTCTGATTCCCCAGCTCTGATTCCCCGCCTCTGATTCCCTGCATCCGATTCCCCATATCGGATTCCCCGCCTCTGTTTCCCCGCCTCTGATTCCCCGCCTCTGTTTCCCCATATCTGATTCCCGCCTCTGATTCCCAACTATGATTCCCTGCCTCTGATTCCCCAGCTCTGATTCCCTGCCTCTGATTCCCCGCGTTCTATTCCCTGCCTCTGATTCCCCGCCTGTGATTCCCCATCACTGATTCACCACCTCTGATTCCCTACCTCTGATTCCCCATATCTAATTCCCCGCCTCTGTTTGCCCGCCTCTGATTCCCCGCCTCTGTTTCCCCATATCTGATTCCCAGCCTCTGAATACCCGTGTCTGATTTCCTGCCTCAGATTCCCCGCCTCTGATTCCCCATCTCTGATTCACCGCCTCTGATTCCCCACCTCTGATTCCCCATCTCTGATTCCGCACATCCAATTCCCTGCCTCTGATTCCCCAACTCTGATTCCCCACCTCTGATTCCCCAGCTCTGATTCCCCGCCTCAGATTCCCCGAGTCTGATTCCCTGCCTCTGATTCCCCGCCTCTGATTCCCTGCCTCTGATTCCCCATATCTGATTCCCCGCCTCTGATTCCCCAACTCTGATTCCCCGCTTCTGATTCCCCAGCTCTGAATCCCCGCCTCTGATTCCCCGCATCTGATTCCCTGCCTCTGATTCCCCGCCTCTGATTCCCCATCTGTGATTCACAACCTCTGATGCCCCACCTCTGATTCCCCATATCTGATTCCCCGCCTCTGTTTCCCCGCCTCTGATTCCCCGCCTCTGATTCCCCATATCTGATTCCCCGCCTCTGATTGCCCACCTCTGATTCCCCGCGTCTGATACCCTGCCTCTGATTCCCCGCCTCTGATTCCCCATCTCTGATTCACCACCTCTGATTCCCGGCCTCTGATTCCCCATCTCTGATTCCGCACATCCGATTCCCTGCATATGATTCCCCACCTCTGATTCCCCGCCTCTGATTCACCATATCTGATTCCCTGCCTCTGTTTCCCCGCCTCTGATTCCCTACCTCTGTTTCCCCATATCTGATTCCCCGCCTCTGATTCCCCAACTCTAATACCCCGCCTCTGATTCCCCAGCTCTGATTCCCCGCCTCTGATTCCCCGCATCTGATTCCCTGCCTCTGATTCCCCGCCTCTGATTCCAGGCCTCTGATTCCCATCATCTGATTCCGGCCTCTGATTCCCTGCTTCTGATTCTGTTTCCCTGCCTCTGATTCCCCATCTCTGATTCCGCACATCTGATTCCCTGCCTCTGATTCCCCACCTCTGATTCCCCATATCTGATTCCCCGCCTCTGTTTCCCCGCCTCTGATTTCCCGCCTCTGTTTCCCAATATCTAAGTCCCCACTTCTGATTCCCCAAATCTGATTCCCCACCTCTGATTCCCCAGCTCTGATTCCCCGCCTCTGATTCCCCGCATCTGATTCCCTGCATCTGATTCCAAGCCTCTGATTCCCTGCCTCTGATTCCCAACCTCTGATTCCCCACCTCTGATTCCCCATATCTGAATCCCCGCCTCTGTTTCCCCGCCTCGGATTCCCCGCCTCAGTTTCCCCATATCTGATTCCCGGCCTCTGATTCCCCGCCTCTGATTCCCCGCCTCTGATTCCCTGCCTCTGATTCCCCATCTCCGATTCCGCACATCTGATTCCCTTCCTCTGATTCCCCGCCTCTGATTCCCCGCCTCTGAATCCCTGCCTCTGATTCCCAACCTCTGATTCCCCACCTCTGATTCCCCATATCTGATTCCCCGCCTCTGTTTCCCCGCCTCTGATTCCCCGCCTCTGATTCCCAACTCTGATTCCCCGTCTCTGATTCCCCAGCTCTGATTCCCCGTGTTTGATTCCCTGCCTCTGATTCCCTGCCCTGATTCCCCATCTCTGTTTCACCGCCTTTGATTCGCCACCTCTGATTCCACATATCTGATTCCCCGCTTCTGTTTCCCCGACTCTGATTCCCTTCCTCTGATTCACAACCTCTGATTCCACACCTCTGATTCCCCATATCTGATTCCCCGCCTCTATTTCCCCATATCTGATTCCCCGCCTCTGATTCCCCAACTCTGATTCCCCGCCTCTGATTCCCCAGCTCTGATTCCCCGACTCTGATTCCCGGCGTCCGATTCCCTGCCTCTGATTCCCCGCCTCTGATTCCCCATCTCTGATTCCCCGCCTCTGATTCCCCGTGTCTGATTCCCTGCCTCTGATTCCCCGCCTCTGATTCCCCGCCTCTGATTCCCTGCCACTGATTCCCTGCCCCTGATTCCCCACCTCTGATTCCCCATATCTGATTCCCCGCCTCTGTTTCCCCGCCTCTGATTCCCCCCCTCTGATTCCCCATATCTGATTCCCTGCCTCTGATTCCCCAACTCTGATTCCCCGCCTCTGATTCCCCAGCTCTGAATCCCCGCCTCTGATTCCCCGTGTCTGATTCCCTGCCTCTGATTCCCCGCCTTGATTCCCCATCACTGATTCACAACCTCTGATTCCCCACCTCTGATTCCCTATATTTGATTCCCCGCCTCTGTTTCCCCGCCTCTGATTCCCCGCCTCTGATTCCCCATATCTGATTCCCCGCCTCTGATTGCCCACCTCTGATTCCCCGCCTCTGATTCGCCAGCTCTGATTCCCCGCCTCTGATTCCCCGCATCTGATTCCCTGCCTCTGATTCCCCGCCTCTGATTCCCCATCTCTGATTCACCGCCTTTGATTCGCCACCTCTGATTCCCCATATCTGATTCCCCACCTCTGTTTCCCGGCCTCTGATTCCCCGCCTCTGATTCTCCATATCTCATTCCCCGCCTCTGAATCCCCATCTCTGATTCCCGGACTCTGATTCCCCACCTCTGATTCCCGGCCTCTTATTCCCAGAATCTGATTCCCGGCCTCTGATTCCCGGCCTCTGATCCCCCGCTTCTGATTCTGATTCCCTGCCTCTGATTCCCCATCTCTGATTCCGCACATCTGATTCCCTGCCTCTGATTCCCCACCTCTGATTCCCCATATCTGATTCCCCGCCTCTGTTTCCCCGCCTCTGATTCCCCACCTCTTTTTCCCGATATCTAATTCCCCACCTCTGATGCCCCAACTCTGATTCCCCGCCTCTGATTCCCCAGCTCTGATTCCCCGCCTCTGATTCCCCGCATCCGATTCCCCATATCTGATTCCCCGCCTCTGTTTCCCCGCCTCTGATTCCCCGCCTCTGTTTCCCCATATCTGATTCCCCGCCTCTGATTCCCAACTATGATTCCCCGCCTCTGATTCCCCAGCTCTGATTCCCTGCGTCTGATTCCCTGCGTTCTATTCCCTGCCTCTGATTCCCCGCCTGTGATTCCCCATCACTTATTCACCACCTCTGATTCCCCACCTCTGATTCCCCATATCTAATTCCCCGCCTCTGTTTGCCCGCCTCTGATTCCCCGCTTCTCTTTCCCCATATCTGATTCCCCGTCTCTGAATCCCAAACTCTGATTCCCTGCCTCTGATTCCCCAGCTCTTATTCCCCGCCTTTGATTCCCCCCATCTGATTCCCAGCCTCTGAATCCCCGTGTCTGATTTCCTGCCTCTGATTCCCCGCCTCTGATTCCCCATCTCTGATTCCTCTGATTCCCCACATCTGATTCCCCATCTCTGATTCCGCACATCCGATTCCCTGCCTCTGATTCCCCAACTCTGATTCCCCACCTCTGATTCCCCAGCTCTGATTCCCCGCCTCAGATTCCCCGCGTCTGATTCCCTGCCTGTGATTCCCCGCCTCTGATTCCCCATCTCTGATTCCCCACCTCTGATTCCCCGTGTCTGATTCCCTGCCTCTGATTCCCCGCTTCTGAATCCCAGCCTCTGATTCCCCATATCTGATTTCCTGCCTCTGATTTCCCGCCTCTGATTCCCCATCTCTGATTCACCGCCTCTGATTCCCCATCTCTGATTCCCCACCTCTGATTCCCCGTGTCTGATTCCCCGTGTCTGATTCCCTGCCTCTGATTCCACGCCTCTGATTCCCCATATCTGATTCCCTGCCACTGATTCCCCGCCTCTGATTCCCCATCTCTGATTCACCACCTCTGATTCCCGGCCTCTGATTGCCCACCTCTGATTCCCCGCCTCTGATTCGCCAGCTATGATACCCCCCCTCTGATTCCCCGCGTCTGATTCCCCGCCTCTGATTCCCCAACTCTAATACCCCGCCTCTGATTCCCCAGCTCTGATTCCCCTCCTCTGATTCCCCGCATCTGATTCCCTGCCTCTGATTCCCCGCCTCTGATTCCAGGCCTCTGATTCCCAACCTCTGATTCCCCACCTCTTATTCCCCATATCTGATTCCCCGCCTCTGTTTCACCGCCTCTGATTCCCCGACTCTGTTTCCCCATATCTGATTCCCCGCCTCTGATTCCCCAACTCTGATTCCCCGCCTGTGATTCCCCAGCTCTAATTCCCCGCCTCTGATTCCCCATATCTGATTCCCATCCTCTGATTGCCCACCTCTGATTGCCCGCCTCTGATTCGCCAGCTCTGATTCCCCGCCTCTGATTCCGCGCATCTGATTCCCTGCCTCTGATTCCCTGCCTCTGATTCCCCATCTCTGATTCCCCGCCTCTGATTCGCCAGCTCTGATTCCCCGCCTCTGATTCCGCGCATCTGATTCCCTGCCTCTGATTCCCTGCCTCTGATTCCCCATCTCTGATTCCCCGCCTGTGATTCCCCAGCTCTGATTCCCAGCCTCTGATTCCCCGTGTTTGATCCCCTGCCTCTGATTACCTTCCTCTGATTCCCGGCCTCTGATACCCCGCTTCTGATTCTGATTCCCTGCCTCTGATTCCCCATCTCTGATTCACCACATCTAATTCCCTGCATCTGATTCCACGCCCCTGATTCCCCACCTCTGATTCCCCATATCTGAATCCCCGCCTCTGTTTCCACGCCTCTGATTCCCTGCCTCTGATTCCCTGCCTCTGATTCCCAACCTCTGATTCCCCACCCCTGATTCCCCATATCTGATTCCCCGCCTCTGTTTCCCTGCCTCTGATTCTCCGCCCCTGTTTCCCCATATCTGATTCCCCGCCTCTGATTCCCCAACTCTGATTCCCCACCTCTGATTCCCCAGCTCTGATTCCCCGCCTCTGATTCCCCGTGTTTGATTCCCTGCCTCTGATTCCCCGCCTCTGATTCCCCATCTCTGATTCACCGCCTTTGATTCGACACCTCTGATTCCCCATATCTGATTCCCCACCTCTGTTACCCCGCCTCTGATTCCCCGCCTCTGATTCCCCATATATCATTCCCCGCCTCTGAATCCCCATCTCTGATTCCCGGACTCTGATTCCCCACCTCTGATTCCCGGCCTCTTATTCCCGGCATCTGATTCCCTGCCTCTGATTCCCCATCTCTGATTCCGCACATCTGATTCCCTGCCTATGATTCCCCACCTCTGATTCCCCATATCTGATTCCCCACCTCTGTTTCCCCGCCTCTGATTCCCCGCCTCTGTTTCCCCATATCTAATTCCCCACCTCTGATGCCCCAACTCTGATACCCCGCCTCTGATTCCCCAGCTCTGATTCCCCGCCTCTGATTCCCCGCATCCGATTCCCCATATCTGATTCCCCGCCTCTGTTTCCCCGCCTTTGATTCCCCGCGTTCTATTCCCTGCCTCTGATTCCCCGCCTGTGATTCCCCATCTCTGATTCACCACCTCTGAATCCCCACCTCTGATTCCCCTTATCTAATTCCCCGCCTCTGTTTGCCCGCCTCTGATTCCCCGCCTCTGTTTCCCCATATCTGATTCCCCGTGTCTGATTCCCTGCCTCTGATTCCCCGCCTCTGATTCCCCGCCTCTGATTCCCTGCCACTGATTCCCTGCCCCTGATACCCCACCTCTGATTCCCCATATCTGATTCCCTGCCTCTGTTTCTCCGCCTCTGATTCCCCGCCTCTGATTCCCTGCCTCTGATTCCCCGCCTCTGATTCCCCAACTCTGATTCCCCGCCTCTGATTCCCCAGCTCTGATACCCGCCTCTGATTCCCCGCGTCTGTTTCCCCGCCTCTGATTCCCTGCCTCTGTTTCCCCATATCTAAGTCCCCGACTCTGATTCCCCATCTCTGATTCCGCACATCTGATTCCCTGCCTATGATTCCCCACCTCTGATTCCCCATATCTGATTCCCCACCTCTGTTTCCCCGCCTCTGATTCCCCGCCTCTGTTTCCCCATATCTAATTCCCCACCTCTGATGCCCCAACTCTGATACCCCGCCTCTGATTCCCCAGCTCTGATTCCCCGCCTCTGATTCCCCGCATCCGATTCCCCATATCTGATTCCCCGCCTCTGTTTCCCCGCCTTTGATTCCCCGCGTTCTATTCCCTGCCTCTGATTCCCCGCCTGTGATTCCCCATCTCTGATTCACCACCTCTGAATCCCCACCTCTGATTCCCCTTATCTAATTCCCCGCCTCTGTTTGCCCGCCTCTGATTCCCCGCCTCTGTTTCCCCATATCTGATTCCCCGTGTCTGATTCCCTGCCTCTGATTCCCCGCCTCTGATTCCCCGCCTCTGATTCCCTGCCACTGATTCCCTGCCCCTGATACCCCACCTCTGATTCCCCATATCTGATTCCCTGCCTCTGTTTCTCCGCCTCTGATTCCCCGCCTCTGATTCCCTGCCTCTGATTCCCCGCCTCTGATTCCCCAACTCTGATTCCCCGCCTCTGATTCCCCAGCTCTGATACCCGCCTCTGATTCCCCGCGTCTGTTTCCCCGCCTCTGATTCCCTGCCTCTGTTTCCCCATATCTAAGTCCCCGACTCTGATTCCCCAACTCTGATTCCCCACCTCTGATTCCCCAGCTCTGATTCCCCGCCTCTGATTCCCCGCATCTGATTCCTTGCATCTGATTCCCAGCCTCTGATTCCCTGCCTCTGATTCCCCGCCTCTGATTCCCCATCTCTGATTCACCGCCTTTGATTCGCCACCTCTGATTCCCCATATCTGATTCCCCACCTCTGTTTCCCGGCCTCTGATTCCCCGCCTCTGATTCTCCATATCTCATTCCCCGCCTCTGAATCCCCATCTCTGATTCCCGGACTCTGATTCCCCACCTCTGATTCCCGGCCTCTTATTCCCAGAATCTGATTCCCGGCCTCTGATTCCCGGCCTCTGATCCCCCGCTTCTGATTCTGATTCCCTGCCTCTGATTCCCCATCTCTGATTCCGCACATCTGATTCCCTGCCTCTGATTCCCCACCTCTGATTCCCCATATCTGATTCCCCGCCTCTGTTTCCCCGCCTCTGATTCCCCACCTCTTTTTCCCGATATCTAATTCCCCACCTCTGATGCCCCAACTCTGATTCCCCGCCTCTGATTCCCCAGCTCTGATTCCCCGCCTCTGATTCCCCGCATCCGATTCCCCATATCTGATTCCCCGCCTCTGTTTCCCCGCCTCTGATTCCCCGCCTCTGTTTCCCCATATCTGATTCCCCGCCTCTGATTCCCAACTATGATTCCCCGCCTCTGATTCCCCAGCTCTGATTCCCTGCGTCTGATTCCCTGCGTACTATTCCCTGCCTCTGATTCCCCGCCTGTGATTCCCCATCACTTATTCACCACCTCTGATTCCCCAC
The DNA here is from genome assembly GCF_036971445.1 of Narcine bancroftii. Taxonomy (NCBI): domain Eukaryota; kingdom Metazoa; phylum Chordata; class Chondrichthyes; order Torpediniformes; family Narcinidae; genus Narcine; species Narcine bancroftii. The sequence goes on from NW_027211886.1 coordinate 1,445,494, forward strand.
CTCTGATTCCCCATATCTAATTCCCCGCCTCTGTTTGCCCGCCACTGATTCCCCGCCTCTCTTTCCCCATATCTGATTCCCCGTCTCTGAATCCCAAACTCTGATTCCCTGCCTCTGATTCCCCAGCTCTTATTCCCCGCCTTTGATTCCCCCCGTCTGATTCCCAGCCTCTGAATCCCCGTGTCTGATTTCCTGCCTCTGATTCCCCGCCTCTGATTCCCCATCTCTGATTCCTCTGATTCCCCACATCTGATTCCCCATCTCTGATTCCGCACATCCGATTCCCTGCCTCTGATTCCCCAACTCTGATTCCCCACCTCTGATTCCCCAGCTCTGATTCCCCGCCTCAGATTCCCCGCGTCTGATTCCCTGCCTGTGATTCCCCGCCTCTGATTCCCCATCTCTGATTCCCCACCTCTGATTCCCCGTGTCTGATTCCCTGCCTCTGATTCCCCGCTTCTGAATCCCAGCCTCTGATTCCCCATATCTGATTTCCTGCCTCTGATTTCCCGCCTCTGATTCCCCATCTCTGATTCACCGCCTCTGATTCCCCATCTCTGATTCCCCACCTCTGATTCCCCGTGTCTGATTCCCCGTGTCTGATTCCCTGCCTCTGATTCCACGCCTCTGATTCCCCATATCTGATTCCCTGCCACTGATTCCCCGCCTCTGATTCCCCATCTCTGATTCACCACCTCTGATTCCCGGCCTCTGATTGCCCACCTCTGATTCCCCGCCTCTGATTCGCCAGCTATGATACCCCCCCTCTGATTCCCCGCGTCTGATTCCCCGCCTCTGATTCCCCAACTCTAATACCCCGCCTCTGATTCCCCAGCTCTGATTCCCCTCCTCTGATTCCCCGCATCTGATTCCCTGCCTCTGATTCCCCGCCTCTGATTCCAGGCCTCTGATTCCCAACCTCTGATTCCCCACCTCTTATTCCCCATATCTGATTCCCCGCCTCTGTTTCACCGCCTCTGATTCCCCGCCTCTGTTTCCCCATATCTAATTCCCCACCTCTGATGCCCCAACTCTGATACCCCGCCTCTGATTCCCCAGCTCTGATTCCCCGCCTCTGATTCCCCGCATCCGATTCCCCATATCTGATTCCCCGCCTCTGTTTCCCCGCCTTTGATTCCCCGCGTTCTATTCCCTGCCTCTGATTCCCCGCCTGTGATTCCCCATCTCTGATTCACCACCTCTGATTCCCCACCTCTGATTCCCCTTATCTAATTCCCCGCCTCTGTTTGCCCGCCTCTGATTCCCCGCCTCTGTTTCCCCATATCTGATTCCCCGTGTCTGATTCCCTGCCTCTGATTCCCCGCCTCTGATTCCCCGCCTCTGATTCCCTGCCACTGATTCCCTGCCCCTGATACCCCACCTCTGATTCCCCATATCTGATTCCCTGCCTCTGTTTCTCCGCCTCTGATTCCCCGCCTCTGATTCCCTGCCTCTGATTCCCCGCCTCTGATTCCCCAACTCTGATTCCCCGCCTCTGATTCCCCAGCTCTGATACCCGCCTCTGATTCCCCGCGTCTGTTTCCCCGCCTCTGATTCCCTGCCTCTGTTTCCCCATATCTAAGTCCCCGACTCTGATTCCCCAACTCTGATTCCCCACCTCTGATTCCCCAGCTCTGATTCCCCGCCTCTGATTCCCCGCATCTGATTCCTTGCATCTGATTCCCAGCCTCTGATTCCCTGCCTCTGATTCCCAACCTCTGATTCCCCACCTCTGATTCCCCATATCTGATTCCCCGCCTCTGTTTCCCTGCCTCTGATTCCCCGCCTCTGTTTCCCCATATCTGATTCCCGGCCTCTGATTCCCCGCCTCTGATTCCTCGCCTCTGATTCCCTGCCTCTGATTCCCCATCTCCGATTCCGCACATCGGATTTCCTGCCTCTGATTCCCCGCCTGTGATTCCCCATCACTGATTCACCACCTCTGATTCCCTACCTCTGATTCCCCATATCTAATTCCCCGCCTCTGTTTGCCCGCCTCTGATTCACCTCCTCTGTTTCCCTATATCTAATTCCCCACCTCTGATGCCCCAACTCTGATTCCCCGCCTCTGATTCCCCAGCTCTGATTCCCCGCCTCTGATTCCCTGCATCCGATTCCCCATATCTGATTCCCCGCCTCTGTTTCCCCGCCTCTGATTCCCCGCCTCTGTTTCCCCATATCTGATTCCCGCCTCTGATTCCCAACTATGATTCCCTGCCTCTGATTCCCCAGCTCTGATTCCCTGCCTCTGATTCCCCGCGTTCTATTCCCTGCCTCTGATTCCCCGCCTGTGATTCCCCATCACTGATTCACCACCTCTGATTCCCTACCTCTGATTCCCCATATCTAATTCCCCGCCTCTGTTTGCCCGCCTCTGATTCCCCGCCTCTGTTTCCCCATATCTGATTCCCAGCCTCTGAATACCCGTGTCTGATTTCCTGCCTCAGATTCCCCGCCTCTGATTCCCCATCTCTGATTCACCGCCTCTGATTCCCCACCTCTGATTCCCCATCTCTGATTCCGCACATCCAATTCCCTGCCTCTGATTCCCCAACTCTGATTCCCCACCTCTGATTCCCCAGCTCTGATTCCCCGCCTCAGATTCCCCGAGTCTGATTCCCTGCCTCTGATTCCCCGCCTCTGATTCCCTGCCTCTGATTCCCCATATCTGATTCCCCGCCTCTGATTCCCCAACTCTGATTCCCCGCTTCTGATTCCCCAGCTCTGAATCCCCGCCTCTGATTCCCCGCATCTGATTCCCTGCCTCAAATTCCCCGCCTCTGATTCCCCATCTGTGATTCACAACCTCTGATGCCCCACCTCTGATTCCCCATATCTGATTCCCCGCCTCTGTTTCCCCGCCTCTGATTCCCCGCCTCTGATTCCCCATATCTGATTCCCCGCCTCTGATTGCCCACCTCTGATTCCCCGCGTCTGATACCCTGCCTCTGATTCCCCGCCTCTGATTCCCCATCTCTGATTCACCACCTCTGATTCCCGGCCTCTGATTCCCCATCTCTGATTCCGCACATCCGATTCCCTGCCTATGATTCCCCACCTCTGATTCCCCGCCTCTGATTCACCATATCTGATTCCCTGCCTCTGTTTCCCCGCCTCTGATTCCCTACCTCTGTTTCCCCATATCTGATTCCCCGCCTCTGATTCCCCAACTCTAATACCCCGCCTCTGATTCCCCAGCTCTGATTCCCCGCCTCTGATTCCCCGCATCTGATTCCCTGCCTCTGATTCCCCGCCTCTGATTCCAGGCCTCTGATTCCCAGCATCTGATTCCAGCCTCTGATTCCCTGCTTCTGATTCTGTTTCCCTGCCTCTGATTCCCCATCTCTGATTCCGCACATCTGATTCCCTGCCTCTGATTCCCCACCTCTGATTCCCCATATCTGATTCCCCGCCTCTGTTTCCCCGCCTCTGATTTCCCGCCTCTGTTTCCCAATATCTAAGTCCCAACTTCTGATTCCCCAAATCTGATTCCCCACCTCTGATTCCCCAGCTCTGATTCCCCGCCTCTGATTCCCCGCATCTGATTCCCTGCATCTGATTCCAAGCCTCTGATTCCCTGCCTCTGATTCCCAACCTCTGATTCCCCACCTCTGATTCCCCATATCTGAATCCCCGCCTCTGTTTCCCCGCCTCGGATTCCCCGCCTCAGTTTCCCCATATCTGATTCCCGGCCTCTGATTCCCCGCCTCTGATTCCCCGCCTCTGATTCCCTGCCTCTGATTCCCCATCTCCGATTCCGCACATCTGATTCCCTTCCTCTGATTCTCCGCCTCTGATTCCCCGCCTCTGATTCCCTGCCTCTGATTCCCAACCTCTGATTCCCCACCTCTGATTCCCCATATCTGATTCCCCGCCTCTGTTTCCCCGCCTCTGATTCCCCGCCTCTGATTCCCAACTCTGATTCCCCGTCTCTGATTCCCCAGCTCTGATTCCCCGTGTTTGATTCCCTGCCTCTGATTCCCTGCCCTGATTCCCCATCTCTGTTTCACCGCCTTTGATTCGCCACCTCTGATTCCACATATCTGATTCCCCGCTTCTGTTTCCCCGACTCTGATTCCCTTCCTCTGATTCACAACCTCTGATTCCACAACTCTGATTCCCCATATCTGATTCCCCGCCTCTATTTCCCCATATCTGATTCCCCGCCTCTGATTCCCCAACTCTGATTCCCCGCCTCTGATTCCCCAGCTCTGATTCCCCGACTCTGATTCCCGGCGTCCGATTCCCTGCCTCTGATTCCCCGCCTCTGATTCCCCATCTCTGATTCCCCGCCTCTGATTCCCCGTGTCTGATTCCCTGCCTCTGATTCCCCGCCTCTGATTCCCCGCCTCTGATTCCCTGCCACTGATTCCCTGCCCCTGATTCCCCACCTCTGATTCCCCATATCTGATTCCCCGCCTCTGTTTCCCCGCCTCTGATTCCCCCCCTCTGATTCCCCATATCTGATTCCCTGCCTCTGATTCCCCAACTCTGATTCCCCGCCTCTGATTCCCCAGCTCTGAATCCCCGCCTCTGATTCCCCGTGTCTGATTCCCTGCCTCTGATTCCCCGCCTTGATTCCCCATCACTGATTCACAACCTCTGATTCCCCACCTCTGATTCCCTATATTTGATTCCCCGCCTCTGTTTCCCCGCCTCTGATTCCCCGCCTCTGATTCCCCATATCTGATTCCCCGCCTCTGATTGCCCACCTCTGATTCCCCGCCTCTGATTCGCCAGCTCTGATTCCCCGCCTCTGATTCCCCGCATCTGATTCCCTGCCTCTGATTCCCCACCTCTGATTCCCCATCTCTGATTCACCGCCTTTGATTCGCCACCTCTGATTCCCCATATCTGATTCCCCACCTCTGTTTCCCGGCCTCTGATTCCCCGCCTCTGATTCTCCATATCTCATTCCCCGCCTCTGAATCCCCATCTCCGATTCCCGGACTCTGATTCCCCACCTCTGATTCCCGGCCTCTTATTCCCAGAATCTGATTCCCGGCCTCTGATTCCCGGCCTCTGATTCCCCGCTTCTGATTCTGATTCCCTGCCTCTGATTCCCCATCTCTGATTCCGCACATCTGATTCCCTGCCTCTGATTCCCCACCTCTGATTCCCCATATCTGATTCCCCGCCTCTGTTTCCCCGCCTCTGATTCCCCACCTCTTTTTCCCGATATCTAATTCCCCACCTCTGATGCCCCAACTCTGATTCCCCGCCTCTGATTCCCCAGCTCTGATTCCCCGCCTCTGATTCCCCGCATCCGATTCCCCATATCTGATTCCCCGCCTCTGTTTCCCCGCCTCTGATTCCCCGCCTCTGTTTCCCCATATCTGATTCCCCGCCTCTGATTCCCAACTATGATTCCCCGCCTCTGATTCCCCAGCTCTGATTCCCTGCGTCTGATTCCCTGCGTTCTATTCCCTGCCTCTGATTCCCCGCCTGTGATTCCCCATCACTTATTCACCACCTCTGATTCCCCACCTCTGATTCCCCATATCTAATTCCCCGCCTCTGTTTGCCCGCCTCTGATTCCCCGCCTCTCTTTCCCCATATCTGATTCCCCGTCTCTGAATCCCAAACTCTGATTCCCTGCCTCTGATTCCCCAGCTCTTATTCCCCGCCTTTGATTCCCCCCGTCTGATTCCCAGCCTCTGAATCCCCGTGTCTTATTTCCTGCCTCTGATTCCCCGCCTCTGATTCCCCATCTCTGATTCCTCTGATTCCCCACATCTGATTCCCCATCTCCGATTCCGCACATCCGATTCCCTGCCTCTGATTCCCCAACTCTGATTCCCCACCTCTGATTCCCCAGCTCTGATTCCCCGCCTCAGATTCCCCGCGTCTGATTCCCTGCCTGTGATTCCCCGCCTCTGATTCCCCATCTCTGATTCCCCACCTCTGATTCCCCGTGTCTGATTCCCTGCCTCTGATTCCCCGCTTCTGAATCCCAGCCTCTGATTCCCCATATCTGATTTCCTGCCTCTGATTCCCCGCCTCTGATTCCCCATCTCTGATTCACCGCCTCTGATTCCCCATCTCTGATTCCCCACCTCTGATTCCCCGTGTCTGATTCCCCGTGTCTGATTCCCTGCCTCTGATTCCACGCCTCTGATTCCCCATATCTGATTCCCTGCCACTGATTCCCCGCCTCTGATTCCCCATCTCTGATTCACCACCTCTGATTCCCGGCCTCTGATTGCCCACCTCTGATTCCCCGCCTCTGATTCGCCAGCTATGATACCCCCCCTCTGATTCCCCGCGTCTGATTCCCCACCTCTGATTCCCCAACTCTAATACCCCGCCTCTGATTCCCCAGCTCTGATTCCCCTCCTCTGATTCCCCGCATCTGATTCCCTGCCTCTGATTCCCCGCCTCTGATTCCAGGCCTCTGATTCCCAACCTCTAATTCCCCACCTCTGATTCCCCATATCTGATTCCCCGCCTCTGTTTCACCGCCTCTGATTCCCCGACTCTGTTTCCCCATATCTGATTCCCCGCCTCTGATTCCCCAACTCTGATTCCCCGCCTGTGATTCCCCAGCTCTAATTCCCCGCCTCTGATTCCCCATATCTGATTCCCATCCTCTGATTGCCCACCTCTGATTGCCCGCCTCTGATTCGCCAGCTCTGATTCCCCGCCTCTGATTCCCCGCATCTGATTCCCTGCCTCTGATTCCCCGCCTCTGATTCCCCATCTCTGATTCCCCGCCTGTGATTCCCCAGCTCTGATTCCCAGCCTCTGATTCCCCGTGTTTGATCCCCTGCCTCTGATTACCTTCCTCTGATTCCCGGCCTCTGATACCCCGCTTCTGATTCTGATTCCCTGCCTCTGATTCCCCATCTCTGATTCACCACATCTAATTCCCTGCATCTGATTCCACGCCCCTGATTCCCCACCTCTGATTCCCCATATCTGAATCCCCGCCTCTGTTTCCACGCCTCTGATTCCCTGCCTCTGATTCCCAACCTCTGATTCCCCACCCCTGATTCCCCATATCTGATTCCCCGCCTCTGTTTCCCTGCCTCTGATTCTCCGCCCCTGTTTCCCCATATCTGATTCCCCGCCTCTGATTCCCCAACTCTGATTCCCCACCTCTGATTCCCCAGCTCTGATTCCCCGCCTCTGATTCCCCGTGTTTGATTCCCTGCCTCTGATTCCCCGCCTCTGATTCCCCATCTCTGATTCACCGCCTTTGATTCGACACCTCTGATTCCCCATATCTGATTCCCCACCTCTGTTACCCCGCCTCTGATTCCCCGCCTCTTATTCCCCATATATCATTCCCCGCCTCTGAATCCCCATCTCTGATTCCCGGACTCTGATTCCCCACCTCTGATTCCCGGCCTCTTATTCCCGGCATCTGAATCCCGGCCTCTGATTCCCGGGCTCTGATTCCCCGCTTCTGATTCTGATTCCCTGCCTCTGATTCCCCATCTCTGATTCCGCACATCTGATTCCCTGCCTCTGATTCCCCACCTCTGATTCCCCATATCTGATTCCCCACCTCTGTTTCCCCGCCTCTGATTCCCCACCTCTGTTTCCCCATATCTAATTCCCCACCTCTGATGCCCCAACTCTGATACCCCGCCTCTGATTCCCCAGCTCTGATTCCCCGCCTCTGATTCCCCGCATCCGATTCCCCATATCTGATTCCCCGCCTCTGTTTCCCCGCCTTTGATTCCCCGCGTTCTATTCCCTGCCTCTGATTCCCCGCCTGTGATTCCCCATCTCTGATTCACCACCTCTGATTCCCCACCTCTGATTCCCCTTATCTAATTCCCCGCCTCTGTTTGCCCGCCTCTGATTCCCCGCCTCTGTTTCCCCATATCTGATTCCCCGTGTCTGATTCCCTGCCTCTGATTCCCCGCCTCTGATTCCCCGCCTCTGATTCCCTGCCACTGAATCCCTGCCCCTGATACCCCACCTCTGATTCCCCATATCTGATTCCCTGCCTCTGTTTCTCCGCCTCTGATTCCCCGCCTCTGATTCCCTGCCTCTGATTCCCCGCCTCTGATTCCCCAACTCTGATTCCCCGCCTCTGATTCCCCAGCTCTGATACCCGCCTCTGATTCCCCGCGTCTGTTTCCCCGCCTCTGATTCCCTGCCTCTGTTTCCCCATATCTAAGTACCCGACTCTGATTCCCCAACTCTGATTCCCCACCTCTGATTCCCCAGCTCTGATTCCCCGCCTCTGATTCCCCGCATCTGATTCCCTGCATCTGATTCCCAGCCTCTGATTCCCTGCCTCTGATTCCCAACCTCTGATTCCCCACCTCTGATTCCCCATATCTGATTCCCCGCCTCTGTTTCCCCGCCTCTGATTCCCCGCCTCTGTTTCCCCATATCTGATTCCCGGCCTCTGATTCCCCGCCTCTGATTCCTCGCCTCTGATTCCCTGCCTCTGATTCCCCATCTCCGATTCCGCACATCGGATTTCCTGCCTCTGATTCCCCGCCTCTGATTCCCCGCCTCTGATTCCCTGCTTCTGATTCCCAACCTCTGATTCCCCACCTCTGATTCCCCATATCTGATTCCCCGCCTCTGTTTCCCCGCCTCTGATTCCCCGCCTCTGATTCCCCAACTCTGAATCCCCGCCTCTGATTCCCCAGCTCTGATTCCACGCCTCTGATTCCCCGTGTTTGATTCCCTGCCTCTGATTCCCTGCCCTGATTCCCCATCTCTGATTCACCGCCTTTAATTCGCCACCTCTGATTCCCCATATCTGATTCCCCTCCTCTGTTTCCCCGCCTCTGATTCCCAACCTCTGATTCCACACCTCTGATTCCCCATATCTGATTCCCCACCTCTGATTCTCCTACTCTGCTTCCCCGCCTCTGATTCCCCAGCTCTGATTCCCCGCCTCTGATTCCCCGTTTTTGATTCCCTGCCTCTGATTCCCCGCCTCTGATTCCCCATCTCTGATTCACCGCCTTTGATTCGCCACCTCTGTTTCCCCATATCTGATTCCCCACCTCTGTTTCCCCGCCTCTGATTTCCGCCTCTGATTCCCAATATCTGATTCCCCGGCTCTTATTGCCCACCTCTGATTCCCCGCCTCTGATTCGCCAGCTCTGATTCCCCGCCTCTGATTCCCCGCATCTGATTCCCTGCCTCTGATTCCCCGCCTCTGATTCCCCATCTCTGATTCACCGCCTTTGATTCGCCACCTCTGATTCCCCATATCTGATTCCCCACCTCTGTTTCCCGGCCTCTGATTCCCCGCCTCTGATTCTCCATATCTCATTCCCCGCCTCTGAATCCCCATCTCTGATTCCCGGACTCTGATTCCCCACCTCTGATTCCCGGCCTCTTATTCCCAGCATCTGATTCCCGGCCTCTGATTCCCGGCCTCTGATTCCCCGCTTCTGATTCTGATTCCCTGCCTCTGATTCCCCATCTCTGATTCCGCACATCTGATTCCCTGCCTCTGATTCCCCACCTCTGATTCCCCATATCTGATTCCCCGCCTCTGTTTCCCCGCCTCTGATTCCCCGCCTCTGTTTCCCTATATCTAATTCCCCACCTCTGATGCCCCAACTCTGATTCCCCGCCTCTGATTCCCCAGCTCTGATTCCCCGCCTCTGATTCCCCGCATCCGATTCCCCATATCTGATTCCCCACCTCTGTTTCCCCGCCTCTGATTCCCCGCCTCTGTTTCCCCATATCTGATTCCCCGCCTCTGATTCCCAACTATGATTCCCCGCCTCTGATTCCCCAGCTCTGATTCCCTGCCTCTGATTCCCTGCGTTCTATTCCCTGCCTCTGATTCCCCGCCTGTGATTCCCCATCACTGATTCACCACCTCTGATTCCCCACATCTGATTCCCCATATCTAATTCCCCGCCTCTGTTTGCCCGCCTCTGATTCCCCGCCTCTGTTTCCCCATATCTGATTCCCCGTCTCTGAATCCCCAACTCTGATTCCCTGCCTCTGATTCCCCAGCTCTGATTCCCCGCCTTTGATTCCCCCCGTCTGATTCCCAGCCTCTGAATCCCCGTGTCTGATTTCCTGCCTCTGATTCCCCGCCTCTGATTCCCCATCTCTGATTCACCGCCTCTGATTCCCCACCTCTGATTCCCGATCTCTGATTCCGCACATCCGATTCCCTGCCTCTGATTCCCCAACTCTGATTCCCCGCCTCTGATTCCCCATCTCTGATTCCCCACCTCTGATTCCCCGTGTCTGATTCCCTGCCTCTGATTCCCCGCCTCTGAATACCAGCCTCTGATTCCCCATATCTGATTCCCCGCCTCTGATTCCCTGCCTCTGATTCCCCAGCTCTGATTCCCCGCCTTTGATTCCCCCCGTCTGATTCCCAGCCTCTGAATCCCCGTGTCTGATTTCCTGCCTCTGATTCCCCGCCTCTGATTCCCCATCTCTGATTCACCGCCTCTGATTCCCCATCTCTGATTCCCCACTTCTGATTCCCCGTGTCTGATTCCCCGTGTCTGATTCCCTGCCTCTGATTCCACGCCTCTGATTCCCCATATCTGATTCCCTGCCACTGATTCCCCGCCTCTGATTCCCCATCTCTGATTCACCACCTCTGATTCCCGGCCTCTGATTGCCCACCTCTGATTCCCCGCCTCTGATTCGCCAGCTATGATTCCCCCCCTCTGATTCCCCACGTCTGATTCCCTGCCTCTGATTCCCCAACTCTAATACCCCGCCTCTGATTCCCCAGCTCTGATTCCCCTCCTCTGATTCCCCGCATCTGATTCCCTGCCTCTGATTCCCCGCCTCTGATTCCAGGCCTCTGATTCCCAACCTCTGATTCCCCACCTCTGATTCCCCGCCTCTGTTTCACCGCCTCTGATTCCCCGCCTCTGTTTCCCCATATCTGATTCCCCGCCTCTGATTCCCCAACTCTGATTCCCCGCCTGTGATTCCCCAGCTCTGATTCCCCGCCTCTGATTCCCCATATCTGATTCCCATCCTCTGATTGCCCACCTCTGATTCCCCGCCTCTGATTCGCCAGCTATGATTCCCCGCCTCTGATTCCCCGCATCTGATTCCCTGCCTCTGATTCCCCCCTTGATTCCCCATCTCTGATTCCCCGCCTGTGATTCCCCAGCTCTGATTCCCCGCCTCTGATTCCCCAGCTCTGATTCCCAGCCTCTGATTCCCCGTGTTTGATCCCCTGCCTCTGATTACCTTCCTCTGATTCCCGGCCACTGATACCCCGCTTCTGATTCTGATTCCCTGCCTCTGATTCCCCATCTCTGATTCACCACATCTAATTCCCTGCCTCTGATTCCACGCCCCTGATTCCCCACCTCTGATTCCCCATATCTGAATCCCCGCCTCTGTTTCCACGCCTCTGATTCCCTGCCTCTGATTCCCAACCTCTGATTCCCCACCCCTGATTCCCCATATCTGATTCCCCGCCTCTGTTTCCCTGCCTCTGATTCCCGCCCCTGTTTCCCCTTATCTGATTCCCCGCCTCTGATTCCCCAACTCTGATTCCCCGCCTCCGATTCCCCAGCTCTGATTCCCCGCCTCTGATTCCCCGTGTTTGATTCCCTGCCTCTGATTCCCCGCCTCTGATTCCCCATCTCTGATTCACCGCCTTTGATTCGCCACCTCTGACTCCCCATATCTGATTCCCCACCTCTGTTACCCCGCCTCTGATTCCCCGCCTCTGATTCCCCATATATCATTCCCCGCCTCTGAATCCCCATCTCTGATTCCCTGCCTCTGATTCCCCATCTCTGATTCCGCACATCTGATTCCCTGCCTCTGATTCCCCACCTCTGATTCCCCATATCTGATGCCTCGCCTCTGTTTCCCCGCCTCTGATTCCCCGCCTCTGTTTCCCCATATCTAATTCCCCACATCAGATGCCCCAACTCTGATACCCCGCCTCTGATTCCCCAGCTCTGATTCCCCGCCTCTGATTCCCCGCATCCGATTCCCCATATCTGATTCCCCGCCTCTGTTTCCCCGCCTTTGATTCCCCGCCTCTGTTTCCCCATATCTGATTCCCCGCCTCTGCTTCCCAACTATGATTCCCCGCCTCTGATTCCCCAGCTCTGATTCCCCGCCTCTGATTCCCCGCGTTCTATTCCCGGCCTCTGATTCCCCGCCTGTGATTCCCCATCTCTGATTCACCACCTCTGATTCCCCACCTCTGATTCCCCATATCTAATTCCCCGCCTCTGTTTGCCCGCCTCTGATTCCCCGCCTCTGTTTCCCCATATCTGATTCCCCGTGTCTGATTCCCTGCCTCTGATTCCCCGCCTCTGAATCCCCGCCTCTGATTCCCTGCCACTGATTCCCTGCCCCTGATACCCCACCTCTGATTCCCCATATCTGATTCCCCACCTCTGATTCCCCAGCTCTGTTTCCCCGCCTCTGATTCCCCGCCTCTGATTCCCCATATCTGATTCCCCGCCTCTGATTCCCCAACTCTGATTCCCCACCTCTGATTCCCCAGCTCTGAATCCCCGCCTCTGATTCCCCGCGTCTGTTTCCCTGCCTCTGATTCCCCGCCTCTGTTTCCCCATATCTAAGTCCCCGACTCTGATTCCCCAACTCTGATTCCCCACCTCTGATTCCCCAGCTCTGATTCCCCGCCTCTGATTTCCCGCATCTGATTCCCTGCATCTGATTCCCAGCCTCTGATTCCCTGCCTCTGATTCCCAACCTCTGATTCCCCACCTCTGATTCCCCATATCTGATTCCCCGCCTCTGTTTCCCCGCCTCTGATTCCCCGCCTCTGTTTCCCCATATCTGATTCCCGGCCTCTGATTCTCCGCCTCTGATTCCCCGCCTCTGATTCCCTGCCTCTGATTCCCCATCTCCGATTCCGCACATCGGATTCCCTGCCTCTGATTCCCCGCCTCTGATTCCCCGCCTCTGATTCCCTGCTTCTGATTCCCAACCTTTGATTCCCCACCTCTGATTCCCCATATCTGATTCCCCGCCTCTGTTTCCCCGCCTCTGATTCCCCGCCTCTGATTCCCCAACTCTGAATCCCCGCCTCTGAATCCCCAGCTCTGATTCCCCGCCTCTGATTCCCCGCATCTGATTCTTTGCCTCTGATTCCCCGCCTCTGATTCCAGGCCTCTGATTCCCAGCATCTGATTCCGGCCTTTGATTCCCGGCGTCTGATTCCCTGCTTCTGATTCTGATTCCCTTCCTCTGATTCCCCATCTCTGATTCCGCACATCTGATTCCTTGCCTCTGATTCCCCACCTCTGATTCCCCATATCTGATTCCCCACCTGGGTTTCCCCGCCTCTGATTCCCCGCCTCTGTTTCCCAATATCTAAGTCCCCGCCTCTGATTCCCCAAATCTGATTCCCCACCTCTGATTCCCCAGCTCTGATTCCCCGCCTCTGATTCCCCGCATCTGATTCCCTGCATCTGATTCCAAGCCTCTGATTCCCTGCCTCTGATTCCCAACCTCTGATTCCCCACCTCTGATTCCCCATATCTGATTCCCCGCCTCTGTTTCCCCGACTCGGATTCCCCGCCTCTGTTTCCCCATATCTGATTCCCGGCCTCTGATTCCCCGCCTCTGATTCCCCGCCTCTGATTCCCTGCCTCTGATTCCCCATCTCCGATTCCGCACATCTGATTCCCTTCCTCTGATTCCCCGCCTCTGATTTTCCGCCTCTGATTCCCTGCCTCTGATTCCCAACCTCGGATTCCCCACCTCTGATTCCCCATATCTGATTCCCCGCCTCTGTTTCCCCGCCTCTGATTCCCCGCCTCTGATTCCCAACTCTGATTCCCCGCCTCTGATTCCCCAGCTCTGATTCCCCGTGTTTGATTCCCTGCCTCTGATTCCCTGCCCTGATTCCCCATCTCTGTTTCACCGCCTTTGATTCGCCACTTCTGATTCCCCATATCTGATTCCCTGCCTCTGTTTCCCCGACTCTGATTCCCTGCCTCTGATTCCCAACCTCTGATTCCACACCTCTGATTCCCCATATCTGATTCCCCGCCTCTATTTCCCCATATCTGATTCCCCGCCTCTGATTCCCCAACTCTGATTCCCCGCCTCTGATTCCCCAGCTCTGATTCCCGGACTCTGATTCCCGGCATCGGATTCCCTGCCTCTGATTCCCCGCCTCTGATTCCCCATCTCTGATTCCCCGCCTCTGATTCCCCGTGTCTGATTCCCTGCCTTTGATTCCCCGCCTCTGATTCCCCGCCTCTGATTCCCTGCCACTGATTCCCTGCCCCTGATTCCCCACCTCTGATTCCCCACATCTGATTCCCGGCCTCTGTTTCCCCGCCTCTGATTCCCCGCCTCTGATTCCCCATATCTGATTCCCTGCCTCTGATTCCCCAACTCTGATTCCCCGCCTCTGATTCCCCAGCTCTGAATCCCCGCCTCTGATTCCCCGCGTCTGATTCCCTGCCTCTGATTCCCCGCCTTGATTCCCCATCTCTGATTGACAACCTCTGATTCCCCACCTCTGATTCCCTATATTTGATTCCCCGCCTCTGTTTCCCCGCTTCTGATTCCCCGCCTCTGATTCCCCATATCTGATTCCCCGCCTCTGATTGCCCACCTCTGATTCCCAGACTCTGATTCGCCAGCTCTGATTCCCCGCCTCTGATTCCCCACATCTGATTCCCTGCCTCTGATTCCCCGCCTCTGATTCCCCATCTCTGATTCACCGCCTTTGATTCGCCACCTCTGATTCCCCATATCTGATTCCCCACCTCTGATTCCCGGCCTCTTATTCCCAGCATCTGATTCCCGGCCTCTGATTCCCGGCCTCTGATTCCCCGCTTCTGATTCTGATTCCCTGCCTCTTATTCCCCATCTCTGATTCCCCAGCTCTGATTCCCCGCCTCTGATTCCCTGCTTCTGATTCCCAACCTTTGATTCCCCACCTCTGATTCCCCATATCTGATTCCCCGCCTCTGTTTCCCCGCCTCTGATTCCCCGCCTCTGATTCCCCAAGTCTGAATCCCCGCCTCTGATTCCCCAGCTCTGATTCCCCGCCTCTGATTCCCCGCATCTGATTCTTTGCCTCTGATTCCCCGCCTCTGATTCCAGGCCTCTGATTCCCAGCATCTGATTCCGGCCTTTGATTCCCGGCCTCTGATTCCCTGCTTCTGATTCTGATTCCCTTCCTCTGATTCCCCATCTCTGATTCCGCACATCTGATTCCTTGCCTCTGATTCCCCACCTCTGATTCCCCATATCTGATTCCCCACCTGGGTTTCCCCGCCTCTGATTCCCCGCCTCTGTTTCCCAATATCTAAGTCCCCGCCTCTGATTCCCCAAATCTGATTCCCCACCTCTGATTCCCCAGCTCTGATTCCCCGCCTCTGATTCCCCGCATCTGATTCCCTGCATCTGATTCCAAGCCTCTGATTCCCTGCCTCTGATTCCCAACCTCTGATTCCCCACCTCTGATTCCCCATATCTGATTCCCCGCCTCTGTTTCCCCGACTCGGATTCCCCGCCTCTGTTTCCCCATATCTGATTCCCGGCCTCTGATTCCCCGCCTCTGATTCCCCGCCTCTGATTCCCTGCCTCTGATTCCCCATCTCCGATTCCGCACATCTGATTCCCTTCCTCTGATTCCCCGCCTCTGATTTTCCGCCTCTGATTCCCTGCCTCTGATTCCCAACCTCGGATTCCCCACCTCTGATTCCCCATATCTGATTCCCCGCCTCTGTTTCCCCGCCTCTGATTCCCCGCCACTTATTCCCAACTCTGATTCCCCGCCTCTGATTCCCCAGCTCTGATTCCCCGTGTTTGATTCCCTGCCTCTGATTCCCTGCCCTGATTCCCCATCTCTGTTTCACCGCCTTTGATTCGCCACATCTGATTCCCCATATCTGATTCCCCGCCTCTGTTTCCCCGACTCTGATTCCCTGCCTCTGATTCCCAACCTCTGATTCCACACCTCTGATTCCCCATATCTGATTCCCCGCCTCTATTTCCCCATATCTGATTCCCCGCCTCTGATTCCCCAACTCTGATTCCCCGCCTCTGATTCCCCAGCTCTGATTCCCCGACTCTGATTCCCGGCATCCGATTCCCTGCCTCTGATTCCCCGCCTCTGATTCCCCATCTCTGATTCCCCGCCTCTGATTCCCCGTGTCTGATTCCCTGCCTTTGATTCCCCGCCTCTGATTCCCCGCCTCTGATTCCCTGCCACTGATTCCCTGCCCCTGATTCCCCACCTCTGATTCCCCACATCTGATTCCCGGCCTCTGTTTCCCCGCCTCTGATTCCCCGCCTCTGATTCCCCATATCTGATTCCCTGCCTCTGATTCCCCAACTCTGATTCCCCGCCTCTGATTCCCCAGCTCTGAATCCCCGTCTCTGATTCCCCGCGTCTGATTCCCTGCCTCTGATTCCCCGCCTTGATTCCCCATCTCTGATTGACAACCTCTGATTCCCCACCTCTGATTCCCTATATTTGATTCCCCGCCTCTGTTTCCCCGCCTCTGATTCCCCGCCTCTGATTCCCCATATCTGATTCCCCGCCTCTGATTGCCCACCTCTGATTCCCAGCCTCTGATTCGCCAGCTCTGATTCCCCGCCTCTGATTCCCCGCATCTGATTCCCTGCCTCTGATTCCCCGCCTCTGATTCCCCATCTCTGATTCACCGCCTTTGATTCGCCACCTCTGATTCCCCATATCTGATTCCCCACCTCTGATTCCCGGCCTCTTATTCCCAGCATCTGATTCCCGGCCTCTGATTCCCGGCCTCTGATTCCCCGCTTCTGATTCTGATTCCCTGCCTCTTATTCCCCATCTCTGATTCCGCACATCTGATTCCCTGCCTCTGATTCCCCACCTCTGATTCCCCATATCTGATTCCCCGCCTCTGTTTCCCCACCTCTGATTCCCCGCCTCTGTTTCCCTATATCTAATTCCCCACCTCTGATGCCCCAACTCTGATTCCCCGCCTCTGATTCCCCAGCTCTGATTCCCCGCCTCTGATTCCCTGCATCCGATTCCCCATATCTGATTCCCCGCCTCTGTTTCACCGCCTCTGATTCCCCGCCTCTGTTTCCCCATATCTGATTCCCGCCTCTGATTCCCAACTATGAATCCCCTCCTCTGATTCCCCAGCTCTGATTCCCTGCCTCTGATTCCCCGCGTTCTATTCCCTGCCTCTGATTCCCCGCCTGTGATTCCCCATCACTGATTCACCACCTCTGATTCCCTACCTCTGATTCCCCATATCTAATTCCACGCCTCTGTTTGCCCGCCTCTGATTCCCCGCCTCTGTTTCCCCATATCTGATTCCCCGCCTCTGAATCCCCAACTCTGATTCCCTGCCTCAGATTCCCCAGCTCTGATTCCCCGCCTTTGATTCCCCCCGTCTGATTCCCAGCCTCTGAATCCCCGTGTCTGATTTCCTGCCTCTGATTCCCCGCCTCTGATTCCCCATCTCTGATTCACCGCCTCTGATTCCCCACCTCTGATTCCCCCTCTCTGATTCCGCACATCCAATTCCCTGCCTCTGATTCCCCAACTCTGATTCCCCACCTCTGATTCCCCAGCTCTGATTCCCCGCCTCAGATTCCCCGCATCTGATTCCCTGCCTCTGATTCCCCGCCTCTGATTCCCTGCCTCTGATTCCCCATATCTGATTCCCCGCCTCTGATTCCCCAACTCTGATTCCCCGCTTCTGATTCCCCAGCTCTGAATCCCCGCCTCTGATTCCCCGCGTCTGATTCCCTGCCTCTGATTCCCCGCCTCTGATTCCCCATCTGTGATTCACAACCTCTGATGCCCCACCTCTGATTCCCCATATCTGATTCCCTGCCTCTGTTTCCCCGCCTCTGATTCCCCACCTCTGTTTCCCCATATCTGATTCCCCGCCTCTGATTCCCCAACTCTAATACCCGGCCTCTGATTCCCCAGCTCTGATTCCCCACCTCTGATTCCCCAACTCTAATACCCCGCCTCTGATTCCCCAGCTCTGATTCCCCGCCTCTGATTCCCCAACTCTAATACCCCGCCTCTGATTCCGGCCTCTGATTCCCGGCCTCTGATTCCCTGCTTCTGATTCTGATTCCCTGCCTCTGATTCCCCATCTCTGATTCCGCACATCTGATTCCCTGCCTCTGATTCCCCACCTCTGATTCCCCATATCTGATTCCCCGCCTCTGTTTCCCCGCCTCTGATTGCCCGCCTCTGTTTCCCAATATCTAAGTCCCCACCTCTGATTCCCCAAATCTGATTCCCCACCTCTTATTCCCCAGCTCTGATTCCCCGCCTCTGATTCCCCGCATCTGATACCCTGCATCTGATTCCAAGCCTCTGATTCCCTGCCTCTGATTCCCAACCTCTGATTCCCCACCTCTGATTCCCCATATCTGATTCCCCGCCTCTGTTTCCCCGCCTCGGATTCCCCGCCTCTCTTTCCCCATATCTGATTCCCGGCCCCGATTCCCCGCCTCTGATTCCCCATATCTGATTCCCTGCCTCTGATTCCCCAACTCTGATTCCCCGCCTCTGATTCCCCAGCTCTGAATCCCCGCCTCTGATTCCCCGCGTCTGATTCCCTGCCTCTGATTCCCCGCCTTGATTCCCCATCTCTGATTCACAACCTCTGATTCCCCACCTCTGATTCCCTATATTTGATTCCCCGCCTCTGTTTCCCCGCCTCTGATTCCCCGCCTCTGATTCCCCATATATGATTCCCCGCCTCTGATTGCCCACCTCTGATTCCCAGCCTCCGATTCGCCAGCTCTGATTCCCCGCCTCTGATTCCCCGCATCTGATTCCCTGCCTCTGATTCCCCGCCTCTGATTCCCCATCTCTGATTCACCGCCTTTGATTCGCCACCTCTGATTCCCCATATCTGATTCCCCACCTCTGTTTCCCCGCCTCTGATTCCCCGCCTCTGATTCTCCATATCTCATTCCCCGCCTCTGAATCCCCATCTCTGATTCCCGGACTCTGATTCCCCTCCTCTGATTCCCGGCCTCTTATTCCCAGCATCTGATTCCCGGCCTCTGATTCCCCATATCTAATTCCCCGCCTCTGTTTGCCCGCCTCTGATTCCCCGCCTCTGTTTCCCCATATCTGATTCCCCGTGTCTGATTCCCTGCCTCTGATTCCCCGCCTCTGAATCCCCGCCTCTGATTCCCTGCCACTGATTCCCTGCCCCTGATACCCCACCTCTGATTCCCCATATCTGATTCCCCACCTCTGATTCCCCAACTCTAATACCCCGCCTCTGATTCCGGCCTCTGATTCCCGGCCTCTGATTCCCTGCTTCTGATTCTGATTCCCTGCCTCTGATTCCCCATCTCTGATTCCGCACATCTGATTCCCTGCCTCTGATTCCCCACCTCTGATTCCCCATATCTGATTCCCCGCCTCTGTTTCCCCGCCTCTGATTGCCCGCCTCTGTTTCCCAATATCTAAGTCCCCACCTCTGATTCCCCAAATCTGATTCCCCACCTCTTATTCCCCAGCTCTGATTCCCCGCCTCTGATTCCCCGCATCTGATACCCTGCATCTGATTCCAAGCCTCTGATTCCCTGCCTCTGATTCCCAACCTCTGATTCCCCACCTCTGATTCCCCATATCTGATTCCCCGCCTCTGTTTCCCCGCCTCGGATTCCCCGCCTCTCTTTCCCCATATCTGATTCCCGGCCCCGATTCCCCGCCTCTGATTCCCCATATCTGATTCCCTGCCTCTGATTCCCCAACTCTGATTCCCCGCCTCTGATTCCCCAGCTCTGAATCCCCGCCTCTGATTCCCCGCGTCTGATTCCCTGCCTCTGATTCCCCGCCTTGATTCCCCATCTCTGATTCACAACCTCTGATTCCCCACCTCTGATTCCCTATATTTGATTCCCCGCCTCTGTTTCCCCGCCTCTGATTCCCCGCCTCTGATTCCCCATATATGATTCCCCGCCTCTGATTGCCCACCTCTGATTCCCAGCCTCCGATTCGCCAGCTCTGATTCCCCGCCTCTGATTCCCCGCATCTGATTCCCTGCCTCTGATTCCCCGCCTCTGATTCCCCATCTCTGATTCACCGCCTTTGATTCGCCACCTCTGATTCCCCATATCTGATTCCCCACCTCTGTTTCCCCGCCTCTGATTCCCCGCCTCTGATTCTCCATATCTCATTCCCCGCCTCTGAATCCCCATCTCTGATTCCCGGACTCTGATTCCCCTCCTCTGATTCCCGGCCTCTTATTCCCAGCATCTGATTCCCGGCCTCTGATTCCCCATATCTAATTCCCCGCCTCTGTTTGCCCGCCTCTGATTCCCCGCCTCTGTTTCCCCATATCTGATTCCCCGCCTCTGAATCCCCAACTCTGATTCCCTGCCTCAGATTCCCCAGCTCTGATTCCCCGCCTTTGATTCCCCCCGTCTGATTCCCAGCCTCTGAATCCCCGTGTCTGATTTCCTGCCTCTGATTCCCCGCCTCTGATTCCCCATCTCTGATTCACCGCCTCTGATTCCCCACCTCTGATTCCCCCTCTCTGATTCCGCACATCCAATTCCCTGCCTCTGATTCCCCAACTCTGATTCCCCACCTCTGATTCCCCAGCTCTGATTCCCCGCCTCAGATTCCCCGCATCTGATTCCCTGCCTCTGATTCCCCGCCTCTGATTCCCTGCCTCTGATTCCCCATATCCAATTCCCTGCCTCTGATTCCCCAACTCTGATTCCCCACCTCTGATTCCCCAGCTCTGATTCCCCGCCTCAGATTCCCCGCATCTGATTCCCTGCCTCTGATTCCCCGCCTCTGATTCCCTGCCTCTGATTCCCCATATCTGATTCCCCGCCTCTGATTCCCCAACTCTGATTCCCCGCTTCTGATTCCCAAGCTCTGAATCCCCGCCTCTGATTCCCCGCGTCTGATTCCCTGCCTCTGATTCCCCGCCTCTGATTCCCCATCTGTGATTCACAACCTCTGATGCCCCACCTCTGATTCCCCATATCTGATTCCCTGCCTCTGTTTCCCCGCCTCTGATTCCCCACCTCTGTTTCCCCATATCTGATTCCCCGCCTCTGATTCCCCAACTCTAATACCCCGCCTCTGATTCCCCAGCTCTGATTCCCCACCTCTGATTCCCCAACTCTAATACCCCGCCTCTGATTCCCCAGCTCTGATTCCCCGCCTCTGATTCCCCAACTCTAATACCCCGCCTCTGATTCCAGGCCTCTGATTCCCAGCATCTGATTCCGGCCTCTGATTCCCGGCCTCTGATTCCCTGCTTCTGATTCTGATTCCCTGCCTCTGATTCCCCATCTCTGATTCCGCACATCTGATTCCCTGCCTCTGATTCCCCACCTCTGATTCCCCATATCTGATTCCCCGCCTCTGTTTCCCCGCCTCTGATTCCCCGCCTCTGTTTCCCAATATCTAAGTCCCCACCTCTGATTCCCCAAATCTGATTCCCCACCTCTGATTCCCCAGCTCTGATTCCCCGCCTCTGATTCCCCGCATCTGATACCCTGCATCTGATTCCAAGCCTCTGATTCCCCACCTCTGATTCCCCATATCTGATTCCCCGCCTCTGTTTCCCCGCCTCGGATTCCCCGCCTCTCTTTCCCCATATCTGATTCCCGGCCTCTGATTCCCCGCCTCTGATTCCCCATATCTGATTCCCTGCCTCTGATTCCCCAACTCTGATTCCCCGCCTCTGATTCCCCAGCTCTGAATCCCCGCCTCTGATTCCCCGCCTTGATTCCCCATCTCTGATTCACAACCTCTGATTCCCCACCTCTGATTCCCTATATTTGATTCCCCGCCTCTGTTTCCCCGCCTCTGATTCCCCGCCTCTGATTCCCCATATATGATTCCCCGCATCTGATTCCCTGCCTCTGATTCCCCGCCTCTGATTCCCCATCTCTGATTCACCGCCTTTGATTCGCCACCTCTGATTCCCCATATCTGATTCCCCACCTCTGTTTCCCCGCCTCTGATTCCCCGCCTCTGATTCTCCATATCTCATTCCCCGCCTCTGAATCCCCATCTCTGATTCCCGGACTCTGAATCCCCTCCTCTGATTCCCGGCCTCTTATTCCCAGCATCTGATTCCCGGCCTCTGATTCCCGGCCTCTGATTCCCCGCTTCTGATTCCCTGCCTCTGATTCCCCATCTCTGATTCCGCACATCTGATTCCCTGCCTCTGATTCCCCACTTCTGATTCCCCATATCTGATTCCCCGCCTCTGTTTCCCCGCCTCTGATTCCCCGCCTCTGTTTCCCTATATCTAATTCCCCACCTCTGATGCCCCAACTCTGATTCCCCGCCTCTGATTCCCCAGCTCTGATTCCCCGCCTCTGATTCCCTGCATCCGATTCCCCATATCTGATTCCCCGCCTCTGTTTCCCCGCCTCTGATTCCCGCCTCTGTTTCCCCATATCTGATTCCCGCCTCTGATTCCCAACTATGATTCCCCGCCTCTGATTCCCTGCCTCTGATTCCCCGCGTTCTATTCCCTGCCTCTGATTCCCCGCCTGTGATTCCCCATCACTGATTCACCACCTCTGATTCCCTACCTCTGATTCCCCATATCTAATTCCCCGCCTCTGTTTGCCCGCCTCTGATTCCCCGCCTCTGTTTCCCCATATCTGATTCCCCGCCTCTGAATCCCCAACTCTGATTCCCTGCCTAAGATTCCCCAGCTCTGATTCCCCGCCTTTGATTCCCCCCGTCTGATTACCAGCCTCTGAATCCCCGTGTCTGATTTCCTGCCTCTGATTCCCCGCCTCTGATTCCCCATCTCTGATTCACCGCCTCTGATTCCCCACCTCTGATTCCCCATCTCTGATTCCGCACATCCAATTCCCTGCCTCTGATTCCCCAACTCTGATTCCCCACCTCTGATTCCCCAGCTCTGATTCCCCGCCTCAGATTCCCCGCGTCTGATTCCCTGCCTCTGATTCCTCGCCTCTGATTCCCTGCCTCTGATTCCCCATATCAGATTCCCCGCCTCTGATTCCCCAACTCTGATTCCCCGCTTCTGATTCCGCAGCTCTGAATCCCCGCCTCTGATTCCCCGCGTCTGATTCCCTGCCTCTGATTCCCCGCCTCTGATTCCCCATCTGTGATTCACAACCTCTGATGCCCCACCTCTGATTCCCCATATCTGATTCCCCGCCTCTGATTCCCCATATCTGATTCCCCGCCTCTGATTGCCCACCTCTGATTCCCCGCGTCTGATACCCTGCCTCTTGATTCACCACCTCTGATTCCCGGCCTCTGATTCCCCATCTCTGATTCCGCACGTCCGATTCCCTGCCTATGATTCCCCACCTCTGATTCCCCGCCTCTGATTCCCCATATCTGATTCCCTGCCTCTGTTTCCCCGCCTCTGATTCCCTACCTCTGTTTCCCCATATCTGATCCCCGCCTCTGATTCCCCACCTCTAATACCCCGCCTCTGATTCCCCAGCTCTGATTCCCCGCCTCTGATTCCCCGCATCTGATTCCCTGCCTTTGATTCCCCGCCTCTGATTCCAGGCCTCTGATTCCCATCATCTGATTCCGGCCTCTGATTCCCGGCCTCTGATTCCCTGCTTCTGATTCTGATTCCCTGCCTCTGATTCCCCATCTCTGATTCCGCACATCTGATTCCCTGCCTCTGATTCCCCACCTCTGATTCCCCATATCTGATTCCCCGCCTCTGTTTCCCCGCCTCTGATTCCCCGCCTCTGTTTCCCAATATCTAAGTCCCCACCTCTGATTCCCCAAATCTGATTCCCAACCTCTGATTCCCCAGCTCTGATTCCCCGCCTCTGATTCCCCGCATCTGATTCCCTGCATCTGATTCCAAGCCTCTGATTCCCTGCCTCTGATTCCCAACCTCTGATTCCCCACCTCTGATTCCCCATATCTGATTCCCCGCCTCTGTTTCCCCGCCTCGGATTCCCCGCCTCAGTTTCCCCATATCTGATTCCCGGCCTCTGATTCCCCGCCTCTGATTCCCTGCCTCTGATTCCCAACCTCTGATTCCCCACCTCTGATTCCCCATATCTGATTCCCCGCCTCTGTTTCCCCGCCTCTGATTCCCCGCCTCTGATTCCCAACTCTGATTCCCCGCCTCTGATTCCCCAGCTCTGATTCCCCGTGTTTGATTCCCTGCCTCTGATTCCCTGCCCTGATTCCCCATCTCTGTTTCACCGCCTTTGAATCGCCACCTCTGATTCCACATATCTGATTCCCCGCCTCTGTTTCCCCGACTCTGATTCCCTTCCTCTGATTCCCAACCTCTGATTCCACACCTCTGATTCCCAATATCTGATTCCCCGCCTCTATTTCCCCATATCTGAATCCCCGCCTCTGATTCCCCAACTCTGATTCCCCGCCTCTGATTCCCCAGCTCTGATTCCCCGACTCTGATTCCCGGCGTCCGATTCCCTGCCTCTGATTCCCCGCCTCTGATTCCCCATCTCTGATTCCCCGCCTCTGATTCCCCGTGTCTGATTCCCTGCCTCTGATTCCCCGCCTCTGATTCCCCGCCTCTGATTCCCTGACACTGAATCCCTGCCCCTGATTCCCCACCTCTGATTCCCCATATCTGATTCCCCGCCTCTGTTTCCCCGCCTCTGATTCCCCATATCTGATTCCCTGCCTCTGATTCCCCAACTCTGATTCCCTGCCTCTGATTGCCCACCTCTGATTCGCCGCGTCTGATACCCTGACTCTTGATTCCCCGCCTCTGATTCCCCATCTCTGATTCACCACCTCTGATTCCCGGCCTCTGATTCCCCATCTCTGATTCCGCACGTCCGATTCCCTGCCTATGATTCCCCACCTCTGATTCCCCGCCTCTGATTCCCCATATCTGATTCCCTGCCTCTGTTTCCCCGCCTCTGATTCCCTACCTCTGTTTCCCCATATCTGATTCCCCGCCTCTGATTCACCACCTCTAATACCCCGCCTCTGATTCCCCAGCTCTGATTCCCCGCCTCTGATTCCCCGCATCTGATTCCCTGCCTTTGATTCCCCGCCTCTGATTCCAGGCCTCTGATTCCCATCATCTGATTCCGGCCTCTGATTCCCGGCCTCTGATTCCCTGCTTCTGATTCTGATTCCCTGCCTCTGATTCCCCATCTCTGATTCCGCACATCTGATTCCCTGCCTCTGATTCCCCACCTCTGATTCCCCATATCTGATTCCCCGCCTCTGTTTCTCCGCCTCTGATTCCCCGCCTCTGTTTCCCTATATCTAAGTCCCCACCTCTGATTCCCCAAATCTGATTCCCCACCTCTGATTCCCCAGCTCTGATTCCCCACCTCTGATTCCCCATATCTGATTCCCCGCCTCTGTTTCCCCGCCTCGGATTCCCCGCCTCAGTTTCCCCATATCTGATTCCCGGCCTCTGATTCCCCGCCTCTGATTCCCCGCCTCTGATTCCCTGCCTCTGATTCCCGATCTCCGATTCCCTGCCTCTGATTCCCAACCTCTGATTCCCCACCTCTGATTCCCCATATCTGATTCCCCGCCTCTGTTTCCCCGCCTCTGATTCCCCGCCTCTGATTCCCAACTCTGATTCCCCACCTCTGATTCCCCAGCTCTAATTCCCCGTGTTTGATTCCCTGCCTCTGATTCCCTGCCCTGATTCCCCATCTCTGTTTCACCGCCTTTGAATCGCCACCTCTGATTCCACATATCTGATTCCCCGCCTCTGTTTCCCCGACTCTGATTCCCTTCATCTGATTCCCAACCTCTGATTCCACACCTCTGATTCCCCATATCTGATTCCCCGCCTCTATTTCCCCATATCTGAATCCCCGCCTCTGATTCCCCAACTCTGATTCCCCGCCTCTGATTCCCCAGCTCTGATTCCCTGACTCTGATTCCCGGCGTCCGATTCCCTGCCTCTGATTCCCCGCCTCTGATTCCCCATCTCTGATTCCCCGCCTCTGATTCCCCGTGTCTGATTCCCTGCCTCTGATTCCCCGCCTCTGATTCCCCGCCTCTGATTCCCTGACACTGAATCCCTGCCCCTGATTCCCCACCTCTGATTCCCCATATCTGATTCCCCGCCTCTGTTTCCCCGCCTCTGATTCCCCGCCTCTGATTCCCCATATCTGATTCCCTGCCTCTGATTCCCCAACTCTGATTCCCCGCCTCTGATTCCCCAGCTCTGAATCCCCGCCTCTGATTCCCCGTGTCTGATTCCCTGCCTCTGATTCCCCGCCTTGATTCCCCATCTCTGATTCACAACCTCTGATTCCCCACCTCTGATTCCCTATATTTGATTCCCCGCCTCTGTTTCCCCGCCTCTGTTTCCCCGCCTCTGATTCCCCGCCTCTGATTCCCCATATCTGATTCCCCGCCTCTGATTGCCCACCTCTGATTCCCCGCCTCTGATTCGCCAGCTCTGATTCCCCGCCTCTGATTCCCCGCATCTGATTCCCTGCCTCTGATTCCCCGCCTCTGATTCCCCATCTCTGATTCACCGCCTTTGATTCGCCACCTCTGATTCCCCATATCTGATTCCCCACCTCTGTTTCCCGGCCTCTGATTCCCCGCCTCTGATTCTCCATATCTCATTCCCCGCCTCTGAATCCCCATCTCTGATTCCCGGACTCTGATTCCCCACCTCTGATTCCCGGCCTCTTATTCCCAGCATCTGATTCCCGGCCTCTGATTCCCGGCCTCTGATTCCCCGCTTCTGATTCTGATTCCCTGCCTCTGATTCCCCATCTCTGATTCCGCACATCTGATTCCCTGCCTCTGATTCCCCACCTCTGATTCCCCATATCTGATTCCCCGCCTCTGTTTCCCCGCCTCTGATTCCCCGCCTCTGTTTCCCTATATCTAATTCCCCACCTCTGATGCCCCAACTCTGATTCCCCGCCTCTGATTCCCCAGCTCTGATTCCCTGCCTCTGATTCCCCGCATCCGATTCCCCATATCTGATTCCCGGCCTCTGTTTCCCCGCCTCTGATTCCCCGCCTCTGTTTCCCCATATCTGATTCCCCGCCTCTGATTCCCAACTATGATTCCCCGCCTCTGATTCCCCAGCTCTGATTCCCTGCATCTGATTCCCTGCGTTCTATTCCCTGCCTCTGATTCCCCGCCTGTGATTCCCCATCACTGATTCACCACCTCAGATTCCCCACCTCTGATTCCCCATATCTAATACCCCGCCTCTGTTTGCCCGCCTCTGATTCCCCGCCTCTGTTTCCCCATATCTGATTCCCCGTCTCTGAATCCCCAACTCTGATTCCCTGCCTCTGATTCCCCAGCTCTGATTCCCCGCCTTTGATTCCCCCCGTCTGATTCCCAGCCTCTGAATCCCCGTGTCTGATTTCCTGCCTCTGATTCCCCGCCTCTGATTCCCCATCCCTGTTCCTCTGATTCCCCACATCTGATTCCCCATCTCTGATTCCACACATCCGATTCCCTGCCTCTGATTCCCCAACTCTGATTCCCCACCTCTGATTCCCCACCTCTGATTCCCCGTGTCTGATTCCCTGCCTCTGATTCCCCGCCTCTGAATCCCAGCCTCTGATTCCCCATATCTGATTCCCCGCCTCTGATTCCCTGCCTCTGATTCCCCAGCTCTGATTCCCCGCCTTTGATTCCCCCCGTCTGATTCTCAGCCTCTGAATACCCGTGTCTGATTTCCTGCCTCTGATTCCCCGCCTCTGATTCCCCATCTCTGATTCACCGCCTCTGATTCCCCATCTCTGATTCCCCACCTCTGATTCCCCATATCTGATTCCCCACCTCTGATTCCCCGTGTCTGATTCCCTGCCTCTGATTCCCCGCCTCTGAATCCCAGCCTCTGATTCCCCATATCTGATTCCCCGCCTCTGATTCCCTGCCTCTGATTCCCCAGCTCTGATTCCCCGCCTTTGATTCCCCCCGTCTGATTCTCAGCCTCTGAATCCCCGTGTCTTATTTCCTGCCTCTGATTCCCCGCCTCTGATTCCCCATCTCTGATTCACCGCCTCTGATTCCCCATCTCTGATTCCCCACCTCTGATTCCCCATATCTGATTCCCTGCCTCTGTTTCCCCGCCTCTGATTCCCCACCTCTGTTTCCCCATATCTGATTCCCCGCCTCTGATTCCCCAACTCTAATACCCCGCCTCTGATTCCCAAGCTCTGATTCCCCGCCTCTGATTCCCCGCATCTGATTCCCTGCCTCTGATTCCCCGCCTCTGATTCCAGGCCTCTGATTCCCAGCATCTGATTCCGGCCTCTGATTCCCGGCCTCTGATTCCCTGCTTCTGATTCTGATTCCCTGCCTCTGATTCCCCATCTCTGATTCCGCACATCTGATTCCTTGCCTCTGATTCCCCACCTCTGATTCCCCATATCTTATTCCCCGCCTGGGTTTCCCCGCCTCTGATTGCCCGCCTCTGTTTCCCAATATCTAAGTCCCCGCCTCTGATTCCCCAAATCTGATTCCCCACCTCTGATTCCCCAGCTCTGATTCCCCGCCTCTGATTCCCCGCATCTGATTCCCTGCATCTGATTCCAAGCCTCTGATTCCCTGCCTCTGATTCCCAACCTCTGATTCCCCATCTCTGATTCCCCATATCTGATTCCCCGCCTCTGTTTCCCCTCCTCGGATTCCCCGCCTCTGTTTCCCCATATCTGATTCCCGGCCTCTGATTCCCCGCCTCTGATTCCCCGCCTCTGATTCCCTGCCTCTGATTCCCCATCTCCGATTCCCCTCGTCTAATTCCCCGCCTCTGATTCTCCGCCACTGATTCACCGCATCTGATTCCACACCTCTGATTCCCCGCCTCTGATTCCCCGCCTCTGATTCCCCGCCTCTGATTCCCCGCCTCTGATTCCCCGCCTATGTTTACCCGCCTCTGATTCCCCGCCTCTGATTCCACGCCTCTGATTCCCCGCCTCTGATTCCCCGCCTCTAATTCCCCGCCTCTGATACCGCACCTCTGATGTCCTGCATCTGATTCCCTGCATCTGATTCCCCGCCTCAGATTCCCCGCCTCCGATTTCCCGGCTCTGATTCCCCGCCTCTGATTCCCCACCTATGTTTACCCGCCTCTGTTTACTCGCCTGTTTTCCCGCCTCTGGTTCCCCAACACAGATTCCCTGCCTCAGATTCCCTGCCTCTGATTCCCTGCCTCTGATTCCCTGCCTCTGATTCCCTGCATCTGATTGCCCGCCTCTGATTCCCCGCCTCTGATTCCCCGCCTCTGATTCCCCACCTCTGATTCCCCACTTCTGATTCCCCGCCTCTGATTCACCGCATCTGTTTCCCCGCCTCTGATTCCCCGCCTCTGATTCCCCACTTCTGATTGCCCGCCTCTGATTCCCTGCCTCTGATTCCCCGCCTCTGATTCCCCACATCTGATTCCCCACTTCTGATTCCCCGCCTCTGATTCCCCGCCTCTGATTCCACGCCTCTGATTCCCCGCCTCTGATTCCCCGCCTCTGATTCCCCGCCTCTGATTCCCCTCATCTAATACCCCACCTCTGATTCCCCGCCTCTGATTCCCCGCATCTGATTCCCCGCCTCTGATTCCCCGCCTCTGATTCACCGCCTCTGATTCCCCGCCTCTGATTCCCTGCCTCTGATTCCCCGCCTATGTTTACCCGCCTCTGTTTACCCGCCTGTTTCCCCGCCTCTGATTCCCCACCTCAGATTCGCTACCTCAGATTCCGTGACTCTGATTCCCTGCCTCTGATTCCCTGCCTCTGATTCCCTGCATCTGAATGCCCATCTCTGATTCTCAACATCTGATACCCCGCCTCTGATTCCCCACCTCTGATTCCCCGCTTCTGATTCCCCGCCTCTGATTCCCCGCCTCTGATTCCCCGCCTCTGATTCCCCGCCTCTGATTCCCCACCTCTGATTCACTGCCTCCCTTTCCGCTCAACTTTCCTGGCCTACGTTTCCCCACATATCTTTCCCCGCCTCTGATTCCCTGCCTCTGATTCCCCGCCTCTGATTCCCCGCCTCTGATTCCCCACCACTGTCTCTACGCCTCTCTTTTGCCTGCACTCTTTCCCCTCCACTCTTTCCGTGCCTCTTTTTCCCTCCCTCAATTTCAAAAACTCTGTTTGATCTGTTCTGTGTAACTCATTTTCAACATACAAGTTCCAACCACTATGTTTCGCACATCTCTTTCGCCGCCTCTATTTATGCACCTATGTTTACCCGCTTCTGTTTACCCGCCTGTTTCCCAACATCTCTTTCCCCACCTCTGATTCCACGCCTCTGATTCGCCGCCTCTGATTGCCCCCCTCTGATTCCCTGCCTCTGATTCCCCGCCTCTGATTCCCCGCCTCTGATTCACCGCCTCCCTTTCCGTGCATCTTTCCTGGCCTACGTTTCCCCACATCTCTTTCCCCACCTCTGATTCCACGCCTCAGATTCGCCGTCTCTGATTTCCCGCCTCTGATTCCCTGCCTCTGATTCCCCGCCTCTGATTCCCCGCCTCTGATTCCCCGCCTCTGATTCCCCGCCTCTGATTCCCCGCCTCTGATTCCCCACCTCTGATTCCCCGCCTCTGATTCCCTGCCTCTCTTTCCCTGCCTCTATTTCCGTGCCTCTTTCTCTGCATCTCGTTTCCCAAATCTCATTTCCCCCTTCTGATAACCCTCATCAGATTCCCTGCCACAGATTCCCTGCCTCAGATTCCCTGCCTCAGATTCCCTGCATCAGAGTCCCTTCATCTGATTCCCTGCCTCTGATTCCCCGCCTCTGATTCCCCACCTCTGACTCCCTGCCTCAGATTCCATGCCTCTGATTCCCTGCCTCTGATTCCCTGCCTCTGATTTCCTGCATCTGATTGCCCGCCTATGATTCTCCGCCTCTGATTCCCCGCCTCTGATTCCCCACCTCTCATTCTCCGCCTCTGATTCCACGCCTCTGATTCCCCGCATCTGATTCCCTGCCTCTGATAACCTGCCTCTGATTCCCTGCCTCCGATTCCCTGCCTCTGAGTCCCCACCTCTGATTCCCCGCGTCCGATTCCGCACCCATGTTTCACCGCCTCTGTTGCTATGCTTCTGATTTCCCGGCTCAGATTCACCGGCTCTGATTCTGCACCTCTGATTCCACGCCTCTCTTTCTGTGTCTCTGATTCCCCGCCTCTGATTCCACGCCTCTGATTACCCGCCTCTGATACCCTGCCTCTCTTTCCCTGCCTCTATTTCCGTGCCTCTTTCTCTGCATCTCGTTTCCCACATCTCATTTCCCCCTTCTGATAACCCGCATCAGATTTTCTGCCACAGATTCCCTGCCTCAGATTCCCTGCCTAAGATTCCCTGCATCAGATTCCCTTCATCTGATTCCCTGCCTCTGATTCCCCGCGGCTGATTCCCTGCCTCTGATTCCCAGCCTCTGTTTACCCGCCTGTTTCCCCGCCTCTGATTCACTACCTCATATTCGCCCCCTCAGATTCCCTGCCTCTGATTCCCTGCATCTGATTGCCCGCCTCTGATTCCCTGCCTCTGATTCCCCGCCTCTGATTCCCCGCCTCTGATTCCCCGCCTCTGATTCCCCACCTCTGATTCCCCACTTCTGATTCCCCGCCTCTGATTCCCCGCCTCTGATTCCCCGCCTCTGATTCCCCGCCTCTGATTCCCCACCTCTGATTCACTGCCTCCATTTCCGCTCAACTTTCCTGGCCTACGTTTCCCCACATATCTTTCCCCGCCTCTGAATTCCCGCCTCTGATTTCACGCCTCTGATTCCCCGCCTCTGATTCCCCGCCTCTGATTCCCAGCCTCTGATTCCCCTCCTCTGATACCCCGCTTCTGATTCCCCACCTCTGATTCCCCGCATCTGATTCCCCGCATCTGATTCCCCGCCTCTGATTCCCCGCCTCTGATTCCCCGCCTCTGATTCCCCGCCTCTGATTCCCCGCCTCTGATTCCCCGCCTATGTTTACCAGCCTCTGTTTACCCGCCTGTTTCCCCGCCTCAGATTCCCTGCCTCAGATTCCCTGCATCAGATTCCCTTCATCTGATTCCCTGCCTCTGATTCCCTGCCTCTGATTCCCCGCCTCTGATTCCCCGCCTCTGATTCCCCACCTCAGATTCCCCCCTCTGATTCCCCGCCTCTGATTCCCCGCCTCTGATTCCCAGCCTCTGAATCCCCCCTCTGATTCCCCGCCTCTGATTCCCCGCCTCTGATTCCCCACATCAGATTCCCTGCCTCCGATTCCCTGCCTCAGATTCCCTGCCTCAGATTCCCTGCATCAGATTCCCTTCATCTGATTCCCTGCCTCTGATTCCCCGCCTCTGATTCCCCGCCACTGATTCGCCACCTCTGTCTCTACGCCTCTATTTTGCCTGCACTCTTTCCCCTCCACTCTTTCCGTGCCTCTCTTTCCCTCCCTCAATTTCAACAACTCTGTTTGATCTGTTCTGTGTAACTCATTTTCAAAATACAAGTTCCAACCACTATGTTTCGCCCATCTCTTTCGCCGCCTCTATTTATGCACCTATGTTTACCCGCTTCTGTTTACCCGCCTGTTTCCCCACATCTCTTTCCACACCTCTGATTCCACGCCTCTGATTCGCCGCCTCTGATTGCCCCCCTCTGATTCCCTGCCTCTGATACCCCGCCTCTGATTCGCCGCCTCTGATTCACCGCCTCCCTTTCCCCGCAACTTTCCTGGCCTACGTTTCCCCACATCTCTTTCCCCACCTCCTATTCCACGCCTCAGATTCGCCGTCTCTGATTTCCCGCCTCTGATTCCCTGCCTCTGATTCCCCGCCACTGATTCCCTGCCTCTGATTCCCCCCTCTGATTCCCGCCTCTGATTCCCCACCTCTGATTCCCCGCCTCTGATTCCCTGCCTCTCTTTCCCTGCCTCTATTTCCGTGCCTCTTTCTCTGCATCTCGTTTCCCAAATCTCATTTCCCCCTTCTGATAACCCTCATCAGATTCCCTGCCACAGATTCCCTGCCTCAGATTCCCTGCCTCAGATTCCCTGCATCAGATTCCCTTCATCTGATTCCCTTCCTCTGATTCCCCGCCTCTGATTCCCCACCTCTGACTCCCTGCATCAGATTCCCTGCCTCTGATTCCCTGCCTCTGATTCCCTGCCTCTGATTTCCTGCATCTGATTGCCCGCCTATGATTCTCCGCCTCTGATTCCCCGCCTCTGATTCCCCGCCTCTGATTCCCCGCCTCTGATTCCCCGCCTCTGATTCCCCGCATCTGATTCCCTGCCTCTGATAACCTGCCTCTGATTCCCTGCCTCTGATTCCCTGCCTCTGAGTCCCCACCTCTGATTCCCCGCGTCCGATTCCGCACCCATGTTTCACTGCCTCTGTTGCTATGCTTCTGATTTCCCGGCTCAGATTCACCGGCTCTGATTCCGCACCTCTGATTCCACGCCTCTCTTTCTGTGTCTCTGATTCCCCGCCTCTGATTCCACGCCTCTGATTACCCGCCTCTGATACCCTGCCTCTCTTTCCCTGCCTCTATTTCCGTGCCTCTTTCACTGCATCTCGTTTCCCACATCTCATTTCCCCCTTCTGATAACCCGCATCAGATTTTCTGCCACAGATTCCCTGCCTCAGATTCCCTGCATCAGATTCCCTGCCTCAGATTCCCTGCATCTGATTGCCCGCCTCTGATTCCCTGCCTCTGATTCCCTGCCTCTGATTCCCTGCATCTGATTGTCCGCCTCTGATTCCCTGCCTCTGATTCCCCGCCTCTGATTCCCCGCCTCTGATTCCGCGCCTCTGATTCCCCACCTCTGATTCCCCACTTCTGATTCCCCACCTCTGATTCCCCGCCTCTGATTCCCCGCCTCTGATTCCCCGCCTCTGATTCCCCACCTCTGATTCACTGCCTCTATTTCCGCTCAACTTTCCTGGCCTACGTTTCTCCACATATCTTTCCCCGCCTCTGAATTCCCGCCTCTGATTCCACGCCTCTGATTGCCCGCCTCTGATTCCCCACCTCTGATTCCCCGCCTCTGATTCCCCTCCTCTGATACCCCGCTTCTGATTCCCCACCTCTGATTCCCCGCATCTGATTCCCCGCATCTGATTCCCCGCCTCTGATTCCCCGCCTCTGATTCCCCGCCTCTGATTCCCCGCCTCTGATTCCCCGCCTATGTTTACCCGCCTCTGTTTACCCGCCTGTTTTCCCGCCTCAGATTCACTGCATCAGATTCCCTTCATCTGATTCCCTGCCTCTGATTCCCCGCCTCTGTTTACCCGACTGTTTCCCCGCCTCTGATTCACCACCTCATATTCGCCATCTCAGGTTCCCTGCCTCAGATTCCCTGCCTCAGATTCCCTGCATCAGATTCCCTTCATTTGATTCCATGCGTCTGATTCCCTGCCTCTGATTCCCTGCATCTGATTGCCCGCCTCTGATTCCCCGCCTCTGATTCCCCGCCTCTGATTCCCCACCTCGGATTCCCCACTTCTGATTCCCCGCGTCTGATTCCCCGCCTCTGATTCCCCGCCTCTGATTCCACGCCTCTGATTCCCCGCTTCTGATTCCCCGCCTCTGATTCCCCACTTCTGATTGCCCGCCTCTGATTCCACGCCTCTGATTCCCCGCCTCTGATTCCCCACCTCTGATTCCCCACTTCTGATTCCCCACCTCTGATTCCCCGCCTCTGATTCCACGCCTCTGATTCCCCACTTCTGAATCCCCACCTCTGATTCTCCGCCTCTGATACCCTGCCTCTGATAACTTTTTACTGATTCCCTGCCTCAGATTCCCTGCCTCCGATTCCCTGCCTCAGATTCCCTGCCTCAGATTCCCTGCATCAGATTCCCTTCATCTGATTCCCCGCCTCTGATTCCCCACCTCTGTCTCTACGCCTCTATTTTGCCTGCACTCTTTCCCCTCCACTCTTTCTGTGCCTCTCTTTCCCTCCCTCAATTTCAACAACTCTGTTTGATCTGTTCTGTGTACCTAATTTTCAACACACAAGTTCCAACCACTATGTTTCGCCCATCTCTTTCGCTGCCTCTATTTATGCAGCTATGTTTACCCGCTTCTGTTTAGCCGCCTGATTCCCCACATCTCTTTCCCCACCTCTGATTCCACGCCTCTGATTCCCCGCCTCTGATTCCCCGCCTCTGATTCCCCGCCTCTGATTCACCGCCTCCCTTTCCGCGCAACTTTCCTGGCCTACGTTTCCCCACATCTCTTTCCCCACCTCTGATTCCACGCCTCAGATTCGCCGCCTCTGATTTCCCGCCTCTGATTCCCTGCCTCTGATTCCCTGCCTCTGATTCCCCACCTCTGATTCCCCCCTCTGATTCCCCGCCTCTGATTCCCAGCCTCTGATTCCCCACCTCTGATTCCCCGCCTCTGATTCCCTGCCTGTCTTTCCCTGCCTCTATTTCCGTGCCTCTTTCTCTGCATCTCGTTTCCAACATCTCATTTCCCCCTTCTGATAACCCGCATCAGATTCCCTGCCACAGATTCCCTGCCTCAGATTCCCTGCCTCAGATTCCCTGCATCAGATTCCCTTCATCTGATTCCCTGCCTCTGATTCCCCGCCTCTGATTCCCCACCTCTGATTCCCTGCCTCAGATTCCCTGCCTCTGATTCCCTGCCTCTGATTCCCTGCCTCTGATTCCCCGCCTCTGATTCGCCGCCTCTGATTCACCGCCTCCCTTTCCGCGCAACTTTCCTGGCCTACGTTTCCCCACATGTCTTTCCACACCTCTGATTCCACCCCTCTGATTCGCCGCCTCTGATTGCCCCCCTCTGATTCCCTGCCTCTGATTCCCCGCCTCTGATTCGCCGCCTCTGATTCACCGCCTCCCTTTCCGCGCAACTTTCCTGGCCTACGTTTCCCCACATCTCTTTCCCCACCTCTGATTCCACGCCTCAGATTCGCCGTCTCTGATTTCCCGCCTCTGATTCCCTGCCTCTGATTCCTCGCCTCTGATTCCCTGCCTCTGATTCCCCATATCAGATTCCCCGCCTCTGATTCCCCAACTCTGATTCCCCGCTTCTGATTCCGCAGCTCTGAATCCCCGCCTCTGATTCCCCGCGTCTGATTCCCTGCCTCTGATTCCCCGCCTCTGATTCCCCATCTGTGATTCACAACCTCTGATGCCCCACCTCTGATTCCCCATATCTGATTCCCCGCCTCTGATTCCCCATATCTGATTCCCCGCCTCTGATTGCCCACCTCTGATTCCCCGCGTCTGATACCCTGCCTCTTGATTCACCACCTCTGATTCCCGGCCTCTGATTCCCCATCTCTGATTCCGCACGTCCGATTCCCTGCCTATGATTCCCCACCTCTGATTCCCCGCCTCTGATTCCCCATATCTGATTCCCTGCCTCTGTTTCCCCGCCTCTGATTCGCTACCTCTGTTTCCCCATATCTGATCCCCGCCTCTGATTCCCCACCTCTAATACCCCGCCTCTGATTCCCCAGCTCTGATTCCCCGCCTCTGATTCCCCGCATCTGATTCCCTGCCTTTGATTCCCCGCCTCTGATTCCAGGCCTCTGATTCCCATCATCTGATTCCGGCCTCTGATTCCCGGCCTCTGATTCCCTGCTTCTGATTCTGATTCCCTGCCTCTGATTCCCCATCTCTGATTCCGCACATCTGATTCCCTGCCTCTGATTCCCCACCTCTGATTCCCCATATCTGATTCCCCGCCTCTGTTTCCCCGCCTCTGATTCCCCGCCTCTGTTTCCCAATATCTAAGTCCCCACCTCTGATTCCCCAAATCTGATTCCCCACCTCTGATTCCCCAGCTCTGATTCCCCGCCTCTGATTCCCCGCATCTGATTCCCTGCATCTGATTCCAAGCCTCTGATTCCCTGCCTCTGATTCCCAACCTCTGATTCCCCACCTCTGATTCCCCATATCTGATTCCCCGCCTCTGTTTCCCCGCCTCGGATTCCCCGCCTCAGTTTCCCCATATCTGATTCCCGGCCTCTGATTCCCCGCCTCTGATTCCCCGCCTCTGATTCCCTGCCTCTGATTCCCGATCTCCGATTCCCTGCCTCTGATTCCCAACCTCTGATTCCCCACCTCTGATTCCCCATATCTGATTCCCCGCCTCTGTTTCCCCGCCTCTGATTCCCCGCCTCTGATTCCCAACTCTGATTCCCCGCCTCTGATTCCCCAGCTCTGATTCCCCGTGTTTGATTCCCTGCCTCTGATTCCCTGCCCTGATTTCCCATCTCTGTTTCACCGCCTTTGAATCGCCACCTCTGATTCCACATATCTGATTCCCCGCCTCTGTTTCCCCGACTCTGATTCCCTTCCTCTGATTCCCAACCTCTGATTCCACACCTCTGATTCCCAATATCTGATTCCCCGCCTCTATTTCCCCATATCTGAATCCCCGCCTCTGATTCCCCAACTCTGATTCCCCGCCTCTGATTCCCCAGCTCTGATTCCCCGACTCTGATTCCCGGCGTCCGATTCCCTGCCTCTGATTCCCCGCCTCTGATTCCCCATCTCTGATTCCCCGCCTCTGATTCCCCGTGTCTGATTCCCTGCCTCTGATTCCCCGCCTCTGATTCCCCGCCTCTGATTCCCTGACACTGAATCCCTGCCCCTGATTCCCCACCTCTGATTCCCCATATCTGATTCCCCGCCTCTGTTTCCCCGCCTCTGATTCCCCATATCTGATTCCCTGCCTCTGATTCCCCAACTCTGATTCCCTGCCTCTGATTGCCCACCTCTGATTCCCCG
The DNA here is from genome assembly GCF_036971445.1 of Narcine bancroftii. NCBI lineage: Eukaryota > Metazoa > Chordata > Chondrichthyes > Torpediniformes > Narcinidae > Narcine > Narcine bancroftii. The sequence goes on from NW_027211886.1 coordinate 1,483,063, forward strand.
CGTCTGATACCCTGACTCTTGATTCCCCGCCTCTGATTCCCCATCTCTGATTCACCACCTCTGATTCCCGGCCTCTGATTCCCCATCTCTGATTCCGCACGTCCGATTCCCTGCCTATGATTCCCCACCTCTGATTCCCCGCCTCTGATTCCCCATATCTGATTCCCTGCCTCTGTTTCCCCGCCTCTGATTCCCTACCTCTGTTTCCCCATATCTGATTCCCCGCCTCTGATTCCCCACCTCTAATATCCCGCCTCTGATTCCCCAGCTCTGATTCCCCGCCTCTGATTCCCCGCATCTGATTCCCTGCCTTTGATTCCCCGCCTCTGATTCCAGGCCTCTGATTCCCATCATCTGATTCCGGCCTCTGATTCCCGGCCTCTGATTCCCTGCTTCTGATTCTGATTCCCTGCCTCTGATTCCCCATCTCTGATTCCGCACATCTGATTCCCTGCCTCTGATTCCCCACCTCTGATTCCCCATATCTGATTCCCCGCCTCTGTTTCCCCGCCTCTGATTCCCCGCCTCTGTTTCCCAATATCTAAGTCCCCACCTCTGATTCCCCAATTCTGATTCCCCACCTCTGATTCCCCAGCTCTGATTCCCCACCTCTGATTCCCCATATCTGATTCCCCGCCTCTGTTTCCCCGCCTCGGATTCCCCGCCTCAGTTTCCCCATATCTGATTCCCGGCCTCTGATTCCCCGCCTCTGATTCCCCGCCTCTGATTCCCTGCCTCAGATTCCCTGCCTCTGATTCCCTGCCTCTGATTACCCGCCTCTGATACCCTGCCTCTCTTTCCCTGCCTCTATTTCCGTGCCTCTTTCTCTGCATCTCGTTTCCCACATCTCATTTCCCCCTTCTGATAACCCGCATCAGATTTTCTGCCACAGATTCCCTGCCTCAGATTCCCTGCCTAAGATTCCCTGCATCAGATTCCCTTCATCTGATTCCCTGCCTCTGATTCCCCGCGGCTGATTCCCTGCCTCTGATTCCCAGCCTCTGTTTACCCGCCTGTTTCCCCGCCTCTGATTCACTACCTCATATTCGCCCCCTCAGATTCCCTGCCTCTGATTCCCTGCATCTGATTGCCCGCCTCTGATTCCCTGCCTCTGATTCCCCGCCTCTGATTCCCCGCCTCTGATTCCCCGCCTCTGATTCCCCACCTCTGATTCCCCACTTCTGATTCCCCGCCTCTGATTCCCCGCCTCTGATTCCCCGCCTCTGATTCCCCGCCTCTGATTCCCCACCTCTGATTCACTGCCTCCATTTCCGCTCAACTTTCCTGGCCTACGTTTCCCCACATATCTTTCCCCGCCTCTGAATTCCCGCCTCTGATTTCACGCCTCTGATTCCCCGCCTCTGATTCCCCGCCTCTGATTCCCAGCCTCTGATTCCCCTCCTCTGATACCCCGCTTCTGATTCCCCACCTCTGATTCCCCGCATCTGATTCCACGCCTCTGATTACCCGCCTCTGATACCCTGCCTCTCTTTCCCTGCCTCTATTTCCGTGCCTCTTTCTCTGCATCTCGTTTCCCACATCTCATTTCCCCCTTCTGATAACCCGCATCAGATTTTCTGCCACAGATTCCCTGCCTCAGATTCCCTGCCTAAGATTCCCTGCATCAGATTCCCTTCATCTGATTCCCTGCCTCTGATTCCCCGCGGCTGATTCCCTGCCTCTGATTCCCAGCCTCTGTTTACCCGCCTGTTTCCCCGCCTCTGATTCACTACCTCATATTCGCCCCCTCAGATTCCCTGCCTCTGATTCCCTGCATCTGATTGCCCGCCTCTGATTCCCTGCCTCTGATTCCCCGCCTCTGATTCCCCGCCTCTGATTCCCCGCCTCTGATTCCCCACCTCTGATTCCCCACTTCTGATTCCCCGCCTCTGATTCCCCGCCTCTGATTCCCCGCCTCTGATTCCCCGCCTCTGATTCCCCACCTCTGATTCACTGCCTCCATTTCCGCTCAACTTTCCTGGCCTACGTTTCCCCACATATCTTTCCCCGCCTCTGAATTCCCGCCTCTGATTTCACGCCTCTGATTCCCCGCCTCTGATTCCCCGCCTCTGATTCCCAGCCTCTGATTCCCCTCCTCTGATACCCCGCTTCTGATTCCCCACCTCTGATTCCCCGCATCTGATTCCCCGCATCTGATTCCCCGCCTCTGATTCCCCGCCTCTGATTCCCCGCCTCTGATTCCCCGCCTCTGATTCCCCGCCTCTGATTCCCCGCCTATGTTTACCAGCCTCTGTTTACCCGCCTGTTTCCCCGCCTCAGATTCCCTGCCTCAGATTCCCTGCATCAGATTCCCTTCATCTGATTCCCTGCCTCTGATTCCCTGCCTCTGATTCCCCGCCTCTGATTCCCCGCCTCTGATTCCCCACCTCAGATTCCCCCCTCTGATTCCCCGCCTCTGATTCCCCGCCTCTGATTCCCAGCCTCTGAATCCCCCCTCTGATTCCCCGCCTCTGATTCCCCGCCTCTGATTCCCCACATCAGATTCCCTGCCTCCGATTCCCTGCCTCAGATTCCCTGCCTCAGATTCCCTGCATCAGATTCCCTTCATCTGATTCCCTGCCTCTGATTCCCCGCCTCTGATTCCCCGCCACTGATTCGCCACCTCTGTCTCTACGCCTCTATTTTGCCTGCACTCTTTCCCCTCCACTCTTTCCGTGCCTCTCTTTCCCTCCCTCAATTTCAACAACTCTGTTTGATCTGTTCTGTGTAACTCATTTTCAAAATACAAGTTCCAACCACTATGTTTCGCCCATCTCTTTCGCCGCCTCTATTTATGCACCTATGTTTACCCGCTTCTGTTTACCCGCCTGTTTCCCCACATCTCTTTCCACACCTCTGATTCCACGCCTCTGATTCGCCGCCTCTGATTGCCCCCCTCTGATTCCCTGCCTCTGATACCCCGCCTCTGATTCGCCGCCTCTGATTCACCGCCTCCCTTTCCCCGCAACTTTCCTGGCCTACGTTTCCCCACATCTCTTTCCCCACCTCCTATTCCACGCCTCAGATTCGCCGTCTCTGATTTCCCGCCTCTGATTCCCTGCCTCTGATTCCCCGCCACTGATTCCCTGCCTCTGATTCCCCCCTCTGATTCCCGCCTCTGATTCCCCACCTCTGATTCCCCGCCTCTGATTCCCTGCCTCTCTTTCCCTGCCTCTATTTCCGTGCCTCTTTCTCTGCATCTCGTTTCCCAAATCTCATTTCCCCCTTCTGATAACCCTCATCAGATTCCCTGCCACAGATTCCCTGCCTCAGATTCCCTGCCTCAGATTCCCTGCATCAGATTCCCTTCATCTGATTCCCTTCCTCTGATTCCCCGCCTCTGATTCCCCACCTCTGACTCCCTGCATCAGATTCCCTGCCTCTGATTCCCTGCCTCTGATTCCCTGCCTCTGATTTCCTGCATCTGATTGCCCGCCTATGATTCTCCGCCTCTGATTCCCCGCCTCTGATTCCCCGCCTCTGATTCCCCGCCTCTGATTCCCCGCCTCTGATTCCCCGCATCTGATTCCCTGCCTCTGATAACCTGCCTCTGATTCCCTGCCTCTGATTCCCTGCCTCTGAGTCCCCACCTCTGATTCCCCGCGTCCGATTCCGCACCCATGTTTCACTGCCTCTGTTGCTATGCTTCTGATTTCCCGGCTCAGATTCACCGGCTCTGATTCCGCACCTCTGATTCCACGCCTCTCTTTCTGTGTCTCTGATTCCCCGCCTCTGATTCCACGCCTCTGATTACCCGCCTCTGATACCCTGCCTCTCTTTCCCTGCCTCTATTTCCGTGCCTCTTTCACTGCATCTCGTTTCCCACATCTCATTTCCCCCTTCTGATAACCCGCATCAGATTTTCTGCCACAGATTCCCTGCCTCAGATTCCCTGCATCAGATTCCCTGCCTCAGATTCCCTGCATCTGATTGCCCGCCTCTGATTCCCTGCCTCTGATTCCCTGCCTCTGATTCCCTGCATCTGATTGTCCGCCTCTGATTCCCTGCCTCTGATTCCCCGCCTCTGATTCCCCGCCTCTGATTCCGCGCCTCTGATTCCCCACCTCTGATTCCCCACTTCTGATTCCCCACCTCTGATTCCCCGCCTCTGATTCCCCGCCTCTGATTCCCCGCCTCTGATTCCCCACCTCTGATTCACTGCCTCTATTTCCGCTCAACTTTCCTGGCCTACGTTTCTCCACATATCTTTCCCCGCCTCTGAATTCCCGCCTCTGATTCCACGCCTCTGATTGCCCGCCTCTGATTCCCCACCTCTGATTCCCCGCCTCTGATTCCCCTCCTCTGATACCCCGCTTCTGATTCCCCACCTCTGATTCCCCGCATCTGATTCCCCGCATCTGATTCCCCGCCTCTGATTCCCCGCCTCTGATTCCCCGCCTCTGATTCCCCGCCTCTGATTCCCCGCCTATGTTTACCCGCCTCTGTTTACCCGCCTGTTTTCCCGCCTCAGATTCACTGCATCAGATTCCCTTCATCTGATTCCCTGCCTCTGATTCCCCGCCTCTGTTTACCCGACTGTTTCCCCGCCTCTGATTCACCACCTCATATTCGCCATCTCAGGTTCCCTGCCTCAGATTCCCTGCCTCAGATTCCCTGCATCAGATTCCCTTCATTTGATTCCATGCGTCTGATTCCCTGCCTCTGATTCCCTGCATCTGATTGCCCGCCTCTGATTCCCCGCCTCTGATTCCCCGCCTCTGATTCCCCACCTCGGATTCCCCACTTCTGATTCCCCGCGTCTGATTCCCCGCCTCTGATTCCCCGCCTCTGATTCCACGCCTCTGATTCCCCGCTTCTGATTCCCCGCCTCTGATTCCCCACTTCTGATTGCCCGCCTCTGATTCCACGCCTCTGATTCCCCGCCTCTGATTCCCCACCTCTGATTCCCCACTTCTGATTCCCCACCTCTGATTCCCCGCCTCTGATTCCACGCCTCTGATTCCCCACTTCTGAATCCCCACCTCTGATTCTCCGCCTCTGATACCCTGCCTCTGATAACTTTTTACTGATTCCCTGCCTCAGATTCCCTGCCTCCGATTCCCTGCCTCAGATTCCCTGCCTCAGATTCCCTGCATCAGATTCCCTTCATCTGATTCCCCGCCTCTGATTCCCCACCTCTGTCTCTACGCCTCTATTTTGCCTGCACTCTTTCCCCTCCACTCTTTCTGTGCCTCTCTTTCCCTCCCTCAATTTCAACAACTCTGTTTGATCTGTTCTGTGTACCTAATTTTCAACACACAAGTTCCAACCACTATGTTTCGCCCATCTCTTTCGCTGCCTCTATTTATGCAGCTATGTTTACCCGCTTCTGTTTAGCCGCCTGATTCCCCACATCTCTTTCCCCACCTCTGATTCCACGCCTCTGATTCCCCGCCTCTGATTCCCCGCCTCTGATTCCCCGCCTCTGATTCACCGCCTCCCTTTCCGCGCAACTTTCCTGGCCTACGTTTCCCCACATCTCTTTCCCCACCTCTGATTCCACGCCTCAGATTCGCCGCCTCTGATTTCCCGCCTCTGATTCCCTGCCTCTGATTCCCTGCCTCTGATTCCCCACCTCTGATTCCCCCCTCTGATTCCCCGCCTCTGATTCCCAGCCTCTGATTCCCCACCTCTGATTCCCCGCCTCTGATTCCCTGCCTGTCTTTCCCTGCCTCTATTTCCGTGCCTCTTTCTCTGCATCTCGTTTCCAACATCTCATTTCCCCCTTCTGATAACCCGCATCAGATTCCCTGCCACAGATTCCCTGCCTCAGATTCCCTGCCTCAGATTCCCTGCATCAGATTCCCTTCATCTGATTCCCTGCCTCTGATTCCCCGCCTCTGATTCCCCACCTCTGATTCCCTGCCTCAGATTCCCTGCCTCTGATTCCCTGCCTCTGATTCCCTGCCTCTGATTCCCCGCCTCTGATTCGCCGCCTCTGATTCACCGCCTCCCTTTCCGCGCAACTTTCCTGGCCTACGTTTCCCCACATGTCTTTCCACACCTCTGATTCCACCCCTCTGATTCGCCGCCTCTGATTGCCCCCCTCTGATTCCCTGCCTCTGATTCCCCGCCTCTGATTCGCCGCCTCTGATTCACCGCCTCCCTTTCCGCGCAACTTTCCTGGCCTACGTTTCCCCACATCTCTTTCCCCACCTCTGATTCCACGCCTCAGATTCGCCGTCTCTGATTTCCCGCCTCTGATTCCCTGCCTCTGATTCCTCGCCTCTGATTCCCTGCCTCTGATTCCCCATATCAGATTCCCCGCCTCTGATTCCCCAACTCTGATTCCCCGCTTCTGATTCCGCAGCTCTGAATCCCCGCCTCTGATTCCCCGCGTCTGATTCCCTGCCTCTGATTCCCCGCCTCTGATTCCCCATCTGTGATTCACAACCTCTGATGCCCCACCTCTGATTCCCCATATCTGATTCCCCGCCTCTGATTCCCCATATCTGATTCCCCGCCTCTGATTGCCCACCTCTGATTCCCCGCGTCTGATACCCTGCCTCTTGATTCACCACCTCTGATTCCCGGCCTCTGATTCCCCATCTCTGATTCCGCACGTCCGATTCCCTGCCTATGATTCCCCACCTCTGATTCCCCGCCTCTGATTCCCCATATCTGATTCCCTGCCTCTGTTTCCCCGCCTCTGATTCGCTACCTCTGTTTCCCCATATCTGATCCCCGCCTCTGATTCCCCACCTCTAATACCCCGCCTCTGATTCCCCAGCTCTGATTCCCCGCCTCTGATTCCCCGCATCTGATTCCCTGCCTTTGATTCCCCGCCTCTGATTCCAGGCCTCTGATTCCCATCATCTGATTCCGGCCTCTGATTCCCGGCCTCTGATTCCCTGCTTCTGATTCTGATTCCCTGCCTCTGATTCCCCATCTCTGATTCCGCACATCTGATTCCCTGCCTCTGATTCCCCACCTCTGATTCCCCATATCTGATTCCCCGCCTCTGTTTCCCCGCCTCTGATTCCCCGCCTCTGTTTCCCAATATCTAAGTCCCCACCTCTGATTCCCCAAATCTGATTCCCCACCTCTGATTCCCCAGCTCTGATTCCCCGCCTCTGATTCCCCGCATCTGATTCCCTGCATCTGATTCCAAGCCTCTGATTCCCTGCCTCTGATTCCCAACCTCTGATTCCCCACCTCTGATTCCCCATATCTGATTCCCCGCCTCTGTTTCCCCGCCTCGGATTCCCCGCCTCAGTTTCCCCATATCTGATTCCCGGCCTCTGATTCCCCGCCTCTGATTCCCCGCCTCTGATTCCCTGCCTCTGATTCCCGATCTCCGATTCCCTGCCTCTGATTCCCAACCTCTGATTCCCCACCTCTGATTCCCCATATCTGATTCCCCGCCTCTGTTTCCCCGCCTCTGATTCCCCGCCTCTGATTCCCAACTCTGATTCCCCGCCTCTGATTCCCCAGCTCTGATTCCCCGTGTTTGATTCCCTGCCTCTGATTCCCTGCCCTGATTTCCCATCTCTGTTTCACCGCCTTTGAATCGCCACCTCTGATTCCACATATCTGATTCCCCGCCTCTGTTTCCCCGACTCTGATTCCCTTCCTCTGATTCCCAACCTCTGATTCCACACCTCTGATTCCCAATATCTGATTCCCCGCCTCTATTTCCCCATATCTGAATCCCCGCCTCTGATTCCCCAACTCTGATTCCCCGCCTCTGATTCGCCAGCTCTGATTCCCCGACTCTGATTCCCGGCGTCCGATTCCCTGCCTCTGATTCCCCGCCTCTGATTCCCCATCTCTGATTCCCCGCCTCTGATTCCCCGTGTCTGATTCCCTGCCTCTGATTCCCCGCCTCTGATTCCCCGCCTCTGATTCCCTGACACTGAATCCCTGCCCCTGATTCCCCACCTCTGATTCCCCATATCTGATTCCCCGCCTCTGTTTCCCCGCCTCTGATTCCCCATATCTGATTCCCTGCCTCTGATTCCCCAACTCTGATTCCCTGCCTCTGATTGCCCACCTCTGATTCCCCGCGTCTGATACCCTGACTCTTGATTCCCCGCCTCTGATTCCCCATCTCTGATTCACCACCTCTGATTCCCGGCCTCTGATTCCCCATCTCTGATTCCGCACGTCCGATTCCCTGCCTATGATTCCCCACCTCTGATTCCCCGCCTCTGATTCCCCATATCTGATTCCCTGCCTCTGTTTCCCCGCCTCTGATTCCCTACCTCTGTTTCCCCATATCTGATTCCCCGCCTCTGATTCCCCACCTCTAATATCCCGCCTCTGATTCCCCAGCTCTGATTCCCCGCCTCTGATTCCCCGCATCTGATTCCCTGCCTTTGATTCCCCGCCTCTGATTCCAGGCCTCTGATTCCCATCATCTGATTCCGGCCTCTGATTCCCGGCCTCTGATTCCCTGCTTCTGATTCTGATTCCCTGCCTCTGATTCCCCATCTCTGATTCCGCACATCTGATTCCCTGCCTCTGATTCCCCACCTCTGATTCCCCATATCTGATTCCCCGCCTCTGTTTCCCCGCCTCTGATTCCCCGCCTCTGTTTCCCAATATCTAAGTCCCCACCTCTGATTCCCCAATTCTGATTCCCCACCTCTGATTCCCCAGCTCTGATTCCCCACCTCTGATTCCCCATATCTGATTCCCCGCCTCTGTTTCCCCGCCTCGGATTCCCCGCCTCAGTTTCCCCATATCTGATTCCCGGCCTCTGATTCCCCGCCTCTGATTCCCCGCCTCTGATTCCCTGCCTCTGATTCCCGATCTCCGATTCCCTGCCTCTGATTCCCAACCTCTGATTCCCCACCTCTGATTCCCCATATCTGATTCCCCGCCTCTGTTTCCCCGCCTCTGATTCCCCGCCTCTGATTCCCAACTCTGATTCCCCGCCTCTGATTCCCCAGCTCTAATTCCCCGTGTTTGATTCCCTGCCTCTGATTCCCTGCCCTGATTCCCCATCTCTGTTTCACCGCCTTTGAATCGCCACCTCTGATTCCACATATCTGATTCCCCGCCTCTGTTTCCCCGACTCTGATTCCCTTCATCTGATTCCCAACCTCTGATTCCACACCTCTGATTCCCCATATCTGATTCCCCGCCTCTATTTCCCCATATCTGAATCCCCGCCTCTGATTCCCCAACTCTGATTCCCCGCCTCTGATTCCCCAGCTCTGATTCCCCGACTCTGATTCCCGGCGTCCGATTCCCTGCCTCTGATTCCCCGCCTCTGATTCCCCATATCTGATTCCCCGCCTCTGATTGCCCACCTCTGATTCCCCGCCTCTGATTCGCCAGCTCTGATTCCCCGCCTCTGATTCCCCGCATCTTATTCCCTGCCTCTGATTCCCCGCCTCTGATTCCCCATCTCTGATTCACCGCCTTTGATTCACACCTCTGATTCCCCATATCTGATTCCCCACCTCTGTTTCCCGGCCTCTGATTCCCCGCCTCTGATTCTCCATATCTCATTCCCCGCCTCTGAATCCCCATCTCTGATTCCCGGACTCTGATTCCCCACCTCTGATTCCCGGCCTCTTATTCCCAGCATCTGATTCCCGGCCTCTGATTCCTGGCCTCTGATTCCCCGCTTCTGATTCTGATTCCCTGCCTCTGATTCCCCATCTCTGATTCCGCACATCTGATTCCCTGCCTCTGATTCCCCACCTCTGATTCCCCATATCTGATTCCCCGCCTCTGTTTCCCCGCCTCTGATTCCCCGCCTCTGTTTCCCTATATCTAATTCCCCACCTCTGATGCCCCAACTCTGATACCCCGCCTCTGATTCCCCAGCTCTGATTCCCTGCCTCTGATTCCCCGCATCCGATTCCCCATATCTGATTCCCGGCCTCTGTTTCCCCGCCTCTGATTCCCCGCCTCTGTTTCCCCATATCTGATTCCCCGCCTCTGATTCCCAACTATGATTCCCCGCCTCTGATTCCCCAGCTCTGATTCCCTGCGTCTGATTCCCTGCGTTCTATTCCCTGCCTCTGATTCCCCGCCTGTGATTCCCCATCACTGATTCACCACCTCAGATTCCCCACCTCTGATTCCCCATATCTAATTCCCCGCCTCTGTTTGCCCGCCTCTGATTCCCCGCCTCTGTTTCCCCATATCTGATTCCCCGTCTCTGAATCCCCAACTCTGATTCCCTGCCTCTGATTCCCCAGCTCTGATTCCCCGCCTTTGATTCCCCCCGTCTGATTCCCAGCCTCTGAATCCCCGTGTCTGATTTCCTGCCTCTGATTCCCCGCCTCTGATTCCCCATCCCTGTTCCTCTGATTCCCCACATCTGATTCCCCATCTCTGATTCCACACATCCGATTCCCTGCCTCTGATTCCCCAACTCTGATTCCCCACCTCTGATTCCCCACCTCTGATTCCCCGTGTCTGATTCCCTGCCTCTGATTCCCCGCCTCTGAATCCCAGCCTCTGATTCCCCATATCTGATTCCCCGCCTCTGATTCCCTGCCTCTGATTCCCCAGCTCTGATTCCCAGCCTTTGATTCCCCCCGTCTGATTCTCAGCCTCTGAATACCCGTGTCTGATTTCCTGCCTCTGATTCCCCGCCTCTGATTCCCCATCTCTGATTCACCGCCTCTGATTCCCCATCTCTGATTCCCCACCTCTGATTCCCCATATCTGATTCCCCACCTCTGATTCCCCGTGTCTGATTCCCTGCCTCTGATTCCCCGCCTCTGAATCCCAGCCTCTGATTCCCCATATCTGATTCCCCGCCTCTGATTCCCTGCCTCTGATTCCCCAGCTCTGATTCCCCGCCTTTGATTCCCCCCGTCTGATTCTCAGCCTCTGAATCCCCGTGTCTGATTTCCTGCCTCTGATTCCCCGCCTCTGATTCCCCATCTCTGATTCACCGCCTCTGATTCCCCATCTCTGATTCCCCACCTCTGATTCCCCATATCTGATTCCCTGCCTCTGTTTCCCCGCCTCTGATTCCCCACCTCTGTTTCCCCATATCTGATTCCCCGCCTCTGATTCCCCAACTCTAATACCCCGCCTCTGATTCCCAAGCTCTGATTCCCCGCCTCTGATTCCCTGCATCTGATTCCCTGCCTCTGATTCCCCGCCTCTGATTCCAGGCCTCTGATTCCCAGCATCTGATTCCGGCCTCTGATTCCCGGCCTCTGATTCCCTGCTTCTGATTCTGATTCCCTGCCTCTGATTCCCCATCTCTGATTCCGCACATCTGATTCCTTGCCTCTGATTCCCCACCTCTGATTCCCCATATCTTATTCCCCGCCTGGGTTTCCCCGCCTCTGATTGCCCGCCTCTGTTTCCCAATATCTAAGTCCCCGCCTCTGATTCCCCAAATCTGATTCCCCACCTCTGATTCCCCAGCTCTGATTCCCCGCCTCTGATTCCCCGCATCTGATTCCCTGCATCTGATTCCAAGCCTCTGATTCCCTGCCTCTGATTCCCAACCTCTGATTCCCCATCTCTGATTCCCCATATCTGATTCCCCGCCTCTGTTTCCCCTCCTCGGATTCCCCGCCTCTGTTTCCCCATATCTGATTCCCGGCCTCTGATTCCCCGCCTCTGATTCCCCGCCTCTGATTCCCTGCCTCTGATTCCCCATCTCCGATTCCCCTCGTCTAATACCCCGCCTCTGATTCTCCGAGACTGATTCACCGCATCTGATTCCACACCTCTGATTCCCCGCCTCTGATTCCCCGCCTCTGATTCCCCGCCTCTGATTCCCCGCCTCTGATTCCCCGCCTATGTTTACCCGCCTCTGATTCCCCGCCTCTGATTCCACGCCTCTGATTCCCCGCCTCTGATTCCCCGCCTCTAATTCCCCGCCTCTGATACCGCACCTCTGATGTCCCGCATCTGATTCCCTGCATCTGATTCCCCGCCTCAGATTCCCCGCCTCCGATTTCCCGGCTCTGATTCCCCGCCTCTGATTCCCCACCTATGTTTACCCGCCTCTGTTTACTCGCCTGTTTTCCCGCCTCTGGTTCCCCAACACAGATTCCCTGCCTCAGATTCCCTGCCTCTGATTCCCTGCCTCTGATTCCCTGCCTCTGATTCCCTGCATCTGATTGCCCGCCTCTGATTCCCCGCCTCTGATTCCCCGCCTCTGATTCCCCACCTCTGATTCCCCACTTCTGATTCCCCGCCTCTGATTCACCGCCTCTGTTTCCCCGCCTCTGATTCCCCGCCTCTGATTCCCCACTTCTGATTGCCCGCCTCTGATTCCCTGCCTCTGATTCCCCGCCTCTGATTCCCCACATCTGATTCCCCACTTCTGATTCCCCGCCTCTGATTCCCCGCCTCTGATTCCACGCCTCTGATTCCCCGCCTCTGATTCCCCGCCTCTGATTCCCCGCCTCTGATTCCCCTCATCTAATACCCCACCTCTGATTCCCCGCCTCTGATTCCCCGCATCTGATTCCCCGCCTCTGATTCCCCGCCTCTGATTCACCGCCTCTGATTCCCCGCCTCTGATTCCCTGCCTCTGATTCCCCGCCTATGTTTACCCGCCTCTGTTTACCCGCCTGTTTCCCCGCCTCTGATTCCCCACCTCAGATTCGCTACCTCAGATTCCGTGACTCTGATTCCCTGCCTCTGATTCCCTGCCTCTGATTCCCTGCATCTGAATGCCCATCTCTGATTCTCAACCTCTGATACCCCGCCTCTGATTCCCCACCTCTGATTCCCCGCTTCTGATTCCCCGCCTCTGATTCCCCGCCTCTGATTCCCCGCCTCTGATTCCCCGCCTCTGATTCCCCACCTCTGATTCACTGCCTCCCTTTCCGCTCAACTTTCCTGGCCTACGTTTCCCCACATATCTTTCCCCGCCTCTGATTCCCTGCCTCTGATTCCCCGCCTCTGATTCCCCACCTCTGATTCCCCACCACTGTCTCTACGCCTCTCTTTTGCCTGCACTCTTTCCCCTCCACTCTTTCCGTGCCTCTCTTTCCCTCCCTCAATTTCAAAAACTCTGTTTGATCTTTTCTGTGTAACTCATTTTCAACATACAAGTTCCAACCACTATGTTTCGCCCATCTCTTTCGCCGCCTCTATTTATTCACCTATGTTTACCCGCTTCTGTTTACCCGCCTGTTTCCCAACATCTCTTTCCCCACCTCTGATTCCACGCCTCTGATTCGCCGCCTCTGATTGCCCCCCTCTGATTCCCTGCCTCTGATTCCCCGCCTCTGATTCCCCGCCTCTGATTCACCGCCTCCCTTTCCGTGCATCTTTCCTGGCCTACGTTTCCCCACATCTCTTTCCCCACCTCTGATTCCACGCCTCAGATTCGCCGTCTCTGATTTCCCGCCTCTGATTCCCTGCCTCTGATTCCCCGCCTCTGATTCCACGCCTCTGATTCCCCCCTCTGATTCCCCGCCTCTGATTCCCCGCCTCTGATTCCCCACCTCTGATTCCCCGCCTCTGATTCCCTGCCTCTCTTTCCCTGCCTCTATTTCCGTGCCTCTTTCTCTGCATCTCGTTTCCCAAATCTCATTTCCCCCTTCTGATAACCCTCATCAGATTCCCTGCCACAGATTCCCTGCCTCAGATTCCCTGCCTCAGATTCCCTGCATCAGAGTCCCTTCATCTGATTCCCTGCCTCTGATTCCCCGCCTCTGATTCCCCACCTCTGACTCCCTGCCTCAGATTCCATGCCTCTGATTCCCTGCCTCTGATTCCCTGCCTCTGATTTCCTGCATCTGATTGCCCGCCTATGATTCTCCGCCTCTGATTCCCCGCCTCTGATTCCCCACCTCTCATTCTCCGCCTCTGATTCCACGCCTCTGATTCCCCGCATCTGATTCCCTGCCTCTGATAACCTGCCTCTGATTCCCTGCCTCCGATTCCCTGCCTCTGAGTCCCCACCTCTGATTCCCCGCGTCCGATTCCGCACCCATGTTTCACCGCCTCTGTTGCTATGCTTCTGATTTCCCGGCTCAGATTCACCGGCTCTGATTCTGCACCTCTGATTCCACGCCTCTCTTTCTGTGTCTCTGATTCCCCGCCTCTGATTCCACGCCTCTGATTACCCGCCTCTGATACCCTGCCTCTCTTTCCCTGCCTCTATTTCCGTGCCTCTTTCTCTGCATCTCGTTTCCCACATCTCATTTCCCCCTTCTGATAACCCGCATCAGATTTTCTGCCACAGATTCCCTGCCTCAGATTCCCTGCCTAAGATTCCCTGCATCAGATTCCCTTCATCTGATTCCCTGCCTCTGATTCCCCGCGGCTGATTCCCTGCCTCTGATTCCCAGCCTCTGTTTACCCGCCTGTTTCCCCGCCTCTGATTCACTACCTCATATTCGCCCCCTCAGATTCCCTGCCTCTGATTCCCTGCATCTGATTGCCCGCCTCTGATTCCCTGCCTCTGATTCCCTGCCTCTGATTCCCCGCCTCTGATTCCCCGCCTCTGATTCCCCACCTCTGATTCCCCACTTCTGATTCCCCGCCTCTGATTCCCCGCCTCTGATTCCCCGCCTCTGATTCCCCGCCTCTGATTCCCCACCTCTGATTCACTGCCTCCATTTCCGCTCAACTTTCCTGGCCTACGTTTCCCCACATATCTTTCCCCGCCTCTGAATTCCCGCCTCTGATTTCACGCCTCTGATTCCCCGCCTCTGATTCCCCGCCTCTGATTCCCAGCCTCTGATTCCCCTCCTCTGATACCCCGCTTCTGATTCCACACCTCTGATTCCCCGCATCTGATTCCCCGCATCTGATTCCCCGCCTCTGATTCCCCGCCTCTGATTCCCCACCTCTGATTCCCCGCCTCTGATTCCCCGCCTCTGATTCCCCGCCTATGTTTACCAGCCTCTGTTTACCCGCCTGTTTCCCCGCCTCAGATTCCCTGCCTCAGATTCCCTGCATCAGATTCCCTTCATCTGATTCCCTGCCTCTGATTCCCTGCCTCTGATTCCCCGCCTCTGATTCCCCGCCTCTGATTCCCCACCTCAGATTCCCCCCTCTGATTCCCCGCCTCTGATTCCCCGCCTCTGATTCCCAGCCTCTGAATCCCCCCTCTGATTCCCCGCCTCTGATTCCCCGCCTCTGATTCCCCACATCAGATTCCCTGCCTCCGATTCCCTGCCTCAGATTCCCTGCCTCAGATTCCCTGCATCAGATTCCCTTCATCTGATTCCCTGCCTCTGATTCCCCGCCTCTGATTCCCCGCCACTGATTCGCCACCTCTGTCTCTACGCCTCTATTTTGCCTGCACTCTTTCCCCTCCACTCTTTCCGTGCCTCTCTTTCCCTCCCTCAATTTCAACAACTCTTTTTGATCTGTTCTGTGTAACTCATTTTCAAAATACAAGTTCCAACCACTATGTTTCGCCCATCTCTTTCGCCGCCTCTATTTATGCACCTATGTTTACCCGCTTCTGTTTACCCGCCTGTTTCCCCACATCTCTTTCCACACCTCTGATTCCACGCCTCTGATTCGCCGCCTCTGATTGCCCCCCTCTGATTCCCTGCCTCTGATACCCCGCCTCTGATTCGCCGCCTCTGATTCACCGCCTCCCTTTCCCCGCAACTTTCCTGGCCTACGTTTCCCCACATCTCTTTCCCCACCTCCTATTCCACGCCTCAGATTCGCCGTCTCTGATTTCCCGCCTCTGATTCCCTGCCTCTGATTCCCCGCCTCTGATTCCCTGCCTCTGATTCCCCCCTCTGATTCCCGCCTCTGATTCCCCACCTCTGATTCCCCGCCTCTGATTCCCTGCCTCTCTTTCCCTGCCTCTATTTCCGTGCCTCTTTCTCTGCATCTCGTTTCCCAAATCTCATTTCCCCCTTCTGATAACCCTCATCAGATTCCCTGCCACAGATTCCCTGCCTCAGATTCCCTGCCTCAGATTCCCTGCATCAGATTCCCTTCATCTGATTCCCTGCCTCTGATTCCCCGCCTCTGATTCACCACCTCTGACTCCCTGCATCAGATTCCCTGCCTCTGATTCCCTGCCTCTGATTCCCTGCCTCTGATTTCCTGCATCTGATTGCCCGCCTATGATTCTCCGCCTCTGATTCCCCGCCTCTGATTCCCCGCCTCTGATTCCCCGCCTCTGATTCCCCGCCTCTGATTCCCCGCATCTGATTCCCTGCCTCTGATAACCTGCCTCTGATTCCCTGCCTCTGATTCCCTGCCTCTGAGTCCCCACCTCTGATTCCCCGCGTCCGATTCCGCACCCATGTTTCACTGCCTCTGTTGCTATGCTTCTGATTTCCCGGCTCAGATTCACCGGCTCTGATTCCGCACCTCTGATTCCACGCCTCTCTTTCTGTGTCTCTGATTCCCCGCCTCTGATTCCACGCCTCTGATTACCCGCCTCTGATACCCTGCCTCTCTTTCCCTGCCTCTATTTCCGTGCCTCTTTCACTGCATCTCGTTTCCCACATCTCATTTCCCCCTTCTGATAACCCGCATCAGATTTTCTGCCACAGATTCCCTGCCTCAGATTCCCTGCCTCAGATTCCCTGCATCAGATTCCCTGCCTCAGATTCCCTGCATCTGATTGCCCGCCTCTGATTCCCTGCCTCTGATTCCCTGCCTCTGATTCCCTGCATCTGATTGTCCGCCTCTGATTCCCTGCCTCTGATTCCCCGCCTCTGATTCCCCGCCTCTGATTCCGCGCCTCTGATTCCCCACCTCTGATTCCCCACTTCTGATTCCCCGCCTCTGATTCCCCGCCTCTGATTCCCCGCCTCTGATTCCCCGCCTCTGATTCCCCACCTCTGATTCACTGCCTCTATTTCCGCTCAACTTTCCTGGCCTACGTTTCTCCACATATCTTTCCCCGCCTCTGAATTCCCGCCTCTGATTCCACGCCTCTGATTCCCCGCCTCTGATTCCCCACCTCTGATTCCCCGCCTCTGATTCCCCTCCTCTGATACCCCGCTTCTGATTCCCCACCTCTGATTCCCCGCATCTGATTCCCCGCATCTGATTCCCCGCCTCTGATTCCCCGCCTCTGATTCCCCGCCTCTGATTCCCCGCCTCTGATTCCCCGCCTATGTTTACCCGCCTCTGTTTACCCGCCTGTTTTCCCGCCTCAGATTCACTGCATCAGATTCCCTTCATCTGATTCCCTGCCTCTGATTCCCCGCCTCTGTTTACCCGACTGTTTCCCCGCCTCTGATTCACCACCTCATATTCGCCATCTCAGGTTCCCTGCCTCAGATTCCCATCCTCAGATTCCCTGCATCAGATTCCCTTCATTTGATTCCCTGCGTCTGATTCCCTGCCTCTGATTCCCTGCATCTGATTGCCCGCCTCTGATTCCCCGCCTCTGATTCCCCGCCTCTGATTCCCCACCTCTGATTCCCCACTTCTGATTCCCCGCGTCTGATTCCCCGCCTCTGATTCCCCGCCTCTGATTCCACGCCTCTGATTCCCCGCTTCTGATTCCCCGCCTCTGATTCCCCACTTCTGATTGCCCGCCTCTGATTCCACGCCTCTGATTCCCCGCCTCTGATTCCCCACCTCTGATTCCCCACTTCTGATTCCCCACCTCTGATTCCCCGCCTCTGATTCCACGCCTCTGATTCCCCACTTCTGAATCCCCACCTCTGATTCTCCACCTCTGATACCCTGCCTCTGATAACTTTTTACTGATTCCCTGCCTCAGATTCCCTGCCTCCGATTCCCTGCCTCAGATTCCCTGCCTCAGATTCCCTGCATCAGATTCCCTTCATCTGATTCCCCGCCTCTGATTCCCCACCTCTGTCTCTACGCCTCTATTTTGCCTGCACTCTTTCCCCTCCACTCTTTCTGTGCCTCTCTTTCCCTCCCTCAATTTCAACAACTCTGTTTGATCTGTTCTGTGTACCTAATTTTCAACACACAAGTTCCAACCACTATGTTTCGCCCATCTCTTTCGCTGCCTCTATTTATGCAGCTATGTTTACCCGCTTCTGTTTAGCCGCCTGATTCCCCACATCTCTTTCCCCACCTCTGATTCCACGCCTCTGATTCCCCGCCTCTGATTCCCCGCCTCTGATTCCCCGCCTCTGATTCACCGCCTCCCTTTCCGCGCAACTTTCCTGGCCTACGTTTCCCCACATCTCTTTCCCCACCTCTGATTCCACGCCTCAGATTCGCCGCCTCTGATTTCCCGCCTCTGATTCCCTGCCTCTGATTCCCTGCCTCTGATTCCCCACCTCTGATTCCCCCCTCTGATTCCCCGCCTCTGATTCCCAGCCTCTGATTCCCCACCTCTGATTCCCCGCCTCTGATTCCCTGCCTGTCTTTCCCTGCCTCTATTTCCGTGCCTCTTTCTCTGCATCTCGTTTCCAACATCTCATTTCCCCCTTCTGATAACCCGCATCAGATTCCCTGCCACAGATTCCCTGCCTCAGATTCCCTGCCTCAGATTCCCTGCATCAGATTCCCTTCATCTGATTCCCTGCCTCTGATTCCCCGCCTCTGATTCCCCACCTCTGATTCCCTGCCTCAGATTCCCTGCCTCTGATTCCCTGCCTCTGATTCCCTGCCTCTGATTCCCCGCCTCTGATTCGCCGCCTCTGATTCACCGCCTCCCTTTCCGCGCAACTTTCCTGGCCTACGTTTCCCCACATCTCTTTCCACACCTCTGATTCCACCCCTCTGATTCGCCGCCTCTGATTGCCCCCCTCTGATTCCCTGCCTCTGATTCCCCGCCTCTGATTCGCCGCCTCTGATTCACCGCCTCCCTTTCCGCGCAACTTTCCTGGCCTACGTTTCCCCACATCTCTTTCCCCACCTCTGATTCCACGCCTCAGATTCGCCGTCTCTGATTTCCCGCCTCTGATTCCCTGCCTCTGATTCCCCGCCTCTGATTCCCTGCCTCTGATTCCCCCCTCTGATTCCCCGCCTCTGATTCCCCACCTCTGATTCCCCGCCTCTGATTCCCTGCCTCTCTTTCCCTGCCTCTATTTCCGTGCCTCTTTCTCTGCATCTCGTTTCCCAAATCTCATTTCCCCCTTCTGATAACCCTCATCAGATTCCCTGCCACAGATTCCCTGCCTCAGATTCCCTGCCTCAGATTCCCTGCATCAGATTCCCTTCATCTGATTCCCTGCCTCTGATTCCCCGCCTCTGATTCCCCACCTCTGACTCCCTGCCTCAGATTCCCTGCCTCTGATTCCCTGCCTCTGATTCCCTGCCTCTGATTTCCTGCATCTGATTGCCCGCCTATGATTCTCCGCCTCTGATTCCCCGCCTCTGATTCCCCGCCTCTGATTCCCCGCCTCTGATTCCCCGCCTCTGATTCCCCGCATCTGATTCCCTGCCTCTGATAACCTGCCTCTGATTCCCTGCCTCTGATTCCCTGCCTCTGAGTCCCCACCTCTGATTCCCCGCGTCCGATTCCGCATCCATGTTTCACCGCCTCTGTTGCTATGCTTCTGATTTCCCGGCTCAGATTCACCGGCTCTGATTCCGCACCTCTGATTCCACGCCTCTCTTTCTGTGTCTCTGATTCCCCGCCTCTGATTCCACGCCTCTGATTACCCGCCTCTGATACCCTGCCTCTCTTTCCCTGCCTCTATTTCCGTGCCTCTTTCAGTGCATCTCGTTTCCCACATCTCATTTCCCCCTTCTGATAACCCGCATCAGATTTTCTGCCACAGATTCCCTGCCTCAGATTCCCTGACTCAGATTCCCTGCATCAGATTCCCTGCCTCAGATTCCCTGCATCTGATTGCCCGCCTCTGATTCCCTGCCTCTGATTCCTTGCCTCTGATTCCCTGCATCTGATTGTCCGCCTCTGATTCCCTGCCTCTGATTCCCCGCCTCTGATTCCCCGCCTCTGATTCCCCGCCTCTGATTCCCCACCTCTGATTCCCCACTTCTGATTCCCCGCCTCTGATTCCCCGCCTCTGATTCCCCGCCTCTGATTCCCCGCTTCTGATTCCCCACCTCTGATTCACTGCCTCCATTTCCGCTCAACTTTCCTGGCCTACGTTTCCCCACATATCTTTCCCCGCCTCTGAATTCCCTCCTCTGATTCCACGCCTCTGATTCCCCGCCTCTGATTCCCCACCTCTGATTCCCCGCCTCTGATTCCCCTCCTCTGATACCCCGCTTCTGATTCCCCACCTCTGATTCCCCGCATCTGATTCCCCGCATCTGATTCCCCGCCTCTGATTCCCCGCCTCTGATTCCCCGCCTCTTATTCCCCGCCTCTGATTCCCCGCCTATGTTTACCCGCCTCTGTTTACCCGCCTGTTTTCCCGCCTCAGATTCCCTGCCTCAGATTCACTGCATCAGATTCCCTTCATCTGATTCCCTGCCTCTGATTCCCCGCCTCTGTTTACCCGACTGTTTCCCCGCCTCTGATTCACCACCTCATATTCGCCATCTCAGGTTCCCTGCCTCAGATTCCCTGCCTCAGATTCCCTGCATCAGATTCCCTTCATTTGATTCCCTGCGTCTGATTCCCTGCCTCTGATTCCCTGCATCTGATTGCCCGCCTCTGATTCCCCGCCTCTGATTCCCCGCCTCTGATTCCCCACCTCTGATTCCCCACGTCTGATTCCCCGCCTCTGATTCCCCGCCTCTGATTCCCCGCCTCTGATTCACCGCCTCTGATTCCCCGCCTCTGATTCCCCACCTCTGATTCCCCACTTCTGATTGCCCGCCTCTGATTCCACGCCTCTGATTCCCCGCCTCTGATTCCCCACCTCTGATTCCCCACTTCTGATTCCCCACCTCTGATTCCCTGCCTCTGATTCCACGCCTCTGATTCCCCACTTCTGAATCCCCACCTCTGATTCTCCGCCTCTGATACCCTGCCTCTGATAACTTTTTACTGATTACCTGCCTCAGATTCCCTGCCTCCGATTCCCTGCCTCAGATTCCCTGCCTCAGATTCCCTGCATCAGATTCCCTTCATCTGATTCCCCGCCTCTGATTCCCCACCTCTGTCTCTACGCCTCTATTTTGCCTGCACTCTTTCCCCTCCACTCTTTCTGTGCCTCTCTTTCCCTCCCTCAATTTCAACAACTCTGTTTGATCTGTTCTGTGTACCTAATTTTCAACACACATGTTCCAACCACTATGTTTCGCCCATCTCTTTCGCTGCCTCTATTTATGCAGCTATGTTTACCCGCTTCTGTTTAGCCACCTGTTTCACCACATCTCTTTCCCCACCTCTGATTCCACGCCTCTGATTCCCCGCCTCTGATTCCCCGCCTCTGATTCCCCGCCTCTGATTCACCGCCTCCCTTTCCGCGCAACTTTCCTGGCCTACGTTTCCCCACATCTCTTTCCCCACCTCTGATTCCACGCCTCAGATTCGCCGCCTCTGATTTCCCGCCTCTGATTCCCTGACTCTGATTCCCTGCCTCTGATTCCCCACCTCTGATTCCCCCCTCTGATTCCCCGCCTCTGATTCCCAGCCTCTGATTCCCCACCTCTGATTCCCCGCCTCTGATTCCCTGCCTGTCTTTCCCTGCCTCTATTTCCGTGCCTCTTTCTCTGCATCTCGTTTCCCACATCTCATTTCCCCCTTCTGATAACCCGCATCAGATTCCCTGCCACAGATTCCCTGCCTCAGATTCCCTGCCTCAGATTCCCTGCATCAGATTCCCTTCATCTGATTCCCTGCCTCTGATTCCCCGCCTCTGATTCCCCACCTCTGATTCCCTGCCTCAGATTCCCTGCCTCTGATTCCCTGCCTCTGATTCCCTGCCTCTGATTTCCTGCATCTGATTGCCTGCCTCTGATTGTCCGCCTCTGATTCCCCGCCTCTGATTCCCCGCCTCTGATTCGCCGCCTCTGATTCCCCGCCTCTGATTTCCCACCTCTGATTCCCTGCCTCTGATAACCTGCCTCTGATTCCCTGCCTCTGATTCCCGGCCTCTGAGTCCCCACCTCTGATTCCCCGTGTCCGATTCCGCACCCATGTTTCACCACCTCTGTTGCTCTGCTTCTGATTTCCCGGCTCAGATTCACCAGCTCTGATTCCGCACCTCTGATTCCACGCCTCTCTTTCTGTGTCTCAGATTCCCCGCCTCTGATTCCACGCCTCTGATTACCCGCCTCTGATACCCTGCCTCTCTTTCCCTGCCTCTATTTCCGTGCCTCTTTCTCTGCATCTCGTTTCCCACATCTCATTTCCCCCTTCTGATAACCCGCATCAGATTCCCTGCCACAGATTCCCTGCCTCAGATACCCTGCCTCAGATTCCCTGCATCAGATTCCCTTCATCTGATTCCCTGCCTCTGATTCCCCGCGGCTGATTCCCTGCCTCTGATTCCCCGCCTCTGTTTACCCGACTGTTTCCCCGCCTCTGATTCACCACCTCATATTCGCCATCTCAGGTTCCCTGCCTCTGATTCCCTGCCTCTGATTCCCTGCCTCTGATTCCCTGCATCTGATTGCCCGCCTCTGATACCCTGCCTCTGATTCCCCGCCTCTGATACCCCGCCTCTGATTCCCAGCCTCTGATTTCCCACCTCTGATTCCCCACTTCTGATTCCCCGCCTCTGATTCCCCGTCTCTGATTCCATGCCTCTGATTCCCCGCCTCTGATTCCGCGCCTCTGATTCCCCGCCTCTGATACCCCGCCTCTGATTCCCCGCCTCTGATTCCCTGCATCTGATTGCCCACCTCAGATTCCCTGCCTCAGATTCCCTGCCTCAGATTCCCTGCCTCTGATTCCCTGCCTCTGATTCCCCGCCTCTGATTCCCCGCTTCTGATTTCCCACCTCTGATTTCCCACCTCTGATTCCCCACTTCTGATTCCCCGCCTCTGATTCCCCACCTCTGATTCAATGCCTCCCTTTCCGCTCAACTTTCCTGGCATACTTTTCCCCAAATATCTTTCCCCGCCTCTGATTCCACGCCTCTGAATCCCCGCCTATGTTTACCCGCATCTGTTTAACCGCCTGTTTTCCCGCCTCTGATTCCCCACCACAGATTCCCTGCCTCAGATTCCCTGCCTCAGATTCCCTGCATCAGATTCCCTTCATTTGATTCCCTGCGTGTGGTTCCGTGCCTCTGATTCCCTGCCTCTGATTCCCTGCATCTGATTGCCCGCCTCTGATTCCCCGCCTCTGATTCCCCACCTCTGATTACCCACTTCTGATTCCCCGCCTCTGATTCCCCGCCTCTGATTCCCCGCCTCTGATTCCCCGCCTCTGATTCCCCACTTCTGATTGCCCGCCTCTGATTCCCCGCCTATGATTCCACGCCTCTGATTCCCCACCTCTGATTCCCCACTTCTGATTCCCCACCTCTGATTCTCCGCCTCTGATACCCTGCCTCTGATAACTTTTTACTGATTCCCTGCCTCAGATTCCCTGCCTCCGATTCCCTGCCTCAGATTCCCTGCCTCAGTTTCCCTGCATTAGATTCCCTTCATCTGATTCCCTGCCTCTGATTCCCCGCCTCTGATTCCCCGCATCTGATTCCCCACCTCTGTCTCTACGCCTCTATTTTGCCTGCACTCTTTCCCCTCCACTCTTTCAGTGCCTCTCTTTCCCTCCCTCAATTTCAACAACTCTGTTTGATCTGTTCTGTGTAACTAATTTTCAACACAAAAGTTCCAACCACTATGTTTCGCCCATCTCTTTCGCTGCATCTATTGATGCAGCTATGTTTACCCGCTTCTGTTTACCCGCCTGTTTCCCCACATCTCTTTCCCCACCTCTGATTCCACGCCTCTGATTCCCCGCCTCTGATTCCCCGCCTCTGATTCCCCGCCTCTGATTCACCGCCTCCCTTTCCGAGCAACTTTCCTGGCCTACGTTTCCCCACATCTCTTTCCCCACCTCTGATTCCACGCCTCAAATTCGCCGCCTCTGATTTCCTGCCTCTGATTCCCTGCCTCTGATTCCCCGCCTCTGATTCCCCACCTCTGATTCCCCTCTCTGATTTCCCGCCTCTGATTCACCGCCTCTGATTCCACGCCTCTGATTACCCGCCTCTGATACCCTGCCTCTCTTTCCCTGCCTCTATTTCCGTGCCTCTTTCTCTGCATCTCGTTTCCCACATCTCATTTCCCCCTTCTGATAACCCGCATCAGATTCCCTGCCACAGATTCCCTGCCTCAGATTCCCTGCCTCAGATTCCCTGCATCAGATTCCCTTCATCTGATTCCCTGCCTCTGATTCCCCGCCTCTGATTCCCTGCATCTGTTTCCCAGCCTCTGTTTACCCGCCTGTTTCCCCGCCTCTGATTCACCACCTCATATTCGCCACCTCAGGTTCCCTGCCTCTGATTCCCTGCCTCTGATTCGCTGCCTCTTATACCCTGCATCTGATTGCCCGCCTCTGATACCCTGCCTCTGATTCCCCGCCTCTGATTCCCCGCCTCTGATTCCCCGCCACTGATTTCCCACCTCTGATTCCCCACTTCTGATTCCCCGCCTCTGATTCCCCGTCTGTGATTCCACGCCTCTGATTCCCCGCCTCTGATTCCGCGCCTCTGATTCCCAGCCTCTGATACCCCGCCTCTGATTCCCCGCCTCTGATTCCCTGCATCTGATTCCCCGCCTCAGATTCCCCGCCTCTGATTCCCCGACTCTGATTCCCCGCCTCTGATTCCCCGCCTCTGATTCCCCGCCTATGTTTACCCGCCTCTGTTTACCCGCCTGTTTTCCCGCCTCTGATTGCCCACCTCAGATTCCCTGCCTCAGATTCCCTGCCTCAGATTCCCTGCCTCTGATTCCCTGCCTCTGATTCCCTGCATCTGATTGCCCGCCTCTGATTACCTGCCTCTGATTCCCCGCCTCTGATTCCCCACCTCTGATTCCCCACTTCTGATTCCCCGCCTCTGATTCCCCGCGTCTGATTCCCCGCCTCTGATTCAACGCCTCTGATTCCCCGCCTCTGATTCCCCGCCTCTGATTCCCCACCTCTGATTGCCCCGCCTCTGATTCGCTGATTCTGATTCCCCGCCTCTGATTCCCCACCTCTGATTCCCCACTTCTGATTCCCCGCCTCTGATTCCCCGCCTCTGATTCCACGCCTCTGATTCCCCGCCTCTGATTCCCCGCCTCTGATTCCACGCCTCTGATTCCCCTCCTCTGATACCCCGCCTCTGATTCCCCACCTCTGATTCCCCGCATCTGATTCCCCGCCTCTGATTCCCCGCCTCTGATTCCCTGCCTCTGATTCCCCGCCTCTGATTCCGCGCCTCTGATTCCCCGCCTATGTTTACCCACCTCTGTTTACCCACCTGTTTCCCCGCCTCTGATTCCCCACCTCAGATTCCCTGCCTCAGATTCCCCGCCTCTGATTCTCCGCCTCTGATTCCCCGCCTCTGATTCCCCACCTCTGATTCCCCACTTCTGATTCCCCGCCTCTGATTCCCCGCCTCTGATTCCCCGCCTCTGATTCCCCGCCTCTGATTCCCCACCTCTGATTCACTGCCTCCCTTTCCGCTCAACTTTCCTGGCCTACTTTTCCCCACATATCTTTCCCCGCCTCTGACTTCCCGCCTCTGATTCCACGCCTCTGATTCCCCGCCTATGTTTACCCGCCTCTGTTTACCAGCCTGTTTTCCCGCCTCTGATTCCCCACCACAGATTCCCTGCATCAGATTCCCTGCCTCAGATTCCCTGCATCAGATTCCCTTCATTTGATTCCATGCGTCTGATTCCTTGCCTCTGATTCCCTGCATCTGATTGCCCGCCTCTGATTCCCCACCTCTGATTCCCCGCCTCTGATTCCCCACCTCTGATTCCCCACTTCTGATTCCCCGCCTCTGATTCCCCGCCTCTGATTCCCCGCCTCTGATTCACCGCCTCTGATTCCCCACCTCTGATTCCACGCCTCTGATTACCTGCCTCTGATACCCTGCCTCTCTTTCCCTGCCTCTATTTCCGTGCCTCTTTCTCTGCATCTCGTTTCCAACATCTCATTTCCCCCTTCTGATAACCCGCATCAGATTCCCTGCCTCCGATTCCCTGCCTCAGATTCCCTGCCTCAGATTCCCTGCATCAGATTCCCTTCATCTGATTCCCTGCCTCTGATTCCCCGCCTCTGAATCCCCGCCTCTGATTCCCCACCTCTGTCTCTACGCCTCTATTTTGACTGCACTCTTTCCCCTCCACTCTTTCTGTGCCTCTCTTTCCCTCCCTCAATTTCAACAACTCTGTTTGATCTGTTCTGTGTACCTAATTTTCAACACACAAGTTCCAACCACTATGTTTCGCCCATCTCTTTCGCTGCCTCTATTTATGCAGCTATGTTTACCCGCTTCTGTTTACCCGCCTGTTTCCCCACATCTCTTTCCCCACCTCTGATTCCACGCCTCTGATTCCCCGCCTCTGATTCCCCGCTTCTGATTCCCCGCCTCTGATTCACCGCCTCCCTTTCCGCGCAACTTTCCTGGCCTACGTTTCCCCACATCTCTTTCCCCACCTCTGATTCCACGCCTCAGATTCGCCGCCTCTGATTTCCCGCCTCTGATTCCCTGCCTCTGATTCCCTGCCTCTGATTCCCAACCTCTGATTCCCCCCTCTGATTCCGCGCCTCTGATTCCCAGCCTCTGATTCCCCACCTCTGATTCCCCGCCTCTGATTCCCTGCCTGTCTTTCCCTGCCTCTATTTCCGTGCCTCTTTCTCTGCATCTCGTTTCCCACATCTCATTTCCCCCTTCTGATAACCCGCATCAGATTCCCTGCCACAGATTCCCTGCCTCAGATTCCCTGCCTCAGATTCCCTGCATCAGATTCCCTTCATCTGATTCCCTGCCTCTGATTCCCCGCCTCTGATTCCCCACCTCTGATTCCCTGCCTCAGATTCCCTGCCTCGGATTCCCTGCCTCTGATTCCCTGCCTCTGATTTCCTGCATCTGATTGCCCGCCTCTGATTCGCCGCCTCTGATTCCCCGCCTCTGATTTCCCACCTCTGATTCCCTGCCTCTGATAACCTGCCTCTGATTCCCTGCCTCTGATTCCCGGCCTCTGAGTCCCCACCTCTGATTCCCCGTGTCCGATTCCGCACCCATGTTTCACCACCTCTGTTGCTCTGCTTCTGATTTCCCGGCTCAGATTCACCGGCTCTGATTCCGCACATCTGATTCCACGCCTCTCTTTCTGTGTCTCTGATTCCCCGCCTCTGATTCCACGCCTCTGATTACCCGCCTCTGATACCCTGCCTCTCTTTCCCTGCCTCTATTTCCGTGCCTCTTTCTCTGCATCTCGTTTCCCACATCTCATTTCCCCCTTCTGATAACCCGCATCAGATTCCCTGCCACAGATTCCCTGCCTCAGATACCCTGCCTCAGATTCCCTGCATCAGATTCCCTTCATCTGATTCCCTGCCTCTGATTCCCCGCGGGTGATTCCCTGCATCTGATTCCCCGCCTCTGTTTACCCGACTGTTTCCCCGCCTCTGATTCACCACCTCATATTCGCCATCTCAGGTTCCCTGCCTCTGATTCCCTGCCTCTGATTCCCTGCCTCTGATTCCCTGCATCTGATTGCCCGCCTCTGATACCCTTCCTCTGATTCCCCGCCTCTGATTCCCCGCCTCTGATTCCCAGCCTCTGATTTCCCACCTCTGATTCCCCACTTCTGATTCCCCGCCTCTGATTCCCCGTGTCTGATTCCACGCCTCTGATTCCCCACCTCTGATTCCGCGCCTCTGATTCCCCGCCTCTGATACCCCGCCTCTGATTCCCCGCCTCTGATTCCCTGCATCTGATTCCCCGCCTCAGATTCCCCGCCTCTGATTCCCCGACTCTGATTCCCCGCCTCTGATTCCCCGCCTCTGATTCCCCGCCTCTGATTCCCCGCCTATGTTTACCCGCCTCTGTTTACCCGCCTGTTTTCCCGCCTCTGATTGCCCACCTCAGATTCCCTGCCTCAGATTCCCTGCCTCAGATTCCCTGCCTCTGATTCCCTGCCTCTGATTCCCTGCATCTGATTGCCCGCCTCTGATTACCTGCCTCTGATTCCCCGCCTCTGATTCCCCACCTCTGATTCCCCACTTCTGATTCCCCGCCTCTGATTCCCCGCGTCTGATTCCCCGCCTCTGATTCACCTCCTCTGATTCCCCGCCTCTGATTCCCCGCCTCTGATTCCCCACCTCTGATTGCCCCGCCTCTGATTCGCTGATTCTGATTCCCCGGCTCTGATTCCCCACCTCTGATTCCCCCCTTCTGATTCCCCACCTCAGATTCCCCGCCTCTGATTGCACGCCTCTGATTCCCCGCCTCTGATTCCCCGCCTCTGATTCCCCGCCTCTGATTCCCCTCCTCTGATACCCCGCCTCTGATTCCCCACCTCTGATTCCCCGCATCTGATTCCCCGCCTCTGATTCCCCGCCTCTGATTCCCTGCCTCTGATTCCCCACCTCTGATTTCGCGCCTCTGATTCCCCGCCTATGTTTACCCGCCTCTGTTTACCCACCTGTTTCCCCGCCTCTGATTCCCCACCTCAGATTCCCTGCCTCAGATTCCCTGCCTCTGATTCCCTGCCTCTGATTCCCTGCCTCTGATTCCCTGCATCTGATTGCCCGCCTCTGATTCTCCGCCTCTGATTCCCCGCCTCTGATTCCCAACCTCTGATTCCCCGCTTCTGATTCCCTGCCTCTGATTCCCCGCCTCTGATTCCCCGCCTCTGATTCCCCGCCTCTGATTCCCCACCTCTGATTCAATGCCTCCCTTTCCGCTCAACTTTCCTGGCCTACTTTTCCCCACATATCTTTCCCCGCCTCTGATTTCCCGCCTCTGATTCCACGCCTCTGAATCCCCGCCTATGTTTACCCGCCTCTGTTTAACCGCCTGTTTTCCCGCCTCTGATTCCCCACAACAGATTCCCTGCCTCAGATTCCCTGCCTCAGATTCCCTGCATCAGATTCCCTTCATTTGATTCCCTGCATCTGGTTCCCTGCCTCTGATTCCCTGCCTCTGATTCCCTGCATCTGATTGCCCGCCTCTGATTCCCCGCCTCTGATTCCCCACCTCTGATTCCCCACTTCTGATTCCCCGCCTCTGATTCCCCGTCTCTGATTCCCCGCCTCTGATTCACCGCCTCTGATTCCCCGCCTCTGATTCCCCGCCTCTGATTCCCCACTTCTGATTGCCCGCCTCTGATTCCACGCCTCTGATTCCCCGCCTCTGATTCCCCACCTCTGATTCCCCACTTCTGATTCCCCACCTCTGATTCCCCGCCTCTGATTCCACGCCTCTGATTCCCCACCTCTGATTCCCCACTTCTGATTCCCCACCTCTGATTCTCCGCCTCTGATACCCTGCCTCTGATAACTTTTTACTGATTCCCTGCCTCAGATTCCCTGCCTCCGATTCCCTGCCTCAGATTCCCTGCCTCAGTTTCCCTGCATTAGATTCCCTTCATCTGATTCCCTGCCTCTGATTCCCGGCCTCTGATTCCCCGCATCTGATTCCCCACCTCTGTCTCTACGCCTCTATTTTGCCTGCACTCTTTCCCCTCCACTCTTTCCGTGCCTCTCTTTCCCTCCCTCAATTTCAACAACTCTGTTTGATCTGTTCTGTGTAACTAATTTTCAACACAAAAGTTCCAACCACTATGTTTCGCCCATCTCTTTCGCTGCATCTATTGATGCAGCTATGTTTACCCGCTTCTGTTTACCCGCCTGTTTCCCCACATCTCTTTCCCCACCTCTGATTCCACGCCTCTGATTCCCCGCCTCTGATTCCCCGCCTCTGATTCCCCGCCTCTGATTCACCGCCTCCCTTTCCGAGCAACTTTCCTGGCCTACGTTTCCCCACATCTCTTTCCCCACCTCTGATTCCACGCCTCAGATTCGCCGCCTCTGATTTCCTGCCTCTGATTCCCTGCCTCTGATTCCCCGCCTCTGATTCCCCACCTCTGATTCCCCTCTCTGATTTCCCGCCTCTGATTCCCCGCCTCTGATTCCACGCCTCTGATTACCCGCCTCTGATACCCTGCCTCTCTTTCCCTGCCTCTATTTCCGTTCCTCTTTCTCTGCATCTCGTTTCCCACATCTCATTTCCCCCTTCTGATAACCCGCATCAGATTCCCTGCCACAGATTCCCTGCCTCAGATTCCCTGCCTCAGATTCCCTGCATCAGATTCCCTTCATCTGATTCCCTGCATCTGATTGCCCGCCTCTGATACCCTGCCTCTGATTCCCCGCCTCTGATTCCCCGCCTCTGATTCCCCGCCTCTGATTTCCCACCTCTGATTCCCCACTTCTGATTCCCCGCCTCTGATTCCCCGTCTGTGATTCCACGCCTCTGATTCCCCGCCTCTGATTCTGCGCCTCTGATTCCCCACCTCTGATACCCCGCCTCTGATTCCCCGCCTCTGATTCCCTGCATCTGATTCCCCGCCTCAGATTCCCCGCCTCTTATTCCCCGACTCTGATTCCCCGCCTCTGATTCCCCGACTCTGATTCCCCGCCTCTGATTCCCCGCTTCTGATTCCCCGCCTATGTTTACCCGCCTCTGTTTACCCGCCTCTTTTCCCGCCTCTGATTGCCCACCTCAGATTCCCTGCCTCAGATTCCCTGCCTCAGATTCCCTGCCTCTGATTCCCTGCATCTCATTCCCTGCATCTGATTCCCCACCTCTGATTCCCCACTTCTGATTCCCCGCCTCTGATTCCCCGCCTCTGATTCCACGCCTCTGATTCCCCGCCTCTGATTCCCCGCCTCTGATTCCACGCCTCTGATTCCCCTCCTCTGATACCCCGCCTCTGATTCCCCACCTCTGACTCCCCGCATCTGATTCCCCGCCTCTGATTCCCCGCCTCTGATTCCCTGCCTCTGATTCCCCGCCTCTGATTCCGCGCCTCTGATTCCCCGCCTATGTTTACCCACCTCTGTTTACCCACCTGTTTCCCCGCCTCTGATTCCCCACCTCAGATTCCCTGCCTCAGATTCCCCGCCTCTGATTCTCCGCCTCTGATTCCCCGCCTCTGATTCCCCACCTCTGATTCCCCACTTCTGATTCCCCGCCTCTGATTCCCCGCCTCTGATTCCCCGCCTCTGATTCCCCGCCTCTGATTCCCCACCTCTGATTCACTGCCTCCCTTTCCGCTCAACTTTCCTGGCCTACTTTTCCCCACATATCTTTCCCCGCCTCTGATTTCCCGCCTCTGATTCCACGCCTCTGATTCCCCGCCTATGTTTACCCGCCTCTGTTTACCCGCCTGTTTTCCCGCCTCTGATTCCCCACCACAGATTCCCTGCCTCAGATTCCCTGCCTCAGATTCCCTGCATCAGATTCCCTTCATTTGATTCCCTGCGTCTGATTCCCTGCCTCTGATTCCCTGCATCTGATTGCCCGCCTCTGATTCCCCGCCTCTGATTCCCCGCCTCTGATTCCCCACCTCTGATTCCCCACTTCTGATTCCACGCCTCTGATTCCCCGCCTCTGATTCCCCGCCTCTGATTCACCGCCCCTGATTCCCCGCCTCTGATTCCCCGCCTCTGATTCCCCACTTCTGATTGCCCGCCTCTGATTCCACGCCTCTGATTCCCCGCCTCTGATTCCCCACCTCTGATTCCCCGCTTCTGATTCCCCACCTCTGATTCCCCGCCTCTGATTCCACGCCTCTGATTCCCCACCACTGATTCCCCACTTCTGATTCCCCACCTCTGATTCTCCGCCTCTGATACCCTGCCTCTTATAACTTTTTACTGATTCCCTGCCTCAGATTCCCTGCCTCCGATTCCCTGCCTCACATTCCCTGCCTCAGTTTCCCTGCATCAGATTCCCTTCATCTGATTCCCTGCCTCTGATTCCCCGCCTCTGATTCCCCGCTTCTGATTCCCCACCTCTGTCTCTACGCCTCTATTTTGCCTGCACTCTTTCCCCTCAACTCTTTCGGTGCCTCTCTTTCCCTCCCTCAATTTCAACAACTCTGTTTGATCTGTTCTGTGTACCTAATTTTCAACACACAAGTTCCAACTACTATGTTTCGCCCATCTCTTTCGCTGCCTCTATTTATGCAGCTATGTTTACCCGCTTCTGTTTACCCGCCTGTTTCCCCACATCTCTTTCCCCACCTCTGATTCCACGCCTCTGATTCCCCGCCTCTGATTCCCCGCCTCTGATTCCCCGCCTCTGATTCACCGCCTCCCTTTCCGCGCAACTTTCCTGGCCTACGTTTCCCCACATCTCTTTCCCCACCTCTGATTCCACGCCTCAGATTTGCCGCCTCTGATTTCCTGCCTCTGATTCCCTGCCTCTGATTCCCTGCCTCTGATTCCCCACCTCTGATTCCCCCCTCTGATTCCCCGCCTCTGATTCCCAGCCTCTGATTCCCCACCTCTGATTCCCCGCCTCTGATTCCCTGCCTCTCTTTCCCTACCTCTATTTCCGTGCCTCTTTCTCTGCATCTCGTTTCCCACATCTCATTTCCCCCTTCTGATAACCCGCATCAGATTCCCTGCCACAGATTCCCTGCCTCAGATTCCCTGCCTCAGATTCCCTGCCTCTGATTTCCTGCATCTGATTGCCCGCCTCTGATTCTCCGCCTCTGATTCCCCGCCTCTGATTCCACGCCTCTGATTCCCCACCTCTGATTCCCTGCCTCAGATTCCCTGCCTCTGATTCCCTGCCTCTGATTCCCTGCCTCTGATTTCCTGCATCTGATTGCCCGCCTCTGATTCTCCGCCTCTGATTCCCCGCCTCTGATTCCCCGCCTCTGATTCCCCGCCACTTGATTCCCCGCCTCTGATTCCCCACCTCTGATTCCCTGCCTCTGATAACCTGCCTCTGATTCCCTGCCTCTGATTCCCGGCCTCTGAATCAACACCTCTGATTCCCCGTGTCCGATTCCGCACCCATGTTTCACCACCTCTGTTGCTCTGCTTCTGATTTCCCGGCTCAGATTCACCGGCTCTGATTCCGCACCTCTGATTCCACGCCT
This sequence comes from Narcine bancroftii, assembly GCF_036971445.1. Taxonomy (NCBI): domain Eukaryota; kingdom Metazoa; phylum Chordata; class Chondrichthyes; order Torpediniformes; family Narcinidae; genus Narcine; species Narcine bancroftii. Next base: position 1,515,854 of record NW_027211886.1, read on the forward strand.
CTCTTTCTGTGTCTCTGATTCCCCACCTCTGATTCCACGCCTCAGATTACCCGCCTCTGATACCCTGCCTCTCTTTCCCTGCCTCTATATCCGTGCCTCTTTCTCTGCATCTCGTTTCCCACATCTCATTTCCCCCTTCTGATAACCCGCATCAGATTCCCTGCCACAGATTCCCTGCCTCAGATACCCTGCCTCAGATTCCCTGCGTGAGATTCCCTTCATCTGATTCCCTGCCTCTGATTCCCCGCAGCTGATTCCCTGCATCTGATTCCCCACCTCTGTTTACCCGCCTGTTTCCCCGCCTCTGATTCACCACCTCATATTCGCCACCTCAGGTTCCCTGCCTCTGATTCCCTGCCTCTGATTCCCTGCCTCTGATTCCCTGCATCTGATTGCCCGCCTCTGATACCCTGCCTCTGATTCCCCGCCTCTGATTCCCCGCCTCTGATTCCCCGCCTCTGATTTCCCACCTCTGATTCCCCACTTCTGATTCCCCGCCTCTGATTCCCCGTCTCTGATTCCACGCCTCTGATTCCCCGCCTCTGATTCCCTGCATCTGATTGCCCGCCTCTGATACCCTGCCTCCGATTCCCTGCCTCAGATTCCCTGCCTCTGATTCCCTGCATCAGATTCCCTTCATCTGATTCCCTGCCTCTGATTCCCCGCCTCTGAATCCCCGCCTCTGATTCCCCACCTCTGTCTCTACGCCTCTATTTTGACTGCACTCTTTCCCCTCCACTCTTTCTGTGCCTCTCTTTCCCTCCCTCAATTTCAACAACTCTGTTTGATCTGTTCTGTGTACCTAATTTTCAACACACAAGTTCCAACCACTATGTTTCGCCCATCTCTTTCGCTGCCTCTATTTATGCAGCTATGTTTACCCGCTTCTGTTTACCCGCCTGTTTCCCCACATCTCTTTCCCCACCTCTGATTCCACGCCTCTGATTCCCCGCCTCTGATTCCCCGCCTCTGATTCCCCGCCTCTGATTCACCGCCTCCCTTTCCACGCAACTTTCCTGGCCTACGTTTCCCCACATCTCTTTCCCCACCTCTGATTCCACGCCTCAGATTCGCCGCCTCTGATTTCCCGCCTCTGATTCCCTGCCTCTGATTCCCTGCCTCTGATTCCCCACCTCTGATTCCCCCCTCTGATTCCGCGCCTCTGATTCCCAGCCTCTGATTCACCACCTCTGATTCCCCGCCTCTGATTCCCTGCCTGTCTTTCCCTGCCTCTATTTCCGTGCCTCTTTCTCTGCATCTCGTTTCCCACATCTCATTTCCCCCTTCTGATAACCCGCATCAGATTCCCTGCCACAGATTCCCTGCCTCAGATTCCCTGCCTCAGATTCCCTGCATCAGATTCCCTTCATCTGATTCCCTGCCTCTGATTCCCCGCCTCTGATTCCCCACCTCTGATTCCCTGCCTCAGATTCCCTGCCTCTGATTCCCTGCCTCTGATTCCCTGCCTCTGATTTCCTGCATCTGATTGCCTGCCTCTGATTCTCCGCCTCTGATTCCCCGACTCTGATTCCCCGCCTCTGATTCGCCGCCTCTGATTCCCCGCCTCTGATTTCCCACCTCTGATTCCCTGCCTCTGATAACCTGCCTCTGATTCCCTGCCTATGATTCCCGGCCTCTGAGTCCCCACCTCTGATTCCCCGTGTCCGATTCCGCACCCATGTTTCACCACCTCTGTTGCTCTGCTTCTGATTTCCCGGCTCAGATTCACCGGCTCTGATTCCGCACATCTGATTCCACGCCTCTCTTTCTGTGTCTCTGATTCCCGGCCTCTGATTCCACGCCTCTGATTACCCGCCTCTGATACCCTGCCTCTCTTTCCCTGCCTCTATTTCCGTGCCTCTTTCTCTGCATCTCGTTTCCCACATCTCATTTCCCCCTTCTGATAACCCGCATCAGATTCCCTGCCACAGATTCCCTGCCTCAGATACCCTGCCTCAGATTCCCTGCATCAGATTCCCTTCATCTGATTCCCTGCCTCTGATTCCCCGCGGGTGATTCCCTGCATCTGATTCCCCGCCTCTGTTTACCCGACTGTTTCCCCGCCTCTGATTAACCACCTCATATTCGCCATCTCAGGTTCCCTGCCTCTGATTCCCTGCCTCTGATTCCCTGCCTCTGATTCCCTGCATCTGATTGCCCGCCTCTGATACCCTTCCTCTGATTCCCCGCCTCTGATTCCCCGCCTCTGATTCCCAGCCTCTGATTTCCCACCTCTGATTCCCCACTTCTGATTCCCCGCCTCTGATTCCCCGTCTCTGATTCCACGCCTCTGATTCCCCGCCTCTGATTCCGCGCCTCTGATTCCCCGCCTCTGATACACCGCCTCTGATTCCCCGCCTCTGATTCCCTGCATCTGATTCCCCGCCTCAGATTCCCCGCCTCTGATTCCCCGACTCTGATTCCCCGCCTCTGATTCCCCGCCTCTGATTCCCCGCCTCTGATTCCCCGCCTATGTTTACCCGCCTCTGTTTACCCGCCTGTTTTCCCGCCTCTGATTGCCCACCTCAGATTCCCTGCCTCAGATTCCCTGCCTCAGATTCCCTGCCTCTGATTCCCTGCCTCTGATTCCCTGCATCTGATTGCCCGCCTCTGATTACCTGCCTCTGATTCCCCGCCTCTGATTCCCCACCTCTGATTCCCCACTTCTGATTCCCCGCCTCTGATTCCCCGCGTCTGATTCCCTGCCTCTGATTCACCTCCTCTGATTCCCCGCCTCTGATTCCCCGCCTCTGATTCCCCACCTCTGATTGCCCCGCCTCTGATTCGCTGATTCTGATTCCCCGGCTCTGATTCCCCACCTCTGATTCCCCACTTCTGATTCCCCACCTCAGATTCCCCGCCTCTGATATCACGCCTCTGATTCCCCGCCTCTGATTCCCCGCCTCTGATTCCCCGCCTCTGATTCCCCTCCTCTGATACCCCGCCTCTGATTCCCCACCTCTGATTCCCCGCATCTGATTCCCCGCCTCTGATTCCCCGCCTCTGATTCCCTGCCTCTGATTCCCCACCTCTGATTTCGCGCCTCTGATTCCCCGCCTATGTTTACCCGCCTCTGTTTACCCACCTGTTTCCCCGCCTCTGATTCCCCACCTCAGATTCCCTGCCTCAGATTCCCTGCCTCTGATTCCCTGCCTCTGATTCCCTGCCTCTGATTCCCTGCATCTGATTGCCCGCCTCTGATTCTCCGCCTCTGATTCCCCGCCTCTGATTCCCAACCTCTGATTCCCCGCTTCTGATTCCCTGCCTCTGATTCCCCGCCTCTGATTCCCCGCCTCTGATTCCCCGCCTCTGATTCCCCACCTCTGATTCAATGCCTCCCTTTCCGCTCAACTTTCCTGGCCTACTTTTCCCCACATATCTTTCCCCGCCTCTGATTTCCCGCCTCTGATTCCACGCCTCTGAATCCCCGCCTATGTTTACCCGCCTCTGTTTAACCGCCTGTTTTCCCGCCTCTGATTCCCCACAACAGATTCCCTGCCTCAGATTCCCTGCCTCAGATTCCCTGCATCAGATTCCCTTCATTTGATTCCCTGCATCTGGTTCCCTGCCTCTGATTCCCTGCCTCTGATTCCCTGCATCTGATTGCCCGCCTCTGATTCCCCGCCTCTGATTCCCCACCTCTGATTCCCCACTTCTGATTCCCCGCCTCTGATTCCCCGTCTCTGATTCCCCGCCTCTGATTCACCGCCTCTGATTCCCCGCCTCTGATTCCCCGCCTCTGATTCCCCACTTCTGATTGCCCGCCTCTGATTCCACGCCTCTGATTCCCCGCCTCTGATTCCCCACCTCTGATTCCCCACTTCTGATTCCCCACCTCTGAATCCCCGCCTCTGATTCCACGCCTCTGATTCCCCACCTCTGATTCCCCACTTCTGATTCCCCACCGCTGATTCTCCGCCTCTGATACCCTGCCTCTGATAACTTTTTACTGATTCCCTGCCTCAGATTCCCTGCCTCCGATTCCCTGCCTCAGATTCCCTGCCTCAGTTTCCCTGCATTAGATTCCCTTCATCTGATTCCCTGCCTCTGATTCCCGGCCTCTGATTCCCCGCATCTGATTCCCCACCTCTGTCTCTACGCCTCTATTTTGCCTGCACTCTTTCCCCTCCACTCTTTCCGTGCCTCTCTTTCCCTCCCTCAATTTCAACAACTCTGTTCGATCTGTTCTGTGTAACTAATTTTCAACACAAAAGTTCCAACCACTATGTTTCGCCCATCTCTTTCGCTGCATCTATTGATGCAGCTATGTTTACCCACTTCTGTTTACCCGCCTGTTTCCCCACATCTCTTTCCCCACCTCTGATTCCACGCCTCTGATTCCCCGCCTCTGATTCCCCGCCTCTGATTCCCCGCCTCTGATTCACCGCCTCCCTTTCCGAGCAACTTTCCTGGCCTACGTTTCCCCACATCTCTTTCCCCACCTCTGATTCCACGCCTCAGATTCGCCGCCTCTGATTTCCTGCCTCTGATTCCCTGCCTCTGATTCCCCGCCTCTGATTCCCCACCTCTGATTCCCCTCTCTGATTTCCCGCCTCTGATTCCCCGCCTCTGATTCCACGCCTCTGATTACCCACCTCTGATACCCTGCCTCTCTTTCCCTGCCTCTATTTCCGTGCCTCTTTCTCTGCATCTCGTTTCCCACATCTCATTTCCCCCTTCTGATAACCCGCATCAGATTCCCTGCCACAGATTCCCTGCCTCAGATTCCCTGCCTCAGATTCCCTGCATCAGATTCCCTTCATCTGATTCCCTGCCTCTGATTCCCCGCCTCTGATTCCCTGCATCTGATTCCCAGCCTCTGTTTACCCGCCTGTTTCCCCGCCTCTGATTCACCACCTCATATTCGCCACCTCAGGTTCCCTGCCTCTGATTCCCTGCCTCTGATTCCCTGCCTCTGATTCCCTGCATCTGATTGCCCGCCTCTGATACCCTGCCTCTGATTCCCCGCCTCTGATTCCCCGCCTCAGATTCCCCGCCTCTGATTTCCCACCTCTGATTCCCCACTTCTGATTCCCCGCCTCTGATTCCCCGTCTGTGATTCCACGCCTCTGATTCCCCGCCTCTGATTCCGCGCCTCTGATTCCCCGCCTCTGATACCCCGCCTCTGATTCCCCGCCTCTGATTCCCTGCATCTGATTCCCCGCCTCAGATTCCCCGCCTCTTATTCCCCGACTCTGATTCCCCGCCTCTGATTCCCCGACTCTGATTCCCCGCCTCTGATTCCCCGCTTCTGATTCCCCGCCTATGTTTACCCGCCTCTGTTTACCCGCCTGTTTTCCCGCCTCTGATTGCCCACCTCAGATTCCCTGCCTCAGATTCCCTGCCTCAGATTCCCTGCCTCTGATTCCCTGCCTCTGATTCCCTGCATCTGATTGCCCGCCTCTGATTCGCTGATTCTGATTCCCCGCCTCTGATTCCCCACCTCTGATTCCCCACTTCTGATTCCCCGCCTCTGATTCCCCGCCTCTGATTCCACGCCTCTGATTCCCCGCCTCTGATTCCCCGCCTCTGATTCCACGCCTCTGATTCCCCTCCTCTGATACCCCGCCTCTGATTCCCCACCTCTGATTCCCCGCATCTGATTCCCCGCCTCTGATTCCCCGCCTCTGATTCCCTGCCTCTGATTCCCCGCCTCTGATTCCGCGCCTCTGATTCCCCGCCTATGTTTACCCACCTCTGTTTACCCACCTGTTTCCCCGCCTCTGATTCCCCACCTCAGATTCCCTGCCTCAGATTCCCCGCCTCTGATTCTCCGCCTCTGATTCCCCGCCTCTGATTCCCCACCTCTGATTCCCCACTTCTGATTCCCCGCCTCTGATTCCCCGCCTCTGATTCCCCGCCTCTGATTCCCCGCCTCTGATTCCCCACCTCTGATTCACTGCCTCCCTTTCCGCTCAACTTTCCTGGCCTACTTTTCCCCACATATCTTTCCCCGCCTCTGATTTCCCGCCTCTGATTCCACGCCTCTGATTCCCCGCCTATGTTTACCCGCCTCTGTTTACCCGCCTGTTTTCCCGCCTCTGATTCCCCACCACAGATTCCCTTCCTCAGATTCCCTGCCTCAGATTCCCTGCATCAGATTCCCTTCATTTGATTCCCTGCGTCTGATTCCCTGCCTCTGATTCCCTGCATCTGATTGCCCGCCTCTGATTCCCCGCCTCTGATTCCCCACCTCTGATTCCCCACCTCTGATTCCACACTTCTGATTCCACGCCTCTGATTCCCCGCCTCTGATTCCCCGCCTCTGATTCACCGACCCTGATTCCCCGCCTCTGATTCCCCGCCTCTGATTCCCCACTTCTGATTGCCTGCCTCTGATTCCACGCCTCTGATTCCCCGCCTCTGATTCCCCACCTCTGATTCCCCGCTTCTGATTCCCCACCTCTGATTCCCCGCCTCTGATTCCACGCCTCTGATTCCCCACCACTGATTCCCCACTTCTGATTCCCCACCTCTGATTCTCCGCCTCTGATACCCTGACTCTGATAACTTTTTACTGATTCCCTGCCTCAGATTCCCTGCCTCCGATTCCCTGCCTCAGATTCCCTGCCTCAGTTTCCCTGCATCAGATTCCCTTCATCTGATTCCCTGCCTCTGATTCCCCGCCTCTGATTCCCCGCCTCTGATTCCCCACCTCTGTCTCTACGCCTCTATTTTGCCTGCACTCTTTCCCCTCCACTCTTTCTGTGCCTCTCTTTCCCTCCCTCAATTTCAACAACTCTGTTTGATCTGTTCTGTGTACCTAATTTTCAACACACAAGTTCCAACCACTATGTTTCGCCCATCTCTTTCGCTGCCTCTATTTATGCAGCTATGTTTACCCGCTTCTGTTTACCCGCCTGTTTCCCCACATCTCTTTCCCCACCTCTGATTCCACGCCTCTGATTCCCCGCCTCTGATTCCCCGCCTCTGATTCCCCGCCTCTGATTCACCGCCTCCCTTTCCGCGCAACTTTCCTGGCCTACGTTTCCCCACATCTCTTTCCCCACCTCTGATTCCTAGCCTCAGATTTGCCGCCTCTGATTTCCTGCCTCTGATTCCCTGCCTCAGATTCCCTGCCTCTGATTCCCCACCTCTGATTCCCCCCTCTGATTCCCCGCCTCTGATTCCCAGCCTCTGATTCCCCACCTCTGATTCCCCGCCTCTGATTCCCTGCCTCTCTTTCCCTACCTCTATTTCCGTGCCTCTTTCTCTGCATCTCGTTTCCCACATCTCATTTCCCCCTTCTGATAACCCGCATCAGATTCCCTGCCAGAGATTCCCTGCCTCAGATTCCCTGCCTCAGATTCCCTGCATCAGATTCCCTTCATATGATTCCTTGCCTCTGATTCCACGCCTCTGATTCCCCACCTCTGATTCCCTGCCTCAGATTCCCTGCCTCTGATTCCCTGCCTCTGATTCCCTGCCTCTGATTTCCTGCATCTGATTGCCCGCCTCTGATTCTCCGCCTCTGATTCCCCGCCTCTGATTCCCCGCCTCTGATTCCCCGCCTCTTGATTCCCCGCCTCTGATTCCCCACCTCTGATTCCCTGCCTCAGATAACCTGCCTCAGATTCCCTGCATCAGATTCCCTTCATATGATTCCTTGCCTCTGATTCCACGCCTCTGATTCCCCACCTCTGATTCCCTGCCTCAGATTCCCTGCCTCTGATTCCCTGCCTCTGATTCCCTGCCTCTGATTTCCTGCATCTGATTGCCCGCCTCTGATTCTCCGCCTCTGATTCCCCGCCTCTGAATCACCGCCTCCCTTTCCGAGCAACTTTCCTGGCCTACGTTTCCCCACATCTCTTTCCCCACCTCTGATTCCACGCCTCAAATTCGCCGCCTCTGATTTCCTGCCTCTGATTCCCTGCCTCTGATTCCCCGCCTCTGATTCCCCACCTCTGATTCCCCTCTCTGATTTCCCGCCTCTGATTCCCCGCCTCTGATTCCACGCCTCTGATTACCAGCCTCTGATACCCTGCCTCTCTTTCCCTGCCTCTATTTCCGTGCCTCTTTCTCTGCATCTCGTTTCCCACATCTCATTTCCCCCTTCTGATAACCCGCATCAGATTCCCTGCCACAGATTCCCTGCCTCAGATTCCCTGCCTCAGATTCCCTGCATCAGATTCCCTTCATCTGATTCCCTGCCTCTGATTCCCCGCCTCTGATTCCCTGCATCTGTTTCCCAGCCTCTGTTTACCCGCCTGTTTCCCCGCCTCTGATTCACCACCTCATATTCGCCACCTCAGGTTCCCTGCCTCTGATTCCCTGCCTCTGATTCGCTGCCTCTTATACCCTGCATCTGATTGCCCGCCTCTGATACCCTGCCTCTGATTCCCCGCCTCTGATTCCCCGCCTCTGATTCCCCGCCACTGATTTCCCACCTCTGATTCCCCACTTCTGATTCCCCGCCTCTGATTCCCCGTCTGTGATTCCACGCCTCTGATTCCCCGCCTCTGATTCCGCGCCTCTGATTCCCAGCCTCTGATACCCCGCCTCTGATTCCCCGCCTCTGATTCCCTGCATCTGATTCCCCGCCTCAGATTCCCCGCCTCTGATTCCCCGACTCTGATTCCCCGCCTCTGATTCCCCGCCTCTGATTCCCCGCCTATGTTTACCCGCCTCTGTTTACCCGCCTGTTTTCCCGCCTCTGATTGCCCACCTCAGATTCCCTGCCTCAGATTCCCTGCCTCAGATTCCCTGCCTCTGATTCCCTGCCTCTGATTCCCTGCATCTGATTGCCCGCCTCTGATTACCTGCCTCTGATTCCCCGCCTCTGATTCCCCACCTCTGATTCCCCACTTCTGATTCCCCGCCTCTGATTCCCCGCGTCTGATTCCCCGCCTCTGATTCAACGCCTCTGATTCCCCGCCTCTGATTCCCCGCCTCTGATTCCCCACCTCTGATTGCCCCGCCTCTGATTCGCTGATTCTGATTCCCCGCCTCTGATTCCCCACCTCTGATTCCCCACTTCTGATTCCCCGCCTCTGATTCCCCGCCTCTGATTCCACGCCTCTGATTCCCCGCCTCTGATTCCCCGCCTCTGAATCCACGCCTCTGATTCCCCTCCTCTGATACCCCGCCTCTGATTCCCCACCTCTGATTCCCCGCATCTGATTCCCCGCCTCTGATTCCCCGCCTCTGATTCCCTGCCTCTGATTCCCCGCCTCTGATTCCGCGCCTCTGATTCCCCGCCTATGTTTACCCACCTCTGTTTACCCACCTGTTTCCCCGCCTCTGATTCCCCACCTCAGATTCCCTGCCTCAGATTCCCCGCCGCTGATTCTCCGCCTCTGATTCCCCGCCTCTGATTCCCCACCTCTGATTCCCCACTTCTGATTCCCCGCCTCTGATTCCCCGCCTCTGATTCCCCGCCTCTGATTCCCCGCCTCTGATTCCCCACCTCTGATTCACTGCCTCCCTTTCCGCTCAACTTTCCTGGCCTACTTTTCCCCACATATCTTTCCCCGCCTCTGACTTCCCGCCTCTGATTCCACGCCTCTGATTCCCCGCCTATGTTTACCCGCCTCTGTTTACCAGCCTGTTTTCCCGCCTCTGATTCCCCACCACAGATTCCCTGCCTCAGATTCCCTGCCTCAGATTCCCTGCATCAGATTCCCTTCATTTGATTCCATGCGTCTGATTCCTTGCCTCTGATTCCCTGCATCTGATTGCCCGCCTCTGATTCCCCACCTCTGATTCCCCGCCTCTGATTCCCCACCTCTGATTCCCCACTTCTGATTCCCCGCCTCTGATTCCCCGCCTCTGATTCCCCGCCTCTGATTCACCGCCTCTGATTCCCCACCTCTGATTCCACGCCTCTGATTACCTGCCTCTGATACCCTGCCTCTCTTTCCCTGCCTCTATTTCCGTGCCTCTTTCTCTGCATCTCGTTTCCAACATCTCATTTCCCCCTTCTGATAACCCGCATCAGATTCCCTGCCTCCGATTCCCTGCCTCAGATTCCCTGCCTCAGATTCCCTGCATCAGATTCCCTTCATCTGATTCCCTGCCTCTGATTCCCCGCCTCTGAATCCCCGCCTCTGATTCCCCACCTCTGTCTCTACGCCTCTATTTTGACTGCACTCTTTCCCCTCCACTCTTTCTGTGCCTCTCTTTCCCTCCCTCAATTTCAACAACTCTGTTTGATCTGTTCTGTGTACCTAATTTTCAACACACAAGTTCCAACCACTATGTTTCGCCCATCTCTTTCGCTGCCTCTATTTATGCAGCTATGTTTACCCGCTTCTGTTTACCCGCCTGTTTCCCCACATCTCTTTCCCCACCTCTGATTCCACGCCTCTGATTCCCCGCCTCTGATTCCCCGCTTCTGATTCCCCGCCTCTGATTCACCGCCTCCCTTTCCGCGCAACTTTCCTGGCCTACGTTTCCCCACATCTCTTTCCCCACCTCTGATTCCACGCCTCAGATTCGCCGCCTCTGATTTCCCGCCTCTGATTCCCTGCCTCTGATTCCCTGCCTCTGATTCCCAACCTCTGATTCCCCCCTCTGATTCCGCGCCTCTGATTCCCAGCCTCTGATTCCCCACCTCTGATTCCCCGCCTCTGATTCCCTGCCTGTCTTTCCCTGCCTCTATTTCCGTGCCTCTTTCTCTGCATCTCGTTTCCCACATCTCATTTCCCCCTTCTGATAACCCGCATCAGATTCCCTGCCACAGATTCCCTGCCTCAGATTCCCTGCCTCAGATTCCCTGCATCAGATTCCCTTCATCTGATTCCCTGCCTCTGATTCCCCGCCTCTGATTCCCCACCTCTGATTCCCTGCCTCAGATTCCCTGCCTCGGATTCCCTGCCTCTGATTCCCTGCCTCTGATTTCCTGCATCTGATTGCCCGCCTCTGATTCTCCGCCTCTGATTCCCCGCCTCTGATTCCCCGCCTCTGATTCGCCGCCTCTGATTCCCCGCCTCTGATTTCCCACCTCTGATTCCCTGCCTCTGATAACCTGCCTCTGATTCCCTGCCTCTGATTCCCGGCCTCTGAGTCCCCACCTCTGATTCCCCGTGTCCGATTCCGCACCCATGTTTCACCACCTCTGTTGCTCTGCTTCTGATTTCCCGGCTCAGATTCACCGGCTCTGATTCCGCACATCTGATTCCACGCCTCTCTTTCTGTGTCTCTGATTCCCCGCCTCTGATTCCACGCCTCTGATTACCCGCCTCTGATACCCTGCCTCTCTTTCCCTGCCTCTATTTCCGTGCCTCTTTCTCTGCATCTCGTTTCCCACATCTCATTTCCCCCTTCTGATAACCCGCATCAGATTCCATGCCACAGATTCCCTGCCTCAGATACCCTGCCTCAGATTCCCTGCATCAGATTCCCTTCATCTGATTCCCTGCCTCTGATTCCCCGCGGGTGATTCCCTGCATCTGATTCCCCGCCTCTGTTTACCCGACTGTTTCCCCGCCTCTGATTCACCACCTCATATTCGCCATCTCAGGTTCCCTGCCTCTGATTCCCTGCCTCTGATTCCCTGCCTCTGATTCCCTGCATCTGATTGCCCGCCTCTGATACCCTTCCTCTGATTCCCCGCCTCTGATTCCCCGCCTCTGATTCCCAGCCTCTGATTTCCCACCTCTGATTCCCCACTTCTGATTCCCCGCCTCTGATTCCCCGTGTCTGATTCCACGCCTCTGATTCCCCACCTCTGATTCCGCGCCTCTGATTCCCCGCCTCTGATACCCCGCCTCTGATTCCCCGCCTCTGATTCCCTGCATCTGATTCCCCGCCTCAGATTCCCCGCCTCTGATTCCCCGACTCTGATTCCCCGCCTCTGATTCCCCGCCTCTGATTCCCCGCCTCTGATTCCCCGCCTATGTTTACCCGCCTCTGTTTACCCGCCTGTTTTCCCGCCTCTGATTGCCCACCTCAGATTCCCTGCCTCAGATTCCCTGCCTCAGATTCCCTGCCTCTGATTCCCTGCCTCTGATTCCCTGCATCTGATTGCCCGCCTCTGATTACCTGCCTCTGATTCCCCGCCTCTGATTCCCCACCTCTGATTCCCCACTTCTGATTCCCCGCCTCTGATTCCCCGCGTCTGATTCCCCGCCTCTGATTCACCTCCTCTGATTCCCCGCCTCTGATTCCCCGCCTCTGATTCCCCACCTCTGATTGCCCCGCCTCTGATTCGCTGATTCTGATTCCCCGGCTCTGATTCCCCACCTCTGATTCCCCCCTTCTGATTCCCCACCTCAGATTCCCCGCCTCTGATTGCACGCCTCTGATTCCCCGCCTCTGATTCCCCGCCTCTGATTCCCCGCCTCTGATTCCCCTCCTCTGATACCCCGCCTCTGATTCCCCACCTCTGATTCCCCGCATCTGATTCCCCGCCTCTGATTCCCCGCCTCTGATTCCCTGCCTCTGATTCCCCACCTCTGATTTCGCGCCTCTGATTCCCCGCCTATGTTTACCCGCCTCTGTTTACCCACCTGTTTCCCCGCCTCTGATTCCCCACCTCAGATTCCCTGCCTCAGATTCCCTGCCTCTGATTCCCTGCCTCTGATTCCCTGCCTCTGATTCCCTGCATCTGATTGCCCGCCTCTGATTCTCCGCCTCTGATTCCCCGCCTCTGATTCCCAACCTCTGATTCCCCGCTTCTGATTCCCTGCCTCTGATTCCCCGCCTCTGATTCCCCGCCTCTGATTCCCCGCCTCTGATTCCCCACCTCTGATTCAATGCCTCCCTTTCCGCTCAACTTTCCTGGCCTACTTTTCCCCACATATCTTTCCCCGCCTCTGATTTCCCGCCTCTGATTCCACGCCTCTGAATCCCCGCCTATGTTTACCCGCCTCTGTTTAACCGCCTGTTTTCCCGCCTCTGATTCCCCACAACAGATTCCCTGCCTCAGATTCCCTGCCTCAGATTCCCTGCATCAGATTCCCTTCATTTGATTCCCTGCATCTGGTTCCCTGCCTCTGATTCCCTGCCTCTGATTCCCTGCATCTGATTGCCCGCCTCTGATTCCCCGCCTCTGATTCCCCACCTCTGATTCCCCACTTCTGATTCCCCGCCTCTGATTCCCCGTCTCTGATTCCCCGCCTCTGATTCACCGCCTCTGATTCCCCGCCTCTGATTCCCCGCCTCTGATTCCCCACTTCTGATTGCCCGCCTCTGATTCCACGCCTCTGATTCCCCGCCTCTGATTCCCCACCTCTGATTCCCACCTTCTGATTCCCCACCTCTGATTCCCCGCCTCTGATTCCACGCCTCTGATTCCCCACCTCTGATTCCCCACTTCTGATTCCCCACCTCTGATTCTCCGCCTCTGATACCCTGCCTCTGATAACTTTTTACTGATTCCCTGCCTCAGATTCCCTGCCTCCGATTCCCTGCCTCAGATTCCCTGCCTCAGTTTCCCTGCATTAGATTCCCTTCATCTGATTCCCTGCCTCTGATTCCCGGCCTCTGATTCCCCGCATCTGATTCCCCACCTCTGTCTCTACGCCTCTATTTTGCCTGCACTCTTTCCCCTCCACTCTTTCCGTGCCTCTCTTTCCCTCCCTCAATTTCAACAACTCTGTTTGATCTGTTCTGTGTAACTAATTTTCAACACAAAAGTTCCAACCACTATGTTTCGCCCATCTCTTTCGCTGCATCTATTGATGCAGCTATGTTTACCCGCTTCTGTTTACCCGCCTGTTTCCCCACATCTCTTTCCCCACCTCTGATTCCACGCCTCTGATTCCCCGCCTCTGATTCCCCGCCTCTGATTCCCCGCCTCTGATTCACCGCCTCCCTTTCCGAGCAACTTTCATGGCCTACGTTTCCCCACATCTCTTTCCCCACCTCTGATTCCACGCCTCAGATTCGCCGCCTCTGATTTCCTGCCTCTGATTCCCTGCCTCTGATTCCCCGCCTCTGATTCCCCACCTCTGATTCCCCTCTCTGATTTCCCGCCTCTGATTCCCCGCCTCTGATTCCACGCCTCTGATTACCCGCCTCTGATACCCTGCCTCTCTTTCCCTGCCTCTATTTCCGTTCCTCTTTCTCTGCATCTCGTTTCCCACATCTCATTTCCCCCTTCTGATAACCCGCATCAGATTCCCTGCCACAGATTCCCTGCCTCAGATTCCCTGCCTCAGATTCCCTGCATCAGATTCCCTTCATCTGATTCCCTGCATCTGATTGCCCGCCTCTGATACCCTGCCTCTGATTCCCCGCCTCTGATTCCCCGCCTCTGATTCCCCGCCTCTGATTTCCCACCTCTGATTCCCCACTTCTGATTCCCCGCCTCTGATTCCCCGTCTGTGATTCCACGCCTCTGATTCCCCGCCTCTGATTCTGCGCCTCTGATTCCCCACCTCTGATACCCCGCCTCTGATTCCCCGCCTCTGATTCCCTGCATCTGATTCCCCGCCTCAGATTCCCCGCCTCTTATTCCCCGACTCTGATTCCCCGCCTCTGATTCCCCGACTCTGATTCCCCGCCTCTGATTCCCCGCTTCTGATTCCCCGCCTATGTTTACCCGCCTCTGTTTACCCGCCTCTTTTCCCGCCTCTGATTGCCCACCTCAGATTCCCTGCCTCAGATTCCCTGCCTCAGATTCCCTGCCTCTGATTCCCTGCATCTCATTCCCTGCATCTGATTCCCCACCTCTGATTCCCCACTTCTGATTCCCCGCCTCTGATTCCCCGCCTCTGATTCCACGCCTCTGATTCCCCGCCTCTGATTCCCCGCCTCTGATTCCACGCCTCTGATTCCCCTCCTCTGATACCCCGCCTCTGATTCCCCACCTCTGACTCCCCGCATCTGATTCCCCGCCTCTGATTCCCCGCCTCTGATTCCCTGCCTCTGATTCCCCGCCTCTGATTCCGCGCCTCTGATTCCCCGCCTATGTTTACCCACCTCTGTTTACCCACCTGTTTCCCCGCCTCTGATTCCCCACCTCAGATTCCCTGCCTCAGATTCCCCGCCTCTGATTCTCCGCCTCTGATTCCCCGCCTCTGATTCCCCACCTCTGATTCCCCACTTCTGATTCCCCGCCTCTGATTCCCCGCCTCTGATTCCCCGCCTCTGATTCCCCGCCTCTGATTCCCCACCTCTGATTCACTGCCTCCCTTTCCGCTCAACTTTCCTGGCCTACTTTTCCCCACATATCTTTCCCCGCCTCTGATTTCCCGCCTCTGATTCCACGCCTCTGATTCCCCGCCTATGTTTACCCGCCTCTGTTTACCCGCCTGTTTTCCCGCCTCTGATTCCCCACCACAGATTCCCTGCCTCAGATTCCCTGCCTCAGATTCCCTGCATCAGATTCCCTTCATTTGATTCCCTGCGTCTGATTCCCTGCCTCTGATTCCCTGCATCTGATTGCCCGCCTCTGATTCCCCGCCTCTGATTCCCCGCCTCTGATTCCCCACCTCTGATTCCCCACTTCTGATTCCACGCCTCTGATTCCCCGCCTCTGATTCCCCGCCTCTGATTCACCGCCCCTGATTCCCCGCCTCTGATTCCCCGCCTCTGATTCCCCACTTCTGATTGCCCGCCTCTGATTCCACGCCTCTGATTCCCCGCCTCTGATTCCCCACCTCTGATTCCCCGCTTCTGATTCCCCACCTCTGATTCCCCGCCTCTGATTCCACGCCTCTGATTCCCCACCACTGATTCCCCACTTCTGATTCCCCACCTCTGATTCTCCGCCTCTGATACCCTGCCTCTTATAACTTTTTACTGATTCCCTGCCTCAGATTCCCTGCCTCCGATTCCCTGCCTCACATTCCCTGCCTCAGTTTCCCTGCATCAGATTCCCTTCATCTGATTCCCTGCCTCTGATTCCCCGCCTCTGATTCCCCGCCTCTGATTCCCCACCTCTGTCTCTACGCCTCTATTTTGCCTGCACTCTTTCCCCTCAACTCTTTCGGTGCCTCTCTTTCCCTCCCTCAATTTCAACAACTCTGTTTGATCTGTTCTGTGTACCTAATTTTCAACACACAAGTTCCAACTACTATGTTTCGCCCATCTCTTTCGCTGCCTCTATTTATGCAGCTATGTTTACCCGCTTCTGTTTACCCGCCTGTTTCCCCACATCTCTTTCCCCACCTCTGATTCCACGCCTCTGATTCCCCGCCTCTGATTCCCCGCCTCTGATTCCCCGCCTCTGATTCACCGCCTCCCTTTCCGCGCAACTTTCCTGGCCTACGTTTCCCCACATCTCTTTCCCCACCTCTGATTCCACGCCTCAGATTTGCCGCCTCTGATTTCCTGCCTCTGATTCCCTGCCTCTGATTCCCTGCCTCTGATTCCCCACCTCTGATTCCCCCCTCTGATTCCCCGCCTCTGATTCCCAGCCTCTGATTCCCCACCTCTGATTCCCCGCCTCTGATTCCCTGCCTCTCTTTCCCTACCTCTATTTCCGTGCCTCTTTCTCTGCATCTCGTTTCCCACATCTCATTTCCCCCTTCTGATAACCCGCATCAGATTCCCTGCCACAGATTCCCTGCCTCAGATTCCCTGCCTCAGATTCCCTGCCTCTGATTTCCTGCATCTGATTGCCCGCCTCTGATTCTCCGCCTCTGATTCCCCGCCTCTGATTCCACGCCTCTGATTCCCCACCTCTGATTCCCTGCCTCAGATTCCCTGCCTCTGATTCCCTGCCTCTGATTCCCTGCCTCTGATTTCCTGCATCTGATTGCCCGCCTCTGATTCTCCGCCTCTGATTCCCCGCCTCTGATTCCCCGCCTCTGATTCCCCGCCACTTGATTCCCCGCCTCTGATTCCCCACCTCTGATTCCCTGCCTCTGATAACCTGCCTCTGATTCCCTGCCTCTGATTCCCGGCCTCTGAATCAACACCTCTGATTCCCCGTGTCCGATTCCGCACCCATGTTTCACCACCTCTGTTGCTCTGCTTCTGATTTCCCGGCTCAGATTCACCGGCTCTGATTCCGCACCTCTGATTCCACGCCTCTCTTTCTGTGTCTCTGATTCCCCACCTCTGATTCCACGCCTCAGATTACCCGCCTCTGATACCCTGCCTCTCTTTCCCTGCCTCTATATCCGTGCCTCTTTCTCTGCATCTCGTTTCCCACATCTCATTTCCCCCTTCTGATAACCCGCATCAGATTCCCTGCCACAGATTCCCTGCCTCAGATACCCTGCCTCAGATTCCCTGCGTGAGATTCCCTTCATCTGATTCCCTGCCTCTGATTCCCCGCAGCTGATTCCCTGCATCTGATTCCCCACCTCTGTTTACCCGCCTGTTTCCCCGCCTCTGATTCACCACCTCATATTCGCCACCTCAGGTTCCCTGCCTCTGATTCCCTGCCTCTGATTCCCTGCCTCTGATTCCCTGCATCTGATTGCCCGCCTCTGATACCCTGCCTCTGATTCCCCACCTCTGATTCCCCGCCTCTGATTCCCCGCCTCTGATTTCCCACCTCTGATTCCCCACTTCTGATTCCCCGCCTCTGATTCCCCGTCTCTGATTCCACGCCTCTGATTCCCCGCCTCTGATTCCCTGCATCTGATTGCCCGCCTCTGATACCCTGCCTCCGATTCCCTGCCTCAGATTCCCTGCCTCTGATTCCCTGCATCAGATTCCCTTCATCTGATTCCCTGCCTCTGATTCCCCGCCTCTGAATCCCCGCCTCTGATTCCCCACCTCTGTCTCTACGCCTCTATTTTGACTGCACTCTTTCCCCTCCACTCTTTCTGTGCCTCTCTTTCCCTCCCTCAATTTCAACAACTCTGTTTGATCTGTTCTGTGTACCTAATTTTCAACACACAAGTTCCAACCACTATGTTTCGCCCATCTCTTTCGCTGCCTCTATTTATGCAGCTATGTTTACCCGCTTCTGTTTACCCGCCTGTTTCCCCACATCTCTTTCCCCACCTCTGATTCCACGCCTCTGATTCCCCGCCTCTGATTCCCCGCCTCTGATTCCCCGCCTCTGATTCACCGCCTCCCTTTCCACGCAACTTTCCTGGCCTACGTTTCCCCACATCTCTTTCCCCACCTCTGATTCCACGCCTCAGATTCGCCGCCTCTGATTTCCCGCCTCTGATTCCCTGCCTCTGATTCCCTGCCTCTGATTCCCCACCTCTGATTCCCCCCTCTGATTCCGCGCCTCTGATTCCCAGCCTCTGATTCACCACCTCTGATTCCCCGCCTCTGATTCCCTGCCTGTCTTTCCCTGCCTCTATTTCCGTGCCTCTTTCTCTGCATCTCGTTTCCCACATCTCATTTCCCCCTTCTGATAACCCGCATCAGATTCCCTGCCACAGATTCCCTGCCTCAGATTCCCTGCCTCAGATTCCCTGCATCAGATTCCCTTCATCTGATTCCCTGCCTCTGATTCCCCGCCTCTGATTCCCCACCTCTGATTCCCTGCCTCAGATTCCCTGCCTCTGATTCCCTGCCTCTGATTCCCTGCCTCTGATTTCCTGCATCTGATTGCCTGCCTCTGATTCTCCGCCTCTGATTCCCCGACTCTGATTCCCCGCCTCTGATTCGCCGCCTCTGATTCCCCGCCTCTGATTTCCCACCTCTGATTCCCTGCCTCTGATAACCTGCCTCTGATTCCCTGCCTATGATTCCCGGCCTCTGAGTCCCCACCTCTGATTCCCCGTGTCCGATTCCGCACCCATGTTTCACCACCTCTGTTGCTCTGCTTCTGATTTCCCGGCTCAGATTCACCGGCTCTGATTCCGCACATCTGATTCCACGCCTCTCTTTCTGTGTCTCTGATTCCCGGCCTCTGATTCCACGCCTCTGATTACCCGCCTCTGATACCCTGCCTCTCTTTCCCTGCCTCTATTTCCGTGCCTCTTTCTCTGCATCTCGTTTCCCACATCTCATTTCCCCCTTCTGATAACCCGCATCAGATTCCCTGCCACAGATTCCCTGCCTCAGATACCCTGCCTCAGATTCCCTGCATCAGATTCCCTTCATCTGATTCCCTGCCTCTGATTCCCCGCGGGTGATTCCCTGCATCTGATTCCCCGCCTCTGTTTACCCGACTGTTTCCCCGCCTCTGATTCACCACCTCATATTCGCCATCTCAGGTTCCCTGCCTCTGATTCCCTGCCTCTGATTCCCTGCCTCTGATTCCCTGCATCTGATTGCCCGCCTCTGATACCCTTCCTCTGATTCCCCGCCTCTGATTCCCCGCCTCTGATTCCCAGCCTCTGATTTCCCACCTCTGATTCCCCACTTCTGATTCCCCGCCTCTGATTCCCCGTCTCTGATTCCACGCCTCTGATTCCCCGCCTCTGATTCCGCGCCTCTGATTCCCCGCCTCTGATACACCGCCTCTGATTCCCCGCCTCTGATTCCCTGCATCTGATTCCCCGCCTCAGATTCCCCGCCTCTGATTCCCCGACTCTGATTCCCCGCCTCTGATTCCCCGCCTCTGATTCCCCGCCTCTGATTCCCCGCCTATGTTTACCCGCCTCTGTTTACCCGCCTGTTTTCCCGCCTCTGATTGCCCACCTCAGATTCCCTGCCTCAGATTCCCTGCCTCAGATTCCCTGCCTCTGATTCCCTGCCTCTGATTCCCTGCATCTGATTGCCCGCCTCTGATTACCTGCCTCTGATTCCCCGCCTCTGATTCCCCACCTCTGATTCCCCACTTCTGATTCCCCGCCTCTGATTCCCCGCGTCTGATTCCCTGCCTCTGATTCACCTCCTCTGATTCCCCGCCTCTGATTCCCCGCCTCTGATTCCCCACCTCTGATTGCCCCGCCTCTGATTCGCTGATTCTGATTCCCCGGCTCTGATTCCCCACCTCTGATTCCCCACTTCTGATTCCCCACCTCAGATTCCCCGCCTCTGATATCACGCCTCTGATTCCCCGCCTCTGATTCCCCGCCTCTGATTCCCCGCCTCTGATTCCCCTCCTCTGATACCCCGCCTCTGATTCCCCACCTCTGATTCCCCGCATCTGATTCCCCGCCTCTGATTCCCCGCCTCTGATTCCCTGCCTCTGATTCCCCACCTCTGATTTCGCGCCTCTGATTCCCCGCCTATGTTTACCCGCCTCTGTTTACCCACCTGTTTCCCCGCCTCTGATTCCCCACCTCAGATTCCCTGCCTCAGATTCCCTGCCTCTGATTCCCTGCCTCTGATTCCCTGCCTCTGATTCCCTGCATCTGATTGCCCGCCTCTGATTCTCCGCCTCTGATTCCCCGCCTCTGATTCCCAACCTCTGATTCCCCGCTTCTGATTCCCTGCCTCTGATTCCCCGCCTCTGATTCCCCGCCTCTGATTCCCCGCCTCTGATTCCCCACCTCTGATTCAATGCCTCCCTTTCCGCTCAACTTTCCTGGCCTACTTTTCCCCACATATCTTTCCCCGCCTCTGATTTCCCGCCTCTGATTCCACGCCTCTGAATCCCCGCCTATGTTTACCCGCCTCTGTTTAACCGCCTGTTTTCCCGCCTCTGATTCCCCACAACAGATTCCCTGCCTCAGATTCCCTGCCTCAGATTCCCTGCATCAGATTCCCTTCATTTGATTCCCTGCATCTGGTTCCCTGCCTCTGATTCCCTGCCTCTGATTCCCTGCATCTGATTGCCCGCCTCTGATTCCCCGCCTCTGATTCCCCACCTCTGATTCCCCACTTCTGATTCCCCGCCTCTGATTCCCCGTCTCTGATTCCCCGCCTCTGATTCACCGCCTCTGATTCCCCGCCTCTGATTCCCCGCCTCTGATTCCCCACTTCTGATTGCCCGCCTCTGATTCCACGCCTCTGATTCCCCGCCTCTGATTCCCCACCTCTGATTCCCCACTTCTGATTCCCCACCTCTGATTCCCCGCCTCTGATTCCACGCCTCTGATTCCCCACCTCTGATTCCCCACTTCTGATTCCCCACCGCTGATTCTCCGCCTCTGATACCCTGCCTCTGATAACTTTTTACTGATTCCCTGCCTCAGATTCCCTGCCTCCGATTCCCTGCCTCAGATTCCCTGCCTCAGTTTCCCTGCATTAGATTCCCTTCATCTGATTCCCTGCCTCTGATTCCCGGCCTCTGATTCCCCGCATCTGATTCCCCACCTCTGTCTCTACGCCTCTATTTTGCCTGCACTCTTTCCCCTCCACTCTTTCCGTGCCTCTCTTTCCCTCCCTCAATTTCAACAACTCTGTTCGATCTGTTCTGTGTAACTAATTTTCAACACAAAAGTTCCAACCACTATGTTTCGCCCATCTCTTTCGCTGCATCTATTGATGCAGCTATGTTTACCCACTTCTGTTTACCCGCCTGTTTCCCCACATCTCTTTCCCCACCTCTGATTCCACGCCTCTGATTCCCCGCCTCTGATTCCCCGCCTCTGATTCCCCGCCTCTGATTCACCGCCTCCCTTTCCGAGCAACTTTCCTGGCCTACGTTTCCCCACATCTCTTTCCCCACCTCTGATTCCACGCCTCAGATTCGCCGCCTCTGATTTCCTGCCTCTGATTCCCTGCCTCTGATTCCCCGCCTCTGATTCCCCACCTCTGATTCCCCTCTCTGATTTCCCGCCTCTGATTCCCCGCCTCTGATTCCACGCCTCTGATTACCCACCTCTGATACCCTGCCTCTCTTTCCCTGCCTCTATTTCCGTGCCTCTTTCTCTGCATCTCGTTTCCCACATCTCATTTCCCCCTTCTGATAACCCGCATCAGATTCCCTGCCACAGATTCCCTGCCTCAGATTCCCTGCCTCAGATTCCCTGCATCAGATTCCCTTCATCTGATTCCCTGCCTCTGATTCCCCGCCTCTGATTCCCTGCATCTGATTCCCAGCCTCTGTTTACCCGCCTGTTTCCCCGCCTCTGATTCACCACCTCATATTCGCCACCTCAGGTTCCCTGCCTCTGATTCCCTGCCTCTGATTCCCTGCCTCTGATTCCCTGCATCTGATTGCCCGCCTCTGATACCCTGCCTCTGATTCCCCGCCTCTGATTCCCCGCCTCAGATTCCCCGCCTCTGATTTCCCACCTCTGATTCCCCACTTCTGATTCCCCGCCTCTGATTCCCCGTCTGTGATTCCACGCCTCTGATTCCCCGCCTCTGATTCCGCGCCTCTGATTCCCCGCCTCTGATACCCCGCCTCTGATTCCCCGCCTCTGATTCCCTGCATCTGATTCCCCGCCTCAGATTCCCCGCCTCTTATTCCCCGACTCTGATTCCCCGCCTCTGATTCCCCGACTCTGATTCCCCGCCTCTGATTCCCCGCTTCTGATTCCCCGCCTATGTTTACCCGCCTCTGTTTACCCGCCTGTTTTCCCGCCTCTGATTGCCCACCTCAGATTCCCTGCCTCAGATTCCCTGCCTCAGATTCCCTGCCTCTGATTCCCTGCCTTTGATTCCCTGCATCTGATTGCCCGCCTCTGATTCGCTGATTCTGATTCCCCGCCTCTGATTCCCCACCTCTGATTCCCCACTTCTGATTCCCCGCCTCTGATTCCCCGCCTCTGATTCCACGCCTCTGATTCCCCGCCTCTGATTCCCCGCCTCTGATTCCACGCCTCTGATTCCCCTCCTCTGATACCCCGCCTCTGATTCCCCACCTCTGATTCCCCGCATCTGATTCCCCGCCTCTGATTCCCCGCCTCTGATTCCCTGCCTCTGATTCCCCGCCTCTGATTCCGCGCCTCTGATTCCCCGCCTATGTTTACCCACCTCTGTTTACCCACCTGTTTCCCCGCCTCTGATTCCCCACCTCAGATTCCCTGCCTCAGATTCCCCGCCTCTGATTCTCCGCCTCTGATTCCCCGCCTCTGATTCCCCACCTCTGATTCCCCACTTCTGATTCCCCGCCTCTGATTCCCCGCCTCTGATTCCCCGCCTCTGATTCCCCGCCTCTGATTCCCCACCTCTGATTCACTGCCTCCCTTTCCGCTCAACTTTCCTGGCCTACTTTTCCCCACATATCTTTCCCCGCCTCTGATTTCCCGCCTCTGATTCCACGCCTCTGATTCCCCGCCTATGTTTACCCGCCTCTGTTTACCCGCCTGTTTTCCCGCCTCTGATTCCCCACCACAGATTCCCTTCCTCAGATTCCCTGCCTCAGATTCCCTGCATCAGATTCCCTTCATTTGATTCCCTGCGTCTGATTCCCTGCCTCTGATTCCCTGCATCTGATTGCCCGCCTCTGATTCCCCGCCTCTGATTCCCCACCTCTGATTCCCCACCTCTGATTCCCCACTTCTGATTCCACGCCTCTGATTCCCCGCCTCTGATTCCCCGCCTCTGATTCACCGACCCTGATTCCCCGCCTCTGATTCCCCGCCTCTGATTCCCCACTTCTGATTGCCTGCCTCTGATTCCACGCCTCTGATTCCCCGCCTCTGATTCCCCACCTCTGATTCCCCGCTTCTGATTCCCCACCTCTGATTCCCCGCCTCTGATTCCACGCCTCTGATTCCCCACCACTGATTCCCCACTTCTGATTCCCCACCTCTGATTCTCCGCCTCTGATACCCTGACTCTGATAACTTTTTACTGATTCCCTGCCTCAGATTCCCTGCCTCCGATTCCCTGCCTCAGATTCCCTGCCTCAGTTTCCCTGCATCAGATTCCCTTCATCTGATTCCCTGCCTCTGATTCCCCGCCTCTGATTCCCCGCCTCTGATTCCCCACCTCTGTCTCTACGCCTCTATTTTGCCTGCACTCTTTCCCCTCCACTCTTTCTGTGCCTCTCTTTCCCTCCCTCAATTTCAACAACTCTGTTTGATCTGTTCTGTGTACCTAATTTTCAACACACAAGTTCCAACCACTATGTTTCGCCCATCTCTTTCGCTGCCTCTATTTATGCAGCTATGTTTACCCGCTTCTGTTTACCCGCCTGTTTCCCCACATCTCTTTCCCCACCTCTGATTCCACGCCTCTG
Organism: Narcine bancroftii; assembly: GCF_036971445.1. NCBI lineage: Eukaryota > Metazoa > Chordata > Chondrichthyes > Torpediniformes > Narcinidae > Narcine > Narcine bancroftii. Next base: position 1,539,681 of record NW_027211886.1, read on the forward strand.
ATTCCCCGCCTCTGATTCCCCGCCTCTGATTCCCCGCCTCTGATTCACCGCCTCCCTTTCCGCGCAACTTTCCTGGCCTACGTTTCCCCACATCTCTTTCCCCACCTCTGATTCCACGCCTCAGATTTGCCGCCTCTGATTTCCTGCCTCTGATTCCCTGCCTCAGATTCCCTGCCTCTGATTCCCCACCTCTGATTCCCCCCTCTGATTCCCCGCCTCTGATTCCCAGCCTCTGATTCCCCACCTCTGATTCCCCGCCTCTGATTCCCTGCCTCTCTTTCCCTACCTCTATTTCCGTGCCTCTTTCTCTGCATCTCGTTTCCCACATCTCATTTCCCCCTTCTGATAACCCGCATCAGATTCCCTGCCAGAGATTCCCTGCCTCAGATTCCCTGCCTCAGATTCCCTGCATCAGATTCCCTTCATATGATTCCTTGCCTCTGATTCCACGCCTCTGATTCCCCACCTCTGATTCCCTGCCTCAGATTCCCTGCCTCTGATTCCCTGCCTCTGATTCCCTGCCTCTGATTTCCTGCATCTGATTGCCCGCCTCTGATTCTCCGCCTCTGATTCCCCGCCTCTGATTCCCCGCCTCTGATTCCCCGCCTCTTGATTCCCCGCCTCTGATTCCCCACCTCTGATTCCCTGCCTCAGATAACCTGCCTCAGATTCCCTGCATCAGATTCCCTTCATATGATTCCTTGCCTCTGATTCCACGCCTCTGATTCCCCACCTCTGATTCCCTGCCTCAGATTCCCTGCCTCTGATTCCCTGCCTCTGATTCCCTGCCTCTGATTTCCTGCATCTGATTGCCCGCCTCTGATTCTCCGCCTCTGATTCCCCGCCTCTGATTCCCCGCCTCTGATTCCCCGCCTCTTGATTCCCCGCCTCTGATTCCCCACCTCTGATTCCCTGCCTCTGATAACCTGCCTCTGATTCCCTGCCTCTGATTCCCGGCCTCTGAATCCCCACCTCTGATTCCCCGTGTCCGATTCCGCACCCATGTTTCACCACCTCTGTTGCTCTGCTTCTGATTTCCCGGCTCAGATTCACCGGCTCTGATTCCGCACCTCTGATTCCACGCCTCTCTTTCTGTGTCTCTGATTCCCCGCCTCTGATTCCACGCCTCAGATTACCCACCTCTGATACCCTGCCTCTCTTTCCCTGCCTCTATATCCGTGCCTCTTTCTCTGCATCTCGTTTCCCACATCTCATTTCCCCCTTCTGATAACCCGCATCAGATTCCCTGCCACAGATTCCCTGCCTCAGATACCCTGCCTCAGATTCCATGCATGAGATTCCCTTCATCTGATTCCCTGCCTCTGATTCCCCGCGGCTGATTCCCTGCATCTGATTCCCCGCCTCTGTTTACCCGCCTGTTTCCCCGCCTCTGATTCACCACCTCATATTCGCCACCTCAGGTTCCCTGCCTCTGATTCCCTGCCTCTGATTCCCTGCCTCTGATTCCCTGCATCTGATTGCCCGCCTCTGATACCCTGCCTCTGATTCCCCGCCTCTGATTCCCCGCCTCTGATTCCCCGCCTCTGATTTCCCACCTCTGATTCCCCACTTCTGATTCCCCGCCTCTGATTCCCCGTCTCTGATTCCACGCCTCTGATTCCCCGCCTCTGATTCAGCGCCTCTGATTCCCCGCCTCTGATACCCCGCCTCTGATTCCCCGCCTCTGATTCCCTGCATCTGATTCCCCGCCTCAGATTCCCCGCCTCTGATTCCCCGACTCTGATTCCCCGCCTCTGATTCCCCGCCTCTGATTCCCCGCCTCTGATTCCCCGCCTCTGATTCCCCGTCTATGTTTACCCGCCTCTGTTTACCCGCCTGTTTTCCCGCCTCTGATTGCCCACCTCAGATTCCCTGCCTCAGATTCCCTGCCTCAGATTCCCTGCCTCTGATTCCCTGCCTCTGATTCCCCGCCTCTGATTCCCCACCTCTGATTCCCCACTTCTGATTCCCCGCCTCTGATTCCCCGCGTCTGATTCCCCGCCTCTGATTCACCGCCTCTGATTCCCCGCATCTGATTCCCCGCCTCTGATTCCCCACCTCTGATTGCCCCGCCTCTGATTCGCTGATTCTGATTCCCCGCCTCTGATTCCCCACCTCTGATTCCCCACTTCTGATTCCCCGCCTCTGATTCCCCGCCTCTGATTCCACGCCTCTGATTCCCCGCCTCTGATTCCCCGCCTCTGATTCCCCGCCTCTGATTCCCCTCCTCTGATACCCCGCCTCTGATTCCCCACCTCTGATTCCCCGCATCTGATTCCCCGCCTCTGATTCCCCGCCTCTGATTCCCTGCCTCTGATTCCGCGCCTCTGATTCCGCGCCTCTGATTCCCCGCCTATGTTTACCCACCTCTGTTTACCCACCTGTTTCCCCGCCTCTGATTCCGCACCTCAGATTCCCTGCCTCAGATTCCCCGCCTCTGATTCTCTGCCTCTGAATCCCCGCCTCTGATTCCCCACCTCTGATACCCCACTTCTGATTCCCCGCCTCTGATTCCCCGCCTCTGATTCCCCGCCTCTGATTCCCCGCCTCTGATTCCCCACCTCTGATTCAGTGCCTCCCTTTCCGCTCAACTTTCCTGGCCTTCTTTTCCCCACATATCTTTCCCTGCCTCTGATTTCCCGCCTCTGATTCCACGCCTCTGATTCCCCGCCTATGTTTACCCGCCTCTGTTTACCCGCCTGTTTTCCCTCCTCTGATTCCCCACCACAGATTCCCTGCCTCAGATTCCCTGCCTCAGATTCCCTGCATCAGATTCCCTTCATTTGATTCCCTGCGTCTGATTCCCTGACTCTGATTCCCTGCATCTGATTGCCCGCCTCTGATTCCCCGCCTCTGATTCCCCGCCTCTGATTCCCCACGTCTGATTCCCCACTTCTGATTCCCCGCCTCTGATTCCCCGCCTCTGATTCCCCACCTCTGATTCACCGCCTCTGATTCCCCGCCTCTGATTCCCCGCCTCTGATTCCCCACTTCTGATTGCCCGCCTCTGATTCCACGCCTCTGATTCCCCGCCTCTGATTCCCCACCTCTGATTCCCCACTTCTGATTCCCCACCTCTGATTCCCCGCCTCTGATTCCACGCCTCTGATTCCCCACCTCTGATTCCCCACTTCTGAATCCCCACCTCTGATTCTCCGCCTCTGATACCCTGCCTCTGATAACTTTTTACTGATTCCCTGCCTCAGATTCCCTGCCTCCGATTCCCTGCCTCAGATTCCCTGCCTCAGATTCCCTGCATCAGATTCCCTTAATCTGATTCCCTGCCTCTGATTCCCCGCCTCTGAATCCCCGCCTCTGATTCCCCATCTCTGTCTCTACGCCTCTATTTTGACTGCGCTCTTTCCCCTCCACTCTTTCTGTGCCTCTCTTTCCCTCCCTCAATTTCAACAACTCTGTTTGATCTGTTCTGTGTACCTAATTTTCAACACACAAGTTCCAACCACTATGTTTCGCCCATCTCTTTCGCTGCCGCTATTTATGCAGCTATGTTTACCCGCTTCAGTTTACCCGCCTGTTTCCCCACATCTCTTTCCCCACCTCTGATTCCACGCCTCTGATTCCCCACCTCTGATTCCCCGCCTCTGAATCCCCGCCTCTGATACACCGCCTCCCTTTCCGCGCAACTTTCCTGGCCTACGTTTCCCCACATCTCTTTCCCCACCTCTGATTCCACGCCTCAGATTCGCCGCCTCTGATTTCCCGCCTCTGATTCCCTGCCTCTGATTCCCTGCCTCTGATTCCCCACCTCTGATTCCCCCCTCTGATTCCCCGCCTCTGATTCCCAGCCTCTGATTCCCCACCTCTGATTCCCCGCCTCTGATTCCCTGCCTGTCTTTCCCTGCCTCTATTTCCGTGTCTCTTTCTCTGCATCTCGTTTCCCACATCTCATTTCCCCCTTCTGATAACCCGCATCAGATTCCCTGACACAGATTCCCTGCCTCAGATTCCCTGCCTCAGATTCCCTGCATCAGATTCCCTTCATCTGATTCCCTGCCTCTGATTCCCCGCCTCTGATTCCCCACCTCTGATTCCCTGCCTCAGATTCCCTGCCTCTGATTCCCTGCTTCTGATTCCCTGCCTCTGATTTCCTGCATCAGATTCCCCGCCTCTGATTCTCCGCATCTGATTCCCCGCCTCTGATTCCCCGCCTCTGATTCGCCGCCTCTGATTCCCCGCCTCTGATTTCCCACCTCTGATTCCCTGCCTCTGATAACCTGCCTCTGATTCCCTGCCTCTGATTCTCTGCCTCTGATTCCCGGCCTCTGAGTCCCCACCTCTGATTCCCCGTGTCCGATTCCGCACCCATGTTTCACCACCTCTGTTGCTCTGCTTCTGATTTCCCGGCTCAGATTCACCGGCTCTGATTCCGCACCTCTGATTCCACGCCTCTCTTTCTGTGTCTCTGATTCCCCGCCTCTGATTCCACGCCTCTGATTACCCGCCTCTGATACCCTGCCTCTCTTTCCCTGCCTCTATATCCGTGCCTCTTTCTCTGCATCTCGTTTCCCACATCTCATTTCCCCCTTCTGATAACCCGCATCAGATTCCCTGCCACAGATTCCCTGCCTCAGATTCCCTGCCTCAGATTCCCTGCATCAGATTCCCTTCATCTGATTCCCTGCCTCTGATTCCCCGCCTCTGATTCCCCACCTCTGATTCCCCACCTCTGATTCCCCGCCTCTGATTCCCTGCCTCTGATTCCCCATATCTGATTCCCCGCCTCTGATTCCCCAACTCTGATTCCCCGCTTCTGATTCCCCAGCTCTGAATCCCCGCCTCTGATTCCCCGCATCTGATTCCCTGCCTCTGATTCCCCGCCTCTGATTCCCCATCTGTGATTCACAACCTCTGATGCCCCACCTCTGATTCCCCATATCTTATTCCCTGCCTCTCTTTCCCCGCCTCTGATTCCCCACCTCTGTTTCCCCATATCTGATTCCCCGCCTCTGATTCCCCAACTCTAATACCCCGCCTCTGATTCCCCAGCTCTGATTCCCCGCCTCTGATTCCCCGCATCTGATTCCCTGCCTCTGATTCCCCGCCTCTGATTCCAGGCCTCTGATTCCCAGCATCTGATTCCGGCCTCTGATTCCCGGCCTCTGATACCCTGCTTCTGATTCTGATTCCCTGCCTCTGATTCCCCATCTCTGATTCCGCACATCTGATTCCCTGCCTCTGATTCCCCACCTCTGATTCCCCATATCTGATTCCCCGCCTCTGTTTCCCCGCCTCTGATTCCCCGCCTCTGTTTCCCAATATCTAAGTCCCCACCTCTGATTCCCCAAATCTGATTCCCCACCTCTGATTCCCCAGCTCTGATTCCCCGCCTCTGATTCCCCGCATCTGATACCCTGCATCTGATTCCAAGCCTCTGATTCCCTGCCTCTGATTCCCAACCTCTGATTCCCCACCTCTGACTCCCCATATCTGATTCCCCGCCTCTGTTTCCCCGCCTCGGATTCCCCGCCTCTGTTTCCCCATATCTGATTCCCGGCCTCGGATTCCCCGCCTCTGATTCCCCATATCTGATTCCCTGCCTCTGATTCCCCAACTCTGATTCCCCGCCTCTGATTCCCCAGCTCTGAATCCCCGCCTCTGATTCCCCGCGTCTGATTCCCTGCCTCTGATTCCCCGCCTTGATTCCCCATCTCTGATTCACAACCTCTGATTCCCCACCTCTGATTCCCTATATTTGATTCCCCGCCTCTGTTTCCCCACCTCTGATTCCCCGCCTCTGATTCCCCATATCTGATTCCCCGCCTCTGATTGCCCACCTCTGATTCCCAGCCTCTGATTCGCCAGCTCTGATTCCCCGCCTCTGATTCCCCGCATCTGATTCCCTGCCTCTGATTCCCCGCCTCTGATTCCCCATCTCTGATTCACCGCCTTTGATTCACCACCTCTGATTCCCCATATCTGATTCCCCACCTCTGTTTCCCCGCCTCTGATTCCCCGCCTCTGATTCTCCATATCTCATTCCCCGCCTCTGAATCCCCATCTCTGATTCCCGGACTCTGATTCCCCTCCTCTGATTCCCGGCCTCTTATTCCCAGCATCTGATTCCCGGCCTCTGATTCCCGGCCTCTGATTCCCCGCTTCTGATTCCCTGCCTCTGATTCCCCATCTCTGATTCCGCACATCTGATTCCCTGCCTCTGATTCCCCACCTCTGATTCCCCATATCTGATTCCCCGCCTCTGTTTCCCCGCCTCTGATTCCCCGCCTCTGTTTCCCTATATCTAATTCCCCACCTCTGATGCCCCAACTCTGATTCCCCGCCTCTGATTCCCCAGCTCTGATTCCCTGCATCCGATTCCCCATATCTGATTCCCCGCCTCTGTTTCCCCGCCTCTGATTCCCCGCCTCTGTTTCCCCATATCTGATTCCCGCCTCTGATTCCCAACTATGATTCCCCGCCTCTGATTCCCCAGCTCTGATTCCCTGCCTCTGATTCCCCGCGTTCTATTCCCTGCCTCTGATTCCCCGCCTGTGATTCCCCATCACTGATTCACCACCTCTGATTCCCTACCTCTGATTCCCCATATCTAATTCCCCGCCTCTGTTTGCCCGCCTCTGATTCCCCGACTCTGTTTCCCCATATCTGATTCCCCGCCTCTGAATCCCCAACTCTGATTCCCTGCCTCAGATTCCCCAGCTCTGATTCCCCGCCTTTGATTCCCCCCGTCTGATTCCCAGCCTCTGAATCCCCGTGTCTGATTTCCTGCCTCTGATTCCCCGCCTCTGATTCCCCATCTCTGATTCACCGCCTCTGATTCCCCACCTCTGATTCCCCATCTCTGATTCCGCACATCCAATTCCCTGCCTCTGATTCCCCAACTCTGATTCCCCACCTCTGATTCCCCAGCTCTGATTCCCCGCCTCAGATTCCCCGCGTCTGATTCCCTGCCTCTGATTCCCCGCCTCTGATTCCCTGCCTCTGATTCCCCATATCTGATTCCCCGCCTCTGATTCCCCAACTCTAATACCCCGCCTCTGATTCCCCAGCTCTGATTCCCCGCCTCTGATTCCCCGCATCTGATTCCCTGCCTCTGATTCCCCGCCTCTGATTCCAGGCCTCTGATTCCCAGCATCTGATTCCGGCCTCTGATTCCCGGCCTCTGATACCCTGCTTCTGATTCTGATTCCCTGCCTCTGATTCCCCATCTCTGATTCCGCACATCTGATTCCCTGCCTCTGATTCCCCACCTCTGATTCCCCATATCTGATTCCCCGCCTCTGTTTCCCCGCCTCTGATTCCCCGCCTCTGTTTCCCCATATCTGATTCCCTGCCTCTGATTCCCCGCATCTGATACCCTGCATCTGATTCCAAGCCTCTGATTCCCTGCCTCTGATTCCCAACCTCTGATTCCCCACCTCTGACTCCCCATATCTGATTCCCCGCCTCTGTTTCCCCGCCTCGGATTCCCCGCCTCTGTTTCCCCATATCTGATTCCCCGCCTCTGATTCCCCAACTCTAATACCCCGCCTCTGATTCCCCAGCTCTGATTCCCCGCCTCTGATTCCCCGCATCTGATTCCCTGCCTCTGATTCCCCGCCTCTGATTCCAGGCCTCTGATTCCCAGCATCTGATTCCGGCCTCTGATTCCCGGCCTCTGATACCCTGCTTCTGATTCTGATTCCCTGCCTCTGATTCCCCATCTCTGATTCCGCACATCTGATTCCCTGCCTCTGATTCCCCACCTCTGATTCCCCATATCTGATTCCCCGCCTCTGTTTCCCCGCCTCTGATTCCCCGCCTCTGTTTCCCAATATCTAAGTCCCCACCTCTGATTCCCCAAATCTGATTCCCCACCTCTGATTCCCCAGCTCTGATTCCCCGCCTCTGATTCCCCGCATCTGATACCCTGCATCTGATTCCAAGCCTCTGATTCCCTGCCTCTGATTCCCAACCTCTGATTCCCCACCTCTGACTCCCCATATCTGATTCCCCGCCTCTGTTTCCCCGCCTCGGATTCCCCGCCTCTGTTTCCCCATATCTGATTCCCGGCCTCGGATTCCCCGCCTCTGATTCCCCATATCTGATTCCCTGCCTCTGATTCCCCAACTCTGATTCCCCGCCTCTGATTCCCCAGCTCTGAATCCCCGCCTCTGATTCCCCGCGTCTGATTCCCTGCCTCTGATTCCCCGCCTTGATTCCCCATCTCTGATTCACAACCTCTGATTCCCCACCTCTGATTCCCTATATTTGATTCCCCGCCTCTGTTTCCCCACCTCTGATTCCCCGCCTCTGATTCCCCATATCTGATTCCCCGCCTCTGATTGCCCACCTCTGATTCCCAGCCTCTGATTCGCCAGCTCTGATTCCCCGCCTCTGATTCCCCGCATCTGATTCCCTGCCTCTGATTCCCCGCCTCTGATTCCCCATCTCTGATTCACCGCCTTTGATTCACCACCTCTGATTCCCCATATCTGATTCCCCACCTCTGTTTCCCCGCCTCTGATTCCCCGCCTCTGATTCTCCATATCTCATTCCCCGCCTCTGAATCCCCATCTCTGATTCCCGGACTCTGATTCCCCTCCTCTGATTCCCGGCCTCTTATTCCCAGCATCTGATTCCCGGCCTCTGATTCCCGGCCTCTGATTCCCCGCTTCTGATTCCCTGCCTCTGATTCCCCATCTCTGATTCCGCACATCTGATTCCCTGCCTCTGATTCCCCACCTCTGATTCCCCATATCTGATTCCCCGCCTCTGTTTCCCCGCCTCTGATTCCCCGCCTCTGTTTCCCTATATCTAATTCCCCACCTCTGATGCCCCAACTCTGATTCCCCGCCTCTGATTCCCCAGCTCTGATTCCCTGCATCCGATTCCCCATATCTGATTCCCCGCCTCTGTTTCCCCGCCTCTGATTCCCCGCCTCTGTTTCCCCATATCTGATTCCCGCCTCTGATTCCCAACTATGATTCCCCGCCTCTGATTCCCCAGCTCTGATTCCCTGCCTCTGATTCCCCGCGTTCTATTCCCTGCCTCTGATTCCCCGCCTGTGATTCCCCATCACTGATTCACCACCTCTGATTCCCTACCTCTGATTCCCCATATCTAATTCCCCGCCTCTGTTTGCCCGCCTCTGATTCCCCGACTCTGTTTCCCCATATCTGATTCCCCGCCTCTGAATCCCCAACTCTGATTCCCTGCCTCAGATTCCCCAGCTCTGATTCCCCGCCTTTGATTCCCCCCGTCTGATTCCCAGCCTCTGAATCCCCGTGTCTGATTTCCTGCCTCTGATTCCCCGCCTCTGATTCCCCATCTCTGATTCACCGCCTCTGATTCCCCACCTCTGATTCCCCATCTCTGATTCCGCACATCCAATTCCCTGCCTCTGATTCCCCAACTCTGATTCCCCACCTCTGATTCCCCAGCTCTGATTCCCCGCCTCAGATTCCCCGCGTCTGATTCCCTGCCTCTGATTCCCCGCCTCTGATTCCCTGCCTCTGATTCCCCATATCTGATTCCCCGCCTCTGATTCCCCAACTCTAATACCCCGCCTCTGATTCCCCAGCTCTGATTCCCCGCCTCTGATTCCCCGCATCTGATTCCCTGCCTCTGATTCCCCGCCTCTGATTCCAGGCCTCTGATTCCCAGCATCTGATTCCGGCCTCTGATTCCCGGCCTCTGATACCCTGCTTCTGATTCTGATTCCCTGCCTCTGATTCCCCATCTCTGATTCCGCACATCTGATTCCCTGCCTCTGATTCCCCACCTCTGATTCCCCATATCTGATTCCCCGCCTCTGTTTCCCCGCCTCTGATTCCCCGCCTCTGTTTCCCCATATCTGATTCCCTGCCTCTGATTCCCCGCATCTGATACCCTGCATCTGATTCCAAGCCTCTGATTCCCTGCCTCTGATTCCCAACCTCTGATTCCCCACCTCTGACTCCCCATATCTGATTCCCCGCCTCTGTTTCCCCGCCTCGGATTCCCTGCCTCTGTTTCCCCATATCTGATTCCCGGCCTCGGATTCCCCGCCTCTGATTCCCCATATCTGATTCCCTGCCTCTGATTCCCCAACTCTGATTCCCCGCCTCTGATTCCCCAGCTCTGAATCCCCGCCTCTGATTCCCCGCGTCTGATTCCCTGCCTCTGATTCCCCGCCTTGATTCCCCATCTCTGATTCACAACCTCTGATTCCCCACCTCTGATTCCCCATCTCTGATTCCGCACATCCAATTCCCTGCCTCTGATTCCCCAACTCTGATTCCCCACCTCTGATTCCCCAGCTCTGATTCCCCGCCTCAGATTCCCCGCGTCTGATTCCCTGCCTCTGATTCCCCGCCTCTGATTCCCCATCTCTGATTCACCGCCTCTGATTCCCCACCTCTGATTCCCCATCTCTGATTCCGCACATCCAATTCCCTGCCTCTGATTCCCCAACTCTGATTCCCCACCTCTGATTCCCCAGCTCTGATTCCCCGCCTCAGATTCCCCGCGTCTGATTCCCTGCCTCTGATTCCCCGCCTCTGATTCCCTGCCTCTGATTCCCCATATCTGATTCCCCGCCTCTGATTCCCCAACTCTGATTCCCCGCTTCTGATTCCCCATCTGTGATTCACAACCTCTGATGCCCCACCTCTGATTCCCCATATCTGATTCCCAGCCTCTGTTTCCCCGCCTCTGATTCCCCGCCTCTGATTCCCCATCTGTGATTCACAACCTCTGATGCCCCACCTCTGATTCCCCATATCTGATTCCCAGCCTCTGTTTCCCCGCCTCTGATTCCCCGCCTCTGATTCCCCATATCTGATTCCCCGCCTCTGATTGCCCACCTCTGATTCCCCGCGTCTGATACCCTGCCTCTGATTCCCCGCCTCTGATTTCCCATCTCTGATTCACCACCTCTGATTCCCGGCCTCTGATTCCCCATCTCTGATTCCGCACATCCGATTCCCTGCCTATGATTCCCCACCTCTGATTCCCCGCCTCTGATTCCCCATATCTGATTCCCTGCCTCTGTTTCCCCGCCTCTGATTCCCTACCTCTGTTTCCCCATATCTGATACCCCGCCTCTGATTCCCCATCTCTAATACCCCGCCTCTGATTCCCCAGCTCTGATTCCCCGCCTCTGATTCCCCGCGTCTGATTCCCTGCCTCTGATTCCCCGCCTCTGTTTCCCCATATCTGATTCCCGGCCTCGGATTCCCCGCCTCTGATTCCCCATATCTGATTCCCTGCCTCTGATTCCCCAACTCTGATTCCCCGCCTCTGATTCCCCAGCTCTGAATCCCCGCCTCTGATTCCCCGCGTCTGATTCCCTGCCTCTGATTCCCCGCCTTGATTCCCCATCTCTGATTCACAACATCTGATTCCCCACCTCTGATTCCCTATATTTGATTCCCCGCCTCTGTTTCCCCGCCTCTGATTCCCCGCCTCTGATTCCCCATATCTGATTCCCCACCTCTGATTCCCCGCCTCTGATTGCCCCGCCTCTGATTCGCTGATTCTGATTCCCCGCCTCTGATTCCCCACCTCTGATTCCCCACTTCTGATTCCCCGCCTCTGATTCCCCGCCTCTGATTCCACGCCTCTGATACCCTGCCTCTGATTCCCCGCCTCTGATTCCCTGCCTCTGATTCCCCTCCTCTGATACCCCGCCTCTGATTCCCCACCTCTGATTCCCCGCATCTGATTCCCCGCCTCTGATTCCCCGCCTCTGATTCCCTGCCTCTGATTCCGCGCCTCTGATTCCGCGCCTCTGATTCCCCGCCTATGTTTACCCACCTCTGTTTACCCACCTGTTTCCCCGCCTCTGATTCCGCACCTCAGATTCCCTGCCTCAGATTCCCCGCCTCTGATTCTCTGCCTCTGAATCCCCGCCTCTGATTCCCCACCTCTGATTTCCCGCCTCTGATTCCACGCCTCTGATTCCCCGCCTATGTTTACCCGCCTCTGTTTACCCGCCTGTTTTCCCTCCTCTGATTCCCCACCACAGATTCCCTGCCTCAGATTCCCTGCCTCAGATTCCCTGCATCAGATTCCCTTCATTTGATTCCCTGCGTCTGATTCCCTGACTCTGATTCCCTGCATCTGATTGCCCGCCTCTGATTCCCCGCCTCTGATTCCCCGCCTCTGATTCCCCACGTCTGATTCCCCACTTCTGATTCCCCGCCTCTGATTCCCCGCCTCTGATTCCCCACCTCTGATTCACCGCCTCTGATTCCCCGCCTCTGATTCCCCGCCTCTGATTCCCCACTTCTGATTGCCCGCCTCTGATTCCACGCCTCTGATTCCCCGCCTCTGATTCCCCACCTCTGATTCCCAACTTCTGATTCCCCACCTCTGATTCCCCGCCTCTGATTCCACGCCTCTGATTCCCCACCTCTGATTCCCCACTTTTGAATCCCCACCTCTGATTCTCCGCCTCTGATACCCTGCCTCTGATAACTTTTTACTGATTCCCTGCCTCAGATTCCCTGCCTCCGATTCCCTGCCTCAGATTCCCTGCCTCAGATTCCCTGCATCAGATTCCCTTCATCTGATTCCCTGCCTCTGATTCCCCGCCTCTGAAGCCCCGCCTCTGATTCCCCATCTCTGTCTCTACGCCTCTATTTTGACTGCACTCTTTCCCCTCCACTCTTTCTGTGCCTCTCTTTCCCTCCCTCAATTTCAACAACTCTGTTTGATCTGTTCTGTGTACCTAATTTTCAACACACAAGTTCCAACCACTATGTTTCGCCCATCTCTTTCGCTGCCGCAATTTATGCAGCTATGTTTACCCGCTTCAGTTTACCCGCCTGTTTCCCCACATCTCTTTCCCCACCTCTGATTCCACGCCTCTGATTCCCCGCCTCTGATTCCCCGCCTCTGAATCCCCGCCTCTGATACACCGCCTCCCTTTCTGCGCAACTTTCCTGGCCTACGTTTCCCCACATCTCTTTCCCACCTCTGATTCCACGCCTCAGATTCGCCGCCTCTGATTTCCCGCCTCTGATTCCCTGCCTCTGATTCCCTGCCTCTGATTCCCCACCTCTGATTCCCCCCTCTGATTCCCCGCCTCTGATTCCCAGCCTCTGATTCCCCACCTCTGATTCCCCGCCTCTGATTCCCTGCCTGTCTTTCCCTGCCTCTATTTCCGTGTCTCTTTCTCTGCATCTCGTTTCCCACATCTCATTTCCCCCTTCTGATAACCCGCATCAGATTCCCTGACACAGATTCCCTGCCTCAGATACCCTGCCTCAGATTCCCTGCATCAGATTCCCTTCATCTGATTCCCTGCCTCTGATTCCCCGCCTCTGATTCCCCACCTCTGATTCCCTGCCTCAGATTCCCTGCCTCTGATCCCTGCCTCTGATTTCCTGCATCAGATTCCCCGCCTCTGATTCTCCGCCTCTGATTCCCCGCCTCTGATTCCCCGCCTCTGATTCGCCGCCTCTGATTCCCCGCCTCTGATTTCCCACCTCTGATTCCCTGCCTCTGATAACCTGCCTCTGATTCCCTGCCTCTGATTCTCTGCCTCTGATTCCCCGCCTCTGATTCCCCATCTGTGATTCACAACCTCTGATGCCCCACCTCTGATTCCCCATATCTGATTCCCAGCCTCTGTTTCCCCGCCTCTGATTCCCCGCCTCTGATTCCCCATATCTGATTCCCCGCCTCTGATTGCCCACCTCTGATTCCCCGCGTCTGATACCCTGCCTCTGATTCCCCGCCTCTGATTTCCCATCTCTGATTCACCACCTCTGATTCCCGGCCTCTGATTCCCCATCTCTGATTCCGCACATCCGATTCCCTGCCTATGATTCCCCACCTCTGATTCCCCGCCTCTGATTCCCCATATCTGATTCCCTGCCTCTGTTTCCCCGCCTCTGATTCCCTACCTCTGTTTCCCCATATCTGATACCCCGCCTCTGATTCCCCAACTCTAATACCCCGCCTCTGATTCCCCAGCTCTGATTCCCCGCCTCTGATTCCCCGCGTCTGATTCCCTGCCTCTGATTCCCCGCCTCTGTTTCCCCATATCTGATTCCCGGCCTCGGATTCCCCGCCTCTGATTCCCCATATCTGATTCCCTGCCTCTGATTCCCCAACTCTGATTCCCCGCCTCTGATTCCCCAGCTCTGAATCCCCGCCTCTGATTCCCCGCGTCTGATTCCCTGCCTCTGATTCCCCGCCTTGATTCCCCATCTCTGATTCACAACATCTGATTCCCCACCTCTGATTCCCTATATTTGATTCCCCGCCTCTGTTTCCCCGCCTCTGATTCCCCGCCTCTGATTCCCCATATCTGATTCCCCACCTCTGATTCCCCGCCTCTGATTGCCCCGCCTCTGATTCGCTGATTCTGATTCCCCGCCTCTGATTCCCCACCTCTGATTCCCCACTTCTGATTCCCCGCCTCTGATTCCCCGCCTCTGATTCCACGCCTCTGATACCCTGCCTCTGATTCCCCGCCTCTGATTCCCTGCCTCTGATTCCCCTCCTCTGATACCCCGCCTCTGATTCCCCACCTCTGATTCCCCGCATCTGATTCCCCGCCTCTGATTCCCCGCCTCTGATTCCCTGCCTCTGATTCCGCGCCTCTGATTCCGCGCCTCTGATTCCCCGCCTATGTTTACCCACCTCGGTTTACCCACCTGTTTCCCCGCCTCTGATTCCGCACCTCAGATTCCCTGCCTCAGATTCCCCGCCTCTGATTCTCTGCCTCTGAATCCCCGCCTCTGATTCCCCACCTCTGATTTCCCGCCTCTGATTCCACGCCTCTGATTCCCCGCCTATGTTTACCCGCCTCTGTTTACCCGCCTGTTTTCCCTCCTCTGATTCCCCACCACAGATTCCCTGCCTCAGATTCCCTGCCTCAGATTCCCTGCATCAGATTCCCTTCATTTGATTCCCTGCGTCTGATTCCCTGACTCTGATTCCCTGCATCTGATTGCCCGCCTCTGATTCCCCGCCTCTGATTCCCCGCCTCTGATTCCCCACGTCTGATTCCCCACTTCTGATTCCCCGCCTCTGATTCCCCGCCTCTGATTCCCCACCTCTGATTCACCGCCTCTGATTCCCCGCCTCTGATTCCCCGCCTCTGATTCCCCACTTCTGATTGCCCGCCTCTGATTCCACGCCTCTGATTCCCCGCCTCTGATTCCCCACCTCTGATTCCCCACTTCTGATTCCCCACCTCTGATTCCCCGCCTCTGATTCCACGCCTCTGATTCCCCACCTCTGATTACCCACTTTTGAATCCCCACCTCTGATTCTCCGCCTCTGATACCCTGCCTCTGATAACTTTTTACTGATTCCCTGCCTCAGATTCCCTGCCTCCGATTCCCTGCCTCAGATTCCCTGCCTCAGATTCCCTGCATCAGATTCCCTTCATCTGATTCCCTGCCTCTGATTCCCCGCCTCTGAAGCCCCGCCTCTGATTCCCCATCTCTGTCTCTACGCCTCTATTTTGACTGCACTCTTTCCCCTCCACTCTTTCTGTGCCTCTCTTTCCCTCCCTCAATTTCAACAACTCTGTTTGATCTGTTCTGTGTACCTAATTTTCAACACACAAGTTCCAACCACTATGTTTCGCCCATCTCTTTCGCTGCCGCAATTTATGCAGCTATGTTTACCCGCTTCAGTTTACCCGCCTGTTTCCCCACATCTCTTTCCCCACCTCTGATTCCACGCCTCTGATTCCCCGCCTCTGATTCCCCGCCTCTGAATCCCCGCCTCTGATACACCGCCTCCCTTTCTGCGCAACTTTCCTGGCCTACGTTTCCCCACATCTCTTTCCCACCTCTGATTCCACGCCTCAGATTCGCCGCCTCTGATTTCCCGCCTCTGATTCCCTGCCTCTGATTCCCTGCCTCTGATTCCCCACCTCTGATTCCCCCCTCTGATTCCCCGCCTCTGATTCCCAGCCTCTGATTCCCCACCTCTGATTCCCCGCCTCTGATTCCCTGCCTGTCTTTCCCTGCCTCTATTTCCGTGTCTCTTTCTCTGCATCTCGTTTCCCACATCTCATTTCCCCCTTCTGATAACCCGCATCAGATTCCCTGACACAGATTCCCTGCCTCAGATACCCTGCCTCAGATTCCCTGCATCAGATTCCCTTCATCTGATTCCCTGCCTCTGATTCCCCGCCTCTGATTCCCCACCTCTGATTCCCTGCCTCAGATTCCCTGCCTCTGATCCCTGCCTCTGATTTCCTGCATCAGATTCCCCGCCTCTGATTCTCCGCCTCTGATTCCCCGCCTCTGATTCCCCGCCTCTGATTCGCCGCCTCTGATTCCCCGCCTCTGATTTCCCACCTCTGATTCCCTGCCTCTGATAACCTGCCTCTGATTCCCTGCCTCTGATTCTCTGCCTCTGATTCCCGGCCTCTGAGTCCCCACCTCTGATTCCCCGTGTCCGATTCCGCACCCATGTTTCACCACCTCTGTTGCTCTGCTTCTGATTTCCCGGCTCAGATTCACCGGCTCTGATTCCGCACCTCTGATTCCACGCCTCTCTTTCTGTGTCTCTGATTCCCCGCCTCTGATTCCACGCCTCTGATTACCCGCCTCTGATACCCTGCCTCTCTTTCCCTGCCTCTATATCCGTGCCTCTTTCTCTGCATCTCGTTTCCCACATCTCATTTCCCCCTTCTGATAACCCGCATCAGATTCCCTGACACAGATTCCCTGCCTCAGATTCCCTGCCTCAGATTTCCTGCATCAGATTCCCTTCATCTGATTCCCTGCCTCTGATTCCCCGCCTCTGATTCCCCACCTCTGATTCCCTGCCTCAGATTCCCTGCCTCTGATCCCTGCCTCTGATTTCCTGCATCAGATTCCCCGCCTCTGATTCTCCGCCTCTGATTCCCCGCCTCTGATTCCCCGCCTCTGATTTCCCACCTCTGATTCCCTGCCTCTGATAACCTGCCTCTGATTCCCTGCCTCTGATTCTCTGCCTCTGATTCCCGGCCTCTGAGTCCCCACCTCTGATTCCCCGTGTCCGATTCCGCACCCATGTTTCACCACCTCTGTTGCTCTGCTTCTGATTTCCCGGCTCAGATTCACCGGCTCTGATTCCGCACCTCTGATTCCACGCCTCTCTTTCTGTGTCTCTGATTCCCCGCCTCTGATTCCACGCCTCTGATTACCCGCCTCTGATACCCTGCCTCTCTTTCCCTGCCTCTATATCCGTGCCTCTTTCTCTGCATCTCGTTTCCCACATCTCATTTCCCCCTTCTGATAACCCGCATCAGATTCCCTGCCACAGATTCCCTGCCTCAGATTCCCTGCCTCAGATTCCCTGCATCAGATTCCCTTCATATGATTCCTTGCCTCTGATTCCACGCCTCTGATTCCCCACCTCTGATTCCCTGCCTCAGATTCCCTGCCTCTGATTCCCTGCCTCTGATTCCCTGCCTCTGATTTCCTGCATCTGATTGCCTGCCTCTGATTCTCCGCCTCTGATTCCCCGCCTCTGATTCCCCGCCTCTGATTCCCCGCCTCTTGATTCCCCGCCTCTGATTCCCCACCTCTGATTCCCTGCCTCAGATAACCTGCCTCAGATTCCCTGCATCAGATTCCCTTCATATGATTCCTTGCCTCTGATTCCACGCCTCTGATTCCCCACCTCTGATTCCCTGCCTCAGATTCCCTGCCTCTGATTCCCTGCCTCTGATTCCCTGCCTCTGATTTCCTGCATCTGATTGCCCGCCTCTGATTCTCCGCCTCTGATTCCCCGCCTCTGATTCCCCGCCTCTGATTCCCCGCCTCTTGATTCCCCGCCTCTGATTCCCCACCTCTGATTCCCTGCCTCTGATAACCTGCCTCTGATTCCCTGCCTCTGATTCCCGGCCTCTGAATCCCCACCTCTGATTCCCCGTGTCCGATTCCGCACCCATGTTTCACCACCTCTGTTGCTCTGCTTCTGATTTCCCGGCTCAGATTCACCGGCTCTGATTCCGCACCTCTGATTCCACGCCTCTCTTTCTGTGTCTCTGATTCCCCGCCTCTGATTCCACGCCTCAGATTACCCGCCTCTGATACCCTGCCTCTCTTTCCCTGCCTCTATATCCGTGCCTCTTTCTCTGCATCTCGTTTCCCACATCTCATTTCCCCCTTCTGATAACCCGCATCAGATTCCCTGCCACAGATTCCCTGCCTCAGATACCCTGCCTCAGATTCCCTGCATGAGATTCCCTTCATCTGATTCCCTGCCTCTGATTCCCCGCGGCTGATTCCCTGCATCTGATTCCCCGCCTCTGTTTACCCGCCTGTTTCCCCGCCTCTGATTCACCACCTCATATTCGCCACCTCAGGTTCCCTGCCTCTGATTCCCTGCCTCTGATTCCCTGCCTCTGATTCCCTGCATCTGATTGCCCGCCTCTGATACCCTGCCTCTGATTCCCCGCCTCTGATTCCCCGCCTCTGATTCCCCGCCTCTGATTTCCCACCTCTGATTCCCCACTTCTGATTCCCCGCCTCTGATTCCCCGTCTCTGATTCCACGCCTCTGATTCCCCGCCTCTGATTCAGCGCCTCTGATTCCCCGCCTCTGATACCCCGCCTCTGATTCCCCGCCTCTGATTCCCTGCATCTGATTCCCCGCCTCAGATTCCCCGCCTCTGATTCCCCGACTCTGATTCCCCGCCTCTGATTCCCCGCCTCTGATTCCCCGCCTCTGATTCCCCGCCTCTGATTCCCCGTCTATGTTTACCCGCCTCTGTTTACCCGCCTGTTTTCCCGCCTCTGATTGCCAACCTCAGATTCCCTGCCTCAGATTCCCTGCCTCAGATTCCCTGCCTCTGATTCCCTGCCTCTGATTCCCCGCCTCTGATTCCCCACCTCTGATTCCCCACTTCTGATTCCCCGCCTCTGATTCCCCGCGTCTGATTCCCCGCCTCTGATTCACCGCCTCTGATTCCCCGCATCTGATTCCCCGCCTCTGATTCCCCACCTCTGATTGCCCCGCCTCTGATTCGCTGATTCTGATTCCCCGCCTCTGATTCCCCACCTCTGATTCCCCACTTCTGATTCCCCGCCTCTGATTCCCCGCCTCTGATTCCACGCCTCTGATTCCCCGCCTCTGATTCCCCGCCTCTGATTCCCCGCCTCTGATTCCCCTCCTCTGATACCCCGCCTCTGATTCCCCACCTCTGATTCCCCGCATCTGATTCCCCGCCTCTGATTCCCCGCCTCTGATTCCCTGCCTCTGATTCCGCGCCTCTGATTCCGCGCCTCTGATTCCCCGCCTATGTTTACCCACCTCTGTTTACCCACCGGTTTCCCCGCCTCTGATTCCGCACCTCAGATTCGCTGCCTCAGATTCCCCGCCTCTGATTCTCTGCCTCTGAATCCCCGCCTCTGATTCCCCACCTCTGATACCCCACTTCTGATTCCCCGCCTCTGATTCCCCGCCTCTGATTCCCCGCCTCTGATTCCCCGCCTCTGATTCCCCACCTCTGATTCAGTGCCTCCCTTTCCGCTCAACTTTCCTGGCCTTCTTTTCCCCACATATCTTTCCCTGCCTCTGATTTCCCGCCTCTGATTCCACGCCTCTGATTCCCCGCCTATGTTTACCCGCCTCTGTTTACCCGCCTGTTTTCCCTCCTCTGATTCCCCACCACAGATTCCCTGCCTCAGATTCCCTGCCTCAGATTCCCTGCATCAGATTCCCTTCATTTGATTCCCTGCGTCTGATTCCCTGACTCTGATTCCCTGCATCTGATTGCCCGCCTCTGATTCCCCGCCTCTGATTCCCCGCCTCTGATTCCCCACGTCTGATTCCCCACTTCTGATTCCCCGCCTCTGATTCCCCGCCTCTGATTCCCCACCTCTGATTCACCGCCTCTGATTCCCCGCCTCTGATTCCCCGCCTCTGATTCCCCACTTCTGATTGCCCGCCTCTGATTCCACGCCTCTGATTCCCCGCCTCTGATTCCCCACCTCTGATTCCCCACTTCTGATTCCCCACCTCTGATTCCCCGCCTCTGATTCCACGCCTCTGATTCCCCACCTCTGATTCCCCACTTCTGAATCCCCACCTCTGATTCTCCGCCTCTGATACCCTGCCTCTGATAACTTTTTACTGATTCCCTGCCTCAGATTCCCTGCCTCCGATTCCCTGCCTCAGATTCCCTGCCTCAGATTCCCTGCATCAGATTCCCTTAATCTGATTCCCTGCCTCTGATTCCCCGCCTCTGAATCCCCGCCTCTGATTCCCCATCTCTGTCTCTACGCCTCTATTTTGACTGCACTCTTTCCCCTCCACTCTTTCTGTGCCTCTCTTTCCCTCCCTCAATTTCAACAACTCTGTTTGATCTGTTCTGTGTACCTAATTTTCAACACACAAGTTCCAACCACTATGTTTCGCCCATCTCTTTCGCTGCCGCTATTTATGCAGCTATGTTTACCCGCTTCAGTTTACCCGCCTGTTTCCCCACATCTCTTTCCCCACCTCTGATTCCACGCCTCTGATTCCCCACCTCTGATTCCCCGCCTCTGATTCCCCGCCTCTGATACACCGCCTCCCTTTCCGCGCAACTTTCCTGGCCTACGTTTCCCCACATCTCTTTCCCCACCTCTGATTCCACGCCTCAGATTCGCCGCCTCTGATTTCCCGCCTCTGATTCCCTGCCTCTGATTCCCTGCCTCTGATTCCCCACCTCTGATTCCCCCCTCTGATTCCCCGCCTCTGATTCCCAGCCTCTGATTCCCCACCTCTGATTCCCCGCCTCTGATTCCCTGCCTGTCTTTCCCTGCCTCTATTTCCGTGTCTCTTTCTCTGCATCTCGTTTCCCACATCTCATTTCCCCCTTCTGATAACCCGCATCAGATTCCCTGACACAGATTCCCTGCCTCAGATTCCCTGCCTCAGATTCCCTGCATCAGATTCCCTTCATCTGATTCCCTGCCTCTGATTCCCCGCCTCTGATTCCCCACCTCTGATTCCCTGCCTCAGATTCCCTGCCTCTGATTCCCTGCTTCTGATTCCCTGCCTCTGATTTCCTGCATCAGATTCCCCGCCTCTGATTCTCCGCATCTGATTCCCCGCCTCTGATTCCCCGCCTCTGATTCGCCGCCTCTGATTCCCCGCCTCTGATTTCCCACCTCTGATTCCCTGCCTCTGATAACCTGCCTCTGATTCCCTGCCTCTGATTCTCTGCCTCTGATTCCCGGCCTCTGAGTCCCCACCTCTGATTCCCCGTGTCCGATTCCGCACCCATGTTTCACCACCTCTGTTGCTCTGCTTCTGATTTCCCGGCTCAGATTCACCGGCTCTGATTCCGCACCTCTGATTCCACGCCTCTCTTTCTGTGTCTCTGATTCCCCGCCTCTGATTCCACGCCTCTGATTACCCGCCTCTGATACCCTGCCTCTCTTTCCCTGCCTCTATATCCGTGCCTCTTTCTCTGCATCTCGTTTCCCACATCTCATTTCCCCCTTCTGATAACCCGCATCAGATTCCCTGCCACAGATTCCCTGCCTCAGATTCCCTGCCTCAGATTCCCTGCATCAGATTCCCTTCATCTGATTCCCTGCCTCTGATTCCCCGCCTCTGATTCCCCACCTCTGATTCCCCACCTCTGATTCCCCGCCTCTGATTCCCTGCCTCTGATTCCCCATATCTGATTCCCCGCCTCTGATTCCCCAACTCTGATTCCCCGCTTCTGATTCCCCAGCTCTGAATCCCCGCCTCTGATTCCCCGCATCTGATTCCCTGCCTCTGATTCCCCGCCTCTGATTCCCCATCTGTGATTCACAACCTCTGATGCCCTGCCTCTGATTCCCCGCCTCTGATTCCCTGCATCTGATTCCCCGCCTCTGTTTACCCGCCTGTTTCCCCGCCTCTGATTCACCACCTCATATTCGCCACCTCAGGTTCCCTGCCTCTGATTCCCTGCCTCTGATTCCCTGCCTCTGATTCCCTGCATCTGATTGCCCGCCTCTGATACCCTGCCTCTGATTCCCCGCCTCTGATTCCCCGCCTCTGATTCCCCGCCTCTGATTTCCCACCTCTGATTCCCCACTTCTGATTCCCCGCCTCTGATTCCCCGTCTCTGATTCCACGCCTCTGATTCCCCGCCTCTGATTCAGCGCCTCTGATTCCCCGCCTCTGATACCCCGCCTCTGATTCCCCGCCTCTGATTCCCTGCATCTGATTCCCCGCCTCAGATTCCCCGCCTCTGATTCCCCGACTCTGATTCCCCGCCTCTGATTCCCCGCCTCTGATTCCCCGCCTCTGATTCCCCGCCTCTGATTCCCCGTCTATGTTTACCCGCCTCTGTTTACCCGCCTGTTTTCCCGCCTCTGATTGCCCACCTCAGATTCCCTGCCTCAGATTCCCTGCCTCAGATTCCCTGCCTCTGATTCCCTGCCTCTGATTCCCCGCCTCTGATTCCCCACCTCTGATTCCCCACTTCTGATTCCCCGCCTCTGATTCCCCGCGTCTGATTCCCCGCCTCTGATTCACCGCCTCTGATTCCCCGCATCTGATTCCCCGCCTCTGATTCCCCACCTCTGATTGCCCCGCCTCTGATTCGCTGATTCTGATTCCCCGCCTCTGATTCCCCACCTCTGATTCCCCACTTCTGATTCCCCGCCTCTGATTCCCCGCCTCTGATTCCACGCCTCTGATTCCCCGCCTCTGATTCCCCGCCTCTGATTCCCCGCCTCTGATTCCCCTCCTCTGATACCCCGCCTCTGATTCCCCACCTCTGATTCCCCGCATCTGATTCCCCGCCTCTGATTCCCCGCCTCTGATTCCCTGCCTCTGATTCCGCGCCTCTGATTCCGCGCCTCTGATTCCCCGCCTATGTTTACCCACCTCTGTTTACCCACCTGTTTCCCCGCCTCTGATTCCGCACCTCAGATTCCCTGCCTCAGATTCCCCGCCTCTGATTCTCTGCCTCTGAATCCCCGCCTCTGATTCCCCACCTCTGATACCCCACTTCTGATTCCCCGCCTCTGATTCCCCGCCTCTGATTCCCCGCCTCTGATTCCCCGCCTCTGATTCCCCACCTCTGATTCAGTGCCTCCCTTTCCGCTCAACTTTCCTGGCCTTCTTTTCCCCACATATCTTTCCCTGCCTCTGATTTCCCGCCTCTGATTCCACGCCTCTGATTCCCCGCCTATGTTTACCCGCCTCTGTTTACCCGCCTGTTTTCCCTCCTCTGATTCCCCACCACAGATTCCCTGCCTCAGATTCCCTGCCTCAGATTCCCTGCATCAGATTCCCTTCATTTGATTCCCTGCGTCTGATTCCCTGACTCTGATTCCCTGCATCTGATTGCCCGCCTCTGATTCCCCGCCTCTGATTCCCCGCCTCTGATTCCCCACGTCTGATTCCCCACTTCTGATTCCCCGCCTCTGATTCCCCGCCTCTGATTCCCCACCTCTGATTCACCGCCTCTGATTCCCCGCCTCTGATTCCCCGCCTCTGATTCCCCACTTCTGATTGCCCGCCTCTGATTCCACGCCTCTGATTCCCCGCCTCTGATTCCCCACCTCTGATTCCCCACTTCTGATTCCCCACCTCTGATTCCCCGCCTCTGATTCCACGCCTCTGATTCCCCACCTCTGATTCCCCACTTCTGAATTCCCACCTCTGATTCTCCGCCTCTGATACCCTGCCTCTGATAACTTTTTACTGATTCCCTGCCTCAGATTCCCTGCCTCCGATTCCCTGCCTCAGATTCCCTGCCTCAGATTCCCTGCATCAGATTCCCTTAATCTGATTCCCTGCCTCTGATTCCCCGCCTCTGAATCCCCGCCTCTGATTCCCCATCTCTGTCTCTACGCCTCTATTTTGACTGCACTCTTTCCCCTCCACTCTTTCTGTGCCTCTCTTTCCCTCCCTCAATTTCAACAACTCTGTTTGATCTGTTCTGTGTACCTAATTTTCAACACACAAGTTCCAACCAGTATGTTTCGCCCATCTCTTTCGCTGCCGCTATTTATGCAGCTATGTTTACCCGCTTCAGTTTACCCGCCTGTTTCCCAACATCTCTTTCCCCACCTCTGATTCCACGCCTCTGATTCCCCACCTCTGATTCCCCGCCTCTGAATCCCCGCCTCTGATACACCGCCTCCCTTTCCGCGCAACTTTCCTGGCCTACGTTTCCCCACATCTCTTTCCCCACCTCTGATTCCACGCCTCAGATTCGCCGCCTCTGATTTCCCGCCTCTGATTCCCTGCCTCTGATTCCCTGCCTCTGATTCCCCACCTCTGATTCCCCCCTCTGATTCCCCGCCTCTGATTCCCAGCCTCTGATTCCCCACCTCTGATTCCCCGCCTCTGATTCCCTGCCTGTCTTTCCCTGCCTCTATTTCCGTGTCTCTTTCTCTGCATCTCGTTTCCCACATCTCATTTCCCCCTTCTGATAACCCGCATCAGATTCCCTGACACAGATTCCCTGCCTCAGATTCCCTGCCTCAGATTCCCTGCATCAGATTCCCTTCATCTAATTCCCTGCCTCTGATTCCCCGCCTCTGATTCCCCACCTCTGATTCCCTGCCTCAGATTCCCTGCCTCTGATTCCCTGCTTCTGATTCCCTGCCTCTGATTTCCTGCATCAGATTCCCCGCCTCTGATTCTCCGCATCTGATTCCCCGCCTCTGATTCCCCGCCTCTGATTCGCCGCCTCTGATTCCCCGCCTCTGATTTCCCACCTCTGATTCCCTGCCTCTGATAACCTGCCTCTGATTCCCTGCCTCTGATTCTCTGCCTCTGATTCCCGGCCTCTGAGTCCCCACCTCTGATTCCCCGTGTCCGATTCCGCACCCATGTTTCACCACCTCTGTTGCTCTGCTTCTGATTTCCCGGCTCAGATTCACCGGCTCTGATTCCGCACCTCTGATTCCACGCCTCTCTTTCTGTGTCTCTGATTCCCCGCCTCTGATTCCACGCCTCTGATTACCCGCCTCTGATACCCTGCCTCTCTTTCCCTGCCTCTATATCCGTGCCTCTTTCTCTGCATCTCGTTTCCCATATCTCATTTCCCCCTTCTGATAACCCGCATCAGATTCCCTGCCACAGATTCCCTGCCTCAGATTCCCTGCCTCAGATTCCCTGCATCAGATTCCCTTCATCTGATTCCCTGCCTCTGATTCCCCGCCTCTGATTCCCCACCTCTGATTCCCCACCTCTGATTCCCCGCCTCTGATTCCCTGCCTCTGATTCCCCATATCTGATTCCCCGCCTCTGATTCCCCAACTCTGATTCCCCGCTTCTGATTCCCCAGCTCTGAATCCCCGCCTCTGATTCCCCGCATCTGATTCCCTGCCTCTGATTCCCCGCCTCTGATTCCCCATCTGTGATTCACAACCTCTGATGCCCCACCTCTGATTCCCCATATCTGATTCCCTGCCTCTCTTTCCCTGCCTCAGATTCCCTGCATCAGATTCCCTTAATCTGATTCCCTGCCTCTGATTCCCCGCCTCTGAATCCCCGCCTCTGATTCCCCAGCTCTGATTCCCCGCCTCTGATTCCCCGCATCTGATTCCCTGCCTCTGATTCCCCGCCTCTGATTCCAGGCCTCTGATTCCCAGCATCTGATTCCGGCCTCTGATTCCCGGCCTCTGATACCCTGCTTCTGATTCTGATTCCCTGCCTCTGATTCCCCATCTCTGATTCCGCACATCTGATTCCCTGCCTCTGATTCCCCACCTCTGATTCCCCATATCTGATTCCCCGCCTCTGTTTCCCCGCCTCTGATTCCCCGCCTCTGTTTCCCAATATCTAAGTCCCCACCTCTGATTCCCCAAATCTGATTCCCCACCTCTGATTCCCCAGCTCTGATTCCCCGCCTCTGATTCCCCGCATCTGATACCCTGCATCTGATTCCAAGCCTCTGATTCCCTGCCTCTGATTCCCAACCTCTGATTCCCCACCTCTGACTCCCCATATCTGATTCCCCGCCTCTGTTTCCCCGCCTCGGATTCCCCGCCTCTGTTTCCCCATATCTGATTCCCGGCCTCGGATTCCCCGCCTCTGATTCCCCATATCTGATTCCCTGCCTCTGATTCCCCAACTCTGATTCCCCGCCTCTGATTCCCCAGCTCTGAATCCCCGCCTCTGATTCCCCGCGTCTGATTCCCTGCCTCTGATTCCCCGCCTTGATTCCCCATCTCTGATTCACAACCTCTGATTCCCCACCTCTGATTCCCTATATTTGATTCCCCGCCTCTGTTTCCCCACCTCTGATTCCCCGCCTCTGATTCCCCATATCTGATTCCCCGCCTCTGATTGCCCACCTCTGATTCCCAGCCTCTGATTCGCCAGCTCTGATTCCCCGCCTCTGATTCCCCGCATCTGATTCCCTGCCTCTGATTCCCCGCCTCTGATTCCCCATCTCTGATTCACCGCCTTTGATTCACCACCTCTGATTCCCCATATCTGATTCCCCACCTCTGTTTCCCCGCCTCTGATTCCCCGCCTCTGATTCTCCATATCTCATTCCCCGCCTCTGAATCCCCATCTCTGATTCCCGGACTCTGATTCCCCTCCTCTGATTCCCGGCCTCTTATTCCCAGCATCTGATTCCCGGCCTCTGATTCCCGGCCTCTGATTCCCCGCTTCTGATTCCCTGCCTCTGAATCCCCATCTCTGATTCCGCACATCTGATTCCCTGCCTCTGATTCCCCACCTCTGATTCCCCATATCTGATTCCCCGCCTCTGTTTCCCCGCCTCTGATTCCCCGCCTCTGTTTCCCTATATCTAATTCCCCACCTCTGATGCCCCAACTCTGATTCCCCGCCTCTGATTCCCCAGCTCTGATTCCCTGCATCCGATTCCCCATATCTGATTCCCCGCCTCTGTTTCCCCGCCTCTGATTCCCCGCCTCTGTTTCCCCATATCTGATTCCCGCCTCTGATTCCCAACTATGATTCCCCGCCTCTGATTCCCCAGCTCTGATTCCCTGCCTCTGATTCCCCGCGTTCTATTCCCTGCCTCTGATTCCCCGCCTGTGATTCCCCATCACTGATTCACCACCTCTGATTCCCTACCTCTGATTCCCCATATCTAATTCCCCGCCTCTGTTTGCCCGCCTCTGATTCCCCGACTCTGTTTCCCCATATCTGATTCCCCGCCTCTGAATCCCCAACTCTGATTCCCTGCCTCAGATTCCCCAGCTCTGATTCCCCGCCTTTGATTCCCCCCGTCTGATTCCCAGCCTCTGAATCCCCGTGTCTGATTTCCTGCCTCTGATTCCCCGCCTCTGATTCCCCATCTCTGATTCACCGCCTCTGATTCCCCACCTCTGATTCCCCATCTCTGATTCCGCACATCCAATTCCCTGCCTCTGATTCCCCAACTCTGATTCCCCACCTCTGATTCCCCAGCTCTGATTCCCCGCCTCAGATTCCCCGCGTCTGATTCCCTGCCTCTGATTCCCCGCCTCTGATTCCCTGCCTCTGATTCCCCATATCTGATTCCCCACCTCTGATTCCCCAACTCTAATACCCCGCCTCTGATTCCCCAGCTCTGATTCCCCGCCTCTGATTCCCCGCATCTGATTCCCTGCCTCTGATTCCCCGCCTCTGATTCCAGGCCTCTGATTCCCAGCATCTGATTCCGGCCTCTGATTCCCGGCCTCTGATACCCTGCTTCTGATTCTGATTCCCTGCCTCTGATTCCCCATCTCTGATTCCGCACATCTGATTCCCTGCCTCTGATTCCCCACCTCTGATTCCCCATATCTGATTCCCCGCCTCTGTTTCCCCGCCTCTGATTCCCCGCCTCTGTTTCCCAATATCTAAGTCCCCACCTCTGATTCCCCAAATCTGATTCCCCACCTCTGATTCCCCAGCTCTGATTCCCCGCCTCTGATTCCCCGCATCTGATACCCTGCATCTGATTCCAAGCCTCTGATTCCCTGCCTCTGATTCCCAACCTCTGATTCCCCACCTCTGACTCCCCATATCTGATTCCCCGCCTCTGTTTCCCCGCCTCGGATTCCCCGCCTCTGTTTCCCCATATCTGATTCCCGGCCTCGGATTCCCCGCCTCTGATTCCCCATATCTGATTCCCTGCCTCTGATTCCCCAACTCTGATTCCCCGCCTCTGATTCCCCAGCTCTGAATCCCCGCCTCTGATTCCCCGCGTCTGATTCCCTGCCTCTGATTCCCCGCCTTGATTCCCCATCTCTGATTCACAACCTCTGATTCCCCACCTCTGATTCCCCATCTCTGATTCCGCACATCCAATTCCCTGCCTCTGATTCCCCAACTCTGATTCCCCACCTCTGATTCCCCAGCTCTGATTCCCCGCCTCAGATTCCCCGCGTCTGATTCCCTGCCTCTGATTCCCCGCCTCTGATTCCCCATCTCTGATTCACCGCCTCTGATTCCCCACCTCTGATTCCCCATCTCTGATTCCGCACATCCAATTCCCTGCCTCTGATTCCCCAACTCTGATTCCCCACCTCTGATTCCCCAGCTCTGATTCCCCGCCTCAGATTCCCCGCGTCTGATTCCCTGCCTCTGATTCCCCGCCTCTGATTCCCTGCCTCTGATTCCCCATATCTGATTCCCCGCCTCTGATTCCCCAACTCTGATTCCCCGCTTCTGATTCCCCATCTGTGATTCACAACCTCTGATGCCCCACCTCTGATTCCCCATATCTGATTCCCAGCCTCTGTTTCCCCGCCTCTGATTCCCCGCCTCTGATTCCCCATCTGTGATTCACAACCTCTGATGCCCCACCTCTGATTCCCCATATCTGATTCCCAGCCTCTGTTTCCCCGCCTCTGATTCCCCGCCTCTGATTCCCCATATCTGATTCCCCGCCTCTGATTGCCCACCTCTGATTCCCCGCGTCTGATACCCTGCCTCTGATTCCCCGCCTCTGATTTCCCATCTCTGATTCACCACCTCTGATTCCCGGCCTCTGATTCCCCATCTCTGATTCCGCACATCCGATTCCCTGCCTATGATTCCCCACCTCTGATTCCCCGCCTCTGATTCCCCATATCTGATTCCCTGCCTCTGTTTCCCCGCCTCTGATTCCCTACCTCTGTTTCCCCATATCTGATACCCCGCCTCTGATTCCCCAACTCTAATACCCCGCCTCTGATTCCCCAGCTCTGATTCCCCGCCTCTGATTCCCCGCGTCTGATTCCCTGCCTCTGATTCCCCGCCTCTGTTTCCCCATATCTGATTCCCGGCCTCGGATTCCCCGCCTCTGATTCCCCATATCTGATTCCCTGCCTCTGATTCCCCAACTCTGATTCCCCGCCTCTGATTCCCCAGCTCTGAATCCCCGCCTCTGATTCCCCGCGTCTGATTCCCTGCCTCTGATTCCCCGCCTTGATTCCCCATCTCTGATTCACAACATCTGATTCCCCACCTCTGATTCCCTATATTTGATTCCCCGCCTCTGTTTCCCCGCCTCTGATTCCCCGCCTCTGATTCCCCATATCTGATTCCCCACCTCTGATTCCCCGCCTCTGATTGCCCCGCCTCTGATTCGCTGATTCTGATTCCCCGCCTCTGATTCCCCACCTCTGATTCCCCACTTCTGATTCCCCGCCTCTGATTCCCCGCCTCTGATTCCACGCCTCTGATACCCTGCCTCTGATTCCCCGCCTCTGATTCCCTGCCTCTGATTCCCCTCCTCTGATGCCCCGCCTCTGATTCCCCACCTCTGATTCCCCGCATCTGATTCCCCGCCTCTGATTCCCCGCCTCTGATTCCCTGCCTCTGATTCCGCGCCTCTGATTCCGCGCCTCTGATTCCCCGCCTATGTTTACCCACCTCTGTTTACCCACCTGTTTCCCCGCCTCTGATTCCGCACCTCAGATTCCCTGCCTCATATTCCCCGCCTCTGATTCTCTGCCTCTGAATCCCCGCCTCTGATTCCCCACCTCTGATTTCCCGCCTCTGATTCCACGCCTCTGATTCCCCGCCTATGTTTACCCGCCTCTGTTTACCCGCCTGTTTTACCTCCTCTGATTCCCCACCACAGATTCCCTGCCTCAGATTCCCTGCCTCAGATTCCCTGCATCAGATTCCCTTCATTTGATTCCCTGCGTCTGATTCCCTGACTCTGATTCCCTGCATCTGATTGCCCGCCTCTGATTCCCCGCCTCTGATTCCCCGCCTCTGATTCCCCACGTCTGATTCCCCACTTCTGATTCCCCGCCTCTGATTCCCCGCCTCTGATTCCCCACCTCTGATTCACCGCCTCTGATTCCCCGCCTCTGATTCCCCGCCTCTGATTCCCCACTTCTGATTGCCCGCCTCTGATTCCACGCCTCTGATTCCCCGCCTCTGATTCCCCACCTCTGATTCCCCACTTCTGATTCCCCACCTCTGATTCCCCGCCTCTGATTCCACGCCTCTGATTCCCCACCTCTGATTACCCACTTTTGAATCCCCACCTCTGATTCTCCGCCTCTGATACCCTGCCTCTGATAACTTTTTACTGATTCCCTGCCTCAGATTCCCTGCCTCCGATTCCCTGCCTCAGATTCCCTGCCTCAGATTCCCTGCATCAGATTCCCTTCATCTGATTCCCTGCCTCTGATTCCCCGCCTCTGAAGCCCCGCCTCTGATTCCCCATCTCTGTCTCTACGCCTCTATTTTGACTGCACTCTTTCCCCTCCACTCTTTCTGTGCCTCTCTTTCCCTCCCTCAATTTCAACAACTCTGTTTGATCTGTTCTGTGTACCTAATTTTCAACACACAAGTTCCAACCACTATGTTTCGCCCATCTCTTTCGCTGCCGCAATTTATGCAGCTATGTTTACCCGCTTCAGTTTACCCGCCTGTTTCCCCACATCTCTTTCCCCACCTCTGATTCCACGCCTCTGATTCCCCGCCTCTGATTCCCCGCCTCTGAATCCCCGACTCTGATACACCGCCTCCCTTTCTGCGCAACTTTCCTGGCCTACGTTTCCCCACATCTCTTTCCCACCTCTGATTCCACGCCTCAGATTCGCCGCCTCTGATTTCCCGCCTCTGATTCCCTGCCTCTGATTCCCTGCCTCTGATTCCCCACCTCTGATTCCCCCCTCTGATTCCCCGCCTCTGATTCCCAGCCTCTGATTCCCCACCTCTGATTCCCCGCCTCTGATTCCCTGCCTGTCTTTCCCTGCCTCTATTTCCGTGTCTCTTTCTCTGCATCTCGTTTCCCACATCTCATTTCCCCCTTCTGATAACCCGCATCAGATTCCCTGACACAGATTCCCTGCCTCAGATACCCTGCCTCAGATTCCCTGCATCAGATTCCCTTCATCTGATTCCCTGCCTCTGATTCCCCGCCTCTGATTCCCCACCTCTGATTCCCTGCCTCAGATTCCCTGCCTCTGATCCCTGCCTCTGATTTCCTGCATCAGATTCCCCGCCTCTGATTCTCCGCCTCTGATTCCCCGCCTCTGATTCCCCGCCTCTGATTCGCCGCCTCTGATTCCCCGCCTCTGATTTCCCACCTCTGATTCCCTGCCTCTGATAACCTGCCTCTGATTCCCTGCCTCTGATTCTCTGCCTCTGATTCCCGGCCTCTGAGTCCCCACCTCTGATTCCCCGTGTCCGATTCCGCACCCATGTTTCACCAACACTGTTGCTCTGCTTCTGATTACCCGGCTCAGATTCACCGGCTCTGATTCCGCACCTCTGATTCCACGCCTCTCTTTCTGTGTCTCTGATTCCCCGCCTCTGATTCCACGCCTCTGATTACCCGCCTCTGATACCCTGCCTCTCTTTCCCTGCCTCTATATCCGTGCCTCTTTCTCTGCATCTCGTTTCCCACATCTCATTTCCCCCTTCTGATAACCCGCATCAGATTCCCTGACACAGATTCCCTGCCTCAGATTCCCTGCCTCAGATTCCCTGCATCAGATTCCCTTCATCTGATTCCCTGCCTCTGATTCCCCGCCTCTGATTCCCCACCTCTGATTCCCTGCCTCAGATTCCCTGCCTCTGATCCCTGCCTCTGATTTCCTGCATCAGATTCCCCGCCTCTGATTCTCCGCCTCTGATTCCCCGCCTCTGATTCCCCGCCTCTGATTTCCCACCTCTGATTCCCTGCCTCTGATAACCTGCCTCTGATTCCCTGCCTCTGATTCTCTGCCTCTGATTCCCGGCCTCTGAGTCCCCACCTCTGATTCCCCGTGTCCGATTCCGCACCCATGTTTCACCACCTCTGTTGCTCTGCTTCTGATTTCCCGGCTCAGATTCACCGGCTCTGATTCCGCACCTCTGATTCCACGCCTCTCTTTCTGTGTCTCTGATTCCCCGCCTCTGATTCCACGCCTCTGATTACCCGCCTCTGATACCCTGCCTCTCTTTCCCTGCCTCTATATCCGTGCCTCTTTCTCTGCATCTCGTTTCCCACATCTCATTTCCCCCTTCTGATAACCCGCATCAGATTCCCTGCCACAGATTCCCTGCCTCAGATTCCCTGCCTCAGATTCCCTGCATCAGATTCCCTTCATCTGATTCCCTGCCTCTGATTCCCCGCCTCTGATTCCCCACCTCGTATTCCCCACCTCTGATTCCCCGCCTCTGATTCCCTGCCTCTGATTCCCCATATCTGATTCCCCGCCTCTGATTCCCCAACTCTGATTCCCCGCTTCTGATTCCCCAGCTCTGAATCCCCGCCTCTGATTCCCCGCGTCTGATTCCCTGCCTCTGATTCCCCGCCTCTGATTCCCCATCTGTGATTCACAACCTCTGATGCCCCACCTCTGATTCCCCATATCTGATTCCCTGCCTCTCTTTCCCCGCCTCTGATTCCCCACCTCTGTTTCCCCATATCTGATTCCCCGCCTCTGATTCCCCAACTCTAATACCCCGCCTCTGATTCCCCAGCTCTGATTCCCCGCCTCTGATTCCCCGCATCTGATTCCCTGCCTCTGATTCCCCGCCTCTGATTCCAGGCCTCTGATTCCCAGCATCTGATTCCGGCCTCTGATTCCCGGCCTCTGATTCCCTGCTTCTGATTCTGATTCCCTGCCTCTGATTCCCCATCTCTGATTCCGCACATCTGATTCCCTGCCTCTGATTCCCCACCTCTGATTCCCCATATCTAATTCCCCGCCTCTGTTTCCCCGCCTCTGATTCCCCGCCTCTGTTTCCCAATATCTAAGTCCCCACCTCTGATTCCCCAAATCTGATTCCCCACCTCTGATTCCCCAGCTCTGATTCTCCGCCTCTGATTCCCCGCCTCTGATTCCCATCATCTGATTCGCCGCCTCTGATTCCCCGCCTCTGATTTCCCACCTCTGATTCCCTGCCTCTGATAACCTGCCTCTGATTCCCTGCCTCTGATTCTCTGCCTCTGATTCCCGGCCTCTGAGTCCCCACCTCTGATTCCCCGTGTCCGATTCCGCACCCATGTTTCACCACCTCTGTTGCTCTGCTTCTGATTTCCCGGCTCAGATTCACCGGCTCTGATTCCGCACCTCTGATTCCACGCCTCTCTTTCTGTGTCTCTGATTCCCCGCCTCTGATTCCACGCCTCTGATTACCCGCCTCTGATACCCTGCCTCTCTTTCCCTGCCTCTATATCCGTGCCTCTTTCTCTGCATCTCGTTTCCCACATCTCATTTCCCCCTTCTGATAACCCGCATCAGATTCCCTGCCACAGATTCCCTGCCTCAGATTCCCTGCCTCAGATTCCCTGCATCAGATTCCCTTCATCTGATTCCCTGCCTCTGATTCCCCGCCTCTGATTCCCCACCTCTGATTCCCCACCTCTGATTCCCCGCCTCTGATTCCCTGCCTCTGATTCCCCATATCTGATTCCCCGCCTCTGATTCCCCAACTCTGATTCCCCGCTTCTGATTCCCCAGCTCTGAATCCCCGCCTCTGATTCCCCGCGTCTGATTCCCTGCCTCTGATTCCCCGCCTCTGATTCCCCATCTGTGATTCACAACCTCTGATGCCCCACCTCTGATTCCCCATATCTGATTCCCTGCCTCTCTTTCCCCGCCTCTGATTCCCCACCTCTGTTTCCCCATATCTGATTCCCCGCCTCTGATTCCCCAACTCTAATACCCCGCCTCTGATTCCCCAGCTCTGATTCCCCGCCTCTGATTCCCCGCATCTGATTCCCTGCCTCTGATTCCCCGCCTCTGATTCCAGGCCTCTGATTCCCAGCATCTGATTCCGGCCTCTGATTCCCGGCCTCTGATTCCCTGCTTCTGATTCTGATTCCCTGCCTCTGATTCCCCATCTCTGATTCCGCACATCTGATTCCCTGCCTCTGATTCCCCACCTCTGATTCCCCATCTCTGATTCCGCACATCTGTTTCCCCGCCTCTGATTCCCCGCCTCTGTTTCCCAATATCTAAGTCCCCACCTCTGATTCCCCAAATCTGATTCCCCACCTCTGATTCCCCAGCTCTGATTCCCCGCCTCTGATTCCCCGCATCTGATACCCTGCATCTGATTCCAAGCCTCTGATTCCCTGCCTCTGATTCCCAACCTCTGATTCCCCACCTCTGACTCCCCATATCTGATTCCCCGCCTCTGATTCCCCAACTCTGATTCCCCGCCTCTGATTCCCCAGCTCTGAATCCCCGCCTCTGATTCCCCGCGTCTGATTCCCTGCCTCTGATTCCCCGCCTTGATTCCCCATCTCTGATTCACAACCTCTGATTCCCCACCTCTGATTCCCTATATTTGATTCCCCGCCTCTGTTTCCCCGCCTCTGATTCCCCGCCTCTGATTCCCCATATCTGATTCCCCACCTCTGATTCCCCGCCTCTGATTGCCCCGCCTCTGATTCGCTGATTCTGATTCCCCGCCTCTGATTCCCCACCTCTGATTCCCCACTTCTGATTCCCCGCCTCTGATTCCCCGCCTCTGATTCCACGCCTCTGATACCCCGCCTCTGATTCCCCGCCTCTGATTCCCTGCCTCTGATTCCCCTCCTCTGATACCCCGCCTCTGATTCCCCACCTCTGATTCCCCGCATCTGATTCCCCGCCTCTGATTCCCCGCCTCTGATTCCCTGCCTCTGATTCCGCGCCTCTGATTCCGCGCCTCTGATTCCCCGCCTATGTTTACCCACCTCTGTTTACCCACCTGTTTCCCCGCCTCTGATTCCGCACCTCAGATTCCCTGCCTCAGATTCCCCGCCTCTGATTCTCTGCCTCTGAATCCCCGCCTCTGATTCCCCACCTCTGATTTCCCGCCTCTGATTCCACGCCTCTGATTCCCCGCCTATGTTTACCCGCCTCTGTTTACCCGCCTGTTTTCCCTCCTCTGATTCCCCACCACAGATTCCCTGCCTCAGATTCCCTGCCTCAGATTCCCTGCATCAGATTCCCTTCATTTGATTCCCTGCGTCTGATTCCCTGACTCTGATTCCCTGCATCTGATTGGCCGCCTCTGATTCCCCGCCTCTGATTCCCCGCCTCTGATTCCCCACGTCTGATTCCCCACTTCTGATTCCCCGCCTCTGATTCCCCGCCTCTGATTCCCCACCTCTGATTCACCGCCTCTGATTCCCCGCCTCTGATTCCCCGCCTCTGATTCCCCACTTCTGATTGCCCGCCTCTGATTCCACGCCTCTGATTCCCCGCCTCTGATTCCCCACCTCTGATTCCCCACTTCTGATTCCCCACCTCTGATTCCCCGCCTCTGATTCCACGCCTCTGATTCCCCACCTCTGATTCCCCACTTTTGAATCCCCACCTCTGATTCTCCGCCTCTGATACCCTGCCTCTGATAACTTTTTACTGATTCCCTGCCTCAGATTCCCTGCCTCCGATTCCCTGCCTCAGATTCCCTGCCTCAGATTCCCTGCATCAGATTCCCTTCATCTGATTCCCTGCCTCTGATTCCCCGCCTCTGAATCCCCGCCTCTGATTCCCCATATCTGATTCCCCGCCTCTGATTCCCCAACTCTGATTCCCCGGTTCTGATTCCCCAGCTCTGAATCCCCGCCTCTGATTCCCAGCGTCTGATTACCTGCCTCTGATTCCCCACCTCTGATTCCCCATCTGTGATTCACAACCTCTGATGCCCCACCTCTGATTCCCCATATCTGATTCCCAGCCTCTGTTTCCCCGCCTCTGATTCCCCGCCTCTGATTCCCCATATCTGATTCCCCGCCTCTGATTGCCCACCTCTGATTCCCCGCATCTGATACCCTGCCTCTGATTCCCCGCCTCTGATTTCCCATCTCTGATTCACCACCTCTGATTCCCGGCCTCTGATTCCCCATCTCTGATTCCGCACATCCGATTCCCTGCCTATGATTCCCCACCTCTGATTCCCCGCCTCTGATTCCCCATATCTGATTCCCAGCCTCTATTTCCCCGCCTCTGATTCCCTACCTCTGTTTCCCCATATCTGATTCCCCGCCTCTGATTCCCCAACTCTAATACCCCGCCTCTGATTCCCCAGCTCTGATTCCCCGCCTCTGATTCCCCGCGTCTGATTCCCTGCCTCTGATTCCCCGCCTCTGTTTCCCCATATCTGATTCCCCGCGTCTGATTCCCTGCCTCTGATTCCCCGCCTTGATTCCCCATCTCTGATTCACAACCTCTGATTCCCCACCTCTGATTCCCTATATTTGATTCCCCGCCTCTGTTTCCCCGCCTCTGATTCCCCGCCTCTGATTCCCCATATCTGATTCCCCACCTCTGATTCCCCGCCTCTGATTGCCCCGCCTCTGATTCGCTGATTCTGATTCCCCGCCTCTGATTCCCCACCTCTGATTCCCCACTTCTGATTCCCCGCCTCTGATTCCCCGCCTCTGATTCCACGCCTCTGATACCCCGCCTCTGATTCCCCGCCTCTGATTCCCCGCCTCTGATTCCCCTCTTCTGATACCCCGCCTCTGATTCCCCACCTCTGATTCCCCGCATCTGATTCCCCGCCTCTGATTCCCCGCCTCTGATTCCCTGCCTCTGATTCCGCGCCTCTGATTCCGCGCCTCTGATTCCCCGCCTATGTTTACCCACCTCTGTTTACCCACCTGTTTCCCCGCCTCTGATTCCGCACCTCAGATTCCCTGCCTCAGATTCCCCGCCTCTGATTCTCTGCCTCTGAATCCCCGCCTCTGATTCCCCACCTCTGATTCCCCACTTCTGATTCCCCGCCTCTGATTCCCCGCCTCTGATTCCCCGCCTCTGATTCCCCGCCTCTGATTCCCCACCTCTGATTCAGTGCTTCCCTTTCCGCTCAACTTTCCTGGCCTTCTTTTCCCCACATATCTTTCCCCGCCTCTGATTTCCCGCCTCTGATTCCACGCCTCTGATTCCCCGCCTATATTTACCCGCCTCTGTTTACCCGCCTGTTTTCCCTCATCTGATTCCCCACCACAGATTCCATGCCTCAGATTCCCTGCCTCAGATTCCCTGCATCAGATTCCCTTCATTTGATTCCCTGCGTCTGATTCCCTGACTCTGATTCCCTGCATCTGATTGCCCGCCTCTGATTCCCCGCCTCTGATTCCCCGCCTCTGATTCCCCACATCTAATTCCCCACTTCTGATTCCCCGCCTCTGATTCCCCGCCTCTGATTCCCCACCTCTGATTCACCGCCTCTGATTCCCCGCCTCTGATTCCCCGCCTCTGATTCCCCACTTCTGATTGCCCGCCTCTGATTCCACGCCTCTGATTCCCCGCCTCTGATTCCCCACCTCTGATTCCCCACTTCTGATTCCCCACCTCTGATTCCCCGCCTCTGATTCCACGCCTCTGATTCCCCACCTCTGATTCCCCACTTTTGAATCCCCACCTCTGATTCTCCGCCTCTGATACCCTGCCTCTGATAACTTTTTACTGATTCCCTGCCTCAGATTCCCTGCCTCCGATTCCCTGCCTCAGATTCCCTGCCTCAGATTCCCTGCATCAGATTCCCTTCATCTGATTCCCTGCCTCTGATTCCCCGCCTCTGAATCCCCGCCTCTGATTCCCCATCTCTGTCTCTACGCCTCTATTTTGACTGCACTCTTTCCCCTCCACTCTTTCTGTGCCTCTCTTTCCCTCCCTCAATTTCAACAACTCTGTTTGATCTGTTCTGTGTACCTAATTTTCAACACACAAGTTCCAACCACTATGTTTCGCCCATCTCTTTCGCTGCCGCAATTTATGCAGCTATGTTTACCCGCTTCAGTTTACCCGCCTGTTTCCCCACATCTCTTTCCCCACCTCTGATTCCACGCCTCTGATTCCCCGCCTCTGATTCCCCGCCTCTGAATCCCCGCCTCTGATACACCGCCTCCCTTTCTGCGCAACTTTCCTGGCCTACGTTTCCCCACATCTCTTTCCCCACCTCTGATTCCACTCCTCAGATTCGCCGCCTCTGATTTCCCGCCTCTGATTCCCTGCCTCTGATTCCCTGCCTCTGATTCCCCACCTCTGATTCCCCCCTCTGATTCCCCGCCTCTGATTCCCAGCCTCTGATTCCCCACCTCTGATTCCCCGCCTCTGATTCCCTGCCTGTCTTTCCCTGCCTCTATTTCCGTGTCTCTTTCTCTGCATCTCGTTTCCCACATCTCATTTCCCCCTTCTGATAACCCGCATCAGATTCCCTGACACAGATTCCCTGCCTCAGATTCCCTGCCTCAGATTCCCTGCATCAGATTCCCTTCATCTGATTCCCTGCCTCTGATTCCCCGCCTCTGATTCCCCACCTCTGATTCCCTGCCTCAGATTCCCTGCCTCTGATCCCTGCCTCTGATTTCCTGCATCAGATTCCCCGCCTCTGATTCTCCGCCTCTGATTCCCCGCCTCTGATTCCCCGCCTCTGATTCCCCGCCTCTGATTCCCCGCCTCTGATTTCCCACCTCTGATTCCCTGCCTCTGATAACCTGCCTCTGATTCCCTGCCTCTGATTCTCTGCCTCTGATTCCCGGCCTCTGAGTCCCCACCTCTGATTCCCCGTGTCCGATTCCGCACCCATGTTTCACCACCTCTGTTGCTCTGCTTCTGATTTCCCGGCTCAGATTCACCGGCTCTGATTCCGCACCTCTGATTCCACGCCTCTCTTTCTGTGTCTCTGATTCCCCGCCTCTGATTCCACGCCTCTGATTACCCGCCTCTGATACCCTGCCTCTCTTTCCCTGCCTCTATATCCGTGCCTCTTTCTCTGCATCTCGTTTCCCACATCTCATTTCCCCCTTCTGATAACCCGCATCAGATTCCCTGACACAGATTCCCTGCCTCAGATTCCCTGCCTCAGATTCCCTGCATCAGATTCCCTTCATCTGATTCCCTGCCTCTGATTCCCCGCCTCTGATTCCCCACCTCTGATTCCCTGCCTCAGATTCCCTGCCTCTGATCCCTGCCTCTGATTTCCTGCATCAGATTCCCCGCCTCTGATTCTCCGCCTCTGATTCCCCGCCTCTGATTCCCCGCCTCTGATTTCCCACCTCTGATTCCCTGCCTCTGATAACCTGCCTCTGATTCCCTGCCTCTGATTCTCTGCCTCTGATTCCCGGCCTCTGAGTCCCCACCTCTGATTCCCCGTGTCCGATTCCGCACCCATGTTTCACCACCTCTGTTGCTCTGCTTCTGATTTCCCGGCTCAGATTCACCGGCTCTGATTCCGCACCTCTGATTCCACGCCTCTCTTTCTGTGTCTCTGATTCCCCGCCTCTGATTCCACGCCTCTGATTACCCGCCTCTGATACCCTGCCTCTCTTTCCCTGCCTCTATATCCGTGCCTCTTTCTCTGCATCTCGTTTCCCACATCTCATTTCCCCCTTCTGATAACCCGCATCAGATTCCCTGCCACAGATTCCCTGCCTCAGATTCCCTGCCTCAGATTCCCTGCATCAGATTCCCTTCATCTGATTCCCTGCCTCTGATTCCCCGCCTCTGATTCCCCACCTCGTATTCCCCACCTCTGATTCCCCGCCTCTGATTCCCTGCCTCTGATTCCCCATATCTGATTCCCCGCCTCTGATTCCCCAACTCTGATTCCCCGCTTCTGATTCCCCAGCTCTGAATCCCCGCCTCTGATTCCCCGCGTCTGATTCCCTGCCTCTGATTCCCCGCCTCTGATTCCCCATCTGTGATTCACAACCTCTGATGCCCCACCTCTGATTCCCCATATCTGATTCCCTGCCTCTCTTTCCCCGCCTCTGATTCCCCACCTCTGTTTCCCCATATCTGATTCCCCGCCTCTGATTCCCCAACTCTAATACCCCGCCTCTGATTCCCCAGCTCTGATTCCCCGCCTCTGATTCCCCGCATCTGATTCCCTGCCTCTGATTCCCCGCCTCTGATTCCAGGCCTCTGATTCCCAGCATCTGATTCCGGCCTCTGATTCCCGGCCTCTGATTCCCTGCTTCTGATTCTGATTCCCTGCCTCTGATTCCCCATCTCTGATTCCGCACATCTGATTCCCTGCCTCTGATTCCCCACCTCTGATTCCCCATATCTAATTCCCCGCCTCTGTTTCCCCGCCTCTGATTCCCCGCCTCTGTTTCCCAATATCTAAGTCCCCACCTCTGATTCCCCAAATCTGATTCCCCACCTCTGATTCCCCAGCTCTGATTCTCCGCCTCTGATTCCCCGCCTCTGATTCCCATCATCTGATTCGCCGCCTCTGATTCCCCGCCTCTGATTTCCCACCTCTGATTCCCTGCCTCTGATAACCTGCCTCTGATTCCCTGCCTCTGATTCTCTGCCTCTGATTCCCGGCCTCTGAGTCCCCACCTCTGATTCCCCGTGTCCGATTCCGCACCCATGTTTCACCACCTCTGTTGCTC
This sequence comes from Narcine bancroftii, assembly GCF_036971445.1. Taxonomy (NCBI): domain Eukaryota; kingdom Metazoa; phylum Chordata; class Chondrichthyes; order Torpediniformes; family Narcinidae; genus Narcine; species Narcine bancroftii. The sequence goes on from NW_027211886.1 coordinate 1,580,307, forward strand.
TGCTTCTGATTTCCCGGCTCAGATTCACCGGCTCTGATTCCGCACCTCTGATTCCACGCCTCTCTTTCTGTGTCTCTGATTCCCCGCCTCTGATTCCACGCCTCTGATTACCCGCCTCTGATACCCTGCCTCTCTTTCCCTGCCTCTATATCCGTGCCTCTTTCTCTGCATCTCGTTTCCCACATCTCATTTCCCCCTTCTGATAACCCGCATCAGATTCCCTGCCACAGATTCCCTGCCTCAGATTCCCTGCCTCAGATTCCCTGCATCAGATTCCCTTCATCTGATTCCCTGCCTCTGATTCCCCGCCTCTGATTCCCCACCTCTGATTCCCCACCTCTGATTCCCCGCCTCTGATTCCCTGCCTCTGATTCCCCATATCTGATTCCCCGCCTCTGATTCCCCAACTCTGATTCCCCGCTTCTGATTCCCCAGCTCTGAATCCCCGCCTCTGATTCCCCGCGTCTGATTCCCTGCCTCTGATTCCCCGCCTCTGATTCCCCATCTGTGATTCACAACCTCTGATGCCCCACCTCTGATTCCCCATATCTGATTCCCTGCCTCTCTTTCCCCGCCTCTGATTCCCCACCTCTGTTTCCCCATATCTGATTCCCCGCCTCTGATTCCCCAACTCTAATACCCCGCCTCTGATTCCCCAGCTCTGATTCCCCGCCTCTGATTCCCCGCATCTGATTCCCTGCCTCTAATTCCCCGCCTCTGATTCCAGGCCTCTGATTCCCAGCATCTGATTCCGGCCTCTGATTCCCGGCCTCTGATTCCCTGCTTCTGATTCTGATTCCCTGCCTCTGATTCCCCATCTCTGATTCCGCACATCTGATTCCCTGCCTCTGATTCCCCACCTCTGATTCCCCATATCTGATTCCCTGCCTCTGTTTCCCCGCCTCTGATTCCCCGCCTCTGTTTCCCAATATCTAAGTCCCCACCTCTGATTCCCCAAATCTGATTCCCCACCTCTGATTCCCCAGCTCTGATTCCCCGCCTCTGATTCCCCGCATCTGATACCCTGCATCTGATTCCAAGCCTCTGATTCCCTGCCTCTGATTCCCAACCTCTGATTCCCCACCTCTGACTCCCCATATCTGATTCCCCGCCTCTGTTTCCCCGCCTCGGATTCCCCGCCTCTGTTTCCCCATATCTGATTCCCGGCCTCGGATTCCCCGCCTCTGATTCCCCATATCTGATTCCCTGCCTCTGATTCCCCAACTCTGATTCCCCGCCTCTGATTCCCCAGCTCTGAATCCCCGCCTCTGATTCCCCGCATCTGATTGCCTGCCTCTGATTCCCCGCCTTGATTCCCCATCTCTGATTCACAACCTCTGATTCCCCACATCTGATTCCCTATATTTGATTCCCCGCCTCTGTTTCCCCGCCTCTGATTCCCCGCCTCTGATTTCCCATATCTGATTCCCCGCCTCTGATTGCCCACCTCTGATTCCCAGCCTCTGATTCGCCAGCTCTGATTCCCCGCCTCTGATTCCCCACATCTGATTCCCTGCCTCTGATTCCCCGCCTCTGATTCCCCATCTCTGATTCACCGCCTTTGATTCGCCACCTCTGATTCCCCATATCTGATTCCCCACCTCTGTTTCCCCGCCTCTGATTCCCCGCCTCTGATTCTCCATATCTCATTCCCCGCCTCTGAATCCCCATCTCTGATTCCCGGACTCTGATTCCCCTCCTCTGATTCCCGGCCTCTTATTCCCAGCATCTGATTCCCGGCTTCTGATTCCCGGCCTCTGAATCCCCGCTTCTGATTCCCTGCCTCTGATTCCCCATCTCTGATTCCGCACATCTGATTCCCTGCCTCTGATTCCCCACCTCTGATTCCCCATATCTGATTCCCCGCCTCTGTTTCCCCGCCTCTGATTCCCCGCCTCTGTTTCCCTATATCTAATTCCCCACCTCTGATGCCCCAACTCTGATTCCCCGCCTCTGATTCCCCAGCTCTGATTCCCCGCCTCTGATTCCCTGCATCCGATTCCCCATATCTGATTACCCGCCTCTGTTTCCCCGCCTCTGATTCCCCGCCTCTGTTTCCCCATATCTGATTCCCGCCTCTGATTCCCAACTATGATTCCCCGCCTCTGATTCCCCAGCTCTGATTCCCTGCCTCTGATTCCCCGCGTTCTATTCCCTGCCTCTGATTCCCCGCCTGTGATTCTCCATCACTGATTCACCACCTCTGATTCCCTACCTCTGATTCCCCATATCTAATTCCCCGCCTCTGTTTTCCCGCCTCTGATTCCCCGACTCTGTTTCCCCATATCTGATTCCCCGCCTCTGAATCCCCAACTCTGATTCCCTGCCTCAGATTCCCCAGCTCTGATTCCCCGCCTTTGATTCCCCCCGTCTGATTCCCAGCCTCTGAATCCCCGTGTCTGATTTCCTGCCTCTGATTCCCCGCCTCTGATTCCCCATCTCTGATTCACCGCCTCTGATTCCCCACCTCTGATTCCCCATCTCTGATTCCGCACATCCAATTCCCTGCCTCTGATTCCCCAACTCTGATTCCCCACCTCTGATTCCCCAGCTCTGATTCCCCGCCTCAGATTCCCCGCGTCTGATTCCCTGCCTCTGATTCCCCGCCTCTGATTCCCTGCCTCTGATTCCCCATATCTGATTCCCCGCCTCTGATTCCCCAACTCTGATTCCCCGCTTCTGATTCCCCAGCTCTGAATCCCCGCCTCTGATTCCCAGCGTCTGATTACCTGCCTCTGATTCCCCAACTCTGATTCCCCATCTGTGATTCACAACCTCTGATGCCCCACCTCTGATTCCCCATATCTGATTCCCAGCCTCTGTTTCCCCGCCTCTGATTCCCCGCCTCTGATTCCCCATATCTGATTCCCCGCCTCTGATTGCCCACCTTTGATTCCCCGCGTCTGATACCCTGCCTCTGATTCCCCGCCTCTGATTTCCCATCTCTGAATCACCACCTCTGATTCCCGGCCTCTGATTCCCCATCTCTGATTCCGCACATCCGATTCCCTGCCTATGATTCCCCACCTCTGATTCCCCGCCTCTGATTCCCCATATCTGATTCCCTGCCTCTGTTTCCCCGCCTCTGATTCCCTACCTCTGTTTCCCCATATCTGATTCCCCGCCTCTGATTCCCCAACTCTAATACACAGCCTCTGATTCCCCAGCTCTGATTCCCCGCCTCTGATTCCCCGCATCTGATTCCCTGCCTCTGATTCCCCGCCTCTGATTCCAGGCCTCTGATTCCCATCATCTGATTCCGGCCTCTGATTCCCCGCCTCTGATTCCGCGCCTCTGATTCCCCGCCTATGTTTACCCACCTCTGTTTACCCACCTGTTTCCCCGCCTCTGATTCCCCACCTCAGATTCCCTGCCTCAGATTCCCCACCTCTGATTCTCCGCCTCTGATTCCCCGCCTCTGATTCCCCACCTCTGATTCCCCACTTCTGATTCCCCGCCTCTGATTCCCCGCCTCTGATTCCCCGCCTCTGATTCCCCGCCTCTGATTCCCCACCTCTGATTCACTGCCTCCCTTTCCGCTCAACTTTCCTGGCCTACTTTTCCCCACATATCTTTACCCGCCTCTGATTTCCCGCCTCTGATTCCACGCCTCTGATTCCCCGCCTATGTTTACCCGCCTCTGTTTACCCGCCTGTTTTCCCGCCTCTGATTCCCCACCACAGATTCCCTGCCTCAGATTCCCTGCCTCAGATTCCCTGCATCAGATTCCCTTCATTTGATTCCCTGCGTCTGATTCCCTGCCTCTGATTCCCTGCATCTGATTGCTCGCCTCTGATTCCCCGCCTCTGATTCCCCGCCTCTGATTCCCCACCTCTGATTCCCCACTTCTGATTCCACGCCTCTGATTCCCCGCCTCTGATTCCCCGCCTCTGATTCACCGCCTCTGATTCCCCGCCTCTGATTCCCCGCCTCTGATTCCCCACTTCTGATTGCCCGCCTCTGATTCCACGCCTCTGATTCCCCGCCTCTGATTCCCCACCTCTGATTCCCCACTTCTGATTCCCCACCTCTGATTCCCCGCCTCTGATTCCACGCCTCTGATTCCCCACCTCTGATTCCCCACTTCTGATTCCCCACCTCTGTTTCTCCGCCTCTGATACCCTGCCTCTGATAACTTTTTACTGATTCCCTGCCTCAGATTCCCTGCCTCCGATTCCCTGCCTCAGATTCCCTGCCTCAGATTCCCTGCATCAGATTCCCTTCATCTGATTCCCTGCCTCTGATTCCCCGCCTCTGATTCCCCGCCTCTGATTCCCCACCTCTGTCTCTACGCCTCTATTTTGCCTGCACTCTTTCCCCTCCACTCTTTCTGTGCCTCTCTTTCCCTCCCTCAATTTCAACAACTCTGTTTGATCTGTTCTGTGTACCTAATTTTCAACACACAAGTTCCAACCACTATGTTTCGCCCATCTCTTTCGCTGCCTCTATTTATGCAGCTATGTTTACCCGCTTCTGTTTAGCCGCCTGATTCCCCACATCTCTTTCCCCACCTCTGATTCCACGCCTCTGATTCCCCGCCTCTGATTCCCCGCCTCTGATTCCCCGCCTCTGATTCACCGCCTCCCTTTCTGCGCAAACTTCCTGGCCTACGTTTCCCCACATCTCTTTCCCCACCTCTGATTCCACGCCTCAGATTTGCCGCCTCTGATTTCCTGCCTCTGATTCCCTGCCTCTGATTCCCTGCCTCTGATTCCCCACCTCTGATTCCCCCCTCTGATTCCCCGCCTCTGATTCCCAGCCTCTGATTCCCCACCTCTGATTCCCCGCCTCTGATTCCCTGCCTCTCTTTCCCTACCTCTATTTCCGTGCCTCTTTCTCTGCATCTCGTTTCCCACATCTCATTTCCCCCTTCTGATAACCCGCATCAGATTCCCTGCCACAGATTCCCTGCCTCAGATTCCCTGCATCAGATACCCTTCATATGATTCCCTGCCTCTGATTCCACGCCTCTGATTCCCCACCTCTGATTCCCTGCCTCAGATTCCCTGCCTCTGATTCCCTGCCTCTGATTTCCTGCATCTGATTGCCCGCCTCTGATTCTCCGCCTCTGATTCCCCGCCTCTGATTCCCCGCCTCTGATTCCCCGCCTCTTGATTCCCCGCCTCTGATTCCCCGCATCTGATTCCCTGCCTCTGATAACCTGCCTCTGATTCCCTGCCTCTGATTCCCGGCCTCTGAATCCCCACCTCTGATTCCCCGTGTCCGATTCCGCACCCATGTTTCACCACCTCTGTTGCTCTGCTTCTGATTTCCCGGCTCAGATTCACCGGCTCTGATTCCGCACCTCTGATTCCACGCCTCTCTTTCTGTGTCTCTGATTCCCCGCCTCTGATTCCACGCCTCTGATTACCCGCCTCTGATACCCTGCCTCTCTTTCCCTGCCTCTATATCCGTGCCTGTTTCTCTGCATCTCATTTCCCACATCTCATTTCCCCCTTCTGATAACCCGCATCAGATTCCCTGCCACAGATTCCCTGCCTCAGATACCCTGCCTCAGATTCCCTGCATGAGATTCCCTTCATCTGATTCCCTGCCTCTGATTCCCCGCGGCTGATTCCCTGCATCTGATTCCCCGCCTCTGTTTACCCGCCTGTTTCCCCGCCTCTGATTCACCACCTCATATTCGCCACCACAGGTTCCCTGCCTCTGATTCCCTTCCTCTGATTCCCTGCCTCTGATTCCCTGCATCTGATTGCCCGCCTCTGATACCCTGCCTCTGATTCCCCGCCTCTGATTCCCCATCTGTGATTCCCCGCCTCTGATTTCCCACCTCTGATTCCCCACTTCTGATTCCCCACCTCTGATTCCCCGTCTCTGATTCCACGCCTCTGATTCCCCACCTCTGATTCAGCGCCTCTGATTCCCCGCCTCTGATACCCCGCCTCTGATTCCCCGCCTCTGATTCCCTGCATCTGATACCCCGCCTCAGATTCCCCGCCTCTGATTCCCCGACTCTGATTCCCCGCCTCTGATTCCCCACCTCTGATTCCCCGCCTCTGATTCCCCGCCTCTGATTCCCCGCCTATGTTTACCCGCCTCTGTTTACCCGCCTGTTTTCCCGCCTCTGATTGCCCACCTCAGATTCCCTGCCTCAGATTCCCTGCCTCAGATTCCCTGCCTCTGATTCCCTGCCTCTGATTCCCCACCTCTGATTGCCCCGCCTCTGATTCGCTGATTCTGATTCCCCGCCTCTGATTCCCCACCTCTGATTCCCCACTTCTGATTCCCCGCCTCTGATTCCCCGCGTCTGATTCCCCGCCTCTGATTCACCGCCTCTGATTCCCCGCCTCTGATTCCCCGCCTCTGATTCCCCACCTCTGATTGCCCCGCCTCTGATTCGCTGATTCTGATTCCCCGCCTCTGATTCCCCACCTCTGATTCCCCACTTCTGATTCCCCGCATCTGATTCCCCGCCTCTGATTCCACGCCTCTGATTCCCCGCCTCTGATTCCCCGCCTCTGATTCCCCGCCTCTGATTCCCCTCCTCTGATACCCCGCCTCTGATTCCCCACCTCTGATTCCCCGCATCTGATTCCCCGCCTCTGATTCCCCGCCTCTGATTCCCTACCTCTGATTCCGCGCCTCTGATTCCGCGCCTCTGATTCCCCGCCTATGTTTACCCACCTCTGTTTACCCACATGTTTCCCCGCCTCTGATTCACCGCCTCCCTTTCTGCGCAAACTTCCTGGCCTACGTTTCCCCACATCTCTTTCCCCACCTCTGATTCCACGCCTCAGATTTGCCGCCTCTGATTTCCTGCCTCTGATTCCCTGCCTCTGATTCCCTGCCTCTGATTCCCCACCTCTGATTCCCCCCTCTGATTCCCCGCCTCTGATTCCCAGCCTCTGATTCCCCACCTCTGATTCCCCGCCTCTGATTCCCTGCCTCTCTTTCCCTACCTCTATTTCCGTGCCTCTTTCTCTGCATCTCGTTTCCCACATCTCATTTCCCCCTTCTGATAACCCGCATCAGATTCCCTGCCACAGATTCCCTGCCTCAGATTCCCTGCATCAGATACCCTTCATATGATTCCCTGCCTCTGATTCCACGCCTCTGATTCCCCACCTCTGATTCCCTGCCTCAGATTCCCTGCCTCTGATTCCCTGCCTCTGATTTCCTGCATCTGATTGCCCGCCTCTGATTCTCCGCCTCTGATTCCCCGCCTCTGATTCCCCGCCTCTGATTCCCCGCCTCTTGATTCCCCGCCTCTGATTCCCCGCATCTGATTCCCTGCCTCTGATAACCTGCCTCTGATTCCCTGCCTCTGATTCCCGGCCTCTGAATCCCCACCTCTGATTCCCCGTGTCCGATTCCGCACCCATGTTTCACCACCTCTGTTGCTCTGCTTCTGATTTCCCGGCTCAGATTCACCGGCTCTGATTCCGCACCTCTGATTCCACGCCTCTCTTTCTGTGTCTCTGATTCCCCGCCTCTGATTCCACGCCTCTGATTACCCGCCTCTGATACCCTGCCTCTCTTTCCCTGCCTCTATATCCGTGCCTGTTTCTCTGCATCTCATTTCCCACATCTCATTTCCCCCTTCTGATAACCCGCATCAGATTCCCTGCCACAGATTCCCTGCCTCAGATACCCTGCCTCAGATTCCCTGCATGAGATTCCCTTCATCTGATTCCCTGCCTCTGATTCCCCGCGGCTGATTCCCTGCATCTGATTCCCCGCCTCTGTTTACCCGCCTGTTTCCCCGCCTCTGATTCACCACCTCATATTCGCCACCACAGGTTCCCTGCCTCTGATTCCCTTCCTCTGATTCCCTGCCTCTGATTCCCTGCATCTGATTGCCCGCCTCTGATACCCTGCCTCTGATTCCCCGCCTCTGATTCCCCATCTGTGATTCCCCGCCTCTGATTTCCCACCTCTGATTCCCCACTTCTGATTCCCCACCTCTGATTCCCCGTCTCTGATTCCACGCCTCTGATTCCCCACCTCTGATTCAGCGCCTCTGATTCCCCGCCTCTGATACCCCGCCTCTGATTCCCCGCCTCTGATTCCCTGCATCTGATACCCCGCCTCAGATTCCCCGCCTCTGATTCCCCGACTCTGATTCCCCGCCTCTGATTCCCCACCTCTGATTCCCCGCCTCTGATTCCCCGCCTCTGATTCCCCGCCTATGTTTACCCGCCTCTGTTTACCCGCCTGTTTTCCCGCCTCTGATTGCCCACCTCAGATTCCCTGCCTCAGATTCCCTGCCTCAGATTCCCTGCCTCTGATTCCCTGCCTCTGATTCCCCACCTCTGATTGCCCCGCCTCTGATTCGCTGATTCTGATTCCCCGCCTCTGATTCCCCACCTCTGATTCCCCACTTCTGATTCCCCGCCTCTGATTCCCCGCGTCTGATTCCCCGCCTCTGATTCACCGCCTCTGATTCCCCGCCTCTGATTCCCCGCCTCTGATTCCCCACCTCTGATTGCCCCGCCTCTGATTCGCTGATTCTGATTCCCCGCCTCTGATTCCCCACCTCTGATTCCCCACTTCTGATTCCCCGCATCTGATTCCCCGCCTCTGATTCCACGCCTCTGATTCCCCGCCTCTGATTCCCCGCCTCTGATTCCCCGCCTCTGATTCCCCTCCTCTGATACCCCGCCTCTGATTCCCCACCTCTGATTCCCCGCATCTGATTCCCCGCCTCTGATTCCCCGCCTCTGATTCCCTACCTCTGATTCCGCGCCTCTGATTCCGCGCCTCTGATTCCCCGCCTATGTTTACCCACCTCTGTTTACCCACATGTTTCCCCGCCTCTGATTCCGCACCTCAGATTCCCTGCCTCAGATTCCCCGCCTCTGATTCTCTGCCTCTGAATCCCCGCCTCTGATTCCCCACCTCTGATTCCCCACTTCTGATTCCCCGCCTCTGATTCCCCGCCTCTGATTCCCCGCCTCTGATTCCCCGCCTCTGATTCCCAACCTCTGATTCAGTGCCTCCCTTTCCGCTCAACTTTCCTGGCCTTCTTTTCCCCACATAACTTTCCCCGCCTCTGATTTCCCGCCTCTGATTCCACGCCTCTGATTCCCCGCCTATGTTTACCCGCCTCTGTTTACCCGCCTGTTTTCCCTCCTCTGATTCCCCACCACAGATTCCCTGCCTCAGATTCCCTGCCTCAGATTCCCTGCATCAGATTCCCTTCATTTGATTCCCTGCGTCTGATTCCCTGCCTCTGATTCCCTGCATCTGATTGCCCGCCTCTGATTCCCCGCCTCTGATTCCCCACGTCTGATTCCCCACTTCTGATTCCCCGCCTCTGATTCCCCGCCTCTGATTCCCCACCTCTGATTCACCACCTCTGATTCCCCGCCTCTGATTCCCCGCCTCTGATTCCCCACTTCTGATTGCCCACCTCTGATCCCACGCCTCTGATTCCCCGCCTCTGATTCCCCACCTCTGATTCCCCACTTCTGATTCCCCACCTCTGATTCCCCGCCTCTGATTCCACGCCTCTGATTCCCCACCTCTGATTCCCCACTTCTGAATCCCCACCTCTGATTCTCCGCCTCAGATACCCTGCCTCTGATAACTTTTTACTGATTCCCTGCCTCAGATTCCCTGCCTCCGAATCCCTGCCTCAGATTCCCTGCCTCAGATTCCCTGCATCAGATTCCCTTCATCTGATTCCCTGCCTCTGATTCCCCGCCTCTGAATCCCCGCCTCTGATTCCCCACCTCTGTCTCTACGCCTCTATTTTGACTGCACTCTTTCCCCTCCACTCTTTCTGTGCCTCTCTTTCCCTCCCTCAATTTCAACAACTCTGTTTGATCTGTTCTGTGTACCTAATTTTCAACACACAAGTTCCAACCACTATGTTTCGCCCATCTCTTTCGCTGCCTCTATTTATGCAGCTATGTTTACCCGCTTCTGTTTACCCGCCTGTTTCCCCACATCTCTTTCCCCACCTCTGATTCCACGCCTCTGATTCCCCGCCTCTGATTCCCCGCCTCTGAATCCCCGCCTCTGATACACCGCCTCCCTTTCCGCGCAACTTTCCTGGCCTACGTTTCCCCACATCTCTTTCCCCACCTCTGATTCCACGCCTCAGATTCGCCGCCTCTGATTTCCCGCCTCTGATTCCCTGCCTCTGATTCCCTGCCTCTGATTCCCCACCTCTGATTCCCCCCTCTGATTCCCCGCCTCTGATTCCCAGCCTCTGATTCCCCACCTCTGATTCCCCGCCTCTGATTCCCTGCCTGTCTTTCCCTGCCTCTATTTCCGTGTCTCTTTCTCTGCATCTCGTTTCCCACATCTCATTTCCCCCTTCTGATAACCCGCATCAGATTCCCTGACACAGATTCCCTGCCTCAGATTCCCTGCCTCAGATTCCCTGCATCAGATTCCCTTCATCTGATTCCCTGCCTCTGATTCCCCGCCTCTGATTCCCCACCTCTGATTCCCTGCCTCAGATTCCCTGCCTCTGATTCCCTGCCTCTGATTCCCTGCCTCTGATTTCCTGCATCAGATTCCCCGCCTCTGATTCTCCGCCTCTGATTCCCCGCCTCTGATTCCCCGCCTCTGATTCGCCGCCTCTGATTCCCCTCCTCTGATTTCCCACCTCTGATTCCCTGCCTCTGATAACCTGCCTCTGATTCCCTGCCTCTGATTCTCTGCCTCTGATTCCCGGCCTCTGAGTCCCCACCTCTGATTCCCCGTGTCCGATTCCGCACCCATGTTTCACCACCTCTGTTGCTCTGCTTCTGATTTCCCGGCTCAGATTCACCGGCTCTGATTCCGCACCTCTGATTCCACGCCTCTCTTTCTGTGTCTCTGATTCCCCGCCTCTGATTCCACGCCTCTGATTACCCGCCTCTGATACCCTGCCTCTCTTTCCCTGCCTCTATATCCGTGCCTCTTTCTCTGCATCTCGTTTCCCACATCTCATTTCCCCCTTCTGATAACCCGCATCAGATTCCCTGCCACAGATTCCCTGCCTCAGATTCCCTGCCTCAGATTCCCTGCATCAGATTCCCTTCATCTGATTCCCTGCCTCTGATTCCCCGCCTCTGATTCCCCACCTCGTATTCCCCACCTCTGATTCCCCGCCTCTGATTCCCTGCCTCTGATTCCCCATATCTGATTCCCCGCCTCTGATTCCCCAACTCTGATTCCCCGCTTCTGATTCCCCAGCTCTGAATCCCCGCCTCTGATTCCCCGCGTCTGATTCCCTGCCTCTGATTCCCCGCCTCTGATTCCCCATCTGTGATTCACAACCTCTGATGCCCCACCTCTGATTCCCCATATCTGATTCCCTGCCTCTCTTTCCCCGCCTCTGATTCCCCACCTCTGTTTCCCCATATCTGATTCCCCGCCTCTGATTCCCCAACTCTAATACCCCGCCTCTGATTCCCCAGCTCTGATTCCCCGCCTCTGATTCCCCGCATCTGATTCCCTGCCTCTGATTCCCCGCCTCTGATTCCAGGCCTCTGATTCCCAGCATCTGATTCCGGCCTCTGATTCCCGGCCTCTGATTCCCTGCTTCTGATTCTGATTCCCTGCCTCTGATTCCCCATCTCTGATTCCGCACATCTAATTCCCTGCCTCTGATTCCCCACCTCTGATTCCCCATATCTAATTCCCCGCCTCTGTTTCCCCGCCTCTGATTCCCCGCCTCTGTTTCCCAATATCTAAGTCCCCACCTCTGATTCCCCAAATCTGATTCCCCACCTCTGATTCCCCAGCTCTGATTCCCCACCTCTGACTCCCCGCATCTGATACCCTGCATCTGATTCCAAGCCTCTGATTCCCTGCCTCTGATTCCCAACCTCTGATTCCCCACCTCTGATTCCCCATATCTGATTCCCCGCCTCTGTTTCCCCGCCTCGGATTCCCCGCCTCTGTTTCCCCATATCTGATTCCCGGCCTCGGATTCCCCGCCTCTGATTCCCCATATCTGATTCCCTGCCTCTGATTCCCCAACTCTGATTCCCCGCCTCTGATTCCCCAGCTCTGAATCCCCGCCTCTGATTCCCCGCGTCTGATTCCCTGCCTCTGATTCCCCGCCTTGATTCCCCATCTCTGATTCACAACCTCTGATTCCCCACCTCTGATTCCCTATATTTGATTCCCCGCCTCTGTTTCCCCGCCTCTGATTCCCCGCCTCTGATTCCCCATATCTGATTCCCCGCCTCTGATTGCCCACCTCTGATTCCCAGCCTCTGATTCGCCAGCTCTGATTCCCCGCCTCTGATTCCCCACATCTGATTCCCTGCCTCTGATTCCCCTCCTCTGATTCCCCATCTCTGATTCACCGCCTTTGATTCCCCGCTTCTGATTCCCTGCCTCTGATTCCCCATCTCTGATTTCGCACATCTGATTCCCTGCCTCTGATTCCCCACCTCTGATTCCCCATATCTGATTCCCCGCCTCTGTTTCCCCGCCTCTGATTCCCCGCCTCTGTTTCCCTATATCTAATTCCCCACCTCTGATGCCCCAACTCTGATTCCCCGCCTCTGATTCCCCAGCTCTGATTCCCCGCCTCTGATTCCCTGCATCCGATTCCCCATATCTGATTCCCCGCCTCTGTTTCCCCGCCTCTGATTCCCCGCCTCTGTTTCCCCATATATGATTCCCGCCTCTGATTCCCAACTATGATTCCCCGCCTCTGATTCCCCAGCTCTGATTCACTGCCTCTGATTCCCCGCGTTCTATTCCCTGCCTCTGATTCCCTGCCTGTGATTCCCCATCACTGATTCACCACCTCTGATTCCCTACCTCTGATTCCCCATATCTAATTCCCCGCCTCTGTTTGCCCGCCTCTGATTCCCCGCCTCTGTTTCCCCATATCTGATTCCCCGCCTCTGAATCCCCAACTCTGATTCCCTGCCTCAGATTCCCCAGCTCTGATTCCCCGCCTTTGATTCCCCCCGTCTGATTCCCAGCCTCTGAATCCCCGTGTCTGATTTCCTGCCTCTTATTCCCCGCCTCTGATTCCCCATGTCTGATTCACTGCCTCTGATTCCCCACCTCTGATTCCCCATCTCTGATTCCGCACATCCAATTCCCTGCCTCTGATTCCCCAACTCTGATTCCCCACCTCTGATTCCCCAGCTCTGATTCCCCGCCTCAGATTCCCCGCGTCTGATTCCCTGCCTCTGATTCCCCGCCTCTGATTCCCTGCCTCTGATTCCCCATATCTGATTCCCCGCCTCTGATTCCCCAACTCTGATTCCCCGCTTCTGATTCCCCAGCTTTGACTCCCCGCCTCTGATTCCCAGCGTCTGATTCCCTGCCTCTGATTCCCCGCCTCTGATTCCCCATCTGTGATTCACAACCTCTGATGCCCCACCTCTGATTCCCCATATCTGATTCCCCGCCTCTGTTTCCCCGCCTCTGATTCCCCGCCTCTGATTCCCCATATCTGATTCCCCGCCTCTGATTGCCCACCTCTGATACCCCGCGTCTGATACCCTGCCTCTGATTCCCCGCCTCTGATTTCCCATCTCTGATTCACCACCTCTGATTCCCGGCCTCTGATTCCCCATCTCTGATTCCGCACATCCGATTCCCTGCCTATGATTCCCCACCTCTGATTCCCCGCCTCTGATTCCCCATATCTGATTCCCTGCCTCTGTTTCCCCGCCTCTGATTCCCTACCTCTGTTTCCCCATATCCGATTCCCCGCCTCTGATTCCCCAACTCTAATACCCCGCCTCTGATTCCCCAGCTCTGATTCCCCGCCTCTGATTCCCCGCATCTGATTCCCTGCCTCTGATTCCCCGCCTCTGATTCCAGGCCTCTGATTCCCATCATCTGATTCCGGCCTCTGATTCCCGGCCTCTGATTCCCTGCTTCTGATTCTGATTCCCTGCCTCTGATTCCCCATCTCTGATTCCGCACATCTGATTCCCTGCCTCTGATTCCCCACCTCTGATTCCCCAAATCTGATTCCCCACCTCTGATTCCCCAGCTCTGATTCCCCGCCTCTGATTCCCCGCATCTGATTCCCTGCATCTGATTCCAAGCCTCTGATTCCCTGCCTCTGATTCCCAACCTCTGATTCCCCACCTCTGATTCCCCATATCTGATTCTCCGCCTCTGTTTCCCCGCCTCGGATTCCCCGCCTCAGTTTCCCCATATCTGATTCCCGGCCTCTGATTCCCCGCCTCTGATTCCCCGCCTCTGATTCCCTGCCTCTGATTCCCCATCTCCGATTCCCTGCCTCTGATTCCCAACCTCTGATTCCCCACCTCTGATTCCCCATATCTGATTCCCCGCCTCTGTTTCCCCGCCTCTGATTCCCCGCCTCTGATTCCCAACTCTGATTCCCCGCCTCTGATTCCCCAGCTCTGATTCCCAGTGTTTGATTCCCTGCCTCTGATTCCCTGCCCTGATTCCCCATCTCTGTTTCACCGCCTTTGATTCGCCACCTCTGATTCCACATATCTGATTCCCCGCCTCTGTTTCACCGACTCTGATTCCCTTCCTCTGATTCCCAACCTCTGATTCCACACCTCTGATTCCCCATATCTGATTCCCCGCCTCTATTTCCCCATATCTGAATCCCCGCCTCTGATTCCCCAACTCTGATTCCCCGCCTCTGATTCCCCAGCTCTGATTCCCCGACTCTGATTCCCGGCGTCCGATTCCCTGCCTCTGATTCCCTGCCTCTGATTCCCCATCTCTGATTCCCCGCCTCTGATTCCCCGTGTCTGATTCCCTGCCTCTGATTCCCCGCCTCTGATTCCCCGCCTCTGATTCCCTGACACTGAATCCCTGCCCCTGATTCCCCACCTCTGATTCCCCATATCTGATTCCCCGCCTCTGTTTCCCCACCTCTGATTCCCCGCCTCTGATTCCCCATATCTGATTCCCTGCCTCTGATTCCCCACCTCTGATTCCCCGCCTCTGATTCCCCAGCTCTGATTCCCCGCCTTGATTCCCCATCTCTGATTCACAACCTCTGATTCCCCACCTTTGATTCCCTATATTTGATTCCCCGCCTCTGTTTCCCCGCCTCTGATTCCCCGCCTCTGATTCCCCATATCTGATTCCCCACCTCTGATTGCCCACCTCTGATTCCCAGCCTCTGATTCGCCAGCTCTGATTCCCCGCCTCTGATTCCCCACATCTGATTCCCTGCCTCTGATTCCCCGCCTCTGATTCCCCATCTCTGATTCACCGCCTTTGATTCGCCACCTCTGATTCCCCATATCTGATTCCCCACCTCTGTTTCCCCGCCTCTGATTCCCCGCCTCTGATTCTCCATATCTCATTCCCCGCCTCTGAATCCCCATCTCTGATTCCCGGACTCTGATTCCCCTCCTCTGATTCCCGGCCTCTTATTCCCAGCATCTGATTCCCGGCCTCTGATTCCCGGCCTCTGATTCCCCGCTTCTGATTCCCTGCCTCTGATTCCCCATCTCTGATTCCGCACATCTGATTCCCTGCCTCTGATTCCCCACCTCTGATTCCCCATATCTGATTCCCCGCCTCTGTTTCCCCGCCTCTGATTCCCCGCCTCTGTTTCCCTATATCTAATTCCCCACCTCTGATGCCCCAACTCTGATTCCCCGCCTCTGATTCCCCAGCTCTGATTCCCCGCCTCTGATTCCCTGCATCCGATTCCCCATATCTGATTCCCCGCCTCTGTTTCCCCGCCTCTGATTCCCCGCCTCTGTTTCCCCATATCTGATTCCCGCCTCTGATTCCCAACTATGATTCCCCGCCTCTGATTCCCCAGCTCTGATTCCCTGCCTCTGATTCCCCGCGTTCTATTCCCTGCCTCTGATTCCCCGCCTGTGATTCCCCATCACTGATTCACCACCTCTGATTCCCTACCTCTGATTCCCCATATCTAATTCCCCGCCTCTGTTTGCCCGCCTCTGATTCCCCGCCTCTGTTTCCCCATATCTGATTCCCCGCCTCTGAATCCCCAACTCTGATTCCCTGCCTCAGATTCCCCAGCTCTGATTCCCCGCCTTTGATTCCCCCGTCTGATTCCCAGCCTCTGAATCCCCGTGTCTGATTTCCTGCCTCTGATTCCCCGCCTCTGATTCCCCATCTCTGATTCACCGCCTCTGATTCCCCACCTCTGATTCCCCATCTCTGATTCCGCACATCCAATTCCCTGCCTCTGATTCCCCAACTCTGATTCCCCACCTCTGATTCCCCAGCTCTGATTCCCCGCCTCAGATTCCCCGCGTCTGATTCCCTGCCTCTGATTCCCCGCCTCTGATTCCCTGCCTCTGATTCCCCATATCTGATTCCCCGCCTCTGATTCCCCAACTCTGATTCCCCGCTTCTGATTCCCCAGCTTTGACTCCCCGCCTCTGATTCCCAGCGTCTGATTCCCTGCCTCTGATTCCCCGCCTCTGATTCCCCATCTGTGATTCACAACCTCTGATGCCCCACCTCTGATTCCCCATATCTGATACCCCGCCTCTGTTTCCCCGCCTCTGATTCCCCGCCTCTGATTCCCCGCGTCTGATTCCCTGCCTCTGATTCCCCGCCTCTGATTCCCTGCCTCTGATTCCCCATATCTGATTTCCCGCCTCTGATTCCCCAACTCTGATTCCCCGCTTCTGATTCCCCAGCTTTGACTCCCCGCCTCTGATTCCCAGCGTCTGATTCCCTGCCTCTGATTCCCCGCCTCTGATTCCCCATCTGTGATTCACAACCTCTGATGCCCCACCTCTGATTCCCCATATCTGATTCCCCGCCTCTGTTTCCCCGCCTCTGATTCCCCGCCTCTGATTCCCCATATCTGATTCCCCGCCTCTGATTGCCCACCTCTGATACCCCGCGTCTGATACCCTGCCTCTGATTCCCCGCCTCTGATTTCCCATCTCTGATTCACCACCTCTGATTCCCGGCCTCTGATTCCCCATCTCTGATTCCGCACATCCGATTCCCTGCCTATGATTCCCCACCTCTGATTCCCCGCCTCTGATTCCCCATATCTGATTCCCTGCCTCTGTTTCCCCGCCTCTGATTCCCTACCTCTGTTTCCCCATATCCGATTCCCTGCCTCTGATTCCCCAACTCTAATACCCCGCCTCTGATTCCCCAGCTCTGATTCCCCGCCTCTGATTCCCCGCATCTGATTCCCTGCCTCTGATTCCCCGCCTCTGATTCCAGGCCTCTGATTCCCATCATCTGATTCCGGCCTCTGATTCCCGGCCTCTGATTCCCTGCTTCTGATTCTGATTCCCTGCCTCTGATTCCCCATCTCTGATTCCGCACATCTGATTCCCTGCCTCTGATTCCCCACCTCTGATTCCCCATATCTGATTCCCCGCCTCTGTTTCCCCGCCTCTGATTCCCCGCCTCTGTTTCCCAATATCTAAGTCCCCACCTCTGATTCCCCAAATCTGATTCCCCACCTCTGATTCCCCAGCTCTGATTCCCCGCCTCTGATTCCCCGCATCTGATTCCCTGCATCTGATTCCAAGCCTCTGATTCCCTGCCTCTGATTCCCAACCTCTGATTCCCCACCTCTGATTCCCCATATCTGATTCCCCGCCTCTGTTTCCCCGCCTCGGATTCCCCGCCTCAGTTTCCCCATATCTGATTCCCGGCCTCTGATTCCCCGCCTCTGATTCCCCGCCTCTGATTCCCTGCCTCTGATTCCCCATCTCCGATTCCCTGCCTCTGATTCCCAACCTCTGATTCCCCACCTCTGATTCACCATATCTGATTCCCCGCCTCTGTTTCCCCGCCTCTGATTCCCCGCCTCTGATTCCCAACTCTGATTCCCCGCCTCTGATTCCCCAGCTCTGATTCCCAGTGTTTGATTCCCTGCCTCTGATTCCCTGCCCTGATTCCCCATCTCTGTTTCACCGCCTTTGATTCGCCACCTCTGATTCCACATATCTGATTCCCCGCCTCTGTTTCACCGACTCTGATTCCCTTCCTCTGATTCCCAACCTCTGATTCCACACCTCTGATTCCCCATATCTGATTCCCCGCCTCTATTTCCCCATATCTGAATCCCCGCCTCTGATTCCCCAACTCTGATTCCCCGCCTCTGATTCCCCAGCTCTGATTCCCCGACTCTGATTCCCGGCGTCCGATTCCCTGCCTCTGATTCCCCGCCTCTGATTCCCCATCTCTGATTCCCCGCCTCTGATTCCCCGTGTCGGATTCCCTGCCTCTGATTCCCCGCCTCTGATTCCCCGCCTCTGATTCCCTGACACTGAATCCCTGCCCCTGATTCCCCACCTCTGATTCCCCATATCTGATTCCCCGCCTCTGTTTCCCCACCTCTGATTCCCCGCCTCTGATTCCCCATATCTGATTCCCTGCCTCTGATTCCCCACCTCTGATTCCCCGCCTCTGATTCCCCAGCTCTGATTCCCCGCCTTGATTCCCCATCTCTGATTCACAAACTCTGATTCCCCACCTCTGATTCCCTATATTTGATTCCCCGCCTCTGTTTCCCCACCTCTGATTCCCCGCCTCTGATTCCCCATATCTGATTCCCCACCTCTGATTGCCCACCTCTGATTCCCAGCCTCTGATTCGCCAGCTCTGATTCCCCGCCTCTGATTCCCCACATCTGATTCCCTGCCTCTGATTCCCCGCCTCTGATTCCCCATCTCTGATTCACCGCCTTTGATTCGCCACCTCTGATTCCCCATATCTGATTCCCCACCTCTGTTTCCCCGCCTCTGATTCCCCGCCTCTGATTCTCCATATCTCATTCCCCGCCTCTGAATCCCCATCTCTGATTCCCGGACTCTGATTCCCCTCCTCTGATTCCCGGCCTCTTATTCCCAGCATCTGATTCCCGGCCTCTGATTCCCGGCCTCTGATTCCCCGCTTCTGATTCCCTGCCTCTGATTCCCCATCTCTGATTCCGCACATCTGATTCCCTGCCTCTGATTCCCCACCTCTGATTCCCCATATCTGATTCCCCGCCTCTGTTTCCCCGCCTCTGATTCCCCGCCTCTGTTTCCCTATATCTAATTCCCCACCTCTGATGCCCCAACTCTGATTCCCCGCCTCTGATTCCCCAGCTCTGATTCCCCGCCTCTGATTCCCTGCATCCGATTCCCCATATCTGATTCCCCACCTCTGTTTCCCCGCCTCTGATTCCCCGCCTCTGTTTCCCCATATCTGATTCCCGCCTCTGATTCCCAACTATGATTCCCCGCCTCTGATTCCCCAGCTCTGATTCCCTGCCTCTGATTCCCCGCGTTCTATTCCCTGCCTCTGATTCCCCGCCTGTGATTCCCCATCACTGATTCACCACCTCTGATTCCCTACCTCTGATTCCCCATATCTAATTCCCCGCCTCTGTTTGCCCGCCTCTGATTCCCCGCCTCTGTTTCCCCATATCTGATTCCCCGCCTCTGAATCCCCAACTCTGATTCCCTGCCTCAGATTCCCCAGCTCTGATTCCCCGCCTTTGATTCCCCCAGTCTGATTCCCAGCCTCTGAATCCCCGTGTCTGATTTCCTGCCTCTGATTCCCCGCCTCTGATTCCCCATCTCTGATTCACCGCCTCTGATTCCCCACCTCTGATTCCCCATCTCTGATTCCGCACATCCAATTCCCTGCCTCTAATTCCCCAACTCTGATTCCCCACCTCTGATTCCCCAGCTCTGATTCCCCGCCTCAGATTCCCCGCGTCTGATTCCCTGCCTCTGATTCCCCGCCTCTGATTCCCTGCCTCTGATTCCCCATATCTGATTCCCCGCCTCTGATTCCCCAACTCTGATTCCCCGCTTCTGATTCCCCAGCTTTGACTCCCCGCCTCTGATTCCCAGCGTCTGATTCCCTGCCTCTGATTCCCCGCCTCTGATTCCCCATCTGTGATTCACAACCTCTGATGCCCCACCTCTGATTCCCCATATCTGATTCCCCGCCTCTGTTTCCCCGCCTCTGATTCCCCGCCTCTGATTCCCCATATCTGATTCCCCGCCTCTGATTTCCCACCTCTGATACCCCGCGTCTGATACCCTGCCTCTGATTCCCCGCCTCTGATTTCCCATCTCTGATTCACCACCTCTGATTCCCGGCCTCTGATTCCCCATCTCTGATTCCGCACATCCGATTCCCTGCCTATGATTCCCCACCTCTGATTCCCCGCCTCTGATTCCCCATATCTGATTCCCTGCCTCTGTTTCCCCGCCTCTGATTCCCTACCTCTGTTTCCCCATATCCGATTCCCCGCCTCTGATTCCCCAACTCTAATACCCCGCCTCTGATTCCCCAGCTCTGATTCCCCGCCTCTGATTCCCCGCATCTGATTCCCTGCCTCTGATTCCCCGCCTCTGATTCCAGGCCTCTGATTCCCATCATCTGATTCCGGCCTCTGATTCCCGGCCTCTGATTCCCTGCTTCTGATTCTGATTCCCTGCCTCTGATTCCCCATCTCTGATTCCGCACATCTGATTCCCTGCCTCTGATACCCCACCTCTGATTCCCCATATCTGATTCCCCGCCTCTGTTTCCCCGCCTCTGATTCCCCGCCTCTGTTTCCCAATATCTAAGTCCCCACCTCTGATTCCCCAAATCTGATTCCCCACCTCTGATTCCCCAGCTCTGATTCCCCGCCTCTGATTCCCCGCATCTGATTCCCTGCATCTGATTCCAAGCCTCTGATTCCCTGCCTCTGATTCCCAACCTCTGATTCCCCACCTCTGATTCCCCATATCTGATTCCCCGCTTCTGTTTCCCCGCCTCGGATTCCCCGCCTCAGTTTCCCCATATCTGATTCCCGGCCTCTGATTCCCCGCCTCTGATTCCCCGCCTCTGATTCCCTGCCTCTGATTCCCCATCTCCGATTCCCTGCCTCTGATTCCCAACCTCTGATTCCCCACCTCTGATTCCCCATATCTGATTCCCCGCCTCTGTTTCCCCGCCTCTGATTCCCCGCCTCTGATTCCCAACTCTGATTCCCCGCCTCTGATTCCCCAGCTCTGATTCCCAGTGTTTGATTCCCTGCCTCTGATTCCCTGCCCTGATTCCCCATCTCTGTTTCACCGCCTTTGATTCGCCACCTCTGATTCCACATATCTGATTCCCCGCCTCTGTTTCACCGACTCTGATTCCCTTCCTCTGATTCCCAACCTCTGATTCCACACCTCTGATTCCCCATATCTGATTCCCCGCCTCTATTTCCCCATATCTGAATCCCCGCCTCTGATTCCCCAACTCTGATTCCCCGCCTCTGATTCCCCAGCTCTGATTCCCCGACTCTGATTCCCGGCGTCCGATTCCCTGCCTCTGATTCCCCGCCTCTGATTCCCCATCTCTGATTCCCCGCCTCTGATTCCCCGTGTCTGATTCCCTGCCTCTGATTCCCCGCCTCTGATTCCCCGCCTCTGATTCCCTGACACTGAATCCCTGCCCCTGATTCCCCACCTCTGATTCCCCATATCTGATTCCCCGCCTCTGTTTCCCCACCTCTGATTCCCCGCCTCTGATTCCCCATATCTGATTCCCTGCCTCTGATTCCCCAACTCTGATTCCCCACCTCTGATTCCCCAGCTCTGAATCCCCGCCTCTGATTCCCCGTGTCTGATTCCCTGCCTCTGATTCCCCGCCTTGATTCCCCATCTCTGATTCACAACCTCTGATTCCCCACCTCTGATTCCCTATATTTGATTCCCCGCCTCTGTTTCCCCGCCTCTGATTCCCCGCCTCTGATTCCCCATATCTGATTCCCCGCCTCTGATTGCCCACCTCTGATTCCCCGCCTCTGATTCGCCAGCTCTGATTCCCCGCCTCTGATTCCCCGCATCTGATTCCCTGCCTCTGATTCCCCGCCTCTGGTTCCCCATCTCTGATTCACCGCCTTTGATTCGCCACCTCTGATTCCCCATATCTGATTCCCCACCTCTGTTTCCCGGCCTCTGATTCCCCGCCTCTGATTCTCCATATCTCATTCCCCGCCTCTGAATCCCCATCTCTGATTCCCGGACTCTGATTCCCCACCTCTGATTCCCGGCCTCTTATTCCCAGCATCTGATTCCCGGCCTCTGATTCCCGGCCTCTGATTCCCCGCTTCTGATTCTGATTCCCTGCCTCTGATTCCCCATCTCTGATTCCGCACATCTGATTCCCTGCCTCTGATTCCCCACCTCTGATTCCCCATATCTGATTCCCCGCCTCTGTTTCCCCGCCTCTGATTCCCCGCCTCTGTTTCCCTATATCTAATTCCCCACCTCTGATGCCCCAACTCTGATTCCCCGCCTCTGATTCCCCATCTCTGATTCCCCGCCTCTGATTCCCCGCATCCGATTCCCCATATCTGATTCCCCGCCTCTGTTTCCCCGCCTCTGATTCCCCGCCTCTGTTTCCCCATATCTGATTCCCCGCCTCTGATTCCCAACTATGATTCCCCGCCTCTGATTCCCCAGCTCTGATTCCCTGCGTCTGATTCCCTGCGTTCTATTCCCTGCCTCTGATTCCCCGCCTGTGATTCCCCATCACTGATTCACCACCTCTGATTCCCCACCTCTGATTCCCCATATCTAATTCCCCGCCTCTGTTTGCCCGCCTCTGATTCCCCGCCTCTGTTTCCCCATATCTGATTCCCCGTCTCTGAATCCCCAACTCTGATTCCCTGCCTCTGATTCCCCAGCTCTGATTCCCCGCCTTTGATTCCCCCCGTCTGATTCCCAGCCTCGGAATCCCCGTGTCTGATTTCCTGCCTCTGATTCCCCGCCTCTGATTCCCCATCTCTGATTCCTCTGATTCCCCACATCTGATTCCCCATCTCTGATTCCGCACATCCGATTCCCTGCCTCTGATTCCCCAACTCTGATTCCCCACCTCTGATTCCCCAGCTCTGATTCCCCGCCTCAGATTCCCCGCGTCTGATTCCCTGCCTCTGATTCCCCGCCTCTGATTCCCCATCTCTGATTCCCCACCTCTGATTCCCCGTGTCTGATTCCCTGCCTCTGATTCCCCGCCTCTGAATCCCAGCCTCTGATTCCCCATATCTGATTCCCCGCCTCTGATTCCCTGCCTCTGATTCCCCAGCTCTGATTCCCCGCCTTTGATTCCCCCCGTCTGATTCACAGCCTCTGAATCCCCGTGTCTGATTTCCTGCCTCTGATTCCCCGCCTCTGATTCCCCATCTCTGATTCACCGCCTCTGATTCCCCATCTCTGATTCCCCACCTCTGATTCCCCATATCTGATTCCCTGCCTCAGTTTCCCCGCCTCTGATTCCCCACCTCTGTTTCCCCATATCTGATTCCCCGCCTCTGATTCCCCAACTCTAATACCCCACCTCTGATTCCCCAGCTCTGATTCCCCGCCTCTGATTCCCCGCATCTGATTCCCTGCCTCTGATTCCCCGCCTCTGATTCCAGGCCTCTGATTCCCAGCATCTGATTCTGGCCTCTGATTCCCGGCCTCTGATTCCCTGCTTCTGATTCTGATTCCCTGCCTCTGATTCCCCATCTCTGATTCCGCACATCTGATTCCTTGCCTCTGATTCCCCACCTCTGATTCCCCGCCTCTGATTCCCTGACACTGAATCCCTGCCCCTGATTCCCCACCTCTGATTCCCCATATCTGATTCCCCGCCTCTGTTTCCCCACCTCTGATTCCCCGCCTCTGATTCCCCATATCTGATTCCCTGCCTCTGATTCCCCAACTCTGATTCCCCACCTCTGATTCCCCAGCTCTGAATCCCCGCCTCTGATTCCCCGTGTCTGATTCCCTGCCTCTGATTCCCCGCCTTGATTCCCCATCTCTGATTCACAACCTCTGATTCCCCACCTCTGATTCCCTATATTTGATTCCCCGCCTCTGTTTTCCCGCCTCTGATTCCCCGCCTCTGATTCCCCATATCTGATTCCCCGCCTCTGATTGCCCACCTCTGATTCCCCGCCTCTGATTCGCCAGCTCTGATTCCCCGCCTCTGATTCCCCGCATCTGATTCCCTGCCTCTGATTCCCCGCCTCTGGTTCCCCATCTCTGATTCACCGCCTTTGATTCGCCACCTCTGATTCCCCATATCTGATTCCCC
Source organism: Narcine bancroftii (assembly GCF_036971445.1). NCBI lineage: Eukaryota > Metazoa > Chordata > Chondrichthyes > Torpediniformes > Narcinidae > Narcine > Narcine bancroftii. Next base: position 1,604,259 of record NW_027211886.1, read on the forward strand.
ACCTCTGTTTCCCGGCCTCTGATTCCCCGCCTCTGATTCTCCATATCTCATTCCCCGCCTCTGAATCCCCATCTCTGATTCCCGGACTCTGATTCCCCACCTCTGATTCCCGGCCTCTTATTCCCAGCATCTGATTCCCGGCCTCTGATTCCCGGCCTCTGATTCCCCGCTTCTGATTCTGATTCCCTGCCTCTGATTCCCCATCTCTGATTCCGCACATCTGATTCCCTGCCTCTGATTCCCCACCTCTGATTCCCCATATCTGATTCCCCGCCTCTGTTTCCCCGCCTCTGATTCCCCGCCTCTGTTTCCCCGCCTCTGATACCGCACCTCTGATGTCCCGCATCTGATTCCATGCATCTGATTCCCCGCCTCAGATTCCCCGCCTCTGATTTCCCGGCTCTGATTCCCCGCCTCTGATTCCCCACCTATGTTTACCCGCCTCTGTTTACTTGCCTGTTTTCCCGCCTCTGGTTCCCCAACACAGATTCCCTGCCTCAGATTCCCTGCCTCTGATTCCCTGCCTCTGATTCCCTGCCTCTGATTCCCTGCATCTGATTGCCCGCCTCTGATTCCCCGCCTCTGATTCCCCGCCTCTGATTCCCCACCTCTGATTCCCCACTTCTGATTCCCCGCCTCTGATTCACCGCCTCTGTTTCCCCGCCTCTGATTCCCCGCTTCTGATTCCCCACTTCTGATTGCCCGCCTCTGATTCCCTGCCTCTGTTTCCCCGCCTCTGATTCCCCGCCTCTGTTTCCCTATATCTAATTCCCCACCTCTGATGCCCCAACTCTGATTCCCCGCCTCTGATTCCCCATCTCTGATTCCCCGCCTCTGATTCCCCGCATCCGATTCCCCATATCTGATTCCCCGCCTCTGTTTCCCCGCCTCTGATTCCCCGCCTCTGTTTCCCCATATCTGATTCCCCGCCTCTGATTCCCAACTATGATTCCCCGCCTCTGATTCCCCAGCTCTGATTCCCTGCGTCTGATTCCCTGCGTTCTATTCACTGCCTCTGATTCCCCGCCTGTGATTCCCCATCACTGATTCACCACCTCTGATTCCCCACCTCTGATTCCCCATATCTAATTCCCCGCCTCTGTTTGCCCGCCTCTGATTCCCCGCCTCTGTTTCCCCATATCTGATTCCCCGTCTCTGAATCCCCAACTCTGATTCCCTGCCTCTGATTCCCCAGCTCTGATTCCCCGCCTTTGATTCCCCCCGTCTGATTCCCAGCCTCGGAATCCCCGTGTCTGATTTCCTGCCTCTGATTCCCCGCCTCTGATTCCCCATCTCTGATTCCTCTGATTCCCCACATCTGATTCCCCATCTCTGATTCCGCACATCCGATTCCCTGCCTCTGATTCCCCAACTCTGATTCCCCACCTCTGATTCCCCAGCTCTGATTCCCCGCCTCAGATTCCCCGCGTCTGATTCCCTGCCTCTGATTCCCCGCCTCTGATTCCCCATCTCTGATTCCCCACCTCTGATTCCCCGTGTCTGATTCCCTGCCTCTGATTCCCCGCCTCTGAATCCCAGCCTCTGATTCCCCATATCTGATTCCCCGCCTCTGATTCCCTGCCTCTGATTCCCCAGCTCTGATTCCCCGCCTTTGATTCCCCCCGTCTGATTCACAGCCTCTGAATCCCCGTGTCTGATTTCCTGCCTCTGATTCCCCGCCTCTGATTCCCCATCTCTGATTCACCGCCTCTGATTCCCCATCTCTGATTCCCCACCTCTGATTCCCCATATCTGATTCCCTGCCTCAGTTTCCCCGCCTCTGATTCCCCACCTCTGTTTCCCCATATCTGATTCCCCGCCTCTGATTCCCCAACTCTAATACCCCACCTCTGATTCCCCAGCTCTGATTCCCCGCCTCTGATTCCCCGCATCTGATTCCCTGCCTCTGATTCCCCGCCTCTGATTCCAGGCCTCTGATTCCCAGCATCTGATTCTGGCCTCTGATTCCCGGCCTCTGATTCCCTGCATCTGATTCTGATTCCCTGCCTCTGATTCCCCATCTCTGATTCCGCACATCTGATTCCTTGCCTCTGATTCCCCACCTCTGATTCCCCATATCTGATTCCCCGCCTGGGTTTCCCCGCCTCTGATTCCCCGCCTCTGTTTCCCAATATCTAAGTCCCCGCCTCTGATTCCCCAAATCTGATTCCCCACCTCTGATTCCCCAGCTCTGATTCCCCGCCTCTGATTCCCCGCATCTGATTCCCTGCATCTGATTCCAAGCCTCTGATTCCCTGCCTCTGATTCCCAACCTCTGATTCCCCACCTCTGATTCCCCATATCTGATTCCCCGCCTCTGTTTCCCCGCCTCGGATTCCCCGCCTCTGTTTCCCCATATCTGATTCCCGGACTCTGATTCCCCGCCTCTGATTCCCCGCCTCTGATTCACTGCCTCTGATTCCCCATCTCCGATTCCCCTCGTCTAATACCCCGCCTCTGATTCTCCGCCACTGATTCACCGCATCTGATTCCACGCCTCTGATTCCCCGCCTCTGATTCCCCGCCTCTGATTCCCCGCCTCTGATTCCCCGCCTCTGATTCCCCGCCTATGTTTACCCGCCTCTGATTCCCCGCCTCTGATTCCACGCCTCTGATTCCCCGCCTCTGATTCCCCGCCTCTAATTCCCCGCCTCTGATACCGCACCTCTGATGTCCCGCATCTGATTCCCTGCATCTGATTCCCCGCCTCAGATTCCCCGCCTCTGATTTCCCGGCTCTGATTCCCCGCCTCTGATTCCCCGCCTCTGATTCCCCGCCTCTGATTCCCCGCCTATGTTTACCCGCCTCTGATTCCCCGCCTCTGATTCCACGCCTCTGATTCCCCGCCTCTGATTCCCCGCCTCTAATTCCCCGCCTCTGATACCGCACCTCTGATGTCCCGCATCTGATTCCATGCATCTGATTCCCCGCCTCAGATTCCCCGCCTCTGATTTCCCGGCTCTGATTCCCCGCCTCTGATTCCCCACCTATGTTTACCCGCCTCTGTTTACTTGCCTGTTTTCCCGCCTCTGGTTCCCCAACACAGATTCCCTGCCTCAGATTCCCTGCCTCTGATTCCCTGCCTCTGATTCCCTGCCTCTGATTCCCTGCATCTGATTGCCCGCCTCTGATTCCCCGCCTCTGATTCCCCGCCTCTGATTCCCCACCTCTGATTCCCCACTTCTGATTCCCCGCCTCTGATTCACCGCCTCTGTTTCCCCGCCTCTGATTCCCCGCTTCTGATTCCCCACTTCTGATTGCCCGCCTCTGATTCCCTGCCTCTGATTCCCCGCCTCTGATTCCCCACATCTGATTCCCCACTTCTGATTCCCCGCCTCTGATTCCCCGCCTCTGATTCCACGCCTCTGATTCCCCGCCTCTGATTCCCCGCCTCTGATTCCCCGCCTCTGATTCCCCTCATCTAATACCCCACCTCTGATTCCCCGCCTCTGATTCCCCGCATCTGATTCCCCGCCTCTGATTCCCCGCCTCTGATTCACCGCCTCTGATTCCCCGCCTCTGATTCCCTGCCTCTGATTCCCCGCCTATGTTTACCCGCCTCTGTTTACCCGCCTGTTTCCCCGCCTCTGATTCCCCACCTCAGATTCCCTACCTCAGATTCCGTGACTCTGATTCCCTGCCTCTGATTCCCTGCCTCTGATTCCCTGCATCTGAATGCCCATCTCTGATTCTCAACCTCTGATACCCCGCCTCTGATTCCCCACCTCTGATTCCCCGCCTCTGATTCGCCAGCTCTGATTCCCCGCCTCTGATTCCACGCATCTGATTCCCTGCCTCTGATTCCCCGCCTCTGGTTCCCCATCTCTGATTCACCGCCTTTGATTCGCCACCTCTGATTCCCCATATCTGATTCCCCACCTCTGTTTCCCGGCCTCTGATTCCCCGCCTCTGATTCTCCATATCTCATTCCCCGCCTCTGAATCCCCATCTCTGATTCCCGGACTCTTATTCCCAGCATCTGATTCCCGGCCTCTGATTCCCGGCCTCTGATTCCCCGCTTCTGATTCTGATTCCCTGCCTCTGATTCCCCATCTCTGATTCCGCACATCTGATTCCCTGCCTCTGATTCCCCACCTCTGATTCCCCATATCTGATTCCCCGCCTCTGTTTCCCCGCCTCTGATTCCCCGCCTCTGTTTCCCTATATCTAATTCCCCACCTCTGTTGCCCCAACTCTGATTCCCCGCCTCTGATTCCCCAGCTCTGATTCCCCGCCTCTGATTCCCCGCATCCGATTCCCCATATCTGATTCCCCGCCTCTGTTTCCCCGCCTCTGATTCCCCGCCTCTGTTTCCCCATATCTGATTCCCCGCCTCTGATTCCCAACTATGATTCCCCGCCTCTGATTCCCCAGCTCTGATTCCCTGCGTCTGATTCCCTGCGTTCTATTCCCTGCCTCTGATTCCCCGCCTGTGATTCCCCATCACTGATTCACCACCTCTGATTCCCCACCTCTGATTCCCCATATCTAATTCCCCTCCTCTGTTTGCCCGCCTCTGATTCCCCGCCTCTGTTTCCCCATATCTGATTCCCCGTCTCTGAATCCCCAACTCTGATTCCCTGCCTCTGATTCCCCAGCTCTGATTCCCCGCCTTTGATTCCCCCCGTCTGATTCCCAGCCTCTGAATCCCCGTGTCTGATTTCCTGCCTCTGATTCCCCGCCTCTGATTCCCCATCTCTGATTCCTCTGATTCCCCACATCTGATTCCCCATCTCTGATTCCGCACATCCGATTCCCTGCCTCTGATTCCCCAACTCTGATTCCCCACCTCTGATTCCCCAGCTCTGATTCCCCGCCTCAGATTCCCCGCGTCTGATTCCCTGCCTCTGATTCCCCGCCTCTGATTCCCCATCTCTGATTCCCCACCTCTGATTCCCCGTGTCTGATTCCCTGCCTCTGATTCCCCGCCTCTGAATCCCAGCCTCTGATTCCCCATATCTGATTCCCCGCCTCTGATTCCCTGCCTCTGATTCCCCAGCTCTGATTCCCCGCCTTTGATTCCCCCCGTCTGATTCCCAGCCTCTGAATCCCCGTGTCTGATTTCCTGCCTCTGATTCCCCGCCTCTGATTCCCCATCTCTGATTCACCGCCTCTGATTCCCCATCTCTGATTCCCCACCTCTGATTCCCCATATCTGATTCCCTGCCTCTGTTTCCCCGCCTCTGATTCCCCACCTCTGTTTCCCCATATCTGATTCCCCGCCTCTGATTCCCCAACTCTAATACCCCACCTCTGATTCCCCAGCTCTGATTCCCCGCCTCTGATTCCCCGCATCTGATTCCCTGCCTCTGATTCCCCGCCTCTGATTCCAGGCCTCTGATTCCCAGCATCTGATTCCGTCCTCTGATTCCCGGCCTCTGATTCCCTGCTTCTGATTCTGATTCCCTGCCTCTGATTCCCCATCTCTGATTCCGCACATCTGATTCCTTGCCTCTGATTCCCCACCTCTGATTCCCCATATCTGATTCCCCGCCTGGGTTTCCCCGCCTCTGATTCCCCGCCTCTGTTTCCCAATATCTAAGTCCCCGCCTCTGATTCCCCAAATCTGATTCCCCACCTCTGATTCCCCAGCTCTGATTCCACGCCTCTGATTCCCCGCATCTGATTCCCTGCATCTGATTCCAAGCCTCTGATTCCCTGCCTCTGATTCCCAACCTCTGATTCCCCACCTCTGATTCCCCATATCTGATTCCCCGCCTCTGTTTCCCCGCCTCGGATTCCCCGCCTCTGTTTCCCCATATCTGATTCCCGGACTCTGATTCCCCGCCTCTGGTTCCCCGCCTCTGATTCACTGCCTCTGATTCCCCATCTCCGATTCCCCTCGTCTAATACCCCGCCTCTGATTCTCCGCCACTGATTCACCGCATCTGATTCCACGCCTCTGATTCCCCGCCTCTGATTCCCCGCCTCTGATTCCCCGCCTCTGATTCCCCGCCTCTGATTCCCCGCCTATGTTTACCCGCCTCTGATTCCCCGCCTCTGATTCCACGCCTCTGATTCCCCGCCTCTGATTCCCCTCCTCTAATTCCCCGCCTCTGATACCGCACCTCTGATGTCCCGCATCTGATTCCCTGCATCTGATTCCCCGCCTCAGATTCCCCGCCTCTGATTTCCCGGCTCTGATTCCCCGCCTCTGATTCCCCGCCTCTGATTCCCCGCCTCTGATTCCCCGCCTATGTTTACCCGCCTCTGATTCCCCGCCTCTGATTCCATGCCTCTGATTCCCTGCCTCTGATTCCCCGCCTCTAATTCCCCGCCTCTGATACCGCACCTCTGATGTCCCGCATCTGATTCCATGCATCTGATTCCCCGCCTCAGATTCCCCGCCTCTGATTTCCCGGCTCTGATTCCCCGCCTCTTATTCCCCACCTATGTTTACCCGCCTCTGTTTACTTGCCTGTTTTCCCGCCTCTGGTTCCCCAACACAGATTCCCTGCCTCAGATTCCCTGCCTCTGATTCCCTGCCTCTGATTCCCTGCCTCTGATTCCCTGCATCTGATTGCCCGCCTCTGATTCCCCGCCTCTGATTCCCCGCCTCTGATTCCCCACCTCTGATTCCCCACTTCTGATTCCCCGCCTCTGATTCACCACCTCTGTTTCCCCGCCTCTGATTCCCCGCTTCTGATTCCCCACTTCTGATTGCCCGCCTCTGATTCCCTGCCTCTGATTCCCCGCCTCTGATTCCCCACATCTGATTCCCCACTTCTGATTCCCCGCCTCTGATTCCCCGCCTCTGATTCCACGCCTCTGATTCCCCGCCTCTGATTCCCCGCCTCTGATTCCCCGCCTCTGATTCCCCTCATCTAATACCCCACCTCTGATTCCCCGCCTCTGATTCCCCGCATCTGATTCCCCGCCTCTGATTCCCCGCCTCTGATTCACCGCCTCTGATTCCCCGCCTCTGATTCCCTGCCTCTGATTCCCCGCCTATGTTTACCCGCCTCTGTTTACCCGCCTGTTTCCCCGCCTCTGATTCCCCACCTCAGATTCCCTACCTCAGATTCCGTGACTCTGATTCCCTGCCTCTGATTCCCTGCCTCTGATTCCCTGCATCTGAATGCCCATCTCTGATTCTCAACCTCTGATACCCCGCCTCGGATTCCCCACCTCTGATTCCCCGCTTCTGATTCCCCGCCTCTGATTCCCCGCCTCTGATTCCCCACCTCTGATTCACTGCCTACCTTTCCGCTCAACTTTCCTGGCCTACGTTTCCCCACATATCTTTCCCCGCCTCTGATTCCCTGCCTCTGATTCCCCGCCTCTGATTCCCCGCCTCTGATTCCCCACCACTGTCTCTACGCCTCTCTTTTGCCTGAACTCTTTCCCCTCCACTCTTTCCGTGCCTCTCTTTCCCTCCCTCAATTTCAACAACTCTGTTTGATCTGTTCTGTGTAACTCATTTTCAACATACAAGTTCCAACCACTATGTTTCGCCCATCTCTTTCGCCGCCTCTATTTATGCACCTATGTTTACCCGCTTCTGTTTACCCGCCTGTTTCCCCACATCTCTTTCCCCACCTCTGATTCCACGCCTCTGATTCGCCGCCTCTGATTATCCCCCTCTGATTCCCTGCCTCTGATTCCCCGCCTCTGATTCCCCGCCTCTGATTCACCGCCTCCCTTTCCGTGCATCTTTCCTGGCCTACGTTTCCCCACATCTCTTTCCCCAACTCTGATTCTCCGCCTCTGATTCCCCAGCTCTGATTCCCCGACTCAGATTCCCGGCGTCCGATTCCCTGCCTCTGATTCCCCGCCTCTGATTCCCCAACTCTGATTCTCCGCCTCTGATTCCCCAGCTCTGATTCCCCGACTCAGATTCCCGGCGTCCGATTCCCTGCCTCTGATTCCCCGCCTCTGATTCCCCATCTCTGATTCCCCGCCTCTGACTCCCCGTGTCTGATTCCCTGCCTCTGATTCCCCGCCTCTGATTCCCTGCCTCTGATTCCCTGACACTGAATCCCTGCCCCTGATTCCCCACCTCTGATTCCCCATATCTGATTCCCCGCCTCTGTTTCCCCACCTCTGATTCCCCGCCTCTGATTCCCCATATCTGATTCCCTGCCTCTGATTCCCCAACTCTGATTCCCCGCCTCTGATTCCCCAGCTCTGAATCCCCGCCTCTGATTCCCCGTGTCTGATTCCCTGCCTCTGATTCCCCGCCTTGATTCCCCATCTCTGATTCACAACCTCTGATTCCCCACCTCTGATTCCCTATATTTGATTCCCCGCCTCTGTTTCCCCGCCTCTGATTCCCCGCCTCTGATTCCCCATATCTGATTCCCCGCCTCTGATTGCCCACCTCTGATTCCCCGCCTCTGATTCGCCAGCTCTGATTCCCCGCCTCTGATTCCCCGCATCTGATTCCCTGCCTCTGATTCCCCGCCTCTGGTTCCCCATCTCTGATTCACCGCCTTTGATTCGCCACCTCTGATTCCCCATATCTGATTCCCCACCTCTGTTTCCCAGCCTCTGATTCCCCGCCTCTGATTCTCCATATCTCATTCCCCGCCTCTGAATCCCCATCTCTGATTCCCGGACTCTGATTCCCCACCTCTGATTCCCGGCCTCTTATTCCCAGCATCTGATTCCCGGCCTCTGATTCCCGGCCTCTGATTCCCCGCTTCTGATTCTGATTCCCTGCCTCTGATTCCCCATCTCTGATTCCGCACATCTGATTCCCTGCCTCTGATTCCCCACCTCTGATTCCCCATATCTGATTCCCCGCCTCTGTTTCCCCGCCTCTGATTCCCCGCCTCTGTTTCCCTATATCTAATTCCCCACCTCTGATGCCCCAACTCTGATTCCCCGCCTCTGATTCCCCAGCTCTGATTCCCCGCCTCTGATTCCCCGCATCCGTTTCCCCATATCTGATTCCCCGCCTCTGTTTCCCCGCCTCTGATTCCCCGCCTCTGTTTCCCCATATCTGATTCCCCGCCTCTGATTCCCAACTATGATTCCCCGCCTCTGATTCCCCAGCTCTGATTCCCTGCGTCTGATTCCCTGCGTTCTATTCCCTGCCTCTGATTCCCCGCCTGTGATTCTCCATCACTGATTCACCACCTCTGATTCCCCACCTCTGATTCCCCATATCTAATTCCCCGCCTCTGTTTGCCCGCCTCTGATTCCCCGCCTCTGATTCCCCGCCTATGTTTACCCGCCTCTGTTTACCTGCCTGTTTCCCCGCCTCTGATTCCCCACCTCAGATTCCCTACCTCAGATTCCGTGACTCTGATTCCCTGCCTCTGATTCCCTGCCTCTGATTCCCTGCATCTGAATGCCCATCTCTGATTCTCAACCTCTGATACCCCGCCTCGGATTCCCCACCTCTGATTCCCCGCTTCTGATTCCCCGCCTCTGATTCCCCGCCTCTGATTCCCCGCCTCTGATTCCCCGCCTCTGATTCCCCACCTCTGATTCACTGCCTACCTTTCCGCTCAACTTTCCTGGCCTACGTTTCCCCACATATCTTTCCCCGCCTCTGATTCCCTGCCTCTGATTCCCCGCCTCTGATTCCCCGCCTCTGATTCCCCACCACTGTCTCTACGCCTCTCTTTTGCCTGAACTCTTTCCCCTCCACTCTTTCCGTGCCTCTCTTTCCCTCCCTCAATTTCAACAACTCTGTTTGATCTGTTCTGTGTAACTCATTTTCAACATACAAGTTCCAACCACTATGTTTCGCCCATCTCTTTCGCCGCCTCTATTTATGCACCTATGTTTACCCGCTTCTGTTTACCCGCCTGTTTCCCCACATCTCTTTCCCCACCTCTGATTCCACGCCTCTGATTCGCCGCCTCTGATTATCCCCCTCTGATTCCCTGCCTCTGATTCCCCGCCTCTGATTCCCCGCCTCTGATTCACCGCCTCCCTTTCCGTGCATCTTTCCTGGCCTACGTTTCCCCACATCTCTTTCCCCAACTCTGATTCTCCGCCTCTGATTCCCCAGCTCTGATTCCCCGACTCAGATTCCCGGCGTCCGATTCCCTGCCTCTGATTCCCCGCCTCTGATTCCCCATCTCTGATTCCCCGCCTCTGATTCCCCGTGTCTGATTCCCTGCCTCTGATTCCCCGCCTCTGATTCCCTGCCTCTGATTCCCTGACACTGAATCCCTGCCCCTGATTCCCCACCTCTGATTCCCCATATCTGATACCCCGCCTCTGATTCCCCAGCTCTGATTCCCCGACTCAGATTCCCGGCGTCCGATTCCCTGCCTCTGATTCCCCGCCTCTGATTCCCCATCTCTGATTCCCCGCCTCTGATTCCCCGTGTCTGATTCCCTGCCTCTGATTCCCCGCCTCTGATTCCCTGCCTCTGATTCCCTGACACTGAATCCCTGCCCCTGATTCCCCACCTCTGATTCCCCATATCTGATACCCCGCCTCTGTTTCCCCACCTCTGATTCCCCGCCTCTGATTCCCCATATCTGATTCCCTGCCTCTGATTCCCCAACTCTGATTCCCCGCCTCTGATTCCCCAGCTCTGAATCCCCGCCTCTGATTCCCCGTGTCTGATTCCCTGCCTCTGATTCCCCGCCTTGATTCCCCATCTCTGATTCACAACCTCTGATTCCCCACCTCTGATTCCCTATATTTGATTCCCCGCCTCTGTTTCCCCGCCTCTGATTCCCCGCCTCTGATTCCCCATATCTGATTCCCCGCCTCTGATTGCCCACCTCTGATTCCCCGCCTCTGATTCGCCAGCTCTGATTCCCCGCCTCTGATTCCCCGCATCTGATTCCCTGCCTCTGATTCCCCGCCTCTGGTTCCCCATCTCTGATTCACCGCCTTTGATTCGCCACCTCTGATTCCCCATATCTGATTCCCCACCTCTGTTTCCCAGCCTCTGATTCCCCGCCTCTGATTCTCCATATCTCATTCCCCGCCTCTGAATCCCCATCTCTGATTCCCGGACTCTGATTCCCCACCTCTGATTCCCGGCCTCTTATTCCCAGCATCTGATTCCCGGCCTCTGATTCCCGGCCTCTGATTCCCCGCTTCTGATTCTGATTCCCTGCCTCTGATTCCCCATCTCTGATTCCGCACATCTGATTCCCTGCCTCTGATTCCCCACCTCTGATTCCCCATATCTGATTCCCCGCCTCTGTTTCCCCGCCTCTGATTCCCCGCCTCTGTTTCCCTATATCTAATTCCCCACCTCTGATGCCCCAACTCTGATTCCCCGCCTCTGATTCCCCAGCTCTGATTCCCCGCCTCTGATTCCCCGCATCCGTTTCCCCATATCTGATTCCCCGCCTCTGTTTCCCCGCCTCTGATTCCCCGCCTCTGTTTCCCCATATCTGATTCCCCGCCTCTGATTCCCAACTATGATTCCCCGCCTCTGATTCCCCAGCTCTGATTCCCTGCGTCTGATTCCCTGCGTTCTATTCCCTGCCTCTGATTCCCCGCCTGTGATTCCCCATCACTGATTCACCACCTCTGATTCCCCACCTCTGATTCCCCATATCTAATTCCCCGCCTCTGTTTGCCCGCCTCTGATTCCCCGCCTCTGTTTCCCCATATCTGATTCCCCGTCTCTGAATCCCCAACTCTGATTCCCTGCCTCTGATTCCCCAGCTTTGATTCCCCGCCTTTGATTCCCCCCGTCTGATTCCCAGCCTCTGAATCCCCGTGTCTGATTTCCTGCCTCTGATTCCCCGCCTCTGATTCCCCATCTCTGATTCCTCTGATTCCCCACATCTGATTCCCCATCTCTGATTCCGCACATCCGATTCCCTGCCTCTGATTCCCCAACTCTGATTCCCCACCTCTGATTCCCCAGCTCTGATTCCCCGCCTCAGATTCCCCGCGTCTGATTCCCTGCCTCTGATTCCCCGCCTCTGATTCCCCATCTCTGATTCCCCACCTCTGATTCCCCGTGTCTGATTCCCTGCCTCTGATTCCCCGCCTCTGAATCCCAGCCTCTGATTCCCCATATCTGATTCCCCGCCTCTGATTCCCTGCCTCTGATTCCCCAGCTCTGATTCCCCGCCTTTGATTCCCCCCGTCTGATTCCCAGCCTCTGAATCCCCGTGTCTGATTTCCTGCCTCTGATTCCCCGCCTCTGATTCCCCATCTCTGATTCACCGCCTCTGATTCCCCATCTCTGATTCCCCACCTCTGATTCCCCATATCTGATTCCCTGCCTCTGTTTCCCTGCCTCGATTCCCCACCTCTGTTTCCCCATATCTGATTCCCCGCCTCTGATTCCCCAACTCTAATACCCCACCTCTGATTCCCCAGCTCTGATTCCCCGCCTCTGATTCCCCGCATCTGATTCCCTGCCTCTGATTCCCCGCCTCTGATTCCAGGCCTCTGATTCCCAGCATCTGATTCCGGCCTCTGATTCCCGGCCTCTGATTCCCTGCTTCTGATTCTGATTCCCTGCCTCTGATTCCCCATCTCTGATTCCGCACATCTGATTCCTTGCCTCTGATTCCCCACCTCTGATTCCCCATATCTGATTCCCCGCCTGGGTTTCCCGGCCTCTGATTCCCCGCCTCTGTTTCCCAATATCTAAGTCCCCGCCTCTGATTCCCCAAATCTGATTCCCCACCTCTGATTCCCCAGCTCTGATTCCCCGCCTCTGATTCCCCGCATCTGATTCCCTGCATCTGATTCCAAGCCTCTGATTCCCTGCCTCTGATTCCCAACCTCTGATTCCCCACCTCTGATTCCCCATATCTGATTCCCCGCCTCTGTTTCCCCGCCTCGGATTCCCCGCCTCTGTTTCCCCATATCTGATTCCCGGACTCTGATTCCCCGCCTCTGATTCCCCGCCTCTGATTCACTGCCTCTGATTCCCCATCTCCGATTCCCCTCGTCTAATACCCCGCCTCTGATTCTCCGCCACTGATTCACCGCATCTGATTCCACGCCTCTGATTCCCCGCCTCTGATTCCCCGCCTCTGATTCCCCGCCTCTGATTCCCCGCCTCTGATTCCCCGCCTATGTTTACCCGCCTCTGATTCCCCGCCTCTGATTCCACGCCTCTGATTCCCCGCCTCTGATTCCCCGCCTCTAATTCCCCGCCTCTGATACCGCACCTCTGATGTCCCGCATCTGATTCCCTGCATCTGATTCCCCGCCTCAGATTCCCCGCCTCTGATTTCCCGGCTCTGATTCCCCGCCTCTGATTCCCCACCTATGTTTACCCGCCTCTGTTTACTCGCCTGTTTTCCCGCCTCTGGTTCCCCAACACAGATTCCCTGCCTCAGATTCCCTGCCTCTGATTCCCTGCCTCTGATTCCCTGCCTCTGATTCCCTGCATCTGATTGCCCGCCTCTGATTCCCCGCCTCTGATTCCCCGCCTCTGATTTCCCACCTCTGATTCCCCACTTCTGATTCCCCGCCTCTGATTCACCGCCTCTGTTTCCCCGCCTCTGATTCCCCGCTTCTGATTCCCCACTTCTGATTGCCCGCCTCTGATTCCCTGCCTCTGATTCCCCGCCTCTGATTCCCCACATCTGATTCCCCACTTCTGATTCCCCGCCTCTGATTCCCCGCCTCTGATTCCACGCCTCTGATTCCCCGCCTCTGATTCCCCGCCTCTGATTCCCCGCCTCTGATTCACCGCCTCTGATTCCCCGCCTCTGATTCCCTGCCTCTGATTCCCCGCCTATGTTTACCCGCCTCTGTTTACCCGCCTGTTTCCCCGCCTCTGATTCCCCACCTCAGATTCCCTACCTCAGATTCCGTGACTCTGATTCCCTGCCTCTGATTCCCTGCCTCTGATTCCCTGCATCTGAATGCCCATCTCTGATTCTCAACCTCTGATACCCCGCCTCTGATTCCCCACCTCTGATTCCCCGCTTCTGATTCCCCGCCTCTGATTCCCCGCCTCTGATTCCCCGCCTCTGATTCCCCGCCTCTGATTCCCCACCTCTGATTCACTGCCTACCTTTCCGCTCAACTTTCCTGGCCTACGTTTCCCCACATATCTTTCCCCGCCTCTGATTCCCTGCCTCTGATTCCCCGCCTCTGATTCCCCGCCTCTGATTCCCCACCACTGTCTCTACGCCTCTCTTTTGCCTGAACTCTTTCCCCTCCACTCTTTCCGTGCCTCTCTTTCCCTCCCTCAATTTCAACAACTCTGTTTGATCTGTTCTGTGTAACTCATTTTCAACATACAAGTTCCAACCACTATGTTTCGCCCATCTCTTTCGCCGCCTCTATTTATGCACCTATGTTTACCCGCTTCTGTTTACCCGCCTGTTTCCCCACATCTCTTTCCCCACCTCTGATTCCACGCCTCTGATTCGCCGCCTCTGATTGCCCCCCTCTGATTCCCTGCCTCTGATTCCCCGCCTCTGATTCCCCGCCTCTGATTCACCGCCTCCCTTTCCGTGCATCTTTCCTGGCCTACGTTTCCCCACATCTCTTTCCCCACCTCTGATTCCACGCCTCAGATTCGCCATCTCTGATTTCCCGCCTCTGATTCCCTGCCTCTGATTCCCCGCCTCTGATTCCCCGCCTCTGATTCCCCCCTCTGATTCCCCGCCTCTGATTCCCCGCCTCTGATTCCCCACCTCTGATTCCCCGCCTCTGATTCCCTGCCTCTCTTTCCCTGCCTCTATTTCCGTGCCTCTTTCTCTGCATCTCGTTTCCCAAATCTCATTTCCCCCTTCTGATAACCCTCATCAGATTCCCTGCCACAGATTCCCTGCCTCAGATTCCCTGCCTCAGATTCCCTGCATCAGAGTCCCTTCATCTGATTCCCTGCCTCTGATTCCCCGCCTCTGATTCCCCACCTCTGACTCCCTGCTTCAGATTCCCTGCCTCAGATTCCCTGCCTCTGATTCCCCAGCTCTGATTCCCCGCCTTTGATTCCCCCCGTCTGATTCCCAGCCTCGGAATCCCCGTGTCTGATTTCCTGCCTCTGATTCCCCGCCTCTGATTCCCCATCTCTGATTCCTCTGATTCCCCACATCTGATTCCCCATCTCTGATTCCGCACATCCGATTCCCTGCCTCTGATTCCCCAACTCTGATTCCCCACCTCTGATTCCCCAGCTCTGATTCCCCGCCTCAGATTCCCCGCGTCTGATTCCCTGCCTCTGATTCCCCGCCTCTGATTCCCCATCTCTGATTCCCCACCTCTGATTCCCCGTGTCTGATTCCCTGCCTCTGATTCCCCGCCTCTGAATCCCAGCCTCTGATTCCCCATATCTGATTCCCCGCCTCTGATTCCCTGCCTCTGATTCCCCAGCTCTGATTCCCCGCCTTTGATTCCCCCCGTCTGATTCCCAGCCTCTGAATCCCCGTGTCTGATTTCCTGCCTCTGATTCCCCGCCTCTGATTCCCCATCTCTGATTCACCGCCTCTGATTCCCCATCTCTGATTCCCCACCTCTGATTCCCCATATCTGATTCCCTGCCTCTGTTTCCCCGCCTCTGATTCCCCACCTCTGTTTCCCCATATCTGATTCCCCGCCTCTGATTCCCCAACTCTAATACCCCACCTCTGATTCCCCAGCTCTGATTCCCCGCCTCTGATTCCCCGCATCTGATTCCCTGCCTCTGATTCCCCGCCTCTGATTCCAGGCCTCTGATTCCCAGCATCTGATTCCGGCCTCTGATTCCCGGCCTCTGATTCCCTGCTTCTGATTCTGATTCCCTGCCTCTGATTCCCCATCTCTGATTCCGCACATCTGATTCCTTGCCTCTGATTCCCCACCTCTGATTCCCCATATCTGATTCCCCGCCTGGGTTTCCCCGCCTCTGATTCCCCGCCTCTGTTTCCCAATATCTAAGTCCCCGCCTCTGATTCCCCAAATCTGATTCCCCACCTCTGATTCCCCAGCTCTGATTCCCCGCCTCTGATTCCCCGCATCTGATTCCCTGCATCTGATTCCAAGCCTCTGATTCCCTGCCTCTGATTCCCAACCTCTGATTCCCCACCTCTGATTCCCCATATCTGATTCCCCGCCTCTGTTTCCCCGCCTCGGATTCCCCGCCTCTGTTTCCCCATATCTGATTCCCGGACTCTGATTCCCCGCCTCTGATTCCCCGCCTCTGATTCACTGCCTCTGATTCCCCATCTCCGATTCCCCTCGTCTAATACCCCGCCTCTGATTCTCCGCCACTGATTCACCGCATCTGATTCCACGCCTCTGATTCCCCGCCTCTGATTCCCCGCCTCTGATTCCCCGCCTCTGATTCCCCGCCTCTGATTCCCCGCCTATGTTTACCCGCCTCTGATTCCCCGCCTCTGATTCCACGCCTCTGATTCCCCGCCTCTGATTCCCCGCCTCTAATTCCCCGCCTCTGATACCGCACCTCTGATGTCCCGCATCTGATTCCCTGCATCTGATTCCCCGCCTCAGATTCCCCGCCTCTGATTTCCCGGCTCTGATTCCCCGCCTCTGATTCCCCGCCTCTGATTCCCCGCCTCTGATTCCCCGCCTATGTTTACCCGCCTCTGATTCCCCGCCTCTGATTCCACGACTCTGATTCCCCGCCTCTGATTCCCCGCCTCTAATTCCCCGCCTCTGATACCGCACCTCTGATGTCCCGCATCTGATTCCATGCATCTGATTCCCCGCCTCAGATTCCCCGCCTCTGATTTCCCGGCTCTGATTCCCCGCCTCTGATTCCCCACCTATGTTTACCCGCCTCTGTTTACTTGCCTGTTTTCCCGCCTCTGGTTCCCCAACACAGATTCCCTGCCTCAGATTCCCTGCCTCTGATTCCCTGCCTCTGATTCCCTGCCTCTGATTCCCTGCATCTGATTGCCCGCCTCTGATTCCCCGCCTCTGATTCCCCGCCTCTGATTCCCCACCTCTGATTCCCCACTTCTGATTCCCCGCCTCTGATTCACCGCCTCTGTTTCCCCGCCTCTGATTCCCCGCTTCTGATTCCCCACTTCTGATTGCCCGCCTCTGATTCCCTGCCTCTGATTCCCCGCCTCTGATTCCCCACATCTGATTCCCCACTTCTGATTCCCCGCCTCTGATTCCCCGCCTCTGATTCCACGCCTCTGATTCCCCGCCTCTGATTCCCCGCCTCTGATTCCCCGCCTCTGATTCCCCTCATCTAATACCCCACCTCTGATTCCCCGCCTCTGATTCCCCGCATCTGATTCCCCGCCTCTGATTCCCCGCCTCTGATTCACCGCCTCTGATTCCCCGCCTCTGATTCCCTGCCTCTGATTCCCCGCCTATGTTTACCCGCCTCTGTTTACCCGCCTGTTTCCCCGCCTCTGATTCCCCACCTCAGATTCCCTACCTCAGATTCCGTGACTCTGATTCCCTGCCTCTGATTCCCTGCCTCTGATTCCCTGCATCTGAATGCCCATCTCTGATTCTCAACCTCTGATACCCCGCCTCTGATTCCCCACCTCTGATTCCCCGCCTCTGATTCCATGCCTCTGATTCCCTGCCTCTGATTCCCCGCCTCGAATTCCCCGCCTCTGATACCGCACCTCTGATGTCCCGCATCTGATTCCATGCATCTGATTCCCCGCCTCAGATTCCCCGCCTCTGATTTCCCGGCTCTGATTCCCCGCCTCTTATTCCCCACCTATGTTTACCCGCCTCTGTTTACTTGCCTGTTTTCCCGCCTCTGGTTCCCCAACACAGATTCCCTGCCTCAGATTCCCTGCCTCTGATTCCCTGCCTCTGATTCCCTGCCTCTGATTCCCTGCATCTGATTGCCCGCCTCTGATTCCCCGCCTCTGATTCCCCGCCTCTGATTCTCCACCTCTGATTCCCCACTTCTGATTCCCCGCCTCTGATTCACCACCTCTGTTTCCCCGCCTCTGATTCCCCGCTTCTGATTCCCCACTTCTGATTGCCCGCCTCTGATTCCCTGCCTCTGATTCCCCGCCTCTGATTCCCCACATCTGATTCCCCACTTCTGATTCCCCGCCTCTGATTCCCCGCCTCTGATTCCACGCCTCTGATTCCCCGCCTCTGATTCCCCGCCTCTGATTCCCCGCCTCTGATTCCCCTCATCTAATACCCCACCTCTGATTCCCCGCCTCTGATTCCCCGCATCTGATTCCCCGCCTCTGATTCCCCGCCTCTGATTCACCGCCTCTGATTCCCCGCCTCTGATTCCCTGCCTCTGATTCCCCGCCTATGTTTACCCGCCTCTGTTTACCCGCCTGTTTCCCCGCCTCTGATTCCCCACCTCAGATTCCCTACCTCAGATTCCGTGACTCTGATTCCCTGCCTCTGATTCCCTGCCTCTGATTCCCTGCATCTGAATGCCCATCTCTGATTCTCAACCTCTGATACCCCGCCTCGGATTCCCCACCTCTGATTCCCCGCTTCTGATTCCCCGCCTCTGATTCCCCGCCTCTGATTCCCCGCCTCTGATTCCCCGCCTCTGATTCCCCACCTCTGATTCACTGCCTACCTTTCCGCTCAACTTTCCTGGCCTACGTTTCCCCACATATCTTTCCCCGCCTCTGATTCCCTGCCTCTGATTCCCCGCCTCTGATTCCCCGCCTCTGATTCCCCACCACTGTCTCTACGCCTCTCTTTTGCCTGAACTCTTTCCCCTCCACTCTTTCCGTGCCTCTCTTTCCCTCCCTCAATTTCAACAACTCTGTTTGATCTGTTCTGTGTAACTCATTTTCAACATACAAGTTCCAACCACTATGTTTCGCCCATCTCTTTCGCCGCCTCTATTTATGCACCTATGTTTACCCGCTTCTGTTTACCCGCCTGTTTCCCCACATCTCTTTCCCCACCTCTGATTCCACGCCTCTGATTCGCCGCCTCTGATTATCCCCCTCTGATTCCCTGCCTCTGATTCCCCGCCTCTGATTCCCCGCCTCTGATTCACCGCCTCCCTTTCCGTGCATCTTTCCTGGCCTACGTTTCCCCACATCTCTTTCCCCAACTCTGATTCTCCGCCTCTGATTCCCCAGCTCTGATTCCCCGACTCAGATTCCCGGCGTCCGATTCCCTGCCTCTGATTCCCCGCCTCTGATTCCCCAACTCTGATTCTCCGCCTCTGATTCCCCAGCTCTGATTCCCCGACTCAGATTCCCGGCGTCCGATTCCCTGCCTCTGATTCCCCGCCTCTGATTCCCCATCTCTGATTCCCCGCCTCTGATTCCCCGTGTCTGATTCCCTGCCTCTGATTCCCCGCCTCTGATTCCCTGCCTCTGATTCCCTGACACTGAATCCCTGCCCCTGATTCCCCACCTCTGATTCCCCATATCTGATTCCCCGCCTCTGTTTCCCCACCTCTGATTCCCCGCCTCTGATTCCCCATATCTGATTCCCTGCCTCTGATTCCCCAACTCTGATTCCCCGCCTCTGATTCACCAGCTCTGAATCCCCGCCTCTGATTCCCCGTGTCTGATTCCCTGCCTCTGATTCCCCGCCTTGATTCCCCATCTCTGATTCACAACCTCTGATTCCCCACCTCTGATTCCCTATATTTGATTCCCCGCCTCTGTTTCCCCGCCTCTGATTCCCCGCCTCTGATTCCCCATATCTGATTCCCCTCCTCTGATTGCCCACCTCTGATTCCCCGCCTCTGATTCGCCAGCTCTGATTCCCCGCCTCTGATTCCCCGCATCTGATTCCCTGCCTCTGATTCCCCGCCTCTGGTTCCCCATCTCTGATTCACCGCCTTTGATTCGCCACCTCTGATTCCCCATATCTGATTCCCCACCTCTGTTTCCCAGCCTCTGATTCCCCGCCTCTGATTCTCCATATCTCATTCCCCGCCTCTGAATCCCCATCTCTGATTCCCGGACTCTGATTCCCCACCTCTGATTCCCGGCCTCTTATTCCCAGCATCTGATTCCCGGCCTCTGATTCCCGGCCTCTGATTCCCCGCTTCTGATTCTGATTCCCTGCCTCTGATTCCCCATCTCTGATTCCGCACATCTGATTCCCTGCCTCTGATTCCCCACCTCTGATTCCCCATATCTGATTCCCCGCCTCTGTTTCCCCGCCTCTGATTCCCCGCCTCTGTTTCCCTATATCTAATTCCCCACCTCTGATGCCCCAACTCTGATTCCCCGCCTCTGATTCCCCAGCTCTGATTCCCCGCCTCTGATTCCCCGCATCCGTTTCCCCATATCTGATTCCCCGCCTCTGTTTCCCCGCCTCTGATTCCCCGCCTCTGTTTCCCCATATCTGATTCCCCGCCTCTGATTCCCAACTATGATTCCCCGCCTCTGATTCCCCAGCTCTGATTCCCTGCGTCTGATTCCCTGCGTTCTATTCCCTGCCTCTGATTCCCCGCCTGTGATTCCCCATCACTGATTCACCACCTCTGATTCCCCACCTCTGATTCCCCATATCTAATTCCCCGCCTCTGTTTGCCCGCCTCTGATTCCCCGCCTCTGATTCCCCGCCTATGTTTACCCGCCTCTGTTTACCCGCCTGTTTCCCCGCCTCTGATTCCCCACCTCAGATTCCCTACCTCAGATTCCGTGACTCTGATTCCCTGCCTCTGATTCCCTGCCTCTGATTCCCTGCATCTGAATGCCCATCTCTGATTCTCAACCTCTGATACCCCGCCTCGGATTCCCCACCTCTGATTCCCCGCTTCTGATTCCCCGCCTCTGATTCCCCGCCTCTGATTCCCCGCCTCTGATTCCCCGCCTCTGATTCCCCACCTCTGATTCACTGCCTACCTTTCCGCTCAACTTTCCTGGCCTACGTTTCCCCACATATCTTTCCCCGCCTCTGATTCCCTGCCTCTGATTCCCCGCCTCTGATTCCCCGCCTCTGATTCCCCACCACTGTCTCTACGCCTCTCTTTTGCCTGAACTCTTTCCCCTCCACTCTTTCCGTGCCTCTCTTTCCCTCCCTCAATTTCAACAACTCTGTTTGATCTGTTCTGTGTAACTCATTTTCAACATACAAGTTCCAACCACTATGTTTCGCCCATCTCTTTCGCCGCCTCTATTTATGCACCTATGTTTACCCGCTTCTGTTTACCCGCCTGTTTCCCCACATCTCTTTCCCCACCTCTGATTCCACGCCTCTGATTCGCCGCCTCTGATTATCCCCCTCTGATTCCCTGCCTCTGATTCCCCGCCTCTGATTCCCCGCCTCTGATTCACCGCCTCCCTTTCCGTGCATCTTTCCTGGCCTACGTTTCCCCACATCTCTTTCCCCAACTCTGATTCTCCGCCTCTGATTCCCCAGCTCTGATTCCCCGACTCAGATTCCCGGCGTCCGATTCCCTGCCTCTGATTCCCCGCCTCTGATTCCCCAACTCTGATTCTCCGCCTCTGATTCCCCAGCTCTGATTCCCCGACTCAGATTCCCGGCGTCCGATTCCCTGCCTCTGATTCCCCGCCTCTGATTCCCCATCTCTGATTCCCCGCCTCTGATTCCCCGTGTCTGATTCCCTGCCTCTGATTCCCCGCCTCTGATTCCCTGCCTCTGATTCCCTGACACTGAATCCCTGCCCCTGATTCCCCACCTCTGATTCCCCATATCTGATACCCCGCCTCTGTTTCCCCACCTCTGATTCCCCGCCTCTGATTCCCCATATCTGATTCCCTGCCTCTGATTCCCCAACTCTGATTCCCCGCCTCTGATTCCCCAGCTCTGAATCCCCGCCTCTGATTCCCCGTGTCTGATTCCCTGCCTCTGATTCCCCGCCTTGATTCCCCATCTCTGATTCACAACCTCTGATTCCCCACCTCTGATTCCCTATATTTGATTCCCCGCCTCTGTTTCCCCGCCTCTGATTCCCCGCCTCTGATTCCCCATATCTGATTCCCCGCCTCTGATTGCCCACCTCTGATTCCCCGCCTCTGATTCGCCAGCTCTGATTCCCCGCCTCTGATTCCCCGCATCTGATTCCCTGCCTCTGATTCCCCGCCTCTGGTTCCCCATCTCTGATTCACCGCCTTTGATTCGCCACCTCTGATTCCCCATATCTGATTCCCCACCTCTGTTTCCCAGCCTCTGATTCCCCGCCTCTGATTCTCCATATCTCATTCCCCGCCTCTGAATCCCCATCTCTGATTCCCGGACTCTGATTCCCCACCTCTGATTCCCGGCCTCTTATTCCCAGCATCTGATTCCCGGCCTCTGATTCCCGGCCTCTGATTCCCCGCTTCTGATTCTGATTCCCTGCCTCTGATTCCCCATCTCTGATTCCGCACATCTGATTCCCTGCCTCTGATTCCCCACCTCTGATTCCCCATATCTGATTCCCCGCCTCTGTTTCCCCGCCTCTGATTCCCCGCCTCTGTTTCCCTATATCTAATTCCCCACCTCTGATGCCCCAACTCTGATTCCCCGCCTCTGATTCCCCAGCTCTGATTCCCCGCCTCTGATTCCCCGCATCCGTTTCCCCATATCTGATTCCCCGCCTCTGTTTCCCCGCCTCTGATTCCCCGCCTCTGTTTCCCCATATCTGATTCCCCGCCTCTGATTCCCAACTATGATTCCCCGCCTCTGATTCCCCAGCTCTGATTCCCTGCGTCTGATTCCCTGCGTTCTATTCCCTGCCTCTGATTCCCCGCCTGTGATTCCCCATCACTGATTCACCACCTCTGATTCCCCACCTCTGATTCCCCATATCTAATTCCCCGCCTCTGTTTGCCCGCCTCTGATTCCCCGCCTCTGTTTCCCCATATCTGATTCCCCGTCTCTGAATCCCCAACTCTGATTCCCTGCCTCTGATTCCCCAGCTTTGATTCCCCGCCTTTGATTCCCCCCGTCTGATTCCCAGCCTCTGAATCCCCGTGTCTGATTTCCTGCCTCTGATTCCCCGCCTCTGATTCCCCATCTCTGATTCCTCTGATTCCCCACATCTGATTCCCCATCTCTGATTCCGCACATCCGATTCCCTGCCTCTGATTCCCCAACTCTGATTCCCCACCTCTGATTCCCCAGCTCTGATTCCCCGCCTCAGATTCCCCGCGTCTGATTCCCTGCCTCTGATTCCCCGCCTCTGATTCCCCATCTCTGATTCCCCACCTCTGATTCCCCGTGTCTGATTCCCTGCCTCTGATTCCCCGCCTCTGAATCCCAGCCTCTGATTCCCCATATCTGATTCACCGCCTCTGATTCCCTGCCTCTGATTCCCCAGCTCTGATTCCCCGCCTTTGATTCCCCCCGTCTGATTCCCAGCCTCTGAATCCCCGTGTCTGATTTCCTGCCTCTGATTCCCCGCCTCTGATTCCCCATCTCTGATTCACCGCCTCTGATTCCCCATCTCTGATTCCCCACCTCTGATTCCCCATATCTGATTCCCTGCCTCTGTTTCCCTGCCTCGATTCCCCACCTCTGTTTCCCCATATCTGATTCCCCGCCTCTGATTCCCCAACTCTAATACCCCACCTCTGATTCCCCAGCTCTGATTCCCCGCCTCTGATTCCCCGCATCTGATTCCCTGCCTCTGATTCCCCGCCTCTGATTCCAGGCCTCTGATTCCCAGCATCTGATTCCGGCCTCTGATTCCCGGCCTCTGATTCCCTGCTTCTGATTCTGATTCCCTGCCTCTGATTCCCCATCTCTGATTGCGCACATCTGATTCCTTGCCTCTGATTCCCCACCTCTGATTCCCCATATCTGATTCCCCGCCTGGGTTTCCCGGCCTCTGATTCCCCGCCTCTGTTTCCCAATATCTAAGTCCCCGCCTCTGATTCCCCAAATCTGATTCCCCACCTCTGATTCCCCAGCTCTGATTCCCCGCCTCTGATTCCCCGCATCTGATTCCCTGCATCTGATTCCAAGCCTCTGATTCCCTGCCTCTGATTCCCAACCTCTGATTCCCCACCTCTGATTCCCCATATCTGATTCCCCGCCTCTGTTTCCCCGCCTCGGATTCCCCGCCTCTGTTTCCCCATATCTGATTCCCGGACTCTGATTCCCCGCCTCTGATTCCCCGCCTCTGATTCACTGCCTCTGATTCCCCATCTCCGATTCCCCTCGTCTAATACCCCGCCTCTGATTCTCCGCCACTGATTCACCGCATCTGATTCCACGCCTCTGATTCCCCGCCTCTGATTCCCCGCCTCTGATTCCCC
Source organism: Narcine bancroftii (assembly GCF_036971445.1). NCBI lineage: Eukaryota > Metazoa > Chordata > Chondrichthyes > Torpediniformes > Narcinidae > Narcine > Narcine bancroftii. The sequence goes on from NW_027211886.1 coordinate 1,628,237, forward strand.
GCCTCTGATTCCCCGCCTCTGATTCCCCGCCTATGTTTACCCGCCTCTGATTCCCCGCCTCTGATTCCACGCCTCTGATTCCCCGCCTCTGATTCCCCGCCTCTAATTCCCCGCCTCTGATACCGCACCTCTGATGTCCCGCATCTGATTCCCTGCATCTGATTCCCCGCCTCAGATTCCCCGCCTCTGATTTCCCGGCTCTGATTCCCCGCCTCTGATTCCCCACCTATGTTTACCCGCCTCTGTTTACTCGCCTGTTTTCCCGCCTCTGGTTCCCCAACACAGATTCCCTGCCTCAGATTCCCTGCCTCTGATTCCCTGCCTCTGATTCCCTGCCTCTGATTCCCTGCATCTGATTGCCCGCCTCTGATTCCCCGCCTCTGATTCCCCGCCTCTGATTTCCCACCTCTGATTCCCCACTTCTGATTCCCCGCCTCTGATTCACCGCCTCTGTTTCCCCGCCTCTGATTCCCCGCTTCTGATTCCCCACTTCTGATTGCCCGCCTCTGATTCCCTGCCTCTGATTCCCCGCCTCTGATTCCCCACATCTGATTCCCCACTTCTGATTCCCCGCCTCTGATTCCCCGCCTCTGATTCCACGCCTCTGATTCCCCGCCTCTGATTCCCCGCCTCTGATTCCCCGCCTCTGATTCACCGCCTCTGATTCCCCGCCTCTGATTCCCTGCCTCTGATTCCCCGCCTATGTTTACCCGCCTCTGTTTACCCGCCTGTTTCCCCGCCTCTGATTCCCCACCTCAGATTCCCTACCTCAGATTCCGTGACTCTGATTCCCTGCCTCTGATTCCCTGCCTCTGATTCCCTGCATCTGAATGCCCATCTCTGATTCTCAACCTCTGATACCCCGCCTCTGATTCCCCACCTCTGATTCCCCGCTTCTGATTCCCCGCCTCTGATTCCCCGCCTCTGATTCCCCGCCTCTGATTCCCCGCCTCTGATTCCCCACCTCTGATTCACTGCCTACCTTTCCGCTCAACTTTCCTGGCCTACGTTTCCCCACATATCTTTCCCCGCCTCTGATTCCCTGCCTCTGATTCCCCGCCTCTGATTCCCCGCCTCTGATTCCCCACCACTGTCTCTACGCCTCTCTTTTGCCTGAACTCTTTCCCCTCCACTCTTTCCGTGCCTCTCTTTCCCTCCCTCAATTTCAACAACTCTGTTTGATCTGTTCTGTGTAACTCATTTTCAACATACAAGTTCCAACCACTATGTTTCGCCCATCTCTTTCGCCGCCTCTATTTATGCACCTATGTTTACCCGCTTCTGTTTACCCGCCTGTTTCCCCACATCTCTTTCCCCACCTCTGATTCCACGCCTCTGATTCGCCGCCTCTGATTGCCCCCCTCTGATTCCCTGCCTCTGATTCCCCGCCTCTGATTCCCCGCCTCTGATTCACCGCCTCCCTTTCCGTGCATCTTTCCTGGCCTACGTTTCCCCACATCTCTTTCCCCACCTCTGATTCCACGCCTCAGATTCGCCATCTCTGATTTCCCGCCTCTGATTCCCTGCCTCTGATTCCCCGCCTCTGATTCCCCGCCTCTGATTCCCCCCTCTGATTCCCCGCCTCTGATTCCCCGCCTCTGATTCCCCACCTCTGATTCCCCGCCTCTGATTCCCTGCCTCTCTTTCCCTGCCTCTATTTCCGTGCCTCTTTCTCTGCATCTCGTTTCCCAAATCTCATTTCCCCCTTCTGATAACCCTCATAAGATTCCCTGCCACAGATTCCCTGCCTCAGATTCCCTGCCTCAGATTCCCTGCATCAGAGTCCCTTCATCTGATTCCCTGCCTCTGATTCCCCGCCTCTGATTCCCCACCTCTGACTCCCTGCCTCAGATTCCCTGCCTCAGATTCCCTGCCTCTGATTCCCCAGCTCTGATTCCCCGCCTTTGATTCCCCCCGTCTGATTCCCAGCCTCGGAATCCCCGTGTCTGATTTCCTGCCTCTGATTCCCCGCCTCTGATTCCCCATCTCTGATTCCTCTGATTCCCCACATCTGATTCCCCATCTCTGATTCCGCACATCCGATTCCCTGCCTCTGATTCCCCAACTCTGATTCCCCACCTCTGATTCCCCAGCTCTGATTCCCCGCCTCAGATTCCCCGCGTCTGATTCCCTGCCTCTGATTCCCCGCCTCTGATTCCCCATCTCTGATTCCCCACCTCTGATTCCCCGTGTCTGATTCCCTGCCTCTGATTCCCCGCCTCTGAATCCCAGCCTCTGATTCCCCATATCTGATTCCCCGCCTCTGATTCCCTGCCTCTGATTCCCCAGCTCTGATTCCCCGCCTTTGATTCCCCCCGTCTGATTCCCAGCCTCTGAATCCCCGTGTCTGATTTCCTGCCTCTGATTCCCCGCCTCTGATTCCCCATCTCTGATTCACCGCCTCTGATTCCCCATCTCTGATTCCCCACCTCTGATTCCCCATATCTGATTCCCTGCCTCTGTTTCCCCGCCTCTGATTCCCCACCTCTGTTTCCCCATATCTGATTCCCCGCCTCTGATTCCCCAACTCTAATACCCCACCTCTGATTCCCCAGCTCTGATTCCCCGCCTCTGATTCCCCGCATCTGATTCCCTGCCTCTGATTCCCCGCCTCTGATTCCAGGCCTCTGATTCCCAGCATCTGATTCCGGCCTCTGATTCCCGGCCTCTGATTCCCTGCTTCTGATTCTGATTCCCTGCCTCTGATTCCCCATCTCTGATTCCGCACATCTGATTCCTTGCCTCTGATTCCCCACCTCTGATTCCCCATATCTGATTCCCCGCCTGGGTTTCCCCGCCTCTGATTCCCCGCCTCTGTTTCCCAATATCTAAGTCCCCGCCTCTGATTCCCCAAATCTGATTCCCCACCTCTGATTCCCCAGCTCTGATTCCCCGCCTCTGATTCCCCGCATCTGATTCCCTGCATCTGATTCCAAGCCTCTGATTCCCTGCCTCTGATTCCCAACCTCTGATTCCCCACCTCTGATTCCCCATATCTGATTCCCCGCCTCTGTTTCCCCGCCTCGGATTCCCCGCCTCTGTTTCCCCATATCTGATTCCCGGACTCTGATTCCCCGCCTCTGATTCCCCGCCTCTGATTCACTGCCTCTGATTCCCCATCTCCGATTCCCCTCGTCTAATACCCCGCCTCTGATTCTCCGCCACTGATTCACCGCATCTGATTCCACGCCTCTGATTCCCCGCCTCTGATTCCCCGCCTCTGATTCCCCGCCTCTGATTCCCCGCCTCTGATTCCCCGCCTATGTTTACCCGCCTCTGATTCCCCGCCTCTGATTCCACGCCTCTGATTCCCCGCCTCTGATTCCCCGCCTCTAATTCCCCGCCTCTGATACCGCACCTCTGATGTCCCGCATCTGATTCCCTGCATCTGATTCCCCGCCTCAGATTCCCCGCCTCTGATTTCCCGGCTCTGATTCCCCGCCTCTGATTCCCCGCCTCTGATTCCCCGCCTCTGATTCCCCGCCTATGTTTACCCGCCTCTGATTCCCCGCCTCTGATTCCACGACTCTGATTCCCCGCCTCTGATTCCCCGCCTCTAATTCCCCGCCTCTGATACCGCACCTCTGATGTCCCGCATCTGATTCCATGCATCTGATTCCCCGCCTCAGATTCCCCGCCTCTGATTTCCCGGCTCTGATTCCCCGCCTCTGATTCCCCACCTATGTTTACCCGCCTCTGTTTACTTGCCTGTTTTCCCGCCTCTGGTTCCCCAACACAGATTCCCTGCCTCAGATTCCCTGCCTCTGATTCCCTGCCTCTGATTCCCTGCCTCTGATTCCCTGCATCTGATTGCCCGCCTCTGATTCCCCGCCTCTGATTCCCCGCCTCTGATTCCCCACCTCTGATTCCCCACTTCTGATTCCCCGCCTCTGATTCACCGCCTCTGTTTCCCCGCCTCTGATTCCCCGCTTCTGATTCCCCACTTCTGATTGCCCGCCTCTGATTCCCTGCCTCTGATTCCCCGCCTCTGATTCCCCACATCTGATTCCCCACTTCTGATTCCCCGCCTCTGATTCCCCGCCTCTGATTCCACGCCTCTGATTCCCCGCCTCTGATTCCCCGCCTCTGATTCCCCGCCTCTGATTCCCCTCATCTAATACCCCACCTCTGATTCCCCGCCTCTGATTCCCCGCATCTGATTCCCCGCCTCTGATTCCCCGCCTCTGATTCACCGCCTCTGATTCCCCGCCTCTGATTCCCTGCCTCTGATTCCCCGCCTATGTTTACCCGCCTCTGTTTACCCGCCTGTTTCCCCGCCTCTGATTCCCCACCTCAGATTCCCTACCTCAGATTCCGTGACTCTGATTCCCTGCCTCTGATTCCCTGCCTCTGATTCCCTGCATCTGAATGCCCATCTCTGATTCTCAACCTCTGATACCCCGCCTCTGATTCCCCACCTCTGATTCCCCGCCTCTGATTCGCCAGCTCTGATTCCCCGCCTCTGATTCCCCGCATCTGATTCCCTGCCTCTGATTCCCCGCCTCTGGTTCCCCATCTCTGATTCACCGCCTTTGATTCGCCACCTCTGATTCCCCATATCTGATTCCCCACCTCTGATTCCCGGCCTCTGATTCCCCGCCTCTGATTCTCCATATCTCATTCCCCGCCTCTGAATCCCCATCTCTGATTCCCGGACTCTGATTCCCCACCTCTGATTCCCGGCCTCTTATTCCCAGCATCTGATTCCCGGCCTCTGATTCCCGGCCTCTGATTCCCCGCTTCTGATTCTGATTCCCTGCCTCTGATTCCCCATCTCTGATTCCGCACATCTGATTCCCTGCCTCTGATTCCCCACCTCTGATTCCCCATATCTGATTCCCCGCCTCTGTTTCCCCGCCTCTGATTCCCCGCCTCTGTTTCCCTATATCTAATTCCCCACCTCTGATGCCCCAACTCTGATTCCCCGCCTCTGATTCCCCAGCTCTGATTCCCCGCCTCTGATTCCCCGCATCCGATTCCCCATATCTGATTCCCCGCCTCTGTTTCCCCGCCTCTGATTCCCCGCCTCTGTTTCCCCATATCTGATTCCCCGCCTCTGATTCCCAACTATGATTCCCCGCCTCTGATTCCCCAGCTCTGATTCCCTGCGTCTGATTCCCTGCATTCTATTCCCTGCCTCTGATTCCCCGCCTGTGATTCCCCATCACTGATTCACCACCTCTGATTCCCCACCTCTGATTCCCCATATCTAATTCCCCGCCTCTGTTTGCCCGCCTCTGATTCCCCGCCTCTGTTTCCCCATATCTGATTCCCCGTCTCTGAATCCCCAACTCTGATTCCCTGCCTCTGATTCCCCAGCTCTGATTCCCCGCCTTTGATTCCCCCCGTCTGATTCCCAGCCTCTGAATCCCCGTGTCTGATTTCCTGCCTCTGATTCCCCGCCTCTGATTCCCCATCTCTGATTCCTCTGATTCCCCACATCTGATTCCCCATCTCTGATTCCGCACATCCGATTCCCTGCCTCTGATTCCCCAACTCTGATTCCCCACCTCTGATTCCCCAGCTCTGATTCCCCGCCTCAGATTCCCCGCGTCTGATTCCCTGCCTCTGATTCCCCGCCTCTGATTCCCCATCTCTGATTCCCCACCTCTGATTCCCCGTGTCTGATTCCCTGCCTCTGATTCCCCGCCTCTGAATCCCAGCCTCTGATTCCCCATATCTGATTCCCCGCCTCTGATTCCCTGCCTCTGATTCCCCAGCTCTGATTCCCCGCCTTTGATTCCCCCCGTCTGATTCCCAGCCTCTGAATCCCCGTGTCTGATTTCCTGCCTCTGATTCCCCGCCTCTGATTCCCCATCTCTGATTCACCGCCTCTGATTCCCCATCTCTGATTCCCCACCTCTGATTCCCCATATCTGATTCCCTGCCTCTGTTTCCCCGCCTCTGATTCCCCACCTCTGTTTCCCCATATCTGATTCCCCGCCTCTGATTCCCCAACTCTAATACCCCACCTCTGATTCCCCAGCTCTGATTCCCCGCCTCTGATTCCCCGCATCTGATTCCCTGCCTCTGATTCCCCGCCTCTGATTCCAGGCCTCTGATTCCCAGCATCTGATTCCGTCCTCTGATTCCCGGCCTCTGATTCCCTGCTTCTGATTCTGATTCCCTGCCTCTGATTCCCCATCTCTGATTCCGCACATCTGATTCCTTGCCTCTGATTCCCCACCTCTGATTCCCCATATCTGATTCCCCGCCTGGGTTTCCCCGCCTCTGATTCCCCGCCTCTGTTTCCCAATATCTAAGTCCCCGCCTCTGATTCCCCAAATCTGATTCCCCACCTCTGATTCCCCAGCTCTGATTCCACGCCTCTGATTCCCCGCATCTGATTCCCTGCATCTGATTCCAAGCCTCTGATTCCCTGCCTCTGATTCCCAACCTCTGATTCCCCACCTCTGATTCCCCATATCTGATTCCCCGCCTCTGTTTCCCCGCCTCGGATTCCCCGCCTCTGTTTCCCCATATCTGATTCCCGGACTCTGATTCCCCGCCTCTGGTTCCCCGCCTCTGATTCACTGCCTCTGATTCCCCATCTCCGATTCCCCTCGTCTAATACCCCGCCTCTGATTCTCCGCCACTGATTCACCGCATCTGATTCCACGCCTCTGATTCCCCGCCTCTGATTCCCCGCCTCTGATTCCCCGCCTCTGATTCCCCGCCTCTGATTCCCCGCCTATGTTTACCCGCCTCTGATTCCCCGCCTCTGATTCCACGCCTCTGATTCCCCGCCTCTGATTCCCCTCCTCTAATTCCCCGCCTCTGATACCGCACCTCTGATGTCCCGCATCTGATTCCCTGCATCTGATTCCCCGCCTCAGATTCCCCGCCTCTGATTTCCCGGCTCTGATTCCCCGCCTCTGATTCCCCGCCTCTGATTCCCCGCCTCTGATTCCCCGCCTATGTTTACCCGCCTCTGATTCCCCGCCTCTGATTCCATGCCTCTGATTCCCTGCCTCTGATTCCCCGCCTCTAATTCCCCGCCTCTGATACCGCACCTCTGATGTCCCGCATCTGATTCCATGCATCTGATTCCCCGCCTCAGATTCCCCGCCTCTGATTTCCCGGCTCTGATTCCCCGCCTCTGATTCCCCACCTATGTTTACCCGCCTCTGTTTACTTGCCTGTTTTCCCGCCTCTGGTTCCCCAACACAGATTCCCTGCCTCAGATTCCCTGCCTCTGATTCCCTGCCTCTGATTCCCTGCCTCTGATTCCCTGCATCTGATTGCCCGCCTCTGATTCCCCGCCTCTGATTCCCCGCCTCTGATTCCCCACCTCTGATTCCCCACTTCTGATTCCCCGCCTCTGATTCACCACCTCTGTTTCCCCGCCTCTGATTCCCCGCTTCTGATTCCCCACTTCTGATTGCCCGCCTCTGATTCCCTGCCTCTGATTCCCCGCCTCTGATTCCCCACATCTGATTCCCCACTTCTGATTCCCCGCCTCTGATTCCCCGCCTCTGATTCCACGCCTCTGATTCCCCGCCTCTGATTCCCCGCCTCTGATTCCCCGCCTCTGATTCCCCTCATCTAATACCCCACCTCTGATTCCCCGCCTCTGATTCCCCGCATCTGATTCCCCGCCTCTGATTCCCCGCCTCTGATTCACCGCCTCTGATTCCCCGCCTCTGATTCCCTGCCTCTGATTCCCCGCCTATGTTTACCCGCCTCTGTTTACCCGCCTGTTTCCCCGCCTCTGATTCCCCACCTCAGATTCCCTACCTCAGATTCCGTGACTCTGATTCCCTGCCTCTGATTCCCTGCCTCTGATTCCCTGCATCTGAATGCCCATCTCTGATTCTCAACCTCTGATACCCCGCCTCTGATTCCCCACCTCTGATTCCCCGCTTCTGATTCCCCGCCTCTGATTCCCCGCCTCTGATTCCCCGCCTCTGATTCCCCGCCTCTGATTCCCCACCTCTGATTCACTGCCTACCTTTCCGCTCAACTTTCCTGGCCTACGTTTCCCCACATATCTTTCCCCGCCTCTGATTCCCTGCCTCTGATTCCCCGCCTCTGATTCCCCGCCTCTGATTCCCCACCACTGTCTCTACGCCTCTCTTTTGCCTGAACTCTTTCCCCTCCACTCTTTCCGTGCCTCTCTTTCCCTCCCTCAATTTCAACAACTCTGTTTGATCTGTTCTGTGTAACTCATTTTCAACATACAAGTTCCAACCACTATGTTTCGCCCATCTCTTTCGCCGCCTCTATTTATGCACCTATGTTTACCCGCTTCTGTTTACCCGCCTGTTTCCCCACATCTCTTTCCCCACCTCTGATTCCACGCCTCTGATTCGCCGCCTCTGATTGCCCCCCTCTGATTCCCTGCCTCTGATTCCCCGCCTCTGATTCCCCGCCTCTGATTCACCGCCTCCCTTTCCGTGCATCTTTCCTGGCCTACGTTTCCCCACATCTCTTTCCCCACCTCTGATTCCACGCCTCAGATTCGCCATCTCTGATTTCCCGCCTCTGATTCCCTGCCTCTGATTCCCCGCCTCTGATTCCCCGCCTCTGATTCCCCCCTCTGATTCCCCGCCTCTGATTCCCCGCCTCTGATTCCCCACCTCTGATTCCCCGCCTCTGATTCCCTGCCTCTCTTTCCCTGCCTCTATTTCCGTGCCTCTTTCTCTGCATCTCGTTTCCCAAATCTCATTTCCCCCTTCTGATAACCCTCATCAGATTCCCTGCCACAGATTCCCTGCCTCAGATTCCCTGCCTCAGATTCCCTGCATCAGAGTCCCTTCATCTGATTCCCTGCCTCTGATTCCCCGCCTCTGATTCCCCACCTCTGACTCCCTGCCTCAGATTCCCTGCCTCAGATTCCCTGCCTCTGATTCCCCAGCTCTGATTCCCCGCCTTTGATTCCCCCCGTCTGATTCCCAGCCTCGGAATCCCCGTGTCTGATTTCCTGCCTCTGATTCCCCGCCTCTGATTCCCCATCTCTGATTCCTCTGATTCCCCACATCTGATTCCCCATCTCTGATTCCGCACATCCGATTCCCTGCCTCTGATTCCCCAACTCTGATTCCCCACCTCTGATTCCCCAGCTCTGATTCCCCGCCTCAGATTCCCCGCGTCTGATTCCCTGCCTCTGATTCCCCGCCTCTGATTCCCCATCTCTGATTCCCCACCTCTGATTCCCCGTGTCTGATTCCCTGCCTCTGATTCCCCGCCTCTGAATCCCAGCCTCTGATTCCCCATATCTGATTCCCCGCCTCTGATTCCCTGCCTCTGATTCCCCAGCTCTGATTCCCCGCCTTTGATTCCCCCCGTCTGATTCCCAGCCTCTGAATCCCCGTGTCTGATTTCCTGCCTCTGATTCCCCGCCTCTGATTCCCCATCTCTGATTCACCGCCTCTGATTCCCCATCTCTGATTCCCCACCTCTGATTCCCCATATCTGATTCCCTGCCTCTGTTTCCCCGCCTCTGATTCCCCACCTCTGTTTCCCCATATCTGATTCCCCGCCTCTGATTCCCCAACTCTAATACCCCACCTCTGATTCCCCAGCTCTGATTCCCCGCCTCTGATTCCCCGCATCTGATTCCCTGCCTCTGATTCCCCGCCTCTGATTCCAGGCCTCTGATTCCCAGCATCTGATTCCGGCCTCTGATTCCCGGCCTCTGATTCCCTGCTTCTGATTCTGATTCCCTGCCTCTGATTCCCCATCTCTGATTCCGCACATCTGATTCCTTGCCTCTGATTCCCCACCTCTGATTCCCCATATCTGATTCCCCGCCTGGGTTTCCCCGCCTCTGATTCCCCGCCTCTGTTTCCCAATATCTAAGTCCCCGCCTCTGATTCCCCAAATCTGATTCCCCACCTCTGATTCCCCAGCTCTGATTCCCCGCCTCTGATTCCCCGCATCTGATTCCCTGCATCTGATTCCAAGCCTCTGATTCCCTGCCTCTGATTCCCAACCTCTGATTCCCCACCTCTGATTCCCCATATCTGATTCCCCGCCTCTGTTTCCCCGCCTCGGATTCCCCGCCTCTGTTTCCCCATATCTGATTCCCGGACTCTGATTCCCCGCCTCTGATTCCCCGCCTCTGATTCACTGCCTCTGATTCCCCATCTCCGATTCCCCTCGTCTAATACCCCGCCTCTGATTCTCCGCCACTGATTCACCGCATCTGATTCCACGCCTCTGATTCCCCGCCTCTGATTCCCCGCCTCTGATTCCCCGCCTCTGATTCCCCGCCTCTGATTCCCCGCCTATGTTTACCCGCCTCTGATTCCCCGCCTCTGATTCCACGCCTCTGATTCCCCGCCTCTGATTCCCCGCCTCTAATTCCCCGCCTCTGATACCGCACCTCTGATGTCCCGCATCTGATTCCCTGCATCTGATTCCCCGCCTCAGATTCCCCGCCTCTGATTTCCCGGCTCTGATTCCCCGCCTCTGATTCCCCGCCTCTGATTCCCCGCCTCTGATTCCCCGCCTATGTTTACCCGCCTCTGATTCCCCGCCTCTGATTCCACGACTCTGATTCCCCGCCTCTGATTCCCCGCCTCTAATTCCCCGCCTCTGATACCGCACCTCTGATGTCCCGCATCTGATTCCATGCATCTGATTCCCCACATCTGATTCCCCACTTCTGATTCCCCGCCTCTGATTCCCCGCCTCTGATTCCACGCCTCTGATTCCCCGCCTCTGATTCCCCGCCTCTGATTCCCCGCCTCTGATTCCCCTCATCTAATACCCCACCTCTGATTCCCCGCCTCTGATTCCCCGCATCTGATTCCCCGCCTCTGATTCCCCGCCTCTGATTCACCGCCTCTGATTCCCCGCCTCTGATTCCCTGCCTCTGATTCCCCGCCTATGTTTACCCGCCTCTGTTTACCCGCCTGTTTCCCCGCCTCTGATTCCCCACCTCAGATTCCCTACCTCAGATTCCGTGACTCTGATTCCCTGCCTCTGATTCCCTGCCTCTGATTCCCTGCATCTGAATGCCCATCTCTGATTCTCAACCTCTGATACCCCGCCTCTGATTCCCCACCTCTGATTCCCCGCCTCTGATTCGCCAGCTCTGATTCCCCGCCTCTGATTCCCCGCATCTGATTCCCTGCCTCTGATTCCCCGCCTCTGGTTCCCCATCTCTGATTCACCGCCTTTGATTCGCCACCTCTGATTCCCCATATCTGATTCCCCACCTCTGATTCCCGGCCTCTGATTCCCCGCCTCTGATTCTCCATATCTCATTCCCCGCCTCTGAATCCCCATCTCTGATTCCCGGACTCTGATTCCCCACCTCTGATTCCCGGCCTCTTATTCCCAGCATCTGATTCCCGGCCTCTGATTCCCGGCCTCTGATTCCCCGCTTCTGATTCTGATTCCCTGCCTCTGATTCCCCATCTCTGATTCCGCACATCTGATTCCCTGCCTCTGATTCCCCACCTCTGATTCCCCATATCTGATTCCCCGCCTCTGTTTCCCCGCCTCTGATTCCCCGCCTCTGTTTCCCTATATCTAATTCCCCACCTCTGATGCCCCAACTCTGATTCCCCGCCTCTGATTCCCCAGCTCTGATTCCCCGCCTCTGATTCCCCGCATCCGATTCCCCATATCTGATTCCCCGCCTCTGTTTCCCCGCCTCTGATTCCCCGCCTCTGTTTCCCCATATCTGATTCCCCGCCTCTGATTCCCAACTATGATTCCCCGCCTCTGATTCCCCAGCTCTGATTCCCTGCGTCTGATTCCCTGCATTCTATTCCCTGCCTCTGATTCCCCGCCTGTGATTCCCCATCACTGATTCACCACCTCTGATTCCCCACCTCTGATTCCCCATATCTAATTCCCCGCCTCTGTTTGCCCGCCTCTGATTCCCCGCCTCTGTTTCCCCATATCTGATTCCCCGTCTCTGAATCCCCAACTCTGATTCCCTGCCTCTGATTCCCCAGCTCTGATTCCCCGCCTTTGATTCCCCCCGTCTGATTCCCAGCCTCTGAATCCCCGTGTCTGATTTCCTGCCTCTGATTCCCCGCCTCTGATTCCCCATCTCTGATTCCTCTGATTCCCCACATCTGATTCCCCATCTCTGATTCCGCACATCCGATTCCCTGCCTCTGATTCCCCAACTCTGATTCCCCACCTCTGATTCCCCAGCTCTGATTCCCCGCCTCAGATTCCCCGCGTCTGATTCCCTGCCTCTGATTCCCCGCCTCTGATTCCCCATCTCTGATTCCCCACCTCTGATTCCCCGTGTCTGATTCCCTGCCTCTGATTCCCCGCCTCTGAATCCCAGCCTCTGATTCCCCATATCTGATTCCCCGCCTCTGATTCCCTGCCTCTGATTCCCCAGCTCTGATTCCCCGCCTTTGATTCCCCCCGTCTGATTCCCAGCCTCTGAATCCCCGTGTCTGATTTCCTGCCTCTGATTCCCCGCCTCTGATTCCCCATCTCTGATTCACCGCCTCTGATTCCCCATCTCTGATTCCCCACCTCTGATTCCCCATATCTGATTCCCTGCCTCTGTTTCCCCGCCTCTGATTCCCCACCTCTGTTTCCCCATATCTGATTCCCCGCCTCTGATTCCCCAACTCTAATACCCCACCTCTGATTCCCCAGCTCTGATTCCCCGCCTCTGATTCCCCGCATCTGATTCCCTGCCTCTGATTCCCCGCCTCTGATTCCAGGCCTCTGATTCCCAGCATCTGATTCCGTCCTCTGATTCCCGGCCTCTGATTCCCTGCTTCTGATTCTGATTCCCTGCCTCTGATTCCCCATCTCTGATTCCGCACATCTGATTCCTTGCCTCTGATTCCCCACCTCTGATTCCCCATATCTGATTCCCCGCCTGGGTTTCCCCGCCTCTGATTCCCCGCCTCTGTTTCCCAATATCTAAGTCCCCGCCTCTGATTCCCCAAATCTGATTCCCCACCTCTGATTCCCCAGCTCTGATTCCACGCCTCTGATTCCCCGCATCTGATTCCCTGCATCTGATTCCAAGCCTCTGATTCCCTGCCTCTGATTCCCAACCTCTGATTCCCCACCTCTGATTCCCCATATCTGATTCCCCGCCTCTGTTTCCCCGCCTCGGATTCCCCGCCTCTGTTTCCCCATATCTGATTCCCGGACTCTGATTCCCCGCCTCTGGTTCCCCGCCTCTGATTCACTGCCTCTGATTCCCCATCTCCGATTCCCCTCGTCTAATACCCCGCCTCTGATTCTCCGCCACTGATTCACCGCATCTGATTCCACGCCTCTGATTCCCCGCCTCTGATTCCCCGCCTCTGATTCCCCGCCTCTGATTCCCCGCCTCTGATTCCCCGCCTATGTTTACCCGCCTCTGATTCCCCGCCTCTGATTCCCCGCCTCTGATTCCCCGCCTCTGATTCCCCGCCTCTGATTCCCCGCCTCTGATTCCCCGCCTATGTTTACCCGCCTCTGATTCCCCGCCTCTGATTCCACGCCTCTGATTCCCCGCCTCTGATTCCCCTCCTCTAATTCCCCGCCTCTGATACCGCACCTCTGATGTCCCGCATCTGATTCCCTGCATCTGATTCCCCGCCTCAGATTCCCCGCCTCTGATTTCCCGGCTCTGATTCCCCGCCTCTGATTCCCCGCCTCTGATTCCCCGCCTCTGATTCCCCGCCTATGTTTACCCGCCTCTGATTCCCCGCCTCTGATTCCATGCCTCTGATTCCCTGCCTCTGATTCCCCGCCTCTAATTCCCCGCCTCTGATACCGCACCTCTGATGTCCCGCATCTGATTCCATGCATCTGATTCCCCGCCTCAGATTCCCCGCCTCTGATTTCCCGGCTCTGATTCCCCGCCTCTGATTCCCCACCTATGTTTACCCGCCTCTGTTTACTTGCCTGTTTTCCCGCCTCTGGTTCCCCAACACAGATTCCCTGCCTCAGATTCCCTGCCTCTGATTCCCTGCCTCTGATTCCCTGCCTCTGATTCCCTGCATCTGATTGCCCGCCTCTGATTCCCCGCCTCTGATTCCCCGCCTCTGATTCCCCACCTCTGATTCCCCACTTCTGATTCCCCGCCTCTGATTCACCACCTCTGTTTCCCCGCCTCTGATTCCCCGCTTCTGATTCCCCACTTCTGATTGCCCGCCTCTGATTCCCTGCCTCTGATTCCCCGCCTCTGATTCCCCACATCTGATTCCCCACTTCTGATTCCCCGCCTCTGATTCCCCGCCTCTGATTCCACGCCTCTGATTCCCCGCCTCTGATTCCCCGCCTCTGATTCCCCGCCTCTGATTCCCCTCATCTAATACCCCACCTCTGATTCCCCGCCTCTGATTCCCCGCATCTGATTCCCCGCCTCTGATTCCCCGCCTCTGATTCACCGCCTCTGATTCCCCGCCTCTGATTCCCTGCCTCTGATTCCCCGCCTATGTTTACCCGCCTCTGTTTACCCGCCTGTTTCCCCGCCTCTGATTCCCCACCTCAGATTCCCTACCTCAGATTCCGTGACTCTGATTCCCTGCCTCTGATTCCCTGCCTCTGATTCCCTGCATCTGAATGCCCATCTCTGATTCTCAACCTCTGATACCCCGCCTCTGATTCCCCACCTCTGATTCCCCGCTTCTGATTCCCCGCCTCTGATTCCCCGCCTCTGATTCCCCGCCTCTGATTCCCCGCCTCTGATTCCCCACCTCTGATTCACTGCCTACCTTTCCGCTCAACTTTCCTGGCCTACGTTTCCCCACATATCTTTCCCCGCCTCTGATTCCCTGCCTCTGATTCCCCGCCTCTGATTCCCCGCCTCTGATTCCCCACCACTGTCTCTACGCCTCTCTTTTGCCTGAACTCTTTCCCCTCCACTCTTTCCGTGCCTCTCTTTCCCTCCCTCAATTTCAACAACTCTGTTTGATCTGTTCTGTGTAACTCATTTTCAACATACAAGTTCCAACCACTATGTTTCGCCCATCTCTTTCGCCGCCTCTATTTATGCACCTATGTTTACCCGCTTCTGTTTACCCGCCTGTTTCCCCACATCTCTTTCCCCACCTCTGATTCCACGCCTCTGATTCGCCGCCTCTGATTGCCCCCCTCTGATTCCCTGCCTCTGATTCCCCGCCTCTGATTCCCCGCCTCTGATTCACCGCCTCCCTTTCCGTGCATCTTTCCTGGCCTACGTTTCCCCACATCTCTTTCCCCACCTCTGATTCCACGCCTCAGATTCGCCATCTCTGATTTCCCGCCTCTGATTCCCTGCCTCTGATTCCCCGCCTCTGATTCCCCGCCTCTGATTCCCCCCTCTGATTCCCCGCCTCTGATTCCCCGCCTCTGATTCCCCACCTCTGATTCCCCGCCTCTGATTCCCTGCCTCTCTTTCCCTGCCTCTATTTCCGTGCCTCTTTCTCTGCATCTCGTTTCCCAAATCTCATTTCCCCCTTCTGATAACCCTCATCAGATTCCCTGCCACAGATTCCCTGCCTCAGATTCCCTGCCTCAGATTCCCTGCATCAGAGTCCCTTCATCTGATTCCCTGCCTCTGATTCCCCGCCTCTGATTCCCCACCTCTGACTCCCTGCCTCAGATTCCCTGCCTCAGATTCCCTGCCTCTGATTCCCCAGCTCTGATTCCCCGCCTTTGATTCCCCCCGTCTGATTCCCAGCCTCGGAATCCCCGTGTCTGATTTCCTGCCTCTGATTCCCCGCCTCTGATTCCCCATCTCTGATTCCTCTGATTCCCCACATCTGATTCCCCATCTCTGATTCCGCACATCCGATTCCCTGCCTCTGATTCCCCAACTCTGATTCCCCACCTCTGATTCCCCAGCTCTGATTCCCCGCCTCAGATTCCCCGCGTCTGATTCCCTGCCTCTGATTCCCCGCCTCTGATTCCCCATCTCTGATTCCCCACCTCTGATTCCCCGTGTCTGATTCCCTGCCTCTGATTCCCCGCCTCTGAATCCCAGCCTCTGATTCCCCATATCTGATTCCCCGCCTCTGATTCCCTGCCTCTGATTCCCCAGCTCTGATTCCCCGCCTTTGATTCCCCCCGTCTGATTCCCAGCCTCTGAATCCCCGTGTCTGATTTCCTGCCTCTGATTCCCCGCCTCTGATTCCCCATCTCTGATTCACCGCCTCTGATTCCCCATCTCTGATTCCCCACCTCTGATTCCCCATATCTGATTCCCTGCCTCTGTTTCCCCGCCTCTGATTCCCCACCTCTGTTTCCCCATATCTGATTCCCCGCCTCTGATTCCCCAACTCTAATACCCCACCTCTGATTCCCCAGCTCTGATTCCCCGCCTCTGATTCCCCGCATCTGATTCCCTGCCTCTGATTCCCCGCCTCTGATTCCAGGCCTCTGATTCCCAGCATCTGATTCCGGCCTCTGATTCCCGGCCTCTGATTCCCTGCTTCTGATTCTGATTCCCTGCCTCTGATTCCCCATCTCTGATTCCGCACATCTGATTCCTTGCCTCTGATTCCCCACCTCTGATTCCCCATATCTGATTCCCCGCCTGGGTTTCCCCGCCTCTGATTCCCCGCCTCTGTTTCCCAATATCTAAGTCCCCGCCTCTGATTCCCCAAATCTGATTCCCCACCTCTGATTCCCCAGCTCTGATTCCCCGCCTCTGATTCCCCGCATCTGATTCCCTGCATCTGATTCCAAGCCTCTGATTCCCTGCCTCTGATTCCCAACCTCTGATTCCCCACCTCTGATTCCCCATATCTGATTCCCCGCCTCTGTTTCCCCGCCTCGGATTCCCCGCCTCTGTTTCCCCATATCTGATTCCCGGACTCTGATTCCCCGCCTCTGATTCCCCGCCTCTGATTCACTGCCTCTGATTCCCCATCTCCGATTCCCCTCGTCTAATACCCCGCCTCTGATTCTCCGCCACTGATTCACCGCATCTGATTCCACGCCTCTGATTCCCCGCCTCTGATTCCCCGCCTCTGATTCCCCGCCTCTGATTCCCCGCCTCTGATTCCCCGCCTATGTTTACCCGCCTCTGATTCCCCGCCTCTGATTCCACGCCTCTGATTCCCCGCCTCTGATTCCCCGCCTCTAATTCCCCGCCTCTGATACCGCACCTCTGATGTCCCGCATCTGATTCCCTGCATCTGATTCCCCGCCTCAGATTCCCCGCCTCTGATTTCCCGGCTCTGATTCCCCGCCTCTGATTCCCCGCCTCTGATTCCCCGCCTCTGATTCCCCGCCTATGTTTACCCGCCTCTGATTCCCCGCCTCTGATTCCACGACTCTGATTCCCCGCCTCTGATTCCCCGCCTCTAATTCCCCGCCTCTGATACCGCACCTCTGATGTCCCGCATCTGATTCCATGCATCTGATTCCCCACATCTGATTCCCCACTTCTGATTCCCCGCCTCTGATTCCCCGCCTCTGATTCCACGCCTCTGATTCCCCGCCTCTGATTCCCCGCCTCTGATTCCCCGCCTCTGATTCCCCTCATCTAATACCCCACCTCTGATTCCCCGCCTCTGATTCCCCGCATCTGATTCCCCGCCTCTGATTCCCCGCCTCTGATTCACCGCCTCTGATTCCCCGCCTCTGATTCCCTGCCTCTGATTCCCCGCCTATGTTTACCCGCCTCTGTTTACCCGCCTGTTTCCCCGCCTCTGATTCCCCACCTCAGATTCCCTACCTCAGATTCCGTGACTCTGATTCCCTGCCTCTGATTCCCTGCCTCTGATTCCCTGCATCTGAATGCCCATCTCTGATTCTCAACCTCTGATACCCCGCCTCTGATTCCCCACCTCTGATTCCCCGCCTCTGATTCGCCAGCTCTGATTCCCCGCCTCTGATTCCCCGCATCTGATTCCCTGCCTCTGATTCCCCGCCTCTGGTTCCCCATCTCTGATTCACCGCCTTTGATTCGCCACCTCTGATTCCCCATATCTGATTCCCCACCTCTGATTCCCGGCCTCTGATTCCCCGCCTCTGATTCTCCATATCTCATTCCCCGCCTCTGAATCCCCATCTCTGATTCCCGGACTCTGATTCCCCACCTCTGATTCCCGGCCTCTTATTCCCAGCATCTGATTCCCGGCCTCTGATTCCCGGCCTCTGATTCCCCGCTTCTGATTCTGATTCCCTGCCTCTGATTCCCCATCTCTGATTCCGCACATCTGATTCCCTGCCTCTGATTCCCCACCTCTGATTCCCCATATCTGATTCCCCGCCTCTGTTTCCCCGCCTCTGATTCCCCGCCTCTGTTTCCCTATATCTAATTCCCCACCTCTGATGCCCCAACTCTGATTCCCCGCCTCTGATTCCCCAGCTCTGATTCCCCGCCTCTGATTCCCCGCATCCGATTCCCCATATCTGATTCCCCGCCTCTGTTTCCCCGCCTCTGATTCCCCGCCTCTGTTTCCCCATATCTGATTCCCCGCCTCTGATTCCCAACTATGATTCCCCGCCTCTGATTCCCCAGCTCTGATTCCCTGCGTCTGATTCCCTGCATTCTATTCCCTGCCTCTGATTCCCCGCCTGTGATTCCCCATCACTGATTCACCACCTCTGATTCCCCACCTCTGATTCCCCATATCTAATTCCCCGCCTCTGTTTGCCCGCCTCTGATTCCCCGCCTCTGTTTCCCCATATCTGATTCCCCGTCTCTGAATCCCCAACTCTGATTCCCTGCCTCTGATTCCCCAGCTCTGATTCCCCGCCTTTGATTCCCCCCGTCTGATTCCCAGCCTCTGAATCCCCGTGTCTGATTTCCTGCCTCTGATTCCCCGCCTCTGATTCCCCATCTCTGATTCCTCTGATTCCCCACATCTGATTCCCCATCTCTGATTCCGCACATCCGATTCCCTGCCTCTGATTCCCCAACTCTGATTCCCCACCTCTGATTCCCCAGCTCTGATTCCCCGCCTCAGATTCCCCGCGTCTGATTCCCTGCCTCTGATTCCCCGCCTCTGATTCCCCATCTCTGATTCCCCACCTCTGATTCCCCGTGTCTGATTCCCTGCCTCTGATTCCCCGCCTCTGAATCCCAGCCTCTGATTCCCCATATCTGATTCCCCGCCTCTGATTCCCTGCCTCTGATTCCCCAGCTCTGATTCCCCGCCTTTGATTCCCCCCGTCTGATTCCCAGCCTCTGAATCCCCGTGTCTGATTTCCTGCCTCTGATTCCCCGCCTCTGATTCCCCATCTCTGATTCACCGCCTCTGATTCCCCATCTCTGATTCCCCACCTCTGATTCCCCATATCTGATTCCCTGCCTCTGTTTCCCCGCCTCTGATTCCCCACCTCTGTTTCCCCATATCTGATTCCCCGCCTCTGATTCCCCAACTCTAATACCCCACCTCTGATTCCCCAGCTCTGATTCCCCGCCTCTGATTCCCCGCATCTGATTCCCTGCCTCTGATTCCCCGCCTCTGATTCCAGGCCTCTGATTCCCAGCATCTGATTCCGTCCTCTGATTCCCGGCCTCTGATTCCCTGCTTCTGATTCTGATTCCCTGCCTCTGATTCCCCATCTCTGATTCCGCACATCTGATTCCTTGCCTCTGATTCCCCACCTCTGATTCCCCATATCTGATTCCCCGCCTGGGTTTCCCCGCCTCTGATTCCCCGCCTCTGTTTCCCAATATCTAAGTCCCCGCCTCTGATTCCCCAAATCTGATTCCCCACCTCTGATTCCCCAGCTCTGATTCCACGCCTCTGATTCCCCGCATCTGATTCCCTGCATCTGATTCCAAGCCTCTGATTCCCTGCCTCTGATTCCCAACCTCTGATTCCCCACCTCTGATTCCCCATATCTGATTCCCCGCCTCTGTTTCCCCGCCTCGGATTCCCCGCCTCTGTTTCCCCATATCTGATTCCCGGACTCTGATTCCCCGCCTCTGGTTCCCCGCCTCTGATTCACTGCCTCTGATTCCCCATCTCCGATTCCCCTCGTCTAATACCCCGCCTCTGATTCTCCGCCACTGATTCACCGCATCTGATTCCACGCCTCTGATTCCCCGCCTCTGATTCCCCGCCTCTGATTCCCCGCCTCTGATTCCCCGCCTCTGATTCCCCGCCTATGTTTACCCGCCTCTGATTCCCCGCCTCTGATTCCACGCCTCTGATTCCCCGCCTCTGATTCCCCTCCTCTAATTCCCCGCCTCTGATACCGCACCTCTGATGTCCCGCATCTGATTCCCTGCATCTGATTCCCCGCCTCAGATTCCCCGCCTCTGATTTCCCGGCTCTGATTCCCCGCCTCTGATTCCCCGCCTCTGATTCCCCGCCTCTGATTCCCCGCCTATGTTTACCCGCCTCTGATTCCCCGCCTCTGATTCCATGCCTCTGATTCCCTGCCTCTGATTCCCCGCCTCTAATTCCCCGCCTCTGATACCGCACCTCTGATGTCCCGCATCTGATTCCATGCATCTGATTCCCCGCCTCAGATTCCCCGCCTCTGATTTCCCGGCTCTGATTCCCCGCCTCTGATTCCCCACCTATGTTTACCCGCCTCTGTTTACTTGCCTGTTTTCCCGCCTCTGGTTCCCCAACACAGATTCCCTGCCTCAGATTCCCTGCCTCTGATTCCCTGCCTCTGATTCCCTGCCTCTGATTCCCTGCATCTGATTGCCCGCCTCTGATTCCCCGCCTCTGATTCCCCGCCTCTGATTCCCCACCTCTGATTCCCCACTTCTGATTCCCCGCCTCTGATTCACCACCTCTGTTTCCCCGCCTCTGATTCCCCGCTTCTGATTCCCCACTTCTGATTGCCCGCCTCTGATTCCCTGCCTCTGATTCCCCGCCTCTGATTCCCCACATCTGATTCCCCACTTCTGATTCCCCGCCTCTGATTCCCCGCCTCTGATTCCACGCCTCTGATTCCCCGCCTCTGATTCCCCGCCTCTGATTCCCCGCCTCTGATTCCCCTCATCTAATACCCCACCTCTGATTCCCCGCCTCTGATTCCCCGCATCTGATTCCCCGCCTCTGATTCCCCGCCTCTGATTCACCGCCTCTGATTCCCCGCCTCTGATTCCCTGCCTCTGATTCCCCGCCTATGTTTACCCGCCTCTGTTTACCCGCCTGTTTCCCCGCCTCTGATTCCCCACCTCAGATTCCCTACCTCAGATTCCGTGACTCTGATTCCCTGCCTCTGATTCCCTGCCTCTGATTCCCTGCATCTGAATGCCCATCTCTGATTCTCAACCTCTGATACCCCGCCTCGGATTCCCCACCTCTGATTCCCCGCTTCTGATTCCCCGCCTCTGATTCCCCGCCTCTGATTCCCCGCCTCTGATTCCCCGCCTCTGATTCCCCACCTCTGATTCACTGCCTACCTTTCCGCTCAACTTTCCTGGCCTACGTTTCCCCACATATCTTTCCCCGCCTCTGATTCCCTGCCTCTGATTCCCCGCCTCTGATTCCCCGCCTCTGATTCCCCACCACTGTCTCTACGCCTCTCTTTTGCCTGAACTCTTTCCCCTCCACTCTTTCCGTGCCTCTCTTTCCCTCCCTCAATTTCAACAACTCTGTTTGATCTGTTCTGTGTAACTCATTTTCAACATACAAGTTCCAACCACTATGTTTCGCCCATCTCTTTCGCCGCCTCTATTTATGCACCTATGTTTACCCGCTTCTGTTTACCCGCCTGTTTCCCCACATCTCTTTCCCCACCTCTGATTCCACGCCTCTGATTCGCCGCCTCTGATTATCCCCCTCTGATTCCCTGCCTCTGATTCCCCGCCTCTGATTCCCCGCCTCTGATTCACCGCCTCCCTTTCCGTGCATCTTTCCTGGCCTACGTTTCCCCACATCTCTTTCCCCAACTCTGATTCTCCGCCTCTGATTCCCCAGCTCTGATTCCCCGACTCAGATTCCCGGCGTCCGATTCCCTGCCTCTGATTCCCCGCCTCTGATTCCCCAACTCTGATTCTCCGCCTCTGATTCCCCAGCTCTGATTCCCCGACTCAGATTCCCGGCGTCCGATTCCCTGCCTCTGATTCCCCGCCTCTGATTCCCCATCTCTGATTCCCCGCCTCTGATTCCCCGTGTCTGATTCCCTGCCTCTGATTCCCCGCCTCTGATTCCCTGCCTCTGATTCCCTGACACTGAATCCCTGCCCCTGATTCCCCACCTCTGATTCCCCATATCTGATTCCCCGCCTCTGTTTCCCCACCTCTGATTCCCCGCCTCTGATTCCCCATATCTGATTCCCTGCCTCTGATTCCCCAACTCTGATTCCCCGCCTCTGATTCCCCAGCTCTGAATCCCCGCCTCTGATTCCCCGTGTCTGATTCCCTGCCTCTGATTCCCCGCCTTGATTCCCCATCTCTGATTCACAACCTCTGATTCCCCACCTCTGATTCCCTATATTTGATTCCCCGCCTCTGTTTCCCCGCCTCTGATTCCCCGCCTCTGATTCCCCATATCTGATTCCCCGCCTCTGATTGCCCACCTCTGATTCCCCGCCTCTGATTCGCCAGCTCTGATTCCCCGCCTCTGATTCCCCGCATCTGATTCCCTGCCTCTGATTCCCCGCCTCTGGTTCCCCATCTCTGATTCACCGCCTTTGATTCGCCACCTCTGATTCCCCATATCTGATTCCCCACCTCTGTTTCCCAGCCTCTGATTCCCCGCCTCTGATTCTCCATATCTCATTCCCCGCCTCTGAATCCCCATCTCTGATTCCCGGACTCTGATTCCCCACCTCTGATTCCCGGCCTCTTATTCCCAGCATCTGATTCCCGGACTCTGATTCCCGGCCTCTGATTCCCCGCTTCTGATTCTGATTCCCTGCCTCTGATTCCCCATCTCTGATTCCGCACATCTGATTCCCTGCCTCTGATTCCCCACCTCTGATTCCCCATATCTGATTCCCCGCCTCTGTTTCCCCGCCTCTGATTCCCCGCCTCTGTTTCCCTATATCTAATTCCCCACCTCTGATGCCCCAACTCTGATTCCCCGCCTCTGATTCCCCAGCTCTGATTCCCCGCCTCTGATTCCCCGCATCCGTTTCCCCATATCTGATTCCCCGCCTCTGTTTCCCCGCCTCTGATTCCCCGCCTCTGTTTCCCCATATCTGATTCCCCGCCTCTGATTCCCAACTATGATTCCCCGCCTCTGATTCCCCAGCTCTGATTCCCTGCGTCTGATTCCCTGCGTTCTATTCCCTGCCTCTGATTCCCCGCCTGTGATTCCCCATCACTGATTCACCACCTCTGATTCCCCACCTCTGATTCCCCATATCTAATTCCCCGCCTCTGTTTGCCCGCCTCTGATTCCCCGCCTCTGTTTCCCCATATCTGATTCCCCGTCTCTGAATCCCCAACTCTGATTCCCTGCCTCTGATTCCCCAGCTTTGATTCCCCGCCTTTGATTCCCCCCGTCTGATTCCCAGCCTCTGAATCCCCGTGTCTGATTTCCTGCCTCTGATTCCCCGCCTCTGATTCCCCATCTCTGATTCCTCTGATTCCCCACATCTGATTCCCCATCTCTGATTCCGCACATCCGATTCCCTGCCTCTGATTCCCCAACTCTGATTCCCCACCTCTGATTCCCCAGCTCTGATTCCCCGCCTCAGATTCCCCGCGTCTGATTCCCTGCCTCTGATTCCCCGCCTCTGATTCCCCATCTCTGATTCCCCACCTCTGATTCCCCGTGTCTGATTCCCTGCCTCTGATTCCCCGCCTCTGAATCCCAGCCTCTGATTCCCCATATCTGATTCCCCGCCTCTGATTCCCTGCCTCTGATTCCCCAGCTCTGATTCCCCGCCTTTGATTCCCCCCGTCTGATTCCCAGCCTCTGAATCCCCGTGTCTGATTTCCTGCCTCTGATTCCCCGCCTCTGATTCCCCATCTCTGATTCACCGCCTCTGATTCCCCATCTCTGATTCCCCACCTCTGATTCCCCATATCTGATTCCCTGCCTCTGTTTCCCTGCCTCGATTCCCCACCTCTGTTTCCCCATATCTGATTCCCCGCCTCTGATTCCCCAACTCTAATACCCCACCTCTGATTCCCCAGCTCTGATTCCCCGCCTCTGATTCCCCGCATCTGATTCCCTGCCTATGATTCCCCGCCTCTGATTCCAGGCCTCTGATTCCCAGCATCTGATTCCGGCCTCTGATTCCCGGCCTCTGATTCCCTGCTTCTGATTCTGATTCCCTGCCTCTGATTCCCCATCTCTGATTCCGCACATCTGATTCCTTGCCTCTGATTCCCCACCTCTGATTCCCCATATCTGATTCCCCGCCTGGGTTTCCCGGCCTCTGATTCCCCGCCTCTGTTTCCCAATATCTAAGTCCCCGCCTCTGATTCCCCAAATCTGATTCCCCACCTCTGATTCCCCAGCTCTGATTCCCCGCCTCTGATTCCCCGCATCTGATTCCCTGCATCTGATTCCAAGCCTCTGATTCCCTGCCTCTGATTCCCAACCTCTGATTCCCCACCTCTGATTCCCCATATCTGATTCCCCGCCTCTGTTTCCCCGCCTCGGATTCCCCGCCTCTGTTTCCCCATATCTGATTCCCGGACTCTGATTCCCCGCCTCTGATTCCCCGCCTCTGATTCCCCACCTCTGATTCCCCACTTCTGATTCCCCGCCTCTGATTCACCGCCTCTGTTTCCCCGCCTCTGATTCCCCGCTTCTGATTCCCCACTTCTGATTGCCCGCCTCTGATTCCCTGCCTCTGATTCCCCGCCTCTGATTCCCCACATCTGATTCCCCACTTCTGATTCCCCGCCTCTGATTCCCCGCCTCTGATTCCACACCTCTGATTCCCCGCCTCTGATTCCCCGCCTCTGATTCCCCGCCTCTGATTCCCCTCATCTAATACCCCACCTCTGATTCCCCGCCTCTGATTCCCCGCATCTGATTCCCCGCCTCTGATTCCCCGCCTCTGATTCACCGCCTCTGATTCCCCGCCTCTGATTCCCTGCCTCTGATTCCCCGCCTATGTTTACCCGCCTCTGTTTACCCGCCTGTTTCCCCGCCTCTGATTCCCCACCTCAGATTCCCTACCTCAGATTCCGTGACTCTGATTCCCTGCCTCTGATTCCCTGCCTCTGATTCCCTGCATCTGAATGCCCATCTCTGATTCTCAACCTCTGATACCCCGCCTCTGATTCCCCACCTCTGATTCCCCGCCTCTGATTCGCCAGCTCTGATTCCCCGCCTCTGATTCCCCGCATCTGATTCCCTGCCTCTGATTCCCCGCCTCTGGTTCCCCATCTCTGATTCACCGCCTTTGATTCGCCACCTCTGATTCCCCATATCTGATTCCCCACCTCTGATTCCCGGCCTCTGATTCCCCGCCTCTGATTCTCCATATCTCATTCCCCGCCTCTGAATCCCCATCTCTGATTCCCGGACTCTGATTCCCCACCTCTGATTCCCGGCCTCTTATTCCCAGCATCTGATTCCCGGCCTCTGATTCCCGGCCTCTGATTCCCCGCTTCTGATTCTGATTCCCTGCCTCTGATTCCCCATCTCTGATTCCGCACATCTGATTCCCTGCCTCTGATTCCCCACCTCTGATTCCCCATATCTGATTCCCCGCCTCTGTTTCCCCGCCTCTGATTCCCCGCCTCTGTTTCCCTATATCTAATTCCCCACCTCTGATGCCCCAACTCTGATTCCCCGCCTCTGATTCCCCAGCTCTGATTCCCCGCCTCTGATTCCCCGCATCCGATTCCCCATATCTGATTCCCTGCATCTGATTCCCCGCCTCAGATTCCCCGCCTCTGATTTCCCGGCTCTGATTCCCCGCCTCTGATTCACCACCTATGTTTACCCGCCTCTGTTTACTCGCCTGTTTTCCCGCCTCTGGTTCCCCAACACAGATTCCCTGCCTCAGATTCCCTGCCTCTGATTCCCTGCCTCTGATTCCCTGCCTCTGATTCCCTGCATCTGATTGCCCGCCTCTGATTCCCCGCCTCTGATTCCCCGCCTCTGATTTCCCACCTCTGATTCCCCACTTCTGATTCCCCGCCTCTGATTCACCGCCTCTGTTTCCCCGCCTCTGATTCCCCGCTTCTGATTCCCCACTTCTGATTGCCCGCCTCTGATTCCCTGCCTCTGATTCCCCGCCTCTGATTCCCCACATCTGATTCCCCACTTCTGATTCCCCGCCTCTGATTCCCCGCCTCTGATTCCACGCCTCTGATTCCCCGCCTCTGATTCCCCGCCTCTGATTCCCCGCCTCTGATTCACCGCCTCTGATTCCCCGCCTCTGATTCCCTGCCTCTGATTCCCCGCCTATGTTTACCCGCCTCTGTTTACCCGCCTGTTTCCCCGCCTCTGATTCCCCACCTCAGATTCCCTACCTCAGATTCCGTGACTCTGATTCCCTGCCTCTGATTCCCTGCCTCTGATTCCCTGCATCTGAATGCCCATCTCTGATTCTCAACCTCTGATACCCCGCCTCTGATTCCCCACCTCTGATTCCCCGCTTCTGATTCCCCGCCTCTGATTCCCCGCCTCTGATTCCCCGCCTCTGATTCCCCGCCTCTGATTCCCCACCTCTGATTCACTGCCTACCTTTCCGCTCAACTTTCCTGGCCTACGTTTCCCCACATATCTTTCCCCGCCTCTGATTCCCTGCCTCTGATTCCCCGCCTCTGATTCCCCGCCTCTGATTCCCCACCACTGTCTCTACGCCTCTCTTTTGCCTGAACTCTTTCCCCTCCACTCTTTCCGTGCCTCTCTTTCCCTCCCTCAATTTCAACAACTCTGTTTGATCTGTTCTGTGTAACTCATTTTCAACATACAAGTTCCAACCACTATGTTTCGCCCATCTCTTTCGCCGCCTCTATTTATGCACCTATGTTTACCCGCTTCTGTTTACCCGCCTGTTTCCCCACATCTCTTTCCCCACCTCTGATTCCACGCCTCTGATTCGCCGCCTCTGATTGTCCCCCTCTGATTCCCTGCCTCTGATTCCCCGCCTCTGATTCCCCGCCTCTGATTCACCGCCTCCCTTTCCGTGCATCTTTCCTGGCCTACGTTTCCCCACATCTCTTTCCCCACCTCTGATTCCACGCCTCAGATTCGCCATCTCTGATTTCCCGCCTCTGATTCCCTGCCTCTGATTCCCCGCCTCTGATTCCCCGCCTCTGATTCCCCCCTCTGATTCCCCGCCTCTGATTCCCTGCCTCTGATTCCCCACCTCTGATTCCCCGCCTCTGATTCCCTGCCTCTCTTTCCCTGCCTCTATTTCCGTGCCTCTTTCTCTGCATCTCGTTTCCCAAATCTCATTTCCCCCTTCTGATAACCCTCATCAGATTCCCTGCCACAGATTCCCTGCCTCAGATTCCCTGCCTCAGATTCCCTGCATCAGAGTCCCTTCATCTGATTCCCTGCCTCTGATTCCCCGCCTCTGATTCCCCACCTCTGACTCCCTGCCTCAGATTCCCTGCCTCAGATTCCCTGCCTCTGATTCCCCAGCTCTGATTCCCCGCCTTTGATTCCCCCCGTCTGATTCCCAGCCTCGGAATCCCCGTGTCTGATTTCCTGCCTCTGATTCCCCGCCTCTGATTCCCCATCTCTGATTCCTCTGATTCCCCACATCTGATTCCCCATCTCTGATTCCGCACATCCGATTCCCTGCCTCTGATTCCCCAACTCTGATTCCCCACCTCTGATTCCCCAGCTCTGATTCCCCGCCTCAGATTCCCCGCGTCTGATTCCCTGCCTCTGATTCCCCGCCTCTGATTCCCCATCTCTGATTCCCCACCTCTGATTCCCCGTGTCTGATTCCCTGCCTCTGATTCCCCGCCTCTGAATCCCAGCCTCCGATTCCCCATATCTGATTCCCCGCCTCTGATTCCCTGCCTCTGATTCCCCAGCTCTGATTCCCCGCCTTTGATTCCCCCCGTCTGATTCCCAGCCTCTGAATCCCCGTGTCTGATTTCCTGCCTCTGATTCCCCGCCTCTGATTCCCCATCTCTGATTCACCGCCTCTGATTCCCCATCTCTGATTCCCCACCTCTGATTCCCCATATCTGATTCCCTGCCTCTGTTTCCCCGCCTCAGATTCCCCACCTCTGTTTCCCCATATCTGATTCCCCGCCTCTGATTCCCCAACTCTAATACCCCACCTCTGATTCCCCAGCTCTGATTCCCCGCCTCTGATTCCCCGCATCTGATTCCCTGCCTCTGATTCCCCGCCTCTGATTCCAGGCCTCTGATTCCCAGCATCTGATTCCGGCCTCTGATTCCCGGCCTCTGATTCCCTGCTTCTGATTCTGATTCCCTGCCTCTGATTCCCCATCTCTGATTCCGCACATCTGATTCCTTGCCTCTGATTCCCCACCTCTGATTCCCCATATCTGATTCCCCGCCTGGGTTTCCCCGCCTCTGATTCCCCGCCTCTGTTTCCCAATATCTAAGTCCCCGCCTCTGATTCCCCAAATCTGATTCCCCACCTCTGATTCCCCAGCTCTGATTCCCCGCCTCTGATTCCCCGCATCTGATTCCCTGCATCTGATTCCAAGCCTCTGATTCCCTGCCTCTGATTCCCAACCTCTGATTCCCCACCTCTGATTCCCCATATCTGATTCCCCGCCTCTGTTTCCCCGCCTCGGATTCCCCGCCTCTGTTTCCCCATATCTGATTCCCGGACTCTGATTCCCCGCCTCTGATTCCCCGCCTCTGATTCACTGCCTCTGATTCCCCATCTCCGATTCCCCTCGTCTAATACCCCGCCTCTGATTCTCCGCCACTGATTCACCGCATCTGATTCCACGCCTCTGATTCCCCGCCTCTGATTCCCCGCCTCTGATTCCCCGCCTCTGATTCCCCGCCTCTGATTCCCCGCCTATGTTTACCCGCCTCTGATTCCCCGCCTCTGATTCCACGCCTCTGATTCCCCGCCTCTGATTCCCCGCCTCTAATTCCCCGCCTCTGATACCGCACCTCTGATGTCCCGCATCTGATTCCCTGCATCTGATTCCCCGCCTCAGATTCCCCGCCTCTGATTTCCCGGCTCTGATTCCCCGCCTCTGATTCCCCGCCTCTGATTCCCCGCCTCTGATTCCCCGCCTATGTTTACCCGCCTCTGATTCCCCGCCTCTGATTCCACGACTCTGATTCCCCGCCTCTGATTCCCCGCCTCTAATTCCCCGCCTCTGATACCGCACCTCTGATGTCCCGCATCTGATTCCATGCATCTGATTCCCCGCCTCAGATTCCCCGCCTCTGATTTCCCGGCTCTGATTCCCCGCCTCTGATTCCCCACCTATGTTTACCCGCCTCTGTTTACTTGCCTGTTTTCCCGCCTCTGGTTCCCCAACACAGATTCCCTGCCTCAGATTCCCTGCCTCTGATTCCCTGCCTCTGATTCCCTGCCTCTGATTCCCTGCATCTGATTGCCCGCCTCTGATTCCCCGCCTCTGATTCCCCGCCTCTGATTCCCCACCTCTGATTCCCCACTTCTGATTCCCCGCCTCTGATTCACCGCCTCTGTTTCCCCGCCTCTGATTCCCCGCTTCTGATTCCCCACTTCTGATTGCCCGCCTCTGATTCCCTGCCTCTGATTCCCCGCCTCTGATTCCCCACATCTGATTCCCCACTTCTGATTCCCCGCCTCTGATTCCCCGCCTCTGATTCCACACCTCTGATTCCCCGCCTCTGATTCCCCGCCTCTGATTCCCCGCCTCTGATTCCCCTCATCTAATACCCCACCTCTGATTCCCCGCCTCTGATTCCCCGCATCTGATTCCCCGCCTCTGATTCCCCGCCTCTGATTCACCGCCTCTGATTCCCCGCCTCTGATTCCCTGCCTCTGATTCCCCGCCTATGTTTACCCGCCTCTGTTTACCCGCCTGTTTCCCCGCCTCTGATTCCCCACCTCAGATTCCCTACCTCAGATTCCGTGACTCTGATTCCCTGCCTCTGATTCCCTGCCTCTGATTCCCTGCATCTGAATGCCCATCTCTGATTCTCAACCTCTGATACCCCGCCTCTGATTCCCCACCTCTGATTCCCCGCCTCTGATTCGCCAGCTCTGATTCCCCGCCTCTGATTCCCCGCATCTGATTCCCTGCCTCTGATTCCCCGCCTCTGGTTCCCCATCTCTGATTCACCGCCTTTGATTCGCCACCTCTGATTCCCCATATCTGATTCCCCACCTCTGATTCCCGGCCTCTGATTCCCCGCCTCTGATTCTCCATATCTCATTCCCCGCCTCTGAATCCCCATCTCTGATTCCCGGACTCTGATTCCCCACCTCTGATTCCCGGCCTCTTATTCCCAGCATCTGATTCCCGGCCTCTGATTCCCGGCCTCTGATTCCCCGCTTCTGATTCTGATTCCCTGCCTCTGATTCCCCATCTCTGATTCCGCACATCTGATTCCCTGCCTCTGATTCCCCACCTCTGATTCCCCATATCTGATTCCCCGCCTCTGTTTCCCCGCCTCTGATTCCCCGCCTCTGTTTCCCTATATCTAATTCCCCACCTCTGATGCCCCAACTCTGATTCCCCGCCTCTGATTCCCCAGCTCTGATTCCCCGCCTCTGATTCCCCGCATCCGATTCCCCATATCTGATTCCCCGCCTCTGTTTCCCCGCCTCTGATTCCCCGC
Source organism: Narcine bancroftii (assembly GCF_036971445.1). Taxonomy (NCBI): domain Eukaryota; kingdom Metazoa; phylum Chordata; class Chondrichthyes; order Torpediniformes; family Narcinidae; genus Narcine; species Narcine bancroftii. Next base: position 1,658,716 of record NW_027211886.1, read on the forward strand.
CTCTGTTTCCCCATATCTGATTCCCCGCCTCTGATTCCCAACTATGATTCCCCGCCTCTGATTCCCCAGCTCTGATTCCCTGCGTCTGATTCCCTGCATTCTATTCCCTGCCTCTGATTCCCCGCCTGTGATTCCCCATCACTGATTCACCACCTCTGATTCCCCACCTCTGATTCCCCATATCTAATTCCCCGCCTCTGTTTGCCCGCCTCTGATTCCCCGCCTCTGTTTCCCCATATCTGATTCCCCGTCTCTGAATCCCCAACTCTGATTCCCTGCCTCTGATTCCCCAGCTCTGATTCCCCGCCTTTGATTCCCCCCGTCTGATTCCCAGCCTCTGAATCCCCGTGTCTGATTTCCTGCCTCTGATTCCCCGCCTCTGATTCCCCATCTCTGATTCCTCTGATTCCCCACATCTGATTCCCCATCTCTGATTCCGCACATCCGATTCCCTGCCTCTGATTCCCCAACTCTGATTCCCCACCTCTGATTCCCCAGCTCTGATTCCCCGCCTCAGATTCCCCGCGTCTGATTCCCTGCCTCTGATTCCCCGCCTCTGATTCCCCATCTCTGATTCCCCACCTCTGATTCCCCGTGTCTGATTCCCTGCCTCTGATTCCCCGCCTCTGAATCCCAGCCTCTGATTCCCCATATCTGATTCCCCGCCTCTGATTCCCTGCCTCTGATTCCCCAGCTCTGATTCCCCGCCTTTGATTCCCCCCGTCTGATTCCCAGCCTCTGAATCCCCGTGTCTGATTTCCTGCCTCTGATTCCCCGCCTCTGATTCCCCATCTCTGATTCACCGCCTCTGATTCCCCATCTCTGATTCCCCACCTCTGATTCCCCATATCTGATTCCCTGCCTCTGTTTCCCCGCCTCTGATTCCCCACCTCTGTTTCCCCATATCTGATTCCCCGCCTCTGATTCCCCAACTCTAATACCCCACCTCTGATTCCCCAGCTCTGATTCCCCGCCTCTGATTCCCCGCATCTGATTCCCTGCCTCTGATTCCCCGCCTCTGATTCCAGGCCTCTGATTCCCAGCATCTGATTCCGGCCTCTGATTCCCGGCCTCTGATTCCCTGCTTCTGATTCTGATTCCCTGCCTCTGATTCCCCATCTCTGATTCCGCACATCTGATTCCTTGCCTCTGATTCCCCACCTCTGATTCCCCATATCTGATTCCCCGCCTGGGTTTCCCCGCCTCTGATTCCCCGCCTCTGTTTCCCAATATCTAAGTTCCCGCCTCTTATTCCCCAAATCTGATTCCCCACCTCTGATTCCCCAGCTCTGATTCCACGCCTCTGATTCCCCGCATCTGATTCCCTGCATCTGATTCCAAGCCTCTGATTCCCTGCCTCTGATTCCCAACCTCTGATTCCCCACCTCTGATTCCCCATATCTGATTCCCCGCCTCTGTTTCCCCGCCTCGGATTCCCCGCCTCTGTTTCCCCATATCTGATTCCCGGACTCTGATTCCCCGCCTCTGGTTCCCCGCCTCTGATTCACTGCCTCTGATTCCCCATCTCCGATTCCCCTCGTCTAATACCCCGCCTCTGATTCTCCGCCACTGATTCACCGCATCTGATTCCACGCCTCTGATTCCCCGCCTCTGATTCCCCGCCTCTGATTCCCCGCCTCTGATTCCCCGCCTCTGATTCCCCGCCTATGTTTACCCGCCTCTGATTCCCCGCCTCTGATTCCACGCCTCTGATTCCCCGCCTCTGATTCCCCTCCTCTAATTCCCCGCCTCTGATACCGCACCTCTGATGTCCCGCATCTGATTCCCTGCATCTGATTCCCCGCCTCAGATTCCCCGCCTCTGATTTCCCGGCTCTGATTCCCCGCCTCTGATTCCCCGCCTCTAATTCCCCGCCTCTGATTCCCCGCCTATGTTTACCCGCCTCTGATTCCCCGCCTCTGATTCCATGCCTCTGATTCCCTGCCTCTGATTCCCCGCCTCTAATTCCCCGCCTCTGATACCGCACCTCTGATGTCCCGCATCTGATTCCATGCATCTGATTCCCCGCCTCAGATTCCCCGCCTCTGATTTCCCGGCTCTGATTCCCCGCCTCTGATTCCCCACCTATGTTTACCCGCCTCTGTTTACTTGCCTGTTTTCCCGCCTCTGGTTCCCCAACACAGATTCCCTGCCTCAGATTCCCTGCCTCTGATTCCCTGCCTCTGATTCCCTGCCTCTGATTCCCTGCATCTGATTGCCCGCCTCTGATTCCACGCCTCTGATTCCCCGCCTCTGATTCCCCACCTCTGATTCCCCACTTCTGATTCCCCGCCTCTGATTCACCACCTCTGTTTCCCCGCCTCTGATTCCCCGCTTCTGATTCCCCACTTCTGATTGCCCGCCTCTGATTCCCTGCCTCTGATTCCCCGCCTCTGATTCCCCACATCTGATTCCCCACTTCTGATTCCCCGCCTCTGATTCCCCGCCTCTGATTCCACGCCTCTGATTCCCCGCCTCTGATTCCCCGCCTCTGATTCCCCGCCTCTGATTCCCCTCATCTAATACCCCACCTCTGATTCCCCGCCTCTGATTCCCCGCATCTGATTCCCCGCCTCTGATTCCCCGCCTCTGATTCACCGCCTCTGATTCCCCGCCTCTGATTCCCTGCCTCTGATTCCCCGCCTATGTTTACCCGCCTCTGTTTACCCGCCTGTTTCCCCGCCTCTGATTCCCCACCTCAGATTCCCTACCTCAGATTCCGTGACTCTGATTCCCTGCCTCTGATTCCCTGCCTCTGATTCCCTGCATCTGAATGCCCATCTCTGATTCTCAACCTCTGATACCCCGCCTCGGATTCCCCACCTCTGATTCCCCGCTTCTGATTCCCCGCCTCTGATTCCCCGCCTCTGATTCCCCGCCTCTGATTCCCCGCCTCTGATTCCCCACCTCTGATTCACTGCCTACCTTTCCGCTCAACTTTCCTGGCCTACGTTTCCCCACATATCTTTCCCCGCCTCTGATTCCCTGCCTCTGATTCCCCGCCTCTGATTCCCCGCCTCTGATTCCCCACCACTGTCTCTACGCCTCTCTTTTGCCTGAACTCTTTCCCCTCCACTCTTTCCGTGCCTCTCTTTCCCTCCCTCAATTTCAACAACTCTGTTTGATCTGTTCTGTGTAACTCATTTTCAACATACAAGTTCCAACCACTATGTTTCGCCCATCTCTTTCGCCGCCTCTATTTATGCACCTATGTTTACCCGCTTCTGTTTACCCGCCTGTTTCCCCACATCTCTTTCCCCACCTCTGATTCCACGCCTCTGATTCGCCGCCTCTGATTATCCCCCTCTGATTCCCTGCCTCTGATTCCCCGCCTCTGATTCCCCGCCTCTGATTCACCGCCTCCCTTTCCGTGCATCTTTCCTGGCCTACGTTTCCCCACATCTCTTTCCCCAACTCTGATTCCCCGCCTCTGATTCCCCAGCTCTGATTCCCCGACTCAGATTCCCGGCGTCCGATTCCCTGCCTCTGATTCCCCGCCTCTGATTCCCCATCTCTGATTCCCCGCCTCTGATTCGCCACCTCTGATTCCCCATATCTGAATCCCCACCTCTGATTCCCGTCCTCTTATTCCCAGCATCTGATTCCCGGCCTCTGATTCCCGGCCTCTGATTCCCCGCTTCTGATTCTGATTCCCTGCCTCTTATTCCCCATCTCTGATTCCGCACATCTGATTCCCTGCCTCTGATTCCCCACCTCTGATTCCCCATATCTGATTCCCCGCCTCTGTTTCCCCGCCTCTGATTCCCGCCTCTGTTTCCCTATATCTAATTCCCCACCTCTGATGCCCCAACTCTGATTCCCCGCCTCTGATTCCCCAGCTCTGATTCCCCGCCTCTGATTCCCTGCATCCGATTCCCCATATCTGATTCCCCGCCTCTGTTTCACCGCCTCTGATTCCCCGCCTCTGTTTCCCCATATCTGATTCCCGCCTCTGATTCCCAACTATGAATCCCCTCCTCTGATTCCCCAGCTCTGATTCCCTGCCTCTGATTCCCCGCGTCCTATTCCCTGCCTCTGATTCCCCGCCTGTGATTCCCCATCACTGATTCACCACCTCTGATTCCCTACCTCTGATTCCCCATATCTAATTCCCCGCCTCTGTTTGCCCGCCTCTGATTCCCCGCCTCTGTTTCCCCATATCTGATTCCCCGCCTCTGAATCCCCAACTCTGATTCCCTGCCTCAGATTCCCCAGCTCTGATTCCCCGCCTTTGATTCCCCCCGTCTGATTCCCAGCCTCTGAATCCCCGTGTCTGATTTCCTGCCTCTGATTCCCCGCCTCTGATCCCCCATCTCTGATTCACCGCCTCTGATTCCCCACCTCTGATTCCCCCTCTCTGATTCCGCACATCCAATTCCCTTCCTCTGATTCCCCAACTCTGATTCCCCACCTCTGATTCCTCAGCTCTGATTCCCCGCCTCAGATTCCCCGCGTCTGATTCCCTGCCTCTGATTCCCCGCCTCTGATTCCCTGCCTCTGATTCCCCATATCTGATTCCCCGCCTCTGATTCCCCAACTCTGATTCCCCGCTTCTGATTCCCCAGCTCTGAATTCCCGCCTCTGATTCCCCGCGTCTGATTCCCTGCCTCTGATTCCCCGCCTCTGATTCCCCATCTGTGATTCACAACCTCTGATGCCCCACCTCTGATTCCCCATATCTGATTCCCTGCCTCTGTTTCCCCGCCTCTGATTCCCCACCTCTGTTTCCCCATATCTGATTCCCCGCCTCTGATTCCCCAACTCTAATACCCCGCCTCTGATTCCCCAGCTCTGATTCCCCGCCTCTGATTCCCCGCATCTGATTCCCTGCCTCTGATTCCCCGCCTCTGATTCCAGGCCTCTGATTCCCAGCATCTGATTCCGGCCTCTGATTCCCGGCCTCTGATTCCCTTCTTCTGATTCTGATTCCCTGCCTCTGATTCCCCATATCTGATTCCCTGCCTCTGTTTCCCCGCCTCTGATTCCCCGCCTCTGATTCCCAACTCTGATTCCCCGCCTCTGATTCCCCAGCTCTGATTCCCCGTGTTTGATTCCCTGCCTCTGATTCCCTGCCCTGATTCCCCATCTCTGTTTCACCGCCTATGATTCACCACCTCTGATTCCCCGTATCTAATTCCCCGCCTCTGTTTCCCCGACTCTGATTCCCTGCCTCTGATTCCCAACCTCTGATTCCACACCTCTGATTCCCCATATCTGATTCCCCGCCTCTATTTCCCCATATCTGATTCCCCGCCTCTGATTCCCCAACTCTGATTCCCCGCCTCTGATTCCCTAGCTCTGATTCCCCGACTCTGATTCCCGGCATCCGATTCCCTGCCTCTGATTCCCCGCCTCTGATTCCCCATCTCTGATTCCCCGCCTCTGATTCCCCGTGTCTTATTCCCTGCCTTTGATTCCCCGCTCTGATTCCCCGCCTCTGATTCCCTGCCACTGATTTCCTGCCCCTGATTCCCCACCTCTGATTCCCCACATCTGATTCCCCGCCTCTGTTTCCCCGCCTCTGATTCCCCGCCTCTGATTCCCCATATCTGATTCCCTGCCTCTGATTCCCCAACTCTGATTCCTCGCCTCTGATTCCCCAGCTCTGAATCCCCGCCTCTGATTCCCCGCGTCTGATTCCCTGCCTCTGATTCCCCGCCTTGATTCCCCATCTCTGATTCACAACCTCTGATTCCCCACCTCTGATTCCCTATATTTGATTCCCCGCCTCTGTTTCCCCGCCTCTGATTCCCCGCCTCTGATTCCCCATATCTGATTCCCCGCCTCTGATTGCCCACCTCTGATTCCCAGCCTCTGATTCGCCAGCTCTGATTCCCCGCCTCTGATTCCCCGCATCTGATTCCCTGCCTCTGATTCCCCGCCTCTGATTCCCCATCTCTGATTCACCGCCTTTGATTCGCCACCTCTGATTCCCCATATCTGATTCCCCACCTCTGATTCCCGGCCTCTTATTCCCAGCATCTGATTCCCGGCCTCTGATTCCCGGCCTCTGATTCCCCGCTTCTGATTCTGATTCCCTGCCTCTTATTCCCCATCTCTGATTCCGCACATCTCATTCCCTGCCTCTGATTCCCCACCTCTGATTCCCCATATCTGATTCCCCGCATCTGTTTCCCCGCCTCTGATTCCCCGCCTCTGTTTCCCTATATCTAATTCCCCACCTCTGATGCCCCAACTCTGATTCCCCGCCTCTGATTCCCCAGCTCTGATTCCCCGCCTCTGATTCCCTGCATCCGATTCCCCATATCTGATTCCCTGCCTCTGTTTCACCGCCTCTGATTCCCCGCCTCTGTTTCCCCATATCTGATTACCGCCTCTGATTCCCAACTATGAATCCCCTCCTCTGATTCCCCAGCTTTGATTCCCTGCCTCTGATTCCCCGCGTCCTATTCCCTGCCTCTGATTCCCCGCCTGTGATTCCCCATCACTGATTCACCACCTCTGATTCCCTACCTCTGATTCCCCATATCTAATTCCCCGCCTCTGTTTGCCCGCCTCTGATTCCCCGCCTCTGTTTCCCCATATCTGATTCCCCGCCTCTGAATCCCCAACTCTGATTCCCTGCCTCAGATTCCCCAGCTCTGATTCCCCGCCTTTGATTCCCCCGTCTGATTCCCAGCCTCTGAATCCCCGTGTCTGATTTCCTGCCTCTGATTCCCCGCCTGTGATTCCCCATCTCTGATTCACCGCCTCTGATTCCCCACCTCTGATTCCCCCTCTCTGATTCCGCACATCCAATTCCCTGCCTCTGATTCCCCAACTCTGATTCCCCACCTCTGATTCCCCAGCTCTGATTCCCCGCCTCAGATTCCCCGCGTCTGATTCCCTGCCTCTGATTCCCCGCCTCTGATTCCCTGCCTCTGATTCCCCATATCTGATTCCCCGCCTCTGATTCCCCAACTCTGATTCCCCGCTTCTGATTCCCCAGCTCTGAATCCCCGCCTCTGATTCCCCGCGTCTGATTCCCTGCCTCTGATTCCCCGCCTCTGATTCCCCATCTGTGAATCACAACCTCTGATGCCCCACCTCTGATTCCCCATATCTGATTCCCTGCCTCTGTTTCCCCGCCTCTGATTCCCCACCTCTGTTTCCCCATATCTGATTCCCCGCCTCTGATTCCCCAACTCTAATACCCCGCCTCTGATTCCCCAGCTCTGATTCCCCGCCTCTGATTCCCCGCATCTGATTCCCTGCCTCTGATTCCCCGCCTCTGATTCCAGGCCTCTGATTCCCAGCATCTGATTCCGGCCTCTGATTCCCGGCCTCTGATTCCCTTCTTCTGATTCTGATTCCCTGCCTCTGATTCCCCATCTCTGATTCCGCACATCTGATTCCCCGCCTCTGATTCCCCAGCTCTGATTCCCCGCCTCTGATTCCCCATCTGTGAATCACAACCTCTGATGCCCCACCTCTGATTCCCCATATCTGATTCCCTGCCTCTGTTTCCCCGCCTCTGATTCCCCACCTCTGTTTCCCCATATCTGATTCCCCGCCTCTGATTCCCCAACTCTAATACCCCGCCTCTGATTCCCCAGCTCTGATTCCCCGCCTCTGATTCCCCGCATCTGATTCCCTGCCTCTGATTCCCCGCCTCTGATTCCAGGCCTCTGATTCCCAGCATCTGATTCCGGCCTCTGATTCCCGGCCTCTGATTCCCTTCTTCTGATTCTGATTCCCTGCCTCTGATTCCCCATCTCTGATTCCGCACATCTGATTCCCCGCCTCTGATTCCCCAGCTCTGATTCCCCGTGTTTGATTCCCTGCCTCTGATTCCCTGCCCTGATTCCCCATCTCTGTTTCACCGCCTTTGATTCGCCACCTCTGATTCCCCATATCTGATTCCCCGCCTCTGTTTCCCCGACTCTGATTCCCTGCCTCTGATTCCCAACCTCTGATTCCACACCTCTGATTCCCCATATCTGATTCCCCTCCTCTATTTCCCTATATCTGATTCCCCGCCTCTGATTCCCCAACTCTGATTCCCCGCCTCTGATTCCCCAGCTCTGTTTCCCCGACTCTGATTCCCGGCATCCGATTCCCTGCCTCTGATTCCCCGCCTCTGATTCCCCATCTCTGATTCCCCGCCTCTGATTCCCGGCCTCTGATTCCCCGCTTCTGATTCTGATTCCCTGCCTCTGATTCCCCGCCTCTGATTCCAGGCCTCTGATTCCCAGCATCTGATTCCGGCCTCTGATTCCCGGCTGATTCCCTTCTTCTGATTCTGATTCCCTGCCTCTGATTCCCCATATCTGATTCCCTGCCTCTGTTTCCCCGCCTCTGATTCCCCGCCTCTGATTCCCAACTCTGATTCCCCGCCTCTGATTCCCCAGCTCTGATTCCCCGTGTTTGATTCCCTGCCTCTGATTCCCTGCCCTGATTCCCCATCTCTGTTTCACCGCCTTTGATTCGCCACCTCTGATTCCCCATATCTGATTCCCCGCCTCTGTTTCCCCGAATCTGATACCCTGCATCTGATTCCAAGCCTCTGATTCCCTGCCTCTGATTCCCAACCTCTGATTCCCCACCTCTGATTCCCCATATCTGATTCCCCGCCTCTGTTTCCCCGCCTCGGATTCCCCGCCTCTGTTTCCCCATATCTGATTCCCGGCCTCTGATTCCCCGCCTCTGATTCCCCATATCTGATTCCCTGCCTCTGATTCCCCAACTCTGATTCCCCGCCTCTGATTCCCTAGCTCTGAATCCCCGCCTCTGTTTCCCCGCGTCTGATTCCCTGCCTCTGATTCCCCGCCTTGATTCCCCATCTCTGATTCACAACCTCTGATTCCCCACCTCTGATTCCCTATATTTGATTCCCCGCCTCTGTTTCCCCGCCTCTGATTCCCCGCCTCTGATTCCCCATATCTGATTCCCTGCCTCTGATTGCCCACCTCTGATTCCCAGCCTCTGATTCGCCAGCTCTGATTCCCCGCCTCTGATTCCCCGCATCTGATTCCCTGCCTCTGATTCCCCGCCTCTGATTCCCCATCTCTGATTCACTGCCTTTGATTCGCCACCTCTGATTCCCCATATCTGATTCCCCACCTCTGTTTCCCCGCCTCTTATTCCCCGCCTCTGATTCTCCATATCTCATTCCCCGCCTCTGAATCCCCATCTCTGATTCCCGGACTCTGATTCCCCACCTCTGATTCCCCATATCTGATTCCCCGCCTCTGTTTCCCCGCCTCGGATTCCCCGCCTCTGTTTCCCCATATCTGATTCCCGGCATCCGATTCCCTGCCTCTGATTCCCCGCCTCTGATTCCCCATCTCTGATTCCCCGCCTCTGATTCCCCGTGTCTGATTCCCTGCCTTTGATTCCCCGCCTCTGATTCCCCGCCTCTGATTCCCTGCCACTGATTCCCTGCCCCTGATTCCCCACCTCTGATTCCCCACATCTGATTCCCCGCCTCTGTTTCCCCGCCTCTGATTCCCCGCCTCTGATTCCCCATATCTGATTCCCTGCCTCTGATTCCCCAACTCTGATTCCCCGCCTCTGATTCCCCAGCTCTGAATCCCCGCCTCTGATTCCCCGCGTCTGATTCCCTGCCTCTGATTCCCCGCCTTGATTCCCCATCTCTGATTCACAACCTCTGATTCCCCACCTCTGATTCCCTATATTTGATTCCCCGCCTCTGTTTCCCCGCCTCTGATTCCCCGCCTCTGATTCCCCATATCTGATTCCCCGCCTCTGATTGCCCACCTCTGATTCCCAGCCTCTGATTCGCCAGCTCTGATTCCCCGCCTCTGATTCCCCGCATCTGATTCCCTGCCTCTGATTCCCCGCCTCTGATTCCCCATCTCTGATTCACCGCCTTTGATTCGCCACCTCTGATTCCCCATATCTGATTCCCCACCTCTGATTCCCGTCCTCTTATTCCCAGCATCTGATTCCCGGCCTCTGATTCCCGGCCTCTGATTCCCCGCTTCTGATTCTGATTCCCTGCCTCTTATTCCCCATCTCTGATTCCGCACATCTGATTCCCTGCCTCTGATTCCCCACCTCTGATTCCCCATATCTGATTCCCCGCCTCTGTTTCCCCGCCTCTGATTCCCCGCCTCTGTTTCCCTATATCTAATTCCCCACCTCTGATGCCCCAACTCTGATTCCCCGCCTCTGATTCCCCAGCTCTGATTCCCCGCCTCTGATTCCCTGCATCCGATTCCCCATATCTGATTCCCCGCCTCTGTTTCACCGCCTCTGATTCCCCGCCTCTGTTACCCCATATCTGATTCCCGCCTCTGATTCCCAACTATGAATCCCCTCCTCTGATTCCCCAGCTCTGATTCCCTGCCTCAGATTCCCCGCGTCCTATTCCCTGCCTCTGATTCCCCGCCTGTGATTCCCCATCACTGATTCACCACCTCTGATTCCCTACCTCTGATTCCCCATATCTAATTCCCTGCCTCTGTTTGCCCGCCTCTGATTCCCCGCCTCTGTTTCCCCATATCTGATTCCCCGCCTCTGAATCCCCAACTCTGATTCCCTGCCTCAGATTCCCCAGCTCTGATTCCCCGCCTTTGATTCCCCCCGTCTGATTCCCAGCCTCTGAATCCCCGTGTCTGATTTCCTGCCTCTGATTCCCCGCCTCTGATCCCCCATCTCTGATTCACCGCCTCTGATTCCCCACCTCTGATTCCCCCTCTCTGATTCCGCACATCCAATTCCCTGCCTCTGATTCCCCAACTCTGATTCCCCGTGTTTGATTCCCTGCCTCTGATTCCCTGCCCTGATTCCCCATCTCTGTTTCACCGCCTTTGATTCGCCACCTCTGATTCCCCATATCTGATTCCCCGCCTCTGTTTCCCCGAATCTGATACCCTGCATCTGATTCCAAGCCTCTGATTCCCTGCCTCTGATTCCCAACCTCTGATTCCCCACCTCTGATTCCCCATATCTGATTCCCCGCCTCTGTTTCCCCGCCTCGGATTCCCCGCCTCTGTTTCCCCATATCTGATTCCCGGCCTCTGATTCCCCGCCTCTGATTCCCCATATCTGATTCCCTGCCTCTGATTCCCCAACTCTGATTCCCCGCCTCTGATTCCCTAGCTCTGAATCCCCGCCTCTGTTTCCCCGCGTCTGATTCCCTGCCTCTGATTCCCCGCCTTGATTCCCCATCTCTGATTCACAACCTCTGATTCCCCACCTCTGATTCCCTATATTTGATTCCCCGCCTCTGTTTCCCCGCCTCTGATTCCCCGCCTCTGATTCCCCATATCTGATTCCCTGCCTCTGATTGCCCACCTCTGATTCCCAGCCTCTGATTCGCCAGCTCTGATTCCCCGCCTCTGATTCCCCGCATCTGATTCCCTGCCTCTGATTCCCCGCCTCTGATTCCCCATCTCTGATTCACTGCCTTTGATTCGCCACCTCTGATTCCCCATATCTGATTCCCCACCTCTGTTTCCCCGCCTCTTATTCCCCGCCTCTGATTCTCCATATCTCATTCCCCGCCTCTGAATCCCCATCTCTGATTCCCGGACTCTGATTCCCCACCTCTGATTCCCCATATCTGATTCCCCGCCTCTGTTTCCCCGCCTCGGATTCCCCGCCTCTGTTTCCCCATATCTGATTCCCGGCATCCGATTCCCTGCCTCTGATTCCCCGCCTCTGATTCCCCATCTCTGATTCCCCGCCTCTGATTCCCCGTGTCTGATTCCCTGCCTTTGATTCCCCGCCTCTGATTCCCCGCCTCTGATTCCCTGCCACTGATTCCCTGCCCCTGATTCCCCACCTCTGATTCCCCACATCTGATTCCCCGCCTCTGTTTCCCCGCCTCTGATTCCCCGCCTCTGATTCCCCATATCTGATTCCCTGCCTCTGATTCCCCAACTCTGTTTCCCCGCCTCTGATTCCCCGCGTCTGATTCCCTGCCTCTGATTCCCCGCCTTGATTCCCCATCTCTGATTCACAACCTCTGATTCCCCACCTCTGATTCCCTATATTTGATTCCCCGCCTCTGTTTCCCCGCCTCTGATTCCCCGCCTCTGATTCCCCATATCTGATTCCCCAGCTCTGATTCCCCGCCTCAGATTCCCCGCGTCTGATTCCCTGCCTCTGATTCCCCGCCTCTGATTCCCTGCCTCTGATTCCCCATATCTGATTCCCCGCCTCTGATTCCCCAACTCTGATTCCCCGCTTCTGATTCCCCAGCTCTGAATCCCCGCCTCTGATTCCCCGCGTCTGATTCCCTGCCTCTGATTCCCCGCCTCTGATTCCCCATCTGTGATTCACAACCTCTGATGCCCCACCTCTGATTCCCCATATCTGATTCCCTGCCTCTGTTTCCCCTCCTCTGATTCCCCACCTCTGTTTCCCCATATCTGATTCCCCGCCTCTGATTCCCCAACTCTAATACACCGCCTCTGATTCCCCAGCTCTGATTCCCCGCCTCTGATTCCCCGCATCTGATTCCCTGCCTCTGATTCCCCGCCTCTGATTCCAGGCCTCTGATTCCCAGCATCTGATTCCGGCCTCTGATTCCCGGCTGATTCCCTTCTTCTGATTCTGATTCCCTGCCTCTGATTCCCCATATCTGATTCCCTGCCTCTGTTTCCCCGCCTCTGATTCCCCGCCTCTGATTCCCAACTCTGATTCCCCGCCTCTGATTCCCCAGCTCTGATTCCCCGTGTTTGATTCCCTGCCTCTGATTCCCTGCCCTGATTCCCCATCTCTGTTTCACCGCCTTTGATTCGCCACCTCTGATTCCCCATATCTGATTCCCCGCCTCTGTTTCCCCGAATCTGATACCCTGCATCTGATTCCAAGCCTCTGATTCCCTGCCTCTGATTCCCAACCTCTGATTCCCCACCTCTGATTCCCCATATCTGATTCCCCGCCTCTGTTTCCCCGCCTCGGATTCCCCGCCTCTGTTTCCCCATATCTGATTCCCGGCCTCTGATTCCCCGCCTCTGATTCCCCATATCTGATTCCCTGCCTCTGATTCCCCAACTCTGATTCCCCGCCTCTGATTCCCTAGCTCTGAATCCCCGCCTCTGTTTCCCCGCGTCTGATTCCCTGCCTCTGATTCCCCGCCTTGATTCCCCATCTCTGATTCACAACCTCTGATTCCCCACCTCTGATTCCCTATATTTGATTCCCCGCCTCTGTTTCCCCGCCTCTGATTCCCCGCCTCTGATTCCCCATATCTGATTCCCTGCCTCTGATTGCCCACCTCTGATTCCCAGCCTCTGATTCGCCAGCTCTGATTCCCCGCCTCTGATTCCCCGCATCTGATTCCCTGCCTCTGATTCCCCGCCTCTGATTCCCCATCTCTGATTCACTGCCTTTGATTCGCCACCTCTGATTCCCCATATCTGATTCCCCACCTCTGTTTCCCCGCCTCTTATTCCCCGCCTCTGATTCTCCATATCTCATTCCCCGCCTCTGAATCCCCATCTCTGATTCCCGGACTCTGATTCCCCTCCTCTGATTCCCGGCCTCTTATTCACAGCATCTGATTCCCGGCCTCTGATTCCCGGCCTCTGATTCCCCGCTTCTGATTCCCTGCCTCTGATTCCCCATCTCTGATTCCGCACATCTGATTCCCTGCCTCTGATTCCCCACCTCTGATTCCCCATATCTGATTCCCCGCCTCTGTTTCCCCGCCTCTGATTCCCCGCCTCTGTTTCCCTATATCTAATTCCCCACCTCTGATGCCCCAACTCTGATTCCCCGCCTCTGATTCCCCAGCTCTGATTCCCCGCCTCTGATTCCCTGCATCCGATTCCCCATATCTGATTCCCCGCCTCTGTTTCCCCGCCTCTGATTCCCCGCCTCTGTTTCCCCATATCTGATTCCCGCCTCTGATTCCCAACTATGATTCCCCGCCTCTGATTCCCCGTGTCTGATTCCCTGCCTTTGATTCCCCGCCTCTGATTCCCCGCCTCTGATTCCCTGCCACTGATTCCCTGCCCCTGATTCCCCACCTCTGATTCCCCACATCTGATTCCCCGCCTCTGTTTCCCCGCCTCTGATTCCCCGCCTCTGATTCCCCATATCTGATTCCCTGCCTCTGATTCCCCAACTCTGATTCCCCGCCTCTGATTCCCCAGCTCTGAATCCCCGCCTCTGATTCCCCGCGTCTGATTCCCTGCCTCTGATTCCCCGCCTTGATTCCCCATCTCTGATTCACAACCTCTGATTCCCCACCTCTGATTCCCTATATTTGATTCCCCGCCTCTGTTTCCCCGCCTCTGATTCCCCGCCTCTGATTCCCCATATCTGATTCCCCGCCTCTGATTGCCCACCTCTGATTCCCAGCCTCTGATTCGCCAGCTCTGATTCCCCGCCTCTGATTCCCCGCATCTGATTCCCTGCCTCTGATTCCCCGCCTCTGATTCCCCATCTCTGATTCACCGCCTTTGATTCGCCACCTCTGATTCCCCATATCTGATTCCCCACCTCTGATTCCCGTCCTCTTATTCCCAGCATCTGATTCCCGGCCTCTGATTCCCGGCCTCTGATTCCCCGCTTCTGATTCTGATTCCCTGCCTCTTATTCCCCATCTCTGATTCCGCACATCTGATTCCCTGCCTCTGATTCCCCACCTCTGATTCCCCATATCTGATTCCCCGCCTCTGTTTCCCCGCCTCTGATTCCCCGCCTCTGTTTCCCTATATCTAATTCCCCACCTCTGATGCCCCAACTCTGATTCCCCGCCTCTGATTCCCCAGCTCTGATTCCCCGCCTCTGATTCCCTGCATCCGATTCCCCATATCTGATTCCCCGCCTCTGTTTCACCGCCTCTGATTCCCCGCCTCTGTTACCCCATATCTGATTCCCGCCTCTGATTCCCAACTATGAATCCCCTCCTCTGATTCCCCAGCTCTGATTCCCTGCCTCAGATTCCCCGCGTCCTATTCCCTGCCTCTGATTCCCCGCCTGTGATTCCCCATCACTGATTCACCACCTCTGATTCCCTACCTCTGATTCCCCATATCTAATTCCCTGCCTCTGTTTGCCCGCCTCTGATTCCCCGCCTCTGTTTCCCCATATCTGATTCCCCGCCTCTGAATCCCCAACTCTGATTCCCTGCCTCAGATTCCCCAGCTCTGATTCCCCGCCTTTGATTCCCCCCGTCTGATTCCCAGCCTCTGAATCCCCGTGTCTGATTTCCTGCCTCTGATTCCCCGCCTCTGATCCCCCATCTCTGATTCACCGCCTCTGATTCCCCACCTCTGATTCCCCCTCTCTGATTCCGCACATCCAATTCCCTGCCTCTGATTCCCCAACTCTGATTCCCCGTGTTTGATTCCCTGCCTCTGATTCCCTGCCCTGATTCCCCATCTCTGTTTCACCGCCTTTGATTCGCCACCTCTGATTCCCCATATCTGATTCCCCGCCTCTGTTTCCCCGAATCTGATACCCTGCATCTGATTCCAAGCCTCTGATTCCCTGCCTCTGATTCCCAACCTCTGATTCCCCACCTCTGATTCCCCATATCTGATTCCCCGCCTCTGTTTCCCCGCCTCGGATTCCCCGCCTCTGTTTCCCCATATCTGATTCCCGGCCTCTGATTCCCCGCCTCTGATTCCCCATATCTGATTCCCTGCCTCTGATTCCCCAACTCTGATTCCCCGCCTCTGATTCCCTAGCTCTGAATCCCCGCCTCTGTTTCCCCGCGTCTGATTCCCTGCCTCTGATTCCCCGCCTTGATTCCCCATCTCTGATTCACAACCTCTGATTCCCCACCTCTGATTCCCTATATTTGATTCCCCGCCTCTGTTTCCCCGCCTCTGATTCCCCGCCTCTGATTCCCCATATCTGATTCCCTGCCTCTGATTGCCCACCTCTGATTCCCAGCCTCTGATTCGCCAGCTCTGATTCCCCGCCTCTGATTCCCCGCATCTGATTCCCTGCCTCTGATTCCCCGCCTCTGATTCCCCATCTCTGATTCACTGCCTTTGATTCGCCACCTCTGATTCCCCATATCTGATTCCCCACCTCTGTTTCCCCGCCTCTTATTCCCCGCCTCTGATTCTCCATATCTCATTCCCCGCCTCTGAATCCCCATCTCTGATTCCCGGACTCTGATTCCCCACCTCTGATTCCCCATATCTGATTCCCCGCCTCTGTTTCCCCGCCTCGGATTCCCCGCCTCTGTTTCCCCATATCTGATTCCCGGCATCCGATTCCCTGCCTCTGATTCCCCGCCTCTGATTCCCCATCTCTGATTCCCCGCCTCTGATTCCCCGTGTCTGATTCCCTGCCTTTGATTCCCCGCCTCTGATTCCCCGCCTCTGATTCCCTGCCACTGATTCCCTGCCCCTGATTCCCCACCTCTGATTCCCCACATCTGATTCCCCGCCTCTGTTTCCCCGCCTCTGATTCCCCGCCTCTGATTCCCCATATCTGATTCCCTGCCTCTGATTCCCCAACTCTGTTTCCCCGCCTCTGATTCCCCGCGTCTGATTCCCTGCCTCTGATTCCCCGCCTTGATTCCCCATCTCTGATTCACAACCTCTGATTCCCCACCTCTGATTCCCTATATTTGATTCCCCGCCTCTGTTTCCCCGCCTCTGATTCCCCGCCTCTGATTCCCCATATCTGATTCCCCGCCTCTGATTGCCCACCTCTGATTCCCAGCCTCTGATTCGCCAGCTCTGATTCCCCGCCTCTGATTCCCCGCATCTGATTCCCTGCCTCTGATTCCCCGCCTCTGATTCCCCATCTCTGATTCACCGCCTTTGATTCGCCACCTCTGATTCCCCATATCTGATTCCCCACCTCTGATTCCCGTCCTCTTATTCCCAGCATCTGATTCCCGGCCTCTGATTCCCGGCCTCTGATTCCCCGCTTCTGATTCTGATTCCCTGCCTCTTATTCCCCATCTCTGATTCCGCACATCTGATTCCCTGCCTCTGATTCCCCACCTCTGATTCCCCATATCTGATTCCCCGCCTCTGTTTCCCCGCCTCTGATTCCCCGCCTCTGTTTCCCTATATCTAATTCCCCACCTCTGATGCCCCAACTCTGATTCCCCGCCTCTGATTCCCCAGCTCTGATTCCCCGCCTCTGATTCCCTGCATCCGATTCCCCATATCTGATTCCCCGCCTCTGTTTCACCGCCTCTGATTCCCCGCCTCTGTTACCCCATATCTGATTCCCGCCTCTGATTCCCAACTATGAATCCCCTCCTCTGATTCCGCAGCTCTGATTCCCTGCCTCAGATTCCCCGCGTCCTATTCCCTGCCTCTGATTCCCCGCCTGTGATTCCCCATCACTGATTCACCACCTTTGATTCCCTACCTCTGATTCCCCATATCTAATTCCCTGCCTCTGTTTGCCCGCCTCTGATTCCCCGCCTCTGTTTCCCCATATCTGATTCCCCGCCTCTGAATCCCCAACTCTGATTCCCTGCCTCAGATTCCCCAGCTCTGATTCCCCGCCTTTGATTCCCCCCGTCTGATTCCCAGCCTCTGAATCCCCGTGTCTGATTTCCTGCCTCTGATTCCCCGCCTCTGATCCCCCATCTCTGATTCACCGCCTCTGATTCCCCACCTCTGATTCCCCCTCTCTGATTCCGCACATCCAATTCCCCGCCTCTGATTCGCCAGCTCTGATTCCCCGCCTCTGATTCCCCGCATCTGATTCCCTGCCTCTGATTCCCCGCCTCTGATTCCCCATCTCTGATTCACTGCCTTTGATTCGCCACCTCTGATTCCCCATATCTGATTCCCCACCTCTGTTTCCCCGCCTCTTATTCCCCGCCTCTGATTCTCCATATCTCATTCCCCGCCTCTGAATCCCCATCTCTGATTCCCGGACTCTGATTCCCCTCCTCTGATTCCCGGCCTCTTATTCACAGCATCTGATTCCCGGCCTCTGATTCCCGGCCTCTGATTCCCCGCTTCTGATTCCCTGCCTCTGATTCCCCATCTCTGATTCCGCACATCTGATTCCCTGCCTCTGATTCCCCACCTCTGATTCCCCATATCTGATTCCCCGCCTCTGTTTCCCCGCCTCTGATTCCCCGCCTCTGTTTCCCTATATCTAATTCCCCACCTCTGATGCCCCAACTCTGATTCCCCGCCTCTGATTCCCCAGCTCTGATTCCCCGCCTCTGATTCCCTGCATCCGATTCCCCATATCTGATTCCCCGCCTCTGTTTCCCCGCCTCTGATTCCCCGCCTCTGTTTCCCCATATCTGATTCCCGCCTCTGATTCCCAACTATGATTCCCCGCCTCTGATTCCCCGTGTCTGATTCCCTGCCTTTGATTCCCCGCCTCTGATTCCCCGCCTCTGATTCCCTGCCACTGATTCCCTGCCCCTGATTCCCCACCTCTGATTCCCCACATCTGATTCCCCGCCTCTGTTTCCCCGCCTCTGATTCCCCGCCTCTGATTCCCCATATCTGATTCCCTGCCTCTGATTCCCCAACTCTGATTCCCCGCCTCTGATTCCCCAGCTCTGAATCCCCGCCTCTGATTCCCCGCGTCTGATTCCCTGCCTCTGATTCCCCGCCTTGATTCCCCATCTCTGATTCACAACCTCTGATTCCCCACCTCTGATTCCCTATATTTGATTCCCCGCCTCTGTTTCCCCGCCTCTGATTCCCCGCCTCTGATTCCCCATATCTGATTCCCCGCCTCTGATTGCCCACCTCTGATTCCCAGCCTCTGATTCGCCAGCTCTGATTCCCCGCCTCTGATTCCCCGCATCTGATTCCCTGCCTCTGATTCCCCGCCTCTGATTCCCCATCTCTGATTCACCGCCTTTGATTCGCCACCTCTGATTCCCCATATCTGATTCCCCACCTCTGATTCCCGTCCTCTTATTCCCAGCATCTGATTCCCGGCCTCTGATTCCCGGCCTCTGATTCCCCGCTTCTGATTCTGATTCCCTGCCTCTTATTCCCCATCTCTGATTCCGCACATCTGATTCCCTGCCTCTGATTCCCCACCTCTGATTCCCCATATCTGATTCCCCGCCTCTGTTTCCCCGCCTCTGATTCCCCGCCTCTGTTTCCCTATATCTAATTCCCCACCTCTGATGCCCCAACTCTGATTCCCCGCCTCTGATTCCCCAGCTCTGATTCCCCGCCTCTGATTCCCTGCATCCGATTCCCCATATCTGATTCCCCGCCTCTGTTTCACCGCCTCTGATTCCCCGCCTCTGTTACCCCATATCTGATTCCCGCCTCTGATTCCCAACTATGAATCCCCTCCTCTGATTCCCCAGCTCTGATTCCCTGCCTCAGATTCCCCGCGTCCTATTCCCTGCCTCTGATTCCCCGCCTGTGATTCCCCATCACTGATTCACCACCTCTGATTCCCTACCTCTGATTCCCCATATCTAATTCCCTGCCTCTGTTTGCCCGCCTCTGATTCCCCGCCTCTGTTTCCCCATATCTGATTCCCCGCCTCTGAATCCCCAACTCTGATTCCCTGCCTCAGATTCCCCAGCTCTGATTCCCCGCCTTTGATTCCCCCCGTCTGATTCCCAGCCTCTGAATCCCCGTGTCTGATTTCCTGCCTCTGATTCCCCGCCTCTGATCCCCCATCTCTGATTCACCGCCTCTGATTCCCCACCTCTGATTCCCCCTCTCTGATTCCGCACATCCAATTCCCTGCCTCTGATTCCCCAACTCTGATTCCCCGTGTTTGATTCCCTGCCTCTGATTCCCTGCCCTGATTCCCCATCTCTGTTTCACCGCCTTTGATTCGCCACCTCTGATTCCCCATATCTGATTCCCCGCCTCTGTTTCCCCGAATCTGATACCCTGCATCTGATTCCAAGCCTCTGATTCCCTGCCTCTGATTCCCAACCTCTGATTCCCCACCTCTGATTCCCCATATCTGATTCCCCGCCTCTGTTTCCCCGCCTCGGATTCCCCGCCTCTGTTTCCCCATATCTGATTCCCGGCCTCTGATTCCCCGCCTCTGATTCCCCATATCTGATTCCCTGCCTCTGATTCCCCAACTCTGATTCCCCGCCTCTGATTCCCTAGCTCTGAATCCCCGCCTCTGTTTCCCCGCGTCTGATTCCCTGCCTCTGATTCCCCGCCTTGATTCCCCATCTCTGATTCACAACCTCTGATTCCCCACCTCTGATTCCCTATATTTGATTCCCCGCCTCTGTTTCCCCGCCTCTGATTCCCCGCCTCTGATTCCCCATATCTGATTCCCTGCCTCTGATTGCCCACCTCTGATTCCCAGCCTCTGATTCGCCAGCTCTGATTCCCCGCCTCTGATTCCCCGCATCTGATTCCCTGCCTCTGATTCCCCGCCTCTGATTCCCCATCTCTGATTCACCGCCTTTGATTCGCCACCTCTGATTCCCCATATCTGATTCCCCACCTCTGATTCCCGTCCTCTTATTCCCAGCATCTGATTCCCGGCCTCTGATTCCCGGCCTCTGATTCCCCGCTTCTGATTCTGATTCCCTGCCTCTTATTCCCCATCTCTGATTCCGCACATCTGATTCCCTGCCTCTGATTCCCCACCTCTGATTCCCCATATCTGATTCCCCGCCTCTGTTTCCCCGCCTCTGATTCCCCGCCTCTGTTTCCCTATATCTAATTCCCCACCTCTGATGCCCCAACTCTGATTCCCCGCCTCTGATTCCCCAGCTCTGATTCCCCGCCTCTGATTCCCTGCATCCGATTCCCCATATCTGATTCCCCGCCTCTGTTTCACCGCCTCTGATTCCCCGCCTCTGTTACCCCATATCTGATTCCCGCCTCTGATTCCCAACTATGAATCCCCTCCTCTGATTCCGCAGCTCTGATTCCCTGCCTCAGATTCCCCGCGTCCTATTCCCTGCCTCTGATTCCCCGCCTGTGATTCCCCATCACTGATTCACCACCTTTGATTCCCTACCTCTGATTCCCCATATCTAATTCCCTGCCTCTGTTTGCCCGCCTCTGATTCCCCGCCTCTGTTTCCCCATATCTGATTCCCCGCCTCTGAATCCCCAACTCTGATTCCCTGCCTCAGATTCCCCAGCTCTGATTCCCCGCCTTTGATTCCCCCCGTCTGATTCCCAGCCTCTGAATCCCCGTGTCTGATTTCCTGCCTCTGATTCCCCGCCTCTGATCCCCCATCTCTGATTCACCGCCTCTGATTCCCCACCTCTGATTCCCCCTCTCTGATTCCGCACATCCAATTCCCCGCCTCTGATTCGCCAGCTCTGATTCCCCGCCTCTGATTCCCCGCATCTGATTCCCTGCCTCTGATTCCCCGCCTCTGATTCCCCATCTCTGATTCACTGCCTTTGATTCGCCACCTCTGATTCCCCATATCTGATTCCCCACCTCTGTTTCCCCGCCTCTTATTCCCCGCCTCTGATTCTCCATATCTCATTCCCCGCCTCTGAATCCCCATCTCTGATTCCCGGACTCTGATTCCCCTCCTCTGATTCCCGGCCTCTTATTCACAGCATCTGATTCCCGGCCTCTGATTCCCGGCCTCTGATTCCCCGCTTCTGATTCCCTGCCTCTGATTCCCCATCTCTGATTCCGCACATCTGATTCCCTGCCTCTGATTCCCCACCTCTGATTCCCCATATCTGATTCCCCGCCTCTGTTTCCCCGCCTCTGATTCCCCGCCTCTGTTTCCCTATATCTAATTCCCCACCTCTGATGCCCCAACTCTGATTCCCCGCCTCTGATTCCCCAGCTCTGATTCCCCGCCTCTGATTCCCTGCATCCGATTCCCCATATCTGATTCCCCGCCTCTGTTTCCCCGCCTCTGATTCCCCGCCTCTGTTTCCCCATATCTGATTCCCGCCTCTGATTCCCAACTATGATTCCCCGCCTCTGATTCCCCGTGTCTGATTCCCTGCCTTTGATTCCCCGCCTCTGATTCCCCGCCTCTGATTCCCTGCCACTGATTCCCTGCCCCTGATTCCCCACCTCTGATTCCCCACATCTGATTCCCCGCCTCTGTTTCCCCGCCTCTGATTCCCCGCCTCTGATTCCCCATATCTGATTCCCTGCCTCTGATTCCCCAACTCTGATTCCCCGCCTCTGATTCCCCAGCTCTGAATCCCCGCCTCTGATTCCCCGCGTCTGATTCCCTGCCTCTGATTCCCCGCCTTGATTCCCCATCTCTGATTCACAACCTCTGATTCCCCACCTCTGATTCCCTATATTTGATTCCCCGCCTCTGTTTCCCCGCCTCTGATTCCCCGCCTCTGATTCCCCATATCTGATTCCCCGCCTCTGATTGCCCACCTCTGATTCCCAGCCTCTGATTCGCCAGCTCTGATTCCCCGCCTCTGATTCCCCGCATCTGATTCCCTGCCTCTGATTCCCCGCCTCTGATTCCCCATCTCTGATTCACCGCCTTTGATTCGCCACCTCTGATTCCCCATATCTGATTCCCCACCTCTGATTCCCGTCCTCTTATTCCCAGCATCTGATTCCCGGCCTCTGATTCCCGGCCTCTGATTCCCCGCTTCTGATTCTGATTCCCTGCCTCTTATTCCCCATCTCTGATTCCGCACATCTGATTCCCTGCCTCTGATTCCCCACCTCTGATTCCCCATATCTGATTCCCCGCCTCTGTTTCCCCGCCTCTGATTCCCCGCCTCTGTTTCCCTATATCTAATTCCCCACCTCTGATGCCCCAACTCTGATTCCCCGCCTCTGATTCCCCAGCTCTGATTCCCCGCCTCTGATTCCCTGCATCCGATTCCCCATATCTGATTCCCCGCCTCTGTTTCACCGCCTCTGATTCCCCGCCTCTGTTACCCCATATCTGATTCCCGCCTCTGATTCCCAACTATGAATCCCCTCCTCTGATTCCCCAGCTCTGATTCCCTGCCTCAGATTCCCCGCGTCCTATTCCCTGCCTCTGATTCCCCGCCTGTGATTCCCCATCACTGATTCACCACCTCTGATTCCCTACCTCTGATTCCCCATATCTAATTCCCTGCCTCTGTTTGCCCGCCTCTGATTCCCCGCCTCTGTTTCCCCATATCTGATTCCCCGCCTCTGAATCCCCAACTCTGATTCCCTGCCTCAGATTCCCCAGCTCTGATTCCCCGCCTTTGATTCCCCCCGTCTGATTCCCAGCCTCTGAATCCCCGTGTCTGATTTCCTGCCTCTGATTCCCCGCCTCTGATCCCCCATCTCTGATTCACCGCCTCTGATTCCCCACCTCTGATTCCCCCTCTCTGATTCCGCACATCCAATTCCCTGCCTCTGATTCCCCAACTCTGATTCCCCGTGTTTGATTCCCTGCCTCTGATTCCCTGCCCTGATTCCCCATCTCTGTTTCACCGCCTTTGATTCGCCACCTCTGATTCCCCATATCTGATTCCCCGCCTCTGTTTCCCCGAATCTGATACCCTGCATCTGATTCCAAGCCTCTGATTCCCTGCCTCTGATTCCCAACCTCTGATTCCCCACCTCTGATTCCCCATATCTGATTCCCCGCCTCTGTTTCCCCGCCTCGGATTCCCCGCCTCTGTTTCCCCATATCTGATTCCCGGCCTCTGATTCCCCGCCTCTGATTCCCCATATCTGATTCCCTGCCTCTGATTCCCCAACTCTGATTCCCCGCCTCTGATTCCCTAGCTCTGAATCCCCGCCTCTGTTTCCCCGCGTCTGATTCCCTGCCTCTGATTCCCCGCCTTGATTCCCCATCTCTGATTCACAACCTCTGATTCCCCACCTCTGATTCCCTATATTTGATTCCCCGCCTCTGTTTCCCCGCCTCTGATTCCCCGCCTCTGATTCCCCATATCTGATTCCCTGCCTCTGATTGCCCACCTCTGATTCCCAGCCTCTGATTCGCCAGCTCTGATTCCCCGCCTCTGATTCCCCGCATCTGATTCCCTGCCTCTGATTCCCCGCCTCTGATTCCCCATCTCTGATTCACTGCCTTTGATTCGCCACCTCTGATTCCCCATATCTGATTCCCCACCTCTGTTTCCCCGCCTCTTATTCCCCGCCTCTGATTCTCCATATCTCATTCCCCGCCTCTGAATCCCCATCTCTGATTCCCGGACTCTGATTCCCCACCTCTGATTCCCCATATCTGATTCCCCGCCTCTGTTTCCCCGCCTCGGATTCCCCGCCTCTGTTTCCCCATATCTGATTCCCGGCATCCGATTCCCTGCCTCTGATTCCCCGCCTCTGATTCCCCATCTCTGATTCCCCGCCTCTGATTCTCCGTGTCTGATTCCCTGCCTTTGATTCCCCGCCTCTGATTCCCCGCCTCTGATTCCCTGCCACTGATTCCCTGCCCCTGATTCCCCACCTCTGATTCCCCACATCTGATTCCCCGCCTCTGTTTCCCCGCCTCTGATTCCCCGCCTCTGATTCCCCATATCTGATTCCCTGCCTCTGATTCCCCAACTCTGTTTCCCCGCCTCTGATTCCCCGCGTCTGATTCCCTGCCTCTGATTCCCCGCCTTGATTCCCCATCTCTGATTCACAACCTCTGATTCCCCACCTCTGATTCCCTATATTTGATTCCCCGCCTCTGTTTCCCCGCCTCTGATTCCCCGCCTCTGATTCCCCATATCTGATTCCCCGCCTCTGATTGCCCACCTCTGATTCCCAGCCTCTGATTCGCCAGCTCTGATTCCCCGCCTCTGATTCCCCGCATCTGATTCCCTGCCTCTGATTCCCCGCCTCTGATTCCCCATCTCTGATTCACCGCCTTTGATTCGCCACCTCTGATTCCCCATATCTGATTCCCCACCTCTGATTCCCGTCCTCTTATTCCCAGCATCTGATTCCCGGCCTCTGATTCCCGGCCTCTGATTCCCCGCTTCTGATTCTGATTCCCTGCCTCTTATTCCCCATCTCTGATTCCGCACATCTGATTCCCTGCCTCTGATTCCCCACCTCTGATTCCCCATATCTGATTCCCCGCCTCTGTTTCCCCGCCTCTGATTCCCCGCCTCTGTTTCCCTATATCTAATTCCCCACCTCTGATGCCCCAACTCTGATTCCCCGCCTCTGATTCCCCAGCTCTGATTCCCCGCCTCTGATTCCCTGCATCCGATTCCCCATATCTGATTCCCCGCCTCTGTTTCACCGCCTCTGATTCCCCGCCTCTGTTACCCCATATCTGATTCCCGCCTCTGATTCCCAACTATGAATCCCCTCCTCTGATTCCGCAGCTCTGATTCCCTGCCTCAGATTCCCCGCGTCCTATTCCCTGCCTCTGATTCCCCGCCTGTGATTCCCCATCACTGATTCACCACCTTTGATTCCCTACCTCTGATTCCCCATATCTAATTCCCTGCCTCTGTTTGCCCGCCTCTGATTCCCCGCCTCTGTTTCCCCATATCTGATTCCCCGCCTCTGAATCCCCAACTCTGATTCCCTGCCTCAGATTCCCCAGCTCTGATTCCCCGCCTTTGATTCCCCCCGTCTGATTCCCAGCCTCTGAATCCCCGTGTCTGATTTCCTGCCTCTGATTCCCCGCCTCTGATCCCCCATCTCTGATTCACCGCCTCTGATTCCCCACCTCTGATTCCCCCTCTCTGATTCCGCACATCCAATTCCCTGCCTCTGATTCCCCAACTCTGATTCCCCACCTCTGATTCCCCAGCTCTGATTCCCCGCCTCAGATTCCCCGCGTCTGATTCCCTGCCTCTGATTCCCCGCCTCTGATTCCCTGCCTCTGATTCCACATATCTGATTCCCCGCCTCTGATTCCCCAACTCTGATTCCCCGCTTCTGATTCCCCAGCTCTGAATCCCCGCCTCTGATTCCCCGCGTCTGATTCCCTGCCTCTGATTCCCCGCCTCTGATTCCCCATCTGTGATTCACAACCTCTGATGCCCCACCTCTGATTCCCCATATCTGATTCCCTGCCTCTGTTTCCCCGCCTCTGATTCCCCACCTCTGTTTCCCCATATCTGATTCCCCGCCTCTGATTCCCCAACTCTAATACACCGCCTCTGATTCCCCAGCTCTGATTCACCGCCTCTGATTCCCCGCATCTGATTCCCTGCCTCTGATTCCCCGCCTCTGATTCCAGGCCTCTGATTCCCAGCATCTGATTCCGGCCTCTGATTCCCGGCTGATTCCCTTCTTCTGATTCTGATTCCCTGCCTCTGATTCCCCATATCTGATTCCCTGCCTCTGTTTCCCCGCCTCTGATTCCCCGCCTCTGATTCCCAACTCTGATTCCCCGCCTCTGATTCCCCAGCTCTGATTCCCCGTGTTTGATTCCCTGCCTCTGATTCCCTGCCCTGATTCCCCATCTCTGTTTCACCGCCTTTGATTCGCCACCTCTGATTCCCCATATCTGATTCCCCGCCTCTGTTTCCCCGAATCTGATACCCTGCATCTGATTCCAAGCCTCTGATTCCCTGCCTCTGATTCCCAACCTCTGATTCCCCACCTCTGATTCCCCATATCTGATTCCCCGCCTCTGTTTCCCCGCCTCGGATTCCCCGCCTCTGTTTCCCCATATCTGATTCCCGGCCTCTGATTCCCCGCCTCTGATTCCCCATATCTGATTCCCTGCCTCTGATTCCCCAACTCTGATTCCCCGCCTCTGATTCCCTAGCTCTGAATCCCCGCCTCTGTTTCCCCGCGTCTGATTCCCTGCCTCTGATTCCCCGCCTTGATTCCCCATCTCTGATTCACAACCTCTGATTCCCCACCTCTGATTCCCTATATTTGATTCCCCGCCTCTGTTTCCCCGCCTCTGATTCCCCGCCTCTGATTCCCCATATCTGATTCCCTGCCTCTGATTGCCCACCTCTGATTCCCAGCCTCTGATTCGCCAGCTCTGATTCCCCGCCTCTGATTCCCCGCATCTGATTCCCTGCCTCTGATTCCCCGCCTCTGATTCCCCATCTCTGATTCACTGCCTTTGATTCGCCACCTCTGATTCCCCATATCTGATTCCCCACCTCTGTTTCCCCGCCTCTTATTCCCCGCCTCTGATTCTCCATATCTCATTCCCCGCCTCTGAATCCCCATCTCTGATTCCCGGACTCTGATTCCCCTCCTCTGATTCCCGGCCTCTTATTCACAGCATCTGATTCCCGGCCTCTGATTCCCGGCCTCTGATTCCCCGCTTCTGATTCCCTGCCTCTGATTCCCCATCTCTGATTCCGCACATCTGATTCCCTGCCTCTGATTCCCCACCTCTGATTCCCCATATCTGATTCCCCGCCTCTGTTTCCCCGCCTCTGATTCCCCGCCTCTGTTTCCCTATATCTAATTCCCCACCTCTGATGCCCCAACTCTGATTCCCCGCCTCTGATTCCCCAGCTCTGATTCCCCGCCTCTGATTCCCTGCATCCGATTCCCCATATCTGATTCCCCGCCTCTGTTTCCCCGCCTCTGATTCCCCGCCTCTGTTTCCCCATATCTGATTCCCGCCTCTGATTCCCAACTATGATTCCCCGCCTCTGATTCCCCAGCTCTGATTCCCTGCCTCTGATTCCCCGCGTTCTATTTCCTGCCTCTGATTCCCCGCCTGTGATTCCCCATCACTGATTCACCACCTCTGATTCCCTACCTCTGATTCCCCATATCTAATTCCCCGCCTCTGTTTGCCCGCCTCTGATTCCCCGCCTCTGTTTCCCCATATCTGATTCCCCGCCTCTGAATCCCCAACTCTGATTCCCTGCCTCAGATTCCCCAGCTCTGATTCCCCGCCTCAGATTCCCCGCGTCTGATTCCCTGCCTCTGATTCCCAGCCTCTGAATCCCCGTGTCTGATTTCCTGCCTCTGATTCCCCGCCTCTGATTCCCCATCTCTGATTCACCGCCTCTGATTCCCCACCTCTGATTCCCAATCTCTGATTCCGCACATCCAATTCCCTGCCTCTGATTCCCCAACTCTGATTCCCCACCTCTGATTCCCCAGCTCTGATTCCCCGCCTCAGATTCCCCGCGTCTGATTCCCTGCCTCTGATTCCCCGCCTCTGATTCCCTGCCTCTGATTCCCCATATCTGATTCCCCGCCTCTGATTCCCCAACTCTGATTCCCCGCTTCTGATTCCCCAGCTCTGAATCCCCGCCTCTGATTCCCCGCGTCTGATTCCCTGCCTCTGATTCCCCGCCTCTGATTCCCCATCTGTGATTCACAACCTCTGATGCCCCACCTCTGATTCCCCATATCTGATTCCCCGCCTCTGTTTCCCCGCCTCTGATTCCCCGCCTCTGATTCCCCATATCTGATTCCCCGCCTCTGATTGCCCACCTCTGATTCCCCGCGTCTGATACCCTGCCTCTGATTCCCCGCCTCTGATTCCCCATCTCTGATTCACCACCTCTGATTCCTGGCCTCTGATTCCCCATCTCTGATTCCGCACATCCGATTCCCTGCCTATGTATCCCCACCTCTGATTCCCCGCCTCTGATTCCCCATATCTGATTCCCTGCCTCTGTTTCCCCGCCTCTGATTCCCTACCTCTGTTTCCCCATATCTGATTCCCCGCCTCTGATTCCCCAACTCTAATACCCCGCCTCTGATTCCCCAGCTCTGATTCCCCGCCTCTGATTCCCCGCATCCGATTCCCTGCCTCTGATTCCCCGCCTCTGATTCCAGGCCTCTGATTCCCATCATCTGATTCCGGCCTCTGATTCCCGGCCTCTGATTCCCTGCTTCTGATTCTGATTCCCTGCCTCTGATTCCCCACCTCTGATTCCCCATATCTGATTCCCCGCCTCTGTTTCCCCGCCTCTGATTCCCCGCCTCTGTTTCCCAATATCTAAGTCCCCACCTCTGATTCCCCAAATCTGATTCCCCACCTCTGATTCCCCAGCTCTGATTCCCCGCCTCTGATGCCCCGCATCTGATTCCCTGCATCTGATTCCAAGCCTCTGATTCCCTGCCTCTGATTCCCAACCTCTGATTCCCCACCTCTGATTCCCCATATCTGATTCCCCGCCTCTGTTTCCCCGCCTCGGATTCCCAGCCTCAGTTTCCCCATATCTGATTCCCGGCCTCTGATTCCCCGCCTCTGATTCCCCGCCTCTGATTCCCTGCCTCTGATTCCCCATCTCCGATTCCGCACATCTGATTCCCTTCCTCTGATTCCCCGCCTCTGATTCCCCGCCTCTGATTCCCTGCCTCTGATTCCCTGCCTCTGATTCCCAACTCTGATTCCCCGCCTCTGATTCCCCAGCTCTGATTCCCCGTGTTTGATTCCCTGCCTCTGATTCCCTGCCCTGATTCCCCATCTCTGTTTCACCGCCTTTGATTCGCCACCTCTGATTCCACATATCTGATTCCCCGCCTCTGTTTCCCCGACTCTGATTCCCTTCCTCTGATTCCCAACCTCTGATTCCACACCTCTGATTCCCCATATCTGATTCCCCGCCTCTATTTCCCCATATCTGAATCCCCGCCTCTGATTCCCCAACTCTGATTCCCCGCCTCTGATTCCCCAGCTCTGATTCCCCGACTCTGATTCCCGGCGTCCGATTCCCTGCCTCTGATTCCCCGCCTCTGATTCCCCATCTCTGATTCCCCGCCTCTGATTCCCCGTGTCTGATTCCCTGCCTCTGATTCCCCGCCTCTGATTCCCCGCCTCTGATTCCCTGCCACTGATTCCCTGCACCTGATTCCCCACCTCTGATTCCCCATATCTGATTCCCCTCCTCTGTTTCCCCGCCTCTGATTCCCCGCCTCTGATTCCCCATATCTGATTCCCTGCCTCTGATTCCCCAACTCTGATTCCCCGCCTCTGATTCCCCAGCTCTGAATCCCCGCCTCTGATTCCCCGTGTCTGATTCCCTGCCTCTGATTCCCCGCCTTGTTTCCCCATCTCTGATTCACAACCTCTGATTCCCCACCTCTGATTCCCTATATTTGATTCCCCGCCTCTGTTTCCCCACCTCTGATTCCCCGCCTCTGATTCCCCATATCTGATTCCCCGCCTCTGATTGCCCACCTCTGATTCCCCGCCTCTGATTCGCCAGCTCTGATTCCCCGCCTCTGATTCCCCGCATCTGATTCCCTGCCTCTGATTCCCCGCCTCTGATTCCCCATCTCTGATTCACCGCCTTTGATTCGCCACCTCTGATTCCCCATATCTGATTCCCCACCTCTGTTTCCCGGCCTCTGATTCCCCGCCTCTGATTCTCCATATCTCATTCCCCGCCTCTGAATCCCCATCTCTGATTCCCGGACTCTGATTCCCCACCTCTGATTCCCGGCCTCTTATTCCCAGCATCTGATTCCCGGCCTCTGATTCACGGCCTCTGATTCCCCGCTTCTGATTCTGATTCCCTGCCTCTGATTCCCCATCTCTGATTCCGCACATCTGATTCCCTGCCTCTGATTCCCCACCTCTGATTCCCCATATCTGATTCCCCGCCTCTGTTTCCCCGCCTCTGATTTCCCACCTCTGTTTCCCTATATCTAATTCCCCACCTCTGATGCCCCAACTCTGATTCCCCGCCTCTGATTCCCCAGCTCTGATTCCCCGCCTCTGATTCCCCGCATCCGATTCCCCATATCTGATTCCCCGCCTCTGTTTCCCCGCCTCTGATTCCCCGCCTCTGTTTCCCCATATCTGATTCCCCACCTCTGATTCCCAACTATGATTCCCCGCCTCTGATTCCCCAGCTCTGATTCCCTGCGTCTGATTCCCTGCGTTCTATTCCCTGCCTCTGATTCCCCGCCTGTGATTCCCCATCACTGTTTCACCACCTCTGATTCCCCACCTCTGATTCCCCATATCTAATTCCCCGCCTCTGTTTGCCCGCCTCTGGTTCCCCGCCTCTGTTTCCCCATATCTGATTCCCCGTCTCTGAATCCCCAACTCTGATTCCCTGCCTCATGATTCCCCTGCTCTGATTCCCCGCCTTTGATTCCCCCCGTCTGATTCCCAGCCTCTGAATCCCCGTGTCTGATTTCCTGCCTCTGATTCCCCGCCTCTGATTCCCCATCTCTGATTCCTCTGATTCCCCACATCTGATTCCCCATCTCTGAATCCGCACATCCGATTCCCTGCCTCTGATTCCCCAACTCTGATTCCCCACCTCTGATTCCCCAGCTCTGATTCCCCGCCTCAGATTCATCGCTTCTGATTCCCTGCCTCTGATTCCCCGCCTCTGATTCCCCATCTCTGATTCCCCACCTCTGATTCCCCGTGTCTGATTCCCTGCCTCTGATTCCCCGCCTCTGAATCCCAGCCTCTGATTCCCCATATCTGATTCCCCGCCTCTGATTTCCTGCCTCTGATTCCCCAGCTCTGATTCCCCGCCTTTGATTCCCCCCGTCTGATTCCCAGCCTCTGAATCCCCGTGTCTGATTTCCTGCCTCTGATTCCCCGCCTCTGATTCCCCATCTCTGATTCACCGCCTCTGATTCCCCATCTCTGATTCCCCACCTCTGATTCCCCATATCTGATTCCCTGCCTCTGTTTCCCCGCCTCTGATTCCCCATCTCTGATTCACCGCCTCTGATTCCCCATCTCTGATTCCCCAACTCTGATTCCCCACCTCTGATTCCCCAGCTCTGATTCCCCGCCTCAGATTCATCGCTTCTGATTCCCTGCCTCTGATTCCCCGCCTCTGATTCCCCATCTCTGATTCCCCACCTCTGATTCCCCATATCTGATTCCCCGCCTCTGATTTCCTGCCTCTGATTCCCCAGCTCTGATTCCCCGCCTTTGATTCCCCCCGTCTGATTCCCAGCCTCTGAATCCCCGTGTCTGATTTCCTGCCTCTGATTCCCCGCCTCTGATTCCCCATCTCTGATTCACCGCCTCTGATTCCCCATCTCTGATTCCCCACCTCTGATTCCCCATATCTGATTCCCTGCCTCTGTTTCCCCGCCTCTGATTCCCCACCTCTGTTTCCCCATATCTGATTCCCCGCCTCTGATTCCAGGCCTCTGATTCCCAGCATCTGATTCCGGCCTCTGATTCCCGGCCTCTGATTCCCTGCTTCTGATTCTGATTCCCTGCCTCTGATTCCCCATCTCTGATTGCGCACATCTGATTCCTTGCCTCTGATTCCCCACCTCTGATTCCCCATATCTGATTCCCCGCCTGGGTTTCCCCGCCTCTGATTCCCCGCCTCTGTTTCCAAATATCTAAGTCCCCGCCTCTGATTCCCCAAATCTGATTCCCCACCTCTGATTCCCCAGCTCTGATTCCCCGCCTCTGATTCCCCGCATCTGATTCCCTGCATCTGATTCCAAGCCTCTGATTCACTGCCTCTGATTCCCAACCTCTGATTCCCCACCTCTGATTCCCCATATCTGATTCCCCGCCTCTGTTTCCCCGCCTCGGATTCCCGCCTCTGTTTCCCCATATCTGATTCCCGGCCTCTGATTCCCCGCCTCTGATTGCCCACCTCTGATTCCCCGCGTCTGATACCCTGCCTCTGATTCCCCGCCTCTGATTCCCCATCTCTGATTCACCACCTCTGATTCCTGGCCTCTGATTCCCCATCTCTGATTCCGCACATCCGATTCCCTGCCTATGTATCCCCACCTCTGATTCCCCGCCTCTGATTCCCCATATCTGATTCCCTGCCTCTGTTTCCCCGCCTCTGATTCCCTACCTCTGTTTCCCCATATCTGATTCCCCGCCTCTGATTCCCCAACTCTAATACCCCGCCTCTGATTCCCCAGCTCTGATTCCCCGCCTCTGATTCCCCGCATCCGATTCCCTGCCTCTGATTCCCCGCCTCTGATTCCAGGCCTCTGATTCCCATCATCTGATTCCGGCCTCTGATTCCCGGCCTCTGATTCCCTGCTTCTGATTCTGATTCCCTGCCTCTGATTCCCCACCTCTGATTCCCCATATCTGATTCCCCGCCTCTGTTTCCCCGCCTCTGATTCCCCGCCTCTGTTTCCCAATATCTAAGTCCCCACCTCTGATTCCCCAAATCTGATTCCCCACCTCTGATTCCCCAGCTCTGATTCCCCGCCTCTGATGCCCCGCATCTGATTCCCTGCATCTGATTCCAAGCCTCTGATTCCCTGCCTCTGATTCCCAACCTCTGATTCCCCACCTCTGATTCCCCATATCTGATTCCCCGCCTCTGTTTCCCCGCCTCGGATTCCCAGCCTCAGTTTCCCCATATCTGATTCCCGGCCTCTGATTCCCCGCCTCTGATTCCCCGCCTCTGATTCCCTGCCTCTGATTCCCCATCTCCGATTCCGCACATCTGATTCCCTTCCTCTGATTCCCCGCCTCTGATTCCCCGCCTCTGATTCCCTGCCTCTGATTCCCTGCCTCTGATTCCCAACTCTGATTCCCCGCCTCTGATTCCCCAGCTCTGATTCCCCGTGTTTGATTCCCTGCCTCTGATTCCCTGCCCTGATTCCCCATCTCTGTTTCACCGCCTTTGATTCGCCACCTCTGATTCCACATATCTGATTCCCCGCCTCTGTTTCCCCGACTCTGATTCCCTTCCTCTGATTCCCAACCTCTGATTCCACACCTCTGATTCCCCATATCTGATTCCCCGCCTCTATTTCCCCATATCTGAATCCCCGCCTCTGATTCCCCAACTCTGATTCCCCGCCTCTGATTCCCCAGCTCTGATTCCCCGACTCTGATTCCCGGCGTCCGATTCCCTGCCTCTGATTCCCCGCCTCTGATTCCCCATCTCTGATTCCCCGCCTCTGATTCCCCGTGTCTGATTCCCTGCCTCTGATTCCCCGCCTCTGATTCCCCGCCTCTGATTCCCTGCCACTGATTCCCTGCACCTGATTCCCCACCTCTGATTCCCCATATCTGATTCCCCTCCTCTGTTTCCCCGCCTCTGATTCCCCGCCTCTGATTCCCCATATCTGATTCCCTGCCTCTGATTCCCCAACTCTGATTCCCCGCCTCTGATTCCCCAGCTCTGAATCCCCGCCTCTGATTCCCCGTGTCTGATTCCCTGCCTCTGATTCCCCGCCTTGTTTCCCCATCTCTGATTCACAACCTCTGATTCCCCACCTCTGATTCCCTATATTTGATTCCCCGCCTCTGTTTCCCCACCTCTGATTCCCCGCCTCTGATTCCCCATATCTGATTCCCCGCCTCTGATTGCCCACCTCTGATTCCCCGCCTCTGATTCGCCAGCTCTGATTCCCCGCCTCTGATTCCCCGCATCTGATTCCCTGCCTCTGATTCCCCGCCTCTGATTCCCCATCTCTGATTCACCGCCTTTGATTCGCCACCTCTGATTCCCCATATCTGATTCCCCACCTCTGTTTCCCGGCCTCTGATTCCCCGCCTCTGATTCTCCATATCTCATTCCCCGCCTCTGAATCCCCATCTCTGATTCCCGGACTCTGATTCCCCACCTCTGATTCCCGGCCTCTTATTCCCAGCATCTGATTCCCGGCCTCTGATTCACGGCCTCTGATTCCCCGCTTCTGATTCTGATTCCCTGCCTCTGATTCCCCATCTCTGATTCCGCACATCTGATTCCCTGCCTCTGATTCCCCACCTCTGATTCCCCATATCTGATTCCCCGCCTCTGTTTCCCCGCCTCTGATTTCCCACCTCTGTTTCCCTATATCTAATTCCCCACCTCTGATGCCCCAACTCTGATTCCCCGCCTCTGATTCCCCAGCTCTGATTCCCCGCCTCTGATTCCCCGCATCCGATTCCCCATATCTGATTCCCCGCCTCTGTTTCCCCGCCTCTGATTCCCCGCCTCTGTTTCCCCATATCTGATTCCCCACCTCTGATTCCCAACTATGATTCCCCGCCTCTGATTCCCCAGCTCTGATTCCCTGCGTCTGATTCCCTGCGTTCTATTCCCTGCCTCTTATTCCCCGCCTGTGATTCCCCATCACTGTTTCACCACCTCTGATTCCCCACCTCTGATTCCCCATATCTAATTCCCCGCCTCTGTTTGCCCGCCTCTGGTTCCCCGCCTCTGTTTCCCCATATCTGATTCCCCGTCTCTGAATCCCCAACTCTGATTCCCTGCCTCATGATTCCCCTGCTCTGATTCCCCGCCTTTGATTCCCCCCGTCTGATTCCCAGCCTCTGAATCCCCGTGTCTGATTTCCTGCCTCTGATTCCCCGCCTCTGATTCCCCATCTCTGATTCCTCTGATTCCCCACATCTGATTCCCCATCTCTGAATCCGCACATCCGATTCCCTGCCTCTGATTCCCCAACTCTGATTCCCCACCTCTGATTCCCCAGCTCTGATTCCCCGCCTCAGATTCATCGCTTCTGATTCCCTGCCTCTGATTCCCCGCCTCTGATTCCCCATCTCTGATTCCCCACCTCTGATTCCCCGTGTCTGATTCCCTGCCTCTGATTCCCCGCCTCTGAATCCCAGCCTCTGATTCCCCATATCTGATTCCCCGCCTCTGATTTCCTGCCTCTGATTCCCCAGCTCTGATTCCCCGCCTTTGATTCCCCCCGTCTGATTCCCAGCCTCTGAATCCCCGTGTCTGATTTCCTGCCTCTGATTCCCCGCCTCTGATTCCCCATCTCTGATTCACCGCCTCTGATTCCCCATCTCTGATTCCCCACCTCTGATTCCCCATATCTGATTCCCTGCCTCTGTTTCCCCGCCTCTGATTCCCCATCTCTGATTCACCGCCTCTGATTCCCCATCTCTGATTCCCCAACTCTGATTCCCCACCTCTGATTCCCCAGCTCTGATTCCCCGCCTCAGATTCATCGCTTCTGATTCCCTGCCTCTGATTCCCCGCCTCTGATTCCCCATCTCTGATTCCCCACCTCTGATTCCCCATATCTGATTCCCCGCCTCTGATTTCCTGCCTCTGATTCCCCAGCTCTGATTCCCCGCCTTTGATTCCCCCCGTCTGATTCCCAGCCTCTGAATCCCCGTGTCTGATTTCCTGCCTCTGATTCCCCGCCTCTGATTCCCCATCTCTGATTCACCGCCTCTGATTCCCCATCTCTGATTCCCCACCTCTGATTCCCCATATCTGATTCCCTGCCTCTGTTTCCCCGCCTCTGATTCCCCACCTCTGTTTCCCCATATCTGATTCCCCGCCTCTGATTCCAGGCCTCTGATTCCCAGCATCTGATTCCGGCCTCTGATTCCCGGCCTCTGATTCCCTGCTTCTGATTCTGATTCCCTGCCTCTGATTCCCCATCTCTGATTGCGCACATCTGATTCCTTGCCTCTGATTCCCCACCTCTGATTCCCCATATCTGATTCCCCGCCTGGGTTTCCCCGCCTCTGATTCCCCGCCTCTGTTTCCAAATATCTAAGTCCCCGCCTCTGATTCCCCAAATCTGATTCCCCACCTCTGATTCCCCAGCTCTGATTCCCCGCCTCTGATTCCCCGCATCTGATTCCCTGCATCTGATTCCAAGCCTCTGATTCACTGCCTCTGATTCCCAACCTCTGATTCCCCACCTCTGATTCCCCATATCTGATTCCCCGCCTCTGTTTCCCCGCCTCGGATTCCCGCCTCTGTTTCCCCATATCTGATTCCCGGCCTCTGATTCCCCGCCTCTGATTCCCCGCCTCTGATTCCCTGCCTCTGATTCCCCATCTCCGATTCCGCACATCTGATTCCCTTCCTCTGATTCCCCGCCTCTGATTCCCCGCCTCTGATTCCCTGCCTCTGATTCCCAACCTCGGATTCCCCACCTCTGATTCCCCATATCTGATTCCCCGCCTCTGTTTCCCCGACTCTGATTCCCCGCCTCTGATTCCCAACTCTGATTCCCCGCCTCTGATTCCCCAGCTCTGATTCCCCGTGTTTGATTCCCTGCCTCTGATTCCCTGCCCTGATTCCCCATCTCTGTTTCACCGCCTTTGATTCGCCACCTCTCATTCCCCATATCTGATTCCCCGCCTCTGTTTCCCCGACTCTGATTCCCTGCCTCTGATTCCCAACCTCTGATTCCACACCTCTGATTCCCCATATCTGATTCCCCGCCTCTATTTCCCCATATCTGATTCCCCGCCTCTGATTCCCCAACTCTGATTCCCCGCCTCTGATTCCCCAGCTCTGATTCCCCGACTCTGATTCCCGGAGTCCGATTCCCTGCCTCTGATTCCCCGCCTCTGATTCCCCATCTCTGATTCCCCGCCTCCGATTCCCCGTGTCTGATTCCCTGCCTCTGATTCCCCGCCTCTGATTCCCCGCCTCTGATTCCCTGCCACTGATTCCCTGCCCCTGATTCCCCAATTCTGATTCCCCATATCTGATTCCCCGCCTCTGTTTCCCCGCCTCTGATTCCCCGCCTCTGATTCCCCATATCTGATTCCCTGCCTCTGATTCCCCAACTCTGATTCACCGCCTCTGATTCCCCAGCTCTGAATCCCCGCCTCTGATTCCCCGCGTCTGATTCCCTGCCTCTGATTCCCCGCCTTGATTCCCCATCTCTGATTCACAACCTCTGATTCCCCACCTCTGATTCCCTATATTTGATTCCCCGCCTCTGTTTCCCCGCCTCTGATTCACAACCTCTAATTCCCCACCTCTGATTCCCCATATCTGATTCCCCGCCTCTGTTACCCTGCCTCTGATTCCCGGCCTCTGTTTCCCCATATCTGATTCCCCTCCTCTGATTCCCCAACTCTGATTCCCCGCCTCTGATTCCCCAGCTCTGATTCCCCGCCTTTTATTCCCGGCCTCTGATTCCCTGCCACTGATTCCCCGCCCCTGATTCCCCACCTCTGATTCCCCATATCTGATTCCCCGCCTCTGTTTCCCCAGCTCTGATTCCCCACCTCTGATTCCCCAGCTCTGATTCCCTGCCACTGATTCCCCGCCCCTGATTCCCCACCTCTGATTTCCCATATCTGATTCCCCGCCTCTGTATCCCCAGCTCTGATTCCCTGCCTCTGATTCCCTGCCCTGATTCCCCATCTCTGTTTCACCGCCTTTGATTCGCCACCTCTGATTCCCCATATCTGATTCCCCGCCTCTGTTTCCCCGCCTCTGATTCCCTGCCTCTGATTCCCAACCTCTGATTCCACACCTCTGATTCCCCATATCTGATTCCCCGCCTCTATTTCCCCATATCTGATTCCCCGCCTCTGATTCCCCAACTCTGATTCCCCGCCTCTGATTCCCCAGCTCTGATTCCCCGCCTCTGATTCCCGGCGTCCGATTCCCTGCCTCTGATTCCCCGCCTCTGATTCCCCATCCCTGAATCTCCATATCTGATTCCCCGCCTCTGAATCCCCATCTCTGATTCCCGGACTCTGATTCCCCTCCTCTGATTCCCGGACTCTTATTCCCAGCATCTGATTCACGGCCTCTGATTCCCGGCCTCTGATTCCCCGCTTCTGATTCTGATTCCCTGCCTCTGATTCCCCATCTCTGATTCCGCACATCTGATTCCCTGCCTCTGATTCCCCACCTCTGATTCCCCATATCTGATTCCCCGCCTCTGTTTCCCCGCCTCTGATTCCCCGCCTCTGTTTCCCTATATCTAATTCCCCACCTCTGATGCCCCAACTCTGATTCCCCGCCTCTGATTCCCCAGCTCTGATTCCCCGCCTCTGATACCCTGCATCCGATTCCCCATATCTGATTCCCCGCCTCTGTTTCCCCGCCTCTGATTCCCCGCCTCTGTTTCCCCATATCTGATTCCCGCCTCTGATTCCCAACTATGATTCCCCGCCTCTGATTCCCCAGCTCTGATTCCCTGCCTCTGATTCCCCGCGTTCTATTCCCTGCCTCTGATTCCCCACCTGTGATTCCCCATCACTGATCCACCACCTCTGATTCCCTACCTCTGATTCCCCATATCTAATTCCCCGCCTCTGTTTGCCCGCCTCTGATTCCCCGCCTCTGTTTCCCCATATCTGATTCCCCGCCTCTGAATCCCCAACTCTGATTCCCTGCCTCAGATTACCCAGCTCTGATTCCCCGCCTTTGATTCCCCCCGTCTGATTCCCAGCCTCTGAATCCCCGTGTCTGATTTCCTGCCTCTGATTCCCCGCCTCTGATTCCCCATCTCTGATTCACCGCCTCTGATTCCCCACCTCTGATTCCCCATCTCTGATTCCGCACATCCAATTCCCTGCCTCTGATTCCCCAACTCTGATTCCCCAGCTCTGATTCCCCAGCTCTGATTCCCCGCCTCAGATTCCCCGCGTCTGATTCCCTGCCTCTGATTCCCCGCCTCTGATTCCCTGCCTCTGATTCCCCATAACTGATTCCCCGCCTCTGATTCCCCAACTCTGATTCCCCGCTTCTGATTCCCCAGCTCTGAATCCCCGCCTCTGATTCCCCGCATCTGATTCCCTGCCTCTGATTCCCCGCCTCTGATTCCCCATCTGTGATTCACAACCTCTGATTCCCCACCTCTGATTCCCCATATCTGATTCCCCGCCTCTGTTTCCCCGCCTCTGATTCCCCGCCTCTGATTCCCCATATCTGATTCCCCGCCTCTGATTGCCCACCTCTGATTCCCCGCGTCTGATACCCTGCCTCTGATTCCCCGCCTCTGATTGCCCATCTCTGATTCACCACCTCTGATTCCCGGCCTCTGATTCCCCATCTCTGATTCCGCACATCCGATTCCCTGCCTATGATTCCCCACCTCTGATTCCCCGCCTCTGATTCCCCATATCTGATTCCATGCCTCTGTTTCCCCGCCTCTGATTCCCTACCTCTGTTTCCCCATATCTGATTCCCCGCCTCTGATTCCCCAACTCTAATACCCCGCCTCTGATTCCCCAGCTCTGATTCCCCGCCTCTGATTCCCCGCATCTGATTCCCTGCCTCTGATTCCCCGCCTCTGATTCCAGGCCTCTGATTCCCAGCATCTGATTCCGGCCTCTGATTCCCGGCCTCTGATTCCCTGCTTCTGATTCTGTTTCCCTGCCTCTGATTCCCCATCTCTGATTCCGCACATCTGATTCCCTGCCTCTGATTCCCCACCTCTGATTCCCCATATCTGATTCCCCGCCTCTGTTTCCCCGCCTCTGATTCCCCGCCTCTGTTTCCCAATATCTAAGTCCCCACCTCTGATTCCCCAAATCTGATTCCCCACCTCTGATTCCCCAGCTCTGATTCCCCGCCTCTGATTCCCCGCATCTGATTCCCTGCATCTGATTCCAAGCCTCTGATTCCCTGCCTCTGATTCCCAACCTCTGATTCCCCACCTCTGATTCCCCATATCTGATTCCCCGACTCTGTTTCCCCGCCTCGGATTCCCCGCCTCGGTTTCCCCATATCTGATTCCCGGCCTCTGATTCCCCGCCTCTGATTCCCCGCCTCTGATTCCCTGCCTCTGATTCCCCATCTCCGATTCCGCACATCTGATTCCCTTCCTCTGATTCCCCGCCTCTGATTCCCCGCCTCTGATTCCCTGCCTCTGATTCCCAACCTCTGATTCCCCACCTCTGATTCCCCATATCTGATTCCCCGCCTCTGTTTCCCCGCCTCTGATTCCCCGCCTCTGATTCCCAACTCTGATTCCCCGCCTCTGATTCCCCAGCTCTGATTCCCCGTGTTTGATTCCCTGCCTCTGATTCCCTGCCCTGATTCCCCATCTCTGTTTCACCGCCTTTGATTCGCCACCTCTGATTCCACATATCTGATTCCCCGCCTCTGTTTCCCCGACTCTGATTCCCTTCCTCTGATTCCCAACCTCTGATTCCACACCTCTGATTCCCCATATCTGATTCCCCGCCTTTATTTCCCCATATCTGATTCCCCGCCTCTGATTCCCCAACTCTGATTCCCCGCCTCTGATTCCCCAGCTCTGATTCCCCGACTCTGATTCCCGGCGTCCGATTCCCTGCCTCTGATTCCCCGCCTCTGATTCCCCATCTCTGATTCCCCGCCTCTGATTCCCCGTGTCTGATTCCCTGCCTCTGATTCACCGCCTCTGATTCCCCGCCTCTGATTCCCTGCCACTGATTCCCTGCCCCTGATTCCCCACCTCTGATTCCCCATATCTGATTCCCCGCCTCTGTTTCCCCGCCTCTGATTCCCCGCCTCTGATTCCCCATATCTGATTCCCTGCCTCTGATTCCCCAACTCTGATTCCCCGCCTCTGATTCCCCAGCTCTAAATCCCCGCCTCTGA
Source organism: Narcine bancroftii (assembly GCF_036971445.1). Classification (NCBI taxonomy): domain Eukaryota; kingdom Metazoa; phylum Chordata; class Chondrichthyes; order Torpediniformes; family Narcinidae; genus Narcine; species Narcine bancroftii. Next base: position 1,699,613 of record NW_027211886.1, read on the forward strand.
TTCCCCGTGTCTGATTCCCTGCCTCTGATTCCCCGCCTTGAATCCCCATCTCTGATTCACAACATCTGATTCCCCACCTCTGATTCCCTATATTTGATTCCCCGCCTCTGTTTCCCCGCCTCTGATTCCCCGCCTCTGATTCCCCATATCTGATTCCCCGCCTCTGATTGCCCACCTCTGATTCCCCGCCTCTGATTCGCCAGCTCTGATTCCCCGCCTCTGATTCCCCGCATCTGATTCCCTGCCTCTGATTCCCCGCCTCTGATTCCCCATCTCTGAATCACCGCCTTTGATTCGCCACCTCTGATTCCCCATATCTGATTCCCCACCTCTGTTTCCCGGCCTCTGATTCCCCGCCTCTGATTCTCCATATCTCATTCCCCGCCTCTGAATCCCCATCTCTGATTCCCGGACTCTGATTCCCCTCCTCTGATTCCCGGCCTCTTATTCCCAGCATCTGATTCCCGGCCTCTGATTCCCGGCCTCTGATTCCCCGCTTCTGATTCTGATTCCCTGCCTCTGATTCCCCATCTCTGATTCCGCACATCTGATTCCCTGCCTCTGATTCCCCACCTCTGATTCCCCATATCTGATTCCCCTCCTCTGTTTCCCTGCCTCTGATTCCCCACCTCTGTTTCCCTATATCTAATTCCCCACCTCTGATGCCCCAACTCTGATTCCCCGCCTCTCATTCCCCAGCTCTGATTCCCCGCCTCTGATTCCCCGCATCCGATTCCCCATATCTGATTCCCCACCTCTGTTTCCCCGCCTCTGATTCCCCGCCTCTGTTTCCCCATATATGATTCCCCGCCTCTGATTCCCAACTATGATTCCCCGCCTCTGATTCCCCAGCTCTGATTCCCTGCGTCTGATTCCCTGCGTTCTATTCCCTGCCTCTGATTCCCCGCCTGTGATTCCCCATCACTGATTCACCACCTCTGATTCCCCACCTCTGATTCCCCATATCTAATTCCCCGCCTCTGTTTGCCCGCCTCTGATTCCCCGCCTCTGTTTCCCCATATCTGATTCCCCGTCTCTGAATCCCCAACTCTGATTCCCTGCCTCTGATTCCCCAGCTCTGATTCCCCGCCTTTGATTCCCCCCGTCTGATTCCCAGCCTCTGAATCCCCGTGTCTGATTTCCTGCCTCTGATTCCCCGCCTCTGATTCCCCATCTCTGATTCATCTGATTCCCCACATCTGATTCCCCATCTCTGATTCCGCACATCCGATTCCCTTTCTCTGATTCCCCAACTCTGATTCCCCACCTCTGATTCCCCAGCTCTGATTCCCCGCCTCAGATTCCCCGCGTCTGATACCCTACCTCTGATTCCCCGCCTCTAATTCCCCATCTCTGATTCCCCACCTCTGATTCCCCGTGTCTGATTCCCTGCCTCTGATTCCCCGCCTCTGAATCCCAGCCTCTGATTCCCCATATCTGATTCCCCGCCTCTTTTTCCCTGCCTCTGATTCCCCAGCTCTGATTCCCCGCCTTTGATTCCCCCCATCTAATTCCCAGCCTCTGAATCCCCGTGTCTGATTTCCTGCCTCTGATTCCCCGCCTCTGTTTCCCCATCTCTGATTCACCGCCTCTGATTCCCCATCTCTGATTCCCCACCTCTGATTCCCCGTGTCTGATTCCCCGTGTCTGATTCCCTGCCTCTGATTCCACGCCTCTGATTCCCCATATCTGATTCCCTGCCACTGATTCCCCGCCTCTGATTCCCCATCTCTGATTCACCACCTCTGATTCCCGGCCTCTGATTGCCCACCTCTGATTCCCCGCCTCTGATTCGCCAGCTGTGATTCCCCCCCTCTGATTCCCCGCGTCTGATTCCCCGCCTCTGATTCCCCAACTCTAATACCCCGCCTCTGATTCCCCAGCTCTGATTCCCCTCCTCTGATTCCCCGCATCTGATTCCCTGCCTCTGATTCCCCGCCTCTGATTCCAGGCCTCTGATTCCCAACCTCTGATTCCCCACCTCTGATTCCCCATATCTGATTCCCCGCCTCTGTTTCACCGCCTCTGATTCCCCGACTCTGTTTCCCCATATCTGATTCCCCGCCTCTGATTCCCCAACTCTGATTCCCCGCCTGTGATTACCCAGCTCTAATTCCCCGCCTATGATTCCCCATATCTGATTCCCATCCTCTGATTGCCCACCTCTGATTCCCCGCCTCTGATTCGCCAGCTCTGATTCCCCGCCTCTGATTCCCCGCATCTGATTCCCTGCCTCTGATTCCCCGCCTCTGATTCCCCATCTCTGATTCCCCGCCTGTGATTCCCCAGCTCTGATTCCCAGCCTCTGATTCCCCGTGTTTGATCCCCTGCCTCTGATTACCTTCCTCTGATTCCCGGCCTCTGATACCCCGCTTCTGATTCTGATTCCCTGCCTCTGATTCCCCATCTCTGATTCACCACATCTAATTCCCTGCCTCTGATTCCACGCCCCTGATTCCCCACCTCAGATTCCCCATATCTGAATCCCCGCCTCTGTTTCCACGCCTCTGATTCCCAACCTCTGATTCCCCACCCCTGATTCCCCATATCTGATTCCCCGCCTCTGTTTCCCTGCCTCTGATTCTCCGCCCCTGTTTCCCCATATCTGATTCCCCGCCTCTGATTCCCCAACTCTGATTCCCCACCTCTGATTCCCCAGCTCTGATTCCCCGCCTCTGATTCCCCGTGTTTGATTCCCTGCCTCTGATTCACGGCCTCTGATTCCCCATCTCTGATTCACCGCCTTTGATTCGACACCTCTGATTCCCCATATCTGATTCCCCACCTCTGTTACCCCGCCTCTGATTCCCCGCCTCTGAATCCCCATCTCTGATTCCCGGACTCTGATTCCCCACCTCTGATTCCCGGCCTCTTATTCCCGGCATCTGAATCCCGGCCTCTGATTCCCGGCCTCTGATTCCCCGCTTCTGATTCTGATTCCCTGCCTCTGATTCCCCATCTCTGATTCCGCACATCTGATTCCCTGCCTCTGATTCCCCACCTCTGATTCCCCATATCTGATTCCCCACCTCTGTTTCCCCGCCTCTGATTCCCCGCCTCTGTTTCCCCATATCTAATTCCCCACCTCTGATGCCCCAACTCTGATACCCCGCCTCTGATTCCCCAGCTCTGATTCCCCGCCTCTGATTCCCCGCATCCGATTCCCAATATCTGATTCCCCGCCTCTGTTTCCCCGCCTTTGATTCCCCGCCTCTGTTTCCCCATATCTGATTCCCCGCCTCTGATTCCCAACTATGATTCCCCGCCTCTGATTCCCCAGCTCTGTTTCCCCATATCTGATTCCCCGTGTCTGATTCCCTGCCTCTGATTCCCCGCCTCTGATTCCCCGCCTCTGATTCCCTGCCACTGATTCCCTGCCCCTGATTCCCCACCTCTGATTCCCAATATCTGATTCCCTGCCTCTGTTTCCCCGCCTCTGATTCCCCGCCTCTGATTCCCCGCCTCTGATTCCCCGCCTCTGATTCCCCAACTCTGATTCCCCACCTCTGATTCCCCAGCTCTGATACCCGCCTCTGATTCCCCGCGTCTGTTTCCCCGCCTCTGATTCCCTGCCTCTGTTTCCCCATATCTAAGTCCCCGACTCTGATTCCCCAACTCTGATTCCCCACCTCTGATTCCCCAGCTCTGATTCCCCGCCTCTGATTCCCCGCATCTGATTCCCTGCATCTGATTCCCAGCCTCTGATTCCCTGCCTCTGATTCCCAACCTCTGATTCCCCACCTCTGATTCCCCATATCTGATTCCCCGCCTCTGTTTCCCCGCCTCTGATTCCCCGCCTCTGTTTCCCCATATCTGATTCCCGGCCTCTGATTCCCCGCCTCTGATTCCCCACCTCTGATTCCCTGCCTCTGATTCCCCATCTCCGATTCCGCACATCGGATTTCCTGCCTCTGATTCCCCGCCTCTGATTCCCCGCCTCTGATTCCCTGCTTCTGATTCCCAACCTCTGATTCCCCACCTCTGATTCCCCATATCTGATTCCCCGCCTCTGTTTCCCCGCCTCTGATTCCCCGCCTCTGATTCCCCAACTCTGAATCCCCGCCTCTGATTCCCCAGCTCTGATTCCACGCCTCTGATTCCCCGTGTTTGATTCCCTGCCTCTGATTCCCTGCCCTGATTCCCCATCTCTGATTCACCGCCTTTAGTTCGCCACCTCTGATTCCCCATATCTGATTCCCCTCCTCTGTTTCCCCGCCTCTGATTCCCAACCTCTGATTCCACACCTCTGATTCCCCATATCTGATTCCCCGCCTCTGTTTCCCCGCCTCTGATTCCCCACCCCTCTTTCCCCATATCTGATTCCCCACCTCTGATTCTCCTACTCTGCTTCCCCGCCTCTGTTTCCCCATATCTGATTCCCCGCCTCTGATTCCCAACTATGATTCCCCGCCTCTGATTCCCCAGCTCTGATTCCCTGCCTCTGATTCCCTGCATTCTATTCCCTGTCTCTGATTCCCCGCCTGTGATTCCCCATCACTGATTCACCACCTCTGATTCCCCACATCTGATTCCCCATATCTAATTCCCCGCCTCTGTTTGCCCGCCTCTGATTCCCCGCCTCTGTTTCCCCATATCTGATTCCCCGTCTCTGAATCCCCAACTCTGATTCCCTGCCTCTGATTCCCCAGCTCTGATTCCCCGCCTTTGATTCCCCCCGTCTGATTCCCAGCCTCTGAATCCCCGTGTCTGATTTCCTGCCTCTGATTCCCCGCCTCTGATTCCCCATCTCTGATTCACCGCCTCTGATTCCCCACCTCTGATTCCCCATCTCTGATTCCGCACATCCGATTCCCTGCCTCTGATTCCCCAACTCTGATTCCCCGCCTCTGATTCCCCATCTCTGATACCCCACCTCTGATTCCCCGTGTCTGATTCCCTGCCTATGATTCCCCGCCTCTGAATACCAGCCTCTGATTCCCCATATCTGATTCCCCGCCTCTGATTCCCTGCTTCTGATTCCCCAGCTCTGATTCCCCGCCTTTGATTCCCCCTGTCTGATTCCCAGCCTCTGAATCCCCGTGTCTGATTTCCTGCCTCTGATTCCCCGCCTCTGATTCCCCATCTCTGATTCACCGCCTCTGATTCCCCATCTCTGATTCCCCACCTCTGATTCCCCGTGTCTGATTCCCCGTGTCTGATTCCCTGCCTCTGATTCCACGCCTCTGATTCCCCATATCTGATTCCCTGCCACTGATTCCCCGCCTCTGATTCCCCATCTCTGATTCACCACCTCTGATTCCCGGCCTCTGATTGCCCACCTCTGATTCCCCGCCTCTGATTCGCCAGCTATGATTCCCCCCCTCTGATTCCCCGCGTCTGATTCCCCGCCTCTGATTCCCCAACTCTAATACCCCGCCTCTGATTCCCCAGCTCTGATTCCCCTCCTCTGATTCCCCGCATCTGATTCCCTGCCTCTGATTCCACGCCTCTGATTTTAGGCCTCTGATTCCCAACCTCTGATTCCCCACCTCTGATTCCCAATATCTGATTCCCCGCCTCTGTTTCACCGCCTCTGATTCCCCGCCTCTGTTTCCCCATATCTGATTCCCCGCCTCTGATTCCCCAACTCTGATTCCCCGCCTGTGATTCCCCAGCTCTGATTCCCCGCCTCTGATTCCCCATATCTAATTCCCATCCTCTGATTGCCCACCTCTGATTCCCCGCCTCTGATTCGCCAGCTCTGATTCCCCGCCTCTGATTCCCCGCATCTGATTCCCTGCCTCTGATTCCCCGCCTCTGATTCCCCATCTCTGATTCCCCGCCTGTGATTCCCCAGCTCTGTATCCCCGCCTCTGATTCCCCAGCTCTGATTCCCAGCCTCTGATTCCCCGTGTTTGATCCCCTGCCTCTGATTACCTTCCTCTGATTCCCGGCCACTGATACCCCGCTTCTGATTCTGAATCCCTGCCTCTGATTCCCCATCTCTGATTCACCACATCTAATTCCCTGCCTCTGATTCCACGCCCCTGATTCCCCACCTCTGATTCCCCATATCTGAATCCCCGCCTCTGTTTCCACGCCTCTGATTCCCTGCCTCTGATTCCCAACCTCTGATTCCCCACCCCTGATTCCCCATATCTGATTCCCCGCCTGTTTCCCTGCCTCTGATTCCCCGCCCCTGTTTCCCCATATCTGATTCCCCGCCTCTTATTCCCCAACTCTGATTCCCCGCCTCTGATTCCCCAGCTCTGATTCCCCGCCTCTGATTCCCCGTGTTTGATTCCCTGCCTCTGATTCCCCGCCTCTGATTCCCCATCTCTGATTCACCGCCTTTGATTCGCCACCTCTGATTCCCCATATCTGATTCCCCACCTCTGTTACCCCGCCTCTGATTCCCCGCCTCTGATTCCCCATATATCATTCCCCGCCTCTGAATCCCCATCTCTGATTCCCGGACTCTGATTCCCCACCTCTGATTCCCGGCCTCTTATTCCCGGCATCTGAATCCTGGCCTCTGATTCCCGGCCTCTGATTCCCCGCTTGTGATTCTGATTCCCTGCCTCTGATTCCCCATCTCTGATTCCGCACATCTGATTTCCTGCCTCTGATTCCCCACCTCTGATTCCCCATATCTGATTCCTCGCCTCTGTTTCCCCGCCTCTGATTCCCCGCCTCTGTTTCCCCATATCTAATTCCCCACCTCAGATGCCCCAACTCTGATACCCCGCCTCTGATTCCCCAGCTCCTATTCCCCGCCTCTGATTCCCCGCCTCTGATTCCCCGCGTTCTATTCCCTGCCTCTGATTCCCCGCCTGTGATTCCCCATCTCTGATTCACCACCTCTGATTCCCCACCTCTGATTCCCCATATCTAATTCCCCGCCTCTGTTTGCCCGCCTCTGATTCCCCGCCTCTGTTTCCCCATATCTGATTCCCCGTGTCTGATTCCCTGCCTCTGATTCCCCGCCTCTGTTTCCCCGCCTCTGATTCCCTGCCACTGATTCCCTGCCCCTGATACCCCACCTCTGATTCCCCAAATCTGATTCCCCGCCTCTGATTCCCCATCTCTGATTCCCCACCTCTGATTCCCCGTGTCTGATTCCCCGTGTCTGATTCCCTGCCTCTGATTCCACGCCTCTGATTCCCCATATCTGATTCCCTGCCACTGATTCCCCGCCTCTGATTCCCCATCTCTGATTCACCACCTCTGATTCCCGGCCTCTGATTGCCCACCTCTGATTCCCCGCCTCTGATTCGCCAGCTATGATTCCCCCCCTCTGATTCCCCGCGTCTGATTCCCCGCCTCTGATTCCCCAACTCTAATACCCCGCCTCTGATTCCCCAGCTCTTATTCCCCTCCTCTGATTCCCCGCATCTGATTCCCTGCCTCTGATTCCACGCCTCTGATTCCAGGCCTCTGATTCCCAACCTCTGATTCCCCACCTCTGATTCCCAATATCTGATTCCCCGCCTCTGTTTCACCACCTCTGATTCCCCGCCTCTGTTTCCCCATATCTGATTCCCCGCCTCTGATTCCCCAACTCTGATTCCCCGCCTGTGATTCCCCAGCTCTGATTCCCCGACTCTGATTCCCCATATCTGATTCCCATCCTCTGATTGCCCACCTCTGATTCCCCGCCTCTGATTCGCCAGCTCTGATTCCCCGCCTCTGATTCCCCGCATCAGATTCCCTGCCTCTGATTCCCCGCCTCTGATTCCCCATCCCTGATTCCCCGCCTGTGATTCCCCAGCTCTGATTCCCCGCCTCTGATTCCCCAGCTCTGATTCCCAGCCTCTGATTCCCCGTGTTTGATCCCCTGCCTCTGATTACCTTCCTCTGATTCCCGGCCACTGATACCCCGCTTCTGATTCTGATTCCCTGCCTCTGATTCCCAATCTCTGATTCACCACATCTAATTCCCTGCCTCTGATTCCACGCCCCTGATTCCCCACCTCTGATTCCCCATATCTGAATCCCCGCCTCTGTTTCCACGCCTCTGATTCCCTGCCTCTGATTCCCAACCTCTGATTCCCCACCCCTGATTCCCCATATCTGATTCCCCGCCTCTGTTTCCCTGCCTCTGATTCCCCGCCCCTGTTTCCCCATATCTGATTCCCCGCCTCTGATTCCCCAACTCTGATTCCCCGCCTCTGATTCCCCAGCTCTGATTCCCCGCCTCTGATTCCCCGTGTTTGATTCCCTGCCTCTGATTCCCCGCCTCTGATTCCCCATCTCTGATTCACCGCCTTTGATTCGCCACCTCTGATTCCCCATATCTGATTCCCCACCTCTGTTACCCCGCCTCTGATTCCACGCCTCTGATTCCCCATATATCATTCCCCGCCTCTGAATCCCCATCTCTGATTCCCGGACTCTGATTCCCCACCTCTGATTCCCGGCCTCTGATTCCCCGCTTGTGATTCTGATTCCCTGCCTCTGATTCCCCATCTCTGATTCCGCACATCTGATTCCCTGCCTCTGATTCCCCACCTCTGATTCCCCATATCTGATTCCTCGCCTCTGTTTCCCCGCCTCTGATTCCCCGCCTCTGTTTCCCCATATCTAATACCCCACCTCAGATGCCCCAACTCTGATACCCCGCCTCTGATTCCCCAGCTCCTATTCCCCGCCTCTGATTCCCCGCATCCGATTCCCCATATCTGATTCCCCGCCTCTGTTTCCCCGCCTTTGATTCCCCGCCTCTGTTTCCCCATATCTGATTCCCCGCCTCTGATTCCCAACTATGATTCCCCGCCTCTGATTCCCCAGCTCTGATTCCCCGCCTCTGATTCCCCGCGTTCTATTCCCCGCCTCTGATTCCCCGCCTCTGTTTCCCCATATCTGATTCCCCGTGTCTGATTCCCTGCCTCTGATTCCCCGCCTCTGTGTCCCCGCCTCTGATTCCCTGCCACTGATTCCCTGCCCCTGATACCCCACCTCTGATTCCCCATATCTGATTCCCTGCCTCTGTTTCCCCGCCTCTGATTCCCCGCCTCTGATTCCCCATATCTGATTCCCCGCCTCTGATTCCCCAACTCTGATTCCCCGCCTCTGATTCCCCAGCTCTGAAACCCCGCCTCTGATTCCCCGCGTCTGTTTCCCCGCCTCTGATTCCCCGCCTCTGTTTCCCCATATCTAAGTCCCCGACTCTGATTCCCCAACTCTGATTCCCCACCTCTGATTCCCCAGCTCTGATTCCCCGCCTCTGATTCCCCGCATCTGATTCCCTGCATCTGATTCCCAGCCTCTGATTCCCTGCCTCTGATTCCCAACCTCTGATTCCCCACCTCTGATTCCCCATATCTGATTCCCCGCCTCTGTTTCCCCGCCTCTGATTCCCCGCCTCTGTTTCCCCATATCTGATTCCCGGCCTCTGATTCTCCGCCTCTGATTCCCCGCCTCTGATTCCCTGCCTCTGATTCCCCATCTCCGATTCCGCACATCGGATTCCCTGCCTCTGATTCCCCGCCTCTGATTCCCCACCTCTGATTCCCTGCTTCTGATTCCCAACCTCTGATTCCCCATCTCTGATTCCCCATATCTGATTCCCCGCCTCTGTTTCCCCGCCTCTGATTCCCCGCCTCTGATTCCCCAACTCTGAATCCCCGCCTCTGATTCCCCAGTTCTGATTCCCCGCCTCTGATTCCCCGCATCTGATTCCCTGCCTCTGATTCCCCGCCTCTGATTCCAGGCCTCTGATTCCCAGCATCTGACTCCGGCCTCTGATTCCCGGCCTCTGATTCCCTGCTTCTGATTCTGATTCCCTGCCTCTGATTCCCCATCTCTGATTCCGCACGTCTGATTCCTTGCCTCTGATTCCCCACCTCTGATTCCCCATATCTGATTCCCCGCCTGGGTTTCCCCGCCTCTGATTCCCCGCCTCTGTTTCCCAATATCTAAGTCCCCGCCTCTGATTCCCCAAATCTGATTCCCCACCTCTGATTCCCCAGCTCTGATTCCCCGCCTCTGATTCCCCGCATCTGATTCCCTGCATCTGATTCCAAGCCTCTGATTCCCTGCCTCTGATTCCCAACCTCTGATTCCCCACCTCTGATTCCCCATATTTGATTCCCCGCCTCTGTTTCCCCACCTCGGATTCCCCGCCTCTGTTTCCCCATATCTGATTCCCGGCCTCTGATTCCCCGCCTCTGATTCCCCGCCTCTGATTCCCTGCCTCTGATTCCCCATCTCCGATTCCGCACATCTGATTCCCTTCCTCTGATTCCCCGCCTCTGATTTTCCGCCTCTGATTCCCAGCCTCTGATTCCCAACCTCGGATTCCCCACCTCTGATTCCCCATATCTGATTCCCCGCCTCTGTTTCCCCGCCTCTGATTCCCCGCCTCTGATTCCCAACTCTGATTCCCCGCCTCTGATTCCCCAGCTCTGATTCCCCGTGTTTGATTCCCTGCCTCTGATTCCCTGCCTCTGATTCCCTGCCTCTGATTCCCCAGCTCTGATACCCAATATCTGATTCCCCGCCTCAGTTTCCCGGACTCTGATTCCCTGCCTCTGATTCCCAACCTCTGATTCCACACCTCTGATTCCCCATATCTGATTCCCCGCCTCTATTTCCCCATATCTGATTCCCCGCCTCTGATTCCCCAACTCTGATTCCCCGCCTCTGATTCCCCAGCTCTGATTCCCCGACTCTGATTCCCGGCATCCGATTCCCTGCCTCTGATTCCCCGCCTCTGATTCCCCATCTCTGATTCCCCGCCTCTGATTCCCCGTGTCTGATTCCCTGCCTTTGATTCCCCGCCTCTGATTCCCCGCCTCTGATTCCCTGCCACTGATTCCCTGCCCCTGATTCCCCACCTCTGATTCCCCACATCTGATTCCCCGCCTCTGTTTCCCCGCCTCTGATTCCCCGCCTCTGATTCCCCATATCTGATTCCCTGCGGCTGATTCCCCAACTCTGATTCCCCGCCTCTGATTCCCCAGCTCTGAATCCCCGCCTCTGATTCCCCGCGTCTGATTCCCTGCCTCTGATTCCCCGCCTTGATTCCCCATCTCTGATTCACAACCTCTGATTCCCCACCCCTGATTCCCTATATTTGATTCCCCGCCTCTGTTTCCCCGCCTCTGATTCCCCGCCTCTGATTCCCCATTTCTGATTCCCCGCCTCTGATTGCCCACCTCTGATTCCCAGCCTCTGATTCGCCAGCTCTTATTCCCCGCCTCTGATTCCCCGCATCTGATTCCCTGCCTCTGATTCCCCGCCTCTGATTCCCCATCTCTGATTCACCGCCTTTGATTCGCCACCTCTGATTCCCCATATCTGATTCCCCACCTCTGATTCCCGGCCTCTTATTCCCAGCATCTGATTCCCGGCCTCTGATTCCCGGCCTCTGATTCCCCGCTTCTGATTCTGATTCCCTGCCTCTTATTCACCATCTCTGATTCCGCACATCTGATTCCCTGCCTCTGATTCCCCCACTCTGATTCCCCATATCTGATTCCCCGCCTCTGTTTCCCCGCCTCTGATTCCCCGCCTCTGTTTCCCTATATCTAATTCCCCACCTCTGATGCCCCAACTCTGATTCACCGCCTCTGATTCCCCAGCTCTGATTCCCCGCCTCTGATTCCCTGCATCCGATTCCCCATATCTGATTCCCCGCCTCTGTTTCACCGCCTCTGATTCCCCGCCTCTGTTTCCCCATATCTGATTCCCGCCTCTGATTCCAAACTATGAATCCCCTCCTCTGATTCCCCAGCTCTGATTCCCCATCTCCGATTCCGCACATCGGATTTCCTGCCTCTGATTCCCCGCCTCTGATTCCCCGCCTCTGATTCCCTGCTTCTGATTCCCAACCTCTGATTCCCCACCTCTGATTCCCCATATTAGATTCCCCGCCTCTGTTTCCCCGCCTCTGATTCCCCGCCTCTGATTCCCCAACTCTGAATCCCCGCCTCTGATTCCCCAGCTCTGATTCCACGCCTCTGATTCCCCGTGTTTGATTCCCTGCCTCTGATTCCCTGCCCTGATTCCCCATCTCTGATTCACCGCCTTTAGTTCGCCACCTCTGATTCCCCATATCTGATTCCCCTCCTCTGTTTCCCCGCCTCTGATTCCCAACCTCTGATTCCACACCTCTGATTCCCCATATCTGATTCCCCGCCTCTGTTTCCCCGCCTCTGATTCCCCGCCCCTGTTTCCCCATATCTGATTCCCCACCTCTGATTCTCCTACTCTGCTTCCCCGCCTCTGTTTCCCCATATCTGATTCCCCGCCTCTGATTCCCAACTATGATTCCCCGCCTCTGATTCCCCAGCTCTGATTCCCTGCCTCTGATTCCCTGCATTCTATTCCCTGCCTCTGATTCCCCGCCTGTGATTCCCCATCACTGATTCACCACCTCTGATTCCCCACATCTGATTCCCCATATCTAATTCCCCGCCTCTGTTTGCCCGCCTCTGATTCCCCGCCTCTGTTTCCCCATATCTGATTCCCCGTCTCTGAATCCCCAACTCTGATTCCCTGCCTCTGATTCCCCAGCTCTGATTCCCCGCCTTTGATTCCCCCCGTCTGATTCCCAGCCTCTGAATCCCCGTGTCTGATTTCCTGCCTCTGATTCCCCGCCTCTGATTCCCCATCTCTGATTCACCGCCTCTGATTCCCCACCTCTGATTCCCCATCTCTGATTCCGCACATCCGATTCCCTGCCTCTGATTCCCCAACTCTGATTCCCCGCCATTGATTCCACATCTCTGATTCCCCACCTCTTATTCCCCGTGTCTGATTCCCTGCCTATGATTCCCCGCCTCTGAATACCAGCCTCTGATTCCCCATATCTGATTCCCCGCCTCTGATTCCCTGCTTCTGATTCCCCAGCTCTGATTCCCCGCCTTTGATTCCCCCTGTCTGATTCCCAGCCTCTGAATCCCCGTGTCTGATTTCCTGCCTCTGATTCCCAGCCTCTGATTCCCCATCTCTGATTCACCGCCTCTGATTCCCCATCTCTGATTCCCCACCTCTGATTCCCCGTGTCTGATTCCCCGTGTCTGATTCCCTGCCTCTGATTCCACGCCTCTGATTCCCCATATCTGATTCCCTGCCACTGATTCCCCGCCTCTGATTCCCCATCTCTGATTCACCACCTCTGATTCCCGGCCTCTGATTGCCCACCTCTGATTCCCCGCCTCTGATTCGCCAGCTATGATTCCCCCCCTCTGATTCCCCGCGTCTGATTCCCCGCCTCTGATTCCCCAACTCTAATACCCCGCCTCTGATTCCCCAGCTCTGATTCCCCTCCTCTGATTCCCCGCATCTGATTCCCTGCCTCTGATTCCACGCCTCTGATTCCAGGCCTCTGATTCCCAACCTCTGATTCCCCACCTCTGATTCCCAATATCTGATTCCCCGCCTCTGTTTCACCGCCTCTGATTCCCCGCCTCTGTTTCCCCATATCTGATTCCCCGCCTCTGATTCCCCAACTCTGATTCCCCGCCTGTGATTCCCCAGCTCTGATTCCCCGCCTCTGATTCCCCATATCTAATTCCCATCCTCTGATTGCCCACCTCTGATTCCCCGCCTCTGATTCGCCAGCTCTGATTCCGCGCCTCTGATTCCCCGCATCTGATTCCCTGCCTCTGATTCCCCGCCTCTGATTCCCCATCTCTGATTCCCCGCCTGTGATTCCCCAGCTCTGATTCCCCGCCTCTGATTCCCCAGCTCTGATTCCCAGCCTCTGATTCCCCGTGTTTGATCCCCTGCCTCTGATTACCTCCTCTGATTCCCGGCCACTGATACCCCGCTTCTGATTCTGATTCCCTGCCTCTGATTCCCCATCTCTGATTCACCACATCTAATTCCCTGCCTCTGATTCCACGCCCCTGATTCCCCACCTCTGATTCCCCATATCTGAATCCCCGCCTCTGTTTCCACGCCTCTGATTCCCTGCCTCTGATTCCCAACCTCTGATTCCCCACCCCTGATTCCCCATATCTGATTCCCCGCCTGTTTCCCTGCCTCTGATTCCCCGCCCCTGTTTCCCCATATCTGATTCCCCGCCTCTTATTCCCCAACTCTGATTCCCCGCCTCTGATTCCCCAGCTCTGATTCCCCGCCTCTGATTCCCCGTGTTTGATTCCCTGCCTCTGATTCCCCGCCACTGATTCCCCATCTCTGATTCACCGCCTTTGATTCGCCACCTCTGATTCCCCATATCTGATTCCCCACCTCTGTTACCCCGCCTCTGATTCCCCGCCTCTGATTCCCCATATATCATTCCCCGCCTCTGAATCCCCATCTCTGATTCCCGGACTCTGATTCCCCACCTCTGATTCCCGGCCTCTGATTCCCCGCTTGTGATTCTGATTCCCTGCCTCTGATTCCCCATCTCTGATTCCGCACATCTGATTCCCTGCCTCTGATTCCCCACCTCTGATTCCCCATATCTGATTCCTCGCCTCTGTTTCCCCGCCTCTGATTCCCCGCCTCTGTTTCCCCATATCTAATTCCCCACCTCAGATGCCCCAACTCTGATACCCCGCCTCTGATTCCCCAGCTCCTATTCCCCGCCTCTGATTCCCCGCCTCTGATTCCCCGCGTTCTATTCCCTGCCTCTGATTCCCCGCCTGTGATTCCCCATCTCTGATTCACCACCTCTGATTCCCCACCTCTGATTCCCCATATCTAATTCCCCGCCTCTGTTTGCCCGCCTCTGATTCCCCGCCTCTGTTTCCCCATATCTGATTCCCCGTGTCTGATTCCCTGCCTCTGATTCCCCGCCTCTGTTTCCCCGCCTCTGATTCCCTGCCACTGATTCCCTGCCCCTGATACCCCACCTCTGATTCCCCAAATCTGATTCCCCGCCTCTGATTCCCCATCTCTGATTCCCCACCTCTGATTCCCCGTGTCTGATTCCCTGCCTCTGATTCCCCGCCTCTGAATACCAGCCTCTGATTCCCCATATCTGATTCCCCGCCTCTGATTCCCTGCCTCTGATTCCCCAGCTCTGATTCCCCGCCTTTGATTCCCCCCGTCTGATTCCCAGCCTCTGAATCCCCGTGTCTGATTTCCTGCCTCTGATTCCCCGCCTCTGATTCCCCATCTCTGATTCACCGCCTCTGATTCCCCATCTCTGATTCCCCACCTCTGATTCCCCGTGTCTGATTCCCCGTGTCTGATTCCCTGCCTCTGATTCCACGCCTCTGATTCCCCATATCTGATTCCCTGCCACTGATTCCCCGCCTCTGATTCCCCATCTCTGATTCACCACCTCTGATTCCCGGCCTCTGATTGCCCACCTCTGATTCCCCGCCTCTGATTCGCCAGCTATGATTCCCCCCCTCTGATTCCCCGCGTCTGATTCCCCGCCTCTGATTCCCCAACTCTAATACCCCGCCTCTGATTCCCCAGCTCTGATTCCCCTCCTCTGATTCCCCGCATCTGATTCCCTGCCTCTGATTCCACGCCTCTGATTTTAGGCCTCTGATTCCCAACCTCTGATTCCCCACCTCTGATTCCCAATATCTGATTCCCCGCCTCTGTTTCACCGCCTCTGATTCCCCGCCTCTGTTTCCCCATATCTGATTCCCCGCCTCTGATTCCCCAACTCTGATTCCCCGCCTGTGATTCCCCAGCTCTGATTCCCCGACTCTGATTCCCCATATCTGATTCCCATCCTCTGATTGCCCACCTCTGATTCCCCGCCTCTGATTCGCCAGCTCTGATTCCCCGCCTCTGATTCCCCGCATTAGATTCCCTGCCTCTGATTCCCCGCCTCTGATTCCCCATCTCTGATTCCCCGCCTGTGATTCCCCAGCTCTGATTCCCCGCCTCTGATTCCCCAGCTCTGATTCCCAGCCTCTGATTCCCCGTGTTTGATCCCCTGCCTCTGATTACCTTCCTCTGATTCCCGGCCACTGATACCCCGCTTCTGATTCTGATTCCTGCCTCTGATTCCCCATCTCTGATTCACCACATCTAATTCCCTGCCTCTGATTCCACGCCCCTGATTCCCCACCTCTGATTCCCCATATCTGAATCCCCGCCTCTGTTTCCACGCCTCTGAATCCCTGCCTCTGATTCCCAACCTCTGATTCCCCACCCCTGATTCCCCATATCTGATTCCCCGCCTCTGTTTCCCTGCCTCTGATTCCCCGCCCCTGTTTCCCCATATCTGATTCCCCGCCTCTGATTCCCCAACTCTGATTCCCCGCCTCTGATTCCCCAGCTCTGATTCCCCGCCTCTGATTCCCCGTGTTTGATTCCCTGCCTCTGATTCCCCGCCTCTGATTCCCCATCTCTGATTCACCGCCTTTGATTCGCCACCTCTGATTCCCCATATCTGATTCCCCACCTCTGTTACCCCGCCTCTGATTCCCCGCCTCTGATTCCCCATATATCATTCCCCGCCTCTGAATCCCCATCTCTGATTCCCGGACTCCGATTCCCCACCTCTGATTCCCGGCCTCTGATTCCCCGCTTGTGATTCTGATTCCCTGCCTCTGATTCCCCATCTCTGATTCCGCACATCTGATTCCCTGCCTCTGATTCCCCACCTCTGATTCCCCATATCTGATTCCTCGCCTCTGTTTCCCCGCCTCTGATTCCCCGCCTCTTATTCCCGGCATCTGAATCCCGGCCTCTGATTCCCGGCCTCTGATTCCCCGCTTGTGATTCTGATTCCCTGCCTCTGATTCCCCATCTCTGATTCCGCACATCTGATTCCCTGCCTCTGATTCCCCACCTCTGATTCCCCATATCTGATTCCTCGCCTCTGTTTCCCCGCCTCTGATTCCCCGCCTCTGTTTCCCCATATCTAATTCCCCACCTCAGATGCCCCAACTCTGATACCCCGCCTCTGATTCCCCAGCTCCTATTCCCCGCCTCTGATTCCCCGCCTCTGATTCCCCGCGTTCTATTCCCTGCCTCTGATTCCCCGCCTGTGATTCCCCATCTCTGATTCACCACCTCTGATTCCCCACCTCTGATTCCCCATATCTAATTCCCCGCCTCTGTTTGCCCGCCTCTGATTCCCCGCCTCTGTTTCCCCATATCTGATTCCCCGTGTCTGATTCCCTGCCTCTGATTCCCCGCCTCTGTTTCCCCGCCTCTGATTCCCTGCCACTGATTCCCTGCCCCTGATACCCCACCTCTGATTCCCCAAATCTGATTCCCCGCCTCTGATTCCCCATCTCTGATTCCCCACCTCTGATTCCCCGTGTCTGATTCCCTGCCTCTGATTCCCCGCCTCTGAATACCAGCCTCTGATTCCCCATATCTGATTCCCCGCCTCTGATTCCCTGCCTCTGATTCCCCAGCTCTGATTCCCCGCCTTTGATTCCCCCCGTCTGATTCCCAGCCTCTGAATCCCCGTGTCTGATTTCCTGCCTCTGATTCCCCGCCTCTGATTCCCCATCTCTGATTCACCGCCTCTGATTCCCCATCTCTGATTCCCCACCTCTGATTCCCCGTGTCTGATTCCCCGTGTCTGATTCCCTGCCTCTGATTCCACGCCTCTGATTCCCCATATCTGATTCCCTGCCACTGATTCCCCGCCTCTGATTCCCCATCTCTGATTCACCACCTCTGATTCCCGGCCTCTGATTGCCCACCTCTGATTCCCCGCCTCTGATTCGCCAGCTATGATTCCCCCCCTCTGATTCCCCGCGTCTGATTCCCCGCCTCTGATTCCCCAACTCTAATACCCCGCCTCTGATTCCCCAGCTCTGATTCCCCTCCTCTGATTCCCCGCATCTGATTCCCTGCCTCTGATTCCACGCCTCTGATTTTAGGCCTCTGATTCCCAACCTCTGATTCCCCACCTCTGATTCCCAATATCTGATTCCCCGCCTCTGTTTCACCGCCTCTGATTCCCCGCCTCTGTTTCCCCATATCTGATTCCCCGCCTCTGATTCCCCAACTCTGATTCCCCGCCTGTGATTCCCCAGCTCTGATTCCCCGACTCTGATTCCCCATATCTGATTCCCATCCTCTGATTGCCCACCTCTGATTCCCCGCCTCTGATTCGCCAGCTCTGATTCCCCGCCTCTGATTCCCCGCATTAGATTCCCTGCCTCTGATTCCCCGCCTCTGATTCCCCATCTCTGATTCCCCGCCTGTGATTCCCCAGCTCTGATTCCCCGCCTCTGATTCCCCAGCTCTGATTCCCAGCCTCTGATTCCCCGTGTTTGATCCCCTGCCTCTGATTACCTTCCTCTGATTCCCGGCCACTGATACCCCGCTTCTGATTCTGATTCCTGCCTCTGATTCCCCATCTCTGATTCACCACATCTAATTCCCTGCCTCTGATTCCACGCCCCTGATTCCCCACCTCTGATTCCCCATATCTGAATCCCCGCCTCTGTTTCCACGCCTCTGAATCCCTGCCTCTGATTCCCAACCTCTGATTCCCCACCCCTGATTCCCCATATCTGATTCCCCGCCTCTGTTTCCCTGCCTCTGATTCCCCGCCCCTGTTTCCCCATATCTGATTCCCCGCCTCTGATTCCCCAACTCTGATTCCCCGCCTCTGATTCCCCAGCTCTGATTCCCCGCCTCTGATTCCCCGTGTTTGATTCCCTGCCTCTGATTCCCCGCCTCTGATTCCCCATCTCTGATTCACCGCCTTTGATTCGCCACCTCTGATTCCCCATATCTGATTCCCCACCTCTGTTACCCCGCCTCTGATTCCCCGCCTCTGATTCCCCATATATCATTCCCCGCCTCTGAATCCCCATCTCTGATTCCCGGACTCCGATTCCCCACCTCTGATTCCCGGCCTCTGATTCCCCGCTTGTGATTCTGATTCCCTGCCTCTGATTCCCCATCTCTGATTCCGCACATCTGATTCCCTGCCTCTGATTCCCCACCTCTGATTCCCCATATCTGATTCCTCGCCTCTGTTTCCCCGCCTCTGATTCCCCGCCTCTGTTTCCCCATATCTAATTCCCCACCTCAGATGCCCCAACTCTGATACCCCGCCTCTGATTCCCCAGCTCCTATTCCCCGCCTCTGATTCCCTGCATCCGATTCCCCATATCTGATTCCCCGCCTCTGTTTCCCCACCTTTGATTCCCCGCCTCTCTTTCCCCATATCTGATTCCCCGCCTCTGATTCCCAACTATGATTCCCCGCCTCTGATTCCCCAGCTCTGATTCCCCGCCTCTGATTCCCCGCGTTCTATTCCCTGCCTCTGATTCCCCGCCAGTGATTCCCCATCTCTGATTCACCACCTCTGATTCCCCACATCTGATTCCCCATATCTAATTCCCCGCCTCTGTTTGCCCACCTCTGATTCCCCGCCCCTGTTTCCCCATATCTGATTCCCCGCCTCTTATTCCCCAACTCTGATTCCCCGCCTCTGATTCCCCAGCTCTGATTCCCCGCCTCTGATTCCCCGTGTTTGATTCCCTGCCTCTGATTCCCCGCCTCTGATTCCCCATCTCTGATTCACCGCCTTTGATTCGCCACCTCTGATTCCCCATATCTGATTCCCCACCTCTGTTACCCCGCCTCTGATTCCCCGCCTCTGATTCCCCATATATCATTCCCCGCCTCTGAATCCCCATCTCTGATTCCCGGACTCTGATTCCCCACCTCTGATTCCCGGCCTCTTATTCCCGGCATCTGAATCCCGGCCTCTGATTCCCGGCCTCTGATTCCCCGCTTGTGATTCTGATTCCCTGCCTCTGATTCCCCATCTCTGATTCCGCACATCTGATTCCCTGCCTCTGATTCCCCACCTCTGATTCCCCATAACTGATTCCTCGCCTCTGTTTCCCCGCCTCTGATTCCCCGCCTCTGTTTCCCCATATCTAATTCCCCACCTCAGATGCCCCAACTCTGATACCCCGCCTCTGATTCCCCAGCTCCTATTCCCCGCCTCTGATTCCCCGCCTCTGATTCCCCGCGTTCTATTCCCTGCCTCTGTTTCCCCGCCTCTGATTCCCTGCCACTGATTCCCTGCCCCTGATACCCCACCTCTGATTCCCCAAATCTGATTCCCCGCCTCTGATTCCCCATCTCTGATTCCCCACCTCTGATTCCCCGTGTCTGATTCCCTGCCTCTGATTCCCCGCCTCTGAATACCAGCCTCTGATTCCCCATATCTGATTCCCCGCCTCTGATTCCCTGCCTCTGATTCCCCAGCTCTGATTCCCCGCCTTTGATTCCCCCCGTCTGATTCCCAGCCTCTGAATCCCCGTGTCTGATTTCCTGCCTCTGATTCCCCGCCTCTGATTCCCCATCTCTGATTCACCGCCTCTGATTCCCCATCTCTGATTCCCCACCTCTGATTCCCCGTGTCTGATTCCCCGTGTCTGATTCCCTGCCTCTGATTCCACGCCTCTGATTCCCCATATCTGATTCCCTGCCACTGATTCCCCGCCTCTGATTCCCCATCTCTGATTCACCACCTCTGATTCCCGGCCTCTGATTGCCCACCTCTGATTCCCCGCCTCTGATTCGCCAGCTATGATTCCCCCCCTCTGATTCCCCGCGTCTGATTCCCCGCCTCTGATTCCCCAACTCTAATACCCCGCCTCTGATTCCCCAGCTCTGATTCCCCTCCTCTGATTCCCTGCCTCTGATTCCACGCCTTTGATTCCAGGCCTCTGATTCCCAACCTCTGATTCCCCACCTCTGATTCCCAATATCTGATTCCCCGCCTCTGTTTCACCGCCTCTGATTCCCCGCCTCTGTTTCCCCATATCTGATTCCCCGCCTCTGATTCCCCAACTCTGATTCCCCGCCTGTGATTCCCCAGCTCTGATTCCCCGACTCTGATTCCCGATATCTGATTCCCATCCTCTGATTGCCCACCTCTGATTCCCCGCCTCTGATTCGCCAGCTCTGATTCCCCGCCTCTGATTCCCCGCATTAGATTCCCTGCCTCTGATTCCCCGCCTCTGATTCCCCATCTCTGATTCCCCGCCTGTGATTCCCCAGCTCTGATTCCCCGCCTCTGATTCCCCAGCTCTGATTCCCAGCCTCTGATTCCCCGTGTTTGATCCCCTGCCTCTGATTACCTTCCTCTGATTCCCGGCCACTGATACCCCGCTTCTGATTCTGATTCCCTGCCTCTGATTCCCCATCTCTGATTCACCACATCTAATTCCCTGCCTCTGATTCCACGCCCCTGATTCCCCACCTCTGATTCCCCATATCTGAATCCCCGCCTCTGTTTCCACGCCTCTGAATCCCTGCCTCTGATTCCCAACCTCTGATTCCCCACCCCTGATTCCCCATATCTGATTCCCCGCCTCTGTTTCCCTGCCTCTGATTCCCCGCCCCTGTTTCCCCATATCTGATTCCCCGCCTCTGATTCCCCAACTCTGATTCCCCGCCTCTGATTCCCCAGCTCTGATTCCCCGCCTCTGATTCCCCGTGTTTGATTCCCTGCCTCTGATTCCCCGCCTCTGATTCCCCATCTCTGATTCACCGCCTTTGATTCGCCACCTCTGATTCCCCATATCTGATTCCCCACCTCTGTTACCCCGCCTCTGATTCCCCGCCTCTGATTCCCCATATATCATTCCCCGCCTCTGAATCCCCATCTCTGATTCCCGGACTCCGATTCCCCACCTCTGATTCCCGGCCTCTGATTCCCCGCTTGTGATTCTGATTCCCTGCCTCTGATTCCCCATCTCTGATTCCGCACATCTGATTCCCTGCCTCTGATTCCCCACCTCTGATTCCCCATATCTGATTCCTCGCCTCTGTTTCCCCGCCTCTGATTCCCCGCCTCTGTTTCCCCATATCTAATACCCCACCTCAGATGCCCCAACTCTGATACCCCGCCTCTGTTTCCCCACCTTTGATTCCCCGCCTCTGTTTCCCCATATCTGATTCCCTGCATCCGATTCCCCATATCTGATTCCCCGCCTCTGTTTCCCCACCTTTGATTCCCCGCCTCTGTTTCCCCATATCTGATTCCCCGCCTCTGATTCCCAACTATGATTCCCCGCCTCTGATTCCCCAGCTCTGATTCCCCGCCTCTGATTCCCCGCGTTCTATTCCCTGCCTCTGATTCCCCGCCTGTGATTCCCCATCTCTGATTCACCACCTCTGATTCCCCACATCTGATTCCCCATATCTAATTCCCCGCCTCTGTTTGCCCACCTCTGATTCCCCGCCTCTGTTTCCCCATATCTGATTCCCCGTGTCTGATTCCCTGCCTCTGATTCCCCGCCTCTGTTTCCCCGCCTCTGATTCCCTGCCACTGATTCCCTGCCCCTGATACCCCAGCTCTGAAACCCCGCCTCTGATTCCCCGCGTCTGTTTCCCCGCCTCTGATTCCCCGCCTCTGTTTCCCCATATCTAAGTCCCCGACTCTGATTCCCCAACTCTGATTCCCCACCTCTGATTCCCCAGCTCTGATTCCCCGCCTCTGATTCCCCGCATCTGATTCCCTGCATCTGATTCCCAGCCTCTGATTCCCTGCCTCTGATTCCCAACCTCTGATTCCCCACCTCTGATTCCCCATATCTGATTCCCCGCCTCTGTTTCCCCGCCTCTGATTCCCTGCCTCTGATTCCCCATATCTGATTCCCGGCCTCTGATTCTCCGCCTCTGATTCCCCGCCTCTGATTCCCTGCCTCTGATTCCCCATCTCCGATTCCGCACATCGGATTCCCTGCCTCTGATTCCCCGCCTCTGATTCCCCGCCTCTGATTCCCTGCTTCTGATTCCCAACCTCTGATTCCCCACCACTGATTCCCCATATCTGATTCCCCGCCTCTGTTTCCCCGCCTCTGATTCCCCGCCTCTCTGATTCCCCAGCTCTGATTTCCCGCCTCTGATTCCCCGCATCTGATTCCCTGCCTCTGATTCCCCGCCTCTGATTCCAGGCCTCTGATTCCCAGCATCTGACTCCGGCCTCTGATTCCCGGCCTCTGATTCCCTGCTTCTGATTCTGATTGCCTGCCTCTGATTCCCCATCTCTGATTCCGCACGTCTGATTCCTTGCCTCTGATTCCCCACCTCTGATTCCCCATATCTGATTCCCCGCCTGGGTTTCCCCGCCTCTGATTCCCCGCCTCTGTTTCCCAATATCTAAGTCCCCGCCTCTGATTCCCCAAATCTGATTCCCCACCTCTGATTCCCCAGCTCTGATTCCCCGCCTCTGATTCCCCGCATCTGATTCCCTGCATCTGATTCCAAGCCTCTGATTCCCTGCCTCTGATTCCCAACCTCTGATTCCCCACCTCTGATTCCCCATATTTGATTCCCCGCCTCTGTTTCCCCACCTCGGATTCCCCGCCTCTGTTTCCCCATATCTGATTCCCGGCCTCTGATTCCCCGCCTCTGATTCCCCGCCTCTGATTCCCTGCCTCTGATTCCCCATCTCCGATTCCGCACATCTGATTCCCTTCCTCTGATTCCCCGCCTCTGATTTTCCGCCTCTGATTCCCTGCCTCTGATTCCCAACCTCGGATTCCCCACCTCTGATTCCCCATATCTGATTCTCCGCCTCTGTTTCCCCGCCTCTGATTCCCCGCCTCTGATTCCCAACTCTGATTCCCCGCCTCTGATTCCCCAGCTCTGATTCCCCGTGTTTGATTCCCTGCCTCTGATTCCCTGCCTCTGATTCCCTGCCTCTGATTCCCCAGCTCTGATACCCAATATCTGATTCCCCGCCTCAGTTTCCCGGACTCTGATTCCCTGCCTCTGATTCCCAACCTCTGATTCCACACCTCTGATTCCCCATATCTGATTCCCCGCCTCTATTTCCCCATATCTGATTCCCCGCCTCTGATTCCCCAACTCTGATTCCCCGCCTCTGATTCCCCAGCTCTGATTCCCCGACTCTGAATCCCGGCATCCGATTCCCTGCCTCTGATTCCCCGCCTCTGATTCCCCATCTCTGATTCCCCGCCTCTGATTCCCCGTGTCTGATTCCCTGCCTTTGATTCCCCGCCTCTGATTCCCCGCCTCTGATTCCGTGCTACTGATTCCCTGCCCCTGATTCCCCACCTCTGATTCCCCACATCTGATTCCCCGCCTCTGTTTCCCCGCTTCTGATTCCCCGCCTCTGATTCCCCATATCTGATTCCCTGCCTCTGATTCCCCAACTCTGATTCCCCGCCTCTGATTCCCCAGCTCTGATTCCCCGCCTCTGATTCCCCGCATCTGATTCCCTGCCTCTGATTCCCCGCCTCTGATTCCCCATCTCTGATTCACCGCCTTTGATTCGCCACCTCTGATTCCCCATATCTGATTCCCCACCTCTGATTCCCGGCCTCTTATTCCCAGCATCTGATTCCCGGCCTCTGATTCCCGGCCTCTGATTCCCCGCTTCTGATTCTGATTCCCTGCCTCTTATTCACCATCTCTGATTCCACACATCTGATTCCCTGCCTCTGATTCCCCCACTCTGATTCCCCATATCTGATTCCCCGCCTCTGTTTCCCCGCCTCTGATTCCCAGCCTCTGTTTCCCTATATCTAATTCCCCACCTCTGATGCCCCAACTCTGATTCACCGCCTCTGATTCCCCAGCTCTGATTCCCCGCCTCTGATTCCCTGCATCCGATTCCCCATATCTGATTCCCCGCCTCTGTTTCACCGCCTCTGATTCCCCGCCTCTGTTTCCCCATATCTGATTCCCGCCTCTGATTCCAAACTATGAATCCCCTCCTCTGATTCCCCAGCTCTGATTCCCTGCCTCTGATTCCCTGCGTTCTATTCCCTGCCTCTGATTCCCCGCCTGTGATTCCCCATCACTGATTCACCACCTCTGATTCCCTACCTCTGATTCCCCATATCTAATTCCCCGCCTCTGTTTGCCCGCCTCTGATTCCCCGCCTCTGTTTCCCCATATCTGATTCCCCGCCTCTGAATCCCCAACTCTGATTCCCTGCCTCAGATTCCCCAGCTCTGATTCCCCGCCTTTGATTCCCCCCGTCTGATTCCCAGCCTCTGAATCCCCGTGTCTGATTTCCTGCCTCTGATTCCCCGCCTCTGATTCCCCATCTCTGATTCACCGCCTCTGATTCCCCACCTCTGATTCCCCCTCTCTGATTCCGCACATCCAATTCCCTGCCTCTGATTCCCCAACTCTGATTCCCCACCTCTGATTCCCCAGCTCTGATTCCCCGCCTCAGATTCCCCGCGTCTGATTCCCTGCCTCTGATTCCCCGCCTCTGATTCCCTGCCTCTGATTCCCCATATCTGATTCCCCGCCTCTGATTCCCCAACTCTGATTCCGTGCTTCTGATTCCCCAGCTCTGAATCCCCGCCTCTGATTCCCCGCGTCTGATTCCCTGCCTCTGATTCCCCGCCTCTGATTCCCCATCTGTGATTCACAACCTCTGATGCCCCACCTCTGATTCCCCATATCTGATTCCCTGCCTCTGTTTCCCCGCCTCTGATTCCCCACCTCTGTTTCCACATATCTGATTCCCCGCCTCTGATTCCCCAACTCTAATACCCCGCCTCTGATTCCCCAGCTCTGATTCCCCGCCTCTGATTCCCCGCCTCTGTTTCCCCATATCTGATTCCCCGTGTCTGATTCCCTGCCTCTGATTCCCCGCCTCTGTGTCCCCGCCTCTGATACCCTGCCACTGATTCCCTGCCCCTGATACCCCACCTCTGATTCCCCATATCTGATTCCCTGCCTCTGTTTCCCCGCCTCTGATTCCCCGCCTCTGATTCCCCATATCTGATTCCCCGCCTCTGATTCCCCAACTCTGATTCCCCGCCTCTGATTCCCCAGCTCTGAAACCCCGCCTCTAATTCCCCGCGTCTGTTTCCCCGCCTCTGATTCCCCGCCTCTGTTTCCCCATATCTAAGTCCCCGACTCTGATTCCCCAACTCTGATTCCCCACCTCTGATTCCCCAGCTCTGATTCCCCGCCTCTGATTCCCCGCATCTGATTCCCTGCATCTGATTCCCAGCCTCTGATTCCCTGCCTCTGATTCCCAACCTCTGATTCCCCACCTCTGATTCCCCATATCTGATTCCCCGCCTCTGTTTCCCCGCCTCTGATTCCCCGCCTCTGTTTCCCCATATCTGATTCCCGGCCTCTGATTCTCCGCCTCTGATTCCCCGCCTCTGATTCCCTGCCTCTGATTCCCCATCTCCGATTCCGCACATCGGATTCCCTGCCTCTGATTCCCCGCCTCTGATTCCCCGCCTCTGATTCCCTGCTTCTGATTCCCAACCTCTGATTCCCCACCTCTGATTCCCCATATCTGATTCCCCGCCTCTGTTTCCCCGCCTCTGATTCCCCGCCTCTGATTCCCCAACTCTGAATCCCCGCCTCTGATTCCCCAGCTCTGATTCCCCGCCTCTGATTCCCCGCATCTGATTCCCTGCCTCTGATTCCCCGCCTCTGATTCCAGGCCTCTGATTCCCAGCATCTGACTCCGGCCTCTGATTCCCGGCCTCTGATTCCCTGCTTCTGATTCTGATTCCCTGCCTCTGATTCCCCATCTCTGATTCCGCACGTCTGATTCCTTGCCTCTGATTCCCCACCTCTGATTCCCCATATCTGATTCCCCGCCTGGGTTTCCCCGCCTCTGATTCCCCGCCTCTGTTTCCCAATATCTAAGTCCCCGCCTCTGATTCCCCAAATCTGATTCCCCACCTCTGATTCCCCAGCTCTGATTCCCCGCCTCTGATTCCCCGCATCTGATTCCCTGCATCTGATTCCAAGCCTCTGATTCCCTGCCTCTGATTCCCAACCTCTGATTCCCCACCTCTGATTCCCCATATTTGATTCCCCGCCTCTGTTTCCCCACCTCGGATTCCCCGCCTCTGTTTCCCCATATCTGATTCCCGGCCTCTGATTCCCCGCCTCTGATTCCCCGCCTCTGATTCCCTGCCTCTGATTCCCCATCTCCGATTCCGCACATCTGATTCCCTTCCTCTGATTCCCCGCCTCTGATTTTCCGCCTCTGATTCCCTGCCTCTGATTCCCAACCTCGGATTCCCCACCTCTGATTCCCCATATCTGATTCCCCGCCTCTGTTTCCCCGCCTCTGATTCCCCGCCTCTGATTCCCAACTCTGATTCCCCGCCTCTGATTCCCCAGCTCTGATTCCCCGTGTTTGATTCCCTGCCTCTGATTCCCTGCCTCTGATTCCCTGCCTCTGATTCCCCAGCTCTGATACCCAATATCTGATTCCCCGCCTCAGTTTCCCGGACTCTGATTCCCTGCCTCTGATTCCCAACCTCTGATTCCACACCTCTGATTCCCCATATCTGATTCCCCGCCTCTATTTCCCCATATCTGATTCCCCGCCTCTGATTCCCCAACTCTGATTCCCCGCCTCTGATTCCCCAGCTCTGATTCCCCGACTCTGATTCCCGGCATCCGATTCCCTGCCTCTGATTCCCCGCCTCTGATTCCCCATCTCTGATTCCCCGCCTCTGATTCCCCGTGTCTGATTCCCTGCCTTTGATTCCCCGCCTCTGATTCCCCGCCTCTGATTCCCTGCCACTGATTCCCTGCCCCTGATTCCCCACCTCTGATTCCCCACATCTGATTCCCCGCCTCTGTTACCCCGCCTCTGATTCCCCGCCTCTGATTCCCCATATCTGATTCCCTGCCTCTGATTCCCCAACTCTGATTCCCCGCCTCTGATTCCCCAGCTCTGAATCCCCGCCTCTGATTCCCCGCGTCTGATTCCCTGCCTCTGATTCCCCGCCTTGATTCCCCATCTCTGATTCACAACCTCTGATTCCCCACCCCTGATTCCCTATATTTGATTCCCCGCCTCTGTTTCCCCGCCTCTGATTCCCCGCCTCTGATTCCCCATTTCTGATTCCCCGCCTCTGATTGCCCACCTCTGATTCCCAGCCTCTGATTCGCCAGCTCTGATTCCCCGCCTCTGATTCCCCGCATCTGATTCCCTGCCTCTGATTCCCCGCCTCTGATTCCCCATCTCTGATTCACCGCCTTTGATTCGCCACCTCTGATTCCCCATATCTGATTCCCCACCTCTGATTCCCGGCCTCTTATTCCCAGCATCTGATTCCCGGCCTCTGATTCCCGGCCTCTGATTCCCCGCTTCTGATTCTGATTCCCTGCCTCTTATTCACCATCTCTGATTCCGCACATCTGATTCCCTGCCTCTGATTCCCCCACTCTGATTCCCCATATCTGATTCCCCGCCTCTGTTTCCCCGCCTCTGATTCCCCGCCTCTGTTTCCCTATATCTAATTCCCCACCTCTGATGCCCCAACTCTGATTCACCGCCTCTGATTCCCCAGCTCTGATTCCCCGCCTCTGATTCCCTGCATCCGATTCCCCATATCTGATTCCCCGCCTCTGTTTCACCGCCTCTGATTCCCCGCCTCTGTTTCCCCATATCTGATTCCCGCCTCTGATTCCAAACTATGAATCCCCTCCTCTGATTCCCCAGCTCTGATTCCCCATCTCCGATTCCGCACATCGGATTTCCTGCCTCTGATTCCCCGCCTCTGATTCCCCGCCTCTGATTCCCTGCTTCTGATTCCCAACCTCTGATTCCCCACCTCTGATTCCCCATATCTGATTCCCCGCCTCTGTTTCCCCGCCTCTGATTCCCCGCCTCTGATTCCCCAACTCTGAATCCCCGCCTCTGATTCCCCAGCTCTGATTCCACGCCTCTGATTCCCCGTGTTTGATTCCCTGCCTCTGATTCCCTGCCCTGATTCCCCATCTCTGATTCACCGCCTTTAGTTCGCCACCTCTGATTCCCCATATCTGATTCCCCTCCTCTGTTTCCCCGCCTCTGATTCCCAACCTCTGATTCCACACCTCTGATTCCCCATATCTGATTCCCCGCCTCTGTTTCCCCGCCTCTGATTCCCCGCCCCTGTTTCCCCATATCTGATTCCCCACCTCTGATTCTCCTACTCTGCTTCCCCGCCTCTGTTTCCCCATATCTGATTCCCCGCCTCTGATTCCCAACTATGATTCCCCGCCTCTGATTCCCCAGCTCTGATTCCCTGCCTCTGATTCCCTGCATTCTATTCCCTGCCTCTGATTCCCCGCCTGTGATTCCCCATCACTGATTCACCACCTCTGATTCCCCACATCTGATTCCCCATATCTAATTCCCCGCCTCTGTTTGCCCGCCTCTGATTCCCCGCCTCTGTTTCCCCATATCTGATTCCCCGTCTCTGAATCCCCAACTCTGATTCCCTGCCTCTGATTCCCCAGCTCTGATTCCCCGCCTTTGATTCCCCCCGTCTGATTCCCAGCCTCTGAATCCCCGTGTCTGATTTCCTGCCTCTGATTCCCCGCCTCTGATTCCCCATCTCTGATTCACCGCCTCTGATTCCCCACCTCTGATTCCCCATCTCTGATTCCGCACATCCGATTCCCTGCCTCTGATTCCCCAACTCTGATTCCCCGCCTCTGATTCCACATCTCTGATTCCCCACCTCTTATTCCCCGTGTCTGATTCCCTGCCTATGATTCCCCACCTCTGAATACCAGCCTCTGATTCCCCATATCTGATTCCCCGCCTCTGATTCCCTGCTTCTGATTCCCCAGCTCTGATTCCCCGCCTTTGATTCCCCCTGTCTGATTCCCAGCCTCTGAATCCCCGTGTCTGATTTCCTGCCTCTGATTCCCAGCCTCTGATTCCCCATCTCTGATTCACCGCCTCTGATTCCCCATCTCTGATTCCCCACCTCTGATTCCCCGTGTCTGATTCCCCGTGTCTGATTCCCTGCCTCTGATTCCACGCCTCTGATTCCCCATATCTGATTCCCTGCCACTGATTCCCCGCCTCTGATTCCCCATCTCTGATTCACCACCTCTGATTCCCGGCCTCTGATTGCCCACCTCTGATTCCCCGCCTCTGATTCGCCAGCTATGATTCCCCCCCTCTGATTCCCCGCGTCTGATTCCCCGCCTCTGATTCCCCAACTCTAATACCCCGCCTCTGATTCCCCAGCTCTGATTCCCCTCCTCTGATTCCCCGCATCTGATTCCCTGCCTCTGATTCCACGCCTCTGATTCCAGGCCTCTGATTCCCAAACTCTGATTCCCCACCTCTGATTCCCAATATCTGATTCCCCGCCTCTGTTTCACCGCCTCTGATTCCCCGCCTCTGTTTCCCCATATCTGATTCCCCGCCTCTGATTCCCCAACTCTGATTCCCCGCCTGTGATTCCCCAGCTCTGATTCCCAGACTCTGATTCCCCATATCTAATTCCCATCCTCTGATTGCGCACCTCTGATTCCCCGCCTCTGATTCGCCAGCTCTGATTCCCCGCCTCTGATTCCCCGCATCTGATTCCCTGCCTCTGATTCCCCGCCTCTGATTCCCCATCTCTGATTCCCCGCCTGTGATTCCCCAGCTCTGATTCCCCGCCTCTGATTCCCCAGCTCTGATTCCCAGCCTCTGATTCCCCGTGTTTGATCCCCTGCCTCTGATTACCTCCTCTGATTCCCGGCCACTGATACCCCGCTTCTGATTCTGATTCCCTGCCTCTGATTCCCCATCTCTGATTCACCACATCTAATTCCCTGCCTCTGATTCCACGCCCCTGATTCCCCACCTCTGATTCCCCATATCTGAATCCCCGCCTCTGTTTCCACGCCTCTGATTCCCTGCCTCTGATTCCCAACCTCTGATTCCCCACCCCTGATTCCCCATATCTGATTCCCCGCCTGTTTCCCTGCCTCTGATTCCCCGCCCCTGTTTCCCCATATCTGATTCCCCGCCTCTTATTCCCCAACTCTGATTCCCCGCCTCTGATTCCCCAGCTCTGATTCCCCGCCTCTGATTCCCCGTGTTTGATTCCCTGCCTCTGATTCCCCGCCTCTGATTCCCCATCTCTGATTCACCGCCTTTGATTCGCCACCTCTGATTCCCCATATCTGATTCCCCACCTCTGTTACCCCGCCTCTGATTCCCCGCCTCTGATTCCCCATATATCATTCCCCGCCTCTGAATCCCCATCTCTGATTCCCGGACTCTGATTCCCCACCTCTGATTCCCGGCCTCTTATTCCCGGCATCTGAATCCCGGCCTCTGATTCCCGGCCTCTGATTCCCCGCTTGTGATTCTGATTCCCTGCCTCTGATTCCCCATCTCTGATTCCGCACATCTGATTCCCTGCCTCTGATTCCCCACCTCTGATTCCCCATATCTGATTCCTCGCCTCTGTTTCCCCGCCTCTGATTCCCCGCCTCTGTTTCCCCATATCTAATTCCCCACCTCAGATGCCCCAACTCTGATACCCCGCCTCTGATTCCCCAGCTCCTATTCCCCGCCTCTGATTCCCCGCCTCTGATTCCCCGCGTTCTATTCCCTGCCTCTGATTCCCCGCCTGTGATTCCCCATCTCTGATTCACCACCTCTGATTCCCCACCTCTGATTCCCCATATCTAATTCCCCGCCTCAGTTTGCCCGCCTCTGATTCCCCGCCTCTGTTTCCCCATATCTGATTCCCCGTGTCTGATTCCCTGCCTCTGATTCCCCGCCTCTGTTTCCCCGCCTCTGATTCCCTGCCACTGATTCCCTGCCCCTGATACCCCACCTCTGATTCCCCAAATCTGATTCCCCGCCTCTGATTCCCCATCTCTGATTCCCCACCTCTGATTCCCCGTGTCTGATTCCCTGCCTCTGATTCCCCGCCTCTGAATACCAGCCTCTGATTCCCCATATCTGATTCCCCGCCTCTGATTCCCTGCCTCTGATTCCCCAGCTCTGATTCCCCGCCTTTGATTCCCCCCGTCTGATTCCCAGCCTCTGAATCCCCGTGTCTGATTTCCTGCCTCTGATTCCCCGCCTCTGATTCCCCATCTCTGATTCCCCACCTCTGATTCCCCGTGTCTGATTCCCCGTGTCTGATTCCCTGCCTCTGATTCCACGCCTCTGATTCCCCATATCTGATTCCCTGCCACTGATTCCCCGCCTCTGATTCCCCATCTCTGATTCACCACCTCTGATTCCCGGCCTCTGATTGCCCACCTCTGATTCCCCGCCTCTGATTCGCCAGCTATGATTCCCCCCCTCTGATTCCCCGCGTCTGATTCCCCGCCTCTGATTCCCCAACTCTAATACCCCGCCTCTGATTCCCCAGCTCTGATTCCCCTCCTCTGATTCCCCGCATCTGATTCCCTGCCTCTGATTCCACGCCTCTGATTCCAGGCCTCTGATTCCCAACCTCTGATTCCCCACCTCTGATTCCCAATATCTGATTCCCCGCCTCTGTTTCACCGCCTCTGATTCCCCGCCTCTGATTCCCCATATCTGATTCCCCGCCTCTGATTCCCCAACTCTGATTCCCCGCCTGTGATTCCCCAGCTCTGATTCCCCGACTCTGATTCCCCATATCTGATTCCCATCCTCTGATTGCCCACCTCTGATTCCCCGCCTCTGATTCGCCAGCTCTGATTCCCCGCCTCTGATTCCCCGCATTAGATTCCCTGCCTCTGATTCCCCGCCTCTGATTCCCCATCTCTGATTCCCCGCCTGTGATTCCCCAGCTCTGATTCCCCGCCTCTGATTCCCCAGCTCTGATTCCCAGCCTCTGATTCCCCGTGTTTGATCCCCTGCCTCTGATTACCTTCCTCTGATTCCCGGCCACTGATACCCCGCTTCTGATTCTGATTCCCTGCCTCTGATTCCCCATCTCTGATTCACCACATCTAATTCCCTGCCTCTGATTCCACGCCCCTGATTCCCCACCTCTGATTCCCCATATCTGAATCCCCGCCTCTGTTTCCACGCCTCTGAATCCCTGCCTCTGATTCCCAACCTCTGATTCCCCACCCCTGATTCCCCATATCTGATTCCCCGCCTCTGTTTCCCTGCCTCTGATTCCCCGCCCCTGTTTCCCCATATCTGATTCCCCGCCTCTGATTCCCCAACTCTGATTCCCCGCCTCTGATTCCCCAGCTCTGATTCCCCGCCTCTGATTCCCCGTGTTTGATTCCCTGCCTCTGATTCCCCGCCTCTGATTCCCCATCTCTGATTCACCGCCTTTGATTCGCCACCTCTGATTCCCCATATCTGATTCCCCACCTCTGTTACCCCGCCTCTGATTCCCCGCCTCTGATTCCCCATATATCATTCCCCGCCTCTGAATCCCCATCTCTGATTCCCGGACTCCGATTCCCCACCTCTGATTCCCGGCCTCTGATTCCCCGCTTGTGATTCTGATTCCCTGCCTCTGATTCCCCATCTCTGATTCCGCACATCTGATTCCCTGCCTCTGATTCCCCACCTCTGATACCCCATATCTGATTCCTCGCCTCTGTTTCCCCGCCTCTGATTCCCCGCCTCTGTTTCCCCATATCTAATACCCCACCTCAGATGCCCCAACTCTGATACCCCGCCTCTGATTCCCCAGCTCCTATTCCCCGCCTCTGATTCCCCGCATCCGATTCCCCATATCTGATTCCCCGCCTCTGTTTCCCCACCTTTGATTCCCCGCCTCTGTTTCCCCATATCTGATTCCCCGCCTCTGATTCCCAACTATGATTCCCCGCATCTGATTCCCCAGCTCTGATTCCCCGCCTCTGATTCCCCGCGTTCTATTCCCTGCCTCTGATTCCCCGCCTGTGATTCCCCATCTCTGATTCACCACCTCTGATTCCCCACATCTGATTCCCCATATCTAATTCCCCGCCTCTGTTTGCCCACCTCTGATTCCCCGCCTCTGTTTCCCCATATCTGTTTCCCCGCCTCTGATTCCCTGCCACTGATTCCCTGCCCCTGATACCCCAGCTCTGAAACCCCGCCTCTGATTCCCCGCGTCTGTTTCCCCGACTCTGATTCCCCGCCTCTGTTTCCCCATATCTAAGTCCCCGACTCTGATTCCCCAACTCTGATTCCCCACCTCTGATTCCCCAGCTCTGATTCCCTGCCTCTGATTCCCCGCATCTGATTCCCTGCATCTGATTCCCAGCCTCTGATTCCCTGCCTCTGATTCCCAACCTCTGATTCCCCACCTCTGATTCCCCATATCTGATTCCCCGCCTCTGTTTCCCCGCCTCTGATTCCCCGCCTCTGTTTCCCCATATCTGATTCCCGGCCTCTGATTCTCCGCCTCTGATTCCCCGCCTCTGATTCCCTGCCTCTGATTCCCCATCTCCGATTCCGCACATCGGATTCCCTGCCTCTGATTCCCCGCCTCTGATTCCCCGCCTCTGATTCCCTGCTTCTGATTCCCAACCTCTGATTCCCCACCTCTGATTCCCCATATCTGATTCCCCGCCTCTGTTTCCCCGCCTCTGATTCCCCGCCTCTGATTCCCCAACTCTGAATCCCCGCCTCTGATTCCCCAGCTCTGATTCCCCGCCTCTGATTCCCCGCATCTGATTCCCTGCCTCTGATTCCCCGCCTCTGATTCCAGGCCTCTGATTCCCAGCATCTGACTCCGGCCTCTGATTCCCGGCCTCTGATTCCCTGCTTCTGATTCTGATTCCCTGCCTCTGATTCCCCATCTCTGATTCCGCACGTCTGATTCCTTGCCTCTGATTCCCCACCTCTGATTCCCCATATCTGATTCCCCGCCTGGGTTTCCCCGCCTCTGATTCCCCGCCTCTGTTTCCGAATATCTAAGTCCCCGCCTCTGATTCCCCAAATCTGATTCCCCACCTCTGATTCCCCAGCTCTGATTCCCCGCCTCTGATTCCCCGCATCTGATTCCCTGCATCTGATTCCAAGCCTCTGATTCCCTGCCTCTGATTCCCAACCTCTGATTCCCCACCTCTGATTCCCCATATTTGATTCCCCACCTCTGTTTCCCCACCTCGGATTCCCCGCCTCTGTTTCCCCATATCTGATTCCCGGCCTCTGATTCCCCGCCTCTGATTCCCCGCCTCTGATTCCCTGCCTCTGATTCCCCATCTCCGATTCCGCACATCTGATTCCCTTCCTCTGATTCCCCGCCTCTGATTTTCCGCCTCTGATTCCCTGCCTCTGATTCCCAACCTCGGATTCCCCACCTCTGTTTCCCCATATCTGATTCCCCGCCTCTGATTCCCCAACTCTGATTCCCCGCCTGTGATTCCCCAGCTCTGATTCCCAGACTCTGATTCCCCATATCTAATTCCCATCCTCTGATTGCGCACCTCTGATTCCCCGCCTCTGATTCGCCAGCTCTGATTCCCCGCCTCTGATTCCCCGCATCTGATTCCCTGCCTCTGATTCCCCGCCTCTGATTCCCCATCTCTGATTCCCCGCCTGTGATTCCCCAGCTCTGATTCCCCGCCTCTGATTCCCCAGCTCTGATTCCCAGCCTCTGATTCCCCGTGTTTGATCCCCTGCCTCTGATTACCTCCTCTGATTCCCGGCCACTGATACCCCGCTTCTGATTCTGATTCCCTGCCTCTGATTCCCCATCTCTGATTCACCACATCTAATTCCCTGCCTCTGATTCCACGCCCCTGATTCCCCACCTCTGATTCCCCATATCTGAATCCCCGCCTCTGTTTCCACGCCTCTGATTCCCTGCCTCTGATTCCCAACCTCTGATTCCCCACCCCTGATTCCCCATATCTGATTCCCCGCCTGTTTCCCTGCCTCTGATTCCCCGCCCCTGTTTCCCCATATCTGATTCCCCGCCTCTTATTCCCCAACTCTGATTCCCCGCCTCTGATTCCCCAGCTCTGATTCCCCGCCTCTGATTCCCCGTGTTTGATTCCCTGCCTCTGATTCCCCGCCTCTGATTCCCCATCTCTGATTCACCGCCTTTGATTCGCCACCTCTGATTCCCCATATCTGATTCCCCACCTCTGTTACCCCGCCTCTGATTCCCCGCCTCTGATTCCCCATATATCATTCCCCG
Organism: Narcine bancroftii; assembly: GCF_036971445.1. Taxonomy (NCBI): domain Eukaryota; kingdom Metazoa; phylum Chordata; class Chondrichthyes; order Torpediniformes; family Narcinidae; genus Narcine; species Narcine bancroftii. The sequence goes on from NW_027211886.1 coordinate 1,735,267, forward strand.
CCTCTGAATCCCCATCTCTGATTCCCGGACTCTGATTCCCCACCTCTGATTCCCGGCCTCTTATTCCCGGCATCTGAATCCCGGCCTCTGATTCCCGGCCTCTGATTCCCCGCTTGTGATTCTGATTCCCTGCCTCTGATTCCCCATCTCTGATTCCGCACATCTGATTCCCTGCCTCTGATTCCCCACCTCTGATTCCCCATATCTGATTCCTCGCCTCTGTTTCCCCGCCTCTGATTCCCCGCCTCTGTTTCCCCATATCTAATTCCCCACCTCAGATGCCCCAACTCTGATACCCCGCCTCTGATTCCCCAGCTCCTATTCCCCGCCTCTGATTCCCCGCCTCTGATTCCCCGCGTTCTATTCCCTGCCTCTGATTCCCCGCCTGTGATTCCCCATCTCTGATTCACCACCTCTGATTCCCCACCTCTGATTCCCCATATCTAATTCCCCGCCTCAGTTTGCCCGCCTCTGATTCCCCGCCTCTGTTTCCCCATATCTGATTCCCCGTGTCTGATTCCCTGCCTCTGATTCCCCGCCTCTGTTTCCCCGCCTCTGATTCCCTGCCACTGATTCCCTGCCCCTGATACCCCACCTCTGATTCCCCAAATCTGATTCCCCGCCTCTGATTCCCCATCTCTGATTCCCCACCTCTGATTCCCCGTGTCTGATTCCCTGCCTCTGATTCCCCGCCTCTGAATACCAGCCTCTGATTCCCCATATCTGATTCCCCGCCTCTGATTCCCTGCCTCTGATTCCCCAGCTCTGATTCCCCGCCTTTGATTCCCCCCGTCTGATTCCCAGCCTCTGAATCCCCGTGTCTGATTTCCTGCCTCTGATTCCCCGCCTCTGATTCCCCATCTCTGATTCCCCACCTCTGATTCCCCGTGTCTGATTCCCCGTGTCTGATTCCCTGCCTCTGATTCCACGCCTCTGATTCCCCATATCTGATTCCCTGCCACTGATTCCCCGCCTCTGATTCCCCATCTCTGATTCACCACCTCTGATTCCCGGCCTCTGATTGCCCACCTCTGATTCCCCGCCTCTGATTCGCCAGCTATGATTCCCCCCCTCTGATTCCCCGCGTCTGATTCCCCGCCTCTGATTCCCCAACTCTAATACCCCGCCTCTGATTCCCCAGCTCTGATTCCCCTCCTCTGATTCCCCGCATCTGATTCCCTGCCTCTGATTCCACGCCTCTGATTCCAGGCCTCTGATTCCCAACCTCTGATTCCCCACCTCTGATTCCCAATATCTGATTCCCCGCCTCTGTTTCACCGCCTCTGATTCCCCGCCTCTGATTCCCCATATCTGATTCCCCGCCTCTGATTCCCCAACTCTGATTCCCCGCCTGTGATTCCCCAGCTCTGATTCCCCGACTCTGATTCCCCATATCTGATTCCCATCCTCTGATTGCCCACCTCTGATTCCCCGCCTCTGATTCGCCAGCTCTGATTCCCCGCCTCTGATTCCCCGCATTAGATTCCCTGCCTCTGATTCCCCGCCTCTGATTCCCCATCTCTGATTCCCCGCCTGTGATTCCCCAGCTCTGATTCCCCGCCTCTGATTCCCCAGCTCTGATTCCCAGCCTCTGATTCCCCGTGTTTGATCCCCTGCCTCTGATTACCTTCCTCTGATTCCCGGCCACTGATACCCCGCTTCTGATTCTGATTCCCTGCCTCTGATTCCCCATCTCTGATTCACCACATCTAATTCCCTGCCTCTGATTCCACGCCCCTGATTCCCCACCTCTGATTCCCCATATCTGAATCCCCGCCTCTGTTTCCACGCCTCTGAATCCCTGCCTCTGATTCCCAACCTCTGATTCCCCACCCCTGATTCCCCATATCTGATTCCCCGCCTCTGTTTCCCTGCCTCTGATTCCCCGCCCCTGTTTCCCCATATCTGATTCCCCGCCTCTGATTCCCCAACTCTGATTCCCCGCCTCTGATTCCCCAGCTCTGATTCCCCGCCTCTGATTCCCCGTGTTTGATTCCCTGCCTCTGATTCCCCGCCTCTGATTCCCCATCTCTGATTCACCGCCTTTGATTCGCCACCTCTGATTCCCCATATCTGATTCCCCACCTCTGTTACCCCGCCTCTGATTCCCCGCCTCTGATTCCCCATATATCATTCCCCGCCTCTGAATCCCCATCTCTGATTCCCGGACTCCGATTCCCCACCTCTGATTCCCGGCCTCTGATTCCCCGCTTGTGATTCTGATTCCCTGCCTCTGATTCCCCATCTCTGATTCCGCACATCTGATTCCCTGCCTCTGATTCCCCACCTCTGATACCCCATATCTGATTCCTCGCCTCTGTTTCCCCGCCTCTGATTCCCCGCCTCTGTTTCCCCATATCTAATACCCCACCTCAGATGCCCCAACTCTGATACCCCGCCTCTGATTCCCCAGCTCCTATTCCCCGCCTCTGATTCCCCGCATCCGATTCCCCATATCTGATTCCCCGCCTCTGTTTCCCCACCTTTGATTCCCCGCCTCTGTTTCCCCATATCTGATTCCCCGCCTCTGATTCCCAACTATGATTCCCCGCCTCTGATTCCCCAGCTCTGATTCCCCGCCTCTGATTCCCCGCGTTCTATTCCCTGCCTCTGATTCCCCGCCTGTGATTCCCCATCTCTGATTCACCACCTCTGATTCCCCACATCTGATTCCCCATATCTAATTCCCCGCCTCTGTTTGCCCACCTCTGATTCCCCGCCTCTGTTTCCCCATATCTGTTTCCCCGCCTCTGATTCCCTGCCACTGATTCCCTGCCCCTGATACCCCAGCTCTGAAACCCCGCCTCTGATTCCCCGCGTCTGTTTCCCCGACTCTGATTCCCCGCCTCTGTTTCCCCATATCTAAGTCCCCGACTCTGATTCCCCAACTCTGATTCCCCACCTCTGATTCCCCAGCTCTGATTCCCTGCCTCTGATTCCCCGCATCTGATTCCCTGCATCTGATTCCCAGCCTCTGATTCCCTGCCTCTGATTCCCAACCTCTGATTCCCCACCTCTGATTCCCCATATCTGATTCCCCGCCTCTGTTTCCCCGCCTCTGATTCCCCGCCTCTGTTTCCCCATATCTGATTCCCGGCCTCTGATTCTCCGCCTCTGATTCCCCGCCTCTGATTCCCTGCCTCTGATTCCCCATCTCCGATTCCGCACATCGGATTCCCTGCCTCTGATTCCCCGCCTCTGATTCCCCGCCTCTGATTCCCTGCTTCTGATTCCCAACCTCTGATTCCCCACCTCTGATTCCCCATATCTGATTCCCCGCCTCTGTTTCCCCGCCTCTGATTCCCCGCCTCTGATTCCCCAACTCTGAATCCCCGCCTCTGATTCCCCAGCTCTGATTCCCCGCCTCTGATTCCCCGCATCTGATTCCCTGCCTCTGATTCCCCGCCTCTGATTCCAGGCCTCTGATTCCCAGCATCTGACTCCGGCCTCTGATTCCCGGCCTCTGATTCCCTGCTTCTGATTCTGATTCCCTGCCTCTGATTCCCCATCTCTGATTCCGCACGTCTGATTCCTTGCCTCTGATTCCCCACCTCTGATTCCCCATATCTGATTCCCCGCCTGGGTTTCCCCGCCTCTGATTCCCCGCCTCTGTTTCCGAATATCTAAGTCCCCGCCTCTGATTCCCCAAATCTGATTCCCCACCTCTGATTCCCCAGCTCTGATTCCCCGCCTCTGATTCCCCGCATCTGATTCCCTGCATCTGATTCCAAGCCTCTGATTCCCTGCCTCTGATTCCCAACCTCTGATTCCCCACCTCTGATTCCCCATATTTGATTCCCCACCTCTGTTTCCCCACCTCGGATTCCCCGCCTCTGTTTCCCCATATCTGATTCCCGGCCTCTGATTCCCCGCCTCTGATTCCCCGCCTCTGATTCCCTGCCTCTGATTCCCCATCTCCGATTCCGCACATCTGATTCCCTTCCTCTGATTCCCCGCCTCTGATTTTCCGCCTCTGATTCCCTGCCTCTGATTCCCAACCTCGGATTCCCCACCTCTGATTCCCCATATCTGATTCCCCGCCTCTGTTTCCCCGCCTCTGATTCCCCGCCTCTGATTCCCAACTCTGATTCCCCGCCTCTGATTCCCCAGCTCTGATTCCCCGTGTTTGATTCCCTGCCTCTGATTCCCTGCCTCTGATTCCCTGCCTCTGATTCCCCAGCTCTGATACCCAATATCTGATTCCCCGCCTCAGTTTCCCGGACTCTGATTCCCTGCCTCTGATTCCCAACCTCTGATTCCACACCTCTGATTCCCCATATCTGATTCCCCGCCTCTATTTCCCCATATCTGATTCCCCGCCTCTGATTCCCCAACTCTGATTCCCCGCCTCTGATTCCCCAGCTCTGATTCCCCGACTCTGAATCCCGGCATCCGATTCCCTGCCTCTGATTCCCCGCCTCTGATTCCCCATCTCTGATTCCCCGCCTCTGATTCCCCGTGTCTGATTCCCTGCCTTTGATTCCCCGCCTCTGATTCCCCGCCTCTGATTCCGTGCTACTGATTCCCTGCCCCTGATTCCCCACCTCTGATTCCCCACATCTGATTCCCCGCCTCTGTTTCCCCGCCTCTGATTCCCCGCCTCTGATTCCCCATATCTGATTCCCTGCCTCTGATTCCCCAACTCTGATTCCCCGCCTCTGATTCCCCAGCTCTGATTCCCCGCCTCTGATTCCCCGCATCTGATTCCCTGCCTCTGATTCCCCGCCTCTGATTCCCCATCTCTGATTCACCGCCTTTGATTCGCCACCTCTGATTCCCCATATCTGATTCCCCACCTCTGATTCCCGGCCTCTTATTCCCAGCATCTGATTCCCGGCCTCTGATTCCCGGCCTCTGATTCCCCGCTTCTGATTCTGATTCCCTGCCTCTTATTCACCATCTCTGATTCCGCACATCTGATTCCCTGCCTCTGATTCCCCCACTCTGATTCCCCATATCTGATTCCCCGCCTCTGTTTCCCCGCCTCTGATTCCCAGCCTCTGTTTCCCTATATTTAATTCCCCACCTCTGATGCCCCAACTCTGATTCACCGCCTCTGATTCCCCAGCTCTGATTCCCCGCCTCTGATTCCCTGCATCCGATTCCCCATATCTGATTCCCCGCCTCTGTTTCACCGCCTCTGATTCCCCGCCTCTGTTTCCCCATATCTGATTCCCGCCTCTGATTCCAAACTATGAATCCCCTCCTCTGATTCCCCAGCTCTGATTCCCTGCCTCTGATTCCCTGCGTTCTATTCCCTGCCTCTGATTCCCCGCCTGTGATTCCCCATCACTGATTCACCACCTCTGATTCCCTACCTCTGATTCCCCATATCTAATTCCCCGCCTCTGTTTGCCCACCTCTGATTCCCCGCCTCTGTTTCCCCATATCTGATTCCCCGCCTCTGAATCCCCAACTCTGATTCCCTGCCTCAGATTCCCCAGCTCTGATTCCCCGCCTTTGATTCCCCCCGTCTGATTCCCAGCCTCTGAATCCCCGTGTCTGATTTCCTGCCTCTGATTCCCCGCCTCTGATTCCCCATCTCTGATTCACCGCCTCTGATTCCCCACCTCTGATTCCCCCTCTCTGATTCCGCACATCCAATTCCCTGCCTCTGATTCCCCAACTCTGATTCCCCACCTCTGATTCCCCAGCTCTGATTCCCCGCCTCAGATTCCCCGCGTCTGATTCCCTGCCTCTGATTCCCCGCCTCTGATTCCCTGCCTCTGATTCCCCATATCTGATTCCCCGCCTCTGATTCCCCAACTCTGATTCCGCGCTTCTGATTCCCCAGCTCTGAATCCCCGCCTCTGATTCCCCGCGTCTGATTCCCTGCCTCTGATTCCCCGCCTCTGATTCCCCATCTGTGATTCACAACCTCTGATGCCCCACCTCTGATTCCCCATATCTGATTCCCTGCCTCTGTTTCCGCGCCTCTGATTCCCCACCTCTGTTTCCACATATCTGATTCCCCGCCTCTGATTCCCCAACTCTAATACCCCGCCTCTGATTCCCCAGCTCTGATTCCCCGCCTCTGATTCCCCGCATCTGATTCCCTGCCTCTGATTCCCCGCCTCTGATTCCAGGCCTCTGATTCCCAGCATCTGATTCCGGCCTCTGATTCCCGGCATCTGATTCCCTGCTTCTGATTCTGATTCCCTGCCTCTGATTCCCCATCTCTGATTCCGCACATCTGATTCCCTGCCTCTGATTCCCCACCTCTGATTCCCCATATCTGATTCCCCGCCTCTGTTTCCCCGCCTCTGATTCCCCGCCTCTGTTTCCCAATATCTAAGTCCCCACCTCTGATTCCCCAAATCTGATTCCCCACCTCTGATTCCCCAGCTCTGATTCCCCGCCTCTGATTCCCCGCATCTGATACCCTGCATCTGATTCCAAGCCTCTGATTCCCTGCCTCTGATTCCCAACCTCTGATTCCCCACCTCTGATTCCCCATATCTGATTCCCCGCCTCTGTTTCCCCGCTTCGGATTCCCCGCCTCTGTTTCCCCATATCTGATTCCCGGCCTCTGATTCCCCGCCTGTGATTCCCCATCTCTGATTCACCACCTCTGATTCCCCACCTCTGATTCCCCATATCTAATTCCCCGCCTCTGTTTGCCCGCCTCTGATTCCCCGCCTCTGCTTCCCCATATCTGATTCCCCGCCTCTGATTCCCCGCCTCTGATTCCCCAACTCTAATACCCCGCCTCTGATTCCCCAGCTCTGATTCCCCGCCTCTGTTTCCCCGCCTCTGATTCCCTGCCACTGATTCCCTGCCCCTGATACCCCACCTCTGATTCCCCATATCTGATTCCCTGCCTCTGTTTCCCCGCCTCTGATTCCCAGCCTCTGATTCCCCATATCTGATTCCCCGCCTCTGATTCCCCAACTCTGATTCCCCGCCTCTGATTCCCCAGCTCTGAAACCCCGCCTCTGATTCCCCGCGTCTGTTTCCCCGCCTCTGATTCCCCGCCTCTGTTTCACCATATCTAAGTCCCCGACTCTGATTCCCCAACTCTGATTCCCCACCTCTGATTCCCCAGCTCTGATTCCCCGCCTCTGATTCCCCGCATCTGATTCCCTGCATCTGATTCCCAGCCTCTGATTCCCTGCCTCTGATTCCCAACCTCTGATTCCCCACCTCTGATTCCCCATATCTGATTCCCCGCCTCTGTTTCCCCGCCTCTGATTCCCCGCCTCTGTTTCCCCATATCTGATTCCCGGCCTCTGATTCTCCGCCTCTGATTCCCCGCCTCTGATTCCCTGCCTCTGATTCCCCATCTCCGATTCCGCACATCGGATTCCCTGCCTCTGATTCCCCGCCTCTGATTCCCCGCCTCTGATTCCCTGCTTCTGATTCCCAACCTCTGATTCCCCACCTCTGATTCCCCATATCTGATTCCCCGCCTCTGTTTCCCCGCCTCTGATTCCCCGCCTCTGATTCCCCAACTCTGAATCCCCGCCTCTGATTCCCCAGCTCTGATTCCCCGCCTCTGATTCCCCGCATCTGATTCCCTGCCTCTGATTCCCCGCCTCTGATTCCAGGCCTCTGATTCCCAGCATCTGACTCCGGCCTCTGATTCCCGGCCTCTGATTCCCTGCTTCTGATTCTGATTCCCTGCCTCTGATTCCCCATCTCTGATTCCGCACGTCTGATTCCTTGCCTCTGATTCCCCACCTCTGATTCCCCATATCTGATTCCCCGCCTGGGTTTCCCCGCCTCTGATTCCCCGCCTCTGTTTCCCAATATCTAAGTCCCCGCCTCTGATTCCCCAAATCTGATTCCCCACCTCTGATTCCCCAGCTTTGATTCCCCGCCTCTGATTCCCCGCATCTGATTCCCTGCATCTGATTCCAAGCCTCTGATTCCCTGCCTCTGATTCCCAACCTCTGATTCCCCACCTCTGATTCCCCATATTTGATTCCCCGCCTCTGTTTCCCCGCCTCGGATTCCCCGCCTCTGTTTCCCCATATCTGATTCCCGGCCTCTGATTCCCCGCCTCTGATTCCCCGCCTCTGATTCCCTGCCTCTGATTCCCCATCTCCGATTCCGCACATCTGATTCCCTTCCTCTGATTCCCCGCCTCTGATTTTCCGCCTCTGATTCCCTGCCTCTGATTCCCAACCTCGGATTCCCCACCTCTGATTCCCCATATCTGATTCCCCGCCTCTGTTTCCCCGCCTCTGATTCCCCGCCTCTGATTCCCAACTCTGATTCCCAGCTCTGATTCCCCGTGTTTGATTCCCTGCCTCTGATTCCCTGCCTCTGATTCCCTGCCTCTGATTCCCCAGCTCTGATTCCCAATATCTGATTCCCCGCCTCAGTTTCCCGGACTCTGATTCCCTGCCTCTGATTCCCAACCTCTGATTCCACACCTCTGATTCCCCATATCTGATTCCCCGCCTCTATTTCCCCATATCTGATTCCCCGCCTCTGATTCCCCGCCTCTGATTCCCCAGCTCTGATTCCCCGACTCTGATTCCCGGCATCCGATTCCCTGCCTCTGATTCCCCGCCTCTGATTCCCCATCTCTGATTCCCCGCCTCTGATTCCCCGTGTCTGATTCCCTGCCTTTGATTCCCCGCCTCTGATTCACCACTTCTGATTCCCTGCCACTGATTCCCTGCCCCTGATTCCCCACCTCTGATTCCCCACATCTGATTCCCCGCCTCTGTTTCCCCGCCTCTGATTCCCCGCCTCTGATTCCCCATATCTGATTCCCTGCCTCTGATTCCCTGCCTCTGATTCCCCGCCTCTGATTCCCCAGCTCTGAATCCCAGCCTCTGATTCCCCGCGTCTGATTCCCTGCCTCTGATTCCCCGCCTTGATTCCCCATCTCTGATTCACAACCTCTGATTCCCCACCTCTGATTCCCTATATTTGATTCCCCGCCTCTGTTTCCCCGCCTCTGATTCCCCGCCTCTGATTCCCCATTTCTGATTCCCCGCCTCTGATTGCCCACCTCTGATTCCCAGCCTCTGATTCGCCAGCTCTGATTCCCCGCCTCTGATTCCCCGCATCTGATTCCCTGCCTCTGATTCCCCGCCTCTGATTCCCCATCTCTGATTCACCGCCTTTGATTCGCCACCTCTGATTCCCCATATCTGATTCCCCACCTCTGATTCCCGGCCTCTTATTCCCAGCATCTGATTCCCGGCCTCTGATTCCCGGCCTCTGATTCCCCGCTTCTGATTTTGATTCCCTGCCTCTTATTCCCCATCTCTGATTCCGCACATCTGATTCCCTGCCTCTTATTCCCCCACTCTGATTCCCCATATCTGATTCCCCGCCTCTGTTTCCCCGCCTCTGATTCCCCGCCTCTGTTTCCCTATATCTAATTCCCCACCTCTGATGCCCCAACTCTGATTCACCGCCTCTGATTCCCCAGCTCTGATTCCCCGCCTCTGATTCCCTGCATCCGATTCCCCATATCTGATTCCCCGCCTCTGTTTCACCGCCTCTGATTCCCCGCCTCTGTTTCCCCATATCTGATTCCCGCCTCTGATTCCCAACTATGAATCCCCTCCTCTGATTCCCCAGCTCTGATTCCCTGCCTCTGATTCCCTGCGTTCTATTCCCTGCCTCTGATTCCCCGCCTGTGATTCCCCATCACTGATTCACCACCTCTGATTCCCTAACTCTGATTCCCCATATCTAATTCCCCGCCTCTGTTTGCCCGCCTCTGATTCCCCGCCTCTGTTTCCCCATATCTGATTCCCCGCCTCTGAATACCCAACTCTGATTCCCTGCCTAAGATTCCCCAGCTCTGATTCCCCGCCTTTGATTCCCCCCGTCTGATTCCCAGCCTCTGATTCACCGCCTCTGATTCCCCACCTCTGATTCCCCCTCTCTGATTCCGCACATCCAATTCCCTGCCTCTGATTCCCCAACTCTGATTCCCCACCTCTGATACCCCAGCTCTGATTCCCCGCCTCAGATTCCCCGCGTCTGATTCCCTGCCTCTGATTCCCCGCCTCTGATTCCCTGCCTCTGATTCCCCATATCTGATTCCCCGCCTCTGATTCCCCAACTCTGATTCCCCGCTTCTGATTCCCCAGCTCTGAATCCCCGCCTCTGATTCCCCGCGTCTGATTCCCTGCCTCTGATTCCCCGCCTCTGATTCCCCATCTGTGATTCACAACCTCTGATGCCCCACCTCTGATTCCCCATATCTGATTCCCTGCCTCTGTTTCCCCGCCTCTGATTCCCCACCTCTGTTTCCCCATATCTGATTCCCCGCCTCTGATTCCCCAACTCTAATACCCCGCCTCTGATTCCCCAGCTCTGATTCCCCGCCTCTGATTCCCCGCATCTGATTCCCTGCCTCTGATTCCCCGCCTCTGATTCCAGGCCTCTGATTCCCAGCATCTGATTCCGGCCTCTGATTCCCGGCCTCTGATTCCCTGCTTCTGATTCTGATTCCCTGCCTCTGATTCCCCATCTCTGATTCCGCACATCTGATTCCCTGCCTCTGATTCCCCACCTCTGATTCCCCATATCTGATTCCCCGCCTCTGTTTCCCCGCCTCTGATTCCCCGCCTCTGTTTCCCAATATCTAAGTCCCCACCTCTGATTCCCCAAATCTGATTCCCCACCTCTGATTCCCCAGCTCTGATTCCCCGCCTCTGATTCCCCGCATCTGATACCCTGCATCTGATTCCAAGCCTCTGATTCCCTGCCTCTGATTCCCAACCTCTGATTCCCCACCTCTGATTCCCCATATCTGATTCCCCGCCTCTGTTTCCCCGCCTCTGATTCCCCGCCTCTGATTCCCCGCATCTGATTCCCTGCATCTGATTCCCAGCCTCTGATTCCCTGCCTCTGATTCCCAACCTCTGATTCCCCACCTCTGATTCCCCATATCTGATTCCCCGCCTCTGTTTCCCCGCCTCTGATTCCCCGCCTCTGTTTCCCCATATCTGATTCCCGGCCTCTGATTCTCCGCCTCTGATTCCCCGCCTCTGATTCCCTGCCTCTGATTCCCCATCTCCGATTCCGCACATCGGATTCCCTGCCTCTGATTCCCCGCCTCTGATTCCCCGCCTCTGATTCCCTGCTTCTGATTCCCAACCTCTGATTCCCCACCTCTGATTCCCCATATCTGATTCCCCGCCTCTGTTTCCCCGCCTCTGATTCCCCGCCTCTGATTCCCCAACTCTGAATCCCCGCCTCTGATTCCCCAGCTCTGATTCCCCGCCTCTGATTCCCCGCATCTGATTCCCTGCCTCTGATTCCCCGCCTCTGATTCCAGGCCTCTGATTCCCAGCATCTGACTCCGGCCTCTGATTCCCGGCCTCTGATTCCCTGCTTCTGATTCTGATTCCCTGCCTCTGATTCCCCATCTCTGATTCCGCACGTCTGATTCCTTGCCTCTGATTCCCCACCTCTGATTCCCCATATCTGATTCCCCGCCTGGGTTTCCCCGCCTCTGATTCCCCGCCTCTGTTTCCCAATATCTAAGTCCCCGCCTCTGATTCCCCAAATCTGATTCCCCACCTCTGATTCCCCAGCTCTGATTCCCCGCCTCTGATTCCCCGCATCTGATTCCCTGCATCTGATTCCAAGCCTCTGATTCCCTGCCTCTGATTCCCAACCTCTGATTCCCCACCTCTGATTCCCCATATTTGATTCCCCGCCTCTGTTTCCCCACCTCGGATTCCCCGCCTCTGTTTCCCCATATCTGATTCCCGGCCTCTGATTCCCCGCCTCTGATTCCCCGCCTCTGATTCCCTGCCTCTGATTCCCCATCTCCGATTCCGCACATCTGATTCCCCAGCTCTGATTCCCCGTGTTTGATTCCCTGCCTCTGATTCCCTGCCTCTGATTCCCTGCCTCTGATTCCCCAGGTCTGATACCCAATATCTGATTCCCCGCCTCAGTTTCCCGGACTCTGATTCCCTGCCTCTGATTCCCAACCTCTGATTCCACACCTCTGATTCCCCATATCTGATTCCCCGCCTCTATTTCCCCATATCTGATTCCCCGCCTCTGATTCCCCAACTCTGATTCCCCGCCTCTGATTCCCCAGCTCTGATTCCCCGACTCTGATTCCCGGCATCCGATTCCCTGCCTCTGATTCCCCGCCTCTGATTCCCCATCTCTGATTCCCCGCCTCTGATTCCCCGTGTCTGATTCCCTGCCTTTGATTCCCCGCCTCTGATTCCCCGCCTCTGATTCCCTGCCACTGATTCCCTGCCCCTGATTCCCCACCTCTGATTCCCCACATCTGATTCCCCGCCTCTGTTTCCCCGCCTCTGATTCCCCGCCTCTGATTCCCCATATCTGATTCCCTGCCTCTGATTCCCCAACTCTGATTCCCCGCCTCTGATTCCCCAGCTCTGAATCCCCGCCTCTGATTCCCCGCGTCTGATTCCCTGCCTCTGATTCCCCGCCTTGATTCCCCATCTCTGATTCACAACCTCTGATTCCCCACCCCTGATTCCCTATATTTGATTCCCCGCCTCTGTTTCCCCGCCTCTGATTCCCCGCCTCTGATTCCCCATTTCTGATTCCCCGCCTCTGATTGCCCACCTCTGATTCCCAGCCTCTGATTCGCCAGCTCTGATTCCCCGCCTCTGATTCCCCGCATCTGATTCCCTGCCTCTGATTCCCCGCCTCTGATTCCCCATCTCTGATTCACCGCCTTTGATTCGCCACCTCTGATTCCCCATATCTGATTCCCCACCTCTGATTCCCGGCCTCTTATTCCCAGCATCTGATTCCCGGCCTCTGATTCCCGGCCTCTGATTCCCCGCTTCTGATTCTGATTCCCTGCCTCTTATTCACCATCTCTGATTCCGCACATCTGATTCCTTGCCTCTGATTCCCCCACTCTGATTCCCCATATCTGATTCCCCGCCTCTGTTTCCCCGCCTCTGATTCCCCGCCTCTGTTTCCCTATATCTAATTCCCCACCTCTGATGCCCCAACTCTGATTCACCGCCTCTGATTCCCCAGCTCTGATTCCCCACCTCTGATACCCTGCATCCGATTCCCCATATCTGATTCCCCGCCTCTGTTTCACCGCCTCTGATTCCCCGCCTCTGTTTCCCCATATCTGATTCCCGCCTCTGATTCCAAACTATGAATCCCCTCCTCTGATTCCCCAGCTCTGATTCCCTGCCTCTGATTCCCTGCGTTCTATTCCCTGCCTCTGATTCCCCGCCTGTGATTCCCCATCACTGATTCACCACCTCTGATTCCCTACCTCTGATTCCCCATATCTAATTCCCCGCCTCTGTTTGCCCGCCTCTGATTCCCCGCCTCTGTTTCCCCATATCTGATTCCCCGCCTCTGAATCCCCAACTCTGATTCCCTGCCTCAGATTCCCCAGCTCTGATTCCCCGCCTTTGATTCCCCCCGTCTGATTCCCAGCCTCTGAATCCCCGTGTCTGATTTCCTGCCTCTGATTCCCCGCCTCAGATTCCCCATCTCTGATTCACCGCCTCTGATTCCCCACCTCTGATTCCCCCTCTCTGATTCCGCACATCCAATTCCCTGCCTCTGATTCCCCAACTCTGATTCCCCACCTCTGATTCCCCAGCTCTGATTCCCCGCCTCAGATTCCCCGCGTCTGATTCCCTGCCTCTGATTCCCCGCCTCTGATTCCCTGCCTCTGATTCCCCATATCTGATTCCCCGCCTCTGATTCCCCAACTCTGATTCCCCGCTTCTGATTCCCCAGCTCTGAATCCCCGCCTCTGATTCCCCGCGTCTGATTCCCTGCCTCTGATTCCCCGCCTCTGATTCCCCATCTGTGATTCACAACCTCTGATGCCCCACCTCTGATTCCCCATATCTGATTCCCTGCCTCTGTTTCCCCGCCTCTGATTCCCCGCATCTGATTCCCTGCATCTGATTCCAAGCCTCTGATTCCCTGCCTCTGATTCCCAACCTCTGATTCCCCACCTCTGATTCCCCATATCTGATTCCCCGCCTCTGTTTCCCCGCCTCTGATTCCCCGCCTCTGTTTCCCCATATCTGATTCCCGGCCTCTGATTCCCCGCCTCTGATTCCCCGCCTCTGATTCCCTGCCTCTGATTCCCCCACTCTGATTCCCCATATCTGATTCCCCGCCTCTGTTTCCCCGCCTCTGATTCCCCGCCTCTGTTTCCCTATATCTAATTCCCCATCTCTGATGCCCCAACTCTGATTCACCGCCTCTGATTCCCCAGCTCTGATTCCCCGCCTACGATTCCCTGCATCCGATTCCCCATATCTGATTCCCCGCCTCTGTTTCACCGCCTCTGATTCCCCGCCTCTGTTTCCCCATATCTGATTCCCGCCTCTGATTCCCAACTATGAATCCCCTCCTCTGATTCCCCAGCTCTGATTCCCTGCCTCTGATTCCCTGCGTTCTATTCCCTGCCTCTGATTCCCCGCCTGTGATTCCCCATCACTGATTCACCACCTCTGATTCCCTACCTCTGATTCCCCATATCTAATTCCCCGCCTCTGTTTGCCCGCCTCTGATTCCCCGCCTCTGTTTCCCCATATCTGATTCCCCGCCTCTGAATACCCAACTCTGATTCCCTGCCTAAGATTCCCCAGCTCTGATTCCCCGCCTTTGATTCCCCCCGTCTGATTCCCAGCCTCTGAATCCCCGTGTCTGATTTCCTGCCTCTGATTCCCCGCCTCTGATTCCCCATCTCTGATTCACCGCCTCTGATTCCCCACCTCTGATTCCCCCTCTCTGATTCCGCACATCCAATTCCCTGCCTCTGATTCCCCAACTCTGATTCCCCACCTCTGATACCCCAGCTCTGATTCCCCGCCTCAGATTCCCCGCGTCTGATTCCCTGCCTCTGATTCCCCGCCTCTGATTCCCTGCCTCTGATTCCCCATATCTGATTCCCCGCCTCTGATTCCCCAACTCTGATTCCCCGCTTCTGATTCCCCAGCTCTGAATCCCCGCCTCTGATTCCCCGCGTCTGATTCCCTGCCTCTGATTCCCCGCCTCTGATTCTCCATCTGTGATTCACAACCTCTGATGCCCCACCTCTGATTCCCCATATCTGATTCCCTGCCTCTGTTTCCCCGCCTCTGATTCCCCACCTCTGTTTCCCCATATCTGATTCCCCGCCTCTGATTCCCCAACTCTAATACCCCGCCTCTGATTCCCCAGCTCTGATTCCCCGCCTCTGATTCCCCGCATCTGATTCCCTGCCTCTGATTCCCCGCCTCTGATTCCAGGCCTCTGATTCCCAGCATCTGATTCCGGCCTCTGATTCCCGGCCTCTGATTCCCTGCTTCTGATTCTGATTCCCTGCCTCTGATTCCCCATCTCTGATTCCGCACATCTGATTCCCTGCCTCTGATTCCCCACCTCTGATTCCCCATATCTGATTCCCCGCCTCTGTTTCCCCGCCTCTGATTCCCCGCCTCTGTTTCCCAATATCTAAGTCCCCACCTCTGATTGCCCAAATCTGATTCCCCACCTCTGATTCCCCAGCTCTGATTCCCCGCCTCTGATTCCCCGCATCTGATACCCTGCATCTGATTCCAAGCCTCTGATTCCCTGCCTCTGATTCCCAACCTCTGATTCCCCACCTCTGATTCCCCATATCTGATTCCCCGCCTCTGTTTCCCCGCCTCTGATTCCCCGCCTCTGATTCCCCGCATCTGATTCCCTGAATCTGATTCCCAGCCTCTGATTCCCTGCCTCTGATTCCCAACCTCTGATTCCCCACCTCTGATTCCCCATATCTGATTCCCCGCCTCTGTTTCCCCGCCTCTGATTCCCCGCCTCTGTTTCCCCATATCTGATTCCCGGCCTCTGATTCTCCGCCTCTGATTCCCCGCCTCTGATTCCCTGCCTCTGATTCCCCATCTCCGATTCCGCACATCGGATTCCCTGCCTCTGATTCCCCGCCTCTGATTCCCCGCCTCTGATTCCCTGCTTCTGATTCCCAACCTCTGATTCCACACCTCTGATTCCCCATATCTGATTCCCCGCCTCTGTTTCCCCGCCTCTGATTCCCCGCCTCTGATTCCCCAACTCTGAATCCCCGCCTCTGATTCCCCAGCTCTGATTCCCCGCCTCTGATTCCCCGCATCTGATTCCCTGCCTCTGATTCCCCGCCTCTGATTCCAGGCCTCTGATTCCCAGCATCTGACTCCGGCCTCTGATTCCCGGCCTCTGATTCCCTGCTTCTGATTCTGATTCCCTGCCTCTGATTCCCCATCTCTGATTCCGCACGTCTGATTCCTTGCCTCTGATTCCCCACCTCTGATTCCCCATATCTGATTCCCCGCCTGGGTTTCCCCGCCTCTGATTCCCCGCCTCTGTTTCCCAATATCTAAGTCCCCGCCTCTGATTCCCCAAATCTGATTCCCCACCTCTGATTCCCCAGCTCTGATTCCCCGCCTCTGATTCCCCGCATCTGATTCCCTGCATCTGATTCCAAGCCTCTGATTCCCTGCCTCTGATTCCCAACCTCTGATCCCCACCTCTGATTCCCCATATTTGATTCCCCGCCTCTGTTTCCCCACCTCGGATTCCCCGCCTCTGTTTCCCCATATCTGATTCCCGGCCTCTGATTCCCCGCCTCTGATTCCCCGCCTCTGATTCCCTGCCTCTGATTCCCCATCTCCGATTCCGCACATCTGATTCCCTTCCTCTGATTCCCCGCCTCTGATTTTCCGCCTCTGATTCCCTGCCTCTGATTCCCAACCTCGGATTCCCCACCTCTGATTCCCCATATCTGATTCCCCGCCTCTGTTTCCCCGCCTCTGATTCCCCGCCTCTGATTCCCAACTCTGATTCCCCGCCTCTGATTCCCCAGCTCTGATTCCCCGTGTTTGATTCCCTGCCTCTGATTCCCTGCCTCTGATTCCCTGCCTCTGATTCCCCAGCTCTGATACCCAATATCTGATTCCCTGCCTCAGTTTCCCGGACTCTGATTCCCTGCCTCTGATTCCCAACCTCTGATTCCACACCTCTGATTCCCCATATCTGATTCCCCACCTCTATTTCCCCATATCTGATTCCCCGCCTCTGATTCCCCAACTCTGATTCCCCGCCTCTGATTCCCCAGCTCTGATTCCCCGACTCTGATTCCCGGCATCCGATTCCCTGCCTCTGATTCCCCGCCTCTGATTCCCCATCTCTGATTCCCCGCCTCTGATTCCCCGTGTCTGATTCCCTGCCTTTGATTCCCCGCCTCTGATTCCCCGCCTCTGATTCCCTGCCACTGATTCCCTGCCCCTGATTCCCCACCTCTGATTCCCCACATCTGATTCCCCGCCTCTGTTTCCCCGCCTCTGATTCCCCGCCTCTGATTCCCCATATCTGATTCCCTGCCTCTGATTCCCCAACTCTGATTCCCCGCCTCTGATTCCCCAGCTCTGAATCCCCGCCTCTGATTCCCCGCGTCTGATTCCCTGCCTCTGATTCCCCGCCTTGATTCCCCATCTCTGATTCACAACCTCTGATTCCCCACC
Source organism: Narcine bancroftii (assembly GCF_036971445.1). Taxonomy (NCBI): domain Eukaryota; kingdom Metazoa; phylum Chordata; class Chondrichthyes; order Torpediniformes; family Narcinidae; genus Narcine; species Narcine bancroftii. The sequence goes on from NW_027211886.1 coordinate 1,752,711, forward strand.
CCTGATTCCCTATATTTGATTCCCCGCCTCTGTTTCCCCGCCTCTGATTCCCCGCCTCTGATTCCCCATTTCTGATTCCCCGCCTCTGATTGCCCACCTCTGATTCCCAGCCTCTGATTCGCCAGCTCTGATTCCCCGCCTCTGATTCCCCGCATCTGATTCCCTGCCTCTGATTCCCCGCCTCTGATTCCCCATCTCTGATTCACCGCCTTTGATTCGCCACCTCTGATTCCCCATATCTGATTCCCCACCTCTGATTCCCGGCCTCTTATTCCCAGCATCTGATTCCCGGCCTCTGATTCCCGGCCTCTGATTCCCCGCTTCTGATTCTGATTCCCTGCCTCTTATTCACCATCTCTGATTCCGCACATCTGATTCCCTGCCTCTGATTCCCCCACTCTGATTCCCCATATCTGATTCCCCGCCTCTGTTTCCCCGCCTCTGATTCCCCGCCTCTGTTTCCCTATATCTAATTCCCCACCTCTGATGCCCCAACTCTGATTCACCGCCTCTGATTCCCCAGCTCTGATTCCCCGCCTCTGATTCCCTGCATCCGATTCCCCATATCTGATTCCCCGCCTCTGTTTCACCGCCTCTGATTCCCCGCCTCTGTTTCCCCATATCTGATTCCCGCCTCTGATTCCAAACTATGAATCCCCTCCTCTGATTCCCCAGCTCTGATTCCCTGCCTCTGATTCCCTGCGTTCTATTCCCTGCCTCTGATTCCCCGCCTGTGATTCCCCATCACTGATTCACCACCTCTGATTCCCTACCTCTGATTCCCCATATCTAATTCCCCCCCTCTGTTTGCCCGCCTCTGATTCCCCGCCTCTGTTTCCCCATATCTGATTCCCCGCCTCTGAATCCCCAACTCTGATTCCCTGCCTCAGATTCCCCAGCTCTGATTCCCCGCCTTTGATTCCCCCCGTCTGATTCCCAGCCTCTGAATCCCCGTGTCTGATTTCCTGCCTCTGATTCCCCGCCTCAGATTCCCCATCTCTGATTCACCGCCTCTGATTCCCCACCTCTGATTCCCCCTCTCTGATTCCGCACATCCAATTCCCTGCCTCTGATTCCCCAACTCTGATTCCCCACCTCTGATTCCCCAGCTCTGATTCCCCGCCTCAGATTCCCCGCGTCTGATTCCCTGCCTCTGATTCCCCGCCTCTGATTCCCTGCCTCTGATTCCCCATATCTGATTCCCCGCCTCTGATTCCCCAACTCTGATTCCCCGCTTCTGATTCCCCAGCTCTGAATCCCCGCCTCTGATTCCCCGCGTCTGATTCCCTGCCTCTGATTCCCCGCCTCTGATTCCCCATCTGTGATTCACAACCTCTGATGCCCCACCTCTGATTCCCCATATCTGATTCCCTGCCTCTGTTTCCCCGCCTCTGATTCCCCGCATCTGATTCCCTGCATCTGATTCCAAGCCTCTGATTCCCTGCCTCTGATTCCCAACCTCTGATTCCCCACCTCTGATTCCCCATATCTGATTCCCCGCCTCTGTTTCCCCGCCTCTGATTCCCCGCCTCTGTTTCCCCATATCTGATTCCCGGCCTCTGATTCCCCGCCTCTGATTCCCCGCCTCTGATTCCCTGCCTCTGATTCCCCCACTCTGATTCCCCATATCTGATTCCCCGCCTCTGTTTCCCCGCCTCTGATTCCCCGCCTCTGTTTCCCTATATCTAATTCCCCACCTCTGATGCCCCAACTCTGATTCACCGCCTCTGATTCCCCAGCTCTGATTCCCCGCCTCTGATTCCCTGCATCCGATTCCCCATATCTGATTCCCCGCCTCTGTTTCACCGCCTCTGATTCCCCGCCTCTGTTTCCCCATATCTGATTCCCGCCTCTGATTCCCAACTATGAATCCCCTCCTCTGATTCCCCAGCTCTGATTCCCTGCCTCTGATTCCCTGCGTTCTATTCCCTGCCTCTGATTCCCCGCCTGTGATTCCCCATCACTGATTCACCACCTCTGATTCCCTACCTCTGATTCCCCATATCTAATTCCCCGCCTCTGTTTGCCCGCCTCTGATTCCCCGCCTCTGTTTCCCCATATCTGATTCCCCGCCTCTGAATACCCAACTCTGATTCCCTGCCTAAGATTCCCCAGCTCTGATTCCCCGCCTTTGATTCCCCCCGTCTGATTCCCAGCCTCTGAATCCCCGTGTCTGATTTCCTGCCTCTGATTCCCCGCCTCTGATTCCCCATCTCTGATTCACCGCCTCTGATTCCCCACCTCTGATTCCCCTCTCTGATTCCGCACATCCAATTCCCTGCCTCTGATTCCCCAACTCTGATTCCCCACCTCTGATACCCCAGCTCTGATTCCCCGCCTCAGATTCCCCGCGTCTGATTCCCTGCCTCTGATTCCCCGCCTCTGATTCCCTGCCTCTGATTCCCCATATCTGATTCCCCGCCTCTGATTCCCCAACTATGATTCCCCGCTTCTGATTCCCCAGCTCTGAATCCCCGCCTCTGATTCCCCGCGTCTGATTCCCTGCCTCTGATTCCCCGCCTCTGATTCCCCATCTGTGATTCACAACCTCTGATGCCCCACCTCTGATTCCCCATATCTGATTCCCTGCCTCTGTTTCCCCGCCTCTGATTCCCCACCTCTGTTTCCCCATATCTGATTCCCCGCCTCTGATTCCCCAACTCTAATACCCCGCCTCTGATTCCCCAGCTCTGATTCCCCGCCTCTGATTCCCCGCATCTGATTCCCTGCCTCTGATTCCCCGCCTCTGATTCCAGGCCTCTGATTCCCAGCATCTGATTCCGGCCTCTGATTCCCGGCCTCTGATTCCCTGCTTCTGATTCTGATTCCCTGCCTCTGATTCCCCATCTCTGATTCCGCACATCTGATTCCCTGCCTCTGATTCCCCACCTCTGATTCCCCATATCTGATTCCCCGCCTCTGTTTCCCCGCCTCTGATTCCCCGCCTCTGTTTCCCAATATCTAAGTCCCCACCTCTGATTCCCCAAATCTGATTCCCCAACTCTGATTCCCCAGCTCTGATTCCCCGCCTCTGATTCCCCGCATCTGATACCCTGCATCTGATTCCAAGCCTCTGATTCCCTGCCTCTGATTCCCAACATCTGATTCCCCACCTCTGATTCCCCATATCTGATTCCCCGCCTCTGTTTCCCCGCCTCTGATTCCCCGCCTCTGATTCCCCGCATCTGATTCCCTGCATCTGATTCCCAGCCTCTGATTCCCTGCCTCTGATTCCCAACCTCTGATTCCCCACCTCTGATTCCCCATATCTGATTCCCCGCCTCTGTTTCCCCGCCTCTGATTCCCCGCCTCTGTTTCCCCATATCTGATTCCCGGCCTCTGATTCTCCGCCTCTGATTCCACGCCTCTGATTCCCTGCCTCTGATTCCCCATCTCCGATTCCGCACATCGGATTCCCTGCCTCTGATTCCCCGCCTCTGATTCCCCGCCTCTGATTCCCTGCTTCTGATTCCCAACCTCTGATTCCCCACCTCTGATTCCCCATATCTGATTCCCCGCCTCTGTTTCCCCGCCTCTGATTCCCCGCCTCTGATTCCCCAACTCTGAATCCCCGCCTCTGATTCCCCAGCTCTGATTCCCCGCCTCTGATTCCCCGCATCTGATTCCCTGCCTCTGATTCCCCGCCTCTGATTCCAGGCCTCTGATTCCCAGCATCTGACTCCGGCCACTGATTCCCGGCCTCTGATTCCCCAAATCTGATTCCCCACCTCTGATTCCCCAGCTCTGATTCCCCGCCTCTGATGCCCCGCATCTGATTCCCTGCATCTGATTCCAAGCCTCTGATTCCCTGCCTCTGATTCCCAACCTCTGATTCCCCACCTCTGATTCCCCATATTTGATTCCCCGCCTCTGTTTCCCCGCCTCGGATTCCCCGCCTCTGTTTCCCCATATCTGATTCCCGGCCTCTGATTCCCCGCCTCTGATTCCCCGCCTCTGATTCCCTGCCTCTGATTCCCCATCTCCGATTCCGCACATCTGATTCCCTTCCTCTGATTCCCCGCCTCTGATTTTCCGCCTCTGATTCCCTGCCTCTGATTCCCAACCTCGGATTCCCCACCTCTGATTCCCCATATCTGATTCCCCGCCTCTGTTTCCCCGCCTCTGATTCCCCGCCTCTGATTCCCAACTCTGATTCCCCGCCTCTGATACCCCAGCTCTGATTCCCCGTGTTTGATTCCCTGCCTCTGATTCCCTGCCTCTGATTCCCTGCCTCTGATTCCCCAGCTCTGATACCCAATATCTGATTCCCCGCCTCAGTTTCCCGGACTCTGATTCCCTGCCTCTGATTCCCAACCTCTGATTCCACACCTCTGATTCCCCATATCTGATTCCCCGCCTCTATTTCCCCATATCTGATTCCCCGCCTCTGATTCCCCAACTATGATTCCCCGCCTCTGATTCCCCAGCTCTGATTCCCCGACTCTGATTCCCGGCATCCGATTCCCTGCCTCTGATTCCCCGCCTCTGATTCCCCATCTCTGATTCCCCGCCTCTGATTCCCCGTGTCTGATTCCCTGCCTTTGATTCCCCGCCTCTGATTCCCCGCCTCTGATTCCCCGCCTCTGATTCCCTGCCACTGATTCCCTGCCCCTGATTCCCCACCTCTGATTGCCCACATCTGATTCCCCGCCTCTGTTTCCCCGCCTCTGATTCCCCGCCTCTGATTCCCCATATCTGATTCCCTGCCTCTGATTCCCCAACTCTGATTCCCCGCCTCTGATTCCCCAGCTCTGAATCCCCGCCTCTGATTCCCCGCGTCTGATTCCCTGCCTCTGATTCCCCGCCTTGATTCCCCATCTCTGATTCACAACCTCTGATTCCCCACCCCTGATTCCCTATATTTGCTTCCCCGCCTCTGTTTCCCCGCCTCTGATTCCCCGCCTCTGATTCCCCATTTCTGATTCCCCGCCTCTGATTGCCCACCTCTGATTCCCAGCCTCTGATTCGCCAGCTCTGATTCCCCGCCTCTGATTCCACGCATCTGATTCCCTGCCTCTGATTCCCCGCCTCTGATTCCCCATCTCTGATTCACCGCCTTTGATTCGCCACCTCTGATTCCCCATATCTGATTCCCCACCTCTGATTCCCGGCCTCTTATTCCCAGCATCTGATTCCCGGCCTCTGATTCCCGGCCTCTGATTCCCCGCTTCTGATTCTGATTCCCTGCCTCTTATTCACCATCTCTGATTCCGCACATCTGATTCCCTGCCTCTGATTCCCCCACTCTGATTCCCCATATCTGATTCCCCGCCTCTGTTTCCCCGCCTCTGATTCCCCGCCTCTGTTTCCCTATATCTAATTCCCCACCTCTGATGCCCCAACTCTGATTCACCGCCTCTGATTCCCCAGCTCTGATTCCCCGCCTCTGATTCCCTGCATCCGATTCCCCATATCTGATTCCCCGCCTCTGTTTCACCGCCTCTGATTCCCCGCATCTGTTTCCCCATATCTGATTCCCGCCTCTGATTCCGAACTATGAATCCCCTCCTCTGATTCCCCAGCTCTGATTCCCTGCCTCTGATTCCCTGCGTTCTATTCCCTGCCTCTGATTCCCCGCCTGTGATTCCCCATCACTGATTCACCACCTCTGATTCCCTACCTCTGATTCCCCATATCTAATTCCCCGCCTCTGTTTGCCCGCCTCTGATTCCCCGCCTCTGTTTCCCCATATCTGATTCCCCGCCTCTGAATCCCCAACTCTGATTCCCTGCCTCAGATTTCCCAGCTCTGATTCCCCGCCTTTGATTCCCCCCGTCTGATTCCCAGCCTCTGAATCCCCGTGTCTGATTTCCTGCCTCTGATTCCCCGCCTCTGATTCCCCATCTCTGATTCACCGCCTCTGATTCCCCACCTCTGATTCCCCCTCTCTGATTCCGCACATCCAATTCCCTGCCTCTGATTCCCCAACTCTGATTCCCCACCTCTGATTCCCCAGCTCTGATTCCCCGCCTCAGATTCCCCGCGTCTGATTCCCTGCCTCTGATTCCCCGCCTCTGATTCCCTGCCTCTGATTCCCCATATCTGATTCCCCGCCTCTGATTCCCCAACTCTGATTCCCCGCTTCTGATTCCCCAGCTCTGAATCCCCGCCTCTGATTCCCCGCGTCTGATTCCCTGCCTCTGATTCCCCGCCTCTGATTCCCCATCTGTGATTCACAACCTCTGATGCCCCACCTCTGATTCCCCATATCTGATTCCCTGCCTCTGTTTCCCCGCCTCTGATTCCCCACCTCTGTTTCCACATATCTGATTCCCCGCCTCTGATTCCCCAACTCTAATACCCCGCCTCTGATTCCCCAGCTCTGATTCCCCGCCTCTGATTCCCCGCATCTGATTCCCTGCCTCTGATTCCCCGCCTCTGATTAAAGGCCTCTGATTCCCAGCATCTGATTCCGGCCTCTGATTCCCGGCCTCTGATTCCCTGCTTCTGATTCTGATTCCCTGCCTCTGATTCCCCATCTCTGATTCCGCACATCTGATTCCCTGCCTCTGATTCCCCACCTCTGATTCCCCATATCTGATTCCCCGCCTCTGTTTCCCCGCCTCTGATTCCCCGCCTCTGTTTCCCAATATCTAAGTCCCCACCTCTGATTCCCCAAATCTGATTCCCCACCTCTGATTCCCCAGCTCTGATTCCCCGCCTCTGATTCCCCGCATCTGATACCCTGCATCGGATTGCAAGCCTCTGATTCCCTGCCTCTGATTCCCAACCTCTGATTCCCCACCTCTGATTCCCCATATCTGATTCCCCGCCTCTGTTTCCCCGCCTCGGATTCCCTGCCTCTGTTTCCCCATATCTGATTCCCGGCCTCTGATTCCCCGCCTGTGATTCCCCATCTCTGATTCACCACCTCTGATTCCCCACCTCTGATTCCCCATATCTAATTCCCCGCCTCTGTTTGCCCGCCTCTGATTCCCCGCCTCTGTTTCCCCATATCTGATTCCCCGCCTCTGATTCCCCGCCTCTGATTCCCCAACTCTAATACCCCGCCTCTGATTCCCCAGCTCTGATTCCCCGCCTCTGTTTCCCCGCCTCTGATTCCCTGCCACTGATTCCCTGCCCCTGATACCCCACCTCTGATTCCCCATATCTGATTCCCTGCCTCTGTTTCCCCGCCTCTGATTCCCAGCCTCTGATTCCCCATATCTGATTCCCCGCCTCTGATTCCCCAACTCTGATTCCCCGCCTCTGATTCCCCAGCTCTGAAACCCCGCCTCTGATTCCCCGCGTCTGTTTCCCCGCCTCTGATTCCCCGCCTCTGTTTCCCCATATCTAAGTCCCCGACTCTGATTCCCCAACTCTGATTCCCCACCTCTGATTCCCCAGCTCTGATTCCCCGCCTCTGATTCCCCGCATCTGATTCCCTGCATCTGATTCCCAGCCTCTGATTCCCTGCCTCTGATTCCCAACCTCTGATTCCCCACCTCTGATTCCCCATATCTGATTCCCCGCCTCTGTTTCCCCGCCTCTGATTCCCCGCCTCTGTTTCCCCATATCTGATTCCCGGCCTCTGATTCTCCGCCTCTGATTCCCCGCCTCTGATTCCCTGCCTCTGATTCCCCATCTCCGATTCCGCACATCGGATTCCCTGCCTCTGATTCCCCGCCTCTGATTCCCCGCCTCTGATTCCCTGCTTCTGATTCCCAACCTCTGATTCCCCACCTCTGATTCCCCATATCTGATTCCCCGCCTCTGTTTCCCCGCCTCTGATTCCCCGCCTCTGATTCCCCAACTCTGAATCCCCGCCTCTGATTCCCCAGCTCTGATTCCCCGCCTCTGATTCCCCGCATCTGATTCCCTGCCTCTGATTCCCCGCCTCTGATTCCAGGCCTCTGATTCCCAGCATCTGACTCCGGCCTCTGATTCCCGGCCTCTGATTCCCTGCTTCTGATTCTGATTCCCTGCCTCTGATTCCCCATCTCTGATTCCGCACGTCTGATTCCTTGCCTCTGATTCCCCACCTCTGATTCCCCATATCTGATTCCCCGCCTGGGTTTCCCCGCCTCTGATTCCCCGCCTCTGTTTCCCAATATCTAAGTCCCCGCCTCTGATTCCCCAAATCTGATTCCCCACCTCTGATTCCCCAGCTCTGATTCCCCGCCTCTGATTCCCCGCATCTGATTCCCTGCATCTGATTCCAAGCCTCTGATTCCCTGCCTCTGATTCCCAACCTCTGATTCCCCACCTCTGATTCCCCATATTTGATTCCCCGCCTCTGTTTCCCCGCCTCGGATTCCCCGCCTCTGTTTCCCCATATCTGATTCCCGGCCTCTGATTCCCCGCCTCTGATTCCCCGCCTCTGATTCCCTGCCTCTGATTCCCCATCTCCGATTCCGCACATCTGATTCCCTTCCTCTGAATCCCCGCCTCTGATTTTCCGCCTCTGATTCCCTGCCTCTGATTCCCAACCTCGGATTCCCCACCTCTGATTCCCCATATCTGCTTCCCCGCCTCTGTTTCCCCGCCTCTGATTCCCCGCCTCTGATTCCCAACTCTGATTCCCCGCCTCTGATTCCCCAGCTCTGATTCCCCGTGTTTGATTCCCTGCCTCTGATTCCCCGCCTCTGAATCCCCAACTCTGATTCCCTGCCTCAGATTCCCCAGCTCTGATTCCCCGCCTTTGATTCCCCCCGTCTGATTCCCAGCCTCTGAATCCCCGTGTCTGATTTCCTGCCTCTGATTCCCCGCCTCTGATTCCCCATCTCTGATTCACCGCCTCTGATTCCCCACCTCTGATTCCCCATCTCTGATTCCGCACATCCAATTCCCTGCCTCTGATTCCCCAACTCTGATTCCCCACCTCTGATTCCCCAGCTCTGATTCCCCGCCTCAGATTCCCCGCGTCTGATTCCCTGCCTCTAATTCCCCGCCTCTGATTCCCTGCCTCTGATTCCCCATATCTGATTCCCCGCCTCTGATTCCCCAACTCTGATTCCCCGCTTCTGATTCCCCAGCTCTGAATCCCCGCCTCTGATTCCCCGCGTCTGATTCCCTGCCTCTGATTCCCCGCCTCTGATTCCCCATCTGTGATTCACAACCTCTGATGCCCCACCTCTGATTCCCCACCTCTGATTCCCCGCCTCTGTTTCCCCGCCTCTGATTCCCCGCCTCTGATTCCCCATATCTGATTCCCCGCCTCTGATTGCCCACCTCTGATTCCCCATCTCTGATTCACCACCTCTGATTCCCGGCCTCTGATTCCCCATCTCTGATTCCGCACATCCGATTCCCTGCCTATGATTCCCCACCTCTGATTCCCCGCCTCTGATTCCCCATATCTGATTCCCTGCCTCTGTTTCCCCGCCTCTGATTCCCTACCTCTGTTTCCCCATATCTGATTCCCCGCCTCTGATTCCCCAACTCTAATACCCCGCCTCTGATTCCCCAGCTCTGATTCCCCGCCTCTGATTCCCCGCATCTGATTCCCTGCCTCTTATTCCCCGCCTCTGATTCCAGGCCTCTGATTCCCATCATCTGATTCCGGCCTCTGATTCCCGGCCTCTGATTCCCTGCTTCTGATTCTGATTCCCTGCCTCTGATTCCCCATCTCTGATTCCGCACATCTGATTCCCTGCCTCTGATTCCCCACCTCTGATTCCCCATATCTGATTCCCCGCCTCTGTTTCCCCGCCTCTGATTCCCCGCCTCTGTTTCCCAATATCTAAGTCCCCACCTCTGATTCCCCAAATCTGATTCCCCACCTCTGATTCCCCAGCTCTGATTCCCCGCCTCTGATTCCCCGCATCTGATTCCCTGCATCTGATTCCAAGCCTCTGATTCCCTGCCTCTGATTCCCAACCTCTGATTCCCCACCTCTGATTCCCCATATCTGATTCCCCGCCTCTGTTTCCCCGCCTCGGATTCCCCGCCTCAGTTTCCCCATATCTGATTCCCGGCCTCTGATTCCCCGCCTCTGATTCCCCGCCTCTGATTCCCTGCCTCTGATTCCCCATCTCCGATTCCCTGCCTCTGATTCCCAACCTCTGATTCCCCACGTCTGATTCCCCATATCTGATTCCCCGCCTCTGTTTCCCCGCCTCTGATTCCCCGCCTCTGATTCCCAACTCTGATTCCCCGCCTCTGATTCCCCAGCTCTGATTCCCCGTGTTTGATTCCCTGCCTCTGATTCCCTGCCCTGATTCCCCATCTCTGTTTCACCGCCTTTGATTCGCCACCTCTGATTCCACATATCTGATTCCCCGCCTCTGTTTCCCCGACTCTGATTCCCTTCCTCTGATTCCCAACCTCTGATTCCACACCTCTGATTCCCCATATCTGATTCCCCGCCTCTATTTCCCCATATCTGAATCCCCGCCTCTGATTCCCCAACTCTGATTCCCCGCCTCTGATTCCCCAGCTCTGATTCCCCGACTCTGATTCCCGGCGTCCGATTCCCTGCCTCTGATTCCCCGCCTCTGATTCCCCATCTCTGATTCCCCGCCTCTGATTCCCCGTGTCTGATTCCCTGCCTCTGATTCCCCGCCTCTGATTCCCCGCCTCTGATTCCCTGACACTGAATCCCTGCCCCTGATTCCCCACCTCTGATTCCCCATATCTGATTCCCCGCCTCTGTTTCCCCGCCTCTGATTCCCCGCCTCTGATTCCCCATATCTGATTCCCTGCCTCTGATTCCCCAACTCTGATTCCCCGCCTCTGATTCCCCAGCTCTGAATCCCCGCCTCTGATTCCCAGTGTCTGATTCCCTGCCTCTGATTCCCCGCCTTGATTCCCCATCTCTGATTCACAACCTCTTATTCCCCACCTCTGATTCCCTATATTTGATTCCCCGCCTCTGTTTCCCCGCCTCTGATTCCCCGCCTCTGATTCCCCATATCTGATTCCCCGCCTCTGATTGCCCACCTCTGATTCCCCGCCTCTGATTCGCCAGCTCTGATTCCCCGCCTCTGATTCCCCGCATCTGATTCCCTGCCTCTGATTCCCCGCCTCTGATTCCCCATCTCTGATTCACCGCCTTTGATTCGCCACCTCTGATTCCCCATATCTGATTCCCCACCTCTGTTTCCCGGCCTCTGATTCCCCGCCTCAGATTCTCCATATCTCATTCCCCGCCTCTGAATCCCCATCTCTGATTCCCGGACTCTGATTCCCCACCTCTGATTCCCGGCCTCTTATTCCCAGCATCTGATTCCCGGCCTCTGATTCCCGGCCTCTGATTCCCGGCTTCTGATTCTGATTCCCTGCCTCTGATTCCCAATCTCTGATTCAGCACATCTGAATCCCTGCCTCTGATTCCCCACCTCTGATTCCTCATATCTGATTCCCCGCCTCTGTTTCCCCGCCTCTGATTCCCCGTGTCTGATTCCCTGCCTCTGATTCCCCGCCTCTGATTCCCCGCCTCTGATTCCCTGACACTGAATGCCTGCCCCTGATTCCCCACCTCTGATTCCCCATATCTGATTCCCCGCCTCTGTTTCCCCGCCTCTGATTCCCCGCCTCTGATTCCCCATATCTGATTCCCTGCCTCTGATTCCCCAACTCTGATTCCCCGCCTCTGATTCCCCAGCTCTGAATCCCCGCCTCTGATTCCCCGTGTCTGATTCCCTGCCTCTGATTCCCCGCCTTGATTCCCCATCTCTGATTCACAACCTCTTATTCCCCACCTCTGATTCCCTATATTTGATTCCCCGCCTCTGTTTCCCTGCCTCTGATTCCCCGCCTCTGATTCCCCATATCTGATTCCCCGCCTCTGATTGCCCACCTCTGATTCCCCGCCTCTGATTCGCCAGCTCTGATTCCCCGCCTCTGATTCCCCGCATCTGATTCCCTGCCTCTGATTCCCCGCCTCTGATTCCCCATCTCTGATTCACCGCCTTTGATTCGCCACCTCTGATTCCCCATATCTGATTCCCCACCTCTGTTTCCCGGCCTCTGATTCCCCGCCTCTGATTCTCCATATCTCATTCCCCGCCTCTGAATCCCCATCTCTGATTCCCGGACTCTGATTCCCCACCTCTGATTCCCGGCCTCTTATTCCCAGCATCTGATTCCCGGCCTCTGATTCCCGGCCTCTGATTCCCGGCTTCTGATTCTGATTCCCTGCCTCTGATTCCCAATCTCTGATTCAGCACATCTGAATCCCTGCCTCTGATTCCCCACCTCTGATTCCTCATATCTGATTCCCCGCCTCTGTTTCCCCGCCTCTGATTCCCCGCCTCTGTTTCCCTATATCTAATTCCCCACCTCTGATGCCCCAACTCTGATTCCCCGCCTCTGATTCCCCAGCTCTGATTCCCCGCCTCTGATTCCCCAGCTCTGATTCCCCGCCTCTGATTCCCCGCATCCGATTCCCCATATCTGATTCCCCGCCTCTGTTTCCCCGCCTCTGATTCCCCGCCTCTGTTTCCCCATATCTGATTCCCCGCCTCTGATTCCCAACTATGATTCCCCGCCTCTGATTCCCCAGCTCTGATTCCCTGCGTCTGATTCCCTGCGTTCTATTCCCTGCCTCTGATTCCCCGCCTGTGATTCCCCATCACTGATTCACCACCTCTGATTCCCCACCTCTGATTCCCCGCCTCTGATTCCCCATCTCTGATTCACCGCCTCTGATTCCCCACCTCTGATTCCCCATCTCTGATTCCGCACATCCAATTCCCTGCCTCTGATTCCCCAACTCTGATTCCCCACCTCTGATTCCCCAGCTCTGATTCCCCGCCTCAGATTCCCCGCGTCTGATTCCCTGCCTCTGATTCCCCAACTCTGATTCCCCGCTTCTGATTCCCCAGCTCTGAATCCCCGCCTCTGATTCCCCGCGTCTGATTCCCTGCCTCTGATTCCCCGCCTCTGATTCCCCATCTGTGATTCACAACCTCTGATGCCCCACCTCTGATTCCCCACCTCTGATTCCCCGCCTCTGTTTCCCCGCCTCTGATTCCCCGCCTCTGATTCCCCATATCTGATTCCCCGCCTCTGATTGCCCACCTCTGATTCCCCGCGTCTGATACCCTGCCTCTGATTCCCCGCCTCTGATTCCCCATATCTGATTCACCACCTCTGATTCCCGGCCTCTGATTCCCCATCTCTGATTCCGCATATCCGATTCCCTGCCTATGATTCCCCACCTCTGATTCCCCGCCTCTGATTCCCCATATCTGATTCCCTGCCTCTGTTTCCCCGCCTCTGATTCCCTACCTCTGTTTCCCCATATCTGATTCCCCGCCTCTGATTCCCCAACTCTAATACCCCGCCTCTGATTCCCCAGCTCTGATTCCCCGCCTCTGATTCCCCGCATCTGATTCCCTGCCTCTTATTCCCCGCCTCTGATTCCAGGCCTCTGATTCCCATCATCTGATTCCGGCCTCTCATTCCCGGCCTCTGATTCCCTGCTTCTGATTCTGATTCCCTGCATCTGATTCCCCATCTCTGATTCCGCACATCTGATTCCCCGCCTCTGTTTCCCCGCCTCTGATTCCCCGCCTCTGTTTCCCAATATCTAAGTCCCCACCTCTGATTCCCCAAATCTGATTCCCCACCTCTGATTCCCCAGCTCTGATTCCCCGCCTCTGATTCCCCGCATCTGATTCACTGCATCTGATTCCAAGCCTCTGATTCCCTGCCTCTGATTCCCAACCTCTGATTCCCCACCTCTGATTCCCCATATCTGATTCACCGCCTCTGTTTCCCCGCCTCGGATTCCCCGCCTCAGTTTCCCCATATCTGATTCCCGGCCTCTGATTCCCCGCCTCTGATTCCCCGCCTCTGATTCCCTGCCTCTGATTCCCCATCTCCGATTCCCTGCCTCTGATTCCCAACCTCTGATTCCCCACGTCTGATTCCCCATATCTGATTCCCCGCCTCTGTTTCCCCGCCTCTGATTCCCCGCCTCTGATTCCCAACTCTGATTCCCCGCCTCTGATTCCCCAGCTCTGATTCCCCGTGTTTGATTCCCTGCCTCTGATTCCCTGCCCTGATTCCCCATCTCTGTTTCACCGCCTTTGATTCGCCACCTCTGATTCCACATATCTGATTCCCCGCCTCTGTTTCCCCGACTCTGATTCCCTTCCTCTGATTCCCAACCTCTGATTCCACACCTCTGATTCCCCATATCTGATTCCCCACCTCTATTTCCCCATATCTGAATCCCCGCCTCTGATTCCCCAACTCTGATTCCCCGCCTCTGATTCCCCAGCTCTGATTCCCCGACTCTGATTCCCGGCGTCCGATTCCCTGCCTCTGATTCCCCGCCTCTGATTCCCCATCTCTGATTCCCCGCCTCTGATTCCCCGTGTCTGATTCCCTGCCTCTGATTCCCCGCCTCTGATTCCCCGCCTCTGATTCCCTGACACTGAATCCCTGCCCCTGATTCCCCACCTCTGATTCCCCATATCTGATTCCCCGCCTCTGTTTCCCCGCCTCTGATTCCCCGCCTCTGATTCCCCATATCTGATTCCCTGCCTCTGATTCCCCAACTCTGATTCCCCGCCTCTGATTCCCCAGCTCTGAATCCCCGCCTCTGATTCCCCGTGTCTGATTCCCTGCCTCTGATTCCCCGCCTTGATTCCCCATCTCTGATTCACAACCTCTTATTCCCCACCTCTGATTCCCTATATTTGATTCCCCGCCTCTGTTTCCCTGTCTCTGATTCCCCGCCTCTGATTCCCCATATCTGATTCCCCGCCTCTGATTGCCCACCTCTGATTCCCCGCCTCTGATTCGCCAGCTCTGATTCCCCGCCTCTGATTCCCCGCATCTGATTCCCTGCCTCTGATTCCCCGCCTCTGATTCCCCATCTCTGATTCACCGCCTTTGATTCGCCACCTCTGATTCCCCATATCTGATTCCCCACCTCTGTTTCCCGGCCTCTGATTCCCCGCCTCTGATTCTCCATATCTCATTCCCCGCCTCTGAATCCCCATCTCTGATTCCCGGACTCTGATTCCCCACCTCTGATTCCCGGCCTCTTATTCCCAGCATCTGATTCCCGGCCTCTGATTCCCGGCCTCTGATTCCCGGCTTCTGATTCTGATTCCCTGCCTCTGATTCCCAATCTCTGATTCAGCACATCTGAATCCCTGCCTCTGATTCCCCACCTCTGATTCCTCATATCTGATTCCCCGCCTCTGTTTCCCCGCCTCTGATTCCCCGCCTCTGTTTCCCTATATCTAATTCCCCACCTCTGATGCCCCAACTCTGATTCCCCGCCTCTGATTCCCCAGCTCTGATTCCCCGCCTCTGATTCCCCAGCTCTGATTCCCCGCCTCTGATTCCCCGCATCCGATTCCCTATATCTGATTCCCCGCCTCTGTTTCCCCGCCTCTGATTCCCCGCCTCTGTTTCCCCATATCTGATTCCCCGCCTCTGATTCCCAACTATGATTCCCCGCCTCTGATTCCCCAGCTCTGATTCCCTGCGTCTGATTCCCTGCGTTCTATTCCCTGCCTCTGATTCCCCGCCTGTGATTCCCCATCACTGATTCACCACCTCTGATTCCCCACCTCTGATTCCCCATATCTAATTCCCCGCCTCTGTTTGCCCGCCTCTGATTCCCCGCCTCTGTTTCCCCATATCTGATTCCCCGTCTCTGAATCCCCAACTCTGATTCCCTGCCTCTGATTCCCCAGCTCTCATTCCCCGCCTTTGATTCCCCCCGTCTGATTCCCAGCCTCTGAATCCCCGTGTCTGATTTCCTGCCTCTTATTCCCCGCCTCTGATTCCCCATCTCTGATTCCTCTGATTCCCCACATCTGATTCCCCATCTCTGATTCCGCACATCCGATTCCCTGCCTCTGATTCCCCAACTCTGATTCCCCACCACTGATTCCCCAGCTCTGATTCCCCGCCTCAGATTCCCCGCGTCTGATTCCCTGCCTCTGATTCCCCGCCTCTGATTCCCCATCTCTGATTCCCCACCTCTGATTCCCCGTGTCTGATTCCCTGCCTCTGATTCCCCGCCTCTGAATCCCAGCCTCTGATTCCCCATATCTGATTCCCCGCCTCTGATTCCCTGCCTCTGATTCCCCAGCTCTGATTCCCCGCCTTTGATTCCCCCCGTCTAATTCCCAGCCTCTGAATCCCCGTGTCTGATTTCCTGCCTCTGATTCCCCGCCTCTGATTCCCCATCTCTGATTCACCGCCTCTGATTCCCCATCTCTGATTCCCCACCTCTGATTCCCCATATCTGATTCCCTGCCTCTGTTTCCCCGCCTCTGATTCCCCACCTCTGTTTCCCCATATCTGATTCCCCGCCTCTGATTCCCCAACTCTAATACCCCGCCTCTGATTCCCCAGCTCTGATTCCCCGCCTCTGATTCCCCGCATCTGATTCCCTGCCTCTGATTCCCCGCCTCTGATTCCAGGCCTCTGATTCCCAGCATCTGATTCCGGCCTCTGATTCCCGGCCTCTGATTCCCTGCTTCTGATTCTGATTCCCTGCCTCTGATTCCCCATCTCTGATTCCGCACATCTGATTCCTTGCCTCTGATTCCCCACCTCTGATTCCCCATATCTGATTCCCCGCCTGGGTTTCCCCGCCTCTGATTCCCCGCCTCGGTTTCCCAATATCTAAGTCCCCGCCTCTGATTCCCCAAATCTGATTCCCCACCTCTGATTCCCCAGCTCTGATTCCCCGCCTCTGATTCCCCGCATCTGATTCCCTGCATCTGATTCCAAGCCTCTGATTCCCTGCCTCTGATTCCCAACCTCTGATTCCCCATCTCCGATTCCGCACATCTGATTCCCTTCCTCTGATTCCCCGCCTCTGATTCCCCGCCTCTGATTCCCTGCCTCTGATTCCCAACCTCGGATTCCCCACCTCTGATTCCCCATATCTGATTCCCCGCCTCTGTTTCCCCGCCTCTGATTCCCCGCCTCTGATTCCCAACTCTGATTCCCCGCCTCTGATTCCCCAGCTCTGATTCCCCGTGTTTGATTCCCTGCCTCTGATTCCCTGCCCTGATTCCCCATCTCTGTTTCATCGCCTTTGATTCGCCACCTCTGATTCCCCATATCTGATTCCCCGACTTTGATTCCCTGCCTCTGATTCCCAACCTCTGATTCCACACCTCTGATTCCCCATATCTGATTCCCCGCCTCTATTTCCCCATATCTGATTCTCCGCCTCTGATTCCCCAACTCTGATTCCCCGCCTCTGATTCCCCAGCTCTGATTCCCCGACTCTGATTCCCGGAGTCGGATTCCCTGCCTCTGATTCCCCGCCTCTGATTCCCCATCTCTGATTCCCCGCCTCCGATTCACCGTGTCTGATTCCCTGCCTCTGATTCCCCGCCTCTGATTCCCCGCCTCTGATTCCCTGCCAGTGATTCCCTGCCCCTGATTCCCCAATTCTGATTCCCCTTATCTGATTCCCCGCCTCTGTTTCCCCGCCTCTGATTCCCCGCCTCTGATTCCCCATATCTGATTCCCTGCCTCTGATTCCTCAACTCTGATTCACCGCCTCTGATTCCCCAGCTCTGAATCCCCGCCTCTGATTCCCCGCGTCTGATTCCCTGCCTCTGATTCCCCGCCTTGATTCCCCATCTCTGATTCACCGCCTTTGATTCGCCACCTCTGATTCCCCATATCTGATTCCCCACCTCTGTTTCCCGGCCTCTGATTCCCCGCCTCTAATTCTCCATATCTCATTCCCCGCCTCTGAATCCCCATCTCTGATTCACGGACTCTGATTCCCCACCTCTGATTCCCGGCATCTTATTCCCAGCATCTGATTCCCGGCCTCTGATTCCCGGCCTCTGATTCCCGGCTTCTGATTCTGATTCCCTGCCTCTGATTCCCAATCTCTGATTCAGCACATCTGAATCCCTGCCTCTGATTCCCCACCTCTGATTCCTCATATCTGATTCCCCGCCTCTGTTTCCCCGCCTCTGATTCCCCGCCTCTGTTTCCCTATATCCAATTCCCCACCTCTGATGCCCCAACTCTGATTCCCCGCCTCTGATTCCCCAGCTCTGATTCCCCGCCTCTGATTCCCCAGCTCTGATTCCCCGCCTCTGATTCCCCGCATCCGATTCCCCATATCTGATTCCCCGCCTGTGATTCCCCGCCTCTGATTCCCCGCCTCTGTTTCCCCATATCTGATTCCCCGCCTCTGATTCCCAACTATGATTCCCCGCCTCTGATTCCCCAGCTCTGATTCCCTGCGTCTGATTCCCTGCGTTCTATTCCCTGCCTCTGATTCCCCGCCTGTGATTCCCCATCACTGATTCACCACCTCTGATTCCCCACCTCTGATTCCCCATATCTAATTCCCCGCCTCTGTTTGCCCGCCTCTGATTCCCCGCCTCTGTTTCCCCATATCTGATTCCCCGTCTCTGAATCCCCAACTCTGATTCCCTGCCTCTGATTCCCCAGCTCTGATTTCCCGCCTTTGATTCCCCCCGTCTGATTCCCAGCCTCTGAATCCCCGTGTCTGATTTCCTGACTCTGATTCCCCGCCTCTGATTCCCCATCTCTGATTCCTCTGATTCCCCACATCTGATTCCCCATCTCTGATTCCGCACATCCGATTCCCTGCCTCTGATTCCCCAACTCTGATTCCCCACCACTGATTCCCCAGCTCTGATTCCCCGCCTCAGATTCCCCGCGTCTGATTCCCTGCCTCTGATTCCCCGCCTCTGATTCCCCATCTCTGATTCCCCACCTCTGATTCCCCGTGTCTGCTTCCCTGCCTCTGATTCCCCGCCTCTGAATCCCAGCCTCTGATTCCCCATATCTGATTCCCCGCCTCTGATTCCCTGCCTCTGATTCCCCAGCTCTGATTCCCCGCCTTTGATTCCCCCCGTCTGATTCCCAGCCTCTGAATCCCCGTGTCTGATTTCCTGCCTCTGATTCCCCGCCTCTGATTCCCCATCTCTGATTCACCGCCTCTGATTCCCCATCTCTGATTCCCCACCTCTGATTCCCCATATCTGATTCCCTGCCTCTGTTTCCCCGCCTCTGATTCCCCTCCTCTGTTTCCCCATATCTGATTCCCCGCCTCTGATTCCCCAACTCTAATACCCCGCCTCTGATTCCCCAGCTCTGATTCCCCGCCTCTGATTCCCCGCATCTGATTCCCTGCCTCTGATTCCCCGCCTCTGATTCCAGGCCTCTGATTCCCAGCATCTGATTCCGGCCTCTGATTCCCGGCCTCTGATTCCCTGCTTCTGATTCTGATTCCCTGCCTCTGATTCCCCATCTCTGATTCCGCACATCTGATTCCTTGCCTCTGATTCCCCACCTCTGATTCCCCATATCTGATTCCCCGCCTGGGTTTCCCCGCCTCTGATTCCCCGCCTCTGTTTCCCAATATCTAAGTCCCCGCCTCTGATTCCCCAAATCTGATTCCCCACCTCTGATTCCCCAGCTCTGATTCCCCGCCTCTGATTCCCCGCATCTGATTCCCTGCATCTGATTCCAAGCCTCTGATTCCCTGCCTCTGATTCCCAACCTCTGATTCCCCACCTCTGATTCCCCATATCTGATTCCCCGCCTCTGTTTCCCCGCCTCGGATTCCCGGCCTCTGTTTCCCCAACTCTGATTCCCGGCCTCTGATTCCCCGCCTCTGATTCCCCATATCTGATTCCCTGCCTCTGATTCCCCAACTCTGATTCCCCGCCTCTGATTCCCCAGCTCTGAATCCCCGCCTCTGATTCCACGCGTCTGATTCCCTGCCTCTGATTCCCCGCCTTGATTCCCCATCTCTGATTCACAACCTCTGATTCCCCACCTCTGATTCCCTATATTTGATTCCCCGCCTCTGTTTCCCCGCCTCTGATTCCCCGCCTCTGATTCCCCATATCTGATTCCCCGCCTCTGATTGCCCACCTCTGATTCCCAGCCTCTGATTCGCCAGCTCTGATTCCCCGCCTCTGATTCCCCGCATCTGATTCCCTGCCTCTGATTCCCCGCCTCTGATTCCCCATCTCTGATTCACCGCCTTTGATTCGCCACCTCTGATTCCCCATATCTGATTCCCCACCTCTGTTTCCCAGCCTCTGATTCCCCGCCTCTGATTCTCCATATCTCATTCCCCGCCTCTGAATCCCCATCTCTGATTCCCGGACTCTGATTCCCCTCCTCTGATTCCCGGCCTCTTATTCCCAGCATCTGATTCCCGGCCTCTGATTCCCGGCCTCTGATTCCCCGCTTCTGATTCCCTGCCTCTGATTCCCCATCTCTGATTCCGCATATCTGATTCCCTGCCTCTGATTCCCCTCCTCTGATTCCCCATATCTGATTCCCCGCCTCTGTTTCCCCGCCTCTGATTCCCCGCCTCTGTTTCCCTATATCTAATTCCCCACCTCTGATGCCCCAACTCTGATTCCCCGCCTCTGATTCCCCAGCTCTGATTCCCCGACTCTGATTCCCTGCATCCGATTCCCCATATCAGATTCCCCGCCTCTGTTTCCCCGCCTCTGATTCCCCGCCTCTGTTTCCCCATATCTGATTCCCGCCTCTGATTCCCAACTATGATTCCCCGCCTCTGATTCCCCAGCTCTGATTCCCTGCCTCTGATTCCCCGCGTTCTATTCCCTGCCTCTGATTCCCCGCCTGTGATTCCCCATCACTGATTCACCACCTCTGATTCCCTACCTCTGATTCCCCATATCTAATTCCCCGCCTCTGTTTGCCCGCCTCTGATTCCCAGCCTCTGAATCCCCGTGTCTGATTTCCTGCCTCTGATTCCCCGCCTCTGATTCCCCATCTCTGATTCACCGCCTCTGATTCCCCACCTCTGATTCCCCATCTCTGATTCCGCACATCCAATTCCCTGCCTCTGATTCCCCAACTCTGATTCCCCACCTCTGATTCCCCAGCTCTGATTCCCCGCCTCAGATTCCCCGCGTCTGATTCCCTGCCTCTGATTCCCCGCCTCTGATTCCCTGCCTCTGATTCCCCATATCTGATTCCCCGCCTCTGATTCCCCAACTCTGATTCCCCGCTTCTGATTCCCCAGCTCTGAATCCCCGCCTCTGATTCCCCGCGTCTGATTCCCTGCCTCTGATTCCCCGCCTCTGATTCCCCATCTGTGATTCACAACCTCTGATGCCCCACCTCTGATTCCCCATATCTGATTCCCCGCCTCTGTTTCCCGGCCTCTGATTCCCCGCCTCTGATTCCCCATATCTGATTCCCCGCCTCTGATTGCCCACCTCTGATTCCCCGCGTCTGATACCCTGCCTCTGATTCCCCGCCTCTGATTCCCCATGTCTGATTCACCACCTCTGATTCCCGGCCTCTGATTCCCCATCTCTGATTCCGCACATCCGATTCCCTGCCTATGATTCCCCACCTCTGATTCCCCGCCTCTGATTCCCCATATCTGATTCCCTGCCTCTGTTTCCCCGCCTCTGATTCCCTACCTCTGTTTCCCCATATCTGATTCCCCGCCTCTGATTCCCCAACTCTAATACCCCGCCTCTGATTCCCCAGCTCTGATTCCCCGCCTCTGATTCCCCGCATCTGATTCCCTGCCTCTGATTCCCCGCCTCTGATTCCAGGCCTCTGATTCCCATCATCTGATTCCGGCCTCTGATTCCCGGCCTCTGATTCCCTGCTTCTGATTCTGATTCCCTGCCTCTGATTCCCCATCTCTGATTCCGCACATCTGATTCCCTGCCTCTGATTCCCCACCTCTGATTCCCCATATCTGATTCCCCGCCTCTGTTTCCCCGCCTCTGATTCCCCGCCTCTGTTTCCCAATATCTAAGTCCCCACCTCTGATTCCCCAAATCTGATTCCCCACCTCTGATTCCCCAGCTCTGATTCCCCGCCTCTGATTCCCCGCATCTGATTCCCTGCATCTGATTCCAAGCCTCTGATTCCCTGCCTCTGATTCCCAACCTCTGATTCCCCACCTCTGATTCCCCATATCTGATTCCCCGCCTCTGTTTCCCCGCCTCGGATTCCCCGCCTCATTTTCCCCATATCTGATTCCCGGCCTCTGATTCCCCGCCTCTGATTCCCCGCCTCTGATTCCCTGCCTCTGATTCCCCATCTCCGATTCCCTGTCTCTGATTCCCAACCTCTGATTCCCCACCTCTGATTCCCCATATCTGATTCCCCGCCTCTGTTTCCCCGCCTCTGATTCCCCGCCTCTGATTCCCAACTCTGATTCCCCGCCTCTGATTCCCCAGATCTGATTCCCCGTGTTTGATTCCCTGCCTCTGATTCCCTGCCCTGATTCCCCATCTCTGTTTCACCGCCTTTGATTCGCCACCACTGATTCCACATATCTGATTCCCCGCCTCTGTTTCCCCGACTCTGATTCCCTTCCTCTGATTCCCAACCTCTGATTCCACACCTCTGATTCCCCATATCTGATTCCCCGCCTCTATTTCCCCATATCTGAATCCCCGCCTCTGATTCCCCAACTCTGATTCCCCGCCTCTGATTCCCCAGCTCTGATTCCCCTACTCTGATTCCCAGCGTCCGATTCCCTGCCTCTGATTCCCCGCCTCTGATTCCCCATCTCTGATTCCCCGCCTCTGATTCCCCGTGTCTGATTCCCTGCCTCTGATTCCCCGCCTCTGATTCCCCGCCTCTGATTCCCTGACACTGAATCCCTGCCCCTGATTCCCCACCTCTGATTCCCCATATCTGATTCCCCGCCTCTGTTTCCCCGCCTCTGATTCCCCGCCTCTGATTCCCCATATCTGATTCCCTGCCTCTGATTCCCCAACTCTGATTCCCCGCCTCTGATTCCCCAACTCTGATTCCCCGCCTTGATTCCCCATCTCTGATTCACAACCTCTGATTCCCCACCTCTGATTCCCTATATTTGATTCCCCGCCTCTGTTTCCCCGCCTCTGATTCCCCGCCTCTGATTCCCCATATCTGATTCCCCGCCTCTGATTGCCCACCTCTGATTCCCCGCCTCTGATTCGCCAGCTCTGATTCCCCGCCTCTGATTCCCCGCATCTGATTCCCTGCCTCTGATTCCCCGCCTCTGATTCCCCATCTCTGATTCACCGCCTTTGATTCGCCACCTCTGATTCCCCATATCTGATTCCCCACCTCTGTTTCCCGGCCTCTGATTCCCCGCCTCTGATTCTCCATATCTCATTCCCCGCCTCTGAATCCCCATCTCTGATTCCCGGACTCTGATTCCCCACCTCTGATTCCCGGCCTCTTATTCCCAGCATCTGATTCCCGGCCTCTGATTCCCGGCCTCTGATTCCCGGCTTCTGATTCTGATTCCCTGCCTCTGATTCCCAATCTCTGATTCAGCACATCTGAATCCCTGCCTCTGATTCCCCACCTCTGATTCCTCATATCTGATTCCCCGCCTCTGTTTCCCCGCCTCTGATTCCCCGCCTCTGTTTCCCTATATCTAATTCCCCACCTCTGATGCCCCAACTCTGATTCCCCGCCTCTGATTCCCCAGCTCTGATTCCCCGCCTCTGATTCCCCAGCTCTGATTCCCCGCCTCTGATTCCCCGCATCCGATTCCCCATATCTGATTCCCCGCCTCTGTTTCCCCGCCTCTGATTCCCCACCTCTGATTCCCCAGCTCTGATTCCCCGCCTCTGATTCCCCGCATCTGATTCCCTGCATCTGATTCCAAGCCTCTGATTCCCTGCCTCTGATTCCCAACCTCTGATTCCCCACCTCTGATTCCCCATATCTGATTCACAACCTCTGATTCCCCACCTCTGATTCCCTATATTTGATTCCCCGCCTCTGTTTCCCCGCCTCCGATTCCCCGCCTCAGTTTCCCCATATCTGATTCCCGGCCTCTGATTCCCCGCCTCTGATTCCCCGCCTCTGATTCCCTGCCTCTGATTCCCCATCTCCGATTCCCTGCCTCTGATTCCCAACCTCTGATTCCCCACCTCTGATTCCCCATATCTGATTCCCCGCCTCTGTTTCCCCGCCTCTGATTCCCCGCCTCTGATTCCCAACTCTGATTCCCTGCCTCTGATTCCCCAGATCTGATTCCCCGTGTTTGATTCCCTGACTCTGATTCCCTGCCCTGATTCCCCATCTCTGTTTCACCGCCTTTGATTCGCCACCACTGATTCCACATATCTGATTCCCCGCCTCTGTTTCCCCGACTCTGATTCCCTTCCTCTGATTCCCAACCTCTGATTCCACACCTCTGATTCCCCATATCTGATTCCCCGCCTCTATTTCCCCATATCTGAATCCCCGCCTCTGATTCCCCAACTCTGATTCCCCGCCTCTGATTCCCCAGCTCTGATTCCCCGACACTGATTCCCAGCGTCCGATTCCCTGCCTCTGATTCCCCGCCTCTGATTCCCCATCTCTGATTCCCCGCCTCTGATTCCCCGTGTCTGATTCCCTGCCTCTGATTCCCCGCCTCTGATTCCCCGCCTCTGATTCCCTGACACTGAATCCAAGCCCCTGATTCCCCACCTCTGATTCCCCATATCTGATTCCCCGCCTCTGTTTCCCCGCCTCTGATTCCCCGCCTCTGATTCCCCATATCTGATTCCCTGCCTCTGATTCCCCAACTCTGATTCCCCGCCTCTGATTCCCCAGCTCTGAATCCCCGCCTCTGATTCCCCGTGTCTGATTCCCTGCCTCTGATTCCCCGCCTTGATTCCCCATCTCTGATTCACAACCTCTGATTCCCCACCTCTGATTCCCTATATTTGATTCCCCGCCTCTGTTTCCCCGCCTCTGATTCCCCGCCTCTGATTCCCCATATCTGATTCCCCGCCTCTGATTGCCCACCTCTGATTCCCCGCCTCTGATTCGCCAGCTCTGATTCCCCGCCTCTGATTCCCCGCATCTGATTCCCTGCCTCTGATTCCCCGCCTCTGATTCCCCATCTCTGATTCACCGCCTTTGATTCGCCACCTCTGATTCCCCATATCTGATTCCCCACCTCTGTTTCCCGGCCTCTGATTCCCCGCCTCTGATTCTCCATATCACATTCCCCGCCTCTGAATCCCCATCTCTGATTCCCGGACTCTGATTCCCCACCTCTGATTCCCGGCCTCTTATTCCCAGCATCTGATTCCCGGCCTCTGATTCCCGGCCTCTGATTCCCGGCTTCTGATTCTGATTCCCTGCCTCTGATTCCCAATCTCTGATTCAGCACATCTGAATCCCTGCCTCTGATTCCCCACCTCTGATTCCTCATATCTGATTTCCCGCCTCTGTTTCCCCGCCTATGATTCCCCGCCTCTGTTTCCCTATATCTAATTCCCCACCTCTGATGCCCCAACTCTGATTCCCCGCCTCTGATTCCCCAGCTCTGATTCCCCGCCTCTGATTCCCCAGCTCTGATTCCCCGCCTCTGATTCCCCATATCCGATTCCCCGCCTCTGATTCCCAACTATGATTCCCCGCCTCTGATTCCCCAGCTCTGATTCCCTGCGTCTGATTCCCTGCGTTCTATTCCCTGCCTCTGATTCCCCGCCTGTGATTCCCCTTCACTGATTCACCACCTCTGATTCCCCACCTCTGATTCCCCATATCTAATTCCCCGCCTCTGTTTGCCCGCCTCTGATTCCCCGCCTCTGTTTCCCCATATCTGATTCCCCGTCTCTGAATCCCCAACTCTGATTCCCTGCCTCTGATTCCCCAGCTCTGATTCCCCGCCTTTGATTCCCCCCGTCTGATTCCCAGCCTCTGAATCCCCGTGTCTGATTTCCTGCCTCTGATTCCCCGCCTCTGATTCCCCATCTCTGATTCCTCTGATTCCCCACATCTGATTCCCCATCTCTGATTCCGCACATCCGATTCCCTGCCTCTGATTCCCCAACTCTGATTCCCCACCACTGATTCCCCAGCTCTGATTCCCCGCCTCAGATTCCCCGCGTCTGATTCCCTGCCTCTGATTCCCCGCCTCTGATTCCCCATCTCTGATTCCCCACCTCTGATTCCCCGTGTCTGATTCCCTGCCTCTGATTCCCCGCCTCTGAATCCCAGCCTCTGATTCCCCATATCTGATTCCCCGCCTCTGATTCCCTGCCTCTGATTCAGCAGCTCTGATTCCCCGCCTTTGATTCCCCCCGTCTGATTCCCAGCCTCTGAATCCCCGTGTCTGATTTCCTGCCTCTCATTCCCCGCCTCTGATTCCCCATCTCTGATTCACCGCCTCTGATTCCCCATCTCTGATTCCCCACCTCTGATTCCCCATATCTGATTCCCTGCCTCTGTTTCCCCGCCTCTGATTCCCCACCTCTGTTTCCCCATATCTGATTCCCCGCCTCTGATTCCCCAACTCTAATACCCCGCCTCTGATTCCCCAGCTCAGATTCCCCGCCTCTGATTCCCCGCATCTGATTCCCTGCCTCTGATTCCCCGCCTCTGATTCCAGGCCTCTGATTCCCAGCATCTGATTCCGGCCTCTGATTCCCGGCCTCTGATTCCCTGCTTCTGATACTGTTTCCCTGCCTCTGATTCCCCATCTCTGATTCCGCACATCTGATTCCTTGCCTCTGATTCCCCACCTCTGATTCCCCATATCTGATTCCCCGCCTGGGTTTCCCCGCCTCTGATTCCCCGCCTCTGTTTCCCAATATCTAAGTCCCCGCCTCTGATTCCCCAAATCTGATTCCCCACCTCTGATTCCCCGCCTCTGTTTCCCCATATCTGATTCCCCGCCTCTGATTCCCAACTATGATTCCCCGCCTCTGATTCCCCAGCTCTGATTCCCTGCGTCTGATTCCCTGCGTTCTATTCCCTGCCTCTGATTCCCCGCCTGTGATTCCCCATCACTGATTCACCACCTCTGATTCCCCACCTCTGATTCCCCATATCTAATTCCCCGCCTCTGTTTGCCCGCCTCTGATTCCCCGCCTCTGTTTCCCCATATCTGATTCCCCGTCTCTGAATCCCCAACTCTGATTCCCTGCCTCTGATTCCCCAGCTCTGATTCCCCGCCTTTGATTCCCCCCGTCTGATTCCCAGCCTCTGAATCCCCGTGTCTGATTTCCTGCCTCTGATTCCCCGCCTCTGATTCCCCATCTCTGATTCCTCTGATTCCCCACATCTGATTCCCCATCTCTGATTCCGCACATCCGATTCCCTGCCTCTGATTCCCCAACTCTGATTCCCCACCACTGATTCCCCAGCTCTGATTCCCCGCCTCAGATTCCCCGCGTCTGATTCCCTGCCTCTGATTCCCCGCCTCTGATTCCCCATCTCTGATTCCGCACCTCTGATTCCCCGTGTCTGCTTCCCTGCCTCTGATTCCCCGCCTCTGAATCCCAGCCTCTGATTCCCCATATCTGATTCCCCGCCTCTGATTCCCTGCCTCTGATTCCCCAGCTCTGATTCCCCGCCTTTGATTCCCCCCGTCTGATTCCCAGCCTCTGAATCCCCGTGTCTGATTTCCTGCCTCTGATTCCCCGCCTCTGATTCCCCATCTCTGATTCACCGCCTCTGATTCCCCATCTCTGATTCCCCACCTCTGATTCCCCATATCTGATTCCCTGCCTCTGTTTCCCCGCCTCTGATTCCCCTCCTCTGTTTCCCCATTTCTGATTCCCCGCCTCTGATTCCCCAACTCTAATACCCCGCCTCTGATTCCCCAGCTCTGATTCCCCGCCTCTGATTCCCCGCATCTGATTCCCTGCCTCTGATTCCCCGCCTCTGATTCCAGGCCTCTGATTCCCAGCATCTGATTCCGGCCTCTGATTCCCGGCCTCTGATTCCCTGCTTCTGATTCTGATTCCCTGCCTCTGATTCCCCATCTCTGATTCCGCACATCTGATTCCTTGCCTCTGATTCCCCACCTCTGATTCCCCATATCTGATTCCCCGCCTGGGTTTCCCCGCCTCTGATTCCCCGCCTCTGTTTCCCAATATCTAAGTCCCCGCCTCTGATTCCCCAAATCTGATTCCCCACCTCTGATTCCCCGGCTCAGATTCCCCGCCTCTGATTCCCCGCATCTGATTCCCTGCATCTGATTCCAAGCCTCTGATTCCCTGCCTCTGATTCCCAACCTCTGATTCCCCACCTCTGATTCCCCATATCTGATTCCCCGCCTCTGTTTCCCCGCCTCGGATTCCCCGCCTCTGTTTCCCCAACTCTGATTCCCGGCCTCTGATTCCCCGCCTCTGATTCCCCATATCTGATTCCCTGCCTCTGATTCCCCAACTCTGATTCCCCGCCTCTGATTCCCCAGCTCTGAATCCCCGCCTCTGATTCCACGCGTCTGATTCCCTGCCTCTGATTCCCCGCCTTGATTCCCCATCTCTGATTCACAACCTCTGATTCCCCACCTCTGATTCCCTATATTTGATTCCCCGCCTCTGTTTCCCCGCCTCTGATTCCCCGCCTCTGATTCCCCATATCTGATTCCCCGCCTCTGATTGCCCACCTCTGATTCCCAGCCTCTGATTCGCCAGCTCTGATTCCCCGCCTCTGCTTCCACGCATCTGATTCCCTGCCTCTGATTCCCCGCCTCTGATTCCCCATCTCTGATTCACCGCCTTTGATTCGCCACCTCTGATTCCCCATATCTGATTCCCCACCTCTGTTTCCCCGCCTCTGATTCCCCGCCTCTGATTCTCCATATCTCTTTCCCCGCCTCTGAATCCCCATCTCTGATTCCCGGACTCTGATTCCCCTCCTCTGATTCCCGGCCTCTTATTCCCAGCATCTGATTCCCGGCCTCTGATTCCCGGCCTCTGATTCCCCGCTTCTGATTCCCTGCCTCTGATTCCCCATCTCTGATTCCGCACATCTGATTCCCTGCCTCTGATTCCCCTCCTCTGATTCCCCATATCTGATTCCCCGCCTCTGTTTCCCCGCCTCTGATTCCCCGCCTCTGTTTCCCTATATCTAATTCCCCACCTCTGATGCCCCAACTCTGATTCCCCGCCTCTGATTCCCCAGCTCTGATTCCCCGACTCTGATTCCCTGCATCCGATTCCCCATATCAGATTCCCCGCCTCTGTTTCCCCGCCTCTGATTCCCCGCCTCTGTTTCCCCATATCTGATTCCCGCCTCTGATTCCCAACTATGATTCCCCGCCTCTGATTCCCCAGCTCTGATTCCCTGCCTCTGATTCCCCGCGTTCTATTCCCTGCCTCTGATTCCCCGCCTGTGATTCCCCATCACTGATTCACCACCTCTGATTCACTACCTCTGATTCCCCATATCTAATTCCCCGCCTCTGTTTGCCCGCCTCTGATTCCCCGCCTCTGTTTCCCCATATCTGATTCCCCGCCTCTGAATCCCCAACTCTGATTCCCAGCCTCTGAATCCCCGTGTCTGATTTCCTGCCTCTGATTCCCCGCCTCTGATTCCCCATCTCTGATTCACCGCCTCTGATTCCCCACCTCTGATTCCCCATCTCTGATTCCGCACATCCAATTCCCTGCCTCTGATTCCCCAACTCTGATTCCCCACCTCTGATTCCCCAGCTCTGATTCCCCGCCTCAGATTCCCCGCGTCTGATTCCCTGCCTCTGATTCCCCGCCTCTGATTCCCTGCCTCTGATTCCCCATATCTGATTCCCCGCCTCTGATTCCCCAACTCTGATTCCCCGCTTCTGATTCCCCAGCTCTGAATCCCCGCCTCTGATTCCCCGCGTCTGATTCCCTGCCTCTGATTCCCCGCCTCTGATTCCCCATCTGTGATTCACAACCTCTGATGCCCCACCTCTGATTCCCCATATCTGATTCCCCGCCTCTGTTTCCCCGCCTCTGATTCCCCGCCTCTAATTCCCCATATCTGATTCCCCGCCTCTGATTGCCCACCTCTGATTCCCCGCGTCTGATACCCTGCCTCTCATTCCCCGCCTCTGATTCCCCATCTCTGATTCACCACCTCTGATTCCCGGCCTCTGATTCCCCATCTCTGATTCCGCACATCCGATTCCCTGCCTATGATTCCCCACCTCTGATTCCCCGCCTCTGATTCCCCATATCTGATTCCCTGCCTCTGTTTCCCCGCCTCTGATTCCCTACCTCTGTTTCCCCATATCTGATTCCCCGCCTCTGATTCCCCAACTCTAATACCCCGCCTCTGATTCCCCAGCTCTGATTCCCCGCCTCTGATTCCACGCATTTGATTCCCTGCCTCTGATTCCCCGCCTCTGATTCCAGGCCTCTGATTCCCATCATCTGATTCCGGCCTCTGATTCCCGGCCTCTGATTCCCTGCTTCTGATTCTGATTCCCTGCCTCTGATTCCCCATCTCTGATTCCGCACATCTGATTCCCTGCCTCTGATTCCCCACCTCTGATTCCCCATATCTGATTCCCCGCCTCTGTTTCCCCGCCTCTGATTCCCCGCCTCTGTTTCCCAATATCTAAGTCCCCACCTCTGATTCCCCAAATCTGATTCCCCACCTCTGATTCCCCAGCTCTGATTCCCCGCCTCTGATTCCCCGCATCTGATACCCTGCATCTGATTCCAAGCCTCTGATTCCCTGCCTCTGATTCCCAACCTCTGATTCCCCACCTCTGATTCCCCATATCTGATTCCCCGCCTCTGTTTCCCCGCCTCGGATTCCCCGCCTCAGTTTCCCCATATCTGATTCCCGGCCTCTGATTCCCCGCCTCTGATTCCCCGCCTCTGATTCCCTGCCTCTGATTCCCCATCTCCGATTCCCTGCCTCTGATTCCCAACCTCTGATTCCCCACCTCTGATTCCCCATATCTGATTCCCCGCCTCTGTTTCCCCGCCTCTGATTCCCCGCCTCTGATTCCCAACTCTGATTCCCCGCCTCTGATTCCCCAGATCTGATTCCCCGTGTTTGATTCCCTGCCTCTGATTCCCTGCCCTGATTCCCCATTTCTGTTTCACCGCCTTTGATTCGCCACCACTGATTCCACATATCTGATTCCCCGCCTCTGTTTCCCCGACTCTGATTCCCTTCCTCTGATTCCCAACCTCTGATTCCACACCTCTGATTCCCCATATCTGATTCCCCGCCTCTATTTCCCCATATCTGAATCCCCGCCTCTGATTCCCCAACTCTGATTCCCCGCCTCTGATTCCCCAGCTCTGATTCCCCGACTCTGATTCCCAGCGTCCGATTCCCTGCCTCTGATTCCCCGCCTCTGATTCCCCATCTCTGATTCCCCGCCTCTGATTCCCCGTGTCTGATTCCCTGCCTCTGATTCCCCGCCTCTGATTCCCCGCCTCTGATTCCCTGACACTGAATCCCTGCCCCTGATTCCCCACCTCTGATTCCCCATATCTGATTCCCCGCCTCTGTTTCCCCGCCTCTTATTCCCCGCCTCTGATTCCCCATATCTGATTCCCTGCCTCTGATTCCCCAACTCTGATTCCCCGCCTCTGATTCCCCAACTCTGATTCCCCGCCTTGATTCCCCATAACTGATTCACAACCTCTGATTCCCCACCTCTGATTCCCTATATTTGATTCCCCGCCTCTGTTTCCCCGCCTCTGATTCCCCGCCTCTGATTCCCCATATCTGATTCCCCGCCTCTGATTGCCCACCTCTGATTCCCCGCCTCTGATTCGCCAGCTCTGATTCCCCGCCTCTGATTCCCCGCATCTGATTCCCTGCCTCTGATTCCCCGCCTCTGATTCCCCATCTCTGATTCACCGCCTTTGATTCGCCACCTCTGATTCCCCATATCTGATTCCCTGCGTTCTATTCCCTGCCTCTGATTCCCCGCCTGTGATTCCCCATCACTGATTCACCACCTCTGATTCCCCACCTCTGATTCCCCATATCTAATTCCCCGCCTCTGTTTGCCCGCCTCTGATTCCCCGCCTCTGTTTCCCCATATCTGATTCCCCGTCTCTGAATCCCCAACTCTGATTCCCTGCCTCTGATTCCCCAGCTCTGATTCCCCGCCTTTGATTCCCCCCGTCTGATTCCCAGCCTCTGAATCCCCGTGTCTGATTTCCTGCCTCTGATTCCCCGCCTCTGATTCCCCATCTCTGATTCCTCTGATTCCCCACATCTGATTCCCCATCTCTGATTCCGCACATCCGATTCCCTGCCTCTGATTCCCCAACTCTGATTCCCCACCACTGATTCCCCAGCTCTGATTCCCCGCCTCAGATTCCCCGCGTCTGATTCCCTGCCTCTGATTCCCCGCCTCTGATTCCCCATCTCTGATTCCGCACCTCTGATTCCCCGTGTCTGCTTCCCTGCCTCTGATTCCCCGCCTCTGAATCCCAGCCTCTGATTCCCCATATCTGATTCCCCGCCTCTGATTCCCTGCCTCTGATTCCCCAGCTCTGATTCCCCGCCTTTGATTCCCCCCGTCTGATTCCCAGCCTCTGAATCCCCGTGTCTGATTTCCTGCCTCTGATTCCCCGCCTCTGATTCCCCATCTCTGATTCACCGCCTCTGATTCCCCATCTCTGATTCCCCACCTCTGATTCCCCATATCTGATTCCCTGCCTCTGTTTCCCCGCCTCTGATTCCCCTCCTCTGTTTCCCCATATCTGATTCCCCGCCTCTGATTCCCCAACTCTAATACCCCGCCTCTGATTCCCCAGCTCTGATTCCCCGCCTCTGATTCCCCGCATCTGATTCCCTGCCTCTGATTCCCCGCCTCTGATTCCAGGCCTCTGATTCCCAGCATCTGATTCCGGCCTCTGATTCCCGGCCTCTGATTCCCTGCTTCTGATTCTGATTCCCTGCCTCTGATTCCCCATCTCTGATTCCGCACATCTGATTCCTTGCCTCTGATTCCCCACCTCTGATTCCCCATATCTGATTCCCCGCCTGGGTTTCCCCGCCTCTGATTCCCCGCCTCTGTTTCCCAATATCTAAGTCCCCGCCTCTGATTCCCCAAATCTGATTCCCCACCTCTGATTCCCCAGCTCTGATTCCCCGCCTCTGATTCCCCGCATCTGATTCCCTGCATCTGATTCCAAGCCTCTGATTCCCTGCCTCTGATTCCCAACCTCTGATTCCCCACCTCTGATTCCCCATATCTGATTCCCCGCCTCTGTTTCCCCGCCTCGGATTCCCCGCCTCTGTTTCCCCAACTCTGATTCCCGGCCTCTGATTCCCCGCCTCTGATTCCCCATATCTGATTCCCTGCCTCTGATTCCCCAACTCTGATTCCCCGCCTCTGATTCCCCAGCTCTGAATCCCCGCCTCTGATTCCACGCGTCTGATTCCCTGCCTCTGATTCCCCGCCTTGATTCCCCATCTCTGATTCACAACCTCTGATTCCCCACCTCTGATTCCCTATATTTGATTCCCCGCCTCTGTTTCCCCGCCTCTGATTCCCCGCCTCTGATTCCCCATATCTGATTCCCCGCCTCTGATTGCCCACCTCTGATTCCCAGCCTCTGATTCGCCAGCTCTGATTCCCCGCCTCTGCTTCCCCGCATCTGATTCCCTGCCTCTGATTCCCCGCCTCTGATTCCCCATCTCTGATTCACCGCCTTTGATTCGCCACCTCTGATTCCCCATATCTGATTCCCCACCTCTGTTTCCCCGCCTCTGATTCCCCGCCTCTGATTCTCCATATCTCATTCCCCGCCTCTGAATCCCCATCTCTGATTCCCGGACTCTGATTCCCCTCCTCTGATTCCCGGCCTCTTATTCCCAGCATCTGATTCCCGGCCTCTGATTCCCGGCCTCTGATTCCCCGCTTCTGATTCCCTGCCTCTGATTCCCCATCTCTGATTCCGCACATCTGATTCCCTGCCTCTGATTCCCCTCCTCTGATTCCCCATATCTGATTCCCCGCCTCTGTTTCCCCGCCTCTGATTCCCCGCCTCTGTTTCCCTATATCTAATTCCCCACCTCTGATGCCCCAACTCTGATTCCCCGCCTCTGATTCCCCAGCTCTGATTCCCCGACTCTGATTCCCTGCATCCGATTCCCCATATCAGATTCCCCGCCTCTGTTTCCCCGCCTCTGATTCCCCGCCTCTGTTTCCCCATATCTGATTCCCGCCTCTGATTCCCAACTATGATTCCCCGCCTCTGATTCCCCAGCTCTGATTCCCTGCCTCTGATTCCCCGCGTTCTATTCCCTGCCTCTGATTCCCCGCCTGTGATTCCCCATCACTGATTCACCACCTCTGATTCACTACCTCTGATTCCCCATATCTAATTCCCCGCCTCTGTTTGCCCGCCTCTGATTCCCCGCCTCTGTTTCCCCATATCTGATTCCCCGCCTCTGAATCCCCAACTCTGATTCCCAGCCTCTGAATCCCCGTGTCTGATTTCCTGCCTCTGATTCCCCGCCTCTGATTCCCCATCTCTGATTCACCGCCTCTGATTCCCCACCTCTGATTCCCCATCTCTGATTCCGCACATCCAATTCCCTGCCTCTGATTCCCCAACTCTGATTCCCCACCTCTGATTCCCCAGCTCTGATTCCCCGCCTCAGATTCCCCGCGTCTGATTCCCTGCCTCTGATTCCCCGCCTCTGATTCCCTGCCTCTGATTCCCCATATCTGATTCCCCGCCTCTGATTCCCCAACTCTGATTCCCCGCTTCTGATTCCCCAGCTCTGAATCCCCGCCTCTGATTCCCCGCGTCTGATTCCCTGCCTCTGATTCCCCGCCTCTGATTCCCCATCTGTGATTCACAACCTCTGATGCCCCACCTCTGATTCCCCATATCTGATTCCCCGCCTCTGTTTCCCCGCCTCTGATTCCCCGCCTCTAATTCCCCATATCTGATTCCCCGCCTCTGATTGCCCACCTCTGATTCCCCGCGTCTGATACCCTGCCTCTCATTCCCCGCCTCTGATTCCCCATCTCTGATTCACCACCTCTGATTCCCGGCCTCTGATTCCCCATCTCTGATTCCGCACATCCGATTCCCTGCCTATGATTCCCCACCTCTGATTCCCCGCCTCTGATTCCCCATATCTGATTCCCTGCCTCTGTTTCCCCGCCTCTGATTCCCTACCTCTGTTTCCCCATATCTGATTCCCCGCCTCTGATTCCCCAACTCTAATACCCCGCCTCTGATTCCCCAGCTCTGATTCCCCGCCTCTGATTCCACGCATCTGATTCCCTGCCTCTGATTCCCCGCCTCTGATTCCAGGCCTCTGATTCCAATCATCTGATTCCGGCCTCTGATTCCCGGCCTCTGATTCCCTGCTTCTGATTCTGATTCCCTGCCTCTGATTCCCCATCTCTGATTCCGCACATCTGATTCCCTGCCTCTGATTCCCCACCTCTGATTCCCCATATCTGATTCCCCGCCTCTGTTTCCCCGCCTCTGATTCCCCGCCTCTTTTTCCCAATATCTAAGTCCCCACCTCTGATTCCCCAAATCTGATTCCCCACCTCTGATTCCCCAGCTCTGATTCCCCGCCTCTGATTCCCCGCATCTGATACCCTGCATCTGATTCCAAGCCTCTGATTCCCTGCCTCTGATTCCCAACCTCTGATTCCCCACCTCTGATTCCCCATATCTGATTCCCCGCCTCTGTTTCCCCGCCTCGGATTCCCCGCCTCAGTTTCCCCATATCTGATTCCCGGCCTCTGATTCCCCGCCTCTGATTCCCCGCCTCTGATTCCCTGCCTCTGATTCCCCATCTCCGATTCCCTGCCTCTGATTCCCAACCTCTGATTCCCCACCTCTGATTCCCCATATCTGATTCCCCGCCTCTGTTTCCCCGCCTCTGATTCCCCGCCTCTGATTCCCAACTCTGATTCCCCGCCTCTGATTCCCCAGATCTGATTCCCCGTGTTTGATTCCCTGCCTCTGATTCCCTGCCCTGATTCCCCATCTCTGTTTCACCGCCTTTGATTCGCCACCACTGATTCCACATATCTGATTCCCCGCCTCTGTTTCCCCGACTCTGATTCCCTTCCTCTGATTCCCAACCTCTGATTCCACACCTCTGATTCCCCATATCTGATTCCCCGCCTCTATTTCCCCATATCTGAATCCCCGCCTCTGATTCCCCAACTCTGATTCCCCGCCTCTGATTCCCCAGCTCTGATTCCCCGACTCTGATTCCCAGCGTCCGATTCCCTGCCTCTGATTCCCCGCCTCTGATTCCCCATCTCTGATTCCCCGCCTCTGATTCCCCGTGTCTGATTCCCTGCCTCTGATTCCCCGCCTCTGATTCCCCGCCTCTGATTCCCTGACACTGAATCCCTGCCCCTGATTCCCCACCTCTGATTCCCCATATCTGATTCCCCGCCTCTGTTTCCCCGCCTCTGATTCCCCGCCTCTGATTCCCCATATCTGATTCCCTGCCTCTGATTCCCCAACTCTGATTCCCCGCCTCTGATTCCCCAACTCTGATTCCCCGCCTTGATTCCCCATAACTGATTCACAACCTCTGATTCCCCACCTCTGATTCCCTATATTTGATTCCCCGCCTCTGTTTCCCCGCCTCTGATTCCCCGCCTCTGATTCCCCATATCTGATTCCCCGCCTCTGATTGCCCACCTCTGATTCCCCGCCTCTGATTCGCCAGCTCTGATTCCCCGCCTCTGATTCCCCGCATCTGATTCCCTGCCTCTGATTCCCCGCCTCTGATTCCCCATCTCTGATTCACCGCCTTTGATTCGCCACCTCTGATTCCCCATATCTGATTCCCCACCTCTGTTTCCCGGCCTCTGATTCCCCGCCTCTGATTCTCCATATCTCATTCCCCGCCTCTGAATCCCCATCTCTGATTCCCGGACTCTGATTCCCCACCTCTGATTCCCGGCCTCTTATTCCCAGCATCTGATTCCCGGCCTCTGATTCCCGGCCTCTGATTCCCGGCTTCTGATTCTGATTCCCTGCCTCTGATTCCCAATCTCTGATTCAGCACATCTGAATCCCTGCCTCTGATTCCCCACCTCTGATTCCTCATATCTGATTCCCCGCCTCTGTTTCCCCGCTTCTGATTCCCCGCCTCTGTTTCCCTATATCTAATTCCCCACCTCTGATGCCCCAACTCTGATTCCCCGCCTCTGATTCCCCAGCTCTGATTCCCCGCCTCTGATTTCCCAGCTCTGATTCCCCGCCTCTGATTCCCCGCATCCGATTCCCCATATCTGATTCCCCGCCTCTGTTTCCCCGCCTCTGATTCCCCACCTCTGATTCCCCAGCTCTGATTCCCCGCCTCTGATTCCCCGCATCTGATTCCCTGCATCTGATTCCAAGCCTCTGATTCCCTGCCTCTGATTCCCAACCTCTGATTCCCCACCTCTGATTCCCCATATCTGATTCCCCGCCTCTGTTTCCCCGCCTCCGATTCCCCGCCTCAGTTTCCCCATATCTGATTCCCGGCCTCTGATTCCCCGCCTCTGATTCCCCGCCTCTGATTCCCTGCCTCTGATTCCCCATCTCCGATTCCCTGCCTCTGATTCCCAACCTCTGATTCCCCACCTCTGATTCCCCATATCTGATTCCCCGCCTCTGTTTCCCCGCCTCTGATTCCCCGCCTCTGATTCCCAACTCTGATTCCCCGCCTCTGATTACCCAGATCTGATTCCCCGTGTTTGATTCCCTGCCTCTGATTCCCTGCCCTGATTCCCCATCTCTGTTTCACCGCCTTTGATTCGCCACCACTGATTCCACATATCTGATTCCCCGCCTCTGTTTCCCCGACTCTGATTCCCTTCCTCTGATTCCCAACCTCTGATTCCACACCTCTGATTCCCCATATCTGATTCCCCGCCTCTATTTCCCCATATCTGAATCCCCGCCTCTGATTCCCCAACTCTGATTCCCCGCCTCTGATTCCCCAGCTCTGATTCCCCGACTCTGATTCCCAGCGTCCGATTCCCTGCCTCTGATTCCCCGCCTCTGATTCCCCATCTCTGATTCCCTGCCTCTGATTCCCCGTGTCTGATTCCCTGCCTCTGATTCCCCGCCTCTGATTCCCCGCCTCTGATTCCCTGACACTGAATCCCTGCCCCTGATTCCCCACCTCTGATTCCCCATATCTGATTCCCCGCCTCTGTTTCCCCGCCTCTGATTCCCCGCCTCTGATTCCCCATATCTGATTCCCTGCCTCTGATTCCCCAACTCTGATTCCCCGCCTCTGATTCCCCAGCTCTGAATCCCCGCCTCTGATTCCCCGTGTCTGATTCCCTGCCTCTGATTCCCCGCCTTGATTCCCCATCTCTGATTCACAACCTCTGATTCCCCACCTCTGATTCCCTATATTTGATTCCCCGCCTCTGTTTCCCCGACTCTGATTCCCCGCCTCTGATTCCCCATATCTGATTCCCCGCCTCTGATTGCCCACCTCTGATTCCCCGCCTCTGATTCGCCAGCTCTGATTCTCCGCCTCTGATTCCCCGCATCTGATTCCCTGCCTCTGATTCCCCGCCTCTGATTCCCCATCTCTGATTCACCGCCTTTGATTCGCCACCTCTGATTCCCCATATCTGATTCCCCACCTCTGTTTCCCGGCCTCTGATTCCCCGCCTCTGATTCTCCATATCTCATTCCCCGCCTCTGAATCCCCATCTCTGATTCCCGGACTCTGATTCCCCACCTCTGATTCCCGGCCTCTTATTCCCAGCATCTGATTCCCGGCCTCTGATTCCCGGCCTCTGATTCCCGGCTTCTGATTCTGATTCCCTGCCTCTGATTCCCAATCTCTGATTCAGCACATCTGAATCCCTGCCTCTGATTCCCCACTTCTGATTCCTCATATCTGATTCCCCGCCTCTGTTTCCCCGCCTCTGATTCCCCGCCTCTGTTTCCCTATATCTAATTCCCCACCTCTGATGCCCCAACTCTGATTCCCCGCCTCTGATTCCCCAGCTCTGATTCCCCGCCTCTGATTCCCCAGCTCTGATTCCCCGCCTCTGATTCCCCATATCCGATTCCCCGCCTCTGATTCCCAACTATGATTCCCCGCCTCTGATTCCCCAGCTCTGATTCCCTGCGTCTGATTCCCTGCGTTCTATTCCCTGCCTCTGATTCCCCGCCTGTGATTCCCCTTCACTGATTCACCACCTCTGATTCCCCACCTCTGATTCCCCATATCTAATTCCCCGCCTCTGTTTGCCCGCCTCTGATTCCCCGCCTCTGTTTCCCCATATCTGATTCCCCGTCTCTGAATCCCCAACTCTGATTCCCTGCCTCTGATTCCCCAGCTCTGATTCCCCGCCTTTGATTCCCCCCGTCTGATTCCCAGCCTCTGAATCCCCGTGTCTGATTTCCTGCCTCTGATTCCCCGCCTCTGATTCCCCATCTCTGATTCCTCTGATTCCCCACATCTGATTCCCCATCTCTGATTCCGCACATCCGATTCCCTGCCTCTGATTCCCCAACTCTGATTCCCCACCACTGATTCCCCAGCTCTGATTCCCCGCCTCAGATTCCCCGCGTCTGATTCCCTGCCTCTGATTCCCCGCCTCTGATTCCCCATCTCTGATTCCCCACCTCTGATTCCCCGTGTCTGATTCCCTGCCTCTGATTCCCCGCCTCTGAATCCCAGCCTCTGATTCCCCATATCTGATTCCCCGCCTCTGATTCCCTGCCTCTGATTCAGCAGCTCTGATTCCCCGCCTTTGATTCCCCCCGTCTGATTCCCAGCCTCTGAATCCCCGTGTCTGATTTCCTGCCTCTGATTCCCCGCCTCTGATTCCCCATCTCTGATTCACCGCCTCTGATTCCCCATCTCTGATTCCCCACCTCTGATTCCCCATATCTGATTCCCTGCCTCTGTTTCCCCGCCTCTGATTCCCCACCTCTGTTTCCCCATATCTGATTCCCCGCCTCTGATTCCCCAACTCTAATACCCCGCCTCTGATTCCCCAGCTCTGATTCCCCGCCTCTGATTCCCCGCATCTGATTCCCTGCCTCTGATTCCCCGCCTCTGATTCCAGGCCTCTGATTCCCAGCATCTGATTCCGGCCTCTGATTCCCGGCCTCTGATTCCCTGCTTCTGATTCTGTTTCCCTGCCTCTGATTCCCCATCTCTGATTCCGCACATCTGATTCCTTGCCTCTGATTCCCCACCTCTGATTCCCCATATCTGATTCCCCGCCTGGGTTTCCCCGCCTCTGATTCCCCGCCTCTGTTTCCCAATATCTAAGTCCCCGCCTCTGATTCCCCAAATCTGATTCCCCACCTCTGATTCCCCAGCTCTGATTCCCCGCCTCTGATTCCCCGCATCTGATTCCCCGCCTCTGTTTCCCCGCCTCGGATTCCCCGCCTCTGTTTCCCCATATCTGATTCCCGGCCTCTGATTCCCCGCATCTGATTCCGCGCCTCAGATTCCCTGCCTCTGATTCCCCATCTCCGATTCCGCACATCTGATTCCCTTCCTCTGATTCCCCGCCTCTGATTCCCCGCCTCTGATTCCCTGCCTCTGATTCCCAACCTCGGATTCCCCACCTCTGATTCCCCATATCTGATTCCCCGCCTCTGTTTCCCCGCCTCTGATTCCCCGCCTCTGATTCCCAACTCTGATTCCCCGCCTCTGATTCCCCAGCTCTGATTCCCCGTGTTTGATTCCCTGCCTCTGATTCCCTGCCCTGATTCCCCATCTCTGTTTCACCGCCTTTGATTCGCCACCTCTGATACCCATATCTGATTCCCTGACTTTGATTCCCTGCCTCTGATTCCCAACCTCTGATTCCACACCTCTGATTCCCCATATCTGATTCCCCGCCTCTATTTCCCCATATCTGATTCCCCGCCTCTGATTCCCCAACTCTGATTCCCCGCCTCTGATTCCCCTGCTCTGATTCCCCGACTCTGATTCCCGGAGTCCGATTCCCTGCCTCTGATTCCCCGCCTCTGATTCCCCATCTCTGATTCCCCGCCTCCGATTCCCCGTGTCTGATTCCCTGCCTCTGATTCCCCGCCTCTGATTCCCCGCCTCTGATTCCCTGCCACTGATTCCCTGCCACTGATTCCCCAATTCTGATTCCCCATATCTGATTCCCCGCCTCTGTTTCCCTGCCTCTGATTCCCCGCCTCTGATTCCCCATATCTGATTCCCTGCCTCTGATTCCCCAACTCTGATTCACCGCCTCTGATTCCCCAGCTCTGAATCCCCGCCTCTGATTCCCCGCGTCTGATTCCCTGCCTCTGATTCCCCGCCTTGATTCCCCATCTCTGATTCACCGCCTTTGATTCGCCACCTCTGATTCCCCATATCTGATTCCCCACCTCTGTTTCCCGGCCTCTGATTCCCCGCCTCTGATTCTCCATATCTCATTCCCTGCCTCTGAATCCCCATCTCTGATTCCCGGACTCTGATTCCCCACCTCTGATTCCCGGCCTCTTATTCCCAGCATCTGATTCCCGGCCTCTGATTCCCGGCCTCTGATTCCCGGCTTCTGATTCTGATTCCCTGCCTCTGATTCCCAATCTCTGATTCAGCACATCTGAATCCCTGCCTCTGATTCCCCACCTCTGATTCCTCATATCTGATTCCCCGCCTCTGTTTCCCCGCCTCTGATTCCCCGCCTCAGTTTCCCTATATCTAATTCCCCACCTCTGATGCCCCAACTCTGATTCCCCGCCTCTGATTCCCCAGCTCTGATTCCCC
Source organism: Narcine bancroftii (assembly GCF_036971445.1). Lineage (NCBI taxonomy): Eukaryota > Metazoa > Chordata > Chondrichthyes > Torpediniformes > Narcinidae > Narcine > Narcine bancroftii. Next base: position 1,794,045 of record NW_027211886.1, read on the forward strand.
GCCTCTGATTCACCAGCTCTGATTCCCCGCCTCTGATTCCCCGCATCCGATTCCCCATATCTGATTCCCCGCCTCTGTTTCCCCGCCTCAGATTCCCCGCCTCTGTTTCCCCATATCTGATTCCCCGCCTCTGATTCCCAACTATGATTCCCCGCCTCTGATTCCCCAGCTCTGATTCCCTGCGTCTGATTCCCTGCGTTCTATTCCCTGCCTCTGATTCCCCGCCTGTGATTCCCATTCACTGATTCACCACCTCTGATTCCCCACCTCTGATTCCCCATATCTAATTCCCCGCCTCTGTTTGCCCGCCTCTGATTCATCGCCTCTGTTTCCCCATATCTGATTCCCCGTCTCTGAATCCCCAACTCTGATTCCCTGCCTCTGATTCCCCAGCTCTGATTCCCCGCCTTTGATTCCCCCCGTCTGATTCCCAGCCTCTGAATCCCAGTGTCTGATTTCCTGCCTCTGATTCCCCGCCTCTGATTCCCCATCTCTGATTCCTCTGATTCCCCACATCTGATTCCCCATCTCTGATTCCGCACATCCGATTCCCTGCCTCTGATTCCCCAACTCTGATTCCCCATCACTGATTCCCCAGCTCTGATTCCCCGCCTCAGATTCCCCGCGTCTGATTCCCTGCCTCTGATTCACCGCCTCTGATTCCCCATCTCTGATTCCCCACCTCTGATTCCCCGTGTCTGATTCCCTGCCTCTGATTCCCCGCCTCTGAATCCCAGCCTCTGATTCCCCATATCTGATTCCCCGCCTCTGATTCCCTGCCTCTGATTCCCCAGCTCTGATTCCCCGCCTTTGATTCCCCCCGTCTGATTCCCAGCCTCTGAATCCCCGTGTCTGATTTCCTGCCTCTGATTCCCCGCCTCTGATTCCCCATCTCTGATTCACCGCCTCTGATTCCCCATCTCTGATTCCCCACCTCTGATTCCCCATATCTGATTCCCTGCCTCTGTTTCCCCGCCTCTGATTCCCCACCTCTGTTTCCCCATATCTGATTCCCCGCCTCTGATTCCCCAACTCTAATACCCCGCCTCTGATTCCCCAGCTCTGATTCCCCGCCTCTGATTCCCCGCATCTGATTCACTGCCTCTGATTCCCCGCCTCTGATTCCAGGCCTCTGATTCCCAGCATCTGATTCCGGCCTCTGATTCCCGGCCTCTGATTCCCTGCTTCTGATTCTGATTCCCTGCCTCTGATTCCCCATCTCTGATTCCGCTCATCTGATTCCTTGCCTCTGATTCCCCACCTCTGATTCCCCATATCTGATTCCCCGCCTGGGTTTCCCCGCCTCTGATTCCCCGCCTCTGTTTCCCAATATCTAAGTCCCCGCCTCTGATTCCCCAAATCTGATTCCCCACCTCTGATTCCCCAGCTCTGATTCCCCGCCTCTGATTCCCCGCATCTGATTCCCTGCATCTGATTCCAAGCCTCTGATTCCCTGCCTCTGATTCCCAACCTCTGATTCCCCACCTCTGATTCCCCATATCTGATTCCCCGCCTCTGTTTCCCCGCCTCGGATTCCACGCCTCTGTTTCCCCATATCTGATTCCCGGCCTCTGATTCCCCGCATCTGATTCCGCGCCTCAGATTCCCTGCCTCTGATTCCCCATCTCCGATTCCGCACATCTGATTCCCTTCCTCTGATTCCCCGCCTCTGATTCCCCGCCTCTGATTCCCTGCCTCTGATTCCCAACCTCGGATTCCCCACGTCTGATTCCCCATATCTGATTCCCCGCCTCTGTTTCCCCGCCTCTGATTCCCCGCCTCTGATTCCCAACTCTGATTCCCCGCCTCTGATTCCCCAGCTCTGATTCCCCGTGTTTGATTCCCTGCCTCTGATTCCCTGCCCTGATTCCCCATCTCTGTTTCACCGCCTTTGATTCGCCACCTCTGATTCCCCATATCTGATTCCCCGACTTTGATTCCCTGCCTCTGATTCCCAACCTCTGATTCCACACCTCTGATTCCCCATATCTGATTCCCCGCCTCTATTTCCCCATATCTGATTCCCCGCCTCTGATTCCCCAACTCTGATTCCCCGCCTCTGATTCCCCAGCTCTGATACCCCGACTCTGATTCCCGGAGTCCGATTCCCTGCCTCTGATTCCCCGCCTCTGATTCCCCATCTCTGATTCCCCGCCTCCGATTCCCCGTGTCTGATTCCCTGCCTCTGATTCCCCACCTCTGATTCCCCGCCTCTGATTCCCTGCCACTGATTCCCTGCCCCTGATTCCCCAATTCTGATTCCCCATATCTGATTCCCCGCCTCTGTTTCCCCGCCTCTGATTCCCCGCCTCTGATTCCCCATATCTGATTCCCTGCCTCTGATTCCCCAACTCTGATTCACCCCCTCTGATTCCCCAGCTCTGAATCCCCGCCTCTGATTCCCCGCGTCTGATTCCCTGCCTCTGATTCCCCGCCTTGATTCCCCATCTCTGATTCACAACCTCTGATTCCCCACCTCTGATTCCCTATATTTGATTCCCCGCCTCTGTTTCCCCGCCTCTGATTCGCAACCTCTAATTCCCCACCTCTGATTCCCCATATCTGATTCCCCGCCTCTGTTACCCTGCCTCTGATTCCCGGCCTCTGTTTCCCCATATCTGATTCCCCTCCTCTGATTCCACAACTCTGATTCCCCGCCTCTGATTCCCCAGCTCTGATTCCCCGCCTTTTATTCCCGGCCTCTGATTCCCTGCCACTGATTCCACGCCCCTGATTCCCCACCTCTGATTCCCCATATCTGATTCCCCGCCTCTGTTTCCCCAGCTCTGATTCCCCACCTCTGATTCCCCAGCTCTGATTCCCTGCCACTGATTCCCCGCCCCTGATTCCCCACCTCTGATTTCCCATATCTGATTCCCCGCCTCTGTTTCCCCTGCTCTGATTCCCTGCCTCTGATTCCCTGCCCTGATTCCCCATCTCTGTTTCACCGCCTTTGATTCGCCACCTCAGATTCCCCATATCTGATTCTCCGCCTCTGTTTCCCCGCCTCTGATTCCCTGCCTCTGATTCCCAACCTCTGATTCCACACCTCTGATTCCCCATATCTGATTCCCCGCCTCTATTTCCCCATATCTGATTCCCCGCTTCTGATTCCCCAACTCTGATTCCCCACCTCTGATTCCCCAGCTCTGATTCCCCGCCTCTGATTCCCGGCGTCCGATTCCCTGCCTCTGATTCCCCGCCTCTGATTCCCCATCTCTGATTCTCCATATCTGATTCCCCGCCTCTGAATCCCCATCTCTGATTCCCGGACTCTGATTCCCCTCCTCTGATTCCCGGCCTCTTATTCCCAGCATCTGATTCCCGGCCTCTGATTCCCGGCCTCTGATTCCCCGCTTCTGATTCTGATTCCCTGCCTCTGATTCCCCATCTCTGATTACGCACATCTGATTCCCCACCTCTGATTCCCCAGCTCTGATTCCCCGCCTCTGATTCCCCGCATCTGATACCCTGCATCTGATTCCAAGCCTCTGATTCCCTGCCTCTGATTCCCAACCTCTGATTCCCCACCTCTGATTCCCCACATCTGATTCCCCGCCTCTGTTTCCCCGCCTCGGATTCCCCGCCTCTGTTTCCCCATATCTGATTCCCGGCCTCTGATTCCCCGCCTCTGATTCCCCATATCTGATTCCCTGCCTCTGATTCCCCAACTCTGATTCCCCGCCTCTGATTCCCCAGATCTGAATCCCCGCGTCTGATTCCCTGCCTCTGATTCCCCGCCTTGATTCCCCATCTCTGATTCACGACCTCTGATTCCCCACCTCTGATTCCCTATATTTGATTCCCCGCCTCTGTTTCCCCGCCTCTGATTCCCCGCCTCTGATTCCCCATATCTGATTCCCCGCCTCTGATTGCCCACCTCTGATTCCCAGCCACTGATTCGCCAGCTCTGATTCCCCGCCTCTGATTCCCCGCATCTGATTCCCTGCCTCTGATTCCCCGCCTCTGATTCCCCATCTCTGATTCACCGCCTTTGATTCGCCACCTCTGATTCCCCATATCTGATTCCCCACCTCTGTTTCCCCGCCTCTGATTCCCCGCCTCTGATTCTCCATATCTCATTCCCCGCCTCTGAATCCCCATCTCTCATTCCCGGACTCTGATTCCCCTCCTCTGATTCCCGGCCTCTTATTCCCAGCATCTGATTCCCGGCCTCTGATTCCCGGCCTCTGATTCCCCGCTTCTGATTCCCTGCCTCTGATTCCCCATCTCTGATTCCGCACATCTGATTCCCTGCCTCTGATTCCCCTCCTCTGATTCCCCATATCTGATTCCCCGCCTCTGTTTCCCCGCCTCTGTTTCCCTGCCTCTGTTTCCCTATATCTAATTCCCCACCTCTGATGCCCCAACTCTGATTCCCCGCCTCTGATTCCCCAGCTCTGATTCCCCGCATCTGATTCCCTGCATCCGATTCCCCATATCTGATTCCCCGCCTCGGTTTCCCCGCCTCTGATTCCCCGCCTCTGTTTCCCCATATCTGATTCCCGCCTCTGATTCCCAACTATGATTCCCCGCCTCTGATTCCCCAGCTCTGATTCCCTGCCTCTGATTCCCCGCGTTCTATTCCCTGCCTCTGATTCCCCGCCTGTGATTCCCCATCACTGATTCACCACCTCTGATTCCCTACCTCTGATTCCCCATATCTAATTCCCCGCCTCTGTTTGCCCGCCTCTGATTCCCCGCCTCTGTTTCCCCATATCTGATTCCCCGCCTCTGAATCCCCAACTCTGATTCCCTGCCTCAGATTCCCCAGCTCTGATTCCCCGCCTTTGATTCCCCCCGTCTGATTCCCAGCCTCTGAATCCCCGTGTCTGATTTCCTGCCTCTGATTCCCCGCCTCTGATTCCCCATCTCTGATTCACCGCCTCTGATTCCCCACTTCTGATTCCCCATCTCTGATTCCGCACATCCAATTCCCTGCCTCTGATTCCCCAACTCTGATTCCCCACCTCTGATTCCCAGCCTCTGATTCCCCGCCTCTGATTCCCTGCCTCTGATTCCCCATATCTGATTCCCCGCCTCCGATTCCCCAACACTGATTCCCCGCTTCTGATTCCCCAGCTCTGAATCCCCGCCTCTGATTCCCCGCGTCTGATTCCCTGCCTCTGATTCCCCGCCTCTGATTCCCCATCTGTGATTCACAACCTCTGATGCCCCACCTCTGATTCCCCATATCTGATTCCCCGCCTCTGTTTCCCCGCCTCTGATTCCCCGCCTCTGATTCCCCATATCTGATTCCCCGCCTCTGATTGCCCACCTCTGATTCCCCGCGTCTGATACCCTGCCTCTGATTCCCCGCCTCTGATTCCCCATCTCTGATTCACCACCTCTGATTCCCGGCCTCTGATTCCCCATCTCTGATTCCGCACATCCGATTCCCTGCCTATGATTCCCCACCTCTGATTCCCCGCCTCTGATTCCCCATATCTGATTCCCTGCCTCTCTTTCCCCGCCTCTGATTCCCTACCTCTGTTTCCCCATATCTGATTCCCCGCCTCTGATTCCCAAACTCTAATACCCCGCCTCTGATTCCCCAGCTCTGATACCCTGCCTCTGATTCCCCGCCTCTGATTCCCCAGCTCTGATTCCCCGCCTCTGATTCCAGGCCTCTGATTCCCATCATCTGATTCCGGCCTCTGATTCCCGGCCTCTGATTCCCTGCTTCTGATTCTGATTCCCTGCCTCTGATTCCCCATCTCTGATTCCGCACATCTGATTCCCTGCCTCTGATTCCCCACCTCTGATTCCCCATATCTGATTCCCCGCCTCTGTTTCCCCGCCTCTGTTTCCCAATATCTAAGTCCCCACCTCTGATTCCCCAAATCTGATTCCCCGCCTCTATTTCCCCATATCTGAATCCCCGCCTCTGATTCCCCAACTCTGATTCCCCGCCTCTGATTCCCCAGCTCTGATTCCCCGACTCTGATTCCCGGCGTCCGATTCCCTGCCTCTGATTCCCCGCCTCTGATTCCCCATCTCTGATTCCCCGCCTCTGATTCCCCGTGTCTGATTCCCTGCCTCTGATTCCCCGCCTCTGATTCCCCGCCTCTGATTCCCTGACACTGAATCCCTGCCCCTGATTCCCCACCTCTGATTCCCCATATCTGATTCCCCGTCTCTGTTTCCCCGCCTCTGATTCCCCGCCTCTGATTCCCCATATCTGATTCCCTGCCTCTGATTCCCCAACTCTGATTCCCCGCCTCTGATTCCCCAGCTCTGAATCCCCGCCTCTGATTCCCCGTGTCTGATTCCCTGCCTCTGATTCCCCGCCTTGATTCCCCATCTCTGATTCACAACCTCTGATTCCCCACCTCTGATTCCCTATATTTGATTCCCCGCCTGTTTCCCCGCCTCTGATTCCCCGCCTCTGATTCCCCATATCTGAGTCCCCGCCTCTGATTGCCCACCTCTGATTCCCCGCCTCTGATTCGCCAGCTCTGATTCCCTGCCTCTGATTCCCCGCATCTGATTCCCTGCCTCTGATTCCCCGCCTCTGATTCCCCATCTCTGATTCACCGCCTTTGATTCGCCACCTCTGATTCCCCATATCTGATTCCCCACCTCTGTTTCCCGGCCTCTGATTCCCCGCCTCTGATTCTCCATATCTCATTCCCCGCCTCTGAATCCCCATCTCTGATTCCCGGACACTGATTCCCCACCTCTGATTCCCGGCCTCTTATTCCCAGCATCTGATTCCCGGCCTCTGATTCCCGGCCTCTGATTCCCCGCTTCTGATTCTGATTCCCTGCCTCTGATTCCCCATCTCTGATTCAGCACATCTGAATCCCTGCCTCTGATTCCCCACCTCTGATTTCTCATATCTGATTCCCCGCCTCTGTTTCCCCGCCTCTGATTCCCCGCCTCTGTTTCCCTATATCTAATTCCCCACCTCTGATGCCCCAACTCTGATTCCCCGCCTCTGATTCCCCAGCTCTGATTCCGCACATCCAATTCCCTGCCTCTGATTCCCTGCCTCTGATTCCCCACCTCTGATTCCCCAGCTCTGATTCCCCGCCTCAGATTCCCCGCGTCTCATTCCCTGCCTCTGATTCCCCGCCTCTGATTCCCTGCCTCTGATTCCCCATATCTGATTCCCCGCCTCTGATTCCCCAACTCTGATTCCCCGCTTCTGATTCCCCAGCTCTGATTCCTCTGATTCCCCACATCTGATTCCCCATCTCTGATTCCGCACATCCGATTCCCTGCCTCTGATTCCCCAACTCTGATTCCCCACCACTGATTCCCCAGCTCTGATTCCCCGCCTCAGATTCCCCGCGTCTGATTCCCTGCCTCTGATTCACCGCCTCTGATTCCCCATCTCTGATTCCCCACCTCTGATTCCCCGTGTCTGATTCCCTGCCTCTGATTCCCCGCCTCTGAATCCCAGCCTCTGATTCCCCATATCTGATTCCCCGCCTCTGATTCACTGCCTCTGATTCCCCAGCTCTGATTCCCCGCCTTTGATTCCCCCCGTCTGATTCCCAGCCTCTGAATCCCCGTGTCTGATTTCCTGCCTCTGATTCCCCGCCTCTGATTCCCCATCTCTGATTCACCGCCTCTGATTCCCCATCTCTGATTCCCCACCTCTGATTCCCCATATCTGATTCCCTGCCACTGTTTCCCCGCCTCTGATTCCCCACCTCTGTTTCCCCATATCTGATTCCCCGCCTCTGATTCCCCAACTCTAATACCCTGCCTCTGATTCCCCAGCTCTGATTCCCCGCCTCTGATTCCCCGCATCTGATTCCCTGCCTCTGATTCCCCGCCTCTGATTCCAGGCCTCTGATTCCCAGCATCTGATTCCGGCCTCTGATTCCCGGCCTCTGATTCCCTGCTTCTGATTCTGATTCCCTGCCTCTGATTCCCCACCTCTGATTCCCCATATCTGATTCCCTGCCACTGTTTCCCCGCCTCTGATTCCCCACCTCTGTTTCCCCATATCTGATTCCCCGCCTCTGATTCCCCAACTCTAATACCCCGCCTCTGATTCCCCAGCTCTGATTCCCCGCCTCTGATTCCCCATATCTGATTCCCTGCCAAGGTTTCCCCGCCTCTGATTCCCCACCTCTGTTTCCCAATATCTAAGTCCCCGCCTCTGATTCCCCAAATCTGATTCCCCACCTCTGATTCCCCAGCTCTGATTCCCCGCCTCTGATTCCCCGCATCTGATTCCCTGCATCTGATTCCAAGCCTCTGATTCCCTGCCTCTGATTCCCATCCTCTGATTCCCCACCTCTGATTCCCTGCCTCTGATTCCCCATATCTGATTCCCCGCCTCCGATTCCCCAACACTGATTCCCCGCTTCTGATTCCCCAGCTCTGAATCCCCGCCTCTGATTCCCCGCGTCTGATTCCCTGCCTCTGATTCCCCGCCTCTGATTCCCCATCTGTGATTCACAACCTCTGATGCCCCACCTCTGATTCCCCATATCTGATTCCCCGCCTCTGTTTCCCCGCCTCTGATTCCCCGCCTCTGATTCCCCATATCTGATTCCCCGCCTCTGATTGCCCACCTCTGATTCCCCGCGTCTGATACCCTGCCTCTGATTCCCCGCCTCTGATTCCCCATCTCTGATTCACCACCTCTGATTCCCGGCCTCTGATTCCCCATCTCTGATTCCGCACATCCGATTCCCTGCCTATGATTCCCCACCTCTGATTCCCCGCCTCTGATTCCCCATATCTGATTCCCTGCCTCTGTTTCCCCGCCTCTGATTCCCTACCTCTGTTTCCCCATATCTGATTCCCCGCCTCTGATTCCCAAACTCTAATACCCCGCCTCTGATTCCCCAGCTCTGATTCCCTGCCTCTGATTCCCCGCCTCTGATTCCCCAGCTCTGATTCCCCGCCTCTGATTCCAGGCCTCTGATTCCCATCATCTGATTCCGGCCTCTGATTCCCGGCCTCTGATTCCCTGCTTCTGATTCTGATTCCCTGCCTCTGATTCCCCATCTCTGATTCCGCACATCTGATTCCCTGCCTCTGATTCCCCACCTCTGATTCCCCATATCTGATTCCCCGCCTCTGTTTCCCCGCCTCTGATTCCCCGCCTCTGTTTCCCAATATCTAAGTCCCCACCTCTGATTCCCCAAATCTGATTCCCCGCCTCTATTTCCCCATATCTGAATCCCCGCCTCTGATTCCCCAACTCTGATTCCCCGCCTCTGATTCCCCAGCTCTGATTCCCCGACTCTGATTCCCGGCGTCCGATTCCCTGCCTCTGATTCCCCGCCTCTGATTCCCCATCTCTGATTCCCCGCCTCTGATTCCCCGTGTCTGATTCCCTGCCTCTGATTCCCCGCCTCTGATTCCCCGCCTCTGATTCCCTGACACTGAATCCCTGCCCCTGATTCCCCACCTCTGATTCCCCATATCTGATTCCCCGTCTCTGTTTCCCCGCCTCTGATTCCCCGCCTCTGATTCCCCATATCTGATTCCCTGCCTCTGATTCCCCAACTCTGATTCCCCGCCTCTGATTCCCCAGCTCTGAATCCCCGCCTCTGATTCCCCGTGTCTGATTCCCTGCCTCTGATTCCCCGCCTTGATTCCCCATCTCTGATTCACAACCTCTGATTCCCCACCTCTGATTCCCTATATTTGATTCCCCGCCTGTTTCCCCGCCTCTGATTCCCCGCCTCTGATTCCCCATATCTGAGTCCCCGCCTCTGATTGCCCACCTCTGATTCCCCGCCTCTGATTCGCCAGCTCTGATTCCCTGCCTCTGATTCCCCGCATCTGATTCCCTGCCTCTGATTCCCCGCCTCTGATTCCCCATCTCTGATTCACCGCCTTTGATTCGCCACCTCTGATTCCCCATATCTGATTCCCCACCTCTGTTTCCCGGCCTCTGATTCCCCGCCTCTGATTCTCCATATCTCATTCCCCGCCTCTGAATCCCCATCTCTGATTCCCGGACACTGATTCCCCACCTCTGATTCCCGGCCTCTTATTCCCAGCATCTGATTCCCGGCCTCTGATTCCCGGCCTCTGATTCCCCGCTTCTGATTCTGATTCCCTGCCTCTGATTCCCCATCTCTGATTCAGCACATCTGAATCCCTGCCTCTGATTCCCCACCTCTGATTTCTCATATCTGATTCCCCGCCTCTGTTTCCCCGCCTCTGATTCCCCGCCTCTGTTTCCCTATATCTAATTCCCCACCTCTGATGCCCCAACTCTGATTCCCCGCCTCTGATTCCCCAGCTCTGATTCCGCACATCCAATTCCCTGCCTCTGATTCCCCAACTCTGATTCCCCACCTCTGATTCCCCAGCTCTGATTCCCCGCCTCAGATTCCCCGCGTCTGATTCCCTGCCTCTGATTCCCCGCCTCTGATTCCCTGCCTCTGATTCCCCATATCTGATTCCCCGCCTCTGATTCCCCAACTCTGATTCCCCGCTTCTGATTCCCCAGCTCTGATTCCTCTGATTCCCCACATCTGATTCCCCATCTCTGATTCCGCACATCCGATTCCCTGCCTCTGATTCCCCAACTCTGATTCCCCACCACTGATTCCCCAGCTCTGATTCCCCGCCTCAGATTCCCCGCGTCTGATTCCCTGCCTCTGATTCACCGCCTCTGATTCCCCATCTCTGATTCCCCACCTCTGATTCCCCGTGTCTGATTCCCTGCCTCTGATTCCCCGCCTCTGAATCCCAGCCTCTGATTCCCCATATCTGATTCCCCGCCTCTGATTCCCTGCCTCTGATTCCCCAGCTCTGATTCCCCGCCTTTGATTCCCCCCGTCTGATGCCCAGCCTCTGAATCCCCGTGTCTGATTTCCTGCCTCTGATTCCCCGCCTCTGATTCCCCATCTCTGATTCACCGCCTCTGATTCCCCATCTCTGATTCCCCACCTCTGATTCCCCATATCTGATTCCCTGCCACTGTTTCCCCGCCTCTGATTCCCCACCTCTGTTTCCCCATATCTGATTCCCCGCCTCTGATTCCCCAACTCTAATACCCCGCCTCTGATTCCCCAGCTCTGATTCCCCGCCTCTGATTCCCCGCATCTGATTCCCTGCCTCTGATTCCCCGCCTCTGATTCCAGGCCTCTGATTCCCAGCATCTGATTCCGGCCTCTGATTCCCGGCCTCTGATTCCCTGCTTCTGATTCTGATTCCCTGCCTCTGATTCCCCACCTCTGATTCCCCATATCTGATTCCCTGCCACTGTTTCCCCGCCTCTGATTCCCCACCTCTGTTTCCCCATATCTGATTCCCCGCCTCTGATTCCCCAACTCTAATACCCCGCCTCTGATTCCCCAGCTCTGATTCCCCGCCTCTGATTCCCCATATCTGATTCCCTGCCAAGGTTTCCCCGCCTCTGATTCCCCACCTCTGTTTCCCAATATCTAAGTCCCCGCCTCTGATTCCCCAAATCTGATTCCCCACCTCTGATTCCCCAGCTCTGATTCCCCGCCTCTGATTCCCCGCATCTGATTCCCTGCATCTGATTCCAAGCCTCTGATTCCCTGCCTCTGATTCCCATCCTCTGATTCCCCACCTCTGATTCCCCATATCTGATTCCCCGCCTCTGATTCCCAAACTCTAATACCCCGCCTCTGATTCCCCAGCTCTGATTCCCTGCCTCTGATTCCCCGCCTCTGATTCCCCAGCTCTGATTCCCCGCCTCTGATTCCAGGCCTCTGATTCCCATCATCTGATTCCGGCCTCTGATTCCCGGCCTCTGATTCCCTGCTTCTGATTCTGATTCCCTGCCTCTGATTCCCCATCTCTGATTCCGCACATCTGATTCCCTGCCTCTGATTCCCCACCTCTGATTCCCCATATCTGATTCCCCGCCTCTGTTTCCCCGCCTCTGATTCCCCGCCTCTGTTTCCCAATATCTAAGTCCCCACCTCTGATTCCCCAAATCTGATTCCCCGCCTCTATTTCCCCATATCTGAATCCCCGCCTCTGATTCCCCAACTCTGATTCCCCGCCTCTGATTCCCCAGCTCTGATTCCCCGACTCTGATTCCCGGCGTCCGATTCCCTGCCTCTGATTCCCCGCCTCTGATTCCCCATCTCTGATTCCCCGCCTCTGATTCCCCGTGTCTGATTCCCTGCCTCTGATTCCCCGCCTCTGATTCCCCGCCTCTGATTCCCTGGCACTGAATCCCTGCCCCTGATTCCCCACCTCTGATTCCCCATATCTGATTCCCCGTCTCTGTTTCCCCGCCTCTGATTCCCCGCCTCTGATTCCCCATATCTGATTCCCTGCCTCTGATTCCCCAACTCTGATTCCCCGCCTCTGATTCCCCAGCTCTGAATCCCCGCCTCTGATTCCCCGTGTCTGATTCCCTGCCTCTGATTCCCCGCCTTGATTCCCCATCTCTGATTCACAACCTCTGATTCCCCACCTCTGATTCCCTATATTTGATTCCCCGCCTGTTTCCCCGCCTCTGATTCCCCGCCTCTGATTCCCCATATCTGAGTCCCCGCCTCTGATTGCCCACCTCTGATTCCCCGCCTCTGATTCGCCAGCTCTGATTCCCTGCCTCTGATTCCCCGCATCTGATTCCCTGCCTCTGATTCCCCGCCTCTGATTCCCCATCTCTGATTCACCGCCTTTGATTCGCCACCTCTGATTCCCCATATCTGATTCCCCACCTCTGTTTCCCGGCCTCTGATTCCCCGCCTCTGATTCTCCATATCTCATTCCCTGCCTCTGAATCCCCATCTCTGATTCCCGGACACTGATTCCCCACCTCTGATTCCCGGCCTCTTATTCCCAGCATCTGATTCCCGGCCTCTGATTCCCGGCCTCTGATTCCCCGCTTCTGATTCTGATTCCCTGCCTCTGATTCCCCATCTCTGATTCAGCACATCTGAATCCCTGCCTCTGATTCCCCACCTCTGATTTCTCATATCTGATTCCCCGCCTCTGTTTCCCCGCCTCTGATTCCCCGCCTCTGTTTCCCTATATCTAATTCCCCACCTCTGATGCCCCAACTCTGATTCCCCGCCTCTGATTCCCCAGCTCTGATTCCGCACATCCAATTCCCTGCCTCTGATTCCCCAACTCTGATTCCCCACCTCTGATTCCCCAGCTCTGATTCCCCGCCTCAGATTCCCCGCGTCTGATTCCCTGCCTCTGATTCCCCGCCTCTGATTCCCTGCCTCTGATTCCCCATATCTGATTCCCCGCCTCTGATTCCCCAACTCTGATTCCCCGCTTCTGATTCCCCAGCTCTGATTCCTCTGATTCCCCACATCTGATTCCCCATCTCTGATTCCGCACATCCGATTCCCTGCCTCTGATTCCCCAACTCTGATTCCCCACCACTGATTCCCCAGCTCTGATTCCCCGCCTCAGATTCCCCGCGTCTGATTCCCTGCCTCTGATTCACCGCCTCTGATTCCCCATCTCTGATTCCCCACCTCTGATTCCCCGTGTCTGATTCCCTGCCTCTGATTCCCCGCCTCTGAATCCCAGCCTCTGATTCCCCATATCTGATTCCCCGCCTCTGATTCCCTGCCTCTGATTCCCCAGCTCTGATTCCCCGCCTTTGATTCCCCCCGTCTGATTCCCAGCCTCTGAATCCCCGTGTCTGATTTCCTGCCTCTGATTCCCCGCCTCTGATTCCCCATCTCTGATTCACCGCCTCTGATACCCCATCTCTGATTCCCCACCTCTGATTCCCCATATCTGATTCCCTGCCACTGTTTCCCCGCCTCTGATTCCCCACCTCTGTTTCCCCATATCTGATTCCCCGCCTCTGATTCCCCAACTCTAATACCCCGCCTCTGATTCCCCAGCTCTGATTCCCCGCCTCTGATTCCCCGCATCTGATTCCCTGCCTCTGATTCCCCGCCTCTGATTCCAGGCCTCTGATTCCCAGCATCTGATTCCGGCCTCTGATTCCCGGCCTCTGATTCCCTGCTTCTGATTCTGATTCCCTGCCTCTGATTCTTCACCTCTGATTCCCCATATCTGATTCCCTGCCACTGTTTCCCCGCCTCTGATTCCCCACCTCTGTTTCCCCATATCTGATTCCCCGCCTCTGATTCCCCAACTCTAATACCCCGCCTCTGATTCCCCAGCTCTGATTCCCCGCCTCTGATTCCCCATATCTGATTCCCTGCCAAGGTTTCCCCGCCTCTGATTCCCCACCTCTGTTTCCCAATATCTAAGTCCCCGCCTCTGATTCCCCAAATCTGATTCCCCACCTCTGATTCCCCAGCTCTGATTCCCCGCCTCTGATTCCCCGCATCTGATTCCCTGCATCTGATTCCAAGCCTCTGATTCCCTGCCTCTGATTCCCATCCTCTGATTCCCCACCTCTGATTCCCCATATCTGATTCCCCGCCTCTGTTTCCCCGACTCGGATTCCCCGCCTCTGTTTCCCCATATCTGATTCCCGGCCTATGATTCCCCGCATCTGATTCCGCGCCTCAGATTCCCTGCCTCTGATTCCCCATCTCCGATTCCGCACATCTGATTCCCTTCCTCTGATTCCCCGCCTCTGATTCCCCGCCTCTGATTCCCTTCCTCTGATTCCCAACCTCGGATTCCCCACCTCTGATTCCCCATATCTGATTCCCCGCCTCTGTTTCCCCGCCTCTGATTCCCCGCCTCTGATTCCCAACTCTGATTCCCCGCCTCTGATTCCCCAGCTCTGATTCCCCGTGTTTGATTCCCTGCCTCTGATTCCCTGCCCTGATTCCCCATCTCTGTTTCACCGCCTTTGATTCGCCACCTCTGATTCCCCATATCTGATTCCCCGACTTTGATTCCCTGCCTCTGATTCCAAACCTCTGATTCCACACCTCTGATTCCCCATATCTGATTCCCCGCCTCTATTTCCCCATATCTGATTCCCCGCCTCTGATTCCCCAACTCTGATTCCCCGCCTCTGATTCCCCAGCTCTGATTCCCCGACTCTGATTCCCGGAGTCCGATTCCCTGCCTCTGATTCCCCGCCTCTGATTCCCCATCTCTGATTCCCCGCCTCCGATTCCCCGTGTCTGATTCCCTGCCTCTGATTCCCCGCCTCTGATTCCCCGCCTCTGATTCCCTGCCACTGATTCCCTGCCGCTGATTCCCCAATTCTGATTCCCCATATCTGATTCCCCGCCTCTGTTTCCCCGCCTCTGATTCCCCGCCTCTGATTCCCCATATCTGATTCCCTGCCTCTGATTCCCCAACTCTGATTCACCGCCTCTGATTCCCCAGCTCTGAATCCCCGCCTCTGATTCCCCGCGTCTAATTCCCTGCCTCTGATTCCCCGCCTTGATTCCCCATCTCTGATTCACAACCTCTTATTCCCCACCTCTGATTCCCTATATTTCATTCCCCGCCTCTGTTTCCCCGCCTCTGATTTGCAACATCTAATTCCCCACCTCTGATTCCCCATATCTGATTCCCCGCCTCTGTTACCCTGCCTCTGATTCCCGGCCTCTGTTTCCCCATATCTGATTACCCTCCTCTGATTCCCCAACTCTGATTCCCCGCCTCTGATTCCCCAGCTCTGATTCCCCGCCTTTGATTCCCGGCCTCTGATTCCCTGCCACTGATTCCCCGCCTCTGATTCCCCAGCTCTGATTCCGCACATCCAATTCCCTGCCTCTGATTCCCCAACTCTGATTCCCCACCTCTGATTCCCCAGCTCTGATTCCCCGCCTCAGATTCCCCGCGTCTCATTCCCTGCCTCTGATTCCCCGCCTCTGATTCCCTGCCTCTGATTCCCCATATCTGATTCCCCGCCTCTGATTCCCCAACTCTGATTCCCCGCTTCTGATTCCCCAGCTCTGATTCCTCTGATTCCCCACATCTGATTCCCCATCTCTGATTCCGCACATCCGATTCCCTGCCTCTGATTCCCCAACTCTGATTCCCCACCACTGATTCCCCAGCTCTGATTCCCCGCCTCAGATTCCCCGCGTCTGATTCCCTGCCTCTGATTCACCGCCTCTGATTCCCCATCTCTGATTCCCCACCTCTGATTCCCCGTGTCTGATTCCCTGCCTCTGATTCCCCGCCTCTGAATCCCAGCCTCTGATTCCCCATATCTGATTCCCCGCCTCTGATTCCCTGCCTCTGATTCCCCAGCTCTGATTCCCCGCCTTTGATTCCCCCCGTCTGATTCCCAGCCTCTGAATCCCCGTGTCTGATTTCCTGCCTCTGATTCCCCGCCTCTGATTCCCCATCTCTGATTCACCGCCTCTGATTCCCCATCTCTGATTCCCCACCTCTGATTCCCCATATCTGATTCCCTGCCACTGTTTCCCCGCCTCTGATTCCCCACCTCTGTTTCCCCATATCTGATTCCCCGCCTCTGATTCCCCAACTCTAATACCCTGCCTCTGATTCCCCAGCTCTGATTCCCCGCCTCTGATTCCCCGCATCTGATTCCCTGCCTCTGATTCCCCGCCTCTGATTCCAGGCCTCTGATTCCCAGCATCTGATTCCGGCCTCTGATTCCCGGCCTCTGATTCCCTGCTTCTGATTCTGATTCCCTGCCTCTGATTCCCCACCTCTGATTCCCCATATCTGATTCCCTGCCACTGTTTCCCCGCCTCTGATTCCCCACCTCTGTTTCCCCATATCTGATTCCCCGCCTCTGATTCCCCAACTCTAATACCCCGCCTCTGATTCCCCAGCTCTGATTCCCCGCCTCTGATTCCCCATATCTGATTCCCTGCCAAGGTTTCCCCGCCTCTGATTCCCCACCTCTGTTTCCCAATATCTAAGTCCCCGCCTCTGATTCCCCAAATATGATTCCCCACCTCTGATTCCCCAGCTCTGATTCCCCGCCTCTGATTCCCCGCATCTGATTCCCTGCATCTGATTCCAAGCCTCTGATTCCCTGCCTCTGATTCCCATCCTCTGATTCCCCACCTCTGATTCCCTGCCTCTGATTCCCCATATCTGATTCCCCGCCTCCGATTCCCCAACACTGATTCCCCGCTTCTGATTCCCCAGCTCTGAATCCCTGCCTCTGATTCCCCGCGTCTGATTCCCTGCCTCTGATTCCCCGCCTCTGATTCCCCATCTGTGATTCACAACCTCTGATGCCCCACCTCTGATTCCCCATATCTGATTCCCCGCCTCTGTTTCCCCGCCTCTGATTCCCCGCCTCTGATTCCCCATATCTGATTCCCCGCCTCTGATTGCCCACCTCTGATTCCCCGCGTCTGATACCCTGCCTCTGATTCCCCGCCTCTGATTCCCCATCTCTGATTCACCACCTCTGATTCCCGGCCTCTGATTCCCCATCTCTGATTCCGCACATCCGATTCCCTGCCTATGATTCCCCACCTCTGATTCCCCGCCTCTGATTCCCCATATCTGATTCCCTGCCTCTGTTTCCCCGCCTCTGATTCCCTACCTCTGTTTCCCCATATCTGATTCCCCGCCTCTGATTCCCAAACTCTAATACCCCGCCTCTGATTCCCCAGCTCTGATTCCCTGCCTCTGATTCCCCGCCTCTGATTCCCCAGCTCTGATTCCCCGCCTCTGATTCCAGGCCTCTGATTCCCATCATCTGATTCCGGCCTCTGATTCCCGGCCTCTGATTCCCTGCTTCTGATTCTGATTCCCTGCCTCTGATTCCCCATCTCTGATTCCGCACATCTGATTCCCTGCCTCTGATTCCCCACCTCTGATTCCCCATATCTGATTCCCCGCCTCTGTTTCCCCGCCTCTGATTCCCCGCCTCTGTTTCCCAATATCTAAGTCCCCACCTCTGATTCCCCAAATCTGATTCCCCGCCTCTATTTCCCCATATCTGAATCCCCGCCTCTGATTCCCCAACTCTGATTCCCCGCCTCTGATTCCCCAGCTCTGATTCCCCGACTCTGATTCCCGGCGTCCGATTCCCTGCCTCTGATTCCCCGCCTCTGATTCCCCATCTCTGATTCCCCGCCTCTGATTCCCCGTGTCTGATTCCCTGCCTCTGATTCCCCGCCTCTGATTCCCCGCCTCTGATTCCCTGACACTGAATCCCTGCCCCTGATTCCCCACCTCTGATTCCCCATATCTGATTCCCCGTCTCTGTTTCCCCGCCTCTGATTCCCCGCCTCTGATTCCCCATATCTGATTCCCTGCCTCTGATTCCCCAACTCTGATTCCCCGCCTCTGATTCCCCAGCTCTGAATCCCCGCCTCTGATTCCCCGTGTCTGATTCCCTGCCTCTGATTCCCCGCCTTGATTCCCCATCTCTGATTCACAACCTCTGATTCCCCACCTCTGATTCCCTATATTTGATTCCCCGCCTGTTTCCCCGCCTCTGATTCCCCGCCTCTGATTCCCCATATCTGAGTCCCCGCCTCTGATTGCCCACCTCTGATTCCCCGCCTCTGATTCGCCAGCTCTGATTCCCTGCCTCTGATTCCCCGCATCTGATTCCCTGCCTCTGATTCCCCGCCTCTGATTCCCCATCTCTGATTCACCGCCTTTGATTCGCCACCTCTGATTCCCCATATCTGATTCACCACCTCTGTTTCCCGGCCTCTGATTCCCCGCCTCTGATTCTCCATATCTCATTCCCCGCCTCTGAATCCCCATCTCTGATTCCCGGACACTGATTCCCCACCTCTGATTCCCGGCCTCTTATTCCCAGCATCTGATTCCCGGCCTCTGATTCCCGGCCTCTGATTCCCCGCTTCTGATTCTGATTCCCTGCCTCTGATTCCCCATCTCTGATTCAGCACATCTGAATCCCTGCCTCTGATTCCCCACCTCTGATTTCTCATATCTGATTCCCCGCCTCTGTTTCCCCGCCTCTGATTCCCCGCCTCTGTTTCCCTATATCTAATTCCCCACCTCTGATGCCCCAACTCTGATTCCCCGCCTCTGATTCCCCAGCTCTGATTCCGCACATCCAATTCCCTGCCTCTGATTCCCCAACTCTGATTCCCCACCTCTGATTCCCCAGCTCTGATTCCCCGCCTCAGATTCCCCGCGTCTGATTCCCTGCCTCAGATTCCCCGCCTCTGATTCCCTGCCTCTGATTCCCCATATCTGATTCCCCGCCTCTGATTCCCCAACTCTGATTCCCCGCTTCTGATTCCCCAGCTCTGATTCCTCTGATTCCCCACATCTGATTCCCCATCTCTGATTCCGCACATCCGATTCCCTGCCTCTGATTCCCCAACTCTGATTCCCCACCACTGATTCCCCAGCTCTGATTCCCCGCCTCAGATTCCCCGCGTCTGATTCCCTGCCTCTGATTCACCGCCTCTGATTCCCCATCTCTGATTCCCCACCTCTGATTCCCCGTGTCTGATTCCCTGCCTCTGATTCCCCGCCTCTGAATCCCAGCCTCTGATTCCCCATATCTGATTCCCCGCCTCTGATTCCCTGCCTCTGATTCCCCAGCTCTGATTCCCCGCCTTTGATTCCCCCCGTCTGATTCCCAGCCTCTGAATCCCCGTGTCTGATTTCCTGCCTCTGATTCCCCGCCTCTGATTCCCCATCTCTGATTCACCGCCTCTGATTCCCCATCTCTGATTCCCCACCTCTGATTCCCCATATCTGATTCCCTGCCACTGTTTCCCCGCCTCTGATTCCCCACCTCTGTTTCCCCATATCTGATTCCCCGCCTCTGATTCCCCAACTCTAATACCCCGCCTCTGATTCCCCAGCTCTGATTCCCCGCCTCTGATTCCCCGCATCTGATTCCCTGCCTCTGATTCCCCGCCTCTGATTCCAGGCCTCTGATTCCCAGCATCTGATTCCGGCCTCTGATTCCCGGCCTCTGATTCCCTGCTTCTGATTCTGATTCCCTGCCTCTGATTCCCCACCTCTGATTCCCCATATCTGATTCCCTGCCACTGTTTCCCCGCCTCTGATTCCCCACCTCTGTTTCCCCATATCTGATTCCCCGCCTCTGATTCCCCAACTCTAATACCCCGCCTCTGATTCCCCAGCTCTGATTCCCCGCCTCTGATTCCCCATATCTGATTCCCTGCCAAGGTTTCCCCGCCTCTGATTCCCCACCTCTGTTTCCCAATATCTAAGTCCCCGCCTCTGATTCCCCAAATCTGATTCCCCACCTCTGATTCCCCAGCTCTGATTCCCCGCCTCTGATTCCCCGCATCTGATTCCCTGCATCTGATTCCAAGCCTCTGATTCCCTGCCTCTGATTCCCATCCTCTGATTCCCCACCTCTGATTCCCCATATCTGATTCCCCGCCTCTGATTCCCAAACTCTAATACCCCGCCTCTGATTCCCCAGCTCTGATTCCCTGCCTCTGATTCCCCGCCTCTGATTCCCCAGCTCTGATTCCCCGCCTCTGATTCCAGGCCTCTGATTCCCATCATCTGATTCCGGCCTCTGATTCCCGGCCTCTGATTCCCTGCTTCTGATTCTGATTCCCTGCCTCTGATTCCCCATCTCTGATTCCGCACATCTGATTCCCTGCCTCTGATTCCCCACCTCTGATTCCCCATATCTGATTCCCCGCCTCTGTTTCCCCGCCTCTGATTCCCCGCCTCTGTTTCCCAATATCTAAGTCCCCACCTCTGATTCCCCAAATCTGATTCCCCGCCTCTATTTCCCCATATCTGAATCCCCGCCTCTGATTCCCCAACTCTGATTCCCCGCCTCTGATTCCCCAGCTCTGATTCCCCGACTCTGATTCCCGGCGTCCGATTCCCTGCCTCTGATTCCCCGCCTCTGATTCCCCATCTCTGATTCCCCGCCTCTGATTCCCCGTGTCTGATTCCCTGCCTCTGATTCCCCGCCTCTGATTCCCCGCCTCTGATTCCCTGGCACTGAATCCCTGCCCCTGATTCCCCACCTCTGATTCCCCATATCTGATTCCCCGTCTCTGTTTCCCCGCCTCTGATTCCCCGCCTCTGATTCCCCATATCTGATTCCCTGCCTCTGATTCCCCAACTCTGATTCCCCGCCTCTGATTCCCCAGCTCTGAATCCCCGCCTCTGATTCCCCGTGTCTGATTCCCTGCCTCTGATTCCCCGCCTTGATTCCCCATCTCTGATTCACAACCTCTGATTCCCCACCTCTGATTCCCTATATTTGATTCCCCGCCTGTTTCCCCGCCTCTGATTCCCCGCCTCTGATTCCCCATATCTGAGTCCCCGCCTCTGATTGCCCACCTCTGATTCCCCGCCTCTGATTCGCCAGCTCTGATTCCCTGCCTCTGATTCCCCGCATCTGATTCCCTGCCTCTGATTCCCCGCCTCTGATTCCCCATCTCTGATTCACCGCCTTTGATTCGCCACCTCTGATTCCCCATATCTGATTCCCCACCTCTGTTTCCCGGCCTCTGATTCCCCGCCTCTGATTCTCCATATCTCATTCCCTGCCTCTGAATCCCCATCTCTGATTCCCGGACACTGATTCCCCACCTCTGATTCCCGGCCTCTTATTCCCAGCATCTGATTCCCGGCCTCTGATTCCCGGCCTCTGATTCCCCGCTTCTGATTCTGATTCCCTGCCTCTGATTCCCCATCTCTGATTCAGCACATCTGAATCCCTGCCTCTGATTCCCCACCTCTGATTTCTCATATCTGATTCCCCGCCTCTGTTTCCCCGCCTCTGATTCCCCGCCTCTGTTTCCCTATATCTAATTCCCCACCTCTGATGCCCCAACTCTGATTCCCCGCCTCTGATTCCCCAGCTCTGATTCCGCACATCCAATTCCCTGCCTCTGATTCCCCAACTCTGATTCCCCACCTCTGATTCCCCAGCTCTGATTCCCCGCCTCAGATTCCCCGCGTCTGATTCCCTGCCTCTGATTCCCCGCCTCTGATTCCCTGCCTCTGATTCCCCATATCTGATTCCCCGCCTCTGATTCCCCAACTCTGATTCCCCGCTTCTGATTCCCCAGCTCTGATTCCTCTGATTCCCCACATCTGATTCCCCATCTCTGATTCCGCACATCCGATTCCCTGCCTCTGATTCCCCAACTCTGATTCCCCACCACTGATTCCCCAGCTCTGATTCCCCGCCTCAGATTCCCCGCGTCTGATTCCCTGCCTCTGATTCACCGCCTCTGATTCCCCATCTCTGATTCCCCACCTCTGATTCCCCGTGTCTGATTCCCTGCCTCTGATTCCCCGCCTCTGAATCCCAGCCTCTGATTCCCCATATCTGATTCCCCGCCTCTGATTCCCTGCCTCTGATTCCCCAGCTCTGATTCCCCGCCTTTGATTCCCCCCGTCTGATTCCCAGCCTCTGAATCCCCGTGTCTGATTTCCTGCCTCTGATTCCCCGCCTCTGATTCCCCATCTCTGATTCACCGCCTCTGATTCCCCATCTCTGATTCCCCACCTCTGATTCCCCATATCTGATTCCCTGCCACTGTTTCCCCGCCTCTGATTCCCCACCTCTGTTTCCCCATATCTGATTCCCCGCCTCTGATTCCCCAACTCTAATACCCCGCCTCTGATTCCCCAGCTCTGATTCCCCGCCTCTGATTCCCCGCATCTGATTCCCTGCCTCTGATTCCCCGCCTCTGATTCCAGGCCTCTGATTCCCAGCATCTGATTCCGGCCTCTGATTCCCGGCCTCTGATTCCCTGCTTCTGATTCTGATTCCCTGCCTCTGATTCCCCACCTCTGATTCCCCATATCTGATTCCCTGCCACTGTTTCCCCGCCTCTGATTCCCCACCTCTGTTTCCCCATATCTGATTCCCCGCCTCTGATTCCCCAACTCTAATACCCCGCCTCTGATTCCCCAGCTCTGATTCCCCGCCTCTGATTCCCCATATCTGATTCCCTGCCAAGGTTTCCCCGCCTCTGATTCCCCACCTCTGTTTCCCAATATCTAAGTCCCCGCCTCTGATTCCCCAAATCTGATTCCCCACCTCTGATTCCCCAGCTCTGATTCCCCGCCTCTGATTCCCCGCATCTGATTCCCTGCATCTGATTCCAAGCCTCTGATTCCCTGCCTCTGATTCCCATCCTCTGATTCCCCACCTCTGATTCCCCATATCTGATTCCCCGCCTCTGTTTCCCCGACTCGGATTCCCCGCCTCTGTTTCCCCATATCTGATTCCCGGCCTCTGATTCCCCGCATCTGATTCCGCGCCTCAGATTCCCTGCCTCTGATTCCCCATCTCCGATTCCGCACATCTGATTCCCTTCCTCTGATTCCCCGCCTCTGATTCCCCGCCTCTGATTCCCTTCCTCTGATTCCCAACCTCGGATTCCCCACCTCTGATTCCCCATATCTGATTCCCCGCCTCTGTTTCCCCGCCTCTGATTCCCCGCCTCTGATTCCCAACTCTGATTCCCCGCCTCTGATTCCCCAGCTCTGATTCCCCGTGTTTGATTCCCTGCCTCTGATTCCCTGCCCTGATTCCCCATCTCTGTTTCACCGCCTTTGATTCGCCACCTCTGATTCCCCATATCTGATTCCCCGACTTTGATTCCCTGCCTCTGATTCCAAACCTCTGATTCCACACCTCTGATTCCCCATATCTGATTCCCCGCCTCTATTTCCCCATATCTGATTCCCCGCCTCTGATTCCCCAACTCTGATTCCCCGCCTCTGATTCCCCAGCTCTGATTCCCCGACTCTGATTCCCGGAGTCCGATTCCCTGCCTCTGATTCCCCGCCTCTGATTCCCCATCTCTGATTCCCCGCCTCCGATTCCCCGTGTCTGATTCCCTGCCTCTGATTCCCCGCCTCTGATTCCCCGCCTCTGATTCCCTGCCACTGATTCCCTGCCGCTGATTCCCCAATTCTGATTCCCCATATCTGATTCCCCGCCTCTGTTTCCCCGCCTCTGATTCCCCGCCTCTGATTCCCCATATCTGATTCCCTGCCTCTGATTCCCCAACTCTGATTCACCGCCTCTGATTCCCCAGCTCTGAATCCCCGCCTCTGATTCCCCGCGTCTAATTCCCTGCCTCTGATTCCCCGCCTTGATTCCCCATCTCTGATTCACAACCTCTTATTCCCCACCTCTGATTCCCTATATTTCATTCCCCGCCTCTGTTTCCCCGCCTCTGATTTGCAACCTCTAATTCCCCACCTCTGATTCCCCATATCTGATTCCCCGCCTCTGTTACCCTGCCTCTGATTCACGGCCTCTGTTTCCCCATATCTGATTACCCTCCTCTGATTCCCCAACTCTGATTCCCCGCTCTGATTCCCCAGCTCTGATTCCCCGCCTTTTATTCCCGGCCTCTGATTCCCTGCCACTGATTCCCCGCCCCTGATTCCCCACCTCTGATTCCCCATATCTGATTCCCCGCCTCTGTTTCCCCAGCTCTGATTCCCCACCTCTGATTCCCCAGCTCTGATTCCCTGCCACTGATTCCCCGCCCCTGATTCCCCACCTCTGATTTCCCATATCTGATTCCCCGCCTCTGTTTCCCCAGCTCTGATTCCCTGCCTCTGATTCCCTGCCCTGATTCCCCATCTCTGTTTCACCGCCTTTGATTCGCCACCTCAGATTCCCCATATCTGATACCCCGCCTCTGTTTCCCCGCCTCTGATTCCCTGCCTCTGATTCCCAACCTCTGATTCCACACCTCTGATTCCCCATATCTGATTCCCCGCCTCTATTTCCCCATATCTGATTCCCCGCTTCTGATTCCCCAACTCTGATTCCCCACCTCTGATTCCCCAGCTCTGATTCCCCGCCTCTGATTCCCGGCGTCCGATTCCCTGCCTCTGATTCCCCGCCTCTGATTCCCCATCTCTGATTCTCCATATCTGATTCCCCGCCTCTGAATCCCCATCTCTGATTCCCGGACTCTGATTCCCCTCCTCTGATTCCCGGCCTCTTATTCCCAGCATCTGATTCCCGGCCTCTGATTCCCGGCCTCTGATTCCCCGCTTCTGATTCTGATTCCCTGCCTCTGATTCCCCAGCTCTGATTCCCCGCCTCTGATTCCCCGCATCTGATTCCCTGCCTCTGATTCCCCGCCTCTGATTCCAGGCCTCTGATTCCCAGCATCTGATTCCGGCCTCTGATTCCCGGCCTCTGATTCCCTGCTTCTGATTCTGATTCCCTGCCTCTGATTCCCCACCTCTGATTCCCCATATCTGATTCCCTGCCACTGTTTCCCCGCCTCTGATTCCCCACCTCTGTTTCCCCATATCTGATTCCCCGCCTCTGATTCCCCAACTCTAATACCCCGCCTCTGATTCCCCAGCTCTGATTCCCCGCCTCTGATTCCCCATATCTGATTCCCTGCCAAGGTTTCCCCGCCTCTGATTCCCCACCTCTGTTTCCCAATATCTAAGTCCCCGCCTCTGATTCCCCAAATCTGATTCCCCACCTCTGATTCCCCAGCTCTGATTCCCCGCCTCTGATTCCCCGCATCTGATTCCCTGCATCTGATTCCAAGCCTCTGATTCCCTGCCTCTGATTCCCATCCTCTGATTCCCCACCTCTGATTCCCCATATCTGATTCCCCGCCTCTGTTTCCCCGACTCGGATTCCCCGCCTCTGTTTCCCCATATCTGATTCCCGGCCTCTGATTCCCCGCATCTGATTCCGCGCCTCAGATTCCCTGCCTCTGATTCCCCATCTCCGATTCCGCACATCTGATTCCCTTCCTCTGATTCCCCGCCTCTGATTCCCCGCCTCTGATTCCCTTCCTCTGATTCCCAACCTCGGATTCCCCACCTCTGATTCCCCATATCTGATTCCCCGCCTCTGTTTCCCCGCCTCTGATTCCCCGCCTCTGATTCCCAACTCTGATTCCCCGCCTCTGATTCCCCAGCTCTGATTCCCCGTGTTTGATTCCCTGCCTCTGATTCCCTGCCCTGATTCCCCATCTCTGTTTCACCGCCTTTGATTCGCCACCTCTGATTCCCCATATCTGATTCCCCGACTTTGATTCCCTGCCTCTGATTCCAAACCTCTGATTCCACACCTCTGATTCCCCATATCTGATTCCCCGCCTCTATTTCCCCATATCTGATTCCCCGCCTCTGATTCCCCAACTCTGATTCCCCGCCTCTGATTCCCCAGCTCTGATTCCCCGACTCTGATTCCCGGAGTCCGATTCCCTGCCTCTGATTCCCCGCCTCTGATTCCCCATCTCTGATTCCCCGCCTCCGATTCCCCGTGTCTGATTCCCTGCCTCTGATTCCCCGCCTCTGATTCCCCGCCTCTGATTCCCTGCCACTGATTCCCTGCCGCTGATTCCCCAATTCTGATTCCCCATATCTGATTCCCCGCCTCTGTTTCCCCGCCTCTGATTCCCCGCCTCTGATTCCCCATATCTGATTCCCTGCCTCTGATTCCCCAACTCTGATTCACCGCCTCTGATTCCCCAGCTCTGAATCCCCGCCTCTGATTCCCCGCGTCTGATTCCCTGCCTCTGATTCCCCGCCTTGATTCCCCATCTCTGATTCACAACCTCTTATTCCCCACCTCTGATTCCCTATATTTCATTCCCCGCCTCTGTTTCCCCGCCTCTGATTTGCAACCTCTAATTCCCCACCTCTGATTCCCCATATCTGATTCCCCGCCTCTGTTACCCTGCCTCTGATTCCCGGCCTCTGTTTCCCCATATCTGATTACCCTCCTCTGATTCCCCAACTCTGATTCCCCGCCTCTGATTCCCCAGCTCTGATTCCCCGCCTTTTATTCCCGGCCTCTGATTCCCTGCCACTGATTCCCCGCCCCTGATTCCCCACCTCTGATTCCCCATATCTGATTCCCCGCCTCTGTTTCCCCAGCTCTGATTCCCCACCTCTGATTCCCCAGCTCTGATTCCCTGCCACTGATTCCCCGCCCCTGATTCCCCACCTCTGATTTCCCATATCTGATTCCCCGCCTCTGTTTCCCCAGCTCTGATTCCCTGCCTCTGATTCCCTGCCCTGATTCCCCATCTCTGTTTCACCGCCTTTGATTCGCCACCTCAGATTCCCCATATCTGATACCCCGCCTCTGTTTCCCCGCCTCTGATTCCCTGCCTCTGATTCCCAACCTCTGATTCCACACCTCTGATTCCCCATATCTGATTCCCCGCCTCTATTTCCCCATATCTGA
Source organism: Narcine bancroftii (assembly GCF_036971445.1). Taxonomy (NCBI): domain Eukaryota; kingdom Metazoa; phylum Chordata; class Chondrichthyes; order Torpediniformes; family Narcinidae; genus Narcine; species Narcine bancroftii. The sequence goes on from NW_027211886.1 coordinate 1,820,998, forward strand.
TTCCCCGCTTCTGATTCCCCAACTCTGATTCCCCACCTCTGATTCCCCAGCTCTGATTCCCCGCCTCTGATTCCCGGCGTCCGATTCCCTGCCTCTGATTCCCCGCCTCTGATTCCCCATCTCTGATTCTCCATATCTGATTCCCCGCCTCTGAATCCCCATCTCTGATTCCCGGACTCTGATTCCCCTCCTCTGATTCCCGGCCTCTTATTCCCAGCATCTGATTCCCGGCCTCTGATTCCCGGCCTCTGATTCCCCGCTTCTGATTCTGATTCCCTGCCTCTGATTCCCCATCTCTGATTACGCACATCTGATTCCCCACCTCTGATTCCCCAGCTCTGATTCCCCGCCTCTGATTCCCCGCATCTGATACCCTGCATCTGATTCCAAGCCTCTGATTCCCTGCCTCTGATTCCCAACCTCTGATTCCCCGCCTCGGATTCCCCGCCTCTGTTTCCCCATATCTGATTCCCGGCCTCTGATTCCCCGCCTCTGATTCCCCATATCTGATTCCCTGCCTCTGATTCCCCAACTCTGATTCCCCGCCTCTGATTCCCCAGCTCTGAATCCCCTCCTCTGATTCCCCGCGTCTGATTCCCTGCCTCTGATTCCCCGCCTTGATTCCCCATCTCTGATTCACGACCTCTGATTCCCCACCTCTGATTCCCTATATTTGATTCCCCGCCTCTGTTTCCCCGCCTCTGATTCCCCGCCTCTGATTCCCCATATCTGATTCCCCGCCTCTGATTGCCCACCTCTGATTCCCAGCCTCTGATTCGCCAGCTCTGATTCCCCGCCTCTGATTCCCCGCATCTGATTCCCTGCCTCTGATTCCCCGCCTCTGATTCCCCATCTCTGATTCACCGCCTTTGATTCGCCACCTCTGATTCCCCATATCTGATTCCCCACCTCTGTTTCCCCGCCTCTGATTCCCCGCCTCTGATTCTCCATATCTCATTCCCCGCCTCTGAATCCCCATCTCTGATTCCCGGACTCTGATTCCCCTCCTCTGATTCCCGGCCTCTTATTCCCAGCATCTGATTCCCGGCCTCTGATTCCCGGCCTCTGATTCCCCGCTTCTGATTCCCTGCCACTGATTCCCCATCTCTGATTCCGCACATCTGATTCCCTGCCTCTGATTCCCCTCCTCTGATTCCCCATATCTGATTCCCCGCCTCTGTTTCCCCGCCTCTGATTCCCCGCCTCTGTTTCCCTATATCTAATTCCCCACCTCTGATGCCCCAACTCTGATTCCCCACCTCTGATTCCCCAGCTCTGATTCCCCGCCTCTGATTCCCTGCATCCGATTCCCCATATCTGATTCCCCGCCTCTGTTTCCCCGCCTCTGATTCCCCGCCTCTGTTTCCCCATATCTGATTCCCGCCTCTGATTCCCAACTATGATTCCCCGCCTCTGATTCCCCAGCTCTGATTCCCTGCCTCTGATTCCCCGCGTTCTATTCCCTGCCTCTGATTCCCCGCCTGTGATTCCCCATCACTGATTCACCACCTCTGATTCCCTACCTCTGATTCCCCATATCTAATTCCCCGCCTCTGTTTGCCCGCCTCTGATTCCCCGCCTCTGTTTCCCCATATCTGATTCCCCGCCTCTGAATCCCCAACTCTGATTCCCTGCCTCAGATTCCCCAGCTCTGATTCCCCGCCTTTGATTCCCCCGTCTGATTCCCAGCCTCTGAATCCCCGTGTCTGATTTCCTGCCTCTGATTCCCCGCCTCTGATTCCCCATCTCTGATTCACCGCCTCTGATTCCCCACCTCTGATTCCCCATCTCTGATTCCGCACATCCAATTCCCTGCCTCTGATTCCCCAACTCTGATTCCCCACCTCTGATTCCCCAGCTCTGATTCCCCGCCTCAGATTCCCCGCGTCTGATTCCCAGCCTCTGATTCCCCGCCTCTGATTCCCTGCCTCTGATTCCCCATATCTGATTCCCCGCCTCCGATTCCCCAACACTGATTCCCCGCTTCTGATTCCCCAGCTCTGAATCCCCGCCTCTGATTCCCCGCGTCTGATTCCCTGCCTCTGATTCCCCGCCTCTGATTCCCCATCTGTGATTCACAACCTCTGATGCCCCACCTCTGATTCCCCATATCTGATTCCCCGCCTCTGTTTCCCCGCCTCTGATTCCCCGCCGCTGATTCCCCATATCTGATTCCCCGCCTCTGATTGCCCACCTCTGATTCCCCGCGTCTGATACCCTGCCTCTGATTCCCCGCCTCTGATTCCCCATCTCTGATTCACCACCTCTGATTCCCGGCCTCTGATTCCCCATCTCTGATTCCGCACATCCGATTCCCTGCCTATGATTCCCCACCTCTGATTCCCCGCCTCTGATTCCCCATATCTGATTCCCTGCCTCTGTTTCCCCGCCTCTGATTCCCTACCTCTGTTTCCCCATATCTGATTCCCCGCCTCTGATTCCCCAACTCTAATACCCCGCCTCTGATTCCCCAGCTCTGATTCCCCGCCTCTGATTCCCCGCCTCTGATTCCCCAGCTCTGATTCCCCGCCTCTGATTCCAGGCCTCTGATTCCCATCATCTGATTCCGGCCTCTGATTCCCGGCCTCTGATTCCCTGCTTCTGATTCTGATTCCCTGCCTCTGATTCCCCATCTCTGATTCCGCACATCTGATTCCCTGCCTCTGATTCCCCACCTCTGATTCCCCATATCTGGTTCCCCGCCTCTGTTTCCCCGCCTCTGATTCCCCGCCTCTGTTTCCCAATATCTAAGTCCCCACCTCTGATTCCCCAAATCTGATTCCCCGCCTCTATTTCCCCATATCTGAATCCCCGCCTCTGATTCCCCAACTCTGATTCCCCGCCTCTGATTCCCCAGCTCTGATTCCCCGACTCTGATTCCCGGCGTCCGATTCCCTGCCTCTGATTCCCCGCCTCTGATTCCCCATCTCTGATTCCCCGCCTCTGATTCCCCGTGTCTGATTCCCTGCCTCTGATTCCCTGCCTCTGATTCCCCGCCTCTGATTCCCTGACACTGAATCCCTGCCCCTGATTCCCCACCTCTGATTCCCCATATCTGATTCCCCGCCTCTGTTTCCCCGCCTCTGATTCCCCGCCTCTGATTCCCCATATCTGATTCCCTGCCTCTGATTCCCCAACTCTGATTCCCCGCCTCTGATTCCCCAGCTCTGAATCCCCGCCTCTGATTCCCCGTGTCTGATTCCCTGCCTCTGATTCCCCGCCTTGATTCCCCATCTCTGATTCATAACCTCTGATTCCCCACCTCTGATTCCCTATATTTGATTCCCCGCCTGTTTCCCCGCCTCTGATTCCCCGCCTCTGATTCCCCATATCTGAATCCCCGCCTCTGATTGCCCACCTCTGATTCCCCGCCTCTGATTCGCCAGCTCTGATTCCCCGCCTCTGATTCCCCACATCAGATTCCCTGCCTCTGATTCCCCGCCTCTGATTCCCCATCTCTGATTCACCGCCTTTGATTCGCCACCTCTGATTCCCCATATCTGATTCCCCACCTCTGTTTCCCGGCCTCTGATTCCCCGCCTCTGATTCTCCATATCTCATTCCGCGCCTCTGAATCCCCATCTCTGATTCCCGGACTCTGATTCCCCACCTCTGATTCCCGGCCTCTTATTCCCAGCATCTGATTCCCGGCCTCTGATTCCCGGCCTCTGATTCCCCGCTTCTGATTCTGATTCCCTGCCTCTGATTCCCCATCTCTGATTCAGCACATCTGAATCCCTGCCTCTGATTCCCCACCTCTGATTCCTCATATCTGATTCCCCGCCTCTGTTTCCCCGCCTCTGATTCCCCGCCTCTGTTTCCCTATATCTAATTCCCCACCACTGATGCCCCAACTCTGATTCCCCGCCTCTGATTCCCCAGCTCTGATTCCGCACATCCAATTCCCTGCCTCTGATTCCCCAACTCTGATTCCCCACCTCTGATTCCCCAGCTCTGATTCCCCGCCTCAGATTCCCCGCGTCTGATTCCCTGCCTCTGATTCCCCGCCTCTGATTCCCTGCCTCTGATTCCCCATATCTGATTCCCCGCCTCTGATTCCCCAACTCTGATTCCCCGCTTCTGATTCCCCAGCTCTGAATCCCCGCCTCTGATTCCCAGCGTCTGATTCCCTGCCTCTGATTCCCCGCCTCTGATTCCCCATCTGTGATTCACAACCTCTGATGCCCCACCTCTGATTCCCCATATCTGATTCCCCGCCTCTGTTTCCCCGCCTCTGATTCCCCGCCTCTGATTCCCCATATCTGATTCCCCGCCTCTGATTGCCCACCTCTGATTCCCGGCCTCTGATTCCCCGCCTCTGATTCCCCATCTCTGATTCACCACCTCTGATTCCCGGCCTCTGATTCCCCATCTCTGATTCCGCACATCCGATTCCCTGCCTATGATTCCCCACCTCTGATTCCCCGCCTCTGATTCCCCATATCTGATTCCCTGCCTCTGTTTCCCCGCCTCTGATTCCCTACCTCTGTTTCCCCATATCTGATTCCCCGCCTCTGATTCCCCAACTCTAATACCCCGCCTCTGATTCCCCAGCTCTGATTCCCCGCCTCTGATTCCCCGCATCTGATTCCCTGCCTCTGATTCCAGGCCTCTGATTCCCATCATCTGATTCCGGCCTCTGATTCCCGGCCTCTGATTCCCTGCTTCTGATTCTGATTCCCTGCCTCTGATTCCCCATCTCTGATTCCGCACATCTGATTCCCTGCCTCTGATTCCCCACCTCTGATTCCAAGCCTCCGATTCCCTGCCTCTGATTCCCAACCTCTGATTCCCCACCTCTGATTCCCCATATCTGATTCCCCGCCTCTGTTTCCCCGTCTCGGATTCCCCGCCTCAGTTTCCCCATATCTGATTCCCGGCCTCTGATTCCCCGCCTCTGATTCCCCGCCTCTGATTCCCTGCCTCTGATTCCCCATCTCCGATTCCCTGCCTCTGATTCCCAACCTCTGATTCCCCACCTCTGATTCCCCATATCTGATTCCCCGCCTCTGTTTCCCCGCCTCTGATTCCCCGCCTCTGATTCCCAACTCTGATTCCCCTCCTCTGATTCCCCAGCTCTGATTCCCCGTGTTTGATTCCCTGCCTCTGATTCCCTGCCCTGATTCCCCATCTCTGTTTCACCGCCTTTGATTCGCCACCTCTGATTCCACACCTCTGATTCCCCATATCTGATTCCCCGCCTCTATTTCCCCATATCTGAATCCCCGCCTCTGATTCCCCAACTCTGATTCCCCGCCTCTGATTCACCAGCTCTGATTCCCCGACTTTGATTCCCGGCGTCCGATTCCCTGCCTCTGATTCCCCGCCTCTGATTCCCCATCTCTGATTCCCCGCCTCTGATTCCCCGTGTCTGATTCCCTGCCTCTGATTCCCCGCCTCTGATTCCCCGCCTCTGATTCCCTGACACTGAATCCCTGCCCCTGATTCCCCACCTCTGATTCCCCATATCTGATTCCCCGCCTCTGTTTCCCCGCCTCTGATTCCCCGCCTCTGATTCCCCATATCTGATTCCCTGCCTCTGATTCCCCAACTCTGATTCCCCGCCTCTGATTCCCCAGCTCTGAATCCCCGCCTCTGATTCCCCGTGTCTGATTCCCTGCCTCTGATTCCCCGCCTTGATTCCCCATCTCTGATTCACAACCTCTGATTCCCCACCTCTGATTCCCTATATTTGATTCCCCGCCTCTGTTTCCCCGCCTCTGATTCCCCGCCTCTGATTCCCCATATCTGATTCCCCGCCTCTGATTGCCCACCTCTGATTCCCCGCCTCTGATTCGCCAGCTCTGATTCCCCGCCTCTGATTCCCCGCATCTGATTCCCTGCCTCTGATTCCCCGCCTCTGATTCCCCATCTCTGATTCACCGCCTTTGATTCGCCACCTCTGATTCCCCATATCTGATTCCCCACCTCTGTTTCCCGGCCTCTGATTCCCCGCCTGTGATTCTCCATATCTCATTCCCCGCCTCTGAATCCCCATCTCTGATTCCCGGACTCTGATTCCCCACCTCTGATTCCCGGCCTCTTATTCCCAGCATCTGATTCCCGGCCTCTGATTCCCGGCCTCTGATTCCCGGCTTCTGATTCTGATTCCCTGCCTCTGATTCCCAATCTCTGATTCAGCACATCTGAATCCCTGCCTCTGATTCCCCACCTCTGATTCCTCATATCTGATTCCCCGCCTCTGTTTCCCCGCCTCTGATTCCCCGCCTCTGTTTCCCTATATCTAATTCCCCACCTCTGATGCCCCAACTCTGATTCCCCGCCTCTGATTCCCCAGCTCTGATTCCCCGCCTCTGATTCCCCAGCTCTGATTCCTCGCCTCTGATTCCCCGCATCCGATTTCCCATATCTGATTCTCCGCCTCTGTTTCCCCGCCTCTGATTCCCCGCCTCTGTTTCCCCATATCTGATTCCCCGCCTCTGATTCCCAACTATGATTCCCCGCCTCTGATTCCCCAGCTCTGATTCCCTGCGTCTGATTCCCTGCGTTCTATTCCCTGCCTCTGATTCCCCGCCTGTGATTCCCCATCACTGATTCACCACCTCTGATTCCCCACCTCTGATTCCCCATATCTAATTCCCCGCCTCTGTTTGCCCGCCTCTGATTCCCCGCCTCTGTTTCCCCATATCTGATTCCCCGCCTTTGATTCCCCCCGTCTGATTCCCAGCCTCTGAATCCCCGTGTCTGATTTCATGCCTCTGATTCCCCGCCTCTGATTCCCCATCTCTGATTCACCGCCTCTGATTCCCCATCTCTGATTCCCCACCTCTGATTCCCCATATCTGATTCCCTGCCTCTGTTTCCCCGCCTCTGATTCCCCACCTCTGTTTCCCCATATCTGATTCCCCGCCTCTGATTCCCCAACTCTAATACCCCGCCTCTGATTCCCCAGCTCTGATTCCCCGCCTCTGATTCCCCGCATCTGATTCCCTGCCTCTGATTCCCCGCCTCTGATTCCAGGCCTCTGATTCCCAGCATCTGATTCCGGCCTCTGATTCCCGGCCTCTGATTCCCTGCTTCTGATTCTGATTCCCTGCCTCTGATTCCCCATCTCTGATTCCGCACATCTGATTCCTTGCCTCTGATTCCCCACCTCTGATTCCCCATATCTGATTCCCCGCCTGGGTTTCCCCGCCTCTGATTCCCCGCCTCTGTTTCCCAATATCTAAGTCCCCGCCTCTGATTCCCCAAATCTGATTCCCCACCTCTGATTCCCCAGCTCTGATTCCCCGCCTCTGATTCCCCGCATCTGATTCCCTGCATCTGATTCCAAGCCTCTGATTCCCTGCCTCTGATTCCCAACCTCTGATTCCCCACCTCTGATTCCCCATATCTGATACCCCGCCTCTGTTTCCCCGCCTCGGATTCCCCGCCTCTGTTTCCCCATATCTGATTCCCGGCCTCTGATTCCCAGCATCTGATTCCGCGCCTCAGATTCCCTGCCTCTGATTCCCCATCTCCGATTCCGCACATCTGATTCCCTTCCTCTGATTGCCCACCTCTGATTCCCGGCCTCTGATTCCCCGCCTCTGATTCCCCATCTCTGATTCACCACCTCTGATTCCCGGCCTCTGATTCCCCATCTCTGATTCCGCACATCCGATTCCCTGCCTATGATTCCCCACCTCTGATTCCCCGCCTCTGATTCCCCATATCTGATTCCCTGCCTCTGTTTCACCGCCTCTGATTCCCTACCTCTGTTTCCCCATATCTGATTCCCCGCCTCTGATTCCCCAACTCTAATACCCCGCCTCTGATTCCCCAGCTCTGATTCCCCGCCTCTGATTCCCCGCATCTGATTCCCTGCCTCTGATTCCAGGCCTCTGATTCCCATCATCTGATTCCGGCCTCTGATTCCCGGCCTCTGATTCCCTGCTTCTGATTCTGATTCCCTGCCTCTGATTCCCCATCTCTGATTCCGCACATCTGATTCCCTGCCTCTGATTCCCCACCTCTGATTCCAAGCCTCCGATTCCCTGCCTCTGATTCCCAACCTCTGATTCCCCACCTCTGATTCCCCATATCTGATTCCCCGCCTCTGTTTCCCCGTCTCGGATTCCCCGCCTCAGTTTCCCCATATCTGATTCCCGGCCTCTGATTCCCCGCCTCTGATTCCCCGCCTCTGATTCCCTGCCTCTGATTCCCCATCTCCGATTCCCTGCCTCTGATTCCCAACCTCTGATTCCCCACCTCTAATTCCCCATATCTGATTCCCCGCCTCTGTTTCCCCGCCTCTGATTCCCCGCCTCTGATTCCCAACTCTGATTCCCCGCCTCTGATTCCCCAGCTCTGATTCCCCGTGTTTGATTCCCTGCCTCTGATTCCCTGCCCTGATTCCCCATCTCTGTTTCACCGCCTTTGATTCGCCACCTCTGATTCCACATATCTGATTCCCCGCCTCTGTTTCCCCGACTCTGATTCCCTTCCTCTGATTCCCAACCTCTGATTCCACACCTCTGATTCCCCATATCTGATTCCCCGCCTCTATTTCCCCATATCTGAATCCCCGCCTCTGATTCCCCAACTCTGATTCCCCGCCTCTGATTCACCAGCTCTGATTCCCCGACTCTGATTCCCGGCGTCCGATTCCCTGCCTCTGATTCCCCGCCTCTGATTCCCCATCTCTGATTCCCCGCCTCTGATTCCCCGTGTCTGATTCCCTGCCTCTGATTCCCCGCCTCTGATTCCCCGCCTCTGATTCCCTGACACTGAATCCCTGCCCCTGATTCCCCACCTCTGATTCCCCATATCTGATTCCCCGCCTCTGTTTCCCCGCCTCTGATTCCCCGCCTCTGATTCCCCATATCTGATTCCCTGCCTCTGATTCCCCAACTCAGATTCCCCGCCTCTGATTCCACAGCTCTGAATCCCCGCCTCTGATTCCCCGTGTCTGATTCCCTGCCTCTGATTCCCCGCCTTGATTCCCCATCTCTGATTCACAACCTCTGATTCCCCACCTCTGATTCCCTATATTTGATTCCCCGCCTCTGTTTCCCCGCCTCTGATTCCCCGCCTCTGATTCCCCATATCTGATTCCCCGCCTCTGATTACCCACCTCTGATTCCCCGCCTCTGATTCGCCAGCTCTGATTCCCCGCCTCTGATTCCCCGCATCTGATTCCCTGCCTCTGATTCCCCGCCTCTGATTCCCCATCTCTGATTCACCGCCTTTGATTCGCCACCTCTGATTCCCCATATCTGATTCCCCACCTCTGTTTCCCGGCCTCTGATTCCCCGCCTCTGATTCTCCATATCTCATTCCCCGCCTCTGAATCCCCATCTCTGATTCCCGGACTCTGATTCCCCACCTCTGATTCCCGGCCTCTTATTCCCAGCATCTGATTCCCGGCCTCTGATTCCCAGCCTCTGATTCCCGGCTTCTGATTCTGATTCCCTGCCTCTGATTCCCAATCTCTGATTCAGCACATCTGAATCCCTGCCTCTGATTCCCCACCTCTGATTCCTCATATCTGATTCCCCGCCTCTGTTTCCCCGCCTCTGATTCCCCGCTGTTTCCCTATATCTAATTCCCCACCTCTGATGCCCCAACTCTGATTCCCCGCCTCTGATTCCCCAGCTCTGATTCCCCGCCTCTGATTCCCCAGCTCTGATTCCTCGCCTCTGATTCCCCGCATCCGATTCCCCATATCTGATTCCCCGCCTCTGTTTCCCCGCCTCTGATTCCCCGCCTCTGTTTCCCCATATCTGATTCCCCGCCTCTGATTCCCAACTATGATTCCCCGCCTCTGATTCCCCAGCTCTGATTCCCTGCGTCTGATTCCCTGCGTTCTATTCCCTGCCTCTGATTCCCCGCCTGTGATTCCCCATCACTGATTCACCACCTCTGATTCCCCACCTCTGATTCCCCATATCTAATTCCCCGCCTCTGTTTGCCCGCCTCTGATTCCCCGCCTCTGTTTGCCCGCCTCTGATTCCCCGCCTCTGATTCCCCAGCTCTGATTCCCCGCCTTTGATTCCCCCCGTCTGATACCCAGCCTCTGAATCCCCGTGTCTGATTTCCTGCCTCTGATTCCCCGCCTCTGATTCCCCATCTCTGATTCCTCTGATTCCCCACATCTGATTCCCCATCTCTGATTCCGCACATCCGATTCCCTGCCTCTGATTCCCCAACTCTGATTCCCCACCACTGATTCCCCAGCTCTGATTCCCCGCCTCAGATTCCCCGCGTCTGATTCCCTGCCTCTGATTCCCCGCCTCTGATTCCCAATCTCTGATTCCCCACCTCTGATTCCCCGTGTCTGATTCCCTGCATCTGATTCCCCGCCTCTGAATCCCAGTCTCTGATTCCCCATATCTGATTCCCCGCCTCTGATTCCCTGCCTCTGATTCCCCAGCTCTGATTCCCCGCCTTTGATCCCCCCCGTCTGATTCCCAGCCTCTGAATCCCCGTGTCTGATTTCCTGCCTCTGATTCCCCGCCTCTGATTCCCCATCTCTGATTCACCGCCTCTGATTCCCCATCTCTGATTCCCCACCTCTGATTCCCCATATCTGATTCCCTGCCTCTGTTTCCCCGCCTCTGATTCCCCACCTCTGTTTCCCCATATCTGATTCCCCGCCTCTGATTCCCCAACTCTAATACCCCGCCTCTGATTCCCCAGCTCTGATTCCCCGCCTCTGATTCCCCGCATCTGATTCCCTGCCTCTGATTCCCCGCCTCTGATTCCAGGCCTCTGATTCCCAGCATCTGATTCCGGCATCTGATTCCCGGCCTCTGATTCCCTGCTTCTGATTCTGATTCCCTGCCTCTGATTCCCCATCTCTGATTCCGCACATCTGATTCCTTGCCTCTGATTCCCCACCTCTGATTCCCCATATCTGATTCCCCGCCTGGGTTTCCCCGCCTCTGATTCCCCGCCTCTGTTTCCCAATATCTAAGTCCCCGCCTCTGATTCCCCAAATCTGATTCCCCACCTCTGATTCCCCAGCTCTGATTCCCCGCCTCTGATTCCCCGCATCTGATTCCCTGCATCTGATTCCAAGCCTCTGATTCCCTGCCTCTGATTCCCAACCTCTGATTCCCCACCTCTGATTCCCCATATCTGATACCCCGCCTCTGTTTCCCCGCCTCGGATTCCCCGCCTCTGTTTCCCCATATCTGATTCCCGGCCTCTGATTCCCCGCATCTGATTCCGCGCCTCAGATTCCCTGCCTCTGATTCCCCATCTCCGATTCCGCACATATGATTCCCTTCCTCTGATTCCCCGCCTCTGATTCCCCACCTCTGATTCCCTGCCTCTGATTCCCAACCTCGGATTCCCCACCTCTGATTCCCCATATCTGATTCCCCGCCTCTGTTTCCCCGCCTCTGATTCCCCGCCTCTGATTCCCAACTCTGATTCCCCGCCTCTGATTCCCCAGCTCTGATTCCCCGTGTTTGATTCCCTGCCTCTGATTCCCTGCCCTGATTCCCCATCTCTGTTTCACCGCCTTTGATTCGCCACCTCTGATTCCCCATATCTGATTCCCCGACTTTTATTCCCTGCCTCTGATTCCCAACCTCTGATTCCACACCTCTGATTCCCCATATCTGATTCCCCGCCTCTATTTCCCCATATCTGATTCCCCGCCTCTGATTCCACAACTCTGATTCCCCGCCTCTGATTCCCCAGCTCTGATTCCCCGACTCTGATTCCCGGAGTCCGATTCCCTGCCTCTGATTCCCCGCCTCTGATTCCCCATCTCTGATTCCCCGCCTCTGATTCCCCATATCTGATTCCCCGTCTCTGAATCCCCAACTCTGATTCCCTGCCTCTGATTCCCCAGCTCTGATTCCCCGCCTTTGATTCCCCCCGTCTGATTCCCAGCCTCTGAATCCCCGTGTCTGATTTCCTGCCTCTGATTCCCCGCCTCTGATTCCCCATCTCTGATTCCTCTGATTCCCCACATCTGATTCCCCATCTCTGATTCCGCACATCCGATTCCCTGCCTCTGATTCCCCAACTCTGATTCCCCACCACTGATTCCCCAGCTCTGATTCCCCGCCTCAGATTCCCCGCGTCTGATTCCCTGCCTCTGATTCCCCGCCTCTGATTCCCCATCTCTGATTCCCCACCTCTGATTCCACGTGTCTGATTCCCTGCCTCTGATTCCCCGCCTCTTAATCTCACCCTCTGATTCCCCATATCTGATTCCCCGCCTCTGATTCCCTGCCTCTGATTCCCCAGCTCTGATTCCCCGCCTTTGATTCCCCCCGTCTGATTCCCAGCCTCTGAATCCCCGTGTCTGATTTCCTGCCTCTGATTCCCCGCCTCTGATTCCCCATCTCTGATTCACCGCCTCTGATTCCCCATCTCTGATTCCCCACCTCTGATTCCCCATATCTGATTCCCTGCCTCTGTTTCCCCGCCTCTGATTCCCCACCTCTGTTTCCCCATATCTGATTCCCAGCCTCTGATTCCCCAACTCTAATACCCCGCCTCTAATTCCCCAGCTCTGATTCCCCGCCTCTGATTCCCCGCATCTGATTCCCTGCCTCTGATTCCCCGCCTCTGATTCCAGGCCTCTGATTCCCAGCATCTGATTCCGGCATCTGATTCCCGGCCTCTGATTCCCTGCTTCTGATTCTGATTCCCTGCCTCTGATTCCCCATCTCTGATTCCGCACATCTGATTCCTTGCCTCTGATTCCCCACCTCTGATTCCCCATATCTGATTCCCCACCTGGGTTTCCCCGCCTCTGATTCCCCGCCTCTGTTTCCCAATATCTAAGTCCCCGCCTCTGATTCCCCAAATCTGATTCCCCACCTCTGATTCCCCAGCTCTGATTCCCCGCCTCTGATTCCCCGCATCTGATTCCCTGCATCTGATTCCAAGCCTCTGATTCCCTGCCTCTGATTCCCAACCTCTGATTCCCCACCTCTGATTCCCCATATCTGATTCCCCGCCTCTGTTTCCCCGCCTCGGATTCCCCGCCTCTGTTTCCCCATATCTGATTCCCGGCCTCTGATTCCCCGCATCTGATTCCGCGCCTCAGATTCCCTGCCTCTGATTCCCCATCTCCGATTCCGCACATCTGATTCCCTTCCTCTGATTCCCCGCCTCTGATTCCCCGCCTCTGATTCCCTGCCTCTGATTCCCAACCTCGGATTCCCCACCTCTGATTCCCCATATCTGATTCCCCGCCTCTGTTTCCCCGCCTCTGATTCCCCGCCTCTGATTCCCAACTCTGATTCCCCGCCTCTGATTCCCCAGCTCTCATTCCCCGTGTTTGATTCCCTGCCTCTGATTCCCTGCCCTGATTCCCCATCTCTGTTTCACCGCCTTTGATTCGCCACCTCTGATTCCCCATATCTGATTCCCCGACTTTGATTCCCTGAATCTGATTCCCAACCTCTGATTCCACACTTCTGATTCCCCATATCTGATTCCCCGCCTCTATTTCCCCATATCTGATTCCCCGCCTCTGATTCCCCAACTCTGATTCCCCGCCTCTGATTCCCCAGCTCTGATTCCCCGACTCTGATTCCCGGAGTCCGATTCCCTGCCTCTGATTCCCCGCCTCTGATTCCCCATCTCTGATTCCCCGCCTCCGATTCCCCGTGTCTGATTCCCTGCCTCTGATTCCCCGCCTCTGATTCCCCGCCTCTGATTCCCTGCCACTGATTCCCTGCCCCTGATTCCCCGATTCTGATTCCCCATATCTGATTCCCCGCCTCTGTTTCCCCGCCTCTGATTCCCCGCCTCTGATTCCCCATATCTGATTCCCTGCCTCTGATTCCCCAACTCTGATTCACCGCCTCTGATTCCCCAGCTCTGAATCCCCGCCTCTGATTCCCCGCGTCTGATTCCCTGCCTCTGATTCCCCGCCTTGATTCCCCATCTCTGATTCACAACCTCTGATTCCCCACCTCTGATTCCCTATATTTGATTCCCCGCCTCTGTTTCCCCGCCTCTGATTCGCAACCTCTAATTCCCCACCTCTGATTCCCCATATCTGATTCCCCGCCTCTGTTACCCTGCCTCTGATTCCCGGCCTCTGTTTCCCCATATCTGATTCCCCTCCTCTGATTCCCCAACTCTGATTCCCCGCCTCTGATTCCCCAGCTCTGATTCCCCGCCTTTTATTCCCGGCCTCTGATTCCCTGCCACTGATTCCCCGCCCCTGATTCCCCACCTCTGATTCCCCATATCTGATTCCCCGCCTCTGTTTCCCCAGCTCTGATTCCCCACCTCTGATTCCCCAGCTCTGATTCCCTGCCACTGATTCCCCGCCCCTGATTCCCCACCTCTGATTTCCCATATCTGATTCCCCGCCTCTGTTTCCCCAGCTCTGATTCCCTGCCTCTGATTCCCTGCCCTGATTCCCCATCTCTGTTTCACCGCCTTTGATTCGCCACCTCAGATTCCCCATATCTGATTCCCCGCCTCTGTTTCCCCGCCTCTGATTCCCTGCCTCTGATTCCCAACCTCTGATTCCACACCTCTGATTCCCCATATCTGATTCCCCGCCTCTATTTCCCCATATCTGATTCCCCGCCTCTGATTCCCCAACTCTGATTCCCCACCTCTGATTCCCCAGCTCTGATTCCCCGCCTCTGATTCCCGGCGTCCGATTCCCTGCCTCTGATTCCCCGCCTCTGATTCCCCATCTCTGATTCTCCATATCTGATTCCCCGCCTCTGAATCCCCATCTCTGATTCCCGGACTCTGATTCCCCTCCTCTGATTCCTGGCCTCTTATTCCCAGCATCTGATTCCCGGCCTCTGATTCCCGGCCTCTGATTCCCCGCTTCTGATTCTGATTCCCTGCCTCTGATTCCCCATCTCTGATTACGCACATCTGATTCCCCACCTCTGATTCCCCAGCTCTGATTCCCCGCCTCTGATTCCCCGCATCTGATACCCTGCATCTGATTCCAAGCCTCTGATTCCCTGCCTCTGATTCCCAACCTCTGATTCCCCACCTCTGATTCCCCATATCTGATTCCCCGCCTCTGTTTCCCTGCCTCGGATTCCCCGCCTCTGTTTCCCCATATCTGATTCCCGGCCTCTGATTCCCCGCCTCTGATTCCCCATATCTGATTCCCTGCCTCTGATTCCCCAACTCTGATTCCCCGCCTCTGATTCCCCAGCTCTGATTCACCGCCTCTGATTCCCCATCTCTGATTCCCCACCTCTGATTCCCCATATCTGATTCCCTGCCTCTGTTTCCCCGCCTCTGATTCCCCACCTCTGTTTCCCCATATCTGATTCCCCGCCTCTGATTCCCCAACTCTAATACCCCGCCTCTAATTCCCCAGCTCTGATTCCCCGCCTCTGATTCCCCGCATCTGATTCCCTGCCTCTGATTCCCCGCCTCTGATTCCAGGCCTCTGATTCCCAGCATCTGATTCCGGCATCTGATTCCCGGCCTCTGATTCCCTGCTTCTGATTCTGATTCCCTGCCTCTGATTCCCCATCTCTGATTCCGCACATCTGATTCCTTGCCTCTGATTCCCCACCTCTGATTCCCCATATCTGATTCCCCACCTGGGTTTCCCCGCCTCTGATTCCCCGCCTCTGTTTCCCAATATCTAAGTCCCCGCCTCTGATTCCCCAAATCTGATTCCCCACCTCTGATTCCCCAGCTCTGATTCCCCGCCTCTGATTCCCCGCATCTGATTCCCTGCATCTGATTCCAAGCCTCTGATTCCCTGCCTCTGATTCCCAACCTCTGATTCCCCACCTCTGATTCCCCATATCTGATTCCCCGCATCTGTTTCCCCGCCTCGGATTCCCCGCCTCTGTTTCCCCATATCTGATTCCCGGCCTCTGATTCCCCGCATCTGATTCCGCGCCTCAGATTCCCTGCCTCTGATTCCCCATCTCCGATTCCGCACATCTGATTCCCTTCCTCTGATTCCCCGCCTCTGATTCCCCGCCTCTGATTCCCTGCCTCTGATTCCCAACCTCGGATTCCCCACCTCTGATTCCCCATATCTGATTCCCCGCCTCTGTTTCCCCGCCTCTGATTCCCCGCCTCTGATTCCCAACTCTGATTCCCCGCCTCTGATTCCCCAGCTCTCATTCCCCGTGTTTGATTCCCTGCCTCTGATTCCCTGCCCTGATTCCCCATCTCTGTTTCACCGCCTTTGATTCGCCACCTCTGATTCCCCATATCTGATTCCCCGACTTTGATTCCCTGAATCTGATTCCCAACCTCTGATTCCACACTTCTGATTCCCCATATCTGATTCCCCGCCTCTATTTCCCCATATCTGATTCCCCGCCTCTGATTCCCCAACTCTGATTCCCCGCCTCTGATTCCCCAGCTCTGATTCCCCGACTCTGATTCCCGGAGTCCGATTCCCTGCCTCTGATTGCCCGCCTCTGATTCCCCATCTCTGATTCCCCGCCTCCGATTCCCCGTGTCTGATTCCCTGCCTCTGATTCCCCGCCTCTGATTCCCCGCCTCTGATTCCCTGCCACTGATTCCCTGCCCCTGATTCCCCGATTCTGATTCCCCATATCTGATTCCCCGCCTCTGTTTCCCCGCCTCTGATTCCCCGCCTCTGATTCCCCATATCTGATTCCCTGCCTCTGATTCCCCAACTCTGATTCACCGCCTCTGATTCCCCAGCTCTGAATCCCCGCCTCTGATTCCCCGCGTCTGATTCCCTGCCTCTGATTCCCCGCCTTGATTCCCCATCTCTGATTCACAACCTCTGATTCCCCACCTCTGATTCCCTATACTTGATTCCCCGCCTCTGTTTCCCCGCCTCTGATTCGCAACCTCTAATTCCCCACCTCTGATTCCCCATATCTGATTCCCCGCCTCTGTTACCCTGCCTCTGATTCCCGGCCTCTGTTTCCCCATATCTGATTCCCCTCCTCTGATTCCCCAACTCTGATTCCCCGCCTCTGATTCCCCAGCTCTGATTCCCCGCCTTTTATTCCCGGCCTCTGATTCCCTGCCACTGATTCCCCGCCCCTGATTCCCCACCTCTGATTCCCCATATCTGATTCCCCGCCTCTGTTTCCCCAGCTCTGATTCCCCACCTCTGATTCCCCAGCTCTGATTCCCTGCCACTGATTCCCCGCCCCTGATTCCCCACCTCTGATTTCCCATATCTGATTCCCCGCCTCTGTTTCCCCAGCTCTGATTCCCTGCCTCTGATTCCCTGCCCTGATTCCCCATCTCTGTTTCACCGCCTTTGATTCGCCACCTCAGATTCCCCATATCTGATTCCCCGCCTCTGTTTCCCCGCCTCTGATTCCCTGCCTCTGATTCCCAACCTCTGATTCCACACCTCTGATTCCCCATATCTGATTCCCCGCCTCTATTTCCCCATATCTGATTCCCCGCCTCTGATTCCCCAACTCTGATTCCCCACCTCTGATTCCCCAGCTCTGATTCCCCGCCTCTGATTCCCGGCGTCCGATTCCCTGCCTCTGATTCCCCGCCTCTGATTCCCCATCTCTGATTCTCCATATCTGATTCCCCGCCTCTGAATCCCCATCTCTGATTCCCGGACTCTGATTCCCCTCCTCTGATTCCTGGCCTCTTATTCCCAGCATCTGATTCCCGGCCTCTGATTCCCGGCCTCTGATTCCCCGCTTCTGATTCTGATTCCCTGCCTCTGATTCCCCATCTCTGATTACGCACATCTGATTCCCCACCTCTGATTCTCCAGCTCTGATTCCCCGCCTCTGATTCCCCGCATCTGATACCCTGCATCTGATTCCAAGCCTCTGATTCCCTGCCTCTGATTCCCAACCTCTGATTCCCCACCTCTGATTCCCCATATCTGATTCCCCGCCTCTGTTTCCCTGCCTCGGATTCCCCGCCTCTGTTTCCCCATATCTGATTCCCGGCCTCTGATTCCCCGCCTCTGATTCCCCATATCTGATTCCCTGCCTCTGATTCCCCAACTCTGATTCCCCGCCTCTGATTCCCCAGCTCTGAATCCCCGCCTCTGATTCCCCGCGTCTGATTCCCTGCCTCTGATTCCCCGCCTTGATTCCCCATCTCTGATTCACAACCTCTGATTCCCCACCTCTGATTCCCTATATTTGATTCCCCGCCTCTGTTTCCCCGCCTCTGATTCCCCGCCTCTGATTCCCCATATCTGATTCCCCGCCTCTGTTTGCCCACCTCTGATTCCCAGCCTCTGATTCGCCAGCTCTGATTCCCCGCCTCTGATTCCCCGCATCTGATTCCCTGCCTCTGATTCCCCGCCTCTGATTCCCCATCTCTGATTCACCGCCTTTGATTCGCCACCTCTGATTCCCCATATCTGATTCCCCACCTCTGTTTCCCCGCCTCTGATTCCCCGCCTCTGATTCTCCATATCTCATTCCCCGCCTCTGAATCCCCATCTCTGATTCCCGGACTCTGATTCCCCTCCTCTGATTCCCGGCCTCTTATTCCCAGCATCTGATTCCCGGCATCTGATTCCCGGCCTCTGATTCCCCGCTTCTGATTCCCTGCCTCTGATTCCCCATCTCTGATTCCGCACATCTGATTCCCTGCCTCTGATTCCCCTCCTCTGATTCCCCATATCTGATTCCCCGCCTCTGTTTCCCCGCCTCTGATTCCCCGCCTCTGTTTCCCTATATCTAATTCCCCACCTCTGATGTCCCAACTCTGATTCCCCGCCTCTGATTCCCCAGCTCTGATTCCCCGCCTCTGATTCCCTGCATCCGATTCCCCATATCTGATTCCCCGCCTCTGTTTCCCCGCCTCTGAATCCCCGCCTCTGTTTCCCCATATCTGATTCCCGCCTCTGATTCCCAACTATGATTCCCCGCCTCTGATTCCCCAGCTCTGATTCCCTGCCTCTGATTCACCGCGTTCTATTCCCTGCCTCTGATTCCCCGCCTGTGATTCCCCATCACTGATTCACCACCTCTGATTCCCTACCTCTGATTCCCCATATCTAATTCCCCGCCTCTGTTTGCCCGCCTCTGATTCCCCGCCTCTGTTTCCCCATATCTGATTCCCCGCCTCTGAATCCCCAACTCTGATTCCCTGCCTCAGATTCCCCAGCTCTGATTCCCCGCCTTTGATTCCCCCCGTCTGATTCCCAGCCTCTGAATCCCCGTGTCTGATTTCCTGCCTCTGATTCCCCGCCTCTGATTCCCCAACTCTGATTCACCGCCTCTGATTCCCCACCTCTGTTTCCCCATCTCTGATTCCGCACATCCAATTCCCTGCCTCTGATTCCCCACCTCTGATTCCCCAGCTCTGATTCCCCGCCTCAGATTCCCCGCATCTGATTCCCTGCCTCTGATTCCCCGCCTCTGATTCCCTGCCTCTGATTCCCCATATCTGATTCCCCGCCTCTGATTCCCCAACTCTGATTCCCCGCTTCTGATTCCCCAGCTCTGAATCCCCGCCTCTGATTCCCCGCGTCTGATTCCCTGCCTCTGATTCCCCGCCTCTGATTCCCCATCTGTGATTCACAACCTCTGATGCCCCACCTCTGATTCCCCATATCTGATTCCCCGCCTCTGTTTCCCCGCCTCTGATTCCCCGCCTCTGATTCCCCATATCTGATTCCCCGCCTCTGATTGCCCACCTCTGATTCCCCGCGTCTGATACCCTGCCTCTGATTCCCCGCCTCTGATTCCCCATCTCTGATTCACCACCTCTGATTCCCGGCCTCTGATTCCCCATCTCTGATTCCGCACATCCGATTCCCTGCCTATGATTCCCCACCTCTGATTCACCGCCTCTGATTCCCCATATTTGATTCCCTGCCTCTGTTTCCCGGCCTCTGATTCCCTACCTCTGTTTCCCCATATCTGATTCCCCGCCTCTGATTCCCCAACTCTAATACCCCGCCTCTGATTCCCCAGCTCTGATTCCCCGCCTCTGATTCCCCGCATCTGATTCCCTGCCTCTGATTCCACGCCTCTGATTCCAGGCCTCTGATTCCCATCATCTGATTCCGGCCTCTGATTCCCGGCCTCTGATTCCCTGCTTCTGATTCTGATTCCCTGCCTCTGATTCCCCATCTCTGATTCTGCACATCTGATTCCCTGCCTCTGATTCCCCACCTCTGATTCCCCATATCTGATTCCCCGCCTCTGTTTCCCCGCCTCTGATTCCCCGCCTCTGTTTCCCAATATCTAAGTCCCCACCTCTGATTCCCCAAATCTGATTCCCCACCTCTGATTCCCCAGCTCTGATTCCCCGCCTCTGATTCCACGCATCTGATTCCCTGCATCTGATTCCAAGCCTCTGATTCCCTGCCTCTGATTCCCAACCTCTGATTCCCCACCTCTGATACCCCATATCTGATTCCCCGCCTCTGTTTCCCCGCCTCGGATTCCCCGCCTCAGTTTCCCCATATCTGATTCCCGGCCTCTGATTCCCCGCCTCAGATTCCCCGCCTCTGATTCCCTGCCTCTGATTCCCCATCTCCGATTCCCTGCCTCTGATTCCCAACCTCTGATTCCCCACCTCTGATTCCCCATATCTGATTCCCCGCCTCTGTTTCCCCGCCTCTGATTCCCCGCCTCTGATTCCCAACTCTGATTCCCCGCCTCTGATTCCCCAGCTCTGATTCCCCGTGTTTGATTCCCTGCCTCTGATTCCCTGCACTGATTCCCCATCTCTGTTTCACCGCCTTTGATTCGCCACCTCTGATTCCACATATCTGATTCCCCGCCTCTGTTTCCCCGACTCTGATTCCCTTCCTCTGATTCCCAACCTCTGATTCCACACCTCTGATTCCCCATATCTGATTCCCCGCCTCTATTTCCCCATATCTGAATCCCCGCCTCTGATTCCCCAACTCTGATTCCCCGCCTCTGATTCCCCAGCTCTGATTCCCCGACTCTGATTCCCGGCGTCCGATTCCCTGCCTCTGATTCCCCGCCTCTGATTCCCCATCTCTGATTCCCCATCTCTGATTCCCCGCCTCTGATTCCCCGTGTCTGATTCCCTGCCTCTGATTCCCCGCCTCTGATTCCCCGCCTCTGATTCCCTGACACTGAATCCCTGCCCCTGATTCCCCACCTCTGATTCCCCATATCTGATTCCCCGCCTCTGTTTCCCCGCCTCTGATTCCCCGCCTCTGATTCCCCATATCAGTTTCCCTGCCTCTGATTCCCCAACTCTGATTCCCCGCCTCTGATTCCCCAGCTCTGAATCCCCGCCTCTGATACCCCGTGTCTGATTCCCTGCCTCTGATTCCCCGCCTTGATTCCCCATCTCTGATTCACAACCTCTGATTCCCCACCTCTGATTCCCTATATTTGATTCCCCGCCTCTGTTTCCCCGCCTCTGATTCCCCGCCTCTGATTCCCCATATCTGAGTCCCCGCCTATGATTGCCCACCTCTGATTCCCCGCCTCTGATTCGCCAGCTCTGATTCCCCGCCTCTGATTCCCCGCATCTGATTCCCTGCCTCTGATTCCCCGCCTCTGATTCCCCATCTCTGATTCACCGCCTTTGATTCGCCACCTCTGATTCCCCATATCTGATTCCCCACCTCTGTTTCCCGGCCTCTGATTCCCCGCCTCTGATTCTCCATATCTCATTCCCCGCCTCTGAATCCCCATCTCTGATTCCCGGACTCTGATTCCCCACCTCTGATTCCCGGCCTCTTATTCCCAGCATCTGATTCCCGGCCTCCGATTCCCGGCCTCTGATTCCCCGCTTCTGATTCTGATTCCCTGCCTCTGATTACCCATCTCTGATTCAGCACATCTGAATCCCTACCTCTGATTCCCCACCTCTGATTCCTCATATCTGATTCCCCGCCTCTGTTTCCCCGCCTCTGATTCCCCGCCTCTGTTTCCCTATATCTAATTCCCCACCTCTGATGCCCCAACTCTGATTCCCCGCCTCTGATTCCCCAGCTCTGATTCCCCGCCTCTGATTCCCCAGCTCTGATTCCCCGCCTCTGATTCCCCGCATCCGATTCCCCATATCTGATTCCCCGCCTCTGTTTCCCCGCCTCTGATTCCCCGCCTCTGTTTCCCCATATCTGATTCCCGCCTCTGATTCCCAACTATGATTCCCCGCCTCTGATTCCCCAGCTCTGATTCCCTGCGTCTGATTCCCTGCGTTCTATTCCCTGCCTCTGATTCCCCGCCTGTGATTCCCCATCACTGATTCACCACCTCTGATTCCCCACCTCTGATTCCCCATATCTAATTCCCAGCCTCTGTTTGCCCGCCTCTGATTCCCCGCCTCTGTTTCCCCATATCTGATTCCCCGTCTCTGAATCCCCAACTCTGATTCCCTGCCTCTGATTCCCCAGCTCTGATTCCCCGCCTTTGATACCCCCCGTCTGATTCCCAGCCTCTGAATCCCCGTGTCTGATTTCCTGCCTCTGATTCCCCGCCTCTGATTCCCCATCTCTGATTCCTCTGATTCCCCACATCTGATTCCCCATCTCTGATTCCGCACATCCGATTCCCTGCCTCTGATTCCCCAACTCTGATTCCCCACCACTGATTCCCCAGCTCTGATTCCCCACCTCAGATTCCCCGCGTCTGATTCCCTGCCTCTGATTCCCCGCCTCTGATTCCCCATCTCTGATTCCCCACCTCTGATTCCCCGTGTCTGATTCCCTGCCTCTGATTCCCCGCCTCTGAATCCCAGCCTCTGATTCCCCATATCTGATTCCCCACCTCTGTTTCCCCATATCTAATTCCCCGCCTCTGATTCCCCAACTCTAATACCCCGCCTCTGATTCCCCAGCTCTGATTCCCCGCCTCTGATTCCCCGCATCTGATTCCCTGCCTCTGATTCCCCGCCTCGGATTCCAGGCCTCTGATTCCCAGCATCTGATTCCGGCCTCTGATTCCCGGCCTCTGATTCCCTGCTTCTGATTCTGATTCCCTGCCTCTGATTCCCCATCTCTGATTCCGCACATCTGATTCCTTGCCTCTGATTCCCCACCTCTGATTCCCCATATCTGATTCCCCGCCTGGGTTTCCCCGCCTCTGATTCCCCGCCTCTGTTTCCCAATATCTAAGTCCCCGCCTCTGATTCCCCAAATCTGATTCCCCACCTCTGATTCGCCAGCTCTGATTCCCCGCCTCTGATTCCCCGCATCTGATTCCCTGCATCTGATTCCAAGCCTCTGATTCCCTGCCTCTGATTCCCAACCTCTGATTCCCCACCTCTGATTCCCCATATCTGATTCCCCGCCTCTGTTTCCCCGCCTCGGATTCCCCGCCTCTGTTTCCCCATATCTGATTCCCGGCCTCTGATTCCCCGCCTCTGATTCCCCGCCTCTGATTCCCTGCCTCTGATTCCCCATCTCCGATTCCACACATCTGATTCCCTTCCTCTGATTCCCCGCCTCTGATTCCCCGCCTCTGATTCCCTGCCTCTGATTCCCAACCTCGGATTCCCCACCTCTGATTCCCCATATCTGATTCCCCGCCTCTGTTTCCCCGCCTCTGATTCCCCGCCTCTGATTCCCAACTCTGATTCCCCGCCTCTGATTCCCCAGCTCTGATTCCCCGTGTTTGATTCCCTGCCTCTGATTCCCTGCCCTGATTCCCCATCTCTGTTTCACCGCCTTTGATTCGCCACCTCTGATTCCCCATATCTGATTCCCCGACTCTGATTCCCTGCCTCTAATTCCCAACCTCTGATTCCACACCTCTGATTCCCCATATCTGATTCCCCGCCTCTATTTCCCCATATCTGATTCCCCGCCTCTGATTCCCCAACTCTGATTCCCCGCCTCTGATTCCCCAGCTCTGATTCCCCGACTCTGATTCCCGGAGTCCGATTCCCTGCCTCTGATTCCCCGCCTCTGATTCCCCATCTCTGATTCCCCGCCTCCGATTCCCCGTGTCTGATTCCCTGCCTCTGATTCCCCGCCTCTGATTCCCCGCCTCTGATTCCCTGCCACTGATTCCCTGCCCCTGATTCCCCAATTCTGATTCCCCATATCTGATTCCCCGCCTCTGTTTCCCCGCCTCTGATTCCCCGCCTCTGATTCCCCATATCTGATTCCCTGCCTCTGATTCCCCAACTCTGATTCACCGCCTCTGATTCCCCAGCTCTGAATCCCCGCCTCTGATTCCCCGCGTCTGATTCCCTGCCTCTGATTCCCCGCCTTGTTTCCCCATCTCTGATTCACAACCTCTGATTCCCCACCTCTGATTCCCTATATTTGATTCCCCGCCTCTGTTTCCCCGCCTCTGATTCGCAACCTCTAATTCCCCACCTCTGATTCCCCATATCTGATTCCCCGCCTCTGTTACCCTGCCTCTGATTCCCGGCCTCTGTTTCCCCATATCTGATTCCCCTCCTCTGATTCCCCAACTCTGATTCCCCGCCTCTGATTCCCCAGCTCTGATTCCCCGCCTTTTATTCCCGGCCTCTGATTCCCTGCCACTGATTCCCCGCCCCTGATTCCCCACCTCTGATTCCCCATATCTGATTCCCCGCCTCTGTTTCCCCAGCTCTGATTCCCCGCCTCTGAATCCCCATCTCTGATTCCCGGACTCTGATTCCCCACCTCTGATTCCCGGCCTCTTATTCCCAGCATCTGATTCCCGGCCTCTGATACCCGGCCTCTGATTCCCCGCTTCTGATTCTGATTCCCTGCCTCTGATTCCCCATCTCTGATTCCGCACATCTGATTCCCTGCCTCTGATTCCCCACCTCTGATACCCCATATCTGATTCCCCGCCTCTGTTTCCCCGCCTCTGATTCTCCGCCTCTGTTTCCCTATATCTAATTCCCCACCTCTGATGCCCCAACTCTGATTCCCCGCCTCTGATTCCCCTGCTCTGATTCCCCGCCTCTGATTCCCCGCATCCGATTCCCCATATCTGATTCCCCGCCTCTGTTTCCCCGCCTCTGATTCCCCGCCTCTGTTTCCCCATATCTGATTCCCCGCCTCTGATTCCCAACTATGATTCCCCGCCTCTGATTCCCCAGCTCTGATTCCCTGCGTCTGATTCCCTGCGTTCTATTCCCTGCCTCTGATTCCCCGCCTGTGATTCCCCATCACTGATTCACCACCTCTGATTCCCCACCACTGATTCCCCATATCTAATTCCCCGCCTCTGTTTGCCCGCCTCTGATTCCCCGCCTCTGTTTCCCCATATCTGATTCCCCGTCTCTGAATCCCCAACTCTGATTCCCTGCCTCTGATTCCCCAGCTCTGATTCCCAGCCTTTGATTCCCCCCGTCTGATTCCCAGCCTCTGAATCCCCGTGTCTGATTTCCTGCCTCTGATTCCCCGCCTCTGATTCCCCATCTCTGATTCCTCTGATTCCCCACATCTGATTCCCCATCTCTGATTCCGCACATCCGATTCCCTGCCTCTGATTCCACAACTCTGATTCCCCACCTCTGATTCCCCAGCTCTGATTCCCCGCCTCAGATTCCCCGCGTCTGATTCCCTGCCTCTGATTCCCCGCCTCTGATTCCCCATCTCTGATGCCCCACCTCTGATTCCCCGTGTCTGATTCCCTGCCTCTGATTCCCCGCCTCTGAATCCCAGCCTCTGATTCCCCATATCTGATTCCCCGCCTCTGATTCCCTGCCTCTGATTCCCCAGCTCTGATTCCCCGCCTTTGATTCCCCCCGTCTGATTCCCAGCCTCTGAATCCCCGTGTCTGATTTCCTGCCTCTGATTCCCCGCCTCTGATTCCCCATCTCTGATTCACCGCCTCTGATTCCCCATCTCTGATTCCCCACATCTGATTCCCCGTGTCTGATTCCCCGTGTCTGATTCCCTGCCTCTGATTCCACGTCTCTGATTCCCCATATCTCATTCCCTGCCACTGATTCCCCGCCTCTGATTCCCCATCTCTGATTCACCACCTCTGATTCCCGGCCTCTGATTGCCCACCTCTGATTCCCCGCCTCTGATTCGCCAGCTATGATTCCCCCCCTCTGATTCCCCGCGTCTGATTCCCCGCCTCTGATTCCCCAACTCTAATACCCCGCCTCTGATTCCCCAGCTCTGATTCCCCTCCTCTGATTCCCCGCATCTGATTCCCTGCCTCTGATTCCCCGCCTCTGATTCCAGGCCTCTGATTCCCAACCTCTGATTCCCCACCTCTGATTCCCCATATCTGATTCCCCGCCTCTGTTTCACCGCCTCTG
The DNA here is from genome assembly GCF_036971445.1 of Narcine bancroftii. Taxonomy (NCBI): domain Eukaryota; kingdom Metazoa; phylum Chordata; class Chondrichthyes; order Torpediniformes; family Narcinidae; genus Narcine; species Narcine bancroftii. The sequence goes on from NW_027211886.1 coordinate 1,847,056, forward strand.
ATTCCCCGCCTCTGTTTCCCCATATCTGATTCCCCTCCTCTGATTCCCCAACTCTGATTCCCCGCCTGTGATTCCCCAGCTCTAATTCCCCGCCTCTGATTCCCCATATCTGATTCCCATCCTCTGATTGCCCACCTCTGATTCCCCGCCTCTGATTCGCCAGCTCTGATTCCCCGCCTCTGATTCCCCGCATCTGATTCCCTGCCTCTGATTCCCCGCCTCTGATTCCCCATCTCTGATACCCCGCCTGTGATTCCCCAGCTCTGATTCCCAGCCTCTGATTCCCCGTGTTTGATCCCCTGCCTCTGATTACCTTCCTCTGATTCCCGGCCTCTGATACCCCGCTTCTGATTCTGATTCCCTGCCTCTGATTCCCCATCTCTGATTCACCACATCTAATTCCCTGCCTCTGATTCCACGCCCCTGATTCCCCACCTCTGATTCCCCATATCTGAATCCCCGCCTCTGTTTCCACGCCTCTGATTCCCTGCCTCTGATTCCCAACCTCTGATTCCCCACCCCTGATTCCCCATATCTGATTCCCCGCCTCTGTTTCCCTGCCTCTGATTCTCCGCCCCTGTTTCCCCATATCTGATTCCCCGCCTCTGATTCCCCAACTCTGATTACCCACCTCTGATTCCCCAGCTCTTATTCCCCGCCTCTGATTCCCCGTGTTTGATTCCCTGCCTCTGATTCCCCGCCTCTGATTCCCCATCTCTGATTCACCGCCTTTGATTCGACACCTCTGATTCCCCATATCTGATTCCCCACCTCTGTTACCCCGCCTCTGATTCCCCGCCTCTGATTCCCCATATATCATTCCCCGCCTCTGAATCCCCATCTCTGATTCCCGGAATCTGATTCCCCACCTCTGATTCCCGGCCTCTTATTCCCGGCATCTGAATCCCGGCCTCTGATTCCCGGCCTCTGATTCCCCGCTTCTGATTCTGATTCCCTGCCTCTGATTCCCCATCTCTGATTCCGCACATCTGATTCCCTGCCTCTGATTCCCCACCTCTGATTCCCCATATCTGATTCCCCACCTCTGTTTCCCCGCCTCTGATTCCCCGCCTCTGTTTCCCCATATCTAATTCCCCACCTCTGATGCCCCAACTCTGATACCCCGCCTCTGATTCCCCAGCTCTGATTCCCCGCCTCTGATTCCCCGCATCCGATTCCCATATCTGATTCCCCGCCTCTGTTTCCCCGCCTTTGATTCCCCGCCTCTGTTTCCCCATATCTGATTCCCCGCCTCTGATTCCCAACTATGATTCCCCGCCTCTGATTCCCCAGCTCTGATTCCCCGCCTCTGATTCCCCGCGTTCTATTCCCTGCCTCTGATTCCCCGCCTGTGATTCCCCATCTCTGATTCACCACCTCTGATTCCCCACCTCAGATTCCCCATATCTAATTCCCCGCCTCTGTTTGCCCGCCTCTGATTCCCCGCCTCTGTTTCCCCATATCTGATTCCCCGTGTCTGATTCCCTGCCTCTGATTCCCCGCCTCTGATTCCCCGCCTCTGATTCCCTGCCACTGATTCCCTGCCCCTGATACCCCACCTCTGATTCCCCATATCTGATTCCCTGCCTCTGTTTCCCCGCCTCTGATTCCCCGCCTCTGATTCCCCGCCTCTGATTCCCCGCCTCTGATTCCCCAACTCTGATTCCCCGCCTCTGATTCCCCAGCTCTGATACCCGCCTCTGATTCCCCGCGTCTGTTTCCCCGCCTCTGATTCCCTGCCCCTGATTCCCCAATTCTGATTCCCCATATCTGATTCCCCGCCTCTGTTTCCCCGCCTCTGATTCCCCGCCTCTGATTCCCCATATCTGATTCCCTGCCTCTGATTCCCCAACTCTGATTCACCGCCTCTGATTCCCCAGCTCTGAATCCCCGCCTCTGATTCCCCGCGTCTGATTCCCTGCCTCTGATTCCCCGCCTTGTTTCCCCATCTCTGATTCACAACCTCTGATTCCCCACCTCTGATTCCCTATATTTGATTCCCCGCCTCTGTTTCCCCGCCTCTGATTCGCAACCTCTAATTCCCCACCTCTGATTCCCCATATCTGATTCCCCGCCTCTGTTACCCTGCCTCTGATTCCCGGCCTCTGTTTCCCCATATCTGATTCCCCTCCTCTGATTCCCCAACTCTGATTCCCCGCCTCTGATTCCCCAGCTCTGATTCCCCGCCTTTTATTCCCGGCCTCTGATTCCCTGCCACTGATTCCCCGCCCCTGATTCCCCACCTCTGATTCCCCATATCTGATTCCCCGCCTCTGTTTCCCCAGCTCTGATTCCCCGCCTCTGAATCCCCATCTCTGATTCCCGGACTCTGATTCCCCACCTCTGATTCCCGGCCTCTTATTCCCAGCATCTGATTCCCGGCCTCTGATACCCGGCCTCTGATTCCCCGCTTCTGATTCTGATTCCCTGCCTCTGATTCCCCATCTCTGATTCCGCACATCTGATTCCCTGCCTCTGATTCCCCACCTCTGATACCCCATATCTGATTCCCCGCCTCTGTTTCCCCGCCTCTGATTCTCCGCCTCTGTTTCCCTATATCTAATTCCCCACCTCTGATGCCCCAACTCTGATTCCCCGCCTCTGATTCCCCTGCTCTGATTCCCCGCCTCTGATTCCCCGCATCCGATTCCCCATATCTGATTCCCCGCCTCTGTTTCCCCGCCTCTGATTCCCCGCCTCTGTTTCCCCATATCTGATTCCCCGCCTCTGATTCCCAACTATGATTCCCCGCCTCTGATTCCCCAGCTCTGATTCCCTGCGTCTGATTCCCTGCGTTCTATTCCCTGCCTCTGATTCCCCGCCTGTGATTCCCCATCACTGATTCACCACCTCTGATTCCCCACCACTGATTCCCCATATCTAATTCCCCGCCTCTGTTTGCCCGCCTCTGATTCCCCGCCTCTGTTTCCCCATATCTGATTCCCCGTCTCTGAATCCCCAACTCTGATTCCCTGCCTCTGATTCCCCAGCTCTGATTCCCAGCCTTTGATTCCCCCCGTCTGATTCCCAGCCTCTGAATCCCCGTGTCTGATTTCCTGCCTCTGATTCCCCGCCTCTGATTCCCCATCTCTGATTCCTCTGATTCCCCACATCTGATTCCCCATCTCTGATTCCGCACATCCGATTCCCTGCCTCTGATTCCACAACTCTGATTCCCCACCTCTGATTCCCCAGCTCTGATTCCCCGCCTCAGATTCCCCGCGTCTGATTCCCTGCCTCTGATTCCCCGCCTCTGATTCCCCATCTCTGATGCCCCACCTCTGATTCCCCGTGTCTGATTCCCTGCCTCTGATTCCCCGCCTCTGAATCCCAGCCTCTGATTCCCCATATCTGATTCCCCGCCTCTGATTCCCTGCCTCTGATTCCCCAGCTCTGATTCCCCGCCTTTGATTCCCCCCGTCTGATTCCCAGCCTCTGAATCCCCGTGTCTGATTTCCTGCCTCTGATTCCCCGCCTCTGATTCCCCATCTCTGATTCACCGCCTCTGATTCCCCATCTCTGATTCCCCACATCTGATTCCCCGTGTCTGATTCCCCGTGTCTGATTCCCTGCCTCTGATTCCACGTCTCTGATTCCCCATATCTCATTCCCTGCCACTGATTCCCCGCCTCTGATTCCCCATCTCTGATTCACCACCTCTGATTCCCGGCCTCTGATTGCCCACCTCTGATTCCCCGCCTCTGATTCGCCAGCTATGATTCCCCCCCTCTGATTCCCCGCGTCTGATTCCCCGCCTCTGATTCCCCAACTCTAATACCCCGCCTCTGATTCCCCAGCTCTGATTCCCCTCCTCTGATTCCCCGCATCTGATTCCCTGCCTCTGATTCCCCGCCTCTGATTCCAGGCCTCTGATTCCCAACCTCTGATTCCCCACCTCTGATTCCCCATATCTGATTCCCCGCCTCTGTTTCACCGCCTCTGATTCCCCGCCTCTGTTTCCCCATATCTGATTCCCCTCCTCTGATTCCCCAACTCTGATTCCCCGCCTGTGATTCCCCAGCTCTAATTCCCCGCCTCTGATTCCCCATATCTGATTCCCATCCTCTGATTGCCCACCTCTGATTCCCCGCCTCTGATTCGCCAGCTCTGATTCCCCGCCTCTGATTCCCCGCATCTGATTCCCTGCCTCTGATTCCCCGCCTCTGATTCCCCATCTCTGATACCCCGCCTGTGATTCCCCAGCTCTGATTCCCAGCCTCTGATTCCCCGTGTTTGATCCCCTGCCTCTGATTACCTTCCTCTGATTCCCGGCCTCTGATACCCCGCTTCTGATTCTGATTCCCTGCCTCTGATTCCCCATCTCTGATTCACCACATCTAATTCCCTGCCTCTGATTCCACGCCCCTGATTCCCCACCTCTGATTCCCCATATCTGAATCCCCGCCTCTGTTTCCACGCCTCTGATTCCCTGCCTCTGATTCCCAACCTCTGATTCCCCACCCCTGATTCCCCATATCTGATTCCCCGCCTCTGTTTCCCTGCCTCTGATTCTCCGCCCCTGTTTCCCCATATCTGATTCCCCGCCTCTGATTCCCCAACTCTGATTACCCACCTCTGATTCCCCAGCTCTTATTCCCCGCCTCTGATTCCCCGTGTTTGATTCCCTGCCTCTGATTCCCCGCCTCTGATTCCCCATCTCTGATTCACCGCCTTTGATTCGACACCTCTGATTCCCCATATCTGATTCCCCACCTCTGTTACCCCGCCTCTGATTCCCCGCCTCTGATTCCCCATATATCATTCCCCGCCTCTGAATCCCCATCTCTGATTCCCGGAATCTGATTCCCCACCTCTGATTCCCGGCCTCTTATTCCCGGCATCTGAATCCCGGCCTCTGATTCCCGGCCTCTGATTCCCCGCTTCTGATTCTGATTCCCTGCCTCTGATTCCCCATCTCTGATTCCGCACATCTGATTCCCTGCCTCTGATTCCCCACCTCTGATTCCCCATATCTGATTCCCCACCTCTGTTTCCCCGCCTCTGATTCCCCGCCTCTGTTTCCCCATATCTAATTCCCCACCTCTGATGCCCCAACTCTGATACCCCGCCTCTGATTCCCCAGCTCTGATTCCCCGCCTCTGATTCCCCGCATCCGATTCCCATATCTGATTCCCCGCCTCTGTTTCCCCGCCTTTGATTCCCCGCCTCTGTTTCCCCATATCTGATTCCCCGCCTCTGATTCCCAACTATGATTCCCCGCCTCTGATTCCCCAGCTCTGATTCCCCGCCTCTGATTCCCCGCGTTCTATTCCCTGCCTCTGATTCCCCGCCTGTGATTCCCCATCTCTGATTCACCACCTCTGATTCCCCACCTCAGATTCCCCATATCTAATTCCCCGCCTCTGTTTGCCCGCCTCTGATTCCCCGCCTCTGTTTCCCCATATCTGATTCCCCGTGTCTGATTCCCTGCCTCTGATTCCCCGCCTCTGATTCCCCGCCTCTGATTCCCTGCCACTGATTCCCTGCCCCTGATACCCCACCTCTGATTCCCCATATCTGATTCCCTGCCTCTGTTTCCCCGCCTCTGATTCCCCGCCTCTGATTCCCCGCCTCTGATTCCCCGCCTCTGATTCCCCAACTCTGATTCCCCGCCTCTGATTCCCCAGCTCTGATACCCGCCTCTGATTCCCCGCGTCTGTTTCCCCGCCTCTGATTCCCTGCCTCTGTTTCCCCATATCTAAGTCCCCGACTCTGATTCCCCAACTCTGATTCCCCACCTCTGATTCCCCAGCTCTGATTCCCCGCCTCTGATTCCCCGCATCTGATTCCCTGCATCTGATTCCCAGCCTCTGATTCCCTGCCTCTGATTCCCAACCTCTGATTCCCCACCTCTGATTCCCCATATCTGATTCCCCGCCTCTGTTTCCCCGCCTCTGATTCCCCGCCTCTGTTTCCCCATATCTGATTCCCGGCCTCTGATTCCCCGCCTCTGCTTCCCCGCCTCTGATTCCCTGCCTCTGATTCCCCATCTCCGATTCCGCACATCGGATTTCCTGCCTCTGATTCCCCGCCTCTGATTCCCCGCCTCTGATTCCCTGCTTCTGATTCCCAACCTCTGATTCCCCACCTCTGATTCCCCATATCTGATTCCCCGCCTCTGTTTCCCCGCCTCTGATTCCCCGCCTCTGATTCCCCAACTCTGAATCCCCGCCTCTGATTCCCCAGCTCTGATTCCACGCCTCTGATTCCCCGTGTTTGATTCCCTGCCTCTGATTCCCTGCCATGATTCCCCATCTCTGATTCACAGCCTTTAATTCGCCACCTCTGATTCCCCATATCTGATTCCCCTCTTCTGTTTCCCCGCCTCTGATTCCCAACCTCTGATTCCACACCTCTGATTCCCCATATCTGATTCCCCGCCTCTGTTTCCCCGCCTCTGATTCCCCGCCCCTGTTTCCCCATATCTGATTCCCCACCTCTGATTCTCCTACTCTGCTTGCCCGCCTCTGATTCCCCAGCTCTGATTCCCCGCCTCTGATTCCCCGTTTTTGATTCCCTGCCTCTGATTCCCCGCCTCTGATTCCCCATCTCTGATTCACCGCCTTTGATTCGCCACCTCTGTTTCCCCATATCTGATTCCCCACCTCTGTTTCCCCGCCTCTGATTCCCCGCCTCTGATTCCCCATATCTGATACCCCGGCTCTGATTGCCCACCTCTGTTTCCCCGCCTCTGATTCGCCAGCTCTGATTCCCCGCCTCTGATTCCCCGCATCTCATTCCCTGCCTCTGATTCCCCGCCTCTGATTCCCCATCTCTGATTCACCGCCTTTGATTCGCCACCTCTGATTCCCCATATCGGTTTCCCCACCTCTGTTTCCCGGCCTCTGATTCCCCGCCTCTGATTCTCCATATCTCATTCCCCGCCTCTGAATCCCCATCTCTGATTCCCGGACTCTGATTCCCCACCTCTGATTCCCGGCCTCTTATTCCCAGCATCTGATTCCCGGCCTCTGATTCCCGGCCTCTGATTCCCCGCTTCTGATTCTGATTCCCTGCCTCTGATTCCCCATCTCTGATTCCGCACATCTGATTCCCTGCCTCTGATTCCCCGCATCCGATTCCCCATATGTGATTCCCCGCCTCTGTTTCCCCGCCTCTGATTCCCCGCCTCTGTTTCCCCATATCTGATTCCCCGCCTCTGATTCCCAACTATGATTCCCCGCCTCTGATTCCCCAGCTCTGATTCCCTGCCTCTGATTCCCTGCGTTCTATTCCATGCCTCTGATTCCCCGCCTGTGATTCCCCATCACTGATTCACCACCTCTGATTCCCCACATCTGATTCCCCATATCTAATTCCCCGCCTCTGTTTGCCCGCCTCTGATTCCCCGCCTCTGTTTCCCCATATCTGATTCCCCGTCTCTGAATCCCCAACTCTGATTCCCTGCCTCTGATTCCCCAGCTCTGATTCCCCGCCTTTGATTCCCCCCGTCTGATTCCCAGCCTCTGAATCCCCGTGTCTGATTTCCTGCCTCTGATTCCCCGCCTCTTATTCCCCATCTCTGATTCACCGCCTCTGATTCTCCACCTCTGATTCCCCATGTCTGATTCCGCACATCCGATTCCCTGCCTCTGATTCCCCAACTCTGATTCCCCGCCTCTGATTCCCCATCTCTGATTCCCCATCTCTGATTCCCCGTGTTTGATTCCCTGCCTCTGATTCCCCGCCTCTGAATACCAGCCTCTGATTCCCCATATCTGATTCCCCGCCTCTGATTCCCTGCCTCTGATTCCCCCCGTCTGATTCCCAGCCTCTGAATCCCCATGTCTGATTTCCTGCCTCTGATTCCCCGCCTCTGATTCCCCATCTCTGATTCACCGCCTCTGAATCCCCATCTCTGATTCCCCACCTCTGATTCCCCGTGTCTGATTCCCCGTGTCTGATTCCCTGCCTCTGATTCCACGCCTCTGATTCCCCATATCTGATTCCCTGCCACTGATTCCCCGCCTCTGATTCCCCATCTCTGATTCACCACCTCTGATTCCCGGCCTCTGATTGCCCACCTCTGATTCCCCGCCTCTGATTCCCCAGCTCTGATTCCCCTCCTCTGATTCCCCGCATCTGATTCCCTGCCTCTGATTCCACGCCTCTGATTCCAGGCCTCTGATTCACAACCTCTGATTCCCCACCTCTGATTCCCAATATCTGATTCCCCGCCTCTGTTTCACCGCCTCTGATTCCCCGCCTCTGTTTCCCCGCCTGTGATTCCCCAGCTCTGATTCCCCGCCTCTGATTCCCCATATCTGATTCCCATCCTCTGATTGCCCACTTCTGATTCCCCGCCTCTGATTCGCCAGCTCTGATTCCCCGCCTCTGATTCCCCGCATCTGATTCCCTGCCTCTGATTCCCCGCCTCTGATTCCCCATCTCTGATTCCCCGCCTGTGATTCCCCAGCTCTGATTCCCCGCCTCTGATTCCCCGCATCTGATTCCCCGTGTTTGATCCCCTGCATCTGATTACCTTCCTCTGATTCCCGACCACTGATACCCCGCTTCTGATTCTGATTCCCTGCCTCTGATTCCCCATCTCTGATTCACCACATCTGAATCCCCGCCTCTGTGTCCACGCCTCTGATTCCCTGCATCTGATTCCCAACCTCTGATTCCCCACCCCTGATTCCCCATATCTGATTCCCCGCCTCTGTTTCCCTGCCTCTGATTCCCCACCCCTGTTTCCCCATATCTGATTCCCCGCCTCTGATTCCCCAACTCTGATTCCCCACCTCTGATTCCCCAGCTCTGATTCCCCGCCTCTGATTCCCCGTGTTTGATTCCCTGCCTCTGATTCCCCGCCTCTGATTCCCCATCTCTGATTCACCGCCTTTGATTCGCCACCTCTGATTCCCCATATCTGATTCCCTACCTCTGATTCCCCGCCTCTGATTCCCCGTGTTTGATTCACTGCCTCTGATTCCCCGCCTCTGATTCCCCGCCTCTGATTCCCCATATATCATTCCCCGCCTCTGAATCCCCATCTCTGATTCCCGGACTCTGATTCCCCACCTCTGATTCCCGGCCTCTTATTCCCGGCATCTGAATCCCGGCCTCTGATTCCCGGCCTCTGATTCCCCGCTTCTGATTCTGATTCCCTGCCTCTGATTCCCCATCTCTGATTCCGCACATCTGATTCCCTGCCTCTGATTCCCCACCTCTGATTCCCCATATCTGATTCCCCACCTCTGTTTCCCCGCCTCTGATTCCCCGCCTCTGTTTCCCCATATCTAATTCCCCACCTCTGATGCCCCAACTCTGATACCCCGCCTCTGATTCCCCAGCTCTGATTCCCCGCCTCTGATTCCCCGCATCCGATTCCCATTATCTGATTCCCCGCCTCTGTTTCCCCGCCTTTGATTCCCCGCCTGTGATTCCCCATCTCTGATTCACCACCTCTGATTCCCCACCTCTGATTCCCCATATCTAATTCCCCGCCTCTGTTTGCCCGCCTCTGATTCCCCGCCTCTGTTTCCCCATATCTGATTCCCCGTGTCTGATTCCCTGCCTCTGATTCCCCGCCTCTGATTCCCCGCCTCTGATTCCCTGCCACTGATTCCCTGCCCCTGATACCCCACCTCTGATTCCCCATATCTGATTCCCTGCCTCTGTTTCCCTGCCTCTGATTCCCCGCCTCTGATTCCCCATATCTGATTCCGCGCCTCTGATTCCCCAACTCTGATTCCCCGCCTCTGATTCCCCAGCTCTGAATCCCCGCCTCTGATTCCCCGCGTCTGTTTCCCCGCCTCTGATTCCCCGCCTCTGTTTCCCCATATCTAAGTCCCCGACTCTGATTCCCCAACTCTGATTCCCCACCACTGATTCCCCAGCTCTGATTCCCCGCCTCTGATTCCCCATATCTGATACCCCGGCTCTGATTGCCCACCTCTGTTTCCCCGCCTCTGATTCGCCAGCTCTGATTCCCCGCCTCTGATTCCCCGCATCTCATTCCCTGCCTCTGATTCCCCGCCTCTGATTCCCCATCTCTGATTCACCGCCTTTGATTCGCCACCTCTGATTCCCCATATCGGTTTCCCCACCTCTGTTTCCCGGCCTCTGATTCCCCGCCTCTGATTCTCCATATCTCATTCCCCGCCTCTGAATCCCCATCTCTGATTCCCGGACTCTGATTCCCCACCTCTGATTCCCGGCCTCTTATTCCCAGCATCTGATTCCCGGCCTCTGATTCCCGGCCTCTGATTCCCCGCTTCTGATTCTGATTCCCTGCCTCTGATTCCCCATCTCTGATTCCGCACATCTGATTCCCTGCCTCTGATTCCCCGCATCCGATTCCCCATATGTGATTCCCCGCCTCTGTTTCCCCGCCTCTGATTCCCCGCCTCTGTTTCCCCATATCTGATTCCCCGCCTCTGATTCCCAACTATGATTCCCCGCCTCTGATTCCCCAGCTCTGATTCCCTGCCTCTGATTCCCTGCGTTCTATTCCCTGCCTCTGATTCCCCGCCTGTGATTCCCCATCACTGATTCACCACCTCTGATTCCCCACATCTGATTCCCCATATCTAATTCCCCGCCTCTGTTTGCCCGCCTCTGATTCCCCGCCTCTGTTTCCCCATATCTGATTCCCCGTCTCTGAATCCCCAACTCTGATTCCCTGCCTCTGATTCCCCAGCTCTGATTCCCCGCCTTTGATTCCCCCCGTCTGATTCCCAGCCTCTGAATCCCCGTGTCTGATTTCCTGCCTCTGATTCCCCGCCTCTTATTCCCCATCTCTGATTCACCGCCTCTGATTCTCCACCTCTGATTCCCCATGTCTGATTCCGCACATCCGATTCCCTGCCTCTGATTCCCCAACTCTGATTCCCCGCCTCTGATTCCCCATCTCTGATTCCCCATCTCTGATTCCCCGTGTTTGATTCCCTGCCTCTGATTCCCCGCCTCTGAATACCAGCCTCTGATTCCCCATATCTGATTCCCCGCCTCTGATTCCCTGCCTCTGATTCCCCCCGTCTGATTCCCAGCCTCTGAATCCCCATGTCTGATTTCCTGCCTCTGATTCCCCGCCTCTGATTCCCCATCTCTGATTCACCGCCTCTGAATCCCCATCTCTGATTCCCCACCTCTGATTCCCCGTGTCTGATTCCCCGTGTCTGATTCCCTGCCTCTGATTCCACGCCTCTGATTCCCCATATCTGATTCCCTGCCACTGATTCCCCGCCTCTGATTCCCCATCTCTGATTCACCACCTCTGATTCCCGGCCTCTGATTGCCCACCTCTGATTCCCCGCCTCTGATTCCCCAGCTCTGATTCCCCTCCTCTGATTCCCCGCATCTGATTCCCTGCCTCTGATTCCACGCCTCTGATTCCAGGCCTCTGATTCACAACCTCTGATTCCCCACCTCTGATTCCCAATATCTGATTCCCCGCCTCTGTTTCACCGCCTCTGATTCCCCGCCTCTGTTTCCCCGCCTGTGATTCCCCAGCTCTGATTCCCCGCCTCTGATTCCCCATATCTGATTCCCATCCTCTGATTGCCCACTTCTGATTCCCCGCCTCTGATTCGCCAGCTCTGATTCCCCGCCTCTGATTCCCCGCATCTGATTCCCTGCCTCTGATTCCCCGCCTCTGATTCCCCATCTCTGATTCCCCGCCTGTGATTCCCCAGCTCTGATTCCCCGCCTCTGATTCCCCGCATCTGATTCCCCGTGTTTGATCCCCTGCATCTGATTACCTTCCTCTGATTCCCGACCACTGATACCCCGCTTCTGATTCTGATTCCCTGCCTCTGATTCCCCATCTCTGATTCACCACATCTGAATCCCCGCCTCTGTGTCCACGCCTCTGATTCCCTGCATCTGATTCCCAACCTCTGATTCCCCACCCCTGATTCCCCATATCTGATTCCCCGCCTCTGTTTCCCTGCCTCTGATTCCCCACCCCTGTTTCCCCATATCTGATTCCCCGCCTCTGATTCCCCAACTCTGATTCCCCGCCTCTGATTCCCCAGCTCTGATTCCCCGCCTCTGATTCCCCGTGTTTGATTCCCTGCCTCTGATTCCCCGCCTCTGATTCCCCATCTCTGATTCACCGCCTTTGATTCGCCACCTCTGATTCCCCATATCTGATTCCCTACCTCTGATTCCCCGCCTCTGATTCCCCGTGTTTGATTCACTGCCTCTGATTCCCCGCCTCTGATTCCCCGCCTCTGATTCCCCATATATCATTCCCCGCCTCTGAATCCCCATCTCTGATTCCCGGACTCTGATTCCCCACCTCTGATTCCCGGCCTCTTATTCCCGGCATCTGAATCCCGGCCTCTGATTCCCGGCCTCTGATTCCCCGCTTCTGATTCTGATTCCCTGCCTCTGATTCCCCATCTCTGATTCCGCACATCTGATTCCCTGCCTCTGATTCCCCACCTCTGATTCCCCATATCTGATTCCCCACCTCTGTTTCCCCGCCTCTGATTCCCCGCCTCTGTTTCCCCATATCTAATTCCCCACCTCTGATGCCCCAACTCTGATACCCCGCCTCTGATTCCCCAGCTCTGATTCCCCGCCTCTGATTCCCCGCATCCGATTCCCATTATCTGATTCCCCGCCTCTGTTTCCCCGCCTTTGATTCCCCGCCTGTGATTCCCCATCTCTGATTCACCACCTCTGATTCCCCACCTCTGATTCCCCATATCTAATTCCCCGCCTCTGTTTGCCCGCCTCTGATTCCCCGCCTCTGTTTCCCCATATCTGATTCCCCGTGTCTGATTCCCTGCCTCTGATTCCCCGCCTCTGATTCCCCGCCTCTGATTCCCTGCCACTGATTCCCTGCCCCTGATACCCCACCTCTGATTCCCCATATCTGATTCCCTGCCTCTGTTTCCCTGCCTCTGATTCCCCGCCTCTGATTCCCCATATCTGATTCCGCGCCTCTGATTCCCCAACTCTGATTCCCCGCCTCTGATTCCCCAGCTCTGAATCCCCGCCTCTGATTCCCCGCGTCTGTTTCCCCGCCTCTGATTCCCCGCCTCTGTTTCCCCATATCTAAGTCCCCGACTCTGATTCCCCAACTCTGATTCCCCACCACTGATTCCCCAGCTCTGATTCCCCGCCTCTGATTCCCCGCATCTGATTCCCTGCATCTGATTCCCAGCCTCTGATTCCCTGCCTCTGATTCCCAACCTCTGATTCCCCACCTCTGATTCCCCATATCTGATTCCCCGCCTCTGTTTCCCCGCCTCTGATTCCCCGCCTCAGTTTCCCCATATCTGATTCCCGGCCTCTGATTCTCCGCCTCTGATTCCCCGACTCTGATTCCCTGCCTCTGATTCCCCATCTCCGATTCCGCACATCGGATTCCCTGCCTCTGATTCACCGCCTCTGATTCCCCGCCTCGTATTCCCTGCTTCTGATTCCCAACCTCTGATTCCCTACCTCTGATTCCCCATATCTGATTCCCCGCCTCTGTTTCCCCGCCTCTGATTCCCCAACTCTGAATCCCCGCCTCTGATTCCCCAGCTCTGATTCCCCGCCTCTGATTCCCCGTGTTTGATTCCCTGCCTCTGATTCCCTGCCCTGATTCCCCATCTCTGATACACCGCCTTAAATTCGCCACCGCTGATTCCCCATATCTGATTCCCCGCCTCTGTTTCCCCGTCTCTGATTCCCCGCCTCTGTTTCGCCATATCTAATTCCACGCCTCTGATTCCCCAACTCTGATTCCCCGCCTCTGATTCCCCAGCTCTGATTCCCTGCCTCTGATTCCCCGCATCTGATTCCCTGCCTCTGATTCCCCGCCTCTGATTCCCTGCCTCTGATTCCCAACCTCTGATTCCCCACCTCTGAATCCCCATATCTGATTCCCCGCCTCTGTTTCCCCGCCTCTGATTCCCCACCTCTGTTTCCCCATATCTGATTCCCCGCCTCTGATTCCCCAACTCTGATTCCCCTCCTCTGATTCGCCAGCTATGATTCCCCGCCTCTGATTCCCTGCATCTGATTCCCTGCATATGATTCCCCGCCTCTGATTCCCCTTCTCTGATTCTCCACCTCTGATTTCCCACCTCTGATTCCCCATCTCTGATTCCGCTCATCCAATTCCCTGCCTCTGATTCCCCGCCTCTGATTCCCCGCCTCTGATTCCCTGCCTCTGATTCGCAACCTCTAATTCCCCACCTCTGATTCCCCATATCTGATTCCCCGCCTCTGTTTCCCTGCCTCTGATTCCCGGCCTCTGTTTCCCCATATCTGACTCCCCTCCTCTGATTCCCCAACTCTGATTCCCCGCCTCTGAAACCCCGCCTCTGATTCCCCATCTCTAATTCATCACATCTGATTCCCCACCTCTGCTTCCCCATCTCTGATTCTCTACCTCTGATTCGCCACCTCTGATTGCCCATATCTGATTCACCGCCTCTGTTTCCCCGCATCTGATTCCCCGCCTCTGATTCCCCATATTTGATTCCCCGCCTCTGATTCCCCATCTCTGATTCCCGGACTCATTCCCCAACTCTGATTCCCCGCCTCTGATTCCCCATATTTGATTCCCCTCCTCTGATTTCCCATCTCTGATTCCCGGACTCTGATTCCCCAACTCTGATTTCCCCGCCTCTGAATCCCCAGCTCTGATTTCCCGCCTCTGATTCCCCACCTGTGATACAACATATCTGATTCCCGGCCTCTGTTTCCCCGCATCTGATTCCCCACCTCTGATTCACCATATCTGATTCCCCGCCTCTGATTCCCCACCACTGATTCCCCTCCTCTGATTCGCCAGTTATGATTGCCCGCCTCTGATTCCCCGTTTCTGATTCCCTGCCTCTGATTCCCCGCCTCTGATTCCCCATGTCTGACTCACCACCTCTGATTCCCCACCTCTGATACCCCATCTCTGATTCCGCACATCCGATTCCCTGCCTCTGATTCCCCGCCTCTGATTCCCCGCCTCTGATTCCCTGCCTCTGATTCGCAACCTCTTATTCCCCACCTCTGATTCCCCATATCTGATTCCCCGCCTCTGTTTCCCCGCCTCTGATTGGCACCTCTGATACCCCGCCTCTGATTCCCCATCTCTAATTCATCACATCTGATTCCCCACCTCTGCTTCCCCATCTCCGATTCTCTACCTCTGATTCGCCACCTCTGATTCCCAATATCTGATTCACCGCCTCTGTTTCCCTGCCTCTGATTCCCCGCCTCTGATTACCCATATCTAATTCCCCGCCTCAGATTCCCCATCTCTGATTCCCGGTCTCTGATTCCCCACCTCTGTTTCCCGGCCTCTGATTCCCAATCCCTGATTCACCGCCTCTGACTCCCAGTGTCTGATTCCCTGCCTCTGATTCCCCGCCTCTGAATCCCCTCCTCTGATTCCCTGCCACTGATTCCCCGCCCCTGATTCCCCACCTCTGATACCCCATATCTGATTCCCAGCCTCTGATTCCCTGCCTCTGATTCCCAACCTCTGATTCCCCACCTCTGATTCCCCATATCTGATTCCCCGCCTCTGTTTCCCCGCCTCTGATTCCCCGCCTCAGTTTCCCCATATCTGATTCCCGGCCTCTGATTCTCCGCCACTGATTCCCCGACTCTGATTCCCTGCCTCTGATTCCCCATTTCCGATTCCGCACATCGGATTCCCTGCCTCTGATTCCCCGCCTCTGATTCCCCGCCTCGTATTCCCTGCTTCTGATTCCCAACCTCTGAATCCCCACCTCTGATTCCCCATATCTGATTCCCCGCCTCTGTTTCCCCGCCTCTGATTCCCCAACTCTGAATCCCCGCCTCTGATTCCCCAGCTCTGATTCCCCGCCTCTGATTCCCCGTGTTTGATTCCCTGCCTCTGATTCCCTGCCCTGATTCCCCATCTCTGATACACCGCCTTAAATTCGCCAACGCTGATTCCCCATATCTGATTCCCCGCCTCTGTTTCCCCGTCTCTGATTCCCCGCCTCTGTTTCGCCATATCTAATTCCACGCCTCTGATTCCCCAACTCTGATTCCACGCCTCTGATTCCCCAGCTCTGATTCCCTGCCTCTGATTCCCCGCATCTGATTCCCTGCCTCTGATTCCCCGCCTCTGATTCCCTGCCTCTGATTCCCAACCTCTGATTCCCCACCTCTGAATCCCCATATCTGATTCCCCGCCTCTGTTTCCCCGCCTCTGATTCCCCACCTCTGTTTCCCCATATCTGATTCCCCGCCTCTGATTCCCCAACTCTGATTCCCCTCCTCTGATTCGCCAGCTATGATTCCCCGCCTCTGATTCCCTGCATCTGATTCCCTGCATCTGATTCCCCGCCTCTGATTCCCCTTCTCTGATTCTCCACCTCTGATTTCCCACCTCTGATTCCCCATCTCTGATTCCGCTCATCCGATTCCCTGCCTCTGATTCCCCGCCTCTGATTCCCCGCCTCTGATTCCCTGCCTCTGATTCGCAACCTCTAATTCCCCACCTCTGATTCCCCATATCTGATTCCCCGCCTCTGTTTCCCTGCCTCTGATTCCCGGCCTCTGTTTCCCCATATCTGATTCCCCTCCTCTGATTCCCCAACTCTGATTCCCCGCCTCTGATACCCCGCCTCTGATTCCCCATCTCAAATTCATCACATCTGATTCCCCACCTCTGCTTCCCCATCTCTGATTCTCTACCTCTGATTCGCCACCTCTGATTGCCCATATCTGATTCACCGCCTCTGTTTCCCCGCATCTGATTCCCCGCCTCTGATTCCCCATATTTGATTCCCCGCCTCTGATTCCCCATCTCTGATTCCCGGACTCATTCCCCAACTCTGATTCCCCGCCTCTGATTCCCCATATTTGATTCCCCTCCTCTGATTTCCCATCTCTGATTCCCGGACTCTGATTCCCCAACTCTGATTTCCCCGCCTCTGAATCCCCAGCTCTGATTTCCCGCCTCTGATTCCCAACCTGTGATACAACATATCTGATTCCCGGCCTCTGTTTCCCCGCATCTGATTCCCCACCTCTGATTCACCATATCTGATTCCCCGCCTCTGATTGCCCACCACTGATTCCCCTCCTCTGATTCGCCAGTTATGATTGCCCGCCTCTGATTCCCCGTTTCTGATTCCCTGCCTCTGATTCCCCGCCTCTGATTCCCTATGTCAGACTCACCACCTCTGATTCCCCACCTCTGATACCCCATCTCTGATTCCGCACATCCGATTCCCTGCCTCTGATTCCCCGCCTCTGATTCCCCGCCTCTGATTCCCTGCCTCTGATTCGCAACCTCTTATTCCCCACCTCTGATTCCCCATATCTGATTCCCCGCCTCTGTTTCCCCGCCTCTGATTGGCACCTCTGATACCCCGCCTCTGATTCCCCATCTCTAATTCATCACATCTGATTCCCCACCTCTGCTTCCCCATCTCCGATTCTCTACCTCTGATTCGCCACCTCTGATTCCCAATATCTGATTCACCGCCTCTGTTTCCCTGCCTCTGATTCCCCGCCTCTGATTACCCATATCTGATTCCCCGCCTCAGATTCCCCATCTCTGATTCCCGGTCTCTGATTCCCCACCTCTGTTTCCCGGCCTCTGATTCCCAATCCCTGATTCACCGCCTCTGACTCCCAGTGTCTGATTCCCTGCCTCTGATTCCCCGCCTCTGAATCCCCTCCTCTGATTCCCTGCCACTGATTCCCCGCCCCTGATTCCCCACCTCTGATACCCCATATCTGATTCCCCGCCTCTGTTTCCCCGCCTCTGATTCCCCACCTCTGATTCCCCATATCTGATTCCCTGCCTCTGATTCCCCAACTCTGATTCCCCGCCTCTGATTCCCCAGCTCTGATTCCCCGCCTCTGATTCCCCACCTCTGATCCAACATATCTGATTCCCCGCCTCTGTTTCCCCGCCTCTGATTCCCCCCCTCTGATTCCCCATATCTGATTCCCCGCCTATGATTCCCCACCTCTGATTCCCCGCCTCTGATTCGCATGCTATGATTCCCCTCCTCTGGTTCCCCGCATCTGATTCCCCGCCTCTTGATTCCACGTGTCTGACCCTGCCTCTGATTCCACACCTTTGATTCCCCATCTCTGATTCACCACCTCTGATTCCCCACCTCTGATTCCCCATCTCTGATTCTGCACATCCGATTCCCTGCCTCTGATTCCCCGCCTCTGATTCCCCGCCTCTGATTCCCTGCCTCTGATTCGCAACCTGTTATTCCCCACCTCTGAATCCCCATATCTGATTCCCCGCCTCTGTTTCCCTGCCTCTGATTCCCCGCCTCTGTTTCCCCATATCTGATTCCCCGCCTCTGTTTCACCGCCTCTGATTGGCACCTCTGATACCCCGCCTCTGATTCCCCATCTCTAATTCATCACATCTGATTCCCCACCTCTGCTTCCCCATCTCTGATTCTCTACCTCTGATTCGCAACCTCTGATTCCGAATATCTGATTCATCGCCTCTGTTTCCCCGCTTCTGATTCCCCGCCTCTGATTCCCCATATCTGATTCCCCGCCTCTGATTCCCCATCTCTGATTCCCGGTCTCTGATTCCCCACCTCTGTTTCCCGGCCTCTCATTCCCCATCCCTGATTCACCGCCTCTGATTCCCAGTGTCTGATTCCCTGCCTCTGATTCCCCGCCTCTGAATCCCCTCCTCTGATTCCCTGCCACTGATTCCCCGCCCCTGATTCCCCACCTCTGATACCCCATATCTGATTCCCCGCCTCTGTTTCCCCGCCTCTGATTCCCCACCTCTGATTTCCCATATCTGATTCCACGCATCTGATTCCCCGCCTCTGATTGGCCGCCTCTGATACCCCGCCTCTGATTCCCCATCTCTAATTCATCACATCTGATTCCCCACCTCTGCTTCCCCATCTCTGATTCTCAACCTCTGATTCGCCACCTCTGATTCCCCATATCTGATTCACCGCCTCTGTTTCCCCGCCTCTGATTCCCCGCCTCTGATTCCCCATATTTGATTCCCCGCCTTTGATTCCCCATCTCTGATTCCAGGACTCTGATTCCCCAACTCTGATTCCCCGCCTCTGATTCCCCAGCTCTGATTTCCCGCCTCTGATTCCCCACCTCTGCTTCCCCATCTCTGATTCTCTACCTCTGATTCGCCACCTCTGATTGCCCATATCTGATTCACCGCCTCTGTTTCCCCGCCTCTGATTCCCCGCCCCTGTTTCCCCATATCTGATTCCCCACCTCTGATTCTCCTACTCTGCTTGCCCGCCTCTGATTCCCCAGCTCTGATTCCCCGCCTCTGATTCCCCATCTCTGATTCCCCACCTCTGATTCCCCGTGTCTGATTCCCTGCCTCTGATTCCCCGCCTCTGAATCCCAGCCTCTGATTCCCCATATCTGATTCCCCGCCTCTGATTCCCTGCCTCTGATTCCCCAGCTCTGATTCCCCGCCTTTGATTCCCCCCGTCTGATTCCCAGCCTCTGAATCCCCGTGTCTGATTTCCTGCCTCTGATTCCCCGCCTCTGATTCCCCATCTCTGATTCACCGCCTCTGATTCCCCATCTCTGATTCCCCACATCTGATTCCCCGTGTCTGATTCCCCGTGTCTGATTCCCTGCCTCTGATTCCACGTCTCTGATTCCCCATATCTCATTCCCTGCCACTGATTCCCCGCCTCTGATTCCCCATCTCTGATTCACCACCTCTGATTCCCGGCCTCTGATTGCCCACCTCTGATTCCCCGCCTCTGATTCGCCAGCTATGATTCCCCCCCTCTGATTCCCCGCGTCTGATTCCCCGCCTCTGATTCCCCAACTCTAATACCCCGCCTCTGATTCCCCAGCTCTGATTCCCCTCCTCTGATTCCCCGCATCTGATTCCCTGCCTCTGATTCCCCGCCTCTGATTCCAGGCCTCTGATTCCCAACCTCTGATTCCCCACCTCTGATTCCCCATATCTGATTCCCCGCCTCTGTTTCACCGCCTCTGATTCCCCGCCTCTGTTTCCCCATATCTGATTCCCCTCCTCTGATTCCCCAACTCTGATTCCCCGCCTGTGATTCCCCAGCTCTAATTCCCCGCCTCTGATTCCCCATATCTGATTCCCATCCTCTGATTGCCCACCTCTGATTCCCCGCCTCTGATTCGCCAGCTCTGATTCCCCGCCTCTGATTCCCCGCATCTGATTCCCTGCCTCTGATTCCCCGCCTCTGATTCCCCATCTCTGATACCCCGCCTGTGATTCCCCAGCTCTGATTCCCAGCCTCTGATTCCCCGTGTTTGATCCCCTGCCTCTGATTACCTTCCTCTGATTCCCGGCCTCTGATACCCCGCTTCTGATTCTGATTCCCTGCCTCTGATTCCCCATCTCTGATTCACCACATCTAATTCCCTGCCTCTGATTCCACGCCTCTGATTCCCTGCCTCTGATTCCCAACCTCTGATTCCCCACCCCTGATTCCCCATATCTGATTCCCCGCCTCTGTTTCCCTGCCTCTGATTCTCCGCCCCTGTTTCCCCATATCTGATTCCCCGCCTCTGATTCCCCAACTCTGATTACCCACCTCTGATTCCCCAGCTCTTATTCCCCGCCTCTGATTCCCCGTGTTTGATTCCCTGCCTCTGATTCCC
Organism: Narcine bancroftii; assembly: GCF_036971445.1. Lineage (NCBI taxonomy): Eukaryota > Metazoa > Chordata > Chondrichthyes > Torpediniformes > Narcinidae > Narcine > Narcine bancroftii. Next base: position 1,867,606 of record NW_027211886.1, read on the forward strand.
CGCCTCTGATTCCCCATCTCTGATTCACCGCCTTTGATTCGACACCTCTGATTCCCCATATCTGATTCCCCACCTCTGTTACCCCGCCTCTGATTCCCCGCCTCTGATTCCCCATATATCATTCCCCGCCTCTGAATCCCCATCTCTGATTCCCGGAATCTGATTCCCCACCTCTGATTCCCGGCCTCTTATTCCCGGCATCTGAATCCCGGCCTCTGATTCCCGGCCTCTGATTCCCCGCTTCTGATTCTGATTCCCTGCCTCTGATTCCCCATCTCTGATTCCGCACATCTGATTCCCTGCCTCTGATTCCCCACCTCTGATTCCCCATATCTGATTCCCCACCTCTGTTTCCCCGCCTCTGATTCCCCGCCTCTGTTTCCCCATATCTAATTCCCCACCTCTGATGCCCCAACTCTGATACCCCGCCTCTGATTCCCCAGCTCTGATTCCCCGCCTCTGATTCCCCGCATCCGATTCCCATATCTGATTCCCCGCCTCTGTTTCCCCGCCTTTGATTCCCCGCCTCTGTTTCCCCATATCTGATTCCCCGCCTCTGATTCCCAACTATGATTCCCCGCCTCTGATTCCCCAGCTCTGATTCCCCGCCTCTGATTCCCCGCGTTCTATTCCCTGCCTCTGATTCCCCGCCTGTGATTCCCCATCTCTGATTCACCACCTCTGATTCCCCACCTCAGATTCCCCATATCTAATTCCCCGCCTCTGTTTGCCCGCCTCTGATTCCCCGCCTCTGTTTCCCCATATCTGATTCCCCGTGTCTGATTCCCTGCCTCTGATTCCCCGCCTCTGATTCCCCGCCTCTGATTCCCTGCCACTGATTCCCTGCCCCTGATACCCCACCTCTGATTCCCCATATCTGATTCCCTGCCTCTGTTTCCCCGCCTCTGATTCCCCGCCTCTGATTCCCCGCCTCTGATTCCCCGCCTCTGATTCCCCAACTCTGATTCCCCGCCTCTGATTCCCCAGCTCTGATACCCGCCTCTGATTCCCCGCGTCTGTTTCCCCGCCTCTGATTCCCTGCCTCTGTTTCCCCATATCTAAGTCCCCGACTCTGATTCCCCAACTCTGATTCCCCACCTCTGATTCCCCAGCTCTGATTCCCCGCCTCTGATTCCCCACATCTGATTCCCTGCATCTGATTCCCAGCCTCTGATTCCCTGCCTCTGATTCCCAACCTCTGATTCCCCACCTCTGATTCCCCATATCTGATTCCCCGCCTCTGTTTCCCCGCCTCTGATTCCCCGCCTCTGTTTCCCCATATCTGATTCCCGTCCTCTGATTCCCCGCCTCTGCTTCCCCGCCTCTGATTCCCTGCCTCTGATTCCCCATCTCCGATTCCGCACATCGGATTTCCTGCCTCTGATTCCCCGCCTCTGATTCCCCGCCTCTGATTCCCTGCTTCTGATTCCCAACCTCTGATTCCCCACCTCTGATTCCCCATATCTGATTCCCCGCCTCTGTTTCCCCGCCTCTGATTCCCCGCCTCTGATTCCCCAACTCTGAATCCCCGCCTCTGATTCCCCAGCTCTGATTCCACGCCTCTGATTCCCCGTGTTTGATTCCCTGCCTCTGATTCCCTGCCATGATTCCCCATCTCTGATTCACAGCCTTTAATTCGCCACCTCTGATTCCCCATATCTGATTCCCCTCCTCTGTTTCCCCGCCTCTGATTCCCAACCTCTGATTCCACACCTCTGATTCCCCATATCTGATTCCCCGCCTCTGTTTCCCCGCCTCTGATTCCCCGCCCCTGTTTCCCCATATCTGATTCCCCACCTCTGATTCTCCTACTCTGCTTGCCCGCCTCTGATTCCCCAGCTCTGATTCCCCGCCTCTGATTCCCCGTTTTTGATTCCCTGCCTCTGATTCCCCGCCTCTGATTCCCCATCTCTGATTCACCGCCTTTGATTCGCCACCTCTGTTTCCCCATATCTGATTCCCCACCTCTGTTTCCCCGCCTCTGATTCCCCGCCTCTGATTCCCCATATCTGATACCCCGGCTCTGATTGCCCACCTCTGTTTCCCCGCCTCTGATTCGCCAGCTCTGATTCCCCGCCTCTGATTCCCCGCATCTCATTCCCTGCCTCTGATTCCCCGCCTCTGATTCCGCATCTCTGATTCACCGCCTTTGATTCGCCACCTCTGATTCCCCATATCGGTTTCCCCACCTCTGTTTCCCGGCCTCTGATTCCCCGCCTCTGATTCTCCATATCTCATTCCCCGCCTCTGAATCCCCATCTCTGATTCCCGGACTCTGATTCCCCACCTCTGATTCCCGGCCTCTTATTCCCAGCATCTGATTCCCGGCCTCTGATTCCCGGCCTCTGATTCCCCGCTTCTGATTCTGATTCCCTGCCTCTGATTCCCCATCTCTGATTCCGCACATCTGATTCCCTGCCTCTGATTCCCCGCATCCGATTCCCCATATGTGATTCCCCGCCTCTGTTTCCCCGCCTCTGATTCCCCGCCTCTGTTTCCCCATATCTGATTCCCCGCCTCTGATTCCCAACTATGATTCCCCGCCTCTGATTCCCCAGCTCTGATTCCCTGCCTCTGATTCCCTGCGTTCTATTCCCTGCCTCTGATTCCCCGCCTGTGATTCCCCATCACTGATTCACCACCTCTGATTCCCCACATCTGATTCCCCATATCTAATTCCCCGCCTCTGTTTGCCCGCCTCTGATTCCCCGCCTCTGTTTCCCCATATCTGATTCCCCGTCTCTGAATCCCCAACTCTGATTCCCTGCCTCTGATTCCCCAGCTCTGATTCCCCGCCTTTGATTCCCCCCGTCTGATTCCCAGCCTCTGAATCCCCGTGTCTGATTTCCTGCCTCTGATTCCCCGCCTCTTATTCCCCATCTCTGATTCACCGCCTCTGATTCTCCACCTCTGATTCCCCATGTCTGATTCCGCACATCCGATTCCCTGCCTCTGATTCCCCAACTCTGATTCCCCGCCTCTGATTCCCCATCTCTGATTCCCCATCTCTGATTCCCCGTGTTTGATTCCCTGCCTCTGAATCCCCGCCTCTGAATACCAGCCTCTGATTCCCCATATCTGATTCCCCGCCTCTGATTCCCTGCCTCTGATTCCCCCCGTCTGATTCCCAGCCTCTGAATCCCCATGTCTGATTTCCTGCCTCTGACTCCCCGCCTCTGATTCCCCATGTCTGATTCACCGCCTCTGAATCCCCATCTCTGATTCCCCACCTCTGATTCCCCGTGTCTGATTCCCCGTGTCTGATTCCCTGCCTCTGATTCCACGCCTCTGATTCCCCATATCTGATTCCCTGCCACTGATTCCCCGCCTCTGATTCCCCATCTCTGATTCACCACCTCTGATTCCCGGCCTCTGATTGCCCACCTCTGATTCCCCGCCTCTGATTCCCCAGCTCTGATTCCCCTCCTCTGATTCCCCGCATCTGATTCCCTGCCTCTGATTCCACGCCTCTGATTCCAGGCCTCTGATTCACAACCTCTGATTCCCCACCTCTGATTCCCAATATCTGATTCCCCGCCTCTGTTTCACCGCCTCTGATTCCCCGCCTCTGTTTCCCCGCCTGTGATTCCCCAGCTCTGATTCCCCGCCTCTGATTCCCCATATCTGATTCCCATCCTCTGATTGCCCACTTCTGATTCCCCGCCTCTGATTCGCAAGCTCTGATTCCCCGCCTCTGATTCCCCGCATCTGATTCCCTGCCTCTGATTCCCCGCCTCTGATTCCCCATCTCTGATTCCCCGCCTGTGATTCCCCAGCTCTGATTCCCCGCCTCTGATTCCCCGCATCTGATTCCCCGTGTTTGATCCCCTGCATCTGATTACCTTCCTCTGATTCCCGGCCACTGATACCCCGCTTCTGATTCTGATTCCCTGCCTCTGATTCCCCATCTCTGATTCACCACATCTGAATCCCCGCCTCTGTGTCCACGCCTCTGATTCCCTGCATCTGATTCCCAACCTCTGATTCCCCACCCCTGATTCCCCATATCTGATTCCCCGCCTCTGTTTCCCTGCCTCTGATTCCCCGCCCCTGTTTCCCCATATCTGATTCCCCGCCTCTGATTCCCCAACTCTGATTCCCCGCCTCTGATTCCCCAGCTCTGATTCCCCGCCTCTGATTCCCCGTGTTTGATTCCCTGCCTCTGATTCCCCGCCTCTGATTCCCCATCTCTGATTCACCGCCTTTGATTCGCCACCTCTGATTCCCCATATCTGATTCCCTACCTCTGATTCCCCGCCTCTGATTCCCCGTGTTTGATTCACTGCCTCTGATTCCCCGCCTCTGATTCCCCGCCTCTGATTCCCCATATATCATTCCCCGCCTCTGAATCCCCATCTCTGATTCCCGGACTCTGATTCCCCACCTCTGATTCCCGGCCTCTTATTCCCGGCATCTGAATCCCGGCCTCTGATTCCCGGCCTCTGATTCCCCGCTTCTGATTCTGATTCCCTGCCTCTGATTCCCCATCTCTGATTCCGCACATCTGATTCCCTGCCTCTGATTCCACGCCTCTGATTCCAGGCCTCTGATTCACAACCTCTGATTCCCCACCTCTGATTCCCAATATCTGATTCCCCGCCTCTGTTTCACCGCCTCTGATTCCCCGCCTCTGTTTCCCCGCCTGTGATTCCCCAGCTCTGATTCCCCGCCTCTGATTCCCCATATCTGATTCCCATCCTCTGATTGCCCACTTCTGATTCCCCGCCTCTGATTCGCCAGCTCTGATTCCCCGCCTCTGATTCCCCGCATCTGATTCCCTGCCTCTGATTCCCCGCCTCTGATTCCCCATCTCTGATTCCCCGCCTGTGATTCCCCAGCTCTGATTCCCCGCCTCTGATTCCCCGCATCTGATTCCCCGTGTTTGATCCCCTGCATCTGATTACCTTCCTCTGATTCCCGGCCAGTGATACCCCGCTTCTGATTCTGATTCCCTGCCTCTGATTCCCCATCTCTGATTCACCACATCTGAATCCCCGCCTCTGTGTCCACGCCTCTGATTCCCTGCATCTGATTCCCAACCTCTGATTCCCCACCCCTGATTCCCCATATCTGATTCCCCGCCTCTGTTTCCCTGCCTCTGATTCCCCGCCCCTGTTTCCCCATATCTGATTCCCCGCCTCTGATTCCCCAACTCTGATTCCCCGCCTCTGATTCCCCAGCTCTGATTCCCCGCCTCTGATTCCCCGTGTTTGATTCCCTGCCTCTGATTCCCCGCCTCTGATTCCCCATCTCTGATTCACCGCCTTTGATTCGCCACCTCTGATTCCCCATATCTGATTCCCTACCTCTGATTCCCCGCCTCTGATTCCCCGTGTTTGATTCACTGCCTCTGATTCCCCGCCTCTGATTCCCCGCCTCTGATTCCCCATATATCATTCCCCGCCTCTGAATCCCCATCTCTGATTCCCGGACTCTGATTCCCCACCTCTGATTCCCGGCCTCTTATTCCCGGCATCTGAATCCCGGCCTCTGATTCCCGGCCTCTGATTCCCCGCTTCTGATTCTGATTCCCTGCCTCTGATTCCCCATCTCTGATTCCGCACATCTGATTCCCTGCCTCTGATTCCCCACCTCTGATTCCCCATATCTGATTCCCCACCTCTGTTTCCCCGCCTCTGATTCCCCGCCTCTGTTTCCCCATATCTAATTCCCCACCGCTGATGCCCCAACTCTGATACCCCGCCTCTGATTCCCCAGCTCTGATTCCCCGCCTCTGATTCCCCGCATCCGATTCCCATTATCTGATTCCCCGCCTCTGTTTCCCCGCCTTTGATTCCCCGCCTGTGATTCCCCATCTCTGATTCACCACCTCTGATTCCCCACCTCTGATTCCCCATATCTAATTCCCCGCCTCTGTTTGCCCGCCTCTGATTCCCCGCCTCTGTTTCCCCATATCTGATTCCCCGTGTCTGATTCCCTGCCTCTGATTCCCCGCCTCTGATTCCCCGCCTCTGATTCCCTGCCACTGATTCCCTGCCCCTGATACCCCACCTCTGATTCCCCATATCTGATTCCCTGCCTCTGTTTCCCTGCCTCTGATTCCCCGCCTCTGATTCCCCATATCTGATTCCGCGCCTCTGATTCCCCAACTCTGATTCCCCGCCTCTGATTCCCCAGCTCTGAATCCCCGCCTCTGATTCCCCGCGTCTGTTTCCCCGCCTCTGATTCCCCGCCTCTGTTTCCCCATATCTAAGTCCCCGACTCTGATTCCCCAACTCTGATTCCCCACCTCTGATTCCCCAGCTCTGATTCCCCGCCTCTGATTCCCCGCATCTGATTCCCTGCATCTGATTCCCAGCCTCTGATTCCCTGCCTCTGATTCCCAACCTCTGATTCCCCACCTCTGATTCCCCATATCTGATTCCCCGCCTCTGTTTCCCCGCCTCTGATTCCCCGCCTCAGTTTCCCCATATCTGATTCCCGGCCTCTGATTCTCCGCCTCTGATTCCCCGACTCTGATTCCCTGCCTCTGATTCCCCATCTCCGATTCCGCACATCGGATTCCCTGCCTCTGATTCCCCGCCTCTGATTCCCCGCCTCGTATTCCCTGCTTCTGATTCCCAACCTCTGATTCCCCACCTCTGATTCCCCATATCTGATTCCCCGCCTCTGTTTCCCCGCCTCTGATTCCCCAACTCTGAATCCCCGCCTCTGATTCCCCAGCTCTGATTCCCCGCCTCTGATTCCCCGTGTTTGATTCCCTGCCTCTGATTCCCTGCCCTGATTCCCCATCTCTGATACACCGCCTTAAATTCGCCACCGCTGATTCCCCATATCTGATTCCCCGCCTCTGTTTCCCCGTCTCTGATTCCCCGCCTCTGTTTCGCCATATCTAATTCCACGCCTCTGATTCCCCAACTCTGATTCCCCGCCTCTGATTCCCCAGCTCTGATTCCCTGCCTCTGATTCCCCGCATCTGATTCCCTGCCTCTGATTCCCCGCCTCTGATTCCCTGCCTCTGATTCCCAACCTCTGATTCCCCACCTCTGAATCCCCATATCTGATTCCCCGCCTCTGTTTCCCCGCCTCTGATTCCCCACCTCTGTTTCCCCATATCTGATTCCCCGCCTCTGATTCCCCAACTCTGATTCCCCTCCTCTGATTCGCCAGCTATGATTCCCCGCCTCTGATTCCCTGCATCTGATTCCCTGCATATGATTCCCCGCCTCTGATTCCCCTTCTCTGATTCTCCACCTCTGATTTCCCACCTCTGATTCCCCATCTCTGATTCCGCTCATCCAATTCCCTGCCTCTGATTCCCCGCCTCTGATTCCCCGCCTCTGATTCCCTGCCTCTGATTCGCAACCTCTAATTCCCCACCTCTGATTCCCCATATCTGATTCCCCGCCTCTGTTTCCCTGCCTCTGATTCCCGGCCTCTGTTTCCCCATATCTGATTCCCCTCCTCTGATTCCCCAACTCTGATTCCCCGCCTCTGAAACCCCGCCTCTGATTCCCCATCTCTAATTCATCACATCTGATTCCCCACCTCTGCTTCCCCATCTCTGATTCTCTACCTCTGATTCGCCACCTCTGATTGCCCATATCTGATTCACCGCCTCTGTTTCCCCGCATCTGATTCCCCGCCTCTGATTCCCCATATTTGATTCCCCGCCTCTGATTCCCCATCTCTGATTCCCGGACTCATTCCCCAACTCTGATTCCCCGCCTCTGATTCCCCATATTTGATTCCCCTCCTCTGATTTCCCATCTCTGATTCCCGGACTCTGATTCCCCAACTCTGATTTCCCCGCCTCTGAATCCCCAGCTCTGATTTCCCGCCTCTGATTCCCCACCTGTGATACAACATATCTGATTCCCGGCCTCTGTTTCCCCGCATCTGATTCCCCACCTCTGATTCACCATATCTGATTCCCCGCCTCTGATTCCCCACCACTGATTCCCCTCCTCTGATTCGCCAGTTATGATTGCCCGCCTCTGATTCCCCGTTTCTGATTCCCTGCCTCTGATTCCCCGCCTCTGATTCCCCATGTCTGACTCACCACCTCTGATTCCCCACCTCTGATACCCCATCTCTGATTCCGCACATCCGATTCCCTGCCTCTGATTCCCCGCCTCTGATTCCCCGCCTCTGATTCCCTGCCTCTGATTCGCAACCTCTTATTCCCCACCTCTGATTCCCCATATCTGATTCCCCGCCTCTGTTTCCCCGCCTCTGATTGGCACCTCTGATACCCCGCCTCTGATTCCCCATCTCTAATTCATCACATCTGATTCCCCACCTCTGCTTCCCCATCTCCGATTCTCTACCTCTGATTCGCCACCTCTGATTCCCAATATCTGATTCACCGCCTCTGTTTCCCTGCCTCTGATTCCCCGCCTCTGATTACCCATATCTAATTCCCCGCCTCAGATTCCCCATCTCTGATTCCCGGTCTCTGATTCCCCACCTCTGTTTCCCGGCCTCTGATTCCCAATCCCTGATTCACCGCCTCTGACTCCCAGTGTCTGATTCCCTGCCTCTGATTCCCCGCCTCTGAATCCCCTCCTCTGATTCCCTGCCACTGATTCCCCGCCCCTGATTCCCCACCTCTGATACCCCATATCTGATTCCCAGCCTCTGATTCCCTGCCTCTGATTCCCAACCTCTGATTCCCCACCTCTGATTCCCCATATCTGATTCCCCGCCTCTGTTTCCCCGCCTCTGATTCCCCGCCTCAGTTTCCCCATATCTGATTCCCGGCCTCTGATTCTCCGCCACTGATTCCCCGACTCTGATTCCCTGCCTCTGATTCCCCATTTCCGATTCCGCACATCGGATTCCCTGCCTCTGATTCCCCGCCTCTGATTCCCCGCCTCGTATTCCCTGCTTCTGATTCCCAACCTCTGAATCCCCACCTCTGATTCCCCATATCTGATTCCCCGCCTCTGTTTCCCCGCCTCTGATTCCCAAACTCTGAATCCCCGCCTCTGATTCCCCAGCTCTGATTCCCCGCCTCTGATTCCCCGTGTTTGATTCCCTGCCTCTGATTCCCTGCCCTGATTCCCCATCTCTGATACACCGCCTTAAATTCGCCACCGCTGATTCCCCATATCTGATTCCCCGCCTCTGTTTCCCCGTCTCTGATTCCCCGCCTCTGTTTCGCCATATCTAATTCCACGCCTCTGATTCCCCAACTCTGATTCCACGCCTCTGATTCCCCAGCTCTGATTCCCTGCCTCTGATTCCCCGCATCTGATTCCCTGCCTCTGATTCCCCGCCTCTGATTCCCTGCCTCTGATTCCCAACCTCTGATTCCCCACCTCTGAATCCCCATATCTGATTCCCCACCTCTGTTTCCCCGCCTCTGATTCCCCACCTCTGTTTCCCCATATCTGATTCCCCGCCTCTGATTCCCCAACTCTGATTCCCCTCCTCTGATTCGCCAGCTATGATTCCCCGCCTCTGATTCCCTGCATCTGATTCCCTGCATCTGATTCCCCGCCTCTGATTCCCCTTCTCTGATTCTCCACCTCTGATTTCCCACCTCTGATTCCCCATCTCTGATTCCGCTCATCCGATTCCCTGCCTCTGATTCCCCGCCTCTGATTCCCCGCCTCTGATTCCCTGCCTCTGATTCGCAACCTCTAATTCCCCACCTCTGATTCCCCATATCTGATTCCCCGCCTCTGTTTCCCTGCCTCTGATTCCCGGCCTCTGTTTCCCCATATCTGATTCCCCTCCTCTGATTCCCCAACTCTGATTCCCCGCCTCTGATACCCCGCCTCTGATTCCCCATCTCTAATTCATCACATCTGATTCCCCACCTCTGCTTCCCCATCTCTGATTCTCTACCTCTGATTCGCCACCTCTGATTGCCCATATCTGATTCACCGCCTCTGTTTCCCCGCATCTGATTCCCCGCCTCTGATTCCCCATATTTGATTCCCCGCCTCTGATTCCCCATCTCTGATTCCCGGACTCATTCCCCAACTCTGATTCCCCGCCTCTGATTCCCCATATTTGATTCCCCTCCTCTGATTTCCCATCTCTGATTCCCGGACTCTGATTCCCCAACTCTGATTTCCCCGCCTCTGAATCCCCAGCTCTGATTTCCCGCCTCTGATTCCCAACCTGTGATACAACATATCTGATTCCCGGCCTCTGTTTCCCCGCATCTGATTCCCCACCTCTGATTCACCATATCTGATTCCCTGCCTCTGATTGCCCACCGCTGATTCCCCTCCTCTGATTCGCCAGTTATGATTGCCCGCCTCTGATTCCCCGTTTCTGATTCCCTGCCTCTGATTCCCCGCCTCTGATTCCCCATGTCAGACTCACCACCTCTGATTCCCCACCTCTGATACCCCATCTCTGATTCCGCACATCCGATTCCCTGCCTCTGATTCCCCGCCTCTGATTCCCCGCCTCTGATTCCCTGCCTCTGATTCGCAACCTCTTATTCCCCACCTCTGATTCCCCATATCTGATTCCCCGCCTCTGTTTCCCCGCCTCTGATTGGCACCTCTGATACCCCGCCTCTGATTCCCCATCTCTAATTCATCACATCTGATTCCCCACCTCTGCTTCCCCATCTCCGATTCTCTACCTCTGATTCGCCACCTCTGATTCCCAATATCTGATTCACCGCCTCTGTTTCCCTGCCTCTGATTCCCCGCCTCTGATTACCCATATCTGATTCCCCGCCTCAGATTCCCCATCTCTGATTCCCGGTCTCTGATTCCCCACCTCTGTTTCCCGGCCTCTGATTCCCAATCCCTGATTCACCGCCTCTGACTCCCAGTGTCTGATTCCCTGCCTCTGATTCCCCGCCTCTGAATCCCCTCCTCTGATTCCCTGCCACTGATTCCCCGCCACTGATTCCCCACCTCTGATACCCCATATCTGATTCCCCGCCTCTGTTTCCCCGCCTCTGATTCCCCACCTCTGATTCCCCATATCTGATTCCCTGCCTCTGATTCCCCAACTCTGATTCCCTGCCTCTGATTCCCCAGCTCTGATTCCCCGCCTCTGATTCCCCACCTCTGATCCAACATATCTGATTCCCCGCCTCTGTTTCCCCGCCTCTGATTCCCCCCCTCTGATTCCCCATATCTGATTCCCCGCCTATGATTCCCCACCTCTGATTCCCCGCCTCTGATTCGCATGCTATGATTCCCCTCCTCTGGTTCCCCGCATCTGATTCCCCGCCTCTTGATTCCACGTGTCTGACCCTGCCTCTGATTCCACGCCTTTGATTCCCCATCTCTGATTCACCACCTCTGATTCCCCACCTCTGATTCCCCATCTCTGATTCTGCACATCCGATTCCCTGCCTCTGATTCCCCGCCTCTGATTCCCCGCCTCTGATTCCCTGCCTCTGATTCGCAACCTGTTATTCCCCACCTCTGAATCCCCATATCTGATTCCCCGCCTCTGTTTCCCTGCCTCTGATTCCCCGCCTCTGTTTCCCCATATCTGATTCCCCGCCTCTGTTTCACCGCCTCTGATTGGCACCTCTGATACCCCGCCTCTGATTCCCCATCTCTAATTCATCACATCTGATTCCCCACCTCTGCTTCCCCATCTCTGATTCTCTACCTCTGATTCGCAACCTCTGATTCCGAATATCTGATTCATCGCCTCTGTTTCCCCGCTTCTGATTCCCCGCCTCTGATTCCCCATATCTGATTCCCCGCCTCTGATTCCCCATCTCTGATTCCCGGTCTCTGATTCCCCACCTCTGTTTCCCGGCCTCTCATTCCCCATCCCTGATTCACCGCCTCTGATTCCCAGTGTCTGATTCCCTGCCTCTGATTCCCCGCCTCTGAATCCCCTCCTCTGATTCCCTGCCACTGATTCCCCGCCCCTGATTCCCCACCTCTGATACCCCATATCTGATTCCCCGCCTCTGTTTCCCCGCCTCTGATTCCCCACCTCTGATTTCCCATATCTGATTCCACGCATCTGATTCCCCGCCTCTGATTGGCCGCCTCTGATACCCCGCCTCTGATTCCCCATCTCTAATTCATCACATCTGATTCCCCACCTCTGCTTCCCCATCTCTGATTCTCAACCTCTGATTCGCCACCTCTGATTCCCCATATCTGATTCACCGCCTCTGTTTCCCCGCCTCTGATTCCCCGCCTCTGATTCCCCATATTTGATTCCCCGCCTTTGATTCCCCATCTCTGATTCCAGGACTCTGATTCCCCAACTCTGATTCCCCGCCTCTGATTCCCCAGCTCTGATTTCCCGCCTCTGATTCCCCACCTCTGCTTCCCCATCTCTGATTCTCTACCTCTGATTCGCCACCTCTGATTGCCCATATCTGATTCACCGCCTCTGTTTCCCCGCCTCTGATTCCCCGCCCCTGTTTCCCCATATCTGATTCCCCACCTCTGATTCTCCTACTCTGCTTGCCCGCCTCTGATTCCCCAGCTCTGATTCCCCGCCTCTGATTCTCCGTTTTTGATTCCCTGCCTCTGATTCCCCGCCTCTGATTCCCCATCTCTGATTCACCGCCTTTGATTCGCCACCTCTGTTTCCCCATATCTGATTCCCCACCTCTGTTTCCCCGCCTCTGATTCCCCGCCTCTGATTCCCCATATCTGATACCCCGGCTCTGATTGCCCACCTCTGTTTCCCCGCCTCTGATTCGCCAGCTCTGATTCCCCGCCTCTGATTCCCCGCATCTCATTCCCTGCCTCTGATTCCCCGCCTCTGATTCCCCATCTCTGATTCACCGCCTCTGATTCGCCACCTCTGATTCCCCATATCTGTTTCCCCACCTCTGTTTCCCGGCCTCTGATTCCCCGCCTCTGATTCTCCATATCTCATTCCCCGCCTCTGAATCCCCATCTCTGATTCCCGGACTCTGATTCCCCACCTCTGATTCCCGGCCTCTTATTCCCAGCATCTGATTCCCGGCCTCTGATTCCCGGCCTCTGATTCCCCGCTTCTGATTCTGATTCCCTGCCTCTGATTCCCCATCTCTGATTCCGCACATCTGATTCCCTGCCTCTGATTCCCCGCATCCGATTCCCCATATGTGATTCCCCACCTCTGTTTCCCCGCCTCTGATTCCCCGCCTCTGTTTCCCCATATCTGATTCCCCGCCTCTGATTCCCAACTATGATTCCCCGCCTCTGATTCCCCAGCTCTGATTCCCTGCCTCTGATTCCCTGCGTTCTATTCCCTGCCTCTGATTCCCCGCCTGTGATTCCCCATCACTGATTCACCACCTCTGATTCCCCACATCTGATTCCCCATATCTAATTCCCCGCCTCTGTTTGCCCGCCTCTGATTCCCCGCCTCTGTTTCCCCATATCTGATTCCCCGTCTCTGAATCCCCAACTCTGATTCCCTGCCTCTGATTCCCCAGCTCTGATTCCCCGCCTTTGATTCCCCCCGTCTGATTCCCAGCCTCTGAATCCCCGTGTCTGATTTCCTGCCTCTGATTCCCCGCCTCTTATTCCCCATCTCTGATTCACCGCCTCTGATTCCCCACCTCTGATTCCCCATGTCTGATTCCGCACATCCGATTCCCTGCCTCTGATTCCCCAACTCTGATTCCCCGCCTCTGATTCCCCATCTCTGATTCCCCATCTCTGATTCCCCGTGTTTGATTCCCTGCCTCTGATTCCCCGCCTCTGAATACCAGCCTCTGATTCCCCATATCTGATTCCCCGCCTCTGATTCCCTGCCTCTGATTCCCCCCGTCTGATTCCCAGCCTCTGAATCCCCATGTCTGATTTCCTGCCTCTGATTCCCCGCCTCTGATTCCCCATCTCTGATTCACCGCCTCTGAATCCCCATCTCTGATTCCCCACCTCTGATTCCCCGTGTCTGATTCCCCGTGTCTGATTCCCTGCCTCTGATTCCACGCCTCTGATTCCCCATATCTGATTCCCTGCCACTGATTCCCCGCCTCTGATTCCCCATCTCTGATTCACCACCTCTGATTCCCGGCCTCTGATTGCCCACCTCTGATTCCCCGCCTCTGATTCCCCAGCTCTGATTCCCCTCCTCTGATTCCCCGCATCTGATTCCCTGCCTCTGATTCCACGCCTCTGATTCCAGGCCTCTGATTCACAACCTCTGATTCCCCACCTCTGATTCCCAATATCTGATTCCCCGCCTCTGTTTCACCGCCTCTGATTCCCCGCCTCTGTTTCCCCGCCTGTGATTCCCCAGCTCTGATTCCCCGCCTCTGATTCCCCATATCTGATTCCCATCCTCTGATTGCCCACTTCTGATTCCCCGCCTCTGATTCGCCAGCTCTGATTCCCCGCCTCTGATTCCCCGCATCTGATTCCCTGCCTCTGATTCCCCGCCTCTGATTCCCCATCTCTGATTCCCCGCCTGTGATTCCCCAGCTCTGATTCCCCGCCTCTGATTCCCCGCATCTGATTCCCCGTGTTTGATCCCCTGCATCTGATTACCTTCCTCTGATTCCCGGCCACTGATACCCCGCTTCTGATTCTGATTCCCTGCCTCTGATTCCCCATCTCTGATTCACCACATCTGAATCCCCGCCTCTGTTTCCACGCCTCTGATTCCCTGCATCTGATTCCCAACCTCTGATTCCCCACCCCTGATTCCCCATATCTGATTCCCCGCCTCTGTTTCCCTGCCTCTGATTCCCCGCCCCTGTTTCCCCATATCTGATTCCCCGCCTCTGATTTCCCAACTCTGATTCCCCGCCTCTGATTCCCCAGCTCTGATTCCCCGCCTCTGATTCCCCGTGTTTGATTACCTGCCTCTGATTCCCCGCCTCTGTTTCCCCATCTCTGATTCACCGCCTTTGATTCGCCACCTCTGATTCCCCATATCTGATTCCCTACCTCTGATTCCCCGCCTCTGATTCCCCGTGTTTGATTCACTGCCTCTGATTCCCCGCCTCTGATTCCCCGCCTCTGATTCCCCATATATCATTCCCCGCCTCTGAATCCCCATCTCTGATTCCCGGACTCTGATTCCCCACCTCTGATTCCCGGCCTCTTATTCCCGGCATCTGAATCCCGGCCTCTGATTCCCGGCCTCTGATTCCCCGCTTCTGATTCTGATTCCCTGCCTCTGATTCCCCATCTCTGATTCCGCACATCTGATTCCCTGCCTCTGATTCCCCACCTCTGATTCCCCATATCTGATTCCCCACCTCTGTTTCCCCGCCTCTGATTCCCCGCCTCTGTTTCCCCATATCTAATTCCCCACCTCAGATGCCCCAACTCTGATACCCCGCCTCTGATTCCCCAGCTCTGATTCCCCGCCTCTGATTCCCCGCATCCGATTCCCATTATCTGATTCCCCGCCTCTGTTTCCCCGCCTTTGATTCCCCGCCTGTGATTCCCCATCTCTGATTCACCACCTCTGATTCCCCACCTCTGATTCCCCATATCTAATTCCCCGCCTCTGTTTGCCCGCCTCTGATTCCCCGCCTCTGTTTCCCCATATCTGATTCCCCGTGTCTGATTCCCTGCCTCTGATTCCCCGCCTCTGATTCCCCGCCTCTGATTCCCTGCCACTGATTCCCTGCCCCAGATACCCCACCTCTGATTCCCCATATCTGATTCCCTGCCTCTGTTTCCCCGCCTCTGATTCCCCGCCTCTGATTCCCCATATCTGATTCCGCGCCTCTGATTCCCCAACTCTGATTCCCCGCCTCTGATTCCCCAGCTCTGAATCCCCGCCTCTGATTCCCCGCGTCTGTTTCCCCGCCTCTGATTCCCCGCCTCTGTTTCCCCATATCTAAGTCCCCGACTCTGATTCCCCAACTCTGATTCCCCACCTCTGATTCCCCAGCTCTGATTCCCCGCCTCTGATTCCCCGCATCTGATTCCCTGCATCTGATTCCCAACCTCTGATTCCCTGCCTCTGATTCCCAACCTCTGATTCCCCACCTCTGATTCCCCATATCTGATTCCCCGCCTCTGTTTCCCCGCCTCTGATTCCCCGCCTCAGTTTCCCCATATCTGATTCCCGGCCTCTGATTCTCCGCCTCTGATTCCCCGACTCTGATTCCCTGCCTCTGATTCCCCATCTCCGATTCCGCACATCGGATTCCCTGCCTCTGATTCCCCGCCTCTGATTCCCCGCCTCGTATTCCCTGCTTCTGATTCCCAACCTCTGATTCCCCACCTCTGATTCCCCATATCTGATTCCCCGCCTCTGTTTCCCCGCCTCTGATTCCCCAACTCTGAATCCCCGCCTCTGATTCCCCAGCTCTGATTCCCCGCCTCTGATTCCCCGTGTTTGATTCCCTGCCTCTGATTCCCTGCCCTGATTCCCCATCTCTGATACACCGCCTTAAATTCGCCACCGCTGATTCCTCATATCTGATTCCCCGCCTCTGTTTCCCCGTCTCTGATTCCCCGCCTCTGTTTCGCCATATCTAATTCCACGCCTGTGATTCCCCAACTCTGATTCCCCGCCTCTGATTCCCCAGCTCTGATTCCCTGCCTCTGATTCCCCGCATCTGATTCCCTGCCTCTGATTCCCCGCCTCTGATTCCCTGCCTCTGATTCCCAACCTCTGATTCCCCACCTCTGAATCCCCATATCTGATTCCCCGCCTCTGTTTCCCCGCCTCTGATTCCCCACCTCTGTTTCCCCATATCTGATTCCCCGCCTCTGATTCCCCAACTCTGATTCCCCTCCTCTGATTCGCCAGCTATGATTCCCCGCCTCTGATTCCCGGCATCTGATTCCCTGCATCTGATTCCCCGCCTCTGATTCCCCTTCTCTGATTCTCCACCTCTGATTTCCCACCTCTGATTCCCCATCTCTGATTCCGCTCATCCGATTCCCTGCCTCTGATTCCCCATATCTGATTCCCCGCCTCTGTTTCCCTGCCTCTGATTCCCGGCCTCTGTTTCCCCATATCTGATTCCCCTCCTCTGATTCCCCAACTCTGATTCCCCGCCTCTGATACCCCGCCTCTGATTTTCCATCTCTAATTCATCACATCTGATTCCCCACCTCTGCTTCCCCATCTCTGATTCTCTACCTCTGATTCGCCACCTCTGATTGCCCATATCTGATTCACCGCCTCTGTTTCCCCGCATCTGATTCCCCGCCTCTGATTCCCCATATTTGATTCCCCGCCTCTGATTCCCCATCTCTGATTCCCGGACTCATTCCCCAACTCTGATTTCCCCGCCTCTGATTCCCCATATTTGATTCCCCTCCTCTGATTTCCCATCTCTGATTCCCGGACTCTGATTCCCCAACTCTGATTTCCCCGCCTCTGAATCCCCAGCTCTGATTTCCCGCCTCTGATTCCCCACCTGTGATACAACATATCTGATTCCCGGCCTCTGTTTCCCCGCATCTGATTCCCCACCTCTGATTCACCATATCTGATTCCCCGCCTCTGATTCCCCACCACTGAGTCCCCTCCTCTGATTCGCCAGTTATGATTGCCCGCCTCTGATTCCCCGTTTCTGATTCCCTGCCTCTGATTCCCCGCCTCTGATTCCCCATGTCTGACTCACCACCTCTGATTCCCCACCTCTGATACCCCATCTCTGATTCCGCACATCCGATTCCCGGCCTCTGATTCCCCGCCTCTGATTCCCCGCCTCTGATTCCCTGCCTCTGATTCGCAACCTCTTATTCCCCACCTCTGATTCCCCATATCTGATTCCCCGCCTCTGTTTCCCCGCCTCTGATTGGCACCTCTGATACCCCGCCTCTGATTCCCCATCTCTAATTCATCACATCTGATTCCCCACCTCTGCTTCCCCATCTCCGATTCTCTACCTCTGATTCGCCACCTCTGATTCCCAATATCTGATTCACCGCCTCTGTTTCCCTGCCTCTGATTCCCCGCCTCTGATTACCCATATCTGATTCCCCGCCTCAGATTCCCCATCTCTGATTCCCGGTCTCTGATTCCCCACCTCTGTTTCCCGGCCTCTGATTCCCAATCCCTGATTCACCGCCTCTGACTCCCAGTGTCTGATTCCCTGCCTCTGATTCCCCGCCTCTGAATCCCCTCCTCTGATTCCCTGCCACTGAATCCCCGCCCCTGATTCCCCACCTCTGATACCCCATATCTGATTCCCAGCCTCTGATTCCCTGCCTCTGATTCCCAACCTCTGATTCCCCACCTCTGATTCCCCATATCTGATTCCCCGCCTCTGTTTCCCCGCCTCTGATTCCCCGCCTCAGTTTCCCCATATCTGATTCCCGGCCTCTGATTCTCCGCCACTGATTCCCCGACTCTGATTCCCTGCCTCTGATTCCCCATTACCGATTCCGCACATCGGATTCCCTGCCTCTGATTCCCCGCCTCTGATTCCCCGCCTCGTATTCCCTGCTTCTGATTCCCAACCTCTGATTCCCCACCTCTGATTCCCCATATCTGATTCCCCGCCTCTGTTTCCCCGCCTCTGATTCCCCAACTCTGAATCCCCGCCTCTGATTCCCCAGCTCTGATTCCCCGCCTCTGATTCCCCGTGTTTGATTCCCTGCCTCTGATTCCCTGCCCTGATTCCCCATCTCTGATACACCGCCTTAAATTCGCCACCGCTGATTCCCCATATCTGATTCCCCGCCTCTGTTTCCCCGTCTCTGATTCCCCGCCTCTGTTTCGCCATATCTAATTCCACGCCTCTGATTCCCCAACTCTGATTCCACGCCTCTGATTCCCCAGCTCTGAGTCCCTGCCTCTGATTCCCCGCATCTGATTCCCTGCCTCTGATTCCCCGCCTCTGATTCCCTGCCTCTGATTCCCAACCTCTGATTCCCCACCTCTGAATCCCCATATCTGATTCCCCGCCTCTGTTTCCCCGCCTCTGATTCCCCACCTCTGTTTCCCCATATCTGATTCCCCGCCTCTGATTCCCCAACTCTGATTCCCCTCCTCTGATTCGCCAGCTATGATTCCCCGCCTCTGATTCCCTGCATCTGATTCCCTGCATCTGATTCCCCGCCTCTGATTCCCCTTCTCTGATTCTCCACCTCTGATTTCCCACCTCTGATTCCCCATCTCTGATTCCGCTCATCCGATTCCCTGCCTCTGATTCCCCGCCTCTGATTCCCCGCCTCTGATTCCCTGCCTCTGATTCGCAACCTCTAATTCCCCACCTCTGATTCCCCATATCTGATTCCCCGCCTCTGTTTCCCTGCCTCTGATTCCCGGCCTCTGTTTCCCCATATCTGATTCCCCTCCTCTGATTCCCCAACTCTGATTCCCAGCCTCTGATACCCCGCCTCTGATTCCCCATCTCTAATTCATCACATCTGATTCCCCACCTCTGCTTCACCATCTCTGATTCTCTACCTCTGATTCGCCACCTCTGATTGCCCATATCTGATTCACCGCCTCTGTTTCCCCGCATCTGATTCCCCGCCTCTGATTCCCCATATTTGATTCCACGCCTCTGATTCCCCATCTCTGATTCCCGGACTCATTCCCCAACTCTGATTCCCCGCCTCTGATTCCCCATATTTGATTCCCCTCCTCTGATTTCCCATCTCTGATTCCCGGACTCTGATTCCCCAACTCTGATTTCCCCGCCTCTGAATCCCCAGCTCTGATTTCCCGCCTCTGATTCCCCACCTGTGATACAACATATCTGATTCCCGGCCTCTGTTTCCCCGCATCTGATTCCCCACCTCTGATTCACCATATCTGATTCCCCGCCTCTGATTCCCCACCACTGATTCCCCTCCTCTGATTCGCCAGTTATGATTGCCCGCCTCTGATTCCCCGTTTCTGATTCCCTGCCTCTGATTCCCCGCCTCTGATTCCCCATGTCTGACTCACCACCTCTGATTCCCCACCTCTGATACCCCATCTCTGATTCCGCACATCCGATTCCCTGCCTCTGATTCCCCGCCTCTGATTCCCCGCCTCTGATTCCCTGCCTCTGATTCGCAACCACTTATTCCCCACCTCTGATTCCCCATATCTGATTCCCCGCCTCTGTTTCCCCGCCTCTGATTGGCACCTCTGATACCCCGCCTCTGATTCCCCATCTCTAATTCATCACATCTGATTCCCCACCTCTGCTTCCCCATCTCCGATTCTCTACCTCTGATTCGCCACCTCTGATTCCCAATATCTGATTCACCGCCTCTGTTTCCCTGCCTCTGATTCCCCGCCTCTGATTACCCATATCTGATTCCCCACCTCAGATTCCCCATCTCTGATTCCCGGTCTCTGATTCCCCACCTCTGTTTCCCGGCCTCTGATTCCCAATCCCTGATTCACCGCCTCTGACTCCCAGTGTCTGATTCCCTGCCTCTGATTCCCCGCCTCTGAATCCCCTCCTCTGATTCCCTGCCACTGATTCCCCGCCCCTGATTCCCCACCTCTGATACCCCATATCTGATTCCCCGCCTCTGTTTCCCCGCCTCTGATTCCCCACCTCTGATTCCCCATATCTGATTCCCTGCCTCTGATTCCCCAACTCTGATTCCCCGCCTCTGATTCCCCAGCTCTTATTCCCCGCCTCTGATTCCCCACCTCTGATCCAACATATCTGATTCCCCGCCTCTGTTTCCCCGCCTCTGATTCCCCCCCTCTGATTCCCCATATCTGATTCCCCGCCTATGATTCCCCACCTCTGATTCCCCGCCTCTGATTCGCATGCTATGATTCCCCTCCTCTGGTTCCCCGCATCTGATTCCCCGCCTCTTGATTCCCCGTGTCTGACCCTGCCTCTGATTCCACGCCTTTGATTCCCCATCTCTGATTCACCACCTCTGATTCCCCACCTCTGATTCCCCATCTCTGATTCTGCACATCCGATTCCCTGCCTCTGATTCCCCGCCTCTGATTCCCCGCCTCTGATTCCCTGCCTCTGATTCGCAACCTGTTATTCCCCACCTCTGAATCCCCATATCTGATTCCCCGCCTCTGTTTCCCTGCCTCTGATTCCCCGCCTCTGTTTCCCCATATCTGATTCCCCGCCTCTGTTTCACCGCCTCTGATTGGCACCTCTGATACCCCGCCTCTGATTCCCCATCTCTAATTCATCACATCTGATTCCCCACCTCTGCTTCCCCATCTCTGATTCTCTACCTCTGATTCGCAACCTCTGATTCCGAATATCTGATTCATCGCCTCTGTTTCCCCGCTTCTGATTCCCCGCCTCTGATTCCCCATATCTGATTCCCCGCCTCTGATTCCCCATCTCTGATTCCCGGTCTCTGATTCCCCACCTCTGTTTCCCGGCCTCTCATTCCCCATCCCTGATTCACCACCTCTGATTCCCAGTGTCTGATTCCCTGCCTCTGATTCCCCGCCTCTGAATCCCCTCCTCTGATTCCCTGCCACTGATTCCCCGCCCCTGATTCCCCACCTCTGATACCCCATATCTGATTCCCCGCCTCTGTTTCCCCGCCTCTGATTCCCCACCTCTGATTTCCCATATCTGATTCCACGCCTCTGATTCCCTGCCTCTGATTCCCCCCGTCTGATTCCCAGCCTCTGAATCCCCATGTCTGATTTCCTGCCTCTGATTCCCCGCCTCTTATTCCCCATCTCTGATTCACCGCCTCTGAATCCCCATCTCTGATTCCCCACCTCTGATTCCCCGTGTCTGATTCCCCGTGTCTGATTCCCTGCCTCTGATTCCACGCCTCTGATTCCCCATATCTGATTCCCTGCCACTGATTCCCCGCCTCTGATTCCCCATCTCTGATTCACCACCTCTGATTCCCGGCCTCTGATTGCACACCTCTGATTCCCCGCCTCTGATTCCCCAGCTCTGATTCCCCTCCTCTGATTCCCCGCATCTGATTCCCTGCCTCTGATTCCACGCCTCTGATTCCAGGCCTCTGATTCACAACCTCTGATTCCCCACCTCTGATTCCCAATATCTGATTCCCCGCCTCTGTTTCACCGCCTCTGATTCCCCGCCTCTGTTTCCCCGCCTGTGATTCCCCAGCTCTGATTCCCCGCCTCTGATTCCCCATATCTGATTCCCATCCTCTGATTGCCCACTTCTGATTCCCCGCCTCTGATTCGCCAGCTCTGATTCCCCGCCTCTGATTCCCCGCATCTGATTCCCTGCCTCTGATTCCCCGCCTCTGATTCCCCATCTCTGATTCCCCGCCTGTGATTCCCCAGCTCTGATTCCCCGCCTCTGATTCCCCGCATCTGATTCCCCGTGTTTGATCCCCTGCATCTGATTACCTTCCTCTGATTCCCGGCCACTGATACCCCGCTTCTGATTCTGATTCCCTGCCTCTGATTCCCCATCTCTGATTCACCACATCTGAATCCCCGCCTCTGTTTCCACGCCTCTGATTCCCTGCATCTGATTCCCAACCTCTGATTCCCCACCCCTGATTCCCCATATCTGATTCCCCGCCTCTGTTTCCCTGCCTCTGATTCCCCGCCCCTGTTTCCCCATATCTGATTCCCAGCCTCTGATTTCCCAACTCTGATTCCCCGCCTCTGATTCCCCAGCTCTGATTCCCCGCCTCTGATTCCCCGTGTTTGATTCCCTGCCTCTGATTCCCCGCCTCTGTTTCCCCATCTCTGATTCACCGCCTTTGATTCGCCACCTCTGATTCCCCATATCTGATTCCCTACCTCTGATTCCCCGCCTCTGATTCCCCGTGTTTGATTCACTGCCTCTGATTCCCCGCCTCTGATTCCCCGCCTCTGATTCCCCATATATCATTCCCCGCCTCTGAATCCCCATCTCTGATTCCCGGACTCTGATTCCCCACCTCTGATTCCCGGCCTCTTATTCCCGGCATCTGAATCCCGGCCTCTGATTCCCGGCCTCTGATTCCCCGCTTCTGATTCTGATTCCCTGCCTCTGATTCCCCATCTCTGATTCCGCACATCTGATTCCCTGCCTCTGATTCCCCACCTCTGATTCCCCATATCTGATTCCCCACCTCTGTTTCCCCGCCTCTGATTCCCCGCCTCTGTTTCCCCATATCTAATTCCCCACCTCAGATGCCCCAACTCTGATACCCCGCCTCTGATTCCCCAGCTCTGATTCCCCGCCTCTGATTCCCCGCATCCGATTCCCATTATCTGATTCCCCGCCTCTGTTTCCCCGCCTTTGATTCCCCACCTGTGATTCCCCATCTCTGATTCACCACCTCTGATTCCCCACCTCTGATTCCCCATATCTAATTCCCCGCCTCTGTTTGCCCGCCTCTGATTCCCCGCCTCTGTTTCCCCATATCTGATTCCCCGTGTCTGATTCCCTGCCTCTGATTCCCCGCCTCTGATTCCCCGCCTCTGATTCCCTGCCACTGATTCCCTGCCCCTGATACCCCACCTCTGATTCCCCATATCTGATTCCCTGCCTCTGTTTCCCCGCCTCTGATTCCCCGCCTCTGATTCCCCATATCTGATTCCGCGCCTCTGATTCCCCAACTCTGATTCCCCGCCTCTGATTCCCCAGCTCTGAATCCCCGCCTCTGATTCCCCGCGTCTGTTTCCCCGCCTCTGATTCCCCGCCTCTGTTTCCCCATATCTAAGTCCCCGACTCTGATTCCCCAACTCTGATTCCCCACCTCTGATTCCCCAGCTCTGATTCCCCGCCTCTGATTCCCCGCATATGATTCCCTGCATCTGATTCCCAACCTCTGATTCCCTGCCTCTGATTCCCAACCTCTGATTCCCCACCTCTGATTCCCCATATCTGATTCCCCGCCTCTGTTTCCCCGCCTCTGATTCCCCGCCTCAGTTTCCCCATATCTGATTCCCGGCCTCTGATTCTCCGCCTCTGATTCCCCGACTCTGATTCCCTGCCTCTGATTCCCCATCTCCGATTCCGCACATCGGATTCCCTGCCTCTGATTCCCCGCCTCTGATTCCCCGCCTCGTATTCCCTGCTTCTGATTCCCAACCTCTGATTCCCCACCTCTGATTCCCCATATCTGATTCCCCGCCTCTGTTTCCCCGCCTCTGATTCCCCAACTCTGAATCCCCGCCTCTGATTCCCCAGCTCTGATTCCCCGCCTCTGATTCCCCGTGTTTGATTCCCTGCCTCTGATTCCCTGCCCTGATTCCCCATCTCTGATACACCGCCTTAAATTCGCCACCGCTGATTCCTCATATCTGATTCCCCGCCTCTGTTTCCCCGTCTCTGATTCCCCGCCTCTGTTTCGCCATATCTAATTCCACGCCTCTGATTCCCCAACTCTGATTCCCCGCCTCTGATTCCCCAGCTCTGATTCCCTGCCTCTGATTCCCCGCATCTGATTCCCTGCCTCTGATTCCCCGCCTCTGATTCCCTGCCTCTGATTCCCAACCTCTGATTCCCCACCTCTGAATCCCAATATCTGATTCCCCGCCTCTGTTTCCCCGCCTCTGATTCCCCACCTCTGTTTCCCCATATCTGATTCCCCGCCTCTGATTCCCCAACTCTGATTCCCCTCCTCTGATTCGCCAGCTATGATTCCCCGCCTCTGATTCCCTGCATCTGATTCCCTGCATCTGATTCCCCGCCTCTGATTCCCCTTCTCTGATTCTCCACCTCTGATTTCCCACCTCTGATTCCCCATCTCTGATTCCGCTCATCCGATTCCCTGCCTCTGATTCCCCATATCTGATTCCCCGCCTCTGTTTCCCTGCCTCTGATTCCCGGCCTCTGTTTCCCCATATCTGATTCCCCTCCTCTGATTCCCCAACTCTGATTCCCCGCCTCTGATACCCCGCCTCTGATTTTCCATCTCTAATTCATCACATCTGATTCCCCACCTCTGCTTCCCCATCTCTGATTCTCTACCTCTGATTCGCCACCTCTGATTGCCCATATCTGATTCACCGCCTCTGTTTCCCCGCATCTGATTCCCCGCCTCTGATTCCCCATATTTGATTCCCCGCCTCTGATTCCCCATCTCTGATTCCCGGACTCATTCCCCAACTCTGATTCCCCGCCTCTGATTCCCCATATTTGATTCCCCTCCTCTGATTTCCCATCTCTGATTCCCGGACTCTGATTCCCCAACTCTGATTTCCCCGCCTCTGAATCCCCAGCTCTGATTTCCCGCCTCTGATTCCCCACCTGTGATACAACATATCTGATTCCCGGCCTCTGTTTCCCCGCATCTGATTCCCCACCTCTGATTCACCATATCTGATTCCCCGCCTCTGATTCCCCACCACTGATTCCCCTCCTCTGATTCGCCAGTTATGATTGCCCGCCTCTGATTCCCCGTTTCTGATTCCCTGCCTCTGATTCCCCGCCTCTGATTCCCCATGTCTGACTCACCACCTCTGATTCCCCACCTCTGATACCCCATCTCTGATTCCGCACATCCGATTCCCGGCCTCTGATTCCCCGCCTCTGATTCCCCGCCTCTGATTCCCTGCCTCTGATTCGCAACCTCTTATTCCCCACCTCTGATTCCCCATATCTGATTCCCCGCCTCTGTTTCCCCGCCTCTGATTGGCACCTCTGATACCCCGCCTCTGATTCCCCATCTCTAATTCATCACATCTGATTCCCCACCTCTGCTTCCCCATCTCCGATTCTCTACCTCTGATTCGCCACCTCTGATTCCCAATATCTGATTCACCGCCTCAGATTCCCCATCTCTGATTCCCGGTCTCTGATTCCCCACCTCTGTTTCCCGGCCTCTGATTCCCAATCCCTGATTCACCGCCTCTGACTCCCAGTGTCTGATTCCCTGCCTCTGATTCCCCGCCTCTGAATCCCCTCCTCTGATTCCCTGCCACTGATTCCCCGCCCCTGATTCCCCACCTCTGATACCCCATATCTGATTCCCAGCCTCTGATTCCCTGCCTCTGATTCCCAACCTCTGATTCCCCACCTCTGATTCCCCATATCTGATTCCCCGCCTCTGTTTCCCCGCCTCTGATTCCCCGCCTCAGTTTCCCCATATCTGATTCCCGGCCTCTGATTCTCCGCCACTGATTCCCCGACTCTGATTCCCTGCCTCTGATTCCCCATTACCGATTCCGCACATCGGATTCCCTGCCTCTGATTCCCCGCCTCTGATTCCCCGCCTCGTATTCCCTGCTTCTGATTCCCAACCTCTGATTCCCCACCTCTGATTCCCCATATCTGATTCCCCGCCTCTGTTTCCCCGCCTCTGATTCCCCAACTCTGAATCCCCGCCTCTGATTCCCCAGCTCTGATTCCCCGCCTCTGATTCCCCGTGTTTGATTCCCTGCCTCTGATTCCCTGCCCTGATTCCCCATCTCTGATACACCGCCTTAAATTCGCCACCGCTGATTCCCCATATCTGATTCCCCGCCTCTGTTTCCCCGTCTCTGATTCCCCGCCTCTGTTTCGCCATATCTAATTCCACGCCTCTGATTCCCCAACTCTGATTCCACGCCTCTGATTCCCCAGCTCTGAGTCCCTGCCTCTGATTCCCCGCATCTGATTCCCTGCCTCTGATTCCCCGCCTCTGATTCCCTGCCTCTGATTCCCAACCTCTGATTCCCCACCTCTGAATCCCCATATCTGATTCCCCGCCTCTGTTTCCCCGCCTCTGATTCCCCACCTCTGTTTCCCCATATCTGATTCCCCGCCTCTGATTCCCCAACTCTGATTCCCCTCCTCTGATTCGCCAGCTATGATTCCCCGCCTCTGATTCCCTGCATCTGATTCCCTGCATCTGATTCCCCGCCTCTGATTCCCCTTCTCTGATTCTCCACCTCTGATTTCCCACCTCTGATTCCCCATCTCTGATTCCGCTCATCCGATTCCCTGCCTCTGATTCCCCGCCTCTGATTCCCCGCCTCTGATTCCCTGCCTCTGATTCGCAACCTCTAATTCCCCACCTCTGATTCCCCATATCTGATTCCCCGCCTCTGTTTCCCTGCCTCTGATTCCCGGCCTCTGTTTCCCCATATCTGATTCCCCTCCTCTGATTCCCCAACTCTGATTCCCCGCCTCTGATACCCCGCCTCTGATTCCCCATCTCTAATTCATCACATCTGATTCCCCACCTCTGCTTCCCCATCTCTGATTCTCTACCTCTGATTCGCCACCTCTGATTGCCCATATCTGATTCACCGCCTCTGTTTCCCCGCATCTGATTCCCCGCCTCTGATTCCCCATATTTGATTCCACGCCTCTGATTCCCCATCTCTGATTCCCGGACTCATTCCCCAACTCTGATTCCCCGCCTCTGATTCCCCATATTTGATTCCCCTCCTCTGATTTCCCATCTCTGATTCCCGGACTCTGATTCCCCAACTCTGATTTCCCCGCCTCTGAATCCCCAGCTCTGATTTCCCGCCTCTGATTCCCCACCTGTGATACAACATATCTGATTCCCGGCCTCTGTTTCCCCGCATCTGATTCCCCACCTCTGATTCACCATATCTGATTCCCCGCCTCTGATTCCCCACCACTGATTCCCCTCCTCTGATTCGCCAGTTATGATTGCCCGCCTCTGATTCCCCGTTTCTGATTCCCTGCCTCTGATTCCCCGCCTCTGATTCCCCATGTCTGACTCACCACCTCTGATTCCCCACCTCTGATACCCCATCTCTGATTCCGCACATCCGATTCCCTGCCTCTGATTCCCCGCCTCTGATTCCCCGCCTCTGATTCCCTGCCTCTGATTCGCAACCTCTTATTCCCCACCTCTGATTCCCCATATCTGATTCCCCGCCTCTGTTTCCCCGCCTCTGATTGGCACCTCTGATACCCCGCCTCTGATTCCCCATCTCTAATTCATCACATCTGATTCCCCACCTCTGCTTCCCCATCTCCGATTCTCTACCTCTGATTCGCCACCTCTGATTCCCAATATCTGATTCACCGCCTCTGTTTCCCTGCCTCTGATTCCCCGCCTCTGATTACCCATATCTGATTCCCCACCTCAGATTCCCCATCTCTGATTCCCGGTCTCTGATTCCCCACCTCTGTTTCCCGGCCTCTGATTCCCAATCCCTGATTCACCGCCTCTGACTCCCAGTGTCTGATTCCCTGCCTCTGATTCCCCGCCTCTGAATCCCCTCCTCTGATTCCCTGCCACTGATTCCCCGCCCCTGATTCCCCACCTCTGATACCCCATATCTGATTCCCCGCCTCTGTTTCCCCGCCTCTGATTCCCCACCTCTGATTCCCCATATCTGATTCCCTGCCTCTGATTCCCCAACTCTGATTCCCCGCCTCTGATTCCCCAGCTCTGATTCCCCGCCTCTGATTCCCCACCTCTGATCCAACATATCTGATTCCCCGCCTCTGTTTCCCCGCCTCTGATTCCACCCCTCTGATTCCCCATATCTGATTCCCCGCCTATGATTCCCCACCTCTGATTCCCCGCCTCTGATTCGCATGCTATGATTCCCCTCCTCTGGTTCCCCGCATCTGATTCCCCGCCTCTTGATTCCCCGTGTCTGACCCTGCCTCTGATTCCACGCCTTTGATTCCCCATCTCTGATTCACCACCTCTGATTCCCCACCTCTGATTCCCCATCTCTGATTCTGCACATCCGATTCCCTGCCTCTGATTCCCCGCCTCTGATTCCCCGCCTCTGATTCCCTGCCTCTGATTCGCAACCTGTTATTCCCCACCTCTGAATCCCCATATCTGATTCCCCGCCTCTGTTTCCCTGCCTCTGATTCCCCGCCTCTGTTTCCCCATATCTGATTCCCCGCCTCTGTTTCACCACCTCTGATTGGCACCTCTGATACCCCGCCTCTGATTCCCCATCTCTAATTCATCACATCTGATTCCCCACCTCTGCTTCCCCATCTCTGATTCTCTACCTCTGATTCGCAACCTCTGATTCCGAATATCTGATTCATCGCCTCTGTTTCCCCGCTTCTGATTCCCCGCCTCTGATTCCCCATATCTGATTCCCCGCCTCTGATTCCCCATCTCTGATTCCCGGTCTCTGATTCCCCACCTCTGTTTCCCGGCCTCTCATTCCCCATCCCTGATTCACCACCTCTGATTCCCAGTGTCTGATTCCCTGCCTCTGATTCCCCGCCTCTGAATCCCCTCCTCTGATTCCCTGCCACTGATTCCCCGCCCCTGATTCCCCACCTCTGATACCCCATATCTGATTCCCCGCCTCTGTTTCCCCGCCTCTGATTCCCCACCTCTGATTTCCCATATCTGATTCCACGCCTCTGATTCCCCGCCTCTGATTGGCCGCCTCTGATACCCCGCCTCTGATTCCCCATCTCTAATTCATCACATCTGATTCCCCACCTCTGCTTCCCCATCTCTGATTCTCAACCTCTGATTCGCCACCTCTGATTCCCCATATCTGATTCACCGCCTCTGTTTCCCCGCCTCTGATTCCCCGCCTCTGATTCCCCATATTTGATTCCCCGCCTTTGATTCCCCATCTCTGATTCCCGGACTCTGATTCCCCAACTCTGATTCCCCGCCTCTGATTCCCCAGCTCTGATTTCCCGCCTCTGATTCCCCACCTCTGCTTCCCCATCTCTGATTCTCTACCTCTGATTCGCCACCTCTGATTGCCCATATCTGATTCACCGCCTCTGTTTCCCCGCCTCTGATTCCCCGCCTCTTATTCCCCATATTTGATTCCCCGCCTCTGATTCCCCATCTCTGATTCCCGGACTCTGATTCCCCAACTCTGATTCCCCGCCTCTGATTCCCCATATTTGATTCCCCTCCTCTGATTTCCCATCTCTGATTCCCGGACTCTGATTCCCCAACTCAGATTTCCCCGCCTCTGATTCCCCAGCTCTGATTTCCCACCTCTGATTCCCCACCTCTGATACAACATATCTGATTCCCGGCCTCTGTTTCCCCGCCTCTGATTCCCCACCTCTGATTCACCATATCTGATTCCCCGCCTCTGATTCCCCACCACTGATTCCCCTCCTCTGATTCGCCAGTTATGATTGCCCGCCTCTGATTCCCCGTTTCTGATTCCCTGCCTCTGATTCCCCGCCTCTGATTCCCCATCTCTGACTCACCACCTCTGATTCCCCACCTCTGACACCCCATCTCTGATTCCGCACATCCGATTCCCTGCCTATGATTCCCCACCTCTGATTCCCCGCCTCTGATTCCCCATATCTGATTCCCTGCCTCTGTTTCCCCGCCTCTGATTCCCCGCCTCTGATTCCCCAGCTTTGATTCCCCGTCTTTTATTCCCGGCCTCTGATTCCCAGCCTCTGATTCCCCTTCTCTGATTCACCACCTCTGAACCCCCACCTCTGATTCCCCATCTCTGATTCCGCACATCCGATTCCCTGCCTCTGATTCCCCGCCTCTGATTCCCCGCCTCTGATTCGCAACCTCTAATTCCCCACCTCTGATTCCCCATATCTGATTCCCCGCCTCTCTTTTCCTGCCTCTGATTCCCGGCCTCTGTTTCCCCATATCTGATTCCCCTCCTCTGATTCCCCAACTCTGATTCCCCGCCTCTGATTCCCCAGCTTTGATTCCCCGTCTTTTATTCCCGGCCTCTGATTCCCTGCCACTGATTACCCGCCCCTGATTCCCCACCTCTGATTCCCCATATCTGATACCCCGCCTCTGTTTCCCCACCTCTGATTCCCGGCCTCTTATTCCCAGCATCTGATTCCCGGCCACTGATTCCCTGCCTCTGATTCCCCGCCTCTGATTCCCCATCTCTGATTCCCCGCCTCTGATTCCCCGTGTCTGATTCCCTGCCTCTGATTCCCCGCCTCTGATTCCCCGCGTCTGATTCCCTGCCACTGATTCCCTGCCCCTGATTCCCCACCTCTGATTCCCCATATCTGATTCCCCGCCTCTGTTTCCACAACTCTGATTCCCTTCCTCTAATTCGCCAGCTATGATTCCCCGCCTCTGATTCCCTGCCACTGATTCCCTGCCCCTGATTCCCCACCTCTGATTCCCCATATATGATTCCCCGCATCTGATTCCCCAACTCTGATTCCCCTCCTCTAATTCGCCAGCTATGATTCCCCGCCTCTTATTCCCTGCGTCTGATTCCCTGCCTCTGATTCCCAGCCTCTGATTCCCCTTCTCTGATTCACCACCTCTGAATCCCCACCTCTGATTCCCCATCTCTGATTCCGCACATCCGATTCCCTGCCTCTGATTCCCCGCCTCTGATTCCCCGCCTCTGATTCCCCGCCTCTGATTCCCCGCGTCTGATTCCCTGCCACTGATTCCCTGCCCCTGATTCCCCAACTCTGATTCCCCATCTCTGATTCCCCGCCTCTGTTTCCCCACCTCTGATTCCCCGCCTCTGTTTCCCCATATCTGATTCCCCGCCTCTGATTCACCAACTCTGATTCCCCTCCTCTAATTCGCCAGCTATGATTCCCCGCCTCTGATTCCCTGCATCTGATTCCCTGCCTCTGATTCCCAGCCTCTGATTCCCCTTCTCTGATTCACCACCTCTGAATCCCCACCTCTGATTCCCCATCTCTGATTCCGCACATCCGATTCCCTGCCTCTGATTCCCCGCCTTTTATTCCCAGCCTCTGATTCCCTGCCACTGATTCCCTGCTTCTGATTCTGATTCCCTGCCTCTGATTCCCCATCTCTGATTCCGCACATCTGATTCCCTGCCTCTGATTCCCCACCTCTGATTCCCCATATATGATTCCCCGCCTCTGTTTCCCCGCCTCTGATTCCCCGCCTCTCTTTCCCCATATCTGATTCCCCGCCTCTGATTCCCCAACTCTGATTCCCCTCCTCTAATTCGCAAGCTATGATTCCCCGCCTCTGATTCCCTGCGTCTGATTCCCTGCCTCTGATTCCCAGCCTCTGATTCCCCTTCTCTGATTCACCACCTCTGAATCCCCACCTCTAATTCCCCACCTCTGATTCCCCATATCTGATTCCCCGCCTCTGTTTCCCTGCCTCTGATTCCCGGCCTCTGTTTCCCCATATCTGATTCCCCTCCTCTGATTCCCCAACTCTGATTCCCCGCCTCTGATTCCCCAGCTCTGATTCCCCGCCTTTTATTCCCGGCCTCTGATTCCCTGCCACTGATTCCCCGCCCCTGATTCCCCACCTCTGATTCCCCATATCTGATTCCCCGCCTCTGTTTCCCCAGCTCTGATTCCCCAGCTCTGATTCCCCAGCTCTGATTCCCTGCCACTGATTCCCCACCCCTGATTCCCCACCTCTGATTCCCCATATCTGATTACCCGCCTCTGTTTCCCCAGCTCTGATTCCCTGCCTCTGATTCCCTGCCCTGATTCCCCATCTCTGTTTCACCGCCTTTGATTCGCCACCTCTGATTCCCCATATCTGATTCCCCGCCTCTGTTTCCCCGCCTCTGATTCCCTGCCTCTGATTCCCAACCTCTGATTCCACACCTCTGATTCCCCATATCTGATTCCCCGCCTCTATTTCCCCATATCTGATTCCCCGCCTCTGATTCCCCAACTCTGATTCCCCGCCTCTGATTCCCCAGCTCTGATTCCCCGCCTCTGATTCCCGGCGTCCGATTCCCTGCCTCTGATTCCCCGCCTCTGATTCGCCATCTCTGATTCCCCGCCTCTGATTCCCCGTGTCTGATTCCCTGCCTCTGATTCCCCGCCTCAGATTCCCCGCCTCTGCTTCCCTGCCACTGATTCCCTGCCCCTGATTCCCCACCTCTGATTCCCCATATCTGATTCCCCGCCTCTGTTTCTCCGCATCTGATTCCCCGCCTCTGATTCCCCATATCTGATTCCCTGCCTCTGATTCCACAACTCTGATTCCCCGCCTCTGATTCCCCAGCTCTGAATCCCCGCCTCTGATTCCCCGCTTCTGATTCCCTCCCTCTGATTCACAGCCTCTGATTCCCCACCTCTGATTCCCCATATCTGATTCCCCACCTCTGTTTCCCCGCCTCTGATTCCCCGCCTCTGATTCCCCATATCTGATTCCCCGGCTCTGATTGCCCACCTCTGATTCCCCGCCTCTGATTCGCCAGCTCTGATTCCCCGCCTCTGAATCCCCGCATCTGATTCCCTGCCTCTGATTCCCCGCCTCTGATTCCCCATCTCTGATACACCGCCTTTGATTCGCCACCTCTGATTCCCCATATCTGATTCCCCACCTCTGTTTCCCCGCCTCTGATTCCCCGCCTCTGATTCTCAATATCTCATTCCCCGCCTCTGAATCCCCATCTCTGATTCCCGGACTCTGATTCCCCACCTCTGATTCCCGGCCTCTTATTCCCAGCATCTGATTCCCGGCCTCTGATTCCCGGCCTCTGATTCCCCGCTTCTGATTCTGATTCCCTGCCTCTGATTCCCCATCTCTGATTCCGCACATCTGATTCCCTGCCTCTGATTCCCCACCTCTGATTCCCCATATCTGATTCCCCGCCTCTGTTTCCCCACCTCTGATTCCCCGCCTCTGTTTCCCCATATCTAATTCCCCACCTCTGATGCCCCAACTCTGATTCACCGCCTCTGATTCCCCAGCTCTGATTCCCCGCCTCTGATTCCCCGCATCCGATTCCCCATGTCTGATTCCCCGCCTCTGTTTCCCCGCCTCTGATTCCCCGCCTCTGTTTCCCCATATCTGATTCCCCGCCTCTGATTCCCCAGCTCTGATTCCCTGCCTCTGATTCCCCGCGTTCTATTCGCTGCCTCTGATTCCCCGCCTGTGATTCCCCATCTCTGATTCACCACCTCTGATTCCCCACCTCTGATTCCCCATATCTAATACCCCGCCTCTGCTTGCCCGCCTCTCATTCCCCGCCTCTGTTTCCCCATATCTGATTCCCCGCCTCTGAATCCCCAACTCTGATTCCCTGCCTCTGATTCACCAGCTCTGATTCCCCGCCTTTGATTACCCCCGTCTGATTCCCAGCCTCTGAATCCCCGTCTGATTTCTTGCCTCTGATTCCCCGCCTCTGATTCCCCATCTCTGATTCACTGCCTCTGATTCCCCACATCTGATTCCCCATCTCTGATTCCGCACAACCGATTCCCTGCCTCTGATTCCCCGACTCTGATTCCCCACCTCTGATTCCCCAGCTCTGATTCCCCGCCTCTGATTCCCCGCGTCTGATTCCCTGCCTGTGATTCCCCGCCTCTGATTCCCTATCTCTGATTCCCCACCTCTGATTCCCCGTGTCTGATTCCCTTCCTTTGATTCCCCGCCTCTGATTCCCCGCCTCTGATTCCCTGCCACTGATTCCCCGCCCCTGATTCCCCACATCTGATTCCCCATATCTTATTCCCCGCCTCTGTTTCCCCCCCTCTGATTCCCAGCCTCTGATTCCCCATATCTGATTCCCCGCCTCTGATTCCCCATATCTGATTCCCCGCCTCTATTTCCCCATATCTGCTTCTCCGCCTCTGATTCCCCATATCTGATTCTCCGCCTCTGATTCCCCAACTCTGATTCCCCGCCTCTGATTCCCCAGCTCTGATTTCCCGCCTCTGATTCCCGGTCTCTGATTCCCCACCTCTGTTTCCCGGCCTCTGATTCCCAATCCCTGATTCACCGCCTCTGACTCCCAGTGTCTGATTCCCTGCCTCTGATTCCCCGCCTCTGAATCCCCTCCTCTGATTCCCTGCCACTGATTCCCCGCCCCTGATTCCCCACCTCTGATACCCCATATCTGATTCCCAGCCTCTGATTCCCTGCCTCTGATTCCCAACCTCTGATTCCCCACCTCTGATTCCCCATATCTGATTCCCCGCCTCTGTTTCCCCGCCTCTGATTCCCCGCCTCAGTTTCCCCATATCTGATTCCCGGCCTCTGATTCTCCGCCACTGATTCCCCGACTCTGATTCCCTGCCTCTGATTCCCCATTACCGATTCCGCACATCGGATTCCCTGCCTCTGATTCCCCGCCTCTGATTCCCCGCCTCGTATTCCCTGCTTCTGATTCCCAACCTCTGATTCCCCACCTCTGATTCCCCATATCTGATTCCCCGCCTCTGTTTCCCCGCCTCTGATTCCCCAACTCTGAATCCCCGCCTCTGATTCCCCAGCTCTGATTCCCCGCCTCTGATTCCCCGTGTTTGATTCCCTGCCTCTGATTCCCTGCCCTGATTCCCCATCTCTGATACACCGCCTTAAATTCGCCACCGCTGATTCCCCATATCTGATTCCCCGCCTCTGTTTCCCCGTCTCTGATTCCCCGCCTCTGTTTCGCCATATCTAATTCCACGCCTCTGATTCCCCAACTCTGATTCCACGCCTCTGATTCCCCAGCTCTGAGTCCCTGCCTCTGATTCCCCGCATCTGATTCCCTGCCTCTGATTCCCCGCCTCTGATTCCCTGCCTCTGATTCCCAACCTCTGATTCCCCACCTCTGAATCCCCATATCTGATTCCCCGCCTCTGTTTCCCCGCCTCTGATTCCCCACCTCTGTTTCCCCATATCTGATTCCCCGCCTCTGATTCCCCAACTCTGATTCCCCTCCTCTGATTCGCCAGCTATGATTCCCCGCCTCTGATTCCCTGCATCTGATTCCCTGCATCTGATTCCCCGCCTCTGATTCCCCTTCTCTGATTCTCCACCTCTGATTTCCCACCTCTGATTCCCCATCTCTGATTCCGCTCATCCGATTCCCTGCCTCTGATTCCCCGCCTCTGATTCCCCGCCTCTGATTCCCTGCCTCTGATTCGCAACCTCTAATTCCCCACCTCTGATTCCCCATATCTGATTCCCCGCCTCTGTTTCCCTGCCTCTGATTCCCGGCCTCTGTTTCCCCATATCTGATTCCCCTCCTCTGATTCCCCAACTCTGATTCCCCGCCTCTGATACCCCGCCTCTGATTCCCCATCTCTAATTCATCACATCTGATTCCCCACCTCTGCTTCCCCATCTCTGATACTCTACCTCTGATTCGCCACCTCTGATTGCCCATATCTGATTCACCGCCTCTGTTTCCCCGCATCTGATTCCCCGCCTCTGATTCCCCATATTTGATTCCCCGCCTCTGATTCCCCATCTCTGATTCCCGGACTCATTCCCCAACTCTGATTCCCCGCCTCTGATTCCCCATATTTGATTCCCCTCCTCTGATTTCCCATCTCTGATTCCCGGACTCTGATTCCCCAACTCTGATTTCCCCGCCTCTGAATCCCCAGCTCTGATTTCCCGCCTCTGATTCCCCACCTGTGATACAACATATCTGATTCCCGGCCTCTGTTTCCCCGCATCTGATTCCCCACCTCTGATTCACCATATCTGATTCCCCGCCTCTGATTCCCCACCACTGATTCCCCTCCTCTGATTCGCCAGTTATGATTGCCCGCCTCTGATTCCCCGTTTCTGATTCCCTGCCTCTGATTCCCCGCCTCTGATTCCCCATGTCTGACTCACCACCTCTGATTCCCCACCTCTGATACCCCATCTCTGATTCCGCACATCCGATTCCCTGCCTCTGATTCCCCGCCTCTGATTCCCCGCCTCTGATTCCCTGCCTCTGATTCGCAACCTCTTATTCCCCACCTCTGATTCCCCATATCTGATTCCCCGCCTCTGTTTCCCCGCCTCTGATTGGCACCTCTGATACCCCGCCTCTGATTCCCCATCTCTAATTCATCACATCTGATTCCCCACCTCTGCTTCCCCATCTCCGATTCTCTACCTCTGATTCGCCACCTCTGATTCCCAATATCTGATTCACCGCCTCTGTTTCCCTGCCTCTGATTCCCCGCCTCTGATTACCCATATCTGATTCCCCACCTCAGATTCCCCATCTCTGATTCCCGGTCTCTGATTCCCCACCTCTGTTTCCCGGCCTCTGATTCCCAATCCCTGATTCACCGCCTCTGACTCCCAGTGTCTGATTCCCTGCCTCTGATTCCCCGCCTCTGAATCCCCTCCTCTGATTCCCTGCCACTGATTCCCCGCCCCTGATTCCCCACCTCTGATACCCCATATCTGATTCCCCGCCTCTGTTTCCCCGCCTCTGATTCCCCACCTCTGATTCCCCATATCTGATTCCCTGCCTCTGATTCCCCAACTCTGATTCCCCGCCTCTGATTCCCCAGCTCTGATTCCCCGCCTCTGATTCCCCACCTCTGATCCAACATATCTGATTCCCCGCCTCTGTTTCCCCGCCTCTGATTCCACCCCTCTGATTCCCCATATCTGATTCCCCGCCTATGATTCCCCACCTCTGATTCCCCGCCTCTGATTCGCATGCTATGATTCCCCTCCTCTGGTTCCCCGCATCTGATTCCCCGCCTCTTGATTCCCCGTGTCTGACCCTGCCTCTGATTCCACGCCTTTGATTCCCCATCTCTGATTCACCACCTCTGATTCCCCACCTCTGATTCCCCATCTCTGATTCTGCACATCCGATTCCCTGCCTCTGATTCCCCGCCTCTGATTCCCCGCCTCTGATTCCCTGCCTCTGATTCGCAACCTGTTATTCCCCACCTCTGAATCCCCATATCTGATTCCCCGCCTCTGTTTCCCTGCCTCTGATTCCCCGCCTCTGTTTCCCCATATCTGATTCCCCGCCTCTGTTTCACCACCTCTGATTGGCACCTCTGATACCCCGCCTCTGATTCCCCATCTCTAATTCATCACATCTGATTCCCCACCTCTGCTTCCCCATCTCTGATTCTCTACCTCTGATTCGCAACCTCTGATTCCGAATATCTGATTCATCGCCTCTGTTTCCCCGCTTCTGATTCCCCGCCTCTGATTCCCCATATCTGATTCCCCGCCTCTGATTCCCCATCTCTGATTCCCGGTCTCTGATTCCCCACCTCTGTTTCCCGGCCTCTCATTCCCCATCCCTGATTCACCACCTCTGATTCCCAGTGTCTGATTCCCTGCCTCTGATTCCCCGCCTCTGAATCCCCTCCTCTGATTCCCTGCCACTGATTCCCCGCCCCTGATTCCCCACCTCTGATACCCCATATCTGATTCCCCGCCTCTGTTTCCCCGCCTCTGATTCCCCACCTCTGATTTCCCATATCTGATTCCACGCCTCTGATTCCCCGCCTCTGATTGGCCGCCTCTGATACCCCGCCTCTGATTCCCCATCTCTAATTCATCACATCTGATTCCCCACCTCTGCTTCCCCATCTCTGATTCTCAACCTCTGATTCGCCACCTCTGATTCCCCATATCTGATTCACCGCCTCTGTTTCCCCGCCTCTGATTCCCCGCCTCTGATTCCCCATATTTGATTCCCCGCCTTTGATTCCCCATCTCTGATTCCCGGACTCTGATTCCCCAACTCTGATTCCCCGCCTCTGATTCCCCAGCTCTGATTTCCCGCCTCTGATTCCCCACCTCTGCTTCCCCATCTCTGATTCTCTACCTCTGATTCGCCACCTCTGATTGCCCATATCTGATTCACCGCCTCTGTTTCCCCGCCTCTGATTCCCCGCCTCTTATTCCCCATATTTGATTCCCCGCCTCTGATTCCCCATCTCTGATTCCCGGACTCTGATTCCCCAACTCTGATTCCCCGCCTCTGATTCCCCATATTTGATTCCCCTCCTCTGATTTCCCATCTCTGATTCCCGGACTCTGATTCCCCAACTCAGATTTCCCCGCCTCTGATTCCCCAGCTCTGATTTCCCACCTCTGATTCCCCACCTCTGATACAACATATCTGATTCCCGGCCTCTGTTTCCCCGCCTCTGATTCCCCACCTCTGATTCACCATATCTGATTCCCCGCCTCTGATTCCCCACCACTGATTCCCCTCCTCTGATTCGCCAGTTATGATTGCCCGCCTCTGATTCCCCGTTTCTGATTCCCTGCCTCTGATTCCCCGCCTCTGATTCCCCATCTCTGACTCACCACCTCTGATTCCCCACCTCTGACACCCCATCTCTGATTCCGCACATCCGATTCCCTGCCTATGATTCCCCACCTCTGATTCCCCGCCTCTGATTCCCCATATCTGATTCCCTGCCTCTGATTCCCCGCCTCTGATTCACCAACTCTGATTCCCCTCCTCTAATTCGCCAGCTATGATTCCCCGCCTCTGATTCCCTGCATCTGATTCCCTGCCTCTGATTCCCAGCCTCTGATTCCCCTTCTCTGATTCACCACCTCTGAATCCCCACCTCTGATTCCCCATCTCTGATTCCGCACATCCGATTCCCTGCCTCTGATTCCCCGCCTTTTATTCCCAGCCTCTGATTCCCTGCCACTGATTCCCTGCTTCTGATTCTGATTCCCTGCCTCTGATTCCCCATCTCTGATTCCGCACATCTGATTCCCTGCCTCTGATACCCCATCTCTGATTCCGCACATCCGATTCCCTGCCTCTGATTCCCCGCCTCTGATTCCCCGCCTCTGATTCCCTGCCTCTGATTCGCAACCTCTTATTCCCCACCTCTGATTCCCCATATCTGATTCCCCGCCTCTGTTTCCCCGCCTCTGATTGGCACCTCTGATACCCCGCCTCTGATTCCCCATCTCTAATTCATCACATCTGATTCCCCACCTCTGCTTCCCCATCTCCGATTCTCTACCTCTGATTCGCCACCTCTGATTCCCAATATCTGATTCACCGCCTCTGTTTCCCTGCCTCTGATTCCCCGCCTCTGATTACCCATATCTGATTCCCCACCTCAGATTCCCCATCTCTGATTCCCGGTCTCTGATTCCCCACCTCTGTTTCCCGGCCTCTGATTCCCAATCCCTGATTCACCGCCTCTGACTCCCAGTGTCTGATTCCCTGCCTCTGATTCCCCGCCTCTGAATCCCCTCCTCTGATTCCCTGCCACTGATTCCCCGCCCCTGATTCCCCACCTCTGATACCCCATATCTGATTCCCCGCCTCTGTTTCCCCGCCTCTGATTCCCCACCTCTGATTCCCCATATCTGATTCCCTGCCTCTGATTCCCCAACTCTGATTCCCCGCCTCTGATTCCCCAGCTCTGATTCCCCGCCTCTGATTCCCCACCTCTGATCCAACATATCTGATTCCCCGCCTCTGTTTCCCCGCCTCTGATTCCACCCCTCTGATTCCCCATATCTGATTCCCCGCCTATGATTCCCCACCTCTGATTCCCCGCCTCTGATTCGCATGCTATGATTCCCCTCCTCTGGTTCCCTGCATCTGATTCCCCGCCTCTTGATTCCCCGTGTCTGACCCTGCCTCTGATTCCACGCCTTTGATTCCCCATCTCTGATTCACCACCTCTGATTCCCCACCTCTGATTCCCCATCTCTGATTCTGCACATCCGATTCCCTGCCTCTGATTCCCCGCCTCTGATTCCCCGCCTCTGATTCCCTGCCTCTGATTCGCAACCTGTTATTCCCCACCTCTGAATCCCCATATCTGATTCCCCGCCTCTGTTTCCCTGCCTCTGATTCCCCGCCTCTGTTTCCCCATATCTGATTCCCCGCCTCTGTTTCACCACCTCTGATTGGCACCTCTGATACCCCGCCTCTGATTCCCCATCTCTAATTCATCACATCTGATTCCCCACCTCTGCTTCCCCATCTCTGATTCTCTACCTCTGATTCGCAACCTCTGATTCCGAATATCTGATTCATCGCCTCTGTTTCCCCGCTTCTGATTCCCCGCCTCTGATTCCCCATATCTGATTCCCCGCCTCTGATTCCCCATCTCTGATTCCCGGTCTCTGATTCCCCACCTCTGTTTCCCGGCCTCTCATTCCCCATCCCTGATTCACCACCTCTGATTCCCAGTGTCTGATTCCCTGCCTCTGATTCCCCGCCTCTGAATCCCCTCCTCTGATTCCCTGCCACTGATTCCCCGCCCCTGATTCCCCACCTCTGATACCCCATATCTGATTCCCCGCCTCTGTTTCCCCGCCTCTGATTCCCCACCTCTGATTTCCCATATCTGATTCCACGCCTCTGATTCCCCGCCTCTGATTGGCCGCCTCTGATACCCCGCCTCTGATTCCCCATCTCTAATTCATCACATCTGATTCCCCACCTCTGCTTCCCCATCTCTGATTCTCAACCTCTGATTCGCCACCTCTGATTCCCCATATCTGATTCACCGCCTCTGTTTCCCCGCCTCTGATTCCCCGCCTCTGATTCCCCATATTTGATTCCCCGCCTTTGATTCCCCATCTCTGATTCCCGGACTCTGATTCCCCAACTCTGATTCCCCGCCTCTGATTCCCCAGCTCTGATTTCCCGCCTCTGATTCCCCACCTCTGCTTCCCCATCTCTGATTCTCTACCTCTGATTCGCCACCTCTGATTGCCCATATCTGATTCACCGCCTCTGTTTCCCCGCCTCTGATTCCCCGCCTCTTATTCCCCATATTTGATTCCCCGCCTCTGATTCCCCATCTCTGATTCCCGGACTCTGATTCCCCAACTCTGATTCCCCGCCTCTGATTCCCCATATTTGATTCCCCTCCTCTGATTTCCCATCTCTGATTCCCGGACTCTGATTCCCCAACTCAGATTTCCCCGCCTCTGATTCCCCAGCTCTGATTTCCCACCTCTGATTCCCCACCTCTGATACAACATATCTGATTCCCGGCCTCTGTTTCCCCGCCTCTGATTCCCCACCTCTGATTCACCATATCTGATTCCCCGCCTCTGATTCCCCACCACTGATTCCCCTCCTCTGATTCGCCAGTTATGATTGCCCGCCTCTGATTCCCCGTTTCTGATTCCCTGCCTCTGATTCCCCGCCTCTGATTCCCCATCTCTGACTCACCACCTCTGATTCCCCACCTCTGACACCCCATCTCTGATTCCGCACATCCGATTCCCTGCCTATGATTCCCCACCTCTGATTCCCCGCCTCTGATTCCCCATATCTGATTCCCTGCCTCTGATTCCCCGCCTCTGATTCACCAACTCTGATTCCCCTCCTCTAATTCGCCAGCTATGATTCCCCGCCTCTGATTCCCTGCATCTGATTCCCTGCCTCTGATTCCCAGCCTCTGATTCCCCTTCTCTGATTCACCACCTCTGAATCCCCACCTCTGATTCCCCATCTCTGATTCCGCACATCCGATTCCCTGCCTCTGATTCCCCGCCTTTTATTCCCAGCCTCTGATTCCCTGCCACTGATTCCCTGCTTCTGATTCTGATTCCCTGCCTCTGATTCCCCATCTCTGATTCCGCACATCTGATTCCCTGCCTCTGATTCCCCACCTCTGATTCCCCATATATGATTCCCCGCCTCTGTTTCCCCGCCTCTGATTCCCCGCCTCTCTTTCCCCATATCTGATTCCCCGCCTCTGATTCCCCAACTCTGATTCCCCTCCTCTAATTCGCAAGCTATGATTCCCCGCCTCTGATTCCCTGCGTCTGATTCCCTGCCTCTGATTCCCAGCCTCTGATTCCCCTTCTCTGATTCACCACCTCTGAATCCCCACCTCTAATTCCCCACCTCTGATTCCCCATATCTGATTCCCCGCCTCTGTTTCCCTGCCTCTGATTCCCGGCCTCTGTTTCCCCATATCTGATTCCCCTCCTCTGATTCCCCAACTCTGATTCCCCGCCTCTGATTCCCCAGCTCTGATTCCCCGCCTTTTATTCCCGGCCTCTGATTCCCTGCCACTGATTCCCCGCCCCTGATTCCCCACCTCTGATTCCCCATATCTGATTCCCCGCCTCTGTTTCCCCAGCTCTGATTCCCCAGCTCTGATTCCCCAGCTCTGATTCCCTGCCACTGATTCCCCACCCCTGATTCCCCACCTCTGATTCCCCATATCTGATTCCCCGCCTCTGTTTCCCCAGCTCTGATTCCCTGCCTCTGATTCCCTGCCCTGATTCCCCATCTCTGTTTCACCGCCTTTGATTCGCCACCTCTGATTCCCCATATCTGATTCCCCGCCTCTGTTTCCCCGCCTCTGATTCCCTGCCTCTGATTCCCAACCTCTGATTCCACACCTCTGATTCCCCATATCTGATTCCCCGCCTCTATTTCCCCATATCTGATTCCCCGCCTCTGATTCCCCAACTCTGATTCCCCGCCTCTGATTCCCCAGCTCTGATTCCCCGCCTCTGATTCCCGGCGTCCGATTCCCTGCCTCTGATTCCCCGCCTCTGATTCGCCATCTCTGATTCCCCGCCTCTGATTCCCCGTGTCTGATTCCCTGCCTCTGATTCCCCGCCTCAGATTCCCCGCCTCTGCTTCCCTGCCACTGATTCCCTGCCCCTGATTCCCCACCTCTGATTCCCCATATCTGATTCCCCGCCTCTGTTTCTCCGCATCTGATTCCCCGCCTCTGATTCCCCATATCTGATTCCCTGCCTCTGATTCCACAACTCTGATTCCCCGCCTCTGATTCCCCAGCTCTGAATCCCCGCCTCTGATTCCCCGCTTCTGATTCCCTCCCTCTGATTCACAGCCTCTGATTCCCCACCTCTGATTCCCCATATCTGATTCCCCACCTCTGTTTCCCCGCCTCTGATTCCCCGCCTCTGATTCCCCATATCTGATTCCCCGGCTCTGATTGCCCACCTCTGATTCCCCGCCTCTGATTCGCCAGCTCTGATTCCCCGCCTCTGAATCCCCGCATCTGATTCCCTGCCTCTGATTCCCCGCCTCTGATTCCCCATCTCTGATACACCGCCTTTGATTCGCCACCTCTGATTCCCCATATCTGATTCCCCACCTCTGTTTCCCCGCCTCTGATTCCCCGCCTCTGATTCTCAATATCTCATTCCCCGCCTCTGAATCCCCATCTCTGATTCCCGGACTCTGATTCCCCACCTCTGATTCCCGGCCTCTTATTCCCAGCATCTGATTCCCGGCCTCTGATTCCCGGCCTCTGATTCCCCGCTTCTGATTCTGATTCCCTGCCTCTGATTCCCCATCTCTGATTCCGCACATCTGATTCCCTGCCTCTGATTCCCCACCTCTGATTCCCCATATCTGATTCCCCGCCTCTGTTTCCCCACCTCTGATTCCCCGCCTCTGTTTCCCCATATCTAATTCCCCACCTCTGATGCCCCAACTCTGATTCACCGCCTCTGATTCCCCAGCTCTGATTCCCCGCCTCTGATTCCCCGCATCCGATTCCCCATGTCTGATTCCCCGCCTCTGTTTCCCCGCCTCTGATTCCCCGCCTCTGTTTCCCCATATCTGATTCCCCGCCTCTGATTCCCCAGCTCTGATTCCCTGCCTCTGATTCCCCGCGTTCTATTCGCTGCCTCTGATTCCCCGCCTGTGATTCCCCATCTCTGATTCACCACCTCTGATTCCCCACCTCTGATTCCCCATATCTAATACCCCGCCTCTGCTTGCCCGCCTCTCATTCCCCGCCTCTGTTTCCCCATATCTGATTCCCCGCCTCTGAATCCCCAACTCTGATTCCCTGCCTCTGATTCACCAGCTCTGATTCCCCGCCTTTGATTCCCCCCGTCTGATTCCCAGCCTCTGAATCCCCGTCTGATTTCTTGCCTCTGATTCCCCGCCTCTGATTCCCCATCTCTGATTCACTGCCTCTGATTCCCCACATCTG
The DNA here is from genome assembly GCF_036971445.1 of Narcine bancroftii. NCBI lineage: Eukaryota > Metazoa > Chordata > Chondrichthyes > Torpediniformes > Narcinidae > Narcine > Narcine bancroftii. Next base: position 1,911,812 of record NW_027211886.1, read on the forward strand.
ATTCCCCATCTCTGATTCCGCACAACCGATTCCCTGCCTCTGATTCCCCGACTCTGATTCCCCACCTCTGATTCCCCAGCTCTGATTCCCCGCCTCTGATTCCCCGCGTATGATTCCCTGCCTGTGATTCCCCGCCTCTGATTCCCTATCTCTGATTCCCCACCTCTGATTCCCCGTGTCTGATTCCCTTCCTTTGATTCCCCGCCTCTGATTCCCCGCCTCTGATTCCCTGCCACTGATTCCCCGCCCCTGATTCCCCACATCTGATTCCCCATATCTTATTCCCCGCCTCTGTTTCCCCCCCTCTGATTCCCAGCCTCTGATTCCCCATATCTGATTCCCCGCCTCTGATTCCCCATATCTGATTCCCCGCCTCTATTTCCCCATATCTGCTTCTCCGCCTCTGATTCCCCATATCTGATTCTCCGCCTCTGATTCCCCAACTCTGATTCCCCGCCTCTGATTCCCCAGCTCTGATTTCCCGCCTCTGATTCCCGGTCTCTGATTCCCCACCTCTGTTTCCCGGCCTCTGATTCCCAATCCCTGATTCACCGCCTCTGACTCCCAGTGTCTGATTCCCTGCCTCTGATTCCCCGCCTCTGAATCCCCTCCTCTGATTCCCTGCCACTGATTCCCCGCCCCTGATTCCCCACCTCTGATACCCCATATCTGATTCCCAGCCTCTGATTCCCTGCCTCTGATTCCCAACCTCTGATTCCCCACCTCTGATTCCCCATATCTGATTCCCCGCCTCTGTTTCCCCGCCTCTGATTCCCCGCCTCAGTTTCCCCATATCTGATTCCCGGCCTCTGATTCTCCGCCACTGATTCCCCGACTCTGATTCACTGCCTCTGATTCCCCATTACCGATTCCGCACATCGGATTCCCTGCCTCTGATTCCCCGCCTCTGATTCCCCGCCTCGTATTCCCTGCTTCTGATTCCCAACCTCTGATTCCCCACCTCTGATTCCCCATATCTGATTCCCCGCCTCTGTTTCCCCGCCTCTGATTCCCCAACTCTGAATCCCCGCCTCTGATTCCCCAGCTCTGATTCCCCGCCTCTGATTCCCCGTGTTTGATTCCCTGCCTCTGATTCCCTGCCCTGATTCCCCATCTCTGATACACCGCCTTAAATTCGCCACCGCTGATTCCCCATATCTGATTCCCCGCCTCTGTTTCCCCGTCTCTGATTCCCCGCCTCTGTTTCGCCATATCTAATTCCACGCCTCTGATTCCCCAACTCTGATTCCACGCCTCTGATTCCCCAGCTCTGAGTCCCTGCCTCTGATTCCCCGCATCTGATTCCCTGCCTCTGATTCCCCGCCTCTGATTCCCTGCCTCTGATTCCCAACCTCTGATTCCCCACCTCTGAATCCCCATATCTGATTCCCCGCCTCTGTTTCCCCGCCTCTGATTCCCCACCTCTGTTTCCCCATATCTGATTCCCCGCCTCTGATTCCCCAACTCTGATTCCCCTCCTCTGATTCGCCAGCTATGATTCCCCGCCTCTGATTCCCTGCATCTGATTCCCTGCATCTGATTCCCCGCCTCTGATTCCCCTTCTCTGATTCTCCACCTCTGATTTCCCACCTCTGATTCCCCATCTCTGATTCCGCTCATCCGATTCCCTGCCTCTGATTCCCCGCCTCTGATTCCCCGCCTCTGATTCCCTGCCTCTGATTCGCAACCTCTAATTCCCCACCTCTGATTCCCCATATCTGATTCCCCGCCTCTGTTTCCCTGCCTCTGATTCCCGGCCTCTGTTTCCCCATATCTGATTCCCCTCCTCTGATTCCCCAACTCTGATTCCCCGCCTCTGATACCCCGCCTCTGATTCCCCATCTCTAATTCATCACATCTGATTCCCCACCTCTGCTTCCCCATCTCTGATACTCTACCTCTGATTCGCCACCTCTGATTGCCCATATCTGATTCACCGCCTCTGTTTCCCCGCATCTGATTCCCCGCCTCTGATTCCCCATATTTGATTCCCCGCCTCTGATTCCCCATCTCTGATTCCCGGACTCATTCCCCAACTCTGATTCCCCGCCTCTGATTCCCCATATTTGATTCCCCTCCTCTGATTTCCCATCTCTGATTCCCGGACTCTGATTCCCCAACTCTGATTTCCCCGCCTCTGAATCCCCAGCTCTGATTTCCCGCCTCTGATTCCCCACCTGTGATACAACATATCTGATTCCCGGCCTCTGTTTCCCCGCATCTGATTCCCCACCTCTGATTCACCATATCTGATTCCCCGCCTCTGATTCCCCACCACTGATTCCCCTCCTCTGATTCGCCAGTTATGATTGCCCGCCTCTGATTCCCCGTTTCTGATTCCCTGCCTCTGATTCCCCGCCTCTGATTCCCCATGTCTGACTCACCACCTCTGATTCCCCACCTCTGATACCCCATCTCTGATTCCGCACATCCGATTCCCTGCCTCTGATTCCCCGCCTCTGATTCCCCGCCTCTGATTCCCTGCCTCTGATTCGCAACCTCTTATTCCCCACCTCTGATTCCCCATATCTGATTCCCCGCCTCTGTTTCCCCGCCTCTGATTGGCACCTCTGATACCCCGCCTCTGATTCCCCATCTCTAATTCATCACATCTGATTCCCCACCTCTGCTTCCCCATCTCCGATTCTCTACCTCTGATTCGCCACCTCTGATTCCCAATATCTGATTCACCGCCTCTGTTTCCCTGCCTCTGATTCCCCGCCTCTGATTACCCATATCTGATTCCCCACCTCAGATTCCCCATCTCTGATTCCCGGTCTCTGATTCCCCACCTCTGTTTCCCGGCCTCTGATTCCCAATCCCTGATTCACCGCCTCTGACTCCCAGTGTCTGATTCCCTGCCTCTGATTCCCCGCCTCTGAATCCCCTCCTCTGATTCCCTGCCACTGATTCCCCGCCCCTGATTCCCCACCTCTGATACCCCATATCTGATTCCCCGCCTCTGTTTCCCCGCCTCTGATTCCCCACCTCTGATTCCCCATATCTGATTCCCTGCCTCTGATTCCCCAACTCTGATTCCCCGCCTCTGATTCCCCAGCTCTGATTCCCCGCCTCTGATTCCCCACCTCTGATCCAACATATCTGATTCCCCGCCTCTGTTTCCCCGCCTCTGATTCCCCCCCTCTGATTCCCCATATCTGATTCCCCGCCTATGATTCCCCACCTCTGATTCCCCGCCTCTGATTCGCATGCTATGATTCCCCTCCTCTGGTTCCCCGCATCTGATTCCCCGCCTCTTGATTCCCCGTGTCTGACCCTGCCTCTGATTCCACGCCTTTGATTCCCCATCTCTGATTCACCACCTCTGATTCCCCACCTCTGATTCCCCATCTCTGATTCTGCACATCCGATTCCCTGCCTCTGATTCCCCGCCTCTGATTCCCCGCCTCTGATTCCCTGCCTCTGATTCGCAACCTGTTATTCCCCACCTCTGAATCCCCATATCTGATTCCCCGCCTCTGTTTCCCTGCCTCTGATTCCCCGCCTCTGTTTCCCCATATCTGATTCCCCGCCTCTGTTTCACCGCCTCTGATTGGCACCTCTGATACCCCGCCTCTGATTCCCCATCTCTAATTCATCACATCTGATTCCCCACCTCTGCTTCCCCATCTCTGATTCTCTACCTCTGATTCGCAACCTCTGATTCCGAATATCTGATTCATCGCCTCTGTTTCCCCGCTTCTGATTCCCCGCCTCTGATTCCCCATATCTGATTCCCCGCCTCTGATTCCCCATCTCTGATTCCCGGTCTCTGATTCCCCACCTCTGTTTCCCGGCCTCTCATTCCCCATCCCTGATTCACCACCTCTGATTCCCAGTGTCTGATTCCCTGCCTCTGATTCCCCGCCTCTGAATCCCCTCCTCTGATTCCCTGCCACTGATTCCCCGCCCCTGATTCCCCACCTCTGATACCCCATATCTGATTCCCCGCCTCTGTTTCCCCGCCTCTGATTCCCCACCTCTGATTTCCCATATCTGATTCCACGCCTCTGATTCCCCGCCTCTGATTGGCCGCCTCTGATACCCCGCCTCTGATTCCCCATCTCTAATTCATCACATCTGATTCCCCACCTCTGCTTCCCCATCTCTGATTCTCAACCTCTGATTCGCCACCTCTGATTCCCCATATCTGATTCACCGCCTCTGTTTCCCCGCCTCTGATTCCCCGCCTCTGATTCCCCATATTTGATTCCCCGCCTTTGATTCCCCATCTCTGATTCCCGGACTCTGATTCCCCAACTCTGATTCCCCGCCTCTGATTCCCCAGCTCTGATTTCCCGCCTCTGATTCCCCACCTCTGCTTCCCCATCTCTGATTCTCTACCTCTGATTCGCCACCTCTGATTGCCCATATCTGATTCACCGCCTCTGTTTCCCCGCCTCTGATTCCCCGCCTCTTATTCCCCATATTTGATTCCCCGCCTCTGATTCCCCATCTCTGATTCCCGGACTCTGATTCCCCAACTCTGATTCCCCGCCTCTGATTCCCCATATTTGATTCCCCTCCTCTGATTTCCCATCTCTGATTCCCGGACTCTGATTCCCCAACTCAGATTTCCCCGCCTCTGATTCCCCAGCTCTGATTTCCCACCTCTGATTCCCCACCTCTGATACAACATATCTGATTCCCGGCCTCTGTTTCCCCGCCTCTGATTCCCCACCTCTGATTCACCATATCTGATTCCCCGCCTCTGATTCCCCACCACTGATTCCCCTCCTCTGATTCGCCAGTTATGATTGCCCGCCTCTGATTCCCCGTTTCTGATTCCCTGCCTCTGATTCCCCGCCTCTGATTCCCCATCTCTGACTCACCACCTCTGATTCCCCACCTCTGACACCCCATCTCTGATTCCGCACATCCGATTCCCTGCCTATGATTCCCCACCTCTGATTCCCCGCCTCTGATTCCCCATATCTGATTCCCTGCCTCTGTTTCCCCGCCTCTGATTCCCCACCTCTGTTTCCCCATATCTGATTCCCCGCCTCTGATTCCCCAACTCTAATACCCTGCCTCTGATTCCCCAGCTCTGATTCCCCGCCTCTGATTCCCCGCATCTGATTCCCTGCCTCTGATTCCCCGCCTCTGATTCCAGGCCTCTGATTCCCAGCATCTGATTCCGGCCTCTGATTCCCGGCCTCTGATTCCCTGCTTCTGATTCTGATTCCCTGCCTCTGATTCCCCATCTCTGATTCCGCACATCTGATTCCCTGCCTCTGATTCCCCACCTCTGATTCCCCATATCTGATTCCCCGCCTCTGTTTCCCCAACTCTGATTCCCCTCCTCTAATTCGCCAGCTATGATTCCCCGCCTCTGATTCCCTGCGTCTGATTCCATGCCTCTGATTCCCAGCCTCTGATTCCCCTTCTCTGATTCACCACCTCTGAACCCCCACCTCTGATTCCCCATCTCTGATTCCGCACATCCGATTCCCTGCCTCTGATTCCCCGCCTCTGATTCCCCGCCTCTGATTCGCAACCTCTAATTCCCCACCTCTGATTCCCCATATCTGATTCCCCGCCTCTCTTTCCCTGCCTCTGATTCCCGGCCTCTGTTTCCCCATATCTGATTCCCCTCCTCTGATTCCCCAACTCTGATTCCCCGCCTCTGATTCCCCAGCTTTGATTCCCCGTCTTTTATTCCCGGCCTCTGATTCCCTGCCACTGATTACCCGCCCCTGATTCCCCACCTCTGATTCCCCATATCTGATACCCCGCCTCTGTTTCCCCACCTCTGATTCCCGGCCTCTTATTCCCAGCATCTGATTCCCGGCCACTGATTCCCTGCCTCTGATTCCCCGCCTCTGATTCCCCATCTCTGATTCCCCGCCTCTGATTCCCCGTGTCTGATTCCCTGCCTCTGATTCCCCGCCTCTGATTCCCCGCGTCTGATTCCCTGCCACTGATTCCCTGCCCCTGATTCCCCACCTCTGATTCCCCATATCTGATTCCCCGCCTCTGTTTCCACAACTCTGATTCCCTTCCTCTAATTCGCCAGCTATGATTCCCCGCCTCTGATTCCCTGCCACTGATTCCCTGCCCCTGATTCCCCACCTCTGATTCCCCATATATGATTCCCCGCATCTGATTCCCCAACTCTGATTCCCCTCCTCTAATTCGCCAGCTATGATTCCCCGCCTCTTATTCCCTGCGTCTGATTCCCTGCCTCTGATTCCCAGCCTCTGATTCCCCTTCTCTGATTCACCACCTCTGAATCCCCACCTCTGATTCCCCATCTCTGATTCCGCACATCCGATTCCCTGCCTCTGATTCCCCGCCTCTGATTCCCCGCCTCTGATTCCCCGCCTCTGATTCCCCGCGTCTGATTCCCTGCCACTGATTCCCTGCCCCTGATTCCCCAACTCTGATTCCCCATCTCTGATTCCCCGCCTCTGTTTCCCCACCTCTGATTCCCCGCCTCTGTTTCCCCATATCTGATTCCCCGCCTCTGATTCACCAACTCTGATTCCCCTCCTCTAATTCGCCAGCTATGATTCCCCGCCTCTGATTCCCTGCATCTGATTCCCTGCCTCTGATTCCCAGCCTCTGATTCCCCTTCTCTGATTCACCACCTCTGAATCCCCACCTCTGATTCCCCATCTCTGATTCCGCACATCCGATTCCCTGCCTCTGATTCCCCGCCTTTTATTCCCAGCCTCTGATTCCCTGCCACTGATTCCCTGCTTCTGATTCTGATTCCCTGCCTCTGATTCCCCATCTCTGATTCCGCACATCTGATTCCCTGCCTCTGATTCCCCACCTCTGATTCCCCATATATGATTCCCCGCCTCTGTTTCCCCGCCTCTGATTCCCCGCCTCTCTTTCCCCATATCTGATTCCCCGCCTCTGATTCCCCAACTCTGATTCCCCTCCTCTAATTCGCAAGCTATGATTCCCCGCCTCTGATTCCCTGCGTCTGATTCCCTGCCTCTGATTCCCAGCCTCTGATTCCCCTTCTCTGATTCACCACCTCTGAATCCCCACCTCTAATTCCCCACCTCTGATTCCCCATATCTGATTCCCCGCCTCTGTTTCCCTGCCTCTGATTCCCGGCCTCTGTTTCCCCATATCTGATTCCCCTCCTCTGATTCCCCAACTCTGATTCCCCGCCTCTGATTCCCCAGCTCTGATTCCCCGCCTTTTATTCCCGGCCTCTGATTCCCTGCCACTGATTCCCCGCCCTTGATTCCCCACCTCTGATTCCCCATATCTGATTCCCCGCCTCTGTTTCCCCAGCTCTGATTCCCCAGCTCTGATTCCCCAGCTCTGATTCCCTGCCACTGATTCCCCACCCCTGATTCCCCACCTCTGATTCCCCATATCTGATTACCCGCCTCTGTTTCCCCAGCTCTGATTCCCTGCCTCTGATTCCCTGCCCTGATTCCCCATCTCTGTTTCACCGCCTTTGATTCGCCACCTCTGATTCCCCATATCTGATTCCCCGCCTCTGTTTCCCCGCGACTGATTCCCTGCCACTGATTCCCTGCCCCTGATTCCCCACCTCTGATTCCCCATATCTGATTCCCCGCCTCTGTTTCCCCAACTCTGATTCCCTTCCTCTAATTCGCCAGCTATGATTCCCCGCCTCTGATTCCCTGCCACTGATTCCCTGCCCCTGATTCCCCACCTCTGATTCCCCATATATGATTCCCCGCATCTGATTCCCCAACTCTGATTCCCCTCCTCTAATTCGCCAGCTATGATTCCCCGCCTCTTATTCCCTGCGTCTGATTCCCTGCCTCTGATTCCCAGCCTCTGATTCCCCTTCTCTGATTCACCACCTCTGAATCCCCACCTCTGATTCCCCATCTCTGATTCCGCACATCCGATTCCCTGCCTCTGATTCCCCGCCTCTGATTCCCCGCCTCTGATTCCCCGCCTCTGATTCCCCGCGTCTGATTCCCTGCCACTGATTCCCTGCCCCTGATTCCCCAACTCTGATTCCCCATCTCTGATTCCCCGCCTCTGTTTCCCCACCTCTGATTCCCCGCCTCTGTTTCCCCATATCTGATTCCCCGCCTCTGATTCACCAACTCTGATTCCCCTCCTCTAATTCGCCAGCTATGATTCCCCGCCTCTAATTCCCTGCATCTGATTCCCTGCCTCTGATTCCCAGCCTCTGATTCCCCTTCTCTGATTCACCACCTCTGAATCCCCACCTCTGATTCCCCATCTCTGATTCCGCACATCCGATTCCCTGCCTCTGATTCCCCGCCTTTTATTCCCAGCCTCTGATTCCCTGCCACTGATTCCCTGCTTCTGATTCTGATTCCCTGCCTCTGATTCCCCATCTCTGATTCCGCACATCTGATTCCCTGCCTCTGATTCCCCACCTCTGATTCCCCATATCTGATTCCCCGCCTCTGTTTCCCCGCCTCTGATTCCCCGCCTCTCTTTCCCCATATCTGATTCCCCGCCTCTGATTCCCCAACTCTGATTCCCCTCCTCTAATTCGCAAGCTATGATTCCCCGCCTCTGATTCCCTGCGTCTGATTCCCTGCCTCTGATTCCCAGCCTCTGATTCCCCTTCTCTGATTCACCACCTCTGAATCCCCACCTCTAATTCCCCACCTCTGATTCCCCATATCTGATTCCCCGCCTCTGTTTCCCTGCCTCTGATTCCCGGCCTCTGTTTCCCCATATCTGATTCCCCTCCTCTGATTCCCCAACTCTGATTCCCCGCCTCTGATTCCCCAGCTCTGATTCCCCGCCTTTTATTCCCGGCCTCTGATTCCCTGCCACTGATTCCCCGCCCCTGATTCCCCACCTCTGATTCCCCATATCTGATTCCCCGCCTCTGTTTCCCCAGCTCTGATTCCCCAGCTCTGATTCCCCAGCTCTGATTCCCTGCCACTGATTCCCCACCCCTGATTCCCCACCTCTGATTCCCCATATCTGATTCCCCGCCTCTGTTTCCCCAGCTCTGATTCCCTGCCTCTGATTCCCTGCCCTGATTCCCCATCTCTGTTTCACCGCCTTTGATTCGCCACCTCTGATTCCCCATATCTGATTCCCCGCCTCTGTTTCCCCGCCTCTGATTCCCTGCCTCTGATTCCCAACCTCTGATTCCACACCTCTGATTCCCCATATCTGATTCCCCGCCTCTATTTCCCCATATCTGATTCCCCGCCTCTGATTCCCCAACTCTGATTCCCCGCCTCTGATTCCCCAGCTCTGATTCCCCGCCTCTGATTCCCGGCGTCCGATTCCCTGCCTCTGATTCCCCGCCTCTGATTCGCCATCTCTGATTCCCCGCCTCTGATTCCCCGTGTCTGATTCCCTGCCTCTGATTCCCCGCCTCAGATTCCCCGCCTCTGCTTCCATGCCACTGATTCCCTGCCCCTGATTCCCCACCTCTGATTCCCCATATCTGATTCCCCGCCTCTGTTTCTCCGCATCTGATTCCCCGCCTCTGATTCCCCATATCTGATTCCCAGCCTCTGATTCCCCAGCTCTGAATCCCCGCCTCTGATTCCCCGCTTCTGATTCCCTCCCTCTGATTCACAGCCTCTGATTCCCCACCTCTGATTCCCCATATCTGATTCCCCACCTCTGTTTCCCCGCCTCTGATTCCCCGCCTCTGATTCCCCATATCTGATTCCCCGGCTCTGATTGCCCACCTCTGATTCCCCGCCTCTGATTCGCCAGCTCTGATTCCCCGCCTCTGAATCCCCGCATCTGATTCCCTGCCTCTGATTCCCCGCCTCTGATTCCCCATCTCTGATTCACCGCCTTTGATTCGCCACCTCTGATTCCCCATATCTGATTCCCCACCTCTGTTTCCCCGCCTCTGATTCCCCGCCTCTGATTCTCAATATCTCATTCCCCGCCTCTGAATCCCCATCTCTGATTCCCGGACTCTGATTCCCCACCTCTGATTCCCGGCCTCTTATTCCCAGCATCTGATTCCCGGCCTCTGATTCCCGGCCTCTGATTCCCCGCTTCTGATTCTGATTCCCTGCCTCTGATTCCCCATCTCTGATTCCGCACATCTGATTCCCTGCCTCTGATTCCCCACCTCTGATTCCCCATATCTGATTCCCCGCCTCTGTTTCCCCGCCTCTGATTCCCCGCCTCTGTTTCCCCATATCTAATTCCCCACCTCTGATGCCCCAACTCTGATTCACCGCCTCTGATTCCCCAGCTCTGATTCCCCGCCTCTGATTCCCCGCATCCGATTCCCCATGTCTGATTCCCCGCCTCTGTTTCCCCGCCTCTGATTCCCCGCCTCTGTTTCCCCATATCTGATTCCCCGCCTCTGATTCCCCAGCTCTGATTCCCTGCCTCTGATTCCCCGCGTTCTATTCGCTGCCTCTGATTCCCCGCCTGTGATTCCCCATCTCTGATTCACCACCTCTGATTCCCCACCTCTGATTCCCCATATCTAATTCCCCGCCTCTGCTTGCCCGCCTCTCATTCCCCGCCTCTGTTTCCCCATATCTGATTCCCCGCCTCTGAATCCCCAACTCTGATTCCCTGCCTCTGATTCACCAGCTCTGATTCCCCGCCTTTGATTCCCCCCGTCTGATTCCCAGCCTCTGAATCCCCGTCTGATTTCTTGCCTCTGATTCCCCGCCTCTGATTCCCCATCTCTGATTCACTGCCTCTGATTCCCCACATCTGATTCCCCATCTCTGATTCCGCACAACCGATTCCCTGCCTCTGATTCCCCGACTCTGATTCCCCACCTCTGATTCCCCAGCTCTGATTCCCCGCCTCTGATTCCCCGCGTCTGATTCCCTGCCTGTGATTCCCCGCCTCTGATTCCCTATCTCTGATTCCCCACCTCTGATTCCCCGTGTCTGATTCCCTTCCTTTGATTCCCCGCCTCTGATTCCCCGCCTCTGATTCCCTGCCACTGATTCCCCGCCCCTGATTCCCCACATCTGATTCCCCATATCTTATTCCCCGCCTCTGTTTCCCCCCCTCTGATTCCCAGCCTCTGATTCCCCATATCTGATTCCCCGCCTCTGATTCCCCATATCTGATTCCCCGCCTCTATTTCCCCATATCTGCTTCTCCGCCTCTGATTCCCCATATCTGATTCTCCGCCTCTGATTCCCCAACTCTGATTCCCCGCCTCTGATTCCCCAGCTCTGATTTCACGCCTCTGATTCCCGGCATCCGATTCCCTGCCTCTGATTCCCCGCCTCTGATTCCCCGCCTCTGATTCCCCGCCTCTGATTCCCCGTGTCTGATTCCCTGCCTCTGATTCCCCAGCTCTGAATCCCCGCCTCTGATTCCCCGCGTCTGATTCCCTGCCTCTGATTCCCCGCCTCTGATTCCCCATCTGTGATTCACAACTTCTGATGCCCCACCTCTGATTCCCCATATCTGATTCCCCGCCTCTGTTTCCCCGCCTCTGATTCCCCGCCTCTGATTCCCCATATCTGATTCCCCGCCTCTGATTGCCCACCTCTGATTCCCCGCGTCTGATTCCCTGCCTCTGATTCCCCGCCTCTGATTCCCCATCTCTGATTCACCACCTCTGATTCCCGGCCTCTGATTCCCCATCTCTGATTCCGCACATCCGATTCCCTGCCTATGATTCCCCACCTCTGATTCCCGCCTCTGATTCCCCATATCTGATTCCCTGCCTCTGTTTCCCCGCCTCTGATTCCCCACCTCTGTTTCCCCATATCTGATTCCCCGCCTCTGATTCCCCAACTCTAATACCCCGCCTCTGATTCCCCAGCTCTGATTCCCCGCCTCTGATTCCCCGCATCTGATTCCCTGCCTCTGATTCCCCGCCTCTGATTCCAGGCCTCTGATTCCCAGCATCTGATTCCGGCCTCTGATTCCCGGCCTCTGATTCCCTGCTTCTGATTCTGATTCCCTGCCTCTGATTCCCCATCTCTGATTCCGCACATCTGATTCCTTGCCTCTGATTCCCCACCTCTGATTCCCCATATCTGATTCCCCGCCTGGGTTTCCCCGCCTCTGATTCCCCGCCTCTGTTTCCCAATATCTAAGTCCCCGCCTCTGATTCCCCAAATCTGATTCCCCACCTCTGATTCCCCAGCTCTGATTCCCCGCCTCTGATTCCCCGCATCTGATTCCCTGCATCTGATTCCAAGCCTCTGATTCCCTGCCTCTGATTCCCAACCTCTGATTCCCCACCTCTGATTCCTCATATCTGATTCCCCGCCTCTGTTTCCCCGCCTCGGATTCCCCGCCTCTGTTTCCCCATATTGATTCCCGGCCTCTGATTCCCCGCCTCTGTTTCCCCATATCTGATTCCCCGCCTCTGATTCCCCACCTCTGATTCCCCGTGTCTGATTCCCTTCCTTTGATTCCCCGCCTCTGATTCCCCGCCTCTGATTCCCTGCCACTGATTCCCCGCCCCTGATTCCCCACATCTGATTCCCCATATCTTATTCCCCGCCTCTGTTTCCCCCACTCTGATTCCCAGCCTCTGATTCCCCATATCTGATTCCCCGCCTCTGATTCCCCATATCTGATTCCCCGCCTCTATTTCCCCATATCTGCTTCTCCGCCTCTGATTCCCCATATCTGATTCTCCGCCTCTGATTCCCCAACTCTGATTCCCCGCCTCTGATTCCCCAGCTCTGATTTCACGCCTCTGATTCCCGGCATCCGATTCCCTGCCTCTGATTCCCCGCCTCTGATTCCCCGCCTCTGATTCCCCGCCTCTGATTCCCCGTGTCTGATTCCCTGCCTCTGATTCCCCAGCTCTGAATCCCCGCCTCTGATTCCCCGCGTCTGATTCCCTGCCTCTGATTCCCCGCCTCTGATTCCCCATCTGTGATTCACAACTTCTGATGCCCCGCCTCTGATTCCCCATATCTGATTCCCCGCCTCTGTTTCCCCGCCTCTGATTCCCCGCCTCTGATTCCCCATATCTGATTCCCCGCCTCTGATTGCCCACCTCTGATTCCCCGCGTCTGATTCCCTGCCTCTGATTCCCCGCCTCTGATTCCCCATCTCTGATTCACCACCTCTGATTCCCGGCCTCTGATTCCCCATCTCTGATTCCGCACATCCGATTCCCTGCCTATGATTCCCCACCTCTGATTCCCCGCCTCTGATTCCCCATATCTGATTCCCTGCCTCTGTTTCCCCGCCTCTGATTCCCCACCTCTGTTTCCCCATATCTGATTCCCCGCCTCTGATTCCCCAACTCTAATACCCCGCCTCTGATTCCCCAGCTCTGATTCCCCGCCTCTGATTCCCCGCATCTGATTCCCTGCCTCTGATTCCCCGCCTCTGATTCCAGGCCTCTGATTCCCAGCATCTGATTCCGGCCTCTGATTCCCGGCCTCTGATTCCCTGCTTCTGATTCTGATTCCCTGCCTCTGATTCCCCATCTCTGATTCCGCACATCTGATTCCTTGCCTCTTATTCCCCACCTCTGATTCCCCATATCTGATTCCCCGCCTGGGTTTCCCCGCCTCTGATTCCCCGCCTCTGTTTCCCAATATCTAAGTCCCCGCCTCTGATTCCCCAAATCTGATTCCCCACCTCTGATTCCCCAGCTCTGATTCCCCGCCTCTGATTCCCCGCATCTGATTCCCTGCATCTGATTCCAAGCCTCTGATTCCCTGCCTCTGATTCCCAACCTCTGATTCCCCACCTCTGATTCCTCATATCTGATTCCCCGCCTCTGTTTCCCCGCCTCGGATTCCCCGCCTCTGCTTCCCCATATTGATTCCCGGCCTCTGATTCCCCGCCTCTGTTTCCCCATATCTGATTCCCCGCCTCTGATTCCCCAACTCTGATGCTCCTCCTATGCTCCTCTGATGCTCCTGCTCCTGCTCCTGCTCCTGCTCCTGCTCCTGCTCCTGCTCCTGCTCCTGCTCCTGCTCCTGCTCCTGCTCCTGCTCCTGCTCCTGCTCCTGCTCCTGCTCCTGTTCCTGCTCCTGCTCCTGCTCCTGCAACTCTGATGCTCCTCTGATGCACCTCTGATACTCCTTTGATGCTCCTCTGATGCTCCTCTGATGCTCCTCCTATGCTCCTCTGATGCTCCTGCTCCTGCTCCTGCTCCTGCTCCTGCTCCTGCTCCTGCTCCTGCTCCTGCTCCTGCTACTGCTCCTGCTCCTGCTTCTGCTCCTGCTCCTGCTCCTGCTCCTGCTCCTGCTCCTGTTCCTGCTCCTGCTCCTGCTCCTGCACCTCTGATGCTCCTCTGATGCACCTCTGATACTCCTCTGATGCTCCTCAGATGCTCCTCTGATGCTCCTCTGATGCTCCTCTGATGCACCTCTGATGCTCCTCTGATGCTCCTCTGATACTCCTCTGATGCTCCTCAGATGCTCCTCTGATGCTCCTCTGATGCTCCTCTGATGCTCCTCTGATGCACCTCTGATGCTCCTCTGATGCTCCTCTGATACTCCTCTGATGCTCCTCAGATGCTCCTCTGATGCTCCTCTGATGCTCCTCTGATGCTCCTCTGATGCTCCTCTGATGCTCCTCTGATGCTCATGCTCCTACTCCTGCTCCTCTGATGCTCCTCTGATGCTCCTCTGATCCTCCTCTGATGCTCCTCTGATGCTCCTCTGATGCTCCTCTGATGCTCCTCTGATGCTCCTCTGATGCTCCTCTGATGCTCCTCTGAGGCTCCTCTGATGCTCCTCTGATGCTCCTCTGATGCTCCTCTGATGCTCCTCTGATGCTCCTCTGATGCTCCTCTGATGCTCCTCTGATGCTCCTCTGATCCTCCTCTGATGCTCCACTGATGCTCTTCTGATGCTCCACTGATGCTCCTCTGATGCTCCTCTGATGCTCCTCTGATGCTCCTCTGATGCTCCTCTGATGCTCCTCTGACGCTCCACTGATGCTCCTCTGATGCTCCTCTGATGCTCCTGCTCCTGCTCCTGCTCCTCTGATGCTCCTCTGATGACCTCTGATGCTCCTGCTCCTGCTCCTGCTCCTGCTCCTGCTCCTGCTCCTCTGATGCTCCTCTGATGCTCCTCTGATGCTCCTCTGATGCTCCTCTGATGCTCCTCTGATGGTCCTCTGATGCTCCTCTGATGCTCCTCTGATCCTCCTCTGATCCTCCTCTGATGCTCCTCTGATGCTCCTCTGATGCTCCTCTGATGCTCCTCTGATCCTCCTCTGATGCTCCTCTGATGCTCCTCTGATGCTCCTCTGAGGCTCCTCTGAGGCTCCTCTGATGCTCCTCTGATGCTCCTCTGATGCTCCTCTGATGCTCCTCTGATGCTCCTCTGATGCTCCTCCGATGCTCCTGTGATGCTCCTCTGATGCTCCTCTGCTGCTCCTCTGATGCTGATCTGATTCTCCTCTGATGCTCCTCTGATGCTCCTCTGATGCTCCTCTGATGCTCCTCTGATTCTCCTCTGATGCTCATCTGATGCTCCTCTGATGCTCCTCTGAAGCTCCTCTGATGCTCCAGTGATGCTCCTCTGATGCTCCTCTGCTGCTCCTCTGATGCTCATCTGATTTTCCTCTGATCCTCCTCTGATGCTCCTCTGATGCTCCTCTGATGGCCCTCTTATGCTCCTCTGATCCTCCTCTGATGCTCATCTGATGCTCCTCTGATGCTCCTCTGATGCTCCTCTGATGCTCCTCTGATGCTACTCTGAAGCTACTCTGATGCTCCTCTGATGCTCCTCTGATGCTCCTCTGATGCTCCTCTGATGCTCCTCTGATGCTCCTCTGATGCTCCTCTGATGCTCCTCTGATCCTCCTCTGATGCTCCTGTGATGCTCCTCTGATGCTCCTCTGATGCTCCTCTGATGCTCCTCTGATGCTCCTCTGATGCTCCTCTGATGCTCCTCTGATGTTCCTCTGATGCTCCTCTGATGCTCCTCTGATGCTCCTGCTCCTGCTCCTGCTCCTGCTCCTGCTCCTGCTCCTGCTCCTGCTCCTGCTCCTGCTCCTGCTCCTGCTCCTGCTCCTGCTCCTGCTCCTGCTCCTGCTCCTGCCCCTGCCCCTGCTCCTGCTACTGCTCCTGCTCCTGCTCCTGCTCCTGCTCCTGCTCCTGCTCCGGCTCCTGCTCCTGCACCTCTGATGCTCCTGCTCCTGCTCGATGCTCCTCTGATGCACGTCTGATGCTCCTCTGATGCTCCTCTGATGCTCCTCTGATGCTCCTCTGATGGTCCTCTGATGCTCCTCTGATGCTCCTCTGATGTTCCTCTGATGCTCCTCTGATGCTCCTCTGATGCTCCTGCTCCTGCTCCTGCTCCTGCTCCTGCTCCTGCTCCTGCTCCTGCTCCTGCTCCTGCTCCTGCTCCTGCTCCTGTTCCTGCTCCTGCTCCTGCTCCTGCACCTCTGATGCTCCTCTGATGCACCTCTGATACTCCTCTGATGCTCCTCTGATGCTCCTCTGATGCTCCTCCTATGCTCCTCTGATGCTCCTGCTCCTGCTCCTGCTCCTGCTCCTGCTCCTGCTCCTGCTCCTGCTCCTGCTCCTGCTCCTGCTCCTGCTCCTGCTCCTGCTCCTGCTCCTGCTCCTGTTCCTGCTCCTGCTCCTGCTCCTGCACCTCTGATGCTCCTCTGATGCACCTCTGATACTCCTCTGATGCTCCTCAGATGCTCCTCTGATGCTCCTCTGATGCTCCTCTGATGCACCTCTGATGCTCCTCTGATGCTCCTCTGATACTCCTCTGATGCTCCTCAGATGCTCCTCTGATGCTCCTCTGATGCTCCTCTGATGCTCCTCTGATGCTCCTCTGATGCACCTCTGATGCTCCTCTGATGCTCCTCTGATACTCCTCTGATGCTCCTCAGATTCTCCTCTGATGCTCCTCTGATGCTCCTCTGATGCTCCTCTGATGCTCCTCTGATGCTCCTCTGATGCTCATGCTCCTACTCCTGCTCCTCTGATGCTCCTCTGATGCTCCTCTGATCCTCCTCTGATGCTCCTCTGATGCTCCTCTGATGCTCCTCTGATGCTCCTCTGATGCTCCTCTGATGCTCCTCTGATGCTCCTCTGATGCTCCTCTGAGGCTCCTCTGATGCTCCTCTGATGCTCCTCTGATACTCCTCTGATGCTCCTCTGATGCTCCTCTGATGCTCCTCTGATGCTCCTCTGATGCTCCTCTGATGCTCCTCTGATGCTCCTCTGATCCTCCTCTGATGCTCCACTGATGCTCCTCTGATGCTCCACTGATGCTCCTCTGATGCTCCTCTGATGCTCCTCTGATGCTCCTCTGATGCTCCTCTGACGCTCCACTGATGCTCCTCTGATGCTCCTCTGATGCTCCTGCTCCTGCTCCTGCTCCTCTGATGCTCCTCTGATGACCTCTGATGCTCCTGCTCCTGCTCCTGCTCCTGCTCCCTCTCCTGCTCCTCTGATGCTCCTCTGATGCTCCTCTGATGCTCCTCTGATGCTCCTCTGATGCTCCTCTGATGCTCCTCTGATGGTCCTCTGATGCTCCTCTGATCCTCCTCTGATCCTCCTCTGATGCTCCTCTGATGCTCCTCTGATGCTCCTCTGATGCTCCTCTGATGCTCCTCTGATACTCCTCTGATGCTCCTCTGATGCTCCTCTGATGCTCCTCTGATGCTCCTCTGAGGCTCCTCTGAGGCTCCTCTGAGGCTCCTCTGATGCTCCTCTGATGCTCCTCTGATGCTCCTCTGATGCTCCTGTGATGCTCCTCTGATGCTCCTCTGATGCTCCTCTGATGCTCCTGTGATGCTCCTCTGATGCTCCTCCGCTGCTCCTCTGATGCTGATCTGATGCTCCTCTGATGCTCCTCTGATGCTCCTCTGATGCTCCTCTGATGCTCCTCTGATCCTCCTCTGATGCTCCTCTGATGCTCCTCTGATGCTCCTCTGATGCTCCTCTGATGCTCCTCTGATGCTCCTCTGATGCTCCTCTGATGCTCCTCTGAGGCTCCTCTGATGCTCCTCTGATGCTCCTCTGATACTCCTCTGATGCTCCTCTGATGCTCCTCTGATGCTCCTCTGATGCTCCTCTGATGCTCCTCTGATGCTCCTCTGATGCTCCTCTGATCCTCCTCTGATGCTCCACTGATGCTCCTCTGATGCTCCACTGATGCTCCTCTGATGCTCCTCTGATGCTCCTCTGATGCTCCTCTGATGCTCCTCTGATGCTCCTCTGACGCTCCACTGATGCTCCTCTGATGCTCATCTGATGCTCCTGCTCCTGCTCCTGCTCCTCTGATGCTCCTCTGATGACCTCTGATGCTCCTGCTCCTGCTCCTGCTCCTGCTCCTGCTCCTGCTCCTCTGATGCTCCTCTGATGCTCCTCTGATGCTCCTCTGATGCTCCTCTGATGCTCCTCTGATGCTCCTCTGATGGTCCTCTGATCCTCCTCTGATGCTCCTCTGATGCTCCTCTGATGCTCCTCTGATGCTCCTCTGATGCTCCTCTGATCCTCCTCTGATGCTCCTCTGATGCTCCTCTGATGCTCCTCTGATGCTCCTCTGAGGCTCCCCTGAGGCTCCTCTGAGGCTCCTCTGATGCTCCTCTGATGCTCCTCTGATGCTCCTCTGATGCTCCTGTGATGCTCCTCTGATGCTCCTCTGATGCTCCTCTGATGCTCCTGTGATGCTCCTCTGATGCTCCTCTGCTGCTCCTCTGATGCTGATCTGATTCTCCTCTGATGCTCCTCTGATGCTCCTCTGATGCTCCTCTGATGCTCCTCTGATGCTCCTCTGATGCTCCTCTGATGCTCCTCTGATGCTCCTCTGATGCTCCTCTGATGCTCCTCTGATTCTCCTCTGAGGCTCCTCTGATGCTCCTCTGATGCTCCTCTGATGCTCCTCTGATGCTCCTGTGATGCTCCTCTGATGCTCCTCTGATGCTCCTCTGATGCTCCTGTGATGCTCCTCTGATGCTCCTCTGCTGCTCCTCTGATGCTGATCTGATGCTCCTCTGATGCTCCTCTGATGCTCCTCTGATGCTCCTCTGATGCTCCTCTGATCCTCCTCTGATGCTCCTCTGATTCTCCTCTGATGCTCCTCTGATGCTCCTCTGATGCTCCTCTGATGCTCCTCTGATGCTCCTCTGATGCTCCTCTGAGGCTCCTCTGATGCTCCTCTGATGCTCCTCTGATGCTCCTCTGATGCTCCTCTGATGCTCCTCTGATGCTCCTCTGATGCTCCTCTGATGCTCCTCTGATGCTCCTCTGATCCTCCTCTGATGCTCCACTGATGCTCCTCTGATGCTCCACTGATGCTCCTCTGATGCTCCTCTGATGCTCCTCTGATGCTCCTCTGATGCTCCTCTGATGCTCCTCTGACGCTCCACTGATGCTCCTCTGATGCTCCTCTGATGCTCCTGCTCCTGCTCCTGCTCCTCTGATGCTCCTCTGATGACCTCTGATGCTCCTGCTCCTGCTCCTGCTCCTGCTCCTGCTCCTGCTCCTCTGATGCTCCTCTGATGCTCCTCTGATGCTCCTCTGATGCTCCTCTGATGCTCCTCTGATGCTCCTCTGATGGTCCTCTGATCCTCCTCTGATGCTCATCTGATGCTCCTCTGATGCTCCTCTGATGCTCCTCTGATCCTCCTCTGATGCTCCTCTGATGCTCCTCTGATGCTCCTCTGATGCTCCTCTGATGCTCCTCTGAGGCTCCCCTGAGGCTCCTCTGAGGCTCCTCTGATGCTCCTCTGATGCTCCTCTGATGCTCCTCTGATGCTCCTGTGATGCGCCTCTGATGCTCCTCTGATGCTCCTCTGATGCTCCTGTGATGCTCCTCTGATGCTCCTCTGCTGCTCCTCTGATGCTGATCTGATTCTCCTCTGATGCTCCTCTGATGCTCCTCTGATGCTCCTCTGATGCTCCTCTGATGCTCCTCTGATGCTCCTCTGATGCTCCTCTGATGCTCCTCTGATGCTCCTCTGATGCTCCTCTGATTCTCTTCTGAGGCTCCTCTGATGCTCCTCTGATGCTCCTCTGATGCTCCTCTGATGCTCCTCTGATGCTCCTCTGATACTCCTCTGATGCTCCTCTGATGCTCCTGTGATGCTCCTCTGATGCTCCTCTGCTGCTCCTCTTATGCTCATCTGATGCTCCTCTGATTCTCCTCTGATGCTCCTCTGATGCTCCTCTGATGCTTCTCTGATCCACCTCTGATGCTCCTCTGATGCTCCACTGATGCTCCTCTGATGCTCCTCTGATGCTCCTGTGATGCTCCTCTGATGCTCCTCTGCTGCTCCTCTGATGCTCATCTGATGCTCCTCTGATTCTCCTCTGATGCTCCTCTGATGCTCCTCTGATGCTCCTCTTATGCTCCTCTGATCCTCCTCTGATGCTCATCTGATGCTCCTCTGATGCTCCTCTGATGCTCCTCTGATGCTCCTCTGATGCTACTCTGATGCTACTCTGATGCTCCTCTGATGCTCCTCTGATGCTCCTCTGATGCTCCTCTGATGCTCCTCTGATGCTCCTCTGATGCTCCTCTGATGCTCCTCTGATCCTCCTCTGATGCTCCTCTGATGCTCCTCTGATGCTCCTCTGATGCTCCTCTGATGCTCCTATGAAGCTCCTCTGAGGCTCCTCTGATGCTCCTCTGATGCTCCTCTGATGCTCCTCTGATGCTCCTCTGATGCTCCTCTGATGCTCCTCCGATGCTCCTCTGATCCTCCTCTGATGCTCCTCTGATGCTCCTCTGATGCTCCTCTGATCCTCCTCTGATGCTCCTCTGATGCTCCTCTGATGCTCCTCTGATGCTCCTCTGATGCTCCTCTGATGCTCCTCTGAGGCTCCTCTGAGGCTCCTCTGATTCTCTTCTGATGCTCCTCTGATGCTCCTCTGATGCTCCTCTGATGCTCCTGTGATGCTCCTGTGATGCTCCTCTGATGCTCCTGTGATGCTCCTCTGCTGTTCCTCTGCTGTTCCTCTGATGCTCCTCTGATGCTCCTCTGATGCTCCTCTGAGGCTCCTCTGATGCTCCTCTGATGCTCCTCTGATCCTCATCTGATGCTCCTCTGATGCTCCTCTGATGCTCCTCTGATGCTCATCTGATGCTCCTCTGATGCTCCTCTGATGCTCCTCTGATGCTCCTCTGATGCTCCTCTGATCCTCCTCTGATGCTCCTCTGATGCTCCTCTGATGCTCCTCTGATGCTCCTCTGATGCTCCTCTGATGCTCCTCTGATGCTCCTGCTCCTGCTCCTGCTCCTGCTCCTGCTCCTGCTCCTGCTCCTGCTCCTGCTCCTTCTCCTGCTCCTGCTCCTGCTCCTGCTCCTGCTCCTGCTCCTGCTCCTGCTCCTGCTCCTGCTCCTGCTCCTGCTCCTGCTCCTGCTCCTGCTCCTGTTCCTGCTCCTGCTCCTGCTCCTGCTCCTGCACCTCTGATGCTCCTCTGATGCACCTCTGATGCTCCTCTGATGCTCCTCTGATACTCCTCTGATGCTCCTTAGATGCTCCTCTGATGCTCCTCTGATGCTCCTCTGTTGCTCCTCTGATGCCTCTGTGATGCTCCTCTGATGCTCCTCTGATTCTCCTCTGATGCTCCGCTGATGCTCCTCTGATGCTCCTCTGATGCTCCTCTGATGATCCTCTGATCCTCCTCTGATGCTCCACTGATGCTCCTCTGATGCTCCTGTGATGCTCCTGTGATGCTTCTCTGATTCTCCTCTGATGCTCCTCTGATGCTCCTCTGATGCTCCTCTGATGCTCCTCTGATGCTCCTCTGATGCTCCTCTGATGCTCCTCTGATGTTCCTCTGATGCTCCTCTGATGCTCCTCTGATGCTCCTGCTCCTGCTCCTGCTCCTGCTCCTGCTCCTGCTCCTGCTCCTGCTCCTGCTCCTGCTCCTGCTCCTGCTCCTGCTCCTGCTCCTGCTCCTGCTCCTGCTCCTGCTCCTGCTCCTGCTCCTGCCCCTGCCCCTGCTCCTGCTACTGCACCTGCTCCTGCTCCTGCTCCTGCTCCTGCTCCTGCTCCGGCTCCTGCTCCTGCACCTCTGATGCTCCTGCTCCTGCTCGATGCTCCTCTGATGCACCTCTGATGCTCCTCTGATGCTGCTCTGATGCTCCTCTGATGCTCCTCAGATGCTCCTCTGATGCACCTCTGATGCTCCTCTGATGCTCCTCTGATGCTCCTCTGATGCTCCTCAAATGCTCCTCTGATGCACCTCTGATGCTCCTCTGATGCTCCTCTGATTCTCCTCTGATGCTCCTCTGATCCACCTCTGATGCTCCTCTGATGCTCCTCTGATGCTCCTCTGATGCTCCAATGATGCTCCAATTATGCTCCTCTGATGCTCCTGTGATGCTCCTCTGATGATCCTCTGATGCTCCTCTGATGCTCCTCTGAGGCTCCTCTGATGCTCCTCTGATGCTCCTCTGATGCTCCTCTGATGCTCCTCTGATGCTCCTCTGAGGCTCCTCTGATGCTCCTCTGATGCTCCTCTGATGCTCCTCTGATGCTCCTCTGATGCTCCTCTGAGGCTCTTCTGAGGCTCCTCTGGTGCTCCTCTGATGCTCCTCTGATGCTCCTCTGATGCTCCTCTGATGCTCCTCTGATGCTCCTCTGATGCTCCTCTGATGCTCCTGCTCCTGCTCCTGCTCCACTGATGCTCCTCTGATACTCCTCTGATGCTCCTGCTCCTGCTCCTGCTCCTGCTCCTGCTCATCTGATGCTCCTCTGATGCTCCTGCTCCTGCTCCTGCTCCTGCTCCTGCTCCTGCTCCTGCTCCTGCTCCTGCTCCTGCTCCTGCTCCTGCTCCTGCTCCTGCTCCTGCTCCTCTGATGCTCCTCTGATGCTCCTCTGATGTTCCTCTGATGCTCCTCTGATGCTCCACTGATGCTCCTCTGATGCTCCTCTGATGCTCCTCTGATGCTCCTCTGATGCTCCTCTGATGCTCCTCTGATGCTCCTCTGTTGCTCCTCTGATGCTCCCCTGATGCTCCTCTGATGCTCCTCTGATGCTCCACTGATGCTCTTCTGATGCTCATCTGATGCTCCTCTGATGCTCCTCCGATGCTCCTCTGATGCTCCTCTGAGGCTCCTCTGAGGCTCCTCTGAGCCTCCTCTGATGCTCCTCTGATGCTCCTCTGATGCACCTCTGATGCTCCTCTGATGCTCCTCTGATGCTCCTCTGAGGCTCCTCTGATGTTCCTCTGATGCTCCTCTGATGCTCCTCTGATGCTCCTCTGATGCTCCTCTGAGGCTCCTCTGATGCTCCTCTGATGCTCCTCTGATGCTCCTCTGATGCTCCTCTGATGCTCCTGTGATGCTCCTCTGATGCTCCTGTGATCCTCCTCTGATGCTCCTCTGATCCTCCTCTGATGCTCCTCTGATGCTCCTCTGATGCTCCACTGATGCTCCTCTGATGCTCCTCTGATGCTCCTCTGATGCTCCTCTGATGCTCCTCTGATGCTCCTCTGATGCTCCTCTGATGCTCCTCTGATGATCCTCTGATGCTCCTCTGATCCTCCTCTGATGCTCCTCTGATGCTCCTCTGATGCACCTGTGATGCTCCTCTTATGCTCCTCTGATGCTCCTCTGATGCTCCTCTGTTGCTCCTCTGATGCTCCTCTGAGGCTCCTCTGAGGCTCCTCTGGGGCTCCTCTGATGCTCCTCTGATGCTCCTCTGATGCTCCTCTGATGCTCCTCTGATGCTCCTCTGATGCTCCTCTGATGCTCCTCTGATGCTCCTGCTCCTGCTCCTGCTCCACTGATGTTCCTCTGATACTCCTCTGATGCTCCTGCTCCTGCTCCTGCTCCTGCTCCTGCTCATCTGATGCTCCTCTGATGCTCCTGCTCCTGCTCCTGCTCCTGCTCCTGCTCCTGCTCCTGCTCCTGCTCCTGCTCCTGCTCCTGCTCCTCTGATGCTCCTCTGATGCTCCTCTGATGCTCCTCTGATGCTCCTCTGATGCTCCTCTGAGGCTCCTCTGATGCTCCTCTGATGCTCCTCTGATGCTCCTCTGATGCTCCTCTGATGCTCCTCTGATGCTCTTCTGAGGCTCCTCTGAGGCTCCTCTGGGGCTCCTCTGATGCTCCTCTGATGCTCCTCTGATGCTCCTCTGATGCTCCTCTGATGCTCCTCTGATGCTCCTCTGATGCTCCTGCTCCTGCTCCTGCTCCACTGATGTTCCTCTGATACTCCTCTGATGCTCCTGCTCCTGCTCCTGCTCCTGCTCCTGCTCATCTGATGCTCCTCTGATGCTCCTGCTCCTGCTCCTGCTCCTGCTCCTGCTCCTGCTCCTGCTCCTGCTCCTGCTCCTGCTCCTGCTCCTCTGATGCTCCTCTGATGCTCCTCTGATGCTCCTCTGATGTTCCTCTGATGCTCCTCTGATGCTCCACTGATGCTCCTCTGATGCTCCTCTGATGCTCCTCTGATGCTCCTCTGATGCTCCTCTGATGCTCCACTAATGCTCCTCTGATGCTCCTCTGATGCTCCTCTGATGCTCCTCTGATGCTCCTCTGATGCTCCTCTGATGCTCCTCTGATCCTCCTCTGATGCTCCTCTGATGCTCCTCTGATGCTCATCTGATGCTCCTCTGATACTCCTCTGATGCTCCTCTGAGGCTCCTCTGATGCTCCTCTGATGCTCCTCTGATGCTCCTCTGATTCTCCTCTGATGCTCCTCTGATGCTCCTGTGATCCTCCTCTGATGCTCCTGTGCTGCTCCTCTGATGCTCCTCTGATGCTCCTCTGATGCTCCTCTGATGCTCCTCTGAGGCTCCTCTGATGCTCCTCTGATGCTCCTCTGATCCTCCTCTGATGCTCCTCTGATGCTCCTCTGATGCTCCTCTGATGCTTCTCTGATGCTCCTCTGATGCTCCTCTGATGCTCCTATGATGCTCCTCTGATGCTCCTCTGATGCTCCTCTGATGCTCCTCTGATCCTCCTCTGATGCTCCTCTGATGCTCCTCTGATGCTCCTCTGATGCTCCACTGATGCTCCTCTGATGCTCCTCTGAGGCTCCTCTGAGGCTCCTCAAACGCTCCTCTGATGCTCCTCTGATTCTCCTCTGATGCTCCTCTGATGCTCCTCTGATGCTCCTCTGATGCTCCTCTGATGCTCCTCTGATGCTCCTGTGATGCTCCTCTGATGCTCCTCTGCTGTTCCTCTGATGCTCCTCTGATGCTCCTCTGATGCTCCTCTGATGCTCCTCTGAGGCTCCTCTGATGCTCCTCTGATGCTCCTCTGATGCTCCTCTGATGCTCCTCTGATGCTCCTCTGATGCTCCTCTGATGCTCCTCTGATGCTCCTCTGATGCTCCTCTGATCCTCCTCTGATGCTCCTCTGATGCTCCTCTGATGCTCCTCTTATGCTCCTCTGATGGTCCTCTGATGCTCCTCCTATGCTCCTCTGATGCTCCTGCTCCTGCTCCTGCTCCTGCTCATGCTCCTGCTCCTGCTCCTGCTCCTGCTGCTGCTCCTGCTCCTGCTCCTGCTCCTGCTCCTGCTCCTTCTCCTGCTCCTGCTCCTGCTCCTGCTCCTGCTCCTGCTCCTGCTCCTGTTCCTGCTCCTGCTCCTGCTCCTGCACCACTGATGCTCCTCTGATGCACCTCTGATGCTCCTCTGATGCTCCTCTGATACTCCTCTGATGCTCCTCAGATGCTCCTCTGATGCTCCTCAGATGCTCCTCTGATGCTCCTCTGATGCTCCTCTGATGCTCCTCTGATGCTCCTCTGATGCTCCTCTGATGCTCATGCTCCTACTCCTGCTCCTCTGATGCTCCTCTGATGCTCCTCTGATCCTCCTCTGATGCTCCTCTGATGCTCCTCTGATGCTCCTCTGATGCTCTTCTGATGCTCCTCTGATGCTCCTCTGATGCTCCTCTGATCCTCCTCTGATGCTCCTCTGACGCTCCTCTGATTCTCCTCTGATGCTCCTCTGATGCTCCTCTGATGCTCCTCTGATGCTCCTCTGATGCTCCTCTGATCCTCCTCTGATGCTCCACTGATGCTCCTCTGATGCTCCTCTGATGCTCCTCTGATGCTCCTCTGATGCTCCTGCTCCTGCTCCTGCTCCTGCTCCTGCTCCTGCTCCTGCTCCTGCTCCTGCTCCTGCTCCTCTGATGCTCCTCTGATGCTCCTCTGATGCTCCTCTGATGCTCCTCTGATGCTCCTCTGATGCTCCTCTGATGCTCCTCTGATCCTCCTCTGATGCTCCACTGATGCTCCTCTGATTCTCCACTGATGCTCCTCTGATGCTCCTCTGATGCTCCTCTGATGCTCCTCTGATGCTCCTCTGATGCTCCTCTGACGCTCCTCTGATGCTCTTCTGATGCTCCTCTGATGCTCCTGCTCCTGCTCCTGCTCCTCTGATGCTCCTCTGATGACCTCTGATGCTCCTGCTCCTGCTCCTGCTCCTGCTCCTGCTCCTGCTCCTCTGATGCTCCTCTGATGCTCCTCTGATCCTCCTCTGATGCTCCTCTGATGCTCCTCTGATGCTCCTCTGATGCTCCTCTGAGGCTCCTCGGATGCTCCTCTGATGCTCCTCTGATGCTCCTCTGATGCTCCTCTGATGCTCCTCTGATGCTCCTCTGATGCTCCTCTGATGCTCCTGTGATGCTCCTCTGATGCTCCTCTGCTGCTCCTCTGATGCTGATCTGATTCTCCTCTGATGCTCCTCTGATTCTCCTCTGATGCTCCTCTGATACTCCTCTGATGCTCCTCTGATGCTCCTGTGATGCTCCTCTGATGCTCCTCTGCTGCTCCTCTGATGCTCCTCTGATCCACCTCTGATGCTCCTCTGATGTTCCTCTGATGCTCATCTGATGCTCCTGTGATGCTCCTCTGATGCTCCTCTGCTGCTCCTCTGATGCTCATCTGATGCTCCTCTGATTCTCCTCTGATGCTCCTCTGATGCTCCTCTGATGCTCCTCTTATGCTCCTCTGATCCTCCTCTGATGCTCCTCTGATGCTCCTCTGATGCTCCTCTGATGCTCCTCTGATGCTCCTCTGATGCTACTCTGATGCTCCTCTGATGCTCCTCTGATGCTCCTCTGATGCTCCTCTGATGCTCCTCTGATGCTCCTCTGATGCTCCTCTGCTGCTCCTCTGATGCTCCTCTGATGCTCCTCTGATGCTCCTCTGATGCTCCTCTGATGCTCCTCTGAGGCTCCTCTGATGCTCCTCTGATGCTCCTCTGATGCTCCTCCGATGCTCCTCTGATGCTCCTCTGATCCTCCTCTGCTGCTCCTCTGATGCTCCTCTGATGCTCCTCTGATGCTCCTCTGATGCTCCTCTGATGCTCCTCTGAGGCTCCTCTGATGCTCCTCTGATGCTCCTCTGATTCTCCTCTGATGCTCCTCTGATGCTCCTCTGATGCTCCTCTGATGCTCCTGTGATGCTCCTCTGATGCTCCTGTGATCCTCCTCTGATTCTCTTCTGATGCTCCTCTGATGCTCCTCTGATGCTCCTGTGATGCTCCTCTGCTGTTCCTCTGCTGTTCCTCTGATGCTCCTCTGATGCTCCTCTGATGCTCCTCTGATGCTCCTCTGAGGCTCCTCTGATGCTCCTCTGATGCTCCTCTGATCCTCCTCTGATGCTCCTCTGATGCTCCTCTGATGCTCCTCTGATGCTCCTATGATGCTCCTCTGATGCTCCTCTGATGCTCCTCTGATGCTCCTCTGATGCTCCTCTGATGCTCCTCTGATGCTCCTCTGATCCTCCTTTGATGCTCCTCTGATGCTCCTCTGATGCTCCTCTGATGCTCCTCTGATGCTCCTCTGATGCTCCTCTGATGCTCCTCCGATGCTCCTGCTCCTGCTCCTCTGATGCTCCTCTGATGCTCCTCTGATGCTCCTCTGATCCTCCTCTGATGCTCCTCTGATGCTCCTCTGATGCTCCTCTGATGCTCCTCTGATGCTCCTCTGATGCTCCTGCTCCTGCTCCTGCTCCTGCTCCTGCTCCTGCTCCTGCTCCTGCTCCTGCTCCTGCTCCTGCTCCTGCTCCTGCTCCTGCTCCTGCTCCTGCTCCTGCTCCTGCTCCTGCTCCTGCTCCTGCTCCTGCTCCTGCTCCGGCTCCTGCTCCTGCTCCTGCTCCTGCTCCTGCTCCTGCTCCTGCTCCTGCTCCTGCTCCTGCTCCTGCTCCTGTTCCTGCTCCTGCTGCTGCTCCTGCTCCTGCACCTCTGATGCTCCTCTGATGCACCTCTGATGCTCCTCTGATGCTCCTCTGATACTCCTCTGATGCTCCTTAGATGCTCCTCTGATGCTCCTCTGATGCTCCTCTGATGCTCCTCTGATGCCTCTGTGATGCTCCTATGATGCTCCTCTGATTCTCCTCTGATGCTCCGCTGATGCTCCTCTGATGCTCCTCTGATGCTCCTCTGATGATCCTCTGATCCTCCTCTGATGTTCCACTGATGCTCCTCTGATGCTCCTGTGATGCTCCTGTAATACTCCTCTGATTCTCCTCTGATGCTCCTCTGATGCTCCTCTGATGCTCCTCTGATGCTCCTCTGATGCTCCTCTGATGCTCCTCTGATGCTCCTCTGATGCTCCTCTGATGTTCCTCTGATGCTCCTCTGATGCTCCTCTGATGCTCCTGCTCCTGCTCCTGCTCCTGCTCCTGCTCCTGCTCCTGCTCCTGCTCCTGCTCCTGCTCGTGCCCCTGCTCCTGCTCCAGCTCCTGCTCCTGCTCCTGCTCCTGCTCCTGCTCCGGCTCCTGCTCCGGCTCCTGCTCCGGCTCCTGCTCCTGCACCTCTGATGCTCCTGCTCCTGCTCGATGCTCCTCTGATGCACCTCTGATGCTCCTCTGATGCTCCACTGATGCTCCTCAGATGCTCCTCTGATGCACCTCTGATGCTCCTCTGATGCTCCTATGATGCTCCTCTGATGCTCCTCAGATGCTCCTCTGATGCACCTCTGATGCTCCTCTGATGCTCCTCTGATGCTCCTCTGATGCTCCTCTGATGCTCCTCTGTTGCTCCTCTGATGCTCCTCTGATGCTCCTCTGATGCTCCAATGATGCTCAAATGATGCTCCACTGATGCTCCTGTGATGCTCCTGTGATGCTCCTCTGATGCTCCTCTGATGCTCCTCTGATGCTCCTCTGATGCTCCTCTGATGCTCCTCTGATCCTCCTCTGATCCTCCTCTGATGCTCCTCTGATGCTCCTCTGATGCTCCTCTGATGCTCCTCTGATGCTCCTCTGATCCTCCTCTGATGCTCCTCTGATGCTCCTCTGATGCTCCTCTGAGGCTCCTCTGAGGCTCCACTGAGGCTCCTCTGATGCTCCTCTGAGGCTCCTCTGATGCTCCTCTGATGCTCCTCTGATGCTCCTCTGATGCTCCTCTGATGCTCCTGTGATGCTCCTCTGATGCTCCTCTGCTGCTCCTCTGATGCTCATCTGATTCTCCTCTGATGCTCCTCTGATGCTCCTCTGATGCTCCTCTGATGCTCCTCTTTTCCTCCTCTGATGCTCCTCTGATGCTCCTCTGATGCTCCTCTGATGCTCCTCTGATGCTCCTCTGATGCTCCTCTGAAGCTCCTCTGAGGCTCCTCTGATGCTCCTCTGATGCTCCTCTGATGCTCCTCTGATGCTCCTCTGATGCTCCTCTGATGCTCCTGTGATGCTCCTCTGATGCTCCTATGCTGCTCCTCTGATGCTCATCTGATGCTCCTCTGATTCTCCTCTGATGCTCCTCTGATGCTCCTCCGATGCTGTCTGATGCTCCTCTGATCCTCCTCTGATGCTCCTCTGATGCTCCTCTGATGCTCCTCTGATGCTCCTCTGATGCTCCTCTGATGCTCCACTGATGCTCCTCTGCTGCTCCTCTAATGCTCATCTGATGCTCCTCTGATGCTCCTCTGATGCTCCTCTGATGCTCCTCTGATGCTCTTCTTATGCTCCTCTGATCCTCCTCTGATGCTCCTCTGATGCTCCTCTGATGCTCCTCTGATGCTCCTCTGATGCTCCTCTGATGCTACTCTGATGCTACTCTGATGCTCCTCTGATGCTCCTCTGATGCTCCTCTGATGCTCCTCTGATGCTCCTCTGATGCTCCTCTGATGCTCCTCTGATCCTCCTCTGATGCTCCTCTTATGCTCCTTTGATGCTCCTCTGATGCTCCTCTGATGCTCCTCAGAGGCTCCTCTGATGCTCCTCTGATGCTACTCTGATGCTCCTCTGATGCTCCTCAGATGCTCCTCTGATGCTCCTCTGATGCTCCTCTGATGCTCCTCTGATGCTCCTCTGATGCACCTCTGATGCTCCTCTGATGCTCCACTGATGCTCCTCTGATCCTCCTCTGATGCTCCTCTGATGCTCCTCTGATGCTCCTCTGATGCTCCTCTGATGCTCCTCTGATGCTCCTCTGATGCTCCTCTGATGCTCCACTGATGCTCCTCTGATGCTCCTCTGATGCTCCTCTGATGCTCCTCTGATGCTCCTCTGATGCTCCTCTGATGCTCCTCTGATGCTCATTCTCCTACTACTGCTCCTCTGATGCTCCTCTGATGACCTCTGATGCTCCTGCTCCTGCTCCTGCTCCTGCTCCTGCTCCTCTGATGCTCCTCTGATGGTCCTGCTCCTTCACCTGCTCCTGCTCCTGCTCCTGCTCCTGCTCCTGCTCCTGCTCCTGCTCCTGCTCCTGCTCCTCTGATGCTCCTCTGATGCTCCTGCTCCTGCACCTGCTCCTGCTCCTGCTCCTGCTCCTCTGATGCTCCTCTGATGCTCCTGCTCCTTCACCTGCTCCTGCTCCTGCTCCTGCTCCTGCTCCTGCTCCTGCTCCTGCTCCTGCTCCTCTGATGCTCCTCTGATGCTCCTGCTCCTGCACCTGCTCCTGCACCTGCTCCTGCTCCTGCTCCTGCTCCTGCTCCTGCCCCTGCTCCTGCTCCTCTGATGCTCCTCTGATGCTCCTCTGATGCTCCTCTGATGTTCCTCTGATGCTCCTCTGATGCTCCACTGATGCTCCTCTGATGCTCCTCTGATGCTCCTCTGATGCTCCTCTGATGCTCCTCTGATGCTCCTCTGATGCTCCTCTGTTGCTCCTCTGATGCTCCCCTGATGCTCCTCTGATGCTCCTCTGATGCTCCACTGATGCTCTTCTGATGCTCCTCTGATGCTCCTCTGATGCTCCTCTGATGCTCCTCTGAGGCTCCTCTGAGGCTCCTCTGAGGCTCCTCTGATGCTCCTCTGATGCTCCTCTGATGCTCCTCTGATGCTCCTCTGATGCTCCTCTGATGCTCCTCTGAGGCTCCTCTGATGCTCCTCTGATGCTCCTCTGATGCTCCTCTGATGCTCCTCTGAGGCTCCTCTGATGCTCCTCTGATGCTCCTCTGATGCTCCTGTGATGCTCCTGTGATGCTCCTGTGATGCTCCTGTGATCCTCCTCTGATGCTCCTCTGATCCTCCTCTGATGCTCCTCTGATGCTCCTCTGATGCTCCTCTGATGCTCCTCTGATGCTCCTCTGATGCTCCTCTGATGCTCCTCTGAGGCTCCTCTGAGGCTCCTCTGATTCTCTTCTGATGCTCCTCTGATGCTCCTCTGATGCTCCTGTGATGCTCCTGTGATGCTCCTCTGATGCTCCTGTGATGCTCCTCTGCTGTTCCTCTGCTGTTCCTCTGATGCTCCTCTGATGCTCCTCTGATGCTCCTCTGAGGCTCCTCTGATGCTCCTCTGATGCTCCTCTGATCCTCATCTGATGCTCCTCTGATGCTCCTCTGATGCTCCTCTGATGCTCCTCTGATGCTCCTCTGATGCTCCTCTGATGCTCCTCTGATGCTCCTCTGATGCTCCTCTGATGATCCTCTGATGCTCCTCTGATGCTCCTCTGATGCACCTGTGATGCTCCTCTGATGCTCCTCTGATGCTCCTCTGATGCTCCTCTGTTGCTCCTCTGATGCTCCTCTGATGCTCCTCTGATGCTCCTCTGATGCTCCAATGATGCTCCAATGATGCTCCTCTGATGCTCCTGTGATGCTCCTCTGATGCTCCTTTGATGCTCCTCTGATGATCCTCTGATGCTCCTCTGATGCTCCTCTGATGCTCCTCTGATGCTCCTCTCATGCACCTCTGATCCTCCTCTGATGCTCCTCTGATGCTCCTCTGATGCTCCTCTGATGCTCCTCTGATGCTCTTCTGATCCTCCTCTGATGCTCCTCTGATACTCCTCTGATGCTCCTCTGATGCTCCTCTGTTGCTCCTCTGATGATCCTCTGATGCTCCTCTGATGCTCCTCTGATGCTCCTCTGATGCTCCTCTGATGCTCCTCTGAGGCTCCTCTGATGCTACTCTGATGTTCCTCTGATGCTCCTCTGATGCTCCTCTGATGCTCCTCTGAGGCTCCTCTGAGGCTCCTCTGGGGCTCCTCTGATGCTCCTCTGATGCTCCTCTGATGCTCCTCTGATGCTCCTCTGATGCTCCTCTGATGCTCCTCTGATGCTCCTCTGATGCTCCTGCTCCTGCTCCTGCTCCACTGATGTTCCTCTGATACTCCTCTGATGCTCCTGCTCCTGCTCCTGCTCCTGCTCCTGCTCATCTGATGCTCCTCTGATGCTCCTCTGATGATCCTCTGATGCTCCTCTGATCCTCCTCTGATGCTCCTCTGATGCTCCTCTGATGCACCTGTGATGCTCCACTGATGCTCCTCTGATGCTCCTCTGATGCTCCTCCGTTGCTCCTCTGATGCTCCTCTGATGCTCCTCTGATGCTCCTCTGATGCTCCAATGATGCTCCAATGATGCTCCTCTGATGCTCCTGTGATGCTCCTCTGATGCTCCTTTGATGCTCCTCTGATGCTCCTCTGATGCTCCTCTGATGCTCCTCTGATGCTCCTCTGATGCTCCTCTCATGCTCCTCTGATCCTCCTCTGATGCTCCTCTGATGCTCCTCTGATGCTCCTCTGATGCTCCTCTGATGCTCTTCTGATCCTCCTCTGATGCTCCTCTGATACTCCTCTGATGCTCCTCTGATGCTCCTCTGTTG
This sequence comes from Narcine bancroftii, assembly GCF_036971445.1. NCBI lineage: Eukaryota > Metazoa > Chordata > Chondrichthyes > Torpediniformes > Narcinidae > Narcine > Narcine bancroftii. The sequence continues at coordinate 1,944,600 of NW_027211886.1, forward strand.
CTCCTCTGATGATCCTCTGATGCTCCTCTGATGCTCCTCTGATGCTCCTCTGATGCTCCTCTGATGCTCCTCTGATGCTCCTCTGATGCTCCTCTGATGCTCCTCTGAGGCTCCTCTGATGCTCCTCTGATGTTCCTCTGATGCTCCTCTGATGCTCCTCTGATGCTCCTCTGAGGCTCCTCTGAGGCTCCTCTGGGGCTCCTCTGATGCTCCTCTGATGCTCCTCTGATGCTCCTCTGATGCTCCTCTGATGCTCCTCTGATGCTCCTCTGATGCTCCTCTGATGCTCCTGCTCCTGCTCCTGCTCCACTGATGTTCCTCTGATACTCCTCTGATGCTCCTGCTCCTGCTCCTGCTCCTGCTCCTGCTCATCTGATGCTCCTCTGATGCTCCTCCGATGCTGTCTGATGCTCCTCTGATCCTCCTCTGATGCTCCTCTGATGCTCCTCTGATGCTCCTCTGATGCTCCTCTGATGCTCCTCTGATGCTCCACTGATGCTCCTCTGCTGCTCCTCTGATGCTCATCTGATGCTCCTCTGATGCTCCTCTGATGCTCCTCTGATGCTCCTCTGATGCTCTTCTTATGCTCCTCTGATCCTCCTCTGATGCTCCTCTGATGCTCCTCTGATGCTCCTCTGATGCTCCTCTGATGCTCCTCTGATGCTACTCTGATGCTACTCTGATGCTCCTCTGATGCTCCTCTGATGCTCCTCTGATGCTCCTCTGATGCTCCTCTGATGCTCCTCTGATGCTCCTCTGATCCTCCTCTGATGCTCCTCTTATGCTCCTTTGATGCTCCTCTGATGCTCCTCTGATGCTCCTCAGAGGCTCCTCTGATGCTCCTCTGATGCTACTCTGATGCTCCTCTGATGCTCCTCTGATGCTCCTCTGATACTCCTCTGATGCTCCTCAGATGCTCCTCTGATGCTCCTCTGATGCTCCTCTGATGCTCCTCTGATGCTCCTCTGATGCACCTCTGATGCTCCTCTGATGCTCCACTGATGCTCCTCTGATCCTCCTCTGATGCTCCTCTGATGCTCCTCTGATGCTCCTCTGATGCTCCTCTGATGCTCCTCTGATGCTCCTCTGATGCTCCTCTGATGCTCCACTGATGCTCCTCTGATGCTCCTCTGATGCTCCTCTGATGCTCCTCTGATGCTCCTCTGATGCTCCTCTGATGCTCCTCTGATGCTCATTCTCCTACTACTGCTCCTCTGATGCTCCTCTGATGACCTCTGATGCTCCTGCTCCTGCTCCTGCTCCTGCTCCTGCTCCTCTGATGCTCCTCTGATGGTCCTGCTCCTTCACCTGCTCCTGCTCCTGCTCCTGCTCCTGCTCCTGCTCCTGCTCCTGCTCCTGCTCCTCTGATGCTCCTCTGATGCTCCTGCTCCTGCACCTGCTCCTGCTCCTGCTCCTGCTCCTCTGATGCTCCTCTGATGCTCCTGCTCCTTCACCTGCTCCTGCTCCTGCTCCTGCTCCTGCTCCTGCTCCTGCTCCTGCTCCTGCTCCTCTGATGCTCCTCTGATGCTCCTGCTCCTGCACCTGCTCCTGCACCTGCTCCTGCTCCTGCTCCTGCTCCTGCTCCTGCCCCTGCTCCTGCTCCTCTGATGCTCCTCTGATGCTCCTCTGATGCTCCTCTGATGCTCCTCTGATGCTCCTCTGATGCTCCTCTGATGCTCCTCTGATGCTCCTCTGATCCTCCTCTGATGCTCCTCTGATGCTCCTCTGATGCTCCTCTGATGCTCCTCTGATGCTCCTCTGATACTCCTCTGATGCTCCTCTGATGCTCCTGTGATGCTCCTCTTATGCTCCTCTGCTGCTCCTCTGATGCTCATCTGATGCTCCTCTGATTCTCCTCTGATGCTCCTCTGATGCTCCTCTGATGCTCCTCTGATGCTCCTCTGATCCATCTCTGATGCTCCTCTGATGTTCCTCTGATGCTCATCTGATGCTCCTGTGATGCTCCTCTGATGCTCCTCTGCTGCTCCTCTGATGCTCATCTGATGCTCCTCTGATTCTCCTCTGATGCTCCTCTGATGCTCCTCTGATGCTCCTCTTATGCTCCTCTGATCCTCCTCTGATGCTCCTCTGATGCTCCTCTGATGCTCCTCTGATTCTCCTCTGATGCTCCTCTGATGCTCCTCTGTTGCTCCTCTGAGGCTCCCCTGATGCTCCTCTGATGCTCCTCTGATGCTCCACTGATGCTCTTCTGATGCTCCTCTGATGCTCCTCTGATGCTCCTCTGATGCTCCTCTGAGGCTCCTCTGAGGCTCCTCTGAGGCTCCTCTGATGCTCCTCTGATGCTCCTCTGATGCTCCTCTGATGCTCCTCTGATGCTCCTCTGATGCTCCTCTGAGGCTCCTCTGATGCTCCTCTGATGCTCCTCTGATGCTCCTCTGATGCTCCTCTGAGGCTCCTCTGATGCTCCTCTGATGCTCCTCTGATGCTCCTCTGATGCTCCTGTGATGCTCCTCTGATGCTCCTGTGATCCTCCTCTGATGCTCCTCTGATCCTCCTCTGATGCTCCTCTGATGCTCCTCTGATGCTCCTCTGATGCTCCTCTGATGCTCCTCTGATGCTCCTCTGATGCTCCTCTGATGCTCCTCTGAGGCTCCTCTGAGGCTCCTCTGATTCTCTTCTGATGCTCCTCTGATGCTCCTCTGATGCTCCTGTGATGCTCCTGTGATGCTCCTCTGATGCTCCTGTGATGCTCCTCTGCTGTTCCTCTGCTGTTCCTCTGATGCTCCTCTGATGCTCCTCTGATGCTCCTCTGAGGCTCCTCTGATGCTCCTCTGATGCTCCTCTGATCCTCATCTGATGCTCCTCTGATGCTCCTCTGATGCTCCTCTGATGCTCCTCTGATGCTCCTCTGATGCTCCTCTGATGCTCCTCTGATGCTCCTCTGATCCTCCTCTGATGCTCCTCTGATGCTCCTCTGATGCACCTGTGATGCACCTGTGATGCTCCTCTGATGCTCCTCTGATGCTCCTCTGTTGCTCCTCTGATGCTCCTCTGATGCTCCTCTGATGCTCCTCTGATGCTCCAATGATGGTCCAATGATGCTCCTCTGATGCTCCTGTGATGCTCCTCTGATGCTCCTTTGATGCTCCTCTGATGCTCCTCTGATGCTCCTCTGATGCTCCTCTGATGCTCCTCTGATGCTCCTCTCATGCTCCTCTGATCCTCCTCTGATGCTCCTCTGATGCTCCTCTGATGCTCCTCTGATGCTCCTCTGATGCTCTTCTGATCCTCCTCTGATGCTCCTCTGATACTCCTCTGATGCTCCTCTGATGCTCCTCTGTTGCTCCTCTGATGATCCTCTGATGCTCCTCTGATGCTCCTCTGATGCTCCTCTGATGCTCCTCTGATGCTCCTCTGATGCTCCTCTGATGCTCCTCTGAGGCTCCTCTGATGCTCCTCTGATGTTCCTCTGATGCTCCTCTGATGCTCCTCTGATGCTCCTCTGAGGCTCCTCTGAGGCTCCTCTGGGGCTCCTCTGATGCTCCTCTGATGCTCCTATGATGCTCCTCTGATGCTCCTCTGATGCTCCTCTGATGCTCCTCTGATGCTCCTCTGATGCTCCTGCTCCTGCTCCTGCTCCACTGATGTTCCTCTGATACTCCTCTGATGCTCCTGCTCCTGCTCCTGCTCCTGCTCCTGCTCATCTGATGCTCCTCTGATGCTCCTGCTCCTGCTCCTGCTCCTGCTCCTGCTCCTGCTCCTGCTCCTGCTCCTGCTACTGCTTCTGCTCCTCTGATGCTCCTCTGATGCTCCTCTGATGCTCCTCTGATGCTCCTCTGATGCTCCTCTGAGGCTCCTCTGATGCTCCTCTGATGCTCCTCTGATGCTCCTCTGATGCTCCTCTGATGCTCCTCTGATGCTCCTCTGATGCTCCTCTGATGCTCCTCTGATGCTCCAATGATGCTCCAATGATGCTCCTCTGATGCTCCTGTGATGCTCCTCTGATGCTCCTTTGATGCTCCTCTGATGCTCCTCTGATGCTCCTCTGATGCTCCTCTGATGCTTCTCTGATGCTCCTCTCATGCTCCTCTGATCCTCCTCTGATGCTCCTCTGATGCTCCTCTGATGCTCCTCTGATGCTCCTCTGATGCTCTTCTGATCCTCCTCTGATGCTCCTCTGATACTCCTCTGATGCTCCTCTGATGCTCCTCTGTTGCTCCTCTGATGATCCTCTGATGCTCCTCTGATGCTCCTCTGATGCTCCTCTGATGCTCCTCTGATGCTCCTCTGATGCTCCTCTGATGCTCCTCTGATGCTCCTCTGATGCTCCTCTGAGGCTCCTCTGGGGCTCCTCTGATGCTCCTCTGATGCTCCTCTGATGCTCCTCTGATGCTCCTCTGATGCTCCTCTGATGCTCCTCTGATGCTCCTCTGATGCTCCTGCTCCTGCTCCTGCTCCACTGATGTTCCTCTGATACTCCTCTGATGCTCCTGCTCCTGCTCCTGCTCCTGCTCCTGCTCATCTGATGCTCCTCTGATGCTCCTGCTCCTGCTCCTGCTCCTGCTCCTGCTCCTGCTCCTGCTCCTGCTCCTGCTCCTGCTCCTGCTCCTCTGATGCTCCTCTGATGCTCCTCTGATGCTCCTCTGATGTTCCTCTGATGCTCCTCTGATGCTCCACTGATGCTCCTCTGATGCTCCTCTGATGCTCCTCTGATGCTCCTCTGATGCTCCTCTGATGCTCCTCTGATGCTCCTCTGTTGCTCCTCTGATGCTCCCCTGATGCTCCTCTGATGCTCCTCTGATGCTCCACTGATGCTCCTCTGATGCTCCTCTGATGCTCCTCTGATGCTCCTCTGATGCTCCTCTGATGCTCCTCTGATGCTCCTCTGATGCTCCTCTGATGCTCCTCTGATCCTCCTCTGATGCTCCTCTGATGCTCCTCTGATGCTCATCTGATGCTCCTCTGATACTCCTCTGATGCTCCTCTGAGGCTCCTCTGATGCTCCTCTGATGCTCCTCTGATGCTCCTCTGATTCTCCTCTGATGCTCCTCTGATGCTCCTGTGATCCTCCTCTGATGCTCCTGTGCTGCTCCTCTGATGCTCCTCTGATGCTCCTCTGATGCTCCTCTGATGCTCCTCTGAGGCTCCTCTGATGCTCCTCTGATGCTCCTCTGATCCTCCTCTGATGCTCCTCTGATGCTCCTCTGATGCTCCTCTGATGCTTCTCTGATGCTCCTCTGATGCTCCTCTGATGCTCCTATGATGCTCCTCTGATGCTCCTCTGATGCTCCTCTGATGCTCCTCTGATCCTCCTCTGATGCTCCTCTGATGCTCCTCTGATGCTCCTCTGATGCTCCTCTGATGCTCCTCTGATTCTCCTCTGAGGCTCCTCTGAGGCTCCTCTGATCCTCCTCTGATGCTCCTCTGATTCTCCTCTGATGCTCCTCTGATGCTCCTCTGATGCTCCTCTGATGCTCCTCTGATGCTCCTGTGATGCTCCTCTGATGCTCCTCTGCTGTTCCTCTGATGCTCCTCTGATGCTCCTCTGATGCTCCTCTGATGCTCCTCTGAGGCTCCTCTGATGCTCCTCTGATGCTCCTCTGATGCTCCTCTGATGCTCCTCTGATGCTCCTCTGATGCTCCTCTGATGCTCCTCTGATGCTCCTCTGATGCTCCTCTGATCCTCCTCTGATGCTCCTCTGATGCTCCTCTGATGCTCCTCTGATGCTCCTCTGATGCTCCTCTGATACTCCTCTGATGCTCCTCTGATGCTCCTGTGATGCTCCTCTGATGCTCCTCTGCTGCTCCTCTGATGCTCATCTGATGCTCCTCTGATTCTCCTCTGATGCTCCTCTGATGCTCCTCTGATGCTCCTCTGATGCTCCTCTGATCCACCTCTGATGCTCCTCTGATGTTCCTCTGATGCTCATCTGATGCTCCTGTGATGCTCCTCTGATGCTCCTCTGCTGCTCCTCTGATGCTCATCTGATGCTCCTCTGATTCTCCTCTGATGCTCCTCTGATGCTCCTCTGATGCTCCTCTTATGCTCCTCTGATCCTCCTCTGATGCTCCTCTGATGCTCCTCTGATGCTCCTCTGATGCTCCTCTGATGCTACTCTGATGCTCCTCTGATGCTCCTCTGATGCTCCTCTGATGCTCCTCTGATGCTCCTCTGATCCTCCTCTGCTGCTCCTCTGATGCTCCTCTGATGCTCCTCTGATGCTCCTCTGATGCTCCTCTGATGCTCCTCTGAGGCTCCTCTGATGCTCCTCTGATGCTCCTCTGATGCTCCTCCGATGCTCCTCCGATGCTCCTCTGATCCTCCTCTGCTGCTCCTCTGATGCTCCTCTGATGCTCCTCTGATGCTCCTCTGATGCTCCTCTGATGCTCCTCTGAGGCTCCTCTGATGCTCCTCTGATGCTCCTCTGATGCTCCTCTGATGCTCCTCTGATGCTCCTCTGATGCTCCTCTGATGCTCCTGTGATGCTCCTCTGATGCTCCTGTGATCCTCCTCTGATTCTCTTCTGATGCTCCTCTGATGCTCCTCTGATGCTCCTGTGATGCTCCTCTGCTGTTCCTCTGCTGTTCCTCTGATGCTCCTCTGATGCTCCTCTGATGCTCCTCTGATGCTCCTCTGAGGCTCCTCTGATGCTCCTCTGATGCTCCTGTGATGCTCCTCTGATGCTCCTGTGATCCTCCTCTGATTCTCTTCTGATGCTCCTCTGATGCTCCTCTGATGCTCCTGTGATGCTCCTCTGCTGTTCCTCTGCTGTTCCTCTGATGCTCCTCTGATGCTCCTCTGATGCTCCTCTGATGCTCCTCTGAGGCTCCTCTGATGCTCCTCTGATGCTCCTCTGATGCTCCTCTGATGCTCCTCTGATGCTCCTATGATGCTCCTCTGATGCTCCTCTGATGCTCCTCTGATCCTCCTCTGATGCTCCTCCGATGCTCCTCTGATGCTCCTCTGATGCTCCTCTGATGCTCCTCTGATGCTCCTCCGATGCTCCTGCTCCTGCTCCTCTGATGCTCCTCTGATGCTCCTCTGATGCTCCTCTGATCCTCCTCTGATGCTCCTCTGATGCTCCTCTGATGCTCCTCTGATGCTCCTCTGATGCTCCTCTGATGCTCCTCCGATGCTCCTGCTCCTGCTCCTGCTCCTGCTCCTGCTCCTGCTCCTGCTCCTGCTCCTGCTCCTGCTCCTGCTCCTGCTCCTGCTCCTGCTCCTGCTCCTGCTCCTGCTCCTGCTCCTGCTCCTGCTCCTGCTTCTGCTCCTGCTCCTGCTCCTGCTCCTGCTCCTGCTCCTGCTCCTGCTCCTGCTCCTGCTCCTGCTCCTGCTCCTGTTCCTGCTCCTGCTGCTGCTCCTGCTCCTGCACCTCTGATGCTCCTCTGATGCACCTCTGATGCTCCTCTGATGCTCCTCTGATACTCCTCTGATGCTCCTTAGATGCTCCTCTGATGCTCCTCTGATGCTCCTCTGATGCTCCTCTGATGCCTCTGTGATGCTCCTCTGATGCTCCTCTGATTCTCCTCTGATGCTCCGCTGATGCTCCCCTGATGCTCCTCTGATGCTCCTCTGATGATCCTCTGATCCTCCTCTGATGTTCCACTGATGCTCCTCTGATGCTCCTGTGATGCTCCTGTAATGCTCCTCTGATTCTCCTCTGATGCTCCTCTGATGTTCCTCTGATGCTCCTCTGATGCTCCTCTGATGCTCCTCTGATGCTCCTCTGATGCTCCTCTGATGTTCCTCTGATGCTCCTCTGATGCTCCTCTGATGCTCCTGCTCCTGCTCCTGCTCCTGCTCCTGCTCCTGCTCCTGCTCCTGCTCCTGCTCCTGCTCCTGCTCCTGCTCCTGCTCCTGCTCCTGCTCCTGCTCCTGCTCCTGCTCCTGCTCCTGCTCCTGCTCCTGCTCCTGCTCCTGCTCCTGCTCCTGCTCCTGCTCCTGCTCCTGCTCCTGCTCCTGCTCCTGCTCCTGCTCCTGCTCCTGCTCCTGCTCCTGCTCCTGCTCCTGCTCCTGCTCCTGCTCCTGCTCCTGCTCCTGCTCCTGCTCCTGCTCCTGCTCCTGTTCCTGCTCCTGCTGCTGCTCCTGCTCCTGCACCTCTGATGCTCCTCTGATGCACCTCTGATGCTCCTCTGATGCTCCTCTGATACTCCTCTGATGCTCCTTAGATGCTCCTCTGATGCTCCTCTGATGCTCCTCTGATGCTCCTCTGATGCCTCTTTGATGCTCCTCTGATGCTCCTCTGATTCTCCTCTGATGCTCCGCTGATGCTCCTCTGATGCTCCTCTGATGCTCCTCTGATGATCCTCTGATCCTCCTCTGATGTTCCACTGATGCTCCTCTGATGCTCCTGTGATGCTCCTGTAATGCTCCTCTGATTCTCCTCTGATGCTCCTCTGATGTTCCTCTGATGCTCCTCTGATGCTCCTCTGATGCTCCTCTGATGCTCCTCTGATGCTCCTCTGATGTTCCTCTGATGCTCCTCTGATGCTCCTCTGATGCTCCTGCTCCTGCTCCTGCTCCTGCTCCTGCTCCTGCTCCTGCTCCTGCTCCTGCTCCTGCTCCTGCTCCTGCTCCTGCTCCTGCTCCTGCTCCTGCTCCTGCTCCTGCTCCTGCTCGTGACCCTGCTCCTGCTCCAGCTCCTGCTCCTGCTCCTGCTCCTGCTCCTGCTCCGGCTCCTGCTCCGGCTCCTGCTCCGGCTCCTGCTCCTGCACCTCTGATGCTCCTGCTCCTGCTCGATGCTCCTCTGATGCACCTCTGATGCTCCTCTGATGCTCCACTGATGCTCCTCAGATGCTCCTCTGATGCACCTCTGATGCTCCTCTGATGCTCCTATGATGCTCCTCTTATGCTCCTCAGATGCTCCTCTGATGCACCTCTGATGCTCCTCCGATGCTCCTCTGATGCTCCTCTGATGCTCCTCTGATGCTCCTCTGTTGCTCCTCTGATGCTCCTCTGATGCTCCTCTGATGCTCCAATGATGCTCCAATGATGCTCCACTGATGCTCCTGTGATGCTCCTCTGATGCTCCTCTGATGCTCCTCTGATGCTCCTCTGATGCTCCTCTGATGCTCCTCTGATCCTCCTCTGATCCTCCTCTGATGCTCCTCTGATGCTCCTCTGATGCTCCTCTGATGCTCCTCTGATGCTCCTCTGATCCTCCTCTGATGCTCCTCTGATGCTCCTCTGATGCTCCTCTGAGGCTCCTCTGAGGCTCCTCTGAGGCTCCTCTGATGCTCCTCTGAGGCTCCTCTGATGCTCCTCTGATGCTCCTCTGATGCTCCTCTGATGCTCCTCTGATGCTCCTGTGATGCTCCTCTGATGCTCCTCTGCTGCTCCTCTGATGCTCATCTGATTCTCCTCTGATGCTCCTCTGATGCTCCTCTGATGCTCCTCTGATGCTCCTCTGATCCTCCTCTGATGCTCCTCTGATGCTCCTCTGATGCTCCTCTGATGCTCCTCTGATGCTCCTCTGATGCTCCTCTGAGGCTCCTCTGATGCTCCTCTGATGCTCCTCTGATGCTCCTCTGATGCTCCTCTGATGCTCCTCTGATGCTCCTGTGATGCTCCTCTGATGCTCCTCTGCTGCTCCTCTGATGCTCATCTGATGCTCCTCTGATTCTCCTCTGATGCTCCTCTGATGCTCCTCCGATGCTGTCTGATGCTCCTCTGATCCTCCTCTGATGCTCCTCTGATGCTCCTCTGATGCTCCTCTGATGCTCCTCTGATGCTCCTCTGATGCTCCACTGATGCTCCTCTGCTGCTCCTCTGATGCTCATCTGATGCTCCTCTGATGCTCCTCTGATGCTCCTCTGATGCTCCTCTGATGCTCTTCTTATGCTCCTCTGATCCTCCTCTGATGCTCCTCTGATGCTCCTCTGATGCTCCTCTGATGCTCCTCTGATGCTCCTCTGATGCTACTCTCATGCTACTCTGATGCTCCTCTGATGCTCCTCTGATGCTCCTCTGATGCTCCTCTGATGCTCCTCTGATGCTCCTCTGATGCTCCTCTGATCCTCCTCTGATGCTCCTCTTATGCTCCTTTGATGCTCCTCTGATGCTCCTCTGATGCTCCTCAGAGGCTCCTCTGATGCTCCTCTGATGCTACTCTGATGCTCCTCTGATGCTCCTCTGATGCTCCTCTGATACTCCTCTGATGCTCCTCAGATGCTCCTCTGATGCTCCTCTGATGCTCTTCTGATGCTCCTCTGATGCTCCTCTGATGCACCTCTGATGCTCCTCTGATGCTCCACTGATGCTCCTCTGATCCTCCTCTGATGCTCCTCTGATGCTCCTCTGATGCTCCTCTGATGCTCCTCTGATGCTCCTCTGATGCTCCTCTGATGCTCCACTGATGCTCCTCTGATGCTCCTCTGATGCTCCTCTGATGCTACTCTGATGCTCCTCTGATGCTCCTCTGATGCTCCTCTGATGCTCATTCTCCTACTACTGCTCCTCTGATGCTCCTCTGATGACCTCTGATGCTCCTGCTCCTGCTCCTGCTCCTGCTCCTGCTCCTCTGATGCTCCTCTGATGGTCCTGCTCCTGCTCCTGCTCCTGCTCCTGCTCCTGCTCCTGCTCCTGCTCCTGCTCCTCTGATGCTCCTCTGATGCTCCTGCTCCTTCACCTGCTCCTGCTCCTGCTCCTGCTCCTGCTCCTGCTCCTGCTCCTGCTCCTGCTCCTCTGATGCTCCTCTGATGCTCCTGCTCCTGCACCTGCTCCTGCACCTGCTCCTGCTCCTGCTCCTGCTCCTGCTCCTGCTCCTGCTCCTGCTCCTCTGATGCTCCTCTGATGCTCCTCTGATGCTCCTCTGAGGCTCCTCTGAGGCTCCTCTGAGGCTCCTCTGATGCTCCTCTGTGGCTCCTCTGATGCTCCTCTGATGCTCCTCTGATGCTCCTCTGATGCTCCTCTGATGCTCCTGTGATGCTCCTGTGATGCTCCTCTGCTGCTCCTCTGATGCTCATCTGATTCTCCTCTGATGCTCCTCTGATGCTCCTCTGATGCTCCTCTGATGCTCCTCTGATCCTCCTCTGATGCTCCTCTATGCTCCTCTGATGCTCCTCTGATGCTCCTCTGATGCTCCTCTGATGCTCCTCTGATGCTCCTCTGAGGCTCCTCTGATGCTCCTCTGATGCTCCTCTGATGCTCCTCTGATGCTCCTGTGATGCTCCTCTGATGCTCCTCTGCTGCTCCTCTGATGCTCATCTGATGCTCCACTGATGCTCCTCTGATGCTCCTCTGATGCTCCTCTGATGCTCCTCTGATGCTCCTCTGATGCTCCTCTGATGCTCCTCTGATGCTCATTCTCCTACTACTGCTCCTCTGATGCTCCTCTGATGACCTCTGATGCTCCTGCTCCTGCTCCTGCTCCTGCTCCTGCTCCTCTGATGCTCCTCTGATGGTCCTGCTCCTGCTCCTGCTCCTGCTCCTGCTCCTGCTCCTGCTCCTGCTCCTGCTCCTCTGATGCTCCTCTGATGCTCCTGCTCCTTCACCTGCTCCTGCTCCTGCTCCTGCTCCTGCTCCTGCTCCTGCTCCTGCTCCTGCTCCTGCTCCTCTGATGCTCCTCTGATACTCCTCTGATGCTCCTCTGATGCTCCTCTGATGCTCCACTGATGCTCCTCTGATGCTCCTCTGATGCTCCTCTGATGCTCCTCTGATGCTCCTCTGATGCTCCTCTGATGCTCCTCTGATGCTCCTCTGATGCTCCTCTGATGCTCCAATGATGCACCTCTGATGCTTCTGTGATGCTCCTGTGATGCTCCTGTGATGCTCCTCTGATGCTCCTCTGATGCTCCTCTGATGCTCCTCTGATGCTGCTCTGATGCTCCTCTGATCCTCCTCTGATCCTCCTCTGATGCTCCTCTGATGCTCCTCTGATGCTCCTCTGATGCTCCTCTGATGCTCCTCTGATGCTCCTCTGATGCTCCCCTGATGCTCCTCTGAGGCTCCTCTGAGGCTCCACTGAGGCTCCTCTGAGGCTCCTCTGATGCTCCTCTGATACTCCTCTGATTCACCTCTGAGGCTCCTCTGATGCTCCTCTGATGCTCCTCTGATGCTCCTCTGATGCTCCTGTGATGCTCCTCTGCTGCTCCTCTGATGCTCATCTGATGCTCCTCTGATGCTCCTCTGATGCTCCTCTGATGCTCCTCTGATGCTCCTCTGATGCTCCTCTGATCCTCCTCTGATGCTCCTCTGAAGCCTCTCTGATGCTCCTCTGATGCTCCTCTGATGCTCCTCTGATGCTCCTCTGATGCTCCTCTGGTGCTCCTCTGATGCTACTCTGATGCTCCTCTGATGCTCCTCTGATGCTCCTCTGATGCTCCTCTGATGCTCCTCTGATGCTCCTCTGATCCTCCTCTGATGCTCCTCTGATGCTCCTCTGATGCTCTTCTGATGCTCTTCTGATGCTCCTCTGATGCTCCTCTGAGGCTCCTCTGATGCTCCTCTGATGCTCCTCTGATGCTCCTCTGATGCTCCTCTGATGCTCCTCTGATGATCCTGTGATGCTCCTCTGATGCTCCTGTGATCCTCCTCTGATGCTCCTCTGCTGCTCCTCTGATGCTCCTCTGATGCTCCTCTGATGCTCCTCTGATGCTCCTCTGAGGCTCCTCTGATGCTCCTCTGATGCTCCTCTGATCCTCCTCTGATGCTCCTCTGATGCTCCTCTGATGCTCCTCTGATGCTCCTCTGATGCTCCTCTGATGCTCCTCTGATGCTCCTCTGATCCTCCTCTGATGCTCCTCTGATGCTCCTCTGATGCTCCTCTGATGCTAATCTGATGCTCCTCTGATGCTCCAATGATGCTCCTCTGATGCTCCTGTGATGCTCCTCTGATGCTCCTCTGATGCTCCTGTGATGCTCCTCTGATGCTCATCTGATGCTCCTCTGCTGTTCCTCTGATGCTCCACTGATGCTCCAATGATGCTCCTCTGATGCTTTGTGATGCTCCTCTGATGCTCCTCTGATGCTCCTGTGATGCTCCTCTGATGCTCATCTGATGCTCCTCGCTGTTCCTCTGATGCTCCTCTGATGCTCCTCTGATGCTCCTCTGATGCTCCTCTGAGGCTCCTCTGATGCTCCTCTGATGCTCGTCTGATGCTCCTCTGATGCTCCTCTGATGCCCCTCTGATGCTCCTCTGATGCTCCTCTGATGCTCCTGTGATGCTCCTCTGATGCTCCTGTGATCCTCCTCTGATGCTCCTCTGCTGCTCCTCTGATGCTCCTCTGAGGCTCCTCTGATGCACCTCTGATGCTCCTCTGATCCTCCTCTGATGCTCGTCTGATGCTCCTCTGATGCTCCTCTGATGCTCCTCTGATGCTCCTCTGATGCTCCTCTGATGCTCCTCTGAGGCTCCTCTGATGCTCCTCTGATCCTCCTCTGATGCTCCTCTGATGCTCCTCTGATGCTCCTCTGATGCTCCTCTGATTCTCCTCTGAAGCTCCTCTGATGCTCATCTGAAGCTCCTCTGATGCTCCTCTGATGCTCCTCTGATGCTCCTCTGATGCTCCTCTGATGCTCCTCTGATGCTCCTCTGATGCTCTTCCTATGATCCTCTGATGCTCCTGCTCCTGCTCCTGCTCCTGCTCCTGCTCATGCTCCTGCTCCTGCTCCTGCTCCTGCTCCTGCTCCTGCTCCTGCTCATCTGATGCTCCTCTGATGCTCCTGCTCCTGCTCCTGCTCCTGCTCCTGCTCCTGCTCCTGCTCCTGCTCCTGCTCCTGCTCCTGCTCCTGCTCCTGCTCCTCTGATGCTCCTCTGATGCTCCTCTGATGCTCCACTGATGTTCCTCTGATGCTCCTCTGATGCTCCTCTGATGCTCCTCTGATGCTCCTCTGATGCTCCTCTGTTGCTCCTCTGATGCTCTTCCTATGATCCTCTGATGCTCCTGCTCCTGCTCCTGCTCCTTCTCCTGCTCCTGCTCCTGCTCATCTGATGCTCCTCTGATGCTCGTCTGATGCTCCTCTGATGCTCCTCTGATGCCCCTCTGATGCTCCTCTGATGCTCCTCTGATGCTCCTGTGATCCTCCTCTGATGCTCCTCTGAAGCTCCTCTGATGCTCCTCTGAAGCTCCTCTGATGCTCCTCTGATGCTCCTCTGATGCTCCTCTGATGCTCCTCTGATGCTCCTCTGATGCTCCTCTGATGCTCTTCCTATGATCCTCTGATGCTCCTGCTCCTGCTCCTGCTCCTGCTCCTGCTCATGCTCCTGCTCCTGCTCCTGCTCCTGCTCCTGCTCATCTGATGCTCCTCTGATGCTCCTGCTCCTGCTCCTGCTCCGGCTCCTGCTCCTGCTCCTGCTCCTGCTCCTGCTCCTGCTCCTGCTCCTGCTCCTCTGATGCTCCTCTGATGCTCCTCTGATGCTCCACTGATGTTCCTCTGATGCTCCTCTGATGCTCCTCTGATGCTCCTCTGATGCTCCTCTGATGCTCCTCTGTTGCTCCTCTGATGCTACCCTGATGCTCCTCTGATGCTCCTCTGATGCTCCACTGATGCTCTTCTGATGCTCCTCTGATGCTCCTCTGATGCTCCTCTGATGCTCCTCTGATGCTCCTCTGAGGCTCATCTGAGGCTCCTCTGAGGCTCCTCTGATGCTCCTCTGATGCTCCTCTGATGCTCCTCGGATGCTCCTATGATGCTCCTCTGATGCTCCTCTGATGCTCCTCTGATGCTCCTCTGATGCTCCTCTGATGCTCCTCTGATGCTCCTCTGATGCTCCTCTGATGCTCCTCTGATGCTCCTCTGATGCTCCTCTGATGCTCCTCTTATGCTCCTGTGATCCTCCTCTGATGCTCCTGTGCTGCTCCTCTGATGCTCCTCTGATGCTCCTCTGATGCTCCTCTGAGGCTCCTCTGATGCTCCTCTGATGCTCCTCTGATGCTCCTGCTCCTGCTCCTGCTCCTGCTCCTGCTCCTGCTCCTGCTCCTGCTCCTGCTCCTGCTCCTGCTCCTGCTCCTGCTCCTGCTCCTGCTCCTGCTCCTGCTCCTGCTCCTGCTCCTGCTCCTGCTCCTGCTCCTGCTCCTGCTCCTGCTCCTGCTCCTGCTCCTGCTCCTGCTCCTGCACCTCTGATGCTCCTCTGATGCACCTCTGATGCTCCTCTGATGCTCCTCTGATACTCCTCTGATGCTCCTCAGATGCTCCTCTGATGCTCCTCTGATGCTCCTCTGATGCTCCTCTTATACTCCTCTGATGCTCCTCAGATGCTCCTCTGATGCTCCTCTGATGCTCCTCTGATGCTCCTCTGATGCTCCTCTGATGCACCTCTGATGCACCTCTGATGCTCCTCTGATACTCCTCTGATGCTCCTCAGATGCTCCTCTGATGCTCCTCTGATACTACTCTGATGCTCCTCAGATGCTCCTCTGATGCTCCTCTGATGCTCCTCTGATGCTCCTCTGATGCTCCTCTGATGCTCCTCTGATCCTCCTCTGATGCTCCTCTGATGCTCCTCTGATGCTCCTCTGATGCTCCTCTGATGCTCCTCTGATGCTCCTCTGATCCTCCTCTGATGCTCCTCTGATGCTCCTCTGATGCTCCTCTGATGATCCTCTGATGCTCCTCTGATGCTCCTCTGATGCTCCTCTGATGCTCCTCTGATCCTCCTCTGATGCTCCACTGATGCTCCTCTGATGCTCCTCTGATGCTCCTCTGATGCTCCTCTGATGCTCCTGCTCCTGCTCCTGCTCCTGCTCCTGCTCCTGCTCCTGCTCCTCTGATGCTCCTCTGATGCTCCTCTGATGCTCCTCTGATGCTCCTCTGATGCTCCTCTGATGCTCCTCTGATGCTCCTCTGATCCTCATCTGATGCTCCACTGATGCTCCTCTGATGCTCCACTGATGCTCCTCTGATGCTCCTCTGATGCTCCTCTGATGCTCCTCTGATGCTCCTCTGATGCTCCTCTGACGCTCCTCTGATGCTCCTCTGATGCTCCTCTGATGCTCCTGCTCCTGCTCCTGCTCCTCTGATGCTCCTCTAATGACCTCTGATGCTCCTGCTCCTGCTCCTGATCCTGCTCCTGCTCCTGCTCCTCTGATGCTCCTCTGATCCTCCTCTGATCCTCCTCTGATGCTCCTCTGATGCTCCTCTGATGCTCCTCTGATGCTCCTCTGAGGCTCCTCTGATGCTCCTCTGATGCTCCTCTGATGCTCCTCTGATGCTCCTCTGATGCTCCTCTGATGCTCCTGTGATGCTCCTCTGATGCTCCTCTGATGCTCCTCTGATGCTCCTGTGATGCTCCTCTGATGCTCCTCTGCTGCTCCTCTGATGCTGATCTGATTCTCCTCTGATGCTCCTCTGATGCTCCTCTGATGCTCCTCTGATGCTCCTCTGATCCTCCTCTGATGCTCCTCTGATGCTCCTTTGATGCTCCTCTGATGCTCCTCTGAGGCTCCTCTGATGCTCCTCTGATGCTCCTCTGATGCTCCTCTGATACTCCTCTGATGCTCCTCTGATGCTCCTGTGATGCTCCTCTGATGCTCCTCTGCTGCTCCTCTGATGCTCCTCTGAGGCTCCTCTGATGCTCCTCTGATGCTCCTCTGATGCTCCTCTGATACTCCTCTGATGCTCCTCTGATGCTCCTGTGATGCTCCTCTGATGCTCCTCTGCTGCTCCTCTGATGCTCATCTGATGCTCCTCTGATTCTCCTCTGATGCTCCTCTGATGCTCCTCTGATGCTCCTCTGATGCTCCTCTGATCCACCTCTGATGCTCCTCTGATGCTCCTCTGATGCTCCTCTGATGCTCCTGTGATGCTCCTCTGATGCTCCTCTGCTGCTCCTCTGATGCTCATCTGATGCTCCTCTGATTCTCCTCTGATGCTCCTCTGATGCTCCTCTGATGCTCCTCTTATGCTCCTCTGATCCTCCTCTGATGCTCCTCTGATGCTCCTCTGATGCTCCTCTGATGCTCCTCTGATGCTACTCTGATGCTCCTCTGATGCTCCTCTGATGCTCCTCTGATGCTCCTCTGATGCTCCTCTGATGCTCCTCTGATGCTCCTCTGATGCTCCTCTGATCCTCCTCTGCTGCTCCTCTGATGCTCCTCTGATGCTCCTCTGATGCTCCTCTGATGCTCCTCTGAGGCTCCTCTGATGCTCCTCTGATGCTCCTCTGATGCTCCTCTGATGCTCCTCTGATGCTCCTCTGATGCTCCTCTGATGCTCCTGTGATGCTCCTCTGATGCTCCTGTGATCCTCCTCTGATGCTCCTCTGATGCTCCTCTTGTGCTCCTCTGATCCTCCTCTGATGCTCCTCTGATGCTCCTCTGATGCTCCTCTGATGCTCCTCTGATGCTCCTCTGATGCTCCTCTGAGGCACCTCTGAGGCTCCTCTGATTCTCTTCTGATGCTCCTCTGATGCTCCTCTGATGCTCCTCTGATGCTCCTGTGATGCTCCTCTGATGCTCCTGTGATGCTCCTCTGCTGTTCCTCTGATGTTCCTCTGATGCTCCTCTGATGCTCCTCTGATGCTCCTCTGATGCTCCTCTGAGGCTCCTCTGATGCTCCTCTGATGCTCCTCTGATCCTCCTATGATGCTCCTCTGATACTCCTCTGATGCTCCTCTGATGCTCCTCTGATGCTCCTATGATGCTCCTCTGATGCTCCTCTGATGCTCCTCTGATGCTCCTCTGATGCTCCTCTGATGCTCCTCTGATGCTCCTCTGATGCTCCTCTGATGCTCCTCTGATGCTCCTCTGATGCTCCTCTGATGCTCCTCTGATGCTCCTGCTCCTGCTCCTGCTCCTGCTCCTGCTCCTGCTCCTGCTCCTGCTCCTGCTCCTGCTCCTGCTCCTGCTCCTGCTCCTGCTCCTGCTCCTGCTCCTGTTCCTGCTCCTGCTGCTGCTCCTGCTCCTGCACCTCTGATGCTCCTCTGATGCACCTCTGATGCTCCTCTGATGCTCCTCTGATACTCCTCTGATGCTCCTTAGATGCTCCTCTGATGCTCCTCTGATGCTCCTCTGATGCTCCTCTGATGCCTCTGTGATGCTCCTCTGATGCTCCTCTGATTCTCCTCTGATGCTCCGCTGATGCTCCTCTGATGCTCCTCTGATGCTCCTCTGATGATCCTCTGATCCTCCTCTGATGCTCCACTGATGCTCCTCTTATGCTCCTGTGATGCTCCTGTAATGCTCCTCTGATTCTCCTCTGATGCTCCTCTGATGCTCCTCTGATGCTCCTCTGATGCTCCTCTGATGCTCCTCTGATGCTCCTCTGATGCTCCTCTGATGTTCCTCTGATGCTCCTCTGATACTCCTTTGATGCTCCTGCTCCTGCACCTGCTCCTGCTCCTGCACCTGCTCCTGCTCCTGCTCCTGCTCCTGCTCCTGCTCCTGCTCCTGCTCCTGCTCCTGCTCATGCTCCTGCCCCTGCTCCTGCTCCTGCTCCTGCTCCTGCTCCTGCTCCTGCTCCTGCTCCTGCTCCTGCTCCTGCTCCTGCTCCTGTTCCTGCTCCTGCTGCTGCTCCTGCTCCTGCACCTCTGATGCTCCTCTGATGCACCTCTGATGCTCCTCTGATGCTCCTCTGATACTCCTCTGATGCTCCTTAGATGCTCCTCTGATGCTCCTCTGATGCTCCTCTGATGCTCCTCTGATGCCTCTGTGATGCTCCTCTGATGCTCCTCTGATTCTCCTCTGATGCTCCGCTGATGCTCCTCTGATGCTCCTCTGATGCTCCTCTGATGATCATCTGATCCTCCTCTGATGCTCCACTGATGCTCCTCTGATGCTCCTGTGATGCTCCTGTAATGCTCCTCTGATTCTCCTCTGATGCTCCTCTGATGCTCCTCTGATGCTCCTCTGATGCTCCTCTGATGCTCCTCTGATGCTCCTCTGATGCTCCTCTGATGCTCCTCTGATGCTCCTGTGATGCTCTTCTGATGCTCCTCTGATGCTCCTCTGATGATCCTGTGATGCTCCTCTGATGCTCCTCTGATGCTCCTCTGATGCTGATCTGATTCTCCTCTGATGCTCCTCTGATGCTCCTCTGATGCTCCTCTGATGCTCCTCTGATGCTCCTGTGATGCTCCTCTGATGCTCCTGTGATCCTCCTCTGATGCTCCTCTGCTGCTCCTCTGATGCTCCTCTGAGGCTCCTCTGATGCACCTCTGATGCTCCTCTGATCCTCCTCTGATGCTCGTCTGATGCTCCTCTGATGCTCCTCTGATGCTCCTCTGATGCTCCTCTGATGCTCCTCTGATGCTCCTCTGAGGCTCCTCTGATGCTCCTCTGATGCTCCTCTGATCCTCCTCTGATGCTCCTCTGATGCTCCTCTGATGCTCCTCTGATGCTCCTCTGAAGCTCCTCTGATGCTCCTCTGAAGCTCCTCTGATGCTCCTCTGATGCTCCTCTGATGCTCCTCTGATGCTCCTCTGATGCTCCTCTGATCCTCCTCTGATGCTCCTCTGATGCTCCTCTGATGCTCCTCTGATGCTCCTCTGATGCTCCTCTGATGCTCTTCCTATGATCCTCTGATGCTCCTGCTCCTGCTCCTGCTCCTGCTCCTGCTCATGCTCCTGCTCCTGCTCCTGCTCCTGCTCCTGCTCATCTGATGCTCCTCTGATGCTCCTGCTCCTGCTCCTGCTCCTGCTCCTGCTCCTGCTCCTGCTCCTGCTCCTGCTCCTGCTCCTGCTCCTGCTCCTGCTCCTCTGATGCTCCTCTGATGCTCCTCTGATGCTCCACTGATGTTCCTCTGATGCTCCTCTGATGCTCCTCTGATGCTCCTCTGATGCTCCTCTGATGCTCCTCTGTTGCTCCTCTGATGCTCCCCTGATGCTCCTCTGATGCTCCTCTGATGCTCCACTGATGCTCTTCTGATGCTCCTCTGATGCTCCTCTGATGCTCCTCTGATGCTCCTCTGATGCTCCTCTGAGGCTCATCTGAGACTCCTCTGAGGCTCCTCTGATGCTCCTCTGATGCTCCTCTGATGCTCCTCTGATGCTCCTATGATGCTCCTCTGATGCTCCTCTGATGCTCCTCTGAGGCTCCTCTGATGCTCCTCTGATGCTCCTCTGATGCTCCTCTGATGCTCCTCTGATGCTCCTCTGATGCTCCTCTGATGCTCCTCTGATGCTCCTCTGATGCTCCTCTGATGCTCCTCTGATGCTCATCTGATGCTCCTCTGATACTCCTCTGATGCTCCTCTGATGCTCCTCTGATGCGCCTCTGAGGCTCCTCTGATGCTCCTCTGATGCTCCTCTGATGCTCCTCTGTTGCTCCTCTGATGCTCCTCTGATGCTCCTGTGATCCTCCTCTGATGCTCCTGTGCTGCTCCTCTGATGCTCCTCTGATGCTCCTCTGATGCTCCTCTGAGGCTCCTCTGATGCTCCTCTGATGCTCCTCTGATGCTCCTGCTCCTGCTCCTGCTCCTGCTCCTGCTCCTGCTCCTGCTCCTGCTCCTGCTCCTGCTCCTGCTCCTGCTCCTGCTCCTGCTCCTGCTCCTGCTCCTGCTCCTGCTCCTGCTCCTGCTCCTGCTCCTGCTCCTGCTCCTGCTCCTGTTCCTGCTCCTGCTCCTGCTCCTGCTCCTGTTCCTGCTCCTGCTCCTGCTCCTGCACCTCTGATGCTCCTCTTATGCACCTCTGATGCTCCTCTGATGCTCCTCTGATACTCCTCTGATGCTCCTCTGATGCTCCTCGGATGCTCCTATGATGCTCCTCTGATGCTCCTCTGATGCTCCTCTGATGCTCCTCTGATGCTCCTCTGATGCTCCGCTGATGCTCCTCTGATGCTCCTCTGATGCTCCTCTGATGCTCATCTGATGCTCCTCTGATGCTCCTCTGATGCTCCTCTGATTCTCCTCTGATGCTCCTCTGATGCTCCTCTGAGGCTCCTCTGATGCTCCTCTGATGCTCCTCTGATGCTCCTCTGATGCTCCTCTGATGCTCCTCTGATGCTCCTGTGATCCTCCTCTGATGCTCCTGTGCTGCTCCTCTGATGCTCCTCTGATGCTCCTCTGATGCTCCTCTGAGGCTCCTCTGATGCTCCTCTGATGCTACTCTGATGCTCCTCTGATGCTACTCTGATGCTCCTGCTCCTGCTCCTGCTCCTGCTCCTGCTCCTGCTCCTGCTCCTGCTCCTGCTCCTGCTCCTGCTCCTGCTCCTGCTCCTGCTCCTGCTCCTGCTCCTGCTCCTGCTCCTGCTCCTGCTCCTGCTCCTGCTCCTGCTCCTGCTCCTGCTCCTGTTCCTGCTCCTGCTCCTGCTCCTGCACCTCTGATGCTCCTCTGATGCACCTCTGATGCTCCTCTGATGCTCCTCTGATACTCCTCTGATGCTCCTCAGATGCTCCTCTGATGCTCCTCTGATGCTCCTCTGATGCTCCTCTTATACTCCTCTGATGCTCCTCAGATGCTCCTCTGATGCTCCTCTGATGCTCCTCTGATGCTCCTCTGATGCTCCTCTGATGCACCTCTGATGCTCCTCTGATGCTCCTCTGATACTCCTCTGATGCTCCTCAGATGCTCCTCTGATGCTCCTCTGATACTCCTCTGATGCTCCTCAGATGCTCCTCTGATGCTCCTCTGATGCTCCTCTGATGCTCCTCTGATGCTCCTCTGATGCTCCTCTGATCCTCCTCTGATGCTCCTCTGATGCTCCTCTGATGCTCCTCTGATGCTCCTCTGATGCTCCTCTGATGCTCCTCTGATGCTCCTCTGATCCTCCTCTGATGCTCCTCTGATGCTCCTCTGATGCTCCTCTGATGCTCCTCTGATGCTCCTCTGATGCTCCTCTGATGCTCCTCTGATCCTCCTCTGATGCTCCACTGATGCTCCTCTGATGCTCCTCTGATGCTCCTCTGATGCTCCTCTGATGCTCCTGCTCCTGCTCCTGCTCCTGCTCCTGCTCCTGCTCCTGCTCCTGCTCCTCTGATGCTCCTCTGATGCTCCTCTGATGCTCCTCTGATGCTCCTCTGATGCTCCTCTGATGCTCCTCTGATGCTCCTCTGATCCTCCTCTGATGCTCCACTGATGCTCCTCTGATGCTCCACTGATGCTCGTCTGATGCTCCTCTGATGCTCCTCTGATGCTCCACTGATGCTCCTCTGACGCTCCTCTGATGCTCCTCTGATGCTCCTCTGATGCTCCTGCTCCTGCTCCTGCTCCTCTGATGCTCCTCTAATGACCTCTGATGCTCCTGCTCCTGCTCCTGCTCCTGCTCCTGCTCCTCTGATGCTCCTCTGATGCTCCTCTGATCCTCCTCTGATGCTCCTCTGATGCTCCTCTGATGCTCCTCTGATGCTCCTCTGAGGCTCCTCTGATGCTCCTCTGATGCTCCTCTGATGCTCCTCTGATGCTCCTCTGATGCTCCTCTGATGCTCCTGTGATGCTCCTCTGATGCTCCTCTGATGCTCCTCTGATGCTCCTGTGATGCTCCTCTGATGCTCCTCTGCTGCTCCTCTGATGCTGATCTGATTCTCCTCTGATACTCCTCTGATGCTCCTCTGATGCTCCTCTGATGCTCCTCTGATGCTCCTCTGATCCTCCTCTGATGCTCCTCTGATGCTCCTCTGATGCTCCTCTGATGCTCCTCTGAGGCTCCTCTGATGCTCCTCTGATGCTCCTCTGATGCTCCTCTGATGCTCCTCTGATGCTCCTCTGATACTCCTCTGATGCTCCTCTGATGCTCCTGTGATGCTCCTCTGATGCTCCTCTGCTGCTCCTCTGATGCTCATCTGATGCTCCTCTGATTCTCCTCTGATGCTCCTCTGATGCTCCTCTGATGCTCCTCTGATGCTCCTCTGATCCACCTCTGATGCTCCTCTGATGCTCCTCTGATGCTCCTCTGATGCTCCTGTGATGCTCCTCTGATGCTCCTCTGCTTCTCCTCTGATGCTCATCTGATGCTCCTCTGATTCTCCTCTGATGCTCCTCTGATGCTCCTCTGATGCTCCTCTTATGCTCCTCTGATCCTCCTCTGATGCTCCTCTGATGCTCCTCTGATGCTCCTCTGATGCTCCTCTGATGCTACTCTGATGCTCCTCTGATGCTCCTCTGATGCTCCTCTGATGCTCCTCTGATGCTCCTCTGCTGCTCCTCTGATGCTCCTCTGATGCTCCTCTGATTCTCCTCTGATGCTCCGCTGATGCTCCTCTGATGCTCCTCTGATGCTCCTCTGATGATCCTCTGATCCTCCTCTGATGCTCCACTGATGCTCCTCTGATGCTCCTGTGATGCTCCTGTAATGCTCCTCTGATTCTCCTCTGATGCTCCTCTGATGCTCCTCTGATGCTCCTCTGATGCTCCTCTGATGCTCCTCTGATGCTCCTCTGATGCTCCTCTGATGTTCCTCTGATGCTCCTCTGATACTCCTTTGATGCTCCTGCTCCTGCACCTGCTCCTGCTCCTGCTCCTGCTCCTGCTCCTGCTCCTGCTCCTGCTCCTGCTCCTGCTCCTGCTCCTGCTCCTGCTCATGCTCCTGCCCCTGCTCCTGCTCCTGCTCCTGCTCCTGCTCCTGCTCCTGCTCCTGCTCCTGCTCCTGCTCCTGCTCCTGCTCCTGCTCATGCTCCTGCTCCTGCTCCTGCTCCTGCTCCTGCTCATCTGATGCTCCTCTGATGCTCCTGCTCCTGCTCCTGCTCCTGCTCCTGCTCCTGCTCCTTCTCCTGCTCCTGCTCCTGCTCCTGCTCCTCTGATGCTCCTCTGATGCTCCTCTGATGCTCCACTGATGTTCCTCTGATGCTCCTCTGATGCTCCTCTGATGCTCCTCTGATGCTCCTCTGATGCTCCTCTGTTGCTCCTCTGATGCTCCCCTGATGCTCCTCTGATGCTCCTCTGATGCTCCACTGATGCTCCTCTGATGCTCCTCTGATGCTCCTCTGATGCTCCTCTGAGGCTCATCTGAGGCTCCTCTGAGGCTCCTCTGATGCTCCTCTGATGCTCCTCTGATGCTCCTCTGATGCTCCTATGATGCTCCTCTGATGTTCCTCTGATGCTCCTCTGAGGCTCCTCTGATGCTCCTCTGATGCTCCTCTGATGCTCCTCTGATGCTCCTCTGATGCTCCTCTGATGCTCCTCTGATGCTCCTCTGATGCTCCTCTGATGCTCCTCTGATGCTCCTCTGATGCTCCTCTGATGCTCCTCTGATGCTCCTCTGATCCACCTCTGATGCTCCTCTGATGCTCCTCTGATGCTCCTCTGATGCTCCTGTGATGCTCCTCTGATGCTCCTCTGCTGCTCCTCTGATGCTCATCTGATGCTCCTCTGATTCTCCTCTGATGCTCCTCTGATGCTCCTCTGATGCTCCTCTTATGCTCCTCTGATCCTCCTCTGATGCTCCTCTGATGCTCCTCTGATGCTCCTCTGATGCTCCTCTGATGCTACTCTGATGCTCCTCTGATGCTCCTCTGATGCTCCTCTGATGCTCCTCTGATGCTCCTCTGCTGCTCCTCTGATGCTCCTCTGATGCTCCTCTGATTCTCCTCTGATGCTCCGCTGATGCTCCTCTGATGCTCCTCTGATGCTCCTCTGATGATCCTCTGATCCTCCTCTGATGCTCCACTGATGCTCCTCTGATGCTCCTGTGATGCTCCTGTAATGCTCCTCTGATTCTCCTCTGATGCTCCTCTGATGCTCCTCTGATGCTCCTCTGATGCTCCTCTGATGCTCCTCTGATGCTCCTCTGATGCTCCTCTGATGTTCCTCTGATGCTCCTCTGATACTCCTTTGATGCTCCTGCTCCTGCACCTGCTCCTGCTCCTGCTCCTGCTCCTGCTCCTGCTCCTGCTCCTGCTCCTGCTCCTGCTCCTGCTCCTGCTCCTGCTCATGCTCCTGCCCCTGCTCCTGCTCCTGCTCCTGCTCCTGCTCCTGCTCCTGCTCCTGCTCCTGCTCCTGCTCCTGCTCCTGCTCCTGCTCATGCTCCTGCTCCTGCTCCTGCTCCTGCTCCTGCTCATCTGATGCTCCTCTGATGCTCCTGCTCCTGCTCCTGCTCCTGCTCCTGCTCCTGCTCCTTCTCCTGCTCCTGCTCCTGCTCCTGCTCCTCTGATGCTCCTCTGATGCTCCTCTGATGCTCCACTGATGTTCCTCTGATGCTCCTCTGATGCTCCTCTGATGCTCCTCTGATGCTCCTCTGATGCTCCTCTGTTGCTCCTCTGATGCTCCCCTGATGCTCCTCTGATGCTCCTCTGATGCTCCACTGATGCTCCTCTGATGCTCCTCTGATGCTCCTCTGATGCTCCTCTGAGGCTCATCTGAGGCTCCTCTGAGGCTCCTCTGATGCTCCTCTGATGCTCCTCTGATGCTCCTCTGATGCTCCTATGATGCTCCTCTGATGTTCCTCTGATGCTCCTCTGAGGCTCCTCTGATGCTCCTCTGATGCTCCTCTGATGCTCCTCTGATGCTCCTCTGATGCTCCTCTGATGCTCCTCTGATGCTCCTCTGATGCTCCTCTGATGCTCCTCTGATGCTCCTCTGATGCTCATCTGATGCTCCTCTGATACTCCTCTGATGCTCCTCTGATGCTCCTCTGAGGCTCCTCTGATGCTCCTCTGATGCTCCTCTGATGCTCCTCTGTTGCTCCTCTGATGCTCCTCTGATGCTCCTGTGATCCTCCTCTGATGCTCCTGTGCTGCTCCTCTGATGCTCCTCTGATGCTCCTCTGATGCTCCTCTGAGGCTCCTCTGATGCTCCTCTGATGCTCCTCTGATGCTCCTGCTCCTGCTCCTGCTCCTGCTCCTGCTCCTGCTCCTGCTCCTGCTCCTGCTCCTGCTCCTGCTCCTGCTCCTGCTCCTGCTCCTGCTCCTGCTCCTGCTCCTGCTCCTGCTCCTGCTCCTGCTCCTGCTCCTGTTCCTGCTCCTGCTCCTGCTCCTGCTCCTGTTCCTGCTCCTGCTCCTGCTCCTGCACCTCTGATGCTCCTCTGATGCACCTCTGATGCTCCTCTGATGCTCCTCTGATACTCCTCTGATGCTCCTCAGATGCTCCTCTGATGCTCCTCTGATGCTCCTCTGATGCTCCTCTGATCCTCCTCTGAGGCTCCTCTGATGCTCCTCTGATGCTCCTCTGATGCTCCTCTGATGCTCCTCTGATGCTCCTCTGAGGCTCCTCTGAGGCTCATCTGAGGCTCCTCTGAGGCTCCTCTGATGCTCCTCTGATGCTCCTCTGATGCTCCTCGGATGCTCCTATGATGCTCCTCTGATGCTCCTCTGATGCTCCTCTGATGCTCCTCTGATGCTCCTCTGATGCTCCGCTGATGCTCCTCTGATGCTCCTCTGATGCTCCTCTGATGCTCATCTGATGCTCCTCTGATGCTCCTCTGATGCTCCTCTGATTCTCCTCTGATGCTCCTCTGATGCTCCTCTGAGGCTCCTCTGATGCTCCTCTGATGCTCCTCTGATGCTCCTCTGATGCTCCTCTGATGCTCCTCTGATGCTCCTGTGATCCTCCTCTGATGCTCCTGTGCTGCTCCTCTGATGCTCCTCTGATGCTCCTCTGATGCTCCTCTGAGGCTCCTCTGATGCTCCTCTGATGCTACTCTGATGCTCCTCTGATGCTACTCTGATGCTCCTGCTCCTGCTCCTGCTCCTGCTCCTGCTCCTGCTCCTGCTCCTGCTCCTGCTCCTGCTCCTGCTCCTGCTCCTGCTCCTGCTCCTGCTCCTGCTCCTGCTCCTGCTCCTGCTCCTGCTCCTGCTCCTGCTCCTGCTCCTGCTCCTGCTCCTGTTCCTGCTCCTGCTCCTGCTCCTGCACCTCTGATGCTCCTCTGATGCACCTCTGATGCTCCTCTGATGCTCCTCTGATACTCCTCTGATGCTCCTCAGATGCTCCTCTGATGCTCCTCTGATGCTCCTCTGATGCTCCTCTTATACTCCTCTGATGCTCCTCAGATGCTCCTCTGATGCTCCTCTGATGCTCCTCTGATGCTCCTCTGATGCTCCTCTGATGCACCTCTGATGCTCCTCTGATGCTCCTCTGATACTCCTCTGATGCTCCTCAGATGCTCCTCTGATGCTCCTCTGATACTCCTCTGATGCTCCTCAGATGCTCCTCTGATGCTCCTCTGATGCTCCTCTGATGCTCCTCTGATGCTCCTCTGATGCTCCTCTGATCCTCCTCTGATGCTCCTCTGATGCTCCTCTGATGCTCCTCTGATGCTCCTCTGATGCTCCTCTGATGCTCCTCTGATGCTCCTCTGATCCTCCTCTGATGCTCCTCTGATGCTCCTCTGATGCTCCTCTGATGCTCCTCTGATGCTCCTCTGATGCTCCTCTGATGCTCCTCTGATCCTCCTCTGATGCTCCACTGATGCTCCTCTGATGCTCCTCTGATGCTCCTCTGATGCTCCTCTGATGCTCCTGCTCCTGCTCCTGCTCCTGCTCCTGCTCCTGCTCCTGCTCCTGCTCCTCTGATGCTCCTCTGATGCTCCTCTGATGCTCCTCTGATGCTCCTCTGATGCTCCTCTGATGCTCCTCTGATGCTCCTCTGATCCTCCTCTGATGCTCCACTGATGCTCCTCTGATGCTCCACTGATGCTCGTCTGATGCTCCTCTGATGCTCCTCTGATGCTCCACTGATGCTCCTCTGACGCTCCTCTGATGCTCCTCTGATGCTCCTCTGATGCTCCTGCTCCTGCTCCTGCTCCTCTGATGCTCCTCTAATGACCTCTGATGCTCCTGCTCCTGCTCCTGCTCCTGCTCCTGCTCCTCTGATGCTCCTCTGATGCTCCTCTGATCCTCCTCTGATGCTCCTCTGATGCTCCTCTGATGCTCCTCTGATGCTCCTCTGAGGCTCCTCTGATGCTCCTCTGATGCTCCTCTGATGCTCCTCTGATGCTCCTCTGATGCTCCTCTGATGCTCCTGTGATGCTCCTCTGATGCTCCTCTGATGCTCCTCTGATGCTCCTGTGATGCTCCTCTGATGCTCCTCTGCTGCTCCTCTGATGCTGATCTGATTCTCCTCTGATACTCCTCTGATGCTCCTCTGATGCTCCTCTGATGCTCCTCTGATGCTCCTCTGATCCTCCTCTGATGCTCCTCTGATGCTCCTCTGATGCTCCTCTGATGCTCCTCTGAGGCTCCTCTGATGCTCCTCTGATGCTCCTCTGATGCTCCTCTGATGCTCCTCTGATGCTCCTCTGATACTCCTCTGATGCTCCTCTGATGCTCCTGTGATGCTCCTCTGATGCTCCTCTGCTGCTCCTCTGATGCTCATCTGATGCTCCTCTGATTCTCCTCTGATGCTCCTCTGATGCTCCTCTGATGCTCCTCTGATGCTCCTCTGATCCACCTCTGATGCTCCTCTGATGCTCCTCTGATGCTCCTCTGATGCTCCTGTGATGCTCCTCTGATGCTCCTCTGCTTCTCCTCTGATGCTCATCTGATGCTCCTCTGATTCTCCTCTGATGCTCCTCTGATGCTCCTCTGATGCTCCTCTTATGCTCCTCTGATCCTCCTCTGATGCTCCTCTGATGCTCCTCTGATGCTCCTCTGATGCTCCTCTGATGCTACTCTGATGCTCCTCTGATGCTCCTCTGATGCTCCTCTGATGCTCCTCTGATGCTCCTCTGCTGCTCCTCTGATGCTCCTCTGATGCTCCTCTGATTCTCCTCTGATGCTCCGCTGATGCTCCTCTGATGCTCCTCTGATGCTCCTCTGATGATCCTCTGATCCTCCTCTGATGCTCCACTGATGCTCCTCTGATGCTCCTGTGATGCTCCTGTAATGCTCCTCTGATTCTCCTCTGATGCTCCTCTGATGCTCCTCTGATGCTCCTCTGATGCTCCTCTGATGCTCCTCTGATGCTCCTCTGATGCTCCTCTGATGTTCCTCTGATGCTCCTCTGATACTCCTTTGATGCTCCTGCTCCTGCACCTGCTCCTGCTCCTGCTCCTGCTCCTGCTCCTGCTCCTGCTCCTGCTCCTGCTCCTGCTCCTGCTCCTGCTCCTGCTCATGCTCCTGCCCCTGCTCCTGCTCCTGCTCCTGCTCCTGCTCCTGCTCCTGCTCCTGCTCCTGCTCCTGCTCCTGCTCCTGCTCCTGCTCATGCTCCTGCTCCTGCTCCTGCTCCTGCTCCTGCTCATCTGATGCTCCTCTGATGCTCCTGCTCCTGCTCCTGCTCCTGCTCCTGCTCCTGCTCCTTCTCCTGCTCCTGCTCCTGCTCCTGCTCCTCTGATGCTCCTCTGATGCTCCTCTGATGCTCCACTGATGTTCCTCTGATGCTCCTCTGATGCTCCTCTGATGCTCCTCTGATGCTCCTCTGATGCTCCTCTGTTGCTCCTCTGATGCTCCCCTGATGCTCCTCTGATGCTCCTCTGATGCTCCACTGATGCTCCTCTGATGCTCCTCTGATGCTCCTCTGATGCTCCTCTGAGGCTCATCTGAGGCTCCTCTGAGGCTCCTCTGATGCTCCTCTGATGCTCCTCTGATGCTCCTCTGATGCTCCTATGATGCTCCTCTGATGTTCCTCTGATGCTCCTCTGAGGCTCCTCTGATGCTCCTCTGATGCTCCTCTGATGCTCCTCTGATGCTCCTCTGATGCTCCTCTGATGCTCCTCTGATGCTCCTCTGATGCTCCTCTGATGCTCCTCTGATGCTCCTCTGATGCTCCTCTGATGCTCCTCTGATGCTCCTCTGATCCACCTCTGATGCTCCTCTGATGCTCCTCTGATGCTCCTCTGATGCTCCTGTGATGCTCCTCTGATGCTCCTCTGCTGCTCCTCTGATGCTCATCTGATGCTCCTCTGATTCTCCTCTGATGCTCCTCTGATGCTCCTCTGATGCTCCTCTTATGCTCCTCTGATCCTCCTCTGATGCTCCTCTGATGCTCCTCTGATGCTCCTCTGATGCTCCTCTGATGCTACTCTGATGCTCCTCTGATGCTCCTCTGATGCTCCTCTGATGCTCCTCTGATGCTCCTCTGCTGCTCCTCTGATGCTCCTCTGATGCTCCTCTGATTCTCCTCTGATGCTCCGCTGATGCTCCTCTGA
Source organism: Narcine bancroftii (assembly GCF_036971445.1). NCBI lineage: Eukaryota > Metazoa > Chordata > Chondrichthyes > Torpediniformes > Narcinidae > Narcine > Narcine bancroftii. Next base: position 1,974,451 of record NW_027211886.1, read on the forward strand.
TGCTCCTCTGATGCTCCTCTGATGATCCTCTGATCCTCCTCTGATGCTCCACTGATGCTCCTCTGATGCTCCTGTGATGCTCCTGTAATGCTCCTCTGATTCTCCTCTGATGCTCCTCTGATGCTCCTCTGATGCTCCTCTGATGCTCCTCTGATGCTCCTCTGATGCTCCTCTGATGCTCCTCTGATGTTCCTCTGATGCTCCTCTGATACTCCTTTGATGCTCCTGCTCCTGCACCTGCTCCTGCTCCTGCTCCTGCTCCTGCTCCTGCTCCTGCTCCTGCTCCTGCTCCTGCTCCTGCTCCTGCTCCTGCTCATGCTCCTGCCCCTGCTCCTGCTCCTGCTCCTGCTCCTGCTCCTGCTCCTGCTCCTGCTCCTGCTCCTGCTCCTGCTCCTGCTCCTGCTCATGCTCCTGCTCCTGCTCCTGCTCCTGCTCCTGCTCATCTGATGCTCCTCTGATGCTCCTGCTCCTGCTCCTGCTCCTGCTCCTGCTCCTGCTCCTTCTCCTGCTCCTGCTCCTGCTCCTGCTCCTCTGATGCTCCTCTGATGCTCCTCTGATGCTCCACTGATGTTCCTCTGATGCTCCTCTGATGCTCCTCTGATGCTCCTCTGATGCTCCTCTGTTGCTCCTCTGATGCTCCCCTGATGCTCCTCTGATGCTCCTCTGATGCTCCACTGATGCTCCTCTGATGCTCCTCTGATGCTCCTCTGATGCTCCTCTGAGGCTCATCTGAGGCTCCTCTGAGGCTCCTCTGATGCTCCTCTGATGCTCCTCTGATGCTCCTCTGATGCTCCTATGATGCTCCTCTGATGTTCCTCTGATGCTCCTCTGAGGCTCCTCTGATGCTCCTCTGATGCTCCTCTGATGCTCCTCTGATGCTCCTCTGATGCTCCTCTGATGCTCCTCTGATGCTCCTCTGATGCTCCTCTGATGCTCCTCTGATGCTCCTCTGATGCTCATCTGATGCTCCTCTGATACTCCTCTGATGCTCCTCTGATGCTCCTCTGAGGCTCCTCTGATGCTCCTCTGATGCTCCTCTGATGCTCCTCTGTTGCTCCTCTGATGCTCCTCTGATGCTCCTGTGATCCTCCTCTGATGCTCCTGTGCTGCTCCTCTGATGCTCCTCTGATGCTCCTCTGATGCTCCTCTGAGGCTCCTCTGATGCTCCTCTGATGCTCCTCTGATGCTCCTGCTCCTGCTCCTGCTCCTGCTCCTGCTCCTGCTCCTGCTCCTGCTCCTGCTCCTGCTCCTGCTCCTGCTCCTGCTCCTGCTCCTGCTCCTGCTCCTGCTCCTGCTCCTGCTCCTGCTCCTGCTCCTGCTCCTGTTCCTGCTCCTGCTCCTGCTCCTGCTCCTGTTCCTGCTCCTGCTCCTGCTCCTGCACCTCTGATGCTCCTCTGATGCACCTCTGATGCTCCTCTGATGCTCCTCTGATACTCCTCTGATGCTCCTCAGATGCTCCTCTGATGCTCCTCTGATGCTCCTCTGATGCTCCTCTGATCCTCCTCTGAGGCTCCTCTGATGCTCCTCTGATGCTCCTCTGATGCTCCTCTGATGCTCCTCTGATGCTCCTCTGAGGCTCCTCTGAGGCTCATCTGAGGCTCCTCTGAGGCTCCTCTGATGCTCCTCTGATGCTCCTCTGATGCTCCTCGGATGCTCCTATGATGCTCCTCTGATGCTCCTCTGATGCTCCTCTGATGCTCCTCTGATGCTCCTCTGATGCTCCTCTGATGCTCCTCTGATGCTCCTCTGATGCTCCCCTGATGCTCATCTGATGCTCCTCTGATGCTCCTCTGATGCTCCTCTGATTCTCCTCTGATGCTCCTCTGATGCTCCTCTGAGGCTCCTCTGATGCTCCTCTGATGCTCCTCTGATGCTCCTCTGATGCTCCTCTGATGCTCCTCTGATGCTCCTGTGATCCTCCTCTGATGCTCCTGTGCTGCTCCTCTGATGCTCCTCTGATGCTCCTCTGATGCTCCTCTGAGGCTCCTCTGATGCTCCTCTGATGCTACTCTGATGCTCCTCTGATGCTACTCTGATGCTCCTGCTCCTGCTCCTGCTCCTGCTCCTGCTCCTGCTCCTGCTCCTGCTCCTGCTCCTGCTCCTGCTCCTGCTCCTGCTCCTGCTCCTGCTCCTGCTCATGCTCCTGCTCCTGCTCCTGTTCCTGCTCCTGCTCCTGCTCCTGCACCTCTGATGCTCCTCTGATGCACCTCTGATGCTCCTCTGATGCTCCTCTGATACTCCTCTGATGCTCCTCAGATGCTCCTCTGATGCTCCTCTGATGCTCCTCTGATGCTCCTCTTATACTCCTCTGATGCTCCTCAGATGCTCCTCTGATGCTCCTCTGATGCTCCTCTGATGCTCCTCTGATGCTCCTCTGATGCACCTCTGATGCTCCTCTGATGCTCCTCTGATACTCCTCTGATGCTCCTCAGATGCTCCTCTGATGCTCCTCTGATACTCCTCTGATGCTCCTCAGATGCTCCTCTGATGCTCCTCTGATGCTCCTCTGATGCTCCTCTGATGCTCCTCTGATGCTCCTCTGATCCTCCTCTGATGCTCCTCTGATGCTCCTCTGATGCTCCTCTGATGCTCCTCTGATGCTCCTCTGATGCTCCTCTGATGCTCCTCTGATCCTCCTCTGATGCTCCTCTGATGCTCCTCTGATGCTCCTCTGATGCTCCTCTGATGCTCCTCTGATGCTCCTCTGATGCTCCTCTGATGCTCCTCTGATCCTCCTCTGATGCTCCACTGATGCTCCTCTGATGCTCCTCTGATGCTCCTCTGATGCTCCTCTGATGCTCCTGCTCCTGCTCCTGCTCCTGCTCCTGCTCCTGCTCCTGCTCCTGCTCCTCTGATGCTCCTCTGATGCTCCTCTGATGCTCCTCTGATGCTCCTCTGATGCTCCTCTGATGCTCCTCTGATGCTCCTCTGATCCTCCTCTGATGCTCCACTGTTGCTCCTCTGATGCTCCACTGATGCTCGTCTGATGCTCCTCTGATGCTCCTCTGATGCTCCTCTGATGCTCCACTGATGCTCCTCTGACGCTCCTCTGATGCTCCTCTGATGCTCCTCTGATGCTCCTGCTCCTGCTCCTGCTCCTCTGATGCTCCTCTAATGACCTCTGATGCTCCTGCTCCTGCTCCTGCTCCTGCTCCTGCTCCTGCTCCTCTGATGCTCCTCTGATGCTCCTCTGATCCTCCTCTGATGCTCCTCTGATGCTCCTCTGATGCTCCTCTGAGGCTCCTCTGATGCTCCTCTGATGCTCCTCTGATGCTCCTCTGATGCTCCTCTGATGCTCCTCTGATGCTCCTGTGATGCTCCTCTGATGCTCCTCTGATGCTCCTCTGATGCTCCTGTGATGCTCCTCTGATGCTCCTCTGCTGCTCCTCTGATGCTGATCTGATTCTCCTCTGATACTCCTCTGATGCTCCTCTGATGCTCCTCTGATGCTCCTCTGATGCTCCTCTGATCCTCCTCTGATGCTCCTCTGATGCTCCACTGATGCTCCTCTGATGCTCCTCTGAGGCTCCTCTGATGCTCCTCTGATGCTCCTCTGATGCTCCTCTGATGCTCCTCTGATGCTCCTCTGATACTCCTCTGATGCTCCTCTGATGCTCCTGTGATGCTCCTCTGATGCTCCTCTGCTGCTCCTCTGATGCTCATCTGATGCTCCTCTGATTCTCCTCTGATGCTCCTCTGATGCTCCTCTGATGCTCCTCTGATGCTCCTCTGATCCACCTCTGATGCTCCACTGATGCTCCTCTGATGCTCCTCTGATGCTCCTGTGATGCTCCTCTGATGCTCCTCTGCTGCTCCTCTGATGCTCATCTGATGCTCCTCTGATTCTCCTCTGATGCTCCTCTGATGCTCCTCTGATGCTCCTCTTATGCTCCTCTGATCCTCCTCTGATGCTCCTCTGATGCTCCTCTGATGCTCCTCTGATGCTCCTCTGATGCTACTCTGATGCTCCTCTGATGCTCCTCTGATGCTCCTCTGATGCTCCTCTGATGCTCCTCTGCTGCTCCTCTGATGCTCCTCTGATGCTCCTCTGATTCTCCTCTGATGCTCCGCTGATGCTCCTCTGATGCTCCTCTGATGCTCCTCTGATGATCCTCTGATCCTCCTCTGATGCTCCACTGATGCTCCTCTGATGCTCCTGTGATGCTCCTGTAATGCTCCTCTGATTCTCCTCTGATGCTCCTCTGATGCTCCTCTGATGCTCCTCTGATGCTCCTCTGATGCTCCTCTGATGCTCCTCTGATGCTCCTCTGATGCTCCTCTGATACTCCTTTGATGCTCCTGCTCCTGCACCTGCTCCTGCTCCTCTGATGCTCCTCTGATGTTCCTCTGATGCTCCTCTGATACTCCTTTGATGCTCCTGCTCCTGCACCTGCTCCTGCTCCTGCTCCTGCTCCTGCTCCTGCTCCTGCTCCTGCTCCTGCTCCTGCTCCTGCTCCTGCTCCTGCTCATGCTCCTGCCCCTGCTCCTGCTCCTGCTCCTGCTCCTGCTCCTGCTCCTGCTCCTGCTCCTGCTCCTGCTCCTGCTCCTGCTCCTGCTCCTGTTCCTGCTCCTGCTGCTGCTCCTGCTCCTGCACCTCTGATGCTCCTCTGATGCACCTCTGATGCTCCTCTGATGCTCCTCTGATACTCCTCTGATGCTCCTTAGATGCTCCTCTGATGCTCCTCTGATGGTCCTCTGATGCTCCTCTGATGCCTCTGTGATGCTCCTCTGATGCTCCTCTGATTCTCCTCTGATGCTCCGCTGATGCTCCTCTGATGCTCCTCTGATGCTCCTCTGATGATCCTCTGATCCTCCTCTGATGCTCCACTGATGCTCCTCTGATGCTCCTGTGATGCTCCTGTAATGCTCCTCTGATTCTCCTCTGATGCTCCACTGATGCTCCTCTGATGCTCCTCTGATGCTCCTCTGATGCTCCTCTGATGCTCCTCTGATGCTCCTCTGATGCTCCTCTGATGCTCCTCTGATGCTCCTGTGATGCTCTTCTGATGCTCCTCTGATGCTCCTCTGATGCTCCTGTGATGCTCTTCTGATGCTCCTCTGATTCTCCTCTGATGCTCCTCTGATGCTCCTCTGATGCTCCTCTGATGCTCCTCTGATGCTCCTCTGATGCTCCTCTGATGCTCCTCTGATGCTCCTCTGATGCTCCTGTGATGCTCCTCTGATGCTCCTGTGATCCTCCTCTGATGCTCCTCTGCTGCTCCTCTGATGCTCCTCTGAGGCTCCTCTGATGCACCTCTGATGCTCCTCTGATCCTCCTCTGATGCTCGTCTGATGCTCCTCTGATGCTCCTCTGATGCTCCTCTGATGCTCCTCTGATGCTCCTCTGATGCTCCTCTGAGGCTCCTCTGATGCTCCTCTGATGCTCCTCTGATCCTCCTCTGATGCTCCTCTGATGCTCCTCTGATGCTCCTCTGATGCTCCTCTGATGCTCCTCTGAAGCTCCTCTGATGCTCCTCTGAAGCTCCTCTGATGCTCCTCTGATGCTCCTCTGATGCTCCTCTGATGCTCCTCTGATGCTCATCTGATCCTCCTCTGATGCTCCTCTGATGCTCCTCTGATGCTCCTCTGATGCTCCTCTGATGCTCTTCCTATGATCCTCTGATGCTCCTGCTCCTGCTCCTGCTCCTGCTCCTGCTCATGCTCCTGCTCCTGCTCCTGCTCCTGCTCCTGCTCCTGCTCCTGCTCCTGCTCCTGCTCCTGCTCCTGCTCCTGCTCCTGCTCCTGCTCCTGCTCCTGCTCCTGCTCCTGCTCCTGCTCCTGCTCCTGCTCCTGTTCCTGCTCCTGCTCCTGCTCCTGCACCTCTGATGCTCCTCTGATGCACCTCTGATGCTCCTCTGATGCTCCTCTGATACTCCTCTGATGCTCCTCAGATGCTCCTCTGATGCTCCTCTGATGCTCCTCTGATGCTCCTCTGATGCTCCTCTGATCCTCCTCTGATGCTCCTCTGATGCTCCTCTGATGCTCCTCTGATGCTCCTCTGAGGCTCCTCTGATGCTCCTCTGATGCTCCTCTGATGCTCCTGTGATGCTCCTCTGATACTCCTCTGCTGCTCCTCTGATGCTCATCTGATGCTCCTCTGATTCTCCTATGATGCTGCTCTGATGCTCCTCTGATGCTCCTCTGATGCTCCTCTGATCCACCTCTGATGCTCCTCTGATGCTCCTCTGATGCTCCTGTGATGCTCCTCTGATGCTCCTCTGCTGCTCCTCTGATGCTCATCTGATGCTCCTCTGATTCTCCTCTGATGCTCCTCTGATGCTCCTCTGATGCTCCTCTTATGCTCCTCTGATCCTCCTCTGATGCTCCTCTGATGCTCCTCTGATGCTCCTCTGATGCTCCTCTGATGCTACTCTGATGCTCCTCTGATGCTCCTCTGATGCTCCTCTGATGCTCCTCTGATGCTCCTCTGATGCTCCTCTGATGCTCCTCTGATGCTCCTCTGATGCTCCTCTGCTGCTCCTCTGATGCTCCTCTGATGCTCCTCTGATGCTCCTCTGATGCTCCTCTGAGGCTCCTCTGATGCTCCTCTGATGCTCCTCTGATCCTCCTGTGATGCTCCTCTGATGCTCCTGTGATCCTCCTCTGATGCTCCTCTGATGCTCCTCTGATGCTCCTCTGATCCTCCTCTGATGCTCCTCTGATGCTCCTCTGATGCTCCTCTGATGCTCCTCTGATGCTCCTCTGATGCTCCTCTGATGCTCCTCTGAGGCACCTCTGAGGCTCCTCTGATTCTCTTCTGATGCTCCTCTGATGCTCCTCTGATGCTCCTCTGATGCTCCTGTGATGCTCCTCTGATGCTCCTGTGATGCTCCTCTGATGTTCCTCTGAAGTTCCTCTGATGCTCCTCTGATGCTCCTCTGATGCTCCTCTGATGCTCCTCTGAGGCTCCTGTGATGCTCCTCTGATGCTCCTCTGATCCTCCTCTGATGCTCCTCTGATACTCCTCTGATGCTCCTCTGATGCTCCTCTGATGCTCCTATGATGCTCCTCTGATGCTCCTCTGATGCTCCTCTGATGCTCCTCTGATGCTCCTCTGATGCTCCTCTGATGCTCCTCTGATGCTCCTCTGATCCTCCTCTGATGCTCCTCTGATGCTCCTCTGATGCTCCTCTGATGCTCCTCTGATGCTCCTGCTCCTGCTCCTGCTCCTGCTCCTGCTCCTGCTCCTGCTCCTGCTACTGCTCCTGCTCCTGCTCCTGTTCCTGCTCCTTCTGCTGCTCCTGCTCCTGCACTTCTGATGCTCCTCTGATGCACCTCTGATGCTCCTCTGATGCTCCTCTGATACTCCTCTGATGCTCCTGCTCCTGCTCCTGCTCCTGCTTCTGCTCCTGCTCCTGCTCCTGCTACTGCTCCTGCTCCTGCTCCTGTTTTTGCTCCTGCTGCTGCTCCTGCTCCTGCACCTCTGATGCTCCTCTGATACTCCTCTGATGCTCCTTAGATGCTCCTCTGATACTCCTCTGATGTTCCTCTGATGCTCCTCTGATGCCTCTGTGATGCTCCTCTGATGCTCCTCTGATTCTCCTCTGATGCTCCGCTGATGCTCCTCTGATGCTCCTCTGATGCTCCTCTGATGCCTCTGTGATGCTCCTCTGATGCTCCTCTGATTCTCCTCTGATGCTCCTCTGATGCTCCACTGATGCTCCTCTGATGCTCCTGTGATGCTCCTGTAATGCTCCTCTGATTCTCTTCTGATGCTCCTCTGATGCTCCTCTGATGCTCCTCTGATGCTCCTCTGATGCTCCTCTGATGCTCCTCTGATGCTCCTCTGATGTTCCTCTGATGCTCCTCTGATACTCCTTTGATGCTCCTGCTCCTGCTCCTGCTCCTGCTCCTGCTCCTGCTCCTGCTCCTGCTCCTGCTCCTGCTCCTGCTCCTGCTCCTGCTCCTGCTCCTGCTCATGCTCCTGCCCCTGCTCCTGCTCCTGCTCCTGCTCCTGCTCCTGCTCCTGCTCCTGCTCCTGCTCCTGCTCCTGCTCCTGCTCCTGTTCCTGCTCCTGCTGCTGCTCCTGCTCCTGCACCTCTGATGCTCCTCTGATGCACCTCTGATGCTCCTCTGATGCTCCTCTGATATTCCTCTGATGCTCCTTAGATGCTCCTCTGATCCTCCTCTGATGCTCCTCTGATGCTCCTCTGATGCCTCTGTGATGCTCCTCTGATGCTCCTCTGATTCTCCTCTGATGCTCCGCTGATGCTCCTCTGATGCTCCTCTGATGCTCCTCTGATGATCCTCTGATCCTCCTCTGATGCTCCACTGATGCTCCTCTGATGCTCCTCTGATGCTCCTGTAATGCTCCTCTGATTCTCCTCTGATGCTCCTCTGATGCTCCTCTGATGCTCCTCTGATGCTCCTCTGATGCTCCTCTGATGCTCCTCTGATGCTCCTCTGATGCTCCTCTGATGCTCCTCTGATGCTCCTGTGATGCTCTTCTGATGCTCCTCTGATGCTCCTCTGATGCTCCTGTGATGCTCCTCTGATGCTCCTCTGCTGCTCCTCTGATGCTGATCTGATTCTCCTCTGATTCTCCTCTGATGCTCCTCTGATGCTCCTCTGATGCTCCTCTGATGCTCCTCTGATCCTCCTCTGATGCTCCTCTGATGCTCCTCTGATGCTCCTCTGATGCTCCTCTGAGGCTCCTCTGATGCTCCTCTGATGCTCCTCTGATGCTCCTCTGATGCTCCTCTGATGCTCCTCTGATACTCCTCTGATGCTCCTCTGATGCTCCTGTGATGCTCCTCTGATGCTCCTCTGCTGCTCCTCTGATGCTCCTCTGATGCTCCTCTGATTCTCCTCTGATGCTCCTCTGATGCTCCTCTGATGCTCCTCTGATGCTCCTCTGATCCACCTCTGATGCTCCTCTGATGCTCCTCTGATGCTCCTCTGATGCTCCTGTGATGCTCCTCTGATGCTCCTCTGCTGCTCCTCTGATGCTCATCTGAAGCTCCTCCGATTCTCCTCTGATGCTCCTCTGATGCTCCTCTGATGCTCCTCTTATGCTCCTCTGATCCTCCTCTGATGCTCCTCTGATGCTCCTCTGATGCTCCTCTGATGCTCCTCTGATGCTACTCTGATGCTCCTCTGATGCTCCTCTGATGCTCCTCTGATGCTCCTCTGATGCTCCTCTGATGCTCCTCTGATGCTCCTCTGATCCTCCTCTGCTGCTCCTCTGATGCTCCTCTGATGCTCCTCTGATGCTCCTCTGATGCTCCTCTGATGCTCCTCTGAGGCTCCTCTGATGCTCCTCTGATGCTCCTCTGATGCTCCTCTGATGCTCCTCTGATGCTCCTCTGATGCTCCTCTGATGCTCCTGTGATGCTCCTCTGATGCTCCTGTGATCCTCCTCTGATGCTCCTCTGATGCTCCTCTGATGCTCCTCTGATCCTCCTCTGATGCTCCTCTGATGCTCCTCTGATGCTCCTCTGATGCTCCTCTGATGCTCCTCTGATGCTCCTCTGAGGCACCTCTGAGGCTCCTCTGATTCTCTTCTGATGCTCCTCTGATGCTCCTCTGATGCTCCTCTGATGCTCCTGTGATGCTCCTCTGATGCTCCTGTGATGCTGCTCTGCTGTTCCTCTGATGTTCCTCTGATGCTCCTCTGATGCTCCTCTGATGCTCCTCTGATGCTCCTCTGAGGCTCCTCTGATGCTCCTCTGATGCTCCTCTGATCCTCCTCTGATGCTCCTCTGATACTCCTCTGATGCTCCTCTGATGCTCCTCTGATGCTCCTATGATGCTCCTCTGATGCTCCTCTGATGCTCCTCTGATGCTCCTCTGATGCTCCTCTGATGCTCCTCTGATGCTCCTCTGATGCTCCTCTGATGCTCCTCTGATCCTCCTCTGATGCTCCTCTGATGCTCCTCTGATGCTCCTCTGATGCTCCTCTGATGCTCCTCTGATGCTCCTCTGTTGCTCCTGCTCCTGCTCCTGCTCCTGCTCCTGCTCCTGCTCCTGCTCCTGCTCCTGCTCCTGCTCCTGCTCCTGCTCCTGCTCCTGTTCCTGCTCCTGCTGCTGCTCCTGCTCCTGCACCTCTGATGCTCCTCTGATGCACCTCTGATGCTCCTCTGATGCTCCTCTGATACTCCTCTGATGCTCCTTAGATGCTCCTCTGATGCTCCTCTGATGCTCCTCTGATGCTCCTCTGATGCCTCTGTGATGCTCCTCTGATGCTCCTCTGATTCTCCTCTGATGCTCCGCTGATGCTCCTCTGATCCTCCTCTGATGCTCCACTGATGCTCCTCTGATGCTCCTCTGATGCTCCTCTGATGCTCCTCTGATGCTCCTCTGATGCTCCTCTGATGCTCCTCTGATGTTCCTCTGATGCTCCTCTGATGCTCCTTTGATGCTCCTGCTCTTGCTCCTGCTCCTGCTCCTGCTCCTGCTCCTGCTCCTGCTCCTGCTCCTGCTCCTGCTCCTGCTCCTGCTCCTGCTCATGCTCCTGCCCCTGCTCCTGCTCCTGCTCCTGCTCCTGCTCCTGCTCCTGCTCCTGCTCCGGCTCCTGCTCCCGCTCCTGCTCCGGCTCCTGCTCCTGCACCTCTGATGCTCCTGCTCTTGCTCGATGCTCCTCTGATGCACCTCTGATGCTCCTCTGATGCTCCTCTGATGCTCTACTGATGCTCCTCAGATGCTCCTCTGATGCACCTCTGATGCTCCTCTGATGCTCCTATGATGCTCCTCTGATGCTCCTCAGATGCTCCTCTGATGCACCTCTGATGCTCCTCTGATGCTCCTCTGATGCTCCTCTGATGCTCCTCTGATGCTACTCTGTTGCTCCTCTGATGCTCCTCTGATGCTCCTCTGATGCTCCAATGATGCTCCTGCTCCTGCTCCTGCTCCTGCTCCTGCTCCTGCTCCTGCTCCTGCTCCTGCTCCTGCTCCTGCTCCTGCTCCTGCTCCTGCTCCTGCTCCTGCTCCTGCTCCTGCTCCTGCTCCTGCTCCTGCTCCTGCTCCTGTTCCTGCTCCTGCTCCTGCTCCTGCTCCTGTTCCTGCTCCTGCTCCTGCTCCTGCACCTCTGATGCTCCTCTGATGCACCTCTGATGCTCCTCTGATGCTCCTCTGATACTCCTCTGATGCTCCTCAGATGCTCCTCTGATGCTCCTCTGATGCTCCTCTGATGCTCCTCTGATCCTCCTCTGAGGCTCCTCTGATGCTCCTCTGATGCTCCTCTGATGCTCCTCTGATGCTCCTCTGATGCTCCTCTGAGGCTCCTCTGAGGCTCATCTGAGGCTCCTCTGAGGCTCCTCTGATGCTCCTCTGATGCTCCTCTGATGCTCCTCGGATGCTCCTATGATGCTCCTCTGATGCTCCTCTGATGCTCCTCTGATGCTCCTCTGATGCTCCTCTGATGCTCCTCTGATGCTCCTCTGATGCTCCTCTGATGCTCCTCTGATGCTCATCTGATGCTCCTCTGATGCTCCTCTGATGCTCCTCTGATTCTCCTCTGATGCTCCTCTGATGCTCCTCTGAGGCTCCTCTGATGCTCCTCTGATGCTCCTCTGATGCTCCTCTGATGCTCCTCTGATGCTCCTCTGATGCTCCTGTGATCCTCCTCTGATGCTCCTGTGCTGCTCCTCTGATGCTCCTCTGATGCTCCTCTGATGCTCCTCTGAGGCTCCTCTGATGCTCCTCTGATGCTACTCTGATGCTCCTCTGATGCTACTCTGATGCTCCTGCTCCTGCTCCTGCTCCTGCTCCTGCTCCTGCTCCTGCTCCTGCTCCTGCTCCTGCTCCTGCTCCTGCTCCTGCTCCTGCTCCTGCTCCTGCTCCTGCTCATGCTCATGCTCCTGCTCCTGTTCCTGCTCCTGCTCCTGCTCCTGCACCTCTGATGCTCCTCTGATGCACCTCTGATGCTCCTCTGATGCTCCTCTGATACTCCTCTGATGCTCCTCAGATGCTCCTCTGATGCTCCTCTGATGCTCCTCTGATGCTCCTCTTATACTCCTCTGATGCTCCTCAGATGCTCCTCTGATGCTCCTCTGATGCTCCTCTGATGCTCCTCTGATGCTCCTCTGATGCACCTCTGATGCTCCTCTGATGCTCCTCTGATACTCCTCTGATGCTCCTCAGATGCTCCTCTGATGCTCCTCTGATACTCCTCTGATGCTCCTCAGATGCTCCTCTGATGCTCCTCTGATGCTCCTCTGATGCTCCTCTGATGCTCCTCTGATGCTCCTCTGATCCTCCTCTGATGCTCCTCTGATGCTCCTCTGATGCTCCTCTGATGCTCCTCTGATGCTCCTCTGATGCTCCTCTGATGCTCCTCTGATCCTCCTCTGATGCTCCTCTGATGCTCCTCTGATGCTCCTCTGATGCTCCTCTGATGCTCCTCTGATGCTCCTCTGATGCTCCTCTGATGCTCCTCTGATGCTCCTCTGATGCTCCTCTGATCCTCCTCTGATGCTCCACTGATGCTCCTCTGATGCTCCTCTGATGCTCCTCTGATGCTCCTCTGATGCTCCTGCTCCTGCTCCTGCTCCTGCTCCTGCTCCTGCTCCTGCTCCTGCTCCTCTGATGCTCCTCCTGATGCTCCTCTGATGCTCCTCTGATGCTCCTCTGATGCTCCTCTGATCCTCCTCTGATCCTCCTCTGATGCTCCTCTGATGCTCCACTGATGCTCGTCTGATGCTCCTCTGATGCTCCTCTGATGCTCCTCTGATGCTCCACTGATGCTCCTCTGACGCTCCTCTGATGCTCCTCTGATGCTCCTCTGATGCTCCTGCTCCTGCTCCTGCTCCTCTGATGCTCCTCTAATGACCTCTGATGCTCCTGCTCCTGCTCCTGCTCCTGCTCCTGCTCCTGCTCCTCTGATGCTCCTCTGATGCTCCTCTGATCCTCCTCTGATGCTCCTCTGATGCTCCTCTGATGCTCCTCTGAGGCTCCTCTGATGCTCCTCTGATGCTCCTCTGATGCTCCTCTGATGCTCCTCTGATGCTCCTCTGATGCTCCTGTGATGCTCCTCTGATGCTCCTCTGATGCTCCTCTGATGCTCCTGTGATGCTCCTCTGATGCTCCTCTGCTGCTCCTCTGATGCTGATCTGATTCTCCTCTGATACTCCTCTGATGCTCCTCTGATGCTCCTCTGATGCTCCTCTGATGCTCCTCTGATCCTCCTCTGATGCTCCTCTGATGCTCCACTGATGCTCCTCTGATGCTCCTCTGAGGCTCCTCTGATGCTCCTCTGATGCTCCTCTGATGCTCCTCTGATGCTCCTCTGATGCTCCTCTGATACTCCTCTGATGCTCCTCTGATGCTCCTGTGATGCTCCTCTGATGCTCCTCTGCTGCTCCTCTGATGCTCATCTGATGCTCCTCTGATTCTCCTCTGATGCTCCTCTGATGCTCCTCTGATGCTCCTCTGATGCTCCTCTGATCCACCTCTGATGCTCCACTGATGCTCCTCTGATGCTCCTCTGATGCTCCTGTGATGCTCCTCTGATGCTCCTCTGCTGCTCCTCTGATGCTCATCTGATGCTCCTCTGATTCTCCTCTGATGCTCCTCTGATGCTCCTCTGATGCTCCTCTTATGCTCCTCTGATCCTCCTCTGATGCTCCTCTGATGCTCCTCTGATGCTCCTCTGATGCTCCTCTGATGCTACTCTGATGCTCCTCTGATGCTCCTCTGATGCTCCTCTGATGCTCCTCTGATGCTCCTCTGCTGCTCCTCTGATGCTCCTCTGATGCTCCTCTGATTCTCCTCTGATGCTCCGCTGATGCTCCTCTGATGCTCCTCTGATGCTCCTCTGATGATCCTCTGATCCTCCTCTGATGCTCCACTGATGCTCCTCTGATGCTCCTGTGATGCTCCTGTAATGCTCCTCTGATTCTCCTCTGATGCTCCTCTGATGCTCCTCTGATGCTCCTCTGATGCTCCTCTGATGCTCCTCTGATGCTCCTCTGATGCTCCTCTGATGCTCCTCTGATACTCCTTTGATGCTCCTGCTCCTGCACCTGCTCCTGCTCCTCTGATGCTCCTCTGATGTTCCTCTGATGCTCCTCTGATACTCCTTTGATGCTCCTGCTCCTGCACCTGCTCCTGCTCCTGCTCCTGCTCCTGCTCCTGCTCCTGCTCCTGCTCATGCTCCTGCCCCTGCTCCTGCTCCTGCTCCTGCTCCTGCTCCTGCTCCTGCTCCTGCTCCTGCTCCTGCTCCTGCTCCTGCTCCTGCTCCTGTTCCTGCTCCTGCTGCTGCTCCTGCTCCTGCACCTCTGATGCTCCTCTGATGCACCTCTGATGCTCCTCTGATGCTCCTCTGATACTCCTCTGATGCTCCTTAGATGCTCCTCTGATGCTCCTCTGATGGTCCTCTGATGCTCCTCTGATGCCTCTGTGATGCTCCTCTGATGCTCCTCTGATTCTCCTCTGATGCTCCGCTGATGCTCCTCTGATGCTCCTCTGATGCTCCTCTGATGATCCTCTGATCCTCCTCTGATGCTCCACTGATGCTCCTCTGATGCTCCTGTGATGCTCCTGTAATGCTCCTCTGATTCTCCTCTGATGCTCCACTGATGCTCCTCTGATGCTCCTCTGATGCTCCTCTGATGCTCCTCTGATGCTCCTCTGATGCTCCTCTGATGCTCCTCTGATGCTCCTCTGATGCTCCTGTGATGCTCTTCTGATGCTCCTCTGATGCTCCTCTGATGCTCCTGTGATGCTCTTCTGATGCTCCTCTGATTCTCCTCTGATGCTCCTCTGATGCTCCTCTGATGCTCCTCTGATGCTCCTCTGATGCTCCTCTGATGCTCCTCTGATGCTCCTCTGATGCTCCTCTGATGCTCCTCTGATGCTCCTGTGATGCTCCTCTGATGCTCCTGTGATCCTCCTCTGATGCTCCTCTGCTGCTCCTCTGATGCTCCTCTGAGGCTCCTCTGATGCACCTCTGATGCTCCTCTGATCCTCCTCTGATGCTCGTCTGATGCTCCTCTGATGCTCCTCTGATGCTCCTCTGATGCTCCTCTGATGCTCCTCTGATGCTCCTCTGAGGCTCCTCTGATGCTCCTCTGATGCTCCTCTGATCCTCCTCTGATGCTCCTCTGATGCTCCTCTGATGCTCCTCTGATGCTCCTCTGATGCTCCTCTGAAGCTCCTCTGATGCTCCTCTGAAGCTCCTCTGATGCTCCTCTGATGCTCCTCTGATGCTCCTCTGATGCTCCTCTGATGCTCATCTGATCCTCCTCTGATGCTCCTCTGATGCTCCTCTGATGCTCCTCTGATGCTCCTCTGATGCTCTTCCTATGATCCTCTGATGCTCCTGCTCCTGCTCCTGCTCCTGCTCCTGCTCATGCTCCTGCTCCTGCTCCTGCTCCTGCTCCTGCTCATCTGATGCTCCTCTGATGCTCCTGCTCCTGCTCCTGCTCCTGCTCCTGCTCCTGCTCCTGCTCCTGCTCCTGCTCCTGCTCCTGCTCCTGCTCCTGCTCCTCTGATGCTCCTCTGATGCTCCTCTGATGCTCCACTGATGTTCCTCTGATGCTCCTCTGATGCTCCTCTGATGCTCCTCTGATGCTCCTCTGATGCTCCTCTGTTGCTCCTCTGATGCTCCCCTGATGCTCCTCTGATGCTCCTCTGATGCTCCACTGATGCTCTTCTGATGCTCCTCTGATGCTCCTCTGATGCTCCTCTGATGCTCCTCTGATGCTCCTCTGAGGCTCATCTGAGGCTCCTCTGAGGCTCCTCTGATGCTCCTCTGATGCTCCTCTGATGCTGCTCTGATGCTCCTATGATGCTCCTCTGATGCTCCTCTGATGCTCCTCTGAGGCTCCTCTGATGCTCCTCTGATGCTCCTCTGATGCTCCTCTGATGCTCCTCTGATGCTCCTCTGATGCTCTTCTGATGCTCCTCTGATGCTCCTCGGATGCTCCTCTGATGCTCCTCTGATGCTCCTCTGATGCTCATCTGATGCTCCTCTGATACTCCTCTGATGCTCCTCTGATGCTCCTCTGAGGCTCCTCTGATGCTCCTCTGATGCTCCTCTGATGCTCCTCTGATGCTCCTCTGATGCTCCTCTGATGCTCCTGTGATCCTCCTCTGATGCTCCTGTGCTGCTCCTCTGATGCTCCTCTGATGCTCCTCTGATGCTCCTCTGAGGCTCCTCTGATGCTCCTCTGATGCTCCTCTGATGCTCCTGCTCCTGCTCCTGCTCCTGCTCCTGCTCCTGCTCCTGCTCCTGCTCCTGCTCCTGCTCCTGCTCCTGCTCCTGCTCCTGCTCCTGCTCCTGCTCCTGCTCCTGCTCCTGCTCCTGCTCCTGCTCCTGCTCCTGCTCCTGCTCCTGCTCCTGCTCCTGTTCCTGCTCCTGCTCCTGCTCCTGCACCTCTGATGCTCCTCTGATGCACCTCTGATGCTCCTCTGATGCTCCTCTGATACTCCTCTGATGCTCCTCAGATGCTCCTCTGATGCTCCTCTGATGCTCCTCTGATACTCCTCAGATGCTCCTCTAATGCTCCTCTGATACTCCTCTGATGCTCCTCAGATGCTCCTCTGATGCTCCTCTGATGCTCCTCTGAGGCTCCTCGGATGCTTCTCTGATGCTCCTCTGATCCTCCTCTGATGCTCCTCTGATGCTCCTCTGATGCTCCTCTGATGCTCCTCTGATCCTCTTCTGACGCTCCTCTGATGCTCCTCTGATGCTCCTCTGATGCTCCTCTGATGCTCCTCTGATGCTCCTCTGATGCTCCTCCGATGCTCCTCTGATCCTCCTCTGATGCTCCACTGATGCTCCTCTGATGCTCCTCTGATGCTCCTCTGATGCTCCTCTGATGCTTCTGCTCCTGCTCCTGCTCCTGCTCCTGATCCTGCTCCTGCTCCTGCTCCTGCTCCTCTGATGCTCCTCTGATGCTCCTCTGATGCTCCTCTGATGCTCCTCTGATGCTCCTCTGATGCTCCTCTGATGCTCCTCTGATCCTCCTCTGATGCTCCACTGATGCTCCTCTGATGCTCCACTGATGCTCCTCTGATGCTCCTCTGATGCTCCTCTGATGCTCCTCTGATGCTCCTCTGATGCTCCTCTGACGCTCCTCTGATGCTCCTCTGATGCTCCTCCGATGCTCCTGCTCCTGCTCCTGCTCCTCTGATGCTCCTCTGATGACCTCTGATGGTCCTGCTCCTGCTCCTGCTCCTGCTCCTGCTCCTGCTCCTCTGATGCTCCTCTGATGCTCCTCTGATCCTCCTCTGATGCTCCTCTGATGCTCCTCTGATGCTCCTCTGATGCTCCTCTGAGGCTCCTCTGATGCTCCTCTGATGCTCCTCTGATGCTCCTCTGATGCTCCTCTGATGCTCCTCTGATGCTCCTGTGATGCTCCTCTGATGCTCCTCTGATGCTCCTCTGATGCTCCTGTGATGCTCCTCTGATGCTCCTCTGCTGCTCCTCTGATGCTCCTCTGATGCTCCTCTGATGCTCCTCTGATGCTCCTCTGATGCTCCTCTGATGCTCCTCTGATGCTCATCTGATGCTCCTCTGATACTCCTCTGATGCTCCTCTGATGCTCCTCTGAGGCTCCTCTGATGCTCCTCTGATGCTCCTCTGATGCTCCTCTGATGCTCCTCTGATGCTCCTCTGATGCTCCTGTGATCCTCCTCTGATGCTCCTGTGCTGCTCCTCTGATGCTCCTCTGATGCTCCTCTGATGCTCCTCTGAGGCTCCTCTGATGCTCCTCTGATGCTCCTCTGATGCTCCTGCTCCTGCTCCTGCTCCTGCTCCTGCTCCTGCTCCTGCTCCTGCTCCTGCTCCTGCTCCTGCTCCTGCTCCTGCTCCTGCTCCTGCTCCTGCTCCTGATCCTGCTCCTGCTCCTGCTCCTGCTCCTGCTCCTGTTCCTGCTCCTGCTCCTGCTCCTGCACCTCTGATGCTCCTCTGATGCACCTCTGATGCTCCTCTGATGCTCCTCCTGATGCTCCTCAGATGCTCCTCTGATGCTCCTCTGATGCTCCTCTGATGCTCCTCTTATACTCCTCTGATGCTCCTCAGATGCTCCTCTGATGCTCCTCTGATGCTCCTCTGATGCTCCTCTGATGCACCTCTGATGCTCCTCTGATGCACCTCTGATGCTCCTCTGATGCTCCTCTGATACTCCTCTGATGCTCCTCAGATGCTCCTCTGATGCTCCTCTGATACTCCTCTGATGCTCCTCAGATGCTCCTCTGATGCTCCTCTGATGCTTTTCTGATGCTCCTCGGATGCTTCTCTGATGCTCCTCTGATCCTCCTCTGATGCTCCTCTGATGCTCCTCTGATGCTCCTCTGATGCTCCTCTGATGCTCCTCTGATGCTCCTCTGATGCTCCTCTGATGCTCCTCTGATCCTCCTCTGATGCTCCTCTGATGCTCCTCTGATGCTCCTCTGATGCTCCTCTGATGCTCCTCTGATGCTCCTCTGATGCTCCTCTGATCCTCCTCTGATGCTCCACTGATGCTCCTCTGATGCTCCTCTGATGCTCCTCTGATGCTCCTCTGATGCTCCTGCTCCTGCTCCTGCTCCTGCTCCTGCTCCTGCTCCTGCTCCTGCTCCTGCTCCTCTGATGCTCCTCTGATGCTCCTCTGAGGCTCCTCTGATATTCCTCTGATGCTCCTTAGATGCTCCTCTGATGCTCCTCTGATGCTCCTCTGATGCTCCTCTGATGCTCCTCTGATGCTCCTCTGATGCTCCTCTGACGCTCCTCTGATGCTCCTCTGACGCTCCTCTGATTTTCCTCTGATGCTCCTCTGATGCTCCTGCTCCTGCTCCTGCTCCTCTGATGCTCCTCTGATGCTCCTCTGATGCTCCTGCTCCTGCTCCTGCTCCTGCTCCTGCTCCTGCTCCTCTGATGCTCCTCTGATGCTCCTCTGATGCTCCTCTGATGCTCCTCTGATCCTCCTCTGATGCTCCTCTGATGCTCCTCTGATGCTCCTCTGATGCTCCTCTGAGGCTCCTCTGTTGCTCCTCTGATGCTCCTCTGATGCTCCTCTGATGCTCCTGTGATGTTCCTCTGATGCTCCTCTGATGCTCCTCTGATGCTCCTGTGATGCTCCTCTGATGCTCCTCTGCTGCTCCTCTGATGCTGATCTGATTCTCCTCTGATGCTCCTCTGATGCTCCTCTGATGCTCCTCTGATGCTCCTCTGATGCTCCTCTGATCCTCCTCTGATGCTCCTCTGATGCTCCTCTGATGCTCCTCTGATGCTCCTCTGAGGCTCCTCTGATGCTCCTCTGATGCTCCTCTGATGCTCCTGTGATGCTCCTCTGATACTCCTCTGCTGCTCCTCTGATGCTCATCTGATGCTCCTCTGATTCTCCTATGATGCTGCTCTGATGCTCCTCTGATGCTCCTCTGATGCTCCTCTGATCCACCTCTGATGCTCCTCTGATGCTCCTCTGATGCTCCTGTGATGCTCCTCTGATGCTCCTCTGCTGCTCCTCTGATGCTCATCTGATGCTCCTCTGATTCTCCTCTGATGCTCCTCTGATGCTCCTCTGATGCTCCTCTTATGCTCCTCTGATCCTCCTCTGATGCTCCTCTGATGCTCCTCTGATGCTCCTCTGATGCTCCTCTGATGCTACTCTGATGCTCCTCTGATGCTCCTCTGATGCTCCTCTGATGCTCCTCTGATGCTCCTCTGATGCTCCTCTGATGCTCCTCTGATGCTCCTCTGATGCTCCTCTGCTGCTCCTCTGATGCTCCTCTGATGCTCCTCTGATGCTCCTCTGATGCTCCTCTGAGGCTCCTCTGATGCTCCTCTGATGCTCCTCTGATCCTCCTGTGATGCTCCTCTGATGCTCCTGTGATCCTCCTCTGATGCTCCTCTGATGCTCCTCTGATGCTCCTCTGATCCTCCTCTGATGCTCCTCTGATGCTCCTCTGATGCTCCTCTGATGCTCCTCTGATGCTCCTCTGATGCTCCTCTGATGCTCCTCTGAGGCACCTCTGAGGCTCCTCTGATTCTCTTCTGATGCTCCTCTGATGCTCCTCTGATGCTCCTCTGATGCTCCTGTGATGCTCCTCTGATGCTCCTGTGATGCTCCTCTGATGTTCCTCTGAAGTTCCTCTGATGCTCCTCTGATGCTCCTCTGATGCTCCTCTGATGCTCCTCTGAGGCTCCTGTGATGCTCCTCTGATGCTCCTCTGATCCTCCTCTGATGCTCCTCTGATACTCCTCTGATGCTCCTCTGATGCTCCTCTGATGCTCCTATGATGCTCCTCTGATGCTCCTCTGATGCTCCTCTGATGCTCCTCTGATGCTCCTCTGATGCTCCTCTGATGCTCCTCTGATGCTCCTCTGATCCTCCTCTGATGCTCCTCTGATGCTCCTCTGATGCTCCTCTGATGCTCCTCTGATGCTCCTGCTCCTGCTCCTGCTCCTGCTCCTGCTCCTGCTCCTGCTCCTGCTACTGCTCCTGCTCCTGCTCCTGTTCCTGCTCCTGCTGCTGCTCCTGCTCCTGCACCTCTGATGCTCCTCTGATGCACCTCTGATGCTCCTCTGATGCTCCTCTGATACTCCTCTGATGCTCCTGCTCCTGCTCCTGCTCCTGCTTCTGCTCCTGCTCCTGCTCCTGCTACTGCTCCTGCTCCTGCTCCTGTTCCTGCTCCTGCTGCTGCTCCTGCTCCTGCACCTCTGATGCTCCTCTGATACTCCTCTGATGCTCCTTAGATGCTCCTCTGATACTCCTCTGATGTTCCTCTGATGCTCCTCTGATGCCTCTGTGATGCTCCTCTGATGCTCCTCTGATTCTCCTCTGATGCTCCGCTGATGCTCCTCTGATGCTCCTCTGATGCTCCTCTGATGAACCTCTGATCCTCCTCTGATGCTCCACTGATGCTCCTCTGATGCTCCTGTGATGCTCCTGTAATGCTCCTCTGATTCTCTTCTGATGCTCCTCTGATGCTCCTCTGATGCTCCTCTGATGCTCCTCTGATGCTCCTCTGATGCTCCTCTGATGCTCCTCTGATGTTCCTCTGATGCTCCTCTGATACTCCTTTGATGCTCCTGCTCCTGCTCCTGCTCCTGCTCCTGCTCCTGCTCCTGCTCCTGCTCCTGCTCCTGCTCCTGCTCCTGCTCCTGCTCCTGCTCCTGCTCATGCTCCTGCCCCTGCTCCTGCTCCTGCTCCTGCTCCTGCTCCTGCTCCTGCTCCTGCTCCTGCTCCTGCTCCTGCTCCTGCTCCTGTTCCTGCTCCTGCTGCTGCTCCTGCTCCTGCACCTCTGATGCTCCTCTGATGCACCTCTGATGCTCCTCTGATGCTCCTCTGATATTCCTCTGATGCTCCTTAGATGCTCCTCTGATCCTCCTCTGATGCTCCTCTGATGCTCCTCTGATGCCTCTGTGATGCTCCTCTGATGCTCCTCTGATTCTCCTCTGATGCTCCGCTGATGCTCCTCTGATGCTCCTCTGATGCTCCTCTGATGATCCTCTGATCCTCCTCTGATGCTCCACTGATGCTCCTCTGATGCTCCTCTGATGCTCCTGTAATGCTCCTCTGATTCTCCTCTGATGCTCCTCTGATGCTCCTCTGATGCTCCTCTGATGCTCCTCTGATGCTCCTCTGATGCTCCTCTGATGCTCCTCTGATGCTCCTCTGATGCTCCTCTGATGCTCCTCTGATGCTCCTGTGATGCTCTTCTGATGCTCCTCTGATGCTCCTCTGATGCTCCTGTGATGCTCCTCTGATGCTCCTCTGCTGCTCCTCTGATGCTGATCTGATTCTCCTCTGATGCTCCTCTGATGCTCCTCTGATGCTCCTCTGATGCTCCTCTGATGCTCCTCTGATCCTCCTCTGATGCTCCTCTGATGCTCCTCTGATGCTCCTCTGATGCTCCTCTGAGGCTCCTCTGATGCTCCTCTGATGCTCCTCTGATGCTCCTCTGATGCTCCTCTGATGCTCCTCTGATACTCCTCTGATGCTCCTCTGATGCTCCTGTGATGCTCCTCTGATGCTCCTCTGCTGCTCCTCTGATGCTCCTCTGATGCTCCTCTGATTCTCCTCTGATGCTCCTCTGATGCTCCTCTGATGCTCCTCTGATGCTCCTCTGATCCACCTCTGATGCTCCTCTGATGCTCCTCTGATGCTCCTCTGATGCTCCTGTGATGCTCCTCTGATGCTCCTCTGCTGCTCCTCTGATGCTCATCTGAAGCTCCTCCGATTCTCCTCTGATGCTCCTCTGATGCTCCTCTGATGCTCCTCTTATGCTCCTCTGATCCTCCTCTGATGCTCCTCTGATGCTCCTCTGATGCTCCTCTGATGCTCCTCTGATGCTACTCTGATGCTCCTCTGATGCTCCTCTGATGCTCCTCTGATGCTCCTCTGATGCTCCTCTGATGCTCCTCTGATGCTCCTCTGATCCTCCTCTGCTGCTCCTCTGATGCTCCTCTGATGCTCCTCTGATGCTCCTCTGATGCTCCTCTGATGCTCCTCTGAGGCTCCTCTGATGCTCCTCTGATGCTCCTCTGATGCTCCTCTGATGCTCCTCTGATGCTCCTCTGATGCTCCTCTGATGCTCCTGTGATGCTCCTCTGATGCTCCTGTGATCCTCCTCTGATGCTCCTCTGATGCTCCTCTGATGCTCCTCTGATCCTCCTCTGATGCTCCTCTGATGCTCCTCTGATGCTCCTCTGATGCTCCTCTGATGCTCCTCTGATGCTCCTCTGAGGCACCTCTGAGGCTCCTCTGATTCTCTTCTGATGCTCCTCTGATGCTCCTCTGATGCTCCTCTGATGCTCCTGTGATGCTCCTCTGATGCTCCTGTGATGCTGCTCTGCTGTTCCTCTGATGTTCCTCTGATGCTCCTCTGATGCTCCTCTGATGCTCCTCTGATGCTCCTCTGAGGCTCCTCTGATGCTCCTCTGATGCTCCTCTGATCCTCCTCTGATGCTCCTCTGATACTCCTCTGATGCTCCTCTGATGCTCCTCTGATGCTCCTATGATGCTCCTCTGATGCTCCTCTGATGCTCCTCTGATGCTCCTCTGATGCTCCTCTGATGCTCCTCTGATGCTCCTCTGATGCTCCTCTGATGCTCCTCTGATCCTCCTCTGATGCTCCTCTGATGCTCCTCTGATGCTCCTCTGATGCTCCTCTGATGCTCCTCTGATGCTCCTCTGTTGCTCCTGCTCCTGCTCCTGCTCCTGCTCCTGCTCCTGCTCCTGCTCCTGCTCCTGCTCCTGCTCCTGCTCCTGCTCCTGCTCCTGTTCCTGCTCCTGCTGCTGCTCCTGCTCCTGCACCTCTGATGCTCCTCTGATGCACCTCTGATGCTCCTCTGATGCTCCTCTGATACTCCTCTGATGCTCCTTAGATGCTCCTCTGATGCTCCTCTGATGCTCCTCTGATGCCTCTGTGATGCTCCTCTGATGCTCCTCTGATTCTCCTCTGATGCTCCGCTGATGCTCCTCTGATCCTCCTCTGATGCTCCACTGATGCTCCTCTGATGCTCCTCTGATGCTCCTCTGATGCTCCTCTGATGCTCCTCTGATGCTCCTCTGATGCTCCTCTGATGTTCCTCTGATGCTCCTCTGATGCTCCTTTGATGCTCCTGCTCTTGCTCCTGCTCCTGCTCCTGCTCCTGCTCCTGCTCCTGCTCCTGCTCCTGCTCCTGCTCCTGCTCCTGCTCCTGCTCATGCTCCTGCCCCTGCTCCTGCTCCTGCTCCTGCTCCTGCTCCTGCTCCTGCTCCTGCTCCGGCTCCTGCTCCCGCTCCTGCTCCGGCTCCTGCTCCTGCACCTCTGATGCTCCTGCTCTTGCTCGATGCTCCTCTGATGCACCTCTGATGCTCCTCTGATGCTCCTCTGATGCTCTACTGATGCTCCTCAGATGCTCCTCTGATGCACCTCTGATGCTCCTCTGATGCTCCTATGATGCTCCTCTGATGCTCCTCAGATGCTCCTCTGATGCACCTCTGATGCTCCTCTGATGCTCCTCTGATGCTCCTCTGATGCTCCTCTGATGCTACTCTGTTGCTCCTCTGATGCTCCTCTGATGCTCCTCTGATGCTCCAATGATGCTCCAATGATGCTCCACTGATGCTCCTGTGATGCTCCTCTGATGCTCCTCTGATGCTCCTCTGATGCTCCTCTGATGCTCCTCTGATGCTCCTCTGATGCTCATCTGATGCTCCTCTGATACTCCTCTGATGCTCCTCTGAGGCTCCTCTGATGCTCCTCTGATGCTCCTCTGATGCTCCTCTGATGCTCCTCTGATGCTCCTGTGATGCTCCTCTGATGCTCCTCAGATGCTCCTCTGATTCACCTCTGATGCTCCTCTGATGCTCCTCTGATGCTCCTCTGATGCTCCTCTGATGCTCCTCTGTTGCTCCTCTGATGCTCCTCTGATGCTCCTCTGATGCTCCAATGATGCTTCTCAGATGCTCCTCTGATGCTCCTCTGATGCTCCTCTGATGCTCCTCTGATGCACCTCTGATGCTCCTCTGATGCTCCTCTGATGCTCCTCTGATGCTCCTCTGATGCTCCTCTGATGCTCCTCTGATGCTCATCTGATACTCCTCTGATACTCTTCTGATGCTCCTCTGAGGCTCCTCTGATGCTCCTCTGATGCTCCTCTGATGCTCCTCTGATGCTCCTCTGATGCCTCTGTGATGCTCCTCTGATGCTCCTCTGATTCTCCTCTGATGCTCCGCTGATGCTCCTCTGATGCTCCTCTGATGCTCCTCTGATGCTCCTCTGTTGCTCCTCTGATGCTCCTCTGATGCTCCTCTGATGCTCCAATGATGCTCCAATGATGCTCCACTGATGCTCCTGTGATGCTCCTCCGATGCTCCTCTGATGCTCCTCTGATGCTCCTCTTGATGCTCCTCTGATGCTCCTCTGATGCTCCTCTGATGCTCATCTGATGCTCCTCTGATACTCCTCTGATGCTCCTCTGAGGCTCCTCTGATGCTCCTCTGATGCTCCTCTGATGCTCCTCTGATGCTCCTCTGATGCTCCTCTGATGCTCCTCTGATGCTCCTCTGATCCTCCTCTGATGCTCCACTGATGCTCCTCTGATGCTCCTCTGATGCTCCTCTGATGCTCTTCCTATGATCCTCTGATGCTCCTGCTCCTGCTCCTGCTCCTGCTCCTGCTCATGCTCCTGCTCCTGCTCCTGCTCCTGCTCCTGCTCATCTGATGCTCCTCTGATGCTCCTGCTCCTGCTCCTGCTCCGGCTCCTGCTCCTGCTCCTGCTCCTGCTCCTGCTCCTGCTCCTGCTCCTGCTCCTCTGATGCTCCTCTGATGCTCCTCTGATGCTCCACTGATGTTCCTCTGATGCTCCTCTGATGCTCCTCTGATGCTCCTCTGATGCTCCTCTGATGCTCCTCTGTTGCTCCTCTGATGCTCCCCTGATGCTCCTCTGATGCTCCTCTGATGCTCCACTGATGCTCTTCTGATGCTCCTCTGATGCTCCTCTGATGCTCCTCTGATGCTCCTCTGATGCTCCTCTGAGGCTCATCTGAGGCTCCTCTGAGGCTCCTCTGATGCTCCTCTGATGCTCCTCTGATGCTCCTCGGATGCTCCTATGATGCTCCTCTGATGCTCCTCTGATGCTCCTCTGATGCTCCTCTGATGCTCCTCTGATGCTCCTCTGATACTCCTCTGATGCTCCTCTGATGCTCCTCTGATGCTCCTCTGATGCTCCTCTGATGCTCTTCTGATGCTCCTCTGATGCTCCTCTGATGCTCCTGTGATACTCCTCTGATGCTCCTGTGCTGCTCCTCTGATGCTCCTCTGATGCTCCTCTGATGCTCCTCTGAGGCTCCTCTGATGCTCCTCTGATGCTCCTCTGATGCTCCTGCTCCTGCTCCTGCTCCTGCTCCTGCTCCTGCTCCTGCTCCTGCTCCTGCTCCTGCTCCTGCTCCTGCTCCTGCTCCTGCTCCTGCTCCTGCTCCTGCTCCTGCTCCTGCTCCTGCTCCTGCTCCTGCTCCTGCTCCTGCTCCTGCTCCTGCTCCTGCTCCTGCTCCTGCTCCTGCTCCTGCTCCTGCTCCTGCACCTCTGATGCTCCTCTGATGCACCTCTGATGCTCCTCTGATGCTCCTCTGATACTCCTCTGATGCTCCTCAGATGCTCCTCTGATGCTCCTCTGATGCTCCTCTGATGCTCCTCTTATACTCCTCTGATGCTCCTCAGATGCTCCTCTGATGCTCCTCTGATGCTCCTCTGATGCTCCTCTGATGCTCCTCTGATGCACCTCTGATGCACCTCTGATGCTCCTCTGATACTCCTCTGATGCTCCTCAGATGCTCCTCTGATGCTCCTCTGATACTCCTCTGATGCTCCTCAGATGCTCCACTGATGCTCCTCTGATGCTCCTCTGATGCTCCTCTGATGCTCCTCTGATGCTCCTCTGATCCTCCTCTGATGCTCCTCTGATGCTCCTCTGATGCTCCTCTGATGCTCCTCTGATGCTCCTCTGATGCTCCTCTGATGCTCCTCTGATCCTCCTCTGATCCTCCTCTGATGCTCCACTGATGCTCCTCTGATGCTCCTCTGATGCTCCTCTGATGCTCCTCTGATGCTCCTGCTCCTGCTCCTGCTCCTGCTCCTGCTCCTGCTCCTGCTCCTCTGATGCTCCTCTGATGCTCCTCTGATGCTCCTCTGATGCTCCTCTGATGCTCCTCTGATGCTCCTCTGATGCTCCTCTGATCCTCATCTGATGCTCCACTGATGCTCCTCTTATGCTCCACTGATGCTCCTCTGATGCTCCTCTGATGCTCCTCTGATGCTCCTCTGATGCTCCTCTGATGCTCCTCTGACGCTCCTCTGATGCTCCTCTGATGCTCCTCTGATGCTCCTGCTCCTGCTCCTGCTCCTCTGATGCTCCTCTAATGACCTCTGATGCTCCTGCTCCTGCTCCTGCTCCTGCTCCTGCTCCTCTGATGCTCCTCTGATGCTCCTCTGATCCTCCTCTGATGCTCCTCTGATGCTCCTCTGATGCTCCTCTGATGCTCCTCTGAGGCTCCTCTGATGCTCCTCTGATGCTCCTCTGATGCTCCTCTGATGCTCCTCTGATGCTCCTCTGATGCTCCTGTGATGCTCCTCTGATGCTCCTCTGATGCTCCTCTGATGCTCCTGTGATGCTCCTCTGATGCTCCTCTGCTGCTCCTCTGATGCTGATCTGATTCTCCTCTGATGCTCCTCTGATGCTCCTCTGATGCTCCTCTGATGCTCCTCTGATCCTCCTCTGATGCTCCTCTGATGCTCCTCTGATGCTCCTCTGATGCTCCTCTGAGGCTCCTCTGATGCTCCTCTGATGCTCCTCTGATGCTCCTCTGATACTCCTCTGATGCTCCTCTGATGCTCCTGTGATGCTCCTCTGATGCTCCTCTGCTGCTCCTCTGATGCTCCTCTGAGGCTCCTCTGATGCTCCTCTGATGCTCCTCTGATGCTCCTCTGATACTCCTCTGATGCTCCTCTGATGCTCCTGTGATGCTCCTCTGATGCTCCTCTGCTGCTCCTCTGATGCTCATCTGATGCTCCTCTGATTCTCCTCTGATGCTCCTCTGATGCTCCTCTGATGCTCCTCTGATGCTCCTCTGATGCTCCTCTGATGCTCCTCTGATGCTCCTCTGAGGCACCTCTGAGGCTCATCTGATTCTCTTCTGATGCTCCTCTGATGCTCCTCTGATGCTCCTCTGATGCTCCTGTGATGCTCCTCTGATGCTCCTGTGATGCTCCTCTGCTGTTCCTCTGATGTTCCTCTGATGCTCCTCTGATGCTCCTCTGATGCTCCTCTGATGCTCCTCTGAGGCTCCGTCTGATGCTCCTCTGATGCTCCTCTGATCCTCCTATGATGCTCCTCTGATACTCCTCTGATGCTCCTCTGATGCTCCTCTGATGCTCCTATGATGCTCCTCTGATGCTCCTCTGATGCTCCTCTGATGCTCCTCTGATGCTCCTCTGATGCTCCTCTGATGCTCCTCTGATGCTCCTCTGATGCTCCTCTGATGCTCCTCTGATGCTCCTCTGATGCTCCTGCTCCTGCTCCTGCTCCTGCTCCTGCTCCTGCTCCTGCTCCTGCTCCTGCTCCTGCTCCTGCTCCTGCTCCTGCTCCTGCTCCTGCTCCTGTTCCTGCTCCTGCTGCTGCTCCTGCTCCTGCACCTCTGATGCTCCTCTGATGCACCTCTGATGCTCCTCTGATGCTCCTCTGATACTCCTCTGATGCTCCTTAGATGCTCCTCTGATGCTCCTCTGATGCTCCTCTGATGCTCCTCTGATGCCTCTGTGATGCTCCTCTGATGCTCCTCTGATTCTCCTCTGAT
This sequence comes from Narcine bancroftii, assembly GCF_036971445.1. NCBI lineage: Eukaryota > Metazoa > Chordata > Chondrichthyes > Torpediniformes > Narcinidae > Narcine > Narcine bancroftii. Next base: position 2,002,656 of record NW_027211886.1, read on the forward strand.
GCTCCGCTGATGCTCCTCTGATGCTCCTCTGATGCTCCTCTGATGATCCTCTGATCCTCCTCTGATGCTCCACTGATGCTCCTCTTATGCTCCTGTGATGCTCCTGTAATGCTCCTCTGATTCTCCTCTGATGCTCCTCTGATGCTCCTCTGATGCTCCTCTGATGCTCCTCTGATGCTCCTCTGATGCTCCTCTGATGCTCCTCTGATGTTCCTCTGATGCTCCTCTGATACTCCTTTGATGCTCCTGCTCCTGCACCTGCTCCTGCTCCTGCACCTGCTCCTGCTCCTGCTCCTGCTCCTGCTCCTGCTCCTGCTCCTGCTCCTGCTCCTGATCATGCTCCTGCCCCTGCTCCTGCTCCTGCTCCTGCTCCTGCTCCTGCTCCTGCTCCTGCTCCTGCTCCTGCTCCTGCTCCTGCTCCTGTTCCTGCTCCTGCTGCTGCTCCTGCTCCTGCACCTCTGATGCTCCTCTGATGCACCTCTGATGCTCCTCTGATGCTCCTCTGATACTCCTCTGATGCTCCTTAGATGCTCCTCTGATGCTCCTCTGATGCTCCTCTGATGCTCCTCTGATGCCTCTGTGTAGCTCCTCTGATGCTCCTCTGATTCTCCTCTGATGCTCCGCTGATGCTCCTCTGATGCTCCTCTGATGCTCCTCTGATGATCATCTGATCCTCCTCTGATGCTCCACTGATGCTCCTCTGATGCTCCTGTGATGCTCCTGTAATGCTCCTCTGATTCTCCTCTGATGCTCCTCTGATGCTCCTCTGATGCTCCTCTGATGCTCCTCTGATGCTCCTCTGATGCTCCTCTGATGCTCCTCTGATGCTCCTCTGATGCTCCTCTGATGCTCCTGTGATGCTCTTCTGATGCTCCTCTGATGATCCTGTGATGCTCCTCTGATGCTCCTCTGATGCTCCTCTGATGCTGATCTGATTCTCCTCTGATGCTCCTCTGATGCTCCTCTGATGCTCCTCTGATGCTCCTCTGATGCTCCTGTGATGCTCCTCTGATGCTCCTGTGATCCTCCTCTGATGCTCCTCTGCTGCTCCTCTGATGCTCCTCTGAGGCTCCTCTGATGCACCTCTGATGCTCCTCTGATCCTCCTCTGATGCTCGTCTGATGCTCCTCTGATGCTCCTCTGATGCTCCTCTGATGCTCCTCTGATGCTCCTCTGATGCTCCTCTGAGGCTCCTCTGATGCTCCTCTGATGCTCCTCTGATCCTCCTCTGATGCTCCTCTGATGCTCCTCTGATGCTCCTCTGATGCTCCTCTGAAGCTCCTCTGATGCTCCTCTGAAGCTCCTCTGATGCTCCTCTGATGCTCCTCTGATGCTCCTCTGATGCTCCTCTGATGCTCCTCTGATCCTCCTCTGATGCTCCTCTGATGCTCCTCTGATGCTCCTCTGATGCTCCTCTGATGCTCTTCCTATGATCCTCTGATGCTCCTGCTCCTGCTCCTGCTCCTGCTCCTGCTCATGCTCCTGCTCCTGCTCCTGCTCCTGCTCCTGCTCATCTGATGCTCCTCTGATGCTCCTGCTCCTGCTCCTGCTCCTGCTCCTGCTCCTGCTCCTGCTCCTGCTCCTGCTCCTGCTCCTGCTCCTCTGATGCTCCTCTGATGCTCCTCTGATGCTCCACTGATGTTCCTCTGATGCTCCTCTGATGCTCCTCTGATGCTCCTCTGATGCTCCTCTGATGCTCCTCTGTTGCTCCTCTGATGCTCCCCTGATGCTCCTCTGATGCTCCTCTGATGCTCCACTGATGCTCTTCTGATGCTCCTCTGATGCTCCTCTGATGCTCCTCTGATGCTCCTCTGATGCTCCTCTGAGGCTCATCTGAGACTCCTCTGAGGCTCCTCTGATGCTCCTCTGATGCTCCTCTGATGCTCCTCTGATGCTCCTATGATGCTCCTCTGATGCTCCTCTGATGCACCTCTGAGGCTCCTCTGATGCTCCTCTGATGCTCCTCTGATGCTCCTCTGATGCTCCTCTGATGCTCCTCTGATGCTCCTCTGATGCTCCTCTGATGCTCCTCTGATGCTCCTCTGATGCTCCTCTGATGCTCCTCTGATGCTCATCTGATGCTCCTCTGATACTCCTCTGATGCTCCTCTGATGCTCCTCTGATGCTCCTCTGAGGCTCCTCTGATGCTCCTCTGATGCTCCTCTGATGCTCCTCTGTTGCTCCTCTGATGCTCCTCTGATGCTCCTGTGATCCTCCTCTGATGCTCCTGTGCTGCTCCTCTGATGCTCCTCTGATGCTCCTCTGATGCTCCTCTGAGGCTCCTCTGATGCTCCTCTGATGCTCCTCTGATGCTCCTGCTCCTGCTCCTGCTCCTGCTCCTGCTCCTGCTCCTGCTCCTGCTCCTGCTCCTGCTCCTGCTCCTGCTCCTGCTCCTGCTCCTGCTCCTGCTCCTGCTCCTGCTCCTGCTCCTGCTCCTGCTCCTGCTCCTGCTCCTGCTCCTGCTCCTGCTCCTGCTCCTGCTCCTGTTCCTGCTCCTGCTCCTGCTCCTGCTCCTGTTCCTGCTCCTGCTCCTGCTCCTGCACCTCTGATGCTCCTCTTATGCACCACTGATGCTCCTCTGATGCTCCTCTGATACTCCTCTGATGCTCCTCAGATGCTCCTCTGATGCTCCTCTGATGCTCCTCTGATGCTCCTCTGATGCTCCTCTGAGGCTCCTCTGATGCTCCTCTGATGCTCCTCTGATGCTCCTCTGATGCTCCTCTGATGCTCCTCTGATGCTCCTCTGAGGCTCATCTGAGGCTCCTCTGAGGCTCCTCTGATGCTCCTCTGATGCTCCTCTGATGCTCCTCGGATGCTCCTATGATGCTCCTCTGATGCTCCTCTGATGCTCCTCTGATGCTCCTCTGATGCACCGCTGATGCTCCTCTGATGCTCCTCTGATGCTCCTCTGATGCTCATCTGATGCTCCTCTGATGCTCCTCTGATGCTCCTCTGATTCTCCTCTGATGCTCCTCTGATGCTCCTCTGAGGCTCCTCTGATGCTCCTCTGATGCTCCTCTGATGCTCCTCTGATGCTCCTCTGATGCTCCTCTGATGCTCCTGTGATCCTCCTCTGATGCTCCTGTGCTGCTCCTCTGATGCTCCTCTGATGCTCCTCTGATGCTCCTCTGAGGCTCCTCTGATGCTCCTCTGATGCTACTCTGATGCTCCTCTGATGCTACTCTGATGCTCCTGCTCCTGCTCCTGCTCCTGCTCCTGCTCCTGCTCCTGCTCCTGCTCCTGCTCCTGCTCCTGCTCCTGCTCCTGCTCCTGCTCCTGCTCCTGCTCCTGCTCCTGTTCCTGCTCCTGCTCCTGCTCCTGCTCCTGCTCCTGCTCCTGTTCCTGCTCCTGCTCCTGCTCCTGCACCTCTGATGCTCCTCTGATGCACCTCTGATGCTCCTCTGATGCTCCTCTGATACTCCTCTGATGCTCCTCAGATGCTCCTCTGATGCTCCTCTGATGCTCCTCTGATGCTCCTCTTATACTCCTCTGATGCTCCTCAGATGCTCCTCTGATGCTCCTCTGATGCTCCTCTGATGCTCCTCTGATGCTCCTCTGATGCACCTCTGATGCTCCTCTGATGCTCCTCTGATACTCCTCTGATGCTCCTCAGATGCTCCTCTGATGCTCCTCTGATACTCCTCTGATGCTCCTCAGATGCTCCTCTGATGCTCCTCTGATGCTCCTCTGATGCTCCTCTGATGCTCCTCTGATGCTCCTCTGATCCTCCTCTGATGCTCCTCTGATGCTCCTCTGATGCTCCTCTGATGCTCCTCTGATGCTCCTCTGATGCTCCTCTGATGCTCCTCTGATCCTCCTCTGATGCTCCTCTGATGCTCCTCTGATGCTCCTCTGATGCTCCTCTGATGCTCCTCTGATGCTCCTCTGATGCTCCTCTGATCCTCCTCTGATGCTCCACTGATGCTCCTCTGATGCTCCTCTGATGCTCCTCTGATGCTCCTCTGATGCTCCTGCTCCTGCTCCTGCTCCTGCTCCTGCTCCTGCTCGTGCTCCTGCTCCTCTGATGCTCCTCTGATGCTCCTCTGATGCTCCTCTGATGCTCCTCTGATGCTCCTCTGATGCTCCTCTGATGCTCCTCTGATCCTCCTCTGATGCTCCACTGATGCTCCTCTGATGCTCCACTGATGCTCGTCTGATGCTCCTCTGATGCTCCTCTGATGCTCCTCTGATGCTCCACTGATGCTCCTCTGACGCTCCTCTGATGCTCCTCTGATGCTCCTCTGATGCTCCTGCTCCTGCTCCTGCTCCTCTGATGCTCCTCTAATGACCTCTGATGCTCCTGCTCCTGCTCCTGCTCCTTCTCCTGCTCCTCTGATGCTCCTCTGATGCTCCTCTGATCCTCCTCTGATGCTCCTCTGATGCTCCTCTGATGCTCCTCTGATGCTCCTCTGAGGCTCCTCTGATGCTCCTCTGATGCTCCTCTGATGCTCCTCTGATGCTCCTCTGATGCTCCTCTGATGCTCCTGTGATGCTCCTCTCATGCTCCTCTGATGCTCCTCTGATGCTCCTGTGATGCTCCTCTGATGCTCCTCTGCTGCTCCTCTGATGCTGATCTGATTCTCCTCTGATACTCCTCTGATGCTCCTCTGATGCTCCTCTGATGCTCCTCTGATGCTCCTCTGATCCTCCTCTGATGCTCCTCTGATGCTCCTCTGATGCTCCTCTGATTCTCCTCTGAGGCTCCTCTGATGCTCCTCTGATGCTCCTCTGATGCTCCTCTGATGCTCCTCTGATACTCCTCTGATGCTCCTCTGATGCTCCTGTGATGCTCCTCTGATGCTCCTCTGCTGCTCCTCTGATGCTCATCTGATGCTCCTCTAATTCTCCTCTGATGCTCCTCTGATGCTCCTCTGATGCTCCTCTGATGCTCCTCTGATCCACCTCTGATGCTCCTCTGATGCTCCTCTGATGCTCCTCTGATGCTCCTGTGATGCTCCTCTGATGCTCCTCTGCTGCTCCTCTGATGCTCATCTGATGCTCCTCTGATTCTCCTCTGATGCTCCTCTGATGCTCCTCGGATGCTCCTCTTATGCTCCTCTGATCCTCCTCTGATGCTCCTCTGATGCTCCTCTGATGCTCCTCTGATGCTCCTCTGATGCTACTCTGATGCTCCTCTGATGCTCCTCTGATGCTCCTCTGATGCTCCTCTGATGCTCCTCTGCTGCTCCTCTGATGCTCCTCTGATGCTCCTCTGATTCTCCTCTGATGCTCCGCTGATGCTCCTCTGATGCTCCTCTGATGCTCCTCTGATGATCCTCTGATCCTCCTCTGATGCTCCACTGATGCTCCTCTGATGCTCCTGTGATGCTCCTGTAATGCTCCTCTGATTCTCCTCTGATGCTCCTCTGATGCTCCTCTGATGCTGCTCTGATGCTCCTCTGATGCTCCTCTGATGCTCCTCTGATGCTCCTCTGATGTTCCTCTGATGCTCCTCTGATACTCCTTTGATGCTCCTGCTCCTGCACCTGCTCCTGCTCCTGCTCCTGCTCCTGCTCCTGCTCCTGCTCCTGCTCCTGCTCCTGCTCCTGCTCCTGCTCCTGCTCATGCTCCTGCCCCTGCTCCTGCTCCTGCTCCTGCTCCTGCTCCTGCTCCTGCTCCTGCTCCTGCTCCTGCTCCTGCTCCTGCTCCTGCTCATGCTCCTGCTCCTGCTCCTGCTCCTGCTCCTGCTCATCTGATGCTCCTCTGATGCTCCTGCTCCTGCTCCTGCTCCTGCTCCTGCTCCTGCTCCTGCTCCTGCTCCTGCTCCTGCTCCTGCTCCTGCTCCTCTGATGCTCCTCTGATGCTCCTCTGATGCTCCACTGATGTTCCTCTGATGCTCCTCTGATGCTCCTCTGATGCTCCTCTGATGCTCCTCTGATGCTCCTCTGTTGCTCCTCTGATGCTCCCCTGATGCTCCTCTGATGCTCCTCTGATGCTCCACTGATGCTCCTCTGATGCTCCTCTGATGCTCCTCTGATGCTCCTCTGAGGCTCATCTGAGGCTCCTCTGAGGCTCCTCTGATGCTCCTCTGATGCTCCTCTGATGCTCCTCTGATGCTCCTATGATGCTCCTCTGATGTTCCTCTGATGCTCCTCTGAGGCTCCTCTGATGCTCCTCTGATGCTCCTCTGATGCTCCTCTGATGCTCCTCTGATGCTCCTCTGATGCTCCTCTGATGCTCCTCTGATGCTCCTCTGATGCTCCTCTGATGCTCCTCTGATGCTCCTCTGATGCTCATCTGATGCTCCTCTGATACTCCTCTGATGCTCCTCTGATGCTCCTCTGAGGCTCCTCTGATGCTCCTCTGATGCTCCTCTGATGCTCCTCTGTTGCTCCTCTGATGCTCCTCTGATGCTCCTGTGATCCTCCTCTGATGCTCCTGTGCTGCTCCTCTGATGCTCCTCTGATGCTCCTCTGATGCTCCTCTGAGGCTCCTCTGATGCTCCTCTGATGCTCCTCTGATGCTCCTGCTCCTGCTCCTGCTCCTGCTCCTGCTCCTGCTCCTGCTCCTGCTCCTGCTCCTGCTCCTGCTCCTGCTCCTGCTCCTGCTCCTGCTCCTGCTCCTGCTCCTGCTCCTGCTCCTGCTCCTGCTCCTGCTCCTGCTCCTGCTCCTGTTCCTGCTCCTGCTCCTGCTCCTGCTCCTGTTCCTGCTCCTGCTCCTGCTCCTGCACCTCTGATGCTCCTCTGATGCACCTCTGATGCTCCTCTGATGCTCCTCTGATACTCCTCTGATGCTCCTCAGATGCTCCTCTGATGCTCCTCTGATGCTCCTCTGATGCTCCTCTGATCCTCCTCTGAGGCTCCTCTGATGCTCCTCTGATGCTCCTCTGATGCTCCTCTGATGCTCCTCTGATGCTCCTCTGAGGCTCCTCTGAGGCTCATCTGAGGCTCCTCTGAGGCTCCTCTGATGCTCCTCTGATGCTCCTCTGATGCTCCTCGGATGCTCCTATGATGCTCCTCTGATGCTCCTCTGATGCTCCTCTGATGCTCCTCTGATGCTCCTCTGATGCTCCTCTGATGCTCCTCTGATGCTCCTCTGATGCTCCTCTGATGCTCATCTGATGCTCCTCTGATGCTCCTCTGATGCTCCTCTGATTCTCCTCTGATGCTCCTCTGATGCTCCTCTGAGGCTCCTCTGATGCTCCTCTGATGCTCCTCTGATGCTCCTCTGATGCTCCTCTGATGCTCCTGTGATCCTCCTCTGATGCTCCTGTGCTGCTCCTCTGATGCTCCTCTGATGCTCCTCTGATGCTCCTCTGAGGCTCCTCTGATGCTCCTCTGATGCTACTCTGATGCTCCTCTGATGCTACTCTGATGCTCCTGCTCCTGCTCCTGCTCCTGCTCCTGCTCCTGCTCCTGCTCCTGCTCCTGCTCCTGCTCCTGCTCCTGCTCCTGCTCCTGCTCCTGCTCCTGCTCCTGCTCCTGCTCCTGCTCCTGCTCCTGCTCCTGTTCCTGCTCCTGCTCCTGCTCCTGCACCTCTGATGCTCCTCTGATGCACCTCTGATGCTCCTCTGATGCTCCTCTGATACTCCTCTGATGCTCCTCAGATGCTCCTCTGATGCTCCTCTGATGCTCCTCTGATGCTCCTCTTATACTCCTCTGATGCTCCTCAGATGCTCCTCTGATGCTCCTCTGATGCTCCTCTGATGCTCCTCTGATGCTCCTCTGATGCACCTCTGATGCTCCTCTGATGCTCCTCTGATACTCCTCTGATGCTCCTCAGATGCTCCTCTGATGCTCCTCTGATACTCCTCTGATGCTCCTCAGATGCTCCTCTGATGCTCCTCTGATGCTCCTCTGATGCTCCTCTGATGCTCCTCTGATGCTCCTCTGATCCTCCTCTGATGCTCCTCTGATGCTCCTCTGATGCTCCTCTGATGCTCCTCTGATGCTCCTCTGATGCTCCTCTGATGCTCCTCTGATCCTCCTCTGATGCTCCTCTGATGCTCCTCTGATGCTCCTCTGATGCTCCTCTGATGCTCCTCTGATGCTCCTCTGATGCTCCTCTGATGCTCCTCTGATCCTCCTCTGATGCTCCACTGATGCTCCTCTGATGCTCCTCTGATGCTCCTCTGATGCTCCTCTGATGCTCCTGCTCCTGCTCCTGCTCCTGCTCCTGCTCCTGCTCCTGCTCCTGCTCCTCTGATGCTCCTCTGATGCTCCTCTGATGCTCCTCTGATGCTCCTCTGATGCTCCTCTGATCCTCCTCTGATGCTCCACTGATGCTCCTCTGATGCTCCACTGATGCTCGTCTGATGCTCCTCTGATGCTCCTCTGATGCTCCTCTGATGCTCCACTGATGCTCCTCTGACGCTCCTCTGATGCTCCTCTGATGCTCCTCTGATGCTCCTGCTCCTGCTCCTGCTCCTCTGATGATCCTCTAATGACCTCTGATGCTCCTGCTCCTGCTCCTGCTCCTGCTCCTGCTCCTGCTCCTCTGATGCTCCTCTGATGCTCCTCTGATCCTCCTCTGATGCTCCTCTGATGCTCCTCTGATGCTCCTCTGATGCTCCTCTGAGGCTCCTCTGATGCTCCTCTGATGCTCCTCTGATGCTCCTCTGATGCTCCTCTGATGCTCCTCTGATGCTCCTGTGATGCTCCTCTGATGCTCCTCTGATGCTCCTCTGATTCTCCTGTGATGCTCCTCTGATGCTCCTCTGCTGCTCCTCTGATGCTGCTCTGATTCTCCTCTGATACTCCTCTGATGCTCCTCTGATGCTCCTCTGATGCTCCTCTGATGCTCCTCTGATCCTCCTCTGATGCTCCTCTGATGCTCCTCTGATGCTCCTCTGATGCTCCTCTGAGGCTCCTCTGATGCTCCTCTGATGCTCCTCTGATGCTCCTCTGATGCTCCTCTGATGCTCCTCTGATACTCCTCTGATGCTCCTCTGATGCTCCTGTGATGCTCCTCTGATGCTCCTCTGCTGCTCCTCTGATGCTCATCTGATGCTCCTCTGATTCTCCTCTGATGCTCCTCTGATGCTCCTCTGATGCTCCTATGATGCTCCTCTGATCCACCTCTGATGCTCCTCTGATGCTCCTCTGATGCTCCTCTGATGCTCCTGTGATGCTCCTCTGATGCTCCTCTGCTGCTCCTCTGATGCTCATCTGATGCTCCTCTGATTCTCCTCTGATGCTCCTCTGATGCTCCTCTGATGCTCCTCTTATGCTCCTCTGATCCTCCTCTGATGCTCCTCTGATGCTCCTCTGATGCTCCTCTGATGCTCCTCTGATGCTACTCTGATGCTCCTCTGATGCTCCTCTGATGCTCCTCTGATGCTCCTCTGATGCTCCTCTGCTGCTCCTCTGATGCTCCTCTGATGCTCCTCTGATTCTCCTCTGATGCTCCGCTGATGCTCCTCTGATGCTCCTCTGATGCTCCTCTGATGATCCTCTGATCCTCCTCTGATGCTCCACTGATGCTCCTCTGATGCTCCTGTGATGCTCCTGTAATGCTCCTCTGATTCTCCTCTGATGCTCCTCTGATGCTCCTCTGATGCTCCTCTGATGCTCCTCTGATGCTCCTCTGATGCTCCTCTGATGCTCCTCTGATGTTCCTCTGATGCTCCTCTGATACTCCTTTGATGCTCCTGCTCCTGCACCTGCTCCTGCTCCTGCTCCTGCTCCTGCTCCTGCTCCTGCTCCTGCTCCTGCTCCTGCTCCTGCTCCTGCTCCTGCTCATGCTCCTGCCCCTGCTCCTGCTCCTGCTCCTGCTCCTGCTCCTGCTCCTGCTCCTGCTCCTGCTCCTGCTCCTGCTCCTGCTCCTGCTCCTGTTCCTGCTCCTTCTGCTGCTCCTGCTCCTGCACCTCTGATGCTCCTCTGATGCACCTCTGATGCTCCTCTGATGCTCCTCTGATACTCCTCTGATGCTCCTTAGATGCTCCTCTGATGCTCCTCTGATGGTCCTCTGATGCTTCTCTGATGCCTCTGTGATGCTCCTCTGATGCTCCTCTGATTCTCCTCTCATGCTCCGCTGATGCTCCTCTGATGCTCCTCTGATGCTCCTCTGATGATCCTCTGATCCTCCTCTGATGCTCCACTGATGCTCCTCTGATGCTCCTGTGATGCTCCTGTAATGCTCCTCTGATTCTCCTCTGATGCTCCACTGATGCTCCTCTGATGCTCCTCTGATGCTCCTCTGATGCTCCTCTGATGCTCCTCTGATGCTCCTCTGATGCTCCTCTGATGCTCCTCTGATGCTCCTGTGATGCTCTTCTGATGCTCCTCTGATGCTCCTCTGATGCTCCTGTGATGCTCTTCTGATGCTCCTCTGATTCTCCTCTGATGCTCCTCTGATGCTCCTCTGATGCTCCTCTGATGCTCCTCTGATGCTCCTCTGATGCTCCTCTGATGCTCCTCTGATGCTCCTCTGATGCTCCTCTGATGCTCCTCTGATGCTCCTCTGATGCTCCTCTGAAGCTCCTCTGATGCTCCTCTGAAGCTCCTCTGATGCTCCTCTGATGCTCCTCTGATGCTCCTCTGATGCTCCTCTGATGCTCATCTGATCCTCCTCTGATGCTCCTCTGATGCTCCTCTGATGCTCCTCTGATGCTCCTCTGATGCTCCTCTGATGCTCTTCCTATGATCCTCTGATGCTCCTGCTCCTGCTCCTGCTCCTGCTCCTGCTCCTGCTCCTGCTCATGCTCCTGCTCCTGCTCCTGCTCCTGCTCCTGCTCCTGCTCCTGCTCCTGCTCCTGCTCCTGCTCCTGCTCCTGCTCCTGCTCCTGCTCCTGCTCCTGCTCCTCTGATGCTCCTCTGATGCTCCACTGATGTTCCTCTGATGCTCCTCTGATGCTCCTCTGATGCTCCTCTGATGCTCCTCTGATGCTCCTCTGTTGCTCCTCTGATGCTGCCCTGATGCTCCTCTGATGCTCCTCTGATGCTCCACTGATGCTCTTCTGATGCTCCTCTGATGCTCCTCTGATGCTCCACTGATGCTCCTCTGATGCTCCTCTGAGGCTCATCTGAGGCTCCTCTGAGGCTCCTCTGATGCTCCTCTGATGCTCCTCTGATGCTCCTCTGATGCTCCTATGATGCTCCTCTGATGCTCCTCTGATGCTCCTCTGAGGCTCCTCTGATGCTCCTCTGATGCTCCTCTGATGCTCCTCTGATGCTCCTCTGATGCTCCTCTGATGCTCTTCTGATGCTCCTCTGATGCTCCTCGGATGCTCCTCAGATGCTCCTCTGATGCTCCTCTGATGCTCATCTGATGCTCCTCTGATACTCCTCTGATGCTCCTCTGATGCTCCTCTGAGGCTCCTCTGATGCTCCTCTGATGCTCCTCTGATGCTCCTCTGATGCTCCTCTGATGCTCCTCTGATGCTCCTGTGATCCTCCTCTGATGCTCCTGTGCTGCTCCTCTGATGCTCCTCTGATGCTCCTCTGATGCTCCTCTGAGGCTCCTCTGATGCTCCTCTGATGCTCCTCTGATGCTCCTGCTCCTGCTCCTGCTCCTGCTCTTGCTCCTGCTCCTGCTCCTGCTCCTGCTCCTGCTCCTGCTCCTGCTCCTGCTCCTGCTCCTGCTCCTGCTCCTGCTCCTGCTCCTGCTCCTGCTCCTGCTCCTGCTCCTGCTCCTGCTCCTGCTCCTGCTCCTGCTCCTGCTCCTGTTCCTGCTCCTGCTCCTGCTCCTGCACCTCTGATGCTCCTCTGATGCACCTCTGATGCTCCTCTGATGCTCCTCTGATACTCCTCTGATGCTCCTCAGATGCTCCTCTGATGCTCCTCTGATGCTCCTCTGATACTCCTCAGATGCTCCTCTAATGCTCCTCTGATACTCCTCTGATGCTCCTCAGATGCTCCTCTGATGCTCCTCTGATGCTCCTCTGAGGCTCCTCGGATGCTTCTCTGATGCTCCTCTGATCCTCCTCTGATGCTCCTCTGATGCTCCTCTGATGCTCCTCTGATGCTCCTCTGATCCTCTTCTGACGCTCCTCTGATGCTCCTCTGATGCTCCTCTGATGCTCCTCTGATGCTCCTCTGATGCTCCTCTGATGCTCCTCCGATGCTCCTCTGATCCTCCTCTGATGCTCCACTGATGCTCCTCTGATGCTCCTCTGATGCTCCTCTGATGCTCCTCTGATGCGTCTGCTCCTGCTCCTGCTCCTGCTCCTGATCCTGCTCCTGCTCCTGCTCCTGCTCCTCTGATGCTCCTCTGATGCTCCTCTGATGCTCCTCTGATGCTCCTCTGATGCTCCTCTGATGCTCCTCTGATGCTCCTCTGATCCTCCTCTGATGCTCCACTGATGCTCCTCTGATGCTCCACTGATGCTCCTCTGATGCTCCTATGATGCTCCTCTGATGCTCCTCTGATGCTCCTCTGATGCTCCTCTGACGCTCCTCTGATGCTCCTCTGATGCTCCTCTGATGCTCCTGCTCCTGCTCCTGCTCCTCTGATGCTCCTCTGATGACCTCTGATGCTCCTGCTCCTGCTCCTGCTCCTGCTCCTGCTCCTGCTCCTCTGATGCTCCTCTGATGCTCCTCTGATCCTCCTCTGATGCTCCTCTGATGCTCCTCTGATGCTCCTCTGATGCTCCTCTGAGGCTCCTCTGATGCTCCTCTGATGCTCCTCTGATGCTCCTCTGATGCTCCTCTGATGCTCCTCTGATGCTCCTGTGATGCTCCTCTGATGCTCCTCTGATGCTCCTCTGATGCTCCTCTGATGCTCCTCTGATGCTCCTCTGATGCTCCTCTGATGCTCATCTGATGCTCCTCTGATACTCCTCTGATGCTCCTCTGATGCTCCTCTGAGGCTCCTCTGATGCTCCTCTGATGCTCCTCTGATGCTCCTCTGATGCTCCTCTGATGCTCCTCTGATGCTCCTGTGATCCTCCTCTGATGCTCCTGTGCTGCTCCTCTGATGCTCCTCTGATGCTCCTCTGATGCTCCTCTGAGGCTCCTCTGATGCTCCTCTGATGCTCCTCTGATGCTCCTGCTCCTGCTCCTGCTCCTGCTCCTGCTCCTGCTCCTGCTCCTGCTCCTGCTCCTGCTCCTGCTCCTGCTCCTGCTCCTGCTCCTGCTCCTGCTCCTGCTCCTGCTCCTGATCCTGCTCCTGCTCCTGCTCCTGCTCCTGCTCCTGTTCCTGCTCCTGCTGCTGCTCCTGCACCTCTGATGCTCCTCTGATGCACCTCTGATGCTCCTCTGATGCTCCTCCTGATGCTCCTCAGATGCTCCTCTGATGCTCCTCTGATGCTCCTCTGATGCTCCTCTTATACTCCTCTGATGCTCCTCAGATGCTCCTCTGATGCTCCTCTGATGCTCCTCTGATGCTCCTCTGATGCTCCTCTGATGCACCTCTGATGCTCCTCTGATGCACCTCTGATGCTCCTCTGATGCTCCTCTGATACTCCTCTGATGCTCCTCAGATGCTCCTCTGATGCTCCTCTGATACTCCTCTGATGCTCCTCAGATGCTCCTCTGATGCTCCTCTGATGCTTTTCTGATGCTCCTCGGATGCTTCTCTGATGCTCCTCTGATCCTCCTCTGATGCTCCTCTGATGCTCCTCTGATGCTCCTCTGATGCTCCTCTGATGCTCCTCTGATGCTCCTCTGATGCTCCTCTGATGCTCCTCTGATCCTCCTCTGATGCTCCTCTGATGCTCCTCTGATGCTCCTCTGATGCTCCTCTGATGCTCCTCTGATGCTCCTCTGATGCTCCTCTGATGCTCCTCTGATCCTCCTCTGATGCTCCACTGATGCTCCTCTGATGCTCCTCTGATGCTCCTCTGATGCTCCTCTGATGCTCCTGCTCCTGCTCCTGCTCCTGCTCCTGCTCCTGCTCCTGCTCCTGCTCCTGCTCCTCTGATGCTCCTCTGATGCTCCTCTGATGCTCCTCTGATGCTCCTCTGATGCTCCTCTGATGCTCCTCTGATCCTCCTCTGATGCTCCACTGATGCACCTCTGATGCTCCACTGATGCTCCTCTGATGCTCCTATGATGCTCCTCTGATGCTCCTCTGATGCTCCTCTGACGCTCCTCTGATGCTCCTCTGACGCTCCTCTGATGTTCCTCTGATGCTCCTCTGATGCTCCTGCTCCTGCTCCTGCTCCTCTGATGCTCCTCTGATGCTCCTCTGATGCTCCTGCTCCTGCTCCTGCTCCTGCTCCTGCTCCTCTGATGCTCCTCTGATGCTCCTCTGATGCTCCTCTGATGCTCCTCTGATCCTCCTCTGATGCTCCTCTGATGCTCCTCTGATGCTCCTCTGATGCTCCTCTGAGGCTCCTCTGTTGCTCCTCTGATGCTCCTCTGATGCTCCTCTGATGCTCCTGTGATGCTCCTCTGATGCTCCTCTGATGCTCCTCTGATGCTCCTGTGATGCTCCTCTGATGCTCCTCTGCTGCTCCTCTGATGCTGATCTGATTCTCCTCTGATGCTCCTCTGATGCTCCTCTGATGCTCCTCTGATGCTCCTCTGATGCTCCTCTGATCCTCCTCTGATGCTCCTCTGATGCTCCTCTGATGCTCCTCTGATGCTCCTCTGAGGCTCCTCTGATGCTCCTCTGATGCTCCTCTGATGCTCCTCTGATGCTCCTCTGATACTCCTCTGATGCTCCTCTGATGCTCCTGTGATGCTCCTCTGATACTCCTCTGCTGCTCCTCTGATGCTCATCTGATGCTCCTCTGATTCTCCTATGATGCTCCTCTGATGCTCCTCTGATGCTCCTCTGATGCTCCTCTGATCCACCTCTGATGCTCCTCTGATGCTCCTGTGATGCTCCTCTGATGCTCCTCTGCTGCTCCTCTGATGCTCATCTGATGCTCCTCTGATTCTCCTCTGATGCTCCTCTGATGCTCCTCTGATGCTCCTCTTATGCTCCTCTGATCCTCCTCTGATGCTCCTCTGATGCTCCTCTGATGCTCCTCTGATGCTCCTCTGATGCTACTCTGATGCTCCTCTGATGCTCCTCTGATGCTCCTCTGATGCTCCTCTGATGCTCCTCTGATGCTCCTCTGATGCTCCTCTGATGCTCCTCTGATGCTCCTCTGCTGCTCCTCTGATGCTCCTCTGATGCTCCTCTGATGCTCCTCTGATGCTCCTCTGAGGCTCCTCTGATGCTCCTCTGATGCTCCTCTGATCCTCCTCTGATGCTCCTCTGATGCTCCTCTGATGCTCCTCTGATGCTCCTCTGATGCTCCTCTGATGCTCCTGTGATCCTCCTCTGATGCTCCTCTGATGCTCCTCTGATGCTCCTCTGATCCTCCTCTGATGCTCCTCTGATGCTCCTCTGATGCTCCTCTGATGCTCCTCTGATGCTCCTCTGATGCTCCTCTGATGCTCCTCTGAGGCACCTCTGAGGCTCCTCTGATTCTCTTCTGATGCTCCTCTGATGCTCCTCTGATGCTCCTCTGATGCTCCTGTGATGCTCCTCTGATGCTCCTGTGATGCTCCTCTGATGTTCCTCTGATGTTCCTCTGATGCTCCTCTGATGCTCCTCTGATGCTCCTCTGATGCTCCTCTGAGGCTCCTGTGATGCTCCTCTGATGCTCCTCTGATCCTCCTCTGATGCTCCTCTGATACTCCTCTGATGCTCCTCTGATGCTCCTCTGATGCTCCTATGATGCTCCTCTGATGCTCCTCTGATGCTCCTCTGATGCTCCTCTGATGCTCCTCTGATGCTCCTCTGATCCTCCTCTGATGCTCCTCTGATGCTCCTCTGATGCTCCTCTGATGCTCCTCTGATGCTCCTGCTCCTGCTCCTGCTCCTGCTCCTGCTCCTGCTCCTGCTCCTGCTCCTGCTCCTGCTCCTGCTCCTGCTACTGCTCCTGCTCCTGCTCCTGTTCCTGCTCCTGCTGCTGCTCCTGCTCCTGCACCTCTGATGCTCCTCTGATGCACCTCTGATGCTCCTCTGATGCTCCTCTGATACTCCTCTGATGCTCCTTAGATGCTCCTCTGATACTCCTCTGATGTTCCTCTGATGCTCCTCTGATGCCTCTGTGATGCTCCTCTGATGCTCCTCTGATTCTCCTCTGATGCTCCGCTGATGCTCCTCTGATGCTCCTCTGATGCTCCTCTGATGATCCTCTGATCCTCCTCTGATGCTCCACTGATGCTCCTCTGATGCTCCTGTGATGCTCCTGTAATGCTCCTCTGATTCTCTTCTGATGCTCCTCTGATGCTCCTCTGATGCTCCTCTGATGCTCCTCTGATGCTCCTCTGATGCTCCTCTGATGCTCCTCTGATGTTCCTCTGATGCTCCTCTGATACTCCTTTGATGCTCCTGCTCCTGCTCCTGCTCCTGCTCCTGCTCCTGCTCCTGCTCCTGCTCCTGCTCCTGCTCCTGCTCCTGCTCCTGCTCCTGCTCCTGCTCATGCTCCTGCCCCTGCTCCTGCTCCTGCTCCTGCTCCTGCTCCTGCTCCTGCTCCTGCTCCTGCTCCTGCTCCTGCTCCTGCTCCTGTTCCTGCTCCTGCTGCTGCTCCTGCTCCTGCACCTCTGATGCTCCTCTGATGCACCTCTGATGCTCCTCTGATGCTCCTCTGATATTCCTCTGATGCTCCTTAGATGCTCCTCTGATGCTCCTCTGATGCTCCTCTGATGCTCCTCTGATGCCTCTGTGATGCTCCTCTGATGCTCCTCTGATTCTCCTCTGATGCTCCGCTGATGCTCCTCTGATGCTCCTCTGATGCTCCTCTGATGATCCTCTGATCCTCCTCTGATGCTCCACTGATGCTCCTCTGATGCTCCTGTGATGCTCCTGTAATGCTCCTCTGATTCTCCTCTGATGCTCCTCTGATGCTCCTCTGATGCTCCTCTGATGCTCCTCTGATGCTCCTCTGATGCTCCTCTGATGCTCCTCTGATGCTCCTCTGATGCTCCTCTGATGCTCCTCTGATGCTCCTGTGATGCTCTTCTGATGCTCCTCTGATGCTCCTCTGATGCTCCTGTGATGCTCCTCTGATGCTCCTCTGCTGCTCCTCTGATGCTGATCTGATTCTCCTCTGATGCTCCTCTGATGCTCCTCTGATGCTCCTCTGATGCTCCTCTGATGCTCCTCTGATCCTCCTCTGATGCTCCTCTGATGCTCCTCTGATGCTCCTCTGATGCTCCTCTGAGGCTCCTCTGATGCTCCTCTGATGCTCCTCTGATGCTCCTCTGATGCTCCTCTGATGCTCCTCTGATACTCCTCTGATGCTCCTCTGATGCTCCTGTGATGCTCCTCTGATGCTCCTCTGCTGCTCCTCTGATGCTCCTCTGATGCTCCTCTGATTCTCCTCTGATGCTCCTCTGATGCTCCTCTGATGCTCCTCTGATGCTCCTCTGATCCACCTCTGATGCTCCTCTGATGCTCCTCTGATGCTCCTCTGATGCTCCTGTGATGCTCCTCTGATGCTCCTCTGCTGCTCCTCTGATGCTCATCTGAAGCTCCTCTGATTCTCCTCTGATGCTCCTCTGATGCTCCTCTGATGCTCCTCTTATGCTCCTCTGATCCTCCTCTGATGCTCCTTTGATGCTCCTCTGATGCTCCTCTGATGCTCCTCTGATGCTACTCTGATGCTCCTCTGATGCTCCTCTGATGCTCCTCTGATGCTCCTCTGATGCTCCTCTGATGCTCCTCTGATGCTCCTCTGATCCTCCTCTGCTGCTCCTCTGATGCTCCTCTGATGCTCCTCTGATGCTCCTCTGATGCTCCTCTGATGCTCCTCTGAGGCTCCTCTGATGCTCCTCTGATGCTCCTCTGATGCTCCTCTGATGCTCCTCTGATGCTCCTCTGATGCTCCTCTGATGCTCCTGTGATGCTCCTCTGATGCTCCTGTGATCCTCCTCTGATGCTCCTCTGATGCTCCTCTGATGCTCCTCTGATCCTCCTCTGATGCTCCTCTGATGCTCCTCTGATGCTCCTCTGATGCTCCTCTGATGCTCCTCTGATGCTCCTCTGAGGCACCTCTGAGGCTCCTCTGATTCTCTTCTGATGCTCCTCTGATGCTCCTCTGATGCTCCTCTGATGCTCCTGTGATGCTCCTCTGATGCTCCTGTGATGCTGCTCTGCTGTTCCTCTGATGTTCCTCTGATGCTCCTCTGATGCTCCTCTGATGCTCCTCTGATGCTCCTCTGAGGCTCCTCTGATGCTCCTCTGATGCTCCTCTGATCCTCCTCTGATGCTCCTCTGATACTCCTCTGATGCTCCTCTGATGCTCCTCTGATGCTCCTATGATGCTCCTCTGATGCTCCTCTGATGCTCCTCTGATGCTCCTCTGATGCTCCTCTGATGCTCCTCTGATGCTCCTCTGATGCTCCTCTGATGCTCCTCCGATCCTCCTCTGATGCTCCTCTGATGCTCCTCTGATGCTCCTCTGATGCTCCTCTGATGCTCCTCTGATGCTCCTCTGTTGCTCCTGCTCCTGCTCCTGCTCCTGCTCCTGCTCCTGCTCCTGCTCCTGCTCCTGCTCCTGCTCCTGCTCCTGCTCCTGCTCCTGTTCCTGCTCCTGCTGCTGCTCCTGCTCCTGCACCTCTGATGCTCCTCTGATGCACCTCTGATGCTCCTCTGATGCTCCTCTGATACTCCTCTGATGCTCCTTAGATGCTCCTCTGATGCTCCTCTGATGCTCCTCTGATGCTCCTCTGATGCCTCTGTGATGCTCCTCTGATGCTCCTCTGATTCTCCTCTGATGCTCCGCTGATGCTCCTCTGATCCTCCTCTGATGCTCCACTGATGCTCCTCTGATGCTCCTCTGATGCTCCTCTGATGCTCCTCTGATGCTCCTCTGATGCTCCTCTGATGCTCCTCTGATGCTCCTCTGATGTTCCTCTGATGCTCCTCTGATGCTCCTTTGATGCTCCTGCTCCTGCTCCTGCTCCTGCTCCTGCTCCTGCTCCTGCTCCTGCTCCTGCTCCTGCTCCTGCTCCTGCTCCTGCTCCTGCTCCTGCTCATGCTCCTGCCCCTGCTCCTGCTCCTGCTCCTGCTCCTGCTCCTGCTCCTGCTCCTGCTCCGGCTCCTGCTCCCGCTCCTGCTCCGGCTCCTGCTCCTGCACCTCTGATGCTCCTGCTCTTGCTCGATGCTCCTCTGATGCACCTCTGATGCTCCTCTGATGCTCCTCTGATGCTCCACTGATGCTCCTCAGATGCTCCTCTGATGCACCTCTGATGCTCCTCTGATGCTCCTATGATGCTCCTCTGATGCTCCTCAGATGCTCCTCTGATGCACCTCTGATGCTCCTCTGATGCTCCTCTGATGCTCCTCTGATGCTCCTCTGATGCTACTCTGTTGCTCCTCTGATGCTCCTCTGATGCTCCTCTGATGCTCCAATGATGCTCCAATGATGCTCCACTGATGCTCCTGTGATGCTCCTCTGATGCTCCTCTGATGCTCCTCTGATGCTCCTCTGATGCTCCTCTGATGCTCCTCTGATGCTCATCTGATGCTCCTCTGATACTCCTCTGATGCTCCTCTGAGGCTCCTCTGATGCTCCTCTGATGCTCCTCTGATGCTCCTCTGATGCTCCTCTGATGCTCCTGTGATGCTCCTCTGATGCTCCTCAGATGCTCCTCTGATTCACCTCTGATGCTCCTCTGATGCTCCTCTGATGCTCCTCTGATGCTCCTCTGATGCTCCTCTGTTGCTCCTCTGATGCTCCTCTGATGCTCCTCTGATGCTCCAATGATGCTTCTCAGATGCTCCTCTGATGCTCCTCTGATGCTCCTCTGATGCTCCTCTGATGCACCTCTGATGCTCCTCTGATGCTCCTCTGATGCTCCTCTGATGCTCCTCTGATGCTCCTCTGATGCTCATCTGATACTCCTCTGATACTCCTCTGATGCTCCTCTGAGGCTCCTCTGATGCTCCTCTGATGCTCCTCTGATGCTCCTCTGATGCTCCTCTGATGCCTCTGTGATGCTCCTCTGATGCTCCTCTGATTCTCCTCTGATGCTCCGCTGATGCTCCTCTGATGCTCCTCTGATGCTCCTCTGATGCTCCTCTGTTGCTCCTCTGATGCTCCTCTGATGCTCCTCTGATGCTCCAATGATGCTCCAATGATGCTCCACTGATTCTCCTGTGATGCTCCTCTGATGCTCCTCTGATGCTCCTCTGATGCTCCTCTTGATGCTCCTCTGATGCTCCTCTGATGCTCCTCTGATGCTCCTCTGATGCTCCTCTGATGCTCCTCTGACGCTCCTCTGATGCTCCTCTGATTCCCGGCCTCTGATTCCCTGCTTCTGATTCTGATTCCCTGCCTCTGATTCCCCATCTCTGATTCCGCACATCTGATTCCTTGCCTCTGATTCCCCGCCTCAGATTCCCCAGCACTGATTTCCCGCCTCTGATTCCCGGCATCCGATTCCCTGCCTCTGATTCCCCGCCTCTGATTCCCCATCTCTGATTCCCCGCCTCTGATTCCCCGTGTCTGATTCCCTGCCTCTGATTCCCCGCATCTGATTCCCCATATCTGATTCCCCGCCTCTGTTTTCCCGCCTCTGATTCCCTGCCTCTGATTCCCCATATCTGATTCCCCGCCTCTGATTCCCCAACTCTGATTCCCCGCCTCTGATTCCCCAGCTCTGAATCCCCGCCTCTGATTCCCCGCGTCTGATTCCCTGCCTCTGATTCCCCGCCTCTGATTCCCCATCTGTGATTCACAACCTCTGATGCCCCACCTCTGATTCCCCATATCTGATTCCCCGCCTCTGTTTCCCCGCCTCTGATTCCCCGCCTCTGATTCCCCATATCTGATTCCCCGCCTCTGATTGCCCACCTCTGATTCCCCGCGTCTGATTCCCTGCGTCTGATTCCCCGCCTCTGATTCCCCATCTCTGATTCACCACCTCTGATTCCCAGCCTCTGATTCCCCATCTCTGATTCCGCACATCCGATTCCCTGCCTATGATTCCCCACCTCTGATTCCCCGCCTCTGATTCCCCATATCTGATTCCATGCCTCTGTTTCCCCGCCTCTGATTCCCCACCTCTGTTTCCCCATATCTGATTCCCCGCCTCTGATTCCCCAACTCTAATACCCCGCCTCTGATTCCCCAGCTCTGATTCCCCGCCTCTGATTCCCCGCATCTGATTCCCTGCCTCTGATTCCCCGCCTCTGATTCCAGGCCTCTGATTCCCAGCATCTGCTTCCGGCCTCTAATTCCCGGCCTCTGATTCCCTGCTTCTGATTCTGATTCCCTGCCTCTGATTCCCCATCTCTGATTCCGCACATCTGATTCCTTGCCTCTGATTCCCCACCTCTGATTCCCCATATCTGATTCCCCGCCTGGGTTTCTCCGCCTCTGATTCCCCGCCTCTGTTTCCCAATATCTAAGTCCCCGCCTCTGATTCCCCAAATCTAATTCCCCACCTCTGATTCCCCAGCTCTGATTCCCCGCCTCTGATTCCCCGCATCTGATTCCCTGCATCTGATTCCAAGCCTCTGATTCCCCGCCTCTGATTCCCCATCTCTGATTCCCCGCCTCTGATTCCCCGTGTCTGATTCCCTGCCTCTGATTCCCCGCCTCTGATTCCCCATATCTGATTCCGCACATCTGATTCCTTGCCTCTGATTCCCCGCCTCAGATTCCCCAGCACTGATTTCCCGCCTCTGATTCCCGGCATCCGATTCCCTGCCTCTGATTCCCCGCCTCTGATTCCCCATCTCTGATTCCCCGCCTCTGATTCCCCGTGTCTGATTCCCTGCCTCTGATTCCCCGCCTCTGATTCCCCATATCTGATTCCCCGCCTCTGTTTTCCCGCCTCTGATTCCCTGCCTCTGATTTCCCATATCTGATTCCCCGCCTCTGATTCCCCAACTCTGATTCCCCGCCTCTGATTCCCCAGCTCTGAATCCCCGCCTCTGATTCCCCGCGTCTGATTCCCTGCCTCTGATTCCCCGCCTCTGATTCCCCATCTGTGATTCACAACCTCTGATGCCCCACCTCTGATTCCCCATATCTGATTCCCCGCCTCTGTTTCCCCGCCTCTGATTCCCCGCCTCTGATTCCCCATATCTGATTCCCCGCCTCTGATTGCCCACCTCTGATTCCCCGCGTCTGATTCCCTGCGTCTGATTCCCCGCCTCTGATTCCCCATCTCTGATTCACCACCTCTGATTCCCAGCCTCTGATTCCCCATCTCTGATTCCGCACATCCGATTCCCTGCCTATGATTCCCCACCTCTGATTCCCCGCCTCTGATTCCCCATATCTGATTCCATGCCTCTGTTTCCCCGCCTCTGATTCCCCACCTCTGTTTCCCCATATCTGATTCCCCGCCTCTGATTCCCCAACTCTAATACCCCGCCTCTGATTCCCCAGCTCTGATTCCCCGCCTCTGATTCCCCGCATCTGATTCCCTGCCTCTGATTCCCCGCCTCTGATTCCAGGCCTCTGATTCCCAGCATCTGCTTCCGGCCTCTAATTCCCGGCCTCTGATTCCCTGCTTCTGATTCTGATTCCCTGCCTCTGATTCCCCGCATCTGATTCCCTGCCTCTGATTCCCCATCTCTGATTCCGCACATCTGATTCCTTGCCTCTGATTCCCCACCTCTGATTCCCCATATCTGATTCCCCGCCTGGGTTTCCCCGCCTCTGATTCCCCGCCTCTGTTTCCCAATATCTAAGTCCCCGCCTCTGATTCCCCAAATCTAATTCCCCACCTCTGATTCCCCAGCTCTGATTCCCCGCCTCTGATTCCCCGCATCTGATTCCCTGCATCTGATTCCAAGCCTCTGATTCCCTGCCTCTGATTCCCAACCTCTGATTCCCCACCTCTGATTCCCCATATCTGATTCCCCGCCTCTGTTTCCCCGCCTCGGATTCCCCGCCTCTGTTTCCCCATATCTGATTCCCGGCCTCTGATTCCCCGCCTCTGATTCCCCGCCTCTGATTCCCTGCCTCTGATTCCCCATCTCCGATTCCGCACATCTGATTCCCTTCCTCTGATTCCCCGCCTCTGATTCCCGGCCTCTGATTCCCTGCCTCTGATTCCCAACCTCGGATTCCCCACCTCTGATTCCCCATATCTGATTCCCCGCCTCTGTTTCCCCGCCTCTGATTCCCCGCCTCTGATTCCCAACTCTGATTCCCCGCCTCTGATTCCCCAGCTCTGATTCCCCGTGTTTGATTCCCTGCCTCTGATTCCCTGCCCTGATTCCCCATCTCTGTTTCACCGCCTTTGATTCGCCACCTCTGATTCCCCATATCTGATTACCCGCCTCTGTTTCCCCGACTCTGATTCCCTGCCTCTGATTCCCAACCTCTGATTCCACACCTCTGATTCCCCATATCAGATTCCCCGCCTCTATTTCCCCATATCTGATTCCCCGCCTCTGATTCCCCAACTCTGATTCCACGCCTCTGATTCCCCATCTCTGATTCACCGCCTCTGATTCCCCGTGTCTGATTCCCTGCCTCTGATTCCCCGCCTCTGATTCCCTGCCCCTGATTCCCCAATTCTGATTCCCCATATCTGATTCCCCGCCTCTGTTTCCCCGCCTCTGATTCCCCACCTCTGATTTCCCATATCTGATTCCCTGCCTCTGATTCCCCAACTCTGATTCACCGCCTCTGATTCCCCAGCTCTGAATCCCCGCCTCTGATTCCCCGCGTCTGATTCCCTGCCTCTGATTCCCCGCCTTGATTCCCCATCTCTGATTCACAACCTCTGATTCCCCACCTCTGATTCCCTATATTTGATTCCCCGCCTCTGTTTCCCCGCCTCTGATTCACTGCCTCTGATTCCCCACATCTGATTCCCGGCCTCTGATTCCCCGCCTCTGATTCCCCGCCTCTGATTCCCTGCCTCTGATTCCCCATCTCCGATTCCGCACATCTGATTCCCTTCCTCTGATTCCCCACCTCTGATTCCCCGCCTCTGATTCCCTGCCTCTGATTCCCAACCTCGGATTCCCCACCTCTGATTCCCCATATCTGATTCCCCGCCTCTGCTTCCCCGCCTCTGATTCCCCGCCTCTGATTCCCAACTCTGATTCGCCGCCTCTGATTGCCCAGCTCTGATTCCCCGTGTTTGATTCCCTGCCTCTGATTCCCTGCCCTGATTCCCCATCTCTGTTTCACCGCCTTTGATTCGCCACCTCTGATTCCCCATATCTGATTCCCCGCCTCTGATTCCCCGCCTCTGATTCCCTGCCTCTTATTCCCCATCTCCGATTCCGCACATCTGATTCCCTTCCTCTGATTCCCCGCCTCTGATTCCCCGCCTCTGATTCCCTGCCTCTGATTCCCAACCTCGGATTCCCCACCTCTGATTCCCCATATCTGATTCCCCGCCTCTGTTTCCCCGCCTCTGATTCCCCGCCTCTGATTCCCAACTCTGATTCCCCACCTCTGATTCCCCAGCTCTGATTCCCCGTGTTTGATTCCCTGCCTCTGATTCCCTGCCCTGATTCCCCATCTCTGTTTCACCGCCTTTGATTCGCCACCTCTGATTCCCCATATCTGATTACCCGCCTCTGTTTCCCCGACTCTGATTCCCTGCCTCTGATTCCCAACCTCTGATTCCACACTTCTGATTCCCCATATCTGATTCCCGGCCACTATTTCCCCATATCTGATTCCCCGCCTCTGATTCCCCAACTCTGATTCCCCGCCTCTGATTCCCCATCTCTGATTCCCCGCCTCTGATTCCCCGTGTCTGATTCCCTGCCTCTGATTCCCCGCCTCTGATTCCCCGCCTCTGATTCCCTGCCACTGATTCGCTGCCCCTGATTCCCCAATTCTGATTCCCCATATCTGATTCCCCGCCTCTGTTTCCCCGCCTCTGATTCCCCACCTCTGATTTCCCATATCTGATTCCCTGCCTCTGATTCCCCAACTCTGATTCCCTATATTTGATTCCCCGCCTCTGTTTCCCCGCCTCTGATTCACTGCCTCTGATTCCCCACATCTGATTCCCCATCTCTGATTCCGCACAACCGATTCCCTGCCTATGATTCCCCGACTCTGATTCCCCACCTCTGATTCCCCAGCTCTGATTCCCCGCCTCTGATTCCCCGCGTCTGATTCCCTGCCTGTGATTCCCCGCCTCTGATTCCACATCTCTGATTCCCCACCTCTGATTCCCCGTGTCTGATTCCCTTCCTTTGATTCCCCGCCCCTGATTCCCCACCTCTGATTCCCCATATCTTATTCCCCGCCTCTGTTTCCCCCCCTCTGATTCCCAGCCTCTGATTCCCCATATCTGATTCCCCGCATCTGATTCCCCATATCTGATTCCCCGCCTCTATTTCCCCATATCTGCTTCGCCGCCTCTGATTCCCCAACTCTGATTCCCCGCCTCTGATTCCCCAGCTCTGATTTCCCGCCTCTGATTCCCGGCATCCGATTCCCTGCCTCTGATTCCCCGCCTCTGATTCCCCATCTCTGATTCCCCGCCTCTGATTCCCCGTGTCTGATTCCCTGCCTCTGATTCCCCGCCTCTGATTCCCCATATCTGATTCCCCGCCTCTGTTTTCCCGCCTCTGATTCCCTGCCTCTGATTCCCCATATCTGATTCCCCGCCTCTGATTCCCCAACTCTGATTCCCAGCCTCTGATTCCCCAGCTCTGAATCCCCGCCTCTGATTCCCCGCGTCTGATTCCCTGCCTCTGATTCCCCGCCTGATTCCCCATCTGTGATTCACAACCTCTGATGCCCCACCTCTGATTCCCCATATCTGATTCCCCGCCTCTGTTTCCCCGCCTCTGATTCCCCGCCTCTGATTCCCCATATCTGATTCCCCGCCTCTGATTGCCCACCTCTGATTCCCCGCGTCTGATTCCCTGCCTCTGATTCCCCGCCAAAGATTCCCAATCTCTGATTCACCACCTCTGATTCCCAGCCTCTGATTCCCCATCTCTGATTCCGCACATCCGATTCCCTGCCTATGATTCCCCACCTCTGATTCCCCGCCTCTGATTCCCCATATCTGATTCCCTGCCTCTGTTTCCCCGCCTCTGATTCCCCACCTCTGTTTCCCCATATCTGATTCCCCGCCTCTGATTCCCCAACTCTAATACCCCGCCTCTGATTCCCCAGCTCTGATTCCCCGCCTCTGATTCCCCGCATCTGATTCCCTGCCTCTGATTCCTCGCCTCTGATTCCAGGCCTCTGATTCCCAGCATCTGATTCGGGCCTCTGATTCCCGGCCTCTGATTCCCTGCTTCTGATTCTGATTCCCTGCCTCTGATTCCCCATCTCTGATTCCGCACATCTGATTCCTTGCCTCTGATTCCCCACCTCTGATTCCCCATATCTGATTCCCCGCCTGGGTTTCCCCGCCTCTGATTCCCCGCCTCTGTTTCCCAATATCTAAGTCCCCGCCTCTGATTCCCCAAATCTGATTCCCCACCTCTGATTCCCCAGCTCTGATTCCCCGCCTCTGATTCCCCGCATCTGATTCCCTGCATCTGATTCCAAGCCTCTGATTCCCTGCCTCTGATTCCCAACCTCTGATTCCCCACCTCTGATTCCCCATATCTGATTCCCCGCCTCTGTTTCCCCGCCTCGGATTCCCCGCCTCTGTTTCCCCATATCTGATTCCCGGCCTCTGATTCCCCGCCTCTGATTCCCCGCCTCTGATTCCCTGCCTCTGATTCCCCATCTCCAATTCCGCACATCTGATTCCCTTCCTCTGATTCCCCGCCTCTGATTTTCCGCCTCTGATTCCCTGCCTCTGATTCCCAACCTCGGATTCCCCACCTCTGATTCCCCATATCTGATTCCCCGCCTCTGTTTCCCCGCCTCTGATTCCCCGCCTCTGATTCCCAACTCTGATTCCCCACCTCTGATTCCCCAGCTCTGATTCCCCGTGTTTGATTCCCTGCCTCTGATTCCCTGCCCTGATTCCCCATCTCTGTTTCACCGCCTTTGATTCGCCACCTCTGATTCCCCATATCTGATTCCCCGCCTCTGTTTCCCCGACTCTGATTCCCTGCCTCTGATTCCCAACCTCTGATTCCACACCTCTGATTCCCCATATCTGATTCCCCGCCTCTATTTCCCCATATCTGATTCCCCGCCTCTGATTCCCCAACTCTGATTCCCCGCCTCTGATTCCCCAGCTCTGATTCCCCGACTCTGATTCCCGGCATCCGATTCCCTGCCTCTGATTCCCCGCCTCTGATTCCCCATCTCTGATTCCCCGCCTCTGATTCCCCGTGTCTGATTCCCTGCCTTTGATTCCCGCGTCTGATTCCCCGCCTCTGATTCCCTGCCACTGATTCCCTGCCCCTGATTCCCCACCTCTGATTCCCCACATCTGATTCCCCGCCTCTGTTTCCCCGCCTCTGATTCCCCATATCTGATTCCCCATATCTGATTCCCTGCCTCTGATTCCCCAACTCTGATTCCCCGCCTCTGATTCCCCAGCTCTGAATCCCCGCCTTTGATTCCCCGCGTCTGATTCCCTGCCTCTGATTCCCCGCCTTGATTCCCCATCTCTGATTCACAACCTCTGATTCCCCACCTCTGATTCCCTATATTTGATTCCCCGCCTCTGTTTCCCCGCCTCTGATTCCCCGCCTCTGATTCCCCATATCTGATTCCCCGCCTCTGATTGCCCACCTCTGATTCCCAGCCTCTGATTCGCCAGCTCTGATTCCCCGCCTCTGATTCCCCGCATCTGATTCCCTGCCTCTGATTCCCCGCCTCTGATTCCCCATCTCTGATTCACCGCCTTTGATTCGCCACCTCTGATTCCCCATATCTGATTCCCCACCTCTGATTCCCGGCCTCTTATTCCCAGCATCTTATTCCCGGCCTCTTATTCCAGGCCTCTGATTCCCCGCTTCTGATTCTGATTCCCTGCCTCTTATTCCCCATCTCTGATTCCGCACATCTGATTCCCTGCCTCTGATTCCCCACCTCTGATTCCCCATATCTGATTCCCCGCCTCTGTTTCCCCGCCTCTGATTCCCCGCCTCTGTTTCCCTATATCTAATTCCCCACCTCTGATGCCCCAACTCTGATTCCCCGCCTCTGATTCCCCAGCTCTGATTCCCCGCCTCTGATTCCCTGCATCCGATTCCCCATATCTGATTCCCCGCCTCTGTTTCACCGCCTCTGATTCCCCGCCTCTGTTTCCCCATATCTGATTCCCGCCTCTGATTCCCAACTATGAATCCCCTCCTCTGATTCCCCAGCTCTGATTCCCTGCCTCTGATTCCCCGCGTTCTATTCCCTGCCTCTGATTCCCCGCCTGTGATTCCCCATCACTGATTCACCACCTCTGATTCCCTACCTCTGATTCCCCATATCTAATTCCCCGCCTCTGTTTGCCCGCCTCTGATTCCCCGCCTCTGTTTCCCCATATCTGATTCCCCGCCTCTGAATCCCCAACTCTGATTCCCTGCCTCAGATTCCCCAGCTCTGATTCCCCGCCTTTGATTCCCCCCGTCTGATTCCCAGCCTCTGAATCCCCGTGTCTGATTTCCTGCCTCTGATTCCCCGCCTCTGATTCCCCATCTCTGATTCACCGCCTGATTCCCCACCTCTGATTCCCCCTCTCTGATTCCGCACATCCAATTCCCTGCCCTGATTCCCCATCTCTGTTTCACCGCCTTTGATTCGCCACCTCTGATTCCCCATATCTGATTACCCGCCTCTGTTTCCCCGACTCTGATTCCCTGCCTCTGATTCCCAACCTCTGATTCCACACTTCTGATTCCCCATATCTGATTCCCGGCCACTATTTCCCCATATCTGATTCCCCGCCTCTGATTCCCCAACTCTGATTCCCCGCCTCTGATTCCCCATCTCTGATTCCCCGCCTCTGATTCCCCGTGTCTGATTCCCTGCCTCTGATTCCCCGCCTCTGATTCCCCGCCTCTGATTCCCTGCCACTGATTCGCTGCCCCTGATTCCCCAATTCTGATTCCCCATATCTGATTCCCCGCCTCTGTTTCCCCGCCTCTGATTCCCCACCTCTGATTTCCCATATCTGATTCCCTGCCTCTGATTCCCCAACTCTGATTCCCTATATTTGATTCCCCGCCTCTGTTTCCCCGCCTCTGATTCACTGCCTCTGATTCCCCACATCTGATTCCCCATCTCTGATTCCGCACAACCGATTCCCTGCCTATGATTCCCCGACTCTGATTCCCCACCTCTGATTCCCCAGCTCTGATTCCCCGCCTCTGATTCCCCGCGTCTGATTCCCTGCCTGTGATTCCCCGCCTCTGATTCCACATCTCTGATTCCCCACCTCTGATTCCCCGTGTCTGATTCCCTTCCTTTGATTCCCCGCCCCTGATTCCCCACCTCTGATTCCCCATATCTTATTCCCCGCCTCTGTTTCCCCCCCTCTGATTCCCAGCCTCTGATTCCCCATATCTGATTCCCCGCATCTGATTCCCCATATCTGATTCCCCGCCTCTATTTCCCCATATCTGCTTCGCCGCCTCTGATTCCCCAACTCTGATTCCCCGCCTCTGATTCCCCAGCTCTGATTTCCCGCCTCTGATTCCCGGCATCCGATTCCCTGCCTCTGATTCCCCGCCTCTGATTCCCCATCTCTGATTCCCCGCCTCTGATTCCCCGTGTCTGATTCCCTGCCTCTGATTCCCCGCCTCTGATTCCCCATATCTGATTCCCCGCCTCTGTTTTCCCGCCTCTGATTCCCTGCCTCTGATTCCCCATATCTGATTCCCCGCCTCTGATTCCCCAACTCTGATTCCCAGCCTCTGATTCCCCAGCTCTGAATCCCCGCCTCTGATTCCCCGCGTCTGATTCCCTGCCTCTGATTCCCCGCCTGATTCCCCATCTGTGATTCACAACCTCTGATGCCCCACCTCTGATTCCCCATATCTGATTCCCCGCCTCTGTTTCCCCGCCTCTGATTCCCCGCCTCTGATTCCCCATATCTGATTCCCCGCCTCTGATTGCCCACCTCTGATTCCCCGCGTCTGATTCCCTGCCTCTGATTCCCCGCCAAAGATTCCCAATCTCTGATTCACCACCTCTGATTCCCAGCCTCTGATTCCCCATCTCTGATTCCGCACATCCGATTCCCTGCCTATGATTCCCCACCTCTGATTCCCCGCCTCTGATTCCCCATATCTGATTCCCTGCCTCTGTTTCCCCGCCTCTGATTCCCCACCTCTGTTTCCCCATATCTGATTCCCCGCCTCTGATTCCCCAACTCTAATACCCCGCCTCTGATTCCACAGCTCTGATTCCCCGCCTCTGATTCCCCGCATCTGATTCCCTGCCTCTGATTCCTCGCCTCTGATTCCAGGCCTCTGATTCCCAGCATCTGATTCGGGCCTCTGATTCCCGGCCTCTGATTCCCTGCTTCTGATTCTGATTCCCTGCCTCTGATTCCCCATCTCTGATTCCGCACATCTGATTCCTTGCCTCTGATTCCCCACCTCTGATTCCCCATATCTGATTCCCCGCCTGGGTTTCCCCGCCTCTGATTCCCCGCCTCTGTTTCCCAATATCTAAGTCCCCGCCTCTGATTCCCCAAATCTGATTCCCCACCTCTGATTCCCCAGCTCTGATTCCCCGCCTCTGATTCCCCGCATCTGATTCCCTGCATCTGATTCCAAGCCTCTGATTCCCTGCCTCTGATTCCCAACCTCTGATTCCCCACCTCTGATTCCCCATATCTGATTCCCCGCCTCTGTTTCCCCGCCTCGGATTCCCCGCCTCTGTTTCCCCATATCTGATTCCCGGCCTCTGATTCCCCGCCTCTGATTCCCCGCCTCTGATTCCCTGCCTCTGATTCCCCATCTCCAATTCCGCACATCTGATTCCCTTCCTCTGATTCCACGCCTCTGATTTTCCGCCTCTGATTCCCTGCCTCTGATTCCCAACCTCGGATTCCCCACCTCTGATTCCCCATATCTGATTCCCCGCCTCTGTTTCCCCGCCTCTGATTCCCCGCCTCTGATTCCCAACTCTGATTCCCCACCTCTGATTCCCCAGCTCTGATTCCCCGTGTTTGATTCCCTGCCTCTGATTCCCTGCCCTGATTCCCCATCTCTGTTTCACCGCCTTTGATTCGCCACCTCTGATTCCCCATATCTGATTCCCCGCCTCTGTTTCCCCGACTCTGATTCCCTGCCTCTGATTCCCAACCTCTGATTCCACACCTCTGATTCCCCATATCTGATTCCCCGCCTCTATTTCCCCATATCTGATTCCCCGCCTCTGATTCCCCAACTCTGATTCCCCGCCTCTGATTCCCCAGCTCTGATTCCCCGACTCTGATTCCCGGCATCCGATTCCCTGCCTCTGATTCCCCGCCTCTGATTCCCCATCTCTGATTCCCCGCCTCTGATTCCCCGTGTCTGATTCCCTGCCTTTGATTCCCGCGTCTGATTCCCCGCCTCTGATTCCCTGCCACTGATTCCCTGCCCCTGATTCCCCACCTCTGATTCCCCACATCTGATTCCCCGCCTCTGTTTCCCCGCCTCTGATTCCCCGCCTCTGATTCCCCATATCTGATTCCCTGCCTCTGATTCCCCAACTCTGATTCCCCGCCTCTGATTCCCCAGCTCTGAATCCCCGCCTTTGATTCCCCGCGTCTGATTCCCTGCCTCTGATTCCCCGCCTTGATTCCCCATCTCTGATTCACAACCTCTGATTCCCCACCTCTGATTCCCTATATTTGATTCCCCGCCTCTGTTTCCCCGCCTCTGATTCCCCGCCTCTGATTCCCCATATCTGATTCCCCGCCTCTGATTGCCCACCTCTGATTCCCAGCCTCTGATTCGCCAGCTCTGATTCCCCGCCTCTGATTCCCCGCATCTGATTCCCTGCCTTGATTCCCCGCCTCTGATTCCCCATCTCTGATTCACCGCCTTTGATTCGCCACCTCTGATTCCCCATATCTGATTCCCCACCTCTGATTCCCGGCCTCTTATTCCCAGCATCTTATTCCCGGCCTCTTATTCCAGGCCTCTGATTCCCCGCTTCTGATTCTGATTCCCTGCCTCTTATTCCCCATCTCTGATTCCGCACATCTGATTCCCTGCCTCTGATTCCCCACCTCTGATTCCCCATATCTGATTCCCCGCCTCTGTTTCCCCGCCTCTGATTCCCCGCCTCTGTTTCCCTATATCTAATTCCCCACCTCTGATGCCCCAACTCTGATTCCCCGCCTCTGATTCCCCAGCTCTGATTCCCCGCCTCTGATTCCCTGCATCCGATTCCCCATATCTGATTCCCCGCCTCTGTTTCACCGCCTCTGATTCCCCGCCTCTGTTTCCCCATATCTGATTCCCGCCTCTGATTCCCAACTATGAATCCCCTCCTCTGATTCCCCAGCTCTGATTCCCTGCCTCTGATTCCCCGCGTTCTATTCCCTGCCTCTGATTCCCCGCCTGTGATTCCCCATCACTGATTCACCACCTCTGATTCCCTACCTCTGATTCCCCATATCTAATTCCCCGCCTCTGTTTGCCCGCCTCTGATTCCCCGCCTCTGTTTCCCCATATCTGATTCCCCGCCTCTGAATCCCCAACTCTGTTTCCCTGCCTCAGATTCCCCAGCTCTGATTCCCCGCCTTTGATTCCCCCCGTCTGATTCCCAGCCTCTGAATCCCCGTGTCTGATTTCCTGCCTCTGATTCCCCGCCTCTGATTCCCCATCTCTGATTCACCGCCTGATTCCCCACCTCTGATTCCCCCTCTCTGATTCCGCACATCCAATTCCCTGCCTCTGATTCCCCAACTCTGATTCCCCACCTCTGATTCCCCATCTCTCATTCCCCGCCTCAGATTCCACACGTCTGATTCCTTGCCTCTGATTCCCCGCCTCCGATTCCCTGCCTCTGATTCCCCATATCTGATTCCCCGCCTCTGATTCCCCAACTCTGATTCCCCGCCTCTGTTTCCCCGCCTCGGATTCCCCGCCTCTGTTTCCCCATATCTGATTCCCGGCCTCTGATTCCCCGCCTCTGATTCCCCGCCTCTGATTCCCTGCCTCTGATTCCCCATCTCCGATTCCGCACATCTGATTCCCTTCCTCTGATTCCCCGCCTCTGATTTTCCGCCTCTGATTCCCTGCCTCTGATTCCCAACCTCGGATTCCCCACCTCTGATTCCCCATATCTGATTCCCCGCCTCTGTTTCCCCGCCTCTGATTCCCCGCCTCTGATTCCCCAGCTCTGATTCCCCGTGTTTGATTCCCTGCCTCTGATTCCCTGCCCTGATTCCCCATCTCTGTTTCACCGCCTTTGATTCGCCACCTCTGATTCCCCATATCTGATTCCCCGCCTCTGTTTCCCCGACTCTGATTCCCTGCCTCTGATTCCCAACCTCTGATTCCACACCTCTGATTCCCCATATCTGATTCCCCGCCTCTATTTCCCCATATCTGATTCCCCGCCTCTGATTCCCCAACTCTGATTCCCCGCCTCTGATTCCCCAGCTCTGATTCCCCGCCTCTGATTCCCCGTGTCTGATTCCCTGCCTTTGATTCCCCGCGTCTGATTCCCCGCCTCTGATTCCCTGCCACTGATTCCCTGCCCCTGATTCCCCACCTCTGATTCCCCACATCTGATTCCCCGCCTCTGTTTCCCCGCCTCTGATTCCCCGCCTCTGATTCCCCATATCTGATTCCCTGCCTCTGATTCCCCAACTCTGATTCCCCGCCTCTGATTCCCCAGCTCTGAATCCCCGCCTCTGATTCCCCGCGTCTGATTCCCTGCCTCTGATTCCCCGCCTTGATTCCCCATCTCTGATTCACAACCTCTGATTCCCCACCTCTGATTCCCTATATTTGATTCCCCGCCTCTGTTTCCCCGCCTCTGATTCCCCGCCTCTGATTCCCCATATCTGATTCCCCGCCTCTGATTGCCCACCTCTGATTCCCAGCCTCTGATTCGCCAGCTCTGATTCCCCGCCTCTGATTCCCCGCATCTGATTCCCTGCCTCTGATTCCCCGCCTCTGATTCCCCATCTCTGATTCACTGCCTTTGATTCGCCACCTCTGATTCCCCATATCTGATTCCCCACCTCTGATTCCCGGCCTCTTATTCCCACCATCTTATTCCCAGCCTCTGATTCCCGGCCTCTGATTCCCCGCTTCTGATTCTGATTCCCTGCCTCTTATTCCCCATCTCTGATTCCGCACATCTGATTCCCTGCCTCTGATTCCCCACCTCTGATTCCCCATATCTGATTCCCCGCCTCTGTTTCCCCGCCTCTGATTCCCCGCCTCTGTTTCCCTATATCTAATTACCCACCTCTGATGCCCCAACTCTGATTCCCCGCCTCTGATTCCCCAGCTCTGATTCCCCGCCTCTGATTCCCTGCATCCGATTCCCCATATCTGATTCCCCGCCTCTGTTTCACCGCCTCTGATTCCCCGCCTCTGTTTCCCCATATCTGATTCCCGCCTCTGATTCCCAACTATGAATCCCCTCCTCTTATTCCCCAGCTCTGATTCCCTGCCTCTGATTACCCGCGTTCTATTCCCTGCCTCTGATTCCCCGCCTGTGATTCCCCATCACTGATTCACCACCTCTGATTCCCTACCTCTGATTCCCCATATCTAATTCCCCGCCTCTGTTTGCCCACCTCTGATTCCCCGCCTCTGTTTCCCCATATCTGATTCCCCGCCTCTGAATCCCCAACTCTGATTCCCTGCCTCAGATTCCCCAGCTCTGATTCCCCGCCTTTGATTCCCCCCGTCTGATTCCCAGCCTCTGAATCCCCGTGTCTGATTTCCTGCCTCTGATTCCCCGCCTCTGATTCCCCATCTCTGATTCACCGCCTGATTCCCCACCTCTGATTCCCCCTCTCTGATTCCGCACATCCAATTCCCTGCCTCTGATTCCCCAACTCTGATTCCCCACCTCTGATTCCCCATCTCTCATTCCCCGCCTCAGATTCCACACGTCTGATTCCTTGCCTCTGATTCCCCGCCTCCGATTCCCTGCCTCTGATTCCCCATATCTGATTCCCCGCCTCTGATTCCCCAACTCTGATTCCCCGCCTCTGTTTCCCCGCCTCGGATTCCCCGCCTCTGTTTCCCCATATCTGATTCCCGGCCTCTGATTCCCCGCCTCTGATTCCCCGCCTCTGATTCCCTGCCTCTGATTCCCCATCTCCGATTACGCACATCTGATTCCCTGCCTCTGATTCCCCGCCTCTGATTTTCCGCCTCTGATTCCCTGCCTCTGATTCCCAACCTCGGATTCCCCACCTCTGATTCCCCATATCTGATTCCCCGCCTCTGTTTCCCCGCCTCTGATTCCCCGCCTCTGATTCCCCAGCTCTGATTCCCCGTGTTTGATTCCCTGCCTCTGATTCCCTGCCCTGATTCCCCATCTCTGTTTCACCGCCTTTGATTCGCCACCTCTGATTCCCCATATCTGATTCCCCGCCTCTGTTTCCCCGACTCTGATTCCCTGCCTCTGATTCCCAACCTCTGATTCCACACCTCTGATTCCCCATATCTGATTCCCCGCCTCTATTTCCCCATATCTGATTCCCCGCCTCTGATTCCCCAACTCTGATTCCCCGCCTCTGATTCCCCAGCTCTGATTCCCCGACTCTGATTCCCGACATCCGATTCCCTGCCTCTGATTCCCCGCCTCTGATTCCCCATCTCTGATTCCCCGCCTCTGATTCCCCGTGTCTGATTCCCTGCCTTTGATTCCCCGCGTCTGATTCCCCGCCTCTGATTCCCTGCCACTGATTCCCTGCCCCTGATTCCCCACCTCTGATTCCCCACATCTGATTCCCCGCCTCTGTTTCCCCGCCTCTGATTCCCCGCCTCTGATTCCCCATATCTGATTCCCTGCCTCTGATTCCCCAACTCTGATTCCCCGCCTCTGATTCCCCAGCTCTGGATCCCCGCCTCTGATTCCCCGCGTCTGATTCCCTGCCTCTGATTCCCCGCCTTGATTCCCCATCTCTGATTCACAACCTCTGATTCCCCACCTCTGATTCCCTATATTTGATTCCCCGCCTCTGTTTCCCCGCCTCTGATTCCCCGCCTCTGATTCCCCATATCTGATTCCCCGCCTCTGATTGCCCACCTCTGCTTCCCAGCCTCTGATTCGCCAGCTCTGATTCCCCGCCTCTGATTCCCCGCATCTGATTCCCTGCCTCTGATTCCCCGCCTCTGATTCCCCATCTCTGATTCACTGCCTTTGATTCGCCACCTCTGATTCCCCATATCTGATTCCCCACCTCTGATTCCCGGCCTCTTATTCCCACCATCTTATTCCCAGCCTCTGATTCCCGGCCTCTGATTCCCCGCTTCTGATTCTGATTCCCTGCCTCTTATTCCCCATCTCTGATTCCGCACATCTGATTCCCTGCCTCTGATTCCCCACCTCTGATTCCCCATATCTGATTCCCCGCCTCTGTTTCCCCGCCTCTGATTCCCCGCCTCTGTTTCCCTATATCTAATTACCCACCTCTGATGCCCCAACTCTGATTCCCCGCCTCTGATTCCCCAGCTCTGATTCCCCGCCTCTGATTCCCTGCATCCGATTCCCCATATCTGATTCCCCGCCTCTGTTTCACCGCCTCTGATTCACCGCCTCTGTTTCCCCATATCTGATTCCCGCCTCTGATTCCCAACTATGAATCCCCTCCTCTTATTCCCCAGCTCTGATTCCCTGCCTCTGATTCCCCGCGTTCTATTCCCTGCCTCTGATTCCCCGCCTGTGATTCCCCATCACTGATTCACCACCTCTGATTCCCTACCTCTGATTCCCCATATCTAATTCCCCGCCTCTGTTTGCCCGCCTCTGATTCCCCGCCTCTGTTTCCCCATATCTGATTCCCCGCCTCTGAATCCCCAACTCTGATTCCCTGCCTCAGATTCCCCAGCTCTGATTCCCCGCCTTTGATTCCCCCCGTCTGATTCCCAGCCTCTGAATCCCCGTGTCTGATTTCCTGCCTCTGATTCCCCGCCTCTGATTCCCCATCTCTGATTCACCGCCTGATTCCCCACCTCTGATTCCCCCTCTCTGATTCCGCACATCCAATTCCCTGCCTCTGATTCCCCAACTCTGATTCCCCACCTCTGATTCCCCATCTCTCATTCCCCGCCTCAGATTCCACACGTCTGATTCCTTGCCTCTGATTCCCCGCCTCCGATTCCCTGCCTCTGATTTCCCATATCTGATTCCCCGCCTCTGATTCCCCAACTCTGATTCCCCGCTTCTGATTCCCCAGTTCTGTATCCCCGCCTCTGATTCCCCGCGTCTGATTCCCTGCCTCTGATTCCCCGCCTCTGATTCCCCATCTGTGATTCACAACCTCTGATGCCCCACCTCTGATTCCCCATATCTGATTCCCTGCTTCTGTTTCCCCGCCTCTGATTCCCCACCTCTGTTTCCCTATATATGATTCCCCACCTCTGATTCCCCAACTCTAATACCCCGCCTCTGATTCCCCAGCTCTGATTCCCCGCCTCTGATTCCCCGCATCTGATTCTTTGCCTCTGATTCCCCGCCTCTGATTCCAGGCCTCTGATTCCTAGCATCTGATTCCGGCCTCTGATTCCCTGCCTCTGATTCCCCGCCTCTGATTCCAGGCCTCTGATTCCCCGCATCTGATTCCCTGCCTCTGATTCCCCGCCTTGATTCCCCATCTCTGATTCACAACCTCTGATTCCCCACCTCTGATTCCCTATATTTGATTCCCCGCCTCTGTTTCCCCGCCTCTGATTCCCCGCCTCTGATTCCCCATATCTGATTCCCCGCCTCTGATTGCCCACCTCTGATTCCCAGCCTCTGATTCGCCAGCTCTGATTCCCCGCCTCTGATTCCCCGCATCTGATTCCCTGCCTCTGATTCCCCGCCTCTGATTCCCCATCTCTGATTCACCGCCTTTGATTCGCCACCTCTGATTCCCCATATCTGATTCCCCACCTCTGTTTCCCCGCCTCTGATTCCCCGCCTCTGATTCTCCATATCTCATTCCCCGCCTCTGAATCCCCATCTCTGATTCCCGGACTCTGATTCCCCTCCTCTGATTCCCGTCCTCTTATTCCAAGCATCTGATTCCCGGCCTCTGATTCCCGGCCTCTGATTCCCCGCTTCTGATTCCCTGCCTCTGATTCCCCATCTCTGATTCCGCACATCTGATTCCCTGCCTCTGTTTCCCCGCCTCTGATTCCCCGCCTCTGTTTCCCCATATCTGATTCCCGCCTCTGATTCCCAACTATGATTCCCCGCCTCTTATTCCCCAGCTCTGATTCCCTGCCTCTGATTCCCCGCGTTCTATTCCCTGCCTCTGATTCCCCGCCTGTGATTCCCCATCACTGATTCACCACCTCTGATTCCCTACCTCTGATTCCCCATATCTAATTCCCCGCCTCTGTTTGCCCGCCTCTGATTCCCCGCCTCTGTTTCCCCATATCTGATTCCCCGCCTCTGAATCCCCAACTCTGATTCCCTGCCTCAGATTCCCCAGCTCTGATTCCCCGCCTTTGATTCCCCCCGTCTGATTCCCAGCCTCTGAATCCCCGTGTCTGATTTCCTGCCTCTGATTCCCCGCCTCTGATTCCCCATCTCTGATTCACCGCCTCTGATTCCCCACCTCTGATTCCCCATCTCTGATTCCCCGCCTCTGATTCCCTGCCTCTGATTCCCCATATCTGATTCCCCGCCTCTGATTCCCCATCTGTGATTCACAACCTCTGATGCCCCACCTCAGATTCCCCATATCTGATTCCCTGCCTCTGTTTCCCCGCCTCTGATTCCCCGCCTCTGATTCCCCATATCTGATACCCCGCATCTGATACCCTGCCTCTGATTCCCCGCCTCTGATTCCCCATCTCTGATTCCCCACCTCTGATTCCCGGCCTCTTATTCCCAGCATCTGATTCCCGGCCTCTGATTCCCGGCCTCTGATTCGCCGCTTCTGATTCTGATTCCCTGCCTCTGATTCCCCATCTCTGATTCCCTACCTCTGTTTCCCCATATCTGATTCCCCGCCTCTGATTCCCCAACTCTAATACCCCGCCTCTGATTCCACAGCTCTGATTCCCCGCCTCTGATTCCCCGCATCTGATTCCCTGCCTCTGATTCCCCGCCTCTGATTCCAGGCCTCTGATTCCCATCATCTGATTCCGGCCTCTGATTCCCGGCCTCTGATTCCCTGCTTCTGATTCTGATTCCCTGCCTCTGATTCCCCATCTCTGATTCCGCACATCTGATTCCCTGCCTCTGATTCCCCACCTCTGATTCCCCATATCTGATTCCCCACCTCTGTTTCCCCGCCTCTGTTTCCCCGCCTCTGTTTCCCAATATCTAAGTCCCCACCTCTGATTCCCCAAATCTGATTCCCCACCTCTGATTCCCCAGTTCTGATTCCCCGCCTCTGATGCCCCTCATATGATTCCCTGCATCTGACTCCAAGCCTCTGATTCCCTGCCTCTGATTCCCAACCTCTGATTCCCTAACTCTGATTCCCCATATCTGATTCCCCGCCTCTGTTTCCCCGCCTCGGATTCCCCGCCTCAGTTTCCACATATCTGATTCCCGGCCTCTGATTCCCCGCCTCTGATTCCCCGCCTCTGATTCCCTGCCTCTGATTCCCCATCTCCGATTCCGCACATCTGATTCCCTTCCTCTGATTCCCCGCCTCTGATTCCCCGCCTCTGATTCCCTGCCTCTGATTCCCAACCTCTGATTCCCAACCTCTGATTCCCCATATCTGATTCCCCGCCTCTGTTTCCCCGCCTCTGATTCCCCGCCTCTGATTCCCAACTCTGATTCCCCGCCTCTGATTCCCCAGCTCTGATTCCCCGTGTTTGATTCCCTGCCTCTGATTCCCTGCCCTGATTCCCCATCTCTGTTTCACCGCCTTTGATTCGCCACCTCTGATTCCACATATCTGATTCCCCACCTCTGTTTCCCCGACTCTGATTCCCTTCCTCTGATTCCCAACCTCTGATTCCACAGCTCTGATTCCCCATATCTGATTCCCCGCCTCTATTTCCCCATATCTGAATCCCCGCCTCTGATTCCCCAACTCTGATTCCCCGCCTCTGATTCCCCAGCAATGATTCCCCGACTCTGATTCCCGGCGTCCGATTCCCTGCCTCTGATTCCCCGTGTCTGATTCCCCGCCTCTGATTCCCTGCCACTGATTCCCTGCCTCTGATTCCCCGCCTCTGATTCCCCGCCTCTGATTCCCTGCCACTGATTCCCTGCCCCTGATTCCCCACCTCTGATTCCCCATATCTGATTCCCCGCCTCTGTTTCCCCGCCTCTGATTCCCCGCCTCTGATTCCCCATATCTGATTCCCTGCCTCTGATTCCCCAACTCTGATTCCCCGCCTCTGATTCCCCAGCTCTGAATCCCCGCCTCTGATTCCCCGTGTCTGATTCCCTGCCTCTGATTCCCCGCCTTGATTCCCCATCTCTGATTCAAAACCTCTGATTCCCCACCTCTGATTCCCTATATTTTATTCCCCGCCTCTGTTTCCCCGCCTCTGATTCCCCGCCTCTGATTCCCCATATCTGATTCCCCGCCTCTGATTGCCCACCTCTGATTCCCCGCCTCTGATTCGCCAGCTCTGATTCCCCGCCTCTGATTCCCCGCATCTGATTCCCTGCCTCTGATTCCCCGCCTCTGATTCCCCATCTCTGATTCACCGCCTTTGATTCGCCACCTCTGATTCCCCATATCTGATTCCCCACCTCTGTTTCCCGGCCTCTGATTCCCCGCCTCTGATTCTCCATATCTCATTCCCCGCCTCTGAATCCCCATCTCTGATTCCCGGACTCTGATTCCCCACCTCTGATTCCCGGCCTCTTATTCCCAGCATCTGATTCCCGGCCTCTGATTCCCGGCCTCTGATTCCCCGCTTCTGATTCTGATTCCCTGCCTCTGATTCCCCATCTCTGATTCCGCACATCTGATTCCCTGCCTCTGATTCCCCACCTCTGATTCCCCATATCTGATTCCCCGCCTCTGTTTCCCCGCCTCTGATTCCCCGCCTCTGTTTCCCTATATCTAATTCTCCACCTCTGATGCCCCAACTCTGATTCCCCGCCTCTGATTCCCCAGCTCTGATTCCCCGCCTCTGATTCCCCGCATCCTATTCCCCATATCTGATTCCCCGCCTCTGTTTCCCCGCCTCTGATTCCCCGCCTCTGTTTCCCCATATCTGATTCCCCGCCTCTGATTCCCAACTATGATTCCCCGCCTCTGATTCCCCAGCTCTGATTCCCTGCGTCTGATTCCCTGCGTTCTATTCCCTGCCTCTGATTCCCCGCCTGTGATTCCCCATCACTGATTCACCACCTCTGATTCCCCACCTCTGATTCCCCATATCTAATTCCCCGCCTCTGTTTGCCCGCCTCTGATTCCCCGCCTCTGTTTCCCCATATCTGATTCCCCGTCTCTGAATCCCCAACTCTGATTCCCTGCCTCTGATTCCCCAGCTCTGATTCCCCGCCTTTGATTCCCCCCGTCTGATTCCCAGCCTCTGAATCCCCGTGTCTGATTTCCTGCCTCTGATTCCCCGCCTCTGATTCCCCATCTCTGATTCCTCTGATTCCCCACATCTGATTCCCCATCTCTGATTCCGCACATCCGATTCCCTGCCTCTGATTCCCCAACTCTGATTCCCCACCTCTGATTCCCCAGCTCTGATTCCCCGCCTCAGATTCATCGCGTCTGATTCCCTGCCTCTTATTCCCCGCCTCTGATTCCCCATCTCTGATTCCCCACCTCTGATTCCCCGTGTCTGATTCCCTGCCTCTGATTCCCCGCCTCTGAATCCCAGCCTCTGATTCCCCATATCTGATTCCCCGCCTCTGATTCCCTGCCTCTGATTCCCCAGCTCTGATTCCCCGCCTTTGATTCCCCCCGTCTGATTCCCAGCCTCTCAATCCCCGTGTCTGATTTCCTGCCTCTGATTCCCCGCCTCTGATTCCCCATCTCTGATTCACCGCCTCTGATTCCCCATCTCTGATTCCCCACCTCTGATTCCCCATATCTGATTCCCTGCCTCTGTTTCCCCGCCTCTGATTCCCCACCTCTGATTCCCCGCCTCTGATTCCCCACCTCTGATTCCCTATATTTTATTCCCCGCCTCTGTTTCCCCGCCTCTGATTCCCCGCCTCTGATTCCCCATATCTGATTCCCCGCCTCTGATTGCCCACCTCTGATTCCCCGCCTCTGATTCGCCAGCTCTGATTCCCCGCCTCTGATTCCCCGCATCTGATTCCCTGCCTCTGATTCCCCGCCTCTGATTCCCCATCTCTGATTCACCGCCTTTGATTCGCCACCTCTGATTCCCCATATCTGATTCCCCACCTCTGTTTCCCGGCCTCTGATTCCCCGCCTCTGATTCTCCATATCTGATTCCCCGCCTCTGAATCCCCATCTCTGATTCCCGGACTCTGATTCCCCACCTCTGATTCCCGGCCTCTTATTCCCTGCATCTGATTCCCGGCCTCTGATTCCCGGCCTCTGATTCCCCGCTTCTGATTCTGATTCCCTGCCTCTGATTCCCCATCTCTGATTCCGCACATCTGATTCCCTGCCTCTGATTCCCCACCTCTGATTCCCCATATCTGATTCCCCGCCTCTGTTTCCCCGCCTCTGATTCCCCGCCTCTGTTTCCCTATATCTAATTCTCCACCTCTGATGCCCCAACTCTGATTCCCCGCCTCTGATTCCCCAGCTCTGATTCCCCGCC
The DNA here is from genome assembly GCF_036971445.1 of Narcine bancroftii. Classification (NCBI taxonomy): domain Eukaryota; kingdom Metazoa; phylum Chordata; class Chondrichthyes; order Torpediniformes; family Narcinidae; genus Narcine; species Narcine bancroftii. The sequence goes on from NW_027211886.1 coordinate 2,045,190, forward strand.
TCTGATTCCCCGCATCCTATTCCCCATATCTGATTCCCCGCCTCTGTTTCCCCGCCACTGATTCCCGGCCTCTGTTTCCCCATATCTGATTCCCCGCCTCTGATTCCCAACTATGATTCCCCGCCTCTGATTCCCCAGCTCTGATTCCCTACGTCTGATTCCCTGCGTTCTATTCCCTGCCTCTGATTCCCCGCCTGTGATTCCCCATCACTGATTCACCACCTCTGATTCCCCACCTCTGATTCCCCATATCTAATTCCCCGCCTCTGTTTGCCCGCCTCTGATTCCCCGCCTCTGTTTCCCCATATCTGATTCCCCGTCTCTGAATCCCCAACTCTGATTCCCTGCCTCTGATTCCCCAGCTCTGATTCCCCGCCTTTGATTCCCCCCGTCTGATTCCCAGCCTCTGAATCCCCGTGTCTGATTTCCTGCCTCTGATTCCCCGCCTCTGATTCCCCATCTCTGATTCCTCTGATTCCCCACATCTGATTCCCCATCTCTGATTCCGCACATCCGATTCCCTGCCTCTGATTCCCCAACTCTGATTCCCCACCTCTGATTCCCCAGCTCTGATTCCCCGCCTCAGATTCATCGCGTCTGATTCCCTGCCTCTTATTCCCCGCCTCTGATTCCCCATCTCTGATTCCCCACCTCTGATTCCCCGTGTCTGATTCCCTGCCTCTTATTCCCCGCCTCTGAATCCCAGCCTCTGATTCCCCATATCTGATTCCCCGCCTCTGATTCCCTGCCTCTGATTCCCCAGCTCTGATTCCCCGCCTTTGATTCCCCCCGTCTGATTCCCAGCCTCTCAATCCCCGTGTCTGATTTCCTGCCTCTGATTCCCCGCCTCTGATTCCCCATCTCTGATTCACCGCCTCTGATTCCCCATCTCTGATTCCCCACCTCTGATTCCCCATATCTGATTCCCTGCCTCTGTTTCCCCGCCTCTGATTCCCCACCTCTGATTCCCCGCCTCTGATTCCCCAACTCTAATACCCCACCTCTGATTCCGCAGCTCTGATTCCCCGCCTCTGATTCCCCGCATCTGATTCCCTGCCTCTGATTCCCCGCCTCTGATTCCAGGCCTCTGATTCCCAGCATCTGATTCCGGCCTCTTATTCCCGGCCTCTGATTCCCTGCTTCTGATTCTGATTCCCTGCCTCTGATTCCCCACCTCTGATTCTGCACATCTGATTCCTTGCCTCTGATTCCCCACCTCTGATTCCCCATATCTGATTCCCCGCCTGGGTTTCCCCGCCTCTGATTCCCCGCCTCTGTTTCCCAATATCTAAGTTCCCGCCTCTGATTCCCCAAATCTGATTCCCCACCTCTGATTCCCCAGCTCTGATTCCCCGCCTCTGATTCCCCGCATCTGATTCCCTGCATCTGATTCCAAGCCTCTGATTCCCTGCCTCTGATTCCCAACCTCATTCCCCACCTCTGATTCCCCATATCTGATTCCCCGCCTCTGTTTCCCTGCCACGGATTCCCCGCCTCTGTTTCCCCATATCTGATTCCCGGCCTCTGATTCCCCGCCTCTGATTCCCCGCCTCTGATTCCCTGCCTCTGATTCCCCATCTCCGATTCCGCACATCTGATTCCCTTCCTCTGATTCCCCGCCTCTGATTCCCCGCCTCTGATTCCCTGCCTCTGATTCCCAACCTCGGATTCCCCACCTCTGATTCCCCATATCTGATTCCCCGCCTCTGTTTCCCCGCCTCTGATTCCCCGCCTCTGATTCCCAACTCTGATTCCCCGCCTCTGATTCCCCAGCTCTGATTCCCCGTGTTTGATTCCCTGCCTCTGATTCCCTGCCCTGATTCCCCATCTCTGTTTCACCGCCTTTGATTCGCCACCTCTGATTCACCATATCTGATTCCCCGCCTCTGTTTCCCCGACTCTGATTCCCTGCCTCTGATTCCCAACCTCTGATTCCACACCTCTGATTCCCCATATCTGATTCCCCGCCTCTATTTCCCCATATCTGATTCCCCGCCTCTGATTCCCCAACTCTGATTCCCCGCCTCTGATTCCCCAGCTCTGATTCCCCGACTCTGATTCCCGGCGTCCGATTCCCTGCCTCTGATTCCCCGTGTCTGATTCCCCGCCTCTGATTCCCTGCCACTGATTCCCTGCCTCTGATTCCCCGCCTCTGATTCCCCGCCTCTGATTCCCTGCCACTGATTCCCTGCCCCTGATTCCCCACCTCTGATTCCCCATATCTGATTCCCCGCCTCTGTTTCCCCGCCTCTGATTCCCCGCCTCTGATTCCCCATATCTGATTCCCTGCCTCTGATTCCCCAACTCTGATTCCCCGCCTCTGATTCCCCAGCTCTGAATCCCCGCCTCTGATTCCCCGTGTCTGATTCCCTGCCTCTGATTCCCCGCCTTGATTCCCCATCTCTGATTCAAAACCTCTGATTCCCCACCTCTGATTCCCTATATTTTATTCCCCGCCTCTGTTTCCCCGCCTCTGATTCCCCGCCTCTGATTCCCCATATCTGATTCCCCGCCTCTGATTGCCCACCTCTGATTCCCCGCCTCTGATTCGCCAGCTCTGATTCCCCGCCTCTGATTCCCCGCATCTGATTCCCTGCCTCTGATTCCCCGCCTCTGATTCCCCATCTCTGATTCACCGCCTTTGATTCGCCACCTCTGATTCCCCATATCTGATTCCCCACCTCTGTTTCCCGGCCTCTGATTCCCCGCCTCTGATTCTCCATATCTCATTCCCCGCCTCTGAATCCCCATCTCTGATTCCCGGACTCTGATTCCCCACCTCTGATTCCCGGCCTCTTATTCCCAGCATCTGATTCCCGGCCTCTGATTCCCGGCCTCTGATTCCCCGCTTCTGATTCTGATTCCCTGCCTCTGATTCCCCATCTCTGATTCCGCACATCTGATTCCCTGCCTCTGATTCCCCACCTCTGATTCCCCATATCTGATTCCCCGCCTCTGTTTCCCCGCCTCTGATTCCCCGCCTCTGTTTCCCTATATCTAATTCTCCACCTCTGATGCCCCAACTCTGATTCCCCGCCTCTGATTCCCCAGCTCTGATTCCCCGCCTCTGATTCCCCGCATCCTATTCCCCATATCTGATTCCCCGCCTCTGTTTCCCCGCCTCTGATTCCCCGCCTCTGTTTCCCCATATCTGATTCCCCGCCTCTGATTCCCAACTATGATTCCCCGCCTCTGATTCCCCAGCTCTGATTCCCTGCGTCTGATTCCCTGCGTTCTATTCCCTGCCTCTGATTCCCCGCCTGTGATTCCCCATCACTGATTCACCACCTCTGATTCCCCACCTCTGATTCCCCATATCTAATTCCCCGCCTCTGTTTGCCCGCCTCTGATTCCCCGCCTCTGTTTCCCCATATCTGATTCCCCGTCTCTGAATCCCCAACTCTGATTCCCTGCCTCTGATTCCCCAGCTCTGATTCCCCGCCTTTGATTCCCCCCGTCTGATTCCCAGCCTCTGAATCCCCGTGTCTGATTTCCTGCCTCTGATTCCCCGCCTCTGATTCCCCATCTCTGATTCCTCTGATTCCCCACATCTGATTCCCCATCTCTGATTCCGCACATCCGATTCCCTGCCTCTGATTCCCCAACTCTGATTCCCCACCTCTGATTCCCCAGCTCTGATTCCCCGCCTCAGATTCATCGCGTCTGATTCCCTGCCTCTTATTCCCCGCCTCTGATTCCCCATCTCTGATTCCCCACCTCTGATTCCCCGTGTCTGATTCCCTGCCTCTGATTCCCCGCCTCTGAATCCCAGCCTCTGATTCCCCATATCTGATTCCCCGCCTCTGATTCCCTGCCTCTGATTCCCCAGCTCTGATTCCCCGCCTTTGATTCCCCCCGTCTGATTCCCAGCCTCTCAATCCCCGTGTCTGATTTCCTGCCTCTGATTCCCCGCCTCTGATTCCCCATCTCTGATTCACCGCCTCTGATTCCCCATCTCTGATTCCCCACCTCTGATTCCCCATATCTGATTCCCTGCCTCTGTTTCCCCGCCTCTGATTCCCCACCTCTGATTCCCCGCCTCTGATTCCCCACCTCTGATTCCCTATATTTTATTCCCCGCCTCTGTTTCCCCGCCTCTGATTCCCCGCCTCTGATTCCCCATATCTGATTCCCCGCCTCTGATTGCCCACCTCTGATTCCCCGCCTCTGATTCGCCAGCTCTGATTCCCCGCCTCTGATTCCCCGCATCTGATTCCCTGCCTCTGATTCCCCGCCTCTGATTCCCCATCTCTGATTCACCGCCTTTGATTCGCCACCTCTGATTCCCCATATCTGATTCCCCACCTCTGTTTCCCGGCCTCTGATTCCCCGCCTCTGATTCTCCATATCTGATTCCCCGCCTCTGAATCCCCATCTCTGATTCCCGGACTCTGATTCCCCACCTCTGATTCCCGGCCTCTTATTCCCTGCATCTGATTCCCGGCCTCTGATTCCCGGCCTCTGATTCCCCGCTTCTGATTCTGATTCCCTGCCTCTGATTCCCCATCTCTGATTCCGCACATCTGATTCCCTGCCTCTGATTCCCCACCTCTGATTCCCCATATCTGATTCCCCGCCTCTGTTTCCCCGCCTCTGATTCCCCGCCTCTGTTTCCCTATATCTAATTCTCCACCTCTGATGCCCCAACTCTGATTCCCCGCCTCTGATTCCCCAGCTCTGATTCCCCGCCTCTGATTCCCCGCATCCTATTCCCCATATCTGATTCCCCGCCTCTGTTTCCCCGCCACTGATTCCCGGCCTCTGTTTCCCCATATCTGATTCCCCGCCTCTGATTCCCAACTATGATTCCCCGCCTCTGATTCCCCAGCTCTGATTCCCTACGTCTGATTCCCTGCGTTCTATTCCCTGCCTCTGATTCCCCGCCTGTGATTCCCCATCACTGATTCACCACCTCTGATTCCCCACCTCTGATTCCCCATATCTAATTCCCCGCCTCTGTTTGCCCGCCTCTGATTCCCCGCCTCTGTTTCCCCATATCTGATTCCCCGTCTCTGAATCCCCAACTCTGATTCCCTGCCTCTGATTCCCCAGCTCTGATTCCCCGCCTTTGATTCCCCCCGTCTGATTCCCAGCCTCTGAATCCCCGTGTCTGATTTCCTGCCTCTGATTCCCCGCCTCTGATTCCCCATCTCTGATTCCTCTGATTCCCCACATCTGATTCCCCATCTCTGATTCCGCACATCCGATTCCCTGCCTCTGATTCCCCAACTCTGATTCCCCACCTCTGATTCCCCAGCTCTGATTCCCCGCCTCAGATTCATCGCGTCTGATTCCCTGCCTCTTATTCCCCGCCTCTGATTCCCCATCTCTGATTCCCCACCTCTGATTCCCCGTGTCTGATTCCCTGCCTCTTATTCCCCGCCTCTGAATCCCAGCCTCTGATTCCCCATATCTGATTCCCCGCCTCTGATTCCCTGCCTCTGATTCCCCAGCTCTGATTCCCCGCCTTTGATTCCCCCCGTCTGATTCCCAGCCTCTCAATCCCCGTGTCTGATTTCCTGCCTCTGATTCCCCGCCTCTGATTCCCCATCTCTGATTCACCGCCTCTGATTCCCCATCTCTGATTCCCCACCTCTGATTCCCCATATCTGATTCCCTGCCTCTGTTTCCCCGCCTCTGATTCCCCACCTCTGATTCCCCGCCTCTGATTCCCCAACTCTAATACCCCACCTCTGATTCCGCAGCTCTGATTCCCCGCCTCTGATTCCCCGCATCTGATTCCCTGCCTCTGATTCCCCGCCTCTGATTCCAGGCCTCTGATTCCCAGCATCTGATTCCGGCCTCTTATTCCCGGCCTCTGATTCCCTGCTTCTGATTCTGATTCCCTGCCTCTGATTCCCCACCTCTGATTCTGCACATCTGATTCCTTGCCTCTGATTCCCCACCTCTGATTCCCCATATCTGATTCCCCGCCTGGGTTTCCCCGCCTCTGATTCCCCGCCTCTGTTTCCCAATATCTAAGTTCCCGCCTCTGATTCCCCAAATCTGATTCCCCACCTCTGATTCCCCAGCTCTGATTCCCCGCCTCTGATTCCCCGCATCTGATTCCCTGCATCTGATTCCAAGCCTCTGATTCCCTGCCTCTGATTCCCAACCTCATTCCCCACCTCTGATTCCCCATATCTGATTCCCCGCCTCTGTTTCCCTGCCACGGATTCCCCGCCTCTGTTTCCCCATATCTGATTCCCGGCCTCTGATTCCCCGCCTCTGATTCCCCGCCTCTGATTCCCTGCCTCTGATTCCCCATCTCCGATTCCGCACATCTGATTCCCTTCCTCTGATTCCCCGCCTCTGATTCCCCGCCTCTGATTCCCTGCCTCTGATTCCCAACCTCGGATTCCCCACCTCTGATTCCCCATATCTGATTCCCCGCCTCTGTTTCCCCGCCTCTGATTCCCCGCCTCTGATTCCCAACTCTGATTCCCCGCCTCTGATTCCCCAGCTCTGATTCCCCGTGTTTGATTCCCTGCCTCTGATTCCCTGCCCTGATTCCCCATCTCTGTTTCACCGCCTTTGATTCGCCACCTCTGATTCACCATATCTGATTCCCCGCCTCTGTTTCCCCGACTCTGATTCCCTGCCTCTGATTCCCAACCTCTGATTCCACACCTCTGATTCCCCATATCTGATTCCCCGCCTCTATTTCCCCATATCTGATTCCCCGCCTCTGATTCCCCAACTCTGATTCCCCGCCTCTGATTCCCCAGCTCTGATTCCCCGACTCTGATTCCCGGAGTCCGATTCCCTGCCTCTGATTCCCCGCCTCTGATTCCCCATCTCTGATTCCCCGCCTCCGATTCCCCGTGTCTGATTCCCTGCCTCTGATTCCCCGCCTCTGATTCCCCGCCTCTGATTCCCTGCCACTGATTCCCTGCCCCTGATTCCCCAATTCTGATTCCCCATATCTGATTCCCCGCCTCTGTTTCCCCGCCTCTGATTCCCCGCCTCTGATTCCCCATATCTGATTCCCTGCCTCTGATTCCCCAACTATGATTCACCACCTCTGATTCCCCAGCTCTGAATCCCCGCCTCTGATTCCCCGCGTCTGATTCCCTGCCTCTGATTCCCCGCCTTGATTCCCCATCTCTGATTCACAACCTCTGATTCCCCACCTCTGATTCCCTATATTTGATTCCCCGCCTCTGTTTCCCCGCCTCTGATTCGCAACCTCTAATTCCCCACCTCTGATTCCCCATATCTGATTCCCCGCCTCTGTTACCCTGCCTCTGATTCCCGGCCTCTGTTTCCCCATATCTGATTCCCCTCCTCTGATTCCCCAACTCTGATTCCCCGCCTCTGATTCCCCAGCTCTGATTCCCCGCCTTTTATTCCCGGCCTCTGATTCCCTGCCACTGATACCCCGCCCCTGATTCCCCACCTCTGATTCCCCATATCTGATTCCCCGCCTCTGTTTCCCCAGCTGTGATTCCCCACCTCTGATTCCCAAGCTCTGATTCCCTGCCACTGATTCCCCGCCCCTGATTCCCCACCTCTGATTTCCCATATCTGATTCCCCGCCTCTGTTTCCCCAGCTCTGATTCCCTGCCTCTGATTCCCTGCCCTGATTCCCCATCTCTGTTTCACCGCCTTTGATTCGCCACCTCTGATTCCCCATATCTGATTCCCCGCCTCTGTTTACCCGCCTCTGATTCCCTGCCTCTGATTCCCAACATCTGATTCCACACCTCTGATTCCCCATATCTGATTCCCCGCCTCTATTTCCCCATATCTGATTCCCCGCCTCTGATTCCCCAACTCTGATTCTCCGCCTCTGATTCCCCAGCTCTGATTCCCCGCCTCTGATTCCCGGCGTCCGATTCCCTGCCTCTGATTCCCCGCCTCTGATTCCCCACCTCTGATTCCCCGCCTCTGATTCCCCAGCTCTGATTCCCTGCCTCTGATTCCCCGCGTTCTATTCCCTGCCTCTGATTCCCCGCCTGTGATTCCCCATCACTGATTCACCACCTCTGATTCCCTACCTCTGATTCCCCATATCTAATTCCCCGCCTCTGTTTGCCCGCCTCTGATTCACCTCCTCTGTTTCCCTATATCTAATTCCCCACCTCTGATGCCCCAACTCTGATTCCCCGCCTCTGATTCCCCAGCTCTGATTCCCCGCCTCTGATTCCCTGCATCCGATTCCCCATATCTGATTCCCCGCCTCTGTTTCCCCGCCTCTGATTCCCCGCCTCTGTTTCCCCATATCTGATTCCCGCCTCTGATTCCCAACTATGATTCCCTGCCTCTGATTCCCCAGCTCTGATTCCCTGCCTCTGATTCCCCGCGTTCTATTCCCTGCCTCTGATTCCCCGCCTGTGATTCCCCATCACTGATTCACCACCTCTGATTCCCTACCTCTGATTCCCCATATCTAATTCCCCGCCTCTGTTTGCCCGCCTCTGATTCCCCGCCTCTGTTTCCCCATATCTGATTCCCAGCCTCTGAATACCCGTGTCTGATATCCTGCCTCAGATTCCCCGCCTCTGATTCCCCATCTCTGATTCACCGCCTCTGATTCCCCACCTCTGATTCCCCATCTCTGATTCCGCACATCCAATTCCCTGCCTCTGATTCCCCAACTCTGATTCCCCACCTCTGATTCCCCAGCTCTGATTCCCCGCCTCAGATTCCCCGAGTCCGATTCCCTGCCTCTGATTCCCCGCCTCTGATTCCCTGCCTCTGATTCCCCATATCTGATTCCCCGCCTCTGATTCCCCAACTCTGATTCCCCGCTTCTGATTCCCCAGCTCTGAATCCCCGCCTCTGATTCCCCGCATCTGATTCCCTGCCTCTGATTCCCCGCCTCTGATTCCCCATCTGTGATTCACAACCTCTGATGCCCCACCTCTGATTCCCCATATCTGATTCCCCGCCTCTGTTTCCCCGCCTCTGATTCCCCGCCTCTGATTCCCCATATCTGATTCCCCGCCTCTGATTGCCCACCTCTGATTCCCCGCGTCTGATACCCTGCCTCTGATTCCCCGCCTCTGATTCCCCATCTCTGATTCACCACCTCTGATTCCCGGCCTCTGATTCCCCATCTCTGATTCCGCACATCCGATTCCCTGCCTATGATTCCCCACCTCTGATTCCCCGCCTCTGATTCACCATATCTGATTCCCTGCCTCTGTTTCCCCGCCTCTGATTCCCTACCTCTGTTTCCCCATATCTGATTCCCCGCCTCTGATTCCCCAACTCTAATACCCCGCCTCTGATTCCCCAGCTCTGATTCCCCGCCTCTGATTCCCCGCATCTGATTCCCTGCCTCTGATTCCCCGCCTCTGATTCCAGGCCTCTGATTCCCAGCATCTGATTCCGGCCTCTGATTCCCTGCTTCTGATTCTGTTTCCCTGCCTCTGATTCCCCATCTCTGATTCCGCACATCTGATTCCCTGCCTCTGATTCCCCACCTCTGATTCCCCATATCTGATTCCCCGCCTCTGTTTCCCCGCCTCTGATTTCCCGCCTCTGTTTCCCAATATCTAAGTCCCCACTTCTGATTCCCCAAATCTGATTCCCCACCTCTGATTCCCCAGCTCTGATTCCCCGCCTCTGATTCCCCGCATCTGATTCCCTGCATCTGATTCCAAGCCTCTGATTCCCTGCCTCTGATTCCCAACCTCTGATTCCCAGCCTCGGATTCCCCGCCTCAGTTTCCCCATATCTGATTCCCGGCCTCTGATTCCCCGCCTCTGATTCCCCGCCTCTTATTCCCTGCCTCTGATTCCCCATCTCCGATTCCGCACATCTGATTCCCTTCCTCTGATTCCCCGCCTCTGATTCCCCGCCTCTGATTCCCTGCCTCTGATTCCCAACCTCTGATTCCCCACCTCTGATTCCCCATATCTGATTCCCCGCCTCTGTTTTCCCGCCTCTGATTCCCCGCCTCTGATTCCCAACTCTGATTCCCCGTCTCTGATTCCCCAGCTCTGATTCCCCGTGTTTGATTCCCTGCCTCTGATTCCCTGCCCTGATTCCCCATCTCTGTTTCACCGCCTTTGATTCGCCACCTCTGATTCCACATATCTGATTCCCCGCTTCTGTTTCCACGACTCTGATTCCCTTCCTCTGATTCACAACCTCTGATTCCACACCTCTGATTCCCCATATCTGATTCCCCGCCTCTATTTCCCCATATCTGATTCCCCGCCTCTGATTCCCGAACTCTGATTCCCCGCCTCTGATTCCCCAGCTCTGATTCCCCGACTCTGATTCCCGGCGTCCGATTCCCTGCCTCTGATTCCCCGCCTCTGATTCCCCATCTCTGATTCCCCGCCTCTGATTCCCCGTGTCTGATTCCCTGCCTCTGATTCCCCGCCTCTGATTCCCCGCCTCTGATTCCCTGCCACTGATTCCCTGCCCCTGATTCCCCACCTCTGATTCCCCATATCTGATTCCCCGCCTCTGTTTCCCCGCCTCTGATTCCCCCCCTCTGATTCCCCATATCTGATTCCCTGCCTCTGATTCCCTGCCTCTGATTCCCCGCCTCTGATTCCCCAGCTCTGAATCCCCGCCTCTGATTCCCCGTGTCTGATTCCCTGCCTCTGATTCCCCGCCTTGATTCCCCATCACTGATTCACAACCTCTGATTCCCCACCTCTGATTCCCTATATTTGATTCCCCGCCTCTGTTTCCCCGCCTCTGATTCCCCGCCTCTGATTCCCCATATCTGATTCCCCGCCTCTGATTGCCCACCTCTGATTCCCCGCCTCTGATTCGCCAGCTCTGATTCCCCGCCTCTGATTCCCCGCATCTGATTCCCTGCCTCTGATTCCCCGCCTCTGATTCCCCATCTCTGATTCACCGCCTTTGATTCGCCACCTCTGATTCCCCATATCTGATTCCCCACCTCTGTTTCCCGGCCTCTGATTCCCCGCCTCTGATTCTCCATATCTCATTCCCCGCCTCTGAATCCCCATCTCTGATTCCCGGACTCTGATTCCCCACCTCTGATTCCCGGCCTCTTATTCCCAGAATCTGATTCCCGGCCTCTGATTCCCGGCCTCTGATTCCCCATATCTGATTCCCCGCCTCTGTTTCCCCGCCTCTGATTCCCCACCTCTGTTTCCCGATATCTAATTCCCCACCTCTGATGCCCCAACTCTGATTCCCCGCCTCTGATTCCCCATCTCTGATTCCGCACATCTGATTCCCTGCCTCTGATTCCCCACCTCTGATTCCCCATATCTGATTCCCGCCTCTGTTTCCCCGCCTCTGATTCCCTGCCTCTGTTTCCCGATATCTAATTCCCCACCTCTGATGCCCCAACTCTGATTCCCCGCCTCTGATTCCCCAGCTCTGATTCCCCGCCTCTGATTCCCCGCATCCGATTCCCCATATCTGATTCCCCGCCTCTGTTTCCCCGCCTCTGATTCCCCGCCTCTGTTTCCCCATATCTGATTCCCCGCCTCTGATTCCCAACTATGATTCCCCGCCTCTGATTCCCCAGCTCTGATTCCCTGCGTCTGATTCCCTGCGTTCTATTCCCTGCCTCTGATTCCCCGCCTGTGATTCCCCATCACTTATTCACCACCTCTGATTCCCCACCTCTGATTCCCCATATCTAATTCCCCGCCTCTGGTTGCCCGCCTCTGATTCCCCGCCTCTCTTTCCACATATCTGATTCCCCGTCTCTGAATCCCAAACTCTGATTCCCTGCCTCTGATTCCCCAGCTCTTATTCCCCGCCTTTGATTCCCCCCGTCTGATTCCCAGCCTCTGAATCCCCGTGTCTGATTTCCTGCCTCTGATTCCCCGCCTCTGATTCCCCATCTCTGATTCCTCTGATTCCCCACATCTGATTCCCCATCTCTGATTCCGCACATCCGATTCCCTGCCTCTGATTCCCCAACTCTGATTCCCCACCTCTGATTCCCCAGCTCTGATTCCCCGCCTCAGATTCCCCGCGTCTGATTCCCTGCCTGTGATTCCCAGCCTCTGATTCCCCATCTCTGATTCCCCACCTCTGAATCCCCGTGTCTGATTCCCTGCCTCTGATTCCCCGCTTCTGAATCCCAGCCTCTGATTCCCCATATCTGATTTCCTGCCTCTGATTCCCCGCCTCTGATTCCCCATCTCTGATTCACCGCCTCTGATTCCCCATCTCTGATTCCCCACCTCTGATTCCCCGTGTCTGATTCCCCGTGTCTGATTCCCTGCCTCTGATTCCACGCCTCTGATTCCCCATATCTGATTCCCTGCCACTGATTCCCCGCCTCTGATTCCCCATCTCTGATTCACCACCTCTGATTCCCGGCCTCTGATTGCCCACCTCTGATTCCCCGCCTCTGATTCGCCAGCTATGATACCCCCCCTCTGATTCCCCGCGTCTGATTCCCCGCCTCTGATTCCCCAACTCTAATACCCCGCCTCTGATTCCCCAGCTCTGATTCCCCTCCTCTGATTCCCCGCATCTGATTCCCTGCCTCTGATTCCCCGCCTCTGATTCCAGGCCTCTGATTCCCAACCTCTGATTCCCCACCTCTGATTCCCCATATCTGATTCCCCGCCTCTGTTTCACCGCCTCTGATTCCCCGACTCTGTTTCCCCATATCTGATTCCCCGCCTCTGATTCCCCAACTCTGATTCCCCGCCTGTGATTCCCCAGCTCTAATTCCCCGCCTCTGATTCCCCATATCTGATTCCCATCCTCTGATTGCCCACCTCTGATTGCCCGCCTCTGATTCGCCAGCTCTGATTCCCCGCCTCTGATTCCCCGCATCTGATTCCCTGCCTCTGATTCCCCGCCTCTGATTCCCCATCTCTGATTCCCCGCCTGTGATTCCCCAGCTCTGATTCCCAGCCTCTGATTCCCCGTGTTTGATCCCCTGCCTCTGATTACCTTCCTCTGATTCCCGGCCTCTGATACCCCGCTTCTGATTCTGATTCCCTGCCTCTGATTCCCCATCTCTGATTCACCACATCTAATTCCCTGCATCTGATTCCACGCCCCTGATTCCCCACCTCTGATTCCCCATATCTGAATCCCCGCCTCTGTTTCCACGCCTCTGATTCCCTGCCTCTGATTCCCAACCTCTGATTCCCCACCCCTGATTCCCCATATCTGATTCCCCGCCTCTGCTTCCCTGCCTCTGATTCTCCGCCCCTGTTTCCCCATATCTGATTCCCCGCCTCTGATTCCCCAACTCTGATTCCCCACCTCTGATTCCCCAGCTCTGATTCCCCGCCTCTGATTCCCCGTGTTTGATTCCCTGCCTCTGATTCCCCGCCTCTGATTCCCCATCTCTGATTCACCGCCTTTGATTCGACACCTCTGATTCCCCATATCTGATTCCCCACCTCTGTTACCCCGCCTCTGATTCCCCGCCTCTGATTCCCCATATATCATTCCCCGCCTCTGAATCCCCATCTCTGATTCCCGGACTCTGATTCCCCACCTCTGATTCCCGGCCTCTTATTCCCGGCATCTGAATCCCGGCCTCTGATTCCCGGCCTCTGATTCCCCGCTTCTGATTCTGATTCCCTGCCTCTGATTCCCCATCTCTGATTCCGCACATCTGATTCCCTGCCTCTGATTCCCCACCTCTGATTCCCCATATCTGATTCCCCACCTCTGTTTCCCCGCCTCTGATTCCCCGCCTCTGTTTCCCCATATCTAATTCCCCACCTCTGATGCCCCAACTCTCATACCCCGCCTCTGATTCCCCAGCTCTGATTCCCCGCCTCTGATTCCCCGCATCCGATTCCCCATATCTGATTCCCCGCCTCTGTTTCCCCGCCTTTGATTCCCCGCGTTCTATTCCCTGCCTCTGATTCCCCGCCTGTGATTCCCCATCTCTGATTCACCACCTCTGATTCCCCACCTCTGATTCCCCTTATCTAATTCCCCGCCTCTGTTTGCCCGCCTCTGATTCCCCGCCTCTGTTTCCCCATATCTGATTCCCCGTGTCTGATTCCCTGCCTCTGATTCCCCGCCTCTGATTCCCCGCCTCTGATTCCCTGCCACTGATTCCCTGCCCCTGATACCCCACCTCTGATTCCCCATATCTGATTCCCTGCTTCTGTTTCCCCGCCTCTGATTCCCCGCCTCTGATTCCCCGCCTCTGATTCCCCGCCTCTGATTCCCCAACTCTGATTCCCCGCCTCTGATTCCCCAGCTCTGATACCCGCCTCTGATTCCCCGCGTCTGTTTCCCCGCCTCTGATTCCCTGCCTCTGTTTCCCCATATCTAAGTCCCCGACTCTGATTCCCCAACTCTGATTCCCCACCTCTGATTCCCCAGCTCTGATTCCCCGCCTCTGATTCCCCGCATCTGATTCCCTGCATCTGATTCCCAGCCTCTGATTCCCTGCCTCTGATTCCCAACCTCTGATTCCCCACCTCTGATTCCCCATATCTGATTCCCCGCCTCTGTTTCCCCGCCTCTGATTCCCCGCCTCTGTTTCCCCATATCTGATTCCCGGCCTCTGATTCCCCGCCTCTGATTCCCCGCCTCTGATTCCCTGCCTCTGATTCCCCATCTCCGATTCCGCACATCGGATTTCCTGCCTCTGATTCCCCGCCTCTGATTCCCCGCCTCTGATTCCCTGCTTCTGATTCCCAACCTCTGATTCCCCACCTCTGATTCCCCATATCTGATTCCCCGCCTCTGTTTCCCCGCCTCTGATTCCCCGCCTCTGATTCCCCAACTCTGAATCCCCGCCTCTGATTCCCCAGCTCTGATTCCACGCCTCTGATTCCCCGTGTTTGATTCCCTGCCTCTGATTCCCTGCCCTGATTCCCCATCTCCGATTCACCGCCTTTAATTCGCCACCTCTGATTCCCCATATCTGATTCCCCTCCTCTGTTTCCCCGCCTCTGATTCCCAACCTCTGATTCCACACCTCTGATTCCCCATATCTGATTCCCCGCCTCTGTTTCCCAGCCTCTGATTCCCCACCCCTGTTTCCCCATATCTGATTCCCCACCTCTGATTCTCCTACTCTGCTTCCCCGCCTCTGATTCCCCAGCTCTGATTCCCCGCCTCTGATTCCCCATCTCTGATTCACCGCCTTTGATTCGCCACCTCTGTTTCCCCATATCTGATTCCCCACCTCTGTTTCCCCGCCTCTGATTTCCGCCTCTGATTCCCAATATCTGATTCCCCGGCTCTTATTGCCCACCTCTGATTCCCCGCCTCTGATTCGCCACCTCTGATTCCCCATATCTCATTCCCCACCTCTGTTTCCCGGCCTCTGATTCCCCGCCTCTGATTCTCCATATCTCATTCCCCGCCTCTGAATCCCCATCTCTGATTCCCGGACTCTGATTCCCCACCTCTGATTCCCGGCCTCTTATTCCCAGAATCTGATTCCCGGCCTCTGATTCCCGGCCTCTGATTCCCCGCTTCTGATTCTGATTCCCTGCCTCTGATTCCCCATCTCTGATTCCGCACATCTGATTCCCTGCCTCTGATTCCCCACCTCTGATTCCCCATATCTGATTCCCCCCCTCTGTTTCCCCGCCTCTGATTCCCCACCTCTGTTTCCCGATATCTAATTCCCCAGCTCTGATGCCCCAACTCTGATTCCCCGCCTCTGATTCCCCAGCTCTGATTCCCCGCCTCTGATTCCCCGCATCCGATTCCCCATATCTGATTCCCCGCCTCTGTTTCCCCGCCTCTGATTCCCCGCCTCTGTTTCCCCATATCTGATTCCCCGCCTCTGATTCCCAACTATGATTCCCCGCCTCTGATTCCCCAGCTCTGATTCCCTGCGTCTGATTCCCTGCGTTCTATTCCCTGCCTCTGATTCACCGCCTGTGATTCCCCATCACTTATTCACCACCTCTGATTCCCCACCTCTGATTCCCCATATCTAATTCCCCGCCTCTGTTTGCCCGCCTCTGATTCCCCGCCTCTCTTTCCCCATATCTGATTCCCCGTCTCTGAATCCCAAACTCTGATTCCCTGCCTCTGATTCCCCAGCTCTTATTCCCCGCCTTTGATTCCCCCCGTCTGATTCCCAGCCTCTGAATCCCCGTGTCTGATTTCCTGCCTCTGATTCCCCGCCACTGATTCCCCATCTCTGATTCCTCTGATTCCCCACATCTGATTCCCCATCTCTGATTCCGCACATCCGATTCCCTGCCTCTGATTCCCCAACTCTGATTCCCCACCTCTGATTCCCCAGCTCTGATTCCCCGCCTCAGATTCCCCGCGTCTTATTCCCTGCCTGTGATTCCCCGCCTCTGATTCCCCATCTCTGATTCCCCACCTCTGATTCCCCGTGTCTGATTCCCTGCCTCTGATTCCCCGCTTCTGAATCCCAGCCTCTGATTCCCCATATCTGATTTCCTGCCTCTGATTCCCCGCCTCTGATTCCCCATCTCTGATTCACCGCCTCTGATTCCCCATCTCTGATTCCCCACCTCTGATTCCCCGTGTCTGATTCCCCGTGTCTGATTCCCTGCCTCTGATTCCACGCCTCTGATTCCCCATATCTGATTCCCTGCCACCGATTCCCCGCCTCTGATTCCCCATCTCTGATTCACCACCTCTGATTCCCGGCCTCTGATTGCCCACCTCTGATTCCCCGCCTCTGATTCGCCAGCTATGATACCCCCCCTCTGATTCCCCGCGTCTGATTCCCCGCCTCTGATTCCCCAACTCTAATACCCCGCCTCTGATTCCCCAGCTCTGATTCCCCTCCTCTGATTCCCCGCATCTGATTCCCTGCCTCTGATTCCCCGCCTCTGATTCCAGGCCTCTGATTCCCAACCTCTGATTCCCCACCTCTGATTCCCCATATCTGATTCCCCGCCTCTGTTTCACCGCCTCTGATTCCCCGACTCTGTTTCCCGATATCTGATTCCCCGCCTCTGATTCCCCAACTCTGATTCCCCGCCTGTGATTCCCCAGCTCTAATTCCCCGCCTCTGATTCCCCATATCTGATTCCCATCCTCTGATTGCCCACCTCTGATTGCCCGCCTCTGATTCGCCAGCTCTGATTCCCCGCCTCTGATTCCCCGCATCTGATTCCCTGCCTCTGATTCCCCGCCTCTGATTCCCCATCTCTGATTCCCCGCCTGTGATTCCCCAGCTCTGATTCCCAGCCTCTGATTCCCCGTGTTTGATCCCCTGCCTCTGATTACCTTCCTCTGATTCCCGGCCTCTGATACCCCGCTTCTGATTCTGATTCCCTGCCTCTGATTCCCCATCTCTGATTCACCACATCTAATTCCCTGCATCTGATTCCACGCCCCTGATTCCCCACCTCTGATACCCCATATCTGAATCCCCGCCTCTGTTTCCACGCCTCTGATTCCCTGCCTCTGATTCCCAACCTCTGATTCCCCACCCCTGATTCCCCATATCTGATTCCCCGCCTCTGTTTCCCTGCCTCTGATTCTCCGCCCCTGTTTCCCCATATCTGATTCACCGCCTTTGATTCGACACCTCTGATTCCCCATATCTGATTCCCCACCTCTGATTCCCCGCCTCTGATTCCCCGCCTCTGATTCCCCATATATCATTCCCCGCCTCTGAATCCCCATCTCTGATTCCCGGACTCTGATTCCCCACCTCTGATTCCCGGCCTCTTATTCCCGGCATCTGAATCCCGGCCTCTGATTCCCGGCCTCTGATTCCCCGCTTCTGATTCTGATTCCCTGCCTCTGATTCCCCATCTCTGATTCCGCACATCTGATTCCCTGCCTCTGATTCCCCACCTCTGATTCCCCATATCTGATTCCCCACCTCTGTTTCCCCGACTCTGATTCCCCGCCTCTGTTTCCCCATATCTAATTCCCCACCTCTGATGCCCCAACTCTCATACCCCGCCTCTGATTCCCCAGCTCTGATTCCCCGCCTCTGATTCCCCGCATCCGATTCCCCATATCTGATTCCCCGCCTCTGTTTCCCAGCCTTTGATTCCCCGCGTTCTATTCCCTGCCTCTGATTCCCCGCCTGTGATTCCCCATCTCTGATTCACCACCTCTGATTCCCCACCTCTGATTCCCCTTATCTAATACCCCGCCTCTGTTTGCCCGCCTCTGATTCCCCGCCTCTGTTTCCCCATATCTGATTCCCCGTGTCTGAT
This sequence comes from Narcine bancroftii, assembly GCF_036971445.1. Taxonomy (NCBI): domain Eukaryota; kingdom Metazoa; phylum Chordata; class Chondrichthyes; order Torpediniformes; family Narcinidae; genus Narcine; species Narcine bancroftii. The sequence goes on from NW_027211886.1 coordinate 2,063,249, forward strand.
TCCCTGCCTCTGATTCCCCGCCTCTGATTCCCCGCCTCTTATTCCCTGCCACTGATCCCAGCCCCTGATACCCCACCTCTGATTCCCCATATCTGATTCCCTGCTTCTGTTTCCCCGCCTCTGATTCCCCGCCTCTGATTCCCCGCCTCTGATTCCCCGCCTCTGATTCCCCAACTCTGATTCCCCGCCTCTGATTCCCCAGCTCTGATACCCGCCTCTGATTCCCCGCGTCTGTTTCCCCGCCTCTGATTCCCTGCCTCTGTTTCCCCATATCTAAGTCCCCGACTCTGATTCCCCAACTCTGATTCCCCACCTCTGATTCCCCAGCTCTGATTCCCCGCCTCTGATTCCCCGCATCTGATTCCCTGCATCTGATTCCCAGCCTCTGATTCCCTGCCTCTGATTCCCAACCTCTGATTCCCCACCTCTGATTCCCCATATCTGATTCCCCGCTTCTGTTTCCCCGCCTCTGATTCCCCGCCTCTGTTTCCCCATATCTGATTCCCGGCCTCTGATTCCCCGCCTCTGATTCCCCGCCTCTGATTCCCTGCCTCTGATTCCCCATCTCCGATTCCGCACATCGGATTTCCTGCCTCTGATTCCCCGCCTCTGATTCCCCGCCTCTGATTCCCTGCTTCTGATTCCCAACCTCTGATTCCCCACCTCTGATTCCCCATATCTGATTCCCCGCCTCTGTTTCCCCGCCTCTGATTCCCCGCCTCTGATTCCCCAACTCTGAATCCCCGCCTCTGATTCCCCAGCTCTGATTCCACGCCTCTGATTCCCCGTGTTTGATTCCCTGCCTCTGATTCCCTGCCCTGATTCCCCATCTCTGATTCACCGCCTTTAATTCGCCACCTCTGATTCCCCATATCTGATTCCCCTCCTCTGTTTCCCCGCCTCTGATTCCCAACCTCTGATTCCACACCTCTGATTCCCCATATCTGATTCCCCGCCTCTGTTTCCCAGCCTCTGATTCCCCACCCCTGTTTCCCCATATCTGATTCCCCACCTCTGATTCTCCTACTCTGCTTCCCCGCCTCTGATTCCCCAGCTCTGATTCCCCGCCTCTGATTCCCCGTTTTTGATTCCCTGCCTCTGATTCCCCGCCTCTGATTCCCCATCTCTGATTCACCGCCTTTGATTCGCCACCTCTGTTTCCCCATATCTGATTCCCCACCTCTGTTTCCCCGCCTCTGATTTCCGCCTCTGATTCCCAATATCTGATTCCCCGGCTCTTATTGCCCACCTCTGATTCCCCGCCTCTGATTCGCCAGCTCTGATTCCCCGCCTCTGATTCCCCGCATCTGATTCCCTGCCTCTGATTCCCCGCCTCTGATTCCCCATCTCTGATTCACCGCCTTTGATTCGCCACCTCTGATTCCCCATATCTCATTCCCCACCTCTGTTTCCCGGCCTCTGATTCCCCGCCTCTGATTCTCCATATCTCATTCCCCGCCTCTGAATCCCCATCTCCGATTCCCGGACTCTGATTCCCCACCTCTGATTCCCGGCCTCTTATTCCCAGAATCTGATTCCCGGCCTCTGATTCCCGGCCTCTGATTCCCCGCTTCTGATTCTGATTCCCTGCCTCTGATTCCCCATCTCTGATTCCGCACATCTGATTCCCTGCCTCTGATTCCCCACCTCTGATTCCCCATATCTGATTCCCCGCCTCTGTTTCCCCGCCTCTGATTCCCCACCTCTGTTTCCCGATATCTAATTCCCCACCTCTGATGCCCCAACTCTGATTCCCCGCCTCTGATTCCCCAGCTCTGATTCCCCGCCTCTGATTCCCCGCATCCGATTCCCCATATCTGATTCCCCGCCTCTGTTTCCCCGCCTCTGATTCCCCGCCTCTGTTTCCCCATATCTGATTCCCCGCCTCTGATTCCCAACTATGATTCCCCGCCTCTGATTCCCCAGCTCTGATTCCCTGCGTCTGATTCCCTGCGTTCTATTCCCTGCCTCTGATTCCCCGCCTGTGATTCCCCATCACTTATTCACCACCTCTGATTCCCCACCTCTGATTCCCCATATCTAATTCCCCGCCTCTGTTTGCCCGCCTCTGATTCCCCGCCTCTCTTTCCCCATATCTGATTCCCCGTCTCTGAATCCCAAACTCTGATTCCCTGCCTCTGATTCCCCAGCTCTTATTCCCCGCCTTTGATTCCCCCCGTCTGATTCCCAGCCTCTGAATCCCCGTGTCTGATTTCCTGCCTCTGATTCCCCGCCTCTGATTCCCCATCTCTGATTCCTCTGATTCCCCACATCTGATTCCCCATCTCTGATTCCGCACATCCGATTCCCTGCCTCTGATTCCCCAACTCTGATTCCCCACCTCTGATTCCCCAGCTCTGATTCCCCGCCTCAGATTCCCCGCGTCTGATTCCCTGCCTGTGATTCCCCGCCTCTGATTCCCCATCTCTGATTCCCCACCTCTGATTCCCCGTGTCTGATTCCCTGCCTCTGATTCCCCGCTTCTGAATCCCAGCCTCTGATTCCCCATATCTGATTTCCTGCCTCTGATTCCCCGCCTCTGATTCCCCATCTCTGATTCACCGCCTCTGATTCCCCATCTCTGATTCCCCACCTCTGATTCCCCGTGTCTGATTCCCCGTGTCTGATTCCCTGCCTCTGATTCCACGCCTCTGATTCCCCATATCTGATTCCCTGCCACTGATTCCCCGCCTCTGATTCCCCATCTCTGATTCACCACCTCTGATTCCCGGCCTCTGATTGCCCACCTCTGATTCCCCGCCTCTGATTCGCCAGCTATGATACCCCCCCTCTGATTCCCCGCGTCTGATTCCCCGCCTCTGATTCCCCAACTCTAATACCCCGCCTCTGATTCCCCAGCTCTGATTCCCCTCCTCTGATTCCCCGCATCTGATTCCCTGCCTCTGATTCCCCGCCTCTGATTCCCCATATCTGATTCCCCGCCTCTGTTTCACCGCCTCTGATTCCCCGACTCTGTTTCCCCATATCTGATTCCCCGCCTCTGATTCCCCAACTCTGATTCCCCGCCTGTGATTCCCCAGCTCTAATTCCCCGCCTCTGATTCCCCATATCTGATTCCCATCCTCTGATTGCCCACCTCTGATTGCCCGCCTCTGATTCGCCAGCTCTGATTCCCCGCCTCTGATTCCCCGCATCTGATTCCCTGCCTCTGATTCCCCGCCTCTGATTCCCCATCTCTGATTCCCCGCCTGTGATTCCCCAGCTCTGATTCCCAGCCTCTGATTCCCCGTGTTTGATCCCCTGCCTCTGATTACCTTCCTCTGATTCCCGGCCTCTGATACCCCGCTTCTGATTCTGATTCCCTGCCTCTGATTCCCCATCTCTGATTCACCACATCTAATTCCCTGCATCTGATTCCACGCCCCTGATTCCCCACCTCTGATTCCCCATATCTGAATCCCCGCCTCTGTTTCCACGCCTCTGATTCCCTGCCTCTGATTCCCAACCTCTGATTCCCCACCCCTGATTCCCCATATCTGATTCCCCGCCTCTGTTTCCCTGCCTCTGATTCTCCGCCCCTGTTTCCCCATATCTGATTCCCCGCCTCTGATTCCCCAACTCTGATTCCCCACCTCTGATTCCCCAGCTCTGATTCCCCGCCTCTGATTCCCCGTGTTTGATTCCCTGCCTCTGATTCCCCGCCTCTGATTCCCCATCTCTGATTCACCGCCTTTGATTCGACACCTCTGATTCCCCATATCTGATTCCCCACCTCTGTTACCCCGCCTCTGATTCCCCGCCTCTGATTCCCCATATATCATTCCCCGCCTCTGAATCCCCATCTCTGATTCCCGGACTCTGATTCACCACCTCTGATTCCCGGCCTCTTATTCCCGGCATCTGAATCCCGGCCTCTGATTCCCGGCCTCTGATTCCCCGCTTCTGATTCTGATTCCCTGCCTCTGATTCCCCATCTCTGATTCCGCACATCTGATTCCCTGCCTCTGATTCCCCACCTCTGATTCCCCATATCTGATTCCCCACCTCTGTTTCCCCGCCTCTGATTCCCCGCCTCTGTTTCCCCATATCTAATTCCCCACCTCTGATGCCCCAACTCTGATACCCCGCCTCTTATTCCCCAGCTCTGATTCCCCGCCTCTGATTCCCCGCATCCGATTCCCCATATCTGATTCCCCGCCTCTGTTTCCCCGCCTTTGATTCCCCGCGTTCTATTCCCTGCCTCTGATTCCCCGCCTGTGATTCCCCATCTCTGATTCACCACCTCTGATTCCCCACCTCTGATTCCCCTTATCTAATTCCCCGCCTCTGTTTGCCCGCCTCTGATTCCCCGCCTCTGTTTCCCCATATCTGATTCCCCGTGTCTGATTCCCTGCCTCTGATTCCCCGCCTCTGATTCCCCGCCTCTGATTCCCTGCCACTGATTCCCTGCCCCTGATACCCCACCTCTGATTCCCCATATCTGATTCCCTGCTTCTGTTTCCCCGCCTCTGATTCCCCGCCTCTGATTCCCCGCCTCTGATTCCCCACCTCTGATTCCCCAGCTCTGATTCCCCGCCTCTGATTCCCCGCATCTGATTCCCTGCATCTGATTCCCAGCCTCTGATTCCCTGCCTCTGATTCCCAACCTCTGATTCCCCACCTCTGATTCCCCATATCTGATTCCCCGCCTCTGTTTCCCCGCCTCTGATTCCCCGCCTCTGTTTCCCCATATCTGATTCCCGGCCTCTGATTCCCCGCCTCTGATTCCCCGCCTCTGATTCCCTGCCTCTGATTCCCCATCTCCGATTCCGCACATCGGATTTCCTGCCTCTGATTCCCCGCCTCTGATTCCCCACCTCTGATTCCCTGCTTCTGATTCCCAACCTCTGATTCCCCACCTCTGATTCCCCATATCTGATTCCCCGCCTCTGTTTCCCCGCCTCTGATTCCCCGCCTCTGATTCCCCAACTCTGAATCCCCGCCTCTGATTCCCCAGCTCTGATTCCACGCCTCTGATTCCCCGTGTTTGATTCCCGGCCTCTGATTCCCTGCCCTGATTCCCCATCTCTGATTCACCGCCTTTAATTCGCCACCTCTGATTCCCCATATCTGATTCCCCTCCTCTGTTTCCCCGCCTCTGATTCCCAACCTCTGATTCCACACCTCTGATTCCCCATATCTGATTCCCCGCCTCTGTTTCCCAGCCTCTGATTCCCCACCCCTGTTTCCCCATATCTGATTCCCCACCTCTGATTCTCCTACTCTGCTTCCCCGCCTCTGATTCCCCAGCTCTGATTCCCCGCCTCTGATTCCCCGTTTTTGATTCCCTGCCTCTGATTCCCCGCCTCTGATTCCCCATCTCTGATTCACCGCCTTTGATTCGCCACCTCTGTTTCCCCATATCTGATTCCCCACCTCTGTTTCCCGGCCTCTGATTCCCCGCCTCTGATTCTCCATATCTCATTCCCCGCCTCTGAATCCCCATCTCTGATTCCCGGACTCTGATTCCCCACCTCTGATTCCCGGCCTCTTATTCCCAGCATCTGATTCCCGGCCTCTGATTCCCGGCCTCTGATTCCCCGCTTCTGATTCTGATTCCCTGCCTCTGATTCCCCATCTCTGATTCCGCACATCTGATTCCCTGCCTTTGATTCCCCACCTCTGATTCCCCATATCTGATTCCCCGCCTCTGTTTCCCCGCCTCTGATTCCCCGCCTCTGTTTCCCTATATCTAATTCCCCACCTCTGATGCCCCAACTCTGATTCCCCGCCTCTGATTCCCCAGCTCTGATTCCCCGCCTCTGATTCCCCGCATCCGATTCCCCATATCTGATTCCCCACCTCTGTTTCCCCGCCTCTGATTCCCCGCCTCTGTATCCCCATATCTGATTCCCCGCCTCTGATTCCCAACTATGATTCCCCGCCTCTGATTCCCCAGCTCTGATTCCCTGCCTCTGATTCCCTGCGTTCTATTCCCTGCCTCTGATTCCCCGCCTGTGATTCCCCATCACTGATTCACCACCTCTGATTCCCCACATCTGATTTCCCATATCTAATTCCCCGCCTCTGTTTGCCCGCCTCTGATTCCCCGCCTCTGTTTCCCCATATCTGATTCCCCGTCTCTGAATCCCCAACTCTGATTCCCTGCCTCTGATTCCCCAGCTCTGATTCCCCGCCTTTGATTCCCCCCGTCTGATTCCCAGCCTCTGAATCCCCGTGTCTGATTTCCTGCCTCTGATTCCCCGCCTCTGATTCCCCATCTCTGATTCACCGCCTCTGATTCCCCACCTCTGATTCCCGATCTCTGATTCCGCACATCCGATTCCCTGCCTCTGATTCCCCAACTCTGATTCCCCGCCTCTGATTCCCCATCTCTGATTCCCCACCTCTGATTCCCCGTGTCTGATTCCCTGCCTCTGATTCCCCGCCTCTGAATACCAGCCTCTGATTCCCCATATCTGATTCCCCGCCTCTGATTCCCTGCCTCTGATTCCCCAGCTCTGATTCCCCGCCTTTGATTCCCCCCGTCTGATTCCCAGCCTCTGAATCCCCGTGTCTGATTTCCTGCCTCTGATTCCCCGCCTCTGATTCCCCATCTCTGATTCACCGCCTCTGATTCCCCATCTCTGATTCCCCACATCTGATTCCCCGTGTCTGATTCCCCGTGTCTGATTCCCTGCCTCTGATTCCACGCCTCTGATTCCCCATATCTGATTCCCTGCCACTGATTCCCCGCCTCTGATTCCCCATCTCTGATTCACCACCTCTGATTCCCGGCCTCTGATTGCCCACCTCTGATTCCCCGCCTCTGATTCGCCAGCTATGATTCCCCCCCTCTGATTCCCCACGTCTGATTCCCTGCCTCTGATTCCCCAACTCTAATACCCCGCCTCTGATTCCCCAGCTCTGATTCCCCTCCTCTGATTCCCCGCATCTGATTCCCTGCCTCTGATTCCCCGCCTCTGATTCCAGGCCTCTGATTCCCAACCTCTGATTCCCCACCTCTGATTCCCAATATCTGATTCCCCGCCTCTGTTTCACCGCCTCTGATTCCCCGCCTCTGTTTCCCCATATCTGATTCCCCGCCTCTGATTCCCCAACTCTGATTCCCCGCCTGTGATTCCCCAGCTCTGATTCCCCGCCTCTGATTCCCCATATCTGATTCCCATCCTCTGATTGCCCACCTCTGATTCCCCGCCTCTGATTCGCCAGCTATGATTCCCCGCCTCTGATTCCCCGCATCTGATTCCCTGCCTCTGATTCCCCCCTTGATTCCCCATCTCTGATTCCCCGCCTGTGATTCCCCAGCTCTGATTCCCCGCCTCTGATTCCCCAGCTCTGATTCCCAGCCTCTGATTCCCCGTGTTTGATCCCCTGCCTCTGATTACCTTCCTCTGATTCCCGGCCACTGATACCCCGCTTCTGATTCTGATTCCCTGCCTCTGATTCCCCATCTCTGATTCACCACATCTAATTCCCTGCCTCTGATTCCACGCCCCTGATTCCCCACCTCTGATTCCCCATATCTGAATCCCCGCCTCTGTTTCCACGCCTCTGATTCCCTGCCTCTGATTCCCAACCTCTGATTCCCCACCCCTGATTCCCCATATCTGATTCCCCGCCTCTGTTTCCCTGCCTCTGATTCCCCGCCCCTGTTTCCCCATATCTGATTCCCCGCCTCTGATTCCCCAACTCTGATTCCCCGCCTCCGATTCCCCAGCTCTGATTCCCCGCCTCTGATTCCCCGTGTTTGATTCCCTGCCTCTGATTCCCCGCCTCTGATTCCCCATCTCTGATTCACCGCCTTTGATTCGCCACCTCTGACTCCCCATATCTGATTCCCCACCTCTGTTACCCCGCCTCTGATTCCCCGCCTCTGATTCCCCACATATCATTCCCCGCCTCTGAATCCCCATCTCTGATTCCCGGATTCTGATTCCCCACCTCTGATTCCCGGCCTCTTATTCCCGGCATCCGAATCCCGGCCTCTGATTCCCGGCCTCTGATTCCCCGCTTCTGATTCTGATTCCCTGCCTCTGATTCCCCATCTCTGATTCCGCACATCTGATTCCCTGCCTCTGATTCCCCACCTCTGATTCCCCATATCTGATGCCTCGCCTCTGTTTCCCCGCCTCTGATTCCCCGCCTCTGTTTCCCCATATCTAATTCCCCACCTCAGATGCCCCAACTCTGATACCCCGCCTCTGATTCCCCAGCTCTGATTCCCCGCCTCTGATTCCCCGCATCCGATTCCCCATATCTGATTCCCCGCCTCTGTTTCCCCGCCTTTGATTCCCCGCCTCTGTTTCCCCATATCTGATTCCCGGCCTCTGATTCCCAACTATGATTCCCCGCCTCTGATTCCCCAGCTCTGATTCCCCGCCTCTGATTCCCCGCGTTCTATTCCCTGCCTCTGATTCCCCGCCTGTGATTCCCCATCTCTGATTCACCACCTCTGATTCCCCACCTCTGATTCCCCATATCTAATTCCTCGCCTCTGTTTGCCCGCCTCTGATTCCCCGCCTCTGTTTCCCCATATCTGATTCCCCGTGTCTGATTCCCTGCCTCTGATTCCACGCCTCTGATTCCCCGCCTCTGATTCGCTGCCACTGATTCCCTGCCCCTGATACCCCACCTCTGATTCCCCATATCTGATTCCCTGCCTCTGTTTCCCCGCCTCTGATTCCCTGCCTCTGATTCCCCATATCTGATTCCCCGCCTCTGATTCCCCAACTCTGATTCCCCACCTCTGATTCCCCAGCTCTGAATCCCCGCCTCTGATTCCCCGCGTCTGTTTCCCTGCCTCTGATTCCCCGCCTCTGTTTCCCCATATCTAAGTCCCCGACTCTGATTCCCCAACTCTGATTCCCCACCTCTGATTCCCCAGCTCTGATTCCCCGCCTCTGATTTCCCGCATCTGATTCCCTGCATCTGATTCCCAGCCTCTGATTCCCTGCCTCTGATTCCCAACCTCTGATTCCCCACCTCTGATTCCCCATATCTGATTCCCCGCCTCTGTTTCCCCGCCTCTGATTCCCCGCCTCTGTTTCCCCATATCTGATTCCCGGCCTCTGATTCTCCGCCTCTGATTCCCCGCCTCTGATTCCCTGCCTCTGATTCCCCATCTCCGATTCCGCACATCGGATTCCCTGCCTCTGATTCCCCGCCTCTGATTCCCCGCCTCTGATTCCTTGCTTCTGATTCCCAACCTTTGATTCCCCACCTCTGATTCCCCATATCTGATTCCCCGCCTCTGTTTCCCCGCCTCTGATTCCCCGCCTCTGATTCCCCAACTCTGAATCCCCGCTTCTGATTCCCCAGCTCTGATTCCCCGCCTCTGATTCCCTGCATCTGATTCTTTGCCTCTGATTCCCCGCCTCTGATTCCAGGCCTCTGATTCCCAGCATCTGATTCCGGCCTTTGATTCCCGGCCTCTGATTCCCTGCTTCTGATTCTGATTCCCTTCCTCTGATTCCCCATCTCTGATTCCGCACATCTGATTCCTTGCCTCTGATTCCCCACCTCTGATTCCCCATATCTGATTCCCCACCTGGGTTTCCCCGCCTCTGATTCCCCGCCTCTGTTTCCCAATATCTAAGTCCCCGCCTCTGATTCCCCAAATCTGATTCCCCACCTCTGATTCCCCAGCTCTGATTCCCCGCCTCTGATTCCCCGCATCTGATTCCCTGCATCTGATTCCAAGCCTCTGATTCCCTGCCTCTGATTCCCAACCTCTGATTCCCCACCTCTGATTCCCCATATCTGATTCCCCGCCTCTGTTTCCCCGACTCGGATTCCCCGCCTCTGTTTCCCCATATCTGATTCCCGGCCTCTGATTCCCCGCCTCTGATTCCCCGCCTCTGATTCCCTGCCTCTGATTCCCCATCTCCGATTCCGCACATCTGATTCCCTTCCTCTGATTCCCCGCCTCTGATTTTCCGCCTCTGATTCCCTGCCTCTGATTCCCAACCTCGGATTCCCCACCTCTGATTCCCCATATCTGATTCCCCGCCTCTGTTTCCCCGCCTCTGATTCCCCGCCTCTGATTCCCAACTCTGATTCCCCGCCTCTGATTCCCCAGCTCTGATTCCCCGTGTTTGATTCCCTGCCTCTGATTCCCTGCCCTGATTCCCCATCTCTGTTTCACCGCCTTTGATTCGCCACCTCTGATTCCCCATATCTGATTCCCCGCCTCTGTTTCCCCGACTCTGATTCCCTGCCTCTGATTCCCAACCTCTGATTCCACACCTTTGATTCCCCATATCTGATTCCCCGCCTCTATTTCCCCATATCTGATACCCCGCCTCTGATTCCCCAACTCTGATTCCCCGCCTCTGATTCCCCAGCTCTGATTCCCCGACTCTGATTCCCGGCATCCGATTCCCTGCCTCTGATTCCCCGCCTCTGATTCCCCATCTCTGATTCCCCGCCTCTGATTCCCCGTGTCTGATTCCCTGCCTTTGATTCCCCGCCTCTGATTCCCCGCCTCTGATTCCCTGCCACTGATTCCCTGCCCCTGATTCCCCACCTCTGATTCCCCACATCTGATTCCCGGCCTCTGTTTCCCCGCCTCTGATTCCCCGCCTCTGATTCCCCATATCTGATTCCCTGCCTCTGATTCCCCAACTCTGATTCCCCGCCTCTGATTCCCCAGCTCTGAATCCCCGCCTCTGATTCCCCGCGTCTGATTCCCTGCCTCTGATTCCCCGCCTTGATTCCCCATCTCTGATTGACAACCTCTGATTCCCCACCTCTGATTCCCTATATTTGATTCCCCGCCTCTGTTTCCCCGCCTCTGATTCCCCGCCTCTGATTCCCCATATCTGATTCCCCGCCTCTGATTGCCCACCTCTGATTCCCAGCCTCTGATTCGCCAGCTCTGATTCCCCGCCTCTGATTCCCCGCATCTGATTCCCTGCCTCTGATTCCCCGCCTCTGATTCCCCATCTCTGATTCACCGCCTTTGATTCGCCACCTCTGATTCCCCATATCTGATTCCCCACCTCTGATTCCCGGCCTCTTATTCCCAGCATCTGATTCCCGGCCTCTGATTCCCGGCCTCTGATTCCCCGCTTCTGATTCTGATTCCCTGCCTCTTATTCCCCATCTCTGATTCCGCACATCTGATTCCCTGCCTCTGATTCCCCACCTCTGATTCCCCATATCTGATTCCCCGCCTCTGTTTCCCCGCCTCTGATTCCCCGCCTCTGTTTCCCTATATCTAATTCCCCACCTCTGATGCCCCAACTCTGATTCCCCGCCTCTGATTCCCCAGCTCTGATTCCCCGCCTCTGATTCCCTGCATCCGATTCCCCATATCTGATTCCCCGCCTCTGTTTCACCGCCTCTGATTCCCCGCCTCTGTTTCCCCATATCTGATTCCCGCCTCTGATTCCCAACTATGAATCCCCTCCTCTGATTCCCCAGCTCTGATTCCCTGCCTCTGATTTCCCGCGTTCTATTCCCTGCCTCTGATTCCCCGCCTGTGATTCCCCATCACTGATTCACCACCTCTGATTCCCTACCTCTGATTCCCCATATCTAATTCCCCGCCTCTGTTTGCCCGCCTCTGATTCCCCGCCTCTGTTTCCCCATATCTGATTCCCCGCCTCTGAATCCCCAACTCTGATTCCCTGCCTCAGATTCCCCAGCTCTGATTCCCCGCCTTTGATTCCCCCCGTCTGATTCCGAGCCTCTGAATCCCCGTGTCTGATTTCCTGCCTCTGATTCCCCGCCTCTGATTCCCCATCTCTGATTCACCGCCTCTGATTCCCCACCTCTGATTCCCCCTCTCTGATTCCGCACATCCAATTCCCTACCTCTGATTCCCCAACTCTGATTCCCCACCTCTGATTCCCCAGCTCTGATTCCCCGCCTCAGATTCCCCGCATCTGATTCCCTGCCTCTGATTCCCCGCCTCTGATTCCCTGCCTCTGATTCCCCATATCTGATTCCCCGCCTCTGATTCCCCAACTCTGATTCCCCGCTTCTGATTCCCCAGCTCTGAATCCCCGCCTCTGATTCCCCGCGTCTGATTCTTTGCCTCTGATTCCCCGCCTCTGATTCCCCATCTGTGATTCACAACCTCTGATGCCCCATATCTGATTCCCTGCCTCTGTTTCCCCGCCTCTGATTCCCCACCTCTGTTTCCCCATATCTGATTCCCCGCCTCTGATTCCCCAACTCTAATACCCCGCCTCTGATTCCCCAGCTCTGATTCCCCACCTCTGATTCCCCGCATCTGATTTCCTGCCTCTGATTCCCCGCCTCTGATTCCCCATCTCTGATTCACCGCCTCTGATTCCCCATCTCTGATTCCCCACCTCTGATTCCCCGTGTCTGATTCCCCGTGTCTGATTCCCTGCCTCTGATTCCACGCCTCTGATTCCCCATATCTGATTCCCTGCCACTGATTCCCCGCCTCTGATTCCCCATCTCTGATTCACCACCTCTGATTCCCGGCCTCTGATTGCCCACCTCAGATTCCCCGCCTCTGATTCGCCAGCTATGATACCCCCCCTCTGATTCCCCGCGTCTGATTCCCCGCCTCTGATTCCCCAACTCTAATACCCCGCCTCTGATTCCCCAGCTCTGATTCCCCTCCTCTGATTCTCCGCATCTGATTCCCTGCCTCTGATTCCCCGCCTCTGATTCCAGGCCTCTGATTCCCAACCTCTGATTCCCCACCTCTGATTCCCCATATCTGATTCCCCGCCTCTGTTTCACCGCCTCTGATTCCCCGACTCTGTTTCCCCATATCTGATTCCCCGCCTCTGATTCCCCAACTCTGATTCCCCGCCTGTGATTCCCCAGCTCTAATTCCCCGCCTCTGATTCCCCATATCTGATTCCCATCCTCTGATTGCCCACCTCTGATTGCCCGCCTCTGATTCGCCAGCTCTGATTCCCCGCCTCTGATTCCCCGCATCTGATTCCCTGCCTCTGATTCCCCGCCTCTGATTCCCCATCTCTGATTCCCCGCCTGTGATTCCCCAGCTCTGATTCCCAGCCTCTGATTCCCCGTGTTTGATCCCCTGCCTCTGATTACCTTCCTCTTATTCCCGGCCTCTGATACCCCGCTTCTGATTCTGATTCCCTGCCTCTGATTCCCCATCTCTGATTCACCACATCTAATTCCCTGCATCTGATTCCACGCCCCTGATTCCCCACCTCTGATTCCCCATATCTGAATCCCCGCCTCTGTTTCCACGCCTCTGATTCCCTGCCTCTGATTCCCCGCCTCTGTTTCCCCATATCTAAGTCCCCGACTCTGATTCCCCAACTCTGATTCCCCACCTCTGATTCCCCAGCTCTGATTCCCCGCCTCTGATTTCCCGCATCTGATTCCCTGCATCTGATTCCCAGCCTCTGATTCCCTGCCTCTGATTCCCAACCTCTGATTCCCCACCTCTGATTCCCCATATCTGATTCCCCGCCTCTGTTTCCCCGCCTCTGATTCCCCGCCTCTGTTTCCCCATATCTGATTCCCGGCCTCTGATTCTCCGCCTCTGATTCCCCGCCTCTGATTCCCTGCCTCTGATTCCCCATCTCCGATTCCGCACATCGGATTCCCTGCCTCTGATTCCCCGCCTCTGATTCCCCGCCTCTGATTCCCTGCTTCTGATTCCCAACCTTTGATTCCCCACCTCTGATTCCCCATATCTGATTCCCCGCCTCTGTTTCCCCGCCTCTGATTCCCCGCCTCTGATTCCCCAACTCTGAATCCCCGCTTCTGATTCCCCAGCTCTGATTCCCCGCCTCTGATTCCCTGCATCTGATTCTTTGCCTCTGATTCCCCGCCTCTGATTCCAGGCCTCTGATTCCCAGCATCTGATTCCGGCCTTTGATTCCCGGCCTCTGATTCCCTGCTTCTGATTCTGATTCCCTTCCTCTGATTCCCCATCTCTGATTCCGCACATCTGATTCCTTGCCTCTGATTCCCCACCTCTGATTCCCCATATCTGATTCCCCACCTGGGTTTCCCCGCCTCTGATTCCCCGCCTCTGTTTCCCAATATCTAAGTCCCCGCCTCTGATTCCCCAAATCTGATTCCCCACCTCTGATTCCCCAGCTCTGATTCCCCGCCTCTGATTCCCCGCATCTGATTCCCTGCATCTGATTCCAAGCCTCTGATTCCCTGCCTCTGATTCCCAACCTCTGATTCCCCACCTCTGATTCCCCATATCTGATTCCCCGCCTCTGTTTCCCCGACTCGGATTCCCCGCCTCTGTTTCCCCATATCTGATTCCCGGCCTCTGATTCCCCGCCTCTGATTCCCCGCCTCTGATTCCCTGCCTCTGATTCCCCATCTCCGATTCCGCACATCTGATTCCCTTCCTCTGATTCCCCGCCTCTGATTTTCCGCCTCTGATTCCCTGCCTCTGATTCCCAACCTCGGATTCCCCACCTCTGATTCCCCATATCTGATTCCCCGCCTCTGTTTCCCCGCCTCTGATTCCCCGCCTCTGATTCCCAACTCTGATTCCCCGCCTCTGATTCCCCAGCTCTGATTCCCCGTGTTTGATTCCCTGCCTCTGATTCCCTGCCCTGATTCCCCATCTCTGTTTCACCGCCTTTGATTCGCCACCTCTGATTCCCCATATCTGATTCCCCGCCTCTGTTTCCCCGACTCTGATTCCCTGCCTCTGATTCCCAACCTCTGATTCCACACCTTTGATTCCCCATATCTGATTCCCCGCCTCTATTTCCCCATATCTGATTCCCCGCCTCTGATTCCCCAACTCTGATTCCCCGCCTCTGATTCCCCAGCTCTGATTCCCCGACTCTGATTCCCGGCATCCGATTCCCTGCCTCTGATTCCCCGCCTCTGATTCCCCATCTCTGATTCCCCGCCTCTGATTCCCCGTGTCTGATTCCCTGCCTTTGATTCCCCGCCTCTGATTCCCCGCCTCTGATTCCCTGCCACTGATTCCCTGCCCCTGATTCCCCACCTCTGATTCCCCACATCTGATTCCCGGCCTCTGTTTCCCCGCCTCTGATTCCCCGCCTCTGATTCCCCATATCTGATTCCCTGCCTCTGATTCCCCAACTCTGATTCCCCGCCTCTGATTCCCCAGCTCTGAATCCCCGCCTCTGATTCCCCGCGTCTGATTCCCTGCCTCTGATTCCCCGCCTTGATTCCCCATCTCTGATTGACAACCTCTGATTCCCCACCTCTGATTCCCTATATTTGATTCCCCGCCTCTGTTTCCCCGCCTCTGATTCCCCGCCTCTGATTCCCCATATCTGATTCCCCGCCTCTGATTGCCCACCTCTGATTCCCAGCCTCTGATTCGCCAGCTCTGATTCCCCGACTCTGATTCCCCGCATCTGATTCCCTGCCTCTGATTCCCCGCCTCTGATTCCCCATCTCTGATTCACCGCCTTTGATTCGCCACCTCTGATTCCCCATATCTGATTCCCCACCTCTGATTCCCGGCCTCTTATTCCCAGCATCTGATTCCCGGCCTCTGATTCCCGGCCTCTGATTCCCCGCTTCTGATTCTGATTCCCTGCCTCTTATTCCCCATCTCTGATTCCGCACATCTGATTCCCTGCCTCTGATTCCCCACCTCTGATTCCCCATATCTGATTCCCCGCCTCTGTTTCCCCGCCTCTGATTCCCCGCCTCTGTTTCCCTATATCTAATTCCCCACCTCTGATGCCCCAACTCTGATTCCCCGCCTCTGATTCCCCAGCTCTGATTCCCCGCCTCTGATTCCCTGCATCCGATTCCCCATATCTGATTCCCCGCCTCTGTTTCACCGCCTCTGATTCCCCGCCTCTGTTTCCCCATATCTGATTCCCGCCTCTGATTCCCAACTATGAATCCCCTCCTCTGATTCCCCAGCTCTGATTCCCTGCCTCTGATTTCCCGCGTTCTATTCCCTGCCTCTGATTCCCCGCCTGTGATTCCCCATCACTGATTCACCACCTCTGATTCCCTACCTCTGATTCCCCATATCTAATTCCCCGCCTCTGTTTGCCCGCCTCTGATTCCCCGCCTCTGTTTCCCCATATCTGATTCCCCGCCTCTGAATCCCCAACTCTGATTCCCTGCCTCAGATTCCCCAGCTCTGATTCCCCGCCTTTGATTCCCCCCGTCTGATTCCGAGCCTCTGAATCCCCGTGTCTGATTTCCTGCCTCTGATTCCCCGCCTCTGATTCCCCATCTCTGATTCACCGCCTCTGATTCCCCACCTCTGATTCCCCCTCTCTGATTCCGCACATCCAATTCCCTACCTCTGATTCCCCAACTCTGATTCCCCACCTCTGATTCCCCAGCTCTGATTCCCCGCCTCAGATTCCCCGCATCTGATTCCCTGCCTCTGATTCCCCGCCTCTGATTCCCTGCCTCTGATTCCCCATATCTGATTCCCCGCCTCTGATTCCCCAACTCTGATTCCCCGCTTCTGATTCCCCAGCTCTGAATCCCCGCCTCTGATTCCCCGCGTCTGATTCTTTGCCTCTGATTCCCCGCCTCTGATTCCCCATCTGTGATTCACAACCTCTGATGCCCCACCTCTGATTCCCCATATCTGATTCCCTGCCTCTGTTTCCCCGCCTCTGATTCCCCACCTCTGTTTCCCCATATCTGATTCCCCGCCTCTGATTCCCCAACTCTCATACCCCGCCTCTGATTCCCCAGCTCTGATTCCCCACCTCTGATTCCCCGCATCTGATTTCCTGCCTCTGATTCCCCGCCTCTGATTCCCCATCTCTGATTCACCGCCTCTGATTCCCCATCTCTGATTCCCCACCTCTGATTCCCCGTGTCTGATTCCCCGTGTCTGATTCCCTGCCTCTGATTCCACGCCTCTGATTCCCCATATCTGATTCCCTGCCACTGATTCCCCGCCTCTGATTCCCCATCTCTGATTCACCACCTCTGATTCCCGGCCTCTGATTGCCCACCTCTGATTCCCCGCCTCTGATTCGCCAGCTATGATACCCCCCCTCTGATTCCCCGCGTCTGATTCCCCGCCTCTGATTCCCCAACTCTAATACCCCGCCTCTGATTCCCCAGCTCTGATTCCCCTCCTCTGATTCTCCGCATCTGATTCCCTGCCTCTGATTCCCCGCCTCTGATTCCAGGCCTCTGATTCCCAACCTCTGATTCCCCACCTCTGATTCCCCATATCTGATTCCCCGCCTCTGTTTCACCGCCTCTGATTCCCCGACTCTGTTTCCCCATATCTGATTCCCCGCCTCTGATTCCCCAACTCTGATTCCCCGCCTGTGATTCCCCAGCTCTAATTCCCCGCCTCTGATTCCCCATATCTGATTCCCATCCTCTGATTGCCCACCTCTGATTGCCCGCCTCTGATTCGCCAGCTCTGATTCCCCGCCTCTGATTCCCCGCATCTGATTCCCTGCCTCTGATTCCCCGCCTCTGATTCCCCATCTCTGATTCCCCGCCTGTGATTCCCCAGCTCTGATTCCCAGCCTCTGATTCCCCGTGTTTGATCCCCTGCCTCTGATTACCTTCCTCTTATTCCCGGCCTCTGATACCCCGCTTCTGATTCTGATTCCCTGCCTCTGATTCCCCATCTCTGATTCACCACATCTAATTCCCTGCATCTGATTCCACGCCCCTGATTCCCCACCTCTGATTCCCCATATCTGAATCCCCGCCTCTGTTTCCACGCCTCTGATTCCCTGCCTCTGATTCCCAACCTCTGATTCCCCACCCCTGATTCCCCATATCTGATTCCCCGCCTCTGTTTCCCTGCCTCTGATTCTCCGCCCCTGTTTCCCCATATCTGATACCCCGCCTCTGATTCCCCAACTCTGATTCCCCACCTCTGATTCCCCAGCTCTGATTCCCCGCCTCAGATTCCCCGCGTCTGATTACCTGCCTGTGATTCCCCGCCTCTGATTCCCCATCTCTGATTCCCCACCTCTGATTCCCCGTGTCTGATTCCCTGCCTCTGATTCCCCGCTTCTGAATCCCAGCCTCTGATTCCCCATATCTGATTTCCTGCCTCTGATTCCCCGCCTCTGATTCCCCATCTCTGATTCACCGCCTCTGATTCCCCATCTCTGATTCCCCACCTCTGATTCCCCGTGTCTGATTCCCCGTGTCTGATTCCCTGCCTCTGATTCCACGCCTCTGATTCCCCATATCTGATTCCCTGCCACTGATTCCCCGCCTCTGATTCCCCATCTCTGATTCACCACCTCTGATTCCCGGCCTCTGATTGCCCACCTCTGATTCCCCGCCTCTGATTCGCCAGCTATGATACCCCCCCTCTGATTCCCCGCGTCTGATTCCCCACCTCTGATTCCCCAACTCTAATACCCCGCCTCTGATTCCCCAGCTCTGATTCCCCTCCTCTGATTCCCCGCATCTGATTCCCTGCCTCTGATTCCCCGCCTCTGATTCCAGGCCTCTGATTCCCAACCTCTGATTCCCCACCTCTGATTCCCCATATCTGATTCCCCGCCTCTGTTTCACCGCCTCTGATTCCCCGACTCTGTTTCCCCATATCTGATTCCCCGCCTCTGATTCCCCAACTCTGATTCCCCGCCTGTGATTCCCCAGCTCTAATTCCCCGCCTCTGATTCCCCATATCTGATTCCCATCCTCTGATTGCCCACCTCTGATTGCCCGCCTCTGATTCGCCAGCTCTGATTCCCCGCCTCTGATTCCCCGCATCTGATTCCCTGCCTCTGATTCCCCGCCTCTGATTCCCCATCTCTGATTCCCCGCCTGTGATTCCCCAGCTCTGATTCCCAGCCTCTGATTCCCCGTGTTTGATCCCCTGCCTCTGATTACCTTCATCTGATTCCCGGCCTCTGATACCCCGCTTCTGATTCTGATTCCCTGCCTCTGATTCCCCATCTCTGATTCACCACATCTAATTCCCTGCATCTGATTCCACGCCCCTGATTCCCCACCTCTGATTCCCCATATCTGAATCCCCGCCTCTGTTTCCACGCCTCTGATTCCCTGCCTCTGATTCCCAACCTCTGATTCCCCACCCCTGATTCCCCATATCTGATTCCCCGCCTCTGTTTCCCTGCCTCTGATTCTCCGCCCCTGTTTCCCCATATCTGATTCCCCGCCTCTGATTCCCCAACTCTGATTCCCCACCTCTGATTCCCCAGCTCTGATTCCCCGCCTCTGATTCCCCGTGTTTGATTCCCTGCCTCTGATTCCCCGCCTCTGATTCCCCATCTCTGATTCACCGCCTTTGATTCGACACCTCTGATTCCCCATATCTGATTCCCCACCTCTGTTACCCCGCCTCTGATTCCCCGCCTCTGATTCCCCATATATCATTCCCCGCCTCTGAATCCCCATCTCTGATTCCCGGACTCTGATTCCCCACCTCTGATTCCCGGCCTCTTATTCCCGGCATCTGAATCCCGGCCTCTGATTCCCGGCCTCTGATTCCCCGCTTCTGATTCTGATTCCCTGCCTCTGATTCCCCATCTCTGATTCCGCACATCTGATTCCCTGCCTCTGATTCCCCACCTCTGATTCCCCATATCTGATTCCCCACCTCTGTTTCCCCGCCTCTGATTCCCCGCCTCTGTTTCCCCATATCTAATTCCCCACCTCTGATGCCCCAACTCTGATACCCCGCCTCTGATTCCCCAGCTCTGATTCCCCGCCTCTGATTCCCCGCATCCGATTCCCCATATCTGATTCCCCGCCTCTGTTTCCCCGCCTTTGATTCCCCGCGTTCTATTCCCTGCCTCTGATTCCCCGCCTGTGATTCCCCATCTCTGATTCACCACCTCTGATTCCCCACCTCTGATTCCCCTTATCTAATTCCCCGCCTCTGTTTGCCCGCCTCTGATTCCCCGCCTCTGTTTCCCCATATCTGATTCCCCGTGTCTGATTCCCTGCCTCTGATTCCCCGCCTCTGATTCCCCGCCTCTGATTCCCTGCCACTGATTCCCTGCCCCTGATACCCCACCTCTGATTCCCCATATCTGATTCCCTGCTTCTGTTTCCCCGCCTCTGATTCCCCGCCTCTGATTCCGCGCCTCTGATTCCCCGCCTCTGATTCCCCAACTCTGATTCCCCGCCTCTGATTCCCCAGCTCTGATACCCACCTCTGATTCCCCGCGTCTGTTTCCCCGCCTCTGATTCCCTGCCTCTGTTTCCCCATATCTAAGTCCCCGACTCTGATTCCCCAACTCTGATTCCCCACCTCTGATTCCCCAGCTCTGATTCCCCGCCTCTGATTCCCCGCATCTGATTCCCTGCATCTGATTCCCAGCCTCTGATTCCCTGCCTCTGATTCCCAACCTCTGATTCCCCACCTCTGATTCCCCATATCTGATTCCCCGCCTCTGTTTCCCCGCCTCTGATTCCCCGCCTCTGTTTCCCCATATCTGATTCCCGGCCTCTGATTCCCCGCCTCTGATTCCCCGCCTCTGATTCCCTGCCTCTGATTCCCCATCTCCGATTCCGCACATCGGATTTCCTGCCTCTGATTCCCCGCCTCTGATTCCCCGCCTCTGATTCCCTGCTTCTGATTCCCCGCCTCTGTTTCCCTATATCTAATTCCCCACCTCTGATGCCCCAACTCTGATTCCCCGCCTCTGATTCCCCAGCTCTGATTCCCCGCCTCTGATTCCCCGCATCCGATTCCCCATATCTGATTCCCCACCTCTGTTTCCCCGCCTCTGATTCCCCGCCTCTGTTTCCCCATATCTGATTCCCCGCCTCTGATTCCCAACTATGATTCCCCGCCTCTGATTCCCCAGCTCTGATTCCCTGCCTCTGATTCCCTGCGTTCTATTCCCTTCCTCTGATTCCCCGCCTGTGATTCCCCATCACTGATTCACCACCTCTGATTCCCCACACCTGATTCCCCATATCTAATTCCCCGCCTCTGTTTGCCCGCCTCTGATTCCCCGCCTCTGTTTCCCCATATCTGATTCCCCGTCTCTGAATCCCCAACTCTGATTCCATGCCTCTGATTCCCCAGCTCTGATTCCCCGCCTTTGATTCCCCCCGTCTGATTCCCAGCCTCTGAATCCCCGTGTCTGATTTCCTGACTCTGATTCCCCGCCTCTGATTCCCCATCTCTGATTCACCGCCTCTGATTCCCCACCTCTGATTCCCGATCTCTGATTCCGCACATCCGATTCCCTGCCTCTGATTCCCCAACTCTGATTCCCCGCCTCTGATTTCCCATCTCTGATTCCCCACCTCTGATTCCCCGTGTCTGATTCCCTGCCTCTGATTCCCCGCCTCTGAATACCAGCCTCTGATTCCCCATATCTGATTCCCCGCCTCTGATTCCCTGCCTCTGATTCCCCAGCTCTGATTCCCCGCCTTTGATTCCCCCCGTCTGATTCCCAGCCTCTGAATCCCCGTGTCTGATTTCCTGCCTCTAATTCCCCGCCTCTGATTCCCCATCTCTGATTCACCGCCTCTGATTCCCCATCTCTGATTCCCCACATCTGATTCCCCGTGTCTGATTCCCCGTGTCTGATTCCCTGCCTCTGATTCCACGCCTCTGATTCCCCATATCTGATTCCCTGCCACTGATTCCCCGCCTCTGATTCCCCATCTCTGATTCACCACCTCTGATTCCCGGCCTCTGATTGCCCACCTCTGATTCCCCGCCTCTGATTCGCCAGCTATGATTCCCCCCCTCTGATTCCCCACGTCTGATTCCCTGCCTCTGATTCCCCAACTCTAATACCCCGCCTCTGATTCCCCAGCTCTGATTCCCCTCCTCTGATTCCCCGCATCTGATTCCCTGCCTCTGATTCCCCGCCTCTGATTCCAGGCCTCTGATTCCCAACCTCTGATTCCCCACCTCTGATTCCCAATATCTGATTCCCCGCCTCTGTTTCACCGCCTCTGATTCCCCGCCTCTGTTTCCCCATATCTGATTCCCCGCCTCTGATTCCCCAACTCTGATTCCCCGCCTGTGATTCCCCAGCTCTGATTCCCCGCCTCTGATTCCCCATATCTGATTCCCATCCTCTGATTGCCCACCTCTGATTCCCCGCCTCTGATTCGCCAGCTATGATTCCCCGCCTCTGATTCCCCGCATCTGATTCCCTGCCTCTGATTCCCCCCTTGATTCCCCATCTCTGATTCCCCGCCTCTGATTCCCCAGCTCTGATTCCCAGCCTCTGATTCCCCGTGTTTGATCCCCTGCCTCTGATTACCTTCCTCTGATTCCCGGCCACTGATACCCCGCTTCTGATTCTGATTCCCTGCCTCTGATTCCCCATCTCTGATTCACCACATCTAATTCCCTGCCTCTGATTCCACGCCCCTGATTCCCCACCTCTGATTCCCCATATCTGAATCCCCGCCTCTGTTTCCACGCCTCTGATTCCCTGCCTCTGATTCCCAACCTCTGATTCCCCACCCCTGATTCCCCATATCTGATTCCCCGCCTCTGTTTCCCTGCCTCTGATTCCCCGCCCCTGTTTCCCCATATCTGATTCCCCGCCTCTGATTCCCCAACTCTGATTCCCCGCCTCCGATTCCCCAGCTCTGATTCCCCGCCTCTGATTCCCCGTGTTTGATTCCCTGCCTCTGATTCCCCGCCTCTGATTCCCCATCTCTGATTCACCGCCTTTGATTCGCCACCTCTGACTCCCCATATCTGATTCCCCACCTCTGTTACCCCGCCTCTGATTCCCCGCCTCTGATTCCCCATATATCATTCCCCGCCTCTGAATCCCCATCTCTGATTCCCGGATTCTGATTCCCCACCTCTGATTCCCGGCCTCTTATTCCCGGCATCCGAATCCCGGCCTCTGATTCCCGGCCTCTGATTCCCCGCTTCTGATTCTGATTCCCTGCCTCTGATTCCCCATCTCTGATTCCGCACATCTGATTCCCTGCCTCTGATTCCCCACCTCTGATTCCCCATATCTGATGCCTCGCCTCTGTTTCCCCGCCTCTGATTCCCCGCCTCTGTTTCCCCATATCTAATTCCCCACCTCAGATGCCCCAACTCTGATACCCCGCCTCTGATTCCCCAGCTCTGATTCCCCGCCTCTGATTCCCCGCATCCGATTCCCCATATCTGATTCCCCGCCTCTGTTTCCCCGCCTTTGATTCCCCGCCTCTGTTTCCCCATATCTGATTCCCCGCCTCTGATTCCCAACTATGATTCCCCGCCTCTGATTCCCCAGCTCTGATTCCCCGCCTCTGATTCCCCGCGTTCTATTCCCTGCCTCTGATTCCCCGCCTGTGATTCCCCATCTCTGATTCACCACCTCTGATTCCCCACCTCTGATTCCCCATATCTAATTCCCCGCCTCTGTTTGCCCGCCTCTGATTCCCCGCCTCTGTTTCCCCATATCTGATTCCCCGTGTCTGATTCCCTGCCTCTGATTCCACGCCTCTGATTCCCCGCCTCTGATTCCCTGCCACTGATTCCCTGCCCCTGATACCCCACCTCTGATTCCCCATATCTGATTCCCTGCCTCTGTTTCCCCGCCTCTGATTCCCTGCCTCTGATTCCCCATATCTGATTCCCCGCCTCTGATTCCCCAACTCTGATTCCCCACCTCTGATTCCCCAGCTCTGAATCCCCGCCTCTGATTCCCCGCGTCTGTTTCCCTGCCTCTGATTCCCCGCCTCTGTTTCCCCATATCTAAGTCCCCGACTCTGATTCCCCAACTCTGATTCCCCACCTCTGATTCCCCAGCTCTGATTCCCCGCCTCTGATTTCCCGCATCTGATTCCCTGCATCTGATTCCCAGCCTCTGATTCCCTGCCTCTGATTCCCAACCTCTGATTCCCCACCTCTGATTCCCCATATCTGATTCCCCGCCTCTGTTTCCCCGCCTCTGATTCCCCGCCTCTGTTTCCCCATATCTGATTCCCGGCCTCTGATTCTCCGCCTCTGATTCCCCGCCTCTGATTCCCTGCCTCCGATTCCCCATCTCCGATTCCGCACATCGGATTCCCTGCCTCTGATTCCCCGCCTCTGATTCCCCGCCTCTGATTCCCTGCTTCTGATTCCCAACCTTTGATTCCCCACCTCTGATTCCCCATATCTGATTCCCCGCCTCTGTTTCCCCGCCTCTGATTCCCCGCCTCTGATTCCCCAACTCTGAATCCCCGCCTCTGATTCCCCAGCTCTGATTCCCCGCCTCTGATTCCCCGCATCTGATTCTTTGCCTCTGATTCCCCGCCTCTGATTCCAGGCCTCTGATTCCCAGCATCTGATTCCGGCCTTTGATTCCCGGCCACTGATTCCCTGCTTCTGATTCTGATTCCCTTCCTCTGATTCCCCATCTCTGATTCCGCACATCTGATTCCTTGCCTCTGATTCCCCACCTCTGATTCCCCATATCTGATTCCCCACCTGGGTTTCCCTGCCTCTGATTCCCCGCCTGTGATTCCCCATCTCTGATTCACCACCTCTGATTCCCCACCTCTGATTCCCCTTATCCAATTCCCCGCCTCTGTTTGCCCGCCTCTGATTCCCCGCCTCTGTTTCCCCATATCTGATTCCCCGTGTCTGATTCCCTGCCTCTGATTCCCCGCCTCTGATTCCCCGCCTCTGATTCCCTGCCACTGATTCCCTGCCCCTGATACCCCACCTCTGATTCCCCATATCTGATTCCCTGCTTCTGTTTCCCCGCCTCTGATTCCCCGCCTCTGATTCCCCGCCTCTGATTCCCCGCCTCTGATTCCCCAAATCTGATTCCCCGCCTCTGATTCCCCAGCTCTGATACCCGCCTCTGATTCCCCGCGTCTGTTTCCCCGCCTCTGATTCCCTGCCTCTGTTTCCCCATATCTAAGTCCCCGACTCTGATTCCCCAACTCTGATTCCCCACCTCTGATTCCCCAGCTCTGATTCCCCGCCTCTGATTCCCCGCATCTGATTCCCTGCATCTGATTCCCAGCCTCTGATTCCCTGCCTCTGATTCCCAACCTCTGATTCCCCACCTCTGATTCCCCATATCTGATTCCCCGCCTCTGTTTCCCCGCCTCTGATTCCCCGCCTCTGTTTCCCCATATCTGATTCCCGGCCTCTGATTCCCCGCCTCTGATTCCCCGCCTCTGATTCCCTGCCTCTGATTCCCCATCTCCGATTCCGCACATCGGATTTCCTGCCTCTGATTCCCCGCCTCTGATTCCCCGCCTCTGATTCCCTGCTTCTGATTCCCAACCTCTGATTCCCCACCTCTGATTCCCCATATCTGATTCCCCGCCTCTGTTTCCCCGCCTCTGATTCCCCGCCTCTGATTCCCCAACTCTGAATCCCCGCCTCTGATTCCCCAGCTCTGATTCCACGCCTCTGATTCCCCGTGTTTGATTCCCTGCCTCTGATTCCCTGCCCTGATTCCCCATCTCTGATTCACCGCCTTTAATTCACCACCTCTGATTCCCCATATCTGATTCCCCTCCTCTGTTTCCCCGCCTCTGATTCCCAACCTCTGATTCCACACCTCTGATTCCCCATATCTGATTCCCCGCCTCTGTTTCCCAGCCTCTGATTCCCCACCCCTGTTTCCCCATATCTGATTCCCCACCTCTGATTCTCCTACTCTGCTTCCCCGCCTCTGATTCCCCAGCTCTGATTCCCCGCCTCTGATTCCCCGTTTTTGATTCCCTGCCTCTGATTCCCCGCCTCTGATTCCCCATCTCTGATTCACCGCCTTTGATTCGCCACCTCTGTTTCCCCATATCTGATTCCCCACCTCTGTTTCCCCGCCTCTGATTTCCGCCTCTGATTCCCAATATCTGATTCCCCGGCTCTTATTGCCCACCTCTGATTCCCCGCCTCTGATTCGCCAGCTCTGATTCCCCGCCTCTGATTCCCCGCATCTGATTCCCTGCCTCTGATTCCCCGCCTCTGATTCCCCATCTCTGATTCACCGCCTTTGATTCGCCACCTCTGATTCCCCATATCTCATTCCCCACCTCTGTTTCCCGGCCTCTGATTCCCCGCCTCTGATTCTCCATATCTCATTCCCCGCCTCTGAATCCCCATCTCTGATTCCCGGACTCTGATTCCCCACCTCTGATTCCCGGCCTCTTATTCCCAGCATCTGATTCCCGGCCTCTGATTCCCGGCCTCTGATTCCCCGCTTCTGATTCTGATTCCCTGCCTCTGATTCCCCATCTCTGATTCCGCACATCTGATTCCCTGCCTCTGATTCCCCACCTCTGATTCCCCATATCTGATTCCCCGCCTCTGTTTCCCCGCCTCTGATTCCCCGCCTCTGTTTCCCTATATCTAATTCCCCACCTCTGATGCCCCAACTCTGATTCCCCGCCTCTGATTCCCCAGCTCTGATTCCCCGCCTCTGATTCCCCGCATCCGATTCCCCATATCTGATTCCCCACCTCTGTTTCCCCGCCTCTGATTCCCCGCCTCTGTTTCCCCATATCTGATTCCCCGCCTCTGATTCCCAACTATGATTCCCCGCCTCTGATTCCCCAGCTCTGATTCCCTGCCTCTGATTCCCTGCGTTCTATTCCCTTCCTCTGATTCCCCGCCTGTGATTCCCCATCACTGATTCACCACCTCTGATTCCCCACACCTGATTCCCCATATCTAATTCCCCGCCTCTGTTTGCCCGCCTCTGATTCCCCGCCTCTGTTTCCCCATATCTGATTCCCCGTCTCTGAATCCCCAACTCTGATTCCCTGCCTCTGATTCCCCAGCTCTGATTCCCCGCCTTTGATTCCCCCCGTCTGATTCCCAGCCTCTGAATCCCCGTGTCTGATTTCCTGCCTCTGATTCCCCGCCTCTGATTCCCCATCTCTGATTCACCGCCTCTGATTCCCCACCTCTGATTCCCGATCTCTGATTCCGCACATCCGATTCCCTGCCTCTGATTCCCCAACTCTGATTCCCCGCCTCTGATTCCCCATCTCTGATTCCCCACCTCTGATTCCCCGTGTCTGATTCCCTGCCTCTGATTCCCCGCCTCTGAATACCAGCCTCTGATTCCCCATATCTGATTCCCCGCCTCTGATTCCCTGCCTCTGATTCCCCAGCTCTGATTCCCCGCCTTTGATTCCCCCCGTCTGATTCCCAGCCTCTGAATCCCCGTGTCTGATTTCCTGCCTCTGATTCCCCGCCTCTGATTCCCCATCTCTGATTCACCGCCTCTGATTCCCCATCTCTGATTCCCCACATCTGATTCCCCGTGTCTGATTCCCCGTGTCTGATTCCCTGCCTCTGATTCCACGCCTCTGATTCCCCATATCTGATTCCCTGCCACTGATTCCCCGCCTCTGATTCCCCATCTCTGATTCACCACCTCTGATTCCCGGCCTCTGATTGCCCACCTCTGATTCCCCGCCTCTGATTCGCCAGCTATGATTCCCCCCCTCTGATTCCCCACGTCTGATTCCCTGCCTCTGATTCCCCAACTCTAATACCCCGCCTCTGATTCCCCAGCTCTGATTCCCCTCCTCTGACTCCCCGCATCTGATTCCCTGCCTCTGATTCCCCGCCTCTGATTCCAGGCCTCTGATTCCCAACCTCTGATTCCCCACCTCTGATTCCCAATATCTGATTCCCCGCCTCTGTTTCACCGCCTCTGATTCCCCGCCTCTGTTTCCCCATATCTGATTCCCCACCTCTGATTCCCCAACTCTGATTCCCCGCCTGTGATTCCCCAGCTCTGATTCCCCGCCTCTGATTCCCCATATCTGATTCCCATCCTCTGATTGCCCACCTCTGATTCCCCGCCTCTGATTCGCCAGCTATGATTCCCCGCCTCTGATTCCCCGCATCTGATTCCCTGCCTCTGATTCCCCCCTTGATTCCCCATCTCTGATTCCCCGCCTGTGATTCCCCAGCTCTGATTCCCCGCCTCTGATTCCCCAGCTCTGATTCCCAGCCTCTGATTCCCCGTGTTTGATCCCCTGCCTCTGATTACCTTCCTCTGATTCCCGGCCACTGATACCCCGCTTCTGATTCTGATTCCCTGCCTCTGATTCCCCATCTCTGATTCACCACATCTAATTCCCTGCCTCTGATTCCACGCCCCTGATTCCCCACCTCTGATTCCCCATATCTGAATCCCCGCCTCTGTTTCCACGCCTCTGATTCCCTGCCTCTGATTCCCAACCTCTGATTCCCCACCCCTGATTCCCCATATCTGATTCCCCGCCTCTGTTTCCCTGCCTCTGATTCCCCGCCCCTGTTTCCCCATATCTGATTCCCCGCCTCTGATTCCCCAACTCTGATTCCCCGCCTCCGATTCCCCAGCTCTGATTCCCCGCCTCTGATTCCCCGTGTTTGATTCCCTGCCTCTGATTCCCCGCCTCTGATTCCCCATCTCTGATTCACCGCCTTTGATTCGCCACCTCTGACTCCCCATATCTGATTCCCCACCTCTGTTACCCCGCCTCTGATTCCCCGCCTCTGATTCCCCATATATCATTCCCCGCCTCTGAATCCCCATCTCTGATTCC
Source organism: Narcine bancroftii (assembly GCF_036971445.1). Classification (NCBI taxonomy): domain Eukaryota; kingdom Metazoa; phylum Chordata; class Chondrichthyes; order Torpediniformes; family Narcinidae; genus Narcine; species Narcine bancroftii. The sequence goes on from NW_027211886.1 coordinate 2,091,593, forward strand.
CGGATTCTGATTCCCCACCTCTGATTCCCGGCCTCTTATTCCCAGGCATCCGAATGCCGGCCTCTGATTCCCGGCCTCTGATTCCCCGCTTCTGATTCTGATTCCCTGCCTCTGATTCCCCATCTCTGATTCCGCACATCTGATTCCCTGCCTCTGATTCCCCACCTCTGATTCCCCATATCTGATGCCTCGCCTCTGTTTCCCCGCCTCTGATTCCCCGCCTCTGTTTCCCCATATCTAATTCCCCACCTCAGATGCCCCAACTCTGATACCCCGCCTCTGATTCCCCAGCTCTGATTCCCCGCCTCTGATTCCCCGCATCCGATTCCCCATATCTGATTCCCCGCCTCTGTTTCCCCGCCTTTGATTCCCCGCCTCTGTTTCCCCATATCTGATTCCCCGCCTCTGATTCCCAACTATGATTCCCCGCCTCTGATTCCCCAGCTCTGATTCCCCGCCTCTGATTCCCCGCGTTCTATTCCCTGCCTCTGATTCCCCGCCTGTGATTCCCCATCTCTGATTCACCACCTCTGATTCCCCACCTCTGATTCCCCATATCTAATTCCCCGCCTCTGTTTGCCCGCCTCTGATTCCCCGCCTCTGTTTCCCCATATCTGATTCCCCGTGTCTGATTCCCTGCCTCTGATTCCACGCCTCTGATTCCCCGCCTCTGATTCCCTGCCACTGATTCCCTGCCCCTGATACCCCACCTCTGATTCCCCATATCTGATTCCCTGCCTCTGTTTCCCCGCCTCTGATTCCCTGCCTCTGATTCCCCATATCTGATTCCCCGCCTCTGATTCCCCAACTCTGATTCCCCACCTCTGATTCCCCAGCTCTGAATCCCCGCCTCTGATTCCCCGCGTCTGTTTCCCTGCCTCTGATTCCCCGCCTCTGTTTCCCCATATCTAAGTCCCCGACTCTGATTCCCCAACTCTGATTCCCCACCTCTGATTCCCCAGCTCTGATTCCCCGCCTCTGATTTCCCGCATCTGATTCCATGCATCTGATTCCCAGCCTCTGATTCCCTGCCTCTGATTCCCAACCTCTGATTCCCCACCTCTGATTCCCCATATCTGATTCCCCGCCTCTGTTTCCCCGCCTCTGATTCCCCGCCTCTGTTTCCCCATATCTGATTCCCGGCCTCTGATTCTCCGCATCTGATTCCCCGCCTCTGATTCCCTGCCTCTGATTCCCCATCTCCGATTCCGCACATCGGATTCCCTGCCTCTGATTCCCCGCCTCTGATTCCCCGCCTCTGATTCCCTGCTTCTGATTCCCAACCTTTGATTCCCCACCTCTGATTCCCCATATCTGATTCCCCGCCTCTGTTTCCCAGCCTCTGATTCCCCGCCTCTGATTCCCCAACTCTGAATCCCCGCCTCTGATTCCCCAGCTCTGATTCCCCGCCTCTGATTCCCCGCATCTGATTCTTTGACTCTGATTCCCCGCCTCTGATTCCAGGCCTCTGATTCCCCGCCTCTGATTCCCCAACTCTGAATCCCCGCCTCTGATTCCCCAGCTCTGATTCCCCGCCTCTGATTCCCCGCATCTGATTCTTTGCCTCTGATTCCCCGCCTCTGATTCCAGGCCTCTGATTCCCAGCATCTGATTCCGGCCTTTGATTCCCGGCCACTGATTCCCTGCTTCTGATTCTGATTCCCTTCCTCTGATTCCCCATCTCTGATTCCGCACATCTGATTCCTTGCCTCTGATTCCCCACCTCTGATTCCCCATATCTGATTCCCCACCTGGGTTTCCCCGCCTCTGATTCCCCGCCTCTGTTTCCCAATATCTAAGTCCCCGCCTCTGATTCCCCAAATCTGATTCCCCACCTCTGATTCCCCAGCTCTGATTCCCCGCCTCTGATTCCCCGCATCTGATTCCCTGCATCTGATTCCAAGCCTCTGATTCCCTGCCTCTGATTCCCAACCTCTGATTCCCCACCTCTGATTCCCCATATCTGATTCCCCGCCTCTGTTTCCCCGACTCGGATTCCCCGCCTCTGTTTCCCCATATCTGATTCCCGGCCTCTGATTCCCCGCCTCTGATTCCCCGCCTCTGATTCCCTGCCTCTGATTCCCCATCTCCGATTCCGCACATCTGATTCCCTTCCTCTGATTCCCCGCCTCTGATTTTCCGCCTCTGATTCCCTGCCTCTGATTCCCAACCTCGGATTCCCCACCTCTGATTCCCCATATCTGATTCCCCGCCTCTGATTCCCCGCCTCTGATTCCCAACTCTGATTCCCCGCCTCTGATTCCCCATCTCTGATTCCCCGTGTTTGATTCCCTGCCTCTGATTCCCTGCCCTGATTCCCCATCTCTGTTTCACCGCCTTTGATTCGCCACCTCTGATTCCCCATATCTGATTCCCCGCCTCTGTTTCCCCGACTCTGATTCCCTGCCTCTGATTCCCAACCTCTGATTCCACACCTCTGATTCCCCATATCTGATTCCCCGCCTCTATTTCCCCATATCTGATTCCCCGCCTCTGATTCCCCAACTCTGATTCCCCGCCTCTGATTCCCCAGCTCTGATTCCCCGACTCTGATTCCCGGCATCCGATTCCCTGCCTCTGATTCCCCGCCTCTGATTCCCCATCTCTGATTCCCCGCCTCTGATTCCCCGTGTCTGATTCCCTGCCTTTGATTCCCCGCCTCTGATTCCCCGCCTCTGATTCCCTGCCACTGATTCCCTGCCCCTGATTCCCCACCTCTGATTCCCCACATCTGATTCCCGGCCTCTGTTTCCCCGCCTCTGATTCCCCGCCTCTGATTCCCCATATCTGATTCCCTGCCTCTGATTCCCCAACTCTGATTCCCCGCCTCTGATTCCCCAGCTCTGAATCCCCGCCTCTGATTCCCCGCGTCTGATTCCCTGCCTCTGATTCCCCGCCTTGATTCCCCATCTCTGATTGACAACCTCTGATTCCCCACCTCTGATTCCCTATATTTGATTCCCCGCCTCTGTTTCCCCGCCTCTGATTCCCCGCCTCTGATTCCCCATATCTGATTCCCCGCCTCTGATTGCCCACCTCTGATTCCCAGCCTCTGATTCGCCAGCTCTGATTCCCCGCCTCTGATTCCCCGCATCTGATTCCCTGCCTCTGATTCCCCGCCTCTGATTCCCCATCTCTGATTCACCGCCTTTGATTCGCCACCTCTGATTCCCCATATCTGATTCCCCACCTCTGATTCCCGGCCTCTTATTCCCAGCATCTGATTCCCGGCCTCTGATTCCCGGCCTCTGATTCCCCGCTTCTGATTCTGATTCCCTGCCTCTTATTCCCCATCTCTGAATCCGCACATCTGATTCCCTGCCTCTGATTCCCCACCTCTGATTCCCCATATCTGATTCCCCGCCTCTGTTTCCCCGCCTCTGATTCCCCGCCTCTGTTTCCCTATATCTAATTCCCCACCTCTGATGCCCCAACTCTGATTCCCCGCCTCTGATTCCCCAGCTCTGATTCCCCGCCTCTGATTCCCTGCATCCGATTCCCCATATCTGATTCCCCGCCTCTGTTTCACCGCCTCTGATTCCCCGCCTCTGTTTCCCCATATCTGATTCCCGCCTCTGATTCCCAACTATGAATCCCCTCCTCTGATTCCCCAGCTCTGATTCCCTGCCTCTGATTCCCCGCGTTCTATTCCCTGCCTCTGATTCCCCGCCTGTGATTCCCCATCACTGATTCACCACCTCTGATTCCCTACCTCTGATTCCCCATATCTAATTCCCCGCCTCTGTTTGCCCGCCTCTGATTCCCCGCCTCTGTTTCCCCATATCTGATTCCCCGCCTCTGAATCCCCAACTCTGATTCCCTGCCTCAGATTCCCCAGCTCTGATTCCCCGCCTTTGATTCCCCCCGTCTGATTCCCAGCCTCTGAATCCCCGTGTCTGATTTCCTGCCTCTGATTCCCCGCCTCTGATCCCACATCTCTGATTCACCGCCTCTGATTCCCCATCTCTGATTCACCGCCTCTGATTCCCCACCTCTGATTCCCCCTCTCTGATTCCGCACATCCAATTCCCTACCTCTGATTCCCCAACTCTGATTCCCCACCTCTGATTCCCCAGCTCTGATTCCCCGCCTCAGATTCCCCGCATCTGATTCCCTGCCTCTGATTCCCCGCCTCTGATTCCCTGCCTCTGATTCCCCATATCTGATTCCCCGCCTTTGATTCCCCAACTCTGATTCCCCGCTTCTGATTCCCCAGCTCTGAATCCCCGCCTCTGATTCCACGCGTCTGATTCTTTGCCTCTGATTCCCCGCCTCTGATTCCCCATCTGTGATTCACAACCTCTGATGCCCCACCTCTGATTCCCCATATCTGATTCCCTGCCTCTGTTTCCCCGCCTCTGATTCCCCACCTCTGTTTCCCCATATCTGATTCCCCGCCTCTGATTCCCCAACTCTAATACCCCGCCTCTGATTCCCCAGCTCTGATTCCCCACCTCTGATTCCCCGCATCTGATTTCCTGCCTCTGATTCCCCGCCTCTGATTCCCCATCTCTGATTCACCGCCTCTGATTCCCCATCTCTGATTCCCCACCTCTGATTCCCCGTGTCTGATTCCCCGTGTCTGATTCCCTGCCTCTGATTCCACGCCTCTGATTCCCCATATCTGATTCCCTGCCACTGATTCCCCGCCTCTGATTCCCCATCTCTGATTCACCACCTCTGATTCCCGGCCTCTGATTGCCCACCTCTGATTCCCCGCCTCTGATTCGCCAGCTATGATACCCCCCCTCTGATTCCCCGCGTCTGATTCCCCGCCTCTGATTCCCCAACTCTAATACCCAGCCTCTGATTCCCCAGCTCTGATTCCCCTCCTCTGATTCTCCGCATCTGATTCCCTGCCTCTGATTCCCCGCCTCTGATTCCAGGCCTCTGATTCCCAACCTCTGATTCCCCACCTCTGATTCCCCATATCTGATTCCCCGCCTCTGTTTCACCGCCTCTGATTCCCCGACTCTGTTTCCCCATATCTGATTCCCCGCCTCTGATTCCCCAACTCTGATTCCCCGCCTGTGATTCCCCAGCTCTAATTCCCCGCCTCTGATTCCCCATATCTGATTCCCATCCTCTGATTGCCCACCTCTGATTGCCCGCCTCTGATTCGCCAGCTCTGATTCCCCGCCTCTGATTCCCCGCATCTGATTCCCTGCCTCTGATTCCCCGCCTCTGATTCCCCATCTCTGATTCCCCGCCTGTGATTCCCCAGCTCTGATTCCCAGCCTCTGATTCCCCGTGTTTGATCCCCTGCCTCTGATTACCTTCCTCTTATTCCCGGCCTCTGATACCCCGCTTCTGATTCTGATTCCCTGCCTCTGATTCCCCATCTCTGATTCACCACATCTAATTCCCTGCATCTGATTCCACGCCCCTGATTCCCCACCTCTGATTCCCCATATCTGAATCCCCGCCTCTGTTTCCACGCCTCTGATTACCTGCCTCTGATTCCCAACCTCTGATTCCCCACCCCTGATTCCCCATATCTGATTCCCCGCCTCTGTTTCCCTGCCTCTGATTCTCCGCCCCTGTTTCCCCATATCTGATTCCCCGCCTCTGATTCCCCAACTCTGATTCCCCACCTCTGATTCCCCAGCTCTGATTCCCCGCCTCTGATTCCCCGTGTTTGATTCCCTGCCTCTGATTCCCCGCCTCTGATTCCCCATCTCTGATTCACCGCCTTTGATTCGACACCTCTGATTCCCCATATCTGATTCCCCACCTCTGTTACCCCGCCTCTGATTCCCCGCCTCTGATTCCCCATATATCATTCCCCGCCTCTGAATCCCCATCTCTGATTCCCGGACTCTGATTCCCCACCTCTGATTCCCGGCCTCTTATTCCCGGCATCTGAATCCCGGCCTCTGATTCCCGGCCTCTGATTCCCCGCTTCTGATTCTGATTCCCTGCCTCTGATTCCCCATCTCTGATTCCGCACATCTGATTCCCTGCCTCTGATTCCCCACCTCTGATTCCCCATATCTGATTCCCCACCTCTGTTTCCCCGCCTCTGATTCCCCGCCTCTGTTTCCCCATATCTAATTCCCCACCTCTGATGCCCCAACTCCGATACCCCGCCTCTGATTCCCCAGCTCTGATTCCCCGCCTCTGATTCCCCGCATCCGATTCCCCATATCTGATTCCCCGCCTCTGTTTCCCCGCCTTTGATTCCCCGCGTTCTATTCCCTGCCTCTGATTCCCCGCCTGTGATTCCCCATCTCTGATTCACCACCTCTGATTCCCCACCTCTGATTCCCCTTATCTAATTCCCCGCCTCTGTTTGCCCGCCTCTGATTCCCCGCCTCTGTTTCCCCATATCTGATTCCCCGTGTCTGATTCCCTGCCTCTGATTCCCCGCCTCTGATTCCCCGCCTTTGATTCCCTGCCACTGATTCCCTGCCCCTGATACCCCACCTCTGATTCCCCATATCTGATTCCCTGCTTCTGTTTCCCCGCCTCTGATTCCCCGCCTCTGATTCCCCGCCTCTGATTCCCCGCCTCTGATTCCCCAACTCTGATTCCCCGCCTCTGATTCCCCAGCTCTGATACCCGCCTCTGATTCCCCGCGTCTGTTTCCCCGCCTCTGATTCCCTGCCTCTGTTTCCCCATATCTAAGTCCCCGACTCTGATTCCCCAACTCTGATTCCCCACCTCTGATTCCCCAGCTCTGATTCCCCGCCTCTTATTCCCCGCATCTGATTCCCTGCATCTGATTCCCAGCCTCTGATTCCCTGCCTCTGATTCCCAACCTCTGATTCCCCACCTCTGATTCCCCATATCTGATTCCCCGCCTCTGTTTCCCCGCCTCTGATTCCCCGCCTCTGTTTCCCCATATCTGATTCCCGGCCTCTGATTCCCCGCCTCTGATTCCCCGCCTCTGATTCCCTGCCTCTGATTCCCCATCTCCGATTCCGCACATCGGATTTCCTGCCTCTGATTCCCCGCCTCTGATTCCCCGCCTCTGATTCCCTGCTTCTGATTCCCAACCTCTGATTCCCCACCTCTGATTCCCCATATCTGATTCCCCGCCTCTGTTTCCCCGCCTCTGATTCCCCGCCTCTGATTCCCCAACTCTGAATCCCCGCCTCTGATTCCCCAGCTCTGATTCCACGCCTCTGATTCCCCGTGTTTGATTCCCTGCCTCTGATTCCCTGCCCTGATTCCCCATCTCTGATTCACCGCCTTTAATTCGCCACCTCTGATTCCCCATATCTGATTCCCCTCCTCTGTTTCCCCGCCTCTGATTCCCAACCTCTGATTCCACACCTCTGATTCCCCATATCTGATTCCCCGCCTCTGTTTCCCAGCCTCTGATTCCCCACCCCTGTTTCCCCATATCTGATTCCCCACCTCTGATTCTCCTACTCTGCTTCCCCGCCTCTGATTCCCCAGCTCTGATTCCCCGCCTCTGATTCCCCGTTTTTGATTCCCTGCCTCTGATTCCCCGCCTCTGATTCCCCATCTCTGATTCACCGCCTTTGATTCGCCACCTCTGTTTCCCCATATCTGATTCCCCACCTCTGTTTCCCCGCCTCTGATTTCCGCCTCTGATTCCCAATATCTGATTCCCCGGCTCTTATTGCCCACCTCTGATTCCCCGCCTCTGATTCGCCAGCTCTGATTCCCCGCCTATGATTCCCCGCATCTGATTCCCTGCCTCTGATTCCCCGCCTCTGATTCCCCATCTCTGATTCACCGCCTTTGATTCGCCACCTCTGATTCCCCATATCTCATTCCCCACCTCTGTTTCCCGGCCTCTGATTCCCCGCCTCTGATTCTCCATATCTCATTCCCCGCCTCTGAATCCCCATCTCTGATTCCCGGACTCTGATTCCCCACCTCTGATTCCCGGCCTCTTATTCCCAGCATCTGATTCCCGGCCTCTGATTCCCGGCCTCTGATTCCCCGCTTCTGATTCTGATTCCCTGCCTCTGATTCCCCATCTCTGATTCTGCACATCTGATTCCCTGCCTCTGATTCCCCACCTCTGATTCCCCATATCTGATTCCCCGCCTCTGTTTCCCCGCCTCTGATTCCCCGCCTCTGTTTCCCTATATCTAATTCCCCACCTCTGATGCCCCAACTCTGATTCCCCGCCTCTGATTCCCCAGCTCTGATTCCCCGCCTCTGATTCCCCGCATCCGATTCCCCATATCTGATTCCCCACCTCTGTTTCCCCGCCTCTGATTCCCCGCCTCTGTTTCCCCATATCTGATTCCCCGCCTCTGATTCCCAACTATGATTCCCCGCCTCTGATTCCCCAGCTCTGATTCCCTGCCTCTGATTCCCTGCGTTCTATTCCCTGCCTCTGATTCCCCGCCTGTGATTCCCCATCACTGATTCACCACCTCTGATTCCCCACATCTGATTCCCCATATCTAATTCCCCGCCTCTGTTTGCCCGCCTCTGATTCCCCGCCTCTGTTTCCCCATATCTGATTCCCCGTCTCTGAATCCCCAACTCTGATTCCCTGCCTCTGATTCCCCAGCTCTGATTCCCCGCCTTTGATTCCCCCCATCTGATTCCCAGCCTCTGAATCCCCGTGTCTGATTTCCTGCCTCTGATTCCCCGCCTCTGATTCCCCATCTCTGATTCACCGCCTCTGATTCCCCACCTCTGATTCCCCATCTCTGATTCCGCACATCCGATTCCCTGCCTCTGATTCCCCAACTCTGATTCCCCGCCTCTGATTCCCCATCTCTGATTCCCCACCTCTGATTCCCCGTGTCTGATTCCCTGCCTCTGATTCCCCGCCTCTGAATACCAGCCTCTGATTCCCCATATCTGATTCCCCGCCTCTGATTCCCTGCCTCTGATTCCCCAGCTCTGATTCCCCGCCTTTGATTCCCCCCGTCTGACTCCCAGCCTCTGAATCCCCGTGTCTGATTTCCTGCCTCTGATTCCCCGCCTCTGATTCCCCATCTCTGATTCACCGCCTCTGATTCCCCATCTCTGATTCCCCACATCTGATTCCCCGTGTCTGATTCCCCGTGTCTGATTCCCTGCCTCTGATTCCACGCCTCTGATTCCCCATATCTGATTCCCTGCCACTGATTCCCCGCCTCTGATTCCCCATCTCTGATTCACCACCTCTGATTCCCGGCCTCTGATTGCCCACCTCTGATTCCCCGCCTCTGATTCGCCAGCTATGATTCCCCCCCTCTGATTCCCCACGTCTGATTCCCTGCCTCTGATTCCCCAACTCTAATACCCCGCCTCTGATTCCCCAGCTCTGATTCCCCTCCTCTGATTCCCCGCATCTGATTCCCTGCCTCTGATTCCCCGCCTCTGATTCCAGGCCTCTGATTCCCAACCTCTGATTCCCCACCTCTGATTCCCAATATCTGATTCCCCGCCTCTGTTTCACCGCCTCTGATTCCCCGCCTCTGTTTCCCCATATCTGATTCCCCGCCTCTGATTCCCCAACTCTGATTCCCCGCCTGTGATTCCCCAGCTCTGATTCCCAGCCTCTGATTCCCCATATCTGATTCCCATCCTCTGATTGCCCACCTCTGATTCCCCGCCTCTGATTCGCCAGCTATGATTCCCCGCCTCTGATTCCCCGCATCTGATTCCCTGCCTCTGATTCCCCCCTTGATTCCCCATCTCTGATTCCCCGCCTGTGATTCCCCAGCTCTGATTCCCCGCCTCTGATTCCCCAGCTCTGATTCCCAGCCTCTGATTCCCCGTGTTTGATCCCCTGCCTCTGATTACCTTCCTCTGATTCCCGGCCACTGATACCCCGCTTCTGATTCTGATTCCCTGCCTCTGATTCCCCATCTCTGATTCACCACATCTAATTCCCTGCCTCTGATTCCACGCCCCTTATTCCCCACCTCTGATTCCCCATATCTGAATCCCCGCCTCTGTTTCCACGCCTCTGATTCCCTGCCTCTGATTCCCAACCTCTGATTCCCCACCCCTGATTCCCCATATCTGATTCCCCGCCTCTGTTTCCCTGCCTCTGATTCCCCGCCCCTGTTTCCCCATATCTGATTCCCCGCCTCTGATTCCCCAACTCTGATTCCCCGCCTCCGATTCCCCAGCTCTGATTCCCCGCCTCTGATTCCCCGTGTTTGATTCCCTGCCTCTGATTCCCCGCCTCTGATTCCCCATCTCTGATTCACCGCCTTTGATTCGCCACCTCTGACTCCCCATATCTGATTCCCCACCTCTGTTACCCCGCCTCTGATTCCCCGCCTCTGATTCCCCATATATCATTCCCCGCCTCTGAATCCCCATCTCTGATTCCCGGATTCTGATTCCCCACCTCTGATTCCCGGCCTCTTATTCCCGGCATCCGAATCCCGGCCTCTGATTCCCGGCCTCTGATTCCCCGCTTCTGATTCTGATTCCCTGCCTCTGATTCCCCATCTCTGATTCCGCACATCTGATTCCCTGCCTCTGATTCCCCACCTCTGATTCCCCATATCTGATGCCTCGCCTCTGTTTCCCCGCCTCTGATTCCCCGCCTCTGTTTCCCCATATCTAATTCCCCACCTCAGATGCCCCAACTCTGATACCCCGCCTCTGATTCCCCAGCTCTGATTCCCCGCCTCTGATTCCCCGCATCCGATTCCCCATATCTGATTCCCCGCCTCTGTTTCCCCGCCTTTGATTCCCCGCCTCTGTTTCCCCATATCTGATTCCCCGCCTCTGATTCCCAACTATGATTCCCCGCCTCTGATTCCCCAGCTCTGATTCCCCACCTCTGATTCCCCGCGTTCTATTCCCTGCCTCTGATTCCCCGCCTGTGATTCCCCATCTCTGATTCACCACCTCTGATTCCCCACCTCTGATTCCCCATATCTAATTCCCCGCCTCTGTTTGCCCGCCTCTGATACCCCGCCTCTGTTTCCCCATATCTGATTCCCCGTGTCTGATTCCCTGCCTCTGATTCCCCGCCTCTGATTCCCCGCCTCTGATTCCCTGCCGCTGATTCCCTGCCCCTGATACCCCACCTCTGATTCCCCATATCTGATTCCCTGCCTATGTTTCCCCGCCTCTGATTCCCTGCCTCTGATTCCCCATATCTGATTCCCCGCCTCTGATTCCCCAACTCTGATTCCCCACCTCTGATTCCCAACCTCTGATTCCACACCTCTGATTCCCCATATCTGATTCCCCGCCTCTGTTTCCCAGCCTCTGATTCCCCACCCCTGTTTCCCCATATCTGATTCCCCACCTCTGATTCTCCTACTCTGCTTCCCCGCCTCTGATTCCCCAGCTCTGATTCCCCGCCTCTGATTCCCCGTTTTTGATTCCCTGCCTCTGATTCCCCATCTCTGATTCACCGCCTTTGATTCGCCACCTCTGTTTCCCCATATCTGATTCCCCACCTCTGTTTCCCCGCCTCTGATTTCCGCCTCTGATTCCCAATATCTGATTCCCCGGCTCTTATTGCCCACCTCTGATTCCCCGCCTCTGATTCGCCAGCTCTGATTCCCCGCCTCTGATTCCCCGCATCTGATTCCCTGCCTCTGATTCCCCGCCTCAGATTCCCCATCTCTGATTCACCGCCTTTGATTCGCCACCTCTGATTCCCCATATCTCATTCCCCACCTCTGTTTCCCGGCCTCTGATTCCCCGCCTCGGATTCTCCATATCTCATTCCCCGCCTCTGAATCCCCATCTCTGATTCCCGGACTCTGATTCCCCACCTCTGATTCCCGGCCTCTTATTCCCAGCATCTGATTCCCGGCCTCTGATTCCCGGCCTCTGATTCCCCGCTTCTGATTCTGATTCCCTGCCTCTGATTCCCCATCTCTGATTCCGCACATCTGATTCCCTGCCTCTGATTCCCCACCTCTGATTCCCCATATCTGATTCCCCGCCTCTGTTTCCCCGCCTCTGATTCCCCGCCTCTGTTTCCCTATATCTAATTCCCCACCTCTGATGCCCCAACTCTGATTCCCCGCCTCTGATTCCCCAGCTCTGATTCCCCGCCTCTGATTCCCCGCATCCGATTCCCCATATCTGATTCCCCACCTCTGTTTCCCCGCCTCTGATTCCCCGCCTCTGTTTCCCCATATCTGATTCCCCGCCTCTGATTCCCAACTATGATTCCCCGCCTCTGATTCCCCAGCTCTGATTCCCTGCCTCTGATTCCCTGCGTTCTATTCCCTGCCTCTGATTCCCCTCCTGTGATTCCCCATCACTGATTCACCACCTCTGATTCCCCACATCTGATTCCCCATATCTAATTCCCCGCCTCTGTTTGCCCGCCTCTGATTCCCCGCCTCTGTTTCCCCATATCTGATTCCCCGTCTCTGAATCCCCAACTCTGATTCCCTGCCTCTGATTCCCCAGCTCTGATTCCCCGCCTTTGATTCCCCCCGTCTGATTCCCAGCCTCTGAATCCCCGTGTCTGATTTCCTGCCTCTGATTCCCCGCCTCTGATTCCCCATCTCTGATTCACCGCCTCTGATTCCCCACCTCTGATTCCCCATCTCTGATTCCGCACATCCGATTCCCTGCCTCTGATTCCCCAACTCTGATTCCCCGCCTCTGATTCCCCATCTCTGATTCCCCACCTCTGATTCCCCGTGTCTGATTCCCTGCCTCTGATTCCCCGCCTCTGAATACCAGCCTCTGATTCCCCATATCTGATTCCCCGCCTCTGATTCCCTGCCTCTGATTCCCCAGCTCTGATTCCCCGCCTTTGATTCCCCCCGTCTGATTCCCAGCCTCTGAATCCCCGTGTCTGATTTCCTGCCTCTGATTCCCCGCCTCTGATTCCCCATCTCTGATTCACCGCCTCTGATTCCCCATCTCTGATTCCCCACATCTGATTCCCCGTGTCTGATTCCCCGTGTCTGATTCCCTGCCTCTGATTCCACGCCTCTGATTCCCCATATCTGATTCCCTGCCACTGATTCCCCGCCTCTGATTCCCCATCTCTGATTCACCACCTCTGATTCCCGGCCTCTGATTGCCCACCTCTGATTCCCCGCCTCTGATTCGCCAGCTATGATTCCCCCCCTCTGATTCCCCACGTCTGATTCCCTGCCTCTGATTCCCCAACTCTAATACCCCGCCTCTGATTCCCCAGCTCTGATTCCCCTCCTCTGATTCCCCGCATCTGATTCCCTGCCTCTGATTCCCCGCCTCTGATTCCAGGCCTCTGATTCCCAACCTCTGATTCCCCACCTCTGATTCCCAATATCTGATTCCCCGCCTCTGTTTCACCGCCTCTGATTCCCCGCCTCTGTTTCCCCATATCTGATTCCCCGCCTCTGATTCCCCAACTCTGATTCCCCGCCTGTGATTCCCCAGCTCTGATTCCCCGCCTCTGATTCCCCATATCTGATTCCCATCCTCTGATTGCCCACCTCTGATTCCCCGCCTCTGATTCGCCAGCTATGATTCCCCGCCTCTGATTCCCCGCATCTGATTCCCTGCCTCTGATTCCCCCCTTGATTCCCCATCTCTGATTCCCCGCCTGTGATTCCCCAGCTCTGAATCCCCGCCTCTGATTCCACGCGTCTGATTCTTTGCCTCTGATTCCCCGCCTCTGATTCCCTGCCTCTGATTCCCCCCTTGATTCCCCAACTCTGATTCCCCGCTTCTGATTCCCCAGCTCTGAATCCCCGCCTCTGATTCCACGCGTCTGATTCTTTGCCTCTGATTCCCCGCCTCTGATTCCCCATCTGTGATTCACAACCTCTGATGCCCCACCTCTGATTCCCCATATCTGATTCCCTGCCTCTGTTTCCCCGCCTCTGATTCCCCACCTCTGTTTCCCCATATCTGATTCCCCGCCTCTGATTCCCCAACTCTAATACCCCGCCTCTGATTCCCCAGCTCTGATTCCCCACCTCTGATTCCCCGCATCTGATTTCCTGCCTCTGATTCCCCGCCTCTGATTCCCCATCTCTGATTCACCGCCTCTGATTCCCCATCTCTGATTCCCCACCTCTGATTCCCCGTGTCTGATTCCCCGTGTCTGATTCCCTGCCTCTGATTCCACGCCTCTGATTCCCCATATCTGATTCCCTGCCACTGATTCCCCGCCTCTGATTCCCCATCTCTGATTCACCACCTCTGATTCCCGGCCTCTGATTGCCCACCTCTGATTCCCCGCCTCTGATTCGCCAGCTATGATACCCCCCCTCTGATTCCCCGCGTATGATTCCCCGCCTCTGATTCCCCAACTCTAATACCCAGCCTCTGATTCCCCAGCTCTGATTCCCCTCCTCTGATTCTCCGCATCTGATTCCCTGCCTCTGATTCCCCGCCTCTGATTCCAGGCCTCTGATTCCCAACCTCTGATTCCCCACCTCTGATTCCCCATATCTGATTCCCCGCCTCTGTTTCACCGCCTCTGATTCCCCGACTCTGTTTCCCCATATCTGATTCCCCGCCTCTGATTCCCCAACTCTGATTCCCCGCCTGTGATTCCCCAGCTCTAATTCCCCGCCTCTGATTCCCCATATCTGATTCCCATCCTCTGATTGCCCACCTCTGATTGCCCGCCTCTGATTCGCCAGCTCTGATTCCCCGCCTCTGATTCCCCGCATCTGATTCCCTGCCTCTGATTCCCCGCCTCTGATTCCCCATCTCTGATTCCCCGCCTGTGATTCCCCAGCTCTGATTCCCAGCCTCTGATTCCCCGTGTTTGATCCCCTGCCTCTGATTACCTTCCTCTTATTCCCGGCCTCTGATACCCCGCTTCTGATTCTGATTCCCTGCCTCTGATTCCCCATCTCTGATTCACCACATCTAATTCCCTGCATCTGATTCCACGCCCCTGATTCCCCACCTCTGATTCCCCATATCTGAATCCCCGCCTCTGTTTCCACGCCTCTGATTACCTGCCTCTGATTCCCAACCTCTGATTCCCCACCCCTGATTCCCCATATCTGATTCCCCGCCTCTGTTTCCCTGCCTCTGATTCTCCGCCCCTGTTTCCCCATATCTGATTCCCCGCCTCTGATTCCCCAACTCTGATTCCCCACCTCTGATTCCCCAGCTCTGATTCCCCGCCTCTGATTCCCCGTGTTTGATTCCCTGCCTCTGATTCCCCGCCTCTGATTCCCCATCTCTGATTCACCGCCTTTGATTCGACACCTCTGATTCCCCATATCTGATTCCCCACCTCTGTTACCCCGCCTCTGATTCCCCGCCTCTGATTCCCCATATATCATTCCCCGCCTCTGAATCCCCATCTCTGATTCCCGGACTCTGATTCCCCACCTCTGATTCCCGGCCTCTTATTCCCGGCATCTGAATCCCGGCCTCTGATTCCCGGCCTCTGATTCCCCGCTTCTGATTCTGATTCCCTGCCTCTGATTCCCCATCTCTGATTCCGCACATCTGATTCCCTGCCTCTGATTCCCCACCTCTGATTCCCCATATCTGATTCCCCACCTCTGTTTCCCCGCCTCTGATTCCCCGCCTCTGTTTCCCCATATCTAATTCCCCACCTCTGATGCCCCAACTCCGATACCCCGCCTCTGATTCCCCAGCTCTGATTCCCCGCCTCTGATTCCCCGCATCCAATTCCCCATATCTGATTCCCCGCCTCTGTTTCCCCGCCTTTGATTCCCCGCGTTCTATTCCCTGCCTCTGATTCCCCGCCTGTGATTCCCCATCTCTGATTCACCACCTCTGATTCCCCACCTCTGATTCCCCTTATCTAATTCCCCGCCTCTGTTTGCCCGCCTCTGATTCCCCGCCTCTGTTTCCCCATATCTGATTCCCCGTGTCTGATTCCCTGCCTCTGATTCCCCGCCTCTGATTCCCCGCCTTTGATTCCCTGCCACTGATTCCCTGCCCCTGATACCCCACCTCTGATTCCCCATATCTGATTCCCTGCTTCTGTTTCCCCGCCTCTGATTCCCCGCCTCTGATTCCCCGCCTCTGATTCCCCGCCTCTGATTCCCCAACTCTGATTCCCCGCCTCTGATTCCCCAGCTCTGATACCCGCCTCTGATTCCCCGCGTCTGTTTCCCCGCCTCTGATTCCCTGCCTCTGTTTCCCCATATCTAAGTCCCCGACTCTGATTCCCCAACTCTGATTCCCCACCTCTGATTCCCCAGCTCTGATTCCCCGCCTCTGATTCCCCGCATCTGATTCCCTGCATCTGATTCCCAGCCTCTGATTCCCTGCCTCTGATTCCCAACCTCTGATTCCCCACCTCTGATTCCCCATATCTGATTCCCCGCCTCTGTTTCCCCGCCTCTGATTCCCCGCCTCTGTTTCCCCATATCTGATTCCCGGCCTCTGATTCCCCGCCTCTGATTCCCCGCCTCTGATTCCCTGCCTCTGATTCCCCATCTCCGATTCCGCACATCGGATTTCCTGCCTCTGATTCCCCGCCTCTGATTCCCCGCCTCTGATTCCCTGCTTCTGATTCCCAACCTCTGATTCCCCACCTCTGATTCCCCATATCTGATTCCCCGCCTCTGTTTCCCCGCCTCTGATTCCCCAACTCTGAATCCCCGCCTCTGATTCCCCAGCTCTGATTCCACGCCTCTGATTCCCCGTGTTTGATTCCCTGCCTCTGATTCCCTGCCCTGATTCCCCATCTCTGATTCACCGCCTTTAATTCGCCACCTCTGATTCCCCATATCTGATTCCCCTCCTCTGTTTCCCCGCCTCTGATTCCCAACCTCTGATTCCACACCTCTGATTCCCCATATCTGATTCCCCGCCTCTGTTTCCCAGCCTCTGATTCCCCACCCCTGTTTCCCCATATCTGATTCCCCACCTCTGATTCTCCTACTCTGCTTCCCCGCCTCTGATTCCCCAGCTCTGATTCCCCGCCTCTGATTCCCCGTTTTTGATTCCCTGCCTCTGATTCCCCGCCTCTGATTCCCCATCTCTGATTCACCGCCTTTGATTCGCCACCTCTGTTTCCCCATATCTGATTCCCCACCTCTGTTTCCCCGCCTCTGATTTCCGCCTCTGATTCCCAATATCTGATTCCCCGGCTCTTATTGCCCACCTCTGATTCCCCGCCTCTGATTCGCCAGCTCTGATTCCCCGCCTATGATTCCCCGCATCTGATTCCCTGCCTCTGATTCCCCGCCTCTGATTCCCCATCTCTGATTCACCGCCTTTGATTCGCCACCTCTGATTCCCCATATCTCATTCCCCACCTCTGTTTCCCGGCCTCTGATTCCCCGCCTCTGATTCTCCATATCTCATTCCCCGCCTCTGAATCCCCATCTCTGATTCCCGGACTCTGATTCCCCACCTCTGATTCCCGGCCTCTTATTCCCAGCATCTGATTCCCGGCCTCTGATTCCCGGCCTCTGATTCCCCGCTTCTGATTCTGATTCCCTGCCTCTGATTCCCCATCTCTGATTCTGCACATCTGATTCCCTGCCTCTGATTCCCCACCTCTGATTCCCCATATCTGATTCCCCGCCTCTGTTTCCCCGCCTCTGATTCCCCGCCTCTGTTTCCCTATATCTAATTCCCCACCTCTGATGCCCCAACTCTGATTCCCCGCCTCTGATTCCCCAGCTCTGATTCCCCGCCTCTGATTCCCCGCATCCGATTCCCCATATCTGATTCCCCACCTCTGTTTCCCCGCCTCTGATTCCCCGCCTCTGTTTCCCCATATCTGATTCCCCGCCTCTGATTCCCAACTATGATTCCCCGCCTCTGATTCCCCAGCTCTGATTCCCTGCCTCTGATTCCCTGCGTTCTATTCCCTGCCTCTGATTCCCCGCCTGTGATTCCCCATCACTGATTCACCACCTCTGATTCCCCACATCTGATTCCCCATATCTAATTCCCCGCCTCTGTTTGCCCGCCTCTGATTCCCCGCCTCTGTTTCCCCATATCTGATTCCCCGTCTCTGAATCCCCAACTCTGATTCCCTGCCTCTGATTCCCCAGCTCTGATTCCCCGCCTTTGATTCCCCCCATCTGATTCCCAGCCTCTGAATCCCCGTGTCTGATTTCCTGCCTCTGATTCCCCGCCTCTGATTCCCCATCTCTGATTCACCGCCTCTGATTCCCCACCTCTGATTCCCCATCTCTGATTCCGCACATCCGATTCCCTGCCTCTGATTCCCCAACTCTGATTCCCCGCCTCTGATTCCCCATCTCTGATTCCCCACCTCTGATTCCCCGTGTCTGATTCCCTGCCTCTGATTCCCCGCCTCTGAATACCAGCCTCTGATTCCCCATATCTGATTCCCCGCCTCTGATTCCCTGCCTCTGATTCCCCAGCTCTGATTCCCCGCCTTTGATTCCCCCCGTCTGACTCCCAGCCTCTGAATCCCCGTGTCTGATTTCCTGCCTCTGATTCCCCGCCTCTGATTCCCCATCTCTGATTCACCGCCTCTGATTCCCCATCTCTGATTCCCCACATCTGATTCCCCGTGTCTGATTCCCCGTGTCTGATTCCCTGCCTCTGATTCCACGCCTCTGATTCCCCATATCTGATTCCCTGCCACTGATTCCCCGCCTCTGATTCCCCATCTCTGATTCACCACCTCTGATTCCCGGCCTCTGATTGCCCACCTCTGATTCCCCGCCTCTGATTCGCCAGCTATGATTCCCCCCCTCTGATTCCCCACGTCTGATTCCCTGCCTCTGATTCCCCAACTCTAATACCCCGCCTCTGATTCCCCAGCTCTGATTCCCCTCCTCTGATTCCCCGCATCTGATTCCCTGCCTCTGATTCCCCGCCTCTGATTCCAGACCTCTGATTCCCAACCTCTGATTCCCCACCTCTGATTCCCAATATCTGATTCCCCGCCTCTGTTTCACCGCCTCTGATTCCCCGCCTCTGTTTCCCCATATCTGATTCCCCGCCTCTGATTCCCCAACTCTGATTCCCCGCCTGTGATTCCCCAGCTCTGATTCCCAGCCTCTGATTCCCCATATCAGATTCCCATCCTCTGATTGCCCACCTCTGATTCCCCGCCTCTGATTCGCCAGCTATGATTCCCCGCCTCTGATTCCCCGCATCTGATTCCCTGCCTCTGATTCCCCCCTTGATTCCCCATCTCTGATTCCCCGCCTGTGATTCCCCAGCTCTGATTCCCCGCCTCTGATTCCCCAGCTCTGATTCCCAGCCTCTGATTCCCCGTGTTTGATCCCCTGCCTCTGATTACCTTCCTCTGATTCCCGGCCACTGATACCCCGCTTCTGATTCTGATTCCCTGCCTCTGATTCCCCATCTCTGATTCACCACATCTAATTCCCTGCCTCTGATTCCACGCCCCTTATTCCCCACCTCTGATTCCCCATATCTGAATCCCCGCCTCTGTTTCCACGCCTCTGATTCCCTGCCTCTGATTCCCAACCTATGATTCCCCACCCCTGATTCCCCATATCTGATTCCCCGCCTCTGTTTCCCTGCCTCTGATTCCCCGCCCCTGTTTCCCCATATCTGATTCCCCGCCTCTGATTCCCCAACTCTGATTCCCCGCCTCCGATTCCCCAGCTCTGATTCCCCGCCTCTGATTCCCCGTGTTTGATTCCCTGCCTCTGATTCCCCGCCTCTGATTTCCCATCTCTGATTCACCGCCTTTGATTCGCCACCTCTGACTCCCCATATCTGATTCCCCACCTCTGTTACCCCGCCTCTGATTCCCCGCCTCTGATTCCCCATATATCATTCCCCGCCTCTGAATCCCCATCTCTGATTCCCGGATTCTGATTCCCCACCTCTGATTCCCGGCCTCTTATTCCCGGCATCCGAATCCCGGCCTCTGATTCCCGGCCTCTGATTCCCCGCTTCTGATTCTGATTCCCTGCCTCTGATTCCCCATCTCTGATTCCGCACATCTGATTCCCTGCCTCTGATTCCCCACCTCTGATTCCCCATATCTGATGCCTCGCCTCTGTTTCCCCGCCTCTGATTCCCCGCCTCTGTTTCCCCATATCTAATTCCCCACCTCAGATGCCCCAACTCTGATACCCCGCCTCTGATTCCCCAGCTCTGATTCCCCGCCTCTGATTCCCCGCATCCGATTCCCCATATCTGATTCCCCGCCTCTGTTTCCCCGCCTTTGATTCCCCGCCTCTGTTTCCCCATATCTGATTCCCCGCCTCTGATTCCCAACTATGATTCCCCGCCTCTGATTCCCCAGCTCTGATTCCCCACCTCTGATTCCCCGCGTTCTATTCCCTGCCTCTGATTCCCCGCCTGTGATTCCCCATC
The DNA here is from genome assembly GCF_036971445.1 of Narcine bancroftii. Classification (NCBI taxonomy): domain Eukaryota; kingdom Metazoa; phylum Chordata; class Chondrichthyes; order Torpediniformes; family Narcinidae; genus Narcine; species Narcine bancroftii. The sequence continues at coordinate 2,111,732 of NW_027211886.1, forward strand.
TCTGATTCACCACCTCTGATTCCCCACCTCTGATTCCCCATATCTAATTCCCCGCCTCTGTTTGCCCGCCTCTGATACCCCGCCTCTGTTTCCCCATATCTGATTCCCCGTGTCTGATTCCCTGCCTCTGATTCCCCGCCTCTGATTCCCCGCCTCTGATTCCCTGCCGCTGATTCCCTGCCCCTGATACCCCACCTCTGATTCCCCATATCTGATTCCCTGCCTATGTTTCCCCGCCTCTGATTCCCTGCCTCTGATTCCCCATATCTGATTCCCCGCCTCTGATTCCCCAACTCTGATTCCCCACCTCTGATTCCCAACCTCTGATTCCACACCTCTGATTCCCCATATCTGATTCCCCGCCTCTGTTTCCCAGCCTCTGATTCCCCACCCCTGTTTCCCCATATCTGATTCCCCACCTCTGATTCTCCTACTCTGCTTCCCCGCCTCTGATTCCCCAGCTCTGATTCCCCGCCTCTGATTCCCCGTTTTTGATTCCCTGCCTCTGATTCCCCGCCTCTGATTCCCCATCTCTGATTCACCGCCTTTGATTCGCCACCTCTGTTTCCCCATATCTGATTCCCCACCTCTGTTTCCCCGCCTCTGATTTCCGCCTCTGATTCCCAATATCTGATTCCCCGGCTCTTATTGCCCACCTCTGATTCCCCGCCTCTGATTCGCCAGCTCTGATTCCCCGCCTCTGATTCCCCGCATCTGATTCCCTGCCTCTGATTCCCCGCCTCTGATTCCCCATCTCTGATTCACCGCCTTTGATTCGCCACCTCTGATTCCCCATATCTCATTCCCCACCTCTGTTTCCCGGCCTCTGATTCCCCGCCTCGGATTCTCCATATCTCATTCCCCGCCTCTGAATCCCCATCTCTGATTCCCGGACTCTGATTCCCCACCTCTGATTCCCGGCCTCTTATTCCCAGCATCTGATTCCCGGCCTCTGATTCCCGGCCTCTGATTCCCCGCTTCTGATTCTGATTCCCTGCCTCTGATTCCCCATCTCTGATTCCGCACATCTGATTCCCTGCCTCTGATTCCCCACCTCTGATTCCCCATATCTGATTCCCCGCCTCTGTTTCCCCGCCTCTGATTCCCCGCCTCTGTTTCCCTATATCTAATTCCCCACCTCTGATGCCCCAACTCTGATTCCCCGCCTCTGATTCCCCAGCTCTGATTCCCCGCCTCTGATTCCCCGCATCCGATTCCCCATATCTGATTCCCCACCTCTGTTTCCCCGCCTCTGATTCCCCGCCTCTGTTTCCCCATATCTGATTCCCCGCCTCTGATTCCCAACTATGATTCCCCGCCTCTGATTCCCCAGCTCTGATTCCCTGCCTCTGATTCCCTGCGTTCTATTCCCTGCCTCTGATTCCCCTCCTGTGATTCCCCATCACTGATTCACCACCTCTGATTCCCCACATCTGATTCCCCATATCTAATTCCCCGCCTCTGTTTGCCCGCCTCTGATTCCCCGCCTCTGTTTCCCCATATCTGATTCCCCGTCTCTGAATCCCCAACTCTGATTCCCTGCCTCTGATTCCCCAGCTCTGATTCCCCGCCTTTGATTCCCCCCGTCTGATTCCCAGCCTCTGATTCCCCGTGTCTGATTCCCCGTGTCTGATTCCCTGCCTCTGATTCCACGCCTCTGATTCCCCATATCTGATTCCCTGCCACTGATTCCCCGCCTCTGATTCCCCATCTCTGATTCACCACCTCTGATTCCCGGCCTCTGATTGCCCACCTCTGATTCCCCGCCTCTGATTCGCCAGCTATGATTCCCCCCCTCTGATTCCCCACGTCTGATTCCCTGCCTCTGATTCCCCAACTCTAATACCCCGCCTCTGATTCCCCAGCTCTGATTCCCCTCCTCTGATTCCCCGCATCTGATTCCCTGCCTCTGATTCCCCGCCTCTGATTCCAGGCCTCTGATTCCCAACCTCTGATTCCCCACCTCTGATTCCCAATATCTGATTCCCCGCCTCTGTTTCACCGCCTCTGATTCCCCGCCTCTGTTTCCCCATATCTGATTCCCCGCCTCTGATTCCCCAACTCTGATTCCCCGCCTGTGATTCCCCAGCTCTGATTCCCCGCCTCTGATTCCCCATATCTGATTCCCATCCTCTGATTGCCCACCTCTGATTCCCCGCCTCTGATTCGCCAGCTATGATTCCCCGCCTCTGATTCCCCGCATCTGATTCCCTGCCTCTGATTCCCCCCTTGATTCCCCATCTCTGATTCCCCGCCTGTGATTCCCCAGCTCTGATTCCCCGCCTCTGATTCCCCAGCTCTGATTCCCAGCCTCTGATTCCCCGTGTTTGATCCCCTGCCTCTGATTACCTTCCTCTGATTCCCGGCCACTGATACCCCGCTTCTGATTCTGATTCCCTGCCTCTGATTCCCCATCTCTGATTCACCACATCTAATTCCCTGCCTCTGATTCCACGCCCCTGATTCCCCACCTCTGATTCCCCATATCTGAATCCCCGCCTCTGTTTCCACGCCTCTGATTCCCTGCCTCTGATTCCCAACCTCTGATTCCCCACCCCTGATTCCCCATATCTGATTCCCCGCCTCTGTTTCCCTGCCTCTGATTCCCCGCCCCTGTTTCCCCATATCTGATTCCCCGCCTCTGATTCCCCAACTCTGATTCCCCGCCTCCGATTCCCCAGCTCTGATTTCCCGCCTCTGATTCCCCGTGTTTGATTCCCTGCCTCTGATTCCCCGCCTCTGATTCCCCATCTCTGATTCACCGCCTTTGATTCGCCACCTCTGACTCCCCATATCTGATTCCCCACCTCTGTTACCCCGCCTCTGATTCCCCGCCTCTGATTCCCCATATATCATTCCCCGCCTCTGAATCCCCATCTCTGATTCCCGGATTCTGATTCCCCACCTCTGATTCCCGGCCTCTTATTCCCGGCATCCGAATCCCGGCCTCTGATTCCCGGCCTCTGATTCCCCGCTTCTGATTCTGATTCCCTGCCTCTGATTCCCCATCTCTGATTCCGCACATCTGATTCCCTGCCTCTGATTCCCCACCTCTGATTCCCCATATCTGATGCCTCGCCTCTGTTTCCCCGCCTCTGATTCCCCGCCTCTGTTTCCCCATATCTAATTCCCCACCTCAGATGCCCCAACTCTGATACCCCGCCTCTGATTCCCCAGCTCTGATTCCCCGCCTCTGATTCCCCGCATCCGATTCCCCATATCTGATTCCCCGCCTCTGTTTCCCCGCCTTTGATTCCCCGCCTCTGTTTCCCCATATCTGATTCCCCGCCTCTGATTCCCAACTATGATTCCCCGCCTCTGATTCCCCATCTCTGATTCACCACCTCTGATTCCCCACCTCTGATTACCCATATCTAATTCCCCGCCTCTGTTTGCCCGCCTCTGATACCCCGCCTCTGTTTCCCCATATCTGATTCCCCGTGTCTGATTCCCTGCCTCTGATTCCCCGCCTCTGATTCCCCGCCTCTGATTCCCTGCCGCTGATTCCCTGCCCCTGATACCCCACCTCTGATTCCCCATATCTGATTCCCTGCCTCTGTTTCCCCGCCTCTGATTCCCTGCCTCTGATTCCCCATATCTGATTCCCCGCCTCTGATTCCCCAACTCTGATTCCCCACCTCTGATTCCCCAGCTCTGAATCCCCGCCTCTGATTCCCCGCGTCTGTTTCCCTGCCTCTGATTCCCCGCCTCTGTTTCCCCATATCTAAGTCCCCGACTCTGATTCCCCAACTCTGATTCCCCACCTCTGATTCCCCAGCTCTGATTCCCCGCCTCTGATTTCCCGCATCTGATTCCCTGCATCTGATTCCCAGCCTCTGATTCCCTGCCTCTGATTCCCAACCTCTGATTCCCCACCTCTGATTCCCCATATCTGATTCCCCGCCTCTGTTTCCCCGCCTCTGATTCCCCGCCTCTGTTTCCCCATATCTGATTCCCGGCCTCTGATTCTCCGCCTCTGATTCCCCGCCTCTGATTCCCTGCCTCTGATTCCCCATCTCCGATTCCGCACATCGGATTCCCTGCCTCTGATTCCCCGCCTCTGATTCCCCGCCTCTGATTCCCTGCTTCTGATTCCCAACCTTTGATTCCCCACCTCTGATTCCCCATATCTGATTCCCCGCCTCTGTTTCCCCGCCTCTGATTCCCCGCCTCTGATTCCCCAACTCTGAATCCCCGCCTCTGATTCCCCAGCTCTGATTCCCCGCCTCTGATTCCCCGCATCTGATTCTTTGCCTCTGATTCCCCGCCTCTGATTCCAGGCCTCTGATTCCCAGCATCTGATTCCGGCCTTTGATTCCCGGCCTCTGATTCCCTGCTTCTGATTCTGATTCCCTTCCTCTGATTCCCCATCTCTGATTCCGCACATCTGATTCCTTGCCTCTGATTCCCCACCTCTGATTCCCCATATCTGATTCCCCACCTGGGTTTCCCCGCCTCTGATTCCCCGCCTCTGTTTCCCAATATCTAAGTCCCCGCCTCTGATTCCCCAAATCTGATTCCCCACCTCTGATTCCCCAGCTCTGATTCCCCGCCTCTGATTCCCCGCATCTGATTCCCTGCATCTGATTCCAAGCCTCTGATTCCCTGCCTCTGATTCCCAACCTCTGATTCCCCACCTCTGATTCCCCATATCTGATTCCCCGCCTCTGTTTCCCCGACTCGGATTCCCCGCCTCTGTTTCCCCATATCTGATTCCCGGCCTCTGATTCCCCGCCTCTGATTCCCCGCCTCTGATTCCCTGCCTCTGATTCCCCATCTCCGATTCCGCACATCTGATTCCCTTCCTCTGATTCCCCGCCTCTGATTTTCCACCTCTGATTCCCTGCCTCTGATTCCCAACCTCGGATTCCCCACCTCTGATTCCCCATATCTGATTCCCCGCCTCTGTTTCCCCGCCTCTGATTCCCTGCCTCTGATTCCCAACTCTGATTCCCCGCCTCTGATTCCCCAGCTCTGATTCCCCGTGTTTGATTCACTGCCTCTGATTCCCTGCCCTGATTCCCCATCTCTGTTTCACCGCCTTTGATTCGCCACCTCTGATTCCCCATATCTGATTCCCCGCCTCTGTTTCCCCGACTCTGATTCCCTGCCTCTGATTCCCAACCTCTGATTCCACACCTCTGATTCCCCATATCTGATTCCCCGCCTCTATTTCCCCATATCTGATTCCCCGCCTCTGATTCCCCAACTCTGATTCCCCGCCTCTGATTCCCCAGCTCTGATTCCCCGACTCCGATTCCCGGCATCCGATTCCCTGCCTCTGATTCCCCGCCTCTGATTCCCCATCTCTGATTCCCCGCCTCTGATTCCCCGTGTCTGATTCCCTGCCTTTGATTCCCCGCCTCTGATTCCCCGCCTCTGATTCCCTGCCACTGATTCCCTGCCCCTGATTCCCCACCTCTGATTCCCCACATCTGATTCCCGGCCTCTGTTTCCCCGCCTCTGATTCCCCGCCTCTGATTCCCCATATCTGATTCCCTGCCTCTGATTCCCCAACTCTGATTCCCCGCCTCTGATTCCCCAGCTCTGAATCCCCGCCTCTGATTCCCCGCATCTGATTCCCTGCCTCTGATTCCCCGCCTTGATTCCCCATCTCTGATTGACAACCTCTGATTCCCCACCTCTGATTCCCTATATTTGATTCCCCGCCTCTGTTTCCCCGCCTCTGATTCCCCGCCTCTGATTCCCCATATCTGATTCCCCGCCTCTGATTGCCCACCTCTGATTCCCAGCCTCTGATTCGCCAGCTCTGATTCCCCGCCTCTGATTCCCCGCATCTGATTCCCTGCCTCTGATTCCCCGCCTCTGATTCCCCATCTCTGATTCACCGCCTTTGATTCGCCACCTCTGATTCCCCATATCTGATTCCCCACCTCTGATTCCCGGCCTCTTATTCCCAGCATCTGATTCCCGGCCTCTGATTCCCGGCCTCTGATTCCCCGCTTCTGATTCTGATTCCCTGCCTCTTATTCCCCATCTCTGATTCCGCACATCTGATTCCCTGCCTCTGATTCCCCACCTCTGATTCCCCATATCTGATTCCCCGCCTCTGTTTCCCCGCCTCTGATTCCCCGCCTCTGTTTCCCTATATCTAATTCCCCACCTCTGATGCCCCAACTCTGATTCCCCGCCTCTGATTCCCCAGCTCTGATTCCCCGCCTCTGATTCCCTGCATCCGATTCCCCATATCTGATTCCCCGCCTCTGTTTCACCGCCTCTGATTCCCCGCCTCTGTTTCCCCATATCTGATTCCCGCCTCTGATTCCCAACTATGAATCCCCTCCTCTGATTCCCCAGCTCTGATTCCCTGCCTCTGATTCCCCGCGTTCTATTCCCTGCCTCTGATTCCCCGCCTGTGATTCCCCATCACTGATTCACCACCTCTGATTCCCTACCTCTGATTCCCCATATCTAATTCCCCGCCTCTGTTGGCCCGCCTCTGATTCCCCGCCTCTGTTTCCCCATATCTGATTCCCCGCCTCTGAATCCCCAACTCTGATTCCCTGCCTCAGATTCCCCAGCTCTGATTCCCCGCCTTTGATTCCCCCCGTCTGATTCCCAGCCTCTGAATCCCCGTGTCTGATTTCCTGCCTCTGATTCCCCGCCTCTGATTCCCCATCTCTGATTCACCGCCTCTGATTCCCCACCTCTGATTCCCCCTCTCTGATTCCGCACATCCAATTCCCTGCCTCTGATTCCCCAACTCTGATTCCCCACCTCTGATTCCCCAGCTCTGATTCCCCGCCTCAGATTCCCCGCATCTGATTCCCTGCCTCTGATTCCCCGCCTCTGATTCACTGCCTCTGATTCCCCATATCTGATTCCCCGCCTCTGATTCCCCAACTCTGATTCCCCGCTTCTGATTCCCCAGCTCTGAATCCCCGCCTCTGATTCCCCGCGTCTGATTCCCTGCCTCTGATTCCCTGCCTCTGATTCCCCATCTGTGATTCACAACCTCTGATGCCCCACCTCTGATTCCCCATATCTGATTCCCTGCCTCTGTTTCCCCGCCTCCGATTCCCCACCTCTGTTTCCCCATATCTGATTCCCCGCCTCTGATTCCCCAACTCTAATACCCCGCCTCTGATTCCCCAGCTCTGATTCCCCACCTCTGATTCCCCGCATCTGATTCCCTGCCTCTTATTCCCCGCCTCTGATTCCAGGCCTCTGATTCCCAGCATCTGATTCCGGCCTCTGATTCCCGGCCTCTGATTCCCTGCTTCTGATTCTGATTCCCTGCCTCTGATTCCCCATCTCTGATTCCGCACATCTGATTCCCTGCCTCTGATTCCCCACCTCTGATTCCCCATATCTGATTCCCCGCCTCTGTTTCCCCGCCTCTGATTCCCCGCCTCTGTTTCCCAATATCTAAGTCCCCACCTCTGATTCCCCAAATCTGATTCCCCACCTCTGATTCCCCAGCTCTGATTCCCCGCCTCTGATTCCCTGCATCTGATACCCTGCATCTGATTCCAAGCCTCTGATTCCCTGCCTCTGATTCCCAACCTCTGATTCCCCACCTCTGATTCCCCATATCTGATTCCCCGCCTCTGTTTCCCCGCCTCGGATTCCCCGCCTCTCTTTCCCCATATCTGATTCCCGGCCTCTGATTCCCCGCCTCTGATTCCCCATATCTGATTCCCTGCCTCTGATTCCCCAACTCTGATTCCCCGCCTCTGATTCCCCAGCTCTGAATCCCCGCCTCTGATTCCCCGCGTCTGATTCCCTGCCTCTGATTCCCCGCATTGATTCCCCATCTCTGATTCACAACCTCTGATTCCCCACCTCTGATTCCCTATATTTGATTCCCCGCCTCTGTTTCCCCGCCTCTGATTCCCCGCCTCTGATTCCCCATATATGATTCCCCGCCTCTGATTGCCCACCTCTGATTCCCAGCCTCCAATTCGCCAGCTCTGATTCCCCGCCTCTGATTCCCCGCATCTGATTCCCTGCCTCTGATTCCCCGCCTCTGATTCCCCATCTCTGATTCACCGCCTTTGATTCGCCACCTCTGATTCCCCATATCTGATTCCCCACCTCTGTTTCCCCGCCTCTGATTCCCCGCCTCTGATTCTCCATATCTCATTCCCCGCCTCTGAATCCCCATCTCTGATTCCCGGACTCTGATTCCCCTCCTCTGATTCCCGGCCTCTTATTCCCAGCATCTGATTCCCGGCCTCTGATTCCCGGCCTCTGATTCCCCGCTTCTGATTCCCTGCCTCTGATTCCCCATCTCTGATTCCGCACATCTGATTCCCTGCCTCTGATTCCCCACTTCTGATTCCCCATATCTGATTCCCCGCCTCTGTTTCCCCGCCTCTGATTCCCCGCCTCTGTTTCCCTATATCTAATTCCCCACCTCTGATGCCCCAACTCTGATTCCCCGCCTCTGATTCCCCAGCTCTGATTCCCCGCCTCTGATTCCCTGCATCCGATTCCCCATATCTGATTCCCCGCCTCTGTTTCCCCGCCTCTGATTCCCCGCCTCTGTTTCCCCATATCTGATTCCCGCCTCTGATTCCCAACTATGATTCCCCGCCTCTGATTCCCTGCCTCTGATTCCCCGCGTTCTATTCCCTGCCTCTGATTCCCCGCCTGTGATTCCCCATCACTGATTCACCACCTCTGATTCCCTACCTCTGATTCCCCATATCTAATTCCCCGCCTCTGTTTGCCCGCCTCTGATTCCCCGCCTCTGTTTCCCCATATCTGATTCCCCGCCTCTGAATCCCCAACTCTGATTCCCTGCCTCAGATTCCCCAGCTCTGATTCCCCGCCTTTGATTCCCCCCGTCTGATTACCAGCCTCTGAATCCCCGTGTCTGATTTCCTGCCTCTGATTCCCCGCCTCTGATTCCCCATCTCTGATTCACCGCCTCTGATTCCCCACCTCTGATTCCCCATCTCTGATTCCGCACATCCAATTCCCTGCCTCTGATTCCCCAACTCTGATTCCCCACCTCTGATTCCCCAGCTCTGATTCCCCGCCTCAGATTCCCCGCGTCTGATTCCCTGCCTCTGATTCCTCGCCTCTGATTCCCTGCCTCTGATTCCCCATATCAGATTCCCCGCCTCTGATTCCCCAACTCTGATTCCCCGCTTCTGATTCCGCAGCTCTGAATCCCCGCCTCTGATTCCCCGCGTCTGATTCCCTGCCTCTGATTCCCCGCCTCTGATTCCCCATCTGTGATTCACAACCTCTGATGCCCCACCTCTGATTCCCCATATCTGATTCCCCGCCTCTGATTCCCCATATCTGATTCCCCGCCTCTGATTGCCCACCTCTGATTCCCCGCGTCTGATACCCTGCCTCTTGATTCCCCGCCTCTGATTCCCCATCTCTGATTCACCACCTCTGATTCCCGGCCTCTGATTCCCCATCTCTGATTCCGCACGTCCGATTCCCTGCCTATGATTCCCCACCTCTGATTCCGCACATCTGATTCCCTGCCTCTGATTCCCCACCTCTGATTCCCCATATCTGATTCCCCGCCTCTGTTTCCCCGCCTCTGATTCCCCGCCTCTGTTTCCCAATATCTAAGTCCCCACCTCTGATTCCCCATATCTGATTCCCCGCCTCTGATTCCCAACTATGATTCCCCGCCTCTGATTCCCCAGCTCTGATTCCCTGCCTCTGATTCCCTGCGTTCTATTCCCTGCCTCTGATTCCCCTCCTGTGATTCCCCATCACTGATTCACCACCTCTGATTCCCCACATCTGATTCCCCATATCTAATTCCCCGCCTCTGTTTGCCCGCCTCTGATTCCCCGCCTCTGTTTCCCCATATCTGATTCCCCGTCTCTGAATCCCCAACTCTGATTCCCTGCCTCTGATTCCCCAGCTCTGATTCCCCGCCTTTGATTCCCCCCGTCTGATTCCCAGCCTCTGATTCCACGCCTCTGATTCCCCATATCTGATTCCCTGCCACTGATTCCCCGCCTCTGATTCCCCATCTCTGATTCACCACCTCTGATTCCCGGCCTCTGATTGCCCACCTCTGATTCCCCGCCTCTGATTCGCCAGCTATGATTCCCCCCCTCTGATTCCCCACGTCTGATTCCCTGCCTCTGATTCCCCAACTCTAATACCCCGCCTCTGATTCCCCAGCTCTGATTCCCCTCCTCTGATTCCCCGCATCTGATTCCCTGCCTCTGATTCCCCGCCTCTGATTCCAGGCCTCTGATTCCCAACCTCTGATTCCCCACCTCTGATTCCCAATATCTGATTCCCCGCCTCTGTTTCACCGCCTCTGATTCCCCGCCTCTGTTTCCCCATATCTGATTCCCCGCCTCTGATTCCCCAACTCTGATTCCCCGCCTGTGATTCCCCAGCTCTGATTCCCCGCCTCTGATTCCCCATATCTGATTCCCATCCTCTGATTGCCCACCTCTGATTCCCCGCCTCTGATTCGCCAGCTATGATTCCCCGCCTCTGATTCCCCGCATCTGATTCCCTGCCTCTGATTCCCCCCTTGATTCCCCATCTCTGATTCCCCGCCTGTGATTCCCCAGCTCTGATTCCCCGCCTCTGATTCCCCAGCTCTGATTCCCAGCCTCTGATTCCCCGTGTTTGATCCCCTGCCTCTGATTACCTTCCTCTGATTCCCGGCCACTGATACCCCGCTTCTGATTCTGATTCCCTGCCTCTGATTCCCCATCTCTGATTCACCACATCTAATTCCCTGCCTCTGATTCCACGCCCCTGATTCCCCACCTCTGATTCCCCATATCTGAATCCCCGCCTCTGTTTCCACGCCTCTGATTCCCTGCCTCTGATTCCCAACCTCTGATTCCCCACCCCTGATTCCCCATATCTGATTCCCCGCCTCTGTTTCCCTGCCTCTGATTCCCCGCCCCTGTTTCCCCATATCTGATTCCCCGCCTCTGATTCCCCAACTCTGATTCCCCGCCTCCGATTCCCCAGCTCTGATTTCCCGCCTCTGATTCCCCGTGTTTGATTCCCTGCCTCTGATTCCCCGCCTCTGATTCCCCATCTCTGATTCACCGCCTTTGATTCGCCACCTCTGACTCCCCATATCTGATTCCCCACCTCTGTTACCCCGCCTCTGATTCCCCGCCTCTGATTCCCCATATATCATTCCCCGCCTCTGAATCCCCATCTCTGATTCCCGGATTCTGATTCCCCACCTCTGATTCCCGGCCTCTTATTCCCGGCATCCGAATCCCGGCCTCTGATTCCCGGCCTCTGATTCCCCGCTTCTGATTCTGATTCCCTGCCTCTGATTCCCCATCTCTGATTCCGCACATCTGATTCCCTGCCTCTGATTCCCCACCTCTGATTCCCCATATCTGATGCCTCGCCTCTGTTTCCCCGCCTCTGATTCCCCGCCTCTGTTTCCCCATATCTAATTCCCCACCTCAGATGCCCCAACTCTGATACCCCGCCTCTGATTCCCCAGCTCTGATTCCCCGCCTCTGATTCCCCGCATCCGATTCCCCATATCTGATTCCCCGCCTCTGTTTCCCCGCCTTTGATTCCCCGCCTCTGTTTCCCCATATCTGATTCCCCGCCTCTGATTCCCAACTATGATTCCCCGCCTCTGATTCCCCATCTCTGATTCACCACCTCTGATTCCCCACCTCTGATTACCCATATCTAATTCCCCGCCTCTGTTTGCCCGCCTCTGATACCCCGCCTCTGTTTCCCCATATCTGATTCCCCGTGTCTGATTCCCTGCCTCTGATTCCCCGCCTCTGATTCCCCGCCTCTGATTCCCTGCCGCTGATTCCCTGCCCCTGATACCCCACCTCTGATTCCCCATATCTGATTCCCTGCCTCTGTTTCCCCGCCTCTGATTCCCTGCCTCTGATTCCCCATATCTGATTCCCCGCCTCTGATTCCCCAACTCTGATTCCCCACCTCTGATTCCCCAGCTCTGAATCCCCGCCTCTGATTCCCCGCGTCTGTTTCCCTGCCTCTGATTCCCCGCCTCTGTTTCCCCATATCTAAGTCCCCGACTCTGATTCCCCAACTCTGATTCCCCACCTCTGATTCCCCAGCTCTGATTCCCCGCCTCTGATTTCCCGCATCTGATTCCCTGCATCTGATTCCCAGCCTCTGATTCCCTGCCTCTGATTCCCAACCTCTGATTCCCCACCTCTGATTCCCCATATCTGATTCCCCGCCTCTGTTTCCCCGCCTCTGATTCCCCGCCTCTGTTTCCCCATATCTGATTCCCGGCCTCTGATTCTCCGCCTCTGATTCCCCGCCTCTGATTCCCTGCCTCTGATTCCCCATCTCCGATTCCGCACATCGGATTCCCTGCCTCTGATTCCCCGCCTCTGATTCCCCGCCTCTGATTCCCTGCTTCTGATTCCCAACCTTTGATTCCCCACCTCTGATTCCCCATATCTGATTCCCCGCCTCTGTTTCCCCGCCTCTGATTCCCCGCCTCTGATTCCCCAACTCTGAATCCCCGCCTCTGATTCCCCAGCTCTGATTCCCCGCCTCTGATTCCCCGCATCTGATTCTTTGCCTCTGATTCCCCGCCTCTGATTCCAGGCCTCTGATTCCCAGCATCTGATTCCGGCCTTTGATTCCCGGCCTCTGATTCCCTGCTTCTGATTCTGATTCCCTTCCTCTGATTCCCCATCTCTGATTCCGCACATCTGATTCCTTGCCTCTGATTCCCCACCTCTGATTCCCCATATCTGATTCCCCACCTGGGTTTCCCCGCCTCTGATTCCCCGCCTCTGTTTCCCAATATCTAAGTCCCCGCCTCTGATTCCCCAAATCTGATTCCCCACCTCTGATTCCCCAGCTCTGATTCCCCGCCTCTGATTCCCCGCATCTGATTCCCTGCATCTGATTCCAAGCCTCTGATTCCCTGCCTCTGATTCCCAACCTCTGATTCCCCACCTCTGATTCCCCATATCTGATTCCCCGCCTCTGTTTCCCCGACTCGGATTCCCCGCCTCTGTTTCCCCATATCTGATTCCCGGCCTCTGATTCCCCGCCTCTGATTCCCCGCCTCTGATTCCCTGCCTCTGATTCCCCATCTCCGATTCCGCACATCTGATTCCCTTCCTCTGATTCCCCGCCTCTGATTTTCCACCTCTGATTCCCTGCCTCTGATTCCCAACCTCGGATTCCCCACCTCTGATTCCCCATATCTGATTCCCCGCCTCTGTTTCCCCGCCTCTGATTCCCTGCCTCTGATTCCCAACTCTGATTCCCCGCCTCTGATTCCCCAGCTCTGATTCCCCGTGTTTGATTCACTGCCTCTGATTCCCTGCCCTGATTCCCCATCTCTGTTTCACCGCCTTTGATTCGCCACCTCTGATTCCCCATATCTGATTCCCCGCCTCTGTTTCCCCGACTCTGATTCCCTGCCTCTGATTCCCAACCTCTGATTCCACACCTCTGATTCCCCATATCTGATTCCCCGCCTCTATTTCCCCATATCTGATTCCCCGCCTCTGATTCCCCAACTCTGATTCCCCGCCTCTGATTCCCCAGCTCTGATTCCCCGACTCCGATTCCCGGCATCCGATTCCCTGCCTCTGATTCCCCGCCTCTGATTCCCCATCTCTGATTCCCCGCCTCTGATTCCCCGTGTCTGATTCCCTGCCTTTGATTCCCCGCCTCTGATTCCCCGCCTCTGATTCCCTGCCACTGATTCCCTGCCCCTGATTCCCCACCTCTGATTCCCCACATCTGATTCCCGGCCTCTGTTTCCCCGCCTCTGATTCCCCGCCTCTGATTCCCCATATCTGATTCCCTGCCTCTGATTCCCCAACTCTGATTCCCCGCCTCTGATTCCCCAGCTCTGAATCCCCGCCTCTGATTCCCCGCATCTGATTCCCTGCCTCTGATTCCCCGCCTTGATTCCCCATCTCTGATTGACAACCTCTGATTCCCCACCTCTGATTCCCTATATTTGATTCCCCGCCTCTGTTTCCCCGCCTCTGATTCCCCGCCTCTGATTCCCCATATCTGATTCCCCGCCTCTGATTGCCCACCTCTGATTCCCAGCCTCTGATTCGCCAGCTCTGATTCCCCGCCTCTGATTCCCCGCATCTGATTCCCTGCCTCTGATTCCCCGCCTCTGATTCCCCATCTCTGATTCACCGCCTTTGATTCGCCACCTCTGATTCCCCATATCTGATTCCCCACCTCTGATTCCCGGCCTCTTATTCCCAGCATCTGATTCCCGGCCTCTGATTCCCGGCCTCTGATTCCCCGCTTCTGATTCTGATTCCCTGCCTCTTATTCCCCATCTCTGATTCCGCACATCTGATTCCCTGCCTCTGATTCCCCACCTCTGATTCCCCATATCTGATTCCCCGCCTCTGTTTCCCCGCCTCTGATTCCCCGCCTCTGTTTCCCTATATCTAATTCCCCACCTCTGATGCCCCAACTCTGATTCCCCGCCTCTGATTCCCCAGCTCTGATTCCCCGCCTCTGATTCCCTGCATCCGATTCCCCATATCTGATTCCCCGCCTCTGTTTCACCGCCTCTGATTCCCCGCCTCTGTTTCCCCATATCTGATTCCCGCCTCTGATTCCCAACTATGAATCCCCTCCTCTGATTCCCCAGCTCTGATTCCCTGCCTCTGATTCCCCGCGTTCTATTCCCTGCCTCTGATTCCCCGCCTGTGATTCCCCATCACTGATTCACCACCTCTGATTCCCTACCTCTGATTCCCCATATCTAATTCCCCGCCTCTGTTGGCCCGCCTCTGATTCCCCGCCTCTGTTTCCCCATATCTGATTCCCCGCCTCTGAATCCCCAACTCTGATTCCCTGCCTCAGATTCCCCAGCTCTGATTCCCCGCCTTTGATTCCCCCCGTCTGATTCCCAGCCTCTGAATCCCCGTGTCTGATTTCCTGCCTCTGATTCCCCGCCTCTGATTCCCCATCTCTGATTCACCGCCTCTGATTCCCCACCTCTGATTCCCCCTCTCTGATTCCGCACATCCAATTCCCTGCCTCTGATTCCCCAACTCTGATTCCCCACCTCTGATTCCCCAGCTCTGATTCCCCGCCTCAGATTCCCCGCATCTGATTCCCTGCCTCTGATTCCCCGCCTCTGATTCACTGCCTCTGATTCCCCATATCTGATTCCCCGCCTCTGATTCCCCAACTCTGATTCCCCGCTTCTGATTCCCCAGCTCTGAATCCCCGCCTCTGATTCCCCGCGTCTGATTCCCTGCCTCTGATTCCCTGCCTCTGATTCCCCATCTGTGATTCACAACCTCTGATGCCCCACCTCTGATTCCCCATATCTGATTCCCTGCCTCTGTTTCCCCGCCTCCGATTCCCCACCTCTGTTTCCCCATATCTGATTCCCCGCCTCTGATTCCCCAACTCTAATACCCCGCCTCTGATTCCCCAGCTCTGATTCCCCACCTCTGATTCCCCGCATCTGATTCCCTGCCTCTTATTCCCCGCCTCTGATTCCAGGCCTCTGATTCCCAGCATCTGATTCCGGCCTCTGATTCCCGGCCTCTGATTCCCTGCTTCTGATTCTGATTCCCTGCCTCTGATTCCCCATCTCTGATTCCGCACATCTGATTCCCTGCCTCTGATTCCCCACCTCTGATTCCCCATATCTGATTCCCCGCCTCTGTTTCCCCGCCTCTGATTCCCCGCCTCTGTTTCCCAATATCTAAGTCCCCACCTCTGATTCCCCAAATCTGATTCCCCACCTCTGATTCCCCAGCTCTGATTCCCCGCCTCTGATTCCCTGCATCTGATACCCTGCATCTGATTCCAAGCCTCTGATTCCCTGCCTCTGATTCCCAACCTCTGATTCCCCACCTCTGATTCCCCATATCTGATTCCCCGCCTCTGTTTCCCCGCCTCGGATTCCCCGCCTCTCTTTCCCCATATCTGATTCCCGGCCTCTGATTCCCCGCCTCTGATTCCCCATATCTGATTCCCTGCCTCTGATTCCCCAACTCTGATTCCCCGCCTCTGATTCCCCAGCTCTGAATCCCCGCCTCTGATTCCCCGCGTCTGATTCCCTGCCTCTGATTCCCCGCATTGATTCCCCATCTCTGATTCACAACCTCTGATTCCCCACCTCTGATTCCCTATATTTGATTCCCCGCCTCTGTTTCCCCGCCTCTGATTCCCCGCCTCTGATTCCCCATATATGATTCCCCGCCTCTGATTGCCCACCTCTGATTCCCAGCCTCCAATTCGCCAGCTCTGATTCCCCGCCTCTGATTCCCCGCATCTGATTCCCTGCCTCTGATTCCCCGCCTCTGATTCCCCATCTCTGATTCACCGCCTTTGATTCGCCACCTCTGATTCCCCATATCTGATTCCCCACCTCTGTTTCCCCGCCTCTGATTCCCCGCCTCTGATTCTCCATATCTCATTCCCCGCCTCTGAATCCCCATCTCTGATTCCCGGACTCTGATTCCCCTCCTCTGATTCCCGGCCTCTTATTCCCAGCATCTGATTCCCGGCCTCTGATTCCCGGCCTCTGATTCCCCGCTTCTGATTCCCTGCCTCTGATTCCCCATCTCTGATTCCGCACATCTGATTCCCTGCCTCTGATTCCCCACTTCTGATTCCCCATATCTGATTCCCCGCCTCTGTTTCCCCGCCTCTGATTCCCCGCCTCTGTTTCCCTATATCTAATTCCCCACCTCTGATGCCCCAACTCTGATTCCCCGCCTCTGATTCCCCAGCTCTGATTCCCCGCCTCTGATTCCCTGCATCCGATTCCCCATATCTGATTCCCCGCCTCTGTTTCCCCGCCTCTGATTCCCCGCCTCTGTTTCCCCATATCTGATTCCCGCCTCTGATTCCCAACTATGATTCCCCGCCTCTGATTCCCTGCCTCTGATTCCCCGCGTTCTATTCCCTGCCTCTGATTCCCCGCCTGTGATTCCCCATCACTGATTCACCACCTCTGATTCCCTACCTCTGATTCCCCATATCTAATTCCCCGCCTCTGTTTGCCCGCCTCTGATTCCCCGCCTCTGTTTCCCCATATCTGATTCCCCGCCTCTGAATCCCCAACTCTGATTCCCTGCCTCAGATTCCCCAGCTCTGATTCCCCGCCTTTGATTCCCCCCGTCTGATTACCAGCCTCTGAATCCCCGTGTCTGATTTCCTGCCTCTGATTCCCCGCCTCTGATTCCCCATCTCTGATTCACCGCCTCTGATTCCCCACCTCTGATTCCCCATCTCTGATTCCGCACATCCAATTCCCTGCCTCTGATTCCCCAACTCTGATTCCCCACCTCTGATTCCCCAGCTCTGATTCCCCGCCTCAGATTCCCCGCGTCTGATTCCCTGCCTCTGATTCCTCGCCTCTGATTCCCTGCCTCTGATTCCCCATATCAGATTCCCCGCCTCTGATTCCCCAACTCTGATTCCCCGCTTCTGATTCCGCAGCTCTGAATCCCCGCCTCTGATTCCCCGCGTCTGATTCCCTGCCTCTGATTCCCCGCCTCTGATTCCCCATCTGTGATTCACAACCTCTGATGCCCCACCTCTGATTCCCCATATCTGATTCCCCGCCTCTGATTCCCCATATCTGATTCCCCGCCTCTGATTGCCCACCTCTGATTCCCCGCGTCTGATACCCTGCCTCTTGATTCCCCGCCTCTGATTCCCCATCTCTGATTCACCACCTCTGATTCCCGGCCTCTGATTCCCCATCTCTGATTCCGCACGTCCGATTCCCTGCCTATGATTCCCCACCTCTGATTCCCCGCCTCTGATTCCCCATATCTGATTCCCTGCCTCTGTTTCCCCGCCTCTGATTCCCTACCTCTGTTTCCCCATATCTGATTCCCCGCCTCTGATTCCCCACCTCTAATACCCCGCCTCTGAATCCCCAGCTCTGATTCCCCGCCTCTGATTCCCCGCATCTGATTCCCTGCCTTTGATTCCCCGCCTCTGATTCCAGGCCTCTGATTCCCATCATCTGATTCCGGCCTCTGATTCCCGGCCTCTGATTCCCTGCTTCTGATTCTGATTCCCTGCCTCTGATTCCCCATCTCTGATTCCGCACATCTGATTCCCTGCCTCTGATTCCCCATCTCTGATTCCCCATATCTGATTCCCCGCCTCTGTTTCCCCGCCTCTGATTCCCCGCCTCTGTTTCCCAATATCTAAGTCCCCACCTCTGATTCCCCAAATCTGATTCCCCACCTCTGATTCCCCAGCTCTGATTCCCCGCCTCTGATTCCCCGCATCTGATTCCCTGCATCTGATTCCAAGCCTCTGATTCCCTGCATCTGATTCCAAGCCTCTGATTCCCCAGCTCTGATTCCCTGCGTCTGATTCCCTGCGTTCTATTCCCTGCCTCTGATTCCCCGCCTGTGATTCCCCATCACTGATTCACCACCTCTGATTCCCCACCTCTGATTCCCCATATCTAATTCCCCGCCTCTGTTTGCCCGCCTCTGATTCCCCGCCTCTGTTTCCCCATATCTGATTCCCCGTCTCTGAATCCCCAACTCTGATTCCCTGCCTCTGATTCCCCAGCTCGGATTCCCCGCCTTTGATTCCCCCCGTCTGATTCCCAGCCTCTGAATCCCCGTGTCTGATTTCCTGCCTCTGATTCCCCGCCTCTGATTCCCCATCTCTGATTCCTCTGATTCCCCACATCTGATTCCCCATCTCTGATTCCGCACATCCGATTCCCTGCCTCTGATTCCCCAACTCTGATTCCCCACCTCTGATTCCCCAGCTCTGATTCCCCGCCTCAGATTCATCGCGTCTGATTCCCCGCCTCTGATTCCCCGCCTCTGATTCCCCATCTCTGATTCCCCACCTCTGATTCCCCGTGTCTGATTCCCTGCCTCTGATTCCCCGCCTCTGAATCCCAGCCTCTGATTCCCCATATCTGATTCCCCGCCTCTGATTCCCTGCCTCTGATTCCCCAGCTCTGATTCCCCGCCTTTGATTCCCCCCGTCTGATTCCCAGCCTCTGAATCCCCGTGTCTGATTTCCTGCCTCTGATTCCCCATCTCTGATTCACCGCCTCTGATTCCCCATCTCTGATTCCCCACCTCTGATTCCCCATATCTGATTCCCTGCCTCTGTTTCCCCGCCTCTGATTCCCCACCTCTGATTCCCCGCCTCTGATTCCCCAACTCTAATACCCCACCTCTGATTCCCCAGCTCTGATTCCCCGCCTCTGATTCCCCGCATCTGATTCCCTGCCTCTGATTCCCCGCCTCTGATTCCAGGCCTCTGATTCCCAGCATCTGATTCCGGCCTCTTATTCCCGGCCTCTGATTCCCTGCTTCTGATTCTGATTCCCTGCCTCTGATTCCCCACCTCTGATTCCGCACATCTGATTCCTTGCCTCTGATTCCCCACCTCTGATTCCCCATATCTGATTCCCCGCCTGGGTTTCCCCGCCTCTGATTCCCCGCCTCTGTTTCCCAATATCTAAGTCCCCGCCTCTGATTCCCCAAATCTGATTCCCCACCTCTGATTCCCCAGCTCTGATTCCCCGCCTCTGATTCCCCGCATCTGATTCCCTGCATCTGATTCCAAGCCTCTGATTCCCTGCCTCTGATTCCCAACCTCTGATTCCCCACCTCTGATTCCCCATATCTGATTCCCCGCCTCTGTTTCCCTGCCTCGGATTCCCCACCCCTGTTTCCCCATATCTGATTCTCCACCTCTGATTCTCCTACTCTGCTTCCCCGCCTCTGATTCCCCAGCTCTGATTCCCCGCCTCTGATTCCCCGTTTTTGATTCCCTGCCTCTGATTCCCCGCCTCTGATTCCCCATCTCTGATTCACCGCCTTTGATTCGCCACCTCTGTTTCCCCATATCTGATTCCCCACCTCTGTTTCCCCGCCTCTGATTTCCGCCTCTGATTCCCAATATCTGATTCCCCGGCTCTTATTGCCCACCTCTGATTCCCCGCCTCTGATTCGCCAGCTCTGATTCCCCGCCTCTGATTCCCCGCATCTGATTCCCTGCCTCTGATTCCCCGCCTCTGATTCCCCATCTCTGATTCACCGCCTTTGATTCGCCACCTCTGATTCCCCATATCTGATTCCCCACCTCTGTTTCCCGGCCTCTGATTCCCCGCCTCTGATTCTCCATATCTCATTCCCCGCCTCTGAATCCCCATCTCTGATTCCCGGACTCTGATTCCCCACCTCTGATTCCCGGCCTCTTATTCCCAGCATCTGATTCCCGGCCTCTGATTCCCGGCCTCTGATTCCCCGCTTCTGATTCTGATTCCCTGCCTCTGATTCCCCATCTCTGATTCCGCACATCTGATTCCCTGCCTCTGATTCCCCACCTCTGATTCCCCATATCTGATTCCCCGCCTCTGTTTCCCCGCCTCTGATTCCCCGCCTCTGTTTCCCTATATCTAATTCCCCACCTCTGATGCCCCAACTCTGATTCCCCGCCTCTGATTCCCCAGCTCTGATTCCCCGCCTCTGATTCCCCGCATCCGATTCCCCATATCTGATTCCCCACCTCTGTTTCCCCGCCTCTGATTCCCCGCCTCTGTTTCCCCATATCTGATTCCCCGCCTCTGATTCCCAACTATGATTCCCCGCCTCTGATTCCCCAGCTCTGATTCCCTGCCTCTGATTCACTGCGTTCTATTCCCTGCCTCTGATTCCCCGCCTGTGATTCCCCATCACTGATTCACCACCTCTGATTCCCCACATCTGATTCCCCATATCTAATTCCCCGCCTCTGTTTGCCCGCCTCTGATTCCCCGCCTCTGTTTCCCCATATCTGATTCCCCGTCTCTGAATCCCCAACTCTGATTCCCTGCCTCTGATTCCCCAGCTCTGATTCCCCGCCTTTGATTCCCCCCGTCTGATTCCCAGCCTCTGAATCCCCGTGTCTGATTTCCTGCCTCTGATTCCCCGCCTCTGATTCCCCATCTCTGATTCACCGCCTCTGATTCCCCACCTCTGATTCCCGATCTCTGATTCCGCACATCCGATTCCCTGCCTCTGATTCCCCAACTCTGATTCCCCGCCTCTGATTGCCCATCTCTGATTCCCCACCTCTGATTCCCCGTGTCTGATTCCCTGCCTCTGATTCCCCGCCTCTGAATACCAGCCTCTGATTCCCCATATCTGATTCCCCGCCTCTTATTCCCTGCCTCTGATTCCCCAGCTCTGATTCCCCGCCTTTGATTCCCCCCGTCTGATTCCCAGCCTCTGAATCCCCGTGTCTGATTTCCTGCCTCTGATTCCCCGCCTCTGATTCCCCATCTCTGATTCACCGCCTCTGATTCCCCATCTCTGATTCCCCACATCTGATTCCCCGTGTCTGATTCCCCGTGTCTGATTCCCTGCCTCTGATTCCACGCCTCTGATTCCCCATATCTGATTCCCTGCCACTGATTCCCCGCCTCTGATTCCCCATCTCTGATTCACCACCTCTGATTCCCGGCCTCTGATTGCCCACCTCTGATTCCCCGCCTCTGATTCGCCAGCTATGATTCCCCCCCTCTGATTCCCCACGTCTGATTCCCTGCCTCTGATTCCCCAACTCTAATACCCCGCCTCTGATTCCCCAGCTCTGATTCCCCTCCTCTGATTCCCCGCATCTGATTCCCTGCCTCTGATTCCCCGCCTCTGATTCCAGGCCTCTGATTCCCAACCTCTGATTCCCCACCTCTGATTCCCAATATCTGATTCCCCGCCTCTGTTTCACCGCCTCTGATTCCCCGCCTCTGTTTCCCCATATCTGATTCCCCGCCTCTGATTCCCCAACTCTGATTCCCCGCCTGTGATTCCCCAGCTCTGATTCCCCGCCTCTGATTCCCCATATCTGATTCCCATCCTCTGATTGCCCACCTCTGATTCCCCGCCTCTGATTCGCCAGCTATGATTCCCCGCCTCTGATTCCCCGCATCTGATTCCCTGCCTCTGATTCCCCCCTTGATTCCCCATCTCTGATTCCCCGCCTGTGATTCCCCAGCTCTGATTCCCCGCCTCTGATTCCCCAGCTCTGATTCCCAGCCTCTGATTCCCCGTGTTTGATCCCCTGCCTCTGATTACCTTCCTCTGATTCCCGGCCACTGATACCCGCTTCTGATTCTGATTCCCTGCCTCTGATTCCCCATCTCTGATTCACCACATCTAATTCCCTGCCTCTGATTCCACGCCCCTGATTCCCCACCTCTGATTCCCCATATCTGAATCCCCGCCTCTGTTTCCACGCCTCTGATTCCCTGCCTCTGATTCCCAACCTCTGATTCCCCACCCCTGATTCCCCATATCTGATTCCCCGCCTCTGTTTCCCTGCCTCTGATTCCCCGCCCCTGTTTCCCCATATCTGATTCCCCGCCTCTGATTCCCCAACTCTGATTCCCCGCCTCCGATTCCCCAGCTCTGATTCCCCGCCTCTGATTCCCCGTGTTTGATTCCCTGCCTCTGATTCCCCGCCTCTGATTCCCCATCTCTGATTCACCGCCTTTGATTCGCCACCTCTGACTCCCCATATCTGATTCCCCACCTCTGTTACCCCGCCTCTGATTCCCCGCCTCTGATTCCCAATATATCATTCCCCGCCTCTGAATCCCCATCTCTGATTCCCGGATTCTGATTCCCCACCTCTGATTCCCGGCCTCTTATTCCCGGCATCCGAATCCCGGCCTCTGATTCCCGGCCTCTGATTCCCCGCTTCTGATTCTGATTCCCTGCCTCTGATTCCCCATCTCTGATTCCGCACATCTGATTCCCTGCCTCTGATTCCCCACCTCTGATTCCCCATATCTGATTCCCTTCCTCTGATTCCCCGCCTCTGATTTTCCGCCTCTGATTCCCTGCCTCTGATTCCCAACCTCGGATTCCCCACCTCTGATTCCCCATATCTGATTCCCCGCCTCTGTTTCCCCGCCTCTGATTCCCCGCCTCTGATTCCCAACTCTGATTCCCCGCCTCTGATTCCCCAGCTCTGATTCCCCGTGTTTGATTCCCTGCCTCTGATTCCCTGCCCTGATTCCCCATCTCTGTTTCACCGCCTTTGATTCGCCACCTCTGATTCCCCATATCTGATTCCCCGCCTCTGTTTCCCCGACTCTGATTCCCTGCCTCTGATTCCCAACCTCTGATTCCACACCTCTGATTCCCCATATCTGATTCCCCGCCTCTATTTCCCCGCCTCTGATTCCCCGCCTCTGTTTACCCATATCTGATTCCCCGCCTCTGATTCCCAACTATGATTCCCCGCCTCTGATTCCCCAGCTCTGATTCCCTGCCTCTGATTCCCTGCGTTCTATTCCCTGCCTCTGATTCCCCGCCTGTGATTCCCCATCACTGATTCACAACCTCTGATTCCCCACATCTGATTCCCCATATCTAATTCCCCGCCTCTGTTTGCCCGCCTCTGATTCCCCGCCTCTGTTTCCCCATATCTGATTCCCCGTCTCTGAATCCCCAACTCTGATTCCCTGCCTCTGATTCCCCAGCTCTGATTCCCCGCCTTTGATTCCCCCCGTCTGATTCCCAGCCTCTGAATCCCCGTGTCTGATTTCCTGCCTCTGATTCCCCGCCTCTGATTCCCCATCTCTGATTCACCGCCTCTGATTCCCCACCTCTGATTCCCGATCTCTGATTCCGCACATCCGATTCCCTGCCTCTGATTCCCCAACTCTGATTCCCCGCCTCTGATTCCCCATCTCTGATTCCCCACCTCTGATTCCCCGTGTCTGATTCCCTGCCTCTGATTCCCCGCCTCTGAATACCAGCCTCTGATTCCCCATATCTGATTCCCCGCCTCTGATTCCCTGCCTCTGATTCCCCAGCTCTGATTCCCCGCCTTTGATTCCCCCCGTCTGATTCCCAGCCTCTGAATCCCCGTGTCTGATTTCCTGCCTCTGATTCCCCGCCTCTGATTCCCCATCTCTGATTCACCGCCTCTGATTCCCCATCTCTGATTCCCCACATCTGATTCCCCGTGTCTGATTCCCCGTGTCTAATTCCCTGCCTCTGATTCCACGCCTCTGATTCCCCATATCTGATTCCCTGCCACTGATTCCCCGCCTCTGATTCCCCATCTCTGATTCACCACCTCTGATTCCCGGCCTCTGATTGCCCACCTCTGATTCCCCGCCTCTGATTCGCCAGCTATGATTCCCCTCCTCTGATTCCCCACGTCTGATTCCCTGCCTCTGAATCCCCAACTCTAATACCCCGCCTCTGATTCCCCAGCTCTGATTCCCCTCCTCTGATTCCCCGCATCTGATTCCCTGCCTCTGATTCCCCGCCTCTGATTCCAGGCCTCTGATTCCCAACCTCTGATTCCCCACCTCTGATTCCCAATATCTGATTCCCCGCCTCTGTTTCACCGCCTCTGATTCCCCGCCTCTGTTTCCCCATATCTGATTCCCCGCCTCTGATTCCCCAACTCTGATTCCCCGCCTGTGATTCCCCAGCTCTGATTCCCCGCCTCTGATTCCCCATATCTGATTCCCATCCTCTGATTGCCCACCTCTGATTCCCCGCCTCAGATTCGCCAGCTATGATTCCCCGCCTCTGATTCCCCGCATCTGATTCCCTGCCTCTGATTCCCCCCTTGATTCCCCATCTCTGATTCCCCGCCTGTGATTCCCCAGCTCTGATTCCCCGCCTCTGATTCCCCAGCTCTGATTCCCAGCCTCTGATTCCCCGTGTTTGATCCCCTGCCTCTGATTACCTTCCTCTGATTCCCGGCCACTGATACCCCGCTTCTGATTCTGATTCCCTGCCTCTGATTCCCCATCTCTGATTCACCACATCTAATTCCCTGCCTCTGATTCCACGCCCCTGATTCCCCACCTCTGATTCCCCATATCTGAATCCCCGCCTCTGTTTCCACGCCTCTGATTCCCTGCCTCTGATTCCCAACCTCTGATTCCCCACCCCTGATTCCCCATATCTGATTCCCCGCCTCTGTTTCCCTGCCTCTGATTCCCCGCCCCTGTTTCCCCATATCTGATTCCCCGCCTCTGATTCCCCAACTCTGATTCCCCGCCTCCGATTCCCCAGCTCTGATTCCCCGCCTCTGATTCCCCGTGTTTGATTCCCTGCCTCTGATTCCCCGCCTCTGATTCCCCATCTCTGATTCACCGCCTTTGATTCGCCACCTCTGACTCCCCATATCTGATTCCCCACCTCTCTTACCCCGCCTCTGATTCCCCGCCTCTGATTCCCCATATATCATTCCCCGCCTCTGAATCCCCATCTCTGATTCCCGGATTCTGATTCCCCACCTCTGATTCCCGGCCTCTTATTCCCGGCATCCGAATCCTGGCCTCTGATTCCCGGCCTCTGATTCCCCGCTTCTGATTCTGATTCCCTGCCTCTGATTCCCCATCTCTGATTCCGCACATCTGATTCCCTGCCTCTGATTCCCCACCTCTGATTCCCCATATCTGATGCCTCGCCTCTGTTTCCCCGCCTCTGATTCCCCGCCTCTGTTTCCCCATATCTAATTCCCCACCTCAGATGCCCCAACTCTGATACCCCGCCTCTGATTCCCCATCTCTGATTCCCCGCCTCTGATTCCCCGCATCCGATTCCCCATATCTGATTCCCCGCCTCTGTTTCCCCGCCTTTGATTCCCCGCCTCTGTTTCCCCATATCTGATTCCCCGCCTCTGATTCCCAACTATGATTCCCCGCCTCTGATTCCCCAGCTCTGATTCCCCGCCTCTGATTCCCCGCGTTCTATTCCCTGCCTCTGATTCCCCGCCTGTGATTCCCCATCTCTGATTCACCACCTCTGATTCGTCACCTCTGATTCCCCATATCTAATTCCCCGCCTCTGTTCGCCCGCCTCTGATTCCCCGCCTCTGTTTCCCCATATCTGATTCCCCGTGTCTGATTCCCTGCCTCTGATTCCCCGCCTCTGATTCCCCGCCTCTGATTCCGCACATCTGATTCCTTGCCTCTGATTCCCCACCTCTGATTCCCCATATCTGATTCCCCACCTGGGTTTCCCCGCCTCTGATTCCCCGCCTCTGTTTCCCAATATCTAAGTCCCCGCCTCTGATTCCCCAAATCTGATTCCCCACCTCTGATTCCCCAGCTCTGATTCCCCGCCTCTGATTCCCTGCATCTGATTCCCTGCATCTGATTCCAAGCCTCTGATTCCCTGCCTCTGATCCCCAACCTCTGATTCCCCACCTCTGATTCCCCATATCTGATTCCCCGCCTCTGTTTCCCCGACTCGGATTCCCCGCCACTGTTTCCCCATATCTGATTCCCGGCCTCTGATTCCCCGCCTCTGATTCCCCGCCTCTGATTCCCTGCCTCTGATTCCCCATCTCCGATTCCGCACATCTGATTCCCTTCCTCTGATTCCCCGCCTCTGATTTTCCGCCTCTGATTCCCTGCCTCTGATTCCCAACCTCGGATTCCCCACCTCTGATTCCCCATATCTGATTCCCCGCCTCTGTTTCCCCGCCTCTGATTCCCCGCCTCTGATTCCCAACTCTGATTCCCCGCCTCTGATTCCCCAGCTCTGATTCCCCATCTCTGTTTCACCGCCTTTGATTCGCCACCTCTGATTCCCCATATCTGATTCCCCGCCTCTGTTTCCCCGACTCTGATTCCCTGCCTCTGATTCCCAACCTCTGATTCCACACCTCTGATTCCCCATATCTGATTCCCCGCCTCTATTTCCCCATATCTGATTCCCCGCCTCTGATTCCCCAACTCTGATACCCCGCCTCTGATTCCCCAGCTCTGATTCCCCGACTCTGATTCCCGGCATCCGATTCCCTGCCTCTGATTCCCCGCCTCTGATTCCCCATCTCTGATTCCCCGCCTCTGATTCCCCGTGTCTGATTCCCTGCCTTTGATTCCCCGCCTCTGATTCCCCGCCTCTGATTCCCTGCCACTGATTCCCTGCCCCTGATTCCCCACCTCTGATTCCCCACATCTGATTCCCGGCCTCTGTTTCCCCGCCTCTGATTCCCCGCCTCTGATTCCCCATATCTGATTCCCTGCCTCTGATTCCCCAACTCTGATTCCCCGCCTCTGATTCCCCAGCTCTGAATCCCCGCCTCTGATTCCCCGCGTCTGATTCCCTGCCTCTGATTCCCCGCCTTGATTCCCCATCTCTGATTGACAACCTCTGATTCCCCACCTCTGATTCCCTATATTTGATTCCCCGCCTCTGTTTCCCCGCCTCTGATTCCCCGCCTCCTATTCCCCATATCTGATTCCCCGCCTCTGATTGCCCACCTCTGATTCCCAGCCTCTGATTCGCCAGCTCTGATTCCCCGCCTCTGATTCCCCGCATCTGATTCCCTGCCTCTGATTCCCCGCCTCTGATTCCCCATCTCTGATTCACCGCCTTTGATTCGCCACCTCTGATTCCCCATATCTGATTCCCCACCTCTGATTCCCGGCCTCTTATTCCCAGCATCTGATTCCCGGCCTCTGATTCCCGGCCTCTGATTCCCCGCTTCTGATTCTGATTCCCTGCCTCTTATTCCCCATCTCTGATTCCGCACATCTGATTCCCTGCCTCTGATTCCCCACCTCTGATTCCCCATATCTGATTCCCCGCCTCTGTTTCCCCGCCTCTGATTCCCCGCCTCTGTTTCCCTATATCTAATTCCCCACCTCTGATGCCCCAACTCTGATTCCCCGCTTCTGATTCCCCAGCTCTGATTCCCCGCCTCTGATTCCCTGCATCCGATTCCCCATATCTGATTCCCCGCCTCTGTTTCACCGCCTCTGATTCCCCGCCTCTGTTTCCCCATATCTGATTCCCGCCTCTGATTCCCAACTATGAATCCCCTCCTCTGATTCCCCAGCTCTGATTCCCTGCCTCTGATTCCCCGCGTTCTATTCCCTGCCTCTGATTCCCCGCCTGTGATTCCCCATCACTGATTCACCACCTCTGATTCCCTACCTCTGATTCCCCATATCTAATTCCCCGCCTCTGTTTGCCCGCCTCTGATTCCCCGCCTCTGTTTCCCCATATCTGATTCCCCGCCTCTGAATCCCCAACTCTGATTCCCTGCCTCAGATTCCCCAGCTCTGATTCCCCGCCTTTGATTCCCCCCGTCTGATTCCCAGCCTCTGAATCCCCGTGTCTGATTTCCTGCCTCTGATTCCCCGCCTCTGATTCCCCATCTCTGATTCACCGCCTCTGATTCCCCACCTCTGATTCCCCCTCTCTGATTCCGCACATCCAATTCCCTGCCTCTGATTCCCCAACTCTGATTCCCCACCTCTGATTCCCCAGCTCTGATTCCCCGCCTCAGATTCCCCGCATCTGATTCCCTGCCTCTGATTCCCCGCCTCTGATTCCCTGCCTCTGATTCCCCATATCTGATTCCCCGCCTCTGATTCCCCAACTCTGATTCCCCGCGTCTGATTCCCCAGCTCTGAATCCCCGCCTCTTATTCCCCGCGTCTGATTCCCTGCCTCTGATTCCCCGCCTCTGATTCCCCATCTGTGATTCACAACCTCTGATGCCCCACCTCTGATTCCCCATATCTGATTCCCTGCCTCTGTTTCCCCGCCTCTGATTCCCCACCTCTGTTTCCCCATATCTGATTCCCCGCCTCTGATTCCCCAACTCTAATACCCCGCCTCTGATTCCCCAGCTCTGATTCCCCACCTCTGATTCCCCGCATCTGATTCCCTGCCTCTTATTCCCCGCCTCTGATTCCAGGCCTCTGATTCCCAGCATCTGATTCCGGCCTCTGATTCCCGGCCTCTGATTCCCTGCTTCTGATTCTGATTCCCTGCCTCTGATTCCCCATCTCTGATTCCGCACATCTGATTCCCTGCCTCTGATTCCCCACCTCTGATTCCCCATATCTGATTCCCCGCCTCTGTTTCCCCGCCTCTGATTCCCCGCCTCTGTTTCCCAATATCTAAGTCCCCACCTCTGATTTCCCAAATCTGATTCCCCACCTCTGATTCCCCAGCTCTGATTCCCCGCCTCTGATTCCCCGCATCTGATACCCTGCATCTGATTCCAAGCCTCTGATTCCCTGCCTCTGATTCCCAACCTCTGATTCCCCACCTCTGATTCCCCATATCTGATTCCCCGCCTCTGTTTCCCCGCCTCGGATTCCCCGCCTCTCTTTCCCCATATCTGATTCCCGGCCTCTGATTCCCCGCCTCTGATTCCCCATATCTGATTCCCTGCCTCTGATTCCCCAAC
The DNA here is from genome assembly GCF_036971445.1 of Narcine bancroftii. Classification (NCBI taxonomy): domain Eukaryota; kingdom Metazoa; phylum Chordata; class Chondrichthyes; order Torpediniformes; family Narcinidae; genus Narcine; species Narcine bancroftii. Next base: position 2,140,852 of record NW_027211886.1, read on the forward strand.
TCTGATTCCCCGCCTCTGATTCCCCAGCTCTGAATCCCCGCCTCTGATTCCCCGCGTCTGATTCCCTGCCTCTGATTCCCCGCCTTGATTCCCCATCTCTGATTCACAACCTCTGATTCCCCACCTCTGATTCCCTATATTTGATTCCCCGCCTCTGTTTCCCCGCCTCTGATTCTCCGCCTCTGATTCCCCATATATGATTCCCCGCCTCTGATTGCCCACCTCTGATTCCCAGCCTCCGATTCGCCAGCTCTGATTCCCAGCCTCTGATTCCCCGCATCTGATTCCCTGCCTCTGATTCCCCGCCTCTGATTCCCCATCTCTGATTCACCGCCTTTGATTCGCCACCTCTGATTCCCCATATCTGATTCCCCACCTCTGATTCCCGGCCTCTTATTCCCAGCATCTGATTCCCGGCCTCTGATTCCCGGCCTCTGATTCCCCGCTTCTGATTCTGATTCCCTGCCTCTTATTCCCCATCTCTGATTCCGCACATCTGATTCCCTGCCTCTGATTCCCCACCTCTGATTCCCCATATCTGATTCCCCGCCTCTGTTTCCCCGCCTCTGATTCCCCGCCTCTGTTTCCCTATATCTAATTCCCCACCTCTGATGCCCCAACTCTGATTCCCCGCCTCTGATTCCCCAGCTCTGATTCCCCGCCTCTGATTCCCTGCATCCGATTCCCCATATCTGATTCCCCGCCTCTGTTTCACCGCCTCTGATTCCCCGCCTCTGTTTCCCCATATCTGATTCCCGCCTCTGATTCCCAACTATGAATCCCCTCCTCTGATTCCCCAGCTCTGATTCCCTGCCTCTGATTCCCCGCGTTCTATTCCCTGCCTCTGATTCCCCGCCTGTGATTCCCCATCACTGATTCACCACCTCTGATTCCCTACCTCTGATTCCCCATATCTAATTCCCCGCCTCTGTTTGCCCGCCTCTGATTCCCCGCCTCTGTTTCCCCATATCTGATTCCCCGCCTCTGAATCCCCAACTCTGATTCCCTGCCTCAGATTCCCCAGCTCTGATTCCCCGCCTTTGATTCCCCCCGTCTGATTCCCAGCCTCTGAATCCCCGTGTCTGATTTCCTGCCTCTGATTCCCCGCCTCTGATTCCCCATCTCTGATTCACCGCCTCTGATTCCCCACCTCTGATTCCCCCTCTCTGATTCCGCACATCCAATTCCCTGCCTCTGATTCCCCAACTCTGATTCCCCACCTCTGATTCCCCAGCTCTGATTCCCCGCCTCAGATTCCCCGCATCTGATTCCCTGCCTCTGATTCCCCGCCTCTGATTCCCTGCCTCTGATTCCCCATATCTGATTCCCCGCCTCTGATTCCCCAACTCTGATTCCCCGCGTCTGATTCCCCAGCTCTGAATCCCCGCCTCTGATTCCCCGCGTCTGATTCCCTGCCTCTGATTCCCCGCCTCTGATTCCCCATCTGTGATTCACAACCTCTGATGCCCCACCTCTGATTCCCCATATCTGATTCCCTGCCTCTGTTTCCCCGCCTCTGATTCCCCACCTCTGTTTCCCCATATCTGATTCCCCGCCTCTGATTCCCCAACTCTAATACCCCGCCTCTGATTCCCCAGCTCTGATTCCCCACCTCTGATTCCCCGCATCTGATTCCCTGCCTCTTATTCCCCGCCTCTGATTCCAGGCCTCTGATTCCCAGCATCTGATTCCGGCCTCTGATTCCCGGCCTCTGATTCCCTGCTTCTGATTCTGATTCCCTGCCTCTGATTCCCCATCTCTGATTCCGCACATCTGATTCCCTGCCTCTGATTCCCCACCTCTGATTCCCCATATCTGATTCCCCGCCTCTGTTTCCCCGCCTCTGATTCCCCGCCTCTGTTTCCCAATATCTAAGTCCCCACCTCTGATTTCCCAAATCTGATTCCCCACCTCTGATTCCCCAGCTCTGATTCCCCGCCTCTGATTCCCCGCATCTGATACCCTGCATCTGATTCCAAGCCTCTGATTCCCTGCCTCTGATTCCCAACCTCTGATTCCCCACCTCTGATTCCCCATATCTGATTCCCCGCCTCTGTTTCCCCGCCTCGGATTCCCCGCCTCTCTTTCCCCATATCTGATTCCCGGCCTCTGATTCCCCGCCTCTGATTCCCCATATCTGATTCCCTGCCTCTGATTCCCCAACTCTGATTCCCCGCCTCTGATTCCCCAGCTCTGAATCCCCGCCTCTGATTCCCCGCGTCTGATTCCCTGCCTCTGATTCCCCGCCTCTGATTCCCCATCTCTGATTCACCGCATTTGATTCGCCACCTCTGATTCCCCATATCTGATTCCCCACCTCTGTTTCCCCGCCTCTGATTCCCCGCCTCTGATTCTCCATATCTCATTCCCCGCCTCTGAATCCCCATCTCTGATTCCCGGACTCTGATTCCCCTCCTCTGATTCCCGGCCTCTTATTCCCAGCATCTGATTCCCGGCCTCTGATTCCCGGCCTCTGATTCCCCGCTTCTGATTCCCTGCCTCTGATTCCCCATCTCTGATTCCGCACATCTGATTCCCTGCCTCTGATTCCCCACTTCTGATTCCCCATATCTGATTCCCCGCCTCTGTTTCCCCGCCTCTGATTCCCCGCCTCTGTTTCCCTATATCTAATTCCCCACCTCTGATGCCCCAACTCTGATTCCCCGCCTCTGATTCCCCAGCTCTGATTCCCCGCCTCTGATTCCCTGCATCCGATTCCCCATATCTGATTCCCCGCCTCTGTTTCCCCGCCTCTGATTCCCCGCCTCTGTTTCCCCATATCTGATTCCCGCCTCTGATTCCCAACTATGATTCCCCGCCTCTGATTCCCTGCCTCTGATTCCCCGCGTTCTATTCCCTGCCTCTGATTCCCCGCCTGTGATTCCCCATCACTGATTCACCACCTCTGATTCCCTACCTCTGATTCCCCATATCTAATTCCCCGCCTCTGTTTGCCCGCCTCTGATTCCCCGCCTCTGTTTCCCCATATCTGATTCCCCGCCTCTGAATCCCCAACTCTGATGCCCTGCCTCAGATTCCCCAGCTCTGATTCCCCGCCTTTGATTCCCCCCGTCTGATTACCAGCCTCTGAATCCCCGTGTCTGATTTCCTGCCTCTGATTCCCCGCCTCTGATTCCCCATCTCTGATTCACCGCCTCTGATTCCCCACCTCTGATTCCCCATCTCTGATTCCGCACATCCAATTCCCTGCCTCTGATTCCCCAACTCTGATTCCCCACCTCTGATTCCCCAGCTCTGATTCCCCGCCTCAGATTCCCTGCGTCTGATTCCCTGCCTCTGATTCCTCGCCTCTGATTCCCTGCCTCTGATTCCCCATATCAGATTCCCCGCCTCTGATTCCCCAACTCTGATTCCCCGCTTCTGATTCCGCAGCTCTGAATCCCCGCCTCTGATTCCCCGCGTCTGATTCCCTGCCTCTGATTCCCCGCCTCTGATTCCCCATCTGTGATTCACAACCTCTGATACCCAACCTCTGATTCCCCATATCTGATTCCCCGCCTCTGATTCCCCATATCTGATTCCCCGCCTCTGATTGCCCACCTCTGATTCCCCGCGTCTGATACCCTGCCTCTTGATTCCCCGCCTCTGATTCCCCATCTCTGATTCACCACCTCTGATTCCCGGCCTCTGATTCCCCATCTCTGATTCCGCACGTCCGATTCCCTGCCTATGATTCCCCACCTCTGATTCCCCGCCTCTGATTCCCCATATCTGATTCCCTGCCTCTGTTTCCCCGCCTCTGATTCCCTACCTCTGTTTCCCCATATCTGATTCCCCGCCTCTGATTCCCCACCTCTAATACCCCGCCTCTGATTCCCCAGCTCTGATTCCCCGCCTCTGATTCCCCGCATCTGATTCCCTGCCTTTGATTCCCCGCCTCTGATTCCAGGCCTCTGATTCCCATCATCTGATTCCGGCCTCTGATTCCCGGCCTCTGATTCCCTGCTTCTGATTCTGATTCCCTGCCTCTGATTCCCCATCTCTGATTCCGCACATCTGATTCCCTGCCTCTGATTCCCCACCTCTGATTCCCCATATCTGATTCCCCGCCTCTGTTTCCCCGCCTCTGATTCCCCGCCTCTGTTTCCCCGCCTCTGATTCCCCGCCTCTGATTCCCAACTCTGATTCGCCGCCTCTGATTGCCCAGCTCTTATTCCCCGTGTTTGATTCCCTGCCTCTGATTCCCTGCCCTGATTCCCCATCTCTGTTTCACCGCCTTTGATTCGCCACCTCTGATTCACCATATCTGATTCCCCGCCTCTGTTTCCCCGACTCTGATTCCCTGCCTCTGATTCCCAACCTCTGATTCCACACCTCTGATTCCCCACCTCTGATTCCCCGCCTCTGATTCCCCATATCTGATTCCCTGCCTCTGTTTCCCCGCCTCTGATTCCCTACCTCTGTTTCCCCATATCTGATTCCCCGCCTCTGATTCCCCACCTCTAATACCCCGCCTCTGATTCCCCAGCTCTGATTCCCCGCCTCTGATTCCCCGCATCTGATTCCCTGCCTTTGATTCCCCGCCTCTGATTCCAGGCCTCTGATTCCCATCATCTGATTCCGGCCTCTGATTCCCGGCCTCTGATTCCCTGCTTCTGATTCTGATTCCCTGCCTCTGATTCCCCATCTCTGATTCCGCACATCTGATTCCCTGCCTCTGATTCCCCACCTCTGATTCCCCATATCTGATTCCCCGCCTCTGTTTCCCCGCCTCTGATTCCCCGCCTCTGATTCCCAATATCTAAGTCCCCACCTCTGATTCCCCAAATCTGATTCCCCACCTCTGATTCCCCAGCTCTGATTCCCCGCCTCTGATTCCCCGCATCTGATTCCCTGCATCTGATTCCAAGCCTCTGATTCCCTGCATCTGATTCCAAGCCTCTGATTCCCCAGCTCTGATTCCCTGCGTCTGATTCCCTGCGTTCTATTCCCTGCCTCTGATTCCCCGCCTGTGATTCCCCATCACTGATTCACCACCTCTGATTCCCCACCTCTGATTCCCCATATCTAATTCCCCGCCTCTCTTTGCCCGCCTCTGATTCCCCGCCTCTGTTTCCCCATATCTGATTCCCCGTCTCTGAATCCCCAACTCTGATTCCCTGCCTCTGATTCCCCAGCTCTGATTCCCCGCCTTTGATTCCCCCCGTCTGATTCCCAGCCTCTGAACCCCGTGTCTGATTTCCTGCCTCTGATTCCCCGCCTCTGATTCCCCATCTCTGATTCCTCTGATTCCCCACATCTGATTCCCCATCTCTGATTCCGCACATCCGATTCCCTGCCTCTGATTCCCCAACTCTGATTCCCCACCTCTGATTCCCCAGCTCTGATTCCCCGCCTCAGATTCATCGCGTCTGATTCCCTGCCTCTGATTCCCCGCCTCTGATTCCCCATCTCTGATTCCCCACCTCTGATTCCCCGTGTCTGATTCCCTGCCTCTAATTCCCCGCCTCTGAATCCCAGCCTCTGATTCCCCATATCTGATTCCCCGCCTCTGATTCCCTGCCTCTGATTCCCCAGCTCTGATTCCCCGCCTTTGATTCCCCCCGTCTGATTCCCAGCCTCTGAATCCCCGTGTCTGATTTCCTGCCTCTGATTCCCCGCCTCTGATTCCCCATCTCTGATTCACCGCGTCTGATTCCCCATCTCTGATTCCCCACCTCTGATTCCCCATATCTGATTCCCTGCCTCTGTTTCCCCGCCTCTGATTCCCCACCTCTGATTCCCCGCCTCTGATTCCCCAACTCTAATACCCCACCTCTGATTCCCCAGCTCTGATTCCCCGCCTCTGATTCCCCGCATCTGATTCCCTGCCTCTGATTCCCCGCCTCTGATTCCAGGCCTCTGATTCCCAGCATCTGATTCCGGCCTCTTATTCCCGGCCTCTGATTCCCTGCTACTGATTCTGATTCCCTGCCTCTGATTCCCCACCTCTGATTCCGCACATCTGATTCCTTGCCTCTGATTCCCCACCTCTGATTCCCCATATCTGATTCCCCGCCTGGGTTTCCCCGCCTCTGATTCCCCGCCTCTGTTTCCCAATATCTAAGTCCCCGCCTCTGATTCCCCAAATCTGATTCCCCACCTCTGATTCCCCAGCTCTGATTCCCCGCCTCTGATTCCCTGCATCTGATTCCCTGCATCTGATTCCAAGCCTCTGATTCCCTGCCTCTGATTCCCAACCTCTGATTCCCCACCTCTAATTCCCCATATCTGATTCCCCGCCTCTGTTTCCCTGCCTCGGATTCCCCCCCTCTGTTTCCCCATATCTGATTCCCGGCCTCTGATTCCCCGCCTCTGATTCCCCGCCTCTGATTCCCTGCCTCTCATTCCCCATCTCCGATTCCGCACATCTGATTCCCTTCCTCTGATTCCCCGCCTCTGATTCCCCGCCTCTGATTCCCTGCCTCTGATTCCCCAACCTCGGATTCCCCACCTCTGATTCCCCATATCTGATTCCCCGCCTCTGTTTCCCCGCCTCTGATTCCCCGCCTCTGATTCCCAACTCTGATTCGCCGCCTCTGATTGCCCAGCTCTGATTCCCCGTGTTTGATTCCCTGCCTCTGATTCCCTGCCCTGATTCCCCATCTCTGTTTCACCGCCTTTGATTCGCCACCTCTGATTCACCATATCTGATTCCCCGCCTCTGTTTCCCCGACTCTGATTCCCTGCCTCTGATTCCCAACCTCTGATTCCACACCTCTGATTCCCCATATCTGATTCCCCGCCTCTATTTCCCCATATCTGATTCCCCGCCTCTGATTCCCCAACTCTGATTCCCCGCCCCTGATTCCCCAGCTCTGATTCCCCGACTCTGATTCCCGGAGTCCGATTCCCTGCCTCTGATTCCCCGCCTCTGATTCCCCATCTCTGATTCCCCGCCTCCGATTCCCCGTGTCTGATTCCCTGCCTCTGATTCCCCGCCTCTGATTCCCCGCCTCTGATTCCCTGCCACTGATTCCCTGCCCCTGATTCCCCAATTCTGATTCCCCATATCTGATTCCCCGCCTCTGTTTCCCCGCCTCTGATTCCCCGCCTCTGATTCCCCATATCTGATTCCCTGCCTCTGATTCCCCAAGTATGATTCACCGCCTCTGATTCCCCAGCTCTGAATCCCCGCCTCTGATTCCCCGCGTCTGATTCCCTGCCTCTGATTCCCCGCCTTGATTCCCCATCTCTGATTCACAACCTCTGATTCCCCACCTCTGATTCCCTATATTTGATTCCCCGCCTCTGTTTCCCCGCCTCTGATTCGCAACCTCTAATTCCCCACCTCTGATTCCCCATATCTGATTCCCCGCCTCTGTTACCCTGCCTCTGATTCCCGGCCTCTGTTTCCCCATATCTGATTCCCCTCCTCTGATTCCCCAACTCTGATTCCCCGCCTCTGATTCCCCAGCTCTGATTCCCCGCCTTTTATTCCCGGCCTCTGATTCCCTGCCACTGATTCCCCGCCCCTGATTCCCCACCTCTGATTCCCCATATCTGATTCCCCGCCTCTGTTTCCCCAGCTGTGATTCCCCACCTCTGATTCCCAAGCTCTGATTCCCTGCCACTGATTCCCCGCCCCTGACTCCCCACCTCTGATTTCCCATATCTGATTCCCCGCCTCTGTTTCCCCAGCTCTGATTCCCTGCCTCTGATTCCCTGCCCTGATTCCCCATCTCTGTTTCACCGCCTTTGATTCGCCACTTCTGATTCCCCATATCTGATTCCCCGCCTCTGTTTACCCGCCTCTGATTCCCTGCCTCTGATTCCCAACCTCTGATTCCACACCTCTGATTCCCCATATCTGATTCCCCGCCTCTATTTCCCCATATCTGATTCCCCGCCTCTGATTCCCCAACTCTGATTCTCCGCCTCTGATTCCCCAGCTCTGATTCCCCGCCTCTGATTCCCGGCGTCCGATTCCCTGCCTCTGATTCCCCGCCTCTGATTCCCCACCTCTGATTCCCCGCCTCTGATTCCCCAGCTCTGATTCCCTGCCTCTGATTCCCCGCGTTCTATTCCCTGCCTCTGATTCCCCGCCTGTGATTCCCCATCACTGATTCACCACCTCTGATTCCCTACCTCTGATTCCCCATATCTAATTCCCCGCCTCTGTTTGCCCGCCTCTGATTCACCTCCTCTGTTTCCCTATATCTAATTCCCCACCTCTGATGCCCCAACTCTGATTCCCCGCCTCTGATTCCCCAGCTCTGATTCCCCGCCTCTGATTCCCTGCATCCGATTCCCCATATCGGATTCCCCGCCTCTGTTTCCCCGCCTCTGATTCCCCGCCTCTGTTTCCCCATATCTGATTCCCGCCTCTGATTCCCAACTATGATTCCCTGCCTCTGATTCCCCAGCTCTGATTCCCTGCCTCTGATTCCCCGCGTTCTATTCCCTGCCTCTGATTCCCCGCCTGTGATTCCCCATCACTGATTCACCACCTCTGATTCCCTACCTCTGATTCCCCATATCTAATTCCCCGCCTCTGTTTGCCCGCCTCTGATTCCCCGCCTCTGTTTCCCCATATCTGATTCCCAGCCTCTGAATACCCGTGTCTGATTTCCTGCCTCAGATTCCCCGCCTCTGATTCCCCATCTCTGATTCACCGCCTCTGATTCCCCACCTCTGATTCCCCATCTCTGATTCCGCACATCCAATTCCCTGCCTCTGATTCCCCAACTCTGATTCCCCACCTCTGATTCCCCAGCTCTGATTCCCCGCCTCAGATTCCCCGAGTCTGATTCCCTGCCTCTGATTCCCCGCCTCTGATTCCCTGCCTCTGATTCCCCATATCTGATTCCCCGCCTCTGATTCCCCAACTCTGATTCCCCGCTTCTGATTCCCCAGCTCTGAATCCCCGCCTCTGATTCCCCGCATCTGATTCCCTGCCTCTGATTCCCCGCCTCTGATTCCCCATCTGTGATTCACAACCTCTGATGCCCCACCTCTGATTCCCCATATCTGATTCCCCGCCTCTGTTTCCCCGCCTCTGATTCCCCGCCTCTGATTCCCCATATCTGATTCCCCGCCTCTGATTGCCCACCTCTGATTCCCCGCGTCTGATACCCTGCCTCTGATTCCCCGCCTCTGATTCCCCATCTCTGATTCACCACCTCTGATTCCCGGCCTCTGATTCCCCATCTCTGATTCCGCACATCCGATTCCCTGCCTATGATTCCCCACCTCTGATTCCCCGCCTCTGATTCACCATATCTGATTCCCTGCCTCTGTTTCCCCGCCTCTGATTCCCTACCTCTGTTTCCCCATATCTGATTCCCCGCCTCTGATTCCCCAACTCTAATACCCCGCCTCTGATTCCCCAGCTCTGATTCCCCGCCTCTGATTCCCCGCATCTGATTCCCTGCCTCTGATTCCCCGCCTCTGATTCCAGGCCTCTGATTCCCATCATCTGATTCCGGCCTCTGATTCCCTGCTTCTGATTCTGTTTCCCTGCCTCTGATTCCCCATCTCTGATTCCGCACATCTGATTCCCTGCCTCTGATTCCCCACCTCTGATTCCCCATATCTGATTCCCCGCCTCTGTTTCCCCGCCTCTGATTTCCCGCCTCTGTTTCCCAATATCTAAGTCCCCACTTCTGATTCCCCAAATCTGATTCCCCACCTCTGATTCCCCAGCTCTGATTCCCCGCCTCTGATTCCCCGCATCTGATTCCCTGCATCTGATTCCAAGCCTCTGATTCCCTGCCTCTGATTCCCAACCTCTGATTCCCCACCTCTGATTCCCCATATCTGAATCCCCGCCTCTGTTTCCCCGCCTCGGATTCCCCGCCTCAGTTTCCCCATATCTGATTCCCGGCCTCTGATTCCCCGCCTCTGATTCCCCGCCTCTGATTCCCTGCCTCTGATTCCCCATCTCCGATTCCGCACATCTGATTCCCTTCCTCTGATTCCCCGCCTCTGATTCCCCGCCTCTGAATCCCTGCCTCTGATTCCCAACCTCTGATTCCCCACCTCTGATTCCCCATATCTGATTCCCCGCCTCTGTTTCCCCGCCTCTGATTCCCCGCCTCTGATTCCCAACTCTGATTCCCCGTCTCTGATTCCCCAGCTCTGATTCCCCGTGTTTGATTCCCTGCCTCTGATTCCCTGCACTGATTCCCCATCTCTGTTTCACCGCCTTTGATTCGCCACCTCTGATTCCACATATCTGATTCCCCGCTTCTGTTTCCCCGACTCTGATTCCCTTCCTCTGATTCACAACCTCTGATTCCACACCTCTGATTCCCCATATCTGATTCCCCGCCTCTATTTCCCCATATCTGATTCCCCGCCTCTGATTCCCCAACTCTGATTCCCCGCCTCTGATTCCCCAGCTCTGATTCCCCGACTCTGATTCCCGGCGTCCGATTCCCTGCCTCTGATTCCCCGCCTCTGATTCCCCATCTCTGATTCCCCGCCTCTGATTCCCCGTGTCTGATTCCCTGCCTCTGATTCCCCGCCTCTGATTCCCCGCCTCTGATTCCCTGCCACTGATTCCCTGCCCCTGATTCCCCACCTCTGATTCCCCATATCTGATTCCCCGCCTCTGTTTCCCCGCCTCTGATTCCCCCCCTCTGATTCCCCATATCTGATTCCCTGCCTCTGATTCCCCAACTCTGATTCCCCGCCTCTGATTCCCCAGCTCTGAATCCCCGCCTCTGATTCCCCGTGTCTGATTCCCTGCCTCTGATTCCCCGCCTTGATTCCCCATCACTGATTCACAACCTCTGATTCCCCACCTCTGATTCCCTATATTTGATTCCCCGCCTCTGTTTCCCCGCCTCTGATTCCCCGCCTCTGATTCCCCATATCTGATTCCCCGCCTCTGATTGCCCACCTCTGAATCCCCGCCTCTGATTCGCCAGCTCTGATTCCCCGCCTCTGATTCCCCGCATCTGATTCCCTGCCTCTGATTCCCCGCCTCTGATTCCCCATCTCTGATTCACCGCCTTTGATTCGCCACCTCTGATTCCCCATATCTGATTCCCCACCTCTGTTTCCCGGCCTCTGATTCCCCGCCTCTGATTCTCCATATCTCATTCCCCGCCTCTGAATCCCCATCTCTGATTCCCGGACTCTGATTCCCCACCTCTGATTCCCGGCCTCTTATTCCCAGAATCTGATTCCCGGCCTCTGATTCCCGGCCTCTGATCCCCCGCTTCTGATTCTGATTCCCTGCCTCTGATTCCCCATCTCTGATTCCGCACATCTGATTCCCTGCCTCTGATTCCCCACCTCTGATTCCCCATATCTGATTCCCCGCCTCTGTTTCCCCGCCTCTGATTCCCCACCTCTTTTTCCCGATATCTAATTCCCCACCTCTGATGCCCCAACTCTGATTCCCCGCCTCTGATTCCCCAGCTCTGATTCCCCGCCTCTGATTCCCCGCATCCGATTCCCCATATCTGATTCCCCGCCTCGGTTTCCCCGCCTCTGATTCCCCGCCTCTGTTTCCCCATATCTGATTCCCCGCCTCTGATTCCCAACTATGATTCCCCGCCTCTGATTCCCCAGCTCTGATTCCCTGCGTCTGATTCCCTGCGTTCTATTCCCTGCCTCTGATTCCCCGCCTGTGATTCCCCATCACTTATTCACCACCTCTGATTCCCCACCTCTGATTCCCCATATCTAATTCCCCGCCTCTGTTTGCCCGCCTCTGATTCCCCGCCTCTCTTTCCCCATATCTGATTCCCCGTCTCTGAATCCCAAACTCTGATTCCCTGCCTCTGATTCCCCAGCTCTTATTCCCCGCCTTTGATTCCCCCCGTCTGATTCCCTGCCTCTGAATCCCCGTGTCTGATTTCCTGCCTCTGATTCCCCGCCTCTGATTCCCCATCTCTGATTCCTCTGATTCCCCACATCTGATTCCCCATCTCTGATTCCGCACATCCGATTCCCTGCCTCTGATTCCCCAACTCTGATTCCCCACCTCTGATTCCCCAGCTCTGATTCCCCGCCTCAGATTCCCCGCGTCTGATTCCCTGCCTCTGATTCCCCGCCTCTGATTCCCCATCTGTGATTCACAACCTCTGATGCCCCACCTCTGATTCCCCATATCTGATTCCCCGCCTCTGTTTCCCCGCCTCTGATTCCCCGCCTCTGATTCCCCATATCTGATTCCCCGCCTCTGATTGCCCACCTCTGATTCCCCGCGTCTGATACCCTGCCTCTGATTCCCCGCCTCTGATTCCCCATCTCTGATTCACCACCTCTGATTCCCGGCCTCTGATTCCCCATCTCTGATTCCGCACATCCGATTCCCTGCCTATGATTCCCCACCTCTGATTCCCCGCCTCTGATTCACCATATCTGATTCCCTGCCTCTGTTTCCCCGCCTCTGATTCCCTACCTCTGTTTCCCCATATCTGATTCCCCGCCTCTGATTCCCCAACTCTAATACCCCGCCTCTGATTCCCCAGCTCTGATTCCCCGCCTCTGATTCCCCGCATCTGATTCCCTGCCTCTGATTCCCCGCCTCTGATTCCAGGCCTCTGATTCCCATCATCTGATTCCGGCCTCTGATTCCCTGCTTCTGATTCTGTTTCCCTGCCTCTGATTCCCCATCTCTGATTCCGCACATCTGATTCCCTGCCTCTGATTCCCCACCTCTGATTCCCCATATCTGATTCCCCGCCTCTGTTTCCCCGCCTCTGATTTCCCGCCTCTGTTTCCCAATATCTAAGTCCCCACTTCTGATTCCCCAAATCTGATTCCCCACCTCTGATTCCCCAGCTCTGATTCCCCGCCTCTGATTCCCCGCATCTGATTCCCTGCATCTGATTCCAAGCCTCTGATTCCCTGCCTCTGATTCCCAACCTCTGATTCCCCACCTCTGATTCCCCATATCTGAATCCCCGCCTCTGTTTCCCCGCCTCGGATTCCCCGCCTCAGTTTCCCCATATCTGATTCCCGGCCTCTGATTCCCCGCCTCTGATTCCCCGCCTCTGATTCCCTGCCTCTGATTCCCCATCTCCGATTCCGCACATCTGATTCCCTTCCTCTGATTCCCCGCCTCTGATTCCCCGCCTCTGAATCCCTGCCTCTGATTCCCAACCTCTGATTCCCCACCTCTGATTCCCCATATCTGATTCCCCGCCTCTGTTTCCCCGCCTCTGATTCCCCGCCTCTGATTCCCAACTCTGATTCCCCGTCTCTGATTCCCCAGCTCTGATTCCCCGTGTTTGATTCCCTGCCTCTGATTCCCTGCCCTGATTCCCCATCTCTGTTTCACCGCCTTTGATTCGCCACCTCTGATTCCACATATCTGATTCCCCGCTTCTGTTTCCCCGACTCTGATTCCCTTCCTCTGATTCACAACCTCTGATTCCACACCTCTGATTCCCCATATCTGATTCCCCGCCTCTATTTCCCCATATCTGATTCCCCGCCTCTGATTCCCCAACTCTGATTCCCCGCCTCTGATTCCCCAGCTCTGATTCCCCGACTCTGATTCCCGGCGTCCGATTCCCTGCCTCTGATTCCCCGCCTCTGATTCCCCATCTCTGATTCCCCGCCTCTGATTCCCCGTGTCTGATTCCCTGCCTCTGATTCCCCGCCTCTGATTCCCCGCCTCTGATTCCCTGCCACTGATTCCCTGCCCCTGATTCCCCACCTCTGATTCCCCATATCTGATTCCCCGCCTCTGTTTCCCCGCCTCTGATTCCCCCCCTCTGATTCCCCATATCTGATTCCCTGCCTCTGATTCCCCAACTCTGATTCCCCGCCTCTGATTCCCCAGCTCTGAATCCCCGCCTCTGATTCCCCGTGTCTGATTCCCTGCCTCTGATTCCCCGCCTTGATTCCCCATCACTGATTCACAACCTCTGATTCCCCACCTCTGATTCCCTATATTTGATTCCCCGCCTCTGTTTCCCCGCCTCTGATTCCCCGCCTCTGATTCCCCATATCTGATTCCCCGCCTCTGATTGCCCACCTCTGAATCCCCGCCTCTGATTCGCCAGCTCTGATTCCCCGCCTCTGATTCCCCGCATCTGATTCCCTGCCTCTGATTCCCCGCCTCTGATTCCCCATCTCTGATTCACCGCCTTTGATTCGCCACCTCTGATTCCCCATATCTGATTCCCCACCTCTGTTTCCCGGCCTCTGATTCCCCGCCTCTGATTCTCCATATCTCATTCCCCGCCTCTGAATCCCCATCTCTGATTCCCGGACTCTGATTCCCCACCTCTGATTCCCGGCCTCTTATTCCCAGAATCTGATTCCCGGCCTCTGATTCCCGGCCTCTGATCCCCCGCTTCTGATTCTGATTCCCTGCCTCTGATTCCCCATCTCTGATTCCGCACATCTGATTCCCTGCCTCTGATTCCCCACCTCTGATTCCCCATATCTGATTCCCCGCCTCTGTTTCCCCGCCTCTGATTCCCCACCTCTTTTTCCCGATATCTAATTCCCCACCTCTGATGCCCCAACTCTGATTCCCCGCCTCTGATTCCCCAGCTCTGATTCCCCGCCTCTGATTCCCCGCATCCGATTCCCCATATCTGATTCCCCGCCTCGGTTTCCCCGCCTCTGATTCCCCGCCTCTGTTTCCCCATATCTGATTCCCCGCCTCTGATTCCCAACTATGATTCCCCGCCTCTGATTCCCCAGCTCTGATTCCCTGCGTCTGATTCCCTGCGTTCTATTCCCTGCCTCTGATTCCCCGCCTGTGATTCCCCATCACTTATTCACCACCTCTGATTCCCCACCTCTGATTCCCCATATCTAATTCCCCGCCTCTGTTTGCCCGCCTCTGATTCCCCGCCTCTCTTTCCCCATATCTGATTCCCCGTCTCTGAATCCCAAACTCTGATTCCCTGCCTCTGATTCCCCAGCTCTTATTCCCCGCCTTTGATTCCCCCCGTCTGATTCCCTGCCTCTGAATCCCCGTGTCTGATTTCCTGCCTCTGATTCCCCGCCTCTGATTCCCCATCTCTGATTCCTCTGATTCCCCACATCTGATTCCCCATCTCTGATTCCGCACATCCGATTCCCTGCCTCTGATTCCCCAACTCTGATTCCCCACCTCTGATTCCCCGCCTCAGATTCCCCGCGTCTGATTCCCTGCCTGTGATTCCCCGCCTCTGATTCCCCATCTCTGATTCCCCACCTCTGATTCCCCGTGTCTGATTCCCTGCCTCTGATTCCCCGCTTCTGAATCCCAGCCTCTGATTCCCCATATCTGATTTCCTGCCTCTGATTTCCCGCCTCTGATTCCCCATCTCTGATTCACCGCCTCTGATTCCCCATCTCTGATTCCCCACCTCTGATTCCCCGTGTCTGATTCCCCGTGTCTGATTCCCTGCCTCTGATTCCACGCCTCTGATTCCCCATATCTGATTCCCTGCCACTGATTCCCCGCCTCTGATTCCCCATCTCTGATTCACCACCTCTGATTCCCGGCCTCTGATTGCCCACCTCTGATTCCCCGCCTCTGATTCGCCAGCTATGATACCCCCCCTCTGATTCCCCGCGTCTGATTCCCCGCCTCTGATTCCCCAACTCTAATACCCCGCCTCTGATTCCCCAGCTCTGATTCCCCTCCTCTGATTCCCCGCATCTGATTCCCTGCCTCTGATTCCCCGCCTCTGATTCCAGGCCTCTGATTCCCAACCTCTGATTCCCCACCTCTGATTCCCCATATCTGATTCCCCGCCTCTGTTTCACCGCCTCTGATTCCCCGACTCTGTTTCCCCATATCTGATTCCCCGCCTCTGATTCCCCAACTCTGATTCCCCGCCTGTGATTCCCCAGCTCTAATTCCCCGCCTCTGATTCCCCATATCTGATTCCCATCCTCTGATTGCCCACCTCTGATTGCCCGCCTCTGATTCGCCAGCTCTGATTCCCCGCCTCTGATTCCCCGCATCTGATTCCCTGCCTCTGATTCCCTGCCTCTGATTCCCCATCTCTGATTCCCCGCCTGTGATTCCCCAGCTCTGATTCCCAGCCTCTGATTCCCCGTGTTTGATCCCCTGCCTCTGATTACCTTCCTCTGATTCCCGGCCTCTGATACCCCGCTTCTGATTCTGATTCCCTGCCTCTGATTCCCCATCTCTGATTCACCACATCTAATTCCCTGCATCTGATTCCACGCCCCTGATTCCCCACCTCTGATTCCCCATATCTGAATCCCCGCCTCTGTTTCCACGCCTCTGATTCCCTGCCTCTGATTCCCAACCTCTGATTCCCCACCCCTGATTCCCCATATCTGATTCCCCGCCTCTGTTTCCCTGCCTCTGATTCTCCGCCCCTGTTTCCCAATATCTGATTCCCCGCCTCTGATTCCCCAACTCTGATTCCCCACCTCTGATTCCCCAGCTCTGATTCCCCGCCTCTGATTCCCCGTGTTTGATTCCCTGCCTCTGATTCCCCGCCTCTTATTCCCCATCTCTGATTCACCGCCTTTGATTCGACACCTCTGATTCCCCATATCTGATTCCCCACCTCTGTTACCCTGCCTCTGATTCCCCGCCTCTGATTCCCCATATATCATTCCCCGCCTCTGAATCCCCATCTCTGATTCCCGGACTCTGATTCACCACCTCTGATTCCCGGCCTCTTATTCCCGGCATCTGAATCCCGGCCTCTGATTCCCGGGCTCTGATTCCCCGCTTCTGATTCTGATTCCCTGCCTCTGATTCCCCATCTCTGATTCCGCACATCTGATTCCCTGCCTCTGATTCCCCACCTCTGATTCCCCATATCTGATTCCCCACCTCTGTTTCCCCGCCTCTGATTCCCCGCCTCTGTTTCCCCATATCTAATTCCCCACCTCTGATGCCCCAACTCTGATACCCCGCCTCTGATTCCCCAGCTCTGATTCCCCGCCTCTGATTCCCCGCATCCGATTCCCCATATCTGATTCCCCGCCTCTGTTTCCCCGCCTTTGATTCCCCGCGTTCTATTCCCTGCCTCTGATTCCCCGCCTGTGATTCCCCATCTCTGATTCACCACCTCTGATTCCCCACCTCTGATTCCCCTTATCTAATTCCCCGCCTCTGTTTGCCCGCCTCTGATTCCCCGCCTCTGTTTCCCCATATCTGATTCCCCGTGTCTGATTCCCTGCCTCTGATTCCCCGCCTCTGATTCCCCGCCTCTGATTCCCTGCCACTGATTCCCTGCCCCTGATACCCCACCTCTGATTCCCCATATCTGATTCCCTGCCTCTGTTTCTCCGCCTCTGATTCCCCGCCTCTGATTCCCTGCCTCTGATTCCCCGCCTCTGATTCCCCAACTCTGATTCCCCGCCTCTGATTCCCCAGCTCTGATACCCGCCTCTGATTCCCCGCGTCTGTTTCCCCGCCTCTGATTCCCTGCCTCTGTTTCCCCATATCTAAGTCACCGACTCTGATTCCCCAACTCTGATTCCCCACCTCTGATTCCCCAGCTCTGACTCCCCGCCTCTGATTCCCCGCATCTGATTCCCTGCATCTGATTCCCAGCCTCTGATTCCCTGCCTCTGATTCCCAACCTCTGATTCCCCACCTCTGATTCCCCATATCTGATTCCCCGCCTCTGTTTCCCCGCCTCTGATTCCCCGCCTCTGTTTCCCCATATCTGATTCCCGGCCTCTGATTCCCCGCCTCTGATTCCTCGCCTCTGATTCCCTGCCTCTGATTCCCCATCTCCGATTCCGCACATCGGATTTCCTGCCTCTGATTCCCCGCCTGTGATTCCCGGCGTCCGATTCCCTGCCTCTGATTCCCCGCCTCTGATTCCCCACCTCTGATTCCCCGCCTCTGATTCCCCAGCTCTGATTCCCTGCCTCTGATTCCCCGCGTTCTATTCCCTGCCTCTGATTCCCCGCCTGTGATTCCCCATCACTGATTCACCACCTCTGATTCCCTACCTCTGATTCCCCATATCTAATTCCCCGCCTCTGTTTGCCCGCCTCTGATTCACCTCCTCTGTTTCCCTATATCTAATTCCCCACCTCTGATGCCCCAACTCTGATTCCCCGCCTCTGATTCCCCAGCTCTGATTCCCCGCCTCTGATTCCCTGCATCCGATTCCCCATATCGGATTCCCCGCCTCTGTTTCCCCGCCTCTGATTCCCCGCCTCTGTTTCCCCATATCTGATTCCCGCCTCTGATTCCCAACTATGATTCCCTGCCTCTGATTCCCCAGCTCTGATTCCCTGCCTCTGATTCCCCGCGTTCTATTCCCTGCCTCTGATTCCCCGCCTGTGATTCCCCATCACTGATTCACCACCTCTGATTCCCTACCTCTGATTCCCCATATCTAATTCCCCGCCTCTGTTTGCCCGCCTCTGATTCCCCGCCTCTGTTTCCCCATATCTGATTCCCAGCCTCTGAATACCCGTGTCTGATTTCCTGCCTCAGATTCCCCGCCTCTGATTCCCCATCTCTGATTCACCGCCTCTGATTCCCCACCTCTGATTCCCCATCTCTGATTCCGCACATCCAATTCCCTGCCTCTGATTCCCCAACTCTGATTCCCCACCTCTGATTCCCCAGCTCTGATTCCCCGCCTCAGATTCCCCGAGTCTGATTCCCTGCCTCTGATTCCCCGCCTCTGATTCCCTGCCTCTGATTCCCCATATCTGATTCCCCGCCTCTGATTCCCCAACTCTGATTCCCCGCTTCTGATTCCCCAGCTCTGAATCCCCGCCTCTGATTCCCCGCATCTGATTCCCTGCCTCTGATTCCCCGCCTCTGATTCCCCATCTGTGATTCACAACCTCTGATGCCCCACCTCTGATTCCCCATATCTGATTCCCCGCCTCTGTTTCCCCGCCTCTGATTCCCCGCCTCTGATTCCCCATATCTGATTCCCCGCCTCTGATTGCCCACCTCTGATTCCCCGCGTCTGATACCCTGCCTCTGATTCCCCGCCTCTGATTCCCCATCTCTGATTCACCACCTCTGATTCCCGGCCTCTGATTCCCCATCTCTGATTCCGCACATCCGATTCCCTGCATATGATTCCCCACCTCTGATTCCCCGCCTCTGATTCACCATATCTGATTCCCTGCCTCTGTTTCCCCGCCTCTGATTCCCTACCTCTGTTTCCCCATATCTGATTCCCCGCCTCTGATTCCCCAACTCTAATACCCCGCCTCTGATTCCCCAGCTCTGATTCCCCGCCTCTGATTCCCCGCATCTGATTCCCTGCCTCTGATTCCCCGCCTCTGATTCCAGGCCTCTGATTCCCATCATCTGATTCCGGCCTCTGATTCCCTGCTTCTGATTCTGTTTCACTGCCTCTGATTCCCCATCTCTGATTCCGCACATCTGATTCCCTGCCTCTGATTCCCCACCTCTGATTCCCCATATCTGATTCCCCGCCTCTGTTTCCCCGCCTCTGATTTCCCGCCTCTGTTTCCCAATATCTAAGTCCCCACTTCTGATTCCCCAAATCTGATTCCCCACCTCTGATTCCCCAGCTCTGATTCCCCGCCTCTGATTCCCCGCATCTGATTCCCTGCATCTGATTCCAAGCCTCTGATTCCCTGCCTCTGATTCCCAACCTCTGATTCCCCACCTCTGATTCCCCATATCTGAATCCCCGCCTCTGTTTCCCCGCCTCGGATTCCCCGCCTCAGTTTCCCCATATCTGATTCCCGGCCTCTGATTCCCCGCCTCTGATTCCCCGCCTCTGATTCCCTGCCTCTGATTCCCCATCTCCGATTCCGCACATCTGATTCCCTTCCTCTGATTCCCCGCCTCTGATTCCCCGCCTCTGAATCCCTGCCTCTGATTCCCAACCTCTGATTCCCCACCTCTGATTCCCCATATCTGATTCCCCGCCTCTGTTTCCCCGCCTCTGATTCCCCGCCTCTGATTCCCAACTCTGATTCCCCGTCTCTGATTCCCCAGCTCTGATTCCCCGTGTTTGATTCCCTGCCTCTGATTCCCTGCCCTGATTCCCCATCTCTGTTTCACCGCCTTTGATTCGCCACCTCTGATTCCACATATCTGATTCCCCGCTTCTGTTTCCCCGACTCTGATTCCCTTCCTCTGATTCACAACCTCTGATTCCACACCTCTGATTCCCCATATCTGATTCCCCGCCTCTATTTCCCCATATCTGATTCCCCGCCTCTGATTCCCCAACTCTGATTCCCCGCCTCTGATTCCCCAGCTCTGATTCCCCGACTCTGATTCCCGGCGTCCGATTCCCTGCCTCTGATTCCCCGCCTCTGATTCCCCATCTCTGATTCCCCGCCTCTGATTCCCCGTGTCTGATTCCCTGCCTCTGATTCCCCGCCTCTGATTCCCCGCCTCTGATTCCCTGCCACTGATTCCCTGCCCCTGATTCCCCACCTCTGATTCCCCATATCTGATTCCCCGCCTCTGTTTCCCCGCCTCTGATTCCCCCCCTCTGATTCCCCATATCTGATTCCCTGCCTCTGATTCCCCAACTCTGATTCCCCGCCTCTGATTTCCCAGCTCTGAATCCCCGCCTCTGATTCCCCGTGTCTGATTCCCTGCCTCTGATTCCCCGCCTTGATTCCCCATCACTGATTCACAACCTCTGATTCCCCACCTCTGATTCCCTATATTTGATTCCCCGCCTCTGTTTCCCCGCCTCTGATTCCCCGCCTCTGATTCCCCATATCTGATTCCCCGCCTCTGATTGCCCACCTCTGATTCCCCGCCTCTGATTCGCCAGCTCTGATTCCCCGCCTCTGATTCCCCGCATCTGATTCCCTGCCTCTGATTCCCCGCCTCTGATTCCCCATCTCTGATTCACCGCCTTTGATTCGCCACCTCTGATTCCCCATATCTGATTCCCCACCTCTGTTTCCCGGCCTCTGATTCCCCGCCTCTGATTCTCCATATCTCATTCCCCGCCTCTGAATCCCCATCTCTGATTCCCGGACTCTGATTCCCCACCTCTGATTCCCGGCCTCTTATTCCCAGAATCTGATTCCCGGCCTCTGATTCCCGGCCTCTGATCCCCCGCTTCTGATTCTGATTCCCTGCCTCTGATTCCCCATCTCTGATTCCGCACATCTGATTCCCTGCCTCTGATTCCCCACCTCTGATTCCCCATATCTGATTCCCCGCCTCTGTTTCCCCGCCTCTGATTCCCCACCTCTTTTTCCCGATATCTAATTCCCCACCTCTGATGCCCCAACTCTGATTCCCCGCCTCTGATTCCCCAGCTCTGATTCCCCGCCTCTGATTCCCCGCATCCGATTCCCCATATCTGATTCCCCGCCTCTGTTTCCCCGCCTCTGAATCCCCGCCTCTGTTTCCCCATATCTGATTCCCCGCCTCTGATTCCCAACTATGATTCCCCGCCTCTGATTCCCCAGCTCTGATTCCCTGCGTCTGATTCCCTGCGTTCTATTCCCTGCCTCTGATTCCCCGCCTGTGATTCCCCATCACTTATTCACCACCTCTGATTCCCCACCTCTGATTCCCCATATCTAATTCCCCGCCTCTGTTTGCCCGCCTCTGATTCCCCGCCTCTCTTTCCCCATATCTGATTCCCCGTCTCTGAATCCCAAACTCTGATTCCCTGCCTCTGATTCCCCAGCTCTTATTCCCCGCCTTTGATTCCCCCCGTCTGATTCCCAGCCTCTGAATCCCCGTGTCTGATTTCCTGCCTCTGATTCCCCGCCTCTGATTCCCCATCTCTGATTCCTCTGATTCCCCACATCTGATTCCCCATCTCTGATTCCGCACATCCGATTCCCTGCCTCTGATTCCCCAACTCTGATTCCCCACCTCTGATTCCCCAGCTCTGATTCCCCGCCTCAGATTCCCCGCGTCTGATTCCCTGCCTGTGATTCCCCGCCTCTGATTCCCCATCTCTGATTCCCCACCTCTGATTCCCCGTGTCTGATTCCCTGCCTCTGATTCCCCGCTTCTGAATCCCAGCCTCTGATTCCCCATATCTGATTTCCTGCCTCTGATTTCCCGCCTCTGATTCCCCATCTCTGATTCACCGCCTCTGATTCCCCATCTCTGATTCCCCACCTCTGATTCCCCGTGTCTGATTCCCCGTGTCTGATTCCCTGCCTCTGATTCCACGCCTCTGATTCCCCATATCTGATTCCCTGCCACTGATTCCCCGCCTCTGATTCCCCATCTCTGATTCACCACCTCTGATTCCCGGCCTCTGATTGCCCACCTCTGATTCCCCGCCTCTGATTCGCCAGCTATGATACCCCCCCTCTGATTCCCCGCGTCTGATTCCCCGCCTCTGATTCCCCAACTCTAATACCCCGCTTCTG
The DNA here is from genome assembly GCF_036971445.1 of Narcine bancroftii. NCBI lineage: Eukaryota > Metazoa > Chordata > Chondrichthyes > Torpediniformes > Narcinidae > Narcine > Narcine bancroftii. The sequence continues at coordinate 2,163,070 of NW_027211886.1, forward strand.
ATTCCCCAGCTCTGATTCCCCTCCTCTGATTCCCCGCATCTGATTCCCTGCCTCTGATTCCCCGCCTCTGATTCCAGGCCTCTGATTCCCAACCTCTGATTCCCCACCTCTTATTCCCCATATCTGATTCCCCGCCTCTGTTTCACCGCCTCTGATTCCCCGACTCTGTTTCCCCATATCCGATTCCCCGCCTCTGATTCCCCAACTCTGATTCCCCGCCTGTGATTCCCCAGCTCTAATTCCCCGCCTCTGATTCCCCATATCTGATTCCCATCCTCTGATTGCCCACCTCTGATTGCCCGCCTCTGATTCGCCAGCTCTGATTCCCCGCCTCTGATTCCGCGCATCTGATTCCCTGCCTCTGATTCCCTGCCTCTGATTCCCCATCTCTGATTCCCCGCCTGTGATTCCCCAGCTCTGATTCCCAGCCTCTGATTCCCCGTGTTTGATCCCCTGCCTCTGATTACCTTCCTCTGATTCCCGGCCTCTGATACCCCGCTTCTGATTCTGATTCCCTGCCTCTGATTCCCCATCTCTGATTCACCACATCTAATTCCCTGCATCTGATTCCACGCCCCTGATTCCCCACCTCTGATTCCCCATATCTGAATCCCCGCCTCTGTTTCCACGCCTCTGATTCCCTGCCTCTGATTCCCAACCTCTGATTCCCCACCCCTGATTCCCCATATCTGATTCCCCGCCTCTGTTTCCCTGCCTCTGATTCTCCGCCCCTGTTTCCCCATATCAGATTCCCCGCCTCTGATTCCCCAACTCTGATTCCCCACCTCTGATTCCCCAGCTCTGATTCCCCGCCTCTGATTCCCCGTGTTTGATTCCCTGCCTCTGATTCCCCGCCTCTGATTCCCCATCTCTGATTCACCGCCTTTGATTCGACACCTCTGATTCCCCATATCTGATTCCCCACCTCTGTTACCCCGCCTCTGATTCCCCGCCTCTGATTCCCCATATATCATTCCCCGCCTCTGAATCCCCATCTCTGATTCCCGGACTCTGATTCCCCACCTCTGATTCCCGGCCTCTTATTCCCGGCATCTGAATCCCGGCCTCTGATTCCCGGGCTCTGATTCCCCGCTTCTGATTCTGATTCCCTGCCTCTGATTCCCCATCTCTGATTCCGCACATCTGATTCCCTGCCTATGATTCCCCACCTCTGATTCCCCATATCTGATTCCCCACCTCTGTTTCCCCGCCTCTGATTCCCCGCCTCTGTTTCCCCATATCTAATTCCCCACCTCTGATGCCCCAACTCTGATACCCCGCCTCTGATTCCCCAGCTCTGATTCCCCGCTTCTGATTCCCCGCATCCGATTCCCCATATCTGATTCCCCGCCTCTGTTTCCCCGCCTCTGATTCCCCACCTCTTTTTCCCGATATCTAATTCCCCACCTCTGATGCCCCAACTCTGATTCCCCGCCTCTGATTCCCCAGCTCTGATTCCCCGCCTCTGATTCCCCGCATCCGATTCCCCATATCTGATTCCCCGCCTCGGTTTCCCCGCCTCTGATTCCCCGCCTCTGTTTCCCCATATCTGATTCCCCGCCTCTGATTCCCAACTATGATTCCCCGCCTCTGATTCCCCAGCTCTGATTCCCTGCGTCTGATTCCCTGCGTTCTATTCCCTGCCTCTGATTCCCCGCCTGTGATTCCCCATCACTTATTCACCACCTCTGATTCCCCACCTCTGATTCCCCATATCTAATTCCCCGCCTCTGTTTGCCCGCCTCTGATTCCCCGCCTCTCTTTCCCCATATCTGATTCCCCGTCTCTGAATCCCAAACTCTGATTCCCTGCCTCTGATTCCCCAGCTCTTATTCCCCGCCTTTGATTCCCCCCGTCTGATTCCCTGCCTCTGAATCCCCGTGTCTGATTTCCTGCCTCTGATTCCCCGCCTCTGATTCCCCATCTCTGATTCCTCTGATTCCCCACATCTGATTCCCCATCTCTGATTCCGCACATCCGATTCCCTGCCTCTGATTCCCCAACTCTGATTCCCCACCTCTGATTCCCCAGCTCTGATTCCCCGCCTCAGATTCCCCGCGTCTGATTCCCTGCCTCTGATTCCCCGCCTCTGATTCCCCATCTGTGATTCACAACCTCTGATGCCCCACCTCTGATTCCCCATATCTGATTCCCCGCCTCTGTTTCCCCGCCTCTGATTCCCCGCCTCTGATTCCCCATATCTGATTCCCCGCCTCTGATTGCCCACCTCTGATTCCCCGCGTCTGATACCCTGCCTCTGATTCCCCGCCTCTGATTCCCCATCTCTGATTCACCACCTCTGATTCCCGGCCTCTGATTCCCCATCTCTGATTCCGCACATCCGATTCCCTGCCTATGATTCCCCACCTCTGATTCCCCGCCTCTGATTCACCATATCTGATTCCCTGCCTCTGTTTCCCCGCCTCTGATTCCCTACCTCTGTTTCCCCATATCTGATTCCCCGCCTCTGATTCCCCAACTCTAATACCCCGCCTCTGATTCCCCAGCTCTGATTCCCCGCCTCTGATTCCCCGCATCTGATTCCCTGCCTCTGATTCCCCGCCTCTGATTCCAGGCCTCTGATTCCCATCATCTGATTCCGGCCTCTGATTCCCTGCTTCTGATTCTGTTTCCCTGCCTCTGATTCCCCATCTCTGATTCCGCACATCTGATTCCCTGCCTCTGATTCCCCACCTCTGATTCCCCATATCTGATTCCCCGCCTCTGTTTCCCCGCCTCTGATTTCCCGCCTCTGTTTCCCAATATCTAAGTCCCCACTTCTGATTCCCCAAATCTGATTCCCCACCTCTGATTCCCCAGCTCTGATTCCCCGCCTCTGATTCCCCGCATCTGATTCCCTGCATCTGATTCCAAGCCTCTGATTCCCTGCCTCTGATTCCCAACCTCTGATTCCCCACCTCTGATTCCCCATATCTGAATCCCCGCCTCTGTTTCCCCGCCTCGGATTCCCCGCCTCAGTTTCCCCATATCTGATTCCCGGCCTCTGATTCCCCGCCTCTGATTCCCCGCCTCTGATTCCCTGCCTCTGATTCCCCATCTCCGATTCCGCACATCTGATTCCCTTCCTCTGATTCCCCGCCTCTGATTCCCCGCCTCTGAATCCCTGCCTCTGATTCCCAACCTCTGATTCCCCACCTCTGATTCCCCATATCTGATTCCCCGCCTCTGTTTCCCCGCCTCTGATTCCCCGCCTCTGATTCCCAACTCTGATTCCCCGTCTCTGATTCCCCAGCTCTGATTCCCCGTGTTTGATTCCCTGCCTCTGATTCCCTGCCCTGATTCCCCATCTCTGTTTCACCGCCTTTGATTCGCCACCTCTGATTCCACATATCTGATTCCCCGCTTCTGTTTCCCCGACTCTGATTCCCTTCCTCTGATTCACAACCTCTGATTCCACACCTCTGATTCCCCATATCTGATTCCCCGCCTCTATTTCCCCATATCTGATTCCCCGCCTCTGATTCCCCAACTCTGATTCCCCGCCTCTGATTCCCCAGCTCTGATTCCCCGACTCTGATTCCCGGCGTCCGATTCCCTGCCTCTGATTCCCCGCCTCTGATTCCCCATCTCTGATTCCCCGCCTCTGATTCCCCGTGTCTGATTCCCTGCCTCTGATTCCCCGCCTCTGATTCCCCGCCTCTGATTCCCTGCCACTGATTCCCTGCCCCTGATTCCCCACCTCTGATTCCCCATATCTGATTCCCCGCCTCTGTTTCCCCGCCTCTGATTCCCCCCCTCTGATTCCCCATATCTGATTCCCTGCCTCTGATTCCCCAACTCTGATTCCCCGCCTCTGATTCCCCAGCTCTGAATCCCCGCCTCTGATTCCCCGTGTCTGATTCCCTGCCTCTGATTCCCCGCCTTGATTCCCCATCACTGATTCACAACCTCTGATTCCCCACCTCTGATTCCCTATATTTGATTCCCCGCCTCTGTTTCCCCGCCTCTGATTCCCCGCCTCTGATTCCCCATATCTGATTCCCCGCCTCTGATTGCCCACCTCTGAATCCCCGCCTCTGATTCGCCAGCTCTGATTCCCCGCCTCTGATTCCCCGCATCTGATTCCCTGCCTCTGATTCCCCGCCTCTGATTCCCCATCTCTGATTCACCGCCTTTGATTCGCCACCTCTGATTCCCCATATCTGATTCCCCACCTCTGTTTCCCGGCCTCTGATTCCCCGCCTCTGATTCTCCATATCTCATTCCCCGCCTCTGAATCCCCATCTCTGATTCCCGGACTCTGATTCCCCACCTCTGATTCCCGGCCTCTTATTCCCAGAATCTGATTCCCGGCCTCTGATTCCCGGCCTCTGATCCCCCGCTTCTGATTCTGATTCCCTGCCTCTGATTCCCCATCTCTGATTCCGCACATCTGATTCCCTGCCTCTGATTCCCCACCTCTGATTCCCCATATCTGATTCCCCGCCTCTGTTTCCCCGCCTCTGATTCCCCACCTCTTTTTCCCGATATCTAATTCCCCACCTCTGATGCCCCAACTCTGATTCCCCGCCTCTGATTCCCCAGCTCTGATTCCCCGCCTCTGATTCCCCGCATCCGATTCCCCATATCTGATTCCCCGCCTCGGTTTCCCCGCCTCTGATTCCCCGCCTCTGTTTCCCCATATCTGATTCCCCGCCTCTGATTCCCAACTATGATTCCCCGCCTCTGATTCCCCAGCTCTGATTCCCTGCGTCTGATTCCCTGCGTTCTATTCCCTGCCTCTGATTCCCCGCCTGTGATTCCCCATCACTTATTCACCACCTCTGATTCCCCACCTCTGATTCCCCATATCTAATTCCCCGCCTCTGTTTGCCCGCCTCTGATTCCCCGCCTCTCTTTCCCCATATCTGATTCCCCGTCTCTGAATCCCAAACTCTGATTCCCTGCCTCTGATTCCCCAGCTCTTATTCCCCGCCTTTGATTCCCCCCGTCTGATTCCCTGCCTCTGAATCCCCGTGTCTGATTTCCTGCCTCTGATTCCCCGCCTCTGATTCCCCATCTCTGATTCCTCTGATTCCCCACATCTGATTCCCCATCTCTGATTCCGCACATCCGATTCCCTGCCTCTGATTCCCCAACTCTGATTCCCCACCTCTGATTCCCCGCCTCAGATTCCCCGCGTCTGATTCCCTGCCTGTGATTCCCCGCCTCTGATTCCCCATCTCTGATTCCCCACCTCTGATTCCCCGTGTCTGATTCCCTGCCTCTGATTCCCCGCTTCTGAATCCCAGCCTCTGATTCCCCATATCTGATTTCCTGCCTCTGATTTCCCGCCTCTGATTCCCCATCTCTGATTCACCGCCTCTGATTCCCCATCTCTGATTCCCCACCTCTGATTCCCCGTGTCTGATTCCCCGTGTCTGATTCCCTGCCTCTGATTCCACGCCTCTGATTCCCCATATCTGATTCCCTGCCACTGATTCCCCGCCTCTGATTCCCCATCTCTGATTCACCACCTCTGATTCCCGGCCTCTGATTGCCCACCTCTGATTCCCCGCCTCTGATTCGCCAGCTATGATACCCCCCCTCTGATTCCCCGCGTCTGATTCCCCGCCTCTGATTCCCCAACTCTAATACCCCGCCTCTGATTCCCCAGCTCTGATTCCCCTCCTCTGATTCCCCGCATCTGATTCCCTGCCTCTGATTCCCCGCCTCTGATTCCAGGCCTCTGATTCCCAACCTCTGATTCCCCACCTCTGATTCCCCATATCTGATTCCCCGCCTCTGTTTCACCGCCTCTGATTCCCCGACTCTGTTTCCCCATATCTGATTCCCCGCCTCTGATTCCCCAACTCTGATTCCCCGCCTGTGATTCCCCAGCTCTAATTCCCCGCCTCTGATTCCCCATATCTGATTCCCATCCTCTGATTGCCCACCTCTGATTGCCCGCCTCTGATTCGCCAGCTCTGATTCCCCGCCTCTGATTCCCCGCATCTGATTCCCTGCCTCTGATTCCCTGCCTCTGATTCCCCATCTCTGATTCCCCGCCTGTGATTCCCCAGCTCTGATTCCCAGCCTCTGATTCCCCGTGTTTGATCCCCTGCCTCTGATTACCTTCCTCTGATTCCCGGCCTCTGATACCCCGCTTCTGATTCTGATTCCCTGCCTCTGATTCCCCATCTCTGATTCACCACATCTAATTCCCTGCATCTGATTCCACGCCCCTGATTCCCCACCTCTGATTCCCCATATCTGAATCCCCGCCTCTGTTTCCACGCCTCTGATTCCCTGCCTCTGATTCCCAACCTCTGATTCCCCACCCCTGATTCCCCATATCTGATTCCCCGCCTCTGTTTCCCTGCCTCTGATTCTCCGCCCCTGTTTCCCAATATCTGATTCCCCGCCTCTGATTCCCCAACTCTGATTCCCCACCTCTGATTCCCCAGCTCTGATTCCCCGCCTCTGATTCCCCGTGTTTGATTCCCTGCCTCTGATTCCCCGCCTCTTATTCCCCATCTCTGATTCACCGCCTTTGATTCGACACCTCTGATTCCCCATATCTGATTCCCCACCTCTGTTACCCTGCCTCTGATTCCCCGCCTCTGATTCCCCATATATCATTCCCCGCCTCTGAATCCCCATCTCTGATTCCCGGACTCTGATTCACCACCTCTGATTCCCGGCCTCTTATTCCCGGCATCTGAATCCCGGCCTCTGATTCCCGGGCTCTGATTCCCCGCTTCTGATTCTGATTCCCTGCCTCTGATTCCCCATCTCTGATTCCGCACATCTGATTCCCTGCCTCTGATTCCCCACCTCTGATTCCCCATATCTGATTCCCCACCTCTGTTTCCCCGCCTCTGATTCCCCGCCTCTGTTTCCCCATATCTAATTCCCCACCTCTGATGCCCCAACTCTGATACCCCGCCTCTGATTCCCCAGCTCTGATTCCCCGCCTCTGATTCCCCGCATCCGATTCCCCATATCTGATTCCCCGCCTCTGTTTCCCCGCCTTTGATTCCCCGCGTTCTATTCCCTGCCTCTGATTCCCCGCCTGTGATTCCCCATCTCTGATTCACCACCTCTGATTCCCCACCTCTGATTCCCCTTATCTAATTCCCCGCCTCTGTTTGCCCGCCTCTGATTCCCCGCCTCTGTTTCCCCATATCTGATTCCCCGTGTCTGATTCCCTGCCTCTGATTCCCCGCCTCTGATTCCCCGCCTCTGATTCCCTGCCACTGATTCCCTGCCCCTGATACCCCACCTCTGATTCCCCATATCTGATTCCCTGCCTCTGTTTCTCCGCCTCTGATTCCCCGCCTCTGATTCCCTGCCTCTGATTCCCCGCCTCTGATTCCCCAACTCTGATTCCCCGCCTCTGATTCCCCAGCTCTGATACCCGCCTCTGATTCCCCGCGTCTGTTTCCCCGCCTCTGATTCCCTGCCTCTGTTTCCCCATATCTAAGTCACCGACTCTGATTCCCCAACTCTGATTCCCCACCTCTGATTCCCCAGCTCTGACTCCCCGCCTCTGATTCCCCGCATCTGATTCCCTGCATCTGATTCCCAGCCTCTGATTCCCTGCCTCTGATTCCCAACCTCTGATTCCCCACCTCTGATTCCCCATATCTGATTCCCCGCCTCTGTTTCCCCGCCTCTGATTCCCCGCCTCTGTTTCCCCATATCTGATTCCCGGCCTCTGATTCCCCGCCTCTGATTCCTCGCCTCTGATTCCCTGCCTCTGATTCCCCATCTCCGATTCCGCACATCGGATTTCCTGCCTCTGATTCCCCGCCTGTGATTCCCGGCGTCCGATTCCCTGCCTCTGATTCCCCGCCTCTGATTCCCCACCTCTGATTCCCCGCCTCTGATTCCCCAGCTCTGATTCCCTGCCTCTGATTCCCCGCGTTCTATTCCCTGCCTCTGATTCCCCGCCTGTGATTCCCCATCACTGATTCACCACCTCTGATTCCCTACCTCTGATTCCCCATATCTAATTCCCCGCCTCTGTTTGCCCGCCTCTGATTCACCTCCTCTGTTTCCCTATATCTAATTCCCCACCTCTGATGCCCCAACTCTGATTCCCCGCCTCTGATTCCCCAGCTCTGATTCCCCGCCTCTGATTCCCTGCATCCGATTCCCCATATCGGATTCCCCGCCTCTGTTTCCCCGCCTCTGATTCCCCGCCTCTGTTTCCCCATATCTGATTCCCGCCTCTGATTCCCAACTATGATTCCCTGCCTCTGATTCCCCAGCTCTGATTCCCTGCCTCTGATTCCCCGCGTTCTATTCCCTGCCTCTGATTCCCCGCCTGTGATTCCCCATCACTGATTCACCACCTCTGATTCCCTACCTCTGATTCCCCATATCTAATTCCCCGCCTCTGTTTGCCCGCCTCTGATTCCCCGCCTCTGTTTCCCCATATCTGATTCCCAGCCTCTGAATACCCGTGTCTGATTTCCTGCCTCAGATTCCCCGCCTCTGATTCCCCATCTCTGATTCACCGCCTCTGATTCCCCACCTCTGATTCCCCATCTCTGATTCCGCACATCCAATTCCCTGCCTCTGATTCCCCAACTCTGATTCCCCACCTCTGATTCCCCAGCTCTGATTCCCCGCCTCAGATTCCCCGAGTCTGATTCCCTGCCTCTGATTCCCCGCCTCTGATTCCCTGCCTCTGATTCCCCATATCTGATTCCCCGCCTCTGATTCCCCAACTCTGATTCCCCGCTTCTGATTCCCCAGCTCTGAATCCCCGCCTCTGATTCCCCGCATCTGATTCCCTGCCTCTGATTCCCCGCCTCTGATTCCCCATCTGTGATTCACAACCTCTGATGCCCCACCTCTGATTCCCCATATCTGATTCCCCGCCTCTGTTTCCCCGCCTCTGATTCCCCGCCTCTGATTCCCCATATCTGATTCCCCGCCTCTGATTGCCCACCTCTGATTCCCCGCGTCTGATACCCTGCCTCTGATTCCCCGCCTCTGATTCCCCATCTCTGATTCACCACCTCTGATTCCCGGCCTCTGATTCCCCATCTCTGATTCCGCACATCCGATTCCCTGCATATGATTCCCCACCTCTGATTCCCCGCCTCTGATTCACCATATCTGATTCCCTGCCTCTGTTTCCCCGCCTCTGATTCCCTACCTCTGTTTCCCCATATCTGATTCCCCGCCTCTGATTCCCCAACTCTAATACCCCGCCTCTGATTCCCCAGCTCTGATTCCCCGCCTCTGATTCCCCGCATCTGATTCCCTGCCTCTGATTCCCCGCCTCTGATTCCAGGCCTCTGATTCCCATCATCTGATTCCGGCCTCTGATTCCCTGCTTCTGATTCTGTTTCACTGCCTCTGATTCCCCATCTCTGATTCCGCACATCTGATTCCCTGCCTCTGATTCCCCACCTCTGATTCCCCATATCTGATTCCCCGCCTCTGTTTCCCCGCCTCTGATTTCCCGCCTCTGTTTCCCAATATCTAAGTCCCCACTTCTGATTCCCCAAATCTGATTCCCCACCTCTGATTCCCCAGCTCTGATTCCCCGCCTCTGATTCCCCGCATCTGATTCCCTGCATCTGATTCCAAGCCTCTGATTCCCTGCCTCTGATTCCCAACCTCTGATTCCCCACCTCTGATTCCCCATATCTGAATCCCCGCCTCTGTTTCCCCGCCTCGGATTCCCCGCCTCAGTTTCCCCATATCTGATTCCCGGCCTCTGATTCCCCGCCTCTGATTCCCCGCCTCTGATTCCCTGCCTCTGATTCCCCATCTCCGATTCCGCACATCTGATTCCCTTCCTCTGATTCCCCGCCTCTGATTCCCCGCCTCTGAATCCCTGCCTCTGATTCCCAACCTCTGATTCCCCACCTCTGATTCCCCATATCTGATTCCCCGCCTCTGTTTCCCCGCCTCTGATTCCCCGCCTCTGATTCCCAACTCTGATTCCCCGTCTCTGATTCCCCAGCTCTGATTCCCCGTGTTTGATTCCCTGCCTCTGATTCCCTGCCCTGATTCCCCATCTCTGTTTCACCGCCTTTGATTCGCCACCTCTGATTCCACATATCTGATTCCCCGCTTCTGTTTCCCCGACTCTGATTCCCTTCCTCTGATTCACAACCTCTGATTCCACACCTCTGATTCCCCATATCTGATTCCCCGCCTCTATTTCCCCATATCTGATTCCCCGCCTCTGATTCCCCAACTCTGATTCCCCGCCTCTGATTCCCCAGCTCTGATTCCCCGACTCTGATTCCCGGCGTCCGATTCCCTGCCTCTGATTCCCCGCCTCTGATTCCCCATCTCTGATTCCCCGCCTCTGATTCCCCGTGTCTGATTCCCTGCCTCTGATTCCCCGCCTCTGATTCCCCGCCTCTGATTCCCTGCCACTGATTCCCTGCCCCTGATTCCCCACCTCTGATTCCCCATATCTGATTCCCCGCCTCTGTTTCCCCGCCTCTGATTCCCCCCCTCTGATTCCCCATATCTGATTCCCTGCCTCTGATTCCCCAACTCTGATTCCCCGCCTCTGATTTCCCAGCTCTGAATCCCCGCCTCTGATTCCCCGTGTCTGATTCCCTGCCTCTGATTCCCCGCCTTGATTCCCCATCACTGATTCACAACCTCTGATTCCCCACCTCTGATTCCCTATATTTGATTCCCCGCCTCTGTTTCCCCGCCTCTGATTCCCCGCCTCTGATTCCCCATATCTGATTCCCCGCCTCTGATTGCCCACCTCTGATTCCCCGCCTCTGATTCGCCAGCTCTGATTCCCCGCCTCTGATTCCCCGCATCTGATTCCCTGCCTCTGATTCCCCGCCTCTGATTCCCCATCTCTGATTCACCGCCTTTGATTCGCCACCTCTGATTCCCCATATCTGATTCCCCACCTCTGTTTCCCGGCCTCTGATTCCCCGCCTCTGATTCTCCATATCTCATTCCCCGCCTCTGAATCCCCATCTCTGATTCCCGGACTCTGATTCCCCACCTCTGATTCCCGGCCTCTTATTCCCAGAATCTGATTCCCGGCCTCTGATTCCCGGCCTCTGATCCCCCGCTTCTGATTCTGATTCCCTGCCTCTGATTCCCCATCTCTGATTCCGCACATCTGATTCCCTGCCTCTGATTCCCCACCTCTGATTCCCCATATCTGATTCCCCGCCTCTGTTTCCCCGCCTCTGATTCCCCACCTCTTTTTCCCGATATCTAATTCCCCACCTCTGATGCCCCAACTCTGATTCCCCGCCTCTGATTCCCCAGCTCTGATTCCCCGCCTCTGATTCCCCGCATCCGATTCCCCATATCTGATTCCCCGCCTCTGTTTCCCCGCCTCTGAATCCCCGCCTCTGTTTCCCCATATCTGATTCCCCGCCTCTGATTCCCAACTATGATTCCCCGCCTCTGATTCCCCAGCTCTGATTCCCTGCGTCTGATTCCCTGCGTTCTATTCCCTGCCTCTGATTCCCCGCCTGTGATTCCCCATCACTTATTCACCACCTCTGATTCCCCACCTCTGATTCCCCATATCTAATTCCCCGCCTCTGTTTGCCCGCCTCTGATTCCCCGCCTCTCTTTCCCCATATCTGATTCCCCGTCTCTGAATCCCAAACTCTGATTCCCTGCCTCTGATTCCCCAGCTCTTATTCCCCGCCTTTGATTCCCCCCGTCTGATTCCCAGCCTCTGAATCCCCGTGTCTGATTTCCTGCCTCTGATTCCCCGCCTCTGATTCCCCATCTCTGATTCCTCTGATTCCCCACATCTGATTCCCCATCTCTGATTCCGCACATCCGATTCCCTGCCTCTGATTCCCCAACTCTGATTCCCCACCTCTGATTCCCCAGCTCTGATTCCCCGCCTCAGATTCCCCGCGTCTGATTCCCTGCCTGTGATTCCCCGCCTCTGATTCCCCATCTCTGATTCCCCACCTCTGATTCCCCGTGTCTGATTCCCTGCCTCTGATTCCCCGCTTCTGAATCCCAGCCTCTGATTCCCCATATCTGATTTCCTGCCTCTGATTTCCCGCCTCTGATTCCCCATCTCTGATTCACCGCCTCTGATTCCCCATCTCTGATTCCCCACCTCTGATTCCCCGTGTCTGATTCCCCGTGTCTGATTCCCTGCCTCTGATTCCACGCCTCTGATTCCCCATATCTGATTCCCTGCCACTGATTCCCCGCCTCTGATTCCCCATCTCTGATTCACCACCTCTGATTCCCGGCCTCTGATTGCCCACCTCTGATTCCCCGCCTCTGATTCGCCAGCTATGATACCCCCCCTCTGATTCCCCGCGTCTGATTCCCCGCCTCTGATTCCCCAACTCTAATACCCCGCTTCTGATTCCCCAGCTCTGATTCCCCTCCTCTGATTCCCCGCATCTGATTCCCTGCCTCTGATTCCCCGCCTCTGATTCCAGGCCTCTGATTCCCAACCTCTGATTCCCCACCTCTTATTCCCCATATCTGATTCCCCGCCTCTGTTTCACCGCCTCTGATTCCCCGACTCTGTTTCCCCATATCCGATTCCCCGCCTCTGATTCCCCAACTCTGATTCCCCGCCTGTGATTCCCCAGCTCTAATTCCCCGCCTCTGATTCCCCATATCTGATTCCCATCCTCTGATTGCCCACCTCTGATTGCCCGCCTCTGATTCGCCAGCTCTGATTCCCCGCCTCTGATTCCGCGCATCTGATTCCCTGCCTCTGATTCCCTGCCTCTGATTCCCCATCTCTGATTCCCCGCCTGTGATTCCCCAGCTCTGATTCCCAGCCTCTGATTCCCCGTGTTTGATCCCCTGCCTCTGATTACCTTCCTCTGATTCCCGGCCTCTGATACCCCGCTTCTGATTCTGATTCCCTGCCTCTGATTCCCCATCTCTGATTCACCACATCTAATTCCCTGCATCTGATTCCACGCCCCTGATTCCCCACCTCTGATTCCCCATATCTGAATCCCCGCCTCTGTTTCCACGCCTCTGATTCCCTGCCTCTGATTCCCAACCTCTGATTCCCCACCCCTGATTCCCCATATCTGATTCCCCGCCTCTGTTTCCCTGCCTCTGATTCTCCGCCCCTGTTTCCCCATATCAGATTCCCCGCCTCTGATTCCCCAACTCTGATTCCCCACCTCTGATTCCCCAGCTCTGATTCCCCGCCTCTGATTCCCCGTGTTTGATTCCCTGCCTCTGATTCCCCGCCTCTGATTCCCCATCTCTGATTCACCGCCTTTGATTCGACACCTCTGATTCCCCATATCTGATTCCCCACCTCTGTTACCCCGCCTCTGATTCCCCGCCTCTGATTCCCCATATATCATTCCCCGCCTCTGAATCCCCATCTCTGATTCCCGGACTCTGATTCCCCACCTCTGATTCCCGGCCTCTTATTCCCGGCATCTGAATCCCGGCCTCTGATTCCCGGGCTCTGATTCCCCGCTTCTGATTCTGATTCCCTGCCTCTGATTCCCCATCTCTGATTCCGCACATCTGATTCCCTGCCTATGATTCCCCACCTCTGATTCCCCATATCTGATTCCCCACCTCTGTTTCCCCGCCTCTGATTCCCCGCCTCTGTTTCCCCATATCTAATTCCCCACCTCTGATGCCCCAACTCTGATACCCCGCCTCTGATTCCCCAGCTCTGATTCCCCGCTTCTGATTCCCCGCATCCGATTCCCCATATCTGATTCCCCGCCTCTGTTTCCCCGCCTTTGATTCCCCGCGTTCTATTCCCTGCCTCTGATTCCCCGCCTGTGATTCCCCATCTCTGATTCACCACCTCTGATTCCCCACCTCTGATTCCCCTTATCTAATTCCCCGCCTCTGTTTGCCCGCCTCTGATTCCCCGCCTCTGTTTCCCCATATCTGATTCCCCGTGTCTGATTCCCTGCCTCTGATTCCCCGCCTCTGATTCCCCGCCTCTGATTCCCTGCCACTGATTCCCTGCCCCTGATACCCCACCTCTGATTCCCCATATCTGATTCCCTGCCTCTGTTTCTCCGCCTCTGATTCCCCGCCTCTGATTCCCTGCCTCTGATTCCCCGCCTCTGATTCCCCAACTCTGATTCCCCGCCTCTGATTCCCCAGCTCTGATACCCGCCTCTGATTCCCCGCGTCTGTTTCCCCGCCTCTGATTCCCTGCCTCTGTTTCCCCATATCTAAGTCCCCGACTCTGATTCCCCAACTCTGATTCCCCACCTCTGATTCCCCAGCTCTGATTCCCCGCCTCTGATTCCCCGCATCTGATTCCTTGCATCTGATTCCCAGCCTCTGATTCCCTGCCTCTGATTCCCAACCTCTGATTCCCCACCTCTGATTCCCCATATCTGATTCCCCGCCTCTGTTTCCCCGCCTCTGATTCCCCGCCTCTGTTTCCCCATATCTGATTCCCGGCCTCTGATTCCCCGCCTCTGATTCCTCGCCTCTGATTCCCTGCCTCTGATTCCCCATCTCCGATTCCGCACATCGGATTTCCTGCCTCTGATTCCCCGCCTGTGATTCCCCATCACTGATTCACCACCTCTGATTCCCTACCTCTGATTCCCCATATCTAATTCCCCGCCTCTGTTTGCCCGCCTCTGATTCACCTCCTCTGTTTCCCTATATCTAATTCCCCACCTCTGATGCCCCAACTCTGATTCCCCGCCTCTGATTCCCCAGCTCTGATTCCCCGCCTCTGATTCCCTGCATCCGATTCCCCATATCTGATTCCCCGCCTCTGTTTCCCCGCCTCTGATTCCCCGCCTCTGTTTCCCCATATCTGATTCCCGCCTCTGATTCCCAACTATGATTCCCTGCCTCTGATTCCCCAGCTCTGATTCCCTGCCTCTGATTCCCCGCGTTCTATTCCCTGCCTCTGATTCCCCGCCTGTGATTCCCCATCACTGATTCACCACGTCTGATTCCCTACCTCTGATTCCCCATATCTAATTCCCCGCCTCTGTTTGCCCGCCTCTGATTCCCCGCCTCTGTTTCCCCATATCTGATTCCCCGCCTCTGATTCCCCAACTCTGATTCCCCGCCTCTGATTCCCCGCCTCTGATTCCCTGCCACTGATTCCCTGCCCCTGATACCCCACCTCTGATTCCCCATATCTGATTCCCTGCCTCTGTTTCTCCGCCTCTGATTCCCCGCCTCTGATTCCCTGCCTCTGATTCCCCGCCTCTGATTCCCCAACTCTGATTCCCCGCCTCTGATTCCCCAGCTCTGATACCCGCCTCTGATTCCCCGCGTCTGTTTCCCCGCCTCTGATTCCCTGCCTCTGTTTCCCCATATCTAAGTCCCCGACTCTGATTCCCCAACTCTGATTCCCCACCTCTGATTCCCCAGCTCTGATTCCCCGCCTCTGATTCCCCGCATCTGATTCCTTGCATCTGATTCCCAGCCTCTGATTCCCTGCCTCTGATTCCCAACCTCTGATTCCCCACCTCTGATTCCCCATATCTGATTCCCCGCCTCTGTTTCCCCGCCTCTGATTCCCCGCCTCTGTTTCCCCGCCTCTGATTCCCCGCCTCTGATTCCCCATATCTGATTCCCTGCCTCTGATTCCCCATATCTGATTCCCCGCCTCTGATTCCCCAACTCTGATTCCCCGCTTCTGATTCCCCAGCTCTGAATCCCCGCCTCTGATTCCCCGCATCTGATTCCCTGCCTCAAATTCCCCGCCTCTGATTCCCCATCTGTGATTCACAACCTCTGATGCCCCACCTCTGATTCCCCATATCTGATTCCCCACCTCTGTTTCCCCGCCTCTGATTCCCCGCCTCTGATTCCCCATATCTGATTCCCCGCCTCTGATTGCCCACCTCTGATTCCCCGCGTCTGATACCCTGCCTCTGATTCCCCGCCTCTGATTCCCCATCTCTGATTCACCACCTCTGATTCCCGGCCTCTGATTCCCCATCTCTGATTCCGCACATCCGATTCCCTGCCTATGATTCCCCACCTCTGATTCCCCGCCTCTGATTCACCATATCTGATTCCCTGCCTCTGTTTCCCCGCCTCTGATTCCCTACCTCTGTTTCCCCATATCTGATTCCCCGCCTCTGATTCCCCAACTCTAATACCCCGCCTCTGATTCCCCAGCTCTGATTCCCCGCCTCTGATTCCCCGCATCTGATTCCCTGCCTCTGATTCCCCGCCTCTGATTCCAGGCCTCTGATTCCCAGCATCTGATTCCGGCCTCTGATTCCCTGCTTCTGATTCTGTTTCCCTGCCTCTGATTCCCCATCTCTGATTCCGCACATCTGATTCCCTGCCTCTGATTCCCCACCTCTGATTCCCCATATCTGATTCCCCGCCTCTGTTTCCCCGCCTCTGATTTCCCGCCTCTGTTTCCCAATATCTAAGTCCCCACTTCTGATTCCCCAAATCTGATTCCCCACCTCTGATTCCCCAGCTCTGATTCCCCGCCTCTGATTCACCTCCTCTGTTTCCCTATATCTAATTCCCCACCTCTGATGCCCCAACTCTGATTCCCCGCCTCTGATTCCCCAGCTCTGATTCCCCGCCTCTGATTCCCTGCATCCGATTCCCCATATCTGATTCCCCGCCTCTGTTTCCCCGCCTCTGATTCCCCGCCTCTGTTTCCCCATATCTGATTCCCGCCTCTGATTCCCAACTATGATTCCCTGCCTCTGATTCCCCAGCTCTGATTCCCTGCCTCTGATTCCCCGCGTTCTATTCCCTGCCTCTGATTCCCCGCCTGTGATTCCCCATCACTGATTCACCACCTCTGATTCCCTACCTCTGATTCCCCATATCTAATTCCCCGCCTCTGTTTGCCCGCCTCTGATTCCCCGCCTCTGTTTCCCCATATCTGATTCCCCGCCTCTGATTCCCCAACTCTGATTCCCCGCCTCTGATTCCCCGCCTCTGATTCCCTGCCACTGATTCCCTGCCCCTGATACCCCACCTCTGATTCCCCATATCTGATTCCCTGCCTCTGTTTCTCCGCCTCTGATTCCCCGCCTCTGATTCCCTGCCTCTGATTCCCCGCCTCTGATTCCCCAACTCTGATTCCCCGCCTCTGATTCCCCAGCTCTGATACCCGCCTCTGATTCCCCGCGTCTGTTTCCCCGCCTCTGATTCCCTGCCTCTGTTTCCCCATATCTAAGTCCCCGACTCTGATTCCCCAACTCTGATTCCCCACCTCTGATTCCCCAGCTCTGATTCCCCGCCTCTGATTCCCCGCATCTGATTCCTTGCATCTGATTCCCAGCCTCTGATTCCCTGCCTCTGATTCCCAACCTCTGATTCCCCACCTCTGATTCCCCATATCTGATTCCCCGCCTCTGTTTCCCCGCCTCTGATTCCCCGCCTCTGTTTCCCCATATCTGATTCCCGGCCTCTGATTCCCCGCCTCTGATTCCTCGCCTCTGATTCCCTGCCTCTGATTCCCCATCTCCGATTCCGAACATCGGATTTCCTGCCTCTGATTCCCCGCCTGTGATTCCCCATCACTGATTCACCACCTCTGATTCCCTACCTCTGATTCCCCATATCTAATTCCCCGCCTCTGTTTGCCCGCCTCTGATTCACCTCCTCTGTTTCCCTATATCTAATTCCCCACCTCTGATGCCCCAACTCTGATTCCCCGCCTCTGATTCCCCAGCTCTGATTCCCCGCCTCTGATTCCCTGCATCCGATTCCCCATATCTGATTCCCCGCCTCTGTTTCCCCGCCTCTGATTCCCCGCCTCTGTTTCCCCATATCTGATTCCCGCCTCTGATTCCCAACTATGATTCCCTGCCTCTGATTCCCCAGCTCTGATTCCCTGCCTCTGATTCCCCGCGTTCTATTCCCTGCCTCTGATTCCCCGCCTGTGATTCCCCATCACTGATTCACCACCTCTGATTCCCTACCTCTGATTCCCCATATCTAATTCCCCGCCTCTGTTTGCCCGCCTCTGATTCCCCGCCTCTGTTTCCCCATATCTGATTCCCAGCCTCTGAATACCCGTGTCTGATTTCCTGCCTCAGATTCCCCGCCTCTGATTCCCCATCTCTGATTCACCGCCTCTGATTCCCCACCTCTGATTCCCCATCTCTGATTCCGCACATCCAATTCCCTGCCTCTGATTCCCCAACTCTGATTCCCCACCTCTGATTCCCCAGCTCTGATTCCCCGCCTCAGATTCCCCGAGTCTGATTCCCTGCCTCTGATTCCCCGCCTCTGATTCCCTGCCTCTGATTCCCCATATCTGATTCCCCGCCTCTGATTCCCCAACTCTGATTCCCCGCTTCTGATTCCCCAGCTCTGAATCCCCGCCTCTGATTCCCCGCATCTGATTCCCTGCCTCAAATTCCCCGCCTCTGATTCCCCATCTGTGATTCACAACCTCTGATGCCCCACCTCTGATTCCCCATATCTGATTCCCCGCCTCTGTTTCCCCGCCTCTGATTCCCCGCCTCTGATTCCCCATATCTGATTCCCCGCCTCTGATTGCCCACCTCTGATTCCCCGCGTCTGATACCCTGCCTCTGATTCCCCGCCTCTGATTCCCCATCTCTGATTCACCACCTCTGATTCCCCGTGTCTGATTCCCTGCCTCTGATTCCCCGCTTCTGAATCCCAGCCTCTGATTCCCCATATCTGATTTCCTGCCTCTGATTCCCCGCCTCTGATTCCCCATCTCTGATTCACCGCCTCTGATTCCCCATCTCTGATTCCCCACCTCTGATTCCCCGTGTCTGATTCCCCGTGTCTGATTCCCTGCCTCTGATTCCACGCCTCTGATTCCCCATATCTGATTCCCTGCCACTGATTCCCCGCCTCTGATTCCCCATCTCTGATTCACCACCTCTGATTCCCGGCCTCTGATTGCCCACCTCTGATTCCCCGCCTCTGATTCGCCAGCTATGATACCCCCCCTCTGATTCCCCGCGTCTGATTCCCCACCTCTGATTCCCCAACTCTAATACCCCGCCTCTGATTCCCCAGCTCTGATTCCCCTCCTCTGATTCCCCGCATCTGATTCCCTGCCTCTGATTCCCCGCCTCTGATTCCAGGCCTCTGATTCCCAACCTCTAATTCCCCACCTCTGATTCCCCATATCTGATTCCCCGCCTCTGTTTCACCGCCTCTGATTCCCCGACTCTGTTTCCCCATATCTGATTCCCCGCCTCTGATTCCCCAACTCTGATTCCCCGCCTGTGATTCCCCAGCTCTAATTCCCCGCCTCTGATTCCCCATATCTGATTCCCATCCTCTGATTGCCCACCTCTGATTGCCCGCCTCTGATTCGCCAGCTCTGATTCCCCGCCTCTGATTCCCCGCATCTGATTCCCTGCCTCTGATTCCCCGCCTCTGATTCCCCATCTCTGATTCCCCGCCTGTGATTCCCCAGCTCTGATTCCCAGCCTCTGATTCCCCGTGTTTGATCCCCTGCCTCTGATTACCTTCCTCTGATTCCCGGCCTCTGATACCCCGCTTCTGATTCTGATTCCCTGCCTCTGATTCCCCATCTCTGATTCACCACATCTAATTCCCTGCATCTGATTCCACGCCCCTGATTCCCCACCTCTGATTCCCCATATCTGAATCCCCGCCTCTGTTTCCACGCCTCTGATTCCCTGCCTCTGATTCCCAACCTCTGATTCCACACCCCTGATTCCCCATATCTGATTCCCCGCCTCTGTTTCCCTGCCTCTGATTCTCCGCCCCTGTTTCCCCATATCTGATTCCCCGCCTCTGATTCCCCAACTCTGATTCCCCACCTCTGATTCCCCAGCTCTGATTCCCCGCCTCTGATTCCCCGTGTTTGATTCCCTGCCTCTGATTCCCCGCCTCTGATTCCCCATCTCTGATTCACCGCCTTTGATTCGACACCTCTGATTCCCCATATCTGATTCCCCACCTCTGTTACCCCGCCTCTGATTCCCCGCCTCTTATTCCCCATATATCATTCCCCGCCTCTGAATCCCCATCTCTGATTCCCGGACTCTGATTCCCCACCTCTGATTCCCGGCCTCTTATTCCCGGCATCTGAATCCCGGCCTCTGATTCCCGGGCTCTGATTCCCCGCTTCTGATTCTGATTCCCTGCCTCTGATTCCCCATCTCTGATTCCGCACATCTGATTCCCTGCCTCTGATTCCCCACCTCTGATTCCCCATATCTGATTCCCCACCTCTGTTTCCCCGCCTCTGATTCCCCGCCTCTGTTTCCCCATATCTAATTCCCCACCTCTGATGCCCCAACTCTGATACCCCGCCTCTGATTCCCCAGCTCTGATTCCCCGCCTCTGATTCCCCGCATCCGATTCCCCATATCTGATTCCCCGCCTCTGTTTCCCCGCCTTTGATTCCCCGCGTTCTATTCCCTGCCTCTGATTCCCCGCCTGTGATTCCCCATCTCTGATTCACCACCTCTGATTCCCCACCTCTGATTCCCCTTATCTAATTCCCCGCCTCTGTTTGCCCGCCTCTGATTCCCCGCCTCTGTTTCCCCATATCTGATTCCCCGTGTCTGATTCCCTGCCTCTGATTCCCCGCCTCTGATTCCCCGCCTCTGATTCCCTGCCACTGAATCCCTGCCCCTGATACCCCACCTCTGATTCCCCATATCTGATTCCCTGCCTCTGTTTCTCCGCCTCTGATTCCCCGCCTCTGATTCCCTGCCTCTGATTCCCCGCCTCTGATTCCCCAACTCTGATTCCCCGCCTCTGATTCCCCAGCTCTGATACCCGCCTCTGATTCCCCGCGTCTGTTTCCCCGCCTCTGATTCCCTGCCTCTGTTTCCCCATATCTAAGTACCCGACTCTGATTCCCCAACTCTGATTCCCCACCTCTGATTCCCCAGCTCTGATTCCCCGCCTCTGATTCCCCGCATCTGATTCCCTGCATCTGATTCCCAGCCTCTGATTCCCTGCCTCTGATTCCCAACCTCTGATTCCCCACCTCTGATTCCCCATATCTGATTCCCCGCCTCTGTTTCCCCGCCTCTGATTCCCCGCCTCTGTTTCCCCATATCTGATTCCCGGCCTCTGATTCCCCACCTCTGATTCCTCGCCTCTGATTCCCTGCCTCTGATTCCCCATCTCCGATTCCGCACATCGGATTTCCTGCCTCTGATTCCCCGCCTCTGATTCCCCGCCTCTGATTCCCTGCTTCTGATTCCCAACCTCTGATTCCCCACCTCTGATTCCCCATATCTGATTCCCCGCCTCTGTTTCCCCGCCTCTGATTCCCCGCCTCTGATTCCCCAACTCTGAATCCCCGCCTCTGATTCCCCAGCTCTGATTCCACGCCTCTGATTCCCCGTGTTTGATTCCCTGCCTCTGATTCCCTGCCCTGATTCCCCATCTCTGATTCACCGCCTTTAATTCGCCACCTCTGATTCCCCATATCTGATTCCCCTCCTCTGTTTCCCCGCCTCTGATTCCCAACCTCTGATTCCACACCTCTGATTCCCCATATCTGATTCCCCACCTCTGATTCTCCTACTCTGCTTCCCCGCCTCTGATTCCCCAGCTCTGATTCCCCGCCTCTGATTCCCCGTTTTTGATTCCCTGCCTCTGATTCCCCGCCTCTGATTCCCCATCTCTGATTCACCGCCTTTGATTCGCCACCTCTGTTTCCCCATATCTGATTCCCCACCTCTGTTTCCCCGCCTCTGATTTCCGCCTCTGATTCCCAATATCTGATTCCCCGGCTCTTATTGCCCACCTCTGATTCCCCGCCTCTGATTCGCCAGCTCTGATTCCCCGCCTCTGATTCCCCGCATCTGATTCCCTGCCTCTGATTCCCCGCCTCTGATTCCCCATCTCTGATTCACCGCCTTTGATTCGCCACCTCTGATTCCCCATATCTGATTCCCCACCTCTGTTTCCCGGCCTCTGATTCCCCGCCTCTGATTCTCCATATCTCATTCCCCGCCTCTGAATCCCCATCTCTGATTCCCGGACTCTGATTCCCCACCTCTGATTCCCGGCCTCTTATTCCCAGCATCTGATTCCCGGCCTCTGATTCCCGGCCTCTGATTCCCCGCTTCTGATTCTGATTCCCTGCCTCTGATTCCCCATCTCTGATTCCGCACATCTGATTCCCTGCCTCTGATTCCCCACCTCTGATTCCCCATATCTGATTCCCCGCCTCTGTTTCCCCGCCTCTGATTCCCCGCCTCTGTTTCCCTATATCTAATTCCCCACCTCTGATGCCCCAACTCTGATTCCCCGCCTCTGATTCCCCAGCTCTGATTCCCCGCCTCTGATTCCCCGCATCCGATTCCCCATATCTGATTCCCCACCTCTGTTTCCCCGCCTCTGATTCCCCGCCTCTGTTTCCCCATATCTGATTCCCCGCCTCTGATTCCCAACTATGATTCCCCGCCTCTGATTCCCCAGCTCTGATTCCCTGCCTCTGATTCCCTGCGTTCTATTCCCTGCCTCTGATTCCCCGCCTGTGATTCCCCATCACTGATTCACCACCTCTGATTCCCCACATCTGATTCCCCATATCTAATTCCCCGCCTCTGTTTGCCCGCCTCTGATTCACCGCCTCTGTTTCCCCATATCTGATTCCCCGTCTCTGAATCCCCAACTCTGATTCCCTGCCTCTGATTCCCCAGCTCTGATTCCCCGCCTTTGATTCCCCCCGTCTGATTCCCAGCCTCTGAATCCCCGTGTCTGATTTCCTGCCTCTGATTCCCCGCCTCTGATTCCCCATCTCTGATTCACCGCCTCTGATTCCCCACCTCTGATACCCGATCTCTGATTCCGCACATCCGATTCCCTGCCTCTGATTCCCCAACTCTGATTCCCCGCCTCTGATTCCCCATCTCTGATTCCCCACCTCTGATTCCCCGTGTCTGATTCCCTGCCTCTGATTCCCCGCCTCTGAATACCAGCCTCTGATTCCCCATATCTGATTCCCCGCCTCTGATTCCCTGCCTCTGATTCCCCAGCTCTGATTCCCCGCCTTTGATTCCCCCCGTCTGATTCCCAGCCTCTGAATCCCCGTGTCTGATTTCCTGCCTCTGATTCCCCGCCTCTGATTCCCCATCTCTGATTCACAGCCTCTGATTCCCCATCTCTGATTCCCCACATCTGATTCCCCGTGTCTGATTCCCCGTGTCTGATTCCCTGCCTCTGATTCCACGCCTCTGATTCCCCATATCTGATTCCCTGCCACTGATTCCCCGCCTCTGATTCCCCATCTCTGATTCACCACCTCTGATTCCCGGCCTCTGATTGCCCACCTCTGATTCCCCGCCTCTGATTCGCCAGCTATGATTCCCCCCCTCTGATTCCCCACGTCTGATTCCCTGCCTCTGATTCCCCAACTCTAATACCCCGCCTCTGATTCCCCAGCTCTGATTCCCCTCCTCTGATTCCCCGCATCTGATTCCCTGCGTCTGATTCCCCGCCTCTGATTCCAGGCCTCTGATTCCCAACCTCTGATTCCCCACCTCTGATTCCCCGCCTCTGTTTCACCGCCTCTGATTCCCCGCCTCTGTTTCCCCATATCTGATTCCCCGCCTCTGATTCCCCAACTCTGATTCCCCGCCTGTGATTCCCCAGCTCTGATTCCCCGCCTCTGATTCCCCATATCTGATTCCCATCCTCTGATTGCCCACCTCTGATTCCCCGCCTCTGATTCGCCAGCTATGATTCCCCGCCTCTGATTCCCCGCATCTGATTCCCTGCCTCTGATTCCCCCCTTGATTCCCCATCTCTGATTCCCCGCCTGTGATTCCCCAGCTCTGATTCCCCGCCTCTGATTCCCCAGCTCTGATTCCCAGCCTCTGATTCCCCGTGTTTGATCCCCTGCCTCTGATTACCTTCCTCTGATTCCCGGCCACTGATACCCCGCTTCTGATTCTGATTCCCTGCCTCTGATTCCCCATCTCTGATTCACCACATCTAATTCCCTGCCTCTGATTCCACGCCCCTGATTCCCCACCTCTGATTCCCCATATCTGAATCCCCGCCTCTGTTTCCACGCCTCTGATTCCCTGCCTCTGATTCCCAACCTCTGATTCCCCACCCCTGATTCCCCATATCTGATTCCCCGCCTCTGTTTCCCTGCCTCTGATTCCCGCCCCTGTTTCCCCTTATCTGATTCCCCGCCTCTGATTCCCCAACTCTGATTCCCCGCCTCCGATTCCCCAGCTCTGATTCCCCGCCTCTGATTCCCCGTGTTTGATTCCCTGCCTCTGATTCCCCGCCTCTGATTCCCCATCTCTGATTCACCGCCTTTGATTCGTCACCTCTGACTCCCCATATCTGATTCCCCACCTCTGTTACCCCGCCTCTGATTCCCCGCCTCTGATTCCCCATATATCATTCCCCGCCTCTGAATCCCCATCTCTGATTCCCGGATTCTGATTCCCCACCTCTGATTCCCGGCCTCTTATTCCTGGCATCCGAATCCCGGCCTCTGATTCCCGGCCTCTGATTCCCCGCTTCTGATTCTGATTCCCTGCCTCTGATTCCCCATCTCTGATTCCGCACATCTGATTCCCTGCCTCTGATTCCCCACCTCTGATTCCCCATATCTGATGCCTCGCCTCTGTTTCCCCGCCTCTGATTCCCCGCCTCTGTTTCCCCATATCTAATTCCCCACATCAGATGCCCCAACTCTGATACCCCGCCTCTGATTCCCCAGCTCTGATTCCCCGCCTCTGATTCCCCGCATCCGATTCCCCATATCTGATTCCCCGCCTCTGTTTCCCCGCCTTTGATTCCCCGCCTCTGTTTCCCCATATCTGATTCCCAGCCTCTGCTTCCCAACTATGATTCCCCGCCTCTGATTCCCCAGCTCTGATTCCCCGCCTCTGATTCCCCGCGTTCTATTCCCTGCCTCTGATTCCCCGCCTGTGATTCCCCATCTCTGATTCACCACCTCTGATTCCCCACCTCTGATTCCCCATATCTAATTCCCCGCCTCTGTTTGCCCGCCTCTGATTCCCCGCCTCTGTTTCCCCATATCTGATTCCCCGTGTCTGATTCCCTGCCTCTGATTCCCCGCCTCTGAATCCCCGCCTCTGATTCCCTGCCACTGATTCCCTGCCCCTGATACCCCACCTCTGATTCCCCATATCTGATTCCCCACCTCTGATTCCCCAGCTCT
The DNA here is from genome assembly GCF_036971445.1 of Narcine bancroftii. Lineage (NCBI taxonomy): Eukaryota > Metazoa > Chordata > Chondrichthyes > Torpediniformes > Narcinidae > Narcine > Narcine bancroftii. The sequence continues at coordinate 2,188,094 of NW_027211886.1, forward strand.
GTTTCCCCGCCTCTGATTCCCCGCCTCTGATTCCCCATATCTGATTCCCCGCCTCTGATTCCCCAACTCTGATTCCCCACCTCTGATTCCCCAGCTCTGAATCCCCGCCTCTGATTCCCCGCGTCTGTTTCCCTGCCTCTGATTCCCCGCCTCTGTTTCCCCATATCTAAGTCCCCGACTCTGATTCCCCAACTCTGATTCCCCACCTCTGATTCCCCAGCTCTGATTCCCCGCCTCTGATTTCCCGCATCTGATTCCCTGCATCTGATTCCCAGCCTCTGATTCCCTGCCTCTGATTCCCAACCTCTGATTCCCCACCTCTGATTCCCCATATCTGATTCCCCGCCTCTGTTTCCCCGCCTCTGATTCCCCGCCTCTGTTTCCCCATATCTGATTCCCGGCCTCTGATTCTCCGCCTCTGATTCCCCGCCTCTGATTCCCTGCCTCTGATTCCCCATCTCCGATTCCGCACATCGGATTCCCTGCCTCTGATTCCCCGCCTCTGATTCCCCGCCTCTGATTCCCTGCTTCTGATTCCCAACCTTTGATTCCCCACCTCTGATTCCCCATATCTGATTCCCCGCCTCTGTTTCCCCGCCTCTGATTCCCCGCCTCTGATTCCCCAACTCTGAATCCCCGCCTCTGATTCCCCAGCTCTGATTCCCCGCCTCTGATTCCCCGCATCTGATTCTTTGCCTCTGATTCCCCGCCTCTGATTCCAGGCCTCTGATTCCCAGCATCTGATTCCGGCCTTTGATTCCCGGCGTCTGATTCCCTGCTTCTGATTCTGATTCCCTTCCTCTGATTCCCCATCTCTGATTCCGCACATCTGATTCCTTGCCTCTGATTCCCCACCTCTGATTCCCCATATCTGATTCCCCACCTGGGTTTCCCCGCCTCTGATTCCCCGCCTCTGTTTCCCAATATCTAAGTCCCCGCCTCTGATTCCCCAAATCTGATTCCCCACCTCTGATTCCCCAGCTCTGATTCCCCGCCTCTGATTCCCCGCATCTGATTCCCTGCATCTGATTCCAAGCCTCTGATTCCCTGCCTCTGATTCCCAACCTCTGATTCCCCACCTCTGATTCCCCATATCTGATTCCCCGCCTCTGTTTCCCCGACTCGGATTCCCCGCCTCTGTTTCCCCATATCTGATTCCCGGCCTCTGATTCCCCGCCTCTGATTCCCCGCCTCTGATTCCCTGCCTCTGATTCCCCATCTCCGATTCCGCACATCTGATTCCCTTCCTCTGATTCCCCGCCTCTGATTTTCCGCCTCTGATTCCCTGCCTCTGATTCCCAACCTCGGATTCCCCACCTCTGATTCCCCATATCTGATTCCCCGCCTCTGTTTCCCCGCCTCTGATTCCCCGCCTCTGATTCCCAACTCTGATTCCCCGCCTCTGATTCCCCAGCTCTGATTCCCCGTGTTTGATTCCCTGCCTCTGATTCCCTGCCCTGATTCCCCATCTCTGTTTCACCGCCTTTGATTCGCCACTTCTGATTCCCCATATCTGATTCCCTGCCTCTGTTTCCCCGACTCTGATTCCCTGCCTCTGATTCCAAACCTCTGATTCCACACCTCTGATTCCCCATATCTGATTCCCCGCCTCTATTTCCCCATATCTGATTCCCCGCCTCTGATTCCCCAACTCTGATTCCCCGCCTCTGATTCCCCAGCTCTGATTCCCGGACTCTGATTCCCGGCATCGGATTCCCTGCCTCTGATTCCCCGCCTCTGATTCCCCATCTCTGATTCCCAGCCTCTGATTCCCCGTGTCTGATTCCCTGCCTTTGATTCCCCGCCTCTGATTCCCCGCCTCTGATTCCCTGCCACTGATTCCCTGCCCCTGATTCCCCACCTCTGATTCCCCACATCTGATTCCCGGCCTCTGTTTCCCCGCCTCTGATTCCCCGCCTCTCATTCCCCATATCTGATTCCCTGCCTCTGATTCCCCAACTCTGATTCCCCGCCTCTGATTCCCCAGCTCTGAATCCCCGCCTCTGATTCCCCGCGTCTGATTCCCTGCCTCTGATTCCCCGCCTTGATTCCCCATCTCTGATTGACAACCTCTGATTCCCCACCTGTGATTCCCTATATTTGATTCCCCGCCTCTGTTTCCCCGCTTCTGATTCCCCGCCTCTGATTCCCCATATCTGATTCCCCGCCTCTGATTGCCCACCTCTGATTCCCAGCCTCTGATTCGCCAGCTCTGATTCCCCGCCTCTGATTCCCCGCATCTGATTCCCTGCCTCTGATTCCCCGCCTCTGATTCCCCATCTCTGATTCACCGCCTTTGATTCGCCACCTCTGATTCCCCATATCTGATTCCCCACCTCTGATTCCCGGCCTCTTATTCCCAGCATCTGATTCCCGGCCTCTGATTCCCGGCCTCTGATTCCCCGCTTCTGATTCTGATTCCCTGCCTCTTATTCCCCATCTCTGATTCCCCAGCTCTGATTCCCCGCCTCTGATTCCCTGCTTCTGATTCCCAACCTTTGATTCCCCACCTCTGATTCCCCATATCTGATTCCCCGCCTCTGTTTCCCCGCCTCTGATTCCCCGCCTCTGATTCCCCAAGTCTGAATCCCCGCCTCTGATTCCCCAGCTCTGATTCCCCGCCTCTGATTCCCCGCATCTGATTCTTTGCCTCTGATTCCCCGCCTCTGATTCCAGGCCTCTGATTCCCAGCATCTGATTCCGGCCTTTGATTCCCGGCCTCTGATTCCCAGCTTCTGATTCTGATTCCCTTCCTCTGATTCCCCATCTCTGATTCCGCACATCTGATTCCTTGCCTCTGATTCCCCACCTCTGATTCCCCATATCTGATTCCCCACCTGGGTTTCCCCGCCTCTGATTCCCCGCCTCTGTTTCCCAATATCTAAGTCCCCGCCTCTGATTCCCCAAATCTGATTCCCCACCTCTGATTCCCCAGCTCTGATTCCCCGCCTCTGATTCCCCGCATCTGATTCCCTGCATCTGATTCCAAGCCTCTGATTCCCTGCCTCTGATTCCCAACCTCTGATTCCCCACCTCTGATTCCCCATATCTGATTCCCCGCCTCTGTTTCCCCGACTCGGATTCCCCGCCTCTGTTTCCCCATATCTGATTCCCGGCCTCTGATTCCCCGCCTCTGATTCCCCGCCTCTGATTCCCTGCCTCTGATTCCCCATCTCCGATTCCGCACATCTGATTCCCTTCCTCTGATTCCCCGCCTCTGATTTTCCGCCTCTGATTCCCTGCCTCTGATTCCCAACCTCGGATTCCCCACCTCTGATTCCCCATATCTGATTCCCCGCCTATGTTTCCCCGCCTCTGATTCCCCGCCACTTATTCCCAACTCTGATTCCCCGCCTCTGATTCCCCAGCTCTGATTCCCCGTGTTTGATTCCCTGCCTCTGATTCCCTGCCCTGATTCCCCATCTCTGTTTCACCGCCTTTGATTCGCCACATCTGATTCCCCATATCTGATTCCCCGCCTCTGTTTCCCCGACTCTGATTCCCTGCCTCTGATTCCCAACCTCTGATTCCACACCTCTGATTCCCCATATCTGATTCCCCGCCTCTATTTCCCCATATCTGATTCCCCGCCTCTGATTCCCCAACTCTGATTCCCCGCCTCTGATTCCCCAGCTCTGATTCCCCGACTCTGATTCCCGGCATCCGATTCCCTGCCTCTGATTCCCCGCCTCTTATTCCCCATCTCTGATTCCCCGCCTCTGATTCCCCGTGTCTGATTCCCTGCCTTTGATTCCCCGCCTCTGATTCCCCGCCTCTGATTCCCTGCCACTGATTCCCTGCCCCTGATTCCCCACCTCTGATTCCCCACATCTGATTCCCGGCCTCTGTTTCCCCGCCTCTGATTCCCCGCCTCTGATTCCCCATATCTGATTCCCTGCCTCTGATTCCCCAACTCTGATTCCCCGCCTCTGATTCCCCAGCTCTGAATCCCCGTCTCTGATTCCCCGCGTCTGATTCCCTGCCTCTGATTCCCCGCCTTGATTCCCCATCTCTGATTGACAACCTCTGATTCCCCACCTCTGATTCCCTATATTTGATTCCCCGCCTCTGTTTCCCCGCCTCTGATTCCCCGCCTCTGATTCCCCATATCTGATTCCCCGCCTCTGATTGCCCACCTCTGATTCCCAGCCTCTGATTCGCCAGCTCTGATTCCCCGCCTCTGATTCCCCGCATCTGATTCCCTGCCTCTGATTCCCCGCCTCTGATTCCCCATCTCTGATTCACCGCCTTTGATTCGCCACCTCTGATTCCCCATATCTGATTCCCCACCTCTGATTCCCGGCCTCTTATTCCCAGCATCTGATTCCCGGCCTCTGATTCCCGGCCTCTGATTCCCCGCTTCTGATTCTGATTCCCTGCCTCTTATTCCCCATCTCTGATTCCGCACATCTGATTCCCTGCCTCTGATTCCCCACCTCTGATTCCCCATATCTGATTCCCCGCCTCTGTTTCCCCACCTCTGATTCCCCGCCTCTGTTTCCCTATATCTAATTCCCCACCTCTGATGCCCCAACTCTGATTCCCCGCCTCTGATTCCCCAGCTCTGATTCCCCGCCTCTGATTCCCTGCATCCGATTCCCCATATCTGATTCCCCGCCTCTGTTTCACCGCCTCTGATTCCCCGCCTCTGTTTCCCCATATCTGATTCCCGCCTCTGATTCCCAACTATGAATCCCCTCCTCTGATTCCCCAGCTCTGATTCCCTGCCTCTGATTCCCCGCGTTCTATTCCCTGCCTCTGATTCCCCGCCTGTGATTCCCCATCACTGATTCACCACCTCTGATTCCCTACCTCTGATTCCCCATATCTAATTCCACGCCTCTGTTTGCCCGCCTCTGATTCCCCGCCTCTGTTTCCCCATATCTGATTCCCCGCCTCTGAATCCCCAACTCTGATTCCCTGCCTCAGATTCCCCAGCTCTGATTCCCCGCCTTTGATTCCCCCCGTCTGATTCCCAGCCTCTGAATCCCCGTGTCTGATTTCCTGCCTCTGATTCCCCGCCTCTGATTCCCCATCTCTGATTCACCGCCTCTGATTCCCCACCTCTGATTCCCCCTCTCTGATTCCGCACATCCAATTCCCTGCCTCTGATTCCCCAACTCTGATTCCCCACCTCTGATTCCCCAGCTCTGATTCCCCGGCTCAGATTCCCCGCATCTGATTCCCTGCCTCTGATTCCCCGCCTCTGATTCCCTGCCTCTGATTCCCCATATCTGATTCCCCGCCTCTGATTCCCCAACTCTGATTCCCCGCTTCTGATTCCCCAGCTCTGAATCCCCGCCTCTGATTCCCCGCGTCTGATTCCCTGCCTCTGATTCCCCGCCTCTGATTCCCCATCTGTGATTCACAACCTCTGATGCCCCACCTCTGATTCCCCATATCTGATTCCCTGCCTCTGTTTCCCCGCCTCTGATTCCCCACCTCTGTTTCCCCATATCTGATTCCCCGCCTCTGATTCCCCAACTCTAATACCCCGCCTCTGATTCCCCAGCTCTGATTCCCCACCTCTGATTCCCCAACTCTAATACCCCGCCTCTGATTCCCCAGCTCTGATTCCCCGCCTCTGATTCCCCAACTCTAATACCCCGCCTCTGATTCCGGCCTCTGATTCCCGGCCTCTGATTCCCTGCTTCTGATTCTGATTCCCTGCCTCTGATTCCCCATCTCTGATTCCGCACATCTGATTCCCTGCCTCTGATTCCCCACCTCTGATTCCCCATATCTGATTCCCCGCCTCTGTTTCCCCGCCTCTGATTGCCCGCCTCTGTTTCCCAATATCTAAGTCCCCACCTCTGATTCCCCAAATCTGATTCCCCACCTCTTATTCCCCAGCTCTGATTCCCCGCCTCTGATTCCCCGCATCTGATACCCTGCATCTGATTCCAAGCCTCTGATTCCCTGCCTCTGATTCCCAACCTCTGATTCCCCACCTCTGATTCCCCATATCTGATTCCCCGCCTCTGTTTCCCCGCCTCGGATTCCCCGCCTCTCTTTCCCCATATCTGATTCCCGGCCCCGATTCCCCGCCTCTGATTCCCCATATCTGATTCCCTGCCTCTGATTCCCCAACTCTGATTCCCCGCCTCTGATTCCCCAGCTCTGAATCCCCGCCTCTGATTCCCCGCGTCTGATTCCCTGCCTCTGATTCCCCGCCTTGATTCCCCATCTCTGATTCACAACCACTGATTCCCCACCTCTGATTCCCTATATTTGATTCCCCGCCTCTGTTTCCCCGCCTCTGATTCCCCGCCTCTGATTCCCCATATATGATTCCCCGCCTCTGATTGCCCACCTCTGATTCCCAGCCTCCGATTCGCCAGCTCTGATTCCCCGCCTCTGATTCCCCGCATCTGATTCCCTGCCTCTGATTCCCCGCCTCTGATTCCCCATCTCTGATTCACCGCCTTTGATTCGCCACCTCTGATTCCCCATATCTGATTCCCCACCTCTGTTTCCCCGCCTCTGATTCCCCGCCTCTGATTCTCCATATCTCATTCCCCGCCTCTGAATCCCCATCTCTGATTCCCGGACTCTGATTCCCCTCCTCTGATTCCCGGCCTCTTATTCCCAGCATCTGATTCCCGGCCTCTGATTCCCCATATCTAATTCCCCGCCTCTGTTTGCCCGCCTCTGATTCCCCGCCTCTGTTTCCCCATATCTGATTCCCCGCCTCTGAATCCCCAACTCTGATTCCCTGCCTCAGATTCCCCAGCTCTGATTCCCCGCCTTTGATTCCCCCCGTCTGATTCCCAGCCTCTGAATCCCCGTGTCTGATTTCCTGCCTCTGATTCCCCGCCTCTGATTCCCCATCTCTGATTCACCGCCTCTGATTCCCCACCTCTGATTCCCCCTCTCTGATTCCGCACATCCAATTCCCTGCCTCTGATTCCCCAACTCTGATTCCCCACCTCTGATTCCCCAGCTCTGATTCCCCGCCTCAGATTCCCCGCATCTGATTCCCTGCCTCTGATTCCCCGCCTCTGATTCCCTGCCTCTGATTCCCCATATCTGATTCCCCGCCTCTGATTCCCCAACTCTGATTCCCCGCTTCTGATTCCCCAGCTCTGAATCCCCGCCTCTGATTCCCCGCGTCTGATTCCCTGCCTCTGATTCCCCGCCTCTGATTCCCCATCTGTGATTCACAACCTCTGATGCCCCACCTCTGATTCCCCATATCTGATTCCCTGCCTCTGTTTCCCCGCCTCTGATTCCCCACCTCTGTTTCCCCATATCTGATTCCCCGCCTCTGATTCCCCAACTCTAATACCCCGCCTCTGATTCCCCAGCTCTGATTCCCCACCTCTGATTCCCCAACTCTAATACCCCGCCTCTGATTCCCCAGCTCTGATTCCCCGCCTCTGATTCCCCAACTCTAATACCCCGCCTCTGATTCCGGCCTCTGATTCCCGGCCTCTGATTCCCTGCTTCTGATTCTGATTCCCAGCCTCTGATTCCCCATCTCTGATTCCCCACATCTGATTCCCTGCCTCTGATTCCCCACCTCTGATTCCCCATATCTGATTCCCCGCCTCTGTTTCCCCGCCTCTGATTGCCCGCCTCTGTTTCCCAATATCTAAGTCCCCACCTCTGATTCCCCAAATCTGATTCCCCACCTCTTATTCCCCAGCTCTGATTCCCCGCCTCTGATTCCCCGCATCTGATACCCTGCATCTGATTCCAAGCCTCTGATTCCCTGCCTCTGATTCCCAACCTCTGATTCCCCACCTCTGATTCCCCATATCTGATTCCCCGCCTCTGTTTCCCCGCCTCGGATTCCCCGCCTCTCTTTCCCCATATCTGATTCCCGGCCCCGATTCCCCGCCTCTGATTCCCCATATCTGATTCCCTGCCTCTGATTCCCCAACTCTGATTCCCCGCCTCTGATTCCCCAGCTCTGAATCCCCGCCTCTGATTCCCCGCGTCTGATTCCCTGCCTCTGATTCCCCGCCTTGATTCCCCATCTCTGATTCACAACCTCTGATTCCCCACCTCTGATTCCCTATATTTGATTCCCCGCCTCTGTTTCCCCGCCTCTGATTCCCCGCCTCTGATTCCCCATATATGATTCCCCGCCTCTGATTGCCCACCTCTGATTCCCAGCCTCCGATTCGCCAGCTCTGATTCCCCGCCTCTGATTCCCCGCATCTGATTCCCTGCCTCTGATTCCCCGCCTCTGATTCCCCATCTCTGATTCACCGCCTTTGATTCGCCACCTCTGATTCCCCATATCTGATTCCCCACCTCTGTTTCCCCGCCTCTGATTCCCCGCCTCTGATTCTCCATATCTCATTCCCCGCCTCTGAATCCCCATCTCTGATTCCCGGACTCTGATTCCCCTCCTCTGATTCCCGGCCTCTTATTCCCAGCATCTGATTCCCGGCCTCTGATTCCCGGCCTCTGATTCCCCGCTTCTGATTCCCTGCCTCTGATTCCCCATCTCTGATTCCGCACATCTGATTCCCTGCCTCTGATTCCCCACTTCTGATTCCCCATATCTGATTCCCCGCCTCTGTTTCCCCGCCTCTGATTCCCCGCCTCTGTTTCCCTATATCTAATTCCCCACCTCTGATGCCCCAACTCTGATTCCCCGCCTCTGATTCCCCAGCTCTGATTCCCCGCCTCTGATTCCCTGCATCCGATTCCCCATATCTGATTCCCGCCTCTGATTCCCAACTATGAATCCCCTCCTCTGATTCCCCAGCTCTGATTCCCTGCCTCTGATTCCCCGCGTTCTATTCCCTGCCTCTGATTCCCCGCCTGTGATTCGCCATCACTGATTCACCACCTCTGATTCCCTACCTCTGATTCCCCATATCTAATTCCCCGCCTCTGTTTGCCCGCCTCTGATTCCCCGCCTCTGTTTCCCCATATCTGATTCCCCGCCTCTGAATCCCCAACTCTGATTCCCTGCCTCAGATTCCCCAGCTCTGATTCCCCGCCTTTGATTCCCCCCGTCTGATTCCCAGCCTCTGAATCCCCGTGTCTGATTTCCTGCCTCTGATTCCCCGCCTCTGATTCCCCATCTCTGATTCACCGCCTCTGATTCCCCACCTCTGATTCCCCCTCTCTGATTCCGCACATCCAATTCCCTGCCTCTGATTCCCCAACTCTGATTCCCCACCTCTGATTCCCCAGCTCTGATTCCCCGCCTCAGATTCCCCGCATCTGATTCCCTGCCTCTGATTCCCCGCCTCTGATTCCCTGCCTCTGATTCCCCATATCTGATTCCCCGCCTCTGATTCCCCAACTCTGATTCCCCGCTTCTGATTCCCCAGCTCTGAATCCCCGCCTCTGATTCCCCGCGTCTGATTCCCTGCCTCTGATTCCCCGCCTCTGATTCCCCATCTGTGATTCACAACCTCTGATGCCCCACCTCTGATTCCCCATATCTGATTCCCTGCCTCTGTTTCCCCGCCTCTGATTCCCCACCTCTGTTTCCCCATATCTGATTCCCCGCCTCTGATTCCCCAACTCTAATACCCCGCCTCTGATTCCCCAGCTCTGATTCCCCACCTCTGATTCCCCAACTCTAATACCCCGCCTCTGATTCCCCAGCTCTGATTCCCCGCCTCTGATTCCCCAACTCTAATACCCCGCCTCTGATTCCAGGCCTCTGATTCCCAGCATCTGATTCCGGCCTCTGATTCCCGGCCTCTGATTCCCTGCTTCTGATTCTGATTCCCTGCCTCTGATTCCCCATCTCTGATTCCGCACATCTGATTCCCTGCCTCTGATTCCCCACCTCTGATTCCCCATATCTGATTCCCCGCCTCTGTTTCCCCGCCTCTGATTCCCCGCCTCTGTTTCCCAATATCTAAGTCCCCACCTCTGATTCCCCAAATCTGATTCCCCACCTCTGATTCCCCAGCTCTGATTCCCCGCCTCTGATTCCCCGCATCTGATACCCTGCATCTGATTCCAAGCCTCTGATTCCCCACCTCTGATTCCCCATATCTGATTCCCCGCCTCTGTTTCCCCGCCTCGGATTCCCCGCCTCTCTTTCCCCATATCTGATTCCCGGCCTCTGATTCCCCGCCTCTGATTCCCCATATCTGATTCCCTGCCTCTGATTCCCCAACTCTGATTCCCCGCCTCTGATTCCCCAGCTCTGAATCCCCGCCTCTGATTCCCCGCCTTGATTCCCCATCTCTGATTCACAACCTCTGATTCCCCACCTCTGATTCCCTATATTTGATTCCCCGCCTCTGTTTCCCCGCCTCTGATTCCCCGCCTCTGATTCCCCATATATGATTCCCCGCCTCTGATTGCCCACCTCTGATTCCCAGCCTCCGATTCGCCAGCTCTGATTCCCCGCCTCTGATTCCCCGCATCTGATTCCCTGCCTCTGATTCCCCGCCTCTGATTCCCCATCTCTGATTCACCGCCTTTGATTCGCCACCTCTGATTCCCCATATCTGATTCCCCACCTCTGTTTCCCCGCCTCTGATTCCCCGCCTCTGATTCTCCATATCTCATTCCCCGCCTCTGAATCCCCATCTCTGATTCCCGGACTCTGAATCCCCTCCTCTGATTCCCGGCCTCTTATTCCCAGCATCTGATTCCCGGCCTCTGATTCCCGGCCTCTGATTCCCCGCTTCTGATTCCCTGCCTCTGATTCCCCATCTCTGATTCCGCACATCTGATTCCCTGCCTCTGATTCCCCACTTCTGATTCCCCATATCTGATTCCCCGCCTCTGTTTCCCCGCCTCTGATTCCCCGCCTCTGTTTCCCTATATCTAATTCCCCACCTCTGATGCCCCAACTCTGATTCCCCGCCTCTGATTCCCCAGCTCTGATTCCCCGCCTCTGATTCCCTGCATCCGATTCCCCATATCTGATTCCCCGCCTCTGTTTCCCCGCCTCTGATTCCCGCCTCTGTTTCCCCATATCTGATTCCCGCCTCTGATTCCCAACTATGATTCCCCGCCTCTGATTCCCTGCCTCTGATTCCCCGCGTTCTATTCCCTGCCTCTGATTCCCCGCCTGTGATTCCCCATCACTGATTCACCACCTCTGATTCCCTACCTCTGATTCCCCATATCTAATTCCCCGCCTCTGTTTGCCCGCCTCTGATTCCCCGCCTCTGTTTCCCCATATCTGATTCCCCGCCTCTGAATCCCCAACTCTGATTCCCTGCCTAAGATTCCCCAGCTCTGATTCCCCGCCTTTGATTCCCCCCGTCTGATTACCAGCCTCTGAATCCCCGTGTCTGATTTCCTGCCTCTGATTCCCCGCCTCTGATTCCCCATCTCTGATTCACCGCCTCTGATTCCCCACCTCTGATTCCCCATCTCTGATTCCGCACATCCAATTCCCTGCCTCTGATTCCCCAACTCTGATTCCCCACCTCTGATTCCCCAGCTCTGATTCCCCGCCTCAGATTCCCCGCGTCTGATTCCCTGCCTCTGATTCCTCGCCTCTGATTCCCTGCCTCTGATTCCCCATATCAGATTCCCCGCCTCTGATTCCCCAACTCTGATTCCCCGCTTCTGATTCCGCAGCTCTGAATCCCCGCCTCTGATTCCCCGCGTCTGATTCCCTGCCTCTGATTCCCCGCCTCTGATTCCCCATCTGTGATTCACAACCTCTAATGCCCCACCTCTGATTCCCCATATCTGATTCCCCGCCTATGATTCCCCATATCTGATTCCCCGCCTCTGATTGCCCACCTCTGATTCCCCGCGTCTGATACCCTGCCTCTTGATTCACCACCTCTGATTCCCGGCCTCTGATTCCCCATCTCTGATTCCGCACGTCCGATTCCCTGCCTATGATTCCCCACCTCTGATTCCCCGCCTCTGATTCCCCATATCTGATTCCCTGCCTCTGTTTCCCCGCCTCTGATTCCCTACCTCTGTTTCCCCATATCTGATCCCCGCCTCTGATTCCCCACCTCTAATACCCCGCCTCTGATTCCCCAGCTCTGATTCCCCGCCTCTGATTCCCCGCATCTGATTCCCTGCCTTTGATTCCCCGCCTCTGATTCCAGGCCTCTGATTCCCATCATCTGATTCCGGCCTCTGATTCCCGGCCTCTGATTCCCTGCTTCTGATTCTGATTCCCTGCCTCTGATTCCCCATCTCTGATTCCGCACATCTGATTCCCTGCCTCTGATTCCCCACATCTGATTCCCCATATCTGATTCCCCGCCTCTGTTTCCCCGCCTCTGATTCCCCGCCTCTGTTTCCCAATATCTAAGTCCCCACCTCTGATTCCCCAAATCTGATTCCCCACCTCTGATTCCCCAGCTCTGATTCCCCGCCTCTGATTCCCCGCATCTGATTCCCTGCATCTGATTCCAAGCCTCTGATTCCCTGCCTCTGATTCCCAACCTCTGATTCCCCACCTCTGATTCCCCATATCTGATTCCCCGCCTCTGTTTCCCCGCCTCGGATTCCCCGCCTCAGTTTCCCCATATCTGATTCCCGGCCTCTGATTCCCCGCCTCTGATTCCCTGCCTCTGATTCCCAACCTCTGATTCCCCACCTCTGATTCCCCATATCTGATTCCCCGCCTCTGTTTCCCCGCCTCTGATTCCCCGCCTCTGATTCCCAACTCTGATTCCCCGCCTCTGATTCCCCAGCTCTGATTCCCCGTGTTTGATTCCCTGCCTCTGATTCCCTGCCCTGATTCCCCATCTCTGTTTCACCGCCTTTGAATCGCCACCTCTGATTCCACATATCTGATTCCCCGCCTCTGTTTCCCCGACTCTGATTCCCTTCCTCTGATTCCCAACCTCTGATTCCACACCTCTGATTCCCAATATCTGATTCACCGCCTCTATTTCCCCATATCTGAATCCCCGCCTCTGATTCCCCAACTCTGATTCCCCGCCTCTGATTCCCCAGCTCTGATTCCCCGACTCTGATTCCCGGCGTCCGATTCCCTGCCTCTGATTCCCCGCCTCTGATTCCCCATCTCTGATTCCCCGCCTCTGATTCCCCGTGTCTGATTCCCTGCCTCTGATTCCCCGCCTCTGATTCCCCGCCTCTGATTCCCTGACACTGAATCCCTGCCCCTGATTCCCCACCTCTGATTCCCCATATCTGATTCCCCGCCTCTGTTTCCCCGCCTCTGATTCCCCATATCTGATTCCCTGCCTCTGATTCCCCAACTCTGATTCCCTGCCTCTGATTGCCCACCTCTGATTCGCCGCGTCTGATACCCTGACTCTTGATTCCCCGCCTCTGATTCCCCATCTCTGATTCACCACCTCTGATTCCCGGCCTCTGATTCCCCATCTCTGATTCCGCACGTCCGATTCCCTGCCTATGATTCCCCACCTCTGATTCCCCGCCTCTGATTCCCCATATCTGATTCCCTGCCTCTGTTTCCCCGCCTCTGATTCCCTACCTCTGTTTCCCCATATCTGATTCCCCGCCTCTGATTCACCACCTCTAATACCCCGCCTCTGATTCCCCAGCTCTGATTCCCCGCCTCTGATTCCCCGCATCTGATTCCCTGCCTTTGATTCCCCGCCTCTGATTCCAGGCCTCTGATTCCCATCATCTGATTCCGGCCTCTGATTCCCGGCCTCTGATTCCCTGCTTCTGATTCTGATTCCCTGCCTCTGATTCCCCATCTCTGATTCCGCACATCTGATTCCCTGCCTCTGATTCCCCACCTCTGATTCCCCATATCTGATTCCCCGCCTCTGTTTCCCCGCCTCTGATTCCCCGCCTCTGTTTCCCAATATCTAAGTCCCCACCTCTGATTCCCCAAATCTGATTCCCCACCTCTGATTCCCCAGCTCTGATTCCCCACCTCTGATTCCCCATATCTGATTCCCCGCCTCTGTTTCCCCGCCTCGGATTCCCCGCCTCAGTTTCCCCATATCTGATTCCCGGCCTCTGATTCCCCGCCTCTGATTCCCCGCCTCTGATTCCCTGCCTCTGATTCCCGATCTCCGATTCCCTGCCTCTGATTCCCAACCTCTGATTCCCCACCTCTGATTCCCCATATCTGATTCCCCGCCTCTGTTTCCCCGCCTCTGATTCCCTGCCTCTGATTCCCAACTCTGATTCCCCACCTCTGATTCCCCAGCTCTAATTCCCCGTGTTTGATTCCCTGCCTCTGATTCCCTGCCCTGATTCCCCATCTCTGTTTCACCGCCTTTGAATCGCCACCTCTGATTCCACATATCTGATTCCCCGCCTCTGTTTCCCCGACTCTGATTCCCTTCATCTGATTCCCAACCTCTGATTCCACACCTCTGATTCCCCATATCTGATTCCCCGCCTCTATTTCCCCATATCTGAATCCCCTCCTCTGATTCCCCAACTCTGATTCCCCGCCTCTGATTCCCCAGCTCTGATTCCCTGACTCTGATTCCCGGCGTCCGATTCCCTGCCTCTGATTCCCCGCCTCTGATTCCCCATCTCTGATTCCCCGCCTCTGATTCCCCGTGTCTGATTCCCTGCCTCTGATTCCCCGCCTCTGATTCCCCGCCTCTGATTCCCTGACACTGAATCCCTGCCCCTGATTCCCCACCTCTGATTCCCCATATCTGATTCCCCGCCTCTGTTTCCCTGCCTCTGATTCCCCGCCTCTGATTCCCCATATCTGATTCCCTGCCTCTGATTCCCCAACTCTGATTCCCCGCCTCTGATTCCCCAGCTCTGAATCCCCGCCTCTGATTCCCCGTGTCTGATTCCCTGCCTCTGATTCCCCGCCTTGATTCCCCATCTCTGATTCACAACCTCTGATTCCCCACCTCTGATTCCCTATATTTGATTCCCCGCCTCTGTTTCCCCGCCTCTGTTTCCCCGCCTCTGATTCCCCGCCTCTGATTCCCCATATCTGATTCCCCGCCTCTGATTGCCCACCTCTGATTCCCCGCCTCTGATTCGCCAGCTCTGATTCCCCGCCTCTGATTCCCCGCATCTGATTCCCTGCCTCTGATTCCCCGCCTCTGATTCCCCATCTCTGATTCACCGCCTTTGATTCGCCACCTCTGATTCCCCATATCTGATTCCCCACCTCTGTTTCCCGGCCTCTGATTCCCCGCCTCTGATTCTCCATATCTCATTCCCCGCCTCTGAATCCCCATCTCTGATTCCCGGACTCTGATTCCCCACCTCTGATTCCCGGCCTCTTATTCCCAGCATCTGATTCCCGGCCTCTGATTCCCGGCCTCTGATTCCCCGCTTCTGATTCTGATTCCCTGCCTCTGATTCCCCATCTCTGATTCCGCACATCTGATTCCCTGCCTCTGATTCCCCACCTCTGATTCCCCATATCTGATTCCCCACCTCTGTTTCCCCACCTCTGATTCCCCGCCTCTGTTTCCCTATATCTAATTCCCCACCTCTGATGCCCCAACTCTGATTCCCCGCCTCTGATTCCCCAGCTCTGATTCCCTGCCTCTGATTCCCCGCATCCGATTCCCCATATCTGATTCCCGGCCTCTGTTTCCCCGCCTCTGATTCCCCGCCTCTGTTTCCCCATATCTGATTCCCCGCCTCTGATTCCCAACTATGATTCCCCGCCTCTGATTCCCCAGCTCTGATTCCCTGCGTCTGATTCCCTGCGTTCTATTCCCTGCCTCTGATTCCCCGCCTGTGATTCCCCATCACTGATTCACCACCTCAGATTCCCCACCTCTGATTCCCCATATCTAATACCCCGCCTCTGTTTGCCCGCCTCTGATTCCCCGCCTCTGTTTCCCCATATCTGATTCCCCGTCTCTGAATCCCCAACTCTGATTCCCTGCCTCTGATTCCCCAGCTCTGATTCCCCGCCTTTGATTCCCCCCGTCTGATTCCCAGCCTCTGAATCCCCGTGTCTGATTTCCTGCCTCTGATTCCCCGCCTCTGATTCCCCATCCCTGTTCCTCTGATTCCCCACATCTGATTCCCCATCTCTGATTCCACACATCCGATTCCCTGCCTCTGATTCCCCAACTCTGATTCCCCACCTCTGATTCCCCACCTCTGATTCCCCGTGTCTGATTCCCTGCCTCTGATTCCCCGCCTCTGAATCCCAGCCTCTGATTCCCCATATCTGATTCCCCGCCTCTGATTCCCTGCCTCTGATTCCCCAGCTCTGATTCCCCGCCTTTGATTCCCCCCGTCTGATTCTCAGCCTCTGAATACCCGTGTCTGATTTCCTGCCTCTGATTCCCCGCCTCTGATTCCCCATCTCTGATTCACCGCCTCTGATTCCCCATCTCTGATTCCCCACCTCTGATTCCCCATATCTGATTCCCCACCTCTGATTCCCCGTGTCTGATTCCCTGCCTCTGATTCCCCGCCTCTGAATCCCAGCCTCTGATTCCCCATATCTGATTCCCCGCCTCTGATTCCCTGCCTCTGATTCCCCAGCTCTGATTCCCCGCCTTTGATTCCCCCCGTCTGATTCTCAGCCTCTGAATCCCCGTGTCTGATTTCCTGCCTCTGATTCCCCGCCTCTGATTCCCCATCTCTGATTCACCGCCTCTGATTCCCCATCTCTGATTCCCCACCTCTGATTCCCCATATCTGATTCCCTGCCTCTGTTTCCCCGCCTCTGATTCCCCACCTCTGTTTCCCCATATCTGATTCCCCGCCTCTGATTCCCCAACTCTAATACCCCGCCTCTGATTCCCAAGCTCTGATTCCCCGCCTCTGATTCCCCGCATCTGATTCCCTGCCTCTGATTCCCCGCCTCTGATTCCAGGCCTCTGATTCCCAGCATCTGATTCCGGCCTCTGATTCCCGGCCTCTGATTCCCTGCTTCTGATTCTGATTCCCTGCCTCTGATTCCCCATCTCTGATTCCGCACATCTGATTCCTTGCCTCTGATTCCCCACCTCTGATTCCCCATATCTTATTCCCCGCCTGGGTTTCCCCGCCTCTGATTGCCCGCCTCTGTTTCCCAATATCTAAGTCCCCGCCTCTGATTCCCCAAATCTGATTCCCCACCTCTGATTCCCCAGCTCTGATTCCCCGCCTCTGATTCCCCGCATCTGATTCCCTGCATCTGATTCCAAGCCTCTGATTCCCTGCCTCTGATTCCCAACCTCTGATTCCCCATCTCTGATTCCCCATATCTGATTCCCCGCCTCTGTTTCCCCTCCTCGGATTCCCCGCCTCTGTTTCCCCATATCTGATTCCCGGCCTCTGATTCCCCGCCTCTGATTCCCCGCCTCTGATTCCCTGCCTCTGATTCCCCATCTCCGATTCCCCTCGTCTAATTCCCCGCCTCTGATTCTCCGCCACTGATTCACCGCATCTGATTCCACACCTCTGATTCCCCGCCTCTGATTCCCCGCCTCTGATTCCCCGCCTCTGATTCCCCGCCTCTGATTCCCCGCCTATGTTTACCCGCCTCTGATTCCCCGCCTCTGATTCCACGCCTCTGATTCCCCGCCTCTGATTCCCCGCCTCTAATTCCCCGCCTCTGATACCGCACCTCTGATGTCCCGCATCTGATTCCCTGCATCTGATTCCCCGCCTCAGATTCCCCGCCTCCGATTTCCCGGCTCTGATTCCCCGCCTCTGATTCCCCACCTATGTTTACCCGCCTCTGTTTACTCGCCTGTTTTCCCGCCTCTGGTTCCCCAACACAGATTCCCTGCCTCAGATTCCCTGCCTCTGATTCCCTGCCTCTGATTCCCTGCCTCTGATTCCCTGCATCTGATTGCCCGCCTCTGATTCCCCGCCTCTGTTTCCCCGCCTCTGATTCCCCACCTCTGATTCCCCACTTCTGATTCCCCGCCTCTGATTCACCGCCTCTGTTTCCCCGCCTCTGATTCCCCGCCTCTGATTCCCCACTTCTGATTGCCCGCCTCTGATTCCCTGCCTCTGATTCCCCGCCTCTGATTCCCCACATCTGATTCCCCACTTCTGATTCCCCGCCTCTGATTCCCCGCCTCTGATTCCACGCCTCTGATTCCCCGCCTCTGATTCCCCGCCTCTGATTCCCCGCCTCTGATTCCCCTCATCTAATACCCCACCTCTGATTCCCCGCCTCTGATTCCCCGCATCTGATTCCCCGCCTCTGATTCCCCGCCTCTGATTCACCGCCTCTGATTCCCCGCCTCTGATTCCCTGCCTCTGATTCCCCGCCTATGTTTACCCGCCTCTGTTTACCCGCCTGTTTCCCCGCCTCTGATTCCCCACCTCAGATTCGCTACCTCAGATTCCGTGACTCTGATTCCCTGCCTCTGATTCCCTGCCTCTGATTCCCTGCATCTGAATGCCCATCTCTGATTCTCAACCTCTGATACCCCGCCTCTGATTCCCCACCTCTGATTCCCCGCTTCTGATTCCCCGCCTCTGATTCCCCGCCTCTGATTCCCCGCCTCTGATTCCCCGCCTCTGATTCCCCACCTCTGATTCACTGCCTCCCTTTCCGCTCAACTTTCCTGGCCTACGTTTCCCCACATATCTTTCCCCGCCTCTGATTCCCTGCCTCTGATTCCCCGCCTCTGATTCCCCGCCTCTGATTCCCCACCACTGTCTCTACGCCTCTCTTTTGCCTGCACTCTTTCCCCTCCACTCTTTCCGTGCCTCTCTTTCCCTCCCTCAATTTCAAAAACTCTGTTTGATATGTTCTGTGTAACTCATTTTCAACATACAAGTTCCAACCACTATGTTTCGCCCATCTCTTTCGCCGCCTCTATTTATGCACCTATGTTTACCCGCTTCTGTTTACCCGCCTGTTTCCCAACATCTCTTTCCCCACCTCTGATTCCACGCCTCTGATTCGCCGCCTCTGATTGCCCC
Organism: Narcine bancroftii; assembly: GCF_036971445.1. Lineage (NCBI taxonomy): Eukaryota > Metazoa > Chordata > Chondrichthyes > Torpediniformes > Narcinidae > Narcine > Narcine bancroftii. The sequence continues at coordinate 2,206,823 of NW_027211886.1, forward strand.
CCTCTGATTCCCTGCCTCTGATTCCCCGCCTCTGATTCCCCGCCTCTGATTCACCGCCTCCCTTTCCGTGCATCTTTCCTGGCCTACGTTTCCCCACATCTCTTTCCCCACCTCTGATTCCACGCCTCAGATTCGCCGTCTCTGATTTCCCGCCTCTGATTCCCTGCCTCTGATTCCCCGCCTCTGATTCCCCGCCTCTGATTCCCCGCCTCTGATTCCCCGCCTCTGATTCCCCGCCTCTGATTCCCCACCTCTGATTCCCCGCCTCTGATTCCCTGCCTCTCTTTCCCTGCCTCTATTTCCGTGCCTCTTTCTCTGCATCTCGTTTCCCAAATCTCATTTCCCCCTTCTGATAACCCTCATCAGATTCCCTGCCACAGATTCCCTGCCTCAGATTCCCTGCCTCAGATTCCCTGCATCAGAGTCCCTTCATCTGATTCCCTGCCTCTGATTCCCCGCCTCTGATTCCCCACCTCTGACTCCCTGCCTCAGATTCCATGCCTCTGATTCCCTGCCTCTGATTCCCTGCCTCTGATTTCCTGCATCTGATTGCCCGCCTATGATTCTCCGCCTCTGATTCCCCGCCTCTGATTCCCCACCTCTCATTCTCCGCCTCTGATTCCACGCCTCTGATTCCCCGCATCTGATTCCCTGCCTCTGATAACCTGCCTCTGATTCCCTGCCTCCGATTCCCTGCCTCTGAGTCCCCACCTCTGATTCCCCGCGTCCGATTCCGCACCCATGTTTCACCGCCTCTGTTGCTATGCTTCTGATTTCCCGGCTCAGATTCACCGGCTCTGATTCTGCACCTCTGATTCCACGCCTCTCTTTCTGTGTCTCTGATTCCCCGCCTCTGATTCCACGCCTCTGATTACCCGCCTCTGATACCCTGCCTCTCTTTCCCTGCCTCTATTTCCGTGCCTCTTTCTCTGCATCTCGTTTCCCACATCTCATTTCCCCCTTCTGATAACCCGCATCAGATTTTCTGCCACAGATTCCCTGCCTCAGATTCCCTGCCTAAGATTCCCTGCATCAGATTCCCTTCATCTGATTCCCTGCCTCTGATTCCCCGCGGCTGATTCCCTGCCTCTGATTCCCAGCCTCTGTTTACCCGCCTGTTTCCCCGCCTCTGATTCACTACCTCATATTCGCCCCCTCAGATTCCCTGCCTCTGATTCCCTGCATCTGATTGCCCGCCTCTGATTCCCTGCCTCTGATTCCCCGCCTCTGATTCCCCGCCTCTGATTCCCCGCCTCTGATTCCCCACCTCTGATTCCCCACTTCTGATTCCCCGCCTCTGATTCCCCGCCTCTGATTCCCCGCCTCTGATTCCCCGCCTCTGATTCCCCACCTCTGATTCACTGCCTCCATTTCCGCTCAACTTTCCTGGCCTACGTTTCCCCACATATCTTTCCCCGCCTCTGAATTCCCGCCTCTGATTTCACGCCTCTGATTCCCCGCCTCTGATTCCCCGCCTCTGATTCCCAGCCTCTGATTCCCCTCCTCTGATACCCCGCTTCTGATTCCCCACCTCTGATTCCCCGCATCTGATTCCCCGCATCTGATTCCCCGCCTCTGATTCCCCGCCTCTGATTCCCCGCCTCTGATTCCCCGCCTCTGATTCCCCGCCTCTGATTCCCCGCCTATGTTTACCAGCCTCTGTTTACCCGCCTGTTTCCCCGCCTCAGATTCCCTGCCTCAGATTCCCTGCATCAGATTCCCTTCATCTGATTCCCTGCCTCTGATTCCCTGCCTCTGATTCCCCGCCTCTGATTCCCCGCCTCTGATTCCCCACCTCAGATTCCCCCCTCTGATTCCCCGCCTCTGATTCCCCGCCTCTGATTCCCAGCCTCTGAATCCCCCCTCTGATTCCCCGCCTCTGATTCCCCGCCTCTGATTCCCCACATCAGATTCCCTGCCTCCGATTCCCTGCCTCAGATTCCCTGCCTCAGATTCCCTGCATCAGATTCCCTTCATCTGATTCCCTGCCTCTGATTCCCCGCCTCTGATTCCCCGCCACTGATTCGCCACCTCTGTCTCTACGCCTCTATTTTGCCTGCACTCTTTCCCCTCCACTCTTTCCGTGCCTCTCTTTCCCTCCCTCAATTTCAACAACTCTGTTTGATCTGTTCTGTGTAACTCATTTTCAAAATACAAGTTCCAACCACTATGTTTCGCCCATCTCTTTCGCCGCCTCTATTTATGCACCTATGTTTACCCGCTTCTGTTTACCCGCCTGTTTCCCCACATCTCTTTCCACACCTCTGATTCCACGCCTCTGATTCGCCGCCTCTGATTGCCCCCCTCTGATTCCCTGCCTCTGATACCCCGCCTCTGATTCGCCGCCTCTGATTCACCGCCTCCCTTTCCCCGCAACTTTCCTGGCCTACGTTTCCCCACATCTCTTTCCCCACCTCCTATTCCACGCCTCAGATTCGCCGTCTCTGATTTCCCGCCTCTGATTCCCTGCCTCTGATTCCCCGCCACTGATTCCCTGCCTCTGATTCCCCCCTCTGATTCCCGCCTCTGATTCCCCACCTCTGATTCCCCGCCTCTGATTCCCTGCCTCTCTTTCCCTGCCTCTATTTCCGTGCCTCTTTCTCTGCATCTCGTTTCCCAAATCTCATTTCCCCCTTCTGATAACCCTCATCAGATTCCCTGCCACAGATTCCCTGCCTCAGATTCCCTGCCTCAGATTCCCTGCATCAGATTCCCTTCATCTGATTCCCTTCCTCTGATTCCCCGCCTCTGATTCCCCACCTCTGACTCCCTGCATCAGATTCCCTGCCTCTGATTCCCTGCCTCTGATTCCCTGCCTCTGATTTCCTGCATCTGATTGCCCGCCTATGATTCTCCGCCTCTGATTCCCCGCCTCTGATTCCCCGCCTCTGATTCCCCGCCTCTGATTCCCCGCCTCTGATTCCCCGCATCTGATTCCCTGCCTCTGATAACCTGCCTCTGATTCCCTGCCTCTGATTCCCTGCCTCTGAGTCCCCACCTCTGATTCCCCGCGTCCGATTCCGCACCCATGTTTCACTGCCTCTGTTGCTATGCTTCTGATTTCCCGGCTCAGATTCACCGGCTCTGATTCCGCACCTCTGATTCCACGCCTCTCTTTCTGTGTCTCTGATTCCCCGCCTCTGATTCCACGCCTCTGATTACCCGCCTCTGATACCCTGCCTCTCTTTCTCTGCCTCTATTTCCGTGCCTCTTTCACTGCATCTCGTTTCCCACATCTCATTTCCCCCTTCTGATAACCCGCATCAGATTTTCTGCCACAGATTCCCTGCCTCAGATTCCCTGCATCAGATTCCCTGCCTCAGATTCCCTGCATCTGATTGCCCGCCTCTGATTCCCTGCCTCTGATTCCCTGCCTCTGATTCCCTGCATCTGATTGTCCGCCTCTGATTCCCTGCCTCTGATTCCCCGCCTCTGATTCCCCGCCTCTGATTCCGCGCCTCTGATTCCCCACCTCTGATTCCCCACTTCTGATTCCCCGCCTCTGATTCCCCGCCTCTGATTCCCCGCCTCTGATTCCCCGCCTCTGATTCCCCACCTCTGATTCACTGCCTCTATTTCCGCTCAACTTTCCTGGCCTACGTTTCTCCACATATCTTTCCCCGCCTCTGAATTCCCGCCTCTGATTCCACGCCTCTGATTGCCCGCCTCTGATTCCCCACCTCTGATTCCCCGCCTCTGATTCCCCTCCTCTGATACCCCGCTTCTGATTCCCCACCTCTGATTCCCCGCATCTGATTCCCCGCATCTGATTCCCCGCCTCTGATTCCCCGCCTCTGATTCCCCGCCTCTGATTCCCCGCCTCTGATTCCCCGCCTATGTTTACCCGCCTCTGTTTACCCGCCTGTTTTCCCGCCTCAGATTCACTGCATCAGATTCCCTTCATCTGATTCCCTGCCTCTGATTCCCCGCCTCTGTTTACCCGACTGTTTCCCCGCCTCTGATTCACCACCTCATATTCGCCATCTCAGGTTCCCTGCCTCAGATTCCCTGCCTCAGATTCCCTGCATCAGATTCCCTTCATTTGATTCCCTGCGTCTGATTCCCTGCCTCTGATTCCCTGCATCTGATTGCCCGCCTCTGATTCCCCGCCTCTGATTCCCCGCCTCTGATTCCCCACCTTGGATTCCCCACTTCTGATTCCCCGCGTCTGATTCCCCGCCTCTGATTCCCCGCCTCTGATTCCACGCCTCTGATTCCCCGCTTCTGATTCCCCGCCTCTGATTCCCCACTTCTGATTGCCCGCCTCTGATTCCACGCCTCTGATTCCCCGCCTCTGATTCCCCACCTCTGATTCCCCACTTCTGATTCCCCACCTCTGATTCCCCGCCTCTGATTCCACGCCTCTGATTCCCCACTTCTGAATCCCCACCTCTGATTCTCCGCCTCTGATACCCTGCCTCTGATAACTTTTTACTGATTCCCTGCCTCAGATTCCCTGCCTCCGATTCCCTGCCTCAGATTCCCTGCCTCAGATTCCCTGCATCAGATTCCCTTCATCTGATTCCCCGCCTCTGATTCCCCACCTCTGTCTCTACGCCTCTATTTTGCCTGCACTCTTTCCCCTCCACTCTTTCTGTGCCTCTCTTTCCCTCCCTCAATTTCAACAACTCTGTTTGATCTGTTCTGTGTACCTAATTTTCAACACACAAGTTCCAACCACTATGTTTCGCCCATCTCTTTCGCTGCCTCTATTTATGCAGCTATGTTTACCCGCTTCTGTTTAGCCGCCTGATTCCCCACATCTCTTTCCCCACCTCTGATTCCACGCCTCTGATTCCCCGCCTCTGATTCCCCGCCTCTGATTCCCCGCCTCTGATTCACCGCCTCCCTTTCCGCGCAACTTTCCTGGCCTACGTTTCCCCACATCTCTTTCCCCACCTCTGATTCCACGCCTCAGATTCGCCGCCTCTGATTTCCCGCCTCTGATTCCCTGCCTCTGATTCCCTGCCTCTGATTCCCCACCTCTGATTCCCCCCTCTGATTCCCCGCCTCTGATTCCCAGCCTCTGATTCCCCACCTCTGATTCCCCGCCTCTGATTCCCTGCCTGTCTTTCCCTGCCTCTATTTCCGTGCCTCTTTCTCTGCATCTCGTTTCCAACATCTCATTTCCCCCTTCTGATAACCCGCATCAGATTCCCTGCCACAGATTCCCTGCCTCAGATTCCCTGCCTCAGATTCCCTGCATCAGATTCCCTTCATCTGATTCCCTGCCTCTGATTCCCCGCCTCTGATTCCCCACCTCTGATTCCCTGCCTCAGATTCCCTGCCTCTGATTCCCTGCCTCTGATTCCCTGCCTCTGATTCCCCGCCTCTGATTCGCCGCCTCTGATTCACCGCCTCCCTTTCCGCGCAACTTTCCTGGCCTACGTTTCCCCACATCTCTTTCCACACCTCTGATTCCACCCCTCTGATTCGCCGCCTCTGATTGCCCCCCTCTGATTCCCTGCCTCTGATTCCCCGCCTCTGATTCGCCGCCTCTGATTCACCGCCTCCCTTTCCGCGCAACTTTCCTGGCCTACGTTTCCCCACATCTCTTTCCCCACCTCTGATTCCACGCCTCAGATTCGCCGTCTCTGATTTCCCGCCTCTGATTCCCTGCCTCTGATTCCTCGCCTCTGATTCCCTGCCTCTGATTCCCCATATCAGATTCCCCGCCTCTGATTCCCCAACTCTGATTCCCCGCTTCTGATTCCGCAGCTCTGAATCCCCGCCTCTGATTCCCCGCGTCTGATTCCCTGCCTCTGATTCCCCGCCTCTGATTCCCCATCTGTGATTCACAACCTCTGATGCCCCACCTCTGATTCCCCATATCTGATTCCCCGCCTCTGATTCCCCATATCTGATTCCCCGCCTCTGATTGCCCACCTCTGATTCCCCGCGTCTGATACCCTGCCTCTTGATTCACCACCTCTGATTCCCGGCCTCTGATTCCCCATCTCTGATTCCGCACGTCCGATTCCCTGCCTATGATTCCCCACCTCTGATTCCCCAGCTCTGATTCCCCGCCTCTGATTCCCTGCATCCGATTCCCCATATCTGATTCCCCGCCTCTGTTTCCCCGCCTCTGATTCCCGCCTCTGTTTCCCCATATCTGATTCCCGCCTCTGATTCCCAACTATGATTCCCCGCCTCTGATTCCCTGCCTCTGATTCCCCGCGTTCTATTCCCTGCCTCTGATTCCCCGCCTGTGATTCCCCATCACTGATTCACCACCTCTGATTCCCTACCTCTGATTCCCCATATCTAATTCCCCGCCTCTGTTTGCCCGCCTCTGATTCCCCGCCTCTGTTTCCCCATATCTGATTCCCCGCCTCTGAATCCCCAACTCTGATTCCCTGCCTAAGATTCCCCAGCTCTGATTCCCCGCCTTTGATTCCCCCCGTCTGATTACCAGCCTCTGAATCCCCGTGTCTGATTTCCTGCCTCTGATTCCCCGCCTCTGATTCCCCATCTCTGATTCACCGCCTCTGATTCCCCACCTCTGATTCCCCATCTCTGATTCCGCACATCCAATTCCCTGCCTCTGATTCCCCAACTCTGATTCCCCACCTCTGATTCCCCAGCTCTGATTCCCCGCCTCAGATTCCCCGCGTCTGATTCCCTGCCTCTGATTCCTCGCCTCTGATTCCCTGCCTCTGATTCCCCATATCAGATTCCCCGCCTCTGATTCCCCAACTCTGATTCCCCGCTTCTGATTCCGCAGCTCTGAATCCCCGCCTCTGATTCCCCGCGTCTGATTCCCTGCCTCTGATTCCCCGCCTCTGATTCCCCATCTGTGATTCACAACCTCTGATGCCCCACCTCTGATTCCCCATATCTGATTCCCCGCCTATGATTCCCCATATCTGATTCCCCGCCTCTGATTGCCCACCTCTGATTCCCCGCGTCTGATACCCTGCCTCTTGATTCACCACCTCTGATTCCCGGCCTCTGATTCCCCATCTCTGATTCCGCACGTCCGATTCCCTGCCTATGATTCCCCACCTCTGATTCCCCGCCTCTGATTCCCCATATCTGATTCCCTGCCTCTGTTTCCCCGCCTCTGATTCCCTACCTCTGTTTCCCCATATCTGATCCCCGCCTCTGATTCCCCACCTCTAATACCCCGCCTCTGATTCCCCAGCTCTGATTCCCCGCCTCTGATTCCCCGCATCTGATTCCCTGCCTTTGATTCCCCGCCTCTGATTCCAGGCCTCTGATTCCCATCATCTGATTCCGGCCTCTGATTCCCGGCCTCTGATTCCCTGCTTCTGATTCTGATTCCCTGCCTCTGATTCCCCATCTCTGATTCCGCACATCTGATTCCCTGCCTCTGATTCCCCACCTCTGATTCCCCATATCTGATTCCCCGCCTCTGTTTCCCCGCCTCTGATTCCCCGCCTCTGTTTCCCAATATCTAAGTCCCCACCTCTGATTCCCCAAATCTGATTCCCCACCTCTGATTCCCCAGCTCTGATTCCCCGCCTCTGATTCCCCGCATCTGATTCCCTGCATCTGATTCCAAGCCTCTGATTCCCTGCCTCTGATTCCCAACCTCTGATTCCCCACCTCTGATTCCCCATATCTGATTCCCCGCCTCTGTTTCCCCGCCTCGGATTCCCCGCCTCAGTTTCCCCATATCTGATTCCCGGCCTCTGATTCCCCGCCTCTGATTCCCTGCCTCTGATTCCCAACCTCTGATTCCCCACCTCTGATTCCCCATATCTGATTCCCCGCCTCTGTTTCCCCGCCTCTGATTCCCCGCCTCTGATTCCCAACTCTGATTCCCCGCCTCTGATTCCCCAGCTCTGATTCCCCGTGTTTGATTCCCTGCCTCTGATTCCCTGCCCTGATTCCCCATCTCTGTTTCACCGCCTTTGAATCGCCACCTCTGATTCCACATATCTGATTCCCCGCCTCTGTTTCCCCGACTCTGATTCCCTTCCTCTGATTCCCAACCTCTGATTCCACACCTCTGATTCCCAATATCTGATTCACCGCCTCTATTTCCCCATATCTGAATCCCCGCCTCTGATTCCCCAACTCTGATTCCCCGCCTCTGATTCCCCAGCTCTGATTCCCCGACTCTGATTCCCGGCGTCCGATTCCCTGCCTCTGATTCCCCGCCTCTGATTCCCCATCTCTGATTCCCCGCCTCTGATTCCCCGTGTCTGATTCCCTGCCTCTGATTCCCCGCCTCTGATTCCCCGCCTCTGATTCCCTGACACTGAATCCCTGCCCCTGATTCCCCACCTCTGATTCCCCATATCTGATTCCCCGCCTCTGTTTCCCCGCCTCTGATTCCCCATATCTGATTCCCTGCCTCTGATTCCCCAACTCTGATTCCCTGCCTCTGATTGCCCACCTCTGATTCGCCGCGTCTGATACCCTGACTCTTGATTCCCCGCCTCTGATTCCCCATCTCTGATTCACCACCTCTGATTCCCGGCCTCTGATTCCCCATCTCTGATTCCGCACGTCCGATTCCCTGCCTATGATTCCCCACCTCTGATTCCCCGCCTCTGATTCCCCATATCTGATTCCCTGCCTCTGTTTCCCCGCCTCTGATTCCCTACCTCTGTTTCCCCATATCTGATTCCCCGCCTCTGATTCACCACCTCTAATACCCCGCCTCTGATTCCCCAGCTCTGATTCCCCGCCTCTGATTCCCCGCATCTGATTCCCTGCCTTTGATTCCCCGCCTCTGATTCCAGGCCTCTGATTCCCATCATCTGATTCCGGCCTCTGATTCCCGGCCTCTGATTCCCTGCTTCTGATTCTGATTCCCTGCCTCTGATTCCCCATCTCTGATTCCGCACATCTGATTCCCTGCCTCTGATTCCCCACCTCTGATTCCCCATATCTGATTCCCCGCCTCTGTTTCCCCGCCTCTGATTCCCCGCCTCTGTTTCCCAATATCTAAGTCCCCACCTCTGATTCCCCAAATCTGATTCCCCACCTCTGATTCCCCAGCTCTGATTCCCCACCTCTGATTCCCCATATCTGATTCCCCGCCTCTGTTTCCCCGCCTCGGATTCCCCGCCTCAGTTTCCCCATATCTGATTCCCGGCCTCTGATTCCCCGCCTCTGATTCCCCGCCTCTGATTCCCTGCCTCTGATTCCCGATCTCCGATTCCCTGCCTCTGATTCCCAACCTCTGATTCCCCACCTCTGATTCCCCATATCTGATTCCCCGCCTCTGTTTCCCCGCCTCTGATTCCCCGCCTCTGATTCCCAACTCTGATTCCCCACCTCTGATTCCCCAGCTCTAATTCCCCGTGTTTGATTCCCTGCCTCTGATTCCCTGCCCTGATTCCCCATCTCTGTTTCACCGCCTTTGAATCGCCACCTCTGATTCCACATATCTGATTCCCCGCCTCTGTTTCCCCGACTCTGATTCCCTTCATCTGATTCCCAACCTCTGATTCCACACCTCTGATTCCCCATATCTGATTCCCCGCCTCTATTTCCCCATATCTGAATCCCCTCCTCTGATTCCCCAACTCTGATTCCCCGCCTCTGATTCCCCAGCTCTGATTCCCTGACTTTGATTCCCGGCGTCCGATTCCCTGCCTCTGATTCCCCGCCTCTGATTCCCCATCTCTGATTCCCCGCCTCTGATTCCCCGTGTCTGATTCCCTGCCTCTGATTCCCCGCCTCTGATTCCCCGCCTCTGATTCCCTGACACTGAATCCCTGCCCCTGATTCCCCACCTCTGATTCCCCATATCTGATTCCCCGCCTCTGTTTCCCTGCCTCTGATTCCCCGCCTCTGATTCCCCATATCTGATTCCCTGCCTCTGATTCCCCAACTCTGATTCCCCGCCTCTGATTCCCCAGCTCTGAATCCCCGCCTCTGATTCCCCGTGTCTGATTCCCTGCCTCTGATTCCCCGCCTTGATTCCCCATCTCTGATTCACAACCTCTGATTCCCCACCTCTGATTCCCTATATTTGATTCCCCGCCTCTGTTTCCCCGCCTCTGTTTCCCCGCCTCTGATTCCCCGCCTCTGATTCCCCATATCTGATTCCCCGCCTCTGATTGCCCACCTCTGATTCCCCGCCTCTGATTCGCCAGCTCTGATTCCCCGCCTCTGATTCCCCGCATCTGATTCCCTGCCTCTGATTCCCCGCCTCTGATTCCCCATCTCTGATTCACCGCCTTTGATTCGCCACCTCTGATTCCCCATATCTGATTCCCCACCTCTGTTTCCCGGCCTCTGATTCCCCGCCTCTGATTCTCCATATCTCATTCCCCGCCTCTGAATCCCCATCTCTGATTCCCGGACTCTGATTCCCCACCTCTGATTCCCGGCCTCTTATTCCCAGCATCTGATTCCCGGCCTCTGATTCCCGGCCTCTGATTCCCCGCTTCTGATTCTGATTCCCTGCCTCTGATTCCTCATCTCTGATTCCGCACATCTGATTCCCTGCCTCTGATTCCCCACCTCTGATTCCCCATATCTGATTCCCCGCCTCTGTTTCCCCACCTCTGATTCCCCGCCTCTGTTTCCCTATATCTAATTCCCCACCTCTGATGCCCCAACTCTGATTCCCCGCCTCTGATTCCCCAGCTCTGATTCCCTGCCTCTGATTCCCCGCATCCGATTCCCCATATCTGATTCCCGGCCTCTGTTTCCCCGCCTCTGATTCCCCGCCTCTGTTTCCCCATATCTGATTCCCCGCCTCTGATTCCCAACTATGATTCCCCGCCTCTGATTCCCCAGCTCTGATTCCCTGCGTCTGATTCCCTGCGTTCTATTCCCTGCCTCTGATTCCCCGCCTGTGATTCCCCATCACTGATTCACCACCTCAGATTCCCCACCTCTGATTCCCCATATCTAATACCCCGCCTCTGTTTGCCCGCCTCTGATTCCCCGCCTCTGTTTCCCCATATCTGATTCCCCGTCTCTGAATCCCCAACTCTGATTCCCTGCCTCTGATTCCCCAGCTCTGATTCCCCGCCTTTGATTCCCCCCGTCTGATTCCCAGCCTCTGAATCCCCGTGTCTGATTTCCTGCCTCTGATTCCCCGCCTCTGATTCCCCATCCCTGTTCCTCTGATTCCCCACATCTGATTCCCCATCTCTGATTCCACACATCCGATTCCCTGCCTCTGATTCCCCAACTCTGATTCCCCACCTCTGATTCCCCACCTCTGATTCCCCGTGTCTGATTCCCTGCCTCTGATTCCCCGCCTCTGAATCCCAGCCTCTGATTCCCCATATCTGATTCCCCGCCTCTGATTCCCTGCCTCTGATTCCCCAGCTCTGATTCCCCGCCTTTGATTCCCCCCGTCTGATTCTCAGCCTCTGAATACCCGTGTCTGATTTCCTGCCTCTGATTCCCCGCCTCTGATTCCCCATCTCTGATTCACCGCCTCTGATTCCCCATCTCTGATTCCCCACCTCTGATTCCCCATATCTGATTCCCCACCTCTGATTCCCCGTGTCTGATTCCCTGCCTCTGATTCCCCGCCTCTGAATCCCAGCCTCTGATTCCCCATATCTGATTCCCCGCCTCTGATTCCCTGCCTCTGATTCCCCAGCTCTGATTCCCCGCCTTTGATTCCCCCCGTCTGATTCTCAGCCTCTGAATCCCCGTGTCTGATTTCCTGCCTCTGATTCCCCGCCTCTGATTCCCCATCTCTGATTCACCGCCTCTGATTCCCCATCTCTGATTCCCCACCTCTGATTCCCCATATCTGATTCCCTGCCTCTGTTTCCCCGCCTCTGATTCCCCACCTCTGTTTCCCCATATCTGATTCCCCGCCTCTGATTCCCCAACTCTAATACCCCGCCTCTGATTCCCAAGCTCTGATTCCCCGCCTCTGATTCCCCGCATCTGATTCCCTGCCTCTGATTCCCCGCCTCTGATTCCAGGCCTCTGATTCCCAGCATCTGATTCCGGCCTCTGATTCCCGGCCTCTGATTCCCTGCTTCTGATTCTGATTCCCTGCCTCTGATTCCCCATCTCTGATTCCGCACATCTGATTCCTTGCCTCTGATTCCCCACCTCTGATTCCCCATATCTTATTCCCCGCCTGGGTTTCCCCGCCGCTGATTGCCCGCCTCTGTTTCCCAATATCTAAGTCCCCGCCTCTGATTCCCCAAATCTGATTCCCCACCTCTGATTCCCCAGCTCTGATTCCCCGCCTCTGATTCCCCGCATCTGATTCCCTGCATCTGATTCCAAGCCTCTGATTCCCTGCCTCTGATTCCCAACCTCTGATTCCCCATCTCTGATTCCCCATATCTGATTCCCCGCCTCTGTTTCCCCTCCTCGGATTCCCCGCCTCTGTTTCCCCATATCTGATTCCCGGCCTCTGATTCCCCGCCTCTGATTCCCCGCCTCTGATTCCCTGCCTCTGATTCCCCATCTCCGATTCCCCTCGTCTAATTCCCCGCCTCTGATTCTCCGCCACTGATTCACCGCATCTGATTCCACACCTCTGATTCCCCGCCTCTGATTCCCCGCCTCTGATTCCCCGCCTCTGATTCCCCGCCTCTGATTCCCCGCCTATGTTTACCCGCCTCTGATTCCCCGCCTCTGATTCCACGCCTCTGATTCCCCGCCTCTGATTCCCCGCCTCTAATTCCCCGCCTCTGATACCGCACCTCTGATGTCCCGCATCTGATTCCCTGCATCTGATTCCCCACCTCAGATTCCCCGCCTCCGATTTCCCGGCTCTGATTCCCCGCCTCTGATTCCCCACCTATGTTTACCCGCCTCTGTTTACTCGCCTGTTTTCCCGCCTCTGGTTCCCCAACACAGATTCCCTGCCTCAGATTCCCTGCCTCTGATTCCCTGCCTCTGATTCCCTGCCTCTGATTCCCTGCATCTGATTGCCCGCCTCTGATTCCCCGCCTCTGATTCCCCGCCTCTGATTCCCCACCTCTGATTCCCCACTTCTGATTCCCCGCCTCTGATTCACCGCCTCTGTTTCCCCGCCTCTGATTCCCCGCCTCTGATTCCCCACTTCTGATTGCCCGCCTCTGATTCCCTGCCTCTGATTCCCCGCCTCTGATTCCCCACATCTGATTCCCCACTTCTGATTCCCCGCCTCTGATTCCCCGCCTCTGATTCCACGCCTCTGATTCCCCGCCTCTGATTCCCCGCCTCTGATTCCCCGCCTCTGATTCCCCTCATCTAATACCCCACCTCTGATTCCCCGCCTCTGATTCCCCGCATCTGATTCCCCGCCTCTGATTCCCCGCCTCTGATTCACCGCCTCTGATTCCCCGCCTCTGATTCCCTGCCTCTGATTCCCCGCCTATGTTTACCCGCCTCTGTTTACCCGCCTGTTTCCCCGCCTCTGATTCCCCACCTCAGATTCGCTACCTCAGATTCCGTGACTCTGATTCCCTGCCTCTGATTCCCTGCCTCTGATTCCCTGCATCTGAATGCCCATCTCTGATTCTCAACCTCTGATACCCCGCCTCTGATTCCCCACCTCTGATTCCCCGCTTCTGATTCCCCGCCTCTGATTCCCCGCCTCTGATTCCCCGCCTCTGATTCCCCGCCTCTGATTCCCCACCTCTGATTCACTGCCTCCCTTTCCGCTCAACTTTCCTGGCCTACGTTTCCCCACATATCTTTCCCCGCCTCTGATTCCCTGCCTCTGATTCCCCGCCTCTGATTCCCCGCCTCTGATTCCCCACCACTGTCTCTACGCCTCTCTTTTGCCTGCACTCTTTCCCCTCCACTCTTTCCGTGCCTCTCTTTCCCTCCCTCAATTTCAAAAACTCTGTTTGATCTGTTCTGTGTAACTCATTTTCAACATACAAGTTCCAACCACTATGTTTCGCCCATCTCTTTCGCCGCCTCTATTTATGCACCTATGTTTACCCGCTTCTGTTTACCCGCCTGTTTCCCAACATCTCTTTCCCCACCTCTGATTCCACGCCTCTGATTCGCCGCCTCTGATTGCCCCCCTCTGATTCCCTGCCTCTGATTCCCCGCCTCTGATTCCCCGCCTCTGATTCACCGCCTCCCTTTCCGTGCATCTTTCCTGGCCTACGTTTCCCCACATCTCTTTCCCCACCTCTGATTCCACGCCTCAGATTCGCCGTCTCTGATTTCCCGCCTCTGATTCCCTGCCTCTGATTCCCCGCCTCTGATTCCCCGCCTCTGATTCCCCGCCTCTGATTCCCCGCCTCTGATTCCCCGCCTCTGATTCCCCACCTCTGATTCCCCGCCTCTGATTCCCTGCCTCTCTTTCCCTGCCTCTATTTCCGTGCCTCTTTCTCTGCATCTCGTTTCCCAAATCTCATTTCCCCCTTCTGATAACCCTCATCAGATTCCCTGCCACAGATTCCCTGCCTCAGATTCCCTGCCTCAGATTCCCTGCATCAGAGTCCCTTCATCTGATTCCCTGCCTCTGATTCCCCGCCTCTGATTCCCCACCTCTGACTCCCTGCCTCAGATTCCATGCCTCTGATTCCCTGCCTCTGATTCCCTGCCTCTGATTTCCTGCATCTGATTGCCCGCCTATGATTCTCCGCCTCTGATTCCCCGCCTCTGATTCCCCACCTCTCATTCTCCGCCTCTGATTCCACGCCTCTGATTCCCCGCATCTGATTCCCTGCCTCTGATAACCTGCCTCTGATTCCCTGCCTCCGATTCCCTGCCTCTGAGTCCCCACCTCTGATTCCCCGCGTCCGATTCCGCACCCATGTTTCACCGCCTCTGTTGCTATGCTTCTGATTTCCCGGCTCAGATTCACCGGCTCTGATTCTGCACCTCTGATTCCACGCCTCTCTTTCTGTGTCTCTGATTCCCCGCCTCTGATTCCACGCCTCTGATTACCCGCCTCTGATACCCTGCCTCTCTTTCCCTGCCTCTATTTCCGTGCCTCTTTCTCTGCATCTCGTTTCCCACATCTCATTTCCCCCTTCTGATAACCCGCATCAGATTTTCTGCCACAGATTCCCTGCCTCAGATTCCCTGCCTAAGATTCCCTGCATCAGATTCCCTTCATCTGATTCCCTGCCTCTGATTCCCCGCGGCTGATTCCCTGCCTCTGATTCCCAGCCTCTGTTTACCCGCCTGTTTCCCCGCCTCTGATTCACTACCTCATATTCGCCCCCTCAGATTCCCTGCCTCTGATTCCCTGCATCTGATTGCCCGCCTCTGATTCCCTGCCTCTGATTCCCCGCCTCTGATTCCCCGCCTCTGATTCCCCGCCTCTGATTCCCCACCTCTGATTCCCCACTTCTGATTCCCCGCCTCTGATTCCCCGCCTCTGATTCCCCGCCTCTGATTCCCCGCCTCTGATTCCCCACCTCTGATTCACTGCCTCCATTTCCGCTCAACTTTCCTGGCCTACGTTTCCCCACATATCTTTCCCCGCCTCTGAATTCCCGCCTCTGATTTCACGCCTCTGATTCCCCGCCTCTGATTCCCCGCCTCTGATTCCCAGCCTCTGATTCCCCTCCTCTGATACCCCGCTTCTGATTCCCCACCTCTGATTCCCCGCATCTAATTCCCCGCATCTGATTCCCCGCCTCTGATTCCCCGCCTCTGATTCCCCGCCTCGTATTCCCCGCCTCTGATTCCCCGCCTCTGATTCCCCGCCTATGTTTACCAGCCTCTGTTTACCCGCCTGTTTCCCCGCCTCAGATTCCCTGCCTCAGATTCCCTGCATCAGATTCCCTTCATCTGATTCCCTGCCTCTGATTCCCTGCCTCTGATTCCCCGCCTCTGATTCCCCGCCTCTGATTCCCCACCTCAGATTCCCCCCTCTGATTCCCCGCCTCTGATTCCCCGCCTCTGATTCCCAGCCTCTGAATCCCCCCTCTGATTCCCCGCCTCTGATTCCCCGCCTCTGATTCCCCACATCAGATTCCCTGCCTCCGATTCCCTGCCTCAGATTCCCTGCCTCAGATTCCCTGCATCAGATTCCCTTCATCTGATTCCCTGCCTCTGATTCCCCGCCTCTGATTCCCCGCCACTGATTCGCCACCTCTGTCTCTACGCCTCTATTTTGCCTGCACTCTTTCCCCTCCACTCTTTCCGTGCCTCTCTTTCCCTCCCTCAATTTCAACAACTCTGTTTGATCTGTTCTGTGTAACTCATTTTCAAAATACAAGTTCCAACCACTATGTTTCGCCCATCTCTTTCGCCGCCTCTATTTATGCACCTATGTTTACCCGCTTCTGTTTACCCGCCTGTTTCCCCACATCTCTTTCCACACCTCTGATTCCACGCCTCTGATTCGCCGCCTCTGATTGCCCCCCTCTGATTCCCTGCCTCTGATACCCCGCCTCTGATTCGCCGCCTCTGATTCACCGCCTCCCTTTCCCCGCAACTTTCCTGGCCTACGTTTCCCCACATCTCTTTCCCCACCTCCTATTCCACGCCTCAGATTCGCCGTCTCTGATTTCCCGCCTCTGATTCCCTGCCTCTGATTCCCCGCCACTGATTCCCTGCCTCTGATTCCCCCCTCTGATTCCCGCCTCTGATTCCCCACCTCTGATTCCCCGCCTCTGATTCCCTGCCTCTCTTTCCCTGCCTCTATTTCCGTGCCTCTTTCTCTGCATCTCGTTTCCCAAATCTCATTTCCCCCTTCTGATAACCCTCATCAGATTCCCTGCCACAGATTCCCTGCCTCAGATTCCCTGCCTCAGATTCCCTGCATCAGATTCCCTTCATCTGATTCCCTTCCTCTGATTCCCCGCCTCTGATTCCCCACCTCTGACTCCCTGCATCAGATTCCCTGCCTCTGATTCCCTGCCTCTGATTCCCTGCCTCTGATTTCCTGCATCTGATTGCCCGCCTATGATTCTCCGCCTCTGATTCCCCGCCTCTGATTCCCCGCCTCTGATTCCCCGCCTCTGATTCCCCGCCTCTGATTCCCCGCATCTGATTCCCTGCCTCTGATAACCTGCCTCTGATTCCCTGCCTCTGATTCCCTGCCTCTGAGTCCCCACCTCTGATTCCCCGCGTCCGATTCCGCACCCATGTTTCACTGCCTCTGTTGCTATGCTTCTGATTTCCCGGCTCAGATTCACCGGCTCTGATTCCGCACCTCTGATTCCACGCCTCTCTTTCTGTGTCTCTGATTCCCCGCCTCTGATTCCACGCCTCTGATTACCCGCCTCTGATACCCTGCCTCTCTTTCCCTGCCTCTATTTCCGTGCCTCTTTCACTGCATCTCGTTTCCCACATCTCATTTCCCCCTTCTGATAACCCGCATCAGATTTTCTGCCACAGATTCCCTGCCTCAGATTCCCTGCATCAGATTCCCTGCCTCAGATTCCCTGCATCTGATTGCCCGCCTCTGATTCCCTGCCTCTGATTCCCTGCCTCTGATTCCCTGCATCTGATTGTCCGCCTCTGATTCCCTGCCTCTGATTCCCCGCCTCTGATTCCCCGCCTCTGATTCCGCGCCTCTGATTCCCCACCTCTGATTCCCCACTTCTGATTCCCCGCCTCTGATTCCCCGCCTCTGATTCCCCGCCTCTGATTCCCCGCCTCTGATTCCCCACCTCTGATTCACTGCCTCTATTTCCGCTCAACTTTCCTGGCCTACGTTTCTCCACATATCTTTCCCCGCCTCTGAATTCCCGCCTCTGATTCCACGCCTCTGATTGCCCGCCTCTGATTCCCCACCTCTGATTCCCCGCCTCTGATTCCCCTCCTCTGATACCCCGCTTCTGATTCCCCACCTCTGATTCCCCGCATCTGATTCCCCGCATCTGATTCCCCGCCTCTGATTCCCCGCCTCTGATTCCCCGCCTCTGATTCCCCGCCTCTGATTCCCCGCCTATGTTTACCCGCCTCTGTTTACCCGCCTGTTTTCCCGCCTCAGATTCACTGCATCAGATTCCCTTCATCTGATTCCCTGCCTCTGATTCCCCGCCTCTGTTTACCCGACTGTTTCCCCGCCTCTGATTCACCACCTCATATTCGCCATCTCAGGTTCCCTGCCTCAGATTCCCTGCCTCAGATTCCCTGCATCAGATTCCCTTCATTTGATTCCCTGCGTCTGATTCCCTGCCTCTGATTCCCTGCATCTGATTGCCCGCCTCTGATTCCCCGCCTCTGATTCCCCGCCTCTGATTCCCCACCTCGGATTCCCCACTTCTGATTCCCCGCGTCTGATTCCCCGCCTCTGATTCCCCGCCTCTGATTCCACGCCTCTGATTCCCCGCTTCTGATTCCCCGCCTCTGATTCCCCACTTCTGATTGCCCGCCTCTGATTCCACGCCTCTGATTCCCCGCCTCTGATTCCCCACCTCTGATTCCCCACTTCTGATTCCCCACCTCTGATTCCCCGCCTCTGATTCCACGCCTCTGATTCCCCACTTCTGAATCCCCACCTCTGATTCTCCGCCTCTGATACCCTGCCTCTGATAACTTTTTACTGATTCCCTGCCTCAGATTCCCTGCCTCCGATTCCCTGCCTCAGATTCCCTGCCTCAGATTCCCTGCATCAGATTCCCTTCATCTGATTCCCCGCCTCTGATTCCCCACCTCTGTCTCTACGCCTCTATTTTGCCTGCACTCTTTCCCCTCCACTCTTTCTGTGCCTCTCTTTCCCTCCCTCAATTTCAACAACTCTGTTTGATCTGTTCTGTGTACCTAATTTTCAACACACAAGTTCCAACCACTATGTTTCGCCCATCTCTTTCGCTGCCTCTATTTATGCAGCTATGTTTACCCGCTTCTGTTTAGCCGCCTGATTCCCCACATCTCTTTCCCCACCTCTGATTCCACGCCTCTGATTCCCCGCCTCTGATTCCCCGCCTCTGATTCCCCGCCTCTGATTCACCGCCTCCCTTTCCGCGCAACTTTCCTGGCCTACGTTTCCCCACATCTCTTTCCCCACCTCTGATTCCACGCCTCAGATTCGCCGCCTCTGATTTCCCGCCTCTGATTCCCTGCCTCTGATTCCCTGCCTCTGATTCCCCACCTCTGATTCCCCCCTCTGATTCCCCGCCTCTGATTCCCAGCCTCTGATTCCCCACCTCTGATTCCCCGCCTCTGATTCCCTGCCTGTCTTTCCCTGCCTCTATTTCCGTGCCTCTTTCTCTGCATCTCGTTTCCAACATCTCATTTCCCCCTTCTGATAACCCGCATCAGATTCCCTGCCACAGATTCCCTGCCTCAGATTCCCTGCCTCAGATTCCCTGCATCAGATTCCCTTCATCTGATTCCCTGCCTCTGATTCCCCGCCTCTGATTCCCCACCTCTGATTCCCTGCCTCAGATTCCCTGCCTCTGATTCCCTGCCTCTGATTCCCTGCCTCTGATTCCCCGCCTCTGATTCGCCGCCTCTGATTCACCGCCTCCCTTTCCGCGCAACTTTCCTGGCCTACGTTTCCCCACATCTCTTTCCACACCTCTGATTCCACCCCTCTGATTCGCCGCCTCTGATTGCCCCCCTCTGATTCCCTGCCTCTGATTCCCCGCCTCTGATTCGCCGCCTCTGATTCACCGCCTCCCTTTCCGCGCAACTTTCCTGGCCTACGTTTCCCCACATCTCTTTCCCCACCTCTGATTCCACACCTCAGATTCGCCGTCTCTGATTTCCCGCCTCTGATTCCCTGCCTCTGATTCCTCGCCTCTGATTCCCTGCCTCTGATTCCCCATATCAGATTCCCCGCCTCTGATTCCCCAACTCTGATTCCCCGCTTCTGATTCCGCAGCTCTGAATCCCCGCCTCTGATTCCCCGCGTCTGATTCCCTGCCTCTGATTCCCCGCCTCTGATTCCCCATCTGTGATTCACAACCTCTGATGCCCCACCTCTGATTCCCCATATCTGATTCCCCGCCTCTGATTCCCCATATCTGATTCCCCGCCTCTGATTGCCCACCTCTGATTCCCCGCGTCTGATACCCTGCCTCTTGATTCACCACCTCTGATTCCCGGCCTCTGATTCCCCATCTCTGATTCCGCACGTCCGATTCCCTGCCTATGATTCCCCACCTCTGATTCCCCGCCTCTGATTCCCCATATCTGATTCCCTGCCTCTGTTTCCCCGCCTCTGATTCCCTACCTCTGTTTCCCCATATCTGATCCCCGCCTCTGATTCCCCACCTCTAATACCCCGCCTCTGATTCCCCAGCTCTGATTCCCCGCCTCTGATTCCCCGCATCTGATTCCCTGCCTTTGATTCCCCGCCTCTGATTCCAGGCCTCTGATTCCCATCATCTGATTCCGGCCTCTGATTCCCGGCCTCTGATTCCCTGCTTCTGATTCTGATTCCCTGCCTCTGATTCCCCATCTCTGATTCCGCACATCTGATTCCCTGCCTCTGATTCCCCACCTCTGATTCCCCATATCTGATTCCCCGCCTCTGTTTCCCCGCCTCTGATTCCCCGCCTCTGTTTCCCAATATCTAAGTCCCCACCTCTGATTCCCCAAATCTGATTCCCCACCTCTGATTCCCCAGCTCTGATTCCCCGCCTCTGATTCCCCGCATCTGATTCCCTGCATCTGATTCCAAGCCTCTGATTCCCTGCCTCTGATTCCCAACCTCTGATTCCCCACCTCTGATTCCCCATATCTGATTCCCCGCCTCTGTTTCCCCGCCTCGGATTCCCCGCCTCAGTTTCCCCATATCTGATTCCCGGCCTCTGATTCCCCGCCTCTGATTCCCCGCCTCTGATTCCCTGCCTCTGATTCCCGATCTCCGATTCCCTGCCTCTGATTCCCAACCTCTGATTCCCCACCTCTGATTCCCCATATCTGATTCCCCGCCTCTGTTTCCCCGCCTCTGATTCCCCGCCTCTGATTCCCAACTCTGATTCCCCGCCTCTGATTCCCCAGCTCTGATTCCCCGTGTTTGATTCCCTGCCTCTGATTCCCTGCCCTGATTTCCCATCTCTGTTTCACCGCCTTTGAATCGCCACCTCTGATTCCACATATCTGATTCCCCGCCTCTGTTTCCCCGACTCTGATTCCCTTCCTCTGATTCCCAACCTCTGATTCCACACCTCTGATTCCCAATATCTGATTCCCCGCCTCTATTTCCCCATATCTGAATCCCCGCCTCTGATTCCCCAACTCTGATTCCCCGCCTCTGATTCCCCAGCTCTGATTCCCCGACTCTGATTCCCGGCGTCCGATTCCCTGCCTCTGATTCCCCGCCTCTGATTCCCCATCTCTGATTCCCCGCCTCTGATTCCCCGTGTCTGATTCCCTGCCTCTGATTCCCCGCCTCTGATTCCCCGCCTCTGATTCCCTGACACTGAATCCCTGCCCCTGATTCCCCACCTCTGATTCCCCATATCTGATTCCCCGCCTCTGTTTCCCCGCCTCTGATTCCCCATATCTGATTCCCTGCCTCTGATTCCCCAACTCTGATTCCCTGCCTCTGATTGCCCACCTCTGATTCCCCGCGTCTGATACCCTGACTCTTGATTCCCCGCCTCTGATTCCCCATCTCTGATTCACCACCTCTGATTCCCGGCCTCTGATTCCCCATCTCTGATTCCGCACGTCCGATTCCCTGCCTATGATTCCCCACCTCTGATTCCCCGCCTCTGATTCCCCATATCTGATTCCCTGCCTCTGTTTCCCCGCCTCTGATTCCCTACCTCTGTTTCCCCATATCTGATTCCCCGCCTCTGATTCCCCACCTCTAATACCCCGCCTCTGATTCCCCAGCTCTGATTCCCCGCCTCTGATTCCCCGCATCTGATTCCCTGCCTTTGATTCCCCGCCTCTGATTCCAGGCCTCTGATTCCCATCATCTGATTCCGGCCTCTGATTCCCGGCCTCTGATTCCCTGCTTCTGATTCTGATTCCCTGCCTCTGATTCCCCATCTCTGATTCCGCACATCTGATTCCCTGCCTCTGATTCCCCACCTCTGATTCCCCATATCTGATTCCCCGCCTCTGTTTCCCCGCCTCTGATTCCCCGCCTCTGTTTCCCAATATCTAAGTCCCCACCTCTGATTCCCCAAATCTGATTCCCCACCTCTGATTCCCCAGCTCTGATTCCCCACCTCTGATTCCCCATATCTGATTCCCCGCCTCTGTTTCCCCGCCTCGGATTCCCCGCCTCAGTTTCCCCATATCTGATTCCCGGCCTCTGATTCCCCGCCTCTGATTCCCCGCCTCTGATTCCCTGCCTCTGATTCCCGATCTCCGATTCCCTGCCTCTGATTCCCAACCTCTGATTCCCCACCTCTGATTCCCCATATCTGATTCCCCGCCTCTGTTTCCCCGCCTCTGATTCCCCGCCTCTGATTCCCAACTCTGATTCCCCGCCTCTGATTCCCCAGCTCTAATTCCCCGTGTTTGATTCCCTGCCTCTGATTCCCTGCCCTGATTCCCCATCTCTGTTTCACCGCCTTTGAATCGCCACCTCTGATTCCACATATCTGATTCCCCGCCTCTGTTTCCCCGACTCTGATTCCCTTCATCTGATTCCCAACCTCTGATTCCACACCTCTGATTCCCCATATCTGATTCCCCGCCTCTATTTCCCCATATCTGAATCCCCGCCTCTGATTCCCCAACTCTGATTCCCCGCCTCTGATTCCCCAGCTCTGATTCCCCGACTCTGATTCCCGGCATCCGATTCCCTGCCTCTGATTCCCCGCCTCTGATTCCCCATCTCTGATTCCCCGCCTCTGATTTCCCGTGTCTGATTCCCTGCCTCTGATTCCCCGCCTCTGATTCCCTGACACTGAATCCCTGCCCCTGATTCCCCACCTCTGATTCCCCATATCTGATTCCCCGCCTCTGTTTCCCCGCCTCTGATTCCCCGCCTCTGATTCCCCATATCTGATTCCCTGCCTCTGATTCCCCAACTCTGATTCCCCGCCTCTGATTCCCCAGCTCTGAATCCCCGCCTCTGATTCCCCGTGTCTGATTCCCTGCCTCTGATTCCCCGCCTTGATTCCCCATCTCTGATTCACAACCTCTGATTCCCCACCTCTGATTCCCTATATTTGATTCCCCGCCTCTGTTTCCCCGCCTCTGTTTCCCCGCCTCTGATTCCCCGCCTCTGATTCCCCATATCTGATTCCCCGCCTCTGATTGCCCACCTCTGATTCCCCGCCTCTGATTCGCCAGCTCTGATTCCCCGCCTCTGATTCCCCGCATCTGATTCCCTGCCTCTGATTCCCCGCCTCTGATTCCCCATCTCTGATTCACCGCCTTTGATTCGCCACCTCTGATTCCCCATATCTGATTCCCCACCTCTGTTTCCCGGCCTCTGATTCCCCGCCTCTGATTCTCCATATCTCATTCCCCGCCTCTGAATCCCCATCTCTGATTCCCGGACTCTGATTCCCCACCTCTGATTCCCGGCCTCTTATTCCCAGCATCTGATTCCCGGCCTCTGATTCCTGGCCTCTGATTCCCCGCTTCTGATTCTGATTCCCTGCCTCTGATTCCCCATCTCTGATTCCGCACATCTGATTCCCTGCCTCTGATTCCCCACCTCTGATTCCCCATATCTGATTCCCCGCCTCTGTTTCCCCGCCTCTGATTCCCCGCCTCTGTTTCCCTATATCTAATTCCCCACCTCTGATGCCCCAACTCTGATACCCCGCCTCTGATTCCCCAGCTCTGATTCCCTGCCTCTGATTCCCCGCATCCGATTCCCCATATCTGATTCCCGGCCTCTGTTTCCCCGCCTCTGATTCCCCGCCTCTGTTTCCCCATATCTGATTCCCCGCCTCTGATTCCCAACTATGATTCCCCGCCTCTGATTCCCCAGCTCTGATTCCCTGCGTCTGATTCCCTGCGTTCTATTCCCTGCCTCTGATTCCCCGCCTGTGATTCCCCATCACTGATTCACCACCTCAGATTCCCCACCTCTGATTCCCCATATCTAATTCCCCGCCTCTGTTTGCCCGCCTCTGATTCCCCGCCTCTGTTTCCCCATATCTGATTCCCCGTCTCTGAATCCCCAACTCTGATTCCCTGCCTCTGATTCCCCAGCTCTGATTCCCCGCCTTTGATTCCCCCCGTCTGATTCCCAGCCTCTGAATCCCCGTGTCTGATTTCCTGCCTCTGATTCCCCGCCTCTGATTCCCCATCCCTGTTCCTCTGATTCCCCACATCTGATTCCCCATCTCTGATTCCACACATCCGATTCCCTGCCTCTGATTCCCCAACTCTGATTCCCCACCTCTGATTCCCCACCTCTGATTCCCCGTGTCTGATTCCCTGCCTCTGATTCCCCGCCTCTGAATCCCAGCCTCTGATTCCCCATATCTGATTCCCCGCCTCTGATTCCCTGCCTCTGATTCCCCAGCTCTGATTCCCCGCCTTTGATTCCCCCCGTCTGATTCTCAGCCTCTGAATACCCGTGTCTGATTTCCTGCCTCTGATTCCCCGCCTCTGATTCCCCATCTCTGATTCACCGCCTCTGATTCCCCATCTCTGATTCCCCACCTCTGATTCCCCATATCTGATTCCCCACCTCTGATTCCCCGTGTCTGATTCCCTGCCTCCGATTCCCCGCCTCTGAATCCCAGCCTCTGATTCCCCATATCTGATTCCCCGCCTCTGATTCCCTGCCTCTGATTCCCCAGCTCTGATTCCCCGCCTTTGATTCCCCCCGTCTGATTCTCAGCCTCTGAATCCCCGTGTCTGATTTCCTGCCTCTGATTCCCCGCCTCTGATTCCCCATCTCTGATTCACCGCCTCTGATTCCCCATCTCTGATTCCCCACCTCTGATTCCCCATATCTGATTCCCTGCCTCTGTTTCCCCGCCTCTGATTCCCCACCTCTGTTTCCCCATATCTGATTCCCCGCCTCTGATTCCCCAACTCTAATACCCCGCCTCTGATTCCCAAGCTCTGATTCCCCGCCTCTGATTCCCCGCATCTGATTCCCTGCCTCTGATTCCCCGCCTCTGATTCCAGGCCTCTGATTCCCAGCATCTGATTCCGGCCTCTGATTCCCGGCCTCTGATTCCCTGCTTCTGATTCTGATTCCCTGCCTCTGATTCCCCATCTCTGATTCCGCACATCTGATTCCTTGCCTCTGATTCCCCACCTCTGATTCCCCATATCTTATTCCCCGCCTGGGTTTCCCCGCCTCTGATTGCCCGCCTCTGTTTCCCAATATCTAAGTCCCCGCCTCTGATTCCCCAAATCTGATTCCCCACCTCTGATTCCCCAGCTCTGATTCCCCGCCTCTGATTCCCCGCATCTGATTCCCTGCATCTGATTCCAAGCCTCTGATTCCCTGCCTCTGATTCCCAACCTCTGATTCCCCATCTCTGATTCCCCATATCTGATTCCCCGCCTCTGTTTCCCCTCCTCGGATTCCCCGCCTCTGTTTCCCCATATCTGATTCCCGGCCTCTGATTCCCCGCCTCTGATTCCCCGCCTCTGATTCCCTGCCTCTGATTCCCCATCTCCGATTCCCCTCGTCTAATACCCCGCCTCTGATTCTCCGAGACTGATTCACCGCATCTGATTCCACACCTCTGATTCCCCGCCTCTGATTCCCCGCCTCTGATTCCCCGCCTCTGATTCCCCGCCTCTGATTCCCCGCCTATGTTTACCCGCCTCTGATTCCCCGCCTCTGATTCCACGCCTCTGATTCCCCGCCTCTGATTCCCCGCCTCTAATTCCCCGCCTCTGATACCGCACCTCTGATGTCCCGCATCTGATTCCCTGCATCTGATTCCCCGCCTCAGATTCCCCGCCTCCGATTTCCCGGCTCTGATTCCCCGCCTCTGATTCCCCACCTATGTTTACCCGCCTCTGTTTACTCGCCTGTTTTCCCGCCTCTGGTTCCCCAACACAGATTCCCTGCCTCAGATTCCCTGCCTCTGATTCCCTGCCTCTGATTCCCTGCCTCTGATTCCCTGCATCTGATTGCCCGCCTCTGATTCCCCGCCTCTGATTCCCCGCCTCTGATTCCCCACCTCTGATTCCCCACTTCTGATTCCCCGCCTCTGATTCACCGCCTCTGTTTCCCCGCCTCTGATTCCCCGCCTCTGATTCCCCACTTCTGATTGCCCGCCTCTGATTCCCTGCCTCTGATTCCCCGCCTCTGATTCCCCACATCTGATTCCCCACTTCTGATTCCCCGCCTCTGATTCCCCGCCTCTGATTCCACGCCTCTGATTCCCCGCCTCTGATTCCCCGCCTCTGATTCCCCGCCTCTGATTCCCCTCATCTAATACCCCACCTCTGATTCCCCGCCTCTGATTCCCCGCATCTGATTCCCCGCCTCTGATTCCCCGCCTCTGATTCACCGCCTCTGATTCCCCGCCTCTGATTCCCTGCCTCTGATTCCCCGCCTATGTTTACCCGCCTCTGTTTACCCGCCTGTTTCCCCGCCTCTGATTCCCCACCTCAGATTCGCTACCTCAGATTCCGTGACTCTGATTCCCTGCCTCTGATTCCCTGCCTCTGATTCCCTGCATCTGAATGCCCATCTCTGATTCTCAACCTCTGATACCCCGCCTCTGATTCCCCACCTCTGATTCCCCGCTTCTGATTCCCCGCCTCTGATTCCCCGCCTCTGATTCCCCGCCTCTGATTCCCCGCCTCTGATTCCCCACCTCTGATTCACTGCCTCCCTTTCCGCTCAACTTTCCTGGCCTACGTTTCCCCACATATCTTTCCCCGCCTCTGATTCCCTGCCTCTGATTCCCCGCCTCTGATTCCCCGCCTCTGATTCCCCACCACTGTCTCTACGCCTCTCTTTTGCCTGCACTCTTTCCCCTCCACTCTTTCCGTGCCTCTCTTTCCCTCCCTCAATTTCAAAAACTCTGTTTGATCTGTTCTGTGTAACTCATTTTCAACATACAAGTTCCAACCACTATGTTTCGCCCATCTCTTCTGCCGCCTCTATTTATGCACCTATGTTTACCCGCTTCTGTTTACCCGCCTGTTTCCCAACATCTCTTTCCCCACCTCTGATTCCACGCCTCTGATTCGCCGCCTCTGATTGCCCCCCTCTGATTCCCTGCCTCTGATTCCCCGCCTCTGATTCCCCGCCTCTGATTCACCGCCTCCCTTTCCGTGCATCTTTCCTGGCCTACGTTTCCCCACATCTCTTTCCCCACCTCTGATTCCACGCCTCAGATTCGCCGTCTCTGATTTCCCGCCTCTGATTCCCTGCCTCTGATTCCCCGCCTCTGATTCCCCGCCTCTGATTCCCCCCTCTGATTCCCCGCCTCTGATTCCCCGCCTCTGATTCCCCACCTCTGATTCCCCGCCTCTGATTCCCTGCCTCTCTTTCCCTGCCTCTATTTCCGTGCCTCTTTCTCTGCATCTCGTTTCCCAAATCTCATTTCCCCCTTCTGATAACCCTCATCAGATTCCCTGCCACAGATTCCCTGCCTCAGATTCCCTGCCTCAGATTCCCTGCATCAGAGTCCCTTCATCTGATTCCCTGCCTCTGATTCCCCGCCTCTGATTCCCCACCTCTGACTCCCTGCCTCAGATTCCATGCCTCTGATTCCCTGCCTCTGATTCCCTGCCTCTGATTTCCTGCATCTGATTGCCCGCCTATGATTCTCCGCCTCTGATTCCCCGCCTCTGATTCCCCACCTCTCATTCTCCGCCTCTGATTCCACGCCTCTGATTCCCCGCATCTGATTCCCTGCCTCTGATAACCTGCCTCTGATTCCCTGCCTCCGATTCCCTGCCTCTGAGTCCCCACCTCTGATTCCCCGCGTCCGATTCCGCACCCATGTTTCACCGCCTCTGTTGCTATGCTTCTGATTTCCCGGCTCAGATTCACCGGCTCTGATTCTGCACCTCTGATTCCACGCCTCTCTTTCTGTGTCTCTGATTCCCCGCCTCTGATTCCACGCCTCTGATTACCCGCCTCTGATACCCTGCCTCTCTTTCCCTGCCTCTATTTCCGTGCCTCTTTCTCTGCATCTCGTTTCCCACATCTCATTTCCCCCTTCTGATAACCCGCATCAGATTTTCTGCCACAGATTCCCTGCCTCAGATTCCCTGCCTAAGATTCCCTGCATCAGATTCCCTTCATCTGATTCCCTGCCTCTGATTCCCCGCGGCTGATTCCCTGCCTCTGATTCCCAGCCTCTGTTTACCCGCCTGTTTCCCCGCCTCTGATTCACTACCTCATATTCGCCCCCTCAGATTCCCTGCCTCTGATTCCCTGCATCTGATTGCCCGCCTCTGATTCCCTGCCTCTGATTCCCCGCCTCTGATTCCCCGCCTCTGATTCCCCGCCTCTGATTCCCCACCTCTGATTCCCCACTTCTGATTCCCCGCCTCTGATTCCCCGCCTCTGATTCCCCGCCTCTGATTCCCCGCCTCTGATTCCCCACCTCTGATTCACTGCCTCCATTTCCGCTCAACTTTCCTCGCCTACGTTTCCCCACATATCTTTCCCCGCCTCTGAATTCCCGCCTCTGATTTCACGCCTCTGATTCCCCGCCTCTGATTCCCCGCCTCTGATTCCCAGCCTCTGATTCCCCTCCTCTGATACCCCGCTTCTGATTCCACACCTCTGATTCCCCGCATCTGATTCCCCGCATCTGATTCCCCGCCTCTGATTCCCCGCCTCTGATTCCCCGCCTCTGATTCCCCGCCTCTGATTCCCCGCCTCTGATTCCCCGCCTATGTTTACCAGCCTCTGTTTACCCGCCTGTTTCCCCGCCTCAGATTCCCTGCCTCAGATTCCCTGCATCAGATTCCCTTCATCTGATTCCCTGCCTCTGATTCCCTGCCTCTGATTCCCCGCCTCTGATTCCCCGCCTCTGATTCCCCACCTCAGATTCCCCCCTCTGATTCCCCGCCTCTGATTCCCCGCCTCTGATTCCCAGCCTCTGAATCCCCCCTCTGATTCCCCGCCTCTGATTCCCCGCCTCTGATTCCCCACATCAGATTCCCTGCCTCCGATTCCCTGCCTCAGATTCCCTGCCTCAGATTCCCTGCATCAGATTCCCTTCATCTGATTCCCTGCCTCTGATTCCCCGCCTCTGATTCCCCGCCACTGATTCGCCACCTCTGTCTCTACGCCTCTATTTTGCCTGCACTCTTTCCCCTCCACTCTTTCCGTGCCTCTCTTTCCCTCCCTCAATTTCAACAACTCTTTTTGATCTGTTCTGTGTAACTCATTTTCAAAATACAAGTTCCAACCACTATGTTTCGCCCATCTCTTTCGCCGCCTCTATTTATGCACCTATGTTTACCCGCTTCTGTTTACCCGCCTGTTTCCCCACATCTCTTTCCACACCTCTGATTCCACGCCTCTGATTCGCCGCCTCTGATTGCCCCCCTCTGATTCCCTGCCTCTGATACCCCGCCTCTGATTCGCCGCCTCTGATTCACCGCCTCCCTTTCCCCGCAACTTTCCTGGCCTACGTTTCCCCACATCTCTTTCCCCACCTCCTATTCCACGCCTCAGATTCGCCGTCTCTGATTTCCCGCCTCTGATTCCCTGCCTCTGATTCCCCGCCTCTGATTCCCTGCCTCTGATTCCCCCCTCTGATTCCCGCCTCTGATTCCCCACCTCTGATTCCCCGCCTCTGATTCCCTGCCTCTCTTTCCCTGCCTCTATTTCCGTGCCTCTTTCTCTGCATCTCGTTTCCCAAATCTCATTTCCCCCTTCTGATAACCCTCATCAGATTCCCTGCCACAGATTCCCTGCCTCAGATTCCCTGCCTCAGATTCCCTGCATCAGATTCCCTTCATCTGATTCCCTGCCTCTGATTCCCCGCCTCTGATTCCCCACCTCTGACTCCCTGCATCAGATTCCCTGCCTCTGATTCCCTGCCTCTGATTCCCTGCCTCTGATTTCCTGCATCTGATTGCCCGCCTATGATTCTCCGCCTCTGATTCCCCGCCTCTGATTCCCCGCCTCTGATTCCCCGCCTCTGATTCCCCGCCTCTGATTCCCCGCATCTGATTCCCTGCCTCTGATAACCTGCCTCTGATTCCCTGCCTCTGATTCCCTGCCTCTGAGTCCCCACCTCTGATTCCCCGCGTCCGATTCCGCACCCATGTTTCACTGCCTCTGTTGCTATGCTTCTGATTTCCCGGCTCAGATTCACCGGCTCTGATTCCGCACCTCTGATTCCACGCCTCTCTTTCTGTGTCTCTGATTCCCCGCCTCTGATTCCACGCCTCTGATTACCCGCCTCTGATACCCTGCCTCTCTTTCCCTGCCTCTATTTCCGTGCCTCTTTCACTGCATCTCGTTTCCCACATCTCATTTCCCCCTTCTGATAACCCGCATCAGATTTTCTGCCACAGATTCCCTGCCTCAGATCCCTGCCTCAGATTCCCTGCATCAGATTCCCTGCCTCAGATTCCCTGCATCTGATTGCCCGCCTCTGATTCCCTGCCTCTGATTCCCTGCCTCTGATTCCCTGCATCTGATTGTCCGCCTCTGATTCCCTGCCTCTGATTCCCCGCCTCTGATTCCCCGCCTCTGATTCTGCGCCTCTGATTCCCCACCTCTGATTCCCCACTTCTGATTCCCCGCCTCTGATTCCCCGCCTCTGATTCCCCGCCTCTGATTCCCCGCCTCTGATTCCCCACCTCTGATTCACTGCCTCTATTTCCGCTCAACTTTCCTGGCCTACGTTTCTCCACATATCTTTCCCCGCCTCTGAATTCCCGCCTCTGATTCCACGCCTCTGATTCCCCGCCTCTGATTCCCCACCTCTGATTCCCCGCCTCTGATTCCCCTCCTCTGATACCCCGCTTCTGATTCCCCACCTCTGATTCCCCGCATCTGATTCCCCGCATCTGATTCCCCGCCTCTGATTCCCCGCCTCTGATTCCCCGCCTCTGATTCCCCGCCTCTGATTCCCCGCCTATGTTTACCCGCCTCTGTTTACCCGCCTGTTTTCCCGCCTCAGATTCACTGCATCAGATTCCCTTCATCTGATTCCCTGCCTCTGATTCCCCGCCTCTGTTTACCCGACTGTTTCCCCGCCTCTGATTCACCACCTCATATTCGCCATCTCAGGTTCCCTGCCTCAGATTCCCATCCTCAGATTCCCTGCATCAGATTCCCTTCATTTGATTCCCTGCGTCTGATTCCCTGCCTCTGATTCCCTGCATCTGATTGCCCGCCTCTGATTCCCCGCCTCTGATTCCCCGCCTCTGATTCCCCACCTCTGATTCCCCACTTCTGATTCCCCGCGTCTGATTCCCCGCCTCTGATTCCCCGCCTCTGATTCCACGCCTCTGATTCCCCGCTTCTGATTCCCCGCCTCTGATTCCCCACTTCTGATTGCCCGCCTCTGATTCCACGCCTCTGATTCCCCGCCTCTGATTCCCCACCTCTGATTCCCCACTTCTGATTCCCCACCTCTGATTCCCCGCCTCTGATTCCACGCCTCTGATTCCCCACTTCTGAATCCCCACCTCTGATTCTCCACCTCTGATACCCTGCCTCTGATAACTTTTTACTGATTCCCTGCCTCAGATTCCCTGCCTCCGATTCCCTGCCTCAGATTCCCTGCCTCAGATTCCCTGCATCAGATTCCCTTCATCTGATTCCCCGCCTCTGATTCCCCACCTCTATCTCTACGCCTCTATTTTGCCTGCACTCTTTCCCCTCCACTCTTTCTGTGCCTCTCTTTCCCTCCCTCAATTTCAACAACTCTGTTTGATCTGTTCTGTGTACCTAATTTTCAACACACAAGTTCCAACCACTATGTTTCGCCCATCTCTTTCGCTGCCTCTATTTATGCAGCTATGTTTACCCGCTTCTGTTTAGCCGCCTGATTCCCCACATCTCTTTCCCCACCTCTGATTCCACGCCTCTGATTCCACGCCTCTGATTCCCCGCCTCTGATTCCCCGCCTCTGATTCACCGCCTCCCTTTCCGCGCAACTTTCCTGGCCTACGTTTCCCCACATCTCTTTCCCCACCTCTGATTCCACGCCTCAGATTCGCCGCCTCTGATTTCCCGCCTCTGATTCCCTGCCTCTGATTCCCTGCCTCTGATTCCCCACCTCTGATTCCCCCCTCTGATTCCCCGCCTCTGATTCCCAGCCTCTGATTCCCCACCTCTGATTCCCCGCCTCTGATTCCCTGCCTGTCTTTCCCTGCCTCTATTTCCGTGCCTCTTTCTCTGCATCTCGTTTCCAACATCTCATTTCCCCCTTCTGATAACCCGCATCAGATTCCCTGCCACAGATTCCCTGCCTCAGATTCCCTGCCTCAGATTCCCTGCATCAGATTCCCTTCATCTGATTCCCTGCCTCTGATTCCCCGCCTCTGATTCCCCACCTCTGATTCCCTGCCTCAGATTCCCTGCCTCTGATTCCCTGCCTCTGATTCCCTGCCTCTGATTCCCCGCCTCTGATTCGCCGCCTCTGATTCACCGCCTCCCTTTCCGCGCAACTTTCCTGGCCTACGTTTCCCCACATCTCTTTCCACACCTCTGATTCCACCCCTCTGATTCGCCGCCTCTGATTGCCCCCCTCTGATTCCCTGCCTCTGATTCCCTGCCTCTGATTCGCCGCCTCTGATTCACCGCCTCCCTTTCCGCGCAACTTTCCTGGCCTACGTTTCCCCACATCTCTTTCCCCACCTCTGATTCCACGCCTCAGATTCGCCGTCTCTGATTTCCCGCCTCTGATTCCCTGCCTCTGATTCCCCGCCTCTGATTCCCTGCCTCTGATTCCCCCCTCTGATTCCCCGCCTCTGATTCCCCACCTCTGATTCCCCGCCTCTGATTCCCTGCCTCTCTTTCCCTGCCTCTATTTCCGTGCCTCTTTCTCTGCATCTCGTTTCCCAAATCTCATTTCCCCCTTCTGATAACCCTCATCAGATTCCCTGCCACAGATTCCCTGCCTCAGATTCCCTGCCTCAGATTCCCTGCATCAGATTCCCTTCATCTGATTCCCTGCCTCTGATTCCCCGCCTCTGATTCCCCACCTCTGACTCCCTGCCTCAGATTCCCTGCCTCTGATTCCCTGCCTCTGATTCCCTGCCTCTGATTTCCTGCATCTGATTGCCCGCCTATGATTCTCCGCCTCTGATTCCCCGCCTCTGATTCCCCGCCTCTGATTCCCCGCCTCTGATTCCCCGCCTCTGATTCCCCGCATCTGATTCCCTGCCTCTGATAACCTGCCTCTGATTCCCTGCCTCTGATTCCCTGCCTCTGAGTCCCCACCTCTGATTCCCCGCGTCCGATTCCGCATCCATGTTTCACCGCCTCTGTTGCTATGCTTCTGATTTCCCGGCTCAGATTCACCGGCTCTGATTCCGCACCTCTGATTCCACGCCTCTCTTTCTGTGTCTCTGATTCCCCGCCTCTGATTCCACGCCTCTGATTACCCGCCTCTGATACCCTGCCTCTCTTTCCCTGCCTCTATTTCCGTGCCTCTTTCAGTGCATCTCGTTTCCCACATCTCATTTCCCCCTTCTGATAACCCGCATCAGATTTTCTGCCACAGATTCCCTGCCTCAGATTCCCTGACTCAGATTCCCTGCATCAGATTCCCTGCCTCAGATTCCCTGCATCTGATTGCCCGCCTCTGATTCCCTGCCTCTGATTCCTTGCCTCTGATTCCCTGCATCTGATTGTCCGCCTCTGATTCCCTGCCTCTGATTCCCCGCCTCTGATTCCCCGCCTCTGATTCCCCGCCTCTGATTCCCCACCTCTGATTCCCCACTTCTGATTCCCCGCCTCTGATTCCCCGCCTCTGATTCCCCGCCTCTGATTCCCCGCCTCTGATTCCCCACCTCTGATTCACTGCCTCCATTTCCGCTCAACTTTCCTGGCCTACGTTTCCCCACATATCTTTCCCCGCCTCTGAATTCCCTCCTCTGATTCCACGCCTCTGATTCCCCGCCTCTGATTCCCCACCTCTGATTCCCCGCCTCTGATTCCCCTCCTCTGATACCCCGCTTCTGATTCCCCACCTCTGATTCCCCGCATCTGATTCCCCGCATCTGATTCCCCGCCTCTGATTCCCCGCCTCTGATTCCCCGCCTCTTATTCCCCGCCTCTGATTCCCCGCCTATGTTTACCCGCCTCTGTTTACCCGCCTGTTTTCCCGCCTCAGATTCCCTGCCTCAGATTCACTGCATCAGATTCCCTTCATCTGATTCCCTGCCTCTGATTCCCCGCCTCTGTTTACCCGACTGTTTCCCCGCCTCTGATTCACCACCTCATATTCGCCATCTCAGGTTCCCTGCCTCAGATTCCCTGCCTCAGATTCCCTGCATCAGATTCCCTTCATTTGATTCCCTGCGTCTGATTCCCTGCCTCTGATTCCCTGCATCTGATTGCCCGCCTCTGATTCCCCGCCTCTTATTCCCCGCCTCTGATTCCCCACCTCTGATTCCCCACGTCTGATTCCCCGCCTCTGATTCCCCGCCTCTGATTCCCCGCCTCTGATTCACCGCCTCTGATTCCCCGCCTCTGATTCCCCACCTCTGATTCCCCACTTTTGATTGCCCGCCTCTGATTCCACGCCTCTGATTCCCCGCCTCTGATTCCCCACCTCTGATTCCCCACTTCTGATTCCCCACCTCTGATTCCCTGCCTCTGATTCCACGCCTCTGATTCCCCACTTCTGAATCCCCACCTCTGATTCTCCGCCTCTGATACCCTGCCTCTGATAACTTTTTACTGATTACCTGCCTCAGATTCCCTGCCTCCGATTCCCTGCCTCAGATTCCCTGCCTCAGATTCCCTGCATCAGATTCCCTTCATCTGATTCCCCGCCTCTGATTCCCCACCTCTGTCTCTACGCCTCTATTTTGCCTGCACTCTTTCCCCTCCACTCTTTCTGTGCCTCTCTTTCCCTCCCTCAATTTCAACAACTCTGTTTGATCTGTTCTGTGTACCTAATTTTCAACACACATGTTCCAACCACTATGTTTCGCCCATCTCTTTCGCTGCCTCTATTTATGCAGCTATGTTTACCCGCTTCTGTTTAGCCACCTGTTTCACCACATCTCTTTCCCCACCTCTGATTCCACGCCTCTGATTCCCCGCCTCTGATTCCCCGCCTCTGATTCCCCGCCTCTGATTCACCGCCTCCCTTTCCGCGCAACTTTCCTGGCCTACGTTTCCCCACATCTCTTTCCCCACCTCTGATTCCCTGCCTCAGATTCCCTGCCTCAGATTCCCTGCATCAGATTCCCTTCATCTGATTCCCTGCCTCTGATTCCCCGCCTCTGATTCCCCACCTCTGATTCCCTGCCTCAGATTCCCTGCCTCTGATTCCCTGCCTCTGATTCCCTGCCTCTGATTTCCTGCATCTGATTGCCTGCCTCTGATTGTCCGCCTCTGATTCCCCGCCTCTGATTCCACGCCTCTGATTCGCCGCCTCTGATTCCCCGCCTCTGATTTCCCACCTCTGATTCCCTGCCTCTGATAACCTGCCTCTGATTCCCTGCCTCTGATTCCCGGCCTCTGAGTCCCCACCTCTGATTCCCCGTGTCCGATTCCGCACCCATGTTTCACCACCTCTGTTGCTCTGCTTCTGATTTCCCGGCTCAGATTCACCAGCTCTGATTCCGCACCTCTGATTCCACGCCTCTCTTTCTGTGTCTCAGATTCCCCGCCTCTGATTCCACGCCTCTGATTACCCGCCTCTGATACCCTGCCTCTCTTTCCCTGCCTCTATTTCCGTGCCTCTTTCTCTGCATCTCGTTTCCCACATCTCATTTCCCCCTTCTGATAACCCGCATCAGATTCCCTGCCACAGATTCCCTGCCTCAGATACCCTGCCTCAGATTCCCTGCATCAGATTCCCTTCATCTGATTCCCTGCCTCTGATTCCCCGCGGCTGATTCCCTGCCTCTGATTCCCCGCCTCTGTTTACCCGACTGTTTCCCCGCCTCTGATTCACCACCTCATATTCGCCATCTCAGGTTCCCTGCCTCTGATTCCCTGCCTCTGATTCCCTGCCTCTGATTCCCTGCATCTGATTGCCCGCCTCTGATACCCTGCCTCTGATTCCCCGCCTCTGATACCCCGCCTCTGATTCCCAGCCTCTGATTTCCCACCTCTGATTCCCCACTTCTGATTCCCCGCCTCTGATTCCCCGTCTCTGATTCCATGCCTCTGATTCCACGCCTCTGATTCCGCGCCTCTGATTCCCCGCCTCTGATACCCCGCCTCTGATTCCCCGCCTCTGATTCCCTGCATCTGATTTCCCGCCTCAGATTCCCCGCCTCTGATTCCCCGACTCTGATTCCCCGCCTCTGATTCCCCGCCTATGTTTACCCGCCTCTGTTTACACGCCTGTTTTCCCGCCTCTGATTGCCCACCTCAGATTCCCTGCCTCAGATTCCCTGCCTCAGATTCCCTGCCTCTGATTCCCTGCCTCTGATTCCCTGCATCTGATTGCCCGCCTCTGATACCCTGCCTCTGATTCCCCTCCTCTGATTCCCCGCCTCTGATTCCCCGCTTCTGATTTCCCACCTCTGATTCCCCACTTCTGATTCCCCGCCTCTGATTCCCCGTGTGTGATTCCACGCCTCTGATTCCCCGCCTCTGATTCCGCGCCTCTGATTCCCCGCCTCTGATACCCCGCCTCTGATTCCCCGCCTCTGATTCCCCACCTCTGATTCAATGCCTCCCTTTCCGCTCAACTTTCCTGGCCTACTTTTCCCCACATATCTTTCCCCGCCTCTGATTCCACGCCTCTGAATCCCCGCCTATGTTTACCCGCATCTGTTTAACCGCCTGTTTTCCCGCCTCTGATTCCCCACCACAGATTCCCTGCCTCAGATTCCCTGCCTCAGATTCCCTGCATCAGATTCCCTTCATTTGATTCCCTGCGTGTGGTTCCCTGCCTCTGATTCCCTGCCTCTGATTCCCTGCATCTGATTGCCCGCCTCTGATTCCCCGCCTCTGATTCCCCACCTCTGATTACCCACTTCTGATTCCCCGCCTCTGATTCCCCGCCTCTGATTCCCCGCCTCTGATTCCCCGCCTCTGATTCCCCACTTCTGATTGCCCGCCTCTGATTCCCCGCCTATGATTCCACGCCTCTGATTCCCCACCTCTGATTCCCCACTTCTGATTCCCCACCTCTGATTCTCCGCCTCTGATACCCTGCCTCTGATAACTTTTTACTGATTCCCTGCCTCAGATTCCCTGCCTCCGATTCCCTGCCTCAGATTCCCTGCCTCATTTTCCCTGCATTAGATTCCCTTCATCTGATTCCCTGCCTCTGATTCCCCGCCTCTGATTCCCCGCATCTGATTCCCCACCTCTGTCTCTACGCCTCTATTTTGCCTGCACTCTTTCCCCTCCACTCTTTCAGTGCCTCTCTTTCCCTCCCTCAATTTCAACAACTCTGTTTGATCTGTTCTGTGTAACTAATTTTCAACACAAAAGTTCCAACAACTATGTTTCGCCCATCTCTTTCGCTGCATCTATTGATGCAGCTATGTTTACCCGCTTCTGTTTACCCGCCTGTTTCCCCACATCTCTTTCCCCACCTCTGATTCCACGCCTCTGATTCCCCGCCTCTGATTCCCCGCCTCTGATTCCCCGCCTCTGAATCACCGCCTCCCTTTCCGAGCAACTTTCCTGGCCTACGTTTCCCCACATCTCTTTCCCCACCTCTGATTCCACGCCTCAAATTCGCCGCCTCTGATTTCCTGCCTCTGATTCCCTGCCTCTGATTCCCCGCCTCTGATTCCCCACCTCTGATTCCCCTCTCTGATTTCCCGCCTCTGATTCCCCGCCTCTGATTCCACGCCTCTGATTACCCGCCTCTGATACCCTGCCTCTCTTTCCCTG
Organism: Narcine bancroftii; assembly: GCF_036971445.1. Classification (NCBI taxonomy): domain Eukaryota; kingdom Metazoa; phylum Chordata; class Chondrichthyes; order Torpediniformes; family Narcinidae; genus Narcine; species Narcine bancroftii. Next base: position 2,244,462 of record NW_027211886.1, read on the forward strand.
CCTCTATTTCCGTGCCTCTTTCTCTGCATCTCGTTTCCCACATCTCATTTCCCCCTTCTGATAACCCGCATCAGATTCCCTGCCACAGATTCCCTGCCTCAGATTCCCTGCCTCAGATTCCCTGCATCAGATTCCCTTCATCTGATTCCCTGCCTCTGATTCCCCGCCTCTGATTCCCTGCATCTGTTTCCCAGCCTCTGTTTACCCGCCTGTTTCCCCGCCTCTGATTCACCACCTCATATTCGCCACCTCAGGTTCCCTGCCTCTGATTCCCTGCCTCTGATTCGCTGCCTCTGATACCCTGCATCTGATTGCCCGCCTCTGATACCCTGCCTCTGATTCCCCGCCTCTGATTCCCCGCCTCTGATTCCCCGCCACTGATTTCCTACCTCTGATTCCCCACTTCTGATTCCCCGCCTCTGATTCCCCGTCTGTGATTCCACGCCTCTGATTCCCCGCCTCTGATTCCGCGCCTCTGATTCCCAGCCTCTGATACCCCGCCTCTGATTCCCCGCCTCTGATTCCCTGCATCTGATTCCCCGCTTCAGATTCCCCGCCTCTGATTCCCCGACTCTGATTCCCCGCCTCTGATTCCCCGCCTCTGATTCCCCGCCTATGTTTACCCGCCTCTGTTTACCCGCCTGTTTTCCCGCCTCTGATTCCCCACCTCTGATTCACTGCCTCCATTTCCGCTCAACTTTCCTGGCCTACGTTTCCCCACATATCTTTCCCCGCCTCTGAATTCCCTCCTCTGATTCCACGCCTCTGATTCCCCGCCTCTGATTCCCCACCTCTGATTCCCCGCCTCTGATTCCCCTCCTCTGATACCCCGCTTCTGATTCCCCACCTCTGATTCCCCGCATCTGATTCCCCGCATCTGATTCCCCGCCTCTGATTCCCCGCCTCTGATTCCCCGCCTCTTATTCCCCGCCTCTGATTCCCCGCCTATGTTTACCCGCCTCTGTTTACCCGCCTGTTTTCCCGCCTCAGATTCCCTGCCTCAGATTCACTGCATCAGATTCCCTTCATCTGATTCCCTGCCTCTGATTCCCCGCCTCTGTTTACCCGACTGTTTCCCCGCCTCTGATTCACCACCTCATATTCGCCATCTCAGGTTCCCTGCCTCAGATTCCCTGCCTCAGATTCCCTGCATCAGATTCCCTTCATTTGATTCCCTGCGTCTGATTCCCTGCCTCTGATTCCCTGCATCTGATTGCCCGCCTCTGATTCCCCGCCTCTTATTCCCCGCCTCTGATTCCCCACCTCTGATTCCCCACGTCTGATTCCCCGCCTCTGATTCCCCGCCTCTGATTCCCCGCCTCTGATTCACCGCCTCTGATTCCCCGCCTCTGATTCCCCACCTCTGATTCCCCACTTTTGATTGCCCGCCTCTGATTCCACGCCTCTGATTCCCCGCCTCTGATTCCCCACCTCTGATTCCCCACTTCTGATTCCCCACCTCTGATTCCCTGCCTCTGATTCCACGCCTCTGATTCCCCACTTCTGAATCCCCACCTCTGATTCTCCGCCTCTGATACCCTGCCTCTGATAACTTTTTACTGATTACCTGCCTCAGATTCCCTGCCTCCGATTCCCTGCCTCAGATTCCCTGCCTCAGATTCCCTGCATCAGATTCCCTTCATCTGATTCCCCGCCTCTGATTCCCCACCTCTGTCTCTACGCCTCTATTTTGCCTGCACTCTTTCCCCTCCACTCTTTCTGTGCCTCTCTTTCCCTCCCTCAATTTCAACAACTCTGTTTGATCTGTTCTGTGTACCTAATTTTCAACACACATGTTCCAACCACTATGTTTCGCCCATCTCTTTCGCTGCCTCTATTTATGCAGCTATGTTTACCCGCTTCTGTTTAGCCACCTGTTTCACCACATCTCTTTCCCCACCTCTGATTCCACGCCTCTGATTCCCCGCCTCTGATTCCCCGCCTCTGATTCCCCGCCTCTGATTCACCGCCTCCCTTTCCGCGCAACTTTCCTGGCCTACGTTTCCCCACATCTCTTTCCCCACCTCTGATTCCACGCCTCAGATTCGCCGCCTCTGATTTCCCGCCTCTGATTCCCTGACTCTGATTCCCTGCCTCTGATTCCCCACCTCTGATTCCCCCCTCTGATTCCCCGCCTCTGATTCCCAGCCTCTGATTCCCCACCTCTGATTCCCCGCCTCTGATTCCCTGCCTGTCTTTCCCTGCCTCTATTTCCGTGCCTCTTTCTCTGCATCTCGTTTCCCACATCTCATTTCCCCCTTCTGATAACCCGCATCAGATTCCCTGCCACAGATTCCCTGCCTCAGATTCCCTGCCTCAGATTCCCTGCATCAGATTCCCTTCATCTGATTCCCTGCCTCTGATTCCCCGCATCTGATTCCCCACCTCTGATTCCCTGCCTCAGATTCCCTGCCTCTGATTCCCTGCCTCTGATTCCCTGCCTCTGATTTCCTGCATCTGATTGCCTGCCTCTGATTGTCCGCCTCTGATTCCCCGCCTCTGATTCCACGCCTCTGATTCGCCGCCTCTGATTCCCCGCCTCTGATTTCCCACCTCTGATTCCCTGCCTCTGATAACCTGCCTCTGATTCCCTGCCTCTGATTCCCGGCCTCTGAGTCCCCACCTCTGATTCCCCGTGTCCGATTCCGCACCCATGTTTCACCACCTCTGTTGCTCTGCTTCTGATTTCCCGGCTCAGATTCACCAGCTCTGATTCCGCACCTCTGATTCCACGCCTCTCTTTCTGTGTCTCAGATTCCCCGCCTCTGATTCCACGCCTCTGATTACCCGCCTCTGATACCCTGCCTCTCTTTCCCTGCCTCTATTTCCGTGCCTCTTTCTCTGCATCTCGTTTCCCACATCTCATTTCCCCCTTCTGATAACCCGCATCAGATTCCCTGCCACAGATTCCCTGCCTCAGATACCCTGCCTCAGATTCCCTGCATCAGATTCCCTTCATCTGATTCCCTGCCTCTGATTCCCCGCGGCTGATTCCCTGCCTCTGATTCCCCGCCTCTGTTTACCCGACTGTTTCCCCGCCTCTGATTCACCACCTCATATTCGCCATCTCAGGTTCCCTGCCTCTGATTCCCTGCCTCTGATTCCCTGCCTCTGATTCCCTGCATCTGATTGCCCGCCTCTGATACCCTGCCTCTGATTCCCCGCCTCTGATACCCCGCCTCTGATTCCCAGCCTCTGATTTCCCACCTCTGATTCCCCACTTCTGATTCCCCGCCTCTGATTCCCCGTCTCTGATTCCATGCCTCTGATTCCCCGCCTCTGATTCCGCGCCTCTGATTCCCCGCCTCTGATACCCCGCCTCTGATTCCCCGCCTCTGATTCCCTGCATCTGATTTCCCGCCTCAGATTCCCCGCCTCTGATTCCCCGACTCTGATTCCCCGCCTCTGATTCCCCGCCTATGTTTACCCGCCTCTGTTTACACGCCTGTTTTCCCGCCTCTGATTGCCCACCTCAGATTCCCTGCCTCAGATTCCCTGCCTCAGATTCCCTGCCTCTGATTCCCTGCCTCTGATTCCCTGCATCTGATTGCCCGCCTCTGATACCCTGCCTCTGATTCCCCTCCTCTGATTCCCCGCCTCTGATTCCCCGCTTCTGATTTCCCACCTCTGATTCCCCACTTCTGATTCCCCGCCTCTGATTCCCCGTGTGTGATTCCATGCCTCTGATTCCCCGCCTCTGATTCCGCGCCTCTGATTCCCCGCCTCTGATACCCCGCCTCTGATTCCCCGCCTCTGATTCCCCACCTCTGATTCAATGCCTCCCTTTCCGCTCAACTTTCCTGGCCTACTTTTCCCCACATATCTTTCCCCGCCTCTGATTCCACGCCTCTGAATCCCCGCCTATGTTTACCCACATCTGTTTAACCGCCTGTTTTCCCGCCTCTGATTCCCCACCACAGATTCCCTGCCTCAGATTCCCTGCCTCAGATTCCCTGCATCAGATTCCCTTCATTTGATTCCCTGCGTGTGGTTCCCTGCCTCTGATTCCCTGCCTCTGATTCCCTGCATCTGATTGCCCGCCTCTGATTCCCCGCCTCTGATTCCCCACCTCTGATTACCCACTTCTGATTCCCCGCCTCTGATTCCCCGCCTCTGATTCCCCGCCTCTGATTCCCCGCCTCTGATTCCCCACTTCTGATTGCCCGCCTCTGATTCCCCGCCTATGATTCCACGCCTCTGATTCCCCACCTCTGATTCCCCACTTCTGATTCCCCACCTCTGATTCTCCGCCTCTGATACCCTGCCTCTGATAACTTTTTACTGATTCCCTGCCTCAGATTCCCTGCCTCCGATTCCCTGCCTCAGATTCCCTGCCTCATTTTCCCTGCATTAGATTCCCTTCATCTGATTCCCTGCCTCTGATTCCCCGCCTCTGATTCCCCGCATCTGATTCCCCACCTCTGTCTCTACGCCTCTATTTTGCCTGCACTCTTTCCCCTCCACTCTTTCAGTGCCTCTCTTTCCCTCCCTCAATTTCAACAACTCTGTTTGATCTGTTCTGTGTAACTAATTTTCAACACAAAAGTTCCAACAACTATGTTTCGCCCATCTCTTTCGCTGCATCTATTGATGCAGCTATGTTTACCCGCTTCTGTTTACCCGCCTGTTTCCCCACATCTCTTTCCCCACCTCTGATTCCACGCCTCTGATTCCCCGCCTCTGATTCCCCGCCTCTGATTCCCCGCCTCTGAATCACCGCCTCCCTTTCCGAGCAACTTTCCTGGCCTACGTTTCCCCACATCTCTTTCCCCACCTCTGATTCCACGCCTCAAATTCGCCGCCTCTGATTTCCTGCCTCTGATTCCCTGCCTCTGATTCCCCGCCTCTGATTCCCCACCTCTGATTCCCCTCTCTGATTTCCCGCCTCTGATTCCCCGCCTCTGATTCCACGCCTCTGATTACCCGCCTCTGATACCCTGCCTCTCTTTCCCTGCCTCTATTTCCGTGCCTCTTTCTCTGCATCTCGTTTCCCACATCTAATTTCCCCCTTCTGATAACCCGCATCAGATTCCCTGCCACAGATTCCCTGCCTCAGATTCCCTGCCTCAGATTCCCTGCATCAGATTCCCTTCATCTGATTCCCTGCCTCTGATTCCCCGCCTCTGATTCCCTGCATCTGTTTCCCAGCCTCTGTTTACCCGCCTGTTTCCCCGCCTCTGATTCACCACCTCATATTCGCCACCTCAGGTTCCCTGCCTCTGATTCCCTGCCTCTGATTCGCTGCCTCTGATACCCTGCATCTGATTGCCCGCCTCTGATACCCTGCCTCTGATTCCCCGCCTCTGATTCCCCGCCTCTGATTCCCCGCCACTGATTTCCTACCTCTGATTCCCCACTTCTGATTCCCCGCCTCTGATTCCCCGTCTGTGATTCCACGCCTCTGATTCCCCGCCTCTGATTCCGCGCCTCTGATTCCCAGCCTCTGATACCCCGCCTCTGATTCCCCGCCTCTGATTCCCTGCATCTGATTCCCCGCTTCAGATTCCCCGCCTCTGATTCCCCGACTCTGATTCCCCGCCTCTGATTCCCCGCCTCTGATTCCCCGCCTATGTTTACCCGCCTCTGTTTACCCGCCTGTTTTCCCGCCTCTGATTGCCCACCTCAGATTCCCTGCCTCAGATTCCCTGCCTCAGATTCCCTGCCTCTGATTCCCTGCCTCTGATTCCCTGCATCTGATTCCCCGCCTCTGATTCCCCGCGTCTGATTCCCCGCCTCTGATTCAACGCCTCTGATTCCCCGCCTCTGATTCCCCGCCTCTGATTCCCCACCTCTGATTGCCCCGCCTCTGATTCGCTGATTCTGATTCCCCGCCTCTGATTCCCCACCTCTGATTCCCCACTTCTGATTCCCCGCCTCTGATTCCCCGCCTCTGATTCCACGCCTCTGATTCCCCGCCTCTGATTCCCCGCCTCTGATTCCACGCCTCTGATTCCCCTCCTCTGATACCCCGCCTCTGATTCCCCACCTCTGATTCCCCGCATCTGATTCCCCGCCTCTGATTCCCCGCCTCTGATTCCCTGCCTCTGATTCCCCGCCTCTGATTCCGCGCCTCTGATTCCCCGCCTATGTTTACCCACCTCTGTTTACCCACCTGTTTCCCCGCCTCTGATTCCCCACCTCAGATTCCCTGCCTCAGATTCCCCGCCTCTGATTCTCCGCCTCTGATTCCCCGCCTCTGATTCCCCACCTCTGATTCCCCACTTCTGATTCCCCGCCTCTGATTCCCCGCCTCTGATTCCCCGCCTCTGATTCCCCGCCTCTGATTCCCCACCTCTGATTCACTGCCTCCCTTTCCGCTCAACTTTCCTGGCCTACTTTTCCCCACATATCTTTCCCCACCTCTGACTTCCCGCCTCTGATTCCACGCCTCTGATTCCCCGCCTATGTTTACCCGCCTCTGTTTACCAGCCTGTTTTCCCGCCTCTGATTCCCCACCACAGATTCCCTGCCTCAGATTCCCTGCCTCAGATTCCCTGCATCAGATTCCCTTCATTTGATTCCATGCGTCTGATTCCTTGCCTCTGATTCCCTGCATCTGATTGCCCGCCTCTGATTCCCCACCTCTGATTCCCCGCCTCTGATTCCCCACCTCTGATTCCCCACTTCTGATTCCCCGCCTCTGATTCCCCGCCTCTGATTCCCCGCCTCTGATTCACCGCCTCTGATTCCCCACCTCTGATTCCACGCCTCTGATTACCTGCCTCTGATACCCTGCCTCTCTTTCCCTGCCTCTATTTCCGTGCCTCTTTCTCTGCATCTCGTTTCCAACATCTCATTTCCCCCTTCTGATAACCCGCATCAGATTCCCTGCCTCCGATTCCCTGCCTCAGATTCCCTGCCTCAGATTCCCTGCATCAGATTCCCTTCATCTGATTCCCTGCCTCTGATTCCCCGCCTCTGAATCCCCGCCTCTGATTCCCCACCTCTGTCTCTACGCCTCTATTTTGACTGCACTCTTTCCCCTCCACTCTTTCTGTGCCTCTCTTTCCCTCCCTCAATTTCAACAACTCTGTTTGATCTGTTCTGTGTACCTAATTTTCAACACACAAGTTCCAACCACTATGTTTCGCCCATCTCTTTCGCTGCCTCTATTTATGCAGCTATGTTTACCCGCTTCTGTTTACCCGCCTGTTTCCCCACATCTCTTTCCCCACCTCTGATTCCACGCCTCTGATTCCCCGCCTCTGATTCCCCGCTTCTGATTCCCCGCCTCTGATTCACCGCCTCCCTTTCCGCGCAACTTTCCTGGCCTACGTTTCCCCACATCTCTTTCCCCACCTCTGATTCCACGCCTCAGATTCGCCGCCTCTGATTTCCCGCCTCTGATTCCCTGCCTCTGATTCCCTGCCTCTGATTCCCAACCTCTGATTCCCCCCTCTGATTCCGCGCCTCTGATTCCCAGCCTCTGATTCCCCACCTCTGATTCCCCGCCTCTGATTCCCTGCCTGTCTTTCCCTGCCTCTATTTCCGTGCCTCTTTCTCTGCATCTCGTTTCCCACATCTCATTTCCCCCTTCTGATAACCCGCATCAGATTCCCTGCCACAGATTCCCTGCCTCAGATTCCCTGCCTCAGATTCCCTGCATCAGATTCCCTTCATCTGATTCCCTGCCTCTGATTCCCCGCCTCTGATTCCCCACCTCTGATTCCCTGCCTCAGATTCCCTGCCTCGGATTCCCTGCCTCTGATTCCCTGCCTCTGATTTCCTGCATCTGATTGCCCGCCTCTGATTCTCCGCCTCTGATTCCCCGCCTCTGATTCCCCGCCTCTGATTCGCCGCCTCTGATTCCCCGCCTCTGATTTCCCACCTCTGATTCCCTGCCTCTGATAACCTGCCTCTGATTCCCTGCCTCTGATTCCCGGCCTCTGAGTCCCCACCTCTGATTCCCCGTGTCCGATTCCGCACCCATGTTTCACCACCTCTGTTGCTCTGCTTCTGATTTCCCGGCTCAGATTCACCGGCTCTGATTCCGCACATCTGATTCCACGCCTCTCTTTCTGTGTCTCTGATTCCCCGCCTCTGATTCCACGCCTCTGATTACCCGCCTCTGATACCCTGCCTCTCTTTCCCTGCCTCTATTTCCGTGCCTCTTTCTCTGCATCTCGTTTCCCACATCTCATTTCCCCCTTCTGATAACCCGCATCAGATTCCCTGCCACAGATTCCCTGCCTCAGATACCCTGCCTCAGATTCCCTGCATCAGATTCCCTTCATCTGATTCCCTGCCTCTGATTCCCCGCGGGTGATTCCCTGCATCTGATTCCCCGCCTCTGTTTACCCGACTGTTTCCCCGCCTCTGATTCACCACCTCATATTCGCCATCTCAGGTTCCCTGCCTCTGATTCCCTGCCTCTGATTCCCTGCCTCTGATTCCCTGCATCTGATTGCCCGCCTCTGATACCCTTCCTCTGATTCCCCGCCTCTGATTCCCCGCCTCTGATTCCCAGCCTCTGATTTCCCACCTCTGATTCCCCACTTCTGATTCCCCGCCTCTGATTCCCCGTCTCTGATTCCACGCCTCTGATTCCCCACCTCTGATTCCGCGCCTCTGATTCCCCGCCTCTGATAACCCGCCTCTGATTCCCCGCCTCTGATTCCCTGCATCTGATTCCCCGCCTCAGATTCCCCGCCTCTGATTCCCCGACTCTGATTCCCCGCCTCTGATTCCCCGCCTCTGATTCCCCGCCTCTGATTCCCCGCCTATGTTTACCCGCCTCTGTTTACCCGCCTGTTTTCCCGCCTCTGATTGCCCACCTCAGATTCCCTGCCTCAGATTCCCTGCCTCAGATTCCCTGCCTCTGATTCCCTGCCTCTGATTCCCTGCATCTGATTGCCCGCCTCTGATTACCTGCCTCTGATTCCCCGCCTCTGATTCCCCACCTCTGATTCCCCACTTCTGATTCCCCGCCTCTGATTCCCCGCGTCTGATTCCCCGCCTCTGATTCACCTCCTCTGATTCCCCGCCTCTGATTCCCCGCCTCTGATTCCCCACCTCTGATTGCCCCGCCTCTGATTCGCTGATTCTGATTCCCCGGCTCTGATTCCCCACCTCTGATTCCCCCCTTCTGATTCCCCACCTCAGATTCCCCGCCTCTGATTGCACGCCTCTGATTCCCCGCCTCTGATTCCCCGCCTCTGATTCCCCGCCTCTGATTCCCCTCCTCTGATACCCCGCCTCTGATTCCCCACCTCTGATTCCCCGCATCTGATTCCCCGCCTCTGATTCCCCGCCTCTGATTCCCTGCCTCTGATTCCCCACCTCTGATTTCGCGCCTCTGATTCCCCGCCTATGTTTACCCGCCTCTGTTTACCCACCTGTTTCCCCGCCTCTGATTCCCCACCTCAGATTCCCTGCCTCAGATTCCCTGCCTCTGATTCCCTGCCTCTGATTCCCTGCCTCTGATTCCCTGCATCTGATTGCCCGCCTCTGATTCTCCGCCTCTGATTCCCCGCCTCTGATTCCCAACCTCTGATTCCCCGCTTCTGATTCCCTGCCTCTGATTCCCCGCCTCTGATTCCCCGCCTCTGATTCCCCGCCTCTGATTCCCCACCTCTGATTCAATGCCTCCCTTTCCGCTCAACTTTCCTGGCCTACTTTTCCCCACATATCTTTCCCCGCCTCTGATTTCCCGCCTCTGATTCCACGCCTCTGAATCCCCGCCTATGTTTACCCGCCTCTGTTTAACCGCCTGTTTTCCCGCCTCTGATTCCCCACAACAGATTCCCTGCCTCAGATTCCCTGCCTCAGATTCCCTGCATCAGATTCCCTTCATTTGATTCCCTGCATCTGGTTCCCTGCCTCTGATTCCCTGCCTCTGATTCCCTGCATCTGATTGCCCGCCTCTGATTCCCCGCCTCTGATTCCCCACCTCTGATTCCCCACTTCTGATTCCCCGCCTCTGATTCCCCGTCTCTGATTCCCCGCCTCTGATTCACCGCCTCTGATTCCCCGCCTCTGATTCCCCGCCTCTGATTCCCCACTTCTGATTGCCCGCCTCTGATTCCACGCCTCTGATTCCCCGCCTCTGATTCCCCACCTCTGATTCCCCACTTCTGATTCCCCACCTCTGATTCCCCGCCTCTGATTCCACGCCTCTGATTCCCCACCTCTGATTCCCCACTTCTGATTCCCCACCTCTGATTCTCCGCCTCTGATACCCTGCCTCTGATAACTTTTTACTGATTCCCTGCCTCAGATTCCCTGCCTCCGATTCCCTGCCTCAGATTCCCTGCCTCAGTTTCCCTGCATTAGATTCCCTTCATCTGATTCCCTGCCTCTGATTCCCGGCCTCTGATTCCCCGCATCTGATTCCCCACCTCTGTCTCTACGCCTCTATTTTGCCTGCACTCTTTCCCCTCCACTCTTTCCGTGCCTCTCTTTCCCTCCCTCAATTTCAACAACTCTGTTTGATCTGTTCTGTGTAACTAATTTTCAACACAAAAGTTCCAACCACTATGTTTCGCCCATCTCTTTCGCTGCATCTATTGATGCAGCTATGTTTACCCGCTTCTGTTTACCCGCCTGTTTCCCCACATCTCTTTCCCCACCTCTGATTCCACGCCTCTGATTCCCCGCCTCTGATTCCCCGCCTCTGATTCCCCGCCTCTGATTCACCGCCTCCCTTTCCGAGCAACTTTCCTGGCCTACGTTTCCCCACATCTCTTTCCCCACCTCTGATTCCACGCCTCAGATTCGCCGCCTCTGATTTCCTGCCTCTGATTCCCTGCCTCTGATTCCCCGCCTCTGATTCCCCACCTCTGATTCCCCTCTCTGATTTCCCGCCTCTGATTCCCCGCCTCTGATTCCACGCCTCTGATTACCCGCCTCTGATACCCTGCCTCTCTTTCCCTGCCTCTATTTCCGTTCCTCTTTCTCTGCATCTCGTTTCCCACATCTCATTTCCCCCTTCTGATAACCCGCATCAGATTCCCTGCCACAGATTCCCTGCCTCAGATTCCCTGCCTCAGATTCCCTGCATCAGATTCCCTTCATCTGATTCCCTGCATCTGATTGCCCGCCTCTGATACCCTGCCTCTGATTCCCCGCCTCTGATTCCCCGCCTCTGATTCCCCGCCTCTGATTTCCCACCTCTGATTCCCCACTTCTGATTCCCCGCCTCTGATTCCCCGTCTGTGATTCCACGCCTCTGATTCCCCGCCTCTGATTCTGCGCCTCTGATTCCCCACCTCTGATACCCCGCCTCTGATTCCCCGCCTCTGATTCCCTGCATCTGATTCCCCGCCTCAGATTCCCCGCCTCTTATTCCCCGACTCTGATTCCCCGCCTCTGATTCCCCGACTCTGATTCCCCGCCTCTGATTCCCCGCTTCTGATTCCCCGCCTATGTTTACCCGCCTCTGTTTACCCGCCTCTTTTCCCGCCTCTGATTGCCCACCTCAGATTCCCTGCCTCAGATTCCCTGCCTCAGATTCCCTGCCTCTGATTCCCTGCATCTCATTCCCTGCATCTGATTCCCCACCTCTGATTCCCCACTTCTGATTCCCCGCCTCTGATTCCCCGCCTCTGATTCCACGCCTCTGATTCCCCGCCTCTGATTCCCCGCCTCTGATTCCACGCCTCTGATTCCCCTCCTCTGATACCCCGCCTCTGATTCCCCACCTCTGACTCCCCGCATCTGATTCCCCGCCTCTGATTCCCCGCCTCTGATTCCCTGCCTCTGATTCCCCGCCTCTGATTCCGCGCCTCTGATTCCCCGCCTATGTTTACCCACCTCTGTTTACCCACCTGTTTCCCCGCCTCTGATTCCCCACCTCAGATTCCCTGCCTCAGATTCCCCGCCTCTGATTCTCCGCCTCTGATTCCCCGCCTCTGATTCCCCACCTCTGATTCCCCACTTCTGATTCCCCGCCTCTGATTCCCCGCCTCTGATTCCCCGCCTCTGATTCCCCGCCTCTGATTCCCCACCTCTGATTCACTGCCTCCCTTTCCGCTCAACTTTCCTGGCCTACTTTTCCCCACATATCTTTCCCCGCCTCTGATTTCCCGCCTCTGATTCCACGCCTCTGATTCCCCGCCTATGTTTACCCGCCTCTGTTTACCCGCCCGTTTTCCCGCCTCTGATTCCCCACCACAGATTCCCTGCCTCAGATTCCCTGCATCAGATTCCCTGCATCAGATTCCCTTCATTTGATTCCCTGCGTCTGATTCCCTGCCTCTGATTCCCTGCATCTGATTGCCCGCCTCTGATTCCCCGCCTCTGATTCCCCGCCTCTGATTCCCCACCTCTGATTCCCCACTTCTGATTCCACGCCTCTGATTCCCCGCCTCTGATTCCCCGCCTCTGATTCACCGCCCCTGATTCCCCGCCTCTGATTCCCCGCCTCTGATTCCCCACTTCTGATTGCCCGCCTCTGATTCCACGCCTCTGATTCCCCGCCTCTGATTCCCCACCTCTGATTTCCCGCTTCTGATTCCCCACCTCTGATTCCCCGCCTCTGATTCCACGCCTCTGATTCCCCACCACTGATTCCCCACTTCTGATTCCCCACCTCTGATTCTCCGCCTCTGATACCCTGCCTCTTATAACTTTTTACTGATTCCCTGCCTCAGATTCCCTGCCTCCGATTCCCTGCCTCAGATTCCCTGCCTCAGTTTCCCTGCATCAGATTCCCTTCATCTGATTCCCTGCCTCTGATTCCCCGCCTCTGATTCCCCGCCTCTGATTCCCCACCTCTGTCTCTACGCCTCTATTTTGCCTGCACTCTTTCCCCTCAACTCTTTCGGTGCCTCTCTTTCCCTCCCTCAATTTCAACAACTCTGTTTGATCTGTTCTGTGTACCTAATTTTCAACACACAAGTTCCAACTACTATGTTTCGCCCATCTCTTTCGCTGCCTCTATTTATGCAGCTATGTTTACCCGCTTCTGTTTACCCGCCTGTTTCCCCACATCTCTTTCCCCACCTCTGATTCCACGCCTCTGATTCCCCGCCTCTGATTCCCCGCCTCTGATTCCCCGCCTCTGATTCACCGCCTCCCTTTCCGCGCAACTTTCCTGGCCTACGTTTCCCCACATCTCTTTCCCCACCTCTGATTCCACGCCTCAGATTTGCCGCCTCTGATTTCCTGCCTCTGATTCCCTGCCTCTGATTCCCTGCCTCTGATTCCCCACCTCTGATTCCCCCCTCTGATTCCCCGCCTCTGATTCCCAGCCTCTGATTCCCCACCTCTGATTCCCCGCCTCTGATTCCCTGCCTCTCTTTCCCTACCTCTATTTCCGTGCCTCTTTCTCTGCATCTCGTTTCCCACATCTCATTTCCCCCTTCTGATAACCCGCATCAGATTCCCTGCCACAGATTCCCTGCCTCAGATTCCCTGCCTCAGATTCCCTGCCTCTGATTTCCTGCATCTGATTGCCCGCCTCTGATTCTCCGCCTCTGATTCCCCGCCTCTGATTCCACGCCTCTGATTCCCCACCTCTGATTCCCTGCCTCAGATTCCCTGCCTCTGATTCCCTGCCTCTGATTCCCTGCCTCTGATTTCCTGCATCTGATTGCCCGCCTCTGATTCTCCGCCTCTGATTCCCCGCCTCTGATTCCCCGCCTCTGATTCCCCGCCACTTGATTCCCCGCCTCTGATTCCCCACCTCTGATTCCCTGCCTCTGATAACCTGCCTCTGATTCCCTGCCTCTGATTCCCGGCCTCTGAATCAACACCTCTGATTCCCCGTGTCCGATTCCGCACCCATGTTTCACCACCTCTGTTGCTCTGCTTCTGATTTCCCGGCTCAGATTCACCGGCTCTGATTCCGCACCTCTGATTCCACGCCTCTCTTTCTGTGTCTCTGATTCCCCACCTCTGATTCCACGCCTCAGATTACCCGCCTCTGATACCCTGCCTCTCTTTCCCTGCCTCTATATCCGTGCCTCTTTCTCTGCATCTCGTTTCCCACATCTCATTTCCCCCTTCTGATAACCCGCATCAGATTCCCTGCCACAGATTCCCTGCCTCAGATACCCTGCCTCAGATTCCCTGCGTGAGATTCCCTTCATCTGATTCCCTGCCTCTGATTCCCCGCAGCTGATTCCCTGCATCTGATTCCCCACCTCTGTTTACCCGCCTGTTTCCCCGCCTCTGATTCACCACCTCATATTCGCCACCTCAGGTTCCCTGCCTCTGATTCCCTGCCTCTGATTCCCTGCCTCTGATTCCCTGCATCTGATTGCCCGCCTCTGATACCCTGCCTCTGATTCCCCGCCTCTGATTCCCCGCCTCTGATTCCCCGCCTCTGATTTCCCACCTCTGATTCCCCACTTCTGATTCCCCGCCTCTGATTCCCCGTCTCTGATTCCACGCCTCTGATTCCCCGCCTCTGATTCCCTGCATCTGATTGCCCGCCTCTGATACCCTGCCTCCGATTCCCTGCCTCAGATTCCCTGCCTCTGATTCCCTGCATCAGATTCCCTTCATCTGATTCCCTGCCTCTGATTCCCCGCCTCTGAATCCCCGCCTCTGATTCCCCACCTCTGTCTCTACGCCTCTATTTTGACTGCACTCTTTCCCCTCCACTCTTTCTGTGCCTCTCTTTCCCTCCCTCAATTTCAACAACTCTGTTTGATCTGTTCTGTGTACCTAATTTTCAACACACAAGTTCCAACCACTATGTTTCGCCCATCTCTTTCCCCACCTCTGATTCCACGCCTCTGATTCCCCGCCTCTGATTCCCCGCCTCTGATTCCCCGCCTCTGATTCACCGCCTCCCTTTCCACGCAACTTTCCTGGCCTACGTTTCCCCACATCTCTTTCCCCACCTCTGATTCCACGCCTCAGATTCGCCGCCTCTGATTTCCCGCCTCTGATTCCCTGCCTCTGATTCCCTGCCTCTGATTCCCCACCTCTGATTCCCCCCTCTGATTCCGCGCCTCTGATTCCCAGCCTCTGATTCACCACCTCTGATTCCCCGCCTCTGATTCCCTGCCTGTCTTTCCCTGCCTCTATTTCCGTGCCTCTTTCTCTGCATCTCGTTTCCCACATCTCATTTCCCCCTTCTGATAACCCGCATCAGATTCCCTGCCACAGATTCCCTGCCTCAGATTCCCTGCCTCAGATTCCCTGCATCAGATTCCCTTCATCTGATTCCCTGCCTCTGATTCCCCGCCTCTGATTCCCCACCTCTGATTCCCTGCCTCAGATTCCCTGCCTCTGATTCCCTGCCTCTGATTCCCTGCCTCTGATTTCCTGCATCTGATTGCCTGCCTCTGATTCTCCGCCTCTGATTCCCCGCCTCTGATTCACCGCCTCTGATTCGCCGCCTCTGATTCCCCGCCTCTGATTTCCCACCTCTGATTCCCTGCCTCTGATAACCTGCCTCTGATTCCCTGCCTATGATTCCCGGCCTCTGAGTCCCCACCTCTGATTCCCCGTGTCCGATTCCGCACCCATGTTTCACCACCTCTGTTGCTCTGCTTCTGATTTCCCGGCTCAGATTCACCGGCTCTGATTCCGCACATCTGATTCCACGCCTCTCTTTCTGTGTCTCTGATTCCCCGCCTCTGATTCCACGCCTCTGATTACCCGCCTCTGATACCCTGCCTCTCTTTCCCTGCCTCTATTTCCGTGCCTCTTTCTCTGCATCTCGTTTCCCACATCTCATTTCCCCCTTCTGATAACCCGCATCAGATTCCCTGCCACAGATTCCCTGCCTCAGATACCCTGCCTCAGATTCCCTGCATCAGATTCCCTTCATCTGATTCCCTGCCTCTGATTCCCCGCGGGTGATTCCCTGCATCTGATTCCCCGCCTCTGTTTACCCGACTGTTTCCCCGCCTCTGATTCACCACCTCATATTCGCCATCTCAGGTTCCCTGCCTCTGATTCCCTGCCTCTGATTCCCTGCCTCTGATTCCCTGCATCTGATTGCCCGCCTCTGATACCCTTCCTCTGATTCCCCGCCTCTGATTCCCCGCCTCTGATTCCCAGACTCTGATTTCCCACCTCTGATTCCCCACTTCTGATTCCCCGCCTCTGATTCCCCGTCTCTGATTCCAGGCCTCTGATTCCCCGCCTCTGATTCCGCGCCTCTGATTCCCCGCCTCTGATACACCGCCTCTGATTCCCCGCCTCTGATTCCCTGCATCTGATTCCCCGCCTCAGATTCCCCGCCTCTGATTCCCCGACTCTGATTCCCCGCCTCTGATTCCCCGCCTCTGATTCCACGCCTCTGATTCCCCGCCTATGTTTACCCGCCTCTGTTTACCCGCCTGTTTTCCCGCCTCTGATTGCCCACCTCAGATTCCCTGCCTCAGATTCCCTGCCTCAGATTCCCTGCCTCTGATTCCCTGCCTCTGATTCCCTGCATCTGATTGCCCGCCTCTGATTACCTGCCTCTGATTCCCCGCCTCTGATTCCCCACCTCTGATTCCCCACTTCTGATTCCCCGCCTCTGATTCCCCGCGTCTGATTCCCTGCCTCTGATTCACCTCCTCTGATTCCCCGCCTCTGATTCCCCGCCTCTGATTCCCCACCTCTGATTGCCCCGCCTCTGATTCGCTGATTCTGATTCCCCGGCTCTGATTCCCCACCTCTGATTCCCCACTTCTGATTCCCCACCTCAGATTCGCCGCCTCTGATTGCACGCCTCTGATTCCCCGCCTCTGATTCCCCGCCTCTGATTCCCCGCCTCTGATTCCCCTCCTCTGATACCCCGCCTCTGATTCCCCACCTCTGATTCCCCGCATCTGATTCCCCGCCTCTGATTCCCCGCCTCTGATTCCCTGCCTCTGATTCCCCACCTCTGATTTCGCGCCTCTGATTCCCCGCCAATGTTTACCCGCCTCTGTTTACCCACCTGTTTCCCCGCCTCTGATTCCCCACCTCAGATTCCCTGCCTCAGATTCCCTGCCTCTGATTCCCTGCCTCTGATTCCCTGCCTCTGATTCCCTGCATCTGATTGCCCGCCTCTGATTCCCCGCCTCTGATTCCCCGCCTCTGATTCCCCGCCTCTGATTCCCCACCTCTGATTCAATGCCTCCCTTTCCGCTCAACTTTCCTGGCCTACTTTTCCCCACATATCTTTCCCCGCCTCTGATTTCCCGCCTCTGATTCCACGCCTCTGAATCCCCGCCTATGTTTACCCGCCTCTGTTTAACCGCCTGTTTTCCCGCCTCTGATTCCCCACAACAGATTCCCTGCCTCAGATTCCCTGCCTCAGATTCCCTGCATCAGATTCCCTTCATTTGATTCCCTGCATCTGGTTCCCTGCCTCTGATTCCCTGCCTCTGATTCCCTGCATCTGATTGCCCGCCTCTGATTCCCCGCCTCTGATTCCCCACCTCTGATTCCCCACTTCTGATTCCCCGCCTCTGATTCCCCGTCTCTGATTCCCCGCCTCTGATTCACCGCCTCTGATTCCCCGCCTCTGATTCCCCGCCTCTGATTCCCCACTTCTGATTGCCCGCCTCTGATTCCACGCCTCTGATTCCCCGCCTCTGATTCCCCACCTCTTATTCCCCACTTCTGATTCCCCACCTCTGATTCCCCGCCTCTGATTCCACGCCTCTGATTCCCCACCTCTGATTCCCCACTTCTGATTCCCCACCGCTGATTCTCCGCCTCTGATACCCTGCCTCTGATAACTTTTTACTGATTCCCTGCCTCAGATTCCCTGCCTCCGATTCCCTGCCTCAGATTCCCTGCCTCAGTTTCCCTGCATTAGATTCCCTTCATCTGATTCCCTGCCTCTGATTCCCGGCCTCTGATTCCCCGCATCTGATTCCCCACCTCTGTCTCTACGCCTCTATTTTGCCTGCACTCTTTCCCCTCCACTCTTTCCGTGCCTCTCTTTCCCTCCCTCAATTTCAACAACTCTGTTCGATCTGTTCTGTGTAACTAATTTTCAACACAAAAGTTCCAACCACTATGTTTCGCCCATCTCTTTCGCTGCATCTATTGATGCAGCTATGTTTACCAACTTCTGTTTACCCGCCTGTTTCCCCACATCTCTTTCCCCACCTCTGATTCCACGCCTCTGATTCCCCGCCTCTGATTCCCCGCCTCTGATTCCCCGCCTCTGATTCACCGCCTCCCTTTCCGAGCAACTTTCCTGGCCTACGTTTCCCCACATCTCTTTCCCCACCTCTGATTCCACGCCTCAGATTCGCCGCCTCTGATTTCCTGCCTCTGATTCCCTGCCTCTGATTCCCCGCCTCTGATTCCCCACCTCTGATTCCCCTCTCTGATTTCCCGCCTCTGATTCCCCGCCTCTGATTCCACGCCTCTGATTACCCACCTCTGATACCCTGCCTCTCTTTCCCTGCCTCTATTTCCGTGCCTCTTTCTCTGCATCTCGTTTCCCACATCTCATTTCCCCCTTCTGATAACCCGCATCAGATTCCCTGCCACAGATTCCCTGCCTCAGATTCCCTGCCTCAGATTCCCTGCATCAGATTCCCTTCATCTGATTCCCTGCCTCTGATTCCCCGCCTCTGATTCCCTGCATCTGATTCCCAGCCTCTGTTTACCCGCCTGTTTCCCCGCCTCTGATTCACCACCTCATATTCGCCACCTCAGGTTCCCTGCCTCTGATTCCCTGCCTCTGATTCCCTGCCTCTGATTGCCTGCACCTGATTGCCCGCCTCTGATACCCTGCCTCTGATTCCCCGCCTCTGATTCCCCGCCTCAGATTCCCCGCCTCTGATTTCCCACCTCTGATTCCCCACTTCTGATTCCCCGCCTCTGATTCCCCGTCTGTGATTCCACGCCTCTGATTCCCCGCCTCTGATTCCGCGCCTCTGATTCCCCGCCTCTGATACCCCGCCTCTGATTCCCCGCCTCTGATTCCCTGCATCTGATTCCCCGCCTCAGATTCCCCGCCTCTTATTCCCCGACTCTGATTCCCCGCCTCTGATTCCCCGACTCTGATTCCCCGCCTCTGATTCCCCGCTTCTGATTCCCCGCCTATGTTTACCCGCCTCTGTTTACCCGCCTGTTTTCCCGCCTCTGATTGCCCACCTCAGATTCCCTGCCTCAGATTCCCTGCCTCAGATTCCCTGCCTCTGATTCCCTGCCTCTGATTCCCTGCATCTGATTGCCCGCCTCTGATTCGCTGATTCTGATTCCCCGCCTCTGATTCCCCACCTCTGATTCCCCACTTCTGATTCCCCGCCTCTGATTCCCCGCCTCTGATTCCACGCCTCTGATTCTCCGCCTCTGATTCCCCGCCTCTGATTCCACGCCTCTGATTCCCCTCCTCTGATACCCCGCCTCTGATTCCCCACCTCTGATTCCCCGCATCTGATTCCCCGCCTCTGATTCCCCGCCTCTGATTCCCTGCCTCTGATTCCCCGCCTCTGATTCCGCGCCTCTGATTCCCCGCCTATGTTTACCCACCTCTGTTTACCCACCTGTTTCCCCGCCTCTGATTCCCCACCTCAGATTCCCTGCCTCAGATTCCCCGCCTCTGATTCTCCGCCTCTGATTCCCCGCCTCTGATTCCCCACCTCTGATTCCCCACTTCTGATTCCCCGCCTCTGATTCCCCGCCTCTGATTCCCCGCCTCTGATTCCCCGCCTCTGATTCCCCACCTCTGATTCACTGCCTCCCTTTCCGCTCAACTTTCCTGGCCTACTTTTCCCCACATATCTTTCCCCGCCTCTGATTTCCCGCCTCTGATTCCACGCCTCTGATTCCCCGCCTATGTTTACCCGCCTCTGTTTACCCGCCTGTTTTCCCGCCTCTGATTCCCCACCACAGATTCCCTTCCTCAGATTCCCTGCCTCAGATTCCCTGCATCAGATTCCCTTCATTTGATTCCCTGCGTCTGATTCCCTGCCTCTGATTCCCTGCATCTGATTGCCCGCCTCTGATTCCCCGCCTCTGATTCCCCACCTCTGATTCCCCACCTCTGATTCCCCACTTCTGATTCCACGCCTCTGATTCCCCGCCTCTGATTCCCCGCCTCTGATTCACCGACCCTGATTCCCCGCCTCTGATTCCACGCCTCTGATTCCCCACTTCTGATTGCCTGCCTCTGATTCCACGCCTCTGATTCCCCGCCTCTGATTCCCCACCTCTGATTCCCCGCTTCTGATTCCCCACCTCTGATTCCCCGCCTCTGATTCCACGCCTCTGATTCCCCACCACTGATTCCCCACTTCTGATTCCCCACCTCTGATTCTCCGCCTCTGATACCCTGACTCTGATAACTTTTTACTGATTCCCTGCCTCAGATTCCCTGCCTCCGATTCCCTGCCTCAGATTCCCTGCCTCAGTTTCCCTGCATCAGATTCCCTTCATCTGATTCCCTGCCTCTGATTCCCCGCCTCTGATTCCCCGCCTCTGATTCCCCACCTCTGTCTCTACGCCTCTATTTTGCCTGCACTCTTTCCCCTCCACTCTTTCTGTGCCTCTCTTTCCCTCCCTCAATTTCAACAACTCTGTTTGATCTGTTCTGTGTACCTAATTTTCAACACACAAGTTCCAACCACTATGTTTCGCCCATCTCTTTCGCTGCCTCTATTTATGCAGCTATGTTTACCCGCTTCTGTTTACCCGCCTGTTTCCCCACATCTCTTTCCCCACCTCTGATTCCCCGCCTCTGATTCCCCGCCTCTGATTCACCGCCTCCCTTTCCGCGCAACTTTCCTGGCCTACGTTTCCCCACATCTCTTTCCCCACCTCTGATTCCACGCCTCAGATTTGCCGCCTCTGATTTCCTGCCTCTGATTCCCTGCCTCAGATTCCCTGCCTCTGATTCCCCACCTCTGATTCCCCCCTCTGATTCCCCGCCTCTGATTCCCAGCCTCTGATTCCCCACCTCTGATTCCCCGCCTCTGATTCCCTGCCTCTCTTTCCCTACCTCTATTTCCGTGCCTCTTTCTCTGCATCTCGTTTCCCACATCTCATTTCCCCCTTCTGATAACCCGCATCAGATTCCCTGCCAGAGATTCCCTGCCTCAGATTCCCTGCCTCAGATTCCCTGCATCAGATTCCCTTCATATGATTCCTTGCCTCTGATTCCACGCCTCTGATTCCCCACCTCTGATTCCCTGCCTCAGATTCCCTGCCTCTGATTCCCTGCCTCTGATTCCCTGCCTCTGATTTCCTGCATCTGATTGCCCGCCTCTGATTCTCCGCCTCTGATTCCCCGCCTCTGATTCCCCGCCTCTGATTCCCCGCCTCTTGATTCCCCGCCTCTGATTCCCCACCTCTGATTCCCTGCCTCAGATAACCTGCCTCAGATTCCCTGCATCAGATTCCCTTCATATGATTCCTTGCCTCTGATTCCACGCCTCTGATTCCCCACCTCTGATTCCCTGCCTCAGATTCCCTGCCTCTGATTCCCTGCCTCTGATTCCCTGCCTCTGATTTCCTGCATCTGATTGCCCGCCTCTGATTCTCCGCCTCTGATTCCCCGCCTCTGATTCCCCGCCTCTGATTCCCCGCCTCTTGATTCCCCGCCTCTGATTCCCCACCTCTGATTCCCTGCCTCTGATAACCTGCCTCTGATTCCCTGCCTCTGATTCCCGGCCTCTGAATCCCCACCTCTGATTCCCCGTGTCCGATTCCGCACCCATGTTTCACCACCTCTGTTGCTCTGCTTCTGATTTCCCGGCTCAGATTCACCGGCTCTGATTCCGCACCTCTGATTCCACGCCTCTCTTTCTGTGTCTCTGATTCCCCGCTTCTGATTCCACGCCTCAGATTACCCGCCTCTGATACCCTGCCTCTCTTTCCCTGCCTCTATATCCGTGCCTCTTTCTCTGCATCTCGTTTCCCACATCTCATTTCCCCCTTCTGATAACCCGCATCAGATTCCCTGCCACAGATTCCCTGCCTCAGATACCCTGCCTCAGATTCCCTGCATGAGATTCCCTTCATCTGATTCCCTGCCTCTGATTCCCCGCGGCTGATTCCCTGCATCTGATTCCCCGCCTCTGTTTACCCGCCTGTTTCCCCGCCTCTGATTCACCACCTCATATTCGCCACCTCAGGTTCCCTGCCTCTGATTCCCTGCCTCTGATTCCCTGCCTCTGATTCCCTGCATCTGATTGCCCGCCTCTGATACCCTGCCTCTGATTCCCCGCCTCTGATTCCCCGCCTCTGATTCCCCGCCTCTGATTTCCCACCTCTGATTCCCCACTTCTGATTCCCCGCCTCTGATTCCCCGTCTCTGATTCCACGCCTCTGATTCCCCGCCTCTGATTCAGCGCCTCTGATTCCCCGCCTCTGATACCCCGCCTCTGATTCCCCGCCTCTGATTCCCTGCATCTGATTCCCCGCCTCAGATTCCCCGCCTCTGATTCCCCGACTCTGATTCCCCGCCTCTGATTCCCCGCCTCTGATTCCCCGCCTCTGATTCCCCGCCTCTGATTCCCCGTCTATGTTTACCCGCCTCTGTTTACCCGCCTGTTTTCCCGCCTCTGATTGCCCACCTCAGATTCCCTGCCTCAGATTCCCTGCCTCAGATTCCCTGCCTCTGATTCCCTGCCTCTGATTCCCCGCCTCTGATTCCCCACCTCTGATTCCCCACTTCTGATTCCCCGCCTCTGATTCCCCGCGTCTGATTCCCCGCCTCTGATTCACCGCCTCTGATTCCCCGCATCTGATTCCCCGCCTCTGATTCCCCACCTCTGATTGCCCCGCCTCTGATTCGCTGATTCTGATTCCCCGCCTCTGATTCCCCACCTCTGATTCCCCACTTCTGATTCCCCGCCTCTGATTCCCCGCCTCTGATTCCACGCCTCTGATTCCCCGCCTCTGATTCCCCGCCTCTGATTCCCCGCCTCTGATTCCCCTCCTCTGATACCCCGCCTCTGATTCCCCACCTCTGATTCCCCGCATCTGATTCCCCGCCTCTGATTCCCCGCCTCTGATTCCCTGCCTCTGATTCCGCGCCTCTGATTCCGCGCCTCTGATTCCCCGCCTATGTTTACCCACCTCTGTTTACCCACCTGTTTCCCCGCCTCTGATTCCGCACCTCAGATTCCCTGCCTCAGATTCCCCGCCTCTGATTCTCTGCCTCTGAATCCCCGCCTCTGATTCCCCACCTCTGATACCCCACTTCTGATTCCCCGCCTCTGATTCCCCGCCTCTGATTCCCCGCCTCTGATTCCCCGCCTCTGATTCCCCACCTCTGATTCAGTGCCTCCCTTTCCGCTCAACTTTCCTGGCCTTCTTTTCCCCACATATCTTTCCCTGCCTCTGATTTCCCGCCTCTGATTCCACGCCTCTGATTCCCCGCCTATTTTTACCCGCCTCTGTTTACCCGCCTGTTTTCCCTCCTCTGATTCCCCACCACAGATTCCCTGCCTCAGATTCCCTGCCTCAGATTCCCTGCATCAGATTCCCTTCATTTGATTCCCTGCGTCTGATTCCCTGACTCTGATTCCCTGCATCTGATTGCCCGCCTCTGATTCCCCGCCTCTGATTCCCCGCCTCTGATTCCCCACGTCTGATTCCCCACTTCTGATTCCCCGCCTCTGATTCCCCGCCTCTGATTCCCCACCTCTGATTCACCGCCTCTGATTCCCCGCCTCTGATTCCCCGCCTCTGATTCCCCACTTCTGATTGCCCGCCTCTGATTCCACGCCTCTGATTCCCCGCCTCTGATTCCCCACCTCTGATTCCCCACTTCTGATTCCCCACCTCTGATTCCCCGCCTCTGATTCCACGCCTCTGATTCCCCACCTCTGATTCCCCACTTCTGAATCCCCACCTCTGATTCTCCGCCTCTGATACCCTGCCTCTGATAACTTTTTACTGATTCCCTGCCTCAGATTCCCTGCCTCCGATTCCCTGCCTCAGATACCCTGCCTCAGATTCCCTGCATCAGATTCCCTTAATCTGATTCCCTGCCTCTGATTCCCCGCCTCTGAATCCCCGCCTCTGATTCCCCATCTCTGTCTCTACGCCTCTATTTTGACTGCACTCTTTCCCCTCCACTCTTTCTGTGCCTCTCTTTCCCTCCCTCAATTTCAACAACTCTGTTTGATCTGTTCTGTGTACCTAATTTTCAACACACAAGTTCCAACCACTATGTTTCGCCCATCTCTTTCGCTGCCGCTATTTATGCAGCTATGTTTACCCGCTTCAGTTTACCCGCCTGTTTCCCCACATCTCTTTCCCCACCTCTGATTCCACGCCTCTGATTCCCCACCTCTGATTCCCCGCCTCTGAATCCCCGCCTCTGATACACCGCCTCCCTTTCCGCGCAACTTTCCTGGCCTACGTTTCCCCACATCTCTTTCCCCACCTCTGATTCCACGCCTCAGATTCGCCGCCTCTGATTTCCCGCCTCTGATTCCCTGCCTCTGATTCCCTGCCTCTGATTCCCCACCTCTGATTCCCCCCTCTGATTCCCCGCCTCTGATTCCCAGCCTCTGATTCCCCACCTCTGATTCCCCGCCTCTGATTCCCTGCCTGTCTTTCCCTGCCTCTATTTCCGTGTCTCTTTCTCTGCATCTCGTTTCCCACATCTCATTTCCCCCTTCTGATAACCCGCATCAGATTCCCTGACACAGATTCCCTGCCTCAGATTCCCTGCCTCAGATTCCCTGCATCAGATTCCCTTCATCTGATTCCCTGCCTCTGATTCCCCGCCTCTGATTCCCCACCTCTGATTCCCTGCCTCAGATTCCCTGCCTCTGATTCCCTGCTTCTGATTCCCTGCCTCTGATTTCCTGCATCAGATTCCCCGCCTCTGATTCTCCGCATCTGATTCCCCGCCTCTGATTCCCCGCCTCTGATTCGCCGCCTCTGATTCCCCGCCTCTGATTTCCCACCTCTGATTCCCTGCCTCTGATAACCTGCCTCTGATTCCCTGCCTCTGATTCTCTGCCTCTGATTCCCGGCCTCTGAGTCCCCACCTCTGATTCCCCGTGTCCGATTCCGCACCCATGTTTCACCACCTCTGTTGCTCTGCTTCTGATTTCCCGGCTCAGATTCACCGGCTCTGATTCCGCACCTCTGATTCCACGCCTCTCTTTCTGTGTCTCTGATTCCCCGCCTCTGATTCCACGCCTCTGATTACCCGCCTCTGATACCCTGCCTCTCTTTCCCTGCCTCTATATTCGTGCCTCTTTCTCTGCATCTCGTTTCCCACATCTCATTTCCCCCTTCTGATAACCCGCATCAGATTCCCTGCCACAGATTCCCTGCCTCAGATTCCCTGCCTCAGATTCCCTGCATCAGATTCCCTTCATCTGATTCCCTGCCTCTGATTCCCCGCCTCTGATTCCCCACCTCTGATTCCCCACCTCTGATTCCCCGCCTCTGATTCCCTGCCTCTGATTCCCCATATCTGATTCCCCGCCTCTGATTCCCCAACTCTGATTCCCCGCTTCTGATTCCCCAGCTCTGAATCCCCGCCTCTGATTCCCCGCGTCTGATTCCCTGCCTCTGATTCCCCGCCTCTGATTCCCCATCTGTGATTCACAACCTCTGATGCCCCACCTCTGATTCCCCATATCTGATTCCCTGCCTCTCTTTCCCCGCCTCTGATTCCCCACCTCTGTTTCCCCATATCTGATTCCCCGCCTCTGATTCCCCAACTCTAATACCCCGCCTCTGATTCCCCAGCTCTGATTCCCCGCCTCTGATTCCCCGCATCTGATTCCCTGCCTCTGATTCCCCGCCTCTGATTCCAGGCCTCTGATTCCCAGCATCTGATTCCGGCCTCTGATTCCCGGCCTCTGATACCCTGCTTCTGATTCTGATTCCCTGCCTCTGATTCCCCATCTCTGATTCCGCACATCTGATTCCCTGCCTCTGATTCCCCACCTCTGATTCCCCATATCTGATTCCCCGCCTCTGTTTCCCCGCCTCTGATTCCCCGCCTCTGTTTCCCAATATCTAAGTCCCCACCTCTGATTCCCCAAATCTGATTCCCCACCTCTGATTCCCCAGCTCTGATTCCCCGCCTCTGATTCCCCGCATCTGATACCCTGCATCTGATTCCAAGCCTCTGATTCCCTGCCTCTGATTCCCAACCTCTGATTCCCCACCTCTGACTCCCCATATCTGATTCCCCGCCTCTGTTTCTCCGCCTCGGATTCCCCGCCTCTGTTTCCCCATATCTGATTCCCGGCCTCGGATTCCCCGCCTCTGATTCCCCATATCTGATTCCCTGCCTCTGATTCCCCAACTCTGATTCCCCGCCTCTGATTCCCCAGCTCTGAATCCCCGCCTCTGATTCCCCGCGTCTGATTCCCTGCCTCTGATTCCCCGCCTTGATTCCCCATCTCTGATTCACAACCTCTGATTCCCCACCTCTGATTCCCTATATTTGATTCCCCGCCTCTGTTTCCCCGCCTCTGATTCCCCGCCTCTGATTCCCCATATCTGATTCCCCGCCTCTGATTGCCCACCTCTGATTCCCAGCCTCTGATTCGCCAGCTCTGATTCCCCGCCTCTGATTCCCCGCATCTGATTCCCTGCCTCTGATTCCCCGCCTCTGATTCCCCATCTCTGATTCACCGCCTTTGATTCACCACCTCTGATTCCCCATATCTGATTCCCCACCTCTGTTTCCCCGCCTCTGATTCCCCGCCTCTGATTCTCCATATCTCATTCCCCGCCTCTGAATCCCCATCTCTGATTCCCGGACTCTGATTCCCCTCCTCTGATTCCCGGCCTCTTATTCCCAGCATCTGATTCCCGGCCTCTGATTCCCGGCCTCTGATTCCCCGCTTCTGATTCCCTGCCTCTGATTCCCCATCTCTGATTCCGCACATCTGATTCCCTGCCTCTGATTCCCCACCTCTGATTCCCCATATCTGATTCCCCGCCTCTGTTTCCCCGCCTCTGATTCCCCGCCTCTGTTTCCCTATATCTAATTCCCCACCTCTGATGCCCCAACTCTGATTCCCCGCCTCTGATTCCCCAGCTCTGATTCCCTGCATCCGATTCCCCATATCTGATTCCCCGCCTCTGTTTCCCCGCCTCTGATTCCCCGCCTCTGTTTCCCCATATCTGATTCCCGCCTCTGATTCCCAACTATGATTCCCCGCCTCTGATTCCCCAGCTCTGATTCCCTGCCTCTGATTCCCCGCGTTCTATTCCCTGCCTCTGATTCCCCGCCTGTGATTCCCCATCACTGATTCACCACCTCTGATTCCCTACCTCTGATTCCCCATATCTAATTCCCCGCCTCTGTTTGCCCGCCTCTGATTCCCCGACTCTGTTTCCCCATATCTGATTCCCCGCCTCTGAATCCCCAACTCTGATTCCCTGCCTCAGATTCCCCAGCTCTGATTCCCCGCCTTTGATTCCCCCCGTCTGATTCCCAGCCTCTGAATCCCCGTGTCTGATTTCCTGCCTCTGATTCCCCGCCTCTGATTCCCCATCTCTGATTCACCGCCTCTGATTCCCCACCTCTGATTCCCCATCTCTGATTCCGCACATCCAATTCCCTGCCTCTGATTCCCCAACTCTGATTCCCCACCTCTGATTCCCCAGCTCTGATTCCCCGCCTCAGATTCCCCGCGTCTGATTCCCTGCCTCTGATTCCCCGCCTCTGATTCCCTGCCTCTGATTCCCCATATCTGATTCCCCGCCTCTGATTCCCCAACTCTAATACCCCGCCTCTGATTCCCCAGCTCTGATTCCCCGCCTCTGATTCCCCGCATCTGATTCCCTGCCTCTGATTCCCCGCCTCTGATTCCAGGCCTCTGATTCCCAGCATCTGATTCCGGCCTCTGATTCCCGGCCTCTGATACCCTGCTTCTGATTCTGATTCCCTGCCTCTGATTCCCCATCTCTGATTCCGCACATCTGATTCCCTGCCTCTGATTCCCCACCTCTGATTCCCCATATCTGATTCCCCGCCTCTGTTTCCCCGCCTCTGATTCCCCGCCTCTGTTTCCCAATATCTAAGTCCCCACCTCTGATTCCCCAAATCTGATTCCCCACCTCTGATTCCCCAGCTCTGATTCCCCGCCTCTGATTCCCCGCATCTGATACCCTGCATCTGATTCCAAGCCTCTGATTCCCTGCCTCTGATTCCCAACCTCTGATTCCCCACCTCTGACTCCCCATATCTGATTCCCCGCCTCTGTTTCCCCGCCTCGGATTCCCCGCCTCTGTTTCCCCATATCTGATTCCCGGCCTCGGATTCCCCGCCTCTGATTCCCCATATCTGATTCCCTGCCTCTGATTCCCCAACTCTGATTCCCCGCCTCTGATTCCCCAGCTCTGAATCCCCGCCTCTGATTCCCCGCGTCTGATTCCCTGCCTCTGATTCCCCGCCTTGATTCCCCATCTCTGATTCACAACCTCTGATTCCCCACCTCTGATTCCCCATCTCTGATTCCGCACATCCAATTCCCTGCCTCTGATTCCCCAACTCTGATTCCCCACCTCTGATTCCCCAGCTCTGATTCCCCGCCTCAGATTCCCCGCGTCTGATTCCCTGCCTCTGATTCCCCGCCTCTGATTCCCCATCTCTGATTCACCGCCTCTGATTCCCCACCTCTGATTCCCCATCTCTGATTCCGCACATCCAATTCCCTGCCTCTGATTCCCCAACTCTGATTCCCCACCTCTGATTCCCCAGCTCTGATTCCCCGCCTCAGATTCCCCGCGTCTGATTCCCTGCCTCTGATTCCCCGCCTCTGATTCCCTGCCTCTGATTCCCCATATCTGATTCCCCGCCTCTGATTCCCCAACTCTGATTCCCCGCTTCTGATTCCCCATCTGTGATTCACAACCTCTGATGCCCCACCTCTGATTCCCCATATCTGATTCCCAGCCTCTGTTTCCCCGCCTCTGATTCCCCGCCTCTGATTCCCCATATCTGATTCCCCGCCTCTGATTGCCCACCTCTGATTCCCCGCGTCTGATACCCTGCCTCTGATTCCCCGCCTCTGATTTCCCATCTCTGATGCCCCACCTCTGATTCGCCATATCTGATTCCCAGCCTCTGTTTCCCCGCCTCTGATTCCCCGCCTCTGATTCCCCATCTGTGATTCACAACCTCTGATGCCCCACCTCTGATTCCCCATATCTGATTCCCAGCCTCTGTTTCCCCGCCTCTGATTCCCCGCCTCTGATTCCCCATATCTGATTCCCCGCCTCTGATTGCCCACCTCTGATTCCCCGCGTCTGATACCCTGCCTCTGATTCCCCGCCTCTGATTTCCCATCTCTGATTCACCACCTCTGATTCCCGGCCTCTGATTCCCCATCTCTGATTCCGCACATCCGATTCCCTGCCTATGATTCCCCACCTCTGATTCCCCGCCTCTGATTCCCCATATCTGATTCCCTGCCTCTGTTTCCCCGCCTCTGATTCCCTACCTCTGTTTCCCCATATCTGATACCCCGCCTCTGATTCCCCAACTCTAATACCCCGCCTCTGATTCCCCAGCTCTGATTCCCCGCCTCTGATTCCCCGCGTCTGATTCCCTGCCTCTGATTCCCCGCCTCTGTTTCCCCATATCTGATTCCCGGCCTCGGATTCCCCGCCTCTGATTCCCCATATCTGATTCCCTGCCTCTGATTCCCCAACTCTGATTCCCCGCCTCTGATTCCCCAGCTCTGAATCCCCGCCTCTGATTCCCCGCGTCTGATTCCCTGCCTCTGATTCCCCGCCTTGATTCCCCATCTCTGATTCACAACATCTGATTCCCCACCTCTGATTCCCTATATTTGATTCCCCGCCTCTGTTTCCCCGCCTCTGATTCCCCGCCTCTGATTCCCCATATCTGATTCCCCACCTCTGATTCCCCGCCTCTGATTGCCCCGCCTCTGATTCGCTGATTCTGATTCCCCGCCTCTGATTCCCCACCTCTGATTCCCCACTTCTGATTCCCCGCCTCTGATTCCCCGCCTCTGATTCCACGCCTCTGATACCCTGCCTCTGATTCCCCGCCTCTGATTCCCTGCCTCTGATTCCCCTCCTCTGATACCCCGCCTCTGATTCCCCACCTCTGATTCCCCGCATCTGATTCCCCGCCTCTGATTCCCCGCCTCTGATTCCCTGCCTCTGATTCTGCGCCTCTGATTCCGCGCCTCTGATTCCCCGCCTATGTTTACCCACCTCTGTTTACCCACCTGTTTCCCCGCCTCTGATTCCGCACCTCAGATTCCCTGCCTCAGATTCCCCGCCTCTGATTCTCTGCCTCTGAATCCCCGCCTCTGATTCCCCACCTCTGATTTCCCGCCTCTGATTCCACGCCTCTGATTCCCCGCCTATGTTTACCCGCCTCTGTTTACCCGCCTGTTTTCCCTCCTCTGATTCCCCACCACAGATTCCCTGCCTCAGATTCCCTGCCTCAGATTCCCTGCATCAGATTCCCTTCATTTGATTCCCTGCGTCTGATTCCCTGACTCTGATTCCCTGCATCTGATTGCCCGCCTCTGATTCCCCGCCTCTGATTCCCCGCCTCTGATTCCCCACGTCTGATTCCCCACTTCTGATTCCCCGCCTCTGATTCCCCGCCTCTGATTCCCCACCTCTGATTCACCGCCTCTGATTCCCCGCCTCTGATTCCCCGCCTCTGATTCCCCACTTCTGATTGCCCGCCTCTGATTCCACGCCTCTGATTCCCCGCCTCTGATTCCCCACCTCTGATTCCCCACTTCTGATTCCCCACCTCTGATTCCCCGCCTCTGATTCCACGCCTCTGATTCCCCACCTCTGATTCCCCACTTTTGAATCCCCACCTCTGATTCTCCGCCTCTGATACCCTGCCTCTGATAACTTTTTACTGATTCCCTGCCTCAGATTCCCTGCCTCCGATTCCCTGCCTCAGATTCCCTGCCTCAGATTCCCTGCATCAGATTCCCTTCATCTGATTCCCTGCCTCTGATTCCCCGCCTCTGAATCCCCGCCTCTGATTCCCCATCTCTGTCTCTACGCCTCTATTTTGACTGCACTCTTTCCCCTCCACTCTTTCTGTGCCTCTCTTTCCCTCCCTCAATTTCAACAACTCTGTTTGATCTGTTCTGTGTACCTAATTTTCAACACACAAGTTCCAACCACTATGTTTCGCCCATCTCTTTCGCTGCCGCAATTTATGCAGCTATGTTTACCCGCTTCAGTTTACCCGCCTGTTTCCCCACATCTCTTTCCCCACCTCTGATTCCACGCCTCTGATTCCCCGCCTCTGATTCCCCGCCTCTGAATCCCCGCCTCTGATACACCGCCTCCCTTTCTGCGCAACTTTCCTGGCCTACGTTTCCCCACATCTCTTTCCCACCTCTGATTCCACGCCTCAGATTCGCCGCCTCTGATTTCCCGCCTCTGATTCCCTGCCTCTGATTCCCTGCCTCTGATTCCCCACCTCTGATTCCCCCCTCTGATTCCCCGCCTCTGATTCCCAGCCTCTGATTCCCCACCTCTGATTCCCCGCCTCTGATTCCCTGCCTGTCTTTCCCTGCCTCTATTTCCGTGTCTCTTTCTCTGCATCTCGTTTCCCACATCTCATTTCCCACTTCTGATAACCCGCATCAGATTCCCTGACACAGATTCCCTGCCTCAGATACCCTGCCTCAGATTCCCTGCATCAGATTCCCTTCATCTGATTCCCTGCCTCTGATTCCCCGCCTCTGATTCCCCACCTCTGATTCCCTGCCTCAGATTCCCTGCCTCTGATCCCTGCCTCTGATTTCCTGCATCAGATTCCCCGCCTCTGATTCTCCGCCTCTGATTCCCCGCCTCTGATTCCCCGCCTCTGATTCGCCGCCTCTGATTCCCCGCCTCTGATTTCCCACCTCTGATTCCCTGCCTCTGATAACCTGCCTCTGATTCCCTGCCTCTGATTCTCTGCCTCTGATTCCCGGCCTCTGAGTCCCCACCTCTGATTCCCCGTGTCCGATTCCGCACCCATGTTTCACCACCTCTGTTGCTCTGCTTCTGATTTCCCGGCTCAGATTCACCGGCTCTGATTCCGCACCTCTGATTCCACGCCTCTCTTTCTGTGTCTCTGATTCCCCGCCTCTGATTCCACGCCTCTGATTACCCGCCTCTGATACCCTGCCTCTCTTTCCCTGCCTCTATATCCGTGCCTCTTTCTCTGCATCTCGTTTCCCACATCTCATTTCCCCCTTCTGATAACCCGCATCAGATTCCCTGACACAGATTCCCTGCCTCAGATTCCCTGCCTCAGATTCCCTGCATCAGATTCCCTTCATCTGATTCCCTGCCTCTGATTCCCCGCCTCTGATTCCCCACCTCTGATTCCCTGCCTCAGATTCCCTGCCTCTGATCCCTGCCTCTGATTTCCTGCATCAGATTCCCCGCCTCTGATTCTCCGCCTCTGATTCCCCGCCTCTGATTCCCCGCCTCTGATTTCCCACCTCTGATTCCCTGCCTCTGATAACCTGCCTCTGATTCCCTGCCTCTGATTCTCTGCCTCTGATTCCCGGCCTCTGAGTCCCCACCTCTGATTCCCCGTGTCCGATTCCGCACCCATGTTTCACCACCTCTGTTGCTCTGCTTCTGATTTCCCGGCTCAGATTCACCGGCTCTGATTCCGCACCTCTGATTCCACGCCTCTCTTTCTGTGTCTCTGATTCCCCGCCTCTGATTCCACGCCTCTGATTACCCGCCTCTGATACCCTGCCTCTCTTTCCCTGCCTCTATATCCGTGCCTCTTTCTCTGCATCTCGTTTCCCACATCTCATTTCCCCCTTCTGATAACCCGCATCAGATTCCCTGCCACAGATTCCCTGCCTCAGATTCCCTGCCTCAGATTCCCTGCATCAGATTCCCTTCATCTGATTCCCTGCCTCTGATTCCCCGCCTCTGATTCCCCACCTCGTATTCCCCACCTCTGATTCCCCGCCTCTGATTCCCTGCCTCTGATTCCCCATATCTGATTCCCCGCCTCTGATTCCCCAACTCTGATTCCCCGCTTCTGATTCCCCAGCTCTGAATCCCCGCCTCTGATTCCCCGCGTCTGATTCCCTGCCTCTGATTCCCCGCCTCTGATTCCCCATCTGTGATTCACAACCTCTGATGCCCCACCTCTGATTCCCCATATCTGATTCCCTGCCTCTCTTTCCCCGCCTCTGATTCCCCACCTCTGTTTCCCCATATCTGATTCCCCGCCTCTGATTCCCCAACTCTAATACCCCGCCTCTGATTCCCCAGCTCTGATTCCCCGCCTCTGATTCCCCGCATCTGATTCCCTGCCTCTGATTCCCCGCCTCTGATTCCAGGCCTCTGATTCCCAGCATCTGATTCCGGCCTCTGATTCCCGGCCTCTGATTCCCTGCTTCTGATTCTGATTCCCTGCCTCTGATTCCCCATCTCTGATTCCGCACATCTGATTCCCTGCCTCTGATTCCCCACCTCTGATTCCCCATATCTAATTCCCCGCCTCTGTTTCCCCGCCTCTGATTCCCCGCCTCTGTTTCCCAATATCTAAGTCCCCACCTCTGATTCCCCAAATCTGATTCCCCACCTCTGATTCCCCAGCTCTGATTCTCCGCCTCTGATTCCCCGCCTCTGATTCCCATCATCTGATTCGCCGCCTCTGATTCCCCGCCTCTGATTTCCCACCTCTGATTCCCTGCCTCTGATAACCTGCCTCTGATTCCCTGCCTCTGATTCTCTGCCTCTGATTCCCGGCCTCTGAGTCCCCACCTCTGATTCCCCGTGTCCGATTCCGCACCCATGTTTCACCACCTCTGTTGCTCTGCTTCTGATTTCCCGGCTCAGATTCACCGGCTCTGATTCCGCACCTCTGATTCCACGCCTCTCTTTCTGTGTCTCTGATTCCCCGCCTCTGATTCCACGCCTCTGATTACCCGCCTCTGATACCCTGCCTCTCTTTCCCTGCCTCTATATCCGTGCCTCTTTCTCTGCATCTCGTTTCCCACATCTCATTTCCCCCTTCTGATAACCCGCATCAGATTCCCTGCCACAGATTCCCTGCCTCAGATTCCCTGCCTCAGATTCCCTGCATCAGATTCCCTTCATCTGATTCCCTGCCTCTGATTCCCCGCCTCTGATTCCCCACCTCTGATTCCCCACCTCTGATTCCCCGCCTCTGATTCCCTGCCTCTGATTCCCCATATCTGATTCCCCGCCTCTGATTCCCCAACTCTGATTCCCCGCTTCTGATTCCCCAGCTCTGAATCCCCGCCTCTGATTCCCCGCGTCTGATTCCCTGCCTCTGATTCCCCGCCTCTGATTCCCCATCTGTGATTCACAACCTCTGATGCCCCACCTCTGATTCCCCATATCTGATTCCCTGCCTCTCTTTCCCCGCCTCTGATTCCCCACCTCTGTTTCCCCATATCTGATTCCCCGCCTCTGATTCCCCAACTCTAATACCCCGCCTCTGATTCCCCAGCTCTGATTCCCCGCCTCTGATTCCCCGCATCTGATTCCCTGCCTCTGATTCCCCGCCTCTGATTCCAGGCCTCTGATTCCCAGCATCTGATTCCGGCCTCTGATTCCCGGCCTCTGATTCCCTGCTTCTGATTCTGATTCCCTGCCTCTGATTCCCCATCTCTGATTCCGCACATCTGATTCCCTGCCTCTGATTCCCCACCTCTGATTCCCCATCTCTGATTCCGCACATCTGTTTCCCCGCCTCTGATTCCCCGCCTCTGTTTCCCAATATCTAAGTCCCCACCTCTGATTCCCCAAATCTGATTCCCCACCTCTGATTCCCCAGCTCTGATTCCCCGCCTCTGATTCCCCGCATCTGATACCCTGCATCTGATTCCAAGCCTCTGATTCCCTGCCTCTGATTCCCAACCTCTGATTCCCCACCTCTGACTCCCCATATCTGATTCCCCGCCTCTGATTCCCCAACTCTGATTCTCCGCCTCTGATTCCCCAGCTCTGAATCCCCGCCTCTGATTCCCCGCGTCTGATTCCCTGCCTCTGATTCCCCGCCTTGATTCCCCATCTCTGATTGACAAACTCTGATTCCCCACCTCTGATTCCCTATATTTGATTCCCCGCCTCTGTTTCCCCGCCTCTGATTCCCCGCCTCTGATTCCCCATATCTGATTCCCCACCTCTGATTCCCCGCCTCTGATTGCCCCGCCTCTGATTCGCTGATTCTGATTCCCCGCCTCTGATTCCCCACCTCTGATTCCCCACTTCTGATTCCCCGCCTCTGATTCCCCGCCTCTGATTCCACGCCTCTGATACCCCGCCTCTGATTCCCCGCCTCTGATTCCCTGCCTCTGATTCCCCTCCTCTGATACCCCGCCTCTGATTCCCCACCTCTGATTCCCCGCATCTGATTCCCCGCCTCTGATTCCCCGCCTCTGATTCCCTGCCTCTGATTCCGCGCCTCTGATTCCGCGCCTCTGATTCCCCGCCTATGTTTACCCACCTCTGTTTACCCACCTGTTTCCCCGCCTCTGATTCCGCACCTCAGATTCCCTGCCTCAGATTCCCCGCCTCTGATTCTCTGCCTCTGAATCCCCGCCTCTGATTCCCCACCTCTGATTTCCCGCCTCTGATTCCACGCCTCTGATTCCCCGCCTATGTTTACCCGCCTCTGTTTACCCGCCTGTTTTCCCTCCTCTGATTCCCCACCACAGATTCCCTGCCTCAGATTCCCTGCCTCAGATTCCCTGCATCAGATTCCCTTCATTTGATTCCCTGCGTCTGATTCCCTGACTCTGATTCCCTGCATCTGATTGGCCGCCTCTGATTCCCCGCCTCTGATTCCCCGCCTCTGATTCCCCACGTCTGATTCCCCACTTCTGATTCCCCGCCTCTGATTCCCCGCCTCTGATTCCCCACCTCTGATTCACCGCCTCTGATTCCCCGCCTCTGATTCCCCGCCTCTGATTCCCCACTTCTGATTGCCCGCCTCTGATTCCACGCCTCTGATTCCCCGCCTCTGATTCCCCACCTCTGATTCCCCACTTCTGATTCCCCACCTCTGATTCCCCGCCTCTGATTCCACGCCTCTGATTCCCCACCTCTGATTCCCCACTTTTGAATCCCCACCTCTGATTCTCCGCCTCTGATACCCTGCCTCTGATAACTTTTTACTGATTCCCTGCCTCAGATTCCCTGCCTCCGATTCCCTGCCTCAGATTCCCTGCCTCAGATTCCCTGCATCAGATTCCCTTCATCTGATTCCCTGCCTCTGATTCCCCGCCTCTGAATCCCCGCCTCTGATTCCCCATATCTGATTCCCCGCCTCTGATTCCCCAACTCTGATTCCCCGGTTCTGATTCCCCAGCTCTGAATCCCCGCCTCTGATTCCCAGCGTCTGATTACCTGCCTCTGATTCCCCACCTCTGATTCCCCATCTGTGATTCACAACCTCTGATGCCCCACCTCTGATTCCCCATATCTGATTCCCAGCCTCTGTTTCCCCGCCTCTGATTCCCCGCCTCTGATTCCCCATATCTGATTCCCCGCCTCTGATTGCCCACCTCTGATTCCCCGCGTCTGATACCCTGCCTCTGATTCCCCGCCTCTGATTTCCCATCTCTGATTCACCACCTCTGATTCCCGGCCTCTGATTCCCCATCTCTGATTCCGCACATCCGATTCCCTGCCTATGATTCCCCACCTCTGATTCCCCGCCTCTGATTCCCCATATCTGATTCCCAGCCTCTGTTTCCCCGCCTCTGATTCCCTACCTCTGTTTCCCCATATCTGATTCCCCGCCTCTGATTCCCCAACTCTAATACCCCGCCTCTGATTCCCCAGCTCTGATTCCCCGCCTCTGATTCCCCGCGTCTGATTCCCTGCCTCTGATTCCCCGCCTCTGTTTCCCCATATCTGATTCCCCGCGTCTGATTCCCTGCCTCTGATTCCCCGCCTTGATTCCCCATCTCTGATTCACAACCTCTGATTCCCCACCTCTGATTCCCTATATTTGATTCCCCGCCTCTGTTTCCCCGCCTCTGATTCCCCGCCTCTGATTCTCCATATCTGATTCCCCACCTCTGATTCCCCGCCTCTGATTGCCCCGCCTCTGATTCGCTGATTCTGATTCCCCGCCTCTGATTCCCCACCTCTGATTCCCCACTTCTGATTCCCCGCCTCTGATTCCCCGCCTCTGATTCCACGCCTCTGATACCCCGCCTCTGATTCCCCGCCTCTGATTCCCCGCCTCTGATTCCCCTCTTCTGATACCCCGCCTCTGATTCCCCACCTCTGATTCCCCGCATCTGATTCCCCGCCTCTGATTCCCCGCCTCTGATTCCCTGCCTCTGATTCCGCGCCTCTGATTCCGCGCCTCTGATTCCCCGCCTATGTTTACCCACCTCTGTTTACCCACCTGTTTCCCCGCCTCTGATTCCGCACCTCAGATTCCCTGCCTCAGATTCCCCGCCTCTGATTCTCTGCCTCTGAATCCCCGCCTCTGATTCCCCACCTCTGATTCCCCACTTCTGATTCCCCGCCTCTGATTCCCCGCCTCTGATTCCCCGCCTCTGATTCCCCGCCTCTGATTCCCCACCTCTGATTCAGTGCTTCCCTTTCCGCTCAACTTTCCTGGCCTTCTTTTCCCCACATATCTTTCCCCGCCTCTGATTTCCCGCCTCTGATTCCACGCCTCTGATTCCCCGCCTATATTTACCCGCCTCTGTTTACCCGCCTGTTTTCCCTCATCTGATTCCCCACCACAGATTCCATGCCTCAGATTCCCTGCCTCAGATTCCCTGCATCAGATTCCCTTCATTTGATTCCCTGCGTCTGATTCCCTGACTCTGATTCCCTGCATCTGATTGCCCGCCTCTGATTCCCCGCCTCTGATTCCCCGCCTCTGATTCCCCACGTCTGATTCCCCACTTCTGATTCCCCGCCTCTGATTCCCCGCCTCTGATTCCCCACCTCTGATTCACCGCCTCTGATTCCCCGCCTCTGATTCCCCGCCTCTGATTCCCCACTTCTGATTGCCCGCCTCTGATTCCACGCCTCTGATTCCCCGCCTCTGATTCCCCACCTCTGATTCCCCACTTCTGATTCCCCACCTCTGATTCCCCGCCTCTGATTCCACGCCTCTGATTCCCCACCTCTGATTCCCCACTTTTGAATCCCCACCTCTGATTCTCCGCCTCTGATACCCTGCCTCTGATAACTTTTTACTGATTCCCTGCCTCAGATTCCCTGCCTCCGATTCCCTGCCTCAGATTCCCTGCCTCAGATTCCCTGCATCAGATTCCCTTCATCTGATTCCCTGCCTCTGATTCCCCGCCTCTGAATCCCCGCCTCTGATTCCCCATCTCTGTCTCTACGCCTCTATTTTGACTGCACTCTTTCCCCTCCACTCTTTCTGTGCCTCTCTTTCCCTCTCTCAATTTCAACAACTCTGTTTGATCTGTTCTGTGTACCTAATTTTCAACACACAAGTTCCAACCACTATGTTTCGCCCATCTCTTTCGCTGCCGCAATTTATGCAGCTATGTTTACCCGCTTCAGTTTACCCGCCTGTTTCCCCACATCTCTTTCCCCACCTCTGATTCCACGCCTCTGATTCCCCGCCTCTGATTCCCCGCCTCTGATTCCCCGCCTCTGATTCCCCGCCTCTGATTCCCTGCCTCTGATTCCGCGCCTCTGATTCCGCGCCTCTGATTCCCCGCCTATGTTTACCCACCTCTGTTTACCCACCTGTTTCCCCGCCTCTGATTCCGCACCTCAGATTCCCTGCCTCAGATTCCCCGCCTCTGATTCTCTGCCTCTGAATCCCCGCCTCTGATTCCCCACCTCTGATTTCCCGCCTCTGATTCCACGCCTCTGATTCCCCGCCTATGTTTACCCGCCTCTGTTTACCCGCCTGTTTTCCCTCCTCTGATTCCCCACCACAGATTCCCTGCCTCAGATTCCCTGCCTCAGATTCCCTGCATCAGATTCCCTTCATTTGATTCCCTGCGTCTGATTCCCTGACTCTGATTCCCTGCATCTGATTGGCCGCCTCTGATTCCCCGCCTCTGATTCCCCATCTCTGTCTCTACGCCTCTATTTTGACTGCACTCTTTCCCCTCCACTCTTTCTGTGCCTCTCTTTCCCTCTCTCAATTTCAACAACTCTGTTTGATCTGTTCTGTGTACCTAATTTTCAACACACAAGTTCCAACCACTATGTTTCGCCCATCTCTTTCGCTGCCGCAATTTATGCAGCTATGTTTACCCGCTTCAGTTTACCCGCCTGTTTCCCCACATCTCTTTCCCCACCTCTGATTCCACGCCTCTGATTCCCCGCCTCTGATTCCCCGCCTCTGAATCCCCGCCTCTGATACACCGCCTCCCTTTCTGCGCAACTTTCCTGGCCTACGTTTCCCCACATCTCTTTCCCCACCTCTGATTCCACGCCTCAGATTCGCCGCCTCTGATTTCCCGCCTCTGATTCCCTGCCTCTGATTCCCTGCCTCTGATTCCCCACCTCTGATTCCCCCCTCTGATTCCCCGCCTCTGATTCCCAGCCTCTGATTCCCCACCTCTGATTCCCCGCCTCTGATTCCCTGCCTGTCTTTCCCTGCCTCTATTTCCGTGTCTCTTTCTCTGCATCTCGTTTCCCACATCTCATTTCCCCCTTCTGATAACCCGCATCAGATTCCCTGACACAGATTCCCTGCCTCAGATTCCCTGCCTCAGATTCCCTGCATCAGATTCCCTTCATCTGATTCCCTGCCTCTGATTCCCCGCCTCTGATTCCCCACCTCTGATTCCCTGCCTCAGATTCCCTGCCTCTGATCCCTGCCTCTGATTTCCTGCATCAGATTCCCCGCCTCTGATTCTCCGCCTCTGATTCCCCGCCTCTGATTCCCCGCCTCTGATTCGCCGCCTCTGATTCCCCGCCTCTGATTTCCCACCTCTGATTCCCTGCCTCTGATAACCTGCCTCTGATTCCCTGCCTCTGATTCTCTGCCTCTGATTCCCGGCCTCTGAGTCCCCACCTCTGATTCCCCGTGTCCGATTCCGCACCCATGTTTCACCACCTCTGTTGCTCTGCTTCTGATTTCCCGGCTCAGATTCACCGGCTCTGATTCCGCACCTCTGATTCCACGCCTCTCTTTCTGTGTCTCTGATTCCCCGCCTCTGATTCCACGCCTCTGATTACCCGCCTCTGATACCCTGCCTCTCTTTCCCTGCCTCTATATCCGTGCCTCTTTCTCTGCATCTCGTTTCCCACATCTCATTTCCCCCTTCTGATAACCCGCATCAGATTCCCTGACACAGATTCCCTGCCTCAGATTCCCTGCCTCAGATTCCCTGCATCAGATTCCCTTCATCTGATTCCCTGCCTCTGATTCCCCGCCTCTGATTCCCCACCTCTGATTCCCTGCCTCAGATTCCCTGCCTCTGATCCCTGCCTCTGATTTCCTGCATCAGATTCCCCGCCTCTGATTCTCCGCCTCTGATTCCCCGCCTCTGATTCCCCGCCTCTGATTTCCCACCTCTGATTCCCTGCCTCTGATAACCTGCCTCTGATTCCCTGCCTCTGATTCTCTGCCTCTGATTCCCGGCCTCTGAGTCCCCACCTCTGATTCCCCGTGTCCGATTCCGCACCCATGTTTCACCACCTCTGTTGCTCTGCTTCTGATTTCCCGGCTCAGATTCACCGGCTCTGATTCCGCACCTCTGATTCCACGCCTCTCTTTCTGTGTCTCTGATTCCCCGCCTCTGATTCCACGCCTCTGATTACCCGCCTCTGATACCCTGCCTCTCTTTCCCTGCCTCTATATCCGTGCCTCTTTCTCTGCATCTCGTTTCCCACATCTCATTTCCCCCTTCT
The DNA here is from genome assembly GCF_036971445.1 of Narcine bancroftii. NCBI lineage: Eukaryota > Metazoa > Chordata > Chondrichthyes > Torpediniformes > Narcinidae > Narcine > Narcine bancroftii. The sequence continues at coordinate 2,285,106 of NW_027211886.1, forward strand.
GATAACCCGCATCAGATTCCCTGCCACAGATTCCCTGCCTCAGATTCCCTGCCTCAGATTCCCTGCATCAGATTCCCTTCATCTGATTCCCTGCCTCTGATTCCCCGCCTCTGATTCCCCACCTCGTATTCCCCACCTCTGATTCCCCGCCTCTGATTCCCTGCCTCTGATTCCCCATATCTGATTCCCCGCCTCTGATTCCCCAACTCTGATTCCCCGCTTCTGATTCCCCAGCTCTGAATCCCCGCCTCTGATTCCCCGCGTCTGATTCCCTGCCTCTGATTCCCCGCCTCTGATTCCCCATCTGTGATTCACAACCTCTGATGCCCCACCTCTGATTCCCCATATCTGATTCCCTGCCTCTCTTTCCCCGCCTCTGATTCCCCACCTCTGTTTCCCCATATCTGATTCCCCGCCTCTGATTCCCCAACTCTAATACCCCGCCTCTGATTCCCCAGCTCTGATTCCCCGCCTCTGATTCCCCGCATCTGATTCCCTGCCTCTGATTCCCCGCCTCTGATTCCAGGCCTCTGATTCCCAGCATCTGATTCCGGCCTCTGATTCCCGGCCTCTGATTCCCTGCTTCTGATTCTGATTCCCTGCCTCTGATTCCCCATCTCTGATTCCGCACATCTGATTCCCTGCCTCTGATTCCCCACCTCTGATTCCCCATATCTAATTCCCCGCCTCTGTTTCCCCGCCTCTGATTCCCCGCCTCTGTTTCCCAATATCTAAGTCCCCACCTCTGATTCCCCAAATCTGATTCCCCACCTCTGATTCCCCAGCTCTGATTCTCCGCCTCTGATTCCCCGCCTCTGATTCCCATCATCTGATTCGCCGCCTCTGATTCCCCGCCTCTGATTTCCCACCTCTGATTCCCTGCCTCTGATAACCTGCCTCTGATTCCCTGCCTCTGATTCTCTGCCTCTGATTCCCGGCCTCTGAGTCCCCACCTCTGATTCCCCGTGTCCGATTCCGCACCCATGTTTCACCACCTCTGTTGCTCTGCTTCTGATTTCCCGGCTCAGATTCACCGGCTCTGATTCCGCACCTCTGATTCCACGCCTCTCTTTCTGTGTCTCTGATTCCCCGCCTCTGATTCCACGCCTCTGATTACCCGCCTCTGATACCCTGCCTCTCTTTCTCTGCCTCTATATCCGTGCCTCTTTCTCTGCATCTCGTTTCCCACATCTCATTTCCCCCTTCTGATAACCCGCATCAGATTCCCTGCCACAGATTCCCTGCCTCAGATTCCCTGCCTCAGATTCCCTGCATCAGATTCCCTTCATCTGATTCCCTGCCTCTGATTCCCCGCCTCTGATTCCCCACCTCTGATTCCCCACCTCTGATTCCCCGCCTCTGATTCCCTGCCTCTGATTCCCCATATCTGATTCCCCGCCTCTGATTCCCCAACTCTGATTCCCCGCTTCTGATTCCCCAGCTCTGAATCCCCGCCTCTGATTCCCCGCGTCTGATTCCCTGCCTCTGATTCCCCGCCTCTGATTCCCCATCTGTGATTCACAACCTCTGATGCCCCACCTCTGATTCCCCATATCTGATTCCCTGCCTCTCTTTCCCCGCCTCTGATTCCCCACCTCTGTTTCCCCATATCTGATTCCCCGCCTCTGATTCCCCAACTCTAATACCCCGCCTCTGATTCCCCAGCTCTGATTCCCCGCCTCTGATTCCCCGCATCTGATTCCCTGCCTCTGATTCCCCGCCTCTGATTCCAGGCCTCTGATTCCCAGCATCTGATTCCGGCCTCTGATTCCCGGCCTCTGATTCCCTGCTTCTGATTCTGATTCCCTGCCTCTGATTCCCCATCTCTGATTCCGCACATCTGATTCCCTGCCTCTGATTCCCCACCTCTGATTCCCCATATCTGATTCCCCGCCTCTGTTTCCCCGCCTCTGATTCCCCGCCTCTGTTTCCCAATATCTAAGTCCCCACCTCTGATTCCCCAAATCTGATTCCCCACCTCTGATTCCCCAGCTCTGATTCCCCGCCTCTGATTCCCCGCATCTGATACCCTGCATCTGATTCCAAGCCTCTGATTCCCTGCCTCTGATTCCCAACCTCTGATTCCCCACCTCTGACTCCCCATATCTGATTCCCCGCCTCTGTTTCCCCGCCTCGGATTCCCCGCCTCTGTTTCCCCATATCTGATTCCCGGCCTCGGATTCCCCGCCTCTGATTCCCCATATCTGATTCCCTGCCTCTGATTCCCCAACTCTGATTCCCCGCCTCTGATTCCCCAGCTCTGAATCCCCGCCTCTGATTCCCCGCATCTGATTGCCTGCCTCTGATTCCCCGCCTTGATTCCCCATCTCTGATTCACAACCTCTGATTCCCCACATCTGATTCCCTATATTTGATTCCCCGCCTCTGTTTCCCCGCCTCTGATTCCCCGCCTCTGATTCCCCATATCTGATTCCCCGCCTCTGATTGCCCACCTCTGATTCCCAGCCTCTGATTCGCCAGCTCTGATTCCCCGCCTCTGATTCCCCACATCTGATTCCCTGCCTCTGATTCCCCGCCTCTGATTCCCCATCTCTGATTCACCGCCTTTGATTCGCCACCTCTGATTCCCCATATCTGATTCCCCACCTCTGTTTCCCCGCCTCTGATTCCCCGCCTCTGATTCTCCATATCTCATTCCCCGCCTCTGAATCCCCATCTCTGATTCCCGGACTCTGATTCCCCTCCTCTGATTCCCGGCCTCTTATTCCCAGCATCTGATTCCCGGCCTCTGATTCCCGGCCTCTGAATCCCCGCTTCTGATTCCCTGCCTCTGATTCCCCATCTCTGATTCCGCACATCTGATTCCCTGCCTCTGATTCCCCACCTCTGATTCCCCATATCTGATACCCGCCTCTGTTTCCCCGCCTCTGATTCCCCGCCTCTGTTTCCCTATATCTAATTCCCCACCTCTGATGCCCCAACTCTGATTCCCCGCCTCTGATTCCCCAGCTCTGATTCCCCGCCTCTGATTCCCTGCATCCGATTCCCCATATCTGATTACCCGCCTCTGTTTCCCCGCCTCTGATTCCCCGCCTCTGTTTCCCCATATCTGATTCCCGCCTCTGATTCCCAACTATGATTCCCCGCCTCTGATTCCCCAGCTCTGATTCCCTGCCTCTGATTCCCCGCGTTCTATTCCCTGCCTCTGATTCCCCGCCTGTGATTCTCCATCACTGATTCACCACCTCTGATTCCCTACCTCTGATTCCCCATATCTAATTCCCCGCCTCTGTTTGCCCGCCTCTGATTCCCCGACTCTGTTTCCCCATATCTGATTCCCCGCCTCTGAATCCCCAACTCTGATTCCCTGCCTCAGATTCCCCAGCTCTGATTCCCCGCCTTTGATTCCCCCCGTCTGATTCCCAGCCTCTGAATCCCCGTGTCTGATTTCCTGCCTCTGATTCCCCGCCTCTGATTCCCCATCTCTGATTCACCGCCTCTGATTCCCCACCTCTGATTCCCCATCTCTGATTCCGCACATCCAATTCCCTGCCTCTGATTCCCCAACTCTGATTCCCCACCTCTGATTCCCCAGCTCTGATTCCCCGCCTCAGATTCCCCGCGTCTGATTCCCTGCCTCTGATTCCCCGCCTCTGATTCCCTGCCTCTGATTCCCCATATCTGATTCCCCGCCTCTGATTCCCCAACTCTGATTCCCCGCTTCTGATTCCCCAGCTCTGAATCCCCGCCTCTGATTCCCAGCGTCTGATTACCTGCCTCTGATTCCCCAACTCTGATTCCCCATCTGTGATTCACAACCTCTGATGCCCCACCTCTGATTCCCCATATCTGATTCCCAGCCTCTGTTTCCCCGCCTCTGATTCCCCGCCTCTGATTCCCCATATCTGATTCCCCGCCTCTGATTGCCCACCTTTGATTCCCCGCGTCTGATACCCTGCCTCTGATTCCCCGCCTCTGATTTCCCATCTCTGAATCACCACCTCTGATTCCCGGCCTCTGATTCCCCATCTCTGATTCCGCACATCCGATTCCCTGCCTATGATTCCCCACCTCTGATTCCCCGCCTCTGATTCCCCATATCTGATTCCCTGCCTCTGTTTCCCCGCCTCTGATTCCCTACTTCTGTTTCCCCATATCTGATTCCCCGCCTCTGATTCCCCAACTCTAATACACAGCCTCTGATTCCCCAGCTCTGATTCCCCGCCTCTGATTCCCCGCATCTGATTCCCTGCCTCTGATTCCCCGCCTCTGATTCCAGGCCTCTGATTCCCATCATCTGATTCCGGCCTCTGATTCCCCGCCTCTGATTCCGCGCCTCTGATTCCCCGCCTATGTTTACCCACCTCTGTTTACCCACCTGTTTCCCCGCCTCTGATTCCCCACCTCAGATTCCCTGCCTCAGATTCCCCGCCTCTGATTCTCCGCCTCTGATTCCCCGCCTCTGATTCCCCACCTCTGATTCCCCACTTCTGATTCCCCGCCTCTGATTCCCCGCCTCTGATTCCCCGCCTCTGATTCCCCGCCTCTGATTCCCCACCTCTGATTCAATGCCTCCCTTTCCGCTCAACTTTCCTGGCCTACTTTTCCCCACATATCTTTACCCGCCTCTGATTTCCCGCCTCTGATTCCACGCCTCTGATTCCCCGCCTATGTTTACCCGCCTCTGTTTACCCGCCTGTTTTCCCGCCTCTGATTCCCCACCACAGATTCCCTGCCTCAGATTCCCTGCCTCAGATTCCCTGCATCAGATTCCCTTCATTTTATTCCCTGCGTCTTATTCCCTGCCTCTGATTCCCTGCATCTGATTGCTCGCCTCTGATTCCCCGCCTCTGATTCCCCGCCTCTGATTCCCCACCTCTGATTCCCCACTTCTGATTCCACGCCTCTGATTCCCCGCCTCTGATTCCCCGCCTCTGATTCACCGCCTCTGATTCCCCGCCTCTGATTCCCCGCCTCTGATTCCCCACTTCTGATTGCCCGCCTCTGATTCCACGCCTCTGATTCCCCGCCTCTGATTCCCCACCTCTGATTCCCCACTTCTGATTCCCCACCTCTGATTCCCCGCCTCTGATTCCACGCCTCTGATTCCCCACCTCTGATTCCCCACTTCTGATTCCCCACCTCTGTTTCTCCGCCTCTGATACCCTGCCTCTGATAACTTTTTACTGATTCCCTGCCTCAGATTCCCTGCCTCCGATTCCCTGCCTCAGATTCCCTGCCTCAGATTCCCTGCATCAGATTCCCTTCATCTGATTCCCTGCCTCTGATTCCCCGCCTCTGATTCCCCGCCTCTGATTCCCCACCTCTGTCTCTACGCCTCTATTTTGCCTGCACTCTTTCCCCTCCACTCTTTCTGTGCCTCTCTTTCCCTCCCTCAATTTCAACAACTCTGTTTGATCTGTTCTGTGTACCTAATTTTCAACACACAAGTTCCAACCACTATGTTTCGCCCATCTCTTTCGCTGCCTCTATTTATGCAGCTATGTTTACCCGCTTCTGTTTACCCGCCTGTTTCCCCACATCTCTTTCCCCACCTCTGATTCCACGCCTCTGATTCCCCGCCTCTGATTCCCCGCCTCTGATTCCCCGCCTCTGATTCACCGCCTCCCTTTCTGCGCAACCTTCCTGGCCTACGTTTCCCCACATCTCTTTCCCCACCTCTGATTCCACGCCTCAGATTTGCCGCCTCTGATTTCCTGCCTCTGATTCCCTGCCTCTGATTCCCTGCCTCTGATTCCCCACCTCTGATTCCCCCCTCTGATTCCCCGCCTCTGATTCCCAGCCTCTGATTCCCCACCTCTGATTCCCCGCCTCTGATTCCCTGCCTCTCTTTCCCTACCTCTATTTCCGTGCCTCTTTCTCTGCATCTCGTTTCCCACATCTCATTTCCCCCTTCTGATAACCCGCATCAGATTCCCTGCCACAGATTCCCTGCCTCAGATTCCCTGCATCAGATACCCTTCATATGATTCCCTGCCTCTGATTCCACGCCTCTGATTCCCCACCTCTGATTCCCTGCCTCAGATTCCCTGCCTCTGATTCCCTGCCTCTGATTTCCTGCATCTGATTGCCCGCCTCTGATTCTCCGCCTCTGATTCCCCGCCTCTGATTCCCCGCCTCTGATTCCCCGCCTCTTGATTCCCCGCCTCTGATTCCCCGCATCTGATTCCCTGCCTCTGATAACCTGCCTCTGATTCCCTGCCTCTGATTCCCGGCCTCTGAATCCCCACCTCTGATTCCCCGTGTCCGATTCCGCACCCATGTTTCACCACCTCTGTTGCTCTGCTTCTGATTTCCCGGCTCAGATTCACCGGCTCTGATTCCGCACCTCTGATTCCACGCCTCTCTTTCTGTGTCTCTGATTCCCCGCCTCTGATTCCACGCCTCTGATTACCCGCCTCTGATACCCTGCCTCTCTTTCCCTGCCTCTATATCCGTGCCTGTTTCTCTGCATCTCATTTCCCACATCTCATTTCCCCCTTCTGATAACCCGCATCAGATTCCCTGCCACAGATTCCCTGCCTCAGATACCCTGCCTCAGATTCCCTGCATGAGATTCCCTTCATCTGATTCCCTGCCTCTGATTCCCCGCGGCTGATTCCCTGCATCTGATTCCCCGCCTCTGTTTACCCGCCTGTTTCCCCGCCTCTGATTCACCACCTCATATTCGCCACCACAGGTTCCCTGCCTCTGATTCCCTTCCTCTGATTCCCTGCCTCTGATTCCCTGCATCTGATTGCCCGCCTCTGATACCCTGCCTCTGATTCCCCGCCTCTGATTCCCAATCTGTGATTCCCCGCCTCTGATTTCCCACCTCTGATTCCCCACTTCTGATTCCCCACCTCTGATTCCCCGTCTCTGATTCCACGCCTCTGATTCCCCACCTCTGATTCAGCGCCTCTGATTCCCCGCCTCTGATACCCCGCCTCTGATTCCCCGCCTCTGATTCCCTGCATCTGATTCCCCGCCTCAGATTCCCCGCCTCTGATTCCCCGACTCTGATTCCCCGCCTCTGATTCCCCGCCTCTGATTCCCCGCCTCTGATTCCCCGCCTATGTTTACCCGCCTCTGTTTACCCGCCTGTTTTCCCGCCTCTGATTGCCCACCTCAGATTCCCTGCCTCAGATTCCCTGCCTCAGATTCCCTGCCTCTGATTCCCTGCCTCTGATTCCCCACCTCTGATTGCCCCGCCTCTGATTCGCTGATTCTGATTCCCCGCCTCTGATTCCCCACCTCTGATTCCCCACTTCTGATTCCCCGCCTCTGATTCCCCGCGTCTGATTCCCCGCCTCTGATTCACCGCCTCTGATTCCCCGCCTCTGATTCCCCGCCTCTGATTCCCCACCTCTGATTGCCCCGCCTCTGATTCGCTGATTCTGATTCCCCGCCTCTGATTCCCCACCTCTGATTCCCCACTTCTGATTCCCCGCATCTGATTCCCCGCCTCTGATTCCACGCCTCTGATTCCCCGCCTCTGATTCCGCGCCTCTGATTCCCCGCCTCTGATTCCCCTCCTCGGATAACCCGCCTCTGATTCCCCACCTCTGATTCCCCGCATCTGATTCCCCGCCTCTGATTCCCCGCCTCTGATTCCCTACCTCTGATTCCGCGCCTCTGATTCCGCGCCTCTGATTCCCCGCCTATGTTTACCCACCTCTGTTTACCCACATGTTTCCCCGCCTCTGATTCCGCACCTCAGATTCCCTGCCTCAGATTCCCCGCCTCTGATTCTCTGCCTCTGAATCCCCGCCTCTGATTCCCCACCTCTGATTCCCCACTTCTGATTCCCCGCCTCTGATTCCCCGCCTCTGATTCCCCGCCTCTGATTCCCCGCCTCTGATTCCCAACCTCTGATTCAGTGCCTCCCTTTCCGCTCAACTTTCCTGGCCTTCTTTTCCCCACATAACTTTCCCCGCCTCTGATTTCCCGCCTCTGATTCCACGCCTCTGATTCCCCGCCTATGTTTACCCGCCTCTGTTTACCCGCCTGTTTTCCCTCCTCTGATTCCCCACCACAGATTCCCTGCTTCAGATTCCCTGCCTCAGATTCCCTGCATCAGATTCCCTTCATTTGATTCCCTGCGTCTGATTCCCTGCCTCTGATTCCCTGCATCTGATTGCCCGCCTCTGATTCCCCGCCTCTGATTCCCCACGTCTGATTCCCCACTTCTGATTCCCCGCCTCTGATTCCCCGCCTCTGATTCCCCACCTCTGATTCACCACCTCTGATTCCCCGCCTCTGATTCCCCGCCTCTGATTCCCCACTTCTGATTGCCCACCTCTGATCCCACGCCTCTGATTCCCCGCCTCTGATTCCCCACCTCTGATTCCCCACATCTGATTCCCCACCACTGATTCCCCGCCTCTGATTCCACGCCTCTGATTCCCCACCTCTGATTCCCCACTTCTGAATCCCCACCTCTGATTCTCCGCCTCAGATACCCTGCCTCTGATAACTTTTTACTGATTCCCTGCCTCAGATTCCCTGCCTCCGAATCCCTGCCTCAGATTCCCTGCCTCAGATTCCCTGCATCAGATTCCCTTCATCTGATTCCCTGCCTCTGATTCCCCGCCTCTGAATCCCCGCCTCTGATTCCCCACCTCTGTCTCTACGCCTCTATTTTGACTGCACTCTTTCCCCTCCACTCTTTCTGTGCCTCTCTTTCCCTCCCTCAATTTCAACAACTCTGTTTGATCTGTTCTGTGTACCTAATTTTCAACACACAAGTTCCAACCACTATGTTTCGCCCATCTCTTTCGCTGCCTCTATTTATGCAGCTATGTTTACCCGCTTCTGTTTACCCGCCTGTTTCCCCACATCTCTTTCCCCACCTCTGATTCCACGCCTCTGATTCCCCGCCTCTGATTCCCCGCCTCTGAATCCCCGCCTCTGATACACCGCCTCCCTTTCCGCGCAACTTTCCTGGCCTACGTTTCCCCACATCTCTTTCCCCACCTCTGATTCCACGCCTCAGATTCGCCGCCTCTGATTTCCCGCCTCTGATTCCCTGCCTCTGATTCCCTGCCTCTGATTCCCCACCTCTGATTCCCCCCTCTGATTCCCCGCCTCTGATTTCCCGCCTCTGATTCCCTGCCTCTGATTCCCTGCCTCTGATTTCCCACCTCTGATTCCCTGCCTCTGATAACCTGCCTCTGATTCCCTGCCTATGATTCCCGGCCTCTGAGTCCCCACCTCTGATTCCCCGTGTCCGATTCCGCACCCATGTTTCACCACCTCTGTTGCTCTGCTTCTGATTTCCCGGCTCAGATTCACCGGCTCTGATTCCGCACCTCTGATTCCACGCCTCTCTTTCTGTGTCTCTGATTCCCCGCCTCTGATTCCACGCCTCTGATTACCCGCCTCTGATACCCTGCCTCTCTTACCCTGCCTCTATATCCGTGCCTCTTTCTCTGCATCTCGTTTCCCACATCTCATTTCCCCCTTCTGATAACCCGCATCAGATTCCCTGCCACAGATTCCCTGCCTCAGATTCCCTGCCTCAGATTCCCTGCATCAGATTCCCTTCATCTGATTCCCTGCCTCTGATTCCCCGCCTCTGATTCCCCACCTCGTATTCCCCACCTCTGATTCCCCGCCTCTGATACCCTGCCTCTGATTCCCCATATCTGATTCCCCGCCTCTGATTCCCCAACTCTGATTCCCCGCTTCTGATTCCCCAGCTCTGAATCCCCGCCTCTGATTCCCCGCGTCTGATTCCCTGCCTCTGATTCCCCGCCTCTGATTCCCCATCTGTGATTCACAACCTCTGATGCCCCACCTCTGATTCCCCATATCTGATTCCCTGCCTCTCTTTCCCCGCCTCTGATTCCCCACCTCTGTTTCCCCATATCTGATTCCCCGCCTCTGATTCCCCAACTCTAATACCCCGCCTCTGATTCCCCAGCTCTGATTCCCCGCCTCTGATTCCCCGCATCTGATTCCCTGCCTCTGATTCCCCGCCTCTGATTCCAGGCCTCTGATTCCCAGCATCTGATTCCGGCCTCTGATTCCCGGCCTCTGATTCCCTGCTTCTGATTCTGATTCCCTGCCTCTGATTCCCCATCTCTGATTCCGCACATCTGATTCCCTGCCTCTGATTCCCCACCTCTGATTCCCCATATCTAATTCCCCGCCTCTGTTTCCCCGCCTCTGATTCCCCGCCTCTGTTTCCCAATATCTAAGTCCCCACCTCTGATTCCCCAAATCTGATTCCCCACCTCTGATTCCCCAGCTCTGATTCCCCACCTCTGACTCCCCGCATCTGATACCCTGCATCTGATTCCAAGCCTCTGATTCCCTGCCTCTGATTCCCAACCTCTGATTCCCCACCTCTGATTCCCCATATCTGATTCCCCGCCTCTGTTTCCCCGCCTCGGATTCCCCGCCTCTGTTTCCCCATATCTGATTCCCGGCCTCGGATTCCCCGCCTCTGATTCCCCATATCTGATTCCCTGCCTCTGATTCCCCAACTCTGATTCCCCGCCTCTGATTCCCCAGCTCTGAATCCCCGCCTCTGATTCCCCGCGTCTGATTCCCTGCCTCTGATTCCCCGCCTTGATTCCCCATCTCTGATTCACAACCTCTGATTCCCCACCTCTGATTCCCTATATTTGATTCCCCGCCTCTGTTTCCCCGCCTCTGATTCCCCGCCTCTGATTCCCCATATCTGATTCCCCGCCTCTGATTGCCCACCTCTGATTCCCAGCCTCTGATTCGCCAGCTCTGATTCCCCGCCTCTGATTCCCCACATCTGATTCCCTGCCTCTGATTCCCCTCCTCTGATTCCCCATCTCTGATTCACCGCCTTTGATTCGCCACCTCTGATTCCCCATATCTGATTCCCCACCTCTGTTTCCCCGCCTCTGATTCCCCGCCTCTGATTCTCCATATCTCATTCCCCGCCTCTGAATCCCCATCTCTGATTCCCGGACTCTGATTCCCCTCCTCTGATTCCCGGCCTCTTATTCCCAGCATCTGATTCCCGGCCTCTGATTCCCGGCCTCTGATTCCCCGCTTCTGATTCCCTGCCTCTGATTCCCCATCTCTGATTCCGCACATCTGATTCCCTGCCTCTGATTCCCCACCTCTGATTCCCCATATCTGATTCCCCGCCTCTGTTTCCCCGCCTCTGATTCCCCGCCTCTGTTTCCCTATATCTAATTCCCCACCTCTGATGCCCCAACTCTGATTCCCCGCCTCTGATTCCCCAGCTCTGATTCCCCGCCTCTGATTCCCTGCATCCGATTCCCCATATCTGATTCCCCGCCTCTGTTTCCCCGCCTCTGATTCCCCGCCTCTGTTTCCCCATATATGATTCCCGCCTCTGATTCCCAACTATGATTCCCCGCCTCTGATTCCCCAGCTCTGATTCACTGCCTCTGATTCCCCGCGTTCTATTCCCTGCCTCTGATTCCCTGCCTGTGATTCCCCATCACTGATTCACCACCTCTGATTCCCTACCTCTGATTCCCCATATCTAATTCCCCGCCTCTGTTTGCCCGCCTCTGATTCCCCGCCTCTGTTTCCCCATATCTGATTCCCCGCCTCTGAATCCCCAACTCTGATTCCCTGCCTCAGATTCCCCAGCTCTGATTCCCCGCCTTTGATTCCCCCCGTCTGATTCCCAGCCTCTGAATCCCCGTGTCTGATTTCCTGCCTCTTATTCCCCGCCTCTGATTCCCCATGTCTGATTCACTGCCTCTGATTCCCCACCTCTGATTCCCCATCTCTGATTCCGCACATCCAATTCCCTGCCTCTGATTCCCCAACTCTGATTCCCCACCTCTGATTCCCCAGCTCTGATTCCCCGCCTCAGATTCCCCGCGTCTGATTCCCTGCCTCTGATTCCCCGCCTCTGATTCCCTGCCTCTGATTCCCCATATCTGATTCCCCGCCTCTGATTCCCCAACTCTGATTCCCCGCTTCTGATTCCCCAGCTTTGACTCCCCGCCTCTGATTCCCAGCGTCTGATTCCCTGCCTCTGATTCCCCGCCTCTGATTCCCCATCTGTGATTCACAACCTCTGATGCCCCACCTCTGATTCCCCATATCTGATTCCCCGCCTCTGTTTCCCCGCCTCTGATTCCCCGCCTCTGATTCCCCATATCTGATTCCCCGCCTCTGATTGCCCACCTCTGATACCCCGCGTCTGATACCCTGCCTCTGATTCCCCGCCTCTGATTTCCCATCTCTGATTCACCACCTCTGATTCCCGGCCTCTGATTCCCCATCTCTGATTCCGCACATCCGATTCCCTGCCTATGATTCCCCACCTCTGATTCCCCGCCTCTGATTCCCCATATCTGATTCCCTGCCTCTGTTTCCCCGCCTCTGATTCCCTACCTCTGTTTCCCCATATCCGATTCCCCGCCTCTGATTCCCCAACTCTAATAACCCGCCTCTGATTCCCCAGCTCTGATTCCCCGACTCTGATTCCCCGCATCTGATTCCCTGCCTCTGATTCCCCGCCTCTGATTCCAGGCCTCTGATTCCCATCATCTGATTCCGGCCTCTGATTCCCGGCCTCTGATTCCCTGCTTCTGATTCTGATTCCCTGCCTCTGATTCCCCATCTCTGATTCCGCACATCTGATTCCCTGCCTCTGATTCCCCACCTCTGATTCCCCAAATCTGATTCCCCACCTCTGATTCCCCAGCTCTGATTCCCCGCCTCTGATTCCCCGCATCTGATTCCCTGCATCTGATTCCAAGCCTCTGATTCCCTGCCTCTGATTCCCAACCTCTGATTCCCCACCTCTGATTCCCCATATCTGATTCTCCGCCTCTGTTTCACCGCCTCGGATTCCCCGCCTCAGTTTCCCCATATCTGATTCCCGGCCTCTGATTCCCCGCCTCTGATTCCCCGCCTCTGATTCCCTGCCTCTGATTCCCCATCTCCGATTCCCTGCCTCTGATTCCCAACCTCTGATTCCCCACCTCTGATTCCCCATATCTGATTCCCCGCCTCTGTTTCCCCGCCTCTGATTCCCCGCCTCTGATTCCCAACTCTGATTCCCCGCCTCTGATTCCCCAGCTCTGATTCCCAGTGTTTGATTCCCTGCCTCTGATTCCCTGCCCTGATTCCCCATCTCTGTTTCACCACCTTTGATTCGCCACCTCTGATTCCACATATCTGATTCCCCGCCTCTGTTTCACCGACTCTGATTCCCTTCCTCTGATTCCCAACCTCTGATTCCACACCTCTGATTCCCCATATCTGATTCCCCGCCTCTATTTCCCCATATCTGAATCCCCGCCTCTGATTCCCCAACTCTGATTCCCCGCCTCTGATTCCCCAGCTCTGATTCCCCGACTCTGATTCCCGGCGTCCGATTCCCTGCCTCTGATTCCCTGCCTCTGATTCCCCATCTCTGATTCCCCGCCTCTGATTCCCCGTGTCTGATTCCCTGCCTCTGATTCCCCGCCTCTGATTCCCCGCCTCTGATTCCCTGACACTGAATCCCTGCCCCTGATTCCCCACCTCTGATTCCCCATATCTGATTCCCCGCCTCTGTTTCCCCACCTCTGATTCCCCGCCTCTGATTCCCCATATCTGATTCCCTGCCTCTGATTCCCCACCTCTGATTCCCCGCCTCTGATTCCCCAGCTCTGATTCCCCGCCTTGATTCCCCATCTCTGATTCACAACCTCTGATTCCCCACCTTTGACTCCCTATATTTGATTCCCCGCCTCTGTTTCCCCGCCTCTGATTCCCCGCCTCTGATTCCCCATATCTGATTCCCCACCTCTGATTGCCCACCTCTGATTCCCAGCCTCTGATTCGCCAGCTCTGATTCCCCGCCTCTGATTCCCCACATCTGATTCCCTGCCTCTGATTCCCCGCCTCTGATTCCCCATCTCTGATTCACCGCCTCTGATTCCCCAACTCTGATTCCCCGCTTCTGATTCCCCAGCTTTGACTCCCCGCCTCTGATTCCCAGCGTCTGATTCCCTGCCTCTGATTCCCCGCCTCTGATTCCCCATCTGTGATTCACAACCTCTGATGCCCCACCTCTGATTCCCCATATCTGATTCCCCGCCTCTGTTTCCCCGCCTCTGATTCCCCGCCTCTGATTCCCCATATCTGATTCCCCGCCTCTGATTGCCCACCTCTGATACCCCGCGTCTGATACCCTGCCTCTGATTCCCCGCCTCTGATTTCCCATCTCTGATTCACCACCTCTGATTCCCGGCCTCTGATTCCCCATCTCTGATTCCGCACATCCGATTCCCTGCCTATGATTCCCCACCTCTGATTCCCCGCCTCTGATTCCCCATATCCGATTCCCCGCCTCTGATTCCCCAACTCTAATACCCCGCCTCTGATTCCCCAGCTCTGATTCCCCGACTCTGATTCCCCGCATCTGATTCCCTGCCTCTGATTCCCCGCCTCTGATTCCAGGCCTCTGATTCCCATCATCTGATTCCGGCCTCTGATTCCCGGCCTCTGATTCCCTGCTTCTGATTCTGATTCCCTGCCTCTGATTCCCCATCTCTGATTCCGCACATCTGATTCCCTGCCTCTGATTCCCCACCTCTGATTCCCCAAATCTGATTCCCCACCTCTGATTCCCCAGCTCTGATTCCCCGCCTCTGATTCCCCGCATCTGATTCCCTGCATCTGATTCCAAGCCTCTGATTCCCTGCCTCTGATTCCCAACCTCTGATTCCCCACCTCTGATTCCCCATATCTGATTCTCCGCCTCTGTTTCACCGCCTCGGATTCCCCGCCTCAGTTTCCCCATATCTGATTCCCGGCCTCTGATTCCCCGCCTCTGATTCCCCGCCTCTGATTCCCTGCCTCTGATTCCCCATCTCCGATTCCCTGCCTCTGATTCCCAACCTCTGATTCCCCACCTCTGATTCCCCATATCTGATTCCCCGCCTCTGTTTCCCCGCCTCTGATTCCCCGCCTCTGATTCCCAACTCTGATTCCCCGCCTCTGATTCCCCAGCTCTGATTCCCAGTGTTTGATTCCCTGCCTCTGATTCCCTGCCCTGATTCCCCATCTCTGTTTCACCGCCTTTGATTCGCCACCTCTGATTCCACATATCTGATTCCCCGCCTCTGTTTCACCGACTCTGATTCCCTTCCTCTGATTCCCAACCTCTGATTCCACACCTCTGATTCCCCATATCTGATTCCCCGCCTCTATTTCCCCATATCTGAATCCCCGCCTCTGATTCCCCAACTCTGATTCCCCGCCTCTGATTCCCCAGCTCTGATTCCCCGACTCTGATTCCCGGCGTCCGATTCCCTGCCTCTGATTCCCTGCCTCTGATTCCCCATCTCTGATTCCCCGCCTCTGATTCCCCGTGTCTGATTCCCTGCCTCTGATTCCCCGCCTCTGATTCCCCGCCTCTGATTCCCTGACACTGAATCCCTGCCCCTGATTCCCCACCTCTGATTCCCCATATCTGATTCCCCGCCTCTGTTTCCCCACCTCTGATTCCCCGCCTCTGATTCCCCATATCTGATTCCCTGCCTCTGATTCCCCACCTCTGATTCCCCGCCTCTGATTCCCCAGCTCTGATTCCCCGCCTTGATTCCCCATCTCTGATTCACAACCTCTGATTCCCCACCTTTGATTCCCTATATTTGATTCCCCGCCTCTGTTTCCCCGCCTCTGATTCCCCGCCTCTGATTCCCCATATCTGATTCTCCACCTCTGATTGCCCACCTCTGATTCCCAGCCTCTGATTCGCCAGCTCTGATTCCCCGCCTCTGATTCCCCACATCTGATTCCCTGCCTCTGATTCCCCGCCTCTGATTCCCCATCTCTGATTCACCGCCTTTGATTCGCCACCTCTGATTCCCCATATCTGATTCCCCACCTCTGTTTCCCCGCCTCTGATTCCCCGCCTCTGATTCTCCATATCTCATTCCCCGCCTCTGAATCCCCATCTCTGATTCCCGGACTCTGATTCCCCTCCTCTGATTCCCGGCCTCTTATTCCCAGCATCTGATTCCCGGCCTCTGATTCCCGGCCTCTGATTCCCCGCTTCTGATTCCCTGCCTCTGATTCCCCATCTCTGATTCCGCACATCTGATTCCCTGCCTCTGATTCCCCACCTCTGATTCCCCATATCTGATTCCCCGCCTCTGTTTCCCCGCCTCTGATTCCTCGCCTCTGTTTCCCTATATCTAATTCCCCACCTCTGATGCCCCAACTCTGATTCCCCGCCTCTGATTCCCCAGCTCTGATTCCCCGCCTCTGATTCCCTGCATCCGATTCCCCATATCTGATTCCCCGCCTCTGTTTCCCCGCCTCTGATTCCCCGCCTCTGTTTCCCCATATCTGATTCCCGCCTCTGATTCCCAACTATGATTCCCCGCCTCTGATTCCCCAGCTCTGATTCCCTGCCTCTGATTCCCCGCGTTCTATTCCCTGCCTCTGATTCCCCGCCTGTGATTCCCCATCACTGATTCACCACCTCTGATTCCCTACCTCTGATTCCCCATATCTAATTCCCCGCCTCTGTTTGCCCGCCTCTGATTCCCCGCCTCTGTTTCCCCATATCTGATTCCCCGCCTCTGAATCCCCAACTCTGATTCCCTGCCTCAGATTCCCCAGCTCTGATTCCCCGCCTTTGATTCCCCCCGTCTGATTCCCAGCCTCTGAATCCCCGTGTCTTATTTCCTGCCTCTGATTCCCCGCCTCTGATTCCCCATCTCTGATTCACCGCCTCTGATTCCCCACCTCTGATTCCCCATCTCTGATTCCGCACATCCAATTCCCTGCCTCTGATTCCCCAACTCTGATTCCCCACCTCTGATTCCCCAGCTCTGATTCCCCGCCTCAGATTCCCCGCGTCTGATTCCCTGCCTCTGATTCCCCGCCTCTGATTCCCTGCCTCTGATTCCCCATATCTGATTCCCCGCCTCTGATTCCCCAACTCTGATTCCCCGCTTCTGATTCCCCAGCTTTGACTCCCCGCCTCTGATTCCCAGCGTCTGATTCCCTGCCTCTGATTCCCCGCCTCTGATTCCCCATCTGTGATTCACAACCTCTGATGCCCCACCTCTGATTCCCCATATCTGATACCCCACCTCTGTTTCCCCGCCTCTGATTCCCCGCCTCTGATTCCCCGCGTCTGATTCCCTGCCTCTGATTCCCCGCCTCTGATTCCCTGCCTCTGATTCCCCATATCTGATTTCCCGCCTCTGATTCCCCAACTCTGATTCCCCGCTTCTGATTCCCCAGCTTTGACTCCCCGCCTCTGATTCCCAGCGTCTGATTCCCTGCCTCTGATTCCCCGCCTCTGATTCCCCATCTGTGATTCACAACCTCTGATGCCCCACCTCTGATTCCCCATATCTGATTCCCCGCCTCTGTTTCCCCGCCTCTGATTCCCCGCCTCTGATTCCCCATATCTGATTCCCCGCCTCTGATTGCCCACCTCTGATACCCCGCGTCTGATACCCTGCCTCTGATTCCCCGCCTCTGATTTC
This sequence comes from Narcine bancroftii, assembly GCF_036971445.1. NCBI lineage: Eukaryota > Metazoa > Chordata > Chondrichthyes > Torpediniformes > Narcinidae > Narcine > Narcine bancroftii. Next base: position 2,302,538 of record NW_027211886.1, read on the forward strand.
CCATCTCTGATTCACCACCTCTGATTCCCGGCCTCTGATTCCCCATCTCTGATTCCGCACATCCGATTCCCTGCCTATGATTCCCCACCTCTGATTCCCCGCCTCTGATTCCCCATATCTGATTCCCTGCCTCTGTTTCCCCGCCTCTGATTCCCTACCTCTGTTTCCCCATATCCGATTCCCTGCCTCTGATTCCCCAACTCTAATACCCCGCCTCTGATTCCCCAGCTCTGATTCCCCGCCTCTGATTCCCCGCATCTTATTCCCTGCCTCTGATTCCCCGCCTCTGATTCCAGGCCTCTGATTCCCATCATCTGATTCCGGCCTCTGATTCCCGGCCTCTGATTCCCTGCTTCTGATTCTGATTCCCTGCCTCTGATTCCCCATCTCTGATTCCGCACATCTGATTCCCTGCCTCTGATTCCCCACCTCTGATTCCCCATATCTGATTCCCCGCCTCTGTTTCCCCGCCTCTGATTCCCCGCCTCTGTTTCCCAATATCTAAGTCCCCACCTCTGATTCCCCAAATCTGATTCCCCACCTCTGATTCCCCAGCTCTGATTCCCCGCCTCTGATTCCCCGCATCTGATTCCCTGCATCTGATTCCAAGCCTCTGATTCCCTGCCTCTGATTCCCAACCTCTGATTCCCCACCTCTGATTCCCCATATCTGATTCCCCGCCTCTGTTTCCCCGCCTCGGATTCCCCGCCTCAGTTTCCCCATATCTGATTCCCGGCCTCTGATTCCCCGCCTCTGATTCCCCGCCTCTGATTCCCTGCCTCTGATTCCCCATCTCCGATTCCCTGCCTCTGATTCCCAACCTCTGATTCCCCACCTCTGATTCCCCATATCTGATTCCCCGCCTCTGTTTCCCCGCCTCTGATTCCCCGCCTCTGATTCCCAACTCTGATTCCCCGCCTCTGATTCCCCAGCTCTGATTCCCAGTGTTTGATTCCCTGCCTCTGATTCCCTGCCCTGATTCCCCATCTCTGTTTCACCGCCTTTGATTCGCCACCTCTGATTCCACATATCTGATTCCCCGCCTCTGTTTCACCGACTCTGATTCCCTTCCTCTGATTCCCAACCTCTGATTCCACACCTCTGATTCCCCATATCTGATTCCCCGCCTCTATTTCCCCATATCTGAATCCCCGCCTCTGATTCCCCAACTCTGATTCCCCGCCTCTGATTCCCCAGCTCTGATTCCCCGACTCTGATTCCCGGCGTCCGATTCCCTGCCTCTGATTCCCCGCCTCTGATTCCCCATCTCTGATTCCCCGCCTCTGATTCCCCGTGTCTGATTCCCTGCCTCTGATTCCCCGCCTCTGATTCCCCGCCTCTGATTCCCTGACACTGAATCCCTGCCCCTGATTCCCCACCTCTGATTCCCCATATCTGATTCCCCGCCTCTGTTTCCCCACCTCTGATTCCCCGCCTCTGATTCCCCATATCTGATTCCCTGCCTCTGATTCCCCACCTCTGATTCCCCGCCTCTGATTCCCCAGCTCTGATTCCCCGCCTTGATTCCCCATCTCTGATTCACAAACTCTGATTCCCCACCTCTGATTCCCTATATTTGATTCCCCGCCTCTGTTTCCCCACCTCTGATTCCCCGCCTCTGATTCCCCATATCTGATTCCCCACCTCTGATTGCCCACCTCTGATTCCCAGCCTCTGATTCGCCAGCTCTGATTCCCCGCCTCTGATTCCCCACATCTGATTCCCTGCCTCTGATTCCCCGCCTCTGATTCCCCATCTCTGATTCACCGCCTTTGATTCGCCACCTCTGATTCCCCATATCTGATTCCCCACCTCTGTTTCCCCGCCTCTGATTCCCCGCCTCTGATTCTCCATATCTCATTCCCCGCCTCTGAATCCCCATCTCTGATTCCCGGACTCTGATTCCCCTCCTCTGATTCCCGGCCTCTTATTCCCAGCATCTGATTCCCGGCCTCTGATTCCCGGCCTCTGATTCCCCGCTTCTGATTCCCTGCCTCTGATTCCCCATCTCTGATTCCGCACATCTGATTCCCTGCCTCTGATTCCCCACCTCTGATTCCCCATATCTGATTCCCCGCCTCTGTTTCCCCGCCTCTGATTCCCCGCCTCTGTTTCCCTATATCTAATTCCCCACCTCTGATGCCCCAACTCTGATTCCCCGCCTCTGATTCCCCAGCTCTGATTCCCCGCCTCTGATTCCCTGCATCCGATTCCCCATATCTGATTCCCCGCCTCTGTTTCCCCGCCTCTGATTCCCCGCCTCTGTTTCCCCATATCTGATTCCCGCCTCTGATTCCCAACTATGATTCCCCGCCTCTGATTCCCCAGCTCTGATTCCCTGCCTCTGATTCCCCGCGTTCTATTCCCTGCCTCTGATTCCCCGCCTGTGATTCCCCATCACTGATTCACCACCTCTGATTCCCTACCTCTGATTCCCCATATCTAATTCCCCGCCTCTGTTTGCCCGCCTCTGATTCCCCGCCTCTGTTTCCCCATATCTGATTCCCCGCCTCTGAATCCCCAACTCTGATTCCCTGCCTCAGATTCCCCAGCTCTGATTCCCCGCCTTTGATTCCCCCCGTCTGATTCCCAGCCTCTGAATCCCCGTGTCTGATTTCCTGCCTCTGATTCCCCGCCTCTGATTCCCCATCTCTGATTCACCGCCTCTGATTCCCCACCTCTGATTCCCCATCTCTGATTCCGCACATCCAATTCCCTGCCTCTGATTCCCCAACTCTGATTCCCCACCTCTGATTCCCCAGCTCTGATTCCCCGCCTCAGATTCCCCGCGTCTGATTCCCTGCCTCTGATTCCCCGCCTCTGATTCCCTGCCTCTGATTCCCCATATCTGATTCCCCGCCTCTGATTCCCCAACTCTGATTCCCCGCTTCTGATTCCCCAGCTTTGACTCCCCGCCTCTGATTCCCAGCGTCTGATTCCCTGCCTCTGATTCCCCGCCTCTGATTCCCCATCTGTGATTCACAACCTCTGATGCCCCACCTCTGATTCCCCATATCTGATTCCCCGCCTCTGTTTCCCCGCCTCTGATTCCCCGCCTCTGATTCCCCATATCTGATTCCCCGCCTCTGATTGCCCACCTCTGATACCCCGCGTCTGATACCCTGCCTCTGATTCCCCGCCTCTGATTTCCCATCTCTGATTCACCACCTCTGATTCCCAGCCTCTGATTCCCCATCTCTGATTCCGCACATCCGATTCCCTGCCTATGATTCCCCACCTCTGATTCCCCGCCTCTGATTCCCCATATCTGATTCCCTGCCTCTGTTTCCCCGCCTCTGATTCCCTACCTCTGTTTCCCCATATCCGATTCCCCGCCTCTGATTCCCCAACTCTAATACCCCGCCTCTGATTCCCCAGCTCTGATTCCCCGCCTCTGATTCCCCGCATCTGATTCCCTGCCTCTGATTCCCCGCCTCTGATTCCAGGCCTCTGATTCCCATCATCTGATTCCGGCCTCTGATTCCCGGCCTCTGATTCCCTGCTTCTGATTCTGATTCCCTGCCTCTGATTCCCCATCTCTGATTCCGCACATCTGATTCCCTGCCTCTGATACCCCACCTCTGATTCCCCATATCTGATTCCCCGCCTCTGTTTCCCCGCCTCTGATTCCCCGCCTCTGTTTCCCAATATCTAAGTCCCCACCTCTGATTCCCCAAATCTGATTCCCCACCTCTGATTCCCCAGCTCTGATTCCCCGCCTCTGATTCCCCGCATCTGATTCCCTGCATCTGATTCCAAGCCTCTGATTCCCTGCCTCTGATTCCCAACCTCTGATTCCCCACCTCTGATTCCCCATATCTGATTCCCCGCTTCTGTTTCCCCGCCTCGGATTCCCCGCCTCAGTTTCCCCATATCTGATTCCCGGCCTCTGATTCCCCGCCTCTGATTCCCCGCCTCTGATTCCCTGCCTCTGATTCCCCATCTCCGATTCCCTGCCTCTGATTCCCAACCTCTGATTCCCCACCTCTGATTCCCCATATCTGATTCCCCGCCTCTGTTTCCCCGCCTCTGATTCCCCGCCTCTGATTCCCAACTCTGATTCCCCGCCTCTGATTCCCCAGCTCTGATTCCCAGTGTTTGATTCCCTGCCTCTGATTCCCTGCCCTGATTCCCCATCTCTGTTTCACCGCCTTTGATTCGCCACCTCTGATTCCACATATCTGATTCCCCGCCTCTGTTTCACCGACTCTGATTCCCTTCCTCTGATTCCCAACCTCTGATTCCACACCTCTGATTCCCCATATCTGATTCCCCGCCTCTATTTCCCCATATCTGAATCCCCGCCTCTGATTCCCCAACTCTGATTCCCCGCCTCTGATTCCCCAGCTCTGATTCCCCGACTCTGATTCCCGGCGTCCGATTCCCTGCCTCTGATTCCCCGCCTCTGATTCCCCATCTCTGATTCCCCGCCTCTGATTCCCCGTGTCTGATTCCCTGCCTCTGATTCCCCGCCTCTGATTCCCCGCCTCTGATTCCCTGACACTGAATCCCTGCCCCTGATTCCCCACCTCTGATTCCCCATATCTGATTCCCCGCCTCTGTTTCCCCACCTCTGATTCCCCGCCTCTGATTCCCCATATCTGATTCCCTGCCTCTGATTCCCCAACTCTGATTCCCCGCCTCTGATTCCCCAGCTCTGAATCCCCGCCTCTGATTCCCCGTGTCTGATTCCCTGCCTCTGATTCCCCGCCTTGATTCCCCATCTCTGATTCACAACCTCTGATTCCCCACCTCTGATTCCCTATATTTGATTCCCCGCCTCTGTTTCCCCGCCTCTGATTCCCCGCCTCTGATTCCCCATATCTGATTCCCCGCCTCTGATTGCCCACCTCTGATTCCCCGCCTCTGATTCGCCAGCTCTGATTCCCCGCCTCTGATTCCCCGCATCTGATTCCCTGCCTCTGATTCCCCGCCTCTGGTTCCCCATCTCTGATTCACCGCCTTTGATTCGCCACCTCTGATTCCCCATATCTGATTCCCCACCTCTGTTTCCCGGCCTCTGATTCCCCGCCTCTGATTCTCCATATCTCATTCCCCGCCTCTGAATCCCCATCTCTGATTCCCGGACTCTGATTCCCCACCTCTGATTCCCGGCCTCTTATTCCCAGCATCTGATTCCCGGCCTCTGATTCCCGGCCTCTGATTCCCCGCTTCTGATTCTGATTCCCTGCCTCTGATTCCCCATCTCTGATTCCGCACATCTGATTCCCTGCCTCTGATTCCCCACCTCTGATTCCCCATATCTGATTCCCCGCCTCTGTTTCCCCGCCTCTGATTCCCCGCCTCTGTTTCCCTATATCTAATTCCCCACCTCTGATGCCCCAACTCTGATTCCCCGCCTCTGATTCCCCATCTCTGATTCCCCGCCTCTGATTCCCCGCATCCGATTCCCCATATCTGATTCCCCGCCTCTGTTTCCCCGCCTCTGATTCCCCGCCTCTGTTTCCCCATATCTGATTCCCCGCCTCTGATTCCCAACTATGATTCCCCGCCTCTGATTCCCCAGCTCTGATTCCCTGCGTCTGATTCCCTGCATTCTATTCCCTGCCTCTGATTCCCCGCCTGTGATTCCCCATCACTGATTCACCACCTCTGATTCCCCACCTCTGATTCCCCATATCTAATTCCCCGCCTCTGTTTGCCCGCCTCTGATTCCCCGCCTCTGTTTCCCCATATCTGATTCCCCGTCTCTGAATCCCCAACTCTGATTCCCTGCCTCTGATTCCCCAGCTCTGATTCCCCGCCTTTGATTCCCCCCGTCTGATTCCCAGCCTCGGAATCCCCGTGTCTGATTTCCTGCCTCTGATTCCCCGCCTCTGATTCCCCATCTCTGATTCCTCTGATTCCCCACATCTGATTCCCCATCTCTGATTCCGCACATCCGATTCCCTGCCTCTGATTCCCCAACTCTGATTCCCCACCTCTGATTCCCCAGCTCTGATTCCCCGCCTCAGATTCCCCGCGTCTGATTCCCTGCCTCTGATTCCCCGCCTCTGATTCCCCATCTCTGATTCCCCACCTCTGATTCCCCGTGTCTGATTCCCTGCCTCTGATTCCCCGCCTCTGAATCCCAGCCTCTGATTCCCCATATCTGATTCCCCGCCTCTGATTCCCTGCCTCTGATTCCCCAGCTCTGATTCCCCGCCTTTGATTCCCCCCGTCTGATTCCCAGCCTCTGAATCCCCGTGTCTGATTTCCTGCCTCTGATTCCCCGCCTCTGATTCCCCATCTCTGATTCACCGCCTCTGATTCCCCATCTCTGATTCCCCACCTCTGATTCCCCATATCTGATTCCCTGCCTCAGTTTCCCCGCCTCTGATTCCCCACCTCTGATTCCCCAGCTCTGATTCCCCGCCTCTGATTCCCCGCATCTGATTCCCTGCCTCTGATTCCCCGCCTCTGATTCCAGGCCTCTGATTCCCAGCATCTGATTCTGGCCTCTGATTCCCGGCCTCTGATTCCCTGCTTCTGATTCTGATTCCCTGCCTCTGATTCCCCATCTCTGATTCCGCACATCTGATTCCTTGCCTCTGATTCCCCACCTCTGATTCCCCATATCTGATTCCCCGCCTGGGTTTCCCCGCCTCTGATTCCCCGCCTCTGTTTCCCAATATCTAAGTCCCCGCCTCTGATTCCCCAAATCTGATTCCCCACCTCTGATTCCCCAGCTCTGATTCCCCGCCTCTGATTCCCCGCATCTGATTCCCTGCATCTGATTCCAAGCCTCTGATTCCCTGCCTCTGATTCCCAACCTCTGATTCCCCACCTCTGATTCCCCATATCTGATTCCCCGCCTCTGTTTCCCCGCCTCGGATTCCCCGCCTCTGTTTCCCCATATCTGATTCCCGGACTCTGATTCCCCGCCTCTGATTCCCCGCCTCTGATTCACTGCCTCTGATTCCCCATCTCCGATTCCCCTCGTCTAATACCCCGCCTCTGATTCTCCGCCACTGATTCACCGCATCTGATTCCACGCCTCTGATTCCCCGCCTCTGATTCCCCGCCTCTGATTCCCCGCCTCTGATTCCCCGCCTCTGATTCCCCGCCTATGTTTACCCGCCTCTGATTCCCCGCCTCTGATTCCACGCCTCTGATTCCCCGCCTCTGATTCCCCGCCTCTAATTCCCCGCCTCTGATACCGCACCTCTGATGTCCCGCATCTGATTCCCTGCATCTGATTCCCCGCCTCAGATTCCCCGCCTCTGATTTCCCGGCTCTGATTCCCCGCCTCTGATTCCCCGCCTCTGATTCCCCGCCTCTGATTCCCCGCCTATGTTTACCCGCCTCTGATTCCCCGCCTCTGATTCCACGCCTCTGATTCCCCGCCTCTGATTCCCCGCCTCTAATTCCCCGCCTCTGATACCGCACCTCTGATGTCCCGCATCTGATTCCATGCATCTGATTCCCCGCCTCAGATTCCCCGCCTCTGATTTCCCGGCTCTGATTCCCCGCCTCTGATTCCCCACCTATGTTTACCCGCCTCTGTTTACTTGCCTGTTTTCCCGCCTCTGGTTCCCCAACACAGATTCCCTGCCTCAGATTCCCTGCCTCTGATTCCCTGCCTCTGATTCCCTGCCTCTGATTCCCTGCATCTGATTGCCCGCCTCTGATTCCCCGCCTCTGATTCCCCGCCTCTGATTCCCCACCTCTGATTCCCCACTTCTGATTCCCCGCCTCTGATTCACCGCCTCTGTTTCCCCGCCTCTGATTCCCCGCTTCTGATTCCCCACTTCTGATTGCCCGCCTCTGATTCCCTGCCTCTGATTCCCCGCCTCTGATTCCCCACATCTGATTCCCCACTTCTGATTCCCCGCCTCTGATTCCCCGCCTCTGATTCCACGCCTCTGATTCCCCGCCTCTGATTCCCCGCCTCTGATTCCCCGCCTCTGATTCCCCTCATCTAATACCCCACCTCTGATTCCCCGCCTCTGATTCCCCGCATCTGATTCCCCGCCTCTGATTCCCCGCCTCTGATTCACCGCCTCTGATTCCCCGCCTCTGATTCCCTGCCTCTGATTCCCCGCCTATGTTTACCCGCCTCTGTTTACCCGCCTGTTTCCCCGCCTCTGATTCCCCACCTCAGATTCCCTACCTCAGATTCCGTGACTCTGATTCCCTGCCTCTGATTCCCTGCCTCTGATTCCCTGCATCTGAATGCCCATCTCTGATTCTCAACCTCTGATACCCCGCCTCTGATTCCCCACCTCTGATTCCCCGCCTCTGATTCGCCAGCTCTGATTCCCCGCCTCTGATTCCCCGCATCTGATTCCCTGCCTCTGATTCCCCGCCTCTGGTTCCCCATCTCTGATTCACCGCCTTTGATTCGCCACCTCTGATTCCCCATATCTGATTCCCCACCTCTGTTTCCCGGCCTCTGATTCCCCGCCTCTGATTCTCCATATCTCATTCCCCGCCTCTGAATCCCCATCTCTGATTCCCGGACTCTTATTCCCAGCATCTGATTCCCGGCCTCTGATTCCCGGCCTCTGATTCCCCGCTTCTGATTCTGATTCCCTGCCTCTGATTCCCCATCTCTGATTCCGCACATCTGATTCCCTGCCTCTGATTCCCCACCTCTGATTCCCCATATCTGATTCCCCGCCTCTGTTTCCCCGCCTCTGATTCCCCGCCTCTGTTTCCCTATATCTAATTCCCCACCTCTGATGCCCCAACTCTGATTCCCCGCCTCTGATTCCCCAGCTCTGATTCCCCGCCTCTGATTCCCCGCATCCGATTCCCCATATCTGATTCCCCGCCTCTGTTTCCCCGCCTCTGATTCCCCGCCTCTGTTTCCCCATATCTGATTCCCCGCCTCTGATTCCCAACTATGATTCCCCGCCTCTGATTCCCCAGCTCTGATTCCCTGCGTCTGATTCCCTGCGTTCTATTCCCTGCCTCTGATTCCCCGCCTGTGATTCCCCATCACTGATTCACCACCTCTGAATCCCCAACTCTGATTCCCTGCCTCTGATTCCCCAGCTCTGATTCCCCGCCTTTGATTCCCCCCGTCTGATTCCCAGCCTCTGAATCCCCGTGTCTGATTTCCTGCCTCTGATTCCCCGCCTCTGATTCCCCATCTCTGATTCCTCTGATTCCCCACATCTGATTCCCCATCTCTGATTCCGCACATCCGATTCCCTGCCTCTGATTCCCCAACTCTGATTCCCCACCTCTGATTCCCCAGCTCTGATTCCCCGCCTCAGATTCCCCGCGTCTGATTCCCTGCCTCTGATTCCCCACCTCTGATTCCCCATCTCTGATTCCCCACCTCTGATTCCCCGTGTCTGATTCCCTGCCTCTGATTCCCCGCCTCTGAATCCCAGCCTCTGATTCCCCATATCTGATTCCCCGCCTCTGATTCCCTGCCTCTGATTCCCCAGCTCTGATTCCCCGCCTTTGATTCCCCCCGTCTGATTCCCAGCCTCTGAATCCCCGTGTCTGATTTCCTGCCTCTGATTCCCCGCCTCTGATTCCCCATCTCTGATTCACCGCCTCTGATTCCCCATCTCTGATTCCCCACCTCTGATTCCCCATATCTGATTCCCTGCCTCTGTTTCCCCGCCTCTGATTCCCCACCTCTGTTTCCCCATATCTGATTCCCCGCCTCTGATTCCCCAACTCTAATACCCCACCTCTGATTCCCCAGCTCTGATTCCCCGCCTCTGATTCCCCGCATCTGATTCCCTGCCTCTGATTCCCCGCCTCTGATTCCAGGCCTCTGATTCCCAGCATCTGATTCCGGCCTCTGATTCCCGGCCTCTGATTCCCTGCTTCTGATTCTGATTCCCTGCCTCTGATTCCCCATCTCTGATTCCGCACATCTGATTCCTTGCCTCTGATTCCCCACCTCTGATTCCCCATATCTGATTCCCCGCCTGGGTTTCCCCGCCTCTGATTCCCCGCCTCTGTTTCCCAATATCTAAGTCCCCGCCTCTGATTCCCCAAATCTGATTCCCCACCTCTGATTCCCCAGCTCTGATTCCACGCCTCTGATTCCCCGCATCTGATTCCCTGCATCTGATTCCAAGCCTCTGATTCCCTGCCTCTGATTCCCAACCTCTGATTCCCCACCTCTGATTCCCCATATCTGATTCCCCGCCTCTGTTTCCCCGCCTCGGATTCCCCGCCTCTGTTTCCCCATATCTGATTCCCGGACTCTGATTCCCCGCCTCTGGTTCCCCGCCTCTGATTCACTGCCTCTGATTCCCCATCTCCGATTCCCCTCGTCTAATACCCCGCCTCTGATTCTCCGCCACTGATTCACCGCATCTGATTCCACGCCTCTGATTCCCCGCCTCTGATTCCCCGCCTCTGATTCCCCGCCTCTGATTCCCCGCCTCTGATTCCCCGCCTATGTTTACCCGCCTCTGATTCCCCGCCTCTGATTCCACGCCTCTGATTCCCCGCCTCTGATTCCCCTCCTCTAATTCCCCGCCTCTGATACCGCACCTCTGATGTCCCGCATCTGATTCCCTGCATCTGATTCCCCGCCTCAGATTCCCCGCCTCTGATTTCCCGGCTCTGATTCCCCGCCTCTGATTCCCCGCCTCTGATTCCCCGCCTCTGATTCCCCGCCTATGTTTACCCGCCTCTGATTCCCCGCCTCTGATTCCATGCCTCTGATTCCCTGCCTCTGATTCCCCGCCTCTAATTCCCCGCCTCTGATACCGCACCTCTGATGTCCCGCATCTGATTCCATGCATCTGATTCCCCGCCTCAGATTCCCCGCCTCTGATTTCCCGGCTCTGATTCCCCGCCTCTGATTCCCCACCTATGTTTACCCGCCTCTGTTTACTTGCCTGTTTTCCCGCCTCTGGTTCCCCAACACAGATTCCCTGCCTCAGATTCCCTGCCTCTGATTCCCTGCCTCTGATTCCCTGCCTCTGATTCCCTGCATCTGATTGCCCGCCTCTGATTCCCCGCCTCTGATTCCCCGCCTCTGATTCCCCACCTCTGATTCCCCACTTCTGATTCCCCGCCTCTGATTCACCACCTCTGTTTCCCCGCCTCTGATTCCCCGCTTCTGATTCCCCACTTCTGATTGCCCGCCTCTGATTCCCTGCCTCTGATTCCCCGCCTCTGATTCCCCACATCTGATTCCCCACTTCTGATTCCCCGCCTCTGATTCCCCGCCTCTGATTCCACGCCTCTGATTCCCCGCCTCTGATTCCCCACCTCTGATTCCCCGCCTCTGATTCCCCTCATCTAATACCCCACCTCTGATTCCCCGCCTCTGATTCCCCGCATCTGATTCCCCGCCTCTGATTCCCCGCCTCTGATTCACCGCCTCTGATTCCCCGCCTCTGATTCCCTGCCTCTGATTCCCCGCCTATGTTTACCCGCCTCTGTTTACCCGCCTGTTTCCCCGCCTCTGATTCCCCACCTCAGATTCCCTACCTCAGATTCCGTGACTCTGATTCCCTGCCTCTGATTCCCTGCCTCTGATTCCCTGCATCTGAATGCCCATCTCTGATTCTCAACCTCTGATACCCCGCCTCGGATTCCCCACCTCTGATTCCCCGCTTCTGATTCCCCGCCTCTGATTCCCCGCCTCTGATTCCCCGCCTCTGATTCCCCGCCTCTGATTCCCCACCTCTGATTCACTGCCTACCTTTCCGCTCAACTTTCCTGGCCTACGTTTCCCCACATATCTTTCCCCGCCTCTGATTCCCTGCCTCTGATTCCCCGCCTCTGATTCCCCGCCTCTGATTCCCCACCACTGTCTCTACGCCTCTCTTTTGCCTGAACTCTTTCCCCTCCACTCTTTCCGTGCCTCTCTTTCCCTCCCTCAATTTCAACAACTCTGTTTGATCTGTTCTGTGTAACTCATTTTCAACATACAAGTTCCAACCACTATGTTTCGCCCATCTCTTTCGCCGCCTCTATTTATGCACCTATGTTTACCCGCTTCTGTTTACCCGCCTGTTTCCCCACATCTCTTTCCCCACCTCTGATTCCACGCCTCTGATTCGCCGCCTCTGATTGTCCCCCTCTGATTCCCTGCCTCTGATTCCCCGCCTCTGATTCCCCGCCTCTGATTCACCGCCTCCCTTTCCGTGCATCTTTCCTGGCCTACGTTTCCCCACATCTCTTTCCCCAACTCTGATTCTCCGCCTCTGATTCCCCAGCTCTGATTCCCCGACACAGATTCCCGGCGTCCGATTCCCTGCCTCTGATTCCCCGCCTCTGATTCCCCAACTCTGATTCTCCGCCTCTGATTCCCCAGCTCTGATTCCCCGACTCAGATTCCCGGCGTCCGATTCCCTGCCTCTGATTCCCCGCCTCTGATTCCCCATCTCTGATTCCCCGCCTCTGATTCCCCGTGTCTGATTCCCTGCCTCTGATTCCCCGCCTCTGATTCCCTGCCTCTGATTCCCTGACACTGAATCCCTGCCCCTGATTCCCCACCTCTGATTCCCCATATCTGATTCCCCGCCTCTGTTTCCCCACCTCTGATTCCCCGCCTCTGATTCCCCATATCTGATTCCCTGCCTCTGATTCCCCAACTCTGATTCCCCGCCTCTGATTCCCCAGCTCTGAATCCCCGCCTCTGATTCCCCGTGTCTGATTCCCTGCCTCTGATTCCCCGCCTTGATTCCCCATCTCTGATTCACAACCTCTGATTCCCCACCTCTGATTCCCTATATTTGATTCCCCGCCTCTGTTTCCCCGCCTCTGATTCCCCGCCTCTGATTCCCCATATCTGATTCCCCGCCTCTGATTGCCCACCTCTGATTCCCCGCCTCTGATTCGCCAGCTCTGATTCCCCGCCTCTGATTCCCCGCATCTGATTCCCTGCCTCTGATTCCCCGCCTCTGGTTCCCCATCTCTGATTCACCGCCTTTGATTCGCCACCTCTGATTCCCCATATCTGATTCCCCACCTCTGTTTCCCAGCCTCTGATTCCCCGCCTCTGATTCTCCATATCTCATTCCCCGCCTCTGAATCCCCATCTCTGATTCCCGGACTCTGATTCCCCACCTCTGATTCCCGGCCTCTTATTCCCAGCATCTGATTCCCGGCCTCTGATTCCCGGCCTCTGATTCCCCGCTTCTGATTCTGATTCCCTGCCTCTGATTCCCCATCTCTGATTCCGCACATCTGATTCCCTGCCTCTGATTCCCCACCTCTGATTCCCCATATCTGATTCCCCGCCTCTGTTTCCCCGCCTCTGATTCCCCGCCTCTGTTTCCCTATATCTAATTCCCCACCTCTGATGCCCCAACTCTGATTCCCCGCCTCTGATTCCCCAGCTCTGATTCCCCGCCTCTGATTCCCCGCATCCGTTTCCCCATATCTGATTCCCCGCCTCTGTTTCCCCGCCTCTGATTCCCCGCCTCTGTTTCCCCATATCTGATTCCCCGCCTCTGATTCCCAACTATGATTCCCCGCCTCTGATTCCCCAGCTCTGATTCCCTGCGTCTGATTCCCTGCGTTCTATTCCCTGCCTCTGATTCCCCGCCTGTGATTCCCCATCACTGATTCACCACCTCTGATTCCCCACCTCTGATTCCCCATATCTAATTCCCCGCCTCTGTTTGCCCGCCTCTGATTCCCCGCCTCTGTTTCCCCATATCTGATTCCCCGTCTCTGAATCCCCAACTCTGATTCCCTGCCTCTGATTCCCCAGCTTTGATTCCCCGCCTTTGATTCCCCCCGTCTGATTCCCAGCCTCTGAATCCCCGTGTCTGATTTCCTGCCTCTGATTCCCCGCCTCTGATTCCCCATCTCTGATTCCTCTGATTCCCCACATCTGATTCCCCATCTCTGATTCCGCACATCCGATTCCCTGCCTCTGATTCCCCAACTCTGATTCCCCACCTCTGATTCCCCAGCTCTGATTCCCCGCCTCAGATTCCCCGCGTCTGATTCCCTGCCTCTGATTCCCCGCCTCTGATTCCCCATCTCTGATTCCCCACCTCTGATTCCCCGTGTCTGATTCCCTGCCTCTGATTCCCCGCCTCTGAATCCCAGCCTCTGATTCCCCATATCTGATTCCCCGCCTCTGATTCCCTGCCTCTGATTCCCCAGCTCTGATTCCCCGCCTTTGATTCCCCCCGTCTGATTCCCAGCCTCTGAATCCCCGTGTCTGATTTCCTGCCTCTGATTCCCCGCCTCTGATTCCCCATCTCTGATTCACCGCCTCTGATTCCCCATCTCTGATTCCCCACCTCTGATTCCCCATATCTGATTCCCTGCCTCTGTTTCCCTGCCTCGATTCCCCACCTCTGTTTCCCCATATCTGATTCCCCGCCTCTGATTCCCCAACTCTAATACCCCACCTCTGATTCCCCAGCTCTGATTCCCCGCCTCTGATTCCCCGCATCTGATTCCCTGCCTCTGATTCCCCGCCTCTGATTCCAGGCCTCTGATTCCCAGCATCTGATTCCGTCCTCTGATTCCCGGCCTCTGATTCCCTGCTTCTGATTCTGATTCCCTGCCTCTGATTCCCCATCTCTGATTCCGCACATCTGATTCCTTGCCTCTGATTCCCCACCTCTGATTCCCCATATCTGATTCCCCGCCTGGGTTTCCCGGCCTCTGATTCCCCGCCTCTGTTTCCCAATATCTAAGTCCCCGCCTCTGATTCCCCAAATCTGATTCCCCACCTCTGATTCCCCAGCTCTGATTCCCCGCCTCTGATTCCCCGCATCTGATTCCCTGCATCTGATTCCAAGCCTCTGATTCCCTGCCTCTGATGCCCAACCTCTGATTCCCCACCTCTGATTCCCCATATCTGATTCCCCGCCTCTGTTTCCCCGCCTCGGATTCCCCGCCTCTGTTTCCCCATATCTGATTCCCGGACTCTGATTCCCCGCCTCTGATTCCCCGCCTCTGATTCACTGCCTCTGATTCCCCATCTCCGATTCCCCTCGTCTAATACCCCGCCTCTGATTCTCCGCCACTGATTCACCGCATCTGATTCCACGCCTCTGATTCCCCGCCTCTGATTCCCCGCCTCTGATTCCCCGCCTCTGATTCCCCGCCTCTGATTCCCCGCCTATGTTTACCCGCCTCTGATTCCCCGCCTCTGATTCCACGCCTCTGATTCCCCGCCTCTGATTCCCCGCCTCTAATTCCCCGCCTCTGATACCGCACCTCTGATGTCCCGCATCTGATTCCCTGCATCTGATTCCCCGCCTCAGATTCCCCGCCTCTGATTTCCCGGCTCTGATTCCCCGCCTCTGATTCCCCACCTATGTTTACCCGCCTCTGTTTACTCGCCTGTTTTCCCGCCTCTGGTTCCCCAACACAGATTCCCTGCCTCAGATTCCCTGCCTCTGATTCCCTGCCTCTGATTCCCTGCCTCTGATTCCCTGCATCTGATTGCCCGCCTCTGATTCCCCGCCTCTGATTCCCCGCCTCTGATTTCCCACCTCTGATTCCCCACTTCTGATTCCCCGCCTCTGATTCACCGCCTCTGTTTCCCCGCCTCTGATTCCCCGCTTCTGATTCCCCACTTCTGATTGCCCGCCTCTGATTCCCTGCCTCTGATTCCCCGCCTCTGATTCCCCACATCTGATTCCCCACTTCTGATTCCCCGCCTCTGATTCCCCGCCTCTGATTCCACGCCTCTGATTCCCCGCCTCTGATTCCCCGCCTCTGATTCCCCGCCTCTGATTCACCGCCTCTGATTCCCCGCCTCTGATTCCATGCCTCTGATTCCCCGCCTATGTTTACCCGCCTCTGTTTACCCGCCTGTTTCCCCGCCTCTGATTCCCCACCTCAGATTCCCTACCTCAGATTCCGTGACTCTGATTCCCTGCCTCTGATTCCCTGCCTCTGATTCCCTGCATCTGAATGCCCATCTCTGATTCTCAACCTCTGATACCCCGCCTCTGATTCCCCACCTCTGATTCCCCGCTTCTGATTCCCCGCCTCTGATTCCCCGCCTCTGATTCCCCGCCTCTGATTCCCCGCCTCTGATTCCCCACCTCTGATTCACTGCCTACCTTTCCGCTCAACTTTCCTGGCCTACGTTTCCCCACATATCTTTCCCCGCCTCTGATTCCCTGCCTCTGATTCCCCGCCTCTGATTCCCCGCCTCTGATTCCCCACCACTGTCTCTACGCCTCTCTTTTGCCTGAACTCTTTCCCCTCCACTCTTTCCGTGCCTCTCTTTCCCTCCCTCAATTTCAACAACTCTGTTTGATCTGTTCTGTGTAACTCATTTTCAACATACAAGTTCCAACCACTATGTTTCGCCCATCTCTTTCGCCGCCTCTATTTATGCACCTATGTTTACCCGCTTCTGTTTACCCGCCTGTTTCCCCACATCTCTTTCCCCACCTCTGATTCCACGCCTCTGATTCGCCGCCTCTGATTGCCCCCCTCTGATTCCCTGCCTCTGATTCCCCGCCTCTGATTCCCCGCCTCTGATTCACCGCCTCCCTTTCCGTGCATCTTTCCTGGCCTACGTTTCCCCACATCTCTTTCCCCACCTCTGATTCCACGCCTCAGATTCGCCATCTCTGATTTCCCGCCTCTGATTCCCTGCCTCTGATTCCCCGCCTCTGATTCCCCGCCTCTGATTCCCCCCTCTGATTCCCCGCCTCTGATTCCCCGCCTCTGATTCCCCACCTCTGATTCCCCGCCTCTGATTCCCTGCCTCTCTTTCCCTGCCTCTATTTCCGTGCCTCTTTCTCTGCATCTCGTTTCCCAAATCTCATTTCCCCCTTCTGATAACCCTCATCAGATTCCCTGCCACAGATTCCCTGCCTCAGATTCCCTGCCTCAGATTCCCTGCATCAGAGTCCCTTCATCTGATTCCCTGCCTCTGATTCCCCGCCTCTGATTCCCCACCTCTGACTCCCTGCCTCAGATTCCCTGCCTCAGATTCCCTGCCTCTGATTCCCCAGCTCTGATTCCCCGCCTTTGATTCCCCCCGTCTGATTCCCAGCCTCGGAATCCCCGTGTCTGATTTCCTGCCTCTGATTCCCCGCCTCTGATTCCCCATCTCTGATTCCTCTGATTCCCCACATCTGATTCCCCATCTCTGATTCCGCACATCCGATTCCCTGCCTCTGATTCCCCAACTCTGATTCCCCACCTCTGATTCCCCAGCTCTGATTCCCCGCCTCAGATTCCCCGCGTCTGATTCCCTGCCTCTGATTCCCCGCCTCTGATTCCCCATCTCTGATTCCCCACCTCTGATTCCCCGTGTCTGATTCCCTGCCTCTGATTCCCCGCCTCTGAATCCCAGCCTCTGATTCCCCATATCTGATTCCCCGCCTCTGATTCCCTGCCTCTGATTCCCCAGCTCTGATTCCCCGCCTTTGATTCCCCCCGTCTGATTCCCAGCCTCTGAATCCCCGTGTCTGATTTCCTGCCTCTGATTCCCCGCCTCTGATTCCCCATCTCTGATTCACCGCCTCTGATTCCCCATCTCTGATTCCCCACCTCTGATTCCCCATATCTGATTCCCTGCCTCTGTTTCCCCGCCTCTGATTCCCCACCTCTGTTTCCCCATATCTGATTCCCCGCCTCTGATTCCCCAACTCTAATACCCCACCTCTGATTCCCCAGCTCTGATTCCCCGCCTCTGATTCCCCGCATCTGATTCCCTGCCTCTGATTCCCCGCCTCTGATTCCAGGCCTCTGATTCCCAGCATCTGATTCCGGCCTCTGATTCCCGGCCTCTGATTCCCTGCTTCTGATTCTGATTCCCTGCCTCTGATTCCCCATCTCTGATTCCGCACATCTGATTCCTTGCCTCTGATTCCCCACCTCTGATTCCCCATATCTGATTCCCCGCCTGGGTTTCCCCGCCTCTGATTCCCCGCCTCTGTTTCCCAATATCTAAGTCCCCGCCTCTGATTCCCCAAATCTGATTCCCCACCTCTGATTCCCCAGCTCTGATTCCCCGCCTCTGATTCCCCGCATCTGATTCCCTGCATCTGATTCCAAGCCTCTGATTCCCTGCCTCTGATTCCCAACCTCTGATTCCCCACCTCTGATTCCCCATATCTGATTCCCCGCCTCTGTTTCCCCGCCTCGGATTCCCCGCCTCTGTTTCCCCATATCTGATTCCCGGACTCTGATTCCCCGCCTCTGATTCCCCGCCTCTGATTCACTGCCTCTGATTCCCCATCTCCGATTCCCCTCGTCTAATACCCCGCCTCTGATTCTCCGCCACTGATTCACCGCATCTGATTCCACGCCTCTGATTCCCCGCCTCTGATTCCCCGCCTCTGATTCCCCGCCTCTGATTCCCCGCCTCTGATTCCCCGCCTATGTTTACCCGCCTCTGATTCCCCGCCTCTGATTCCACGCCTCTGATTCCCCGCCTCTGATTCCCCGCCTCTAATTCCCCGCCTCTGATACCGCACCTCTGATGTCCCGCATCTGATTCCCTGCATCTGATTCCCCGCCTCAGATTCCCCGCCTCTGATTTCCCGGCTCTGATTCCCCGCCTCTGATTCCCCGCCTCTGATTCCCCGCCTCTGATTCCCCGCCTATGTTTACCCGCCTCTGATTCCCCGCCTCTGATTCCACGACTCTGATTCCCCGCCTCTGATTCCCCGCCTCTAATTCCCCGCCTCTGATACCGCACCTCTGATGTCCCGCATCTGATTCCATGCATCTGATTCCCCGCCTCAGATTCCCCGCCTCTGATTTCCCGGCTCTGATTCCCCGCCTCTGATTCCCCACCTATGTTTACCCGCCTCTGTTTACTTGCCTGTTTTCCCGCCTCTGGTTCCCCAACACAGATTCCCTGCCTCTGATTCCCTGCCTCTGATTCCCTGACTCTGATTCCCTGCATCTGATTGCCCGCCTCTGATTCCCCGCCTCTGATTCCCCGCCTCTGATTCCCCACCTCTGATTCCCCACTTCTGATTCCCCGCCTCTGATTCACCGCCTCTGTTTCCCCGCCTCTGATTCCCCGCTTCTGATTCCCCACTTCTGATTGCCCGCCTCTGATTCCCTGCCTCTGATTCCCCGCCTCTGATTCCCCACATCTGATTCCCCACTTCTGATTCCCCGCCTCTGATTCCCCGCCTCTGATTCCACGCCTCTGATTCCCCGCCTCTGATTCCCCGCCTCTGATTCCCCGCCTCTGATTCCCCTCATCTAATACCCCACCTCTGATTCCCCGCCTCTGATTCCCCGCATCTGATTCCCCGCCTCTGATTCCCCGCCTCTGATTCACCGCCTCTGATTCCCCGCCTCTGATTCCCTGCCTCTGATTCCCCGCCTATGTTTACCCGCCTCTGTTTACCCGCCTGTTTCCCCGCCTCTGATTCCCCACCTCAGATTCCCTACCTCAGATTCCGTGACTCTGATTCCCTGCCTCTGATTCCCTGCCTCTGATTCCCTGCATCTGAATGCCCATCTCTGATTCTCAACCTCTGATACCCCGCCTCTGATTCCCCACCTCTGATTCCCCGCCTCTGATTCGCCAGCTCTGATTCCCCGCCTCTGATTCCCCGCATCTGATTCCCTGCCTCTGATTCCCCGCCTCTGGTTCCCCATCTCTGATTCACCGCCTTTGATTCGCCACCTCTGATTCCCCATATCTGATTCCCCACCTCTGATTCCCGGCCTCTGATTCCCCGCCTCTGATTCTCCATATCTCATTCCCCGCCTCTGAATCCCCATCTCTGATTCCCGGACTCTGATTCCCCACCTCTGATTCCCGGCCTCTTATTCCCAGCATCTGATTCCCGGCCTCTGATTCCCGGCCTCTGATTCCCCGCTTCTGATTCTGATTCCCTGCCTCTGATTCCCCATCTCTGATTCCGCACATCTGATTCCCTGCCTCTGATTCCCCACCTCTGATTCCCCATATCTGATTCCCCGCCTCTGTTTCCCCGCCTCTGATTCCCCGCCTCTGTTTCCCTATATCTAATTCCCCACCTCTGATGCCCCAACTCTGATTCCCCGCCTCTGATTCCCCAGCTCTGATTCCCCGCCTCTGATTCCCCGCATCCGATTCCCCATATCTGATTCCCCACCTCTGTTTCCCCGCCTCTGATTCCCCGCCTCTGTTTCCCCATATCTGATTCCCCGCCTCTGATTCCCAACTATGATTCCCCGCCTCTGATTCCCCAGCTCTGATTCCCTGCGTCTGATTCCCTGCATTCTATTCCCTGCCTCTGATTCCCCGCCTGTGATTCCCCATCACTGATTCACCACCTCTGATTCCCCACCTCTGATTCCCCATATCTAATTCCCCGCCTCTGTTTGCCCGCCTCTGATTCCCCGCCTCTGTTTCCCCATATCTGATTCCCCGTCTCTGAATCCCCAACTCTGATTCCCTGCCTCTGATTCCCCAGCTCTGATTCCCCGCCTTTGATTCCCCCCGTCTGATTCCCAGCCTCTGAATCCCCGTGTCTGATTTCCTGCCTCTGATTCCCCGCCTCTGATTCCCCATCTCTGATTCCTCTGATTCCCCACATCTGATTCCCCATCTCTGATTCCGCACATCCGATTCCCTGCCTCTGATTCCCCAACTCTGATTCCCCACCTCTGATTCCCCAGCTCTGATTCCCCGCCTCAGATTCCCCGCGTCTGATTCCCTGCCTCTGATTCCCCGCCTCTGATTCCCCATCTCTGATTCCCCACCTCTGATTCCCCGTGTCTGATTCCCTGCCTCTGATTCCCCGCCTCTGAATCCCAGCCTCTGATTCCCCATATCTGATTCCCCGCCTCTGATTCCCTGCCTCTGATTCCCCAGCTCTGATTCCCCGCCTTTGATTCCCCCCGTCTGATTCCCAGCCTCTGAATCCCCGTGTCTGATTTCCTGCCTCTGATTCCCCGCCTCTGATTCCCCATCTCTGATTCACCGCCTCTGATTCCCCATCTCTGATTCCCCACCTCTGATTCCCCATATCTGATTCCCTGCCTCTGTTTCCCCGCCTCTGATTCCCCACCTCTGTTTCCCCATATCTGATTCCCCGCCTCTGATTCCCCAACTCTAATACCCCACCTCTGATTCCCCAGCTCTGATTCCCCGCCTCTGATTCCCCGCATCTGATTCCCTGCCTCTGATTCCCCGCCTCTGATTCCAGGCCTCTGATTCCCAGCATCTGATTCCGGCCTCTGATTCCCGGCCTCTGATTCCCTGCTTCTGATTCTGATTCCCTGCCTCTGATTCCCCATCTCTGATTCCGCACATCTGATTCCTTGCCTCTGATTCCCCACCTCTGATTCCCCATATCTGATTCCCCGCCTGGGTTTCCCCGCCTCTGATTCCCCGCCTCTGTTTCCCAATATCTAAGTTCCCGCCTCTGATTCCCCAAATCTGATTCCCCACCTCTGATTCCCCAGCTCTTATTCCACGCCTCTGATTCCCCGCATCTGATTCCCTGCATCTGATTCCAAGCCTCTGATTCCCTGCCTCTGATTCCCAACCTCTGATTCCCCACCTCTGATTCCCCATATCTGATTCCCCGCCTCTGTTTCCCCGCCTCGGATTCCCCGCCTCTGTTTCCCCATATCTGATTCCCGGACTCTGATTCCCCGCCTCTGGTTCCCCGCCTCTGATTCACTGCCTCTGATTCCCCATCTCCGATTCCCCTCGTCTAATACCCCGCCTCTGATTCTCCGCCACTGATTCACCGCATCTGATTCCACGCCTCTGATTCCCCGCCTCTGATTCCCCGCCTCTGATTCCCCGCCTCTGATTCCCCGCCTCTGTTTCCCCGCCTATGTTTACCCGCCTCTGATTCCCCGCCTCTGATTCCACGCCTCTGATTCCCCGCCTCTGATTCCCCTCCTCTAATTCCCCGCCTCTGATACCGCACCTCTGATGTCCCGCATCTGATTCCCTGCATCTGATTCCCCGCCTCAGATTCCCCGCCTCTGATTTCCCGGCTCTGATTCCCCGCCTCTGATTCCCCGCCTCTGATTCCCCGCCTCTGATTCCCCGCCTATGTTTACCCGCCTCTGATTCCCCGCCTCTGATTCCATGCCTCTGATTCCCTGCCTCTGATTCCCCGCCTCTAATTCCCCGCCTCTGATACCGCACCTCTGATGTCCCGCATCTGATTCCATGCATCTGATTCCCCGCCTCAGATTCCCCGCCTCTGATTTCCCGGCTCTGATTCCCCGCCTCTGATTCCCCACCTATGTTTACCCGCCTCTGTTTACTTGCCTGTTTTCCCGCCTCTGGTTCCCCAACACAGATTCCCTGCCTCAGATTCCCTGCCTCTGATTCCCTGCCTCTGATTCCCTGCCTCTGATTCCCTGCATCTGATTGCCCGCCTCTGATTCCCCGCCTCTGATTCCCCGCCTCTGATTCCCCACCTCTGATTCCCCACTTCTGATTCCCCGCCTCTGATTCACCACCTCTGTTTCCCCGCCTCTGATTCCCCGCTTCTGATTCCCCACTTCTGATTGCCCGCCTCTGATTCCCTGCCTCTGATTCCCCGCCTCTGATTCCCCACATCTGATTCCCCACTTCTGATTCCCCGCCTCTGATTCCCCGCCTCTGATTCCACGCCTCTGATTCCCCGCCTCTGATTCCCCGCCTCTGATTCCCCGCCTCTGATTCCCCTCATCTAATACCCCACCTCTGATTCCCCGCCTCTGATTCCCCGCATCTGATTCCCCGCCTCTGATTCCCCGCCTCTGATTCACCGCCTCTGATTCCCCGCCTCTGATTCCCTGCCTCTGATTCCCCGCCTATGTTTACCCGCCTCTGTTTACCCGCCTGTTTCCCCGCCTCTGATTCCCCACCTCAGATTCCCTACCTCAGATTCCGTGACTCTGATTCCCTGCCTCTGATTCCCTGCCTCTGATTCCCTGCATCTGAATGCCCATCTCTGATTCTCAACCTCTGATACCCCGCCTCGGATTCCCCACCTCTGATTCCCCGCTTCTGATTCCCCGCCTCTGATTCCCCGCCTCTGATTCCCCGCCTCTGATTCCCCGCCTCTGATTCCCCACCTCTGATTCACTGCCTACCTTTCCGCTCAACTTTCCTGGCCTACGTTTCCCCACATATCTTTCCCCGCCTCTGATTCCCTGCCTCTGATTCCCCGCCTCTGATTCCCCGCCTCTGATTCCCCACCACTGTCTCTACGCCTCTCTTTTGCCTGAACTCTTTCCCCTCCACTCTTTCCGTGCCTCTCTTTCCCTCCCTCAATTTCAACAACTCTGTTTGATCTGTTCTGTGTAACTCATTTTCAACATACAAGTTCCAACCACTATGTTTCGCCCATCTCTTTCGCCGCCTCTATTTATGCACCTATGTTTACCCGCTTCTGTTTACCCGCCTGTTTCCCCACATCTCTTTCCCCACCTCTGATTCCACGCCTCTGATTCGCCGCCTCTGATTGTCCCCCTCTGATTCCCTGCCTCTGATTCCCCGCCTCTGATTCCCCGCCTCTGATTCACCGCCTCCCTTTCCGTGCATCTTTCCTGGCCTACGTTTCCCCACATCTCTTTCCCCAACTCTGATTCCCCGCCTCTGATTCCCCAGCTCTGATTCCCCGACTCAGATTCCCGGCGTCCGATTCCCTGCCTCTGATTCCCCGCCTCTGATTCCCCATCTCTGATTCCCCGCCTCTGATTCCCCGTGTCTGATTCCCTGCCTCTGATTCCCCGCCTCTGATTGCCTGCCTCTGATTCCCTGACACTGAATCCCTGCCCCTGATTCCCCACCTCTGATTCCCCATATCTGATTCCCCGCCTCTGTTTCCCCACCTCTGATTCCCCGCCTCTGATTCCCCATATCTGATTCCCTGCCTCTGATTCCCCAACTCTGATTCCCCGCCACTGATTCCCCAGCTCTGAATCCCCGCCTCTGATTCTCCGTGTCTGATTCCCTGCCTCTGATTCCCCGCCTTGATTCCCCATCTCTGATTCACAACCTCTGATTCCCCACCTCTGATTCCCTATATTTGATTCCCCGCCTCTTTTTCCCCGCCTCTGATTCCCCGCCTCTGATTCCCCATATCTGATTCCCCGCCTCTGATTGCCCACCTCTGATTCCCCGCCTCTGATTCGCCAGCTCTGATTCCCCGCCTCTGATTCCCCGCATCTGATTCCCTGCCTCTGATTCCCCGCCTCTGGTTCCCCATCTCTGATTCACCGCCTTTGATTCGCCACCTCAGATTCCCCATATCTGATTCCCCACCTCTGTTTCCCGGCCTCTGATTCCCCGCCTCTGATTCTCCATATCTCATTCCCCGCCTCTGAATCCCCATCTCTGATTCCCGGACTCTGATTCCCCACCTCTGATTCCCGGCCTCTTATTCCCAGCATCTGATTCCCGGCCTCTGATTCCCGGCCTCTGATTCCCAGCTTCAGATTCTGATTCCCTGCCTCTGATTCCCCATCTCTGATTCCGCACATCTGATTCCCTGCCTCTGATTCCCCACCTCTGATTCCCCATATCTGATTCCCCGCCTCTGTTTCCCCGCCTCTGATTCCCCGCCTCTGTTTCCCTATATCTAATTCCCCACCTCTGATGCCCCAACTCTGATTCCCCGCCTCTGATTCCCCAGCTCTGATTCCCCGCCTCTGATTCCCCGCATCCGTTTCCCCATATCTGATTCCCCGCCTCTGTTTCCCCATATCTGATTCCCCGCCTCTGATTCCCAACTATGATTCCCCGCCTCTGATTCCCCAGCTCTGATTCCCTGCGTCTGATTCCCTGCGTTCTATTCCCTGCCTCTGATTCCCCGCCTGTGATTCCCCATCACTGATTCACCACCTCTGATTCCCCACCTCTGATTCCCCATATCTAATTCCCCGCCTCTGTTTGCCCGCCTCTGATTCCCCGCCTCTGTTTCCCCATATCTGATTCCACGTCTCTGAATCCCCAACTCTGATTCCCTGCCTCTGATTCCCCAGCTCTGATTCCCCGCCTTTGATTCCCCCCGTCTGATTCCCAGCCTCTGAATCCCCGTGTCTGATTTCCTGCCTCTGATTCCCCGCCTCTGATTCCCCATCTCTGATTCCTCTGATTCCCCACATCTGATTCCCCATCTCTGATTCCGCACATCCGATTCCCTGCCTCTGATTCCCCAACTCTGATTCCCCACCTCTGATTCCCCAGCTCTGATTCCCCGCCTCAGATTCCCCGCGTCTGATTCCCTGCCTCTGATTCCCCGCCTCTGATTCCCCATCTCTGATTCCCCACCTCTGATTCCCCGTGTCTGATTCCCTGCCTCTGATTCCCCGCCTCTGAATCCCAGCCTCTGATTCCCCATATCTGATTCCCCGCCTCTGATTCCCTGCCTCTGATTCCCCAGCTCTGATTCCCCGCCTTTGATTCCCCCCGTCTGATTCCCAGCCTCTGAATCCCCGTGTCTGATTTCCTGCCTCTGATTCCCCGCCTCTGATTCCCCATCTCTGATTCACCGCCTCTGATTCCCCATCTCTGATTCCCCACCTCTGATTCCCCATATCTGATTCCCTGCCTCTGTTTCCCTGCCTCTGATTCCCCACCTCTGTTTCCCCATATCTGATTCCCCGCCTCTGATTCCCCAACTCTAATACCCCACCTCTGATTCCCCAGCTCTGATTCCCCGCCTCTGATTCCCCGCATCTGATTCCCTGCCTCTGATTCCCCGCCTCTGATTCCAGGCCTCTGATTCCCAGCATCTGATTCCGGCCTCTGATTCCCGGCCTCTGATTCCCTGCTTCTGATTCTGATTCCCTGCCTCTGATTCCCCATCTCTGATTCCGCACATCTGATTCCTTGCCTCTGATTCCCCACCTCTGATTCCCCATATCTGATTCCCCGCCTGGGTTTCCCGGCCTCTGATTCCCCGCCTCTGTTTCCCAATATCTAAGTCCCCGCCTCTGATTCCCCAAATCTGATTCCCCACCTCTGATTCCCCAGCTCTGATTCCCCGCCTCTGATTCCCCGCATCTGATTCCCTGCATCTGATTCCAAGCCTCTGATTCCCTGCCTCTGATTCCCAACCTCTGATTCCCCACCTCTGATTCCCCATATCTGATTCCCCGCCTCTGTTTCCCCGCCTCGGATTCCCCGCCTCTGTTTCCCCATATCTGATTCCCGGACTCTGATTCCCCGCCTCTGATTCCCCGCCTCTGATTCACTGCCTCTGATTCCCCATCTCCGATTCCCCTCGTCTAATACCCCGCCTCTGATTCTCCGCCACTGATTCACCGCATCTGATTCCACGCCTCTGATTCCCCGCCTCTGATTCCCCGCCTCTGATTCCCCGCCTCTGATTCCCCGCCTCTGATTCCCCGCCTATGTTTACCCGCCTCTGATTCCCCGCCTCTGATTCCACGCCTCTGATTCCCCGCCTCTGATTCCCCGCCTCTAATTCCCCGCCTCTGATACCGCACCTCTGATGTCCCGCATCTGATTCCCTGCATCTGATTCCCCGCCTCAGATTCCCCGCCTCTGATTTCCCGGCTCTGATTCCCCGCCTCTGATTCCCCACCTATGTTTACCCGCCTCTGTTTACTCGCCTGTTTTCCCGCCTCTGGTTCCCCAACACAGATTCCCTGCCTCAGATTCCCTGCCTCTGATTCCCTGCCTCTGATTCCCTGCCTCTGATTCCCTGCATCTGATTGCCCGCCTCTGATTCCCCGCCTCTGATTCCCCGCCTCTGATTCCCCACCTCTGATTCCCCACTTCTGATTCCCCGCCTCTGATTCACCGCCTCTGTTTCCCCGCCTCTGATTCCCCGCTTCTGATTCCCCACTTCTGATTGCCCGCCTCTGATTCCCTGCCTCTGATTCCCCGCCTCTGATTCCCCACATCTGATTCCCCACTTCTGATTCCCCGCCTCTGATTCCCCGCCTCTGATTCCACGCCTCTGATTCCCCGCCTCTGATTCCCCGCCTCTGATTCCCCGCCTCTGATTCACCGCCTCTGATTCCCCGCCTCTGATTCCCTGCCTCTGATTCCCCGCCTATGTTTACCCGCCTCTGTTTACCCGCCTGTTTCCCCGCCTCTGATTCCCCACCTCAGATTCCCTACCTCAGATTCCGTGACTCTGATTCCCTGCCTCTGATTCCCTGCCTCTGATTCCCTGCATCTGAATGCCCATCTCTGATTCTCAACCTCTGATACCCCGCCTCTGATTCCCCACCTCTGATTCCCCGCTTCTGATTCCCCGCCTCTGATTCCCCGCCTCTGATTCCCCGCCTCTGATTCCCCGCCTCTGATTCCCCACCTCTGATTCACTGCCTACCTTTCCGCTCAACTTTCCTGGCCTACGTTTCCCCACATATCTTTCCCCGCCTCTGATTCCCTGCCTCTGATTCCCTGCCTCTGATTCCCCGCCTCTGATTCCCCACCACTGTCTCTACGCCTCTCTTTTGCCTGAACTCTTTCCCCTCCACTCTTTCCGTGCCTCTCTTTCCCTCCCTCAATTTCAACAACTCTGTTTGATCTGTTCTGTGTAACTCATTTTCAACATACAAGTTCCAACCACTATGTTTCGCCCATCTCTTTCGCCGCCTCTATTTATGCACCTATGTTTACCCGCTTCTGTTTACCCGCCTGTTTCCCCACATCTCTTTCCCCACCTCTGATTCCACGCCTCTGATTCGCCGCCTCTGATTGCCCCCCTCTGATTCCCTGCCTCTGATTCCCCGCCTCTGATTCCCCGCCTCTGATTCACCGCCTCCCTTTCCGTGCATCTTTCCTGGCCTACGTTTCCCCACATCTCTTTCCCCACCTCTGATTCCACGCCTCAGATTCGCCATCTCTGATTTCCCGCCTCTGATTCCCTGCATCTGATTCCCCGCCTCTGATTCCCCGCCTCTGATTCCCCCCTCTGATTCCCCGCCTCTGATTCCCCGCCTCTGATTCCCCACCTCTGATTCCCCGCCTCTGATTCCCTGCCTCTCTTTCCCTGCCTCTATTTCCGTGCCTCTTTCTCTGCATCTCGTTTCCCAAATCTCATTTCCCCCTTCTGATAACCCTCATCAGATTCCCTGCCACAGATTCCCTGCCTCAGATTCCCTGCCTCAGATTCCCTGCATCAGAGTCCCTTCATCTGATTCCCTGCCTCTGATTCCCCGCCTCTGATTCCCCACCTCTGACTCCCTGCCTCAGATTCCCTGCCTCTGATTCCCTGCCTCTGATTCCCTGCCTCTGATTTCCTGCATCTGATTGCCCGCCTATGATTCTCCGCCTCTGATTCCCCGCCTCTGATTCCCCACCTCTCATTTTCCGCCTCTGATTCCACGCCTCTGATTCCCCGCATCTGATTCCCTGCCTCTGATAACCTGCCTCTGATTCCCTGCCTCTGATTCCCTGCCTCTGAGTCCCCACCTCTGATTCCCCGCGTCCGATTCCGCACCCATGTTTCACCGCCTCTGTTGCTATGCTTCTGATTTCCCGGCTCAGATTCACCGGCTCTGATTCCGCACCTCTGATTCCACGCCTCTCTTTCTGTGTCTCTGATTCCCCGCCTCTGATTCCACGCCTCTAATTACCCGCCTCTGATACCCTGCCTCTCTTTCCCTGCCTCTATTTCCGTGCCTCTTTCTCTGCATCTCGTTTCCCACATCTCATTTCCCCCTTCTGATAACCCGCATCAGATTTTCTGCCACAGATTCCCTGCCTCAGATTCCCTGCCTAAGATTCCCTGCATCAGATTCCCTTCATCTGATTCCCTGCCTCTGATTCCCCGCGGCTGATTCCCTGCCTCTGATTCCCAGCCTCTGTTTACCCGCCTGTTTCCCCGCCTCTGATTCACTACCTCATATTCGCCCCCTCAGATTCCCTGCCTCTGATTCCCTGCCTCTGATTCCCTGCCTCTGATTCCCTGCATCTGATTGCCCGCCTCTGATTCCCTGCCTCTGATTCCCCGCCTCTGATTCCCCGCCTCTGATTCCCCGCCTCTGATTCCCCACCTCTGATTTCCCACTTCTGATTCCCCGCCTCTGATTCCCCGCCTCTGATTCCCCACCTCTGATTCACTGCCTCCATTTCCGCTCAACTTTCCTGGCCTACGTTTCCCCACATATCTTTCCCCGCCTCTGAATTCCCGCCTCTGATTCCATGCCTCTGATTCCCCGCCTCTGATTCCCCGCCTCTGATTCCCCGCCTCTGATTCCCCTCCTCTGATACCCCGGTTCTGATTCCCCACCTCTGATTCCCCGCATCTGATTCCCCGCATCTGATTCCCCGCCTCTGATTCCCCGCCTCTGATTCCCCGCCTCTGATTCCCCGCCTCTGATTCCCCGCCTCTGATTCCCCACCTCTGATTCCACGCCTCTGATTCGCCGCCTCTGATTGCCCCCCTCTGATTCCCTGCCTCTGATTCCCCGCCTCTGATTCCCCGCCTCTGATTCACCGCCTCCCTTTCCGTGCATCTTTCCTGGCCTACGTTTCCCCACATCTCTTTCCCCACCTCTGATTCCACGCCTCAGATTTGCCGCCTCTGATTTCCTGCCTCTGATTCCCTGCCTCTGATTCCCTGCCTCTGATTCCCCACCTCTGATTCCCCCCTCTGATTCCCCGCCTCTGATTCCCAGCCTCTGATTCCCCACCTCTGATTCCCCGCCTCTGATTCCCTGCCTCTCTTTCCCTACCTCTATTTCCGTGCCTCTTTCTCTGCATCTCGTTTCCCACATCTCATTTCCCCCTTCTGATAACCCGCATCAGATTCCCTGCCACAGATTCCCTGCCTCAGATTCCCTGCCTCAGATTCCCTGCATCAGATTCCCTTCATATGATTCCCTGCCTCTGATTCCACGCCTCTGATTCCCCACCTCTGATTCCCTGCCTCAGATTCCCTGCCTCTGATTCCCTGCCTCTGATTTCCTGCATCTGATTGCCCGCCTCTGATTCTCCGCCTCTGATTCCCCGCCTCTGATTCCCCGCCTCTGATTCCCCGCCTCTTGATTCCCCGCCTCTGATTCCCCACCTCTGATTCCCTGCCTCTGATAACCTGCCTCTGATTCCCTGCCTCTGATTCCCGGCCTCTGAATCCCCACCTCTGATTCCCCGTGTCCGATTCCGCACCCATGTTTCACCACCTCTGTTGCTCTGCTTCTGATTTCCCGGCTCAGATTCACCGGCTCTGATTCCGCACCTCTGATTCCACGCCTCTCCTTCTGTGTCTCTGATTCCCCGCCTCTGATTCCACGCCTCTGATTACCCGCCTCTGATACCCTGCCTCTCTTTCCCTGCCTCTATATCCGTGCCTGTTTCTCTGCATCTCGTTTCCCACATCTCATTTCCCCCTTCTGATAACCCGCATCAGATTCCCTGCCACAGATTCCCTGCCTCAGATACCCTGCCTCAGATTCCCTGCATGAGATTCCCTTCATCTGATTCCCTGCCTCTGATTCCCCGCGGCTGATTCCCTGCATCTGATTCCCCGCCTCTGTTTACCCGCCTGTTTCCCCGCCTCTGATTCACCACCTCATATTCGCCACCTCAGGTTCCCTGCCTCTGATTCCCTTCCTCTGATTCCCTGCCTCTGATTCCCTGCATCTGATTGCCCGCCTCTGATACCCTGCCTCTGATTCCCCGCCTCTGATTCCCCATCTGTGATTCCCCGCCTCTGATTTCCCACCTCTGATTCCCCACTTCTGATTCCCCACCTCTCATTCCCCGTCTCTGATTCCACGCCTCTGATTCCCCACCTCTGATTCAGCGCCTCTGATTCCCCGCCTCTGATACCCCGCCTCTGATTCCCCGCCTCTGATTCCCTGCATCTGATTACCCGCCTCAGATTCCCCGCCTCTGATTCCCCGACTCTGATTCCCCGCCTCTGATTCCCCGCCTCTGATTCCCCGCCTCTGATTCCCCGCCTCTGATTCCCCGCCTATGTTTACCCGCCTCTGTTTACCCGCCTGTTTTCCCGCCTCTGATTGCCCACCTCAGATTCCCTGCCTCAGATTCCCTGCCTCAGATTCCCTGCCTCTGATTCCCTGCCTCTGATTCCCCACCTCTGATTGCCCCGCCTCTGATTCGCTGATTCTGATTCCCCGCCTCTGATTCCCCACCTCTGATTCCCCACTTCTGATTCCCCGCCTCTGATTCCCCGCGTCTGATTCCCCGCCTCTGATTCACCGCCTCTGATTCCCCGCCTCTGATTCCCCGCCTCTGATTCCCCACCTCTGATTGCCCCGCCTCTGATTCGCTGATTCTGATTCCCCGCCTCTGATTCCCCACCTCTGATTCCCCACTTCTGATTCCCCGCATCTGATTCCCCGCCTCTGATTCCATGCCTCTGATTCCCCGCCTCTGATTCCCCGCCTCTGATTCCCCGCCTCTGATTCCCCTCCTCTGATACCCCGCCTCTGATTCCCCACCTCTGATTCCCCGCATCTGATTCCCCGCCTCTGATTCCCCGCCTCTGATTCCCCGCCTATGTTTACCCACCTCTGTTTACCCACATGTTTCCCCGCCTCTGATTCCGCACCTCAGAATCCCTGCCTCAGATTCCCCGCCTCTGATTCTCTGCCTCTGAATCCCCGCCTCTGATTCCCCACCTCTGATTCCCCACTTCTGATTCCCCGCCTCTGATTCCCCGCCTCTGATTCCCCGCCTCTGATTCCCCGCCTCTGATTCCCCACCTCTGATTCAGTGCCTCCCTTTCCGCTCAACTTTCCTGTCCTTCTTTTCCCCACATAACTTTCCCCGCCTCTGATTTCCCGCCTCTGATTCCACGCCTCTGATTCCCCGCCTATGTTTACCCGCCTCTGTTTACCCGCCTGTTTTCCCTCCTCTGATTCCCCACCACAGATTCCCTGCCTCAGATTCCCTGCCTCAGATTCCCTGCATCAGATTCCCTGCCTCTGATTCCCTGCATCTGATTGCCCGCCTCTGATTCCCCGCCTCTGATTCCCCGCCTCTGATTCACCACCTCTGATTCCCCGCCTCTGATTCCCCGCCTCTGATTCCCCGCCTCTGATTGCCCGCCTCTGATTCCACGCCTCTGATTCCCCGCCTCTGATTCCCCACCTCTGATTCCCCACTTCTGATTCCCCACCTCTGATTCCCCGCCTCTGATTCCACGCCTCTGATTCCCCACCTCTGATTCCCCACTTCTGAATCCCCACCTCTGATTCTCCGCCTCAGATACCCTGCCTCTGATAACTTTTTACTGATTCCCTGCCTCAGATTCCCTGCCTCCGATTCCCTGCCTCAGATTCCCTGCCTCAGATTCCCTGCATCAGATTCCCTTCATCTGATTCCCTGCCTCTGATTCCCCGCCTCTGAATCCCCGCCTCTGATTCCCCACCTCTGTCTCTACGCCTCTATTTTGACTGCACTCTTTCCCCTCCACTCTTTCTGTGCCTCTCTTTCCCTCCCTCAATTTCAACAACTCTGTTTGATCTGTTCTGTGTACCTAATTTTCAACACACAAGTTCCAACCACTATGTTTCGCCCATCTCTTTCGCTGCCTCTATTTATGCAGCTATGTTTACCCGCTTCTGTTTACCCGCCTGTTTCCCCACATCTCTTTCCCCACCTCTGATTCCACGCCTCTGATTCCCCGCCTCTGATTCCCCGCCTCTGAATCCCCGCCTCTGATACACCGCCTCCCTTTCCGCGCAACTTTCCTGGCCTACGTTTTCCCACATCTCTTTCCCCACCTCTGATTCCACGCCTCAGATTCGCCGCCTCTGATTTCCCGCCTCTGATTCCCTGCCTCTGATTCCCTGCCTCTGATTCCCCACCTCTGATTCCCCCCTCTGATTCCCCGCCTCTGATTCCCAGCCTCTGATTCCCCACCTCTGATTCCCCGCCTCTGATTCCCTGCCTGTCTTTCCCTGCCTCTATTTCCGTGTCTCTTTCTCTGCATCTCGTTTCCCACATCTCATTTCCCCCTTCTGATAACCCGCATCAGATTCCCTGACACAGATTCCCTGCCTCAGATTCCCTGCCTCAGATTCCCTGCATCAGATTCCCTTCATCTGATTCCCTGCCTCTGATTCCCCGCCTCTGATTCCCCACCTCTGATTCCCTGCCTCAGATTCCCTGCCTCTGATTCCCTGCCTCTGATTCCCTGCCTCTGATTTCCTGCATCAGATTCCCCGCCTCTGATTCTCCGCCTCTGATTCCCCGCCTCTGATTCCCCGCCTCTGATTCGCCGCCTCTGATTCCCCGCCTCTGATTTCCCACCTCTGATTCCCTGCCTCTGATAACCTGCCTCTGATTCCCTGCCTCTGATTCTCTGCCTCTGATTCACGGCCTCTGAGTCCCCACCTCTGATTCCCCGTGTCCGATTCCGCACCCATGTTTCACCACCTCTGTTGCTCTGCTTCTGATTTCCCGGCTCAGATTCACCGGCTCTGATTCCGCACCTCTGATTCCACGCCTCTCTTTCTGTGTCTCTGATTCCCCGCCTCTGATTCCACGCCTCTGATTACCCGCCTCTGATACCCTGCCTCTCTTTCCCTGCCTCTATATCCGTGCCTCTTTCTCTGCATCTCGTTTCCCACATCTCATTTCCCCCTTCTGATAACCCGCATCAGATTCCCTGCCACAGATTCCCTGCCTCAGATTCCCTGCCTCAGATTCCCTGCATCAGATTCCCTTCATCTGATTCCCTGCCTCTGATTCCCCGCCTCTGATTCCCCACCTCGTATTCCCCACCTCTGATTCCCCGCCTCTGATTCCCTGCCTCTGATTCCCCATATCTGATTCCCCGCCTCTGATTCCCCAACTCTGATTCCCCGCTTCTGATTCCCCAGCTCTGAATCCCCGCCTCTGATTCCCCGCGTCTGATTCCCTGCCTCTGATTCCCCGCCTCTGATTCCCCATCTGTGATTCACAACCTCTGATGCCCCACCTCTGATTCCCCATATCTGATTCCCTGCCTCTCTTTCCCCGCCTCTGATTCCCCACCTCTGTTTCCCCATATCTGATTCACCGCCTCTGATTCCCCAACTCTAATACCCCGCCTCTGATTCCCCAGCTCTGATTCCCCGCCTCTGATTCCCCGCATCTGATTCCCTGCCTCTGATTCCCCGCCTCTGATTCCAGGCCTCTGATTCCCAGCATCTGATTCCGGCCTCTGATTCCCGGCCTCTGATTCCCTGCTTCTGATTCTGATTCCCTGCCTCTGATTCCCCATCTCTGATTCCGCACATCTGATTCCCTGCCTCTGATTCCCCACCTCTGATTCCCCATATCTAATTCCCCGCCTCTGTTTCCCCGCCTCTGATTCCCCGCCTCTGTTTCCCAATATCTAAGTCCCCACCTCTGATTCCCCAAATCTGATTCCCCACCTCTGATTCCCCAGCTCTGATTCCCCACCTCTGATTCCCCGCATCTGATACCCTGCATCTGATTCCAAGCCTCTGATTCCCTGCCTCTGGTTCCCAACCTCTGATTCCCCACCTCTGATTCCCCATATCTGATTCCCCGCCTCTGTTTCCCCGCCTCGGATTCCCCGCCTCTGTTTCCCCATATCTGATTCCCGGCCTCGGATTCCCCGCCTCTGATTCCCCATATCTGATTCCCTGCCTCTGATTCCCCAACTCTGATTCCCCGCCTCTGATTCCCCAGCTCTGAATCCCCGCCTCTGATTCCCCGCGTCTGATTCCCTGCCTCTGATTCCCCGCCTTGATTCCCCATCTCTGATTCACAACCTCTGATTCCCCACCTCTGATTCCCTATATTTGATTCCCCGCCTCTGTTTCCCCGCCTCTGATTCCCCGCCTCTGATTCCCCATATCTGATTCCCCGCCTCTGATTGCCCACCTCTGATTCCCAGCCTCTGATTCGCCAGCTCTGATTCCCCGCCTCTGATTCCCCACATCTGATTCCCTGCCTCTGATTCCCCGCCTCTGATTCCCCATCTCTGATTCACCGCCTTTGATTCGCCACCTCTGATTCCCCATATCTGATTCCCCACCTCTGTTTCCCCGCCTCTGATTCCCCGCCTCTGATTCTCCATATCTCATTCCCCGCCTCTGAATCCCCATCTCTGATTCCCGGACTCTGATTCCCCTCCTCTGATTCCCGGCCTCTTATTCCCAGCATCTGATTCCCGGCCTCTGATTCCCGGCCTCTGATTCCCCGCTTCTGATTCCCTGCCTCTGATTCCCCATCTCTGATTCCGCACATCTGATTCCCTGCCTCTGATTCCCCACCTCTGATTCCCCATATCTGATTCCCCGCCTCTGTTTCCGCGCCTCTGATTCCCCGCCTCTGTTTCCCTATATCTAATTCCCCACCTCTGATGCCCCAACTCTGATTCCCCGCCTCTGATTCCCCAGCTCTGATTCCCCGCCTCTGATTCCCTGCATCCGATTCCCCATATCTGATTCCCCGCCTCTGTTTCCCCGCCTCTGATTCCCCGCCTCTGTTTCCCCATATCTGATTCCCGCCTCTGATTCCCAACTATGATTCCCCGCCTCTGATTCCCCAGCTCTGATTCCCTGCCTCTGATTCCCCATATCTAATTCCCCGCCTCTGATTCCCCGCCTGTGATTCCCCATCACTGATTCACCACCTCTGATTCCCCGCCTCTGAATCCCCAACTCTGATTCCCTGCCTCAGATTCCCCAGCTCTGATTCCCCGCCTTTGATTCCCCCCGTCTGATTCCCAGCCTCTGAATCCCCGTGTCTGATTTCCTGCCTCTGATTCCCCGCCTCTGATTCCCCATCTCTGATTCACTGCCTCTGATTCCCCACCTCTGATTCCCCATCTCTGATTCCGCACATCCAATTCCCTGCCTCTGATTCCCCAACTCTGATTCCCCACCTCTGATTCCCCAGCTCTGATTCCCCGCCTCAGATTCCCCGCGTCTGATTCCCTGCCTCTGATTCCCCGCCTCTGATTCCCTGCCTCTGATTCCCCATATCTGATTCCCCGCCTCTGATTCCCCAACTCTGATTCCCCGCTTCTGATTCCCCAGCTTTGACTCCCCGCCTCTGATTCCCAGCGTCTGATTCCCTGCCTCTGATTCCCCGCCTCTGATTCCCCATCTGTGATTCACAACCTCTGATGCCCCACCTCTGATTCCCCATATCTGATTCCCCGCCTCTGTATCCCCGCCTCTGATTCCCCGCCTCTGATTCCCCATATCTGATTCCCCGCCTCTGATTGCCCACCTCTGATACCCCGCGTCTGATACCCTGCCTCTGATTCCCCGCCTCTGATTTCCCATCTCTGATTCACCACCTCTGATTCCCGGCCTCTGATTCCCCATCTCTGATTCCGCACATCCGATTCCCTGCCTATGATTCCCCACCTCTGATTCCCCGCCTCTGATTCCCCATATCTGATTCCCTGCCTCTGTTTCCCCGCCTCTGATTCCCTACCTCTGTTTCCCCATGTCCGATTCCCCGCCTCTGATTCCCCAACTCTAATACCCCGCCTCTGATTCCCCAGCTCTGATTCCCCGCCTCTGATTCCCCGCATCTGTTTCCCTGCCTCTGATTCCCCGCCTCTGATTCCAGGCCTCTGATTCCCATCATCTGATTCCGGCCTCTGATTCCCGGCCTCTGATTCCCTGCTTCTGATTCTGATTCCCTGCCTCTGATTCCCCATCTCTGATTCCGCACATCTGATTCCCTGCCTCTGATTCCCCACCTCTGATTCCCCATATCTGATTCCCCGCCTCTGTTTCCCCGCCTCTGATTCCCCGCCTCTGTTTCCCAATATCTAAGTCCCCACCTCTGATTCCCCAAATCTGATTCCCCACCTCTGATTCCCCAGCTCTGATTCCCCGCCTCTGATTCCCCGCATCTGATTCCCTGCATCTGATTCCAAGCCTCTGATTCCCTGCCTCTGATTCCCAACCTCTGATTCCCCACCTCTGATTCCCCATATCTGATTCCCCGCCTCTGTTTCCCCGCCTCGGATTCCCCGCCTCAGTTTCCCCATATCTGATTCCCGGCCTCTGATTCCCCGCCTCTGATTCCCCGCCTCTGATTCCCTGCCTCTGATTCCCCATCTCCGATTCCCTGCCTCTGATTCCCAACCTCTGATTCCCCACCTCTGATTCCCCATATCTGATTCCCCGCCTCTGTTTCCCCGCCTCTGATTCCCCGCCTCTGATTCTCCATATCTCATTCCCCGCCTCTGAATCCCCATCTCTGATTCCCGGACTCTGATTCCCCTCCTCTGATTCCCGGCCTCTTATTCCCAGCATCTGATTCCCGGCCTCTGATTCCCGGCCTCTGATTCCCCGCTTCTGATTCCCTGCCTCTGATTCCCCATCTCTGATTCCGCACATCTGATTCCCTGCCTCTGATTCCCCACCTCTGATTCCCCATATCTGATTCCCCGCCTCTGTTTCCCCGCCTCTGATTCCCCGCCTCTGTTTCCCTATATCTAATTCCCCACCTCTGATGCCCCAACTCTGATTCCCCGCCTCTGATTCCCCAGCTCTGATTCCCCGCCTCTGATTCCCTGCATCCGATTCCCCATATCTGATTCCCCGCCTCTGTTTCCCCGCCTCTGATTCCCCGCCTCTGTTTCCCCATATCTGATTCCCGCCTCTGATTCCCAACTATGATTCCCCGCCTCTGATTCCCCAGCTCTGATTCCCTGCCTCTGATTCCCCATATCTAATTCCCCGCCTCTGATTCCCCGCCTGTGATTCCCCATCACTGATTCACCACCTCTGATTCCCCGCCTCTGAATCCCCAACTCTGATTCCCTGCCTCAGATTCCCCAGCTCTGATTCCCCGCCTTTGATTCCCCCCGTCTGATTCCCAGCCTCTGAATCCCCGTGTCTGATTTCCTGCCTCTGATTCCCCGCCTCTGATTCCCCATCTCTGATTCACTGCCTCTGATTCCCCACCTCTGATTCCCCATCTCTGATTCCGCACATCCAATTCCCTGCCTCTGATTCCCCAACTCTGATTCCCCACCTCTGATTCCCCAGCTCTGATTCCCCGCCTCAGATTCCCCGCGTCTGATTCCCTGCCTCTGATTCCCCGCCTCTGATTCCCTGCCTCTGATTCCCCATATCTGATTCCCCGCCTCTGATTCCCCAACTCTGATTCCCCGCTTCTGATTCCCCAGCTTTGACTCCCCGCCTCTGATTCCCAGCGTCTGATTCCCTGCCTCTGATTCCCCGCCTCTGATTCCCCATCTGTGATTCACAACCTCTGATGCCCCACCTCTGATTCCCCATATCTGATTCCCCGCCTCTGTTTCCCCGCCTCTGATTCCCCGCCTCTGATTCCCCATATCTGATTCCCCGCCTCTGATTGCCCACCTCTGATACCCCGCGTCTGATACCCTGCCTCTGATTCCCCGCCTCTGATTTCCCATCTCTGATTCACCACCTCTGATTCCCGGCCTCTGATTCCCCATCTCTGATTCCGCACATCCGATTCCCTGCCTATGATTCCCCACCTCTGATTCCCCGCCTCTGATTCCCCATATCTGATTCCCTGCCTCTGTTTCCCCGCCTCTGATTCCCTACCTCTGTTTCCCCATATCCGATTCCACGCCTCTGATTCCCCAACTCTAATACCCCGCCTCTGATTCCCCAGCTCTGATTCCCCGCCTCTGATTCCCCGCATCTGATTCCCTGCCTCTGATTCCCCGCCTCTGATTCCAGGCCTCTGATTCCAATCATCTGATTCCGGCCTCTGATTCCCGGCCTCTGATTCCCTGCTTCTGATTCTGATTCCCTGCCTCTGATTCCCCATCTCTGATTCCGCACATCTGATTCCCTGCCTCTGATTCCCCACCTCTGATTCCCCATATCTGATTCCCCGCCTCTGTTTCCCCGCCTCTGATTCCCCGCCTCTGTTTCCCAATATCTAAGTCCCCACCTCTGATTCCCCAAATCTGATTCCCCACCTCTGATTCCCCAGCTCTGATTCCCCGCCTCTGATTCCCCGCATCTGATTCCCTGCATCTGATTCCAAGCCTCTGATTCCCTGCCTCTGATTCCCAACCTCTGATTCCCCACCTCTGATTCCCCATATCTGATTCCCCGCCTCTGTTTCCCCGCCTCGGATTCCCCGCCTCAGTTTCCCCATATCTGATTCCCGGCCTCTGATTCCCCGCCTCTGATTCCCCGCCTCTGATTCCCTGCCTCTGATTCCCCATCTCCGATTCCCTGCCTCTGATTCCCAACCTCTGATTCCCCACCTCTGATTCCCCATATCTGATTCCCCGCCTCTGTTTCCCCGCCTCTGATTCCCCGCCTCTGATTCCCAACTCTGATTCCCTGCCTCTGATTCCCCAGCTCTGATTCCCAGTGTTTGATTCCCTGCCTCTGATTCCCTGCCCTGATTCCCCATCTCTGTTTCACCGCCTTTGATTCGCCACCTCTGATTCCACATATCTGATTCCCCGCCTCTGTTTCACCGACTCTGATTCCCTTCCTCTGATTCCCAACCTCTGATTCCACACCTCTGATTCCCCATATCTGATTCCCCGCCTCTATTTCCCCATATCTGAATCCCCGCCTCTGATTCCCCAACTCTGATTCCCCGCCTCTGATTCCCCAGCTCTGATTCCCCGACTCTGATTCCCGGCGTCCGATTCCCTGCCTCTGATTCCCCGCCTCTGATTCCCCATCTCTGATTCCCCGCCTCTGATTCCCCGTGTCTGATTCCCTGCCTCTGATTCCCCGCCTCTGATTCCCCGCCTCTGATTCCCTGACACTGAATCCCTGCCCCTGATTCCCCACCTCTGATTCGCCATATCTGATTCCCCGCCTCTGTTTCCCCACCTCTGATTCCCCGCCTCTGATTCCCCATATCTGATTCCCTGCCTCTGATTCCCCACCTCTGATTCCCCGCCTCTGATTCCCCAGCTCTGATTCCCCGCCTTGATTCCCCATCTCTGATTCACAACCTCTGATTCCCCACCTCTGATTCCCTATATTTGATTCCCCGCCTCTGTTTCCCCGCCTCTGATTCCCCGCCTCTGATTCCACATATCTGATTCCCCGCCTCTGATTGCCCACCTCTGATTCCCAGCCTCTGATTCGCCAGCTCTGATTCCCCGCCTCTGATTCCCCACATCTGATTCCCTGCCTCTGATTCCCCGCCTCTGATTCCCCATCTCTGATTCACCGCCTTTGATTCACCACCTCTGATTTTCCATATCTGATTCCCCACCTCTGTTTCCCCGCCTCTGATTCCCCGCCTCTGATTCTCCATATCTCATTCCCCGCCTCTGAATCCCCATCTCTGATTCCCGGACTCTGATTCCCCTCCTCTGATTCCCGGCCTCTTATTCCCAGCATCTGATTCCCGGCCTCTGATTCCCGGCCTCTGATTCCCCGCTTCTGATTCCCTGCCTCTGATTCCCCATCTCTGATTCCGCACATCTGATTCCCTGCCTCTGATTCCCCACCTCTGATTCCCCATATCTGATTCCCCGCCTCTGTTTCCCCGCCTCTGATTCCCCGCCTCTGTTTCCCTATATCTAATTCCCCACCTCTGATGCCCCAACTCTGATTCCCCGCCTCTGATTCCCCAGCTCTGATTCCCCGCCTCTGATTCCCTGCATCCGATTCCCCATATCTGATTCCCCGCCTCTGTTTCCCCGCCTCTGATTCCCCGCCTCTGTTTCCCCATATCTGATTCCCGCCTCTGATTCCCAACTATGATTCCCCGCCTCTGATTCCCCAGCTCTGATTCCCTGCCTCTGATTCCCCGCGTTCTATTCCCTGCCTCTGATTCCCCGCCTGTGATTCCCCATCACTGATTCACCACCTCTGATTCCCTACTTCTGATTCCCCATATCTAATTCCCCGCCTCTGTTTGCCCGCCTCTGATTCCCCGCCTCTGTTTCCCCATATCTGATTCCCCGCCTCTGAATCCCCAACTCTGATTCCCTGCCTCAGATTCCCCAGCTCTGATTCCCCGCCTTTGATTCCCCCCGTCTGATTCCCAGCCTCTGAATCCCCGTGTCT
This sequence comes from Narcine bancroftii, assembly GCF_036971445.1. Lineage (NCBI taxonomy): Eukaryota > Metazoa > Chordata > Chondrichthyes > Torpediniformes > Narcinidae > Narcine > Narcine bancroftii. Next base: position 2,343,305 of record NW_027211886.1, read on the forward strand.
GATTTCCTGCCTCTGATTCCCCGCCTCTGATTCCCCATCTCTGATTCACCGCCTCTGATTCCCCACCTCTGATTCCCCATCTCTGATTCCGCACATCCAATTCCCTGCCTCTGATTCCCCAACTCTGATTCCCCACCTCTGATTCCCCAGCTCTGATTCCCCGCCTCAGATTCCCCGCGTCTGATTCCCTGCCTCTGATTCCCCGCCTCTGATTCCCTGCCTCTGATTCCCCATATCTGATTCCCCGCCTCTGATTCCCCAACTCTGATTCCCCGCTTCTGATTCCCCAGCTTTGACTCCCCGCCTCTGATTCCCAGCGTCTGATTCCCTGCCTCTGATTCCCCGCCTCTGATTCCCCATCTGTGATTCACAACCTCTGATGCCCCACCTCTGATTCCCCATATCTGATTCCCCGCCTCTGTTTCCCCGCCTCTGATTCCCCGCCTCTGATTCCCCATATCTGATTCCCCGCCTCTGATTGCCCACCTCTGATACCCCGCGTCTGATACCCTGCCTCTGATTCCCCGCCTCTGATTTCCCATCTCTGATTCACCACCTCTGATTCCCGGCCTCTGATTCCCCATCTCTGATTCCGCACATCCGATTCCCTGCCTATGATTCCCCACCTCTGATTCCCCGCCTCTGATTCCCCATATCTGATTCCCTGCATCTGCTTCCCCGCCTCTGATTCCCTACCTCTGTTTCCCCATATCCGATTCCCCGCCTCTGATTCCCCAACTCTAATACCCCGCCTCTGATTCCCCAGCTCTGATTCCCCGCCTCTGATTCTCCGCATCTGATTCCCTGCCTCTGATTCCCCGCCTCTGATTCCAGGCCTCTGATTCCCATCATCTGATTCCGGCCTCTGATTCCCGGCCTCTGATTCCCTGCTTCTGATTCTGATTCCCTGCCTCTGATTCCCCATCTCTGATTCCGCACATCTGATTCCCTGCCTCTGATTCCCCACCTCTGATTCCCCATATCTGATTCCCCGCCTCTGTTTCCCCGCCTCTGATTCCCCGCCTCTGTTTCCCAATATCTAAGTCCCCACCTCTGATTCCCCAAATCTGATTCCCCACCTCTGATTCCCTAGCTCTGATTCCCCGCCTCTGATTCCCCGCATCTGATTCCCTGCATCTGATTCCAAGCCTCTGATTCCCTGCCTCTGATTCCCAACCTCTGATTCCCCACCTCTGATTCCCCATATCTGATTCCCCGCCTCTGTTTCCCCGCCTCGGATTCCCCGCCTCAGTTTCCCCATATCTGATTCCCGGCCTCTGATTCCCCGCCTCTGATTCCCCGCCTCTGATTCCCTGCCTCTGATTCCCCATCTCCGATTCCCTGCCTCTGATTCCCAACCTCTGATTCCCCACCTCTGATTCCCCATATCTGATTCCCCGCCTCTGTTTCCCCGCCTCTGATTCCCCGCCTCTGATTCCCAACTCTGATTCCCCGCCTCTGATTCCCCAGCTCTGATTCCCAGTGTTTGATTCCCTGCCTCTGATTCCCTGCCCTGATTCCCCATCTCTGTTTCACCGCCTTTGATTCGCCACCTCTGATTCCACATATCTGATTCCCCGCCTCTGTTTCACCGACTCTGATTCCCTTCCTCTGATTCCCAACCTCTGATTCCACACCTCTGATTCCCCATATCTGATTCCCCGCCTCTATTTCCCCATATCTGAATCCCCGCCTCTGATTCCCCAACTCTGATTCCCCGCCTCTGATTCCCCAGCTCTGATTCCCCGACTCTGATTCCCGGCGTCCGATTCCCTGCCTCTGATTCCCCGCCTCTGATTCCCCATCTCTGATTCCCCGCCTCTGATTCCCCGTGTCTGATTCCCTGCCTCTGATTCCCCGCCTCTGATTCCCCGCCTCTGATTCCCTGACACTGAATCCCTGCCCCTGATTCCCCACCTCTGATTCCCCATATCTGATTCCCCGCCTCTGTTTCCCAACCTCTGATTCCCCGCCTCTGATTCCCCATATCTGATTCCCTGCCTCCGATTCCCCAACTCTGATTCCCCGCCTCTGATTCCCCAGCTCTGAATCCCCGCCTCTGATTCCCCGTGTCTGATTCCCTGCCTCTGATTCCCCGCCTTGATTCCCCATCTCTGATTCACAACCTCTGATTCCCCACCTCTGATTCCCTATATTTGATTCCCCGCCTCTGTTTCCCCGCCTCTGATTCCCCGCCTCTGATTCCCCATATCTGATTCCCCGCCTCTGATTGCCCACCTCTGATTCCCCGCCTCTGATTCGCCAGCTCTGATTCCCCGCCTCTGATTCCCCGCATCTGATTCCCTGCCTCTGATTCCCCGCCTCTGATTCCAGGCCTCTGATTCCAAGCATCTGATTCCGGCCTCTGATTCCCGGCCTCTGATTCCCTGCTTCTGATTCTGATTCCCTGCCTCTGATTCCCCATCTCTGATTCCGCACATCTGATTCCCTGCCTCTGATTCCCCACCTCTGATTCCCCATATCTAATTCCCCGCCTCTGTTTCCCCGCCTCTGATTCCCCGCCTCTGTTTCCCAATATCTAAGTCCCCACCTCTGATTCCCCAAATCTGATTCCCCACCTCTGATTCCCCAGCTCTGATTCCCCACCTCTGATTCCCCGCATCTGATACCCTGCATCTGATTCCAAGCCTCTGATTCCCTGCCTCTGATTCCCAACCTCTGATTCCCCACCTCTGATTCCCCATATCTGATTCCCCGCCTCTGTTTCCCCGCCTCGGATTCCCCGCCTCTGTTTCCCCATATCTGATTCCCGGCCTCGGATTCCCCGCCTCTGATTCCCCATATCTGATTCCCTGCCTCTGATTCCCCAACTCTGATTCCCCGCCTCTGATTCCCCAGCTCTGAATCCCCGCCTCTGATTCCCCGCGTCTGATTCCCTGCCTCTGATTCCCCGCCTTGATTCCCCATCTCTGATTCACAACCTCTGATTCCCCACCTCTGATTCCCTATATTTGATTCCCCGCCTCTGTTTCCCCGCCTCTGATTCCCCGCCTCTGATTCCCCATATCTGATTCCCCGCCTCTGATTGCCCACCTCTGATTCCCAGCCTCTGATTCGCCAGCTCTGATTCCCCGCCTCTGATTCCCCACATCTGATTCCCTGCCTCTGATTCCCCGCCTCTGATTCCCCATCTCTGATTCACCGCCTTTGATTCGCCACCTCTGATTCCCCATATCTGATTCCCCACCTCTGTTTCCCCGCCTCTGATTCCCCGCCTCTGATTCTCCATATCTCATTCCCCGCCTCTGAATCCCCATCTCTGATTCCCGGACTCTGATTCCCCTCCTCTGATTCCCGGCCTCTTATTCCCAGCATCTGATTCCCGGCCTCTGATTCCCGGCCTCTGATTCCCCGCTTCTGATTCCCTGCCTCTGATTCCCCATCTCTGATTCCGCACATCTGATTCCCTGCCTCTGATTCCCCACCTCTGATTCCCCATATCTGATTCCCCGCCTCTGTTTCCCCGCCTCTGATTCCCCGCCTCTGTTTCCCTATATCTAATTCCCCACCTCTGATGCCCCAACTCTGATTCCCCGCCTCTGATTCCCCAGCTCTGATTCCCCGCCTCTGATTCCCTGCATCCGATTCCCCATATCTGATTCCCCGCCTCTGTTTCCCCGCCTCTGATTCCCCGCCTCTGTTTCCCAATATCTGATTCCCGCCTCTGATTCCCAACTATGATTCCCCGCCTCTGATTCCCCAGCTCTGATTCCCTGCCTCTGATTCCCCGCGTTCTATTCCCTGCCTCTGATTCCCCGCCTGTGATTCCCCATCACTGATTCACCACCTCTGATTCCCTACCTCTGATTCCCCATATCTAATTCCCCGCCTCTGTTTGCCCGCCTCTGATTCCCCGCCTCTGTTTCCCCATATCTGATTCCCCGCCTCTGAATCCCCAACTCTGATTCCCTGCCTCAGATTCCCCAGCTCTGATTCCCCGCCTTTGATTCCCCCCGTCTGATTCCCAGCCTCTGAATCCCCGTGTCTGATTTCCTGCCTCTGATTCCCCGCCTCTGATTCCCCATCTCTGATTCACTGCCTCTGATTCCCCACCTCTGATTCCCCATCTCTGATTCCGCACATCCAATTCCCTGCCTCTGATTCCCCAACTCTGATTCCCCACCTCTGATTCTCCAGCTCTGATTCCCCGCCTCAGATTCCCCGCGTCTGATTCCCTGCCTCTGATTCCCCGCCTCTGATTCCCTGCCTCTGATTCCCCATATCTGATTCCCCGCCTCTGATTCCCCAACTCTGATTCCCCGCTTCTGATTCCCCAGCTTTGACTCCCCGCCTCTGATTCCCAGCGTCTGATTCCCTGCCTCTGATTCCCCGCCTCTGATTCCCCATCTGTGATTCACAACCTCTGATGCCCCACCTCTGATTCCCCATATCTGATTCCCCGCCTCTGTTTCCCCGCCTCTGATTCCCAGCCTCTGATTCCCCATATCTGATTCCCCGCCTCTGATTGCCCACCTCTGATACCCCGCGTCTGATACCCTGCCTCTGATTCCCCGCCTCTGATTTCCCATCTCTGATTCACCACCTCTGATTCCCGGCCTCTGATTCCCCATCTCTGATTCCGCACATCCGATTCCCTGCCTATGATTCCCCACCTCTGATTCCCCGCCTCTGATTCCCCATATCTGATTCCCTGCCTCTGTTTCCCCGCCTCTGATTCCCTACCTCTGTTTCCCCATATCCGATTCCCCGCCTCTGATTCCCCAACTCTAATACCCCGCCTCTGATTCCCCAGCTCTGATTCCCCGCCTCTGATTCCCCACATCTGATTCCCTGCCTCTGATTCCCCGCCTCTGATTCCAGGCCTCTGATTCCCATCATCTGATTCTGGCCTCTGATTCCCGGCCTCTGATTCCCTGCTTCTGATTCTGATTCCCTGCCTCTGATTCCCCATCTCTGATTCCGCACATCTGATTCCCTGCCTCTGATTCCCCACCTCTGATTCCCCATATCTGATTCCCCGCCTCTGTTTCCCCGCCTCTGATTCCCCGCCTCTGTTTCCCAATATCTAAGTCCCCACCTCTGATTCCCCAAATCTGATTCCCCACCTCTGATTCCCCAGCTCTGATTCCCCGCCTCTGATTCCCCGCATCTGATTCCCTGCATCTGATTCCAAGCCTCTGATTCCCTGCCTCTGATTCCCAACCTCTGATTCCCCACCTCTGATTCCCCATATCTGATTCCCCGCCTCTGTTTCCCCGCCTCGGATTCCCCGCCTCAGTTTCCCCATATCTGATTCCCGGCCTCTGATTCCCCGCCTCTGATTCCCCGCCTCTGATTCCCTGCCTCCAATTCCCCATCTCCGATTCCCTGCCTCTGATTCCCAACCTCTGATTCCCCACCTCTGATTCCCCATATCTGATTCCCCGCCTCTGTTTCCCCGCCTCTGATTCCCCGCCTCTGATTCCCAACTCTGATTCCCCGCCTCTGATTCCCCAGCTCTGATTCCCAGTGTTTGATTCCCTGCCTCTGATTCCCTGCCCTGATTCCCCATCTCTGTTTCACCGCCTTTGATTCGCCACCTCTGATTCCACATATCTGATTCCCCGCCTCTGTTTCACCGACTCTGATTCCCTTCCTCTGATTCCCAACCTCTGATTCCACACCTCTGATTCCCCATATCTGATTCCCCGCCTCTATTTCCCCATATCTGAATCCCCGCCTCTGATTCCCCAACTCTGATTCCCCGCCTCTGATTCCCCAGCTCTGATTCCCCGACTCTGATTCCCGGCGTCCGATTCCCTGCCTCTGATTCCCCGCCTCTGATTCCCCATCTCTGATTCCCCGCCTCTGATTCCCCGTGTCTGATTCCCTGCCTCTGATTCCCCGCCTCTGATTCCCCGCCTCTGATTCCCTGACACTGAATCCCTGCCCCTGATTCCCCACCTCTGATTCCCCATATCTGATTCCCCGCCTCTGTTTCCCCACCTCTGATTCCCCGCCTCTGATTCCCCATATCTGATTCCCTGCCTCTGATTCCCCAACTCTGATTCCCCGCCTCTGATTCCCCAGCTCTGAATCCCCGCCTCTGATTCCCCGTGTCTGATTCCCTGCCTCTGATTCCCCGCCTTGATTCCCCATCTCTGATTCACAACCTCTGATTCCCCACCTCTGATTCCCTATATTTGATTCCCCGCCTCTGTTTCCCCGCCTCTGATTCCCCGCCTCTGATTCCCCATATCTGATTCCTCGCCTCTGATTGCCCACCTCTGATTCCCCGCCTCTGATTCGCCAGCTCTGATTCCCCGCCTCTGATTCCCCGCATCTGATTCCCTGCCTCTGATTCCCCGCCTCTGATTCCAGGCCTCTGATTCCCAGCATCTGATTCCGGCCTCTGATTCCCGGCCTCTGATTCCCTGCTTCTGATTCTGATTCCCTGCCTCTGATTCCCCATCTCTGATTCCGCACATCTGATTCCCTGCCTCTGATTCCCCACCTCTGATTCCCCATATCTAATTCCCCGCCTCTGTTTCCCCGCCTCTGATTCCCCGCCTCTGTTTCCCAATATCTAAGTCCCCACCTCTGATTCCCCAAATCTGATTCCCCACCTCTGATTCCCCAGCTCTGATTCCCCACCTCTGATTCCCCGCATCTGATACCCTGCATCTGATTCCAAGCCTCTGATTCCCTGCCTCTGATTCCCAACCTCTGATTCCCCACCTCTGATTCCCCATATCTGATTCCCCGCCTCTGTTTCCCCGCCTCGGATTCCCCGCCTCTGTTTCCCCATATCTGATTCCCGGCCTCGGATTCCCCGCCTCTGATTCCCCATATCTGATTCCCTGCCTCTGATTCCCCAACTCTGATTCCCCGCCTCTGATTCCCCAGTTCTGAATCCCCGCCTCTGATTCCCCGCGTCTGATTCCCTGCCTCTGATTCCCCGCCTTGATTCCCCATCTCTGATTCACAACCTCTGATTCCCCACCTCTGATTCCCTATATTTGATTCCCCGCCTCTGTATCCCCGCCTCTGATTCCCCGCCTCTGATTCCCCATATCAGATTCCCCGCCTCTGATTGCCCACCTCTGATTCCCAGCCTCTGATTCGCCAGCTCTGATTCCCCGCCTCTGATTCCCCACATCTGATTCCCTGCCTCTGATTCCCCGCCTCTGATTCCCCATCTCTGATTCACCGCCTTTGATTCGCCACCTCTGATTCCCCATATCTGATTCCCCACCTCTGTTTCCCCGCCTCTGATTCCCCGCCTCTGATTCTCCATATCACATTCCCCGCCTCTGAATCCCCATCTCTGATTCCCGGACTCTGATTCCCCTCCTCTGATTCCCGGCCTCTTATTCCCAGCATCTGATTCCCGGCCTCTGATTCCCGGCCTCTGATTCCCCGCTTCTGATTCCCTGCCTCTGATTCCCCATCTCTGATTCCGCACATCTGATTCCCTGCCTCTGATTCCCCACCTCTGATTCCCCATATCTGATTCCCCGCCTCTGTTTCCCCGCCTCTGATTCCCCGCCTCTGTTTCCCTATATCTAATTCCCCACCTCTGATGCCCCAACTCTGATTCCCCGCCTCTGATTCCCCAGCTCTGATTCCCCGCCTCTGATTCCCTGCATCCGATTCCCCATATCTGATTCCCCGCCTCTGTTTCCCCGCCTCTGATTCCCCGCCTCTGTTTCCCAATATCTGATTCCCGCCTCTGATTCCCAACTATGATTCCCCGCCTCTGATTCCCCAGCTCTGATTCCCTGCCTCTGATTCCCCGCGTTCTATTCCCTGCCTCTGATTCCCCGCCTGTGATTCCCCATCACTGATTCACCACCTCTGATTCCCTACCTCTGATTCCCCATATCTAATTCCCCGCCTCTGTTTGCCCGCCTCTGATTCCCCGCCTCTGTTTCCCCATATCTGATTCCCCGCCTCTGAATCCCCAACTCTGATTCCCTGCCTCAGATTCCCCAGCTCTGATTCCCCGCCTTTGATTCCCCCCGTCTGATTCCCAGCCTCTGAATCCCCGTGTCTGATTTCCTGCCTCTGATTCCCCGCCTCTGATTCCCCATCTCTGATTCACTGCCTCTGATTCCCCACCTCTGATTCCCCATCTCTGATTCCGCACATCCAATTCCCTGCCTCTGATTCCCCAACTCTGATTCCCCACCTCTGATTCTCCAGCTCTGATTCCCCGCCTCAGATTCCCCGCGTCTGATTCCCTGCCTCTGATTCCCCGCCTCTGATTCCCTGCCTCTGATTCCCCATATCTGATTCCCCGCCTCTGATTCCCCAACTCTGATTCCCCGCTTCTGATTCCCCAGCTTTGACTCCCCGCCTCTGATTCCCAGCGTCTGATTCCCTGCCTCTGATTCCCCGCCTCTGATTCCCCATCTGTGATTCACAACCTCTGATGCCCCACCTCTGATTCCCCATATCTGATTCCCCGCCTCTGTTTCCCCGCCTCTGATTCCCAGCCTCTGATTCCCCATATCTGATTCCCCGCCTCTGATTGCCCACCTCTGATACCCCGCGTCTGATACCCTGCCTCTGATTCCCCGCCTCTGATTTCCCATCTCTGATTCACCACCTCTGATTCCCGGCCTCTGATTCCCCATCTCTGATTCCGCACATCCGATTCCCTGCCTATGATTCCCCACCTCTGATTCCCCGCCTCTGATTCCCCATATCTGATTCCCTGCCTCTGTTTCCCCGCCTCTGATTCCCTACCTCTGTTTCCCCATATCCGATTCCCCGCCTCTGATTCCCCAACTCTAATACCCCGCCTCTGATTCCCCAGCTCTGATTCCCCGCCTCTGATTCCCCACATCTGATTCCCTGCCTCTGATTCCCCGCCTCTGATTCCAGGCCTCTGATTCCCATCATCTGATTCCGGCCTCTGATTCCCGGCCTCTGATTCCCTGCTTCTGATTCTGATTCCCTGCCTCTGATTCCCCATCTCTGATTCCGCACATCTGATTCCCTGCCTCTGATTCCCCACCTCTGATTCCCCATATCTGATTCCCCGCCTCTGTTTCCCCGCCTCTGATTCCCCGCCTCTGTTTCCCAATATCTAAGTCCCCACCTCTGATTCCCCAAATCTGATTCCCCACCTCTGATTCCCCAGCTCTGATTCCCCGCCTCTGATTCCCCGCATCTGATTCCCTGCATCTGATTCCAAGCCTCTGATTCCCTGCCTCTGATTCCCAACCTCTGATTCCCCACCTCTGATTCCCCATATCTGATTCCCCGCCTCTGTTTCCCCGCCTCGGATTCCCCGCCTCAGTTTCCCCATATCTGATTCCCGGCCTCTGATTCCCCGCCTCTGATTCCCCGCCTCTGATTCCCTGCCTCTGATTCCCCATCTCCGATTCCCTGCCTCTGATTCCCAACCTCTGATTCCCCACCTCTGATTCCCCATATCTGATTCCCCGCCTCTGTTTCCCCGCCTCTGATTCCCCGCCTCTGATTCCCAACTCTGATTCCCCGCCTCTGATTCCCCAGCTCTGATTCCCAGTGTTTGATTCCCTGCCTCTGATTCCCTGCCCTGATTCCCCATCTCTGTTTCACCGCCTTTGATTCGCCACCTCTGATTCCACATATCTGATTCCCCGCCTCTGTTTCACCGACTCTGATTCCCTTGCTCTGATTCCCAACCTCTGATTCCACACCTCTGATTCCCCATATCTGATTCCCCGCCTCTATTTCCCCATATCTGAATCCCCGCCTCTGATTCCCCAACTCTGATTCCCCGCCTCTGATTCCCCAGCTCTGATTCCCCGACTCTGATTCCCGGCGTCCGATTCCCTGCCTCTGATTCCCCGCCTCTGATTCCCCATCTCTGATTCCCCGCCTCTGATTCCCCGTGTCTGATTCCCTGCCTCTGATTCCCCGCCTCTGATTCCCCGCCTCTGATTCCCTGACACTGAATCCCTGCCCCTGATTCCCCACCTCTGATTCCCCATATCTGATTCCCCGCCTCTGTTTCCCCACCTCTGATTCCCCGCCTCTGATTCCCCATATCTGATTCCCTGCCTCTGATTCCCCAACTCTGATTCCCCGCCTCTGATTCCCCAGCTCTGAATCCCCGCCTCTGATTCCCCGTGTCTGATTCCCTGCCTCTGATTCCCCGCCTTGATTCCCCATCTCTGATTCACAACCTCTGATTCCCCACCTCTGATTCCCTATATTTGATTCCCCGCCTCTGTTTCCCCGCCTCTGATTCCCCGCCTCTGATTCCCCATATCTGATTCCTCGCCTCTGATTGCCCACCTCTGATTCCCCGCCTCTGATTCGCCAGCTCTGATTCCCCGCCTCTGATTCCCCGCATCTGATTCCCTGCCTCTGATTCCCCGCCTCTGATTCCAGGCCTCTGATTCCCAGCATCTGATTCCGGCCTCTGATTCCCGGCCTCTGATTCCCTGCTTCTGATTCTGATTCCCTGCCTCTGATTCCCCATCTCTGATTCCGCACATCTGATTCCCTGCCTCTGATTCCCCACCTCTGATTCCCCATATCTAATTCCCCGCCTCTGTTTCCCCGCCTCTGATTCCCCGCCTCTGTTTCCCAATATCTAAGTCCCCACCTCTGATTCCCCAAATCTGATTCCCCACCTCTGATTCCCCAGCTCTGATTCCCCACCTCTGATTCCCCGCATCTGATACCCTGCATCTGATTCCAAGCCTCTGATTCCCTGCCTCTGATTCCCAACCTCTGATTCCCCACCTCTGATTCCCCATATCTGATTCCCCGCCTCTGTTTCCCCGCCTCGGATTCCCCGCCTCTGTTTCCCCATATCTGATTCCCGGCCTCGGATTCCCCGCCTCTGATTCCCCATATCTGATTCCCTGCCTCTGATTCCCCAACTCTGATTCCCCGCCTCTGATTCCCCAGTTCTGAATCCCCGCCTCTGATTCCCCGCGTCTGATTCCCTGCCTCTGATTCCCCGCCTTGATTCCCCATCTCTGATTCACAACCTCTGATTCCCCACCTCTGATTCCCTATATTTGATTCCCCGCCTCTGTATCCCCGCCTCTGATTCCCCGCCTCTGATTCCCCATATCAGATTCCCCGCCTCTGATTGCCCACCTCTGATTCCCAGCCTCTGATTCGCCAGCTCTGATTCCCCGCCTCTGATTCCCCACATCTGATTCCCTGCCTCTGATTCCCCGCCTCTGATTCCCCATCTCTGATTCACCGCCTTTGATTCGCCACCTCTGATTCCCCATATCTGATTCCCCACCTCTGTTTCCCCGCCTCTGATTCCCCGCCTCTGATTCTCCATATCACATTCCCCGCCTCTGAATCCCCATCTCTGATTCCCGGACTCTGATTCCCCTCCTCTGATTCCCGGCCTCTTATTCCCAGCATCTGATTCCCGGCCTCTGATTCCCGGCCTCTGATTCCCCGCTTCTGATTCCCTGCCTCTGATTCCCCATCTCTGATTCCGCACATCTGATTCCCTGCCTCTGATTCCCCACCTCTGATTCCCCATATCTGATTCCCCGCCTCTGTTTCCCCGCCTCTGATTCCCCGCCTCTGTTTCCCTATATCTAATTCCCCACCTCTGATGCCCCAACTCTGATTCCCCGCCTCTGATTCCCCAGCTCTGATTCCCCGCCTCTGATTCCCTGCATCCGATTCCCCATATCTGATTCCCCTCCTCTGTTTCCCCGCCTCTGATTCCCCGCCTCTGTTTCCCCATATCTGATTCCCGCCTCTGATTCCAAACTATGATTCCCCGCCTCTGATTCCCCAGCTCTGATTCCCTGCCTCTGATTCCCCGCGTTCTATTCCCTGCCTCTGATTCCCCGCCTGTGATTCCCCATCACTGATTCACCACCTCTGATTCCCTACCTCTGATTCCCCATATCTAATTCCCCGCCTCTGTTTGCCCGCCTCTGATTCCCCGCCTCTGTTTCCCCATATCTGATTCCCCGCCTCTGAAACCCCAACTCTGATTCCCTGCCTCAGATTCCCCAGCTCTGATTCCCCGCCTTTGATTCCCCCCGTCTGATTCCCAGCCTCTGAATCCCCGTGTCTGATTTCCTGCCTCTGATTCCCCGCCTCTGATTCCCCATCTCTGATTCACTGCCTCTGATTCCCCACCTCTGATTCCCCATCTCTGATTCCGCACATCCAATTCCCTGCCTCTGATTCCCCAACTCTGATTCCCCACCTCTGATTCCCCAGCTCTGATTCCCCGCCTCAGATTCCCCGCGTCTGATTACCTGCCTCTGTTTCCCCGCCTCTGATTCCCTGCCTCTGATTCCCCATATCTGATTCCCCGCCTCTGATTCCCCAACTCTGATTCCCCGCTTCTGATTCCCCAGCTTTGACTCCCCGCCTCTGATTCCCAGCGTCTGATTCCCTGCCTCTGATTCCCCGCCTCTGATTCCCCATCTGTGATTCACAACCTCTGATGCCCCACCTCTGATTCCCCATATCTGATTCCCCGCCTCTGTTTCCCCGCCTCTGATTCCCCGCCTCTGATTCCCCATATCTGATTCCCCGCCTCTGATTGCCCACCTCTGATACCCCGCGTCTGATACCCTGCCTCTGATTCCCCGCCTCTGATTTCCCATCTCTGATTCACCACCTCTGATTCCCGGCCTCTGATTCCCCATCTCTGATTCCGCACATCCGATTCCCTGCCTATGATTCCCCACCTCTGATTCCCCGCCTCTGATTCCCCATATCTGATTCCCTGCCTCTGTTTCCCCGCCTCTGATTCCCTACCTCTGTTTCCCCATATCCGATTCCCCGCCTCTGATTCCCCAACTCTAATACCCCGCCTCTGATTCCCCAGCTCTGATTCCCCGCCTCTGATTCCCCGCATCTGATTCCCTGCCTCTGATTCCCCGCCTCTGATTCCAGGCCTCTGATTCCCATCATCTGATTCCGGCCTCTGATTCCCGGCCTCTGATTCCCTGCTTCTGATTCTGATTCCCTGCCTCTGATTCCCCATCTCTGATTCCGCACATCTGATTCCCTGCCTCTGATTCCCCACCTCTGATTCCCCATATATGATTCCCCGCCTCTGTTTCCCCGCCTCTGATTCCCCGCCTCTGTTTCCCAATATCTAAGTCCCCACCTCTGATTCCCCAAATCTGATTCCCCACCTCTGATTCCCCAGCTCTGATTCCCCGCCTCTGATTCCCCGCATCTGATTCCCTGCATCTGATTCCAAGCCTCTGATTCCCCGCCTCTGATTCCCAACCTCTGATTCCCCACCTCTGATTCCCCATATCTGATTCCCCGCCTCTGTTTCCCCGCCTCGGATTCCCCGCCTCAGTTTCCCCATATCTGATTCCCGGCCTCTGATTCCCCGCCTCTGATTCCCCGCCTCTGATTCCCAGCCTCTGATTCCCCATCTCCGATTCCCTGCCTCTGATTCCCAACCTCTGATTCCCCACCTCTGATTCCCCATATCTGATTCCCCGCCTCTGTTTCCCCGCCTCTGATTCCCCGCCTCTGATTCCCAACTCTGATTCCCCGCCTCTGATTCCCCAGCTCTGATTCCCAGTGTTTGATTCCCTGCCTCTGATTCCCTGCCCTGATTCCCCATCTCTGTTTCACCGCCTTTGATTCGCCACCTCTGATTCCACATATCTGATTCCCCGCCTCTGTTTCACCGACTCTGATTCCCTTCCTCTGATTCCCAACCTCTGATTCCACACCTCTGATTCCCCATATCTGATTCCCCGCCTCTATTTCCCCATATCTGAATCCCCGCCTCTGATTCCCCAACTCTGATTCCCCGCCTCTGATTCCCCAGCTCTGATTCCCCGACTCTGATTCCCGGCATCCGATTCCCTGCCTCTGATTCCCCGCCTCTGATTCCCCATCTCTGATTCCCCGCCTCTGATTCCCCGTGTCTGATTCCCTGCCTCTGATTCCCCGCCTCTGATTCCCCGCCTCTGATTCCCTGACACTGAATCCCTGCCTCTGATTCCCTACCTCTGATTCCCCACCTCTGATTCCCCATATCTGATTCCCCGCCTCTGTTTCCCCGCCTCTGATTCCCCGCCTCTGATTCCCAACTCTGATTCCCCGCCTCTGATTCCCCAGCTCTGATTCCCAGTGTTTGATTCCCTGCCTCTGATTCCCTGCCCTGATTCCCCATCTCTGTTTCACCGCCTTTGATTCGCCACCTCTGATTCCACATATCTGATTCCCCGCCTCTGTTTCACCGACTCTGATTCCCTTCCTCTGATTCCCAACCTCTGATTCCACACCTCTGATTCCCCATATCTGATTCCCCGCCTCTATTTCCCCATATCTGAATCCCCGCCTCTGATTCCCCAACTCTGATTCCACGCCTCTGATTCCCCAGCTCTGATTCCCCGACTCTGATTCCCGGCGTCCGATTCCCTGCCTCTGATTCCCCGCCTCTGATTCCCCATCTCTGATTCCCCGCCTCTGATTCCCCGTGTCTGATTCCCTGCCTCTGATTCCCCGCCTCTGATTCCCCGCCTCTGATTCCCTGACACTGAATCCATGCCCCTGATTCCCCACCTCTGATTCCCCATATCTGATTCCCCGCCTCTGTTTCCCCACCTCTGATTCCCCGCCTCTGATTCCCCATATCTGATTCCCTGCCTCTGATTCCCCAGCTCTGATTCCCCGCCTCTGATTCCCCAGCTCTGATTCCCCGCCTTGATTCCCCATCTCTGATTCACAACCTCTGATTCCCCACCTCTGATTCCCTATATTTGATTCCCCGCCTCTGTTTCCCCGCCTCTGATTCCCCGCCTCTGATTCCCCATATCTGATTCCCCGCCTCTGATTGCCCACCTCTGATTCCCAGCCTCTGATTCGCCAGCTCTGATTCCCCGCCTCTGATTCCCCACATCTGATTCCCTGCCTCTGATTCCCCGCCTCTGATTCCCCATCTCTGATTCACCGCCTTTGATTCGCCACCTCTGATTCCCCATATCTGATTCCCCACCTCTGTTTCCCCGCCTCTGATTCCCCGCCTCTGATTCTCCATATCTCATTCCCCGCCTCTGAATCCCCATCTCTGATTCCCGGACTCTGATTCCCCTCCTCTGATTCCCGGCCTCTTATTCCCAGCATCTGATTCCCGGCCTCTGATTCCCGGCCTCTGATTCCCCGCTTCTGATTCCCTGCCTCTGATTCCCCATCTCTGATTCCGCACATCTGATTCCCTGCCTCTGATTCCCCACCTCTGATTCCCCATATCTGATTCCCCGCCTCTGTTTCCCCGCCTCTGATTCCCCGCCTCTGTTTCCCTATATCTAATTCCCCACCTCTGATGCCCCAACTCTGATTCCCCGCCTCTGATTCCCCAGCTCTGATTCCCCGCCTCTGATTCCCTGCATCCGATTCCCCATATCTGATTCCCCGCCTCTGTTTCCCCGCCTCTGATTCCCCGCCTCTGTTTCCCCATATCTGATTCCCGCCTCTGATTCCCAACTATGATTCCCCGCCTCTGATTCCCCAGCTCTGATTCCCTGCCTCTGATTCCCCGCGTTCTATTCCCTGCCTCTGATTCCCCGCCTGTGATTCCCCATCACTGATTCACCACCTCTGATTCCCTACCTCTGATTCCCCATATCTAATTCCCCGCCTCTGCTTGCCCGCCTCTGATTCCCCACCTCTGTTTCCCCATATCTGATTCCCCGCCTCTGAATCCCCAACTCTGATTCCCTGCCTCTGATTCCCCAGCTCTGATTCCCCGCCTCTGATTCCCCGCATCTGATTCCCTGCATCTGATTCCAAGCCTCTGATTCCCTGCCTCTGATTCCCAACCTCTGATTCCCCACCTCTGATTCCCCATATCTGATTCCCCGCCTCTGTTTCCCCGCCTCGGATTCCCCGCCTCAGTTTCCCCATATCTGATTCCCGGCCTCTGATTCCCCGCCTCTGATTCCCCGCCTCTGATTCCCTGCCTCTGATTCCCCATCTCCGATTCCCTGCCTCTGATTCCCAACCTCTGATTCCCCACCTCTGATTCCCCATATCTGATTCCCCGCCTCTGTTTCCCCGCCTCTGATTCCCCGCCTCTGATTCCCAACTCTGATTCCCCGCCTCTGATTCCCCAGCTCTGATTCCCAGTGTTTGATTCCCTGCCTCTGATTCCCTGCCCTGATTCCCCATCTCTGTTTCACCGCCTTTGATTCGCCACCTCTGATTCCACATATCTGATTCCCCGCCTCTGTTTCACCGACTCTGATTCCCTTCCTCTGATTCCCAACCTCTGATTCCACACCTCTGATTCCCCATATCTGATTCCCCGCCTCTATTTCCCCATATCTGAATCCCCGCCTCTGATTCCCCAACTCTGATTCCCCGCCTCTGATTCCCCAGCTCTGATTCCCCGACTCTGATTCCCGGCGTCCGATTCCCTGCCTCTGATTCCCCGCCTCTGATTCCCCATCTCTGATTCCCCGCCTCTGATTCCCCGTGTCTGATTCCCTGCCTCTGATTCCCCGCCTCTGATTCCCCGCCTCTGATTCCCTGACACTGAATCCCTGCCCCTGATTCCCCACCTCTGATTCCCCATATCTGATTCCCCGCCTCTGTTTCCCAACCTCTGATTCCCCGCCTCTGATTCCCCATATCTGATTCCCTGCCTCCGATTCCCCAACTCTGATTCCCCGCCTCTGATTCCCCAGCTCTGAATCCCCGCCTCTGATTCCCCGTGTCTGATTCCCTGCCTCTGATTCCCCGCCTTGATTCCCCATCTCTGATTCACAACCTCTGATTCCCCACCTCTGATTCCCTATATTTGATTCCCCGCCTCTGTTTCCCCGCCTCTGATTCCCCGCCTCTGATTCCCCATATCTGATTCCCCGCCTCTGATTGCCCACCTCTGATTCCCCGCCTCTGATTCGCCAGCTCTGATTCCCCGCCTCTGATTCCCCGCATCTGATTCCCTGCCTCTGATTCCCCGCCTCTGATTCCAGGCCTCTGATTCCAAGCATCTGATTCCGGCCTCTGATTCCCGGCCTCTGATTCCCTGCTTCTGATTCTGATTCCCTGCCTCTGATTCCCCATCTCTGATTCCGCACATCTGATTCCCTGCCTCTGATTCCCCACCTCTGATTCCCCATATCTAATTCCCCGCCTCTGTTTCCCCGCCTCTGATTCCCCGCCTCTGTTTCCCAATATCTAAGTCCCCACCTCTGATTCCCCAAATCTGATTCCCCACCTCTGATTCCCCAGCTCTGATTCCCCACCTCTGATTCCCCGCATCTGATACCCTGCATCTGATTCCAAGCCTCTGATTCCCTGCCTCTGATTCCCAACCTCTGATTCCCCACCTCTGATTCCCCATATCTGATTCCCCGCCTCTGTTTCCCCGCCTCGGATTCCCCGCCTCTGTTTCCCCATATCTGATTCCCGGCCTCGGATTCCCCGCCTCTGATTCCCCATATCTGATTCCCTGCCTCTGATTCCCCAACTCTGATTCCCCGCCTCTGATTCCCCAGCTCTGAATCCCCGCCTCTGATTCCCCGCGTCTGATTCCCTGCCTCTGATTCCCCGCCTTGATTCCCCATCTCTGATTCACAACCTCTGATTCCCCACCTCTGATTCCCTATATTTGATTCCCCGCCTCTGTTTCCCCGCCTCTGATTCCCCGCCTCTGATTCCCCATATCTGATTCCCCGCCTCTGATTGCCCACCTCTGATTCCCAGCCTCTGATTCGCCAGCTCTGATTCCCCGCCTCTGATTCCCCACATCTGATTCCCTGCCTCTGATTCCCCGCCTCTGATTCCCCATCTCTGATTCACCGCCTTTGATTCGCCACCTCTGATTCCCCATATCTGATTCCCCACCTCTGTTTCCCCGCCTCTGATTCCCCGCCTCTGATTCTCCATATCTCATTCCCCGCCTCTGAATCCCCATCTCTGATTCCCGGACTCTGATTCCCCTCCTCTGATTCCCGGCCTCTTATTCCCAGCATCTGATTCCCGGCCTCTGATTCCCGGCCTCTGATTCCCCGCTTCTGATTCCCTGCCTCTGATTCCCCATCTCTGATTCCGCACATCTGATTCCCTGCCTCTGATTCCCCACCTCTGATTCCCCATATCTGATTCCCCGCCTCTGTTTCCCCGCCTCTGATTCCCCGCCTCTGTTTCCCTATATCTAATTCCCCACCTCTGATGCCCCAACTCTGATTCCCCGCCTCTGATTCCCCAGCTCTGATTCCCCGCCTCTGATTCCCTGCATCCGATTCCCCATATCTGATTCCCCGCCTCTGTTTCCCCGCCTCTGATTCCCCGCCTCTGTTTCCCAATATCTGATTCCCGCCTCTGATTCCCAACTATGATTCCCCGCCTCTGATTCCCCAGCTCTGATTCCCTGCCTCTGATTCCCCGCGTTCTATTCCCTGCCTCTGATTCCCCGCCTGTGATTCCCCATCACTGATTCACCACCTCTGATTCCCTACCTCTGATTCCCCATATCTAATTCCCCGCCTCTGTTTGCCCGCCTCTGATTCCCCGCCTCTGTTTCCCCATATCTGATTCCCCGCCTCTGAATCCCCAACTCTGATTCCCTGCCTCAGATTCCCCAGCTCTGATTCCCCGCCTTTGATTCCCCCCGTCTGATTCCCAGCCTCTGAATCCCCGTGTCTGATTTCCTGCCTCTGATTCCCCGCCTCTGATTCCCCATCTCTGATTCACTGCCTCTGATTCCCCACCTCTGATTCCCCATCTCTGATTCCGCACATCCAATTCCCTGCCTCTGATTCCCCAACTCTGATTCCCCACCTCTGATTCTCCAGCTCTGATTCCCCGCCTCAGATTCCCCGCGTCTGATTCCCTGCCTCTGATTCCCCGCCTCTGATTCCCTGCCTCTGATTCCCCATATCTGATTCCCCGCCTCTGATTCCCCAACTCTGATTCCCCGCTTCTGATTCCCCAGCTTTGACTCCCCGCCTCTGATTCCCAGCGTCTGATTCCCTGCCTCTGATTCCCCGCCTCTGATTCCCCATCTGTGATTCACAACCTCTGATGCCC
Source organism: Narcine bancroftii (assembly GCF_036971445.1). Classification (NCBI taxonomy): domain Eukaryota; kingdom Metazoa; phylum Chordata; class Chondrichthyes; order Torpediniformes; family Narcinidae; genus Narcine; species Narcine bancroftii. The sequence goes on from NW_027211886.1 coordinate 2,362,277, forward strand.
CACCTCTGATTCCCCATATCTGATTCCCCGCCTCTGTTTCCCCGCCTCTGATTCCCAGCCTCTGATTCCCCATATCTGATTCCCCGCCTCTGATTGCCCACCTCTGATACCCCGCGTCTGATACCCTGCCTCTGATTCCCCGCCTCTGATTTCCCATCTCTGATTCACCACCTCTGATTCCCGGCCTCTGATTCCCCATCTCTGATTCCGCACATCCGATTCCCTGCCTATGATTCCCCACCTCTGATTCCCCGCCTCTGATTCCCCATATCTGATTCCCTGCCTCTGTTTCCCCGCCTCTGATTCCCTACCTCTGTTTCCCCATATCCGATTCCCCGCCTCTGATTCCCCAACTCTAATACCCCGCCTCTGATTCCCCAGCTCTGATTCCCCGCCTCTGATTCCCCACATCTGATTCCCTGCCTCTGATTCCCCGCCTCTGATTCCAGGCCTCTGATTCCCATCATCTGATTCCGGCCTCTGATTCCCGGCCTCTGATTCCCTGCTTCTGATTCTGATTCCCTGCCTCTGATTCCCCATCTCTGATTCCGCACATCTGATTCCCTGCCTCTGATTCCCCACCTCTGATTCCCCATATCTGATTCCCCGCCTCTGTTTCCCCGCCTCTGATTCCCCGCCTCTGTTTCCCAATATCTAAGTCCCCACCTCTGATTCCCCAAATCTGATTCCCCACCTCTGATTCCCCAGCTCTGATTCCCCGCCTCTGATTCCCCGCATCTGATTCCCTGCATCTGATTCCAAGCCTCTGATTCCCTGCCTCTGATTCCCAACCTCTGATTCCCCACCTCTGATTCCCCATATCTGATTCCCCGCCTCTGTTTCCCCGCCTCGGATTCCCCGCCTCAGTTTCCCCATATCTGATTCCCGGCCTCTGATTCCCCGCCTCTGATTCCCCGCCTCTGATTCCCTGCCTCTGATTCCCCATCTCCGATTCCCTGCCTCTGATTCCCAACCTCTGATTCCCCACCTCTGATTCCCCATATCTGATTCCCCGCCTCTGTTTCCCCGCCTCTGATTCCCCGCCTCTGATTCCCAACTCTGATTCCCCGCCTCTGATTCCCCAGCTCTGATTCCCAGTGTTTGATTCCCTGCCTCTGATTCCCTGCCCTGATTCCCCATCTCTGTTTCACCGCCTTTGATTCGCCACCTCTGATTCCACATATCTGATTCCCCGCCTCTGTTTCACCGACTCTGATTCCCTTCCTCTGATTCCCAACCTCTGATTCCACACCTCTGATTCCCCATATCTGATTCCCCGCCTCTATTTCCCCATATCTGAATCCCCGCCTCTGATTCCCCAACTCTGATTCCCCGCCTCTGATTCCCCAGCTCTGATTCCCCGACTCTGATTCCCGGCGTCCGATTCCCTGCCTCTGATTCCCCGCCTCTGATTCCCCATCTCTGATTCCCCGCCTCTGATTCCCCGTGTCTGATTCCCTGCCTCTGATTCCCCGCCTCTGATTCCCCGCCTCTGATTCCCTGACACTGAATCCCTGCCCCTGATTCCCCACCTCTGATTCCCCATATCTGATTCCCCGCCTCTGTTTCCCCACCTCTGATTCCCCGCCTCTGATTCCCCATATCTGATTCCCTGCCTCTGATTCCCCAACTCTGATTCCCCGCCTCTGATTCCCCAGCTCTGAATCCCCGCCTCTGATTCCCCGTGTCTGATTCCCTGCCTCTGATTCCCCGCCTTGATTCCCCATCTCTGATTCACAACCTCTGATTCCCCACCTCTGATTCCCTATATTTGATTCCCCGCCTCTGTTTCCCCGCCTCTGATTCCCCGCCTCTGATTCCCCATATCTGATTCCCCGCCTCTGATTGCCCACCTCTGATTCCCCGCCTCTGATTCGCCAGCTCTGATTCCCCGCCTCTGATTCCCCGCATCTGATTCCCTGCCTCTGATTCCCCGCCTCTGATTCCAGGCCTCTGATTCCCAGCATCTGATTCCGGCCTCTGATTCCCGGCCTCTGATTCCCTGCTTCTGATTCTGATTCCCTGCCTCTGATTCCCCATCTCTGATTCCGCACATCTGATTCCCTGCCTCTGATTCCCCACCTCTGATTCCCCATATCTAATTCCCCGCCTCTGTTTCCCCGCCTCTGATTCCCCGCCTCTGTTTCCCAATATCTAAGTCCCCACCTCTGATTCCCCAAATCTGATTCCCCACCTCTGATTCCCCAGCTCTGATTCCCCACCTCTGATTCCCCGCATCTGATACCCTGCATCTGATTCCAAGCCTCTGATTCCCTGCCTCTGATTCCCAACCTCTGATTCCCCACCTCTGATTCCCCATATCTGATTCCCCGCCTCTGTTTCCCCGCCTCGGATTCCCCGCCTCTGTTTCCCCATATCTGATTCCCGGCCTCGGATTCCCCGCCTCTGATTCCCCATATCTGATTCCCTGCCTCTGATTCCCCAACTCTGATTCCCCGCCTCTGATTCCCCAGTTCTGAATCCCCGCCTCTGATTCCCCGCGTCTGATTCCCTGCCTCTGATTCCCCGCCTTGATTCCCCATCTCTGATTCACAACCTCTGATTCCCCACCTCTGATTCCCTATATTTGATTCCCCGCCTCTGTATCCCCGCCTCTGATTCCCCGCCTCTGATTCCCCATATCAGATTCCCCGCCTCTGATTGCCCACCTCTGATTCCCAGCCTCTGATTCGCCAGCTCTGATTCCCCGCCTCTGATTCCCCACATCTGATTCCCTGCCTCTGATTCCCCGCCTCTGATTCCCCATCTCTGATTCACCGCCTTTGATTCGCCACCTCTGATTCCCCATATCTGATTCCCCACCTCTGTTTCCCCGCCTCTGATTCCCCGCCTCTGATTCTCCATATCACATTCCCCGCCTCTGAATCCCCATCTCTGATTCCCGGACTCTGATTCCCCTCCTCTGATTCCCGGCCTCTTATTCCCAGCATCTGATTCCCGGCCTCTGATTCCCGGCCTCTGATTCCCCGCTTCTGATTCCCTGCCTCTGATTCCCCATCTCTGATTCCGCACATCTGATTCCCTGCCTCTGATTCCCCACCTCTGATTCCCCATATCTGATTCCCCGCCTCTGTTTCCCCGCCTCTGATTCCCCGCCTCTGTTTCCCTATATCTAATTCCCCACCTCTGATGCCCCAACTCTGATTCCCCGCCTCTGATTCCCCAGCTCTGATTCCCCGCCTCTGATTCCCTGCATCCGATTCCCCATATCTGATTCCCCTCCTCTGTTTCCCCGCCTCTGATTCCCCGCCTCTGTTTCCCCATATCTGATTCCCGCCTCTGATTCCAAACTATGATTCCCCGCCTCTGATTCCCCAGCTCTGATTCCCTGCCTCTGATTCCCCGCGTTCTATTCCCTGCCTCTGATTCCCCGCCTGTGATTCCCCATCACTGATTCACCACCTCTGATTCCCTACCTCTGATTCCCCATATCTAATTCCCCGCCTCTGTTTGCCCGCCTCTGATTCCCCGCCTCTGTTTCCCCATATCTGATTCCCCGCCTCTGAAACCCCAACTCTGATTCCCTGCCTCAGATTCCCCAGCTCTGATTCCCCGCCTTTGATTCCCCCCGTCTGATTCCCAGCCTCTGAATCCCCGTGTCTGATTTCCTGCCTCTGATTCCCCGCCTCTGATTCCCCATCTCTGATTCACTGCCTCTGATTCCCCACCTCTGATTCCCCATCTCTGATTCCGCACATCCAATTCCCTGCCTCTGATTCCCCAACTCTGATTCCCCACCTCTGATTCCCCAGCTCTGATTCCCCGCCTCAGATTCCCCGCGTCTGATTACCTGCCTCTGATTCCCCGCCTCTGATTCCCTGCCTCTGATTCCCCATATCTGATTCCCCGCCTCTGATTCCCCAACTCTGATTCCCCGCTTCTGATTCCCCAGCTTTGACTCCCCGCCTCTGATTCCCAGCGTCTGATTCCCTGCCTCTGATTCCCCGCCTCTGATTCCCCATCTGTGATTCACAACCTCTGATGCCCCACCTCTGATTCCCCATATCTGATTCCCCGCCTCTGTTTCCCCGCCTCTGATTCCCCGCCTCTGATTCCCCATATCTGATTCCCCGCCTCTGATTGCCCACCTCTGATACCCCGCGTCTGATACCCTGCCTCTGATTCCCCGCCTCTGATTTCCCATCTCTGATTCACCACCTCTGATTCCCGGCCTCTGATTCCCCATCTCTGATTCCGCACATCCGATTCCCTGCCTATGATTCCCCACCTCTGATTCCCCGCCTCTGATTCCCCATATCTGATTCCCTGCCTCTGTTTCCCCGCCTCTGATTCCCTACCTCTGTTTCCCCATATCCGATTCCCCGCCTCTGATTCCCCAACTCTAATACCCCGCCTCTGATTCCCCAGCTCTGATTCCCCGCCTCTGATTCCCCGCATCTGATTCCCTGCCTCTGATTCCCCGCCTCTGATTCCAGGCCTCTGATTCCCATCATCTGATTCCGGCCTCTGATTCCCGGCCTCTGATTCCCTGCTTCTGATTCTGATTCCCTGCCTCTGATTCCCCATCTCTGATTCCGCACATCTGATTCCCTGCCTCTGATTCCCCACCTCTGATTCCCCATATATGATTCCCCGCCTCTGTTTCCCCGCCTCTGATTCCCCGCCTCTGTTTCCCAATATCTAAGTCCCCACCTCTGATTCCCCAAATCTGATTCCCCACCTCTGATTCCCCAGCTCTGATTCCCCGCCTCTGATTCCCCGCATCTGATTCCCTGCATCTGATTCCAAGCCTCTGATTCCCCGCCTCTGATTCCCAACCTCTGATTCCCCACCTCTGATTCCCCATATCTGATTCCCCGCCTCTGTTTCCCCGCCTCGGATTCCCCGCCTCAGTTTCCCCATATCTGATTCCCGGCCTCTGATTCCCCGCCTCTGATTCCCCGCCTCTGATTCCCAGCCTCTGATTCCCCATCTCCGATTCCCTGCCTCTGATTCCCAACCTCTGATTCCCCACCTCTGATTCCCCATATCTGATTCCCCGCCTCTGTTTCCCCGCCTCTGATTCCCCGCCTCTGATTCCCAACTCTGATTCCCCGCCTCTGATTCCCCAGCTCTGATTCCCAGTGTTTGATTCCCTGCCTCTGATTCCCTGCCCTGATTCCCCATCTCTGTTTCACCGCCTTTGATTCGCCACCTCTGATTCCACATATCTGATTCCCCGCCTCTGTTTCACCGACTCTGATTCCCTTCCTCTGATTCCCAACCTCTGATTCCACACCTCTGATTCCCCATATCTGATTCCCCGCCTCTATTTCCCCATATCTGAATCCCCGCCTCTGATTCCCCAACTCTGATTCCCCGCCTCTGATTCCCCAGCTCTGATTCCCCGACTCTGATTCCCGGCATCCGATTCCCTGCCTCTGATTCCCCGCCTCTGATTCCCCATCTCTGATTCCCCGCCTCTGATTCCCCGTGTCTGATTCCCTGCCTCTGATTCCCCGCCTCTGATTCCCCGCCTCTGATTCCCTGACACTGAATCCCTGCCTCTGATTCCCTACCTCTGATTCCCCACCTCTGATTCCCCATATCTGATTCCCCGCCTCTGTTTCCCCGCCTCTGATTCCCCGCCTCTGATTCCCAACTCTGATTCCCCGCCTCTGATTCCCCAGCTCTGATTCCCAGTGTTTGATTCCCTGCCTCTGATTCCCTGCCCTGATTCCCCATCTCTGTTTCACCGCCTTTGATTCGCCACCTCTGATTCCACATATCTGATTCCCCGCCTCTGTTTCACCGACTCTGATTCCCTTCCTCTGATTCCCAACCTCTGATTCCACACCTCTGATTCCCCATATCTGATTCCCCGCCTCTATTTCCCCATATCTGAATCCCCGCCTCTGATTCCCCAACTCTGATTCCACGCCTCTGATTCCCCAGCTCTGATTCCCCGACTCTGATTCCCGGCGTCCGATTCCCTGCCTCTGATTCCCCGCCTCTGATTCCCCATCTCTGATTCCCCGCCTCTGATTCCCCGTGTCTGATTCCCTGCCTCTGATTCCCCGCCTCTGATTCCCCGCCTCTGATTCCCTGACACTGAATCCATGCCCCTGATTCCCCACCTCTGATTCCCCATATCTGATTCCCCGCCTCTGTTTCCCCACCTCTGATTCCCCGCCTCTGATTCCCCATATCTGATTCCCTGCCTCTGATTCCCCAGCTCTGATTCCCCGCCTCTGATTCCCCAGCTCTGATTCCCCGCCTTGATTCCCCATCTCTGATTCACAACCTCTGATTCCCCACCTCTGATTCCCTATATTTGATTCCCCGCCTCTGTTTCCCCGCCTCTGATTCCCCGCCTCTGATTCCCCATATCTGATTCCCCGCCTCTGATTGCCCACCTCTGATTCCCAGCCTCTGATTCGCCAGCTCTGATTCCCCGCCTCTGATTCCCCACATCTGATTCCCTGCCTCTGATTCCCCGCCTCTGATTCCCCATCTCTGATTCACCGCCTTTGATTCGCCACCTCTGATTCCCCATATCTGATTCCCCACCTCTGTTTCCCCGCCTCTGATTCCCCGCCTCTGATTCTCCATATCTCATTCCCCGCCTCTGAATCCCCATCTCTGATTCCCGGACTCTGATTCCCCTCCTCTGATTCCCGGCCTCTTATTCCCAGCATCTGATTCCCGGCCTCTGATTCCCGGCCTCTGATTCCCCGCTTCTGATTCCCTGCCTCTGATTCCCCATCTCTGATTCCGCACATCTGATTCCCTGCCTCTGATTCCCCACCTCTGATTCCCCATATCTGATTCCCCGCCTCTGTTTCCCCGCCTCTGATTCCCCGCCTCTGTTTCCCTATATCTAATTCCCCACCTCTGATGCCCCAACTCTGATTCCCCGCCTCTGATTCCCCAGCTCTGATTCCCCGCCTCTGATTCCCTGCATCCGATTCCCCATATCTGATTCCCCGCCTCTGTTTCCCCGCCTCTGATTCCCCGCCTCTGTTTCCCCATATCTGATTCCCGCCTCTGATTCCCAACTATGATTCCCCGCCTCTGATTCCCCAGCTCTGATTCCCTGCCTCTGATTCCCCGCGTTCTATTCCCTGCCTCTGATTCCCCGCCTGTGATTCCCCATCACTGATTCACCACCTCTGATTCCCTACCTCTGATTCCCCATATCTAATTCCCCGCCTCTGCTTGCCCGCCTCTGATTCCCCACCTCTGTTTCCCCATATCTGATTCCCCGCCTCTGAATCCCCAACTCTGATTCCCTGCCTCAGATTCCCCAGCTCTGATTCCCCGCCTTTGATTCCCCCCGTCTGATTCCCAGCCTCTGAATCCCCGTGTCTGATTTCCTGCCTCTGATTCCCCGCCTCTGATTCCCCATCTCTGATTCACCGCCTCTGATTCCCCACCTCTGATTCCCCATCTCTGATTCCGCACATCCAATTCCCTGCCTCTGATTCCCCAACTCTGATTCCCCACCTCTGATTCCCCAGCTCTGATTCCCCGCTTCAGATTCCCCGCGTCTGATTCCCTGCCTCTGATTCCCCGCCTCTGATTCCCTGCCTCTGATTCCCCATATCTGATTCCCCGCCTCTGATTCCCCAACTCTGATTCCCCGCTTCTGATTCCCCAGCTTTGACTCCCCGCCTCTGATTCCCAGCGTCTGATTCCCTGCCTCTGATTCCCCGCCTCTGATTCCCCATCTGTGATTCACAATCTCTGATGCCCCACCTCTGATTCCCCATATCTGATTCCCCGCCTCTGTTTCCCCGCCTCTGATTCCCCGCCTCTGATTCCCCATATCTGATTCCCCGCCTCTGATTGCCCACCTCTGATACCCCGCGTCTGATACCCTGCCTCTGATTCCCCGCCTCTGATTTCCCATCTCTGATTCACCACCTCTGATTCCCGGCCTCTGATTCCCCATCTCTGATTCCGCACATCCGATTCCCTGCCTATGATTCCCCACCTCTGATTCCCCGCCTCTGATTCCCCATATCTGATTCCCTGCCTCTGTTTCCCCGCCTCTGATTCCCTACCTCTGTTTCCCCATATCCGATTCCCCGCCTCTGATTCCCCAACTCTAATACCCCGCCTCTGATTCCCCAGCCCTGATTCCCCGCCTCTGATTCCCCGCATCTGATTCCCTGCCTCTGATTCCCCGCCTCTGATTCCAGGCCTCTGATTCCCATCATCTGATTCCGGCCTCTGATTCCCGGCCTCTGATTCCCTGCTTCTGATTCTGATTCCCTGCCTCTGATTCCCCATCTCTGATTCCGCACATCTGATTCCCTGCCTCTGATTCCCCACCTCTGATTCCCCATATCTGATTCCCCGCCTCTGTTTCCCCGCCTCTGATTCCCCGCCTCTGTTTCCCAATATCTAAGTCCCCACCTCTGATTCCCCAAATCTGATTCCCCACCTCTGATTCCCCAGCTCTGATTCCCCGCCTCTGATTCCCCGCATCTGATTCCCTGCATCTGATTCCAAGCCTCTGATTCCCTGCCTCTGATTCCCAACCTCTGATTCCCCACCTCTGATTCCCCATATCTGATTCCCCGCCTCTGTTTCCCCGCCTCGGATTCCCCGCCTCAGTTTCCCCATATCTGATTCCCGGCCTCTGATTCCCCGCCTCTGATTCCCCGCCTCTGATTCCCTGCCTCTGATTCCCCATCTCCGATTCCCTGCCTCTGATTCCCAACCTCTGATTCCCCACCTCTGATTCCCCATATCTGATTCCCCGCCTCTGTTTCCCCGCCACTGATTCCCCGCCTCTGATTCCCAACTCTGATTCCCCGCCTCTGATTCCCCAGCTCTGATTCCCAGTGTTTGATTCCCTGCCTCTGATTCCCTGCCCTGATTCCCCATCTCTGTTTCACCGCCTTTGATTCGCCACCTCTGCTTCCACATATCTGATTCCCCGCCTCTGTTTCACCGACTCTGATTCCCTTCCTCTGATTCCCAACCTCTGATTCCACACCTCTGATTCCCCATATCTGATTCCCCGCCTCTATTTCCCCATATCTGAATCCCCGCCTCTGATTCCCCAACTCTGATTCCCCGCCTCTGATTCCCCAGCTCTGATTCCCCGACTCTGATTCCCGGCGTCCGATTCCCTGCCTCTGATTCCCCGCCTCTGATTCCCCATCTCTGATTCCCCGCCTCTGATTCCCCGTGTCTGATTCCCTGCCTCTGATTCCCCGCCTCTGATTCCCCGCCTCTGATTCCCTGACACTGAATCCCTGCCCCTGATTCCCCACCTCTGATTCCCAATATCTGATTCCCCGCCTCTGTTTCCCCACCTCTGATTCCCCGCCTCTGATTCCCCATATCTGATTCCCTGCCTCTGATTCCCCAACTCTGATTCCCCGCCTCTGATTCCCCAGCTCTGAATCCCCGCCTCTGATTCCCCGTGTCTGATTCCCTGCCTCTGATTCCCCGCCTTGATTCCCCATCTCTGATTCACAACCTCTGATTCCCCACCTCTGATTCCCTATATTTGATTCCCCGCCTCTGTTTCCCCGCCTCTGATTCCCCGCCTCTGATTCCCCATATCTGATTCCCCGCCTCTGATTGCCCACCTCTGATTCCCCGCCTCTGATTCGCCAGCTCTGATTCCCCGCCTCTGATTCCCCGCATCTGATTCCCTGCCTCTGATTCCCCGCCTCTGGTTCCCCATCTCTGATTCACCGCCTTTGATTCGCCACCTCTGATTCCCCATATCTGATTCCCCACCTCTGTTTCCCGGCCTCTGATTCCCCGCCTCTGATTCTCCATATCTCATTCCCCGCCTCTGAATCCCCATCTCTGATTCCCGGACTCTGATTCCCCACCTCTGATTCCCGGCCTCTTATTCCCAGCATCTGATTCCCGGCCTCTGATTCCCGGCCTCTGATTCCCCGCTTCTGATTCTGATTCCCTGCCTTTGATTCCCCATCTCTGATTCCGCACATCTGATTCCCTGCCTCTGATTCCCCACCTCTGATTCCCCATATCTGATTCCCCGCCTCTGTTTCCCCGCCTCTGATTCCCCGCCTCTGTTTCCCTATATCTAATTCCCCACCTCTGATGCCCCAACTCTGATTCCCCGCCTCTGATTCCCCAGCTCTGATTCCCCGCCTCTGATTCCCTGCATCCGATTCCCCATATTTGATTCCCCGCCTCTGTTTCCCCGCCTCTGATTCCCCGCCTCTGTTTCCCCATATCTGATTCCCCGCCTCTGATTCCCAACTATGATTCCCCGCCTCTGATTCCCCAGCTCTGATTCCCTGCGTCTGATTCCCTGCGTTCTATTCCCTGCCTCTGATTCCCCGCCTGTGATTCCCCATCACTGATTCACCACCTCTGATTCCCCACCTCTGATTCCCCATATCTAATTCCCCGCATCTGTTTGCCCGCCTCTGACTCCCCGCCTCTGTTTCCCCATATCTGATTCCCCGTCTCTGAATCCCCAACTCTGATTCCCTGCCTCTGATTCCCCAGCTCTGATTCCCCGCCTTTGATTCCCCCCGTCTGATTCCCAGCCTCTGAATCCCCGTGTCTGATTTCCTGCCTCTGATTCCCCGCCTCTGATTCCCCATCTCTGATTCCTCTGATTCCCCACATCTGATTCCCCATCTCTGATTCCGCACATCCGATTCCCTGCCTCTGATTCCCCAACTCTGATTCCCCACCTCTGATTCCCCAGCTCTGATTCCCCGCCTCAGATTCCCCGCGTCTGATTCCCTGCCTCTGATTTCCCGCCTCTGATTCCCCATCTCTGATTCCCCACCTCTGATTCCCCGTGTCTGATTCCCTGCCTCTGATTCCCCGCCTCTGAATCCCAGCCTCTGATTCCCCATATCTGATTCCCCGCCTCTGATTCCCTGCCTCTGATTCCCCAGCTCTGATTCCCCGCCTTTGATTCCCCCCGTCTGATTCCCAGCCTCTGAATCCCCGTGTCTGATTTCCTGCCTCTGATTCCCCACCTCTGATTCCCCATCTCTGATTCACCGCCTCTGATTCCCCATCTCTGATTCCCCACCTCTGATTCCCCATATCTGATTCCCTGCCTCTGTTTCCCCGCCTCTGATTCCCCACCTCTGTTTCCCCATATCTGATTCCCCGCCTCTGATTCCCCAACTCTAATACCCCACCTCTGATTCCCCAGCTCTGATTCCCCGCCTCTGATTCCCCGCATCTGATTCCCTGCCTCTGATTCCCCGCCTCTGATTCCAGGCCTCTGATTCCCAGCATCTGATTCCGGCCTCTGATTCCCGGCCTCTGATTCCCTGCTTCTGATTCTGATTCCCTGCCTCTGATTCCCCATCTCTGATTCCGCACATCTGATTCCTTGCCTCTGATTCCCCACCTCTGATTCCCCATATCTTATTCCCCGCCTGGGTATCCCCGCCTCTGATTCCCCGCCTCTGTTTCCCAATATCTAAGTCCCCGCCTCTGATTCCCCAAATCTGATTCCCCACCTCTGATTCCCCAGCTCTGATTCCCCGCCTCTGATTCCCCGCATCTGATTCCCTGCATCTGATTCCAAGCCTCTGATTCCCTGCCTCTGATTCCCAACCTCTGATTCCCCACCTCTGATTCCCCATATCTGATTCCCCGCCTCTGTTTCCCCGCCTCGGATTCCCCGCCTCTGTTTCCCCATATCTGATTCCCAAACTCTGATTCCCCGCCTCTGATTCCCCGCCTCTGATTCACTGCCTCTGATTCCCCATCTCCGATTCCCCTCGTCTAATACCCCGCCTCTGATTCTCCGCCACTGATTCACCGCATCTGATTCCACGCCTCTGATTCCCCGCCTCTGATTCCCCGCCTCTGATTCCCCGCCTCTGATTCCCCGCCTCTGAATCCCCGCCTATGTTTACCCGCCTCTGATTCCCCGCCTCTGATTCAACGCCTCTGATTCCCCGCCTCTGATTCCACGCCTCTAATTCCCCGCCTCTGATACCGCACCTCTGATGTCCCGCATCTGATTCCCTGCATCTGATTCCCCGCCTCAGATTCCCCGCCTCTGATTTCCCGGCTCTGATTCCCCGCCTCTGATTCCCCGCCTCTGATTCCCCGCCTCTGATTCCCCGCCTATGTTTACCTGCCTCTGATTCCCCGCCTCTGATTCCACGCCTCTGATTCCCCGCCTCTGATTCCCCGCCTCTAATTCCCCGCCTCTGATACCGCACCTCTGATGTCCCGCATCTGATTCCATGCATCTGATTCCCCGCCTCAGATTCCCCGCCTCTGATTTCCCGGCTCTGATTCCCCGCCTCTGATTCCCCACCTATGTTTACCCGCCTCTGTTTACTTGCCTGTTTTCCCGCCTCTGGTTCCCCAACACAGATTCCCTGCCTCAGATTCCCTGCCTCTGATTCCCTGCCTCTGATTCCCTGCCTCTGATTCCCTGCATCTGATTGCCCGCCTCTGATTCCCCGCCTCTGATTCCCCGCCTCTGATTCCCCACCTCTGATTCCCCACTTCTGATTCCCCGCCTCTGATTCACCGCCTCTGTTTCCCCGCCTCTGATTCCCCGCTTCTGATTCCCCACTTCTGATTGCCCGCCTCTGATTCCCTGCCTCTGATTCCCCGCCTCTGATTCCCCACATCTGATTCCCCACTTCTGATTCCCCGCCTCTGATTCCCCGCCTCTGATTCCACGCCTCTGATTCCCCGCCTCTGATTCCCCGCCTCTGATTCCCCGCCTCTGATTCCCCTCATCTAATACCCCACCTCTGATTCCCCGCCTCTGATTCCCCGCATCTGATTCCCCGCCTCTGATTCCCCGCCTCTGATTCACCGCCTCTGATTCCCCGCCTCTGATTCCCTGCCTCTGATTCCCCGCCTATGTTTACCCGCCTCTGTTTACCCGCCTGTTTCCCCGCCTCTGATTCCCCACCTCAGATTCCCTACCTCAGATTCCGTGACTCTGATTCCCTGCCTCTGATTCCCTGCCTCTGATTCCCTGCATCTGAATGCCCATCTCTGATTCTCAACCTCTGATACCCCGCCTCTGATTCCCCACCTCTGATTCCCCGCTTCTGATTCCCCGCCTCTGATTCCCCGCCTCTGATTCCCCGCCTCTGATTCCCCGCCTCTGATTCCCCACCTCTGATTCACTGCCTACCTTATTGCTCAACTTTCCTGGCCTACGTTTCCCCACATATCTTTCCCCGCCTCAGATTCCCTGCCTCTGATTCCCCGCCTCTGATTCCCCGCCTCTGATTCCCCACCACTGTCTCTACGCCTCTCTTTTGCCTGAACTCTTTCCCCTCCACTCTTTCCGTGCCTCTCTTTCCCTCCCTCAATTTCAACAACTCTGTTTGATCTGTTCTGTGTAACTCATTTTCAACATAGAAGTTCCAACCACTATGTTTCGCCCATCTCTTTCGCCGCCTCTATTTATGCACCTATGTTTACCCGCTTCTGTTTACCCGCCTGTTTCCCCACATCTCTTTCCCCACCTCTGATTCCACGCCTCTGATTCGCCGCCTCTGATTGCCCCCCTCTGATTCCCTGCCTCTGATTCCCCGCCTCTGATTCCCCGCCTCTGATTCACCGCCTCCCTTTCCGTGCATCTTTCCTGGCCTACGTTTCCCCACATCTCTTTCCCCAACTCTGATTCCCCGCCTCTGATTCCCCAGCTCTGATTCCCCGACTCTGATTCCCGGCGTCCGATTCCCTGCCTCTGATTCCCCGCCTCTGATTCCCCATCTCTGATTCCCCGCCTCTGATTCCCCGTGTCTGATTCCCTGCCTCTGATTCCCCGCCTCTGATTCCCCGCCTCTGATTCCCTGACACTGAATCCCTGCCCCTGATTCCCCACCTCTGATTCCCCATATCTGATTCCCCGCCTCTGTTTCCCCACCTCTGATTCCCCGCCTCTGATTCCCCATATCTGATTCCCTGCCTCTGATTCCCCAACTCTGATTCCCCGCCTCTGATTCCCCAGCTCTGAATCCCCGCCTCTGATTCCCCGTGTCTGATTCCCTGCCTCTGATTCCCCGCCTTGATTCCCCATCTCTGATTCACAACCTCTGATTCCCCACCTCTGATTCCCTATATTTGATTCCCCGCCTCTGTTTCCCCGCCTCTGATTCCCCGCCTCTGATTCCCCATATCTGATTCCCCGCCTCTGATTGCCCACCTCTGATTCCCCGCCTCTGATTCGCCAGCTCTGATTCCCCGCCTCTGATTCCCCGCATCTGATTCCCTGCCTCTGATTCCCCGCCTCTGGTTCCCCATCTCTGATTCACCGCCTTTGATTCGCCACCTCTGATTCCCCATATCTGATTCCCCACCTCTGTTTCCCGGCCTCTGATTCCCCGCCTCTGATTCTCCATATCTCATTCCCCGCCTCTGAATCCCCATCTCTGATTCCCGGACTCTGATTCCCCACCTCTGATTCCCGGCCTCTTATTCCCAGCATCTGATTCCCGGCCTCTGATTCCCGGCCTCTGATTCCCCGCTTCTGATTCTGATTCCCTGCCTCTGATTCCCCATCTCTGATTCCGCACATCTGATTCCCTACCTCTGATTCCCCACCTCTGATTCCCCATATCTGATTTCCCGCCTCTGTTTCGCCGCCTCTCATTCCCCGCCTCTGTTTCCCTATATCTAATTCCCCACCTCTGATGCCCCAACTCTGATTCCCCGCCTCTGATTCCCCAGCTCTGATTCCCCGCCTCTGATTCCCCGCATCCGATTCCCCATATCTGATTCCCCGCCTCTGTTTCCCCGCCTCTGATTCCCCGCCTCTGTTTCCCCATATCTGATTCCCCGCCTCTGATTCCCAACTATGATTCCCCGCCTCTGATTCCCCAGCTCTGATTCCCTGCGTCTGATTCACCACCTCTGATTCCCCACCTCTGATTCCCCATATCTAATTCCCCGCCTCTGTTTGCCCGCCTCTGATTCCCCGCCTCTGTTTCCCCATATCTGATTCCCCGTCTCTGAATCCCCAACTCTGATTCCCTGCCTCTGATTCCCCAGCTCTGATTCCCCGCCTTTGATTCCCCCCGTCTGATTCCCAGCCTCTGAATCCCCGTGTCTGATTTCCTGCCTCTGATTCCCCGCCTCTGATTCCCCATCTCTGATTCCTCTGATTCCCCACATCTGATTCCCCATCTCTGATTCCGCACATCCGATTCCCTGCCTCTGATTCCCCAACTCTGATTCCCCACCTCTGATTCCCCAGCTCTGATTTCCCGCCTCAGATTCCCCGCGTCTGATTCCCTGCCTCTGATTCCCCGCCTCTGATTCCCCATCTCTGATTCCCCACCTCTGATTCCCCGTGTCTGATTCCCTGCCTCTGATTCCCCGCCTCTGAATCCCAGCCTCTGATTCCCCATATCTGATTCCCCGCCTCTGATTCCCTGCCTCTAATTCCCCAGCTCTGATTCCCCGCCTTTGATTCCCCCCGTCTGATTCCCAGCCTCTGAATCCCCGTGTCTGATTTCCTGCCTCTGATTCCCCGCCTCTGATTCCCCATCTCTGATTCACCGCCTCTGATTCCCCATCTCTGATTCCCCACCTCTGATTCCCCATATCTGATTCCCTGCCTCTGTTTCCCCGCCTCTGATTCCCCACCTCTGTTTCCCCATATCTGATTCCCCGCCTCTGATTCCCCAACTCTAATACCCCACCTCTGATTCCCCAGCTCTGATTCCCCGCCTCTGATTCCCCGCATCTGATTCCCTGCCTCTGATTCCCCGCCTCTGATTCCAGGCCTCTGATTCCCAGCATCTGATTCCGGCCTCTGATTCCCGGCCTCTGATTCCCTGCTTCTGATTCTGATTCCCTGCCTCTGATTCCCCATCTCTGATTCCGCACATCTGATTCCTTGCCTCTGATTCCCCACCTCTGATTCCCCATATCTGATTCCCCGCCTGGGTTTCCCGGCCTCTGATTCCCCGCCTCTGTTTCCCAATATCTAAGTCCCCGCCTCTGATTCCCCAAATCTGATTCCCCACCTCTGATTCCCCAGCTCTGATTCCCCGCCTCTGATTCCCCGCATCTGATTCCCTGCATCTGATTCCAAGCCTCTGATTCCCTGCCTCTGATTCCCAACCTCTGATTCCCCACCTCTGATTCCCCATATCTGATTCCCCGCCTCTGTTTCCCCGCCTCGGATTCCCCGCCTCTGTTTCCCCATATCTGATTCCCGGACTCTGATTCCCCGCCTCTGATTCCCCGCCTCTGATTCACTGCCTCTGATTCCCCATCTCCGATTCCCCTCGTCTAATACCCCGCCTCTGATTCTCCGCCACTGATTCACCGCATCTGATTCCACGCCTCTGATTCCCCGCCTCTGATTCCCCGCCTCTGATTCCCCGCCTCTGATTCCGCGCCTCTGATTCCCCGCCTATGTTTACCCGCCTCTGATTCCCCGCCTCTGATTCCACGCCTCTGATTCCCCGCCTCTGATTCCCCGCCTCTAATTCCCCGCCTCTGATACCGCACCTCTGATGTCCCGCATCTGATTCCCTGCATCTGATTCCCCGCCTCAGATTCCCCGCCTCTGATTTCCCGGCTCTGATTCCCCGCCTCTGATTCCCCACCTATGTTTACCCGCCTCTGTTTACTCGCCTGTTTTCCCGCCTCTGGTTCCCCAACACAGATTCCCTGCCTCAGATTCCCTGCCTCTGATTCCCTGCCTCTGATTCCCTGCCTCTGATTCCCTGCATCTGATTGCCCGCCTCTGATTCCCCGCCTCTGATTCCCCGCCTCTGATTCCCCACCTCTGATTCCCCACTTCTGATTCCCCGCCTCTGATTCACCGCCTCTGTTTCCCCGCCTCTGATTCCCCGCTTCTGATTCCCCACTTCTGATTGCCCGCCTCTGATTCCCTGCCTCTGATTCCCCGCCTCTGATTCCCCACATCTGATTCCCCACTTCTGATTCCCCGCCTCTGATTCCCCGCCTCTGATTCCACGCCTCTGATTCCCCGCCTCTGATTCCCCGCCTCTGATTCCCCGCCTCTGATTCACCGCCTCTGATTCCCCGCCTCTGATTCCCTGCCTCTGATTCCCCGCCTATGTTTACCCGCCTCTGTTTACCCTCCTGTTTCCCCGCCTCTGATTCCCCACCTCAGATTCCCTACCTCAGATTCCGTGACTCTGATTCCCTGCCTCTGATTCCCTGCCTCTGATTCCCTGCATCTGAATGCCCATCTCTGATTCTCAACCTCTGATACCCCGCCTCTGATTCCCCACCTCTGATTCCCCGCCTCTGATTCCCCGCCTCTGATTCCCCGCCTCTGATTCCCCGCCTCTGATTCCCCACCTCTGATTCACTGCCTACCTTTCCGCTCAACTTTCCTGGCCTACGTTTCCCCACATATCTTTCCCCGCCTCTGATTCCCTGCCTCTGATTCCCCGCCTCTGATTCCCCGCCTCTGATTCCCCACCACTGTCTCTACGCCTCTCTTTTGCCTGAACTCTTTCCCCTCCACTCTTTCCGTGCCTCTCTTTCCCTCCCTCAATTTCAACAACTCTGTTTGATCTGTTCTGTGTAACTCATTTTCAACATACAAGTTCCAACCACTATGTTTCGCCCATCTCTTTCGCCGCCTCTAATTATGCACCTATGTTTACCCGCTTCTGTTTACCCGCCTGTTTCCCCACATCTCTTTCCCCACCTCTGATTCCACGCCTCTGATTCGCCGCCTCTGATTGCCCCCCTCTGATTCCCTGCCTCTGATTCCCCGCCTCTGATTCCCCGCCTCTGATTCACCGCCTCCCTTTCCGTGCATCTTTCCTGGCCTACGTTTCCCCACATCTCTTTCCCCACCTCTGATTCCACGCCTCAGATTCGCCATCTCTGATTTCCCGCCTCTGATTCCCTGCCTCTGATTCCCCGCCTCTGATTCCCCGCCTCTGATTCCCCCCTCTGATTCCCCGCCTCTGATTCCCCGCCTCTGATTCCCCACCTCTGATTCCCCGCCTCTGATTCCCTGCCTCTCTTTCCCTGCCTCTATTTCCGTGCCTCTTTCTCTGCATCTCGTTTCCCAAATCTCATTTCCCCCTTCTGATAACCCTCATCAGATTCCCTGCCACAGATTCCCTGCCTCAGATTCCCTGCCTCAGATTCCCTGCATCAGAGTCCCTTCATCTGATTCCCTGCCTCTGATTCCCCGCCTCTGATTCCCCACCTCTGACTCCCTGCCTCAGATTCCCTGCCTCTGATTCCCTGCCTCTGATTCCCTGCCTCTGATTTCCTGCATCTGATTGCCCGCCTATGATTCTCCGCCTCTGATTCCCCGCCTCTGATTCCCCACCTCTCATTTTCCGCCTCTGATTCCACGCCTTTGATTCCCCGCATCTGATTCCCTGCCTCTGATAACCTGCCTCTGATTCCCTGCCTCTGATTCCCTGCCTCTGAGTCCCCACCTCTGATTCCCCGCGTCCGATTCCGCACCCATGTTTCACCGCCTCTGTTGCTATGCTTCTGATTTCCCGGCTCAGATTCACCGGCTCTGATTCCGCACCTCTGATTCCACGCCTCTCTTTCTGTGTCTCTGATTCCCCGCCTCTGATTCCACGCCTCTGATTACCCGCCTCTGATACCCTGCCTCTCTTTCCCTGCCTCTATTTCCGTGCCTCTTTCTCTGCATCTCGTTTCCCACATCTCATTTCCCCCTTCTGATAACCCGCATCAGATTTTCTGCCACAGATTCCCTGCCTCAGATTCCCTGCCTAAGATTCCCTGCATCAGATTCCCTTCATCTGATTCCCTGCCTCTGATTCCCCGCGGCTGATTCCCTGCCTCTGATTCCCAGCCTCTGTTTACCCGCCTGTTTCCCCGCCTCTGATTCACTACCTCATATTCGCCCCCTCAGATTCCCTGCCTCTGATTCCCTGCCTCTGATTCCCTGCCTCTGATTCCCTGCATCTGATTGCCCGCCTCTGATTCCCTGCCTCTGATTCCCCGCCTCTGATTCCCCGCCTCTGATTCCCCGCCTCTGATTCCCCACCTCTGATTTCCCACTTCTGATTCCCCGCCTCTGATTCCCCGCCTCTGATTCCCCACCTCTGATTCACTGCCTCCATTTCCGCTCAACTTTCCTGGCCTACGTTTCCCCACATATCTTTCCCCGCCTCTGAATTCCCGCCTCTGATTCCACGCCTCTGATTCCCCGCCTCTGATTCCCCGCCTCTGATTCCCCGCCTCTGATTCCCCTCCTCTGATACCCCGGTTCTGATTCCCCACCTCTGATTCCCCGCATCTGATTCCCCGCATCTGATTCCCCGCCTCTGATTCCCCGCCTCTGATTCCCCGCCTCTGATTCCCCGCCTCTGATTCCCCGCCTCTGATTCCCCACCTCTGATTCCACGCCTCTGATTCGCCGCCTCTGATTGCCCCCCTCTGATTCCCTGCCTCTGATTCCCCGCCTCTGATTCCCCGCCTCTGATTCACCGCCTCCCTTTCCGTGCATCTTTCCTGGCCTACGTTTCCCCACATCTCTTTCCCCACCTCTGATTCCACGCCTCAGATTCGCCATCTCTGATTTCCCGCCTCTGATTCCCTGCCTCTGATTCCCCGCCTCTGATTCCCCGCCTCTGATTCCCCCCTCTGATTCCCCGCCTCTGACTCCCCGCCTCTGATTCCCCACCTCTGATTCCCCGCCTCTTATTCCCTGCCTCTCTTTCCCTGCCTCTATTTCCGTGCCTCTTTCTCTGCATCTCGTTTCCCAAATCTCATTTCCCCCTTCTGATAACCCTCATCAGATTCCCTGCCACAGATTCCCTGCCTCAGATTCCCTGCCTCAGATTCCCTGCATCAGAGTCCCTTCATCTGATTCCCTGCCTCTGATTCCCCGCCTCTGATTCCCCACCACTGACTCCCTGCCTCAGATTCCCTGCCTCTGATTCCCAGCCTCTGATTCCCTGCCTCTGATTTCCTGCATCTGATTGCCCGCCTATGATTCTCCGCCTCTGATTCCCCGCCTCTGATTCCCCACCTCTCATTTTCCGCCTCTGATTCCACGCCTCTGATTCCCCGCATCTGATTCCCTGCCTCTGATAACCTGCCTCTGATTCCCTGCCTCTGATTCCCTGCCTCTGAGTCCCCACCTCTGATTCCCCGCGTCCGATTCCGCACCCATGTTTCACCGCCTCTGTTGCTATGCTTCTGATTTCCCGGCTCAGATTCACCGGCTCTGATTCCGCACCTCTGATTCCACGCCTCTCTTTCTGTGTCTCTGATTCCCCGCCTCTGATTCCACGCCTCTGATTACCCGCCTCTGATACCCTGCCTCTCTTTCCCTGCCTCTATTTCCGTGCCTCTTTCTCTGCATCTCGTTTCCCACATCTCATTTCCCCCTTCTGATAACCCGCATCAGATTTTCTGCCACAGATTCCCTGCCTCAGATTCCCTGCCTAAGATTCCCTGCATCAGATTCCCTTCATCTGATTCCCTGCCTCTGATTCCCCGCGGCTGATTCCCTGCCTCTGATTCCCAGCCTCTGTTTACCCGCCTGTTTCCCCGCCTCTGATTCACTACCTCATATTCGCCCCCTCAGATTCCCTGCCTCTGATTCCCTGCCTCTGATTCCCTGCCTCTGATTCCCAGCCTCTGTTTACCCGCCTGTTTCCCCGCCTCTGATTCACTACCTCATATTCGCCCCCTCAGATTCCCTGCCTCTGATTCCCTGCCTCTGATTCCCTGCCTCTGATTCCCTGCATCTGATTGCCCGCCTCTGATTCCCTGCCTCTGATTCCCCGCCTCTGATTCCCCGCCTCTGATTCCCCGCCTCTGATTCCCCACCTCTGATTCCCCACTTCTGATTCCCCGCCTCTGATTCCCAGCCTCTGATTCCCAACCTCTGATTCCCCGCCTCTGATTCCCCACCTCTGATTCACTGCCTCCATTTCCGCTCAACTTTCCTGGCCTACGTTTCCCCACATATCTTTCCCCGCCTCTGAATTCCCGCCTCTGATTCCACGCCTCTGATTCCTCGCCTCTGATTCCCCGCCTCTGATTCCCCGCCTCTGATTCCCCTCCTCTGATACCCCGCTTCTGATTCCCCACCTCTGATTCCCCGCATCTGATTCCCCGCATCTGATTCCCCGCCTCTGATTCCCCGCCTCTGATTCCCCGCCTCTGATTCCCCGCCTCTGATTCCCCGCCTCTGATTCCCCGCCTATGTTTACCCGCCTCTGTTTACCCGCCTGTTTCCCCGCCTCAGATTCCCTGCCTCAGATTCCCTGCATCAGATTCCCTTCATCTGATTCCCTGCCTCTGATTCCCTGCCTCTGATTCCCCGCCTCTGATACCACGCCTCTGATTCCCCACCTCAGATTCCCCCCTCTGATTCCCCGCCTCTGATTCCCCGCCACTGATTCCCCGCCTCTGAATCCCCCCTCTGATTCCCCGCCTCTGATTCCCCGCCTCTGATTCCCCACATCAGATTCCCTGCCTCAGATTCCCTGCCTCTGATTCCCTGCCTCTGATTCCCTGCCTCTGATTTCCTGCATCTGTTTGCCCGCCTATGATTCTCCGCCTCTGATTCCCCGCCTCTGATTCCCCACCTCTCATTTTCCGCCTCTGATTCCACGCCTCTGATTCCCCGCATCTGATTCCCTGCCTCTGATAACCTGCCTCTGATTCCCTGCCTCTGATTCCCTGCCTCTGAGTCCCCACCTCTGATTCCCCGTGTCCGATTCCGCACCCATGTTTCACCGCCGCTGTTGCTATGCTTCTGATTTCCCGGCTCAGTTTCACCGGCTCTGATTCCGCACCTCTGATTCCACGCCTCTCTTTCTGTGTCTCTGATTCCCCGCCTCTGATTCCACGCCTCTGATTACCCACCTCTGATACCCTGCCTCTCTTTCCCTGCCTCTATTTCCGTGCCTCTTTCTCTGCATCTCGTTTCCCACATCTCATTTCCCCCTTCTGATAACCCGCATCAGATTTTCTGCCACAGATTCCCTGCCTCAGATTCCCTGCCTAAGATTCCCTGCATCAGATTCCCTTCATCTGATTCCCTGCCTCTGATTCCCCGCGGCTGATTCCCTGCCTCTGATTCCCAGCCTCTGTTTACCCGCCTGTTTCCCCGCCTCTGATTCACTACCTCATATTCGCCCCCTCAGATTCCCTGCCTCTGATTCCCTGCCTCTGATTCCCTGCCTCTGATTCCCTGCATCTGATTGCCCGCCTCTGATTCCCTGCCTCTGATTCCCCGCCTCTGATTCCCCGCCTCTGATTCCCCGCCTCTGATTCCCCACCTCTGATTCCCCACTTCTGATTCCCTGCCTCTGATTCCCCGCCTCTGATTCCCAGCCTCTGATTCCCCGCCTCTGATTCCCCACCTCTGATTCACTGCCTCCATTTCCGCTCAACTTTCCTGGCCTACGTTTCCCCACATATCTTTCCCCGCCTCTGAATTCCCGCCTCTGATTCCACGCCTCTGATTCCCCGCCTCTGATTCCCCGCCTCTGATTCCCCGCCTCTGATTCCCCTCCTCTGATACCCCGCTTCTGATTCCTCACCTCTGATTCCCCGCATCTGATTCCCCGCATCTGATTCCCCGCCTCTGATTCCCCGCCTCTGATTCCCCGCCTCTGATTCCCCACCACTGTCTCTACGCCTCTCTTTTGCCTGAACTCTTTCCCCTCCACTCTTTCCGTGCCTCTCTTTCCCTCCCTCAATTTCAACAACTCTGTTTGATCTGTTCTGTGTAACTCATTTTCAACATACAAGTTCCAACCACTATGTTTCGCCCATCTCTTTCGCCGCCTCTATTTATGCACCTATGTTTACCCGCTTCTGTTTACCCGCCTGTTTCCCCACATCTCTTTCCCCACCTCTGATTCCACGCCTCTGATTCGCCGCCTCTGATTGCCCCCCTCTGATTCCCTGCCTCTGATTCCCCGCCTCTGATTCCCCGCCTCTGATTCACCGCCTCCCTTTCCGTGCATCTTTCCTGGCCTACGTTTCCCCACATCTCTTTCCCCAACTTTGATTCCCCGCCTCTGATTCCCCAGCTCTGATTCCCCGACTCTGATTCCCGGCGTCCGATTCCCTGCCTCTGATTCCCCGCCTCTGATTCCCCATCTCTGATTCCCCGCCTCTGATTCCCCGTGTCTGATTCCCTGCCTCTGATTCCCCGCCTCTGATTCCCCGCCTCTGATTCCCTGACACTGAATCCCTGCCCCTGATTCCCCACCTCTGATTCCCCATATCTGATTCCCCGCCTCTGTTTCCCCACCTCTGATTCCCCGCCTCTGATTCCCCATATCTGATTCCCTGCCTCTGATTCCCCAACTCTGATTCCCCGCCTCTGATTCCCCAGCTCTGAATCCCCGCCTCTGATTCCCCGTGTCTGATTCCCTGCCTCTGATTCCCCGCCTTGATTCCCCATCTCTGATTCACAACCTCTGATTCCCCACCTCTGATTCCCTATATTTGATTCCCCGCCTCTGTTTCCCCGCCTCTGATTCCCCGCCTCTGATTCCCCATATCTGATTCCCCGCCTCTGATTGCCCACCTCTGATTCCCCGCCTCTGATTCGCCAGCTCTGATTCCCCGCCTCTGATTCCCCGCATCTGATTCCCTGCCTCTGATTCCCCGCCTCTGGTTCCCCAACTCTGATTCACCGCCTTTGATTCGCCACCTCTGATTCCCCATATCTGATTCCCCACCTCTGTTTCCCGGACTCTGATTCCCCGCCTCTGATTCTCCATATCTCATTCCCCGCCTCTGAATCCCCATCTCTGATTCCCGGACTCTGATTCCCCACCTCTGATTCCCGGCCTCTTATTCCCAGCATCTGATTCCCGGCCTCTGATTCCCGGCCTCTGATTCCCCGCTTCTGATTCTGATTCCCTGCCTCTGATTCCCCATATCTGATTCCGCACATCTGATTCCCTGCCTCTGATTCCCCACCTCTGATTCCCCATATCTGATTCCCCGCCTCTGTTTCCCCGCCTCTGATTCCCCGCCTCTGTTTCCCTATATCTAATTCCCCACCTCTGATGCCCCAACTCTGATTCCCCGCCTCTGATTCCCCAGCTCTGATTTTCCGCCTCTGATTCCCCGCATCCGATTCCCAATATCTGATTCCCCGCCTCTGTTTCCCCGCCTCTGATTCCCCGCCTCTGTTTCCCCATATCTGATTCCCCGCCTCTGATTCCCAACTACGATTCCCCGCCTCTGATTCCCCAGCTCTGATTCCCTGCGTCTGATTCCCTGCGTTCTATTCCCTGCCTCTGATTCCCCGCCTGTGATTTCCCATCACTGATTCACCACCTCTGATTCCCCACCTCTGATTCCCCATATCTAATTCCCCGCCTCTGTTTGCCCGCCTCTGATTCCCCGCCTCTGTTTCCCCATATCTGATTCCCCGTCTCTGAATCCCCAACTCTGATTCCCTGCCTCTGATTCCCCAGCTCTGATTCCCCGCCTTTGATTCCCCCCGTCTGATTCCCAGCCTCTGAATCCCCGTGTCTGATTTCCTGCCTCTGATTCCCCGCCTCTGATTCCCCATCTCTGATTCCTCTGATTCCCCACATCTGATTCCCCATCTCTGATTCCGCACATCCGATTCCCTGCCTCTGATTCCCCAACTCTGATTCCCCACCTCTGATTCCCCAGCTCTGATTCCCCGCCTCAGATTCCCCGCGTCTGATTCCCTGCCTCTGATTCCCCGCCTCTGATTCCCCATCTCTGATTCCCCACCTCTGATTCCCCGTGTCTGATTCCCTGCCTCTGATTCCCAGCCTCTGATTCCCCATATCTGATTCCCCGCCTCTGATTCCCTGCCTCTGATTCCCCAGCTCTGATTCCCCGCCTTTGATTCCCCCCGTCTGATTCCCAGCCTCTGAATCCCCGTGTCTGATTTCCTGCCTCTGATTCCCCGCCTCTGATTCCCCATCTCTGATTCACCGCCTCTGATTCCCCATCTCTGATTCCCCACCTCTGATTCCCCATATCTGATTCCCTGCCTCTGTTTCCCCGCCTCTGATTCCCCACCTCTGTTTCCCCATATCTGATTCCCCGCCTCTGATTCCCCAACTCTAATACCCCACCTCTGATTCCCCAGCTCTGATTCCCCGCCTCTGATTCCCCGCATCTGATTCCCTGCCTCTGATTCCCCGCCTCTGATTCCAGGCCTCTGATTCCCAGCATCTGATTCCGGCCTCTGATTCCCGGCCTCTGATTCCCTGCTTCTGATTCTGATTCCCTGCCTCTGATTCCCCATCTCTGATTCCGCACATCTGATTCCTTGCCTCTGATTCCCCATATCTGATTCCCCGCCTGGGTTTCCCGGCCTCTGATTCCCCGCCTCTGTTTCCCAATATCTAAGTCCCCGCCTCTGATTCCCCAAATCTGATTCCCCACCTCTGATTCCCCAGCTCTGATTCCCCGCCTCTGATTCCCCGCATCTGATTCCCTGCATCTGATTCCAAGCCTCTGATTCCCTGCCTCTGATTCCCAACCTCTGATTCCCCACCTCTGATTCCCCATATCTGATTCCCCGCCTCTGTTTCCCCGCCTCGGATTCCCCGCCTCTGTTTCCCCATATCTGATTCCCGGACTCTGATTCCCCGCCTCTGATTCCCCGCCTCTGATTCACTGCCTCTGATTCCCCATCTCCGATTCCCCTCGTCTAATACCCCGCCTCTGATTCTCCGCCACTGATTCACCGCATCTGATTCCACGCCTCTGATTCCCCTCCTCTGATACCCCGCCTCTGATTCCCCGCCTCTGATTCCCCGCCTCTGATTCCCCGCCTATGTTTACCCGCCTCTGATTCCCCGCCTCTGATTCCACGCCTCTGATTCCCCGCCTCTGATTCCCCGCCTCTAATTCCCCGCCTCTGATACCGCACCTCTGATGTCCCGCATCTGATTCCCTGCATCTGATTCCCCGCCTCAGATTCCCCGCCTCTGATTTCCCGGCTCTGATTCCCCGCCTCTGATTCCCCACCTATGTTTACCCGCCTCTGTTTACTCGCCTGTTTTCCCGCCTCTGGTTCCCCAACACAGATTCCCTGCTTCAGATTCCCTGCCTCTGATTCCCTGCCTCTGATTCCCTGCCTCTGATTCCCTGCATCTGATTGCCCGCCTCTGATTCCCCGCCTCTGATTCCCCGCCTCTGATTCCCCACCTCTGATTCCCCAGTTCTGATTCCCCGCCTCTGATTAACCGCCTCTGTTTCCCCGCCTCTGATTCCCCGCTTCTGATTCCCCACTTCTGATTGCCCGCCTCTGATTCCCTGCCTCTGATTCCCCGCCTCTGATTCCCCACATCTGATTCCCCACTTCTGATTCCCCGCCTCTGATTCCCCGCCTCTGATTCCACGCCTCTGATTCCCCGCCTCTGATTCCCCGCCTCTGATTCCCCGCCTCTGATTCACCGCCTCTGATTCCCCGCCTCTGATTCCCTGCCTCTGATTCCCCGCCTATGTTTACCCGCCTCTGTTTACCCGCCTGTTTCCCCGCCTCTGATTCCCCACCTCAGATTCCCTACCTCAGATTCCGTGACTCTGATTCCCTGCCTCTGATTCCCTGCCTCTGATTCCCTGCATCTGAATGCCCATCTCTGATTCTCAACCTCTGATACCCCGCCTCTGATTCCCCACCTCTGATTCCCCGCTTCTGATTCCCCGCCTCTGATTCCCCGCCTCTGATTCCCCGCCTCTGATTCCCCGCCTCTGATTCCCCACCTCTGATTCACTGCCTACCTTTCCGCTCAACTTTCCTGGCCTAGGTTTCCCCACATATCTTTCCCCGCCTCTGATTCCCTGCCTCTGATTCCCCGCCTCTGATTCCCCGCCTCTGATTCCCCACCACTGTCTCTACGCCTCTCTTTTGCCTGAACTCTTTCCCCTCCACTCTTTCCGTGCCTCTCTTTCCCTCCCTCAATTTCAACAACTCTGTTTGATCTGTTCTGTGTAACTCATTTTCAACATACAAGTTCCAACCACTATGTTTCGCCCATCTCTTTCGCCGCCTCTATTTATGCACCTATGTTTACCCGCTTCTGTTTACCCGCCTGTTTCCCCACATCTCTTTCCCCACCTCTGATTCCACGCCTCTGATTCGCCGCCTCTGATTGCCCCCCTCTGATTCCCTGCCTCTGATTCCCCGCCTCTGATTCCCCGCCTCTGATTCACCGCCTCCCTTTCCGTGCATCTTTCCTGGCCTACGATTCCCCACATCTCTTTCCCCACCTCTGATTCCACGCCTCAGATTCGCCATCTCTGATTTCCCGCCTCTGATTCCCTGCCTCTGATTCCCCGCCTCTGATTCCCCGCCTCTGATTCCCCCCTCTGATTCCCCGCCTCTGATTCCCCGCCTCTGATTCCCCACCTCTGATTCCCCGCCTCTGATTCCCTGCCTCTCTTTCCCTGCCTCTATTTCCGTGCCTCTTTCTCTGCATCTCGTTTCCCAAATCTCATTTCCCCCTTCTGATAACCCTCATCAGATTCCCTGCCACAGATTCCCTGCCTCAGATTCCCTGCCTCAGAGTCCCTTCATCTGATTCTCTGCCTCTGATTCCCCGCCTCTGATTCCCCACCTCTGACTCCCTGCCTCAGATTCCCTGCCTCTGATTCCCTGCCTCTGATTCCCTGCCTCTGATTTCCTGCATCTGATTGCCCGCCTATGATTCTCCGCCTCTGATTCCCCGCCTCTGATTCCCCACCTCTCATTTTCCGCCTCTGATTCCACGCCTCTGATTCCCCGCATCTGATTCCCTGCCTCTGATAACCTGCCTCTGATTCCCTGCCTCTGATTCCCTGCCTCTGAGTCCCCACCTCTGATACCCCGCGTCCGATTCCGCACCCATGTTTCACCGCCTCTGTTGCTATGCTTCTGATTTCCCGGCTCAGATTCACCGGCTCTGATTCCGCACCTCTGATTCCACGCCTCTCTTTCTGTGTCTCTGATTCCCCGCCTCTGATTCCACGCCTCTGATTACCCGCCTCTGATACCCTGCCTCTCTTTCCCTGCCACTATTTCCGTGCCTCTTTCTCTGCATCTCGTTTCCCACATCTCATTTCCCCCTTCTGATAACCCGCATCAGATTTTCTGCCACAGATTCCCTGCCTCAGATTCCCTGCCTAAGATTCCCTGCATCAGATTCCCTTCATCTGATTCCCTGCCTCTGATTCCCCGCGGCTGATTCCCTGCCTCTGATTCCCAGCCTCTGTTTACCCGCCTGTTTCCCCGCCTCTGATTCACTACCTCATATTCGCCCCCTCAGATTCCCTGCCTCTGATTCCCTGCCTCTGATTCCCTGCCTCTGATTCCCTGCATCTGATTGCCCGCCTCTGATTCCCTGCCTCTGATTCCCCGCCTCTGATTCCCCGCCTCTGATTCCCCGCCTCTGATTCCCCACCTCTGATTTCCCACTTCTGATTCCCCGCCTCTGATTCCCCTCCTCTGATACCCCGGTTCTGATTCCCCACCTCTGATTCCCCGCATCTGATTCCCCGCATCTGATTCCCCGCCTCTGATTCCCCGCCTCTGATTCCCCGCCTCTGATTCCCCGCCTCTGATTCCCCGCCTCTGATTCCCCACCTCTGATTCCACGCCTCTGATTCGCCGCCTCTGATTGCCCCCCTCTGATTCCCTGCCTCTGATTCCCCGCCTCTGATTCCCCGCCTCTGATTCACCACCTCCCTTTCCGTGCATCTTTCCTGGCCTACGTTTCCCCACATCTCTTTCCCCACCTCTGATTCCACGCCTCAGATTCGCCATCTCTGATTTCCCGCCTCTGATTCCCTGCCTCTGATTCCCCGCCTCTGATTCCCCGCCTCTGATTCCCCCCTCTGATTCCCCGCCTCTGATTCCCCGCCTCTGATTCCCCACCTCTGATTCCCCGCCTCTTATTCCCTGCCTCTCTTTCCCTGCCTCTATTTCCGTGCCTCTTTCTCTGCATCTCGTTTCCCAAATCTCATTTCCCCCTTCTGATAACCCTCATCAGATTCCCTGCCACAGATTCCCTGCCTCAGATTCCCTGCCTCAGATTCCCTGCATCAGAGTCCCTTCATCTGATTCCCTGCCTCTGATTCCCCGCCTCTGATTCCCCACCTCTGACTCCCTGCCTCAGATTCCCTGCCTCTGATTCCCAGCCTCTGATTCCCTGCCTCTGATTTCCTGCATCTGATTGCCCGCCTATGATTCTCCGCCTCTGATTCCCCGCCTCTGATTCCCCACCTCTCATTTTCCGCCTCTGATTCCACGCCTCTGATTCCCCGCATCTGATTCCCTGCCTCTGATTCCCCGCCTCTGATTCCCCACATCTGATTCCCCACTTCTGATTCCCCGCCTCTGATTCCCCGCCTCTGATTCCACGCCTCTGATTCCCCGCCTCTGATTCCCTGCCTCTGATTCCCCGCCTATGTTTACCCGCCTCTGTTTACCCGCCTGTTTCCCCGCCTCTGATTCCCCACCTCAGATTCCCTACCTCAGATTCCGTGACTCTGATTCCCTGCCTCTGATTCCCTGCCTCTGATTCCCTGCATCTGAATGCCCATCTCTGATTCTCAACCTCTGATACCCCGCCTCTGATTCCCCACCTCTGATTCCCCGCTTCTGATTCCCCGCCTCTGATTCCCCGCCTCTGATTCCCCGCCTCTGATTCCCCGCCTCTGATTCCCCACCTCTGATTCACCGCCTACCTTTCCGCTCAACTTTCCTGGCCTAGGTTTCCCCACATATCTTTCCCCGCCTCTGATTCCCTGCCTCTGATTCCCCGCCTCTGATTCCCCGCCTCTGATTCCCCACCACTGTCTCTACGCCTCTCTTTTGCCTGAACTCTTTCCCCTCCACTCTTTCCGTGCCTCTCTTTCCCTCCCTCAATTTCAACAACTCTGTTTGATCTGTTCTGTGTAACTCATTTTCAACA
Source organism: Narcine bancroftii (assembly GCF_036971445.1). Taxonomy (NCBI): domain Eukaryota; kingdom Metazoa; phylum Chordata; class Chondrichthyes; order Torpediniformes; family Narcinidae; genus Narcine; species Narcine bancroftii. The sequence goes on from NW_027211886.1 coordinate 2,392,108, forward strand.
TACAAGTTCCAACCACTATGTTTCGCCCATCTCTTTCGCCGCCTCTATTTATGCACCTATGTTTACCCGCTTCTGTTTACCCGCCTGTTTCCCCACATCTCTTTCCCCACCTCTGATTCCACGCCTCTGATTCGCCGCCTCTGATTGCCCCCCTCTGATTCCCTGCCTCTGATTCCCCGCCTCTGATTCCCCGCCTCTGATTCACCGCCTCCCTTTCCGTGCATCTTTCCTGGCCTACGTTTCCCCACATCTCTTTCCCCACCTCTGATTCCACGCCTCAGATTCGCCATCTCTGATTTCCCGCCTCTGATTCCCTGCCTCTGATTCCCCGCCTCTGATTCCCCGCCTCTGATTCCCCCCTCTGATTCCCCGCCTCTGATTCCCCGCCTCTGATTCCCCACCTCTGATTCCCCGCCTCTGATTCCCTGCCTCTCTTTCCCTGCCTCTATTTCCGTGCCTCTTTCTCTGCATCTCGTTTCCCAAATCTCATTTCCCCCTTCTGATAACCCTCATCAGATTCCCTGCCACAGATTCCCTGCCTCAGATTCCCTGCCTCAGATTCCCTGCATCAGAGTCCCTTCATCTGATTCTCTGCCTCTGATTCCCCGCCTCTGATTCCCCACCTCTGACTCCCTGCCTCAGATTCCCTGCCTCTGATTCCCTGCCTCTGATTCCCTGCCTCTGATTTCCTGCATCTGATTGCCCGCCTATGATTCTCCGCCTCTGATTCCCCGCCTCTGATTCCCCACCTCTCATTTTCCGCCTCTGATTCCACGCCTCTGATTCCCCGCATCTGATTCCCTGCCTCTGATAACCTGCCTCTGATTCCCTGCCTCTGATTCCCTGCCTCTGAGTCCCCACCTCTGATACCCCGCGTCCGATTCCGCACCCATGTTTCACCGCCTCTGTTGCTATGCTTCTGATTTCCCGGCTCAGATTCACCGGCTCTGATTCCGCACCTCTGATTCCACGCCTCTCTTTCTGTGTCTCTGATTCCTCGCCTCTGATTCCACGCCTCTGATTACCCGCCTCTGATACCCTGCCTCTCTTTCCCTGCCACTATTTCCGTGCCTCTTTCTCTGCATCTCATTTCCCACATCTCATTTCCCCCTTCTGATAACCCGCATCAGATTTTCTGCCACAGATTCCCTGCCTCAGATTCCCTGCCTAAGATTCCCTGCATCAGATTCCCTTCATCTGATTCCCTGCCTCTGATTCCCCGCGGCTGATTCCCTGCCTCTGATTCCCAGCCTCTGTTTACCCGCCTGTTTCCCCGCCTCTGATTCACTACCTCATATTCGCCCCCTCAGATTCCCTGCCTCTGATTCCCTGCCTCTGATTCCCTGCCTCTGATTCCCTGCATCTGATTGCCCGCCTCTGATTCCCTGCCTCTGATTCCCCGCCTCTGATTCCCCGCCTCTGATTCCCCGCCTCTGATTCCCCACCTCTGATTTCCCACTTCTGATTCCCCGCCTCTGATTCCCCTCCTCTGATACCCCGGTTCTGATTCCCCACCTCTGATTCCCCGCATCTGATTCCCCGCATCTGATTCCCCGCCTCTGATTCCCCGCCTCTGATTCCCCGCCTCTGATTCCCCGCCTCTGATTCCCCGCCTCTGATTCCCCACCTCTGATTCCACGCCTCTGATTCGCCGCCTCTGATTGCCCCCCTCTGATTCCCTGCCTCTGATTCCCCGCCTCTGATTCCCCGCCTCTGATTCACCGCCTCCCTTTCCGTGCATCTTTCCTGGCCTACGTTTCCCCACATCTCTTTCCCCACCTCTGATTCCACGCCTCAGATTCGCCATCTCTGATTTCCCGCCTCTGATTCCCTGCCTCTGATTCCCCGCCTCTGATTCCCCGCCTCTGATTCCCCCCTCTGATTCCCCGCCTCTGATTCCCCGCCTCTGATTCCCCACCTCTGATTCCCCGCCTCTTATTCCCTGCCTCTCTTTCCCTGCCTCTATTTCCGTGCCTCTTTCTCTGCATCTCGTTTCCCAAATCTCATTTCCCCCTTCTGATAACCCTCATCAGATTCCCTGCCACAGATTCCCTGCCTCAGATTCCCTGCCTCAGATTCCCTGCATCAGAGTCCCTTCATCTGATTCCCTGCCTCTGATTCCCCGCCTCTGATTCCCCACCTCTGACTCCCTGCCTCAGATTCCCTGCCTCTGATTCCCAGCCTCTGATTCCCTGCCTCTGATTTCCTGCATCTGATTGCCCGCCTATGATTCTCCGCCTCTGATTCCCCGCCTCTGATTCCCCACCTCTCATTTTCCGCCTCTGATTCCACGCCTCTGATTCCCCGCATCTGATTCCCTGCCTCTGATAACCTGCCTCTGATTCCCTGCCTCTGATTCCCTGCCTCTGAGTCCCCACCTCTGATTCCCCGCGTCCGATTCCGCACCCATGTTTCACCGCCTCTGTTGCTATGCTTCTGATTTCCCGGCTCAGATTCACCGGCTCTGATTCCGCACCTCTGATTCCACGCCTCTCTTTCTGTGTCTCTGATTCCCCGCCTCTGATTCCACGCCTCTGATTACCCGCCTCTGATACCCTGCCTCTCTTTCCCTGCCTCTATTTCCGTGCCTCTTTCTCTGCATCTCGTTTCCCACATCTCATTTCCCCCTTCTGATAACCCGCATCAGATTTTCTGCCACAGATTCCCTGCCTCAGATTCCCTGCCTAAGATTCCCTGCATCAGATTCCCTTCATCTGATTCCCTGCCTCTGATTCCCCGCGGCTGATTCCCTGCCTCTGATTCCCAGCCTCTGTTTACCCGCCTGTTTCCCCGCCTCTGATTCACTACCTCATATTCGCCCCCTCAGATTCCCTGCCTCTGATTCCCTGCCTCTGATTCCCTGCCTCTGATTCCCAGCCTCTGTTTACCCGCCTGTTTCCCCGCCTCTGATTCACTACCTCATATTCGCCCCCTCAGATTCCCTGCCTCTGATTCCCTGCCTCTGATTCCCTGCCTCTGATTCCCTGCATCTGATTGCCCGCCTCTGATTCCCTGCCTCTGATTCCCCGCCTCTGATTCCCCGCCTCTGATTCCCCGCCTCTGATTCCCCACCTCTGATTCCCCACTTCTGATTCCCCGCCTCTGATTCCCCACCTCTGACTCCCTGCCTCAGATTCCCTGCCTCTGATTCCCTGCCTCTGATTCCCTGCCTCTGATTTCCTGCATCTGATTGCCCGCCTATGATTCTCCGCCTCTGATTCCCCGCCTCTGATTCCCCACCTCTCATTTTCCGCCTCTGATTCCACGCCTCTGAATCCCCGCATCTGATTCCCTGCCTCTGATAACCTGCCTCTGATTCCCTGCCTCTGATTCCCTGCCTCTGAGTCCCCACCTCTGATACCCCGCGTCCGATTCCGCACCCATGTTTCACCGCCTCTGTTGCTATGCTTCTGATTTCCCGGCTCAGATTCACCGGCTCTGATTCCGCACCTCTGATTCCACGCCTCTCTTTCTGTGTCTCTGATTCCCCGCCTCTGATTCCACGCCTCTGATTACCCGCCTCTGATACCCTGCCTCTCTTTCCCTGCCTCTATTTCCGTGCCTCTTTCTCTGCATCTCGTTTCCCACATCTCATTTCCCCCTTCTGATAACCCGCATCAGATTTTCTGCCACAGATTCCCTGCCTCAGATTCCCTGCCTAAGATTCCCTGCATCAGATTCCCTTCATCTGATTCCCTGCCTCTGATTCCCCGCGGCTGATTCCCTGCCTCTGATTCCCAGCCTCTGTTTACCCGCCTGTTTCCCCGCCTCTGATTCACTACCTCATATTCGCCCCCTCAGATTCCCTGCCTCTGATTCCCTGCCTCTGATTCCCTGCCTCTGATTCCCTGCATCTGATTGCCCGCCTCTGATTCCCTGCCTCTGATTCCCCGCCTCTGATTCCCCGCCTCTGATTCCCCGCCTCTGATTCCCCACCTCTGATTTCCCACTTCTGATTCCCCGCCTCTGATTCCCCGCCTCTGATTCCCCACCTCTGATTCACTGCCTCCATTTCCGCTCAACTTTCCTGGCCTACGTTTCCCCACATATCTTTCCCCGCCTCTGAATTCCCGCCTCTGATTCCACGCCTCTGATTCCCCGCCTCTGATTCCCCGCCTCTGATTCCCCGCCTCTGATTCCCCTCCTCTGATACCCCGGTTCTGATTCCCCACCTCTGATTCCCCGCATCTGATTCCCCGCATCTGATTCCCCACCTCTGATTCCCCGCCTCTGATTCCCCGCCTCTGATTCCCCGCCTCTGATTCCCCGCCTCTGATTCCCCACCTCTGATTCCACGCCTCTGATTCGCCGCCTCTGATTGCCCCCCTCTGATTCCCTGCCTCTGATTCCCCGCCTCTGATTCCCCGCCTCTGATTCACCGCCTCCCTTTCCGTGCATCTTTCCTGGCCTACGTTTCCCCACATCTCTTTCCCCACCTCTGATTCCACGCCTCAGATTCGCCATCTCTGATTTCCCGCCTCTGATTCCCTGCCTCTGATTCCCCGCCTCTGATTCCCCGCCTCTGATTCCCCCCTCTGATTCCCCGCCTCTGATTCCCCGCCTCTGATTCCCCACCTCTGATTCCCCGCCTCTTATTCCCTGCCTCTCTTTCCCTGCCTCTATTTCCGTGCCTCTTTCTCTGCATCTCGTTTCCCAAATCTCATTTCCCCCTTCTGATAACCCTCATCAGATTTCCTGCCACAGATTCCCTGCCTCAGATTCCCTGCCTCAGATTCCCTGCATCAGAGTCCCTTCATCTGATTCCCTGCCTCTGATTCCCCGCCTCTGATTCCCCACCTCTGACTCCCTGCCTCAGATTCCCTGCCTCTGATTCCCAGCCTCTGATTCCCTGCCTCTGATTTCCTGCATCTGATTGCCCGCCTATGATTCTCCGCCTCTGATTCCCCGCCTCTGATTCCCCACCTCTCATTTTCCGCCTCTGATTCCACGCCTCTGATTCCCCGCATCTGATTCCCTGCCTCTGATAACCTGCCTCTGATTCCCTGCCTCTGATTCCCTGCCTCTGAGTCCCCACCTCTGATTCCCCGCGTCTGATTCCGCACCCATGTTTCACCGCCTCTGTTGCTATGCTTCTGATTTCCCGGCTCAGATTCACCGGCTCTGATTCCGCACCTCTGATTCCACGCCTCTCTTTCTGTGTCTCTGATTCCCCGCCTCTGATTCCACGCCTCTGATTACCCGCCTCTGATACCCTGCCTCTCTTTCCCTGCCTCTATTTCCGTGCCTCTTTCTCTGCATCTCGTTTCCCACATCTCATTTCCCCCTTCTGATAACCCGCATCAGATTTTCTGCCACAGATTCCCTGCCTCAGATTCCCTGCCTAAGATTCCCTGCATCAGATTCCCTTCATCTGATTCCCTGCCTCTGATTCCCCGCGGCTGATTCCCTGCCTCTGATTCCCAGCCTCTGTTTACCCGCCTGTTTCCCCGCCTCTGATTCACTACCTCATATTCGCCCCCTCAGATTCCCTGCCTCTGATTCCCTGCCTCTGATTCCCTGCCTCTGATTCCCAGCCTCTGTTTACCCGCCTGTTTCCCCGCCTCTGATTCACTACCTCATATTCGCCCCCTCAGATTCCGTGCCTCTGATTCCCTGCCTCTCATTCCCTGCCTCTGATTCCCTGCATCTGATTGCCCGCCTCTGATTCCCTGCCTCTGATTCCCCGCCTCTGATTCCCCGCCTCTGATTCCCCGCCTCTGATTCCCCACCTCTGATTCCCCACTTCTGATTCCCCGCCTCTGATTCCCCGCCTCTGATTCCCAGCCTCTGATTCCCCGCCTCTGATTCCCCACCTCTGATTCACTGCCTCCATTTCCGCTCAACTTTCCTGGCCTACGTTTCCCCACATATCTTTCCCCGCCTCTGAATTCCCGCCTCTGATTCCACGCCTCTGATTCCTCGCCTCTGATTCCCCGCCTCTGATTCCCCTCCTCTGATACCCCGCTTCTGATTCCCCACCTCTGATTCCCCGCATCTGATTCCCCGCATCTGATTCCCCGCCTCTGATTCCCCGCCTCTGATTCCCCGCCTCTGATTCCCCGCCTCTGATTCCCCGCCTCTGATTCCCCGCCCATGTTTACCCGCCTCTGTTTACCCGCCTGTTTCCCCGCCTCAGATTCCCTGCCTCAGATTCCCTGCATCAGATTCCCTTCATCTGATTCCCTGCCTCTGATTCCCTGCCTCTGATTCCCCGCCTCTGATTCCACGCCTCTGATTCCCCACCTCAGATTCCCCCCTCTGATTCCCCGCCTCTGATTCCCCGCCTCTGATTCCCCGCCTCTGAATCCCCCCTCTGATTCCCCGCCTCTGATTCCCCGCCTCTGATTCCCCACATCAGATTCCCTGCCTCAGATTCCCTGCCTCTGATTCCCTGCCTCTGATTCCCTGCCTCTGATTCCCCGCCTCTGATTCCCCACCTCTCATTTTCCGCCTCTGATTCCACGCCTCTGATTCCCCGCATCTGATTCCCTGCCTCTGATAACCTGCCTCTGATTCCCTGCCTCTGATTCCCTGCCTCTGAGTCCCCACCTCTGATTCCCCGCGTCCGATTCCACACCCATGTTTCACCGCCGCTGTTGCTATGCTTCTGATTTCCCGGCTCAGTTTCACCGGCTCTGATTCCGCACCTCTGATTCCACGCCTCTCTTTCTGTGTCTCTGATTCCCCGCCTCTGATTCCACGCCTCTGATTACCCGCCTCTGATACCCTGCCTCTCTTTCCCTGCCTCTATTTCCGTGCCTCCTTCTCTGCATCTCGTTTCCCACATCTCATTTCCCCCTTCTCATAACCCGCATCAGATTTTCTGCCACAGATTCCCTGCCTCAGATTCCCTGCCTAAGATTCCCTGCATCAGATTCCCTTCATCTGATTCCCTGCCTCTGATTCCCCGCGGCTGATTCCCTGCCTCTGATTCCCAGCCTCTGTTTACCCGCCTGTTTCCCCGCCTCTGATTCACTACCTCATATTCGCCCCCTCAGATTCCCTGCCTCTGATTCCCTGCCTCTGATTCCCTGCCTCTGATTCCCTGCATCTGATTGCCCGCCTCTGATTCCCTGCCTCTGATTCCCCGCCTCTGATTCCCCGCCTCTGATTCCCCGCCTCTGATTCCCCACCTCTGATTCCCCACTTCTGATTCCCCGCCTCTGAATCCCCGCCTCTGATTCCCAGCCTCTGATTCCCCGCCTCTGATTCCCCACCTCTGATTCCACGCCTCTGATTCGCCGCCTCTGATTGCCCCCCTCTGATTCCCTGCCTCTGATTCCCCGGCTCTGATTCCCCGCCTCTGATTCACCGCCTCCCTTTCCGTGCATCTTTCCTGGCCTACGTTTCCCCACATCTCTTTCCCCACCTCTGATTCCACGCCTCAGATTCACCATCTCTGATTTCCCGCCTCTGATTCCCTGCCTCTGATTCCCCGCCTCTGATTCCCCGCCTCTGATTCCCCCCTCTGATTCCCCGCCTCTGATTCCCCGCCTCTGATTCCCCACCTCTGATTCCCCGCCTCTGATTCCCTGCCTCTCTTTCCCTGCCTCTATTTCCGTGCCTCTTTCTCTGCATCTCGTTTCCCAAATCTCATTTCCCCCTTCTGATAACCCTCATCAGATTCCCTGCCACAGATTCCCTGCCTCAGATTCCCTGCCTCAGATTCCCTGCATCAGAGTCCCTTCATCTGATTCCCTGCCTCTGATTCCCCGCCTCTGATTCCCCACCTCTGACTCCCTGCCTCAGATTCCCTGCCTCTGATTCCCAGCCTCTGATTCCCTGCCTCTGATTTCCTGCATCTGATTGCCCGCCTATGATTCTCCGCCTCTGATTCCCCGCCTCTGATTCCCCACCTCTCATTTTCCGCCTCTGATTCCACGCCTCTGATTCCCCGCATCTGATTCCCTGCCTCTGATAACCTGCCTCTGATTCCCTGCCTCTGATTCCCTGCCTCTGAGTCCCCACCTCTGATTCCCCGCGTCCGATTCCGCACCCATGTTTCACCGCCTCTGTTGCTATGCTTATGATTTCCCGGCTCAGATTCACCGGCTCTGATTCCGCACCTCTGATTCCACGCCTCTCTTTCTGTGTCTCTGATTCCCCGCCTCTGATTCCACGCCTCTGATTACCCGCCTCTGATACCCTGCCTCTCTTTCCCTGCCTCTATTTCCGTGCCTCTTTCTCTGCATCTCGTTTCCCACATCTCATTTCCCCCTTCTGATAACCCGCATCAGATTTTCTGCCACAGATTCCCTGCCTCAGATTCCCTGCCTAAGATTCCCTGCATCAGATTCCCTTCATCTGATTCCCTGCCTCTGATTCCCCGCGGCTGATTCCCTGCCTCTGATTCCCAGCCTCTGTTTACCCGCCTGTTTCCCCGCCTCTGATTCACTACCTCATATTCGCCCCCTCAGATTCCCTGCCTCTGATTCCCTGCCTCTGATTCCCTGCCTCTGATTCCCTGCATCTGATTGCCCGCCTCTGATTCCCTGCCTCTGATTCCCCGCCTCTGATTCCCCACCTCTGATTCCCCACTTCTGATTCCCCGCCTCTGATTCCCCGCCTCTGATTCCCAGCCTCTGATTCCCCGCCTCTGATTCCCCACCTCTGATTCACTGCCTCCATTTCCGCTCAACTTTCCTGGCCTACGTTTCCCCACATATCTTTCCCCGCCTCTGAATTCCCGCCTCTGATTCCACGCCTCTGATTCCCCGCCTCTGATTCCCCGCCTCTGATTCCCCGCCTCTGATTCCCCTCCTCTGATACCCCGCTTCTGATTCCCCACCTCTGATTCCCTGCCTCAGATTCCCTGCATCAGATTCCCTTCATCTGATTCCCTGCCTCTGATTCCCTGCCTCTGATTCCCCGCCTCCGATTCCCCGCCTCTGATTCCCCACCTCAGATTCCCCCCTCTGATTCCCCGCCTCTGATTCCCCGCCTCTGATTCCCCGCCTCTGAATCCCCCCTCTGATTCCCCGCCTCTGATTCCCCGCCTCTGATTCCCCACATCAGATTCCCTGCCTCCGATTCCCTGCCTCAGATTCCCTGCCTCAGATTCCCTGCATCAGATTCCCTTCATCTGATTCCCTGCCTCTGATTCCCCGCCTCTGATTCCCCGCCACTGATTCGCCACCTCTGTCTCTACGCCTCTATTTTGCCTGCACTCTTTCCCCTTCACTCTTTCCGTGCCTCTCTTTCCCTCCCTCAATTTCAACAACTCTGTTTGATCTGTTCTGTGTAACTCATTTTCAACATACAAGTTCCAATCACTATGTTTCGCCCATCTCTTTCGCCGCCTCTATTTGTGCACCTATGTTTACCCGCTTCTGTTTACCCGCCTGTTTCCCCACATCTCTTTCCACACCTCTGATTCCACGCCTCTGATTCGCCGCCTCTGATTGCCCCCCTCTGATTCCCTGCCTCTGATTCCCCGCCTCTGATTCGCTGCCTCTGATTCACCGCCTCCCTTTCCGCGCAACTTTCCTGGCCCACGTTTCCCCACATCTCTTCCCCCACCTCTGATTCCCCGCCTCTGATTCCCCGCCTCTGATTCCCCGCATCTGATTCCCTGCCTCTGATAACCTGCCTCTGATTCCCTGCATCTGATTCCCTGCCTCTGAGTCCCCACCTCTGATACCCCGCGTCCGATTCCGCACCCATGTTTCACCGCCTCTGTTGCTATGCTTCTGATTTCCCGGCTCAGATTCACCGTCTCTGATTCCGCACCTCTGATTCCACGCCTCTCTTTCTGTGTCTCTGATTCCCCGCCTCTGATTCCATGCCTCTGATTACCCGCCTCTGATACCCTGCCTCTCTTTCCCTGCCTCTATTTCCGTGCCTCTTTCTCTGCATCTCGTTTCCCACATCTCATTTCCCCCTTCTGATAACCCGCATCAGATTTTCTGCCACAGATTCCCTGCCTCAGATTCCCTACCTCAGATTCCCTGCACCTGATTGCCCGCCTCTGATTCCCTGCCTCTGATTCCCTGCCTCTGATTCCCTGCATCTGATTGCCCGCCTCTGATTCCCTGCCTCTGATTCCCCGCCTCTGATTCCCCACCTCTGATTCCCCGCCTCTGATTCCCCACCTCTGATTCACTGCCTCCATTTCCGCTCAACTTTCCTGGCCTACGTTTCCCCACATATCTTTCCCCGCCTCTGAATTCCCGCCTCTGATTCCACGCCTCTGATTCCCCGCCTCTGATTCCCCACCTCTGATTCCCCGCCTCTGATTCCCCTCCTCTGATACCCCGCTTCTGATTCCCCACCTCTGATTCCCCGCATCTGATTCCCCGCCTCTGATTCCCCGCCTCTGATTCCCCGCCTCTGATTCCCCGCCTATGTTTACCCGCCTCTGTTTACCCGCCTGTTTCCCCGCCTCAGATTCCCTGCCTCAGATTCACTGCATCAGATTCCCTTCATCTGATTCCCTGCCTCTGATTCCCCGCCTCTGTTTACCCGACTGTTTCCCCGCCTCTGATTCACCACCTCATATTCGCCATCTCAGGTTCCCTGCCTCAGATTCCCTGCCTCAGATTCCCTGCATCAGATTCCCTTCATTTGATTCCCTGCGTCTGATTCCCTGCCTCTGATTCCCTGCATCTGATTGCCCGCCTCTGATTCCCTGCCTCTGATTCCCCGCCTCTGATTCCCCACCTCTGATTCCCCACTTCTGATTCCCCGCCTCTGATTCCCCGCCTCTGATTCCCCGCCTCTGATTCACCGCCTCTGATTCCCCGCCTCTGATTCCCCACCTCTGATTCCCCACTTCTGATTGCCCGCCTCTGATTCCACGCCTCTGATTCCCCGCCTCTGATTCCCCACCTCTGATTCCCCACCTCTGATTCCCCGCCTCTGATTCCACGCCTCTGATTCCCCACTTTTGAATCCCCACCTCTGATTCTCCGCCTCTGATACCCTGCCTCTGATAACTTTTTACTGATTCCCTGCCGCAGATTCCCTGCCTCCGATTCCCTGCCTCAGATTCCCTGCCTCAGATTCCCTGCATCAGATTCCCTTCATCTGATTCCCCGCCTCTGATTCCCCACCTCTGTCTCTACGCCTCTATTTTGCCTGCACTCTTTCCCCTCCACTCTTTCTGTGCCTCTCTTTCCCTCCCTCAATTTCAACAACTCTGTTTGATCTGTTCTGTGTACCTAATTTTCAACACACAAGTTCCAACCACTATGTTGCGCCCATCTCTTTCGCTGCCTCTATTTATGCAGCTATGTTTACCCGCTTCTGTTTACCCGCCTGATTCCCCACATCTCTTTCCCCACCGCTGATTCCACGCCTCTGATTCCCCGCCTCTGATTCCCCGCCTCTGATTCCCCGCCTCTGATTCACCGCCTCCCTTTCCGCGCAACTTTCCTGGCCTACGTTTCCCCACATCTCTTTCCCCACCTCTGATTCCACGCCTCAGATTCGCCGCCTCTGATTTCCCGCCTCTGATTCCCTGCCTCTGATTCCCTGCCTCTGATTCCCCACCTCTGATTCCCCCCTCTGATTCCCCGCCTCTGATTCCCAGCCTCTGATTCCCCACCTCTGATTCCCCGCCTCTGATTCCCTGCCTGTCTTTCCCTGCCTCTATTTCCGTGCCTCTTTCTCTGCATCTCGTTTCCCACATCTCATTTCCCCCTTCTGATAACCCGCATCAGATTCCCTGCCACAGATTCCCTGCCTCAGATTCCCTGCCTCAGATTCCCTGCATCAGATTCCCTTCATCTGATTCCCTGCCTCTGATTCCCCGCCTCTGATTCCCTGCCTCTGATTCCCCGCCTCTGATTCGCTGCCTCTGATTCACCGCCTCCCTTTCCGCGCAACTTTCCTGGCCTACGTTTCCCCACATCTCTTTCCCCACCTCTGATTCCACGCCTCAGATTCGCCGTCTCTGATTTCCCGCCTCTGAATCCCTGCCTCTGATTCCCCGCCTCTGATTCCCTGCCTCTGATTCCCCCCTCTGATTCCCCGCCTCTGATTCCCCACCTCTGATTCCCCGCCTCTGATTCCCTGCCTCTCTTTCCCTTCCTCTATTTCCGTGCCTCTTTCTCTGCATCTCGTTTCCCAAATCTCATTTCCCCCTTCTGATAACCCTCATCAGATTCCCTGCCACAGATTCCCTGCCTCAGATTCCCTGCCTCAGATTCCCTGCATCAGATTCCCTTCATCTGATTCCCTGCCTCTGATTCCCCGCCTCTGATTCCCCACCTCTGACTCCCTGCCTCAGATTCCCTGCCTCTGATTCCCTGCCTCTGATTCCCTGCCTCTGATTTCCTGCATCTGATTGCCCGCCTATAATTCTCCGCCTCTGATTCCCCACCTCTGATTCCCCGCCTCTGATTCCCCGCCTCTGATTCCCCGCCTCTGATTCCCCGCATCTGATTCCCTGCCTCTGATAACCTGCCTCTGATTCCCTGCATCTGATTCCCTGCCTCTGAGTCCCCACCTCTGATACCCCGCGTCCGATTCCGCACCCATGTTTCACCGCCTCTGTTGCTATGCTTCTGATTTCCCGGCTCAGATTCACCGTCTCTGATTCCGCACCTCTGATTCCACGCCTCTCTTTCTGTGTCTCTGATTCCCCGCCTCTGATTCCATGCCTCTGATTACCCGCCTCTGATACCCTGCCTCTCTTTCACTGCCTCTATTTCCGTGCCTCTTTCTCTGCATCTCGTTTCCCACATCTCATTTCCCCCTTCTGATAACCCGCATCAGATTTTCTGCCACAGATTCCCTGCCTGAGATTCCCTACCTCAGATTCCCTGCATCTGATTGCCCGCCTCTGATTCCCTGCCTCTGATTCCCTGCCTCTGATTCCCTGCATCTGATTGCCCGCCTCTGATTCCCTGCCTCTGATTCCCCGCCTCTGATTCCCCACCTCTGATTCCCCGCCTCTGATTCCCCACCTCTGATTCACTGCCTCCATTTCCGCTCAACTTTCCTGGCCTACGTTTCCCCACATATCTTTCCCCGCCTCTGAATTCCCGCCTCTGATTCCACGCCTCTGATTCCCCGCCTCTGATTCCCCACCTCTGATTCCCCGCCTCTGATTCCCCTCCTCTGATACCCCGCTTCTGATTCCCCACCTCTGATTCCCCGCATCTGATTCCCCGCATCTGATTCCCCGCCTCTGATTCCCCGCCTCTGATTCCCCGCCTCTGATTCCCCGCCTCTGATTCCCCGCCTCTGATTCCCCGCCTATGTTTACCCGCCTCTGTTTACCCGCCTGTTTCCCCGCCTCAGATTCCCTGCCTCAGATTCACTGCATCAGATTCCCTTCATCTGATTCCCTGCCTCTGATTCCCCGCCTCTGTTTACCCGACTGTTTCCCCGCCTCTGATTCACCACCTCATATTCGCCATCTCAGGTTCCCTGCCTCAGATTCCCTGCCTCAGATTCCCTGCATCAGATTCCCTTCATTTGATTCCCTGCGTCTGATTCCCTGCCTCTGATTCCCTGCATCTGATTGCCCGCCTCTGATTCCCTGCCTCTGATTCCCCGCCTCTGATACCCCACCTCTGATTCCCCACTTCTGATTCCCCGCCTCTGATTCCCCGCCTCTGATTCCCCGCCTCTGATTCACCGCCTCTGATTCCCCGCCTCTGATTCCCCACCTCTGATTCCCCACTTCTGATTGCCCGCCTCTGATTCCACGCCTCTGATTCCCCGCCTCTGATTCCCCACCTCTGATTCCCCACCTCTGATTCCCCGCCTCTGATTCCACGCCTCTGATTCCCCACTTTTGAATCCCCACCTCTGATTCTCCGCCTCTGATACCCTGCCTCTGATAACTTTTTACTGATTCCCTGCCGCAGATTCCCTGCCTCCGATTCCCTGCCTCAGATTCCCTGCCTCAGATTCCCTGCATCAGATTCCCTTCATCTGATTCCCCGCCTCTGATTCCCCACCTCTGTCTCTACGCCTCTATTTTGCCTGCACTCTTTCCCCTCCACTCTTTCTGTGCCTCTCTTTCCCTCCCTCAATTTCAACAACTCTGTTTGATCTGTTCTTTGTACCTAATTTTCAACACACAAGTTCCAACCACTATGTTTCGCCCATCTCTTTCGCTGCCTCTATTTATGCAGCTATGTTTACCCGCTTCTGTTTACCCGCCTGATTCCCCACATCTCTTTCCCCACCTCTGATTCCACGCCTCTGATTCCCCGCCTCTGATTCCCCGCCTCTGATTCCCCGCCTCTGATTCACCGCCTCCCTTTCCGCGCAACTTTCCTGGCCTACGTTTCCCCACATCTCTTTCCCCACCTCTGATTCCACGCCTCAGATTCGCCGCCTCTGATTTCCCGCCTCTGATTCCCTGCCTCTGATTCCCTGCCTCTGATTCCCCACCTCTGATTCCCCCCTCTGATTCCCCGCCTCTGATTCCCAGCCTCTGATTCCCCACCTCTGATTCCCCGCCTCTGATTCCCTGCCTGTCTTTCCCTGCCTCTATTTCCGTGCCTCTTTCTCTGCATCTCGTTTCCCACATCTCATTTCCCCCTTCTGATAACCCGCATCAGATTCCCTGCCACAGATTCCCTGCCTCAGATTCCCTGCCTCAGATTCCCTGCCTCTGATTCCCTGCCTCTGATTCCCTGCCTCTGATTTCCTGCATCTGATTGACCGCCTCTGATTCTCCGCCTCTGATTCCCCGCTTCTGATTCCCCGCCTCTGATTCGCCGCCTCTGATTCCCCGCCTCTGATTTCCCACCTCTGATTCCCTGTCTCTGATAACCTGCCTCTGATTCCCTGCCTCTGATTCCCGGCCTCTGACTCCCCACCTCTGATTCCCCGTGTCCGATTCCGCACCCATGTTTCACCACCTCTGTTGCTCTGCTTCTGATTTCCCGGCTCAGATTCACCGGCTCTGATTCCGCACCTCTGATTCCACGCCTCTCTTTCTGTGTCTCTGATTCCCCGCCTCTGATTCCACGCCTCTGATTACCCGCCTCTGATACACTGCCTCTCTTTCCCTGCCTCTATTTCCGTGCCTCTTTCTCTGCATCTCGTTTCCCACATCTCATTTCCCCCTTCTGATAACCCGCATCAGATTCCCTGCCACAGATTCCCTGCCTCAGATACCCTGACTCAGATTCCCTGCATCAGATTCCCTTCATCTGATTCCCTGCCTCTGATTCCCCGCGGCTGATTCCCTGCCTCTGATTCCCCGCCTCTGTTTACCCGACTGTTTCCCCGCCTCTGATTCACCACCTCATATTCGCCATCTCAGGTTCCCTGCCTCTGATTCCCTGCCTCTGATTCCCTGCCTCTGATTCCCTGCATCTGATTGCCCGCCTCTGATACCCTGCCTCTGATTCCCCGCCTCTGATTCCCCGCCTCTGATTCCCAGCCTCTTATTTCCCACCTCTGATTCCGCACATCTGATTCCCCGCCTCTGATTCCCCGTCTCTGATTCCACGCCTCTGATTCCCCGCCTCTGATTCCGCGCCTCTGATTCCCCGCCTCTGATACCCCGCCTCTGATTCCCCGCCTCTGATTCCCTGCATCTGATTCCCCGCCTCAGATTCCCCGCGTCTGATTCCCCGACTCTGATTCCCCGCCTCTGATTCCCCGCCACTGATTCCCCGCCTCTGATTCCCCGCCTCTGATTCCCCGCCTATGTTTACCTGCCCTGATTCCCCATCTCTGTTTCACCGCCTTTGATTCGCCACCTCTGATTCCCCATATCTGATTCCCCGCCTCTGTTTCCCCGCCTCTGATTCCCTGCCTCTGATTCCCAACCTCTGATTCCACACCTCTGATTCCCCATATCTGATTCCCCGCCTCTATTTCCCCATATCTGATTCCCCGCCTCTGATTCCCCAACTCTGATTCCCCGCCTCTGATTCCCCAGCTCTGATTCCCCGCCTCTGATTCCCGGCGTCCGATTCCCTGCCTCTGATTCCCCGCCTCTGATTCCCCATCTCTGATTCACCACCTCTGATTCCCCACCTCTGATTCCCCATATCTAATTCCCCGCCTCTGTTTTCCCGCCTCTGATTCCCCGCCTCTGTTTCCCCATATCTGATTCCCCACCTCTGAATCCCCAACTCTGATTCCCTGCCTCAGATTCCCCAGCTCTGATTCCCCGCCTTTGATTCACCCCGTCTGATTCCCAGCCTCTGAATCCCCGTGTCTGATTTCCTGCCTCTGATTCCCCGCCTCTGATTCCCCATCTCTGATTCACCGCCTCTGATTCCCCACCTCTGATTCCCCATCTCTGATTCCGCACATCCAATTCCCTTCCTCTGATTCCCCAACTCTGATTCCCCACCTCTGATTCCCCAGCTCTGATTCCCCGCCTCAGATTCCCCGCGTCTGATTCCCTGCCTCTGATTCCCCGCCTCTGATTCCCTGCCTCTGATTCCCCATATCTGATTCTCCGCCTCTGATTCCCCAACTCTGATTCCCCGCTTCTGATTCCCCAGCTCTGAATCCCCGCCTCTGATTCCCCGCGTCTGATTCCCTGCCTCTGATTCCCCACCTCTAATTCCCCATCTGTGATTCACAACTTCTGATGCCCCACCTCTGATTCCCCATATCTGATTCCCCGCCTCTGTTTCCCCGCCTCTGATTCCCCGCCTCTGATTCCCTGCCTCTGATTCCCAACCTCGGATTCCCCACCTCTGATTCCCCATATCTGATTCCCCGCCTCTGTTTCCCCGCCTCTGTTTCCCCGCCTCTGATTCCCCGCCTGCGTTTCCCTATATCTAATTCCCCACCTCTGATGCCCCAACTCTGATTCCCCGCCTCTGATTCCCCAGCTCTGATTCCCCGCCTCTGATTCCCTGCATCCGATTCCCCATATCTGATTCCCCTCCTCTGTTTCCCCGCCACTGATTCCCCGCCTCTGTTTCCCCATATCTGATTCCCCGCCTCTGATTCCCAACTATGATTCCCCGCCTCTGATTCCCCAGCTCTGATTCCCTGCCTCTGATTCCCCGCGTTCTATTCCCTGCCTCTGATTCCCCGCCTGTGATTCCCCATCACTGATTCACCACCTCTAATTCCCCACCTCTGATTCCCCATATCTAATTCCCCGCCTCTGTTTTCCCGCCTCTGATTCCCCGCCTCTGTTTCCCCATATCTGATTCCCCGCCTCTGAATCCCCAACTCTGATTCCCTGCCTCAGATTCCCCCCGTCTGATTCCCAGCCTCTGAATCTCCGTGTCTGATTTCCTGCCTCTGATTCCCCGCCTCTGATTCCCCATCTCTGATTCACCGCCTCTGATTCCCCACCTCTGATTCACTGCCTCCATTTCCGCTCAACATTCCTGGCCTACGTTTCCCCACATATCTTTCCCCGCCTCTGAATTCCCGCCTCTGATTCCACGCCTCTGATTCCCCGCCTCTGATTCCCCGCCTCTGATTCCCCGCCTCTGATTCCCCTCCTCTGATACCCCGCTTCTGATTCCCCACCTCTGATTCCCCGCATCTGATTCCCCGCATCTGATTCCCCGCCTCTGATTCCCCGCCTCTGATTCCCCGCCTCTGATTCCCCGCCTCTGATTCCCCGCCTCTGATTCCCCGCCTATGTTTACCCGCCTCTGTTTACCCGCCTGTTTCCCCGCCTCAGATTCCCTGCCTCAGATTCCCTGCATCAGATTCCCTTCATCTGATTCCCTGCCTCTGATTCCCTGCCTCTGATTCCCCGCCTCTGATTCCCCGCCTCTGATTCCCCACCTCAGATTCCCCCCTCTGATTCCCCGCCTCTGATTCCCCGCCTCTGATTCCCCGCCTCTGAATCCCCCCTCTGATTCCCCGCCTCTGATTCCCCGCCTCTGATTCCCCACATCAGATTCCCTGCCTCCGATTCCCTGCCTCAGATTCCCTGCCTCAGATTCCCTGCATCAGATTCCCTTCATCTGATTCCCTGCCTCTGATTCCCCGCCTCTGATTCCCCGCCACTGATTCGCCACCTCTGTCTCTACGCCTCTATTTTGCCTGCACTCTTTCCCCTCCACTCTTTCCGTGCCTCTCTTTCCCTCCCTCAATTTCAACAACTCTGTTTGATCTGTTCTGTGTAACTCATTTTCAACATACAAGTTCCAACCACTATGTTTCGCCCATCTCTTTCGCCTCCTCTATTTGTGCACCTATGTTTACCCGCTTCTGTTTACCCGCCTGTTTCCCCACATCTCTTTCCACACCTCTGATTCCACGCCTCTGATTCGCCGCCTCTGATTGCCCCCCTCTGATTCCCTGCCTCTGATTCCCCGCCTCTGATTCGCCGCCTCTGATTCACCGCCTCCCTTTCCGCGCAACTTTCCTGGCCTACGTTTCCCCACATCTCTTTCCCCACCTCTGATTCCACGCCTCAGATTCGCCGTCTCTGATTTCCCGCCTCTGATTCCCTGCCTCTGATTCCCCGCCTCTGATTCCCTGCCTCTGATTCCCCCCTCTGATTCCCCGCCTCTGATTCCCCACCTCTGATTCCCCGCCTCTGATTCCCTGCCTCTCTTTCCCTGCCTCTATTTCCGTGCCTCTTTCTCTGCATCTCGTTTCCCAAATCTCATTTCCCCCTTCTGATAACCCTCATCAGATTCCCTGCCACAGATTCCCTGCCTCAGATTCCCTGCCTCAGATTCCCTGCATCAGATTCCCTTCATCTGATTCCCTGCCTCTGATTCCCCGCCTCTGATTCCCCACCTCTGACTCCCTGCCTCAGATTCCCTGCCTCTGATTCCCTGCCTCTGATTCCCTGCCTCTGATTTCCTGCATCTGATTGCCCGCCTATGATTCTCCTCCTCTGATTCCCCGCCTCTGATTCCCCGCCTCTGATTCCCCGCTTCTGATTCCCCACCTCTGATTCCCCGCATCTGATTCCCCGCATCTGAGTCCCCGCCTCTGATTCCCCGCCTCTGATACCCCGCCTCTGATTCCCCGCCTCTGATTCCCCGCCTCTGATTCCCCGCCTATGTTTACCCGCCTCTGTTTACCCGCCTGTTTCCCCGCCTCAGATTCCCTGCCTCAGATTCACTGCATCAGATTCCCTTCATCTGATTCCCTGCCTCGGATTCCCCGCCTCTGTTTACCCGACTGTTTCCCCGCCTCTGATTCACCACCTCATATTCGCCATCTCAGGTTCCCTGCCTCAGATTCCCTGCCTCAGATTCCCTGCATCAGATTCCCTTCATTTGATTCCCTGCATCTGATTCCCTGCCTCTGATTCCCTGCATCTGATTTCCCGCCTCTGATTCCCCGCCTCTGATTCCCCGTCTCTGATTCCCCACCTCTGATTCCCCACTTCTGATTCCCCGCCTGTGATTCCCCGCCTCTGATTCCCCGCGTCTGATTCACCGCCTCTGATTCCCCGCCTCTGATTCCCCACCTCTGATTCCCCACTTCTGATTGCCCGCCTCTGATTCCACGCCTCTGATTCCCCGCCTCTGATTCCCCACCTCTGATTCTCCACTTCTGATTCCCCACCTCTGATTCCCCGCCTCTGATTCCACGCCTCTGATTCCCCACTTCTGAATCCCCACCTCTGATTCTCCGCCTCTGATACCCTGCCTCTGATAACTTTTTACTGATTCCCTGCCGCAGATTCCCTGCCTCCGATTCCCTGCCTCAGATTCCCTGCCTCAGATTCCCTGCATCAGATTCCCTTCATCTGATTCCCCGCCTCTGATTCCCCACCTCTGTCTCTACGCCTCTATTTTGCCTGCACTCTTTCCCCTCCACTTTTTCTGTGCCTCTCTTTCCCTCCCTCAATTTCAACAACTCTGTTTGATCTGTTCTTTGTACCTAATTTTCAACACACAAGTTCCAACCACTATGTTTCGCCCATCTCTTTCGCTGCCTCTATTTATGCAGCTATGTTTACCCGCTTCTGTTTACCCGCCTGATTCCCCACATCTCTTTCCCCACCTCTGATTCCACGCCTCTGATTCCCCGCCTCTGATTCCCCGCCTCTGATTCCCCGCCTCTGATTCACCGCCTCCCTTTCCGCGCAACTTTCCTGGCCTACGTTTCCCCACATCTCTTTCCCCACCTCTGATTCCACGCCTCAGATTCGCCGCCTCTGATTCCCTGCCTCTGATTCCCCGCCTCTGATTCCCCGCCTCTGATTCCCCACCTCAGATTCCCCCCTCTGATTCCCCGCCTCTGATTCCCCGCCTCTGATTCCCCGCCTCTGAATCCCCCCTCTGATTCCCCGCCTCTGATTCCCCGCCTCTGATTCCCCACATCAGATTCCCTGCCTCCGATTCCCTGCCTCAGATTCCCTGCCTCAGATTCCCTGCATCAGATTCCCTTCATCTGATTCCCTGCCTCTGATTCCCCGCCTCTGATTCCCCGCCACTGATTCGCCACCTCTGTCTCTACGCCTCTATTTTGCCTGCACTCTTTCCCCTCCACTCTTTCCGTGCCTCTCTTTCCCTCCCTCAATTTCAACAACTCTGTTTGATCTGTTCTGTGTAACTCATTTTCAACATACAAGTTCCAACCACTATGTTTCGCCCATCTCTTTCGCCTCCTCTATTTGTGCACCTATGTTTACCCGCTTCTGTTTACCCGCCTGTTTCCCCACATCTCTTTCCACACCTCTGATTCCACGCCTCTGATTCGCCGCCTCTGATTGCCCCCCTCTGATTCCCTGCCTCTGATTCCCCGCCTCTGATTCGCCGCCTCTGATTCACCGCCTCCCTTTCCGCGCAACTTTCCTGGCCTACGTTTCCCCACATCTCTTTCCCCACCTCTGATTCCACGCCTCAGATTCGCCGTCTCTGATTTCCCGCCTCTGATTCCCTGCCTCTGATTCCCCGCCTCTGATTCCCTGCCTCTGATTCCCCCCTCTGATTCCCCGCCTCTGATTCCCCACCTCTGATTCCCCGCCTCTGATTCCCTGCCTCTCTTTCCCTGCCTCTATTTCCGTGCCTCTTTCTCTGCATCTCGTTTCCCAAATCTCATTTCCCCCTTCTGATAACCCTCATCAGATTCCCTGCCACAGATTCCCTGCCTCAGATTCCCTGCCTCAGATTCCCTGCATCAGATTCCCTTCATCTGATTCCCTGCCTCTGATTCCCCGCCTCTGATTCCCCACCTCTGACTCCCTGCCTCAGATTCCCTGCCTCTGATTCCCTGCCTCTGATTCCCTGCCTCTGATTTCCTGCATCTGATTGCCCGCCTATGATTCTCCTCCTCTGATTCCCCGCCTCTGATTCCCCGCCTCTGATTCCCCGCCTCTGATTCCCCGCCTCTGATTCCCCGCATCTGATTCCCTGCCTCTGATAACCTGCCTCTGATTCCCTGCCTCTGATTCCCTGCCTCTGAGTCCCCACCTCTGATTCCCCGCGTCCGATTCCGCACCCATGTTTCACCGCCTCTGTTGCTATGCTTCCGATTTCCCGGCTCAGATTCACCGGCTCTGATTCCGCACCTCTGATTCCACGCCTCTCTTTCTGTGTCTCTGATTCCCCGCCTCTGATTCCATGCCTCTGATTACCCGCCTCTGATACCCTGCCTCTCTTTCCCTGCCTCTATTTCCGTGCCTCTTTCCCTGCATCTCGTTTCCCACATCTCATTTCCCCCTTCTGATAACCCGCATCAGATTTTCTGCCACAGATTCCCTGCCTTAGATTCCCTACCTCAGATTCCCTGCATCTGATTGCCCGCCTCTGATTCCCTGCCTCTGATTCCCTGCCTCTGATTCCCTGCATCTGATTGCCCGCCTCTGATTCCCTGCCTCTGATTCCCCGCCTCTGATTCCCCGCCTCTGATTCCCCGCCTCTGATTCCCCACCTCTGATTCCGCACTTCTGATTCCCCGCCTCTGATTCCCCGCCTCTGATTCCCCACCTCTGATTCACTGCCTCCATTTCCGCTCAACTTTCCTGGCCTACGTTTCCCCACATATCTTTCCCCGCCTCTGAATTCCCGCCTCTGATTCCACGCCTCTGATTCCCCGCCTCTGATTCCCCACCTCTGATTCCCCGCCTCTGATTCCCCTCCTCTGATACCCCGCTTCTGATTCCCCACCTCTGATTCCCCGCATCTGATTCCCCGCATCTGAGTCCCCGCCTCTGATTCCCCGCCTCTGATACCCCGCCTCTGATTCCCCGCCTCTGATTCCCCGCCTCTGATTCCCCGCCTATGTTTACCCGCCTCTGTTTACCCGC
The DNA here is from genome assembly GCF_036971445.1 of Narcine bancroftii. Lineage (NCBI taxonomy): Eukaryota > Metazoa > Chordata > Chondrichthyes > Torpediniformes > Narcinidae > Narcine > Narcine bancroftii. The sequence continues at coordinate 2,414,225 of NW_027211886.1, forward strand.
CTGTTTCCCCGCCTCAGATTCCCTGCCTCAGATTCACTGCATCAGATTCCCTTCATCTGATTCCCTGCCTCGGATTCCCCGCCTCTGTTTACCCGACTGTTTCCCCGCCTCTGATTCACCACCTCATATTCGCCATCTCAGGTTCCCTGCCTCAGATTCCCTGCCTCAGATTCCCTGCATCAGATTCCCTTCATTTGATTCCCTGCATCTGATTCCCCGCCTCTGATTCCCCGCCTCTGATTCCCCGCGTCTGATTCACCGCCTCTGATTCCCCGCCTCTGATTCCCCACCTCTGATTCCCCACTTCTGATTGCCCGCCTCTGATTCCACGCCTCTGATTCCCCGCCTCTGATTCCCCACCTCTGATTCTCCACTTCTGATTCCCCACCTCTGATTCCCCGCCTCTGATTCCACGCCTCTGATTCCCCACTTCTGAATCCCCACCTCTGATTCTCCGCCTCTGATACCCTGCCTCTGATAACTTTTTACTGATTCCCTGCCGCAGATTCCCTGCCTCCGATTCCCTGCCTCAGATTCCCTGCCTCAGATTCCCTGCATCAGATTCCCTTCATCTGATTCCCCGCCTCTGATTCCCCACCTCTGTCTCTACGCCTCTATTTTGCCTGCACTCTTTCCCCTCCACTCTTTCTGTGCCTCTCTTTCCCTCCCTCAATTTCAACAACTCTGTTTGATCTGTTCTTTGTACCTAATTTTCAACACACAAGTTCCAACCACTATGTTTCGCCCATCTCTTTCGCTGCCTCTATTTATGCAGCTATGTTTACCCGCTTCTGTTTACCCGCCTGATTCCCCACATCTCTTTCCCCACCTCTGATTCCACGCCTCTGATTCCCCGCCTCTGATTCCCCGCCTCTGATTCCCCGCCTCTGATTCACCGCCTCCCTTTCCGCGCAACTTTCCTGGCCTACGTTTCCCCACATCTCTTTCCCCACCTCTGATTCCACGCCTCAGATTCGCCGCCTCTGATTTCCCGCCTCTGATTCCCTGCCTCTGATTCCCTGCCTCTGATTCCCCACCTCTGATTCCCCCCTCTGATTCCCCGCCTCTGATTCCCAGCCTCTGATTCCCCACCTCTGATTCCCCGCCTCTGATTCCCTGCCTGTCTTTCCCTGCCTCTATTTCCGTGCCTCTTTCTCTGCATCTCGTTTCCCACATCTCATTTCCCCCTTCTGATAACCCGCATCAGATTCGCTGCCACAGATTCCCTGCCTCAGATTCCCTGCCTCAGATTCCCTGCATCAGATTCCCTTCATCTGATTCCCTGCCTCTTATTCCCCGCCTCTGATTCCCCACCTTTGATTCCCTGCCTCAGATTCCCTGCATCAGATTCCCTTCATCTGATTCCCTGCCTCTGATTCCCCGCCTCTGATTCCCCGCCACTAATTCGCCACCTCTGTCTCTACGCCTCTATTTTGCCTGCACTCTTTCCCCTCCACTCTTTCCGTGCCTCTCTTTCCCTCCCTCAATTTCAACAACTCTGTTTGATCTGTTCTGTGTAACTCATTTTCAACATACAAGTTCCAACCACTATGTTTCGCCCATCTCTTTCGCCTCCTCTATTTGTGCACCTATGTTTACCCGCTTCTGTTTACCCGCCTGTTTCCCCACATCTCTTTCCACACCTCTGATTCCACGCCTCTGATTCGCCGCCTCTGATTGCCACCCTCTGATTCCCTGCCTCTGATTCCCCGCCTCTGATTCGCCGCCTCTGATTCACCGCCTCCCTTTCCGCGCAACTTTCCTGGCCTACGTTTCCCCACATCTCTTTCCCCACCTCTGATTCCACGCCTCAGATTCGCCGTCTCTGATTTCCCGCCTCTGATTCCCTGCCTCTGATTCCCCGCCTCTGATTCCCTGCCTCTGATTCCCCCCTCTGATTCCCCGCCTCTGATTCCCCACCTCTGATTCCCCGCCTCTGATTCCCTGCCTCTCTTTCCCTGCCTCTATTTCCGTGCCTCTTTCTCTGCATCTCGTTTCCCAAATCTCATTTCCCCCTTCTGATAACCCTCATCAGATTCCCTGCCACAGATTCCCTGCCTCAGATTCCCTGCCTCAGATTCCCTGCATCAGATTCCCTTCATCTGATTCCCTGCCTCTGATTCCCCGCCTCTGATTCCCCACCTCTGACTCCCTGCCTCAGATTCCCTGCCTCTGATTCCCTGCCTCTGATTCCCTGCCTCTGATTTCCTGCATCTGATTGCCCGCCTATGATTCTCCTCCTCTGATTCCCCGCCTCTGATTCCCCGCCTCTGATTCCCCGCCTCTGATTCCCCGCCTCTGATTCCCCGCATCTGATTCCCTGCCTCTGATAACCTGCCTCTGATTCCCTGCCTCTGATTCCCTGCCTCTGAGTCCCCACCTCTGATTCCCCGCGTCCGATTCCGCACCCATGTTTCACCGCCTCTGTTGCTATGCTTCCGATTTCCCGGCTCAGATTCACCGGCTCTGATTCCGCACTACTGATTCCACGCCTCTCTTTCTGTGTCTCTGATTCCCCGCCTCTGATTCCATGCCTCTGATTACCCGCCTCTGATACCCTGCCTCTCTTTCCCTGCCTCTATTTCCGTGCCTCTTTCCCTGCATCTCGTTTCCCACATCTCATTTCCCCCTTCTCATAACCCGCATCAGATTTTTTGCCACAGATTCCCTGCCTTAGATTCCCTACCTCAGATTCCCTGCATCTGATTGCCCGCCTCTGATTCCCTGCCTCTGATTCCCTGCCTCTGATTCCCTGCATCTGATTGCCCGCCTCTGATTCCCTGCCTCTGATTCCCCGCCTCTGATTCCCCGCCTCTGATTCCCCGCCTCTGATTCCCCACCTCTGATTCCGCACTTCTGATTCCCCGCCTCTGATTCCCCGCCTCTGATTCCCCACCTCTGATTCACTGCCTCCATTTCCGCTCAACTTTCCTGGCCTACGTTTCCCCACATATCTTTCCCCGCCTCTGAATTCCCGCCTCTGATTCCACGCCTCTGATTCCCCGCCTCTGATTCCCCACCTCTAATTCCCCGCCTCTGATTCCCCTCCTCTGATACCCCGCTTCTGATTCCCCACCTCTGATTCCCCGCATCTGATTCCCCGCATCTGAGTCCCCGCCTCTGATTCCCCGCCTCTGATACCCCGCCTCTGATTCCCCGCCTCTGATTCCCCGCCTCTGATTCCCCGCCTATGTTTACCCGCCTCTGTTTACCCGCCTGTTTCCCCGCCTCAGATTCCCTGCCTCAGATTCACTGCATCAGATTCCCTTCATCTGATTCCCTGCCTCTGATTCCCCGCCTCTGTTTACCCGACTGTTTCCCCGCCTCTGATTCACCACCTCATATTCGCCATCTCAGGTTCCCTGCCTCAGATTCCCTGCCTCAGATTCCCTGCATCAGATTCCCTTCATTTGATTCCCTGCATCTGATTCCCTGCCTCTGATTCCCTGCATCTGATTTCCCGCCTCTGATTCCCTGCCTCTGATTCCCCGTCTCTGATTCCCCACCTCTGATTCCCCACTTCTGATTCCCCGCCTCTGATTCCCCGCCTCTGATTCCCCGCGTCTGATTCACCGCCTCTGATTCCCCGCCTCTGATTCCCCACCTCTGATTCCCCACTTCTGATTGCCCGCCTGTGATTCCACGCCTCTGATTCCCCGCCTCTGATTCCCCACCTCTGATTCTCCACTTCTGATTCCCCACCTCTGATTCCCCGCCTCTGATTCCACGCCTCTGATTCCCCACTTCTGAATCCCCACCTCTGATTCTCCGCCTCTGATACCCTGCCTCTGATAACTTTTTACTGATTCCCTGCCGCAGATTCCCTGCCTCCGATTCCCTGCCTCAGATTCCCTGCCTCAGATTCCCTGCATCAGATTCCCTTCATCTGATTCCCCGCCTCTGATTCCCCACCTCTGTCTCTACGCCTCTATTTTGCCTGCACTCTTTCCCCTCCACTCTTTCTGTGCCTCTCTTTCCCTCCCTCAATTTCAACAACTATGTTTGATCTGTTCTTTGTACCTAATTTTCAACACACAAGTTCCAACCACTATGTTTCGCCCATCTCTTTCGCTGCCTCTATTTATGCAGCTATGTTTACCCGCTTCTGTTTACCCGCCTGATTCCCCACATCTCTTTCCCCACCTCTGATTCCACGCCTCTGATTCCCCGCCTCTGATTCCCCACCTCTGATTCCCCGCCTCTGATTCACCGCCTCCCTTTCCGCGCAACTTTCCTGGCCTACGTTTCCCCACATCTCTTTCCCCACCTCTGATTCCACGCCTCAGATTCGCCGCCTCTGATTTCCCGCCTCTGATTCCCTGCCTCTGATTCCCTGCCTCTGATTCCCCACCTCTGATTCCCCCCTCTGATTCCCCGCCTCTGATTCCCAGCCTCTGATTCCCCACCTCTGATTCCCCGCCTCTGATTCCCTGCCTGTCTTTCCCTGCCTCTATTTCCGTGCCTCTTTCTCTGCATCTCGTTTCCCACATCTCATTTCCCCCTTCTGATAACCCGCATCAGATTCCCTGCCACAGATTCCCTGCCTCAGATTCCCTGCCTCAGATTCCCTGCATCAGATTCCCTTCATCTGATTCCCTGCCTCTGATTCCCCGCCTCTGATTCCCCACCTCTGATTCCCTGCCTCAGATTCCCTGCCTCTGATTCCCTGCCTCTGATTCCCTGCCTCTGATATCCTGCATCTGATTGCCCGCCTCTGATTCTCCGCCTCTGATTCCCCGCCTCTGATTCCCCGCCTCTGATTCGCCGCCTCTGATTCCCCGCCTCTGATTTCCCACCTCTGATTCCCTGCCTCTGATAACCTGCCTCTGATTCCCGGCCTCTGAGTCCCCACCTCTGATTCCCCGTGTCCGATTCCGCACCCATGTTTCACCACCTCTGTTGCTCTGCTTCTGATTTCCCGGCTCAGATTCACCGGCTCTGATTCCGCACCTCTGATTCCACGCCTCTCTTTCTGTGTCTCTGATTCCCCGCCTCTGATTCCACGCCTCTGATTACCCGCCTCTGATACACTGCCTCTCTTTCCCTGCCTCTATTTCCGTGCCTCTTTCTCTGCATCTCGTTTCCCACATCTCATTTCCCCCTTCTGATAACCCGCATCAGATTCCCTGCCACAGATTCCCTGCCTCAGATACCCTGCCTCAGATTCCCTGCATCAGATTCCCTTCATCTGATTCCCTGCCTCTGATTCCCAGCGGCTGATTCCCTGCCTCTGATTCCCCGCCTCTGTTTACCCGACTGTTTCCCCGCCTCTGATTCACCACCTCATATTCGCCATCTCAGGTTCCCTGCCTCTGATTCCCTGCCTCTGATTCCCTGCCTCTGATTCCCTGCATCTGATTGCCCGCCTCTGATACCCTGCCTCTGATTCCCCGCCTCTGAATCCCCGCCTCTGATTCCCAGCCTCTGATTTCCCACCTCTGATTCCCCACTTCTGATTCCCCACCTCTGATTCCCCGTCTCTGATTCCACGCCTCTGATTCCCCGCCTCTGATTCCGCGCCTCTGATTCCCCGCCTCTGATACCCCGCCTCTGATTCCCCGCCTCTGATTCCCTGCATCTGATTCCCCGCCTCAGATTCCCCGCCTCTGATTCCCCGACTCTGATTCCCCGCCTCTGATTCCCCGCCTCTGATTCCCCGCCTCTGATTCCCCGCCTATGTTTACCTGCCCTGATTCCCCATCTCTGTTTCACCGCCTTTGATTCGCCACCTCTGATTCCCCATATCTGATTCCCCGCCTCTGTTTCCCCGCCTCTGATTCCCTGCCTCTGATTCCCAACCTCTGATTCCACACCTCTGATTCCCCATATCTGATTCCCCGCCTCTATTTCCCCATATCTGATTCCCCGCCACTGATTCCCCAACTCTGATTCCCCGCCTCTGATTCCCCAGCTCTGATTCCCCGCCTCTGATTCCCTGCGTCCGATTCCCTGCCTCTGATTCCCCGCCTCTGATTCCCCATCTCTGATTCACCACCTCTGATTCCCCACCTCTGATTCCCCATATCTAATTCCCTCCTCTGTTTTCCCGCCTCTGATTCCCCGCCTCTGTTTCCCCATATCTGATTCCCCGCCTCTGAATCCCCAACTCTGATTCCCTGCCTCAGATTCCCCAGCTCTGATTCCCTGCCTTTGATTCCCCCCGTCTGATTCCCAGCCTCTGAATCCCCGTGTCTGATTTCCTGCCTCTGATTCCCCGCCTCTGATTCCCCATCTCTGATTCACCGCCTCTGATTCCCCACCTCTGATTCCCCATCTCTGATTCCGCACATCCAATTCCCTGCCTCTGATTCCCCAACTCTGATTCCCCACCTCTGATTCCCCAGCTCTGATTCCCCGCCTCAGATTCCCCGCGTCTGATTCCCTGCCTCTGATTCCCCGCCTCTGATTCCCTGCCTCTGATTCCCCATATCTGATTCCCAGCCTCTGATTCCCCAACTCTGATTCCCCGCTTCTGATTCCCCAGCTCTGAATCCCCGCCTCTGATTCCCCACATCTGATTCCCTGCCTCTGATTCCCCGCCTCTAATTCCCCATCTGTGATTCACAACTTCTGATGCCCCACCTCTGATTCCCCATATCTGATTCCCCGCCTCTGTTTCCCCGCCTCTGATTCCCCGCCTCTGATTCCCTGCCTCTGATTCCCAACCTCGGATTCCCCACCTCTGATTCCCCATATCTGATTCCCCGCCTCTGTTTCCCCGCCTCTGATTCCCCGCCTCTGTTTCCCTATATCTAATTCCCCACCTCTGATGCCCCAACTCTGATTCCCCGCCTCTGATTCCCCAGCTCTTATTCCCCGCCTTGATTCCCTGCATCCGATTCCCCATATCTGATTCCCCGCCTCTGTTTCCCCGCCACTGATTCCCCACCTCTGTTTCCCCATATCTGATTCCCCGCCTCTGATTCCCAACTATGATTCCCCGCCTCTGATTCCCCAGCTCTGATTCCCTGCCTCTGATTCCCCGCGTTCTATTCCCTGCCTCTGATTCCCCGCCTGTGATTCCCCATCACTGATTCACCACCTCTGATTCCCAACCTCTGATTCCCCATATCTAATTCCCCGCCTCTGTTTTCCCGCCTCTGATTCCCCGCCTCTGTTTCCCCATATCTGATTCCCCGCCTCTGAATCCCCAACTCTGATTCCCTGCCTCAGATTCCCCAGCTCTGATTCCCCGCCTTTGATTCCCCCCGTCTGATTCCCAGCCTCTGAATCCCCGTGTCTGTTTTCCTGCCTCTGATTCCCCGCCTCTGATTCCCCATCTCTCATTCACCGCCTCTGATTCCCCACCTCTGATTCCCCATCTCTGATTCCGCACATCCAATTCCCTGCCTCTGATTCCCCAACTCTGATTCCCCACCTCTGATTCCCCAGCTCTGATTCCCCGCCTCAGATTCCCCGCATCTTATTCCCTGCCTCTGATTCCCCGCCTCTGATTCCCGGCCTCTGATTCCCCATATCTGATTCCACGCCTCTGATTCCCCAACTCTGATTCCCCGCTTCTGATTCCCCAGCTCTGAATCCCCGCCTCTGATTCCCCGCGTCTGATTCCCTGCCTCTGATTCCCCGCCTCTAATTCCCCATCTGTGATTCACAACCTCTGATGCCCCACCTCTGATTCCCCATATCTGATTCCCCGCCTCTGTTTCCCCGCCTCTGATTCCCCGCCTCTGATTCCCCATATCTGATTCCCCGCCTCTGATTGCCCACCTCTGATTCCCCGCGTCTGATTCCCTGCCTCTGATTCCCCGCCTCTGATTCCCCATATCTGATTCACCACCTCTGATTCCCGGCCTCTGATTCCCCATCTCTGATTCCGCACATCCGATTCCCTGCCTATGATTCCCCACCTCTGATTCCCCGCCTCTGATTCCCCATATCTGATTCCCTGCCTCTGTTTCCCCGCCTCTGATTCCCCACCTCTGTTTCCCCATATCTGATTCCCCGCCTCTGATTCCCCAACTCTAATACCCTGCCTCTGATTCCCCAGCTCTGATTCCCCGCCTCTGATTCCCCGCATCTGATTCCCTGCCGCTGATTCCCCGCCTCTGATTCCAGGCCTCTGATTTCGCGCATCTGATTCCCTGCCTCTGATTCCCCGCCTCTGATTCCAGGCCTCTGATCCCAGCATCTGATTCCGGCCTCTGATTCCCAGCCTCTGATTCCCTGCTTCTGATTCTGATTCCCTGCCTCTGATTCCCCATCTCTGATTCCGCACATCTGATTCCCTGCCTCTGATTCCCCACCTCTGATTCCCCATATCTGATTCCCCGCCTCTGTTTCCCCGCCTCTGATTCCCCGCCTCTGTTTCCCCATATCTGATTCCCCGCCTCTGATTCCCCAACTCTGATTCCCCTCCTCTAATTCGCCAGCTATGATTCCCCGCCTCTGATTTCCTGCGTCTGATTCCCTGCCTCTGATTCCCAGCCTCTGATTCCCCTTCTCTGATTCACCACCTCTGAATCCCCACCTCTGATTCCCCATCTCTGATTCCGCACATCCGATTCCCTGCCTCTGATTCCCCGCCTCTGATTCCCCGCCTCTGATTCGCAACCTCTAATTCCCCACCTCTGATTCCCCATATCTGATTCCCCGCCTCTGTTTCCCTGCCTCTGATTCCCGGCCTCTGTTTCCCCATATCTGATTCCCCTCCTCTGATTCCCCAACTCTGATTCCCCGCCTCTGATTCCCCAGCTCTGATACCCCGCCTTTTATTCCCGGCCTCTGATTCCCTGCCACTGATTCCCCGCCCCTGATTCCCCACCTCTGATTCCCCATATCTGATTCCCCGCCTCTGTTTCCCAAGCTCTGATTCCCCACCTCTGATTCCCCAGCTCTGATTCCCTGCCACTGATTCCCCGCCCCTGATTCCCCACCTCTGATTCCCCATATCTGATTCCCCGCCTCTGTTTCCCCAGCTCTGATTCCCTGCCTCTGATTCCCTGCCCTGATTCCCCATCTCTGTTTCACCGCCTTTGATTCGCCACCTCTGATTCCCCATATCTGATTCCCCGCCTCTGTTTCCCCGCCTCTGATTCCCTGCCTCTGATTCCCAACCTCTGATTCCACACCTCTGATTCCCCATATCTGATTCCCCGCCTCTATTTCCCCATATCTGATTCCCCGCCTCTGATTCCCCAACTCTGATTCCCCGCCTCTGATTCCCCAGCTCTGATTCCCCGCCTCTGATTCCCGGCGTCCGATTCCCTGCCTCTGATTCCCCGCCTCTGATTCCCCATCTCTGATTCACCACCTCTGATTCCCCACCTCTGATTCCCCATATCTAATTCCCCGCCTCTGTTTTCCCGCCTCTGATTCCCCGCCTCTGTTTCCCCATATCTGATTCCCCGCCTCTGATTCCCTGCCTCTGATTCCCCATATCTGATTCCCCGCCTCTGATTCCCCAACTCTGATTCCCTGCCTCAGATTCCCCAGCTCTGATTCCCCGCCTTTGATTCCCCCCGTCTGATTCCCAGCCTCTGAATCCCCGTGTCTGATTTCCTGCCTCTGATTCCACGCCTCTGATTCCCCATCTCTGATTCACCGCCTCTGATTCCCCACCTCTGATTCCCCATCTCTGATTCCGCACATCCAATTCCCTGCCTCTGATTCCCCAACTCTGATTCCCCACCTCTGATTCCCCAGCTCTGATTCCCCGCCTCAGATTCCCCGCGTCTGATTCCCTGCCTCTGATTCCCCGCCTCTGATTCCCTGCCTCTGATTCCCCATATCTGATTCCCCGCCTCTGATTCCCCGCTTCTCATTCCCCAGCTCTGAATCCCCGCCTCTGATTCCCCGCGTATGATTCCCTGCCTCTGATTCCCCGCCTCTAATTCCCCATCTGTGATTCACAACTTCTGATGCCCCACCTCTGATTCCCCATATCTGATTCCCCGCCTCTTTTTCCCCGCCTCTGATTCCCCGCCTCTGATTCCCCATATCTGATTCCCCGCCTCTGATTGCCCACCTCTGATTCCCCGCGTCTGATTCCCTGCCTCTGATTCCCCGCCTCTGATTCCCCATATATGATTCACCACCTCTCATTCCCGGCCTCTGATTCCCCATCTCTGATTCCGCACATCCGATTCCCTGCCTATGATTCCCCACCTCTGATTCCCCGCCTCTGATTCCCCATATCTGATTCCCTGCCTCTGTTTCCCCGCCTCTGATTCCCCACCTCTGTTTCCCCATATCTGATTCCCCGCCTCTGATTCCCCAACTCTAATACCCTGCCTCTGATTCCCCAGCTCTGATTCCCCGCCTCTGATTCCCCGCATCTGATTCCCTGCCTCTGATTCCCCGCCTCTGATTCCAGGCCTCTGATTCCCAGCATCTGATTCCGGCCTCTGATTCCCTGCTTCTGATTCTGATTCCCTGCCTCTGATTCCCCATCTCTGATTCCACACATCTGATTCCCTGCCTCTGATTCCCCACCTCTGATTCCCCATATCTGATTACCCGCCTCTGTTTCCCCGCCTCTGATTCCCCGCCTCTGTTTCCCCATATCTGATTCCCCGACTCTGATTCCCCAACTCTGATTCCCCTCCTGTAATTCGCCAGCTATGATTCCCCGTCTCTGATTCCCTGCGTCTGATTCCCTGCCTCTGATTCCCAGCCTCTGATTCCCCTTCTCTGATTCACCACCTCTGAATCCCCACCTCTGATTCCCCATCTCTGATTCCGCACATCCGATTCCCTGCCTCTGATTCCCCGCCTCTGATTCCCCGCCTCTGATTCGCAACCTCTAATTCCCCACCTCTGATTCCCCATATCTGATTCCCCGCCTCTGTTTCCCTGCCTCTGTTTCCCGGCCTCTGTTTCCCCATATCTGATTCCCCTCCTCTGATTCCCCAACTCTGATTCCCCGCCTCTGATTCCCCAGCTCTGATTCCCCGCCTTTTATTCCCGGCCTCTGATTCCCTGCCACTGATTCCCCGCCCCTGATTCCCCACCTCTGATTCCCCATATCTGATTCCCCGCCTCTGTTTCCCCAGCTCTGATTCCCTGCCTCTGATTCCCCGCCTCTGATTCCCCATCTCTGTTTCACCGCCTTTGATTCGCCACCTCTGATTCCCCATATCTGATTCCCCGCCTCTGTTTCCCCGCCTCTGATTCCCTGCCTCTGATTCCCAACCTCTGATTCCACACCTCTGATTCCCCATATCTGATTCCCCGCCTCTATTTCCCCATATCTGATTCCCCGCCTCTGATTCCCCAACTCTGATTCCCCGCCTCTGATTCCCCAGCTCTGATTCCCCGCCTCTGATTCCCGGCGTCCGATTCCCTGCCTCTGATTCCCCGCCTCTGATTCCCCATCTCTGATTCACCACCTCTGATTCCCCACCTCTGATTCCCCATATCTAATTCCCCGCCTCTGTTTTCCCGCCTCTGATTCCCCGCCTCTGTTTCCCCATATCTGATTCCCCGCCTCTGATTCCCTGCCTCTGATTCCCCATATCTGATTCCCCGCCTCTGATTCCCCAACTCTGATTCCCTGCCTCAGATTCCCCAGCTCTGATTCCCCGCCTTTGATTCCCCCCGTCTGATTCCCAGCCTCTGAATCCCCGTGTCTGATTTCCTGCCTCTGATTCCACGCCTCTGATTCCCCATCTCTGATTCACCGCCTCTGATTCCCCACCTCTGATTCCCCATCTCTGATTCCGCACATCCAATTCCCTGCCTCTGATTCCCCAACTCTGATTCCCCACCTCTGATTCCCCAGCTCTGATTCCCCGCCTCAGATTCCCCGCGTCTGATTCCCTGCCTCTGATTCCCCGCCTCTGATTCCCTGCCTCTGATTCCCCATATCTGATTCCCCGCCTCTGATTCCCCGCTTCTCATTCCCCAGCTCTGAATCCCCGCCTCTGATTCCCCGCGTATGATTCCCTGCCTCTGATTCCCCGCCTCTAATTCCCCATCTGTGATTCACAACTTCTGATGCCCCACCTCTGATTCCCCATATCTGATTCCCCGCCTCTTTTTCCCCGCCTCTGATTCCCCGCCTCTGATTCCCCATATCTGATTCCCCGCCTCTGATTGCCCACCTCTGATTCCCCGCGTCTGATTCCCTGCCTCTGATTCCCCGCCTCTGATTCCCCATATATGATTCACCACCTCTCATTCCCGGCCTCTGATTCCCCATCTCTGATTCCGCACATCCGATTCCCTGCCTATGATTCCCCACCTCTGATTCCCCGCCTCTGATTCCCCATATCTGATTCCCTGCCTCTGTTTCCCCGCCTCTGATTCCCCACCTCTGTTTCCCCATATCTGATTCCCCGCCTCTGATTCCCCAACTCTAATACCCTGCCTCTGATTCCCCAGCTCTGATTCCCCGCCTCTGATTCCCCGCATCTGATTCCCTGCCTCTGATTCCCCGCCTCTGATTCCAGGCCTCTGATTCCCAGCATCTGATTCCGGCCTCTGATTCCCTGCTTCTGATTCTGATTCCCTGCCTCTGATTCCCCATCTCTGATTCCACACATCTGATTCCCTGCCTCTGATTCCCCACCTCTGATTCCCCATATCTGATTACCCGCCTCTGTTTCCCCGCCTCTGATTCCCCGCCTCTGTTTCCCCATATCTGATTCCCCGACTCTGATTCCCCAACTCTGATTCCCCTCCTGTAATTCGCCAGCTATGATTCCCCGTCTCTGATTCCCTGCGTCTGATTCCCTGCCTCTGATTCCCAGCCTCTGATTCCCCTTCTCTGATTCACCACCTCTGAATCCCCACCTCTGATTCCCCATCTCTGATTCCGCACATCCGATTCCCTGCCTCTGATTCCCCGCCTCTGATTCCCCGCCTCTGATTCGCAACCTCTAATTCCCCACCTCTGATTCCCCATATCTGATTCCCCGCCTCTGTTTCCCTGCCTCTGTTTCCCGGCCTCTGTTTCCCCATATCTGATTCCCCTCCTCTGATTCCCCAACTCTGATTCCCCGCCTCTGATTCCCCAGCTCTGATTCCCCGCCTTTTATTCCCGGCCTCTGATTCCCTGCCACTGATTCCCCGCCCCTGATTCCCCACCTCTGATTCCCCATATCTGATTCCCCGCCTCTGTTTCCCCAGCTCTGATTCCCTGCCTCTGATTCCCCGCCTCTGATTCCCCATCTCTGTTTCACCGCCTTTGATTCGCCACCTCTGATTCCCCATATCTGATTCCCCGCCTCTGTTTCCCCGCCTCTGATTCCCTGCCTCTGATTCCCAACCTCTGATTCCACACCTCTGATTCCCCATATCTGATTCCCCGCCTCTATTTCCCCATATCTGATTCCCCGCCTCTGATTCCCCAACTCTGATTCCCCGCCTCTGATTCCCCAGCTCTGATTCCCCGCCTCTGATTCCCGGCATCCGATTCCCTGCCTCTGATTCCCCGCCTCTGATTCCCCATCTCTGATTCCCCGCCTCTGATTCCCCGTGTCTGATTCCCAGCCTCTGATTCCCCACCTCAGATTCCCCGCCTCTGATTCCCTGCCACTGATTCCCTGCCCCTGATTCCCCGCCTCTGATTCCCCGCCTCTGATTCCCCATATCTGATTCCCTGCCTCTGATTCCCCAACTCTGATTCCCCGCCTATGTTTACACGCCTCTGTTTACCCGCCTGTTTTCCCTCCTCTGATTCCCCACCACAGATTCCCTGCCTCAGATTCCCTGCCTCAGATTCCCTGCATCAGATTCCCTTCATTTGATTCCCTGCGTCTGATTCCCTGCCTCTGATTCCCTGCATCTGATTGCCCGCCTCTGATTCCCCGCCTCTGATTCCCCGCCTCTGATTCCCCACGTCTGATTCCCCACTTCTGATTCCCCGCCTCTGATTCCCCGCCTCTGATTCCCCACCTCTGATTCACCGCCTCTGATTCCCCGTCTCTGATTCCCCGCCTCTGATTCCCCACTTCTGATTGCCCGCCTCTGATTCCACGCCTCTGATTCCCCGCCTCTGATTCCCCACCTCTGATTCCCCACTTCTGATTCCCCACCTCTGATTCCCCGCCTCTGATTCCACGCCTCTGATTCCCCACCTCTGATTCCCCACTTCTGAATCCCCACCTCTGATTCTCCGCCTCTGATACCCTGCCTCTGATAACTTTTTACTGATTCCCTGCCTCAGATTCCCTGCCTCCGATTCCCTGCCTCTGATTCCCTGCCTCAGATTACCTGCATCAGATTCCCTTCATCTGATTCCCTGCCTCTGATTCCCCGCCTCTGAATCCCCGCCTCTGATTCCCCACCTCTGTCTCTACGCCTCTATTTTGACTGCACTCTTTCCCCTCCACTCTTTCCGTGCCTCTCTTTCCCTCCCTCAATTTCAACAACTCTGTTTGATCTGTTCTGTGTACCTAATTTTCAACACACAAGTTCCAACCACTATGTTTCGCCCATCTCTTTCGCTGCCTCTATTTATGCAGCTATGTTTACCCGCTTCTGTTTACCCGCCTGTTTCCCCACATCTCTTTCCCCACCTCTGATTCCACGCCTCTGATTCCCCGCCTCTGATTCCCCGCCTCTGAATCCCCGCCTCTGATACACCGCCTCCCTTTCCGCGCAACTTTCCTGGCCTACGTTTCCCCACATCTCTTTCCCCACCTCTGATTCCACGCCTCAGATTCGCCGCCTCTGATTTCCCGCCTCTGATTCCCTGCCTCTGATTCCCTGCCTCTGATTCCCCACCTCTGATTCCCCCCTCTGATTCCCCGCCTCTGATTCCCAGCCTCTGATTCCCCACCTCTGATTCCCCGCCTCTGATTCCCTGCCTGTCTTTCCCTGCCTCTATTTCCGTGTCTCTTTCTCTGCATCTCGTTTCCCACATCTCATTTCCCCCTTCTGATAACCCGCATCAGATTCCCTGACACAGATTCCCTGCCTCAGATTCCCTGCCTCAGATTCCCTGCATCAGATTCCCTTCATCTGATTCCCTGCCTCTGATTCCCCGCCTCTGATTCCCCACCTCTGATTCCCTGCCTCAGATTCCCTGCCTCTGATTCCCTGCCTCTGATTCCCTGCCTCTGATTTCCTGCATCAGATTCCCCGCCTCTGATTCTCCGCCTCTGAATCCCCGCCTCTGATTCCCCGCCTCTGATTCGCCGCCTCTGATTCCCCGCCTCTGATTTCCCACCTCTGATTCCCTGCCTCTGATAACCTGCCTCTGATTCCCTGCCTCTGATTCTCTGCCTCTGATTCCCGGCCTCTGAGTCCCCACCTCTGATTCCCCGTGTCCGATTCTGCACCCATGTTTCACCACCTCTGTTGCGCTGCTTCTGATTTCCCGGCTCAGATTCACCGGCTCTGATACCGCACCTCTGATTCCACGCCTCTCTTTCTGTGTCTCTGATTCCCCGCCTCTGATTCCACGCCTCTGATTACCCGCCTCTGATACCCTGCCTCTCTTTCCCTGCCTCTATATCCGTGCCTCTTTCTCTGCATCTCGTTTCCCACATCTCATTTCCCCCTTCTGATAACCCGCATCAGATTCCCTGCCACAGATTCCCTGCCTCAGATTCCCTGCCTCAGATTCCCTGCATCAGATTCCCTTCATCTGATTCCCTGCCTCTGATTCCCCGCCTCTGATTCCCCACCTCTGATTCCCCACCTCTGATTCCCCGCCTCTGATTCCCTGCCTCTGATTCCCCATATCTGATACCCCGCCTCTGATTCCCCAACTCTGATTCCCCGCTTCTGATTCCCCAGCTCTGAATCCCCGCCTCTGATTCCCCGCGTCTGATTCCCTGCCTCTGATTCCCCGCCTCTTAATCCCCGCCTCTGATACACCGCCTCCCTTTCCGCGCAACTTTCCTGGCCTACGTTTCCCCACATCTCTTTCCCCACCTCTGATTCCACGCCTCAGATTCGCCGCCTCTGATTTCCCGCCTCTGATTCCCTGCCTCTGATTCCCTGCCTCTGATTCCCCACCTCTGATTCCCCCCTCTGATTCCCCGCCTTTGATTCCCAGCCTCTGATTCCCCACCTCTGATTCCCAATATCTAAGTCCCCACCTCTGATTCCCCAAATCTGATTCCCCACCTCTGATTCCCCAGCTCTGATTCCCCGCCTCTGATTCCCAGCCTCTGATTCCCCACCTCTGATTCCCCGCCTCTGATTCCCTGCCTGTCTTTCCCTGCCTCTATTTCCGTGTCTCTTTCTCTGCATCTCGTTTCCCACATCTCATTTCCCCCTTCTGATAACCCGCATCAGATTCCCTGACACAGATTCCCTGCCTCAGATTCCCTGCCTCAGATTCCCTGCATCAGATTCCCTTCATCTGATTCCCTGCCTCTGATTCCCCGCCTCTGATTCCCCACCTCTGATTCCCTGCCTCAGATTCCCTGCCTCTGATTCCCTGCCTCTGATTCCCTGCCTCTGATTTCCTGCATCTGATTCCCTGCCTCTGATTCCCCATATCTGATTCCCCGCCTCTGATTCCCCAACTCTGATTCCCTGCCTCAGATTCCCCAGGTCTGATTCCCCGCCTTTGATTCCCCCCGTCTGATTCCCAGCCTCTGAATCCCCGTGTCTGATTTCCTGCCTCTGATTCCCCGCCTCTGATTCCCCATCTCTGATTCACCGCCTCTGATTCCCCACCTCTGATTCCCCATCTCTGATTCCGCACATCCAATTCCCTGCCTCTGATTCCCCAACTCTGATTCCCCACCTCTGATTCCCCAGCTCTGATTCCCCGCCTCAGATTCCCCGCGTCTGATTCCCTGCCTCTGATTCCCCGCCTCTGATTCCCTGCCTCTGATTCCCCATATCTGATTCCCCGCCTCTGATTCCCCGCTTCTCATTCCCCAGCTCTGAATCCCCGCCTCTGATTCCCCGCGTATGATTCCCTGCCTCTGATTCCCCGCCTCTAATTCCCCATCTGTGATTCACAACTTCTGATGCCCCGCCTCTGATTCCCCGCCTCTGATTCCCCATATCTGATTCCCCGCCTCTGATTGCCCACCTCTGATTCCCCGCGTCTGATTCCCTGCCTCTGATTCCCCGCCTCTGATTCCCCACATCTGATTCACCCCCTCTCATTCCCGGCCTCTGATTCCCCATCTCTGATTCCGCACATCCGATTCCCTGCCTATGATTCCCCACCTCTGATTCCCCGCCTCTGATTCCCCATATCTGATTCCCTGCCTCTGTTTCCCCGCCTCTGATTCCCCACCTCTGTTTCCCCATATCTGATTCCCCGCCTCTGATTCCCCAACTCTAATACCCTGCCTCTGATTCCCCAGCTCTGATTCCCCGCCTCTGATTCCCCGCATCTGATTCCCTGCCTCTGATTCCCCGCCTCTGATTCCAGGCCTCTGATTCCCAGCATCTGATTCCGGCCTCTGATTCCCTGCTTCTGATTCTGATTCCCTGCCTCTGATTCCCCATCTCTGATTCCGCACATCTGATTCCCTGCCTCTGATTCCCCACCTCTGATTCCCCATATCTGATTACCCGCCTCTGTTTCCCCGCCTCTGATTCCCCGCCTCTGTTTCCCCATATCTGATTCCAAGACTCTGATTCCCCAACTCTGATTCCCCTCCTGTAATTCGCCAGCTATGATTCCCCGCCTCTGATTCCCTGCGTCTGATTCCCTGCCTCTGATTCCCAGCCTCTGATTCCCCTTCTCTGATTCACCACCTCTGAATCCCCACCTCTGATTCCCCATCTCTGATTCCGCACATCCGATTCCCTGCCTCTGATTCCCCGCCTCTGATTCCCCGCCTCTGATTCGCAACCTCTAATTCCCCACCTCTGATTCCCCATATCTGATTCCCCGCCTCTGTTTCCCTGCCTCTGTTTCCCGGCCTCTGTTTCCCCATATCTGATTCCCCTCCTCTGATTCCCCAACTCTGATTCCCCGCCTCTGATTCCCCAGCTCTGATTCCCCGCCATTTATTCCCGGCCTCTGATTCCCCGCCTTTTATTCCCAACCTCTGATTCCACACCTCTGATTCCCCATATCTGATTCCCCGCCTCTATTTCCCCATATCTGATTCCCCGCCTCTGATTCCCCAACACTGATTCCCCGCCTCTGATTCCCCAGCTCTGATTCCCCGCCTCTGATTCCCGGCATCCGATTCCCTGCCTCTGATTCCCCGCCTCTGATTCCCCATCTCTGATTCCCCGCCTCTGATTCCCCGTGTCTGATTCCCAGCCTCTGATTCCCCGCCTCAGATTCCCCGCCTCTGATTCCCTGCCACTGATTCCCTGCCCCTGATTCCCCACCTCTGATTCCCCATATCTGATTCCCCGCCTCTGTTTCCCCGCCTCTGATTCCCCGCCTCTGATTCCCCATATCTGATTCCCTGCCTCTGATTCCCCAACTCTGATTCCCCGCCTATGTTTACACACCTCTGTTTACCCGCCTGTTTTCCCTCCTCTGATTCCCCACCACAGATTCCCTGCCTCAGATTCCCTGCCTCAGATTCCCTGCATCAGATTCCCTTCATTTGATTCCCTGCGTCTGATTACCTGACTCTGATTCCCTGCATCTGATTGCCCGCCTCTGATTCCCCGCCTCTGATTCCCCGCCTCTGATTCCCCACGTCTGATTCCCCACTTCTGATTCCCCGCCTCTGATTCCCCGCCTCTGATTCCCCACCTCTGATTCACCGCCTCTGATTCCCCGCCTCTGATTCCCCGCCTCTGATTCCCCACTTCTGATTGCCCGCCTCTGATTCCACGCCTCTGATTCCCCGCCTCTGATTCCCCACCTCTGATTCCCCACTTCTGATTCCCCACCTCTGATTCCCCGCCTCTGATTCCACGCCTCTGATTCCCCACCTCTGATTCCCCACTTCTGAATCCCCACCTCTGATTCTCCGCCTCTGATACCCTGCCTCTGATAACTTTTTACTGATTCCCTGCCTCAGATTCCCTGCCTCCGATTCCCTGCCTCAGATTCCCTGCCTCAGATTCCCTGCATCAGATTCCCTTCATCTGATTCCCTGCCTCTGATTCCCCGCCTCTGAATCCCCGCCTCTGATTCCCCACCTCTGTCTCTACGCCTCTATTTTGACTGCACTCTTTCCCCTCCACTCTTTCCGTGCCTCTCTTTCCCTCCCTCAATTTCAACAACTCTGTTTGATCTGTTCTGTGTACCTAATTTTCAACACACAAGTTCCAACCACTATGTTTCGCCCATCTCTTTCGCTGCCTCTATTTATGCAGCTATGTTTACCCGCTTCTGTTTACCCGCCTGTTTCCCCACATCTCTTTCCCCACCTCTGATTCCACGCCTCTGATTCCCCGCCTCTGATTCCCCGCCTCTGAATCCCCGCCTCTGATACACCGCCTCCCTTTCCGCGCAACTTTCCTGGCCTACGTTTCCCCACATCTCTTTCCCCACCTCTGATTCCACGCCTCAGATTCGCCGCCTCTGATTTCCCGCCTCTGATTCCCTGCCTCTGATTCCCTGCCTCTGATTCCCCACCTCTGATTCCCCCCTCTGATTCCCCGCCTCTGATTCCAAGCCTCTGATTCCCCACCTCTGATTCCCCGCCTCTGATTCCCTGCCTGTCTTTCCCTGCCTCTATTTCCGTGTCTCTTTCTCTGCATCTCGTTTCCCACATCTCATTTCCCCCTTCTGATAACCCGCATCAGATTCCCTGACACAGATTCCCTGCCTCAGATTCCCTGCCTCAGATTCCCTGCATCAGATTCCCTTCATCTGATTCCCTGCCTCTGATTCCCCGCCTCTGATTCCCCACCTCTGATTCCCTGCCTCAGATTCCCTGCCTCTGATTCCCTGCCTCTGATTCCCTGCCTCTGATTTCCTGCATCAGATTCCCCGCCTCTGATTCTCCGCCTCTGATTCCCCGCCTCTGATTCCCCGCCTCTGATTCGCCGCCTCTGATTCCCCGCCTCTGATTTCCCACCTCTGATTCCCTGCCTCTGATAACCTGCCTCTGATTCCCTGCCTCTGATTCTCTGCCTCTGATTCCCGGCCTCTGAGTCCCCACCTCTGATTCCCCGTGTCCGATTCCGCACCCATGTTTCACCACCTCTGTTGCGCTGCTTCTGATTTCCCGGCTCAGATTCACCGGCTCTGATACCGCACCTCTGATTCCACGCCTCTCTTTCTGTGTCTCTGATTCCCCGCCTCTGATTCCACGCCTCTGATTACCCGCCTCTGATACCCTGCCTCTCTTTCCCTGCCTCTATATCCGTGCCTCTTTCTCTGCATCTCGTTTCCCACATCTCATTTCCCCCTTCTGATAACCCGCATCAGATTCCCTGCCACAGATTCCCTGCCTCAGATTCCCTGCCTCAGATTCCCTGCATCAGATTCCCTTCATCTGATTCCCTGCCTCTGATTCCCCGCCTCTGATTCCCCACCTCTGATTCCCCACCTCTGATTCCCCGCCTCTGATTCCCTGCCTCTGATTCCCCATATCTGATACCCCGCCTCTGATTCCCCAACTCTGATTCCCCGCTTCTGATTCCCCAGCTCTGAATCCCCGCCTCTGATTCCCCGCGTCTGATTCCCTGCCTCTGATTCCCCGCCTCTGATTCCCCATCTGTGATTCACAACCTCTGATGCCCCACCTCTGATTCCCCATATCTGATTCCCTGCCTCTCTTTCCCCGCCTCTGATTCCCCACCTCTGTTTCCCCGTATCTGATTCCCCGCCTCTGATTCCCCAACTCTAATACACCGCCTCTGATTCCCCAGCTCTGATTCCCCGCCTCTGATTCCCCGCATCTGATTCCCTGCCTCTGATTCCACGCCTCTGATTCCAGGCCTCTGATTCCCAGCATCTGATTCCGGCCTCTGATTCCCGGCCTCTGATTCCCTGCTTCTGATTCTGATTTCCTGCCTCTGATTCCCCATCTCTGATTCCGCACATCTGATTCCCTGCCTCTGATTCCCCACCTCTGATTCCCCATATCTGATTCCTCGCCTCTGTTTCCCCGCCTCTGATTCCCCGCCTCTGTTTCCCAATATCTAAGTCCCCACCTCTGATTCCCCAAATCTGATTCCCCACCTCTGATTCCCCAGCTCTGATTCCCCGCCTCTGATTCCCCGCATCTGATACCCTGCATCTGATTCCAAGCCTCTGATTCCCTGCCTCTGATTCCCAACCTCTGATTCCCCACCTCTGATTCCCCATATCTGATTCACCGCCTCTGTTTCCCCGCCTCGGATTCCCCGCCTCTGTTTCCCCATATCTGATTCCCGGCCTCGGATTGCCCGCCTCTGATTCCCCATATCTGATTCCCTGTCTCTGATTCCCCAACTCTGATTCCCCGCCTCTGATTCCCCAGCTCTGAATCCCCGCCTCTGATTCCCTGCATCTGATTCCCTGCCTCTGATTCCCCGCCTTGATTCCCCATCTCTGATTCACAACCTCTGATTCCCCACCTCTGATTCCCTATATTTGATTCCCCGCCTCTGTTTCCCCGCCTCTGATTCCCCGCCTCTGATTCCCCATATCTGATTCCCCGCCTCTGATTGCCCACCTCTGATTCCCAGCCTCTGATTCGCCAGCTCTGATTCCCCGCCTCTGATTCCCCGCATCTGATTCCCTGCCTCTGATTCCCCGCCTCTGATTCCCCATCTCTGATTCACCGCCTTTGATTCGCCACCTCTGATTCCCCATATCTGATTCCCCACCTCTGTCTCCCCGCCTCTGATTCCCCGCCTCTGAATCTCCATATCTCATTCCCCGCCTCTGAATCCCCATCTCTGATTCCCGGACTCTGATTCCCCTCCTCTGATTCCCGGCCTCTTATTCCCAGCATCTGATTCCCGGCCTCTGATTCCCGGCCTCTGATTCCCCGCTTCTGATTCCCTGCCTCTGATTCCCCATCTCTGATTCCGCACATCTGATTCCCTGCCTCTGATTCCCCACCTCTGATTCCCCATATCTGATTCCCCGCCTCTGTTTCCCCGCCTCTGATTCCCCGCCTCTGTTTCCCTATATCTAATTCCCCACCTCTGATGCCCCAACTCTGATTCCCCGCCTCTGATTCCCCAGCTCTGATTCCCCGCCTCTGATTCCCTGCATCCGATTCCCCATATCTGATTCCCCGCCTCTGTTTCCCCGCCTCTGATTCCCCGCCTCTGTTTCTCCATATCTGATTCCCGCCTCTGATTCCCAACTATGATTCCCCGCCTCTGATTCCCCAGCTCTGATTCCCTGCCTCTGATTCCCCGCGTTCTATTCCCTGCCTCTGATTCCCCGCCTGTGATTCCCCATCACTGATTCACCACCTCTGATTCCCTACCTCTGATTCCCCATATCTAATTCCCCGCCTCTGTTTGCCCGCCTCTGATTCCCCGCCTCTGTTTCCCCATATCTGATTCCCCGCCTCTGAATCCCCAATTCTGATTCCCTGCCTCAGATTCCCCAGCTCTGATTCCCCGCCTTTGATTCCCCCCGTCTGATTCCCAGCCTCTGAATCCCCGTGTCTGATTTCCTGCCTCTGATTCCCCACCTCTGATTCCCCATCTCTGATTCACCGCCTCTGATTCCCCACCTCTGATTCCCCATCTCTGATTCCTCACATCCAATTCCCTGCCTCTGATTCCCCAACTCTGATTCCCCACCTCTGATTCCCCAGCTCTGATTCCCCGCCTCAGATTCCCCGCGTCTGATTCCCCGCGTCTGATTCCCTGCCTCTGATTCCCCGCCTCTGATTCCCTGCCTCTGATTCCCCATATCTGATTCCCCGCCTCTGATTCCCCAACTCTGATTCCCCGCTTCTGATTCCCCAGCTCTGAATCCCCGCCTCTGATTCCCAGCGTCTGATTCCCTGCCTCTGATTCCCCGCCTCTGATTCCCCATCTGTGATTCACAACCTCTGATGCCCCACCTCTGATTCCCCATATCTGATTCCCCGCCTCTGTTTCCCCGCCTCTGATTCCCCGCCTCTGATTCCCCATATCAGATTCCCCGCCTCTGATTGCCCACCTCTGATTCCCCGCGTCTGATACCCTGCCTCTGTTTCCCCATATCTGATTCCCCGCCTCTGATTCCCCAACTCTAATACCCCGCCTCTGATTCCCCATCTCTGATTCCGCTCATCCGATTCCCTGCCTATGATTCCCCACCTCAGATTCCCCGCCTCTGATTCC
Source organism: Narcine bancroftii (assembly GCF_036971445.1). Classification (NCBI taxonomy): domain Eukaryota; kingdom Metazoa; phylum Chordata; class Chondrichthyes; order Torpediniformes; family Narcinidae; genus Narcine; species Narcine bancroftii. The sequence continues at coordinate 2,437,304 of NW_027211886.1, forward strand.
CCATATCTGATTCCCTGCCTCTGTTTCCCCGCCTCTGATTCCCTACCTCTGTTTCCCCATATCTGATTCCCCGCCTCTGATTCCCCAACTCTAATACCCCGCCTCTGATTCCCCAGCTCTGATTCCCCGCCTCTGATTCCCCGCATCTGATTCCCTGCCTCTGATTCCCCGCCTCTGATTCCAGGACTCTGATTCCCATCATCTGATTCCGGACTCTGATTCCCGGCCTCTGATTCCCTGCTTCTGATTCTGATTCCCTGCCTCTGATTCCCCATCTCTGATTCCGCACATCTGATTCCCTGCCTCTGATTCCCCACCTCTGATTCCCCATATCTGATTCCCCGCCTCTGTTTCCCCGCCTCTGATTCCCCGCCTCTGTTTCCCAATATCTAAGTCCCCACCTCTGATTCCCCAAATCTGATTCCCCACCTCTGATTCCCCAGCTCTGATTCCCCGCCTCTGATTCCCCGCATCTGATTTCCTGCATCTGATTCCAAGCCTCTGATTCCCTGCCTCTGATTCCCAACCTCTGATTCCCCACCTCTGATTCCCCATATCTGATTCCCCGCCTCTGTTTCCCCGCCTCGGATTCCCCGCCTCAGTTTCCCCATATCTGATTCCCGGCCTCTGATTCCCCGCCTCTGATTCCCCGCCTCTGATTCCCTGCCTCTGATTCCCCATCTCCGATTCCCTGCCTCTCATTCCCAACCTCTGATTCCCCACCTCTGATTCCCCATATCTGATTCCCCGCCTCTGTTTCCCCGCCTCTGATTCCCCGCCTCTGATTCCCAACTCTGATTCCCAACCTCTGATTCCCCAGCTCTGATTCCCCGTGTTTGATTCCCTGCCTCTGATTCCCTGCCCTGATTCCCCATCTCTGTTTCACCGCCTTTGATTCGCCACCTCTGATTCCACATATCTGATTCCCCGCCTCTGTAACCCCGACTCTGATTCCCTTCCTCTGATTCCCAACCTCTGATTCCACACCTCTGATTCCCCATATCTGATTCCCCGCCTCTATTTCCCCATATCTGAATCCCCGCCTCTGATTCCCCAACTATGATTCCCCGCCTCTGATTCCCCAGCTCTGATTCCCCGACTCTGATTCCCGGCGTCCGATTCCCTGCCTCTGATTCCCCGCCTCTGATTCCCCATCTCTGATTCCCCGCCTCTGATTTCCCGTGTCTGATTCCCTGCCTCTGATTCCCCGCCTCTGATTCCCCGCCTCTGATTCCCTGACACTGAATCCCTGCCCCTGATTCCCCACCTCTGATTCCCCATATCTGATTCCCCGCCTCTGTTTCCCCGCCTCTGATTCCCCGCCTCTGATTCCCCATATCTGATTGCCTGCCTCTGATTCCCCAACTCTGATTCCCCGCCTTTGATTCCCCAGCTCTGAATCCCCGCCTCTGATTCCCCGTGTCTGATTCCCTGCCTCTGATTCCCCGCCTTGATTCCCCATCTCTGATTCACAACCTCTGATTCCCCACCTCTGATTCCCTATATTTGATTCCCCGCCTCTGTTTCCCCGCCTCTGATTCCCCGCCTCTGATTCCCCATATCTGATTCCCCGCCTCTGATTGCCCACCTCTGATTCCCCGCCTCTGATTCGCCAGCTCTGATTCCCCGCCTCTGATTCCCCGCATCTGATTCCCTGCCTCTGATTCCCCGCCTCTGATTCTCCATCTCTGATTCACCGCCTTTGATTCGCCACCTCTGATTCCCCATATCTGATTCCCCACCTCTGTTTCCCGGCCTCTGATTCCCCGCCTCTGATTCTCCATATCTCATTCCCCGCCTCTGAATCCCCATCTCTGATTCCCGGACTCTGATTCCCCACCTCTGATTCCCGGCCTCTTATTCCCAGCATCTGATTCCCGGCCTCTGATTCCCGGCCTCTGATTCCCCGCTTCTGATTCTGATTCCCTGCCTCTGATTCCTCATCTCTGATTCCGCACATCTGATTCCCTGCCTCTGATTCCCCACCTCTGATTCCCCATATCTGATTCCCCGCCTCTGTTTCCCCGCCTCTGATTCCCCGCCTCTGTTTCCCTATATCTAATTCCCCACCTCTGATGCCCCAACTCTGATTCCCCGCCTCTGATTTACCGCATCCGATTCCCCATATCTGATTCCCCGCCTCAGTTTCCCCGCCTCTGATTCCCCGCCTCTGTTTCCCCATATCTGATTCCCCGCCTCTGATTCCCAACTATGATTCCCCGCCTCTGATTCCCCAGCTCTGATTCCCTGCGTCTGATTCCCTGCGTTCTATTCCCTGCCTCTGATTCCCCGCCTGTGATTCCCCATCACTGATTCACCACCTCTGATTCCCCACCTCTGATTCCCCATATCTAATTCCCCGCCTCTGTTTGCCCGCCTCTGATTCCCCGCCTCTGTTTCCCCATATCTGATTCCCCGTCTCTGAATCCCCAACTCTGATTCCCTGCCTCTGATTCCCCAGCTCTGATTCCCCGCCTTTGATTCCCCCCGTCTGATTCCCAGCCTCTGAATCCCCGTGTCTGATTTCCTGCCTCTGATTCCCCGCCTCTGATTCCCTATCTCTGATTCCTCTGATTCCCCACATCTGATTCCCCATCTCTGATTCCGCACATCCGATTCCCTGCCTCTGATTCCCCAACTCTGATTCCCCACCTCTGATTCCCCAGCTCTGATTCCCCGCCTCAGATTCCCCGCGTCTGATTCCCTGCCTCTGATTCCCCGCCTCTGATTCCCCATCTCTGATTCCCCACCTCTGATTCCCCGTGTCTGATTCCCTGCCTCTGATTCCCCGCCTCTGAATCCCAGCCTCTGATTCCCCATATCTGATTCCCCGCCTCTGATTCCCTGCCTCTGATTCCCCAGCTCTGATTCCCCGCCTTTGATTCCCCCCGTCTGATTCCCAGCCTCTGAATCCCCGTGTCTGATTTCCTGCCTCTGATTCCCCGCCTCTGATTCCCCATCTCTGATTCACCGCCTCTGATTCCCCATCTCTGATTCCCCACCTCTGATTCCCCATATCTGATTCCCCGCCTCTGAATCCCCAACTCTGATTCCCTGTCTCAGATTCCCCAGCTCTGATTCCCCGCCTTTGATTCCCCCCGTCTGATTCCCAGCCTCTGAATCCCCGTGTCTGATTTCCTGCCTCTGATTCCCCGCCTCTGATTCCCCATCTCTGATTCACCGCCTCTGATTCCCCACCTCTGATTCCCCATCTCTGATTCCGCACATCCAATTCCCTGCCTCTGATTCCCCAACTCTGATTCCCCACCTCTGATTCCCCAGCTCTGATTCCCCGCCTCAGATTCCCCACGTCTGATTCCCTGCCTCTGATTCCCCGCCTCTGATTCCCTGCCTCTGATTCCCCATATCTGATTCCCCGCCTCTGATTCCCCGCTTCTCATTCCCCAGCTCTGAATCCCCGCCTCTGATTTCCCGCGTATGATTCCCTGCCTCTGATTCCCCGCCTCTAATTCCCCATCTGTGATTCACAACTTCTGATGCCCCACCTCTGATTCCCCATATCTGATTCCCCGCCTCTGTTTCCCCGCCTCTGATTCCCCGCCTCTGATTCCCCATATCTGATTCCCCACCTCTGATTGCCCACCTCTGATTCCCCGCGTCTGATTCCCTGCCTCTGATTCCCCGCCTCTGATTCCCCATATCTGATTCACCACCTCTCATTCCCGGCCTCTGATTCCCCATCTCTGATTCCGCACATCCGATTCCCTGCCTATGATTCCCCACCTCTGATTCCCCGCCTCTGATTCCCCATATCTGATTCCCTGCCTCTGTTTCCCCGCCTCTGATTCCCCACCTCTGTTTCCCCATATCTGATTCCCCGCCTCTGATTCCCCAACTCTAATACCCTGCCTCTGATTCCCCAGCTCTGATTCCCCGCCTCTGATTCCCCGCATCTGATTCCCTGCCTCTGATTCCCCGCCTCAGATTCCAGGCCTCTGATTCCCAGCATCTGATTCCGGCCTCTGATTCCCTGCTTCTGATTCTGAATCCCTGCCTCTGATTCCCCATCTCTGATTCCGCACATCTGATTCCCTGCCTCTGATTCCCCACCTCTGATACCCCATATCTGATTACCCGCCTCTGTTTCCCCGCCTCTGATTCCCCGCCTCTGTTTCCCCATATCTGATTCCCCGACTCTGATTCCCCAAATCTGATTCCCCTCCTGTAATTCTCCAGCTATGATTCCCCGCCTCTGATTCCCTGCATCTGATTCCCTGCCTCTGATTCCCAGCCTCTGATTCCCCTTCTCTGATTCACCACCTCTGAATCCCCACCTCTGATTCCCCATCTCTGATTCCGCACATCCGATTCCCTGCCTCTGATTCCCCGCCTCTGATTCCCCGCCTCTGATTCGCAACCTCTAATTCCCCACCTCTGATTCCCCATATCTGATTCCCCGCCTCTGTTTCCCTGACTCTGATTCCCGGCCTCTGTTTCCCCATAACTGATTCCCCTCCTCTGATTCCCCAACTCTGATTCCCCGCCTCTGATTCCCGGCCTCTGATTCCCTGCCACTGATTCCCCGCCCCTGATTCCCCACCTCTGATTCCCCATATCTGATTCCGCGCCTCTGTTTCCCCAGCTCTGATTCCCTGCCTCTGATTCCCCGCCTCTGATTCCCCATCTCTGTTTCACCGCCTTTGATTCGCCACCTCTGATTCCCCATATCTGATTCCCCGCCTCTGTTTCCCCGCCTCTGATTCCCTGCCTCTGATTCCCAACCTCTGATTCCACACCTCTGATTCCCCATATCTGATTCCCCGCCTCTATTTCCCCATATCTGATTCCCCGCCTCTGATTCCCCAACTCTGATTCCCCGCCTCTGATTCCCCAGCTCTGATTCCCCGCCTCTGATTCCCGGCATCCGATTCCCTTCCTCTGATTCCCCGCCTCTGATTCCCCATCTCTGATTCCCCGCCTCTGATTCCCCGTGTCTGATTCCCAGCCTCTGATTCCCCGCCTCAGATTCCCCGCCTCTGATTCCCTGCCACTGATTCCCTGCCCCTGATTCCCCACCTCTGATTCCCCATATCTGATTCCCCGCCTCTGTTTCCCCGCATCTGATTCCCTGCCTCTGATTCCCCAACTCTGATTCCCCGCCTATGTTTACACGCCTCTGTTTACCCGCCTGTTTTCCCTCCTCTGATTCCCCACCACAGATTCCCTGCCTCAGATTCCCTGCCTCAGATTCCCTGCATCAGATTCCCTTCATTTGATTCCCTGCGTCTGATTCCCTGCCTCTGATTCCCTGCATCTGATTGCCCGCCTCTGATTCCCCGCCTCTGATTCCCCGCCTCTGATTCCCCACGTCTGATTCCCCACTTCTGATTCCCCGCCTCTGATTCCCCGCCTCTGATTCCCCACCTCTGATTCACCGCCTCTGATTCCCCGCCTCTGATTCCCCGCCTCTGATTCCCCACTTCTGATTGCCCGCCTCTGATTCCACGCCTCTGATTCCCCGCCTCTGATTCCCCACCTCTGATTCCCCACTTCTGATTCCCCACCTCTGATTCCCCGCCTCTGATTCCACGCCTCTGATTCCCCACCTCTGATTCCCCACTTCTGAATCCCCACCTCTGATTCTCCGCCTCTGATACCCTGCCTCTGATAACTTTTTACTGATTCCCTGCCTCAGATTCTCTGCCTCCGATTCCCTGCCTCAGATTCCCTGCCTCAGATTCCCTGCATCAGATTCCCTTCATCTGATTCCCTGCCTCTGATTCCCCGCCTCTGAATCCCCGCCTCTGATTCCCCACCTCTGTCTCTACGCCTCTATTTTGACTGCACTCTTTCCCCTCCACTCTTTCCGTGCCTCTCTTTCCCTCCCTCAATTTCAACAACTCTGTTTGATCTGTTCTGTGTACCTAATTTTCAACACACAAGTTCCAACCACTATGTTTCGCCCATCTCTTTCGCTGCCTCTATTTATGCAGCTATGTTTACCCGCTTCTGTTTACCCGCCTGTTTCCCCACATCTCTTTCCCCACCTCTGATTCCACGCCTCTGATTCCCCGCCTCTGATTCCCCGCCTCTGAATCCCCGCCTCTGATACACCGCCTCCCTTTCCGCGCAACTTTCCTGGCCTACGTTTCCCCACATCTCTTTCCCCAACTCTGATTCCACGCCTCAGATTCGCCGCCTCTGATTTCCCGCCTCTGATTCCCTGCCTCTGATTCCCTGCCTCTGATTCCCCACCTCTGATTCCCCCCTCTGATTCCCCGCCTCTGATTCCCAGCCTCTGATTCCCCACCTCTGATTCCCCGCCTCTGATTCCCTGCCTGTCTTTCCCTGCCTCTATTTCCGTGTCTCTTTCTCTGCATCTCGTTTCCCACATCTCATTTCCCCCTTCTGATAACCCGCATCAGATTCCCTGACACAGATTCCCCATATCTGATTCCCCGCCTCTGTTTCCCCGCCTCTGATTCCCCGCCTCTGTTTCCCTATATCTAATTCCCCACCTCTGATGCCCCAACTCTGATTCCCCGCCTCTGATTCCCCAGCTCTGATTCCCCGCCTCTGATTTCCCGCATCCGATTCCCCATATATGATTCCCCGCCTCAGTTTCCCCGCCTCTGATTCCCCGCCTCTGTTTCCCCATATCTGATTCCCCGCCTCTGATTCCCAACTATGATTCCCCGCCTCTGATTCCCCAGCTCTGATTCCCTGCGTCTGATTCCCTGCGTTCTATTCCCTGCCTCTGATTCCCCGCCTGTGATTCCCCATCACTGATTCACCACCTCTGATTCCCCACCTCTGATTCCCCATATCTAATTCCCCGCCTCTGTTTGCCCGCCTCTGATTCCCCGCCTCTGTTTCCCCATATCTGATTCCCCGTCTCTGAATCCCCAACTCTGATTCCCTGCCTCTGATTCCCCAGCTCTGATTCCCCGCCTTTGATTCCCCCCGTCTGATTCCCAGCCTCTGAATCCCCGTGTCTGATTTCCTGCCTCTGATTCCCCGCCTCTGATTCCCCATCTCTGATTCCTCTGATTCCCCACATCTGATTCCCCATCTCTGATTCCGCACATCCGATTCCCTGCCTCTGATTCCCCAACTCTGATTCCCCACCTCTGATTCCCCAGCTCTGATTCCCCGCCTCAGATTCCCCGCGTCTGATTCCCTGCCTCTGATTCCCCGCCTCTGATTCCCCATCTCTGATTCCCCACCTCTGATTCCCCGTGTCTGATTCCCTGCCTCTGATTCCCCGCCTCTGAATCCCAGCCTCTGATTCCCCATATCTGATTCCCCGCCTCTGATTCCCTGCCTCTGATTCCCCAGCTCTGATTCCCCGCCTTTGATTCCCCCCGTCTGATTCCCAGCCTCTGAATCCCCGTGTCTGATTTCCTGCCTCTGATTCCCCGCCTCTGATTCCCCATCTCTGATTCACCGCCTCTGATTCCCCATCTCTGATTCCCCACCTCTGATTCCCCATATCTGATTCCCCGCCTCTGAATCCCCAACTCTGATTCCCTGCCTCAGATTCCCCAGCTCTGATTCCCCGCCTTTGATTCCCCCCGTCTGATTCCCAGCCTCTGAATCCCCGTGTCTGATTTCCTGCCTCTGATTCCCCGCCTCTGATTCCCCATCTCTGATTCACCGCCTCTGATTCCCCACCTCTGATTCCCCATCTCTGATTCCGCACATCCAATTCCCTGCCTCTGATTCCCCAACTCTGATTCCCCACCTCTGATTCCCCAGCTCTGATTCCCCGCCTCAGATTCCCCACGTCTGATTCCCTGCCTCTGATTCCCCGCCTCTGATTCCCTGCCTCTGATTCCCCATATCTGATTCCCCGCCTCTGATTCCCCGCTTCTCATTCCCCAGCTCTGAATCCCCGCCTCTGATTTCCCGCGTATGATTCCCTGCCTCTGATTCCCCGCCTCTAATTCCCCATCTGTGATTCACAACTTCTGATGCCCCACCTCTGATTCCCCATATCTGATTCCCCACCTCTGTTTCCCCGCCTCTGATTACCCGCCTCTGATTCCCCATATCTGATTCCCCACCTCTGATTGCCCACCTCTGATTCCCCGCGTCTGATTCACTGCCTCTGATTCCCCGCCTCTGACTCCCCATATCTGATTCACCACCTCTCATTCCCGGCCTCTGATTCCCCATCTCTGATTCCGCACATCCGATTCCCTGCCTATGATTCCCCACCTCTGATTCCCCGCCTCTGATTCCCCATATCTGATTCCCTGCCTCTGTTTCCCCGCCTCTGATTCCCCACCTCTGTTTCCCCATATCTGATTCCCCGCCTCTGATTCCCCAACTCTAATACCCTGCCTCTGATTCCCCAGCTCTGATTCCCCGCCTCTGATTCCCCGCATCTGATTCCCTGCCTCTGATTCCCCGCCTCTGATTCCAGGCCTCTGATTCCCAGCATCTGATTCCGGCCTCTGATTCCCTGCTTCTGATTCTGATTCCCTGCCTCTGATTCCCCATCTCTGATTCCGCACATCTGATTCCCTGCCTCTGATTCCCCACCTCTGATTCCCCATATCTGATTACCCGCCTCTGTTTCCCCGCCTCTGATTCCCCGCCTCTGTTTCCCCATATCTGATTCCCCGACTCTGATTCCCCAACTCTGATTCCCCTCCTGTAATTCTCCAGCTATGATTCCCCGCCTCTGATTCCCTGCATCTGATTCCCTGCCTCTGATTCCCAGCCTCTGATTCCCCTTCTCTGATTCACCACCTCTGAATCCCCACCTCTGATTCCCCATCTCTGATTCCGCACATCCGATTCCCTGCCTCTGATTCCCCGCCTCTGATTCCCCGCCTCTGATTCGCAACCTCTAATTCCCCACCTCTGATTCCCCATATCTGATTCCCCGCCTCTGTTTCCCTGCCTCTGATTCCCGGCCTCTGTTTCCCCATAACTGATTCCCCTCCTCTGATTCCCCAACTCTGATTCCCCGCCTCTGATTCCCGGCCTCTGATTCCCTGCCACTGATTCCCCGCCCCTGATTCCCCACCTCTGATTCCCCATATCTGATTCCGCGCCTCTGTTTCCCCAGCTCTGATTCCCTGCCTCTGATTCCCCGCCTCTGATTCCCCATCTCTGTTTCACCGCCTTTGATTCGCCACCTCTGATTCCCCATATCTGATTCCCCGCCTCTGTTTCCCCGCCTCTGATTCCCTGCCTCTGATTCCCAACCTCTGATTCCACACCTCTGATTCCCCATATCTGATTCACCGCCTCTATTTCCCCATATCTGATTCCCCGCCTCTGATTCCCCAACTCTGATTCCCCGCCTCTGATTCCCCAGCTCTGATTCCCCGCCTCTGATTCCCGGCATCCGATTCCCTGCCTCTGATTCCCCGCCTCTGATTCCCCATCTCTGATTCCCCGCCTCTGATTCCCCGTGTCTGATTCCCAGCCTCTGATTCCCCGCCTCAGATTCCCCACCTCTGATTCCCTGCCACTGATTCCCTGCCCCTGATTCCCCACCTCTGATTCCCCATATCTGATTCCCCGCCTCTGTTTCCCCGCCTCTGATTCCCCGCCTCTGATTCCCCATATCTGATTCCCTGCCTCTGATTCCCCAACTCTGATTCCCCGCCTATGTTTACACGCCTCTGTTTACCCGCCTGTTTTCCCTCCTCTGATTCCCCACCACAGATTCCCTGCCTCAGATTCCCTGCCTCAGATTCCCTGCATCAGATTCCCTTCATTTGATTCCCTGCGTCTGATTCCCTGCCTCTGATTCCCTGCATCTGATTGCCCGCCTCTGATTCCCCGCCTCTGATTCCCCGCCTCTGATTCCCCACGTCTGATTCCCCACTTCTGATTCCCCGCCCCTGATTCCCCGCCTCTGATTCCCCACCTCTGATTCACCACCTCTGATTCCCCGCCTCTGATTCCCCGCCTCTGATTCCCCACTTCTGATTGCCCGCCTCTGATTCCACGCCTCTGATTCCCCGCCTCTGATTCCCCACCTCTGATTCCCCACTTCTGATTCCCCACCTCTGATTCCCCGCCTCTGATTCCACGCCTCTGATTCCCCACCTCTGATTCCCCACTTCTGAATCCCCACCTCTGATTCTCTGCCTCTGATACCCTGCCTCTGATAACTTTTTACTGATTCCCTGCCTCAGATTCTCTGCCTCTGATTCCCTGCCTCAGATTCCCTGCCTCAGATTCCCTGCATCAGATTCCCTTCATCTGATTCCCTGCCTCTGATTCCCCGCCTCTGAATCCCCGCCTCTGATTCCCCACCTCTGTCTCTACGCCTCTATTTTGACTGCACTCTTTCCCCTCCACTCTTTCCGTGCCTCTCTTTCCTTCCCTCAATTTCAACAACTCTGTTTGATCTGTTCTGTGTACCTAATTTTCAACACACAAGTTCCAACCACTATGTTTCGCCCATCTCTTTCGCTGCCTCTATTTATGCAGCTATGTTTACCCGCTTCTGTTTACCCGCCTGTTTCCCCACATCTCTTTCCCCACCTCTGATTCCACGCCTCTGATTCCCCGCCTCTGATTCCCCGCCTCTGAATCCCCGCCTCTGATACACCGCCTCCCTTTCCGCGCAACTTTCCTGGCCTACGTTTCCCCACATCTCTTTCCCCACCTCTGATTCCACGCCTCAGATTCGCCGCCTCTGATTTCCCGCCTCTGATTCCCTGCCTCTGATTCCCTGCCTCTGATTCCCCACCTCTGATTCCCCCCTCTGATTCCCCGCCTCTGATTCCCAGCCTCTGATTCCCCACCTCTGATTCCCCGCCTCTGATTCCCTGCCTGTCTTTCCCTGCCTCTATTTCCGTGTCTCTTTCTCTGCATCTCGTTTCCCACATCTCATTTCCCCCTTCTGATAATCCGCATCAGATTCCCTGACACAGATTCCCTGCCTCAGATTCCCTGCCTCAGATTCCCTGCATCAGATTCCCTTCATCTGATTCCCTGCCTCTGATTCCCCGCCTCTGACTCCCCACCTCTGATTCCCTGCCTCAGATTCCCTGCCTCTGATTCCCTGCCTCTGATTCCCTGCCTCTGATTTCCTGCATCAGATTCCCCGCCTCTGATTCTCCGCCTCTGATTCCCCGCCTCTGATTCCCCGCCTCTGATTCGCCGCCTCTGATTCCCCGCCTCTGATTTCCCACCTCTGATTCCCTGCCTCTGATTCCCTGCCTCTGATTCTCTGCCTCTGATTCCCGGCCTCTGAGTCCCCACCTCTGATTCCCCGTGTCCGATTCCGCACCCATGTTTCACCACCTCTGTTGCTCTGCTTCTGATTTCCCGGCTCAGATTCACCGGCTCTGATTCCGCACCTCTGATTCCACGCCTCTCTTTCTGTGTCTCTGATTCCCCGCCTCTGATTCCACGCCTCTGATTACCCGCCTCTGATACCCTGCCTCTCTTTCCCTGCCTCTATATCCGTGCCTCTTTCTCTGCATCTCGTTTCCCACATCTCATTTCCCCCTTCTGATAACCCGCATCAGATTCCCTGCCACAGATTCCCTGCCTCAGATTCCCTGACTCAGATTCCCTGCATCAGATTCCCTTCATCTGATTCCCTGCCTCTGATTCCCCGCCTCTGATTCCCCACCTCTGATTCCCCACCTCTGATTCCCCGCCTCTGATTCCCTGCCTCTGATTCCCCATATCTGATTCCCCGCCACTGATTCCCCAACTCTGATTCCCCGCTTCTGATTCCCCAGCTCTGAATCCCCGCCTCTGATTCCCCGCGTCTGATTCCCTGCCTCTGATTCCCCGCCTCTGATTCCCCATCTGTGATTCACAACCTCTGATGCCCCACCTCTGATTCCCCATATCTGATTCCCTGCCTCTCTTTCCCCGCCTCTGATTCCCCACCTCTGTTTCCCCATATCTGATTCCCCGCCTCTGATTCCCCAACTCTAATACCCCGCCTCTGATTCCCCAGCTCTGATTCCCCGCCTCTGATTCCCCGCATCTGATTCCCTGCCTCTGATTCCACGCCTCTGATTCCAGGCCTCTGATTCCCAGCATCTGATTCCGGCCTCTGATTCCCGGCCTCTGATTCCCTGCTTCTGATTCTGATTTCCTGCCTCTGATTCCCCATCTCTGATTCCGCACATCTGATTCCCTGCCTCTGATTCCCCACCTCTGATTCCCCATATCTGATTCCCCGCCTCTGTTTCCCCGCCTCTGATTCCCCACCTCTGTTTCCCAATATCTAATCCCCACCTCTGATTCCCCAAATCTGATTCCCCACCTCTGATTCCCCAGCTCTGATTCCCCGCCTCTGATTCCCCGCATCTTATACCCTGCATCTGATTCCAAGCCTCTGATTCCCTGCCTCTGATTCCCAACCTCTGATTCCCCACCTCTGATTCCCCATATCTGATTCCCCGCCTCTGTTTCCCCGCCTCGGATTCCCCGCCTCTGTTTCCCCATATCTGATTCCCGGCCTCGGATTCCCCGCCTCTGATTCCCCATATCTGATTCCCTGTCTCTGATTCCCCAACTCTGATTCCCCGCCTCTGATTCCCCAGCTCTGAATCCCCGCCTCTGATTCCCCGCATCTGATTCCCTGCCTCTGATTCCCCGCCTTGATTCCCCATCTCTGATTCACAACCTCTGATTCCCCACCTCTGATTCCCTATATTTGATTCCCCGCCTCTGTTTCCCCGCCTCTGATTCCCCGCCTCTGATTCCCCATATCTGATTCCCCGCCTCTGATTGCCCACCTCTGATTCCCAGCCTCTGATTTGCCAGCTCTGATTCCCCGCCTCTGATTCCCCGCATCTGATTCCCTGCCTCTGATTCCCCGCCTCTGATTCCCCATCTCTGATTCACCGCCTTTGATTCGCCACCTCTGATTCCCCATATCTGATTCCCCACCTCTGTTTCCCCGCCTCTGATTCCCCGCCTCTGATTCTCCATATCTCATTCCCCGCCTCTGAATCCCCATCTCTGATTCCCGGACTCTGATTCCCCTCCTCTGATTCCCGGCCTCTTATTCCCAGCATCTGATTCCCGGCCTCTGATTCCCGGCCTCTGATTCCCCACTTCTGATTCCCTGCCTCTGATTCCCCATCTCTGATTCCGCACATCTGATTCCCTGCCTCTGATTCCCCACCTCTGATTCCCCATATCTGATTCCCCGCCTCTGTTTCCCCGCCTCTGATTCCCCGCCTCTGTTTCCCTATATCTAATTCCCCACCTCTGATGCCCCAACTCTGATTCCCCGCCTCTGTTTCCCCGCCTCTGATTCCCCGCCTCTGTTTCCCCATATCTCATTCCCGCCTCTGATTCCCAACTATGATTCCCCGCCTCTGATTCCCCAGCTCTGATTCCCTGCCTCTGATTCCCCGCGTTCTATTCCCTGCCTCTGATTCCCCGCCTGTGATTCCCCATCACTGATTCACCACCTCTGATTCCCTACCTCTGATTCCCCATATCTAATTCCCCGCCTCTGTTTGCCCGCCTCTGATTCCCCGCCTCTGTTTCCCCATATCTGATTCCCCGCCTCTGAATCCCCAACTCTGATTCCCTGCCTCAGATTCCCCAGCTCTGATTCCCCGCCTTTGATTCCCCTCATCTGATTCCCAGCCTCTGAATCCCCGTGTCTGATTTCCTGCCTCTGATTCCCCGCCTCTGATTCCCCATCTCTGATTCACCGCCTCTGATTGCCCACCTCTGATTCCCCATCTCTGATTCCGCACATCCAATTCCCTGCCTCTGATTCCCCAACTCTGATTCCCCACCTCTGATTCCCCAGCTCTGATTCCCCGCCTCAGATTCCCCGCGTCTGATTCCCTGCCTCTGATTCCCTGCCTCTGATTCCCTGCCTCTGATTCCCCATATCTGATTCCCCGCCTCTGATTCCCCAACTCTCATTCCCCGCTTCTGATTCCCCAGCTCTGAATCCCCGCCTCTGATTCCCAGCGTCTGATTCCCTGCCTCTGATTCCCCGCCTCTGATTCCCCATCTGTGATTCACAACCTCTGATGCCCCACCTCTGATTCCCCATATCTGATTCCCCGCCTCTGTTTCCCCGCCTCTGATTCCCCGCCTCTGATTCCCCGCCTCTGATTGCCCACCTCTGATTCCCCGCGTCTGATACCCTGCCTCTGATTCCCCGCCTCTGATTTCCCATCTCTGATTCACCACCTCTGATTCCCGGCCTCTGATTCCCCATCTCTGATTCCGCTCATCCGATTCCCTGCCTATGATTCCCCACCTCTGATTCCCCGCCTCTGATTCCCCATATCTGATTCCCTGCCTCTGTTTCCCCGCCTCTGATTCCCTACCTCTGTTTCCCCATATCTGATTCCCCGCCTCTGATTCCCCAACTCTAATACCCCGCCTCTGATTCCCCAGCTCTGATTCCCCGCCTCTGATTCCCCGCATCTGATTCCCTGCCTCTGATTCCCCGCCTCTGATTCCAGGCCTCTGATTCCCATCATCTGATTCCGGACTCTGATTCCCGGCCTCTGATTCCCTGCTTCTGATTCTGATTCCCTGCCTCTGATTCCCCATCTCTGATTCCGCACATCTGATTCCCTGCCTCTGATTCCCCACCTCTGATTCCCCATATCTGATTCCCCGCCTCTGTTTCCCCGCCTCTGATTCCCCGCCTCTGTTTCCCAATATCTAAGTCCCCACCTCTGATTCCCCAAATCTGATTCCCCACCTCTGATTCCCCAGCTCTGATTCCCCGCCTCTGATTCCCAGCCTCTGATTCCCCACCTCTGATTCCCCGCCTCTGATTCCCTGCCTGTCTTTCCCTGCCTCTATTTCCGTGTCTCTTTCTCTGCATCTCGTTTCCCACATCTCATTTCCCCCTTCTGATAACCCGCATCAGATTCCCTGACACAGATTCCCTGCCTCAGATTCCCTGCCTCAGATTCCCTGCATCAGATTCCCTTCATCTGATTCCCTGCCTCTGATTCCCCGCCTCTGATTCCCCACCTCTGATTCCCTGCCTCAGATTCCCTGCCTCTGATTCCCTGCCTCTGATTCCCTGCCTCTGATTTCCTGCATCAGATTCCCCGCCTCTGATTCTCCGCCTCTGATTCCCCGCCTCTGATTCCCCGCCACTGATTCGCCGCCTCTGATTCCCCGCCTCTGATTTCCCACCTCTGATTCCCTGCCTCTGATAACCTGCCTCTGATTCCCTGCCTCTGATTCTCTGCCTCTGATTCCCGGCCACTGAGTCCCCACCTCTGATTCCCCGTGTCCGATTCCGCACCCATGTTTCACCACCTCTGTTGCTCTGCTTCTGATTTCCCGGCTCAGATTCACCGGCTCTGATTCCGCACCTCTGATTCCACGCCTCTCTTTCTGTGTCTCTGATTCCCCGCCTCTGATTCCACGCCTCTGATTACCCGCCTCTGATACCCTGCCTCTCTTTCCCTGCCTCTATATCCGTGCCTCTTTCTCTGCATCTCGTTTCCCACATCTCATTTCCCCCTTCTGATAACCCGCATCAGATTCCCTGCCACAGATTCCCTGCCTCAGATTCCCTGCCTCAGATTCCCTGCATCAGATTCCCTTCATCTGATTCCCTGCCTCTGATTCCCCGCCTCTGATTCCCCACCTCTGATTCCCCACCTCTGATTCCCCGCCTCTGATTCCCTGCCTCTGATTCCCCATATCTGATTCCCCGCCTCTGATTCCCCAACTCTGATTTCCCGCTTCTGATTCCCCAGCTCTGAATCCCCGCCTCTGATTCCCCGCGTCTGATTCCCTGCCTCTGATTCCCCGCCTCTGATTCCCCATCTGTGATTCACAACCTCTGATGCCCCACCTCTGATTCCCCATATCTGATTCCCTGCCTCTCTTTCCCCGCCTCTGATTCCCCACCTCTGTTTCCCTATATCTAATTCCCCACCTCTGATGCCCCAACTCTGATTCCCCGCCTCTGATTCCCCAGCTCTGATTCCCCGCCTCTGATTCCCTGCATCTGATTCCCCATATCTGATTCCCCGCCTCTGTTTCCCCGCCTCTGATTCCCCGCCTCTGTTTCCCCATATCTGATTCCCGCCTCTGATTCCCAACTATGATTCCCCGCCTCTGATTCCCCAGCTCTGATTCCCTGCCTCTGATTCCCCGCGTTCTATTCCCTGCCTCTGATTCCCCGCCTGTGATTCCCCATCACTGATTCACCACCTCTGATTCCCTACCTCTGATTCCCCATATCTAATTCCCCGCCTCTGTTTGCCCGCCTCTGATTCCCCGCCTCTGTTTCCCCATATCTGATTCCCCGCCTCTGAATCCCCAACTCTGATTCCCTGCCTCAGATTCCCCAGCTCTGATTCCCCGCCTTTGATTCCCCTCATCTGATTCCCAGCCTCTGAATCCACGTGTCTGATTTCCTGCCTCTGATTCCCCGCCTCCGATTCCCCATCTCTGATTCACCGCCTCTGATTCCCCACCTCTGATTCCCCATCTCTGATTCCGCACATCCAATTCCCTGCCTCTGATTCCCCAGCTCTGATTCCCCGCCTCTGATTCCCGGCATCTGATTCCCTGCCTCTGATTCCCCGCCTCTGATTCCAGGCCTCTGATTCCCATCATCTGATTCCGAACACTGATTCCCGGCCTCTGATTCCCTGCTTCTGATTCTGATTCCCTGCCTCTGATTCCCCATCTCTGATTCCGCACATCTGATTCCCTGCCTCTGATTCCCCACCTCTGATTCCCCATATCTGATTCCCCGCCTCTGTTTCCCCGCCTCTGATTCCCCGCCTCTGTTTCCCAATATCTAAGTCCCCACCTCTGATTCCCCAAATCTGATTCCCCACCTCTGATTCCCCAGCTCTGATTCCCCGCCTCTGATTCCCAGCCTCTGATTCCCCACCTCTGATTCCCCGCCTCTGATTCCCTGCCTGTCTTTCCCTGCCTCTATTTCCGTGTCTCTTTCTCTGCATCTCGTTTCCCACATCTCATTTCCCCCTTCTGATAACCCGCATCAGATTCCCTGACACAGATTCCCTGCCTCAGATTCCCTGCCTCAGATTCCCTGCATCAGATTCCCTTCATCTGATTCCCTGCCTCTGATTCCCCGCCTCTGATTCCCCACCTCTGATTCCCTGCCTCAGATTCCCTGCCTCTGATTCCCTGCCTCTGATTCCCTGCCTCTGATTTCCTGCATCAGATTCCCCGCCTCTGATTCTCCGCCTCTGATTCCCCGCCTCTGATTCCCCGCCTCTGATTCGCCGCCTCTGATTCCCCGCCTCTGATTTCCCACCTCTGATTCCCTGCCTCTGATAACCTGCCTCTGATTCCCTGCCTCTGATTCTCTGCCTCTGATTCCCGGCCTCTGAGTCCCCACCTCTGATTCCCCGTGTCCGATTCCGCACCCATGTTTCACCACCTCTGTTGCTCTGCTTCTGATTTCCCGGCTCAGATTCACCGGCTCTGATTCCGCACCTCTGATTCCACGCCTCTCTTTCTGTGTCTCTGATTCCCCGCCTCTGATTCCACGCCTCTGATTACCCGCCTCTGATACCCTGCCTCTCTTTCCCTGCCTCTATATCCGTGCCTCTTTCTCTGCATCTCGTTTCCCACATCTCATTTCCCCCTTCTGATAACCCGCATCAGATTCCCTGCCACAGATTCCCTGCCTCAGATTCCCTGCCTCAGATTCCCTGCATCAGATTCCCTTCATCTGATTCCCTGCCTCTGATTCCCCGCCTCTGATTCCCCACCTCTGATTCCCCACCTCTGATTCCCCGCCTCTGATTCCCTGCCTCTGATTCCCCATATCTGATTCCCCGCCTCTGATTCCCCAACTCTGATTCCCCGCTTCTGATTCCCCAGCTCTGAATCCCCGCCTCTGATTCCCCGCGTCTGATTCCCTGCCTCTGATTCCCCGCCTCTGATTCCCCATCTGTGATTCACAACCTCTGATGCCCCACCTCTGATTCCCCATATCTGATTCCCTGCCTCTCTTTCCCCGCCTCTGATTCCCCACCTCTGTTTCCCCATATCTGATTCCCCGCCTCTGATTCCCCAACTCTAATACCCCGCCTCTGATTCCCCAGCTCTGATTCCCTGCCTCTGATTCCCCGCATCTGATTCCCTGCCTCTGATTCCACGCCTCTGATTCCAGGCCTCTGATTCCCAGCATCTGATTCCGGCCTCTGATTCCCGGCCTCTGATTCCCTGCTTCTGATTCTGATTTCCTGCCTCTGATTCCCCATCTCTGATTCCGCACATCTGATTCCCTGCCTCTGATTCCCCACCTCTGATTCCCCATATCTGATTCCCCGCCTCTGTTTCCCCGCCTCTGATTCCCCGCCTCTGTTTCCCAATATCTAAGTCCACACCTCTGATTCCCCAAATCTGATTCCCCACCTCTGATTCCCCGCCTCTGATTCCCCACCTCTGATTCCCCACCTCTGATTCCCCGCCTCTGATTCCCTGCCTCTGATTCCCCATATCTGATTCCCCGCCACTGATTCCCCAACTCTGATTCCCCGCTTCTGATTCCCCAGCTCTGAATCCCCGCCTCTGATTCCCCGCGTCTGATTCCCTGCCTCTGATTCCCCGCCTCTGATTCCCCATCTGTGATTCACAACCTCTGATGCCCCACCTCTGATTCCCCATATCTGATTCCCTGCCTCTCTTTCCCCGCCTCTGATTCCCCACCTCTGTTTCCCCATATCTGATTCCCCGCCTCTGATTCCCCAACTCTAATACCCCGCCTCTGATTCCCCAGCTCTGATTCCCCGCCTCTGATTCCCCGCATCTGATTCCCTGCCTCTGATTCCACGCCTCTGATTCCAGGCCTCTGATTCCCAGCATCTGATTCCGGCCTCTGATTCCCGGCCTCTGATTCCCTGCTTCTGATTCTGATTTCCTGCCTCTGATTCCCCATCTCTGATTCCGCACATCTGATTCCCTGCCTCTGATTCCCCACCTCTGATTCCCCATATCTGATTCCCCGCCTCTGTTTCCCCGCCTCTGATTCCCCACCTCTGTTTCCCAATATCTAATCCCCACCTCTGATTCCCCAAATCTGATTCCCCACCTCTGATTCCCCAGCTCTGATTCCCCGCCTCTGATTCCCCGCATCTTATACCCTGCATCTGATTCCAAGCCTCTGATTCCCTGCCTCTGATTCCCAACCTCTGATTCCCCACCTCTGATTCCCCATATCTGATTCCCCGCCTCTGTTTCCCCGCCTCGGATTCCCCGCCTCTGTTTCCCCATATCTGATTCCCGGCCTCGGATTCCCCGCCTCTGATTCCCCATATCTGATTCCCTGTCTCTGATTCCCCAACTCTGATTCCCCGCCTCTGATTCCCCAGCTCTGAATCCCCGCCTCTGATTCCCCGCATCTGATTCCCTGCCTCTGATTCCCCGCCTTGATTCCCCATCTCTGATTCACAACCTCTGATTCCCCACCTCTGATTCCCTATATTTGATTCCCCGCCTCTGTTTCCCCGCCTCTGATTCCCCGCCTCTGATTCCCCATATCTGATTCCCCGCCTCTGATTGCCCACCTCTGATTCCCAGCCTCTGATTTGCCAGCTCTGATTCCCCGCCTCTGATTCCCCGCATCTGATTCCCTGCCTCTGATTCCCCGCCTCTGATTCCCCATCTCTGATTCACCGCCTTTGATTCGCCACCTCTGATTCCCCATATCTGATTCCCCACCTCTGTTTCCCCGCCTCTGATTCCCCGCCTCTGATTCTCTATATCTCATTCCCCGCCTCTGAATCCCCATCTCTGATTCCCGGACTCTGATTCCCCTCCTCTGATTCCCGGCCTCTTATTCCCAGCATCTGATTCCCGGCCTCTGATTCTCGGCCTCTGATTCCCCACTTCTGATTCCCTGCCTCTGATTCCCCATCTCTGATTCCGCACATCTGATTCCCTGCCTCTGATTCCCCACCTCTGATTCCCCATATCTGATTCCCCGCCTCTGTTTCCCCGCCTCTGATTCCCCGCCTCTGTTTCCCTATATCTAATTCCCCACCTCTGATGCCCCAACTCTGATTCCCCGCCTCTGTTTCCCCGCCTCTGATTCCCCGCCTCTGTTTCCCCATATCTCATTCCCGCCTCTGATTCCCAACTATGATTCCCCGCCTCTGATTCCCCAGCTCTGATTCCCTGCCTCTGATTCCCCGCGTTCTATTCCCTGCCTCTGATTCCCCGCCTGTGATTCCCCATCACTGATTCACCACCTCTGATTCCCTACCTCTGATTCCCCATATCTAATTCCCCGCCTCTGTTTGCCCGCCTCTGATTCCCCGCCTCTGTTTCCCCATATCTGATTCCCCGCCTCTGAATCCCCAACTCTGATTCCCTGCCTCAGATTCCCCAGCTCTGATTCCCCGCCTTTGATTCCCCTCATCTGATTCCCAGCCTCTGAATCCCCGTGTCTGATTTCCTGCCTCTGATTCCCCGCCTCTGATTCCCCATCTCTGATTCACCGCCTCTGATTGCCCACCTCTGATTCCCCATCTCTGATTCCGCACATCCAATTCCCTGCCTCTGATTCCCCAACTCTGATTCCCCACCTCTGATTCCCCAGCTCTGATTCCCCGCCTCAGATTCCCCGCGTCTGATTCCCTGCCTCTGATTCCCTGCCTCTGATTCCCTGCCTCTGATTCCCCATATCTGATTCCCCGCCTCTGATTCCCCAACTCTCATTCCCCGCTTCTGATTCCCCAGCTCTGAATCCCCGCCTCTGATTCCCAGCGTCTGATTCCCTGCCTCTGATTCCCCGCCTCTGATTCCCCATCTGTGATTCACAACCTCTGATGCCCCACCTCTGATTCCCCATATCTGATTCCCCGCCTCTGTTTCCCCGCCTCTGATTCCCCGCCTCTGATTCCCCGCCTCTGATTGCCCACCTCTGATTCCCCGCGTCTGATACCCTGCCTCTGATTCCCCGCCTCTGATTTCCCATCTCTGATTCACCACCTCTGATTCCCGGCCTCTGATTCCCCATCTCTGATTCCGCTCATCCGATTCCCTGCCTATGATTCCCCACCTCTGATTCCCCGCCTCTGATTCCCCATATCTGATTCCCTGCCTCTGTTTCCCCGCCTCTGATTCCCTACCTCTGTTTCCCCATATCTGATTCCCCGCCTCTGATTGCCCACCTCTGATTCCCAGCCTCTGATTTGCCAGCTCTGATTCCCCGCCTCTGATTCCCCGCATCTGATTCCCTGCCTCTGATTCCCCGCCTCTGATTCCCCATCTCTGATTCACCGCCTTTGATTCGCCACCTCTGATTCCCCATATCTGATTCCCCACCTCTGTTTCCCCGCCTCTGATTCCCCGCCTCTGATTCTCCATATCTCATTCCCCGCCTCTGAATCCCCATCTCTGATTCCCGGACTCTGATTCCCCTCCTCTGATTCCCGGCCTCTTATTCCCAGCATCTGATTCCCGGCCTCTGATTCCCGGCCTCTGATTCCCCACTTCTGATTCCCTGCCTCTGATTCCCCATCTCTGATTCCGCACATCTGATTCCCTGCCTCTGATTCCCCACCTCTGATTCCCCATATCTGATTCCCCGCCTCTGTTTCCCCGCCTCTGATTCCCCGCCTCTGTTTCCCTATATCTAATTCCCCACCTCTGATGCCCCAACTCTGATTCCCCGCCTCTGTTTCCCCGCCTCTGATTCCCCGCCTCTGTTTCCCCATATCTCATTCCCGCCTCTGATTCCCAACTATGATTCCCCGCCTCTGATTCCCCAGCTCTGATTCCCTGCCTCTGATTCCCCGCGTTCTATTCCCTGCCTCTGATTCCCCGCCTGTGATTCCCCATCACTGATTCACCACCTCTGATTCCCTACCTCTGATTCCCCATATCTAATTCCCCGCCTCTGTTTGCCCGCCTCTGATTCCCCGCCTCTGTTTCCCCATATCTGATTCCCCGCCTCTGAATCCCCAACTCTGATTCCCTGCCTCAGATTCCCCAGCTCTGATTCCCCGCCTTTGATTCCCCTCATCTGATTCCCAGCCTCTGAATCCCCGTGTCTGATTTCCTGCCTCTGATTCCCCGCCTCTGATTCCCCATCTCTGATTCACCGCCTCTGATTGCCCACCTCTGATTCCCCATCTCTGATTCCGCACATCCAATTCCCTGCCTCTGATTCCCCAACTCTGATTCCCCACCTCTGATTCCCCAGCTCTGATTCCCCGCCTCAGATTCCCCGCGTCTGATTCCCTGCCTCTGATTCCCTGCCTCTGATTCCCTGCCTCTGATTCCCCATATCTGATTCCCCGCCTCTGATTCCCCAACTCTCATTCCCCGCTTCTGATTCCCCAGCTCTGAATCCCCGCCTCTGATTCCCAGCGTCTGATTCCCTGCCTCTGATTCCCCGCCTCTGATTCCCCATCTGTGATTCACAACCTCTGATGCCCCACCTCTGATTCCCCATATCTGATTCCCCGCCTCTGTTTCCCCGCCTCTGATTCCCCGCCTCTGATTCCCCGCCTCTGATTGCCCACCTCTGATTCCCCGCGTCTGATACCCTGCCTCTGATTCCCCGCCTCTGATTTCCCATCTCTGATTCACCACCTCTGATTCCCGGCCTCTGATTCCCCATCTCTGATTCCGCTCATCCGATTCCCTGCCTATGATTCCCCACCTCTGATTCCCCGCCTCTGATTCCCCATATCTGATTCCCTGCCTCTGTTTCCCCGCCTCTGATTCCCTACCTCTGTTTCCCCATATCTGATTCCCCGCCTCTGATTCCCCAACTCTAATACCCCGCCTCTGATTCCCCAGCTCTGATTCCCCGCCTCTGATTCCCCGCATCTGATTCCCTGCCTCTGATTCCCCGCCTCTGATTCCAGGCCTCTGATTCCCATCATCTGATTCCGGACTCTGATTCCCGGCCTCTGATTCCCTGCTTCTGATTCTGATTCCCTGCCTCTGATTCCCCATCTCTGATTCCGCACATCTGATTCCCTGCCTCTGATTCCCCACCTCTGATTCCCCATATCTGATTCCCCGCCTCTGTTTCCCCGCCTCTGATTCCCCGCCTCTGTTTCCCAATATCTAAGTCCCCACCTCTGATTCCCCAAATCTGATTCCCCACCTCTGATTCCCCAGCTCTGATTCCCCGCCTCTGATTCCCAGCCTCTGATTCCCCACCTCTGATTCCCCGCCTCTGATTCCCTGCCTGTCTTTCCCTGCCTCTATTTCCGTGTCTCTTTCTCTGCATCTCGTTTCCCACATCTCATTTCCCCCTTCTGATAACCCGCATCAGATTCCCTGACACAGATTCCCTGCCTCAGATTCCCTGCCTCAGATTCCCTGCATCAGATTCCCTTCATCTGATTCCCTGCCTCTGATTCCCCGCCTCTGATTCCCCACCTCTGATTCCCTGCCTCAGATTCCCTGCCTCTGATTCCCTGCCTCTGATTCCCTGCCTCTGATTTCCTGCATCAGATTCCCCGCCTCTGATTCTCCGCCTCTGATTCCCCGCCTCTGATTCCCCGCCACTGATTCGCCGCCTCTGATTCCCCGCCTCTGATTTCCCACCTCTGATTCCCTGCCTCTGATAACCTGCCTCTGATTCCCTGCCTCTGATTCTCTGCCTCTGATTCCCGGCCACTGAGTCCCCACCTCTGATTCCCCGTGTCCGATTCCGCACCCATGTTTCACCACCTCTGTTGCTCTGCTTCTGATTTCCCGGCTCAGATTCACCGGCTCTGATTCCGCACCTCTGATTCCACGCCTCTCTTTCTGTGTCTCTGATTCCCCGCCTCTGATTCCACGCCTCTGATTACCCGCCTCTGATACCCTGCCTCTCTTTCCCTGCCTCTATATCCGTGCCTCTTTCTCTGCATCTCGTTTCCCACATCTCATTTCCCCCTTCTGATAACCCGCATCAGATTCCCTGCCACAGATTCCCTGCCTCAGATTCCCTGCCTCAGATTCCCTGCATCAGATTCCCTTCATCTGATTCCCTGCCTCTGATTCCCCGCCTCTGATTCCCCACCTCTGATTCCCCACCTCTGATTCCCCGCCTCTGATTCCCTGCCTCTGATTCCCCATATCTGATTCCCCGCCTCTGATTCCCCAACTCTGATTTCCCGCTTCTGATTCCCCAGCTCTGAATCCCCGCCTCTGATTCCCCGCGTCTGATTCCCTGCCTCTGATTCCCCGCCTCTGATTCCCCATCTGTGATTCACAACCTCTGATGCCCCACCTCTGATTCCCCATATCTGATTCCCTGCCTCTCTTTCCCCGCCTCTGATTCCCCACCTCTGTTTCCCTATATCTAATTCCCCACCTCTGATGCCCCAACTCTGATTCCCCGCCTCTGATTCCCCAGCTCTGATTCCCCGCCTCTGATTCCCTGCATCTGATTCCCCATATCTGATTCCCCGCCTCTGTTTCCCCGCCTCTGATTCCCCGCCTCTGTTTCCCCATATCTGATTCCCGCCTCTGATTCCCAACTATGATTCCCCGCCTCTGATTCCCCAGCTCTGATTCCCTGCCTCTGATTCCCCGCGTTCTATTCCCTGCCTCTGATTCCCCGCCTGTGATTCCCCATCACTGATTCACCACCTCTGATTCCCTACCTCTGATTCCCCATATCTAATTCCCCGCCTCTGTTTGCCCGCCTCTGATTCCCCGCCTCTGTTTCCCCATATCTGATTCCCCGCCTCTGAATCCCCAACTCTGATTCCCTGCCTCAGATTCCCCAGCTCTGATTCCCCGCCTTTGATTCCCCTCATCTGATTCCCAGCCTCTGAATCCACGTGTCTGATTTCCTGCCTCTGATTCCCCGCCTCCGATTCCCCATCTCTGATTCACCGCCTCTGATTCCCCACCTCTGATTCCCCATCTCTGATTCCGCACATCCAATTCCCTGCCTCTGATTCCCCAGCTCTGATTCCCCGCCTCTGATTCCCGGCATCTGATTCCCTGCCTCTGATTCCCCGCCTCTGATTCCAGGCCTCTGATTCCCATCATCTGATTCCGAACACTGATTCCCGGCCTCTGATTCCCTGCTTCTGATTCTGATTCCCTGCCTCTGATTCCCCATCTCTGATTCCGCACATCTGATTCCCTGCCTCTGATTCCCCACCTCTGATTCCCCATATCTGATTCCCCGCCTCTGTTTCCCCGCCTCTGATTCCCCGCCTCTGTTTCCCAATATCTAAGTCCCCACCTCTGATTCCCCAAATCTGATTCCCCACCTCTGATTCCCCAGCTCTGATTCCCCGCCTCTGATTCCCAGCCTCTGATTCCCCACCTCTGATTCCCCGCCTCTGATTCCCTGCCTGTCTTTCCCTGCCTCTATTTCCGTGTCTCTTTCTCTGCATCTCGTTTCCCACATCTCATTTCCCCCTTCTGATAACCCGCATCAGATTCCCTGACACAGATTCCCTGCCTCAGATTCCCTGCCTCAGATTCCCTGCATCAGATTCCCTTCATCTGATTCCCTGCCTCTGATTCCCCGCCTCTGATTCCCCACCTCTGATTCCCTGCCTCAGATTCCCTGCCTCTGATTCCCTGCCTCTGATTCCCTGCCTCTGATTTCCTGCATCAGATTCCCCGCCTCTGATTCTCCGCCTCTGATTCCCCGCCTCTGATTCCCCGCCTCTGATTCGCCGCCTCTGATTCCCCGCCTCTGATTTCCCACCTCTGATTCCCTGCCTCTGATAACCTGCCTCTGATTCCCTGCCTCTGATTCTCTGCCTCTGATTCCCGGCCTCTGAGTCCCCACCTCTGATTCCCCGTGTCCGATTCCGCACCCATGTTTCACCACCTCTGTTGCTCTGCTTCTGATTTCCCGGCTCAGATTCACCGGCTCTGATTCCGCACCTCTGATTCCACGCCTCTCTTTCTGTGTCTCTGATTCCCCGCCTCTGATTCCACGCCTCTGATTACCCGCCTCTGATACCCTGCCTCTCTTTCCCTGCCTCTATATCCGTGCCTCTTTCTCTGCATCTCGTTTCCCACATCTCATTTCCCCCTTCTGATAACCCGCATCAGATTCCCTGCCACAGATTCCCTGCCTCAGATTCCCTGCCTCAGATTCCCTGCATCAGATTCCCTTCATCTGATTCCCTGCCTCTGATTCCCCGCCTCTGATTCCCCACCTCTGATTCCCCACCTCTGATTCCCCGCCTCTGATTCCCTGCCTCTGATTCCCCATATCTGATTCCCCGCCTCTGATTCCCCAACTCTGATTCCCCGCTTCTGATTCCCCAGCTCTGAATCCCCGCCTCTGATTCCCCGCGTCTGATTCCCTGCCTCTGATTCCCCGCCTCTGATTCCCCATCTGTGATTCACAACCTCTGATGCCCCACCTCTGATTCCCCATATCTGATTCCCTGCCTCTCTTTCCCCGCCTCTGATTCCCCACCTCTGTTTCCCCATATCTGATTCCCCGCCTCTGATTCCCCAACTCTAATACCCCGCCTCTGATTCCCCAGCTCTGATTCCCTGCCTCTGATTCCCCGCATCTGATTCCCTGCCTCTGATTCCACGCCTCTGATTCCAGGCCTCTGATTCCCAGCATCTGATTCCGGCCTCTGATTCCCGGCCTCTGATTCCCTGCTTCTGATTCTGATTTCCTGCCTCTGATTCCCCATCTCTGATTCCGCACATCTGATTCCCTGCCTCTGATTCCCCACCTCTGATTCCCCATATCTGATTCCCCGCCTCTGTTTCCCCGCCTCTGATTCCCCGCCTCTGTTTCCCAATATCTAAGTCCACACCTCTGATTCCCCAAATCTGATTCCCCACCTCTGATTCCCCGCCTCTGATTCCCCACCTCTGATTCCCCACCTCTGATTCCCCGCCTCTGATTCCCTGCCTCTGATTCCCCATATCTGATTCCCCGCCACTGATTCCCCAACTCTGATTCCCCGCTTCTGATTCCCCAGCTCTGAATCCCCGCCTCTGATTCCCCGCGTCTGATTCCCTGCCTCTGATTCCCCGCCTCTGATTCCCCATCTGTGATTCACAACCTCTGATGCCCCACCTCTGATTCCCCATATCTGATTCCCTGCCTCTCTTTCCCCGCCTCTGATTCCCCACCTCTGTTTCCCCATATCTGATTCCCCGCCTCTGATTCCCCAACTCTAATACCCCGCCTCTGATTCCCCAGCTCTGATTCCCCGCCTCTGATTCCCCGCATCTGATTCCCTGCCTCTGATTCCACGCCTCTGATTCCAGGCCTCTGATTCCCAGCATCTGATTCCGGCCTCTGATTCCCGGCCTCTGATTCCCTGCTTCTGATTCTGATTTCCTGCCTCTGATTCCCCATCTCTGATTCCGCACATCTGATTCCCTGCCTCTGATTCCCCACCTCTGATTCCCCATATCTGATTCCCCGCCTCTGTTTCCCCGCCTCTGATTCCCCACCTCTGTTTCCCAATATCTAATCCCCACCTCTGATTCCCCAAATCTGATTCCCCACCTCTGATTCCCCAGCTCTGATTCCCCGCCTCTGATTCCCCGCATCTTATACCCTGCATCTGATTCCAAGCCTCTGATTCCCTGCCTCTGATTCCCAACCTCTGATTCCCCACCTCTGATTCCCCATATCTGATTCCCCGCCTCTGTTTCCCCGCCTCGGATTCCCCGCCTCTGTTTCCCCATATCTGATTCCCGGCCTCGGATTCCCCGCCTCTGATTCCCCATATCTGATTCCCTGTCTCTGATTCCCCAACTCTGATTCCCCGCCTCTGATTCCCCAGCTCTGAATCCCCGCCTCTGATTCCCCGCATCTGATTCCCTGCCTCTGATTCCCCGCCTTGATTCCCCATCTCTGATTCACAACCTCTGATTCCCCACCTCTGATTCCCTATATTTGATTCCCCGCCTCTGTTTCCCCGCCTCTGATTCCCCGCCTCTGATTCCCCATATCTGATTCCCCGCCTCTGATTGCCCACCTCTGATTCCCAGCCTCTGATTTGCCAGCTCTGATTCCCCGCCTCTGATTCCCCGCATCTGATTCCCTGCCTCTGATTCCCCGCCTCTGATTCCCCATCTCTGATTCACCGCCTTTGATTCGCCACCTCTGATTCCCCATATCTGATTCCCCACCTCTGTTTCCCCGCCTCTGATTCCCCGCCTCTGATTCTCTATATCTCA
The DNA here is from genome assembly GCF_036971445.1 of Narcine bancroftii. Taxonomy (NCBI): domain Eukaryota; kingdom Metazoa; phylum Chordata; class Chondrichthyes; order Torpediniformes; family Narcinidae; genus Narcine; species Narcine bancroftii. The sequence goes on from NW_027211886.1 coordinate 2,465,345, forward strand.
TTCCCCGCCTCTGAATCCCCATCTCTGATTCCCGGACTCTGATTCCCCTCCTCTGATTCCCGGCCTCTTATTCCCAGCATCTGATTCCCGGCCTCTGATTCCCGGCCTCTGATTCCCCACTTCTGATTCCCTGCCTCTGATTCCCCATCTCTGATTCCGCACATCTGATTCCCTGCCTCTGATTCCCCACCTCTGATTCCCCATATCTGATTCCCCGCCTCTGTTTCCCCGCCTCTGATTCCCCGCCTCTGTTTCCCTATATCTAATTCCCCACCTCTGATGCCCCAACTCTGATTCCCCGCCTCTGTTTCCCCGCCTCTGATTCCCCGCCTCTGTTTCCCCATATCTCATTCCCGCCTCTGATTCCCAACTATGATTCCCCGCCTCTGATTCCCCAGCTCTGATTCCCTGCCTCTGATTCCCCGCGTTCTATTCCCTGCCTCTGATTCCCCGCCTGTGATTCCCCATCACTGATTCACCACCTCTGATTCCCTACCTCTGATTCCCCATATCTAATTCCCCGCCTCTGTTTGCCCGCCTCTGATTCCCCGCCTCTGTTTCCCCATATCTGATTCCCCGCCTCTGAATCCCCAACTCTGATTCCCTGCCTCAGATTCCCCAGCTCTGATTCCCCGCCTTTGATTCCCCTCATCTGATTCCCAGCCTCTGAATCCCCGTGTCTGATTTCCTGCCTCTGATTCCCCGCCTCTGATTCCCCATCTCTGATTCACCGCCTCTGATTGCCCACCTCTGATTCCCCATCTCTGATTCCGCACATCCAATTCCCTGCCTCTGATTCCCCAACTCTGATTCCCCACCTCTGATTCCCCAGCTCTGATTCCCCGCCTCAGATTCCCCGCGTCTGATTCCCTGCCTCTGATTCCCTGCCTCTGATTCCCTGCCTCTGATTCCCCATATCTGATTCCCCGCCTCTGATTCCCCAACTCTCATTCCCCGCTTCTGATTCCCCAGCTCTGAATCCCCGCCTCTGATTCCCAGCGTCTGATTCCCTGCCTCTGATTCCCCGCCTCTGATTCCCCATCTGTGATTCACAACCTCTGATGCCCCACCTCTGATTCCCCATATCTGATTCCCCGCCTCTGTTTCCCCGCCTCTGATTCCCCGCCTCTGATTCCCCGCCTCTGATTGCCCACCTCTGATTCCCCGCGTCTGATACCCTGCCTCTGATTCCCCGCCTCTGATTTCCCATCTCTGATTCACCACCTCTGATTCCCGGCCTCTGATTCCCCATCTCTGATTCCGCTCATCCGATTCCCTGCCTATGATTCCCCACCTCTGATTCCCCGCCTCTGATTCCCCATATCTGATTCCCTGCCTCTGTTTCCCCGCCTCTGATTCCCTACCTCTGTTTCCCCATATCTGATTCCCCGCCTCTGATTCCCCAACTCTAATACCCCGCCTCTGATTCCCCAGCTCTGATTCCCCGCCTCTGATTCCCCGCATCTGATTCCCTGCCTCTGATTCCCCGCCTCTGATTCCAGGCCTCTGATTCCCATCATCTGATTCCGGACTCTGATTCCCGGCCTCTGATTCCCTGCTTCTGATTCTGATTCCCTGCCTCTGATTCCCCATCTCTGATTCCGCACATCTGATTCCCTGCCTCTGATTCCCCACCTCTGATTCCCCATATCTGATTCCCCGCCTCTGTTTCCCCGCCTCTGATTCCCCGCCTCTGTTTCCCAATATCTAAGTCCCCACCTCTGATTCCCCAAATCTGATTCCCCACCTCTGATTCCCCAGCTCTGATTCCCCGCCTCTGATTCCCAGCCTCTGATTCCCCACCTCTGATTCCCCGCCTCTGATTCCCTGCCTGTCTTTCCCTGCCTCTATTTCCGTGTCTCTTTCTCTGCATCTCGTTTCCCACATCTCATTTCCCCCTTCTGATAACCCGCATCAGATTCCCTGACACAGATTCCCTGCCTCAGATTCCCTGCCTCAGATTCCCTGCATCAGATTCCCTTCATCTGATTCCCTGCCTCTGATTCCCCGCCTCTGATTCCCCACCTCTGATTCCCTGCCTCAGATTCCCTGCCTCTGATTCCCTGCCTCTGATTCCCTGCCTCTGATTTCCTGCATCAGATTCCCCGCCTCTGATTCTCCGCCTCTGATTCCCCGCCTCTGATTCCCCGCCACTGATTCGCCGCCTCTGATTCCCCGCCTCTGATTTCCCACCTCTGATTCCCTGCCTCTGATAACCTGCCTCTGATTCCCTGCCTCTGATTCTCTGCCTCTGATTCCCGGCCACTGAGTCCCCACCTCTGATTCCCCGTGTCCGATTCCGCACCCATGTTTCACCACCTCTGTTGCTCTGCTTCTGATTTCCCGGCTCAGATTCACCGGCTCTGATTCCGCACCTCTGATTCCACGCCTCTCTTTCTGTGTCTCTGATTCCCCGCCTCTGATTCCACGCCTCTGATTACCCGCCTCTGATACCCTGCCTCTCTTTCCCTGCCTCTATATCCGTGCCTCTTTCTCTGCATCTCGTTTCCCACATCTCATTTCCCCCTTCTGATAACCCGCATCAGATTCCCTGCCACAGATTCCCTGCCTCAGATTCCCTGCCTCAGATTCCCTGCATCAGATTCCCTTCATCTGATTCCCTGCCTCTGATTCCCCGCCTCTGATTCCCCACCTCTGATTCCCCACCTCTGATTCCCCGCCTCTGATTCCCTGCCTCTGATTCCCCATATCTGATTCCCCGCCTCTGATTCCTCAACTCTGATTTCCCGCTTCTGATTCCCCAGCTCTGAATCCCCGCCTCTGATTCCCCGCGTCTGATTCCCTGCCTCTGATTCCCCGCCTCTGATTCCCCATCTGTGATTCACAACCTCTGATGCCCCACCTCTGATTCCCCATATCTGATTCCCTGCCTCTCTTTCCCCGCCTCTGATTCCCCACCTCTGTTTCCCTATATCTAATTCCCCACCTCTGATGCCCCAACTCTGATTCCCCGCCTCTGATTCCCCAGCTCTGATTCCCCGCCTCTGATTCCCTGCATCTGATTCCCCATATCTGATTCCCCGCCTCTGTTTCCCCGCCTCTGATTCCCCGCCTCTGTTTCCCCATATCTGATTCCCGCCTCTGATTCCCAACTATGATTCCCCGCCTCTGATTCCCCAGCTCTGATTCCCTGCCTCTGATTCCCCGCGTTCTATTCCCTGCCTCTGATTCCCCGCCTGTGATTCCCCATCACTGATTCACCACCTCTGATTCCCTACCTCTGATTCCCCATATCTAATTCCCCGCCTCTGTTTGCCCGCCTCTGATTCCCCGCCTCTGTTTCCCCATATCTGATTCCCCGCCTCTGAATCCCCAACTCTGATTCCCTGCCTCAGATTCCCCAGCTCTGATTCCCCGCCTTTGATTCCCCTCATCTGATTCCCAGCCTCTGAATCCCCGTGTCTGATTTCCTGCCTCTGATTCCCCGCCTCCGATTCCCCATCTCTGATTCACCGCCTCTGATTCCCCACCTCTGATTCCCCATCTCTGATTCCGCACATCCAATTCCCTGCCTCTGATTCCCCAGCTCTGATTCCCCGCCTCTGATTCCCGGCATCTGATTCCCTGCCTCTGATTCCCCGCCTCTGATTCCAGGCCTCTGATTCCCATCATCTGATTCCGAACACTGATTCCCGGCCTCTGATTCCCTGCTTCTGATTCTGATTCCCTGCCTCTGATTCCCCATCTCTGATTCCGCACATCTGATTCCCTGCCTCTGATTCCCCACCTCTGATTCCCCATATCTGATTCCCCGCCTCTGTTTCCCCGCCTCTGATTCCCCGCCTCTGTTTCCCAATATCTAAGTCCCCACCTCTGATTCCCCAAATCTGATTCCCCACCTCTGATTCCCCAGCTCTGATTCCCCGCCTCTGATTCCCAGCCTCTGATTCCCCACCTCTGATTCCCCGCCTCTGATTCCCTGCCTGTCTTTCCCTGCCTCTATTTCCGTGTCTCTTTCTCTGCATCTCGTTTCCCACATCTCATTTCCCCCTTCTGATAACCCGCATCAGATTCCCTGACACAGATTCCCTGCCTCAGATTCCCTGCCTCAGATTCCCTGCATCAGATTCCCTTCATCTGATTCCCTGCCTCTGATTCCCCGCCTCTGATTCCCCACCTCTGATTCCCTGCCTCAGATTCCCTGCCTCTGATTCCCTGCCTCTGATTCCCTGCCTCTGATTTCCTGCATCAGATTCCCCGCCTCTGATTCTCCGCCTCTGATTCCCCGCCTCTGATTCCCCGCCTCTGATTCGCCGCCTCTGATTCCCCGCCTCTGATTTCCCACCTCTGATTCCCTGCCTCTGATAACCTGCCTCTGATTCCCTGCCTCTGATTCTCTGCCTCTGATTCCCGGCCTCTGAGTCCCCACCTCTGATTCCCCGTGTCCGATTCCGCACCCATGTTTCACCACCTCTGTTGCTCTGCTTCTGATTTCCCGGCTCAGATTCACCGGCTCTGATTCCGCACCTCTGATTCCACGCCTCTCTTTCTGTGTCTCTGATTCCCCGCCTCTGATTCCACGCCTCTGATTACCCGCCTCTGATACCCTGCCTCTCTTTCCCTGCCTCTATATCCGTGCCTCTTTCTCTGCATCTCGTTTCCCACATCTCATTTCCCCCTTCTGATAACCCGCATCAGATTCCCTGCCACAGATTCCCTGCCTCAGATTCCCTGCCTCAGATTCCCTGCATCAGATTCCCTTCATCTGATTCCCTGCCTCTGATTCCCCGCCTCTGATTCCCCACCTCTGATTCCCCACCTCTGATTCCCCGCCTCTGATTCCCTGCCTCTGATTCCCCATATCTGATTCCCCGCCTCTGATTCCCCAACTCTGATTCCCCGCTTCTGATTCCCCAGCTCTGAATCCCCGCCTCTGATTCCCCGCGTCTGATTCCCTGCCTCTGATTCCCCGCCTCTGATTCCCCATCTGTGATTCACAACCTCTGATGCCCCACCTCTGATTCCCCATATCTGATTCCCTGCCTCTCTTTCCCCGCCTCTGATTCCCCACCTCTGTTTCCCCATATCTGATTCCCCGCCTCTGATTCCCCAACTCTAATACCCCGCCTCTGATTCCCCAGCTCTGATTCCCTGCCTCTGATTCCCCGCATCTGATTCCCTGCCTCTGATTCCACGCCTCTGATTCCAGGCCTCTGATTCCCAGCATCTGATTCCGGCCTCTGATTCCCGGCCTCTGATTCCCTGCTTCTGATTCTGATTTCCTGCCTCTGATTCCCCATCTCTGATTCCGCACATCTGATTCCCTGCCTCTGATTCCCCACCTCTGATTCCCCATATCTGATTCCCCGCCTCTGTTTCCCCGCCTCTGATTCCCCGCCTCTGTTTCCCAATATCTAAGTCCACACCTCTGATTCCCCAAATCTGATTCCCCACCTCTGATTCCCCAGCTCTGATTCCCCGCCTCTGATTCCCCGCATCTGATACCCTGCATCTGATTCCAAGCCTCTGATTCCCTGCCTCTGATTCCCAACCTCTGATTCCCCACCTCTGATTCCCCATATCTGATTCCCCGCCTCTGTTTCCCCGCCTCGGATTCCCCGCCTCTGTTTCCCCATATCTGATTCCCGGCCTCGGATTCCCCGCCTCTGATTCCCCATATCTGATTCCCTGTCTCTGATTCCCCAACTCTGATTCCCCGCCTCTGATTCCCCAGCTCTGAATCCCCGCCTCTGATTCCCCGCATCTGATTCCCTGCCTCTGATTCCCCGCCTTGATTCCCCATCTCTGATTCACAACCTCTGATTCCCCACCTCTGATTCCCTATATTTGATTCCCCGCCTCTGTTTCCCCGTCTCTGATTCCCCGCCTCTGATTCCCCATATCTGATTCCCCGCCTCTGATTGCCCACCTCTGATTCCCAGCCTCTGATTCGCCAGCTCTGATTCCCCGCCTCTGATTCCCCGCATCTGATTCCCTGCCTCTGATTCCCCGCCTCTGATTCCCCATCTCTGATTCACCGCCTTTGATTCGCCACCTCTGATTCCCCATATCTGATTCCCCACCTCTGTTTCCCCGCCTCTGATTCCCCGCCTCTGATTCCCCGCCTCTGATTCTCCATATCTCATTCCCCGCCTCTGAATCCCCATCTCTGATTCCCGGACTCTGATTCCCCTCCTCTGATTCCAGGCCTCTGATTCCCATCATCTGATTCCGGACTCTGATTCCCGGCCTCTGATTCCCTGCTTCTGATTCTGATTCCCTGCCTCTGATTCCCCATCTCTGATTCCGCACATCTGATTCCCTGCCTCTGATTCCCCACCTCTGATTCCCCATATCTGATTCCCCGCCTCTGTTTCCCCGCCTCTGATTCCCCGCCTCTGTTTCCCAATATCTAAGTCCCCACCTCTGATTCCCCAAATCTGATTCCCCACCTCTGATTCCCCAGCTCTGATTCCCCGCCTCTGATTCCCCGCATCTGATTTCCTGCATCTGATTCCAAGCCTCTGATTCCCTGCCTCTGATTCCCAACCTCTGATTCCCCACCTCTGATTCCCCATATCTGATTCCCCGCCTCTGTTTCCCCGCCTCGGATTCCCCGCCTCAGTTTCCCCATATCTGATTCCCGGCCTCTGATTCCCCGCCTCTGATTCCCCGCCTCTGATTCCCTGCCTCTGATTCCCCATCTCCGATTCCCTGCCTCTCATTCCCAACCTCTGATTCCCCACCTCTGATTCCCCATATCTGATTCCCCGCCTCTGTTTCCCCGCCTCTGATTCCCCGCCTCTGATTCCCCGCCTCTGATTCCCCATATCTGATTCCCTGCCTCTGATCCCCAACTCTGATTCCCCGCCTCTGATTCCACAGCTCTGAATCCCCGCCTCTGATTCCCCGTGTCTGATTCCCTGCCTCTGATTCCCCGCCTTGATTCCCCATCTCTGATTCACAACCTCTGATTCCCCACCTCTGATTCCCTATATTTGATTCCCCGCCTCTGTTTCCCCGCCTCTGATTCCCCGCCTCTGATTCCCCATATCTGATTCCCCGCCTCTGATTGCCCACCTCTGATTCCCCGCCTCTGATTCGCCAGCTCTGATTCCCCGCCTCTGATTCCCCGCATCTGATTCCCTGCCTCTGATTCCCCGCCTCTGATTCCCCATCTCTGATTCACCGCCTTTGATTCGCCACCTCTGATTCCCCATATCTGATTCCCCACCTCTGTTTCCCGGCCTCTGATTCCCCGCCTCTGATTCTCCATATCTCATTCCCCGCCTCTGAATCCCCATCTCTGATTCCCGGACTCTGATTCCCCACCTCTGATTCCCGGCCTCTTATTCCCAGCATCTGATTCCCGGCCTCTGATTCCCAGCCTCTGATTCCCCGCTTCTGATTCTGATTCCCTGCCTCTGATTCCTCATCTCTGATTCCGCACATCTGATTCCCTGCCTCTGATTCCCCACCTCTGATTCCCCATATCAGATTCCCCGCCTCTGTTTCCCCGCCTCTGATTCCCCGCCTCTGTTTCCCTATATCTAATTCCCCACCTCTGATGCCCCAACTCTGATTCCCCGCCTCTGATTCCCCAGCTCTGATTCCCCGCCTCTGATTTCCCGCATCCGATTCCCCATATCTGATTCCCCGCCTCAGTTTCCCCGCCTCTGATTCCCCGCCTCTGTTTCCCCATATCTGATTCCCCGCCTCTGATTCCCAACTATGATTCCCCGCCTCTGGTTCCCCAGCTCTGATTCCCTGCGTCTGATTCCCTGCGTTCTATTCCCTGCCTCTGATTCCCCGCCTGTGATTCCCCATCACTGATTCACCACCTCTGATTCCCCACCTCTGATTCCCCATATCTAATTCCCCGCCTCTGTTTGCCCGCCTCTGATTCCCCGCCTCTGTTTCCCCATATCTGATTCCCCGTCTCTGAATCCCCAACTCTGATTCCCTGCCTCTGATTCCCCAGCTCTGATTCCCCGCCTTTGATTCCCCCCGTCTGATTCCCAGCCTCTGAATCCCCGTGTCTGATTTCCTTCCTCTGATTCCCCGCCTCTGATTCCCCATCTCTGATTCCTCTGATTCCCCACATCTGATTCCCCATCTCTGATTCCGCACATCCGATTCCCTGCCTCTTATTCCCCAACTCTGATTCCCCACCTCTGATTCCCCAGCTCTGATTCCCCGCCTCAGATTCCCCGCGTCTGATTCCCTGCCTCTGATTCCCCGCCTCTGATTCCCCATCTCTGATTCCCCACCTCTGATTCCCCGTGTCTGATTCCCTGCCTCTGATTCCCCGCCTCTGAATCCAAGCCTCTGATTCCCCATATCTGATTCCCCGCCTCTGATTCCCTGCCTCTGATTCCCCAGCTCTGATTCCCCGCCTTTGATTCCCCCCGTCTGATTCCCAGCCTCTGAATCCCCGTGTCTGATTTCCTGCCTCTGATTCCCCGCCTCTGATTCCCCATCTCTGATTCACCGCCTCTGATTCCCCATCTCTGATTCCCCACCTCTGATTCCCCATATCTGATTCCCCGCCTCTGAATCCCCAACTCTGATTCCCTGCCTCAGATTCCCCTGCTCTGATTCCCCGCCTTTGATTCCCCCCGTCTGATTCCCAGCCTCTGAATCCCCGTGTCTGATTTCCTGCCTCTGATTCCCCGCCTCTGATTCCCCATCTCTGATTCACCGCCTCTGATTCCCCACCTCTGATTCCCCATCTCTGATTCCGCACATCCAATTCTCTGCCTCTGATTCCCCAACTCTGATTCCCCACCTCTGATTCCCCAGCTCTGATTCCCCGCCTCAGATTCCCCACGTCTGATTCCCTGCCTCTGATTCCCCGCCTCTGATTCCCTGCCTCTGATTCCCCATATCTGATTCACCGCCTCTGATTCCCCGCTTCTCATTCCCCAGCTCTGAATCCCCGCCTCTGATTTCCCGCGTATGATTCCCTGCCTCTGATTCCCCGCCTCTAATTCCCCATCTGTTATTCACAACTTCTGATGCCCCACCTCTGATTCCCCATATCTGATTCCCCGCCTCTGTTTCCCCGCCTCTGATTCCCCGCCTCTGATTCCCCATATCTGATTCCCCACCTCTGATTGCCCACCTCTGATTCCCCGCGTCTGATTCCCTGCCTCTGATTCCCCACCTCTGATTCCCCATATCTGATTCACCACCTCTCATTCCCGGCCTCTGATTCCCCATCTCTGATTCCGCACATCCGATTCCCTGCCTATGATTCCCCACCTCTGATTCCCCGCCTCTGATTCCCCATATCTGATTCCCTGCCTCTGTTTCCCCGCCTCTGATTCCCCACCTCTGTTTCCCCATATCTGATTCCCCGCCTCTGATTCCCCAACTCTAATACCCTGCCTCTGATTCCCCAGCTCTGATTCCCCGCCTCTGATTCCCCGCATCTGATTCCCTGCCTCTGATTCCCCGCCTCTGATTCCAGGCCTCTGATTCCCAGCATCTGATTCCGGCCTCTGATTCCCTGCTTCTGATTCTGATTCCCTGCCTCTGATTCCCCATCTCTGATTCCGCACATCTGATTCCCTGCCTCTGATTCCCCACCTCTGATTCCCCATATCTGATTACCCGCCTCTGTTTCCCCGCCTCTGATTCCCCGCCTCTGTTTCCCCATATCTGATTCCCCGACTCTGATTCCCCAACTCTGATTCCCCTCCTGTAATTCGCCAGCTATGATTCCCCGCCTCTGATTCCCTGCGTCTGATTCCCTGCCTCTGATTCCCAGCCTCTGATTCCCCTTCTCTGATTCACCACCTCTGAATCCCCACCTCTGATTCCCCATCTCTGATTCCGCACATCCGATTCCCTGCCTCTGATTCCCCGCCTCTGATTCCCCGCCTCTGATTCGCAACCTCTAATTCCCCACCTCTGATTCCCCATATCTGATTCCCCGCCTCTGTTTCCCTGCCTCTGATTCCCAGCCTCTGTTTCCCCATATCTGATTCCCCTCCTCTGATTCCCCAACTCTGATTCCCCGCCTCTGATTCCCGGCCTCTGATTCCCTGCCACTGATTCCCCGCCCCTGATTCCCCACCTCTGATTCCCCATATCTGATTCCGCGCCTCTGTTTCCCCAGCTCTGATTCCCTGCCTCTGATTCCCCGCCTCTGATTCCCCATCTCTGTTTCACCGCCTTTGATTCGCCACCTCTGATTCCCCATATCTGATTCCCCGCCTCTGTTTCCCCGCCTCTGATTCCCTGCCTCTGATTCCCAACATCTGATTCCACACCTCTGATTCCCCATATCTGATTCCCCGCCTCTATTTCCCCATATCTGATTCCCCGCCTCTGATTCCCCAACTCTGATTCCCCGCCTCTGATTCCCCAGCTCTGATTCCCCGCCTCTGATTCCCGGCATCCGATTCCCTGCCTCTGATTCCCCGCCTCTGATTCCCCATCTCTGATTCCCCGCCTCTGATTCCCTGCCTCTGATTCCCGGCCTCTGTTTCCCCATATCTGATTCCCCTCCTCTGATTCCCCAACTCTGATTCCCCGCCTCTGATTCCCGGCCTCTGATTCCCTGCCACTGATTCCCCGCCCCTGATTCCCCACCTCTGATTCCCCATATCTGATTCCGCGCCTCTGATTCCCCATCTCTGATTCCCCGCCTCTGATTCCCCGCCTCTGATTCCCCATATCTGATTCCCAGCCTCTGATTCCCCGCCTCAGATTCCCCGCCTCTGATTCCCTGCCACTGATTCCCTGCCCCTGATTCCCCACCTCTGATTCCCCATATCTGATTCCCCGCCTCTGTTTCCCCGCCTCTGATTCCCCGCCTCTGATTCCCCATATCTGTTTCCCTGCCTCTGATTCCCCAACTCTGATTCCCCGCCTATGTTTACACGCCTCTGTTTACCCGCCTGATTTCCCTCCTCTGATTCCCCACCACAGATTCCCTGCCTCAGATTCCCTGCCTCAGATTCCCTGCATCAGATTCCCTTCATTTGATTCTCTGCGTCTGATTCCCTGCCTCTGATTCCCTGCATCTGATTGCCCGCCTCAGATTCCCCGCCTCTGATTCCCTGCCACTGATTCCCTGCCCCTGATTCCCCACCTCTGATTCCCCATATCTGATTCCCCGCCTCTGTTTCCCCGCCTCTGATTCCCCGCCTCTGATTCCCCATATCTGATTCCCTGCCTCTGATTCCCCAACTCTGATTCCCCGCCTATGTTTACACGCCTCTGTTTACCCGCCTGATTTCCCTCCTCTGATTCCCCACCACAGATTCCCTGCCTCAGATTCCCTGCCTCAGATTCCCTGCATCAGATTCCCTTCATTTGATTCTCTGCGTCTGATTCCCTGCCTCTGATTCCCTGCATCTGATTGCCCGCCTCTGATTCCCCGCCTCTGATTCCCCGCCTCTGATTCCCCACGTCTGATTCCCCACTTCTGATTCCCCGCCTCTGATTCCCCGCCTCTGATTCCCCACCTCTGATTCACCGCCTCTGATTCCCCGCCTCTGATTCCCCGCCTCTGATTCCCCACTTCTGATTGCCCGCCTCTGATTCCACGCCTCTGATTCCCCGCCTCTGATTCCCCACCTCTGATTCCCCACTTCTGATTCCCCACCTCTGATTCCCCGCCTCTGATTCCACGCCTCTGATTCCCCACCTCTGATTCCCCACTTCTGAATCCCCACCTCTGATTCTCCGCCTCTGATACCCTGCCTCTGATAACTTTTTACTGATTCCCTGCCTCAGATTCTCTGCCTCCGATTCCCTGCCTCAGATTCCCTGCCTCAGATTCCCTGCATCAGATTCCCTTCATCTGATTCCCTGCCTCTGATTTCCCGCCTCTGAATCCCCGCCTCTGATTCCCCACCTCTGTCTCTACGCCTCTATTTTGACTGCACTCTTTCCCCTCCACTCTTTCCGTGCCTCTCTTTCCCTCCCTCAATTTCAACAACTCTGTTTGATCTGTTCTGTGTACCTAATTTTCAACACACAAGTTCCAACCACTATGTTTCGCCCATCTCTTTCGCTGCCTCTATTTATGCAGCTATGTTTACCCGCTTCTGTTTACCCGCCTGTTTCCCCACATCTCTTTCCCCACCTCTGATTCCACGCCTCTGATTCCCCGCCTCTGATTCCCCGCCTCTGAATCCCCGCCTCTGATACACCGCCTCCCTTTCCGCGCAACTTTCCTGGCCTACGTTTCCCCACATCTCTTTCCCCACCTCTGATTCCACGCCTCAGATTCGCCGCCTCTGATTTCCCGCCTCTGATTCCCTGCCTCTGATTCCCTGCCTCTGATTCCCCACCTCTGATTCCCCCCTCTGATTCCCCGCCTCTGATTCCCAGCCTCTGATTCCCCACCTCTGATTCCCCGCCTCTGATTCCCTGCCTGTCTTTCCCTGCCTCTATTTCCGTGTCTCTTTCTCTGCATCTCGTTTCCCACATCTCATTTCCCCCTTCTGATAACCCGCATCAGATTCCCTGACACAGATTCGCTGCCTCAGATTCCCTGCCTCAGATTCCCTGCATCAGATTCCCTTCATCTGATTCCCCGCCTCTGACTCCCCACCTCTGATTCCCTGCCTCAGATTCCCTGCCTCTGATTCCCTGCCTCTGATTCCCTGCCTCTGATTTCCTGCATCAGATTCCCTGCCTCTGATTCTCCGCCTCTGATTCCCCGCCTCTGATTCCCCGCCTCTGATTCGCCGCCTCTGATTCCCCGCCTCTGATTTCCCACCTCTGATTCCCTGCCTCTGATAACCTGCCTCTGATTCCCTGCCTCTGATTCTCTGCCTCTGATTCCCGGCCTCTGAGTCCCCACCTCTGATTCCCCGTGTCCGATTCCGCACCCATGTTTCACCACCTCTGTTGCTCTGCTTCTGATTTCGCGGCTCAGATTCACCGGCTCTGATTCCGCACCTCTGATTCCACGCCTCTCTTTCTGTGTCTCTGATTCCCCGCCTCTGATTCCACGCCTCTGATTACCCGCCTCTGATACCCTGCCTCTCTTTCCCTGCCTCTATATCCGTGCCTCTTTCTCTGCATCTCGTTTCCCACATCTCATTTCCCCCTTCTGATAACCCGCATCAGATTCCCTGCCACAGATTCCCTGCCTCAGATTCCCTGCCTCAGATTCCCTGCATCAGATTCCCTTCATCTGATTCCCTGCCTCTGATTCCCCGCCTCTGATTCCCCACCTCTGATTCCCCACCTCTGATTCCCCGCCTCTGATTCCCTGCCTCTGATTCCCCATATCTGATTCCCCGCCACTGATTCCCCAACTCTGATTCCCCGCTTCTGATTCCCCAGCTCTGAATCCCCGCCTCTGATTCCCCGTGTCTGATTCCCTGCCTCTGATTCCCCGCCTCTGATTCCCCATCTGTGATTCACAACCTCTGATGCCCCACCTCTGATTCCCCATATCTGATTCCCTGCCTCTCTTTCCCCGCCTCTGATTCCCCACCTCTGTTTCCCCATATCTGATTCCCCGCCTCTGATTCCCCAACTCTAATACCCCGCCTCTGATTCCCCAGCTCTGATTCCCCGCCTCTGATTCCCCGCATCTGATTCCCTGCCTCTGATTCCACGCCTCTGATTCCAGGCCTCTGATTCCCAGCATCTGATTCCGGCCTCTGATTCCCGGCCTCTGATTCCCTGCTTCTGATTCTGATTTCCTGCCTCTGATTCCCCATCTCTGATTCCGCACATCTGATTCCCTGCCTCTGATTCCCCACCTCTGATTCCCCATATCTGATTCCCCGCCTCTGTTTCCCCGCCTCTGATTCCCCGCCTCTGTTTCCCAATATCTAAGTCCCCACCTCTGATTCCCCAAATCTGATTCCCCACCTCTGATTCCCCAGCTCTGATTCCCCGCCTCTGATTCCCCGCATCTGATTTCCTGAATCTGATTCAAAGCCTCTGATTCCCCGCCTCCGATTCCCAGCCTCTGATTCCCCACCTCTGATTCCCCGCCTCTGATTCCCTGCCTGTCTTTCCCTGCCTCTATTTCCGTGTCTCTTTCTCTGCATCTCGTTTCCCACATCTCATTTCCCCCTTCTGATAACCCGCATCAGATTCCCTGACACAGATTCCCTGCCTCAGATTCCCTGCCTCAGATTCCCTGCATCAGATTCCCTTCATCTGATTCCCTGCCTCTGATTCCCCGCCTCTGATTCCCCACCTCTGATTCCCTGCCTCAGATTCCCTGCCTCTGATTCCCTGCCTCTGATTCCCTGCCTCTGATTTCCTGCATCAGATTCCCCGCCTCTGATTCTCCGCCTCTGATTCCCCGCCTCTGATACCCCGCCTCTGATTCGCCGCCTCTGATTCCCCGCCTCTGATTTCCCACCTCTGATTCCCTGCCTCTGATAACCTGCCTCTGATTCCCTGCCTCTGATTCTCTGCCTCTGATTCCCGGCCTCTGAGTCCCCACCTCTGATTCCCCGTGTCCGATTCCGCACCCATGTTTCACCACCTCTGTTGCTCTGCTTCTGATTTCCCGGCTCAGATTCACCGGCTCTGATTCCGCACCTCTGATTCCACGCCTCTCTTTCTGTGTCTCTGATTCCCCGCCTCTGATTCCACGCCTCTGATTACCCGCCTCTGATACCCTGCCTCTCTTTCCCTGCCTCTATATCCGTGCCTCTTTCTCTGCATCTCGTTTCCCACATCTCATTTCCCCCTTCTGATAACCCGCATCAGATTCCCTGCCACAGATTCCCTGCCTCAGATTCCCTGCCTCAGATTCCCTGCATCAGATTCCCTTCATCTGATTCCCTGCCTCTGATTCCCCGCCTCTGATTCCCCACCTCTGATTCCCCACCTCTGATTCCCCGCCTCTGATTCCCTGCCTCTGATTCCCCATATCTGATTCCCCGCCTCTGATTCCCCAACTCTGATTCCCCGCTTCTGATTCCCCAGCTCTGAATCCCCGCCTCTGATTCCCCGCGTCTGATTCCCTGCCTCTGATTCCCCGCCTCTGATTCCCCATCTGTGATTCACAACCTCTGATGCCCCACCTCTGATTCCCCATATCTGATTCCCTGCCTCTCTTTCCCCGCCTCTGATTCCCCACCTCTGTTTCCCCATATCTGATTCCCCGCCTCTGATTCCCCAACTCTAATACCCCGCCTCTGATTCCCCAGCTCTGATTCCCCGCCTCTGATTCCCCGCATCTGATTCCCTGCCTCTGATTCCACGCCTCTGATTCCAGGCCTCTGATTCCCAGCATCTGATTCCGGCCTCTGATTCCCGGCCTCTGATTCCCTGCTTCTGATTCTGATTTCCTGCCTCTGATTCCCCATCTCTGATTCCGCACATCTGATTCCCTGCCTCTGATTCCCCACCTCTGATTCCCCATATCTGATTCCCCGCCTCTGTTTCCCCGCCTCTGATTCCCCGCCTCTGTTTCCCAATATCTAAGTCCCCACCTCTGATTCCCCAAATCTGATTCCCCACCTCTGATTCCCCAGCTCTGATTCCCCGCCTCTGATTCCCCGCATCTGATACCCTGCATCTGATGCCAAGCCTCTGATTCCCTGCCTCTGATTCCCTACCTCTGATTCCCCACCTCTGATTCCCCATATCTGATTCCCCGCCTCTGTTTCCCCGCCTCGGATTCCCCGCCTCTGTTTCCCCATATCTGATTCCCGGCCTCGGATTCCCCGCCTCTGATTCCCCATATCTGATTCCCTGTCTCTGATTCCCCAACTCTGATTCCCCGCCTCTGATTCCCCAGCTCTGAATCCCCGCCTCTGATTCCCCGCATCTGATTCCCTGCCTCTGATTCCCCGCCTTGATTCCCCATCTCTGATTCACAACCTCTGATTCCCCACCTCTGATTCCCTATATTTGATTCCCCGCCTCTGTTTCCCCGCCTCTGATTCCCCGCATCTGATTCCCCATATCTGATTCCCCGCCTCTGATTGCCCACCTCTGATTCCCAGCCTCTGATTCGCCAGCTCTGATTCCCCGCCTCTGATTCCCCGCATCTGATTCCCTGCCTCTGATTCCCCGCCTCTGATTCCCCATCTCTGATTCACCGCCTTTGATTCGCCACCTCTGATTCCCCATATCTGATTCCCCACCTCTGTTTCCCCGCCTCTGATTCCCCGCCTCTGATTCTCCATATCTCATTCCCCGCCTCTGAATCCCCATCTCTGATTCCCGGACTCTGATTCCCCTCCTCTGATTCCCGGCCTCTTATTCCCAGCATCTGATTCCCGGCCTCTGATTCCCGGCCTCTGATTCCCCGCTTCTGATTCCCTGCCTCTGATTCCCCATCTCTGATTCCGCACATCTGATTCCCTGCCTCTGATTCCCCACCTCTGATTCCCCATATCTGATTCCCCGCCTCTGTTTCCCCGCCTCTGATTCCCCGCCTCTGTTTCCCTATATCTAATTCCCCACCTCTGATGCCCCAACTCTGATTCCCCGCCTCTGATTCCCCAGCTCTGATTCCCCGCCTCTGATTCCCTGCATCCGATTCCCCATATCTGATTCCCCGCCTCTGTTTCCCCGCCTCTGATTCCCCGCCTCTGTTTCCCCATATCTGATTCCCGGCCTCTGATTCGCAACTATGATTCCCCGCCTCTGATTCCCCAGCTCTGATTCCCTGCCTCTGATTCCCCGCGTTCTATTCCCTGCCTCTGATTCCCCGCCTGTGATTCCCCATCACTGATTCACCACCTCTGATTCCCTACCTCTGATTCCCCATATCTAATTCCCCGCCTCTGTTTGCCCGCCTCTGATTCCCCGCCTCTGTTTCCCCATATCTGATTCCCCGCCTCTGAATCCCCAACTCTGATTCCCTGCCACAGATTCCCCAGCTCTGATTCCCCGCCTTTGATTCCCCCCGTCTGATTCCCAGCCTCTGAATCCCCGTGTCTGATTTCCTGCCTCTGATTCCCCATCTCTGATTCACCGCCTCTGATTCCCCGCGTCTGATTCCCTGCCTCTGATTCCCCGCCTCTGATTCCCTGCCTCTGATTCCCCATATCTGATTCCCCGCCTCTGATTCCCCAACTCTGATTCCCCGCTTCTGATTCCCCAGCTCTGAATCCCCGCCTCTGATTCCCAGCGTCTGATTCCCTGCCTCTGATTCCCCGCCTCTGATTCCCCATCTGTGATTCACAACCTCTGATGCCCCACCTCTGATTCCCCATATCTGATTCCCCGCCTCTGTTTCCCCGCCTCTGATTCCCCGCCTCTGATTCCCCATATCTGATTCCCCGCCTCTGATTGCCCACCTCTGATTCCCCGCGTCAGATACCCTGCCTCTGATTCCCCGCCTCTGATTTCCCATCTCTGATTCACCACCTCTGATTCCCGGCCTCTGATTCCCCATCTCTGATTCCGCTCATCCGATTCCCTGCCTATGATTCCCCACCTCTGATTCCCCGCCTCTGATTCCCCATATCTGATTCCCTGCCTCTGTTTCCCCGCCTCTGATTCCCTACCTCTGTTTCCCCATATCTGATTCCCCGCCTCTGATTCCCCAACTCTAATACCCCGCCTCTGATTCCCCAGCTCTGATTCCCCGCCTCTGATTCCCCGCATCTGATTCCCTGCCTCTGATTCCCCGCCTCTGATTCCAGGCCTCTGATTCCCATCATCTGATTCCGGACTCTGATTCCCGGCCTCTGATTCCCTGCTTCTGATTCTGATTCCCTGCCTCTGATTCCCCATCTCTGATTCCGCACATCTGATTCCCTGCCTCTGATTCCCCACCTCTGATTCCCCATATCTGATTCCCCGCCTCTGTTTCCCCGCCTCTGATTCCCCGCCTCTGTTTCCCAATATCTAAGTCCCCACCTCTGATTCCCCAAATCTGATTCCCCACCTCTGATTCCCCAGCTCTGATTCCCCGCCTCTGATTCCACGCATCTGATTTCCTGCATCTGATTCCAAGCCTCTGATTCCCTGCCTCTGATTCCCAACCTCTGATTCCCCACCTCTGATTCCCCATATCTGATTCCCCGCCTCTGTTTCCCCGCCTCGGATTCCCCGCCTCAGTTTCCCCATATCTGATTCCCGGCCTCTGATTCCCCGCATCTGATTCCCCGCCTCTGATTCCCTGCCTCTGATTCCCCATCTCCGATTCCCTGCCTCTCATTCCCAACCTCTGATTCCCCACCTCTGATTCCCCATATCTGATTCCCCGCCTCTGTTTCCCCGCCTCTGATTCCCCGCCTCTGATTCCCAACTCTGATTCCCCGCCTCTGATTCCCCAGCTCTGATTCCCCGTGTTTGATTCCCTGCCTCTGATTCCCTGCCCTGATTCCCCATCTCTGTTTCACCGCCTTTGATTCGCCACCTCTGATTCCACATATCTGATTCCCCGCCTCTGTTTCCCCGACTCTGATTCCCTTCCTCTGATTCCCAACCTCTGATTCCACACCTCTGATTCCCCATATCTGATTCCCCGCCTCTATTTCCCCATATGAATCCCCGCCTCTGATTCCCCAAATCTGATTCCCCGCCTCTGATTCCCCAGCTCTGATTCCCCGACTCTGATTCCCGGCGTCCGATTCCCTGCCTCTGATTCCCCGCCTCTGATTCCCCATCTCTGATTCCCCGCCTCTGATTCCCCGTGTCTGATTCCCTGCCTCTGATTCCCCGCCTCTGATTCCCCGCCCCTGATTCCCTGACACTGAATCCCTGCCCCTGATTCCCCACCTCTGATTCCCCATATCTGATTCCCCGCCTCTGTTTCCCCGCCTCTGATTCCCCGCCTCTGATTCCCCAGCTCTGAATCCCCGCCTCTGATTCCCCGTGTCTGATTCCCTGCCTCTGATTCCCCGCCTTGATTCCCCATCTCTGATTCACAACCTCTGATTCCCCACCTCTGATTCCCTATATTTGATTCCCCGCCTCTGTTTCCCCGCCTCTGATTCCCCGCCTCTGATTGCCCATATCTGATTCCCCGCCTCTGATTGCCCACCTCTGATTCCCCGCCTCTGATTCGCCAGCTCTGATTCCCCGCCTCTGATTCCCCGCATCTGATTCCCTGCCTCTGATTCCCCGCCTCTGATTCCCCATCTCTGATTCACCGCCTTTGATTCGCCACCTCTGATTCCCCATATCTGATTCCCCACCTCTGTTTCCCGGCCTCTGATTCCCCGCCTCTGATTCTCCATATCTCATTCCCCGCCTCTGAATCCCCATCTCTGATTCCCGGACTCTGATTCCGCACCTCTGATTCCCGGCCTCTTATTCCCAGCATCTGATTCCCGGCCTCTGATTCCCGGCCTCTGATTCCCCGCTTCTGATTCTGATTCCCTGCCTCTGATTCCTCATCTCTGATTCCGCACATCTGATTCCCTGCCTCTGATTCCCCACCTCTGATTCCCCATATCTGATTCCCCGCCTCTGTTTCCCCGCCTCTGATTCCCCACCTCTGTTTCCCTATATCTAATTCCCCACCTCTGATGCCCCAACTCTGATTCCCCGCCTCTGATTCCCCAGCTCTGATTCCCCGCCTCTGATTTCCCGCATCCGATTCCCCATATCTGATTCCCCGCCTCAGTTTCCCCGCCTCTGATTCCCCGCCTCTGTTTCCCCATATCTGATTCCCCGCCTCTGATTCCCAACTATGATTCCCCGCCTCTGATTCCCCAGCTCTGATTCCCTGCGTCTGATTCCCCGCCTGTGATTCCCCATCACTGATTCACCACCTCTGATTCCCCACCTCTGATTCCCCATATCTAATTCCCCGCCTCTGTTTGCCCACCTCTGATTCCCCGCCTCTGTTTCCCCATATCTGATTCCCCGTCTCTGAATCCCCAACTCTGATTCCCTGCCTCTGATTCCCCAGCTCTGATTCCCCGCCTTTGATTCCCCCCGTCTGATTCCCAGCCTCTGAATCCCCGTGTCTGATTTCCTGCCTCTGATTCCCCGCCTCTGATTCCCCATCTCTGATTCCTCTGATTCCCCACATCTGATTCCCCATCTCTGATTCCGCACATCCGATTCCCTGCCTCTGATTCCCCAACTCTGATTCCCCACCTCTGATTCCCCAGCTCTGATTCCCCGCCTCAGATTCCCCGCGTCTGATTCCCTGCCTCTGATTCCCCGCCTCTGATTCCCCATCTCTGATTCCCCACCTCTGATTCCCCGTGTCTGATTCCCTGCCTCTGATTCCCCGCCTCTGAATCCCAGCCTCTGATTCCCCATATCTGATTCCCCGCCTCTGATTCCCTGCCTCTGATTCCCCAGCTCTGATTCCCCGCCTTTGATTCCCCCCGTCTGATTCCCAGCCTCTGAATCCCCGTGTCTGATTTCCTGCCTCTGATTCCCCGCCTCTGATTCCCCATCTCTGATTCACCGCCTCTGATTCCCCATCTCTGATTCCCCACCTCTGATTCCCCATATCTGATTCCCTGCCTCTGTTTCCCCGCCTCTGATTCCCCACCTCTGTTTCCCCATATCTGATTCCCCGCCTCTGATTCCCCAACTCTAATAACCCACCTCTGATTCCCCAGCTCTGATTCCCCGCCTCTGATTCCCCACATCTGATTCCCTGCCTCTGATTCCCCGCCTCTGATTCCAGGCCTCTGATTCCCAGCATCTGATTCCGGCCTCTGATTCCCGGCCTCTGATTCCCTGCTTCTGATTCTGATTCCCTGCCTCTGATTCCCCATCTCTGATTCCGCATATCTGATTCCTTGCCTCTGATTCCCCACCTCTGATTCCCCATATCTGATTCCCCGCCTGGGTTTCCCCACCTCTGATTCCCCGCCTCTGTTTCCCAATATCTAAGTCCCCGCCTCTGATTCCCCAAATCTGATTCCCCACCTCTGATTCCCCAGCTCTGATTCCCCGCCTCTGATTCCCCGCATCTGATTCCCTGCATCTGATTCCAAGCCTCTGATTCCCTGCCTCTGATTCCCAACCTCTGATTCCCCACCTCTGATTTCCCATATCTGATTCCCCGCCTCTGTTTCCCCGCCTCGGATTCCCCGCCTCTGTTTCCCCATATCTGATTCCCGGCCTCTGATTCCCCGCCTCTGATTCCCCGCCTCTGATTCACTGCCTCTGATTCCCCATCTCCGATTCCCCTCGTCTAATACCCCGCCTCTGATTCTCCGCCACTGATTCACCGCATCTGATTCCACGCCTCTGATTCCCCGCCTCTGATTCCCCGCCTCTGATTCCCCGCCTCTGATTCCCCGCCTCTGATTCCCCGCCTATGTTTACCCGCCTCTGATTCCCCGCCTCTGATTCCACGCCTCTGATTCCCCGCCTCTGATTCCCCGCCTCTAATTCCCCGCCTCTGATACCGCACCTCTGATGTCCCGCATCTGATTCCCTGCATCTAATTCCCCGCCTCAGATTCCCCGCCTCTGATTTCCCGGCTCTGATTCCCCGCCTCTGATTCCCCACCTATGTTTACCCGCCTCTGTTTACTCGCCTGTTTTCCCGCCTCTGGTTCCCCAACACAGATTCCATGCCTCAGATTCCCTGCCTCTGATTCCCTGCCTCTGAATCCCTGCCTCTGATTCCCTGCATCTGATTGCCCGCCTCTGATTCCCCGCCTCTGATTCCCCGCCTCTGATTCCCCACCTCTGATTCCCCACTTCTGATTCCCCGCCTCTGATTCACCGCCTCTGTTTCCCCGCCTCTGATTCCCCGCTTCTGATTCCCCACTTCTGATTGCCCGCCTCTGATTCCCTGCCTCTGATTCCCCGCCTCTGATTCCCCACATCTGATTCCCCACTTCTGATTCCCCGCCTCTGATTCCCCGCCTCTGATTCCACGCCTCTGATTCCCCGCCTCTGATTCCCCGCCTCTGATTCCCCGCCTCTGATTCCCCTCATCTAATACCCCACCTCTGATTCCCCGACTCTGATTCACCGCATCTGATTCCCCGCCTCTGATTCCCCGCCTCTGATTCACCGCCTCTGATTCCCCGCCTCTGATTCCCTGCCTCTGATTCCCCGCCTATGTTTACCCGCCTCTGTTTACCCGCCTGTTTCCCCGCCTCTGATTCCCCACCTCAGATTCCCTACCTCAGATTCCGTGACTCTGATTCCCTGCCTCTGATTCCCTGCCTCTGATTCCCTGCATCTGAATGCCCATCTCTGATTCTCAACCTCTGATACCCCGCCTCTGATTCCCCACCTCTGATTCCCCGCTTCTGATTCCCCGCCTCTGATTCCCCGCCTCTGATTCCCCGCCTCTGATTCCCCGCCTCTGATTCCCCACCTCTGATTCACTGCCTCCCTTTCCGCTCAACTTTCCTGGCCTACGTTTCCCCACATATCTTTCCCCGCCTCTGATTCCCTGCCTCTGATTCCCCGCCTCTGATTCCCCGCCTCTGATTCCCCACCACTGTCTCTACGCCTCTCTTTTGCCTGCACTCTTTCCCCTCCACTCTTTCCGTGCCTCTCTTTCCCTCCCTCAATTTCAACAACTCTGTTTGATCTGTTCTGTGTAACTCATTTTCAACATACAAGTTCCAACCACTATGTTTCGCCCATCTCTTTCGCCGCCTCTATTTATGCACCTATGTTTACCCGCTTCTGTTTACCCGCCTGTTTCCCCACATCTCTTTCCCCACCTCTGATTCCACGCCTCTGATTCGCCGCCTCTGATTGCCCCCCTCTGATTCCCTGCCTCTGATTCCCCGCCTCTGATTCCCCGCCTCTGACTCACCGCCTCCCTTTCCGTGCATCTTTCCTGGCCTACGTTTCCCCACATCTCTTTCCCCACCTCTGATTCACCGCCTCAGATTCGCCGTCTCTGATTTCCCGCCTCTGATTCCCTGCCTCTGATTCCCCGCCTCTGATTCCCCGCCTCTGATTCCCCACTCTGATTCCCCGCCTCTGATTCCCCGCCTCTGATTCCCCACCTCTGATTCCCCGCCTCTGATTCCCTGCCTCTCTTTCCCTGCCTCTATTTCCGTGCCTCTTTCTCTGCATCTCGTTTCCCAAATCTCATTTCCCCCTTCTGATAAACCTCATCAGATTCCCTGCCACAGATTCCCTGCCTCAGATTCCCTGCCTCAGATTCCCTGCATCAGAGTCCCTTCATCTGATTCCCTGCCTCTGATTCCCCGCCTCTGATTCCCCACCTCTGACTCCCTGCCTCAGATTCCCTGCCTCTGATTCCCTGCCTCTGATTCCCTGCCTCTGATTTCCTGCATCTGATTGCCCGCCTATGATTCTCCGCCTCTGATTCCCCGCCTCTGATTCCCCACCTCTCATTTTCCGCCTCTGATTCCACGCCTCTGATTCCCCGCATCTGATTCCCTGCCTCTGATAACCTGCCTCTGATTCCCTGCCTCTGATTCCCTGCCTCTGAGTCCCCACCTCTGATTCCCCACGTCCGATTCCGCACCCATGTTTCACCGCCTCTGTTGCTATGCTTCTGATTTCCCGGCTCAGATTCACCGGCTCTGATTCCGCACCTCTGATTCCACGCCTCTCTTTCTGTGTCTCTGATTCCCCGCCTCTGATTCCACGCCTCTGATTACCCGCCTCTGATACCCTGCCACTCTTTCCCTGCCTCTATTTCCGTGCCTCTTTCTCTGCATCTCGTTTCCCACATCTCATTTCCCCCTTCTGATAACCCGCATCAGATTTTCTGCCACAGATTCCCTGCCTCAGATTCCCTGCCTAAGATTCCCTGCATCAGATTCCCTTCATCTGATTCCCTGCCTCTGATTCCCCGCGGCTGATTCCCTGCCTCTGATTCCCAGCCTCTGTTTACCCGCCTGTTTCCCCGCCTCTGATTCACTACCTCATATTCGCCCCCTCAGATTCCCTGCCTCTGATTCCCTGCCTCTGATTCCATGCCTCTGATTCCCTGCATTTGATTGCCCGCCTCTGATTCCCTGCCTCTGATTCCCCGCCTCTGATTCCCCGCCTCTGATTCCCCGCCTCTGATTCCCCACCTCTGATTCCCCACTTCTGATTCCCCGCCTCTGATTCCCCGCCTCTGATTCCCAGCCTCTGATTCCCCGCCTCTGATTCCCCACCTCTGATTCACTGCCTCCATTTCCGCTCAACTTTCCTGGCCTACGTTTCCCCACATATCTTTCCCCGCCTCTGAATTCCCGCCTCTGATTCCACGCCTCTGATTCCCCGCCTCTGATTCCCCGCCTCTGATTCCCCGCCTCTGATTCCCCTCCTCTGATACCCCGCTTCTGATTCCCCACCTCTGATTCCCCGCATATGATTCCCCGCATCTGATACCCCGCCTCTGATTCCCCGCCTCTGATTCCCCGCCTCTGATTCCCCGCCTCTGATTCCCCGCCTCTGATTCCCCGCCTATGTTTACCCGCCTCTGTTTACCCGCCTGTTTCCCCGCCTCAGATTCCCTGCCTCAGATTCCCTGCATCAGATTCCCTTCATCTGATTCCCTGCCTCTGATTCCCTGCCTCTGATTCCCCGCCTCTGATTCCCCGCCTCTGATTCCCCACCTCAGATTCGCCCCTCTGATTCCGCGCCTCTGATTCCCCGCCTCTGATTCCCCGCCTCTGAATCCCCCCTCTGATTCCCCGCCTCTGATTCACCACCTCTGTCTCTACGCCTCCATTTTGCCTGCACTCTTTCCCCTTCACTCTTTCCGTGCCTCTCTTTCCCTCCCTCAATTTCAACAACTCTGTTTGATCTGTTCTGTGTAACTCATTTTCAACATACAAGTTCCAACCACTATGTTTCGCCCATCTCTTTCGCTGCCTCTATTTGTGCACCTATGTTTACCCGCTTCTGTTTACCCGCCTGTTTCCCCACATCTCTTTCCACACCTCTGATTCCACGCCTCTGATTCGCCGCCTCTGATTGCCCCCCTCTGATTCCCTGCCTCTGATTCCCCGCCTCTGATTCGCCGCCTCTGATTCACCGCCTCCCTTTCCGCGCAACTTTCCTGTCCTACGTTTCCCCACATCTCTTTCCCCGCCTCTGATTCCCCGACTCTGTTTCCCAATATCTAAGTCCCCACCTCTGATTCCCCAAATCTGATTCCCCACCTCTGATTCCCCACCTCTGATTCCCCGCCTCTGATTCCCCGCATCTGATTTCCTGCATCTGATTCCAAGCCTCTGATTCCCTGCCTCTGATTCCCAACCTCTGATTCCCCACCTCTGATTCCCCATATCTGATTCCCCGCCTCTGTTGCCCCGCCTCGGATTCCCCGCCTCAGTTTCCCCATATCTGATTCCCGGCCTCTGATTCCCCGCCTCTGATTCCCCGCCTCTGATTCCCTGCCTCTGATTCCCCATCTCCGATTCCCTGCCTCTCATTCCCAACCTCTGATTCCCCACCTCTGATTCCCCATATCTGATTCCCCGCCTCTGTTTCCCCGCCTCTGATTCCCCGCCTCTGATTCCCAACTCTGATTCCCCGCCTCTGATTCCCCAGCTCTGATTCCCCGTGTTTGATTCCCTGCCTCTGATTCCCTGCCCTGATTCCCCATCTCTGTTTCACCGCCTTTGATTCGCCACCTCTGATTCAACATATCTGATTCCCCGCCTCTGTTTCCCCGACTCTGATTCCCTTCCTCTGATTCCCAACCTCTGATTCCACACCTCTGATTCCCCATATCTGATTCCCCGCCTCTATTTCCCCATATCTGAATCCCCGCCTCTGATTCCCCAACTCTGATTCCCCGCCTCTGATTCCCCAGCTCTGATTCCCCGACTCTGATTCCCGGCGTCCGATTCCCTGCCTCTGATTCCCCGCCTCTGATTCCCCATCTCTGATTCCCCGCCTCTGATTCCCCGTGTCTGATTCCCTGCCTCTGATTCCCCGCCTCTGATTCCCCGCCTCTGATTCCCTGACACTGAATCCCTGCCCCTGATTCCCCACCTCTGATTCCCCATATCTGATTCCCCGCCTCTGTTTCCCCGCCTCTGATTCCCCGCCTCTGATTCCCCAGCTCTGAATCCCCGCCTCTGATTCCCCGTGTCTGATTCCCTGCCTCTGATTCCCCGCCTTGATTCCCCATCTCTGATTCACAACCTCTGATTCCCCACCTCTGATTCCCTATATTTGATTCCCCGCCTCTGTTTCCCCGCCTCTGATTCCCCGCCTCTGATTCCCCATATCTGATTCCCCGCCTCTGATTGCCCACCTCTGATTCCCCGCCTCTGATTCGCCAGCTCTGATTCCCCGCCTCTGATTCCCCGCATCTAATTCCCTGCCTCTGATTCCCCGCCTCTGATTGCCCATCTCTGATTCACCGCCTTTGATTCGCCACCTCTGATTCCCCATATCTGATTCCCCACCTCTGTTTCCCGGCCTCTGATTCCCCGCCTCTGATTCTCCATATCTCATTCCCCGCCTCTGAATCCCCATCTCTGATTCCCGGACTCTGATTCCCCACCTCTGATTCCCGGCTTCTTATTCCCAGCATCTGATTCCCGGCCTCTGATTCCCGGCCTCTGATTCCCCGCTTCTGATTCTGATTCCCTGCCTCTGATTCCTCATCTCTGATTCCGCACATCTGATTCCCTGCCTCTGATTCCCCACCTCTGATTCCCCATATCTGATTCCCCGCCTCTGTTTCCCCGCCTCTGATTCCCCGCCTCTGTTTCCCTATATCTAATTCCCCACCTCTGATGCCCCAACTCTGATTCCCCGCCTCTGATTCCCCAGCTCTGATTCCCCGCCTCTGATTTCCCGCATCCGATTCCCCATATCTGATTCCCCGCCTCAGTTTCCCCGCCTCTGATTCCCCGCCTCTGTTTCCCCATATCTGATTCCCCGCCTCTGATTCCCAACTATGATTCCCCGCCTCTGATTCCCCAGCTCTGATTCCCTGCGTCTGATTCCCTGCGTTCTATTCCCTGCCTCTGATTCCCCGCCTGTGATTCCCCATCACTGATTCACCACCTCTGATTCCCCACCTCTGATTCCCCATATCTAATTCCCCGCCTCTGTTTGCCCGCCTCTGATTCCCCGCCTCTGTTTCCCCATATCTGATTCCCCGTCTCTGAATCCCCAACTCTGATTCCCTGCCTATGATTCTCCAGCTCTGATTCCCCGCCTTTGATTCCCCCCGTCTGATTCCCAGCCTCTGAATCCCCGTGTCTGATTTCCTGCCTCTGATTCCCCGCCTCTGATTCCCCATCTCTGATTCCTCTGATTCCCCACATCTGATTCCCCATCTCTGATTCCGCACATCCGATTCCCTGCCTCTGATTCCCCAACTCTGATTCCCCACCTCTGATTCCCCAGCTCTGATTCCCCGCCTCAGATTCCACGCGTCTGATTCCCTGCCTCTGATTCCCCGCCTCTGATTCCCCATCTCTGATTCCCCACCTCTGATTCCCCGTGTCTGATTCCCTGCCTCTGATTCCCCGCCTCTGAATCCCAGCCTCTGATTCCCCATATCTGATTCCCCGCCTCTGATTCCCTGCCTCTGATTCCCCAGCTCTGATTCCCCGCCTTTGATTCCCCCCGTCTGATTCCCAGCCACTGAATCCCCGTGTCTGATTTCCTGCCTCTGATTCCCCGCCTCTGATTCCCCATCTCTGATTCACCGCCTCTGATTCCCCATCTCTGATTCCCCACCTCTGATTCCCCATATCTGATTCCCTGCCTCTGTTTCCCCGCCTCTGATTCCCCAACTCTGTTTCCCCATATCTGATTCCCCGCCTCTGATTCCCCAACTCTAATACCCCACCTCTGATTCCCCAGCTCTGATTCCCCGACTCTGATTCCCCACATCTGATTCCCTGCCTCTGATTCCCCGCCTCTGATTCCAGGCCTCTGATTCCCAGCATCTGATTCCGGCCTCTGATTCCCGGCCTCTGATTCCCTGCTTCTGATTCTGATTCCCTGCCTCTGATTCCCCATCTCTGATTCCGCACATCTGATTCCTTGCCTCTGATTCCCCACCTCTGATTCCCCATATCTGATTCCCCGCCTGGGTTTCCCCGCCTCTGATTCCCCGCCTCTGTTTCCCAATATCTAAGTCCCCGCCTCTGATTCCCCAAATCTGATTCCCCACCTCTGATTCCCCAGCTCTGATTCCCCGCCTCTGATTCCCCGCATCTGATTCCCTGCATCTGATTCCAAGCCTCTGATTCCCTGCCTCTGATTCCCAACCTCTGATTCCCCACCTCTGATTTCCCATATCTGATTCCCCGCCTCTGTTTCCCCGCCTCGGATTCCCCGCCTCTGTTTCCCCATATCTGATTCCCGGCCTCTGATTCCCCGCCTCTGGTTCCCCGCCTCTGATTCACTGCCTCTGATTCCCCATCTCCGATTCCCCTCGTCTAATACCCCGCCTCTGATTCTCCGCCACTGATTCACCGAATCTGATTCCACGCCTCTGATTCCCCGCCTCTGATTCCCCGCCTCTGATTCCCCGCCTCTGATTCCCCGCCTCTGATTCCCCGCCTATGTTTACCCGCCTCTGATTCCCCGCCTCTGATTCCACGCCTCTGATTCCCCGCCTCTGATTCCCCGCCTCTAATTCCCCGCCTCTGATACCGCACCTCTGATGTCCCGCATCTGATTCCCTGCATCTGATTCCCCGCCTCAGATTCCCCGCCTCTGATTTCCCGGCTCTGATTCCCCGCCTCTGATTCCCCACCTATGTTTACCCGCCTCTGTTTACTCGCCTGTTTTCCCGCCTCTGGTTCCCCAACACAGATTCCCTGCCTCAGATTCCCTGCCTCTGATTCCCTGCCTCTGATTCCCTGCCTCTGATTCCCTGCATCTGATTGCCCGCCTCTGATTCCCCGCCTCTGATTCCCCGCCTCTGATTCCCCACCTCTGATTCCCCACTTCTGATTCCCCGCCTCTGATTCACCGCCTCTGTTTCCCCGCCTCTGATTCCCCGCTTCTGATTCCCCACTTCTGATTGCCCGCCTCTGATTCCCTGCCTCTGATTCCCCGCCTCTGATTCCCCACATCTGATTCCCCACTTCTGATTCCCCGCCTCTGATTCCCCGCCTCTGATTCCACGCCTCTGATTCCCCGCCTCTGATTCCCCGCCTCTGATTCCCCGCCTCTGATTCCCCTCATCTAATACCCCACCTCTAATTCCCCGCCTCTGATTCACCGCATCTGATTCCCCGCCTCTGATTCCCCGCCTCTGATTCACCGCCTCTGATTCCCCGCCTCTGATTCCCTGCCTCTGATTCCCCGCCTATGTTTACCCGCCTCTGTTTACCCGCCTGTTTCCCCGCCTCTGATTCCCCACCTCAGATTCCCTACCTCAGATTCCGTGACTCTGATTCCCTGCCTCTGATTCCCTGCCTCTGATTCCCTGCATCTGAATGCCCATCTCTGATTCTCAACCTCTGATACCCCGCCTCTGATTCCCCACCTCTGATTCCCCGCTTCTGATTCCCCGCCTCTGATTCCCCGCCTCTGATTCCCCGCCTCTGATTCCCCGCCTCTGATTCCCCACCTCTGATTCACTGCCTCCCTTTCCGCTCAACTTTCCTGGCCTACGTTTCCCCACATATCTTTCCCCGCCTCTGATTCCCTGCCTCTGATTCCCCGCCTCTGATTCCCCGCCTCTGATTCCCCACCACTGTCTCTACGCCTCTCTTTTGCCTGCACTCTTTCCCCTCCACTCTTTCCGTGCCTCTCTTTCCCTCCCTCAATTTCAACAACTCTGTTTGATCTGTTCTGTGTAACTCATTTTCAACATACAAGTTCCAACCACTATGTTTCGCCCATCTCTTTCGCCGCCTCTATTTATGCACCTATGTTTACCCGCTTCTGTTTACCCGCCTGTTTCCCCACATCTCTTTCCCCACCTCTGATTCCACGCCTCTGATTCGCCGCCTCTGATTGCCCCCCTCTGATTCCCTGCCTCTGATTCCCCGCCTCTGATTCCCCGCCTCTGACTCACCGCCTCCCTTTCCGTGCAACTTTCCTGGCCTACGTTTCCCCACATCTCTTTCCCCACCTCTGATTCACCGCCTCAGATTCGCCGTCTCTGATTTCCCGCCTCTGATTCCCTGCCTCTGATTCCCCGCCTCTGATTCCCCGCCTCTGATTCCCCACTCTGATTCCCCGCCTCTGATTCCATGCCTCTGATTCCCCACCTCTGATTCCCCGCCTCTGATTCCCTGCCTCTCTTTCCCTGCCTCTATTTCCGTGCCTCTTTCTCTGCATCTCGTTTCCCAAATCTCATTTCCCCCTTCTGATAAACCTCATCAGATTCCCTGCCACAGATTCCCTGCCTCAGATTCCCTGCCTCAGATTCCCTGCATCAGAGTCCCTTCATCTGATTCCCTGCCTCTGATTCCCCGCCTCTGATTCCCCACCTCTGACTCCCTGCCTCAGATTCCCTGCCTCTGATTCCCTGCCTCTGATTCCCTGCCTCTGATTTCCTGCATCTGATTGCCCGCCTATGATTCTCCGCCTCTGATTCCCCGCCTCTGATTCCCCACCTCTCATTTTCCGCCTCTGATTCCACGCCTCTGATTCCCCGCATCTGATTCCCTGCCTCTGATAACCTGCCTCTGATTCCCTGCCTCTGATTCCCTGCCTCTGAGTCCCCACCTCTGATTCCCCGCGTCCGATTCCGCACCCATGTTTCACCGCCTCTGTTGCTATGCTTCTGATTTCCCGGCTCAGATTCACCGGCTCTGATTCCGCACCTCTGATTCCACGCCTCTCTTTCTGTGTCTCTGATTCCCCGCCTCTGATTCCACGCCTCTGATTACCCGCCTCTGATACCCTGCCACTCTTTCCCTGCCTCTATTTCCGTGCCTCTTTCTCTGCATCTCGTTTCCCACATCTCATTTCCCCCTTCTGATAACCCGCATCAGATTTTCTGCCACAGATTCCCTGCCTCAGATTCCCTGCCTAAGATTCCCTGCATCAGATTCCCTTCATCTGATTCCCTGCCTCTGATTCCCCGCGGCTGATTCCCTGCCTCTGATTCCCAGCCTCTGTTTACCCGCCTGTTTCCCCGCCTCTGATTCACTACCTCATATTCGCCCCCTCAGATTCCCTGCCTCTGATTCCCTGCCTCTGATTCCATGCCTCTGATTCCCTGCATCTGATTGCCCGCCTCTGATTCCCTGCCTCTGATTCCCCGCCTCTGATTCCCCGCCCCTGATTCCCCGCCTCTGATTCCCCACCTCTGATTCCCCACTTCTGATTCCCCGCCTCTGATTCCCCGCCTCTGATTCCCAGCCTCTGATTCCCCGCCTCTGATTCCCCACCTCTGATTCGCTGCCTCCATTTCCGCTCAACTTTCCTGGCCTACGTTTCCCCACATATCTTTCCCCGCCTCTGAATTCCCGCCTCTGATTCCACACCTCTGATTCCCCGCCTCTGATTCCCCGCCTCTGATTCCCCGCCTCTGATTCCCCTCCTCTGATACCCCGCTTCTGATTCCCCACCTCTGATTCCCCGCATCTGATTCCCCGCATCTGATTCCCCGCCTCTGATTCCCCGCCTCTGATTCCCCGCCTCTGATTCCCCGCCTCTGATTCCCCGCCTCTGATTCCCCGCCTATGTTTACCCGCCTCTGTTTACCCGCCTGTTTCCCCGCCTCAGATTCCCTGCCTCAGATTCCCTGCATCAGATTCCCTTCATCTGATTCCCTGCCTCTGATTCCCTGCCTCTGATTCCCCGCCTCTGATTCCCCGCCTCTGATTCCCCACCTCAGATTCCCCCCTCTGATTCCGCGCCTCTGATTCCCCGCCTCTGATTCCCCGCCTCTGATTCCCCGCCTATGTTTACCCGCCTCTGATTCCCCGCCTCTGATTCCACGCCTCTGATTCCCCGCCTCTGATTCCCCGCCTCTAATTCCCCGCCTCTGATACCGCACCTCTGATGTCCCGCATCTGATTCCCTGCATCTGATTCCCCGCCTCAGATTCCCCGCCTCTGATTTCCCGGCTCTGATTCCCCGCCTCTGATTCCCCACCTATGTTTACCCGCCTCTGTTTACTCGCCTGTTTTCCCGCCTCTGGTTCCCCAACACAGATTCCATGCCTCAGATTCCCTGCCTCTGATTCCCTGCCTCTGATTCCCTGCCTCTGATTCCCTGCATCTGATTGCCCGCCTCTGATTCCCCGCCTCTGATTCCCCGCCTCTGATTCCCCACCTCTGATTCCCCACTTCTGATTCCCCGCCTCTGATTCACCGCCTCTGTTTCCCCGCCTCTGATTCCCCGCTTCTGATTCCCCACTTCTGATTGCCCGCCTCTGATTCCCTGCCTCTGATTCCCCGCCTCTGATTCCCCACATCTGATTCCCCACTTCTGATTCCCCGCCTCTGATTCCCCGCCTCTGATTCCACGCCTCTGATTCCCCGCCTCTGATTCCCCGCCTCTGATTCCCCGCCTCTGATTCCCCTCATCTAATACCCAACCTCTGATTCCCCGACTCTGATTCACCGCATCTGATTCCCCGCCTCTGATTCCCCGCCTCTGATTCACCGCCTCTGATTCCCCGCCTCTGATTCCCTGCCTCTGATTCCCCGCCTATGTTTACCCGCCTCTGTTTACCCGCCTGTTTCCCCGCCTCTGATTCCCCACCTCAGATTCCCTACCTCAGATTCCGTGACTCTGATTCCCTGCCTCTGATTCCCTGCCTCTGATTCCCTGCATCTGAATGCCCATCTCTGATTCTCAACCTCTGATACCCCGCCTCTGATTCCCCACCTCTGATTCCCCGCTTCTGATTCCCCGCCTCTGATTCCCCGCCTCTGATTCCCCGCCTCTGATTCCCCGCCTCTGATTCCCCACCTCTGATTCACTGCCTCCCTTTCCGCTCAACTTTCCTGGCCTACGTTTCCCCACATATCTTTCCCCGCCTCTGATTCCCTGCCTCTGATTCCCCGCCTCTGATTCCCCGCCTCTGATTCCCCACCACTGTCTCTACGCCTCTCTTTTGCCTGCACTCTTTCCCCTCCACTCTTTCCGTGCCTCTCTTTCCCTCCCTCAATTTCAACAACTCTGTTTGATCTGTTCTGTGTAACTCATTTTCAACATACAAGTTCCAACCACTATGTTTCGCCCATCTCTTTCGCCGCCTCTATTTATGCACCTATGTTTACCCGCTTCTGTTTACCCGCCTGTTTCCCCACATCTCTTTCCCCACCTCTGATTCCACGCCTCTGATTCGCCGCCTCTGATTGCCCCCCTCTGATTCCCTGCCTCTGATTCCCCGCCTCTGATTCCCCGCCTCTGACTCACCGCCTCCCTTTCCGTGCATCTTTCCTGGCCTACGTTTCCCCACATCTCTTTCCCCACCTCTGATTCACCGCCTCAGATTCGCCGTCTCTGATTTCCCGCCTCTGATTCCCTGCCTCTGATTCCCCGCCTCTGATTCCCCGCCTCTGATTCCCCACTCTGATTCCCCGCCTCTGATTCCCCGCCTCTGATTCCCCACCTCTGATTCCCCGCCTCTGATTCCCTGCCTCTCTTTCCCTGCCTCTATTTCCGTGCCTCTTTCTCTGCATCTCGTTTCCCAAATCTCATTTCCCCCTTCTGATAAACCTCATCAGATTCCCTGCCACAGATTCCCTGCCTCAGATTCCCTGCCTCAGATTCCCTGCATCAGAGTCCCTTCATCTGATTCCCTGCCTCTGATTGCCCGCCTCTGATTCCCCACCTCTGACTCCCTGCCTCAGATTCCCTGCCTCTGATTCCCTGCCTCTGATTCCCTGCCTCTGATTTCCTGCATCTGATTGCCCGCCTATGATTCTCCGCCTCTGATTCCCCGCCTCTGATTCCCCACCTCTCATTTTCCGCCTCTGATTCCACGCCTCTGATTCCCCGCATCTGATTCCCTGCCTCTGATAACCTGCCTCTGATTCCCTGCCTCTGATTCCCTGCCTCTGAGTCCCCACCTCTGATTCCCCACGTCCGATTCCGCACCCATGTTTCACCGCCTCTGTTGCTATGCTTCTGATTTCCCGGCTCAGATTCACCGGCTCTGATTCCGCACCTCTGATTCCACGCCTCTCTTTCTGTGTCTCTGATTCCCCGCCTCTGATTCCACGCCTCTGATTACCTGCCTCTGATACCCTGCCACTCTTTCCCTGCCTCTATTTCCGTGCCTCTTTCTCTGCATCTCGTTTCCCACATCTCATTTCCCCCTTCTGATAACCCGCATCAGATTTTCTGCCACAGATTCCCTGCCTCAGATTCCCTGCCTAAGATTCCCTGCATCAGATTCCCTTCATCTGATTCCCTGCCTCTGATTCCCCGCGGCTGATTCCCTGCCTCTGATTCCCAGCCTCTGTTTACCCGCCTGTTTCCCCGCCTCTGATTCACTACCTCATATTCGCTCCCTCAGATTCCCTGCCTCTGATTCCCTGCCTCTGATTCCCCGCCTCTGATTCCCCGCCTCTGATTCCCCACCTCTGATTCCCCACTTCTGATTCCCCGCCTCTGATTCCCCGCCTCTGATTCCCAGCCTCTGATTCCCCGCCTCTGATTCCCCACCTCTGATTCACTGCCTCCATTTCCGCTCAACTTTCCTGGCCTACGTTTCCCCACATATCTTTCCCCGCCTCTGAATTCCCGCCTCTGATTCCACGCCTCTGATTCCCCGCCTCTGATTCCCCGCCTCTGATTCCCCGCCTCTGATTCCCCTCCTCTGATACCCCGCTTCTGATTCCCCACCTCTGATTCCCCGCATCTGATTCCCCGCATCTGATACCCCGCCTCTGATTCCCCGCCTCTGATTCCCCGCCTCTGATTCCCCGCCTCTGATTCCCCGCCTCTGATTCCCCGCCTATGTTTACCCGCCTCTGTTTACCCGCCTGTTTCCCCGCCTCAGATTCCCTGCCTCAGATTCCCTGCATCAGATTCCCTTCATCTGATTCCCTGCCTCTGATTCCCTGCCTCTGATTCCCCGCCTCTGATTCCCCGCCTCTGATTCCCCACCTCAGATTCCCCCCTCTGATTCCGCGCCTCTGATTCCCCGCCTCTGATTCCCCGCCTCTGAATCCCCCCTCTGATTCCCCGCCTCTGATTCCCCGCCTGTGATTCCCCACATCAGATTCCCTGCCTCCGATTCCCTGCCTCAGATTCCCTGCCTCAGATTCCCTGCATCAGATTCCCTTCATCTGATTCCCTGCCTTTGATTCCCCGCCTCTGATTCCCCGCCACTGATTCACCACCTCTGTCTCTACGCCTCCATTTTGCCTGCACTCTTTCCCCTTCACTCTTTCCGTGCCTCTCTTTCCCTCCCTCAATTTCAACAACTCTGTTTGATCTGTTCTGTGTAACTCATTTTCAACATACAAGTTCCAACCACTATGTTTCGCCCATCTCTTTCGCTGCCTCTATTTGTGCACCTATGTTTACCCGCTTCTGTTTACCCGCCTGTTTCCCCACATCTCTTTCCACACCTCTGATTCCACGCCTCTGATTCGCCTCCTCTGATTGCCCCCCTCTGATTCCCTGCCTCTGATTCCCCGCCTCTGATTCGCCGCCTCTGATTCACCGCCTCCCTTTCCGCGCAACTTTCCTGTCCTACGTTTCCCCACATCTCTTTCCCCGCCTCTGATTCCCCGCCACTGATTCACCACCTCTGTCTCTACGCCTCCATTTTGCCTGCACTCTTTCCCCTTCACTCTTTCCGTGCCTCTCTTTCCCTCCCTCAATTTCAACAACTCTGTTTGATCTGTTCTGTGTAACTCATTTTCAACATACAAGTTCCAACCACTATGTTTCGCCCATCTCTTTCGCTGCCTCTATTTGTGCACCTATGTTTACCCGCTTCTGTTTACCCGCCTGTTTCCCCACATCTCTTTCCACACCTCTGATTCCACGCCTCTGATTCGCCGCCTCTGATTGCCCCCCTCTGATTCCCTGCCTCTGATTCCCCGCCTCTGATTCGCCGCCTCTGATTCACCGCCTCCCTTTCCGCGCAACTTTCCTGGCCTACGTTTCCCCACATCTCTTTCCCCGCCTCTGATTCCCCGCCTCTGTTTCCCCTCATCTAATACCCAACCTCTGATTCCCCGACTCTGATTCACCGCATCTGATTCCCCGCCTCTGATTCCCCGCCTCTGATTCACCGCCTCTGATTCCCCGCCTCTGATTCCCGGCCTCTGATTCCCCGCCTATGTTTACCCGCCTCTGTTTACCCGCCTGTTTCCCCGCCTCTGATTCCCCACCTCAGATTCCCTACCTCAGATTCCGTGACTCTGATTCCCTGCCTCTGATTCCCTGCCTCTGATTCCCTGCATCTGAATGCCCATCTCTGATTCTCAACCTCTGATACCCCGCCTCTGATTCCCCACCTCTGATTCCCCGCTTCTGATTCCCCGCCTCTGATTCCCCGCCTCTGATTCCCCGCCTCTGATTCCCCGCCTCTGATTCCCCACCTCTGATTCACTGCCTCCCTTTCCGCTCAACTTTCCTGGCCTACGTTTCCCCACATATCTTTCCCCGCCTCTGATTCCCTGCCTCTGATTCCCCGCCTCTGATTCCCCGCCTCTGATTCCCCACCACTGTCTCTACGCCTCTCTTTTGCCTGCACTCTTTCCCCTCCACTCTTTCCGTGCCTCTCTTTCCCTCCCTCAATTTCAACAACTCTGTTTGATCTGTTCTGTGTAACTCATTTTCAACATACAAGTTCCAACCACTATGTTTCGCCCATCTCTTTCGCCGCCTCTATTTATGCACCTATGTTTACCCGCTTCTGTTTACCCGCCTGTTTCCCCACATCTCTTTCCCCACCTCTGATTCCACGCCTCTGATTCGCCGCCTCTGATTGCCCCCCTCTGATTCCCTGCCTCTGATTCCCCGCCTCTGATTCCCCGCCTCTGACTCACCGCCTCCCTTTCCGTGCATCTTTCCTGGCCTACGTTTCCCCACATCTCTTTCCCCACCTCTGATTCACCGCCTCAGATTCGCCGTCTCTGATTTCCCGCCTCTGATTCCCTGCCTCTGATTCCCCGCCTCTGATTCCCCGCCTCTGATTCCCCACTCTGATTCCCCGCCTCTGATTCCCCGCCTCTGATTCCCCACCTCTGATTCCCCGCCTCTGATTCCCTGCCTCTCTTTCCCTGCCTCTATTTCCGTGCCTCTTTCTCTGCATCTCGTTTCCCAAATCTCATTTCCCCCTTCTGATAAACCTCATCAGATTCCCTGCCACAGATTCCCTGCCTCAGATTCCCTGCCTCAGATTCCCTGCATCAGAGTCCCTTCATCTGATTCCCTGCCTCTGATTGCCCGCCTCTGATTCCCCACCTCTGACTCCCTGCCTCAGATTCCCTGCCTCTGATTCCCTGCCTCTGATTCCCTGCCTCTGATTTCCTGCATCTGATTGCCCGCCTATGATTCTCCGCCTCTGATTCCCCGCCTCTGATTCCCCACCTCTCATTTTCCGCCTCTGATTCCACGCCTCTGATTCCCCGCATCTGATTCCCTGCCTCTGATAACCTGCCTCTGATTCCCTGCCTCTGATTCCCTGCCTCTGAGTCCCCACCTCTGATTCCCCACGTCCGATTCCGCACCCATGTTTCACCGCCTCTGTTGCTATGCTTCTGATTTCCCGGCTCAGATTCACCGGCTCTGATTCCGCACCTCTGATTCCACGCCTCTCTTTCTGTGTCTCTGATTCCCCGCCTCTGATTCCACGCCTCTGATTACCTGCCTCTGATACCCTGCCACTCTTTCCCTGCCTCTATTTCCGTGCCTCTTTCTCTGCATCTCGTTTCCCACATCTCATTTCCCCCTTCTGATAACCCGCATCAGATTTTCTGCCACAGATTCCCTGCCTCAGATTCCCTGCCTAAGATTCCCTGCATCAGATTCCCTTCATCTGATTCCCTGCCTCTGATTCCCCGCGGCTGATTCCCTGCCTCTGATTCCCAGCCTCTGTTTACCCGCCTGTTTCCCCGCCTCTGATTCACTACCTCATATTCGCTCCCTCAGATTCCCTGCCTCTGATTCCCTGCCTCTGATTCCCCGCCTCTGATTCCCCGCCTCTGATTCCCCACCTCTGATTCCCCACTTCTGATTCCCCGCCTCTGATTCCCCGCCTCTGATTCCCAGCCTCTGATTCCCCGCCTCTGATTCCCCACCTCTGATTCACTGCCTCCATTTCCGCTCAACTTTCCTGGCCTACGTTTCCCCACATATCTTTCCCCGCCTCTGAATTCCCGCCTCTGATTCCACGCCTCTGATTCCCCGCCTCTGATTCCCCGCCTCTGATTCCCCGCCTCTGATTCCCCTCCTCTGATACCCCGCTTCTGATTCCCCACCTCTGATTCCCCGCATCTGATTCCCCGCATCTGATACCCCGCCTCTGATTCCCCGCCTCTGATTCCCCGCCTCTGATTCCCCGCCTCTGATTCCCCGCCTCTGATTCCCCGCCTATGTTTACCCGCCTCTGTTTACCCGCCTGTTTCCCCGCCTCAGATTCCCTGCCTCAGATTCCCTGCATCAGATTCCCTTCATCTGATTCCCTGCCTCTGATTCCCTGCCTCTGATTCCCCGCCTCTGATTCCCCGCCTCTGATTCCCCACCTCAGATTCCCCCCTCTGATTCCGCGCCTCTGATTCCCCGCCTCTGATTCCCCGCCTCTGAATCCCCCCTCTGATTCCCCGCCTCTGATTCCCCGCCTGTGATTCCCCACATCAGATTCCCTGCCTCCGATTCCCTGCCTCAGATTCCCTGCCTCAGATTCCCTGCATCAGATTCCCTTCATCTGATTCCCTGCCTTTGATTCCCCGCCTCTGATTCCCCGCCACTGATTCACCACCTCTGTCTCTACACCTCCATTTTGCCTGCACTCTTTCCCCTTCACTCTTTCCGTGCCTCTCTTTCCCTCCCTCAATTTCAACAACTCTGTTTGATCTGTTCTGTGTAACTCATTTTCAACATACAAGTTCCAACCACTATGTTTCGCCCATCTCTTTCGCTGCCTCTATTTGTGCACCTATGTTTACCCGCTTCTGTTTACCCGCCTGTTTCCCCACATCTCTTTCCACACCTCTGATTCCACGCCTCTGATTCGCCGCCTCTGATTGCCCCCCTCTGATTCCCTGCCTCTGATTCCCCGCCTCTGATTCGCCGCCTCTGATTCACCGCCTCCCTTTCCGCGCAACTTTCCTGTCCTACGTTTCCCCACATCTCTTTCCCCGCCTCTGATTCCCCGCCACTGATTCACCACATCTGTCTCTACGCCTCCATTTTGCCTGCACTCTTTCCCCTTCACTCTTTCCGTGCCTCTCTTTCCCTCCCTCAATTTCAACAACTCTGTTTGATCTGTTCTGTGTAACTCATTTTCAACATACAAGTTCCAACCACTATGTTTCGCCCATCTCTTTCGCTGCCTCTATTTGTGCACCTATGTTTACCCGCTTCTGTTTACCCGCCTGTTTCCCCACATCTCTTTCCACACCTCTGATTCCACGCCTCTGATTCGCCGCCTCTGATTGCCCCCCTCTGATTCCCTGCCTCTGATTCCCCGCCTCTGATTCGCCGCCTCTGATTCACCGCCTCCCTTTCC
Organism: Narcine bancroftii; assembly: GCF_036971445.1. Taxonomy (NCBI): domain Eukaryota; kingdom Metazoa; phylum Chordata; class Chondrichthyes; order Torpediniformes; family Narcinidae; genus Narcine; species Narcine bancroftii. Next base: position 2,504,708 of record NW_027211886.1, read on the forward strand.
GCGAAACTTTCCTGGCCTACGTTTCCCCACATCTCTTTCCCCGCCTCTGATTCCCCGCCTCTGTTTCCCAATATCTAAGTCCCCACCTCTGATTCCCCAAATCTGATTCCCCACCTCTGATTCCCCAGCTCTGATTCCCCGCCTCTGATTCCCCGCATCTGATTTCCTGCATCTGATTCCAAGCCTCTGATTCCCTGCCTCTGATTCCCAACCTCTGATTCCCCACCTCTGATTCCCCATATCTGATTCCCCGCCTCTGTTGCCCCGCCTCGGATTCCCCGCCTCAGTTTCCCCATATCTGATTCCCGGCCTCTGATTCCCCGCCTCTGATTCCCCGCCTCTGATTCCCTGCCTCTGATTCCCCATCTCCGATTCCCTGCCTCTCATTCCCAACCTCTGATTCCCCACCTCTGATTCCCCATATCTGATTCCCCGCCTCTGTTTCCCCGCCTCTGATTCCCCGCCTCTGATTCCCAACTCTGATTCCCCGCCTCTGATTCCCCAGCTCTGATTCCCCGTGTTTGATTCCCTGCCTCTGATTCCCTGCCCTGATTCCCCATCTCTGTTTCACCGCCTTTGATTCGCCACCTCTGATTCAACATATCTGATTCCCCGCCTCTGTTTCCCCGACTCTGATTCCCTTCCTCTGATTCCCAACCTCTGATTCCACACCTCTGATTCCCCATATCTGATTCCCCGCCTCTATTTCCCCATATCTGAATCCCCGCCTCTGATTCCCCAACTCTGATTCCCCGCCTCTGATTCCCCAGCTCTGATTCCCCGACTCTGATTCCCGGCGTCCGATTCCCTGCCTCTGATTCCCCGCCTCTGATTCCCCATCTCTGATTCCCCGCCTCTGATTCCCCGTGTCTGATTCCCTGCCTCTGATTCCCCGCCTCTGATTCCCCGCCTCTGATTCCCTGACACTGAATCCCTGCCCCTGATTCCCCACCTCTGATTCCCCATATCTGATTCCCCGCCTCTGTTTCCCCGCCTCTGATTCCCCGCCTCTGATTCCCCAGCTCTGAATCCCCGCCTCTGATTCCCCGTGTCTGATTCCCTGCCTCTGATTCCCCGCCTTGATTCCCCATCTCTGATTCACAACCTCTGATTCCCCACCTCTGATTCCCTATATTTGATTCCCCGCCTCTGTTTCCCCGCCTCTGATTCCCCGCCTCTGATTCCCCATATCTGATTCCCCGCCTCTGATTGCCCACCTCTGATTCCCCACCTCTGATTCGCCAGCTCTGATTCCCCGCCTCTGATTCCCCGCATCTAATTCCCTGCCTCTGATTCCCCGCCTCTGATTGCCCATCTCTGATTCACCGCCTTTGATTCGCCACCTCTGATTCCCCATATCTGATTCCCCACCTCTGTTTCCCGGCCTCTGATTCCCCGCCTCTGATTCTCCATATCTCATTCCCCGCCTCTGAATCCCCATCTCTGATTCCCGGACTCTGATTCCCCACCTCTGATTCCCGGCTTCTTATTCCCAGCATCTGATTCCCGGCCTCTGATTCCCGGCCTCTGATTCCCCGCTTCTGATTCTGATTCCCTGCCTCTGATTCCTGATCTCTGATTCCGCACATCTGATTCCCTGCCTCTGATTCCCCACCTCTGATTCCCCATATCTGATTCCCCGCCTCTGTTTCCCCGCCTCTGATTCCCCGCCTCTGTTTCCCTATATCTAATTCCCCACCTCTGATGCCCCAACTCTGATTCCCCGCCTCTGATTCCCCATCACTGATTCACCACCTCTGATTCCCCACCTCTGATTCCCCATATCTAATTCCCCGCCTCTGTTTGCCCGCCTCTGATTCCCCGCCTCTGTTTCCCCATATCTGATTCCCCGTCTCTGAATCCCCAACTCTGATTCCCTGCCTATGATTCCCCAGCTCTGATTCCCCGCCTTTGATTCCCCCCGTCTGATTCCCAGCCTCTGAATCCCCGTGTCTGATTTCCTGCCTCTGATTCCCCGCCTCTGATTCCCCATCTCTGATTCCTCTGATTCCCCACATCTGATTCCCCATCTCTGATTCCGCACATCCGATTCCCTGCCTCTGATTCCCCAACTCTGATTCCCCACCTCTGATTCCCCAGCTCTGATTCCCCGCCTCAGATTCCACGCGTCTGATTCCCTGCCTCTGATTCCCCGCCTCTGATTCCCCATCTCTGATTCCCCACCTCTGATTCCCCGTGTCTGATTCCCTGCCTCTGATTCCCCGCCTCTGAATCCCAGCCTCTGATTCCCCATATCTGATTCCCCGCCTCTGATTCCCTGCCTCTGATTCCCCAGCTCTGATTCCCCGCCTTTGATTCCCCCCGTCTGATTCCCAGCCACTGAATCCCCACCTCTGATTCCCCAGCTCTGATTCCCCGCCTTTGATTCCCCCCGTCTGATTCCCAGCCACTGAATCCCCGTGTCTGATTTCCTGCCTCTGATTCCCTGCCTCTGATTCCCCGCCTCTGATTCCCCATCTCTGATTCCCCACCTCTGATTCCCCATATCTGATTCCCTGCCTCTGTTTCCCCGCCTCTGATTCCCCACCTCTGTTTCCCCATATCTGATTCCCCGCCTCTGATTCCCCAACTCTAATACCCCACCTCTGATTCCCCAGCTCTGATTCCCCGCCTCTGATTCCCCACATCTGATTCCCTGCCTCTGATTCCCCGCCTCTGATTCCAGGCCTCTGATTCCCAGCATCTGATTCCGGCCTCTGATTCCCGGCCTCTGATTCCCTGCTTCTGATTCTGATTCCCTGCCTCTGATTCCCCATCTCTGATTCCGCACATCTGATTCCTTGCCTCTGATTCCCCACCTCTGATTCCCCATATCTGATTCCCCGCCTGGGTTTCCCCGCCTCTGATTCCCCGCCTCTGTTTCCCAATATCTAAGTCCCCGCCTCTGATTCCCCAAATCTGATTCCCCAGCTCTGATTCCCCAGCTCTGATTCCCCGCCTCTGATTCCCCGCATCTGATTCCCTGCATCTGATTCCAAGCCTCTGATTCCCTGCCTCTGATTCCCAACCTCTGATTCCCCACCTCTGATTTCCCATATCTGATTCCCCGCCTCTGTTTCCCCGCCTCGGATTCCCCGCCTCTGTTTCCCCATATCTGATTCCCGGCCTCTGATTCCCCGCCTCTGGTTCCCCGCCTCTGATTCACTGCCTCTGATTCCCCATCTCCGATTCCCCTCGTCTAATACCCCGCCTCTGATTCTCCGCCACTGATTCACCGAATCTGATTCCACGCCTCTGATTCCCCGCCTCTGATTCCCCGCCTCTGATTCCCCGCCTCTGATTCCCCGCCTCTGATTCCCCGCGTATGTTTACCCGCCTCTGATTCCCCGCCTCTGATTCCACGCCTCTGATTCCCCGCCTCTGATTCCCCGCCTCTAATTCCCCACCTCTGATACCGCACCGCTGATGTCCCGCATCTGATTCCCTGCATCTGATTCCCCGCCTCAGATTCCCCGCCTCTGATTTCCCGGCTCTGATTCCCCGCCTCTGATTCCCCACCTATGTTTACCCGCCTCTGTTTACTCGCCTGTTTTCCCGCCTCTGGTTCCCCAACACAGATTCCCTGCCTCAGATTCCCTGCCTCTGATTCCCTGCCTCTGATTCCCTGCCTCTGATTCCCTGCATCTGATTGCCCGCCTCTGATTCCCCGCCTTTGATTCCCCGCCTCTGATTCCCCACCTCTGATTCCCCACTTCTGATTCCCCGCCTCTGATTCACCGCCTCTGTTTCCCCGCCTCTGATTCCCCGCTTCTGATTCCCCACTTCTGATTGCCCGCCTCTGATTCCCTGCCTCTGATTCCCCGCCTCTGATTCCCCACATCTGATTCCCCACTTCTGATTCCCCGCCTCTGATTCCCCGCCTCTGATTCCACGCCTCTGATTCCCCGCCTCTGATTCCCCGCCTCTGATTCCCCGCCTCTGATTCCCCTCATCTAATACCCCACCTCTAATTCCCCGCCTCTGATTCACCGCATCTGATTCCCCGCCTTTGATTCCCCGCCTCTGATTCACCGCCTCTGATTCCCCGCCTCTGATTCCCTGCCTCTGATTCCCCGCCTATGTTTACCCGCCTCTGTTTACCCGCCTGTTTCCCCGCCTCTGATTCCCCACCTCAGATTCCCTACCTCAGATTCCGTGACTCTGATTCCCTGCCTCTGATTCCCTGCCTCTGATTCCCTGCATCTGAATGCCCATCTCTGATTCTCAACCTCTGATACCCCGCCTCTGATTCCCCACCTCTGATTCCCCGCTTCTGATTCCCCGCCTCTGATTCCCCGCCTCTGATTCCCCGCCTCTGATTCCCCGCCTCTGATTCCCCACCTCTGATTCACTGCCTCCCTTTCCGCTCAACTTTCCTGGCCTACGTTTCCCCACATATCTTTCCCCGCCTCTGATTCCCTGCCTCTGATTCCCCGCCTCTGATTCCCCGCCTCTGATTCCCCACCACTGTCTCTACGCCTCTCTTTTGCCTGCACTCTTTCCCCTCCACTCTTTCCGTGCCTCTCTTTCCCTCCCTCAATTTCAACAACTCTGTTTGATCTGTTCTGTGTAACTCATTTTCAACATACAAGTTCCAACCACTATGTTTCGCCCATCTCTTTCGCCGCCTCTATTTATGCACCTATGTTTACCCGCTTCTGTTTACCCGCCTGTTTCCCCACATCTCTTTCCCCACCTCTGATTCCACGCCTCTGATTCGCCGCCTCTGATTGCCCCCCTCTGATTCCCTGCCTCTGATTCCCCGCCTCTGATTCCCCGCCTATGACTCACCGCCTCCCTTTCCGTGCAACTTTCCTGGCCTACGTTTCCCCACATCTCTTTCCCCACCTCTGATTCACCGCCTCAGATTCGCCGTCTCTGATTTCCCGCCTCTGATTCCCTGCCTCTGATTCCCCGCCTCTGATTCCCCGCCTCTGATTCCCCACTCTGATTCCCCGCCTCTGATTCCCCGCCTCTGATTCCCCACCTCTGATTCCCCGCCTCTGATTCCCTGCCTCTCTTTCCCTGCCTCTATTTCCGTGCCTCTTTCTCTGCATCTCGTTTCCCAAATCTCATTTCCCCCTTCTGATAAACCTCATCAGATTCCCTGCCACAGATTCCCTGCCTCAGATTCCCTGCCTCAGATTCCCTGCATCAGAGTCCCTTCATCTGATTCCCTGCCTCTGATTCCCCGCCTCTGATTCCCCACCTCTGACTCCCTGCCTCAGATTCCCTGCCTCTGATTCCCTGCCTCTGATTCCCTGCCTCTGATTTCCTGCATCTGATTGCCCGCCTATGATTCTCCGCCTCTGATTCCCCGCCTCTGATTCCCCACCTCTCATTTTCCGCCTCTGATTCCACGCCTCTGATTCCCCGCATCTGATTCCCTGCCTCTGATAACCTGCCTCTGATTCCCTGCCTCTGATTCCCTGCCTCTGAGTCCCCACCTCTGATTCCCCGCGTCCGATTCCGCACCCATGTTTCAACGCCTCTGTTGCTATGCTTCTGATTTCCCGGCTCAGATTCACCGGCTCTGATTCCGCACCTCTGATTCCACGCCTCTCTTTCTGTGTCTCTGATTCCCCGCCTCTGATTCCACGCCTCTGATTACCCGCCTCTGATACCCTGCCACTCTTTCCCTGCCTCTATTTCCGTGCCTCTTTCTCTGCATCTCGTTTCCCACATCTCATTTCCCCCTTCTGATAACCCGCATCAGATTTTCTGCCACAGATTCCCTGCCTCAGATTCCCTGCCTAAGATTCCCTGCATCAGATTCCCTTCATCTGATTCCCTGCCTCTGATTCCCCGCGGCTGATTCCCTGCCTCTGATTCCCAGCCTCTGTTTACCCGCCTGTTTCCCCGCCTCTGATTCACTACCTCATATTCGCCCCCTCAGATTCCCTGCCTCTGATTCCCTGCCTCTGATTCCATGCCTCTGATTCCCTGCATCTGATTGCCCGCCTCTGATTCCCTGCCTCTGATTCCCCGCCTCTGATTCCCCGCCTCTGATTCCCCGCCTCTGATTCCCCACCTCTGATTCCCCACTTCTGATTCCCCGCCTCTGATTCCCCGCCTCTGATTCCCAGCCTCTGATTCCCCGCCTCTGATTCCCCACCTCTGATTCGCTGCCTCCATTTCCGCTCAACTTTCCTGGCCTACGTTTCCCCACATATCTTTCCCCGCCTCTGAATTCCCGCCTCTGATTCCACACCTCTGATTCCCCGCCTCTGATTCCCCGCCTCTGATTCCCCGCCTCTGATTCCCCTCCTCTGATACCCCGCTTCTGATTCCCCACCTCTGATTCCCCGCATCTGATTCCCCGCATCTGATTCCCCGCCTCTGATTCCCCGCCTCTGATTCCCCACCTCTGATTCCCCACTTCTGATTCCCCGCCTCTGATTCACCGCAACTGTTTCCCCGCCTCTGATTCCCCGCTTCTGATTCCCCACTTCTGATTGCCCGCCTCTGATTCCCTGCCTCTGATTCCCCGCCTCTGATTCCCCACATCTGATTCCCCACTTCTGATTCCCCGCCTCTGATTCCCCGCCTCTGATTCCACGCCTCTGATTCCCCGCCTCTGATTCCCCGCCTCTGATTCCCCGCCTCTGATTCCCCTCATCTAATACCCCACCTCTAATTCCCCGCCTCTGATTCACCGCATCTGATTCCCCGCATTTGATTCCCCGCCTCTGATTCACCGCCTCTGATTCCCCGCCTCTGATTCCCTGCCTCTGATTCCCCGCCTATGTTTACCCGCCTCTGTTTACCCGCCTGTTTCCCCGCCTCTGATTCCCCACCTCAGATTCCCTACCTCAGATTCCGTGACTCTGATTCCCTGCCTCTGATTCCCTGCCTCTGATTCCCTGCATCTGAATGCCCATCTCTGATTCTCAACCTCTGATACCCCGCCTCTGATTCCCCACCTCTGATTCCCCGCTTCTGATTCCCCGCCTCTGATTCCCCGCCTCTGATTCCCCGCCTCTGATTCCCCGCCTCTGATTCCCCACCTCTGATTCACTGCCTCCCTTTCCGCTCAACTTTCCTGGCCTACGTTTCCCCACATATCTTTCCCCGCCTCTGATTCCCTGCCTCTGATTCCCCGCCTCTGATTCCCCGCCTCTGATTCCCCACCACTGTCTCTACGCCTCTCTTTTGCCTGCACTCTTTCCCCTCCACTCTTTCCGTGCCTCTCTTTCCCTCCCTCAATTTCAACAACTCTGTTTGATCTGTTCTGTGTAACTCATTTTCAACATACAAGTTCCAACCACTATGTTTCGCCCATCTCTTTCGCCGCCTCTATTTATGCACCTATGTTTACCCGCTTCTGTTTACCCGCCTGTTTCCCCACATCTCTTTCCCCACCTCTGATTCCACGCCTCTGATTCGCCGCCTCTGATTGCCCCCCTCTGATTCCCTGCCTCTGATTCCCCGCCTCTGATTCCCCGCCTATGACTCACCGCCTCCCTTTCCGTGCAACTTTCCTGGCCTACGTTTCCCCACATCTCTTTCCCCACCTCTGATTCACCGCCTCAGATTCGCCGTCTCTGATTTCCCGCCTCTGATTCCCTGCCTCTGATTCCCCGCCTCTGATTCCCCGCCTCTGATACCCCACTCTGATTCCCCGCCTCTGATTCCCCGCCTCTGATTCCCCACCTCTGATTCCCCGCCTCTGATTCCCTGCCTCTCTTTCCCTGCCTCTATTTCCGTGCCTCTTTCTCTGCATCTCGTTTCCCAAATCTCATTTCCCCCTTCTGATAAACCTCATCAGATTCCCTGCCACAGATTCCCTGCCTCAGATTCCCTGCCTCAGATTCCCTGCATCAGAGTCCCTTCATCTGATTCCCTGCCTCTGATTCCCCGCCTCTGATTCCCCACCTCTGACTCCCTGCCTCAGATTCCCTGCCTCTGATTCCCTGCCTCTGATTCCCTGCCTCTGATTTCCTGCATCTGATTGCCCGCCTATGATTCTCCGCCTCTGATTCCCCGCCTCTGATTCCCCACCTCTCATTTTCCGCCTCTGATTCCACGCCTCTGATTCCCCGCATCTGATTCCCTGCCTCTGATAACCTGCCTCTGATTCCCTGCCTCTGATTCCCTGCCTCTGAGTCCCCACCTCTGATTCCCCGCGTCCGATTCCGCACCCATGTTTCACCGCCTCTGTTGCTATGCTTCTGATTTCCCGGCTCAGATTCACCGGCTCTGATTCCGCACCTCTGATTCCACGCCTCTCTTTCTGTGTCTCTGATTCCCCGCCTCTGATTCCACGCCTCTGATTACCCGCCTCTGATACCCTGCCACTCTTTCCCTGCCTCTATTTCCGTGCCTCTTTCTCTGCATCTCGTTTCCCACATCTCATTTCCCCCTTCTGATAACCCGCATCAGATTTTCTGCCACAGATTCCCTGCCTCAGATTCCCTGCCTAAGATTCCCTGCATCAGATTCCCTTCATCTGATTCCCTGCCTCTGATTCCCCGCGGCTGATTCCCTGCCTCTGATTCCCAGCCTCTGTTTACCCGCCTGTTTCCCCGCCTCTGATTCACTACCTCATATTCGCCCCCTCAGATTCCCTGCCTCTGATTCCCTGCCTCTGATTCCATGCCTCTGATTCCCTGCATCTGATTGCCCGCCTCTGATTCCCTGCCTCTGATTCCCCGCCTCTGATTCCCCGCCTCTGATGCCCCGCCTCTGATTCCCCACCTCTGATTCCCCACTTCTGATTCCCCGCCTCTGATTCCCCGCCTCTGATTCCCAGCCTCTGATTCCCCGCCTCTGATTCCCCACCTCTGATTCGCTGCCTCCATTTCCGCTCAACTTTCCTGGCCTACGTTTCCCCACATATCTTTCGCCGCCTCTGAATTCCCGCCTCTGATTCCACACCTCTGATTCCCCGCCTCTGATTCCCCGCCTCTGATTCCCCGCCTCTGATTCCCCTCCTCTGATACCCCGCTTCTGATTCCCCACCTCTGATTCCCCGCATCTGATTCCCCGCATCTGATTCCCCGCCTCTGATTCCCCGCCTCTGATTCCCCGCCTCTGATTCCCTGCCTCTGATTCCCCGCCTCTGATTCCCCGCCTATGTTTACCCGCCTCTGTTTACCCGCCTGTTTCCCCGCCTCAGATTCCCTGCCTCAGATTCCCTGCATCAGATTCCCTTCATCTGATTCCCTGCCTCTGATTCCCCGCCTCTGATTCCCCGCCTCTGATTCCCCACCTCAGATTCCCCCCTCTGATTCCGCGCCTCTGATTCCCCGCCTCTGATTCCCCGCCTCTGAATCCCCCCTCTGATTCCCCGCCTCTGATTCCCCGCCTGTGATTCCCCACATCAGATTCCCTGCCTCCGATTCCCTGCCTCAGATTCCCTGCCTCAGATTCCCTGCATCAGATTCCCTTCATCTGATTCCCTGCCTTTGATTCCCCGCCTCTGATTCCCCGCCACTGATTCACCACCTCTGTCTCTACGCCTCCATTTTGCCTGCACTCTTTCCCCTTCACTCTTTCCGTGCCTCTCTTTCCCTCCCTCAATTTCAACAACTCTGTTTGATCTGTTCTGTGTAACTCATTTTCAACATACAAGTTCCAACCACTATGTTTCGCCCATCTCTTTCGCTGCCTCTATTTGTGCACCTATGTTTACCCGCTTCTGTTTACCCGCCTGTTTCCCCACATCTCTTTCCACACCTCTGATTCCACGCCTCTGATTCGCCGCTTCTGATTGCCCCCCTCTGATTCCCTGCCTCTGATTCCCCGCCTCTGATTCGCCGCCTCTGATTCACCGCCTCCCTTTCCGCGCAACTTTCCTGGCCTACGTTTCCCCACATCTCTTTCCCCACCTCTGATTCCACGCCTCACATTCGCCGTCTCTGATTTCCCGCCTCTGATTCCCTGCCTCTGATTCCCCGCCTCTGATTCCCTGCCTCTGATTCCCCCATCTGATTCCCCGCCTCTGATTCCCCACCTCTGATTCCCCGCCTCTAATTCCCTGCCTCTCTTTCCCTGCCTCTATTTCCGTGCCTCTTTCTCTGCATCTCGTTTCCCAAATCTCATTTCCCCCTTCTGATAACCCTCATCAGATTCCCTGCCACAGATTCCCTGCCTCAGATTCCCTGCCTCAGATTCCCTGCATCAGATTCCCTTCATCTGATTCCCTGCCTCTGATTCCCCGCCTCTGATTCCCCACCTCTGACTCCCTGCCTCAGATTCCCTGCCTCTGATTCCCTGCCTCTGATTCCCTGCCTCTGATTTCCTGCATCTGATTGCCCGCCTATGATTCTCCGCCTCTGATTCCCCGCCTCTGATTCCCCGCCTCTGATTCCCCGCCTCTGATTCCCCACCTCTGATTCCCCGCATCTGATTCCCTGCCTCTGATAACCTGCCTCTGATTCCCTGCCTCTGATTCCCTGCCTCTGAGTCCCCACCTCTGATTCCCCGCGTCCGATTCCGCACCCATGTTTCACCGCCTCTGTTGCTATGCTTCTGATTTCCCGGCTCAGATTCACCGGCTCTGATTCCGCACCTCTGATTCCACACCTCTCTTTCTGTGTCTCTGATTCCCCGCCTCTGATTCCATGCCTCTGATTACCCGCCTCTGATAACCTGCCTCTCTTTCCCTGCCTCTATTTCCGTGCCTCTTTCTCTGCATCTCGTTTCCCACATCTCATTTCCCCCTTCTGATAACCCGCATCAGATTTTCTGCCACAGATTCCCTGCCTCAGATTCCCTACCTCAGATTCCCTGCATCTGATTCCCCGCCTCTGATTCCCTGCCTCTGATTCCCTGCCTCTGATTCCCTGCATCTGATTGCCCGCCTCTGATTCCCTGCCTCTGATTCCCCGCCTCTGATTCCCCGCCTCTGATTCCCCGCCTCTGATTCCCCACCTCTGATTCCCCACTTCTGATTCCCCGCCTCTGATTCCCCGCCTCTGATTCCCCGCCTCTGATTCCCCGCCTCTGATTCCCCGCCTCAGATTCCCCGCCTCTGAGTCCCCACCTCTGATTCCCCGCGTCCGATTCCGCACCCATGTTTCACCGCCTCTGTTGCTATGCTTCTGATTTCCCGGCTCAGATTCACCGGCTCTGATTCCGCACCTCTGATTCCACGCCTCTCTTTCTGTGTCTCTGATTCCCCGCCTCTGATTCCACGCCTCTGATTACCCGCCTCTGATACCCTGCCACTCTTTCCCTGCCTCTATTTCCGTGCCTCTTTCTCTGCATCTCGTTTCCCACATCTCATTTCCCCCTTCTGATAACCCGCATCAGATTTTCTGCCACAGATTCCCTGCCTCAGATTCCCTGCCTAAGATTCCCTGCATCAGATTCCCTTCATCTGATTCCCTGCCTCTGATTCCCCGCGGCTGATTCCCTGCCTCTGATTCCCAGCCTCTGTTTACCCGCCTGTTTCCCCGCCTCTGATTCACTACCTCATATTCGCCACCTCAGATTCCCTGCCTCTGATTCCCTGCCTCTGATTCCATGCCTCTGATTCCCTGCATCTGATTGCCCGCCTCTGATTCCCTGCCTCTGATTCCCCGCCTCTGATTCCCCGCCTCTGATTCCCCGCCTCTGATTCCCCACCTCTGATTCCCCACTTCTGATTCCCCGCCTCTGATTCCCCGCCTCTGATTCCCAGCCTCTGATTCCCCGCCTCTGATTCCCCACCTCTGATTCGCTGCCTCCATTTCCGCTCAACTTTCCTGGCCTACGTTTCCCCACATATCTTTCCCCGCCTCTGAATTCCCGCCTCTGATTCCACACCTCTGATTCCCCGCCTCTGATTCCCCGCCTCTGATTCCCCGCCTCTGATACCCCTCCTCTGATACCCCGCTTCTGATTCCCCACCTCTGATTCCCCGCATCTGATTCCCCGCATCTGATTCCCCGCCTCTGATTCCCCGCCTCTGATTCCCCGCCTCTGATTCCCCGCCTCTGATTCCCCGCCTCTGATTCCCCGCCTATGTTTACCCGCCTCTGTTTACCCGCCTGTTTCCCCGCCTCAGATTCCCTGCCTCAGATTCCCTGCATCAGATTCCCTTCATCTGATTCCCTGCCTCTGATTCCCTGCCTCTGATTCCCCGCCTCTGATTCCCCGCCTCTGATTCCCCACCTCAGATTCCCCCCTCTGATTCCGCGCCTCTGATTCCCCGCCTCTGATTCCCCGCCTCTGAATCCCCCCTCTGATTCCCCGCCTCTGATTCCCCGCTTGTGATTCCCCACATCAGATTCCCTGCCTCCGATTCCCTGCCTCAGATTCCCTGCCTCAGATTCCCTGCATCAGATTCCCTTCATCTGATTCCCTGCCTTTGATTCCCCGCCTCTGATTCGCCGCCACTGATTCACCACCTCTGTCTCTACGCCTCCATTTTGCCTGCACTCTTTCCCCTTCACTCTTTCCGTGCCTCTCTTTCCCTCCCTCAATTTCAACAACTCTGTTTGATCTGTTCTGTGTAACTCATTTTCAACATACAAGTTCCAACCACTATGTTTCGCCCATCTCTTTCGCTGCCTCTATTTGTGCACCTATGTTTACCCGCTTCTGTTTACCCGCCTGTTTCCCCACATCTCTTTCCACACCTCTGATTCCACGCCTCTGATTCGCCGCTTCTGATTGCCCCCCTCTGATTCCCTGCCTCTGATTCCCCGCCTCTGATTCGCCGCCTCCGATTCACCGCCTCCCTTTCCGCGCAACTTTCCTGGCCTACGTTTCCCCACATCTCTTTCCCCACCTCTGATTCCACGCCTCACATTCGCCGTCTCTGATTTCCCGCCTCTGATTCCCTGCCTCTGATTCCCCGCCTCTGATTCCCTGCCTCTGATTCCCCCATCTGATTCCCCGCCTCTGATTCCCCACCTCTGATTCCCCGCCTCTAATTCCCTGCCTCTCTTTCCCTGCCTCTATTTCCGTGCCTCTTTCTCTGCATCTCGTTTCCCAAATCTCATTTCCCCCTTCTGATAACCCTCATCAGATTCCCTGCCACAGATTCCCTGCCTCAGATTCCCTGCCTCAGATTCCCTGCATCAGATTCCCTTCATCTGATTCCCTGCCTCTGATTCCCCGCCTCTGATTCCCCACCTCTGACTCCCTGCCTCAGATTCCCTGCCTCTGATTCCCTCCCTCTGATTCCCTGCCTCTGATTTCCTGCATCTGATTGCCCGCCTATGATTCTCCGCCTCTGATTCCCCGCCTCTGATTCCCCGCCTCTGATTCCCCGCCTCTGATTCCCCACCTCTGATTCCCCGCATCTGATTCCCTGCCTCTGATAACCTGCCTCTGATTCCCTGCCTCTGATTCCCTGCCTCTGAGTCCCCACCTCTGATTCCCCGCGTCCGATTCCGCACCCATGTTTCACCGCCTCTGTTGCTATGCTTCTGATTTCCCGGCTCAGATTCACCGGCTCTGATTCCGCACCTCTGATTCCACACCTCTCTTTCTGTGTCTCTGATTCCCCGCCTCTGATTCCATGCCTCTGATTACCCGCCTCTGATAACCTGCCTCTCTTTCCCTGCCTCTATTTCCGTGCCTCTTTCTCTGCATCTCGTTTCCCACATCTCATTTCCCCCTTCTGATAACCCGCATCAGATTTTCTGCCACAGATTCCCTGCCTCAGATTCCCTACCTCAGATTCCCTGCATCTGATTCCCCGCCTCTGATTCCCTGCCTCTGATTCCCTGCCTCTGATTCCCTGCATCTGATTGCCCGCCTCTGATTCCCTGCCTCTGATTCCCCGCCTCTGATTCCCCGCCTCTGATTCCCCGCCTCTGATTCCCCACCTCTGATTCCCCACTTCTGATTCCCCGCCTCTGATTCCCCGCCTCTGATTCCCCGCCTCTGATTCCCCGCCTCTGATTCCCCGCCTCTGATTCCCCGCCTCTGATTCCCCACCTCTGATTCGCTGCCTCAATTTCCGCTCAACTTTCCTGGCCTACGTTTCCCCACATATCTTTCCCCGCCTCTGAATTCCCGCCTCTGATTCCACGCCTCTTATTCCCCGCCTCTGATTCCCCACCTCTGATTCCCCGCCTCTGATTCCCCTCCTCTGATACCCCGCTTCTGATTCCCCACCTCTGATTCCCCGCATCTGATTCCCCGCATCTGATTCCCCGCCTCTGATTCCCCGCCTCTGATTCCCCGCCTCTGATTCCCCGCCTCTGATTCCCCGCCTCTGATTCCCCGCCTATGTTTACCCGCCTCTGTTTACCCGCCTGTTTCCCCGCCTCAGATTCCCTGCCTCAGATTCACTGCATCAGATTCCCTTCATCTGATTCCCTGCCTCTGATTCCCCGCCTCTGTTTACCCGACTGTTTCCCCGCCTCTGATTCACCACCTCATATTCGCCATCTCAGGTTCCCTGCCTCAGTTTCCCTGCCTCAGATTCCCTGCATCAGATTCCCTTCATTTGATTCCCTGCGTCTGATTCCCTGCCTCTGATTCCCTGCATCTGATTGCCCGCCTCTGATTCCCCGCCTCTGATTCCCCGCCTCTGATTCCCCACCTCTGATTCCCCAATTCTGATTCCCCGCCTCTGATTCCCCACCTCTGATTCCCCGCCTCTGATTCCCCGCCTCTGATTCCCCGCCTCTGATTCCCCGCCTATGTTTACCCGCCTCTGTTTACCCGCCTGTTTCCCCGCCTCAGATTCCCTGCCTCAGATTCCCTGCATCAGATTCCCTTCATCTGATTCCCTGCCTCTGATTCCCTGCCTCTGATTCCCCGCCTCTGATTCCCCGCCTCTGATTCCCCACCTCAGATTCCCCCCTCTGATTCCCCGCCTCTGATTACCCGCCTCTGATTCCCCGCCTCTGAATCCCCCCTCTGATTCCCCGCCTCTGATTCCCCGCCTCTGATTCCCCACATCAGATTCCCTGCCTCCGATTCCCTGCCTCAGATTCCCTGCCTCAGATTCCCTGCATCAGATACCCTTCATCTGATTCCCTGCCTCTGATTCCCCGCCTCTGATTCCCCGCCACTGATTCACCACCTCTGTCTCTACGCCTCCATTTTGCCTGCACTCTTTCCCCTTCACTCTTTCCGTGCCTCTCTTTCCCTCCCTCAATTTCAACAACTCTGTTTGATCTGTTCTGTGTAACTCATTTTCAACATACAAGTTCCAACCACTATGTTTCGCCCATCTCTTTCGCTGCCTCTATTTGTGCACCTATGTTTACCCGCTTCTGTTTACCCGCCTGTTTCCCCACATCTCTTTCCACACCTCTGATTCCACGCCTCTGATTCGCCTCCTCTGATTGCCCCCCTCTGATTCCCTGCCTCTGATTCCCCGCCTCTGATTCGCCGCCTCTGATTCACCGCCTCCCTTTCCGCGCAACTTTCCTGGCCTACGTTTCCCCACATCTCTTTCCCCACCTCTGATTCCACGCCTCACATTCGCCGTCTCTGATTTCCCGCCTCTGATTCCCTGCCTCTGATTCCCCGCCTCTGATTCCCTGCCTCTGATTCCCCCATCTGATTCCCCGCCTCTGATTCCCCACCTCTGATTCCCGGCCTCTGATTCCCTGCCTCTCTTTCCCTGCCTCTATTTCCGTGCCTCTTTCTCTGCATCTCGTTTCCCAAATCTCATTTCCCCCTTCTGATAACCCTCATCAGATTCCCTGCCACAGATTCCCTGCCTCAGATTCCCTGCCTCAGATTCCCTGCATCAGATTCCCTTCATCTGATTCCCTGCCTCTGATTCCCCGCCTCTGATTCCCCACCTCTGACTCCCTGCCTCAGATTCCCTGCCTCTGATTCCCTGCCTCTGATTCCCTGCCTCTGATTTCCTGCATCTGATTGCCCGCCTATGATTCTCCGCCTCTGATTCCCCGCCTCTGATTCCCCGCCTCTGATTCCCCGCCTCTGATTCCCCGCCTCTGATTCCCCGCCTCTGATTCCCCGCATCTGATTCCCTGCCTCTGATAACGTGCCTCTGATTCCCTGCCTCTGATTCCCTGCCTCTGAGTCCCCACCTCTGATT
Organism: Narcine bancroftii; assembly: GCF_036971445.1. Taxonomy (NCBI): domain Eukaryota; kingdom Metazoa; phylum Chordata; class Chondrichthyes; order Torpediniformes; family Narcinidae; genus Narcine; species Narcine bancroftii. The sequence continues at coordinate 2,520,669 of NW_027211886.1, forward strand.
CCCCGCGTCCGATTCCGCACCCATGTTTCACCGCCTCTGTTGCTATGCTTCTGATTTCCCGGCTCAGATTCACCGGCTCTGATTCCGCACCTCTGATTCCACGCCTCTCTTTCTGTGTCTCTGATTCCCCGCCTCTGATTCCATGCCTCTGATTACCCGCCTCTGATATCCTGCCTCTCTTTCCCTGCCTCTATTTCCGTGCCTCTTTCTCTGCATCTCGTTTCCCACATCTCATTTCCCCCTTCTGATAACCCGCATCAGATTTACTGCCAGAGATTCCCTGCCTCAGATTCCCTACCTCAGATTCCCTGCATCTGATTGCCCGCCTCTGATTCCCTGCCTCTGATTCCCTGCCTCTGATTCCCTGCATCTGATTGCCCGCCTCTGATTCCCTGCCTCTGATTCCCCGCCTCTGATTCCCCGCCTCTGATTCCCCGCCTCTGATTCCCCACCTCTGATTCCCCACTTCTGATTCCCCACCTCTGATTCCCCGCCTCTGATTCCCCGCCTCTGATTCCCCGCCTCTGATTCCCCGCCTCTGATTCCCCGCCTCTGATTCCCCACCTCTGATTCACTGCCTCCATTTCCGCTCAACTTTCCTGGCCTACGTTTCCCCACATATCTTTCCCCGCCTCTGAATTCCCGCCTCTGATTCCACGCCTCTTATTCCCCGCCTCTGATTCCCCACCTCTGATTCCCCGCCTCTGATTCCCCTCCTCTGATACCCCGCTTCTGATTCCCCACCTCTGATTCCCCGCATCTGATTCCCCGCATCTGATTCCCCGCCTCTGATTCCCCGCCTCTGATTCCCCGCCTCTGATTCCCCGCCTCTGATTCCCCGCCTCTGATTCCCCGCCTATGTTTACCCGCCTCTGTTTACCCGCCTGTTTCCCCGCCTCAGATTCCCTGCCTCAGATTCACTGCATCAGATTCCCTTCATCTGATTCCCTGCCTCTGATTCCCCGCCTCTGTTTACCCGACTGTTTCCCCGCCTCTGATTCACCACCTCATATTCGCCATCTCAGGTTCCCTGCCTCAGATTCCCTGCCTCAGATTCCCTGCATCAGATTCCCTTCATTTGATTCCCTTCGTCTGATTCCCTGCCTCTGATTCCCTGCATCTGATTGCCCGCCTCTGATTCCCCGCCTCTGATTCCCCGCCTCTGATTCCCCACCTCTGATTCCCCACTTCTGATTGCCCGCCTCTGATTCCCCGCCTCTGATTCCCCGCCTCTGATACACCGCCTCTGATTCCCCGCCTCTGATTCCCCACCTCTGATTCCCCACTTCTGATTGCCCGCCTCTGATTCCACGCCTCTGATTCCCCGCCTCTGATTCCCCACCTCTGATTCCCCACTTCTGATTCCCCACCTCTGATTCCCCGCCTCTGATTCCCCGCCTCTGATTCGCCGCCTCTGATTCCCCGCCTCTGATTTCCCACCTCTGATTCCCTGCCTCTGATAACCTGCCTCTCATTCCCTGCCTCTGATTCATGGCCTCTGAGTCCCCACCTCTGATTCCCCGTGTCCGATTCCGCACCCATGTTTCACCACCTCTGTTGCTCTGCTTCTGATTTCCCGGCTCAGATTCACCGGCTCTGATTCCGCACCTCTGATTCCACGCCTCTCTTTCTGTGTCTCTGATTCCCCGCCTCTGATTCCACGCCTCTGATTACCCGCCTCTGATACACTGCCTCTCTTTCCCTGCCTCTATTTCCGTGCCTCTTTCTCTGCATCTCGTTTCCCACATCTCATTTCCCCCTTCTGATAACCCGCATCAGATTCCCTGCCACAGATTCCCTGCCTCAGATACCCTGCCTCAGATTCCCTGCATCAGATTCCCTTCATCTGATTCCCTGCCTCTGATTCCCCGCGGCTGATTCCCTGCCTCTGATTCCCCGCCTCTGTTTACCCGACTGTTTCCCCGCCTCTGATTCACCACCTCATATTCGCCATCTCAGGTTCCCTGCCTATGATTCCCTGCCTCTGATTCCCTGCCTCTGATTCCCTGCATCTGATTGCCTGCCTCTGATACCCTGCCTCTGATTCCCCGCCTCTGATTCCCCACCTCCGATTCCCAGCCTCTGATTTCCCACCTCTGATTCCCCACTTCTGATTCCCCGCCTCTGATTCCCCGTCTCTGATTCCCCTCCTCTGATACCCCGCTTCTGATTCCCCACCTCTGATTCCCCGCATCTGATTCCCCGCATCTGATTCCCCGCCTCTGATTCCCCGCCTCTGATTCCCCGCCTCTGATTCCCCGCCTCTGATTCCCCGCCTCTGATTCCACGCCTCTGATTCCCCGCCTCTGATTCCCCGCCTCTGATTCCCCGCCTATGTTTACCCGCCTCTGTTTACCCGCCTGTTTCCCCGCCTCAGATTCCCTGCCTCAGATTCACTGCATCAGATTCCCTTCATCTGATTCCCTGCCTCTGATTCCCCGCCTCTGTTTACCCGACTGTTTCCCCGCCTCTGATTCACCACCTCATATTCGCCATCTCAGGTTCCCTGCCTCAGATTCCCTGCCTCAGATTCCCTGCATCAGATTCCCTTCATTTGATTCCCTTCGTCTGATTCCCTGCCTCTGATTCCCTGCATCTGATTGCCCGCCTCTGATTCCCCGCCTCTGATTCCCCGCCTCTGATTCCCCACCTCTGATTCCCCACTTCTGATTGCCCGCCTCTGATTCCCCGCCTCTGATTCCCCGCCTCTGATTCGCCGCCTCTGATTCCCCGCCTCTGATTTCCCACCTCTGATTCCCTGCCTCTGATAACCTGCCTCTCATTCCCTGCCTCTGATTCATGGCCTCTGAGTCCCCACCTCTGATTCCCCGTGTCCGATTCCGCACCCATGTTTCACCACCTCTGTTGCTCTGCTTCTGATTTCCCGGCTCAGATTCACCGGCTCTGATTCCGCACCTCTGATTCCACGCCTCTCTTTCTGTGTCTCTGATTCCCCGCCTCTGATTCCACGCCTCTGATTACCCGCCTCTGATACACTGCCTCTCTTTCCCTGCCTCTATTTCCGTGCCTCTTTCTCTGCATCTCGTTTCCCACATCTCATTTCCCCCTTCTGATAACCCGCATCAGATTCCCTGCCACAGATTCCCTGCCTCAGATACCCTGCCTCAGATTCCCTGCATCAGATTCCCTTCATCTGATTCCCTGCCTCTGATTCCCCGCGGCTGATTCCCTGCCTCTGATTCCCCGCCTCTGTTTACCCGACTGTTTCCCCGCCTCTGATTCACCACCTCATATTCGCCATCTCAGGTTCCCTGCCTATGATTCCCTGCCTCTGATTCCCTGCCTCTGATTCCCTGCATCTGATTGCCCGCCTCTGATACCCTGCCTCTGATTCCCCGCCTCTGATTCCCCGCCTCCGATTCCCAGCCTCTGATTTCCCACCTCTGATTCCCCACTTCTGATTCCCCGCCTCTGATTCCCCGTCTCTGATTCCCCTCCTCTGATACCCCGCTTCTGATTCCCCACCTCTGATTCCCCGCATCTGATTCCCCGCATCTGATTCCCCGCCTCTGATTCCCCGCCTCTGATTCCCCGCCTCTGATTCCCCGCCTCTGATTCCCCGCCTCTGATTCCCCGCCTATGTTTACCCGCCTCTGTTTACCCGCCTGTTTCCCCGCCTCAGATTCCCTGCCTCAGATTCACTGCATCAGATTCCCTTCATCTGATTCCCTGCCTCTGATTCCCCGCCTCTGTTTACCCGACTGTTTCCCCGCCTCTGATTCACCACCTCATATTCGCCATCTCAGGTTCCCTGCCTCAGTTTCCCTGCCTCAGATTCCCTGCATCAGATTCCCTTCATTTGATTCCCTGCGTCTGATTCCCTGCCTCTGATTCCCTGCATCTGATTGCCCGCCTCTGATTCCCCGCCTCTGATTCCCCGCCTCTGATTCCCCACCTCTGATTCCCCAATTCTGATTCCCCGCCTCTGATTCCCCACCTCTGATTCCCCGCCTCTGATTCCCCGCCTCTGATTCCCCGCCTCTGATTCCCCGCCTATGTTTACCCGCCTCTGTTTACCCGCCTGTTTCCCCGCCTCAGATTCCCTGCCTCAGATTCCCTGCATCAGATTCCCTTCATCTGATTCCCTGCCTCTGATTCCCTGCCTCTGATTCCCCGCCTCTGATTCCCCGCCTCTGATTCCCCACCTCAGATTCCCCCCTCTGATTCCCCGCCTCTGATTACCCGCCTCTGATTCCCCGCCTCTGAATCCCCCCTCTGATTCCCCGCCTCTGATTCCCCGCCTCTGATTCCCCACATCAGATTCCCTGCCTCCGATTCCCTGCCTCAGATTCCCTGCCTCAGATTCCCTGCATCAGATACCCTTCATCTGATTCCCTGCCTCTGATTCCCCGCCTCTGATTCCCCGCCACTGATTCACCACCTCTGTCTCTACGCCTCCATTTTGCCTGCACTCTTTCCCCTTCACTCTTTCCGTGCCTCTCTTTCCCTCCCTCAATTTCAACAACTCTGTTTGATCTGTTCTGTGTAACTCATTTTCAACATACAAGTTCCAACCACTATGTTTCGCCCATCTCTTTCGCTGCCTCTATTTGTGCACCTATGTTTACCCGCTTCTGTTTACCCGCCTGTTTCCCCACATCTCTTTCCACACCTCTGATTCCACGCCTCTGATTCGCCGCCTCTGATTGCCCCCCTCTGATTCCCTGCCTCTGATTCCCCGCCTCTGATTCGCCGCCTCTGATTCACCGCCTCCCTTTCCGCGCAACTTTCCTGGCCTACGTTTCCCCACATCTCTTTCCCCACCTCTGATTCCACGCCTCACATTCGCCGTCTCTGATTTCCCGCCTCTGATTCCCTGCCTCTGATTCCCCGCCTCTGATTCCCTGCCTCTGATTCCCCCATCTGATTCCCCGCCTCTGATTCCCCACCTCTGATTCCCCGCCTCTGATTCCCTGCCTCTCTTTCCCTGCCTCTATTTCCGTGCCTCTTTCTCTGCATCTCGTTTCCCAAATCTCATTTCCCCCTTCTGATAACCCTCATCAGATTCCCTGCCACAGATTCCCTGCCTCAGATTCCCTGCCTCAGATTCCCTGCATCAGATTCCCTTCATCTGATTCCCTGCCTCTGATTCCCCGCCTCTGATTCCCCACCTCTGACTCCCTGCCTCAGATTCCCTGCCTCTGATTCCCTGCCTCTGATTCCCTGCCTCTGATTTCCTGCATCTGATTGCCCGCCTATGATTCTCCGCCTCTGATTCCCCGCCTCTGATTCCCCGCCTCTGATTCCCCGCCTCTGATTCCCCGCCTCTGATTCCCCGCATCTGATTCCCTGCCTCTGATAACGTGCCTCTGATTCCCTGCCTCTGATTCCCTGCCTCTGAGTCCCCACCTCTGATTCCCCGCGTCCGATTCCGCACCCATGTTTCACCGCCTCTGTTGCTATGCTTCTGATTTCCCGGCTCAGATTCACCGGCTCTGATTCCGCACCTCTGATTCCACGCCTCTCTTTCTGTGTCTCTGATTCCCCGCCTCTGATTCCATGCCTCTGATTACCCGCCTCTGATACCCTGCCTCTCTTTCCCTGCCTCTATTTCCGTGCCTCTTTCTCTGCATCTCGTTTCCCACATCTCATTTCCCCCTTCTGATAACCCGCATCAGATTTACTGCCAGAGATTCCCTGCCTCAGATTCCCTACCTCAGATTCCCTGCATCTGATTGCCCGCCTCTGATTCCCTGCCTCTGATTCCCTGCCTCTGATTCCCTGCATCTGATTGCCCGCCTCTGATTCCCTGCCTCTGATTCCCCGCCTCTGATTCCCCGCCTCTGATTCCCCGCCTCTGATTCCCCACCTCTGATTCCCCACTTCTGATTCCCCACCTCTGATTCCCCGCCTCTGATTCCCCGCCTCTGATTCCCCGCCTCTGATTCCCCGCCTCTGATTCCCCGCCTCTGATTCCCCACCTCTGATTCACTGCCTCCATTTCCGCTCAACTTTCCTGGCCTACGTTTCCCCACATATCTTTCCCCGCCTCTGAATTCCCGCCTCTGATTCCACGCCTCTTATTCCCCGCCTCTGATTCCCCACCTCTGATTCCCCGCCTCTGATTCCCCTCCTCTGATACCCCGCTTCTGATTCCCCACCTCTGATTCCCCGCATCTGATTCCCCGCATCTGATTCCCCGCCTCTGATTCCCCGCCTCTGATTCCCCGCCTCTGATTCCCCGCCTCTGATTCCCCGCCTCTGATTCCCCGCCTATGTTTACCCGCCTCTGTTTACCCGCCTGTTTCCCCGCCTCAGATTCCCTGCCTCAGATTCACTGCATCAGATTCCCTTCATCTGATTCCCTGCCTCTGATTCCCCGCCTCTGTTTACCCGACTGTTTCCCCGCCTCTGATTCACCACCTCATATTCGCCATCTCAGGTTCCCTGCCTCAGATTCCCTGCCTCAGATTCCCTGCATCAGATTCCCTTCATTTGATTCCCTGCGTCTGATTCCCTGCCTCTGATTCCCTGCATCTGATTGCCCGCCTCTGATTCCCCGCCTCTGATTCCCCGCCTCTGATTCCCCACCTCTGATTCCCCACTTCTGATTGCCCGCCTCTGATTCCCCGCCTCTGATTCCCCGCCTCTGATACACCGCCTCTGATTCCCCGCCTCTGATTCCCCACCTCTGATTCCCCACTTCTGATTGCCCGCCTCTGATTCCACGCCTCTGATTCCCCGCCTCTGATTCCCCACCTCTGATTCCCCACTTCTGATTCCCCACCTCTGATTCCCCGCCTCTGATTCCCCGCCTCTGATTCGCCGCCTCTGATTCCCCGCCTCTGATTTCCCACCTCTGATTCCCTGCCTCTGATAACCTGCCTCTCATTCCCTGCCTCTGATTGATGGCCTCTGAGTCCCCACCTCTGATTCCCCGTGTCCGATTCCGCACCCATGTTTCACCACCTCTGTTGCTCTGCTTCTGATTTCCCGGCTCAGATTCACCGGCTCTGATTCCGCACCTCTGATTCCACGCCTCTCTTTCTGTGTCTCTGATTCCCCGCCTCTGATTCCACGCCTCTGATTACCCGCCTCTGATACACTGCCTCTCTTTCCCTGCCTCTATTTCCGTGCCTCTTTCTCTGCATCTCGTTTCCCACATCTCATTTCCCTCTTCTGATAACCCGCATCAGATTCCCTGCCACAGATTCCCTGCCTCAGATACCCTGCCTCAGATTCCCTGCATCAGATTCCCTTCATCTGATTCCCTGCCTCTGATTCCCCGCGGCTGATTCCCTGCCTCTGATTCCCCGCCTCTGTTTACCCGACTGTTTCCCCGCCTCTGATTCACCACCTCATATTCGCCATCTCAGGTTCCCTGCCTATGATTCCCTGCCTCTGATTCCCTGCCTCTGATTCCCTGCATCTGATTGCCCGCCTCTGATACCCTGCCTCTGATTCCCCACCTCTGATTCCCCGCCTCCGATTCCCAGCCTCTGATTTCCCACCTCTGATTCCCCACTTCTGATTCCCCGCCTCTGATTCCCCGTCTCTGATTCCACGCCTCTGATTCCCCGCCTCTGATTCCGCGCCTCTGATTCCCCGCCTCTGATACCCCGCCTCTGATCCACCGCCTCTGATTCCCTGCATCTGATTCCCCGCCTCAGATTCCCCGCCTCTGATTCCCCGACTCTGATTCCCCGCCTCTGATTCCCCGCCTCTGATTCCCCGCCTCTGATTCCCCGCCTATGTTTACCTGCCCTGATTCCCCATCTCTGTTTCACCGCCTTTGATTCGCCACCTCTGATTCCCCATATCTGATTCCCCGCCTCTGTTTCCCCGCCTCTGATTCCCTGCCTCTGATTCCCAAACTCTGATTCCACACCTCTGATTCCCCATATCTGATTCCCCGCCTCTATTTCCCCATATCTGATTCCCCGCCTCTGATTCCCCAACTCTGATTCCCCGCCTCTGATTCCCCAGCTCTGATTCCCCGCCTCTGATTCCCGGCGTCCGATTCCCTGCCTCTGATTCCCCGTCTCTGATTCCCCATCTCTGATTCACCACCTCTGATTCCCCACCTCTGATTCCCCATATCTAATTCCCCGCCTCTGTTTTCCCGCCTCTGATTCCCCGCATCTGTTTCCCCATATCTGATTCCCCGCCTCTGAATCCCCAACTCTGATTCCCTGCCTCAGATTCCCCAGCTCTGATTCCCCGCCTTTGATTCCCCCCGTCTGATTCCCAGCCTCTGAATCCCCGTGTCTGATTTCCTGCCTCTGATTCCCCGCCTCTGATTCCCCATCTCTGATTCACCGCCTCTGATTCCCCACCTCTGATTCCCCATCTCTGATTCCGCACATCCAATTCCCTGCCTCTGATTCCCCAACTCTGATTCCCCACCTCTGATTCCCCAGCTCTGATTCCCCGCCTCAGATTCCCCGCGTCTGATTCCCTGCCTCTGATTCCCCGCCTCTGATTCCCTGCCTCTGATTCCCCATATCTGATTCCCCGCCTCTGATTCCCCAACTCTGATTCCCCGCTTCTGATTCCCCAGCTCTGAATCCCCGCCTCTGATTCCCCGCGTCTAATTCCCTGCCTCTGATTCCCCGCCTCTAATTCCCCATCTGTGATTCACAACTTCTGATGCCCCACCTCTGATTCCCCATATCTGATTCCCCGCCTCTGTTTCCCCGCCTCTGATTCCACGCCTCTGATTCCCTGCCTCTGATTCCCAACCTCGGATTCCCCACCTCTGATTCCCCATATCTGATTCCCCGCCTCTGTTTCCCCGCCTCTGTTTCCCCGCCTCTGATTCCCCGCCTCTGTTTCCCTATATCTAATTCCCCACCTCTGATGCCCCAACTCTGATTCCCCGCCTCTGATTCCCCAGCTCTGATTCCCCGCCTCTGATTCCCTGCATCTGATTCCCTGCATCCGATTCCCCATATCTGATTCCCCGCCTCTGTTTCCCCGCCACTGATTCCCCGCCTCTGTTTCCCCATATCTGATTCCCCGCCTCTGATTCCCAACTATGATTCCCCGCCTCTGATTCCCCAGCTCTGATTCCCTGCCTCTGATTCCCCGCGTTCTATTCCCTGCCTCTGATTCCCCGCCTGTGATTCCCCATCACTGATTCACCACCTCTGATTCCCCACCTCTGATTCCCCATATCTAATTCCCCGCCTCTGTTTTCCCGCCTCTGATTCCCCGCCTCTGTTTCCCCATATCTGATTCCCCGCCTCTTAATCCCCAACTCTGATTCCCTGCCTCAGATTCCCCAGCTCTGATTCCCCGCCTTTGATTCCCCCCGTCTGATTCCCAGCCTCTGAATCCCCGTGTCTGATTTCCTGCCTCTGATTCCCCGCCTCTGATTCCCCATCTCTGATTCACCGCCTCTGATTCCCCACCTCTGATTCCCCATCTCTGATTCCGCACATCCAATTCCCTGCCTCTGATTCCCCAACTCTGATTCCCCACCTCTGATTCCCCAGCTCTGATTCCCCGCCTCAGATTCCCCACGTCTGATTCCCTGCCTCTGATTCCCCGCCTCTGATCCCTGCCTCTGATTCCCCATATCTGATTCCACGCCTCTGATTCCCCAACTCTGATTCCCCGCTTCTGATTCCCCAGCTCTGAATCCCCGCCTCTGATTCCCCGCGTCTGATTCCCTGCCTCTGATTCCCCGCCTCTAATTCCCCATCTGTGATTCACAACCTCTGATGCCCCACCTCTGATTCCCCATATCTGATTCCCCGCCTCTGTTTCCCCGCCTCTGAATCCCCGCCTCTGATTCCCCATATCTGATTCCCCGCCTCTGATTGCCCACCTCTGATTCTCCGCCTCTGATTCCCTGCCTCTGATTCCCCGCCTCTGATTCCCCATATCTGATTCACCACCTCTGATTCCCGGCCTCTGATTCCCCATCTCTGATTCCGCACATCCGATTCCCTGCCTATGATTCCCCACCTCTGATTCCCCGCCTCTGATTCCCCATATCTGATTCCCTGCCTCTGTTTCCCCGCCTCTGATTCCCCACCTCTGTTTCCCCATATCTGATTCCCCGCCTCTGATTCCCCAACTCTAATACCCTGCCTCTGATTCCCCAGCTCTGATTCCCCGCCTCGTATTCCCCGCATCTGATTCCCTGCCTCTGATTCCCCACCTCTGATTCCAGGCCTCTGATTTCCCGCATCTGATTCCCTGCCTCTGATTCCCCGCCTCTGATTCCAGGCCTCTGATCCCAGCATCTGATTCCGGCCTCTGATTCCCAGCCTCTGATTCCCTGCTTCTGATTCTGATTCCCTGCCTCTGATTCCCCATCTCTGAATACGCACATCTGATTCCCTGCCTCTGATTCCCCACCTCTGATTCCCCATATCTGATTCCCCGCCTCTGTTTCCCCGCCTCTGATTCCCCGCCTCTGTTTCCCCATATCTGATTCCCCGCCTCTGATTCCCCAACTCTGATTCCCCTCCTCTAATTCGCCAGCTATGATTCCCCGCCTCTGATTTCCTGCGTCTGATTCCCTGCCTCTGATTCCCAGCCTCTGATTCCCCTTCTCTGATTCACCACCTCTGAATCCCCACCTCTGATTCCCCATCTCTGATTCCGCACATCCGATTCCCTGCCTCTGATTCCCCGCCTCTGATTCCCCGCCTCTGATTCGCAACCTCTAATTCCCCACCTCTGATTCCCCATATCTGATTCCCCGCCTCTGTTTCCCTGCCTCTGATTCCCGGCCTCTGTTTCCCCATATCTGATTCCCCTCCTCTGATTCCCCAACTCTGATTCCCCGCCTCTGATTCCCCAGCTCTGATTCCCTGCCTTTTATTCCCGGCCTCTGATTCCCTGCCACTGATTCCCCGCCCCTGATTCCCCACCTCTGATTCCCCATATCTGATTCCCCGCCTCTGTTTCCCCAGCTCTGATTCCCCACCTCTGATTCCCCAGCTCTGATTCCGTGCCACTGATTACCCGCCCCTGATTCCCCACCTCTGATTCCCCATATCTGATTCCCCGCCTCTGTTTCCCCAGCTCTGATTCCCTGCCTCTGATTCCCTGCCCTGATTCCCCATCTCTGTTTCACCGCCTTTGATTCGCCACCTCTGATTCCCCATATCTGATTCCCCGCCTCTGTTTCCCCGCCTCTGATTCCCTGCCTCTGATTCCCAACCTCTGATTCCACACCTCTGATTCCCCATATCTGATTCCCCGCCTCTATTTCCCCATATCTGATTCCCCGCCTCTGATTCCCCAACTCTGATTCCCCGCCTCTGATTCCCCAGCTCTGATTCCCCGCCTCTGATTCCCGGCGTCCGATTCCCTGCCTCTGATTCCCCGCCTCTGATTCCCCATCTCTGATTCACCACCTCTGATTCCCCACCTCTGATTCCCCATATCTAATTCCCCGCCTCTGTTTTCCCACCTCTGATTCCCCGCCTCTGTTTCCCCATATCTGATTCCCCGCCTCTGATTCCCTGCCTCTGATTCCCCATATCTGATTCCCCGCCTCTGATTCCCCAACTCTGATTCCCCGCCTCAGATTCCCCAGCTCTGATTCCCCGCCTTTGATTCCCCCCGTCTGATTCCCAGCCTCTGAATCCCCGTGTCTGATTTCCTGCCTCTGATTCCCCGCCTCTGATTCCCCATCTCTGATTCAACGCCTCTGATTCCCCACCTCTGATACCCCATCTCTGATTCCGCACATCCAATTCCCTGCCTCTGATTCCCCTCTCTGATTCCCCACCTCTGATTCCCCAGCTCTGATTTCCCGCCTCAGATTCCCCGCGTCTGAATCCCTGCCTCTGATTCCCCGCCTCTGATTCCCTGCCTCTGATTCCCCATATCTGATTCCCCGCCTCTGATTCCCCAACTCTGATTCCCCGCTTCTGATTCCCCAGCTCTGAATCCCCGCCTCTGATTCCCCGCGTATGATTCCCTGCCTCTGATTCCCCGCCACTAATTCCCCATCTGTGATTCACAACTTCTGATGCCCCACCTCTGATTCCCCATATCTGATTCCCCGCCTCTGTTTCCCCGCCTCTGATTCCCCGCCTCTGATTCCCCATATCTGATTCCCCGCCTCTGATTGCTCACCTCTGATTCCCCGCGTCTGATTCCCTGCCTCTGATTCCCCGCCTCTGATTCCCCATATCTGATTCACCACCTCTCATTCCCGGCCTCTGATTCCCCATCTCTGATTCCGCACATCCGATTCCCTGCCTATGATTCCCCACCTCTGATTCCCCGCCTCTGATTCCCCATATCTGATTCCCTGCCTCTGTTTCCCCGCCTCTGATTCCCCACCTCTGTTTCCCCATATCTGATTCCCCGCCTCTGATTCCCCAACTCTAATACCCTGCCTCTGATTCCCCAGCTCTGATACCCCGCCTCCGATTCCCCGCATCTGATTCCCTGCCTCTGATTCCCCGCCTCTGATTCCAGGCCTCTGATTCCCAGCATCTGATTCCGGCCTCTGATTCCCTGCTTCTGATTCTGATTCCCTGCCTCTGATTCCCCATCTCTGATTCCGCACATCTGATTCCCTGCCTCTGATTCCCCACCTCTGATTCCCCATATCTGATTACCCGCCTCTGTTTCCCCGCCTCTGATTCCCCGCCTCTGTTTCACCATATCTGATTCCCCGACTCTGATTCCCCAACTCTGATTCCCCTCCTCTAATTCGCCAGCTATGATTCCCCGCCTCTGATTCCCTGCGTCTGATTCCCTGCCTCTGATTCCCAGCCTCTGATTCCCCTTCTCTGATTCACCACCTCTGAATCCCCACCTCTGATTCCCCATCTCTGATTCCGCACATCCGATTCCCTGCCTCTGATTCCCCGCCTCTGATTCCCCGCCTCTGATTCGCAACCTCTAATTCCCCACCTCTGATTCCCCATATCTGATTCCCCGCCTCTGTTTCCCTGCCTCTGATTCCCGGCCTCTGTTTCCCCATATCTGATTCCCCTCCTCTGATTCCCCAACTCTGATTCCCCGCCTCTGATTCCCCAGCTCTGATTCCCCGCCTTTTATTCCCGGCCTCTGATTCCCTGCCACTGATTCCCCGCCCCTGATTCCCCACCTCTGATTCCCCATATCTGATTCCCCGCCTCTGTTTCCCCAGCTCTGATTCCCTGCCTCTGATTCCCCGCCTCTGATTCCCCATCTCTGTTTCACTGCCTTTGATTCGCCACCTCTGATTCCCCATATCTGATTCCCCGCCTCTGTTTCCCCGCCTCTGATTCCCTGCCTCTGATTCCCAACCTCTGATTCCACACCTCTGATTCCCCATATCTGATACCCCGCCTCTATTTCCCCATATCTGATTCCCCGCCTGTGATTCCCCAACTCTGATTCCCCAACTCTGATTCCCCACCTCTGATTCCCCAGCTCTGATTCCCCGCCTCAGATTCCCCACGTCTGATTCCCTGCCTCTGATTCCCCGCCTCTGATCCCTGCCTCTGATTCCCCATATCTGATTCCACGCCTCTGATTCCCCAACTCTGATTCCCCGCTTCTGATTCCCCAGCTCTGAATCCCCGCCTCTGATTCCCCGCGTCTGATTCCCTGCCTCTGATTCCCCGCCTCTAATTCCCCATCTGTGATTCACAACCTCTGATGCCCCACCTCTGATTCCCCATATCTGATTCCCCGCCTCTGTTTCCCCGCCTCTGAATCCCCGCCTCTGATTCCCCATATCTGATTCCCCGCCTCTGATTGCCCACCTCTGATTCTCCGCCTCTGATTCCCTGCCTCTGATTCCCCGCCTCTGATTCCCCATATCTGATTCACCACCTCTGATTCCCGGCCTCTGATTCCCCATCTCTGATTCCGCACATCCGATTCCCTGCCTATGATTCCCCACCTCTGATTCCCCGCCTCTGATTCCCCATATCTGATTCCCTGCCTCTGTTTCCCCGCCTCTGATTCCCCACCTCTGTTTCCCCATATCTGATTCCCCGCCTCTGATTCCCCAACTCTAATACCCTGCCTCTGATTCCCCAGCTCTGATTCCCCGCCTCGTATTCCCCGCATCTGATTCCCTGCCTCTGATTCCCCACCTCTGATTCCAGGCCTCTGATTTCCCGCATCTGATTCCCTGCCTCTGATTCCCCGCCTCTGATTCCAGGCCTCTGATCCCAGCATCTGATTCCGGCCTCTGATTCCCAGCCTCTGATTCCCTGCTTCTGATTCTGATTCCCTGCCTCTGATTCCCCATCTCTGAATACGCACATCTGATTCCCTGCCTCTGATTCCCCACCTCTGATTCCCCATATCTGATTCCCCGCCTCTGTTTCCCCGCCTCTGATTCCCCGCCTCTGTTTCCCCATATCTGATTCCCCGCCTCTGATTCCCCAACTCTGATTCCCCTCCTCTAATTCGCCAGCTATGATTCCCCGCCTCTGATTTCCTGCGTCTGATTCCCTGCCTCTGATTCCCAGCCTCTGATTCCCCTTCTCTGATTCACCACCTCTGAATCCCCACCTCTGATTCCCCATCTCTGATTCCGCACATCCGATTCCCTGCCTCTGATTCCCCGCCTCTGATTCCCCGCCTCTGATTCGCAACCTCTAATTCCCCACCTCTGATTCCCCATATCTGATTCCCCGCCTCTGTTTCCCTGCCTCTGATTCCCGGCCTCTGTTTCCCCATATCTGATTCCCCTCCTCTGATTCCCCAACTCTGATTCCCCGCCTCTGATTCCCCAGCTCTGATTCCCTGCCTTTTATTCCCGGCCTCTGATTCCCTGCCACTGATTCCCCGCCCCTGATTCCCCACCTCTGATTCCCCATATCTGATTCCCCGCCTCTGTTTCCCCAGCTCTGATTCCCCACCTCTGATTCCCCAGCTCTGATTCCGTGCCACTGATTACCCGCCCCTGATTCCCCACCTCTGATTCCCCATATCTGATTCCCCGCCTCTGTTTCCCCAGCTCTGATTCCCTGCCTCTGATTCCCTGCCCTGATTCCCCATCTCTGTTTCACCGCCTTTGATTCGCCACCTCTGATTCCCCATATCTGATTCCCCGCCTCTGTTTCCCCGCCTCTGATTCCCTGCCTCTGATTCCCAACCTCTGATTCCACACCTCTGATTCCCCATATCTGATTCCCCGCCTCTATTTCCCCATATCTGATTCCCCGCCTCTGATTCCCCAACTCTGATTCCCCGCCTCTGATTCCCCAGCTCTGATTCCCCGCCTCTGATTCCCGGCGTCCGATTCCCTGCCTCTGATTCCCCGCCTCTGATTCCCCATCTCTGATTCACCACCTCTGATTCCCCACCTCTGATTCCCCATATCTAATTCCCCGCCTCTGTTTTCCCACCTCTGATTCCCCGCCTCTGTTTCCCCATATCTGATTCCCCGCCTCTGATTCCCTGCCTCTGATTCCCCATATCTGATTCCCCGCCTCTGATTCCCCAACTCTGATTCCCCGCCTCAGATTCCCCAGCTCTGATTCCCCGCCTTTGATTCCCCCCGTCTGATTCCCAGCCTCTGAATCCCCGTGTCTGATTTCCTGCCTCTGATTCCCCGCCTCTGATTCCCCATCTCTGATTCAACGCCTCTGATTCCCCACCTCTGATACCCCATCTCTGATTCCGCACATCCAATTCCCTGCCTCTGATTCCCCTCTCTGATTCCCCACCTCTGATTCCCCAGCTCTGATTTCCCGCCTCAGATTCCCCGCGTCTGAATCCCTGCCTCTGATTCCCCGCCTCTGATTCCCTGCCTCTGATTCCCCATATCTGATTCCCCGCCTCTGATTCCCCAACTCTGATTCCCCGCTTCTGATTCCCCAGCTCTGAATCCCCGCCTCTGATTCCCCGCGTATGATTCCCTGCCTCTGATTCCCCGCCACTAATTCCCCATCTGTGATTCACAACTTCTGATGCCCCACCTCTGATTCCCCATATCTGATTCCCCGCCTCTGTTTCCCCGCCTCTGATTCCCCGCCTCTGATTCCCCATATCTGATTCCCCGCCTCTGATTGCTCACCTCTGATTCCCCGCGTCTGATTCCCTGCCTCTGATTCCCCGCCTCTGATTCCCCATATCTGATTCACCACCTCTCATTCCCGGCCTCTGATTCCCCATCTCTGATTCCGCACATCCGATTCCCTGCCTATGATTCCCCACCTCTGATTCCCCGCCTCTGATTCCCCATATCTGATTCCCTGCCTCTGTTTCCCCGCCTCTGATTCCCCACCTCTGTTTCCCCATATCTGATTCCCCGCCTCTGATTCCCCAACTCTAATACCCTGCCTCTGATTCCCCAGCTCTGATACCCCGCCTCCGATTCCCCGCATCTGATTCCCTGCCTCTGATTCCCCGCCTCTGATTCCAGGCCTCTGATTCCCAGCATCTGATTCCGGCCTCTGATTCCCTGCTTCTGATTCTGATTCCCTGCCTCTGATTCCCCATCTCTGATTCCGCACATCTGATTCCCTGCCTCTGATTCCCCACCTCTGATTCCCCATATCTGATTACCCGCCTCTGTTTCCCCGCCTCTGATTCCCCGCCTCTGTTTCACCATATCTGATTCCCCGACTCTGATTCCCCAACTCTGATTCCCCTCCTCTAATTCGCCAGCTATGATTCCCCGCCTCTGATTCCCTGCGTCTGATTCCCTGCCTCTGATTCCCAGCCTCTGATTCCCCTTCTCTGATTCACCACCTCTGAATCCCCACCTCTGATTCCCCATCTCTGATTCCGCACATCCGATTCCCTGCCTCTGATTCCCCGCCTCTGATTCCCCGCCTCTGATTCGCAACCTCTAATTCCCCACCTCTGATTCCCCATATCTGATTCCCCGCCTCTGTTTCCCTGCCTCTGATTCCCGGCCTCTGTTTCCCCATATCTGATTCCCCTCCTCTGATTCCCCAACTCTGATTCCCCGCCTCTGATTCCCCAGCTCTGATTCCCCGCCTTTTATTCCCGGCCTCTGATTCCCTGCCACTGATTCCCCGCCCCTGATTCCCCACCTCTGATTCCCCATATCTGATTCCCCGCCTCTGTTTCCCCAGCTCTGATTCCCTGCCTCTGATTCCCCGCCTCTGATTCCCCATCTCTGTTTCACTGCCTTTGATTCGCCACCTCTGATTCCCCATATCTGATTCCCCGCCTCTGTTTCCCCGCCTCTGATTCCCTGCCTCTGATTCCCAACCTCTGATTCCACACCTCTGATTCCCCATATCTGATACCCCGCCTCTATTTCCCCATATCTGATTCCCCGCCTGTGATTCCCCAACTCTGATTCCCCGCCTCTGATTCCCCAGCTCTGATTCCCCGCCTCTGATTCCCGGCATCCGATTCCCTGCCTCTGATTCCCCGCCTCTGATTCCCCATCTCTGATTCACCGCCTCTGATTCCCCGTGTCTGATTCCCAGCCTCTGATTCCCCGCCTCAGATTCCCCGCCTCTGATTCCCTGCCACTGATTCCCTGCCCCTGATTCCCCACCTCTGATTCCCCATATCTGATTCCCCGCCTCTGTTTCCCCGCCTCTGATTCCCCGCCTCTGATTCCCCATATCTGATTCCCTGCCTCTGATTCCCCAACTCTGATTCCCCGCCTCTGATTCCCCAGCTCTGAATCCCCGCCTCTGATTCCCCGCGTCTGATTCCCTCCCTCTGATTCCCCGCCTTGATTCCCCATCTCTGATTCACAACCTCTGATTCCCCACCTCTGATTCCCCATACCTGATTCCCCGCCTCTGTTTCCCCGCCTCTGATTCCCCGCCTCTGATTCCCCATATCTGATTCCCCGGCTCTGATTGCCCACCTCTGATTCCCCGCCTCTGATTCGCCAGCTCTGATTCCCCGCCTCTGAATCCCCGCATCTGATTCCCTGCCTCTGATTCCCCGCCTCTGATTCCCCATCTCTGATTCACCGCCTTTGATTCGCCACCTCTGATTCCCCATATCTGATTCCCCACCTCTGTTTCCCCGCCCCTGATTCCCCGCCTCTGATTCTCCATATCTCATTCCCCGCCTCTTAATCCCCATCTCTGATTCCCAGACTCTGATTCCCCACCTCTGATTCCCGGCCTCTTATTCCCAGCATCTGATTCCCCATATCTGATTCCCCGCCTCTGTTTCCCTGCCTCTGATTCCGGCCTCTGTTTCCCCATATCTGATTCCCCTCCTCTGATTCCCCAACTCTGATTCCCCGCCTCTGATTCCCCACCTCTGATTCCCCATATCTGATACCCCGCCTCTGTTTCCCCAGTTCTGATTCCCCACCTCTGATTCCCCAGCTCTGATTCCCTGCCACTGATTCCCCGCCCCTGATTCCCCACCTCTGATTCCCCATATCTGATTCCCCGCCTCTGTTTCCCCAGCTCTGATTCCCTGCCTCTGATTCCCTGCCCTGATTCCCCATCTCTGTTTCACCGCATTTGATTCGCCACCTCTGATTCCCCATATCTGATTCCCCGCCTCTGTTTCCACGCCTCTTATTCCCTGCCTCTGATTCCCAACCTCTGATTCCACACCTCTGATTCCCCATATCTGATTCCCCGCTTCTATTTCCCCATATCTGATTCCCCGCCTCTGATTCCCCAACTCTGATTCCCCGCCTCTGATTCCCCAGCTCTGATTCCCCGCCTCTGATTCCCGGCGTCCGATTCCCTGCCTCTGATTCCCCGCCTCTGATTCCCCATCTCTGATTCACCACCTCTGATTCCCCACCTCTGATTCCCCATATCTAATTCCCCGCCTCTGTTTTCCCGCCTCTGATTCCCCGCCTCTGTTTCCCCATATCTGATTCCCCGCCTCTGAATCCCCAACTCTGATTCCCTGCCTCAGATTCCCCAGCTCTGATTCCGCGCCTTTGATTCCCCCCGTCTGATTCCCAGCCTCTGAATCACCGTGTCTGATTCCCTGCCTCTGATTCCCAGCCTCTGATTCCCCTTTTCTGATTCACCACCTCTGAATCCCCACCTCTGATTCCCCATCTCTGATTCCGCACATCCGATTCCCTGCCTCTGATTCCCCGCCTCTGATTCCCCGCCTCTGATTCGCAACCTCAAATTCCCCACCTCTGATTCCCCATATCTGATTCCCCGCCTCTGTTTCCCTGCCTCTGATTCCCGGCCTCTGTTTCCCCATATCTGATTCCCCTCCTCTGATACCCCAACTCTGATTCCCCGCCTCTGATTCCCCAGCTCTGATTCCCCGCCTTTTATTCCCGGACTCTGATTCCCTGCCACTGATTCCCCGCCCCTGATTCCCCACCTCTGATTCCCCATATCTGATTCCCCGCCTCTGTTTCCCCAGCTCTGATTCCCCACCTCTGATTCCCCAGCTCTGATTCCCTGCCACTGATTCCCCGCCCCTGATTCCCCACCTCTGATTCCCCATATCTGATTCCCCGCCTCTGTTTCCCCAGCTCTGATTCCCTGCCTCTGATTCCCTGCCCTGATTCCCCATCTCTGTTTCACCGCCTTTGATTCGCCACCTCTGATTCCCCATATCTGATTCCCCGCCTCTGTTTCCCCGCCTCTGATTCCCTGCCTCTGATTCCCAACCTCTGATTCCACACCTCTGATTCCCCATATCTGATTCCCCGCCTCTATTTCCCCATATCTGATTCCCCGCCTCTGATTCCCCAACTCTGATTCCCCGCCTCTGATTCCCCAGCTCTGATTCCCCGCCTCTGATTCCCGGCGTCCAATTCCCTGCCTCTGATTCCCCGCCTCTGATTCACCATCTCTGATTCCCCGCCTCTGATTCCCCGTGTCTGATTCCCTGCCTCTGATTCCCCGGCTCAGTTTCCCCGCCTCTGATTCCCTGCCACTGATTCCCTGCCCCTGATTCCCCACCTCTGATTCCCCATATCTGATTCCCCGCCTCTGTTTCCCCGCCTCTGATTCCCCACCTCTGATTCCCCATATCTGATTCCCCGCCTCTGTTTCCCCGCCTCTGATTCCCTGCCTCTGATTCCCAACCTCTGATTCCACACCTCTGATTCCCCATATCTGATTCCCCGCCTCTATTTCCCCATATCTGATTCCCCGCTTCTGATTCCCCAACTCTGATTCCCCGCCTCTGATTCCCCAGCTCTGATTCCCCGCCTCTGATTCCCGGCGTCCGATTCCCTGCCTCTGATTCCCCGCCTCTGATTCCCCATCTCTGATTCACCACCTCTGATTCCCCACCTCTGATTCCCCATATCTAATTCCCCGCCTCTGTTTTCCCGCCTCTGATTCCCCGCCTCTGAATCCCCAACTCTGATTCCCTGCCTCAGATTCCCCAGCTCTGATTCCCCGCCTTTGATTCCCCCCGTCTGATTCCCAGCCTCTGAATCCCCGTGTCTGATTTCCTGCCTCTGATTCCCCGCCTCTGATTCCCCATCTCTGATTCACCGCCTCTGATTCCCCACCTCTGATTCCCCATCTCTGATTCCGCACATCCAATTCCCTGCCTCTGATTCCCCAACTCTGATTCCCCACCTATGATTCCCCAGCTCTGATTCCCCGCCTCAGATTCCCCACGTCTGATTCCCTGCCTCTGATTCCCCGCCTCTGATCCCTGCCTCTGATTCCCCATATCTGATTCCACGCCTCTGATTCCCCAACTCTGATTCCCCGCTTCTGATTCCCCAGCTCTGAATCCCCGCCTCTGATTCCCCGCGTCTGATTCCCTGCCTCTGATTCCCCGCCTCTAATTCCCCATCTGTGATTCACAACCTCTGATGCCCCACCTCTGATTCCCCATATCTGATTCCCCGCCTCTGTTTCCCCGCCTCTGAATCCCCGCCTCTGATTCCCCATATCTGATTCCCCGCCTCTGATTGCCCACCTCTGATTCCCCGCGTCTGATTCCCTGCCTCTGATTCCCCGCCTCTGATTCCCCATATCTGATTCACCACCTCTGATTCCCGGCCTCTGATTCCCCATCTCTGATTCCGCACATCCGATTCCCTGCCTATGATTCCCCACCTCTGATTCCCCGCCTCTGATTCCCCATATCTGATTCCCTGCCTCTGTTTCCCCGCCACTGATTCCCCTCCTCTGTTTCCCCATATCTGATTCCCCGCCTCTGATTCCCCAACTCTAATACCCTGCCTCTGATTCCCCAGCTCTGATTCCCCGCCTCTGATTCCCCGCATCTGATTCCCTGCCTCTGATTCCCCACCTCTGATTCCAGGCCTCTGATTTCCCGCATCTGATTCCCTGCCTCTGATTCCCCGCCTCTGATTCCAGGCCTCTGATCCCAGCATCTGATTCCGGCCTCTGATTCCCAGCCTCTGATTCCCTGCTTCTGATTCTGATTCCCTGCCTCTGATTCCCCATCTCTGATTCCGCACATCTGATTCCCTGCCTCAGATTCCCCACCTCTGATTCCCCATATCTGATTCCCCGCCTCTGTTTCCCCGCCTCTGATTCCCCGCCTCTGTTTCCCCATATCTGATTCCCCGCCTCTGATTCCCCAACTCTGATTCCCCTCCTCTAATTCGCCAGCTATGATTCCCCGCCTCTGATTTCCTGCGTCTGATTCCCTGCCTCTGATTCCCAGCCTCTGATTCCCTGCTTCTGATTCTGATTCCCTGCCTCTGATTCCCCATCTCTGATTCCGCACATCTGATTCCCTGCCTCAGATTCCCCATCTCTGATTCAGCACATCCGATTCCCTGCCTCTGATTCCCCGCCTCTGATTCCCCGCCTCTGATTCGCAACCTCTAATTCCCCACCTCTGATTCCCCATATCTGATTCCCCGCCTCTGTTTCCCTGCCTCTGATTCCCGGCCTCTGTTTCCCCATATCTGATTCCCCTCCTCTGATTCCCCAACTCTGATTCCCCGCCTCTGATTCCCCAGCTCTGATTCCCTGCCTTTTATTCCCGGCCTCTGATTCCCTGCCACTGATTCCCCGCCCCTGATTCCCCACCTCTGATTCCCCATATCTGATTCCCCGCCTCTGTTTCCCCAGCTCTGATTCCCCACCTCTGATTCCCCAGCTCTGATTCCCTGCCACTGATTCCCCGCCCCTGATTCCCCACCTCTGATTCCCCATATCTGATTCCCCGCCTCTGTTTCCCCAGCTCTGATTCCCTGCCTCTGATTCCCTGCCCTGATTCCCCATCTCTGTTTCACCGCCTTTGATTCGCCACCTCTGATTCCCCATATCTGATTCCCCGCCTCTGTTTCCCCGCCTCTGATTCCCTGCCTCTGATTCCCAACCTCTGATTCCACACCTCTGATTCCCCATATCTGATTCCCCGCCTCTATTTCCCCATATCTGATTCCCCGCCTCTGATTCCCCAACTCTGATTCCCCGCCTCTGATTCCCCAGCTCTGATTCCCCGCCTCTGATTCCCGGCGTCCGATTCCCTGCCTCTGATTCCCCGCCTCTGATTCCCCATCTCTGATTCACCACCTCTGATTCCCCACCTCTGATTCCCCATATCTAATTCCCCGCCTCTGTTTTCCCGCCTCTGATTCCCCGCCTCTGTTTCCCCATATCTGATTCCCCGCCTCTGATTCCCTGCCTCTGATTCCCCATATCTGATTCCCCGCCTCTGATTCCCCAACTCTGATTCCCCGCCTCAGATTCCCCAGCTCTGATTCCCCGCCTTTGATTCCCCCCGTCTGATTCCCAGCCTCTGAATCCCCGTGTCTGATTTCCTGCCTCTGATTCCCCGCCTCTGATTCCCCATCTCTGATTCAACGCCTCTGATTCCCCACCTCTGATTCCCCATCTCTGATTCCGCACATCCAATTCCCTGCCTCTGATTCCCCTCTCTGATTCCCCACCTCTGATTCCCCAGCTCTGATTCCCCGCCTCAGATTCCCCGCGTCTGATTCCCTGCCTCTGATTCCCCGCCTCTGATTCCCTGCCTCTGATTCACCATATCTGATTCCCCGCCTCTGATTCCCCAACTCTGATTCCCCGCTTCTGATTCCCCAGCTCTGAATCCCCGCCTCTTATTCCCCGCATATGATTCCCTGCCTCTGATTCCCCGCCACTAATTCCCCATCTGTGATTCACAACTTCTGATGCCCCACCTCTGATTCCCCATATCTGATTCCCCGCCTCTGTTTCCCCGCCTCTGATTCCCCGCCTCTGATTCCCCATATCTGATTCCCCGCCTCTGATTGCTCACCTCTGATTCCCCGCGTCTGATTCCCTGCCTCTGATTCCCCGCCTCTGATTCCCCATATCTGATTCACCACCTCTCATTCCCGGCCTCTGATTCCCCATCTCTGATTCCGCACATCCGATTCCCTGCCTATGATTCCCCACCTCTGATTCCCCGCCTCTGATTCCCCATATCTGATTCCCTGACTCTGTTTCCCCACCTCTGATTCCCCACCTCTGTTTCCCCATATCTGATTCCCCGCCTCTGATTCCCCAACTCTAATACCCTGCCTCTGATTCCCCAGCTCTGATTCCCCGCCTCTGATTCCCCGCATCTGATTCCCTGCCTCTGATTCCCCGCCTCTGATTCCAGACCTCTGATTCCCAGCATCTGATTCCGGCCTCTGATTCCCTGCTTCTGATTCTGATTCCCTGCCTCTGATTCCCCATCTCTGATTCCGCACATCTGATTCCCTGCCTCTGATTCCCCACCTCTGATTCCCCATATCTGATTACCCGCCTCTGTTTCCCCGCCTCTGATTCCCCGCCTCTGTTTCCCCATATCTGATTCCCCGACTCTGATTCCCCAACTCTGATTCCCCTCCTCTAATTCGCCAGCTATGATTCCCCGCCTCTGATTCCCTGCGTCTGATTCCCTGCCTCTGATTCCCAGCCTCTGATTCCCCTTCTCTGATTCACCACCTCTGAATCCCCACCTCTGATTCCCCATCTCTGATTCCGCACATCTGATTCCCTGCCTCTGATTCCCCGCCTCTGATTCCCCGCCTCTGATTCGCAACCTCTAATTCCCCACCTCTGATTCCCCATATCTGATTCCCCGCCTCTGTTTCCCTGCCTCTGATTCCCGGCCTCTGTTTCCCCATATCTGATTCCCCTCCTCTGATTCCCCAACTCTGATTCCCAGCCTCTGATTCCCCAGCTCTGATTCCCCGCCTTTTATTCCCGGCCTCTGATTCCCTGCCACTGATTCCCCGCCCCTGATTCCCCACCTCTGATTCCCCATATCTGATTCCCCGCCTCTGTTTCCCCGCCTCTGATTCCCCGCCTCTGATTCCCCATATCTGATTCCCCGCCTCTGATTGCTCACCTCTGATTCCCCGCGTCTGATTCCCTGCCTCTGATTCCCCGCCTCTGATTCCCCATATCTGATTCACCACCTCTCATTCCCGGCCTCTGATTCCCCATCTCTGATTCCGCTCATCCGATTCCCTGCCTATGATTCCCCACCTCTGATTCCCCGCCTCTGATTCCCCATATCTGATTCCCTGCCTCTGTTTCCCCGCCTCTGATTCCCCACCTCTGTTTCCCCATATCTGATTCCCCGCCTCTGATTCCCCAACTCTAATACCCTGCCTCTGATTCCCCAGCTCTGATTCCCCGCCTCTGATTCCCCGCATCTGATTCCCTGCCTCTGATTCCCCGCCTCTGATTCCAGGCCTCTGATTCCCAGCATCTGATTCCGGCCTCTGATTCCCTGCTTCTGATTCTGATTCCCTGCCTCTGATTCCCCATCTCTGATTCCGCACATCTGATTCCCTGCCTCTGATTCCCCACCTCTGATTCCCCATATCTGATTACCCGCCTCTGTTTCCCCGCCTCTGATTCCCCGCCTCTGTTTCCCCATATCTGATTCCCCGACTCTGATTCCCCAACTCTGATTCCCCTCCTCTAATTCGCCAGCTATGATTCCCCGCCTCTGATTCCCTGCGTCTGATTCCCTGCCTCTGATTCCCAGCCTCTGATTCCCCTTCTCTGATTCACCACCTCTGAATCCCCACCTCTGATTCCCCATCTCTGATTCCGCACATCCGATTCCCTGCCTCTGATTCCCCGCCTCTGATTCCCCGCCTCTGATTCGCAACCTCTAATTCCCCACCTCTGATTCCCCATATCTGATTCCCCGCCTCTGTTTCCCTGCCTCTGATTCCCGGCCTCTGTTTCCCCATATCTGATTCCCCTCCTCTGATTCCCCAACTCTGATTCCCCGCCTCTGAATCCCCAGCTCTGATTCCCCGCCTTTTATTCCCGGCCTCTGATTCCCTGCCACTGATTCCCGCCCCTGATTCCCCACCTCTGATTCCCCATATCTGATTCCCCGCCTCTGTTTCCCCAGCTCTGATTCCCTGCCTCTGATTCCCCGCCTCTGATTCCCCATCTCTGTTTCACTGCCTTTGATTCGCCACCTCTGATTCCCCATATCTGATTCCCCGCCTCTGTTTCCCCGCCTCTGATTCCCTGCCTCTGATTCCCAACCTCTGATTCCACACCTCTGATTCCCCATATCTGATACCCCGCCTCTATTTCCCCATATCTGATTCCCCGCCTGTGATTCCCCAACTCTGATTCCCCGCCTCTGATTCCCCAGCTCTGATTCCCCGCCTCTGATTCCCGGCATCCGATTCCCTGCCTCTGATTCCCCGCCTCTGATTCCCCATCTCTGATTCCCCGCCTCTGATTCCCCGTGTCTGATTCCCAGCCTCTGATTCCCCGCCTCAGATTCCCCGCCTCTGATTCCCTGCCACTGATTCCCTGCCCCTGATTCCCCACCTCTGATTCCCCATATCTGATTCCCCGCCTCTGTTTCCCCGCCTCTGATTCCCCGCCTCTGATTCCCCATATCTGATTCCCTGCCTCTGATTCCCCAACTCTGATTCCCCGCCTCTGATTCCCCAGCTCTGAATCCCCGCCTCTGATTCCCCGCGTCTGATTCCCTCCCTCTGATTCCCCGCCTTGATTCCCCATCTCTGATTCACAACCTCTGATTCCCCACCTCTGATTCCCCATACCTGATTCCCCGCCTCTGTTTCCCCGCCTCTGATTCCCCGCCTCTGATTCCCCATATCTGATTCCCCGGCTCTGATTGCACACCTCTGATTCCCCGCCTCTGATTCGCCAGCTCTGATTCCCCGCCTCTGAATCCCCGCATCTGATTCCCTGCCTCTGATTCCCCGCCTCTGATTCCCCATCTCTGATTCACCGCCTTTGATTCGCCACCTCTGATTCCCCATATCTGATTCCCCACCTCTGTTTCCCCGCCCCTGATTCCCCGCCTCTGATTCTCCATATCTCATTCCCCGCATCTTAATCCCCATCTCTGATTCCCAGACTCTGATTCCCCACCTCTGATTCCCGGCCTCTTATTCCCAGCATCTGATTCCCCATATCTGATTCCCCGCCTCTGTTTCCCTGCCTCTGATTCCGGCCTCTGTTTCCCCATATCTGATTCCCCTCCTCTGATTCCCCAACTCTGATTCCCCGCCTCTGATTCCCCAGCTCTGATTCCCCGCCTTTTATTCCCGGCCTCTGATTCCCTGCCACTGATTCCCCGCCCCGGATTCCCCACCTCTGATTCCCCATATCTGATACCCCGCCTCTGTTTCCCCAGCTCTGATTCCCCACCTCTGATTCCCCAGCTCTGATTCCCTGCCACTGATTCCCCGCCCCTGATTCCCCACCTCTGATTCCCCATATCTGATTCCCCGCCTCTGTTTCCCCAGCTCTGATTCCCTGCCTCTGATTCCCTGCCCTGATTCCCCATCTCTGTTTCACCGCATTTGATTCGCCACCTCTGATTCCCCATATCTGATTCCCCGCCTCTGTTTCCACGCCTCTTATTCCCTGCCTCTGATTCCCAACCTCTGATTCCACACCTCTGATTCCCCATATCTGATTCCCCGCTTCTATTTCCCCATATCTGATTCCCCGCCTCTGATTCCCCAACTCTGATTCCCCGCCTCTGATTCCCCAGCTCTGATTCCCCGCCTCTGATTCCCGGCGTCCGATTCCCTGCCTCTGATTCCCCGCCTCTGATTCCCCATCTCTGATTCACCACCTCTGATTCCCCACCTCTGATTCCCCATATCTAATTCCCCGCCTCTGTTTTCCCGCCTCTGATTCCCCGCCTCTGTTTCCCCATATCTGATTCCCCGCCTCTGAATCCCCAACTCTGATTCCCTGCCTCAGATTCCCCAGCTCTGATTCCGCGCCTTTGATTCCCCCCGTCTGATTCCCAGCCTCTGAATCACCGTGTCTGATTCCCTGCCTCTGATTCCCCATCTCTGATTCCGCACATCTGATTCCCTGCCTCTGATTCCCCACCTCTGATTCCCCATATCTGATTCCCCGCCTCTGTTTCCCCGCCTCTGATTCCCCGCCTCTGTTTCCCCATATCTGATTCCCCGCCTCTGATTCCCCAACTCTGATTCCCCTCCTCTAATTCGCCAGCTATAATTCCCCGCCTCTGATTCCCTGCGTCTGATTCCCTGCCTCTGATTCCCAGCCTCTGATTCCCCTTTTCTGATTCACCACCTCTGAATCCCCACCTCTGATTCCCCATCTCTGATTCCGCACATCCGATTCCCTGCCTCTGATTCCCCGCCTCTGACTCCCCGCCTCTGATTCGCAACCTCAAATTCCCCACCTCTGATTCCCCATATCTGATTCCCCGCCTCTGTTTCCCTGCCTCTGATTCCCGGCCTCTGTTTCCCCATATCTGATTCCCCTCCTCTGATTCCCCAACTCTGATTCCCCGCCTCTGATTCCCCAGCTCTGATTCCCCGCCTTTTATTCCCGGCCTCTGATTCCCTGCCACTGATTCCCCGCCCCTGATTCCCCACCTCTGATTCCCCATATCTGATTCCCCGCCTCTGTTTCCCCAGCTCTGATTCCCCACCTCTGATTCCCCAGCTCTGATTCCCTGCCACTGATTCCCCGCCCCTGATTCCCCACCTCTGATTCCCCATATCTGATTCCCCGCCTCTGTTTCCCCAGCTCTGATTCCCTGCCTCTGATTCCCTGCCCTGATTCCCCATCTCTGTTTCACCGCCTTTGATTCGCCACCTCTGATTCCCCATATCTGATTCCCCGCCTCTGTTTCCCCGCCTCTGATTCCCTGCCTCTGATTCCCAACCTCTGATTCACACCTCTGATTCCCCATATCTGATTCCCCGCCTCTATTTCCCCATATCTGATTCCCCGCCTCTGATTCCCCAACTCTGATTCCCCGCCTCTGATTCCCCAGCTCTGATTCCCCGCCTCTGATTCCCGGCGTCCAATTCCCTGCCTCTGATTCCCCGCCTCTGATTCACCATCTCTGATTCCCCGCCTCTGATTCCCCGTGTCTGATTCCCTGCCTCTGATTCCCCGGCTCAGATTCCCCGCCTCTGATTCCCTGCCACTGATTCCCTGCCCCTGATTCCCCACCTCTGATTCCCCATATCTGATTCCCCGCCTCTGTTTCCCCGCCTCTGATTCGCCACCTCTGATTCCCCATATCTGATTCCCCGCCTCTGTTTCCCCGCCTCTGATTCCCTGCCTCTGATTCCCAACCTCTGATTCCACACCTCTGATTCCCCATATCTGATTCCCCGCCTCTATTTCCCCATATCTGATTCCCCGCCTCTGATTCCCCAACTCTGATTCCCCGCCTCTGATTCCCCAGCTCTGATTCCCCGCCTCTGATTCACGGCGTCCGATTCCCTGCCTCTGATTCCCCGCCTCTGATTCCCCATCTCTGATTCACCACCTCTGATTCCCCACCTCTGATTCCCCATATCTAATTCCCCGCCTCTGTTTTCCCGCCTCTGATTCCCCGCCTCTGAATCCCCAACTCTGATTCCCTGCCTCAGATTCCCCAGCTCTGATTCCCCGCCTTTGATTCCCCCCGTCTGATTCCCAGCCTCTGAATCCCCGTGTCTGATTTCCTGCCTCTGATTCCCCGCCTCTGATTCCCCATCTCTGATTCACCGCCTCTGATTCCCCACCTCTGATTCCCCATCTCTGATTCCGCACATCCAATTCCCTGCCTCTGATTCCCCAACTCTGATTCCCCACCTCTGATTCCCCAGCTCTGATTCCCCGCCTCAGATTCCCCACGTCTGATTCCCTGCCTCTGATTCCCCGCCTCTGATCCCTGCCTCTGATTCCCCATATCTGATTCCACGCCTCTGATTCCCCAACTCTGATACCCCGCTTCTGATTCCCCAGCTCTGAATCCCCGCCTCTGATTCCCCGCGTCTGATTCCCTGCCTCTGATTCCCCGCCTCTAATTCCCCATCTGTGATTCACAACCTCTGATGCCCCACCTCTGATTCCCCATATCTGATTCCCCGCCTCTGTTTCCCCGCCTCTGAATCCCCGCCTCTGATTCCCCATATCTGATTCCCCGCCTCTGATTGCCCACCTCTGATTCCCCGCGTCTGATTCCCTGCCTCTGATTCCCCGCCTCTGATTCCCCATATCTGATTCACCACCTCTGATTCCCGGCCTCTGATTCCCCATCTCTGATTCCGCACATCCGATTCCCTGCCTATGATTCCCCACCTCTGATTCCCCGCCTCTGATTCCCCATATCTGATTCCCTGCCTCTGTTTCCCCGCCTCTGATTCCCCACCTCTGTTTCCCCATATCTGATTCCCCGCCTCTGATTCCCCAACTCTAATACCCTGCCTCTGATTCCCCAGCTCTGATTCCCCGCCTCTGATTCCCCGCATCTGATTCCCTGCCTCTGATTCCCCACCTCTGATTCCAGGCCTCTGATTTCCCGCATCTGATTCCCTGCCTCTGATTCCCCGCCTCTGATTCCAGGCCTCTGATCCCAGCATCTGATTCCGGCCTCTGATTCCCAGCCTCTGATTCCCTGCTTCTGATTCTGATTCCCTGCCTCTGATTCCCCATCTCTGATTCCGCACATCTGATTCCCTGCCTCAGATTCCCCACCTCTGATTCCCCATATCTGATTCCCCGCCTCTGTTTCCCCGCCTCTGATTCCCCGCCTCTGTTTCCCCATATCTGATTCCCCGCCTCTGATTCCCCAACTCTGATTCCCCTCCTCTAATTCGCCAGCTATGATTCCCCGCCTCTGATTTCCTGCGTCTGATTCCCTGCCTCTGATTCCCAGCCTCTGATTCCCCTTCTCTGATTCACCACCTCTGAATCCCCAACTCTGATTCCCCATCTCTGATTCCGCACATCCGATTCCCTGCCTCTGATTCCCCGCCTCTGATTCCCCGCCTCTGATTCGCAACCTCTAATTCCCCACCTCTGATTCCCCATATCTGATTCCCCGCCTCTGTTTCCCTGCCTCTGATTCCCGGCCTCTTTTTCCCCATATCTGATTCCCCTCCTCTGATTCCCCAACTCTGATTCCCCGCCTCTGATTCCCCAGCTCTGATTCCCTGCCTTTTATTCCCGGCCTCTGATTCCCTGCCACTGATTCCCCGCCCCTGATTCCCCACCTCTGATTCCCCATATCTGATTCCCCGCCTCTGTTTCCCCAGCTCTGATTCCCCACCTCTGATTCCCCAGCTCTGATTCCCTGCCACTGATTCCCCGCCCCTGATTCCCCACCTCTGATTCCCCATATCTGATTCCCCGCCTCTGTTTCCCCATATCTGATTCCCCGCCTCTGTTTCCCCGCCTCTGATTCCCTGCCTCTGATTCCCAACCTCTGATTCCACACCTCTGATTCCCCATATCTGATACCCCGCCTCTATTTCCCCTTATCTGATTCCCCGCCTGTGATTCCCCAACTCTGATTCCCCGCCTCTGATTCCCCAGCTCTGATTCCCCGCCTCTGATTCCCGGCATCCGATTCCCTGCCTCTGATTCCCCGCCTCTGATTCCCCATCTCTGATTCCCCGCCTCTGATTCCCCGTGTCTGATTCCCAGCCTCTGATTCCCCGCCTCAGATTCCCCGCCTCTGATTCCCTGCCACTGATTCCCTGCCCCTGATTCCCCACCTCTGATTCCCCATATCTGATTCCCCGCCTCTGTTTCCCCGCCTCTGATTCCCCGCCTCTGATTCCCCATATCTGATTCCCTGCCTCTGATTCCCCAACTCTGATTCCCCGCCTCTGATTCCCCAGCTCTGAATCCCCGCCTCTGATTCCCCGCGTCTGATTCCCTCCCTCTGATTCCCCGCCTTGATTCCCCATCTCTGATTCACAACCTCTGATTCCCCACCTCTGATTCCCCATACCTGATTCCCCGCCTCTGTTTCCCCGCCTCTGATTCCCCGCCTCTGATTCCCCATATCTGATTCCCCGTCTCTGATTGCACACCTCTGATTCCCCGCCTCTGATTCGCCAGCTCTGATTCCCCGCCTCTGAATCCCCGCATCTGATTCCCTGCCTCTGATTCCCCGCCTCTGATTCCCCATCTCTGATTCACCGCCTTTGATTCGCCACCTCTGATTCCCCATATCTGATTCCCCACCTCTGTTTCCCCGCCCCTGATTCCCCGCCTCTGATTCTCCATATCTCATTCCCCGCATCTTAATCCCCATCTCTGATTCCCAGACTCTGATTCCCCACCTCTGATTCCCGGCCTCTTATTCCCAGCATCTGATTCCCCATATCTGATTCCCCGCCTCTGTTTCCCTGCCTCTGATTCCGGCCTCTGTTTCCCCATATCTGATTCCCCTCCTCTGATTCCCCAACTCTGATTCCCCGCCTCTGATTCCCCAGCTCTGATTCCCCGCCTTTTATTCCCGGCCTCTGATTCCCTGCCACTGATTCCCCGCCCCGGATTCCCCACCTCTGATTCCCCATATCTGATACCCCGCCTCTGTTTCCCCAGCTCTGATTCCCCACCTCTGATTCCCCAGCTCTGATTCCCTGCCACTGATTCCCCGCCCCTGATTCCCCACCTCTGATTCCCCATATCTGATTCCCCGCCTCTGTTTCCCCAGCTCTGATTCCCTGCCTCTGATTCCCTGCCCTGATTCCCCATCTCTGTTTCACCGCATTTGATTCGCCACCTCTGATTCCCCATATCTGATTCCCCGCCTCTGTTTCCACGCCTCTTATTCCCTGCCTCTGATTCCCAACCTCTGATTCCACACCTCTGATTCCCCATATCTGATTCCCCGCTTCTATTTCCCCATATCTGATTCCCCGCCTCTGATTCCCCAACTCTGATTCCCCGCCTCTGATTCCCCAGCTCTGATTCCCCGCCTCTGATTCCCGGCGTCCGATTCCCTGCCTCTGATTCCCCGCCTCTGATTCCCCATCTCTGATTCACCACCTCTGATTCCCCACCTCTGATTCCCCATATCTAATTCCCCGCCTCTGTTTTCCCGCCTCTGATTCCCCGCCTCTGTTTCCCCATATCTGATTCCCCGCCTCTGAATCCCCAACTCTGATTCCCTGCCTCAGATTCCCCAGCTCTGATTCCGCGCCTTTGATTCCCCCCGTCTGATTCCCAGCCTCTGAATCACCGTGTCTGATTCCCTGCCTCTGATTCCCCATCTCTGATTCCGCACATCTGATTCCCTGCCTCTGATTCCCCACCTCTGATTCCCCATATCTGATTCCCCGCCTCTGTTTCCCCGCCTCTGATTCCCCGCCTCTGTTTCCCCATATCTGATTCCCCGCCTCTGATTCCCCAACTCTGATTCCCCTCCTCTAATTCGCCAGCTATAATTCCCCGCCTCTGATTCCCTGCGTCTGATTCCCTGCCTCTGATTCCCAGCCTCTGATTCCCCTTTTCTGATTCACCACCTCTGAATCCCCACCTCTGATTCCCCATCTCTGATTCCGCACATCCGATTCCCTGCCTCTGATTCCCCGCCTCTGACTCCCCGCCTCTGATTCGCAACCTCAAATTCCCCACCTCTGATTCCCCATATCTGATTCCCCGCCTCTGTTTCCCTGCCTCTGATTCCCGGCCTCTGTTTCCCCATATCTGATTCCCCTCCTCTGATTCCCCAACTCTGATTCCCCGCCTCTGATTCCCCAGCTCTGATTCCCCGCCTTTTATTCCCGGCCTCTGATTCCCTGCCACTGATTCCCCGCCCCTGATTCCCCACCTCTGATTCCCCATATCTGATTCCCCGCCTCTGTTTCCCCAGCTCTGATTCCCCACCTCTGATTCCCCAGCTCTGATTCCCTGCCACTGATTCCCCGCCCCTGATTCCCCACCTCTGATTCCCCATATCTGATTCCCCGCCTCTGTTTCCCCAGCTCTGATTCCCTGCCTCTGATTCCCTGCCCTGATTCCCCATCTCTGTTTCACCGCCTTTGATTCGCCACCTCTGATTCCCCATATCTGATTCCCTGCCACTGATTCCCCGCCCCTGATTCCCCACCTCTGATTCCCCATATCTGATTCCCCGCCTCTGTTTCCCCGCCTCTGATTCCCCGCCTCTGTTTCCCCATATCTGATTCCCCGCCTCTGATTCCCCAACTCTGATTCCCCTCCTCTAATTCGCCAGCTATAATTCCCCGCCTCTGATTCCCTGCGTCTGATTCCCTGCCTCTGATTCCCAGCCTCTGATTCCCCTTTTCTGATTCACCACCTCTGAATCCCCACCTCTGATTCCCCATCTCTGATTCCGCACATCCGATTCCCTGCCTCTGATTCCCCGCCTCTGACTCCCCGCCTCTGATTCGCAACCTCAAATTCCCCACCTCTGATTCCCCATATCTGATTCCCCGCCTCTGTTTCCCTGCCTCTGATTCCCGGCCTCTGTTTCCCCATATCTGATTCCCCTCCTCTGATTCCCCAACTCTGATTCCCCGCCTCTGATTCCCCAGCTCTGATTCCCCGCCTTTTATTCCCGGCCTCTGATTCCCTGCCACTGATTCCCCGCCCCTGATTCCCCACCTCTGATTCCCCATATCTGATTCCCCGCCTCTGTTTCCCCAGCTCTGATTCCCCACCTCTGATTCCCCAGCTCTGATTCCCTGCCACTGATTCCCCGCCCCTGATTCCCCACCTCTGATTCCCCATATCTGATTCCCCGCCTCTGTTTCCCCAGCTCTGATTCCCTGCCTCTGATTCCCTGCCCTGATTCCCCATCTCTGTTTCACCGCCTTTGATTCGCCACCTCTGATTCCCCATATCTGATTCCCTGCCACTGATTCCCCGCCCCTGATTCCCCACCTCTGATTCCCCATATCTGATTCCCCGCCTCTGTTTCCCCATATCTGATTCCCCGCCTCTGTTTCCCCGCCTCTGATTCCCTGCCTCTGATTCCCAACCTCTGATTCCACACCTCTGATTCCCCATATCTGATACCCCGCCTCTATTTCCCCATATCTGATTCCCCGCCTGTGATTCCCCAACTCTGATTCCCCGCCTCTGATTCCCCAGCTCTGATTCCCCGCCTCTGATTCCCGGCATCCGATTCCCTGCCTCTGATTCCCCGCCTCTGATTCCCCATCTCTGATTCCCCGCCTCTG
Organism: Narcine bancroftii; assembly: GCF_036971445.1. Lineage (NCBI taxonomy): Eukaryota > Metazoa > Chordata > Chondrichthyes > Torpediniformes > Narcinidae > Narcine > Narcine bancroftii. The sequence continues at coordinate 2,554,915 of NW_027211886.1, forward strand.
ATTCCCCGTGTCTGATTCCCAGCCTCTGATTCCCCGCCTCAGATTCCCCGCCTCTGATTCCCTGCCACTGATTCCCTGCCCCTGATTCCCCACCTCTGATTCCCCATATCTGATTCCCCGCCTCTGTTTCCCCGCCTCTGATTCCCCGCCTCTGATTCCCCATATCTGATTCCCTGCCTCTGATTCCCCAACTCTGATTCCCCGCCTCTGATTCCCCAGCTCTGAATCCCCGCCTCTGATTCCCCGCGTCTGATTCCCTCCCTCTGATTCCCCGCCTTGATTCCCCATCTCTGATTCACAACCTCTGATTCCCCACCTCTGATTCCCCATACCTGATTCCCCGCCTCTGTTTCCCCGCCTCTGATTCCCCGCCTCTGATTCCCCATATCTGATTCCCCGTCTCTGATTGCACACCTCTGATTCCCCGCCTCTGATTCGCCAGCTCTGATTCCCCGCCTCTGAATCCCCGCATCTGATTCCCTGCCTCTGATTCCCCGCCTCTGATTCCCCATCTCTGATTCACCGCCTTTGATTCGCCACCTCTGATTCCCCATATCTGATTCCCCACCTCTGTTTCCCCGCCCCTGATTCCCCGCCTCTGATTCTCCATATCTCATTCCCCGCATCTTAATCCCCATCTCTGATTCCCAGACTCTGATTCCCCACCTCTGATTCCCGGCCTCTTATTCCCAGCATCTGATTCCCCATATCTGATTCCCCGCCTCTGTTTCCCTGCCTCTGATTCCGGCCTCTGTTTCCCCATATCTGATTCCCCTCCTCTGATTCCCCAACTCTGATTCCCCGCCTCTGATTCCCCAGCTCTGATTCCCCGCCTTTTATTCCCGGCCTCTGATTCCCTGCCACTGATTCCCCGCCCCGGATTCCCCACCTCTGATTCCCCATATCTGATACCCCGCCTCTGTTTCCCCAGCTCTGATTCCCCACCTCTGATTCCCCAGCTCTGATTCCCTGCCACTGATTCCCCGCCCCTGATTCCCCACCTCTGATTCCCCATATCTGATTCCCCGCCTCTGTTTCCCCAGCTCTGATTCCCTGCCTCTGATTCCCTGCCCTGATTCCCCATCTCTGTTTCACCGCATTTGATTCGCCACCTCTGATTCCCCATATCTGATTCCCCGCCTCTGTTTCCACGCCTCTTATTCCCTGCCTCTGATTCCCAACCTCTGATTCCACACCTCTGATTCCCCATATCTGATTCCCCGCTTCTATTTCCCCATATCTGATTCCCCGCCTCTGATTCCCCAACTCTGATTCCCCGCCTCTGATTCCCCAGCTCTGATTCCCCGCCTCTGATTCCCGGCGTCCGATTCCCTGCCTCTGATTCCCCGCCTCTGATTCCCCATCTCTGATTCACCACCTCTGATTCCCCACCTCTGATTCCCCATATCTAATTCCCCGCCTCTGTTTTCCCGCCTCTGATTCCCCGCCTCTGTTTCCCCATATCTGATTCCCCGCCTCTGAATCCCCAACTCTGATTCCCTGCCTCAGATTCCCCAGCTCTGATTCCGCGCCTTTGATTCCCCCCGTCTGATTCCCAGCCTCTGAATCACCGTGTCTGATTCCCTGCCTCTGATTCCCCATCTCTGATTCCGCACATCTGATTCCCTGCCTCTGATTCCCCACCTCTGATTCCCCATATCTGATTCCCCGCCTCTGTTTCCCCGCCTCTGATTCCCCGCCTCTGTTTCCCCATATCTGATTCCCCGCCTCTGATTCCCCAACTCTGATTCCCCTCCTCTAATTCGCCAGCTATAATTCCCCGCCTCTGATTCCCTGCGTCTGATTCCCTGCCTCTGATTCCCAGCCTCTGATTCCCCTTTTCTGATTCACCACCTCTGAATCCCCACCTCTGATTCCCCATCTCTGATTCCGCACATCCGATTCCCTGCCTCTGATTCCCCGCCTCTGACTCCCCGCCTCTGATTCGCAACCTCAAATTCCCCACCTCTGATTCCCCATATCTGATTCCCCGCCTCTGTTTCCCTGCCTCTGATTCCCGGCCTCTGTTTCCCCATATCTGATTCCCCTCCTCTGATTCCCCAACTCTGATTCCCCGCCTCTGATTCCCCAGCTCTGATTCCCCGCCTTTTATTCCCGGCCTCTGATTCCCTGCCACTGATTCCCCGCCCCTGATTCCCCACCTCTGATTCCCCATATCTGATTCCCCGCCTCTGTTTCCCCAGCTCTGATTCCCCACCTCTGATTCCCCAGCTCTGATTCCCTGCCACTGATTCCCCGCCCCTGATTCCCCACCTCTGATTCCCCATATCTGATTCCCCGCCTCTGTTTCCCCAGCTCTGATTCCCTGCCTCTGATTCCCTGCCCTGATTCCCCATCTCTGTTTCACCGCCTTTGATTCGCCACCTCTGATTCCCCATATCTGATTCCCCGCCTCTGTTTCCCCGCCTCTGATTCCCTACCTCTGATTCCCAACCTCTGATTCACACCTCTGATTCCCCATATCTGATTCCCCGCCTCTATTTCCCCATATCTGATTCCCCGCCTCTGATTCCCCAACTCTGATTCCCCGCCTCTGATTCCCCAGCTCTGATTCCCCGCCTCTGATTCCCGGCGTCCAATTCCCTGCCTCTGATTCCCCGCCTCTGATTCACCATCTCTGATTCCCCGCCTCTGATTCCCCGTGTCTGATTCCCTGCCTCTGATTCCCCGGCTCAGATTCCCCGCCTCTGATTCCCTGCCACTGATTCCCTGCCCCTGATTCCCCACCTCTGATTCCCCATATCTGATTCCCCGCCTCTGTTTCCCCGCCTCTGATTCGCCACCTCTGATTCCCCATATCTGATTCCCCGCCTCTGTTTCCCCGCCTCTGATTCCCTGCCTCTGATTCCCAACCTCTGATTCCACACCTCTGATTCCCCATATCTGATTCCCCGCCTCTATTTCCCCATATCTGATTCCCCGCCTCTGATTCCCCAACTCTGATTCCCCGCCTCTGATTCCCCAGCTCTGATTCCCCGCCTCTGATTCCCGGCGTCCGATTCCCTGCCTCTGATTCCCCGCCTCTGATTCCCCATCTCTGATTCACCACCTCTGATTCCCCACCTCTGATTCCCCATATCTAATTCCCCGCCTCTGTTTTCCCGCCTCTGATTCCCCGCCTCTGAATCCCCAACTCTGATTCCCTGCCTCAGATTCCCCAGCTCTGATTCCCCGCCTTTGATTCCCCCCGTCTGATTCCCAGCCTCTGAATCCCCGTGTCTGATTTCCTGCCTCTGATTCCCCGCCTCTGATTCCCCATCTCTGATTCACCGCCTCTGATTCCCCACCTCTGATTCCCCATCTCTGATTCCGCACATCCAATTCCCTGCCTCTGATTCCCCAACTCTGATTCCCCACCTCTGATTCCCCAGCTCTGATTCCCCGCCTCAGATTCCCCACGTCTGATTCCCTGCCTCTGATTCCCCGCCTCTGATCCCTGCCTCTGATTCCCCATATCTGATTCCACGCCTCTGATTCCCCAACTCTGATACCCCGCTTCTGATTCCCCAGCTCTGAATCCCCGCCTCTGATTCCCCGCGTCTGATTCCCTGCCTCTGATTCCCCGCCTCTAATTCCCCATCTGTGATTCACAACCTCTGATGCCCCACCTCTGATTCCCCATATCTGATTCCCCGCCTCTGTTTCCCCGCCTCTGAATCCCCGCCTCTGATTCCCCATATCTGATTCCCCGCCTCTGATTGCCCACCTCTGATTCCCCGCGTCTGATTCCCTGCCTCTGATTCCCCGCCTCTGATTCCCCATATCTGATTCACCACCTCTGATTCCCGGCCTCTGATTCCCCATCTCTGATTCCGCACATCCGATTCCCTGCCTATGATTCCCCACCTCTGATTCCCCGCCTCTGATTCCCCATATCTGATTCCCTGCCTCTGTTTCCCCGCCTCTGATTCCCCACCTCTGTTTCCCCATATCTGATTCCCCGCCTCTGATTCCCCAACTCTAATACCCTGCCTCTGATTCCCCAGCTCTGATTCCCCGCCTCTGATTCCCCGCATCTGATTCCCTGCCTCTGATTCCCCACCTCTGATTCCAGGCCTCTGATTTCCCGCATCTGATTCCCTGCCTCTGATTCCCCGCCTCTGATTCCAGGCCTCTGATCCCAGCATCTGATTCCGGCCTCTGATTCCCAGCCTCTGATTCCCTGCTTCTGATTCTGATTCCCTGCCTCTGATTCCCCATCTCTGATTCCGCACATCTGATTCCCTGCCTCAGATTCCCCACCTCTGATTCCCCATATCTGATTCCCCGCCTCTGTTTCCCCGCCTCTGATTCCCCGCCTCTGTTTCCCCATATCTGATTCCCCGCCTCTGATTCCCCAACTCTGATTCCCCTCCTCTAATTCGCCAGCTATGATTCCCCGCCTCTGATTTCCTGCGTCTGATTCCCTGCCTCTGATTCCCAGCCTCTGATTCCCCTTCTCTGATTCACCACCTCTGAATCCCCAACTCTGATTCCCCATCTCTGATTCCGCACATCCGATTCCCTGCCTCTGATTCCCCGCCTCTGATTCCCCGCCTCTGATTCGCAACCTCTAATTCCCCACCTCTGATTCCCCATATCTGATTCCCCGCCTCTGTTTCCCTGCCTCTGATTCCCGGCCTCTTTTTCCCCATATCTGATTCCCCTCCTCTGATTCCCCAACTCTGATTCCCCGCCTCTGATTCCCCAGCTCTGATTCCCTGCCTTTTATTCCCGGCCTCTGATTCCCTGCCACTGATTCCCCGCCCCTGATTCCCCACCTCTGATTCCCCATATCTGATTCCCCGCCTCTGTTTCCCCAGCTCTGATTCCCCACCTCTGATTCCCCAGCTCTGATTCCCTGCCACTGATTCCCCGCCCCTGATTCCCCACCTCTGATTCCCCATATCTGATTCCCCGCCTCTGTTTCCCCAGCTCTGATTCCCTGCCTCTGATTCCCTGCCCTGATTCCCCATCTCTGTTTCACCGCCTTTGATTCGCCACCTCTGATTCCCCATATCTGATTCCCCGCCTCTGTTTCCCCGCCTCTGATTCCCTGCCTCTGATTCCCAACCTCTGATTCCACACCTCTGATTCCCCATATCTGATTCCCCGCCTCTATTTCCCCATATCTGATTCCCCGCCTCTGATTCCCCAACTCTGATTCCCCGCCTCTGATTCCCCAGCTCTGATTCCCCGCCTCTGATTCCCGGCGTCCGATTCCCTGCCTCTGATTCCCCGCCTCTGATTCCCCATCTCTGATTCACCACCTCTGATTCCCCACCTCTGATTCCCCATATCTAATTCCCCGCCTCTGTTTTCCCGCCTCTGATTCCCCGCCTCTGTTTCCCCATATCTGATTCCCCGCCTCTGATTCCCTGCCTCTGATTCCCCATATCTGATTCCCCGCCTCTGATTCCCCAACTCTGATTCCCCGCCTCAGATTCCCCAGCTCTGATTCCCCGCCTTTGATTCCCCCCGTCTGATTCCCAGCCTCTGAATCCCCGTGTCTGATTTCCTGCCTCTGATTCCCCGCCTCTGATTCCCCATCTCTGATTCAACGCCTCTGATTCCCCACCTCTGATTCCCCATCTCTGATTCCGCACATCCAATTCCCTGCCTCTGATTCCCCTCTCTGATTCCCCACCTCTGATTCCCCAGCTCTGATTCCCCGCCTCAGATTCCCCGCGTCTGATTCCCTGCCTCTGATTCCCCGCCTCTGATTCCCTGCCTCTGATTCCCCATATCTGATTCCCCGCCTCTGATTCCCCAACTCTGATTCCCCGCTTCTGATTCCACAGCTCTGAATCCCCGCCTCTTATTCCCCGCGTATGATTCCCTGCCTCTGATTCCCCGCCACTAATTCCCCATCTGTGATTCACAACTTCTGATGCCCCACCTCTGATTCCCCATATCTGATTCCCCGCCTCTGTTTCCCCGCCTCTGATTCCCCGCCTCTGATTCCCCATATCTGATTCCCCGCCTCTGATTGCTCACCTCTGATTCCCCGCGTCTGATTCCCTGCCTCTGATTCCCCGCCTCTCATTCCCCATATCTGATTCACCACCTCTCATTCCCGGCCTCTGATTCCCCATCTCTGATTCCGCACATCCGATTCCCTGCCTATGATTCCCCACCTCTGATTCCCCGCCTCTGATTCCCCATATCTGATTCCCTGCCTCTGTTTCCCCGCCTCTGATTCCCCACCTCTGTTTCCCCATATCTGATTCCCCGCCTCTGATTCCCCAACTCTAATACCCTGCCTCTGATTCCCCAGCTCTGATTCCCCGCCTCTGATTCCCCGCATCTGATTCCCTGCCTCTGATTCCCCGCCTCTGATTCCAGGCCTCTGATTCCCAGCATCTGATTCCAGCCTCTGATTCCCTGCTTCTGATTCTGATTCCCTGCCTCTGATTCCCCATCTCTGATTCAGCACATCAGATTCCCTGCCTCTGATTCCCCACCTCTGATTCCCCATATCTGATTACCCGCCTCTGTTTCCCCGCCTCTGATTCCCCGCCTCTGTTTCCCCATATCTGATTCCCCGACTCTGATTCCCCAACTCTGATTCCCCTCCTCTAATTCGCCAGCTATGATTCCCCGCCTCTGATTCCCTGCGTCTGATTCCCTGCCTCTGATTCCCAGCCTCTGATTCCCCTTCTCTGATTCACCACCTCTGAATCCCCACCTCTGATTCCCCATCTCTGATTCCGCACATCTGATTCCCTGCCTCTGATTCCCCGCCTCTGATTCCCCGCCTCTGATTCGCAACCTCTAATTCCCCACCTCTGATTCCCCATATCTGATTCCCCGCCTCTGTTTCCCTGCCTCTGATTCCCGGCCTCTGTTTCCCCATATCTGATTCCCCTCCTCTGATTCCCCAACTCTGATTCCCCGCCTCTGATTCCCCAGCTCTGATTCCCCGCCTTTTATTCCCGGCCTCTGATTCCCTGCCACTGATTCCCCGCCCCTGATTCCCCACCTCTGATTCCCCATATCTGATTCCCCGCCTCTGTTTCCCCAGCTCTGATTCCCTGCCTCTGATTCCCCGCCTCTGATTCCCCATCTCTGTTTCACTGCCTTTGATTCGCCACCTCTGATTCCCCATATCTGATTCCCCGCCTCTGTTTCCCCGCCTCTGATTCCCTGCCTCTGATTCCCAACCTCTGATTCCACACCTCTGATTCCCCATATCTGATACCCCGCCTCTATTTCCCCATATCTGATTCCCGGCCTGTGATTCCCCAACTCTGATTCCCCGCCTCTGATTCCCCAGCTCTGATTCCCCGCCTCTGATTCCCGGCATCCGATTCCCTGCCTCTGATTCACCGCCTCTGATTCCCCATCTCTGATTCCCCGCCTCTGATTCCCCGTGTCTGATTCCCAGCCTCTGATTCCCCGCCTCAGATTCCCCGCCTCTGATTCCCTGCCACTGATTCCCTGCCCCTGATTCCCCACCTCTGATTCCCCATATCTGATTCCCCGCCTCTGTTTCCCCGCCTCTGATTCCCCGCCTCTGATTCCCCATATCTGATTCCCTGCCTCTGATTCCCCAACTCTGATTCCCCGCCTCTGATTCCCCAGCTCTGAATCCCCGCCTCTGATTCCCCGCGTCTGATTCCCTCCCTCTGATTCCCCGCCTTGATTCCCCATCTCTGATTCACAACCTCTGATTCCCCACCTCTGATTCCCCATACCTGATTCCCCGCCTCTGTTTCCCCGCCTCTGATTCCCCGCCTCTGATTCCCCATATCTGATTCCCCGGCTCTGATTGCCCACCTCTGATTCCCCGCCTCTGATTCGCCAGCTCTGATTCCCCGCCTCTGAATCCCCGCATCTGATTCCCTGCCTCTGATTCCCCGCCTCTGATTCCCCATCTCTGATTCACCGCCTTTGATTCGCCACCTCTGATTCCCCATATCTGATTCCCCACCTCTGTTTCCCCGCCCCTGATTCCCCGCCTCTGATTCTCCATATCTCATTCCCCGCCTCTGAATCCCCATCTCTGATTCCCAGACTCTGATTCCCCACCTCTGATTCCCGGCCTCTTATTCCCAGCATCTGATTCCCCATATCTGATTCCCCGCCTCTGTTTCCCTGCCTCTGATTCCGGCCTCTGTTTCCCCATATCTGATTCCCCTCCTCTGATTCCCCAACTCTGATTCCCCACCTCTGATTCCCCAGCTCTGATTCCCCGCCTTTTATTCCCGGCCTCTGATTCCCTGCCACTGATTCACCGCCCCGGATTCCCCACCTCTGATTCCCCATATCTGATTCCCCGCCTCTGTTTCCCCAGCTCTGATTCCCCACCTCTGATTCCCCAGCTCTGATTCCCTGCCACTGATTCCCCGCCCCTGATTCCCCACCTCTGATTCCCCATATCTGATTCCCCGCCTCTGTTTCCCCAGCTCTGATTCCCTGCCTCTGATTCCCTGCCCTGATTCCCCATCTCTGTTTCACCGCATTTGATTCGCCACCTCTGATTCCCCATATCTGATTCCCCGCCTCTGTGTCCACGCCTCTTATTCCCTGCCTCTGATTCCCAACCTCTGATTCCACACCTCTGATTCCCCATATCTGATTCCCCGCTTCTATTTCCCCATATCTGATTCCCCGCCTCTGATTCCCCAACTCTGATTCCCCGCCTCTGATTCCCCAGCTCTGATTCCCCGCCTCTGATTCCCGGCGTCCGATTCCCTGCCTCTGATTCCCCGCCTCTGATTCCCCATCTCTGATTCACCACCTCTGATTCCCCACCTCTGATTCCCCATATCTAATTCCCCGCCTCTGTTTTCCCGCCTCTGATTCCCCGCCTCTGTTTCCCCATATCTGATTCCCCGCCTCTGAATCCCCAACTCTGATTCCCTGCCTCAGATTCCCCAGCTCTGATTCCGCGCCTTTGATTCCCCCCGTCTGATTCCCAGCCTCTGAATCACCGTGTCTGATTCCCTGCCTCTGATTCCCCATCTCTGATTCCGCACATCTGATTCCCTGCCTCTGATTCCCCACCTCTGATTCCCCATATCTGATTCCCCGCCTCTGTTTCCCCACCTCTGATTCCCCGCCTCTGTTTCCCCATATCTGATTCCCCGCCTCTGATTCCCCAACTCTGATTCCCCTCCTCTAATTCGCCAGCTATAATTCCCCGCCTCTGATTCCCTGCGTCTGATTCCCTGCCTCTGATTCCCAGCCTCTGATTCCCCTTTTCTGATTCACCACCTCTGAATCCCCACCTCTGATTCCCCATCTCTGATTCCGCACATCCGATTCCCTGCCTCTGATTCCCCGCCTCTGATTCCCCGCCTCTGATTCGCAACCTCAAATTCCCCACCTCTGATTCCCCATATCTGATTCCCCGCCTCTGTTTCCCTGCCTCTGATTCCCGGCCTCTGTTTCCCCATATCTGATTCCCCTCCTCTGATTCCCCAACTCTGATTCCCCGCCTCTGATTCCCGAGCTCTGATTCCCCGCCTTTTATTCCCGGCCTCTGATTCCCTGCCACTGATTCCCCGCCCCTGATTCCCCACCTCTGATTCCCCATATCTGATTCCCCGCCTCTGATTCCCCAGCTCTGATTCCCCACCTCTGATTCCCCAGCTCTGATTCCCTGCCACTGATTCCCCGCCCCTGATTCCCCACCTCTGATTCCCCATATCTGATTCCCCGCCTCTGTTTCCCCAGCTCTGATTCCCTGCCTCTGATTCCCTGCCCTGATTCCCCATCTCTGTTTCACCGCCTTTCATTCGCCACCTCTGATTCCCCATATCTGATTCCCCGCCTCTGTTTCCCCGCCTCTGATTCCCTGCCTCTGATTCCCAACCTCTGATTCCACACCTCTGATTCCCCATATCTGATTCCCCGCCTCTATTTCCCCATATCTGATTCCCCGCCTCTGATTCCCCAACTCTGATTCCCCGCCTCTGATTCCCCAGCTCTGATTCCCCACCTCTGATTCCCGGCGTCCAATTCCCTGCCTCTGATTCCCCGCCTCTGATTCACCATCTCTGATTCCCCGCCTCTGATTCCCCGTGTCTGATTCCCTGCCTCTGATTCCCCGGCTCAGATTCCCCGCCTCTGATTCCCTGCCACTGATTCCCTGCCCCTGATTCCCCACCTCTGATTCCCCATATCTGATTCCCCGCCTCTGTTTCCCCGCCTCTGATTCCCCGCCTCTGATTCCCCATATCTGATTCCCTGCCTCTGATTCCCCAACTCTGATTCCCCGCCTCTGATTCCCCAGCTCTGAATCCCCGCCTCTGATTCCACGCGTCTGATTCCCTCCCTCTGATTCCCCGCCTTGATTCCCCATCTCTGATTCTCAACCTCTGATTCCCCACCTCTGATTCCCCATATCTGATTCCCCGCCTCTGTTTCCCCGCCTCTGATTCCCCATATCTGATTCCCCGGCTCTGATTGCCCACCTCTGATTCCCCTCCTCTGATTCGCCAGCTCTGATTCCCCGCCTCTGAATCCCCGCATCTGATTCCCTGCCTCTGATTCCCCGCCTCTGATTCCCCATCTCTGATTCACCGCCTTTGATTCACCACCTCTGATTCCCCATATCTGATTCCCCACCTCTGTTTCCCCGCCTCTGATTCCCCGCCTCTGATTCTCCATATCTCATTCCCCGCCTCTGAATCCCCATCTCTGATTCCCAGACACTGATTCCCCACCTCTGATTCCCGGCCTCTTATTCCCAGCATCTGATTCCCGGCCTCTGATTCCCGGCCTCTGATTCCCCGCTTCTGATTATGATTCCCTGCCTCTGATTCCCCATCTCTGATTCCGCACATCTGATTACCTGCCTCTGATTCCCCACCTCTGATTCCCCATATCTGATTCCCCGCCTCTGTTTCCCCGCCTCTGATTCCCCGCCTCTGATTCCCCGCCTCTGTTTCCCCATATCTGATTCCACGCCTCTGATTCCCCAGCTCTGATTCCCTGCCTCTGATTCCCCGCGTTCTATTCGCTGCCTCTGATTCCCCGCCTGTGATTCCCCATCTCTGATTCACCACCTCTGATTTCCCACCTCTGATTCCCCATATCTAATTCCCCGCCTCTGCTTGCCCGCCTCTCATTCCCCGCCTCTGTTTCCCCATATCTGATTCCCCGCCTCTGAATCCCCAACTCTGATTCCCTGCCTCTGATTCACCAGCTCTGATTCCCCGCCTTTGATTCCCCCCGTCTGATTCCCAGCCTCTGAATCCCTGTCTGATTTCCTGCCTCTGATTCCCCGCCTCTGATTCCCCATCTCTGATTCACTGCCTCTGATTCCCCACATCTGATTCCCCATCTCTGATTCCGCACAACCGATTCCCTGCCTCTGATTCCCCGACTCTGATTCCCCACCTCTGATTCCCCAGCTCTGATTCCCCGCCTCTGATTCCCCGCGTCTGATTCCCTGCCTGTGATTCCCCGCCTCTGATTCCCCATCTCTGATTCCCCACCTCTGATTCCCCGTGTCTGATTCCCTTCCTTTGATTCCCCGCCTCTGATTCCCCGCCTCTGATTCCCTGCCACTGATTCCCCGCCCCTGATTCCCCACCTCTGATTCCCCATATCTTATTCCCCGCCTCTGTTTCCCCCCCTCTGATTCCCAGCCTCTGATTCCCCATATCTGATTCCCCGCCTCTGATTCCCCATATCTGATTCCCCGCCTCTATTTCCCCATATCTGCTTCGCCGCCTCTGATTCCCCAACTCTGATTCCCCGCCTCTGATTCCCCAGCTCTGATTTCCCGCCTCTGATTCCCGGCATCCGATTCCCTGCCTCTGTTTCCCCATCTCTGATTCCCTGCCTCTGATTCCCCGTGTCTGATTCCCTGCCTCTGATTCCCCGCCTCTGATTCCCCATATCTGATTCCACGCCTCTGTATTCCCGCCTCTGATTCCCTGCCTCTGATTCCCCATATCTGATTCCCCGCCTCTGATTCCCCAACTCTGATTCCCCGCCTCTGATTCCCCAGCTCTGAATCCCAGCCTCTGATTACCCACGTCTGATTCCCTGCCTCTGATTCCCCGCCTCTGATTCCCCATCTGTGATTCACAACCTCTGATGCCCCACCTCTGATTCCCCATATCTGATTCCCCGCCTCTGTTTCCCCGCCTCTGATTCCCCGCCTCTGATTCCCCATATCTGATTCCCCGCCTCTGATTGCCCACCTCTGATTCCCCGCCTCTGTTTCCCTGCCTCTGATTCCGGCCTCTGTTTCCCCATATCTGATTCCCCTCCTCTGATTCCCCAACTCTGATTCCCCACCTCTGATTCCCCAGCTCTGATTCCCCGCCTTTTATTCCCGGCCTCTGATTCCCTGCCACTGATTCACCGCCCCGGATTCCCCACCTCTGATTCCCCATATCTGATTCCCCGCCTCTGTTTCCCCAGCTCTGATTCCCCACCTCTGATTCCCCAGCTCTGATTCCCTGCCACTGATTCCCCGCCCCTGATTCCCCACCTCTGATTCCCCATATCTGATTCCCCGCCTCTGTTTCCCCAGCTCTGATTCCCTGCCTCTGATTCCCTGCCCTGATTCCCCATCTCTGTTTCACCGCATTTGTTTCGCCACCTCTGATTCCCCATATCTGATTCCCCGCCTCTGTTTCCACGCCTCTTATTCCCTGCCTCTGATTCCCAACCTCTGATTCCACACCTCTGATTCCCCATATCTGATTCCCCGCTTCTATTTCCCCATATCTGATTCCCCGCCTCTGATTCCCCAACTCTGATTCCCCGCCTCTGATTCCCCAGCTCTGATTCCCCGCCTCTGATTCCCGGCGTCCGATTCCCTGCCTCTGATTCCCCGCCTCTGATTCCCCATCTCTGATTCACCACCTCTGATTCCCCACCTCTGATTCCCCATATCTAATTCCCCGCCTCTGTTTTCCCGCCTCTGATTCCCCGCCTCTGTTTCCCCATATCTGATTCCCCACCTCTGAATCCCCAACTCTGATTCCCTGCCTCAGATTCCCCAGCTCTGATTCCGCGCCTTTGATTCCCCCCGTCTGATTCCCAGCCTCTGAATCACCGTGTCTGATTCCCTGCCTCTGATTCCCCATCTCTGATTCCGCACATCTGATTCCCTGCCTCTGATTCCCCACCTCTGATTCCCCATATCTGATTCCCCGCCTCTGTTTCCCCGCCTCTGATTCCCCGCCTCTGTTTCCCCATATCTGATTCCCCGCCTCTGATTCCCCAACTCTGATTCCCCTCCTCTAATTCGCCAGCTATAATTCCCCGCCTCTGATTCCCTGCGTCTGATTCCCTGCCTCTGATTCCCAGCCTCTGATTCCCCTTTTCTGATTCACCACCTCTGAATCCCCACCTCTGATTCCCCATCTCTGATTCCGCACATCCGATTCCCTGCCTCTGATTCCCCGCCTCTGATTCCCCGCCTCTGATTCGCAACCTCAAATTCCCCACCTCTGATTCCACATATCTGATTCCCCGCCTCTGTTTCCCTGCCTCTGATTCCCGGCCTCTGTTTCCCCATATCTGATTCCCCTCCTCTGATTCCCCAACTCTGATTCCCCGCCTCTGATTCCCCAGCTCTGATTCCCCGCCTTTTATTCCCGGCCTCTGATTCCCTGCCACTGATTCCCCGCCCCTGATTCCCCACCTCTGATTCCCCATATCTGATTCCCCGCCTCTGTTTCCCCAGCTCTGATTCCCCACCTCTGATTCCCCAGCTCTGATTCCCTGCCACTGATTCCCCGCCCCTGATTCCCCACCTCTGATTCCCCATATCTGATTCCCCGCCTCTGTTTCCCCAGCTCTGATTCCCTGCCTCTGATTCCCTGCCCTGATTCCCCATCTCTGTTTCACCGCCTTTCATTCGCCACCTCTGATTCCCCATATCTGATTCCCCGCCTCTGTTTCCCCGCCTCTGATTCCCTGCCTCTGATTCCCAAACTCTGATTCCACACCTCTGATTCCCCATATCTGATTCCCCGCCTCTATTTCCCCATATCTGATTCCCCGCCTCTGATTCCCCAACTCTGATACCCCGCCTCTGATTCCCCAGCTCTGATTCCCCACCTCTGATTCCCGGCGTCCAATTCCCTGCCTCTGATTCCCCGCCTCTGATTCACCATCTCTGATTCCCCGCCTCTGATTCCCCGTGTCTGATTCCCTGCCTCTGATTCTCCGGCTCAGATTCCCCGCCTCTGATTCCCTGCCACTGATTCCCTGCCCCTGATTCCCCACCTCTGATTCCCCATATCTGATTCCCCGCCTCTGTTTCCCCGCCTCTGATTCCCCGCGTCTGATTCCCTCCCTCTGATTCCCCGCCTTGATTCCCCATCTCTGATTCACAACCTCTGATTCCACACCTCTGATTCCCCACATCTGATTCCCCGCCTCTGTTTCCCCGCCTCTGATTCCCCATATCTGATTCCCCGGCTCTGATTGCCCACCTCTGATTCCCCTCCTCTGATTCGCCAGCTCTGATTCCCCGCCTCTGAATCCCCGCATCTGATTCCCTGCCTCTGATTCCCCGCCTCTGATTCCCCATCTCTGATTCACCGCCTTTGATTCACCACCTCTGATTCCCCATATCTGATTCCCCACCTCTGTTTCCCCGCCTCTGATTCCCCGCCTCTGATTCTCCATATCTCATTCCCCGCCTCTGAATCCCCATCTCTGATTCCCAGACACTGATTCCCCACCTCTGATTCCCGGCCTCTTATTCCCAGCATCTGATTCCCGGCCTCTGATTCCCGGCCTCTGATTCCCCGCTTCTGATTATGATTCCCTGCCTCTGATTCCCCATCTCTGATTCCGCACATCTGATTACCTGCCTCTGATTCCCCACCTCTGATTCCCCATATCTGATTCCCCGCCTCTGTTTCCCCGCCTCTGATTCCCTGCCTCTGTTTCCCCATATCTAATTCCCCACCTCTGATGCCCCAACTCTGATTCCCCACCTCTGATTCCCCAGCTCTGATTCCCCGCCTCTGATTCCCCGCATCCGATTCCCCATGTCTGATTCCCCGCCTCTGTTTCCCCGCCTCTGATTCCCCGCCTCTGTTTCCCCATATCTTATTCCACGCCTCTGATTCCCCAGCTCTGATTCCCTGCCTCTGATTCCCCGCGTTCTATTCGCTGCCTCTGATTCCCCGCCTGTGATTCCCCATCTCTGATTCACCACCTCTGATTTCCCACCTCTGATTCCCCATATCTAATTCCCCGCCTCTGCTTGCCCGCCTCTCATTCCCCGCCTCTGTTTCCCCATATCTGATTCCCCGCCTCTGAATCCCCAACTCTGATTCCCTGCCTCTGATTCACCAGCTCTGATTCCCCGCCTTTGATTCCCCCCGTCTGATTCCCAGCCTCTGAATCCCTGTCTGATTTCCTGCCTCTGATTCCCCGCCTCTGATTCCCCATCTCTGATTCACTGCCTCTGATTCCCCACATCTGATTCCCCATCTCTGATTCCGCACAACCGATTCCCTGCCTCTGATTCCCCGACTCTGATTCCCCACCTCTGATTCCCCAGCTCTGATTCCCCGCCTCTGATTCCCCGCGTCTGATTCCCTGCCTGTGATTCCCCGCCTCTGATTCCCCATCTCTGATTCCCCACCTCTGATTCCCCGTGTCTGATTCCCTTCCTTTGATTCCCCGCCTCTGATTCCCCGCCTCTGATTCCCTGCCACTGATTCCCCGCCCCTGATTCCCCACCTCTGATTCCCCATATCTTATTCCCCGCCTCTGTTTCCCCCCCTCTGATTCCCAGCCTCTGATTCCCCATATCTGATTCCCCGCCTCTGATTCCCCATATCTGATTCCCCGCCTCTATTTCCCCATATCTGCTTCGCCGCCTCTGATTCCCCAACTCTGATTCCCCGCCTCTGATTCCCCAGCTCTGATTTCCCGCCTCTGATTCCCGGCATCCGATTCCCTGCCTCTGATTCCCCATCTCTGATTCCCTGCCTCTGATTCCCCGTGTCTGATTCCCTGCCTCTGATTCCCCGCCTCTGATTCCCCATATCTGATTCCACGCCTCTGTATTCCCGCCTCTGATTCCCTGCCTCTGATTCCCCATATCTGATTCCCCGCCTCTGATTCCCCAACTCTGATTCCCCGCCTCTGATTCCCCAGCTCTGAATCCCAGCCTCTGATTACCCACGTCTGATTCCCTGCCTCTGATTCCCCGCCTCTGATTCCCCATCTGTGATTCACAACCTCTGATGCCCCACCTCTGATTCCCCATATCTGATTCCCCGCCTCTGTTTCCCCGCCTCTGATTCCCCGCCTCTGATTCCCCATATCTGATTCCCCGCCTCTGATTGCCCACCTCTGATTCCCCGCCTCTGATTCCCCATCTGTGATTCACAACCTCTGATGCCCCACCTCTGATTCCCCATATCTGATTCCCCGCCTCTGAATCCCCAAATCTGATTCCCTGCCTCAGATTCCCCAGCTCTGATTCCGCGCCTTTGATTTCCCCCGTCTGATTCCCAGCCTCTGAATCACCGTGTCTGATTTCCTGCCTCTGATTCCCCGCCTCTGATTCCCCATTCTGATTCACCGACTCTGATTCCCCACCTCTGATTCCCCATCTCTGATTCCGCACATCCAATTCCCTGCCTCTGATTCCCCAACTCAGATTCCCCACCTCTGATTCCCCAGCTCTGACTCCCCGCCTCAGATTCCCCGCGTCTGATTCCCTGCCTCTGATTCCCCGCCTCTGATTCCCTGCGTCTGATTCCCCATATCTGATTCCCCGCCTCTGATTCCCCAACTCTGATTCCCCGCTTCTGATTCCCCAGCTCTGAATCCCCGACTCTGATTCCCCGAGTCTGATTCCCTGCCTCTGATTCCCCGCCTCTAATACCCCATCTGTGATTCACAACCTCTGATGCCCCACCTCTGATTCCCCATATCTGATTCCCCGCCTCTGTTTCCCCGCCTCTGATTCCCCGCCTCTGATTCCCCATATCTGATTCCCCGCCTCTGATTGCCCACCTCTGATTCCCCGCGTCTGATTCACTGCCTCTGATTCCCCGCCTCTGATTCCCCATATCTGATTCACCACCTCTCATTCCCGGCCTCTGATTCCCCATCTCTGATTCCGCACATCCGATTCTCTGCCTATGATTCCCCACCTCTGATTCCCGCCTCTGATTCCCCATATCTGATTCCCTGCCTCTGTTTCCCCGCCTCTGATTCCCCACCTCTGTTTCCCCATATCTGATTCCCCGCCTCTGATTCCCCAACTCTAATACCCTGCCTCTGATTCCCCAGCTCTGATTCCCCGCCTCTGATTCCCCGCATCAGATTCCCTGCCTCTGATTCCCCGCCTCTGATTCCAGGCCTCTGATTCCCAGCATCTGATTCCGGCCTCTGATTCCCGGCCTCTGATTCCCTGCTTCTGATTCTGATTCCCTGCCTCTGATTCCCCATCTCTGATTCCGCACATCTGATTCCCTGCCTCTGATTCCCCACCTCTGATTCCCCATATCTGATTCCCCGCCTCTGTTTCCCCGCCTCTGATTCCCCGCCTCTGTTTCCACATATCTGATTCCCCGCCTCTGATTCCCCAACTCTGATTCCCCTCCTCTAATTCGCCAGCTATGATTCCCCGCCTCTGATTCCCTGCGTCTGATTCCCTGCCTCTGATTCCCAGCCTCTGATTCCCCTTTTCTGATTCACCACCTCTGAATCCCCACCTCTGATTCCCCATCTCTGATTCCGCACATCCGATTCCCTTCCTCTGATTCCCCGCCTCTGATTCCCCGCCTCTGATTCGCAACCTCAAATTCCCCACCTCTGATTCCCCATATCTGATTCCCCGCCTCAGTTTCCCTGCCTCTGATTCCCGGCCTCTGTTTCCCCATATCTGATTCCCCTCCTCTGATTCCCCAACTCTGATTCCCCGCCTCTGATTCCCCAGCTCTGATTCCCCGCCTTTTATTCCCGGCCTCTGATTCCCTGCCACTGATTCCCCGCCCCTGATTCCCCACCTCTGATTCCCCATATCTGATTCCCCGCCTCTGTTTCCCCAGCTCTGATTCCCCACCTCTGATTCCCCAGCTCTGATTCCCTGCCACTGATTCCCCGCCCCTGATTCCCCACCTCTGATTCCCCATATCTGATTCCCCGCCTCTGTTTCCCCAGCTCTGATTCCCTGCCTCTGATTCCCTGCCCTGATTCCCCATCTCTGTTTCACCGCCTTTGATTCGCCACCTCTGATTCCCCATATCTGATTCCCCGCCTCTGTTTCCCCGCCTCTGATTCCCTGCCTCTGATTCCCAACCTCTGATTCCACACCTCTGATTCCCCATATCTGTTTCCCCGCCTCTATTTCCCCATATCTGATTCCCCGCCTCTGATTCCCCAACTCTGATTCCCCGCCTCTGATTCCCCAGCTCTGATTCCCCGCCTCTGATTCCCGGCGTCCGATTCCCTGCCTCTGATTCCCCGCCTCTGATTCACCATCTCTGATTCCCCGCCTCTGATTCCCCGTGCCTGATTCCCTGCCTCTGATTCCCCGGCTCAGATTCCCCGCCTCTGATTCCCTGCCACTGATTCCCTGCCCCTGATTCCCCACCTCTGATTCCCCATATCTGATTCCCCGCCTCTGTTTCCCCGCCTCTGATTCCCCACCTCTGATTCCCCATATCTGATTCCCTGCCTCTGATTCCCCAACTCTGATTCCCCGCCTCTGATTCCCCAGCTCTGAATCACCGCCTCTGATTCCCCGCGTCTGATTCACTCCCCCTGATTCCCCGCCTTGATTCCCCATCTCTGATTCACAACCTCTGATTCCCCACCTCTGATTCCCCATATCTGATTCCCCGCCTCTGTTTCCCCGCCTCTGATTCCCCATATCTGATTCCCCGGCTCTGATTGCCCACCTCTGATTCCCCGCCTCTGATTCGCCAGCTCTGATTCCCCGCCTCTGAATCCCCGCATCTGATTCCCTGCCTCTTATTCCCCGCCTCTGATTCCACATCTCTGATTCACCGCCTTTGATTCACCACCTCTGATTCCCCATATCTGATTCCCCACCTCTGTTTCCCCGCCTCTGATTCCCCACCTCTGATTCTCCATATCTCATTCCCCGCCTCTGAATCCCCATCTCTGATTCCCAGACTCTGATTCCCCACCTCTGATTCCCGGCCTCTTATTCCCAGCATCTGATTCCCGGCCTCTGATTCCCGGCCTCTGATTCCCCGCTTCTGATTCTGATTCCCTGCCTCTGATTCCCCATCTCTGATTCCGCACATCTGATTACTTGCCTCTGATTCCCCACCTCTGATTCCCCATATCTGATTCCCCGCCTCTGTTTCCCCGCCTCTGATTCCCCGCCTCTGTTTCCCCATATCTAATTCCCCACCTCTGATGCCCCAACTCTGATTCCCCACCTCTGATTCCCCAGCTCTGATTCCCCGCCTCTGATTCCCCGCATCCGATTCCCCATGTCTGATTCCCCGCCTCTGTTTCCCCGCCTCTGATTCCCCGCCTCTGTTTCCCCATATCTGATTCCCCGCCTCTGATTCCCCAGCTCTGATTCCCTGCCTCTGATTCCCCGCGTTCTATTCGCTGCCTCTGATTCCCCACCTGTGATAACCCATCTCTGATTCACTACCTCTGATTTCCCACCTCTGATTCCCCATATCTAATTCCCCGCCTCTGCTTGCCCGCCTCTCATTCCCCGCCTCTGTTTCCCCATATCTGATTCCCCGCCTCTTAATCCCCAACTCTGATTCCCTGCCTCTGATTCACCAGCTCTGATTCCCCGCCTTTGATTCCCCCCGTCTGATTCCCAGCCTCTGAATCCCTGTCTGATTTCCTGCCTCTGATTCCCCGCCTCTGATTCCCCATCTCTGATTCACTGCCTCTGATTCCCCACATCTGATTCCCCATCTCTGATTCCGCACAACCGATTCCCTGCCTCTGATTCCCCGACTCTGATTCCCCACCTCTGATTCCCCAGCTCTGATTCCCCGCCTCTGATTCCCCAGCTCTGATTCCCCGCCTCTGATTCCCTGCCACTGATTCCCCGCCCCTGATTCCCCACCTCTGATTCCCCATATCTTATTCCCCGCCTCTGTTTCCCCCCCTCTGATTCCCAGCCTCTGATTCCCCATATCTGATTCCCCGCCTCTGATTCCCCATATCTGATTCCCCGCCTCTATTTCCCCATATCTGCTTCGCCGCCTCTGATTCCCCAACTCTGATTTCCCGCCTCTGATTCCCGGCATCCGATTCCCTGCCTCTGATTCCCCATCTCTGATTCCCCGCCTCTGATTCCCCATATCTGATTCCCCGCCTCTATTTCCCCATATCTGCTTCGCCGCCTCTGATTCCCCAACTCTGATTTCCGGCCTCTAATTCCCGGCCTCTGATTCCCTGCTTCTGATTCTGATTCCCTGCCTCTGATTCCCCATCTCTGATTCCGCACATCTGATTCCTTGCCACTGATTCCCCACCTCTGATTCCCCATATCTGATTCCCCGCCTGGGATTCCCCGCCTCTGATTCCCCGCCTCTGTTTCCCAATATCTAAGTCCCCGCCTCTGATTCCCCAAATCTGATTCCCCACCTCTGATTCCCCAGCTCTGATTCCCCGACTCTGATTCCCCGCATCTGATTCCCTGCATCTGATTCCAAGCCTCTGATTCCCTGCCTCTGATTCCCAACCTCTGATTCCCCACCTCTGATTCCCCATATCTGATTCCCCGCCTCTGTTTCCCCGCCTCGGATTCCCCGCCTCTGTTTCCCCATATCTGATTCCCGGCCTCTGATTCCCCGCCTCTGATTCCCCGCCTCTGATTCCCTGCCTCTGATTCCCCATCTCCGATTCCGCACATCTGATTCCCTTCCTCTGATTCCCCGCCTCTGATTCCCCGCCTCTGATTCCCTGCCACTGATTCCCAACCTCGGATTCGCCACCTCTGATTCCCCATATCTGATTCCCCGCCTCTGTTTCCCTGCCTCTGATTCACCGCCTCTGATTCCCAACTCTGATTCCCAACCTCTGATTCCACACCTCTGATTCCCCATATCTGATTCCCCGCCTCTATTTCCCCATATCTGATTCCCCACCTCTGTTTCCCCGCCTCTGATTCCCCGCCTCTGATTCTCCATATCTCATTCCCCGCCTCTGAATCCCCATCTCTGATTCCCAGACTCTGATTCCCCACCTCTGATTCCCGGCCTCTTATTCCCAGCATCTGATTCCCGGCCTCTGATTCCCGGCCTCTGATTCCCCGCTTCTGATTCTGATTCCCTGCCTCTGATTCCCCATCTCTGATTCCGCACATCTGATTCCCTGCCTCTGATTCCCCACCTCTGATTCCCCATATCTGATTCCCCGCCTCTGTTTCCCCGCCTCTGATTCCCCGCCTCTGTTTCCCCATATCTAATTCCCCACCTCTGATGCCCCAACTCTGATTCCCCACCTCTGATTCCCCAGCTCTGATTCCCCGCCTCTGATTCCCCGCATCCGATTCCCCATGTCTGATTCCCCGCCTCTGTTTCCCCGCCTCTGATTCCCCGCCTCTCTTTCCCCATATCTGATTCCCCGCCTCTGATTCCCCAGCTCTGATTCCCTGCCTCTGATTCCCCGCGTTCTATTCGCTGCCTCTGATTCCCCGCCTGTGATTACCCATCTCTGATTCACCACCTCTGATTTCCCACCTCTGATTCCCCATATCTAATTCCCCGCCTCTGCTTGCCCGCCTCTCATTCCCCGCCTCTGTTTCCCCATATCTGATTCCCCGCCTCTGAATCCCCAACTCTGATTCCCTGCCTCTGATTCACCAGCTCTGATTCCCCGCCTTTGATTCCCCCCGTCTGATTCCCAGCCTCTGAATCCCTGTCTGATTTCCTGCCTCTGATTCCCCGCCTCTGATTCCCCATCTCTGATTCACTGCCTCTGATTCCCCACATCTGATTCCCCATCTCTGATTCCGCACAACCGATTCCCTGCCTCTGATTCCCCGACTCTGATTCCCCACCTCTGATTCCCCAGCTCTGATTCCCCGCCTCTGATTCCCCGCGTCTGATTCCCTGCCTGTGATTCCCCGCCTCTGATTCCCCATCTCTGATTAACCACCTCTGATTCTCCGTGTCTGATTCCCTTCCTTTGATTCCCCGCCTCTGATTCCCCGCCTCTGATTCCCTGCCACTGATTCCCCGCCCCTGATTCCCCACCTCTGATTCCCCATATCTTATTCCCCGCCTCTGTTTCCCCCCCTCTGATTCCCAGCCTCTGATTCCCCATATCTGATTCCCCGCCTCTGATTCCCCATATCTGATTCCCCGCCTCTATTTCCCCATATCTGCTTCGCCGCCTCTGATTCCCCAACTCTGATTCCCCGCCTCTGATTCCCCAGCTCTGATTTCCCGCCTCTGATTCCCGGCATCCGATTCCCTGCCTCTGATTCCCCGCCTCTGATTCCCCATCTCTGATTCCCCGCCTCTGATTCCCCGTGTCTGATTCCTGGCCTCTGATTCCCCGCCTCTGATTCCCCATATCTGATTCCCCGCCTCTGTTTTCCCACCTCTGATTCCCTGCCTCTGATTCCCCATATCTGATTCCCCGCCTCTGATTCCCCAACTCTGATTCCCCGCCTCTGATTCCCCAGCTCTGAATCCCCGCCTCTGATTCCCCGCGTCTGATTCCCTGCCTCTGATTCCCCGCCTCTGATTCCCCATCTGTGATTCACAACCTCTGATGCCCCACCTCTGATTCCCCATATCTGATTCCCCGCCTCTGTTTCCCCGCCTCTGATTCCCCGCCTCTGATTCCCCATATCTGATTCCCCGCCTCTGATTGCCCACCTCTGATTCCCCGCGTCTGATTCCCCGCCTCTGATTCCCCGCCTCTGATTCCCCATCTCTGATTCACCACCTCTGATTCCCAGCCTCTGATTCCCCATCTCTGATTCCGCACATCCGATTCCCTGCCTATGATTCCCCACCTCTGATTCCCCGCCTCTGATTCCCCATATCTGATTCCCTGCCTCTGTTTCCCCGCCTCTGATTCCCCACCTCTGTTTCCCCATATCTGATTCCCCATTTCTGATTCCCCAACTCTAATACCCCGCCTCTGATTCCCCAGCTCTGATTCCCCTCCTCTCATTCCCCGCATCTGATTCCCTGCCTCTGATTCCCCGCCTCTGATTCCAGGCCTCTGATTCCCAGCATCTGATTCCGGCCTCTAATTCCCGGCCTCTGATTCCCTGCTTCTGATTCTGATTCCCTGCCTCTGATTCCCCATCTCTGATTCCGCACATCTGATTCCTTGCCTCTGATTCCCCACTTCTGATTCCCCATATCTGATTCCCCGCCTGGGTTTCCCCGCCTCTGATTCCCCGCCTCTGTTTCCCAATATCTAAGTCCCCGCCTCTGATTCCCCAAATCTGATTCCCCACCTCTGATTCCCCAGTTCTGATTCCCCGCCTCTGATTCCCCGCATCTGATTCCCTGCATCTGATTCCAAGCCTCTGATTCCCTGCCTCTGATTCCCAACCTCTGATTCCCCACCTCTGATTCCCCATATCTGATTCCCCGCCTCTGTTTCCCCGCCTCGGATTCCCCGCCTCTGTTTCCCCATATCTGATTCCCGGCCTCTGATTCCCCGCCTCTGATTCCCCGCCTCTGATTCCCTGCCTCTGATTCCCCATCTCCGATTCCGCACATCTGATTCCCTTCCTCTGATTCCCCGCCTCTGATTTTCCGCCTCTGATTCCCTGCCTCTGATTCCCAACCTCGGATTCCCCACCTCTGATTCCCCATATCTGATTCCCCGCCTCTGTTTCCCCACCTCTGATTCCCCGCCTCTGATTCCCCAGCTCTGATTCCCCGTGTTTGATTCCCTGCCTCTGATTCCCTGCCCTGATTCCCCATCTCTGTTTCACCGCCTTTGATTCGCCACCTCTGATTCCCCATATCTGATTACCCGCCTCTGTTTCCCCGACTCTGATTCCCTGCCTCTGATTCCCAACCTCTGATTCCACACCTCTGATTCCCCATATCTGATTCCCCGCCTCTATTTCCCCATATCTGATTCCCCGCCTCTGATTCCCCAACTCTGATTCCCCGCCTCTGATTCCCCAGCTCTGATTCCCCGACTCTGATTCCCGGAGTCCGATTCCCTGCCTCTGATTCCCCGCCTCTGATTCCCCATCTCTGATTCCCCGCCTCTGATTCCCCGTGTCTGATTCCCTGCCTCTGATTCCCCGCCTCTGATTCCCCGCCTCTGATTCCCTGCCACTGATTCCCTGCCCCTGATTCCCCAATTCTGATTCCCCATATCTGATTCCCCGCCTCTGTTTCCCCGCCTCTGATTCCCCACCTCTGATTCCCCATATCTGATTCCCTGCCTCTGATTCCCCAACTCTGATTCACCGCCTCTGATTCCCCAGCTCTGAATCCCCGCCTCTGATTCCCCGCGTCTGATTCCCTGCCTCTGATTCCCCGCCTTGATTCCCCATCTCTGATTCACAACCTCTGATTCCCCACCTCTGATTCCCTATATTTGATTCCCCGCCTCTGTTTCCCCGCCTCTGATTCACTGCCTCTGATTCCCCACATCTGATTCCCCATCTCTGATTCCGCACAACCGATTCCCTGCCTATGATTCCCCGACTCTGATTCCCCACCTCTGATTCCCCAGCCCTGATTCCCCGCCTCTGATTCCCCGCGTCTGATTCCCTGCCTGTGATTCCCCGCCTCTGATTCCCCATCTCTGATTCCCCACCTCTGATTCCCCGTGTCTGATTCCCTTCCTTTGATTCCCCGCCTCTGATTCCCCGCCTCTGATTCCCTGCCACTGATTCCCCGCCCCTGATTCCCCACCTCTGATTCCCCATATCTTATTCCCCGCCTCTGTTTCCCCCCCTCTGATTCCCAGCCTCTGATTCCCCATATCTGATTCCCCGCCTCTGATTCCCCATACCTGATTCCCCACCTCTATTTCCCCATATCTGCTTCGCCGCCTCTGATTCCCCAACTCTGATTCCCCGCCTCTGATTCCCCAGCTCTGATTTCCTGCCTCTGATTCCCGGCATCCGATTCCCTGCCTCTGATTCCCCGTCTCTGATTCCCCGCCTCTGATTCCCCATCTCTGATTCCCCGCCTCTGATTCCCCGTGTCTGATTCCCTGCCTCTGATTCCCCGCCTCTGATTCCCCATATCTGATTCCCCGCCTCTGTTTTCCCGCCTCTGATTCCCTGCCTCTGATTCCCCATATCTGTTTCCCCGCCTCTGATTCCCCAACTCTGATTCCCAGCCTCTGATTCCCCAGCTCTGAATCCCCGCCTCTGATTCCCCGTGTCTGATTCCCTGCCTCTGATTCCCCGCCTCTGATTCCCCATCTGTGATTCACAACCTCTGATGCCCCACCTCTAATTCCCCATATCTGATTCCCCGCCTCTGTTTCCCCGCCTCTGATTCCCCGCCTCTGATTCCCCATATCTGATTCCCCGCCTCTGATTGCCCACCTCTGATTCCCCGCGTCTGATTCCCTGCCTCTGATTCCCCGCCTCTGATTCCCCATCTCTGATTCACCACCTCTGATTCCCAGCCTCTGATTCCCCATCTCTGATTCTGCACATCCGATTCCCTGCCTATGATTCCCCACCTCTGATTCCCCGCCTCTGATTCCCCATATCTGATTCCCTGCCTCTGTTTCCCCGCGTCTGATTCCCCACCTCTGTTTCCCCATATCTGATTCCCCGCCTCTGATTCCCCAACTCTAATACCCCGCCTCTGATTCCCCAGCTCTGATTCCCCACCTCTGATTCCCCGCATCTGATTCCCTGCCTCTGATTCCCCGCCTCTGATTCCAGGCCTCTGATTCCCAGCATCTGATTCCGGCCTCTGATTCCCGGCCTCTGATTCCCTGCTTCTGATTCTGATTCCCTGCCTCTGATTCCCCATCTCTGATTCCGCACATCTGATTCCTTGCCTCTGATTCCCCACCTCTGATTCCCCATATCTGATTCCCCGCCTGGGTTTCCCCGCCTCTGATTCCCCGCCTCTGTTTCCCAATATCTAAGTCCCCGCCTCTGATTCCCCAAATCTTATTCCCCACCTCTGATTCCCCAGCTCTGATTCCCCGCCTCTGATTTCCCGCATCTGATTCCCTGCATCTGATTCCAAGCCTCTGATTCCCTGCCTCTGATTCCCAACCTCTGATTCCCCACCTCTGATTCCCCATATCTGATTCCCCGCCTCTGTTTCCCCGCCTCGGATTCCCCGCCTAAATTTCCCCATATCTGATTCCCGGCCTCTGATTCCCCGCCTCTGATTCCCCGCCTCTGATTCCCTGCCTCTGATTCCCCATCTCCGATTCCGCACATCTGATTCCCTTCCTCTGATTCCCCGCCTCTGATTTTCCGCCTCTGATTCCCTGCCTCTGATTCCCAACCTCGGATTCCCCTCCTCTGATTCCCCATATCTGATTCCCGCCTCTGTTTCCCCGCCTCTGATTCCCCGCCTCTGATTCCCAACTCTGATTCCCCGCCTCTGATTCCCCAGCTCTGATTCCCTGTGTTTGATTCCCTGCCTCTGATTCCCTGCCCTGATTCCCCATCTCTGTTTCACCGCCTTTGATTCGCCACCTCTGATTCCCCATATCTGATTCCCCGCCTCAGTTTCCCCGACTCTGATTCCCTGCCTCTGATTCCCAACCTCTGATTCCACACCTCTGATTCCCCATATCTGATTCCCCGCCTCTATTTCCCCATATCTGATTCCCCGCCTCTGATTCCCCAACTCTGATTCCCCGCCTCTGATTCCCCAGCTCTGATTCCCCGACTCTGATTCCCGGCATACGATTCCCTGCCTCTGATTCCCCGCCTCTGATTCCCCATCTCTGATTCCCCGCCTCTGATTCCCCGTGTCTGATTCCCTGCCTTTGATTCCCCGCCTCTGATTCCCCGCCTCTGATTCCCTGCCACTGATTCCCTGCCCCTGATTCCCCACCTCTGATTCCCCACATCTGATTCCACACCTCTGTTTCCCCGCCTCTGATTCCCCGCCTCTGATTCCCCATATCTGATTCCCTGCCTCTGATTCCCCAACTCTGATTCCCCGCCTCTGATTCCCCAGCTCTGAATCCCCGCCTCTGATTCCCCGCGTCTGATTCCCTGCCT
This sequence comes from Narcine bancroftii, assembly GCF_036971445.1. NCBI lineage: Eukaryota > Metazoa > Chordata > Chondrichthyes > Torpediniformes > Narcinidae > Narcine > Narcine bancroftii. The sequence continues at coordinate 2,582,021 of NW_027211886.1, forward strand.
CTGATTCCCCGCCTTGATTCCCCATCTCTGATTCACAACCTCTGATTCCCCACCTCTGATTCCCTATATTTGATTCCCCGCCTCTGTTTCCCCGCCTCTGATTCCCCGCCTCTGATTCCCCATCTCTGATTCACCACCTCTGATTCCCAGCCTCTGATTCCCCATCTCTGATTCCGCACATCCGATTCCCTGCCTATGATTCCCCACCTCTGATTCCCCGCCTCTGATTCCCCATATCTGATTCCCTGCCTCTGTTTCCCCGCGTCTGATTCCCCACCTCTGTTTCCCCATATCTGATTCCCCGCCTCTGATTCCCCAACTCTAATACCCCGCCTCTGATTCCCCAGCTCTGATTCCCCACCTCTGATTCCCCGCATCTGATTCCCTGCCTCTGATTCCCCGCCTCTGATTCCAGGCCTCTGATTCCCAGCATCTGATTCCGGCCTCTGATTCCCGGCCTCTGATTCCCTGCTTCTGATTCTGATTCCCTGCCTCTGATTACCCATCTCTGATTCCGCACATCTGATTCCTTGCCTCTGATTCCCCACCTCTGATTCCCCATATCTGATTCCCCGCCTGGGTTTCCCCGCCTCTGATTCCCCGCCTCTGTTTCCCAATATCTAAGTCCCCGCCTCTGATTCCCCAAATCTGATTCCCCACCTCTGATTCCCCAGCTCTGATTCCCCGCCTCTGATTCCCCGCATCTGATTCCCTGCATCTGATTCCAAGCCTCTGATTCCCTGCCTCTGATTCCCAACCTCTGATTCCCCACCTCTGATTCCCCATATCTGATTCCCCGCCTCTGTTTCCCCGCCTCGGATTCCCCGCCTCTGTTTCCCCATATCTGATTCCCGGCCTCTGATTCCCCGCCTCTGATTCCCCGCCTCTGATTCCCTGCCTCTGATTCCCCATCTCCGATTCCGCACATCTGATTCCCTTCCTCTGATTCCCCGCCTCTGATTTTCCGCCTCTGATTCCCTGCCTCTGATTCCCAACCTCGGATTCCCCACCTCTGATTCCCCATATCTGATTCCCGCCTCTGTTTCCCCGCCTCTGATTCCCCGCCTCTGATTCCCAACTCTGATTCCCCGCCTCTGATTCCCCAGCTCTGATTCCCCGTGTTTGATTCCCTGCCTCTGATTCCCTGCCCTGATTCCCCATCTCTGTTTCACCGCCTTTGATTCGCCACCTCTGATTCCCCATATCTGATTCCCCGCCTCAGTTTCCCCGACTCTGATTCCCTGCCTCTGATTCCCAACCTCTGATTCCACACCTCTGATTCCCCATATCTGATTCCCCGCCTCTATTTCCCCATATCTGATTCCCCGCCTCTGATTCCCCAACTCTGATTCCCCGCCTCTGATTCCCCAGCTCTGATTCCCCGACTCTGATTCCCGGCATACGATTCCCTGCCTCTGATTCCCCGCCTCTGATTCCCCATCTCTGATTCCCCGCCTCTGATTCCCCGTGTCTGATTCCCTGCCTTTGATTCCCCGCCTCTGATTGCCCGCCTCTGATTCCCTGCCACTGATTCCCTGCCCCTGATTCCCCACCTCTGATTCCCCACATCTGATTCCCCGCCTCTGTTTCCCCGCCTCTGATTCCCCGCCTCTGATTCCCCATATCTGATTCCCTGCCTCTGATTCCCCAACTCTGATTCCCCGCCTCTGATTCCCCAGCTCTGAATCCCCGCCTCTGATTCCCCGCGTCTGATTCCCTGCCTCTGATTCCCCGCCTTGATTCCCCATCTCTGATTCACAACCTCTGATTCCCCACCTCTGATTCCCTATATTTGATTCCCCGCCTCTGTTTCCCCGCCTCTGATTCCCCATATCTGATTCCCCGCCTCTGATTGCCCACCTCTGATTCCCAGCCTCTGATTCGCCAGCTCTGATTCCCCGCCTCTGATTCCCCGCATCTGATTCCCTGCCTCTGATTCCCCGCCTCTGATTCCCCATCTCTGATTCACCGCCTTTGATTCGCCACCTCTGATTCCCCATATCTGATTCCCCACCTCTGATTCCCGGCCTCTTATTCCCAGCATCTGATTCCCGGCCTCTGATTCCCGGCCTCTGATTCCCCGCTTCTGATTCTGATTCCCTGCCTCTTATTCCCCATCTCTGATTCCGCACATCTGATTCCCTGCCTCTGATTCCCCACATCTGATTCCCCATATCTGATTCCCCGCCTCTGTTTACCCGCCTCTGATTCCCCGCCTCTGTTTCCCTATATCTAATTCCCCACCTCTGATGCCCCAACTCTGATTCCCCGCCTCTGATTCCCCATCTCTGATTCACTGCCTCTGATTCCCCACATCTGATTCCCCATCTCTGATTCCGCACAACCGATTCCCTGCCTCTGATTCCCCGACTCTGATTCCCCACCTCTGATTCCCCAGCTCTGATTCCCCGCCTCTGATTCCCCGCGTCTGATTCCCTGCCTGTGATTCCCCGCCTCTGATTCCCCATCTCTGATTACCCACCTCTGATTCTCCGTGTCTGATTCCCTTCCTTTGATTCCCCGCCTCTGATTCCCCGCCTCTGATTCCCTGCCACTGATTCCCCGCCCCTGATTCCCCACCTCTGATTCCCCATATCTTATTCCCCGCCTCTGTTTCCCCCCCTCTGATTCCCCGCCTCTGATTCCCTGCCACTGATTCCCCGCCCCTGATTCCCCACCTCTGATTCCCCATATCTAATTCCCCACCTCTGATGCCCCAACTCTGATTCCCCGCCTCTGATTCCCCATCTCTGATTCACTGCCTCTGATTCCCCACATCTGATTCCCCATCTCTGATTCCGCACAACCGATTCCCTGCCTCTGATTCCCCGACTCTGATTCCCCACCTCTGATTCCCCAGCTCTGATTCCCCGCCTCTGATTCCCCGCGTCTGATTCCCTGCCTGTGATTCCCCGCCTCTGATTCCCCATCTCTGATTACCCACCTCTGATTCTCCGTGTCTGATTCCCTTCCTTTGATTCCCCGCCTCTGATTCCCCGCCTCTGATTCCCTGCCACTGATTCCCCGCCCCTGATTCCCCACCTCTGATTCCCCATATCTTATTCCCCGCCTCTGTTTCCCCCCCTCTGATTCCCAGCCTCTGATTCGCCATATCTGATTCCCCGCCTCTGATTCCCCATATCTGATTCCCCGCCTCTATTTCCCCATATCTGCTTCGCCGCCTCTGATTCCCCAACTCAGATTCCCCGCCTCTGATTCCCCAGCTCTGATTTCCCGCCTCTGATTCCCGGCATCCGATTCCCTGCCTCTGATTCCCCGCCTCTGATTCCCCATCTCTGATTCCCCGCCTCTGATTCCCCGTGTCTGATTCCTGGCCTCTGATTCCCCGCCTCTGATTCCCCATATCTGATTCCCCGCCTCTGTTTTCCCGCCTCTGATTCCCTGCCTCTGATTCCCCATATCTGATTCCCCGCCTCTGATTCCCCAACTCTGATTCCCCGCCTCTGATTCCCCAGCTCTGAATCCCCGCCTCTGATTCCCTGCGTCTGATTCCCTGCCTCTGATTCCCCGCCTCTGATTCCCCATCTGTGATTCACAACCTCTGATGCCCCACCTCTGATTCCCCATATCTGATTCCCCGCCTCTGTTTCCCCGCCTCTGATTCCCCGCCTCTGATTCCCCATATCTGATTCCCCGCCTCTGATTGCCCACCTCTGATTCCCCGCGTCTGATTCACCGCCTCTGATTCCCCGCCTCTGATTCCCCATCTCTGATTCACCACCTCTGATTCCCAGCCTCTGATTCCCCATCTCTGATTCCGCACATCCGATTCCCTGCCTATGATTCCCCACCTCTGATTCCCCGCCTCTGATTCCCCATATCTGATTCCCTGCCTCTGTTTCCCCGCCTCTGATTCCCCACCTCTGTTTCCCCATATCTGATTCCCCATATCTGATTCCCCAACTCTAATACCCCGCCTCTGATTCCCCAGCTCTGATTCCCCTCCTCTCATTCCCCGCATCTGATTCCCTGCCTCTGATTCCCCGCCTCTGATTCCAGGCCTCTGATTCCCAGCATCTGATTCCGGCCTCTAATTCCCGGCCTCTGATTCCCTGCTTCTGATTCTGATTCCCTGCCTCTGATTCCCCATCTCTGATTCCGCACATCTGATTCCTTGCCTCTGATTCCCCACTTCTGATTCCCCATATCTGATTCCCCGCCTGGGTTTCCCCGCCTCTGATTCCCCGCCTCTGTTTCCCAATATCTAAGTCCCCGCCTCTGATTCCCCAAATCTGATTCCCCACCTCTGATTCCCCAGTTCTGATTCCCCGCCTCTGATTCCCCGCATCTGATTCCCTGCATCTGATTCCAAGCCTCTGATTCCCTGCCTCTGATTCCCAACCTCTGATTCCCCACCTCTGATTCCCCATATCTGATTCCCCGCCTCTGTTTCCCCGCCTCGGATTCCCCGCCTCTGTTTCCCCATATCTGATTCCCGGCCTCTGATTCCCCGCCTCTGATTCCCCGCCTCTGATTCCCTGCCTCTGATTCCCCATCTCCGATTCCGCACATCTGATTCCCTTCCTCTGATTCCCCGCCTCTGATTTTCCGCCTCTGATTCCCTGCCTCTGATTCCCAACCTCGGATTCCCCACCTCTGATTCCCCATATCTGATTCCCCGCCTCTGTTTCCCCACCTCTGATTCCCCGCCTCTGATTCCCAACTCTGATTCCCCGCCTCTGATTCCCCAGCTCTGATTCCCCGTGTTTGATTCCCTGCCTCTGATTCCCTGCCCTGATTCCCCATCTCTGTTTCACCGCATTTGATTCGCCACCTCTGATTCCCCATATCTGATTACCCGCCTCTGTTTCCCCGACTCTGATTCCCTGCCTCTGATTCCCAACCTCTGATTCCACACCTCTGATTCCCCATATCTGATTCCCCGCCTCTATTTCCCCATATCTGATTCCCCGCCTCTGATTCCCCAACTCTGATTCCCCGCCTCTGATTCCCCAGCTCTGATTCCCCGACTCTGATTCCCGGAGTCCGATTCCCTGCCTCTGATTCCCCGCCTCTGATTCCCCATCTCTGATTCCCCGCCTCTGATTCCCCGTGTCTGATTCCCTGCCTCTGATTCCCCGCCTCTGATTCCCTGCCACTGATTCCCTGCCCCTGATTCCCCAATTCTGATTCCCCATATCTGATTCCCCGCCTCTGTTTCCCCGCCTCTGATTCCCCACCTCTGATTCCCCATATCTGATTCCCTGCCTCTGATTCCCCAACTCTGATTCACCGCCTCTGATTCCCCAGCTCTGAATCCCCGCCTCTGATTCCCCGCGTCTGATTCCCTGCCTCTGATTCCCCGCCTTGATTCCCCATCTCTGATTCACAACCTCTGATTCCCCACCTCTGATTCCCTATATTTGATTCCCCGCCTCTGTTTCCCCGCCTCTGATTCACTGCCTCTGATTCCCCACATCTGATTCCCCATCTCTGATTCCGCACAACCGATTCCCTGCCTATGATTCCCCGACTCTGATTCCCCACCTCTGATTCCCCAGCCCTGATTCCCCGCCTCTGATTCCCCGCGTCTGATTCCCTGCCTGTGATTCCCCGCCTCTGATTCCCCATCTCTGATTCCCCACCTCTGATTCCCCGTGTCTGATTCCCTTCCTTTGATTCCCCGCCTCTGATTCCCCGCCTCTGATTCCCTGCCACTGAATCCCCGCCCCTGATTCCCCACCTCTGATTCCCCATATCTTATTCCCCGCCTCTGTTTCCCCCCCTCTGATTCCCAGCCTCTGATTCCCCATATCTGATTCCCCGCCTCTGATTCCCCATACCTGATTCCCCACCTCTATTTCCCCATATCTGCTTCGCCGCCTCTGATTCCCCAACTCTGATTACCCGCCTCTGATTCCCCAGCTCTGATTTCCTGCCTCTGATTCCCGGCATCCGATTCCCTGCCTCTGATTCCCCGTCTCTGATTCCCCGCCTCTGATTCCCCATCTCTGATTCCCCGCCTCTGATTCCCCGTGTCTGATTCCCTGCCTCTGATTCCCCGCCTCTGATTCCCCATATCTGATTCCCCGCCTCTGTTTTCCCGCCTCTGATTCCCTGCCTCTGATTCCCCATATCTGTTTCCCCGCCTCTGATTCCCCAACTCTGATTCCCAGCCTCTGATTCCCCAGCTCTGAATCCCCGCCTCTGATTCCCCGCGTCTGATTCCCTGCCTCTGATTCCCCGCCTCTGATTCCCCATCTGTGATTCACAACCTCTGATGCCCCACCTCTGATTCCCCATATCTGATTCCCCGCCTCTGTTTCCCCGCCTCTGATTCCCCGCCTCTGATTCCCCATATCTGATTCCCCGCCTCTGATTGCCCACCTCTGATTCCCCGCGTCTGATTCCCTGCCTCTGATTCCCCGCCTCTGATTCCCCATCTCTGATTCACCACCTCTGATTCCCAGCCTCTGATTCCCTATCTCTGATTCCGCACATCCGATTCCCTGCCTTTGATTCCCCACCTCTGATTCCCCGCCTCTGATTCCCCATATCTGATTCCCTGCCTCTGTTTCCCCGCGTCTGATTCCCCACCTCTGTTTCCCCATATCTGATTCCCCGCCTCTGATTCCCCAACTCTAATACCCCGCCTCTGATTCCCCAGCTCTGATTCCCCACCTCTGATTCCCCGCATCTGATTCCCTGCCTCTGATTCCCCGCCTCTGATTCCAGGCCTCTGATTCCCAGCATCTGATTCCGGCCTCTGATTCCCGGCCTCTGATTCCCTGCTTCTGATTCTGATTCCCTGCCTCTGATTCCCCATCTCTGATTCCGCACATCTGATTCCTTGCCTCTGATTCCCCACCTCTGATTCCCCATATCTGATTCCCCGCCTGGGTTTCCCCGCCTCTGATTCCCCGCCTCTGTTTCCCAATATCTAAGTCCCCGCCTCTGATTCCCCAAATCTTATTCCCCACCTCTGATTCCCCAGCTCTGATTCCCCGCCTCTGATTCCCCGCATCTGATTCCCTGCATCTGATTCCAAGCCTCTGATTCCCTGCCTCTGATTCCCAACCTCTGATTCCCCACCTCTGATTCCCCATATCTGATTCCCCGCCTCTGTTTCCCCGCCTCGGATTCCCCGCCTAAATTTCCCCATATCTGATTCCCGGCCTCTGATTCCCCGCCTCTGATTCCCCGCCTCTGATTCCCTGCCTCTGATTCCCCATCTCCGATTCCGCACATCTGATTCCCTTCCTCTGATTCCCCGCCTCTGATTTTCCGCCTCTGATTCCCTGCCTCTGATTCCCAACCTCGGATTCCCCACCTCTGATTCCCCATATCTGATTCCCGCCTCTGTTTCCCCGCCTCTGATTCCCCGCCTCTGATTCCCAACTCTGATTCCCCGCCTCTGATTCCCCAGCTCTGATTCCCTGTGTTTGATTCCCTGCCTCTGATTCCCTGCCCTGATTCCCCATCTCTGTTTCACCGCCTTTGATTCGCCACCTCTGATTCCCCATATCTGATTCCCCGCCTCAGTTTCCCCGACTCTGATTCCCTGCCTCTGATTCCCAACCTCTGATTCCACACCTCTGATTCCCCATATCTGATTCCCCGCCTCTATTTCCCCATATCTGATTCCCCGCCTCTGATTCCCCAACTCTGATTCCCCGCCTCTGATTCCCCAGCTCTGATTCCCCGACTCTGATTCCCGGCATACGATTCCCTGCCTCTGATTCCCCGCCTCTGATTCCCCATCTCTGATTCCCCGCCTCTGATTCCCCGTGTCTGATTCCCTGCCTTTGATTCCCCGCCTCTGATTCCCCGCCTCTGATTCCCTGCCACTGATTCCCTGCCCCTGATTCCCCACCTCTGATTCCCCACATCTGATTCCCCACCTCTGTTTCCCCGCCTCTGATTCCCCGCCTCTGATTCCCCATATCTGATTCCCTGCCTCAGATTCCCCAACTCTGATTCCCCGCCTCTGATTCCCCAGCTCTGAATCCCCGCCTCTGATTCCCCGCGTCTGATTCCCTGCCTCTGATTCCCCGCCTTGATTCCCCATCTCTGATTCACAACCTCTGATTCCCCACCTCTGATTCCCTATATTTGATTCCCCGCCTCTGTTTCCCCGCCTCTGATTCCCCGCCTCTGATTCCCCATCTCTGATTCACCACCTCTGATTCCCAGCCTCTGATTCCCCATCTCTGATTCCGCACATCCGATTCCCTGCCTATGATTCCCCACCTCTGATTCCCCGCCTCTGATTCCCCATATCTGATTCCCTGCCTCTGTTTCCCCGCGTCTGATTCCCCACCTCTGTTTCCCCATATCTGATTCCCCGCCTCTGATTCCCCAACTCTAATACCCCGCCTCTGATTCCCCAGCTCTGATTCCCCACCTCTGATTCCCCGCATCTGATTCCCTGCCTCTGATTCCCCGCCTCTGATTCCAGGCCTCTGATTCCCAGCATCTGATTCCGGCCTCTGATTCCCGGCCTCTGATTCCCTGCTTCTGATTCTGATTCCCTGCCTCTGATTCCCCATCTCTGATTCCGCACATCTGATTCCTTGCCTCTGATTCCCCACCTCTGATTCCCCATATCTGATTCCCCGCCTGGGTTTCCCCGCCTCTGATTCCCCGCCTCTGTTTCCCAATATCTATGTCCCCGCCTCTGATTCCCCAAATCTGATTCCCCACCTCTGATTCCCCAGCTCTGATTCCCCGCCTCTGATTCCCCGCATCTGATTCCCTGCATCTGATTCCAAGCCTCTGATTCCCTGCCTCTGATTCCCAACCTCTGATTCCCCACCTCTGATTCCCCATATCTGATTCCCCGCCTCTGTTTCCCCGCCTCGGATTCCCCGCCTCTGTTTCCCCATATCTGATTCCCGGCCTCTGATTCCCCGCCTCTGATTCCCCGCCTCTGATTCCCTGCCTCTGATTCCCCATCTCCGATTCCGCACATCTGATTCCCTTCCTCTGATTCCCCGCCTCTGATTTTCCGCCTCTGATTCCCTGCCTCTGATTCCCAACCTCGGATTCCCCACCTCTGATTCCCCATATCTGATTCCCGCCTCTGTTTCCCCGCCTCTGATTCCCCGCCTCTGATTCCCAACTCTGATTCCCCGCCTCTGATTCCCCAGCTCTGATTCCCCGTGTTTGATTCCCTGCCTCTGATTCCCTGCCCTGATTCCCCATCTCTGTTTCACCGCCTTTGATTCGCCACCTCTGATTCCCCATATCTGATTCCCCGCCTCAGTTTCCCCGACTCTGATTCCCTGCCTCTGATTCCCAACCTCTGATTCCACACCTCTGATTCCCCATATCTGATTCCCCGCCTCTATTTCCCCATATCTGATTCCCCGCCTCTGATTCCCCAACTCTGATTCCCCGCCTCTGATTCCCCAGCTCTGATTCCCCGACTCTGATTCCCGGCATACGATTCCCTGCCTCTGATTCCCCGCCTCTGATTCCCCATCTCTGATTCCCCGCCTCTGATTCCCCGTGTCTGATTCCCTGCCTTTGATTCCCCGCCTCTGATTGCCCGCCTCTGATTCCCTGCCACTGATTCCCTGCCCCTGATTCCCCACCTCTGATTCCCCACATCTGATTCCCCGCCTCTGTTTCCCCGCCTCTGATTCCCCGCCTCTGATTCCCCATATCTGATTCCCTGCCTCTGATTCCCCAACTCTGATTCCCCTCCTCTGATTCCCCAGCTCTGAATCCCCGCCTCTGATTCCCCGCGTCTGATTCCCTGCCTCTGATTCCCCGCCTTGATTCCCCATCTCTGATTCACAACCTCTGATTCCCCACCTCTGATTCCCTATATTTGATTCCCCGCCTCTGTTTCCCCGCCTCTGATTCCCCATATCTGATTCCCCGCCTCTGATTGCCCACCTCTGATTCCCAGCCTCTGATTCGCCAGCTCTGATTCCCCGCCTCTGATTCCCCGCATCTGATTCCCTGCCTCTGATTCCCCGCCTCTGATTCCCCATCTCTGATTCACCGCCTTTGATTCGCCACCTCTGATTCCCCATATCTGATTCCCCACCTCTGATTCCCGGCCTCTTATTCCCAGCATCTGATTCCCGGCCTCTGATTCCCGGCCTCTGATTCCCCGCTTCTGATTCTGATTCCCTGCCTCTTATTCCCCATCTCTGATTCCGCACATCTGATTCCCTGCCTCTGATTCCCCACATCTGATTCCCCATATCTGATTCCCCGCCTCTGTTTACCCGCCTCTGATTCCCCGCCTCTGTTTCCCTATATCTAATTCCCCACCTCTGATGCCCCAACTCTGATTCCCCGCCTCTGATTCCCCAGCTCTGATTCCCCGCCTCTGATTCCCTGCATCCGATTCCCCATATCTGATTCCCCGCCTCTGTTTCACCGCCTCTGATTCCCCGCCTCTGTTTCCCCATATCTGATTCCCGCCTCTGATTCCCAACTATGAATCCCCTCCTCTGATTCCCCAGCTCTGATTCCCTGCCTCTGATTCCACGCGTTCTATTCCCTGCCTCTCATTCCCCGCCTGTGATTCCCCATCACTGATTCACCACCTCTGATTCCCTACCTCTGATTCCCCATATCTAATTCCCCGCCTCTGTTTGCCCGCCTCTGATTCCCCGCCTCTGTTTCCCCAAATCTGATTCCCCGCCTCTGAATCCCCAACTCTGATTCCCTGCCTCTGATTCCCCAGCTCTGATTCCCCGCCTCTGATTCCCTGCATCCGATTCCCCATATCTGATTCCCCGCCTCTGTTTCCCCGCGTCTGATTCCCCGCCTCTGTTTCCCCATATCTGATTCCCGCCTCTGATTCCCAACTATGATTCTCCGCCTCTGATTCCCCAGCTCTGATTCCCTGCCTCTGATTCCCCGCGTTCTATTCCCTGCCTCTGATTCCCCGCCTGTGATTCCCCATCACTGATTCACCACCTCTGATTCCCTACCTCTGATCCCCATATCTAATTCCCCGCCTCTGTTTGCCCGCCTCTGATTCCCCGCCTCTGTTTCCCCATATCTGATTCCCCGCCTCTGAATCCCCAAATCTGATTCCCTGCCTCAGATTCCCCAGCTCTGATTCCCCGCCTTTGATTCCCCCCGTCTGATTCCCAGCCTCTGAATCCCCGTGTCTGATTTCCTGCCTCTGATTCCCCGCCTCTGATTCCCCATCTCTGATTCACCGCCTCTGATTCCCCACCTCTCATTCCCCATCTCTGATTCCGCACATCCAATTCCCTGCCTCTGATTCCCCAACTCTGATTCCCCACCTCTGATTCCCCAGCTCTGATCCCCGCCTCAGATTCCCCGCGTCTGATTCCCTGCCTCTTATTCCCCGCCTCTGATTCCCTGCCTCTGATTCCCCATATCTGATTCCCCGCCTCTGATTCCCCAACTTTGATTCCCCGCTTCTGATTCCCCAGCTCTGAATCCCCGCCTCTGATTCCCCGCGTCTGATTCCCTGCCTCTGATTCCCCGCCTCTGATTCGGCATCTGTGATTCACAACCTCTGATGCCCCACCTCTGATTCCCCATATCTGATTCCCCGCCTCTGTTTCCCCGCCTCTGATTCCCCATATCTGATTCCCCGCCTCTGATTGCCCACCTCTGATTCCCCGCGTCTGATACCCTGCCTCTGATTCCCCGCCTCTGATTCCCCATCTCTGATTCACCACCTCTGATTCCCGGCCTCTGATTCCCCATCTCTGATTCCGCACATCCGATTCCCTGCCTATGTTTCCCCACCTCTGATTCCCCGCCTCTGATTCCCCATATCTGATTCCCTGCCTCTGTTTCCCCGCCTCTGATTCCCTACCTCTGTTTCCCCATATCTGATTCCCCTCCTCTGATTCCCCAACTCTAATACCCCGCCTCTGATTCCCCAGCTATGATTCCCCACCTCTGATTCCCCGCATCTGATTCCCTGCCTCTGATTCCCCGCCTCTGATTCCAGGCCTCTGATTCCCATCATCTGATTCCGGCCTCTGATTCCCGGCCTCTGATTCCCTGCTTCTGATTCTGATTCCCTGCCTCTGATTCCCTATCTCTGATTCCGCACATCTGATTCCCTGCCTCTGATTCCCCACCTCTGATTCCCCATATCTGATTCCCCACCTCTGTTTCCCCGCCTCTGATTCCCCGCCTCTGTTTCCCAATATCTAAGTCCCCACCTCTGATTCTCCAAATCTGATTCCCCACCTCTGATTCCCCAGCTCTGATTCCCCGCCTCTGATGCCCCGCATCTGATTCCCTGCATCTGATTCCAAGCCTCTGATTCCCTGCCTCTGATTCCCAACCTCTGATTCCCCACCTCTGATTCCCCATATCTGATTCCCCGCCTCTGTTTCCCCGCCTCGGATTCCCCGCCTCTGTTTCCCCATATCTGATTCCCCACATCTGATTCCCCGCCTCTGTTTCCCCGCCTCTGATTCCCCGCCTCTGATTCCCCATATCTGATTCCCTGCCTCTGATTCCCCAACTCTGATTCCCCGCCTCTGATTCCCCAGCTCTGAATCCCCGCCTCTGATTCCCCGCGTCTGATTCCCTGCCTCTGTTTCCCCGCCTTGATTCCCCATCTCTGATTCACAACCTCTGATTCCCCACCTCTGATTCCCTATATTTGATTCCCCGCCTCTGTTTCCCCGCCTCTGATTCCCCACCTCTGATTCCCCATATCTGATTCCCCGCCTCTGATTGCCCACCTCTGATTCCCAGCCTCTGATTCGCCAGCTCTGATTCCCCGCCTCTGATTCCCCGCGTCTGATTCCCTGCCTCTGATTCCCCGCCTTGATTCCCCATCTCTGATTCACAACCTCTGATTCCCCACCTCTGATTCCCTATATTTGATTCCCCGCCTCTGTTTCCCCGCCTCTGATTCCCCGTCTCTGATTCCCCATATCTGATTCCCCGCCTCTGATTGCCCACCTCTGATTCCCAGCCTCTGATTCGCCAGCTCTGATTCCCCGCCTCTGATTCCCCGCATCTGATTCCCTGCCTCTGATTCCCTGCCTCTGATTCCCCATCTCTGATTCACCGCCTTTGATTCGCCACCTCTGATTCCCCATATCTGATTCCCCAACTCTGTTTCCCCGCCTCTGATTCCCCGCCTCTGATTCTCCATATCTCATTCCCCGCCTCTGAATCCCCATGTCTGATTCCCGGACTCTGATTCCCCTCCTCTGATTCCCGGCCTCTTATTCCCAGCATCTGATTCCCGGCCTCTGATTCCCGGCCTCTGATTCCCCGCTTCTGATTCCCTGCCTCTGATTCCCCATCTCTGATTCCGTACATCTGATTGCCTGCCTCTGATTCCCCACCTCTGATTCCCCATATCTGATTCCCCGCCTCTGTTTCCCCGCCTCTGATTCCCCGCCTCTGTTTCCCTATATCTAATTCCCCACCTCTGATGCCCCAACTCTGATTCCCCACCTCTGATTCCCCAGCTCTGATTCCCCGCCTCTGATTCCCTGCATCCGATTCCCCATATCTGATTCCCCGCCTCTGTTTCCCCGCCTCTGATTCCCCGCCTCTGTTTCCCCATATCTGATTCCCGCCTCTGATTCCCAACTATGATTCTCCGCCTCTGATTCCCCAGCTCTGATTCCCTGCCTCTGATTCCCCGCGTTCTATTCCCTGCCTCTGATTCCCCGCCTGTGATTCCCCATCACTGATTCACCACCTCTGATTCCCTACCTCTGATTCCCCATATCTAATTCCCCGCCTCTGTTTGCCCGCCTCTGATTCCCCGCCTCTGTTTCCCCATATCTGATTCCCCGCCTCTGAATCCCCAACTCTGATTCCCTGCCTCAGATTCCCCAGCTCTGATTCCCCGCCTTTGATTCCCCCCGTCTGATTCCCAGCCTTTGAATCCCCGTGTCTGATTTCCTGCCTCTGATTCCCCGCCTCTGATTCCCCATCTCTGATTCACCGCCTCTGATTCCCCACCTCTGATTCCCCATCTCTGATTCCGCACATCCAATTCCCTGCCTCTGATTCCCCAACTCTGATTCCCCACCTCTGATTCCCCAGCTCTGATTCCCCGCCTCAGATTCCCCGCGTCTGATTCCCTGCCTCTTATTCCCCGCCTCTGATTCCCTGCCTCTGATTCCCCATATCTGATTCCCCGCCTCTGATTCCCCAACTCTGATTCCCCGCTTCTGATTCCCCAGCTCTGAATCCCCGCCTCTGATTCCCCGCGTCTGATTCCCTTCCTCTGATTCCCTACCTCTGATTCGGCATCTGTGATTCACAACCTCTGATGCCCCACCTCTGATTCCCCATATCTGATTCCCCGCCTCTGTTTCCCCGCCTCTGATTCCCCATATCTGATTCCCCGCCTCTGATTGCCCACCTCTGATTCCCCGCGTCTGATACCCTGCCTCTGATTCCCCGCCTCTGATTCCCCATCTCTGATTCACCACCTCTGATTCCCGGCCTCTGATTCCCCATCTCTGATTCCGCACATCCGATTCCCTGCCTATGTTTCCCCACCTCTGATTCCCCGCCTCTGATTCCCCATATCTGATTCCCTGCCTCTGTTTCCCCGCCTCTGATTCCCTACCTCTGTTTCCCCATATCTGATTCCCCGCCTCTGATTCCCCAACTCTAATACCCCGCCTCTGATTCCCCAGCTATGATTCCCCGCCTCTGATTCCCCGCATCTGATTCCCTGCCTCTGATTCCCCGCCTCTGATTCCAGGCCTCTGATTCCCATCATCTGATTCCGGCCTCTGATTCCCGGCCTCTGATTCCCTGCTTCTGATTCTGATTCCCTGCCTCTGATTCCCTATCTCTGATTCCGCACATCTGATTCCCTGCCTCTGATTCCCCACCTCTGATTCCCCATATCTGATTCCCCACCTCTGTTTCCCCGCCTCTGATTCCCCGCCTCTGTTTCCCAATATCTAAGTCCCCACCTCTGATTCCCCAAATCTGATTCCCCGCCTCTGATGCCCCGCATCTGATTCCCTGCATCTGATTCCAAGCCTCTGATTCCCTGCCTCTGATTCCCAACCTCTGATTCCCCACCTCTGATTCCCCATATCTGATTCCCCGCCTCTGTTTCCCCGCCTCGGATTCCCCGCCTCTGTTTCCCCATATCTGATTCCCCACATCTGATTCCCCGCCTCTGTTTCCCCGCCTCTGATTCCCCGCCTCTGATTCCCCATATCTGATTTCCTGCCTCTGATTCCCCAACTCTGATTCCCCGCCTCTGATTCCCCAGCTCTGAATCCCCGCCTCCGATTCCCCGCGTCTGATTCCCTGCCTCTGTTTCCCCGCCTTGATTCCCCATCTCTGATTCACAACCTCTGATTCCCCACCTCTGATTCCCTATATTTGATTCCCCGCCTCTGTTTCCCCGCCTCTGATTCCCCGCCTCTGATTCCCCATATCTGATTCCCCGCCTCTGATTGCCCACCTCTGATTCCCAGCCTCTGATTCGCCAGCTCTGATTCCCCGCCTCTGATTCCCCGCATCTGATTCCCTGCCTCTGATTCCCCGCCTCTGATTCCCCATCTCTGATTCACCGCCTTTGATTCGCCACCTCTGATTCCCCATATCTGATTCCCCACCTCTGATTCCCGGCCTCTTATTCCCAGCATCTGATTCCCGGCCTCTGATTCCCGGCCTCTGATTCCCCGCTTCTGATTCTGATTCCCTGCCTCTTATTCCCCATCTCTGATTCCGCACATCTGATTCCCTGCCTCTGATTCCCCACCTCTGATTCCCCATATCTGATTCCCCGCCTCTGTTTCCCCGCCTCTGATTCCCCGCCTCTGTTTCCCTATATCTAATTCCCCACCTCTGATGCCCCAACTCTGATTCCCCGCCTCTGATTCCCCAGCTCTGATTCCCCGCCTCTGATTCCCTGCATCCGATTCCCCATATCTGATTCCCCGCCTCTGTTTCACCGACTCTGATTCCCCGCCTCTGTTTCCCCATATCTGATTCCCGCCTCTGATTCCCAACTATGAATCCCCTCCTCTGATTCCCCAGCTCTGATTCCCTGCCTCTGATTCCCCGCGTTCTATTCCCTGCCTCTGATTCCCCGCCTGTGATTCCCCATCACTGATTCACCACCTCTGATTCCCGACCTCTGATTCCCCATATCTAATTCCCCGCCTCTGTTTGCCCGCCTCTGATTCCCCGCCTCTGTTTCCCCATATCTGATTCCCCGCCTCTGAATCCCCAACTCTGATTCCCTGCCTCACATTCCCCAGCTCTGATTCCCCGCCTTTGATTCCCCCCGTCTGATTCCCAGCCTCTGAATCCCCGTGTCTGATTTCCTGCCTCTGATTCCCCGCCTCTGATTCCCCATCTCTGATTCACCGCCTCTGATTCCCCACTTCTGATTCCCCCTCTCTGATTCCGCACATCCAATTCCCTGCCTCTGATTCCCCAACTCTGATTCCCCACCTCTGATTCCCCAGCTCTGATTCCCCGCCTCAGATTCCCCGCGTCTGATTCCCTGCCTCTGATTCCCCGCCTCTGATTCCCTGCCTCTGATTCCCCATATCTGATTCCCCGCCTCTGATTCCCCAACTCTGATTCCCCGCTTCTGATTCCCCAGCTCTGAATCCCCGCCTCTGATTCCCCGCGTCTTATTCCCTGCCTCTGATTCCCCGCCTCTGATTCCCCATCTGTGATTCACAACCTCTGATGCCCCACCTCTGATTCCCCATATCTGATTCCCTGCCTCTGTTTCCCCGCCTCTGATTCCCCACCTCTGTTTCCCCATATCTGATTCCCCGCCTCTGATTCCCCAACTCTAATACCCCGCCTCTGATTCCCCAGCTCTGATTCCCCGCCTCTGATTCCCCGCATCTGATTCCCTGCCTCTGATTCCCCGCCTCTGATTCCAGGCCTCTGATTCCCAGCATCTGATTCCGGCCTTGATACCCGGCCTCTGATTCCCTGCTTCTGATTCTGATTCCCTGCCTCTGATTCCCCATCTCTGATTCCGCACATCTGATTCCCTGCCTCTGATTCCCCACCTCTGATTCCCCATATCTGATTCCCCGCCTCTGTTTCCCCGCCTCTGATTCCCCGCCTCTGTTTCCCAATATCAAAGTCCCCACCTCTGATTCCCCAAATCTGATTCCCCACCTCTGATTCCCCAGCTCTGATTCCCCGCCTCTGATTCCCCGCATCTGATACCCTGCATCTGATTCCAAGCCTCTGATTCCCTGCCTCTGATTCCCAACCTCTGATTCCCCACCTCTGATTCCCCATATCTGATTCCCCGCCTCTGTTTCCCCGCCTCGGATTCCCCGCCTCTGTTTCCCCATATCTGATTCCCGGCCTCTGATTCCCCGCCTCTGATTCCCCATATCTGATTCCCTGCCTCTGATTCCCCAACTCTGATTCCCCGCCTCTGATTCCCCAGCTCTGAATCCCCGCCTCTGATTCCCCGCGTCTGATTCCCTGCCTCTGATTCCCCGCCTTGATTCCCCATCTCTGATTCACAACCTCTGATTCCCCACCTCTGATTCCCTATATTTGATTCCCCGCCTCTGTTTCCCCGCCTCTGATTCCCCGCCTCTGATTCCCCATATCTGATTCCCCGCCTCTGATTGCCCACCTCTGATTCCCAGCCTCTGATTCGCCAGCTCTGATTCCCCGCCTCTGATTCCCCGCATCTGATTCCCTGCCTCTGATTCCCTGCCTCTGATTCCCCATCTCTGATTCACCGCCTTTGATTCGCCACCTCTGATTCCCCATATCTGATTCCCCAACTCTGTTTCCCCGCCTCTGATTCCCCGCCTCTGATTCTCCATATCTCATTCCCCGCCTCTGAATCCCCATCTCTGATTCCCGGACTCTGATTCCCCTCCTCTAATTCCCGGCCTCTTATTCCCAGCATCTGATTCCCGGCCTCTGATTCCCGGCCTCTGATTCCCCGCTTCTGATTCCCTGCCTCTGATTCCCCATCTCTGATTCCGCACATCTGATTCCCTGCCTCTGATTCCCCACCTCTGATTCCCCATATCTGATTCCCCGCCTCTGTTTCCCCGCCTCTGATTCCCCGCCTCTGTTTCCCTATATCTAATTCCCCACCTCTGATGCCCCAACTCTGATTCCCCACCTCTGATTCCCCAGCTCTGATTCCCCGCCTCTGATTCCCTGCATCCTATTCCCCATATCTGATTCCCCGCCTCTGTTTCCCCGCCTCTGATTCCCCGCCTCTGTTTCCCCATATCTGATTCCCGCCTCTGATTCCCAACTATGATTCTCCGCCTCTGATTCCCCAGCTCTGATTCCCTGCCTCTGATTCCCCGCGTTCTATTCCCTGCCTCTGATTCCCCGCCTGTGATTCCCCATCACTGATTCACCACCT
Source organism: Narcine bancroftii (assembly GCF_036971445.1). Lineage (NCBI taxonomy): Eukaryota > Metazoa > Chordata > Chondrichthyes > Torpediniformes > Narcinidae > Narcine > Narcine bancroftii. Next base: position 2,600,325 of record NW_027211886.1, read on the forward strand.
CTGATTCCCTACCTCTGATTCCCCATATCTAATTCCCCTCCTCTGTTTGCCCGCCTCTGATTCCCCGCCTCTGTTTCCCCATATCTGATTCCCCGCCTCTGAATCCCCAACTCTGATTCCCTGCCTCAGATTCCCCAGCTCTGATTCCCCGCCTTTGATTCCCCCCGTCTGATTCCCAGCCTCTGAATCCCCGTGTCTGATTTCCTGCCTCTGATTCCCCGCCTCTGATTCCCCATCTCTGATTCACCGCCTCTGATTCCCCACCTCTGATTCCCCCTCTCTGATTCCGCACATCCAATTCCCTGCCTCTGATTCCCCAACTCTGATTCCCCACCTCTGATTCCCCAGCTCTGATTCCCCGACTCAGATTCCCCGCGTCTGATTCCCTGCCTCTTATTCCCCGCCTCTGATTCCCTGCCTCTGATTCCCCATATCTGATTCCCCGCCTCTGATTCCCCAACTCTGATTCCCCGCTTCTGATTCCCCAGCTCTGAATCCCCGCCTCTGATTCCCCGCGTCTGATTCCCTGCCTCTGATTCCCCGCATTTGATTCCCCATCTGTGATTCACAACCTCTGATGCCCCACCTCTGATTCCCCATATCTGATTCCCCGCCTCTGTTTCCCCGCCTCTGATTCCCCATATCTGATTCCCCGCCTCTGATTGCCCACCTCTGATTCCCCGCGTCTGATACCCTGCCTCTGATTCCCCGCCTCTGATTCCCCATCTCTGATTCACCACCTCTGATTCCCGGCCTCTGATTCCCCATCTCTGATTCCGCACATCCGATTCCCTGCCTATGTTTCCCCACCTCTGATTCCCCGCCTCTGATTCCCCATATCTGATTCCCTGCCTCTGTTTCCCCGCCTCTGATTCCCTACCTCTGTTTCCCCATATCTGATTCCCCGCCTCTGATTCCCCAACTCTAATACCCCGCCTCTGATTCCCCAGCTCTGATTCCCCGCCTCTGATTCCCCGCATCTGATTCCCTGCCTCTGATTCCCCGCCTCTGATTCCAGGCCTCTGATTCCCAGCATCTGATTCCGGCCTCTGATTCCCGGCCTCTGATTCCCTGCTTCTGATTCTGATTCCCTGCCTCTGATTCCCTATCTCTGATTCCGCACATCTGATTCCCTGCCTCTGATTCCCCACCTCTGATTCCCCATATCTGATTCCCCACCTCTGTTTCCCCGCCTCTGATTCCCCGCCTCTGTTTCCCAATATCTAAGTCCCCACCTCTGATTCCCCAAATCTGATTCCCCACCTCTGATTCCCCAGCTCTGATTCCCCGCCTCTGATGCCCCGCATCTGATTCCCTGCATCTGATTCCAAGCCTCTGATTCCCTGCCTCTGATTCCCAACCTCTGATTCCCCACCTCTGATTCCCCATATCTGATTCCCCGCCTCTGTTTCCCCGCCTCGGATTCCCCGCCTCTGTTTCCCCATATCTGATTCCCCACATCTGATTCCCCGCCTCTGTTTCCCCGCCTCTGATTCCCCGCCTCTGATTCCCCATATCTGATTCCCTGCCTCTGATTCCCCAACTCTGATTCCCCGCCTCTGATTCCCCAGCTCTGAATCCCCGCCTCTGATTCCCCGCGTCTGATTCCCTGCCTCTGTTTCCCCGCCTTGATTCCCCATCTCTGAATCACAACCTCTGATTCCCCACCTCTGATTCCCTATATTTGATTCCCCGCCTCTGTTTCCCCGCCTCTGATTCCCCGCCTCTGATTCCCCATATCTGATTCTCCGCCTCTGATTGCCCACCTCTGATTCCCAGCCTCTGATTCGCCAGCTCTGATTCCCCGCCTCTGATTCCCCGCATCTGATTCCCTGCCTCTGATTCCCCGCCTCTGATTCCCCATCTCTGATTCACCGCCTTTGATTCGCCACCTCTTATTCCCCATATCTGATTCCCCACCTCTGATTCCCGGCCTCATTCCCAGCATCTGATTCCCGGCCTCTGATTCCCGGCCTCTGATTCCCCGCTTCTGATTCTGATTCCCTGCCTCTTATTCCCCATCTCTGATTCCGCACATCTGATTTCCTGCCTCTGATTCCCCAGCTCTGATTCCCCATATCTGATTCCCCGCCTCTGTTTCCCCGCATCTGATTCCCCGCCTCTGTTTCCCTATATCTAATTCCCCACCTCTGTTTGCCCGCCTCTGATTCCCCGCCTCTGTTTCCCCATATCTGATTCCCCGCCTCTGAATCCCCAACTCTGATTCCCTGCCTCAGATTCCCCAGCTCTGATTCCCCGCCTTTGATTCCCCCAGTCTGTGATTCACCGCCTCTGATTCCCCACCTCTGATTCCCCCTCTCTGATTCCGCACATCCAATTCCCTGCCTCTGATTCCCCAACTCTGATTCCCCACCTCTGATTCCCCAGCTCTGATTCCCCGCCTCAGATTCCCCGCGTCTGAGTCCCTGCCTCTGATTCCCCGCCTCTGATTCCCCAACTCTGATTCCCCGCTTCTGATTCCCCAGCTCTGAATCCCCGCCTCTGATTCCCCGCGTCTTATTCCCTGCCTCTGATTCCCCGCCTATGATTCCCCATCTGTGATTCACAACCTCTGATGCCCCACCTCTGATTCCCCATATCTGATTCCCTGCCTCTGTTTCCCCGCCTCTGATTCCCCACCTCTGTTTCCCCATATCTGATTCCCCGCCTCTGATTCCCCAACTCTAATACCCCGCCTCTGATTCCCCAGCTCTGATTCCCCGCCTCTGATTCCCCGCATCTGATTCCCTGCCTCTGATTCCCCGCCTCTGATTCCAGGCCTCTGATTCCAAACATCTGATTCCGGCCTCTGATTCCCGGCCTCTGATTCCCTGCTTCTGATTCTGATTCCCTGCCTCTGATTCCCCATCTCTGATTCCGCACATCTGATTCCCTGCCTCTGATTCCCCACCTCTGATTCCCCATATCTGATTCCCCGCCTCTGTTTCCCCGCCTCTGATTCCCCGCCTCTGTTTCCGAATATCTAAGTCCCCACCTCTGATTCCCCAAATCTGATTCCCCACCTCTGATTCCCCAGCTCTGATTCCCCGCCTCTGATTCCCCGCATCTGATACCCTGCATCTGATTCCAAGCCTCTGATTCCCTGCCTCTGATTCCCAACCTCTGATTCCCCACCTCTGATTCCCCATATGTGATTCCCCGCCTCTGTTTCCCCGCCTCGGATTCCCCGCCTCTGTTTCCCCATATCTGATTCCCGGCCTCTGATTCCCCGCCTCTGATTCCCCATATCTGATTCCCTGCCTCTGATTCCCCAACTCTGATTCACCGCCTCTGATTCCCCAGCTCTGAATCCCCGCCTCTGATTCCCCGCGTCTGATTCCCTGCCTCTGATTCCCCGCCTTGATTCCCGATCTCTGATTCACAACCTCTGATTCCCCACCTCTGATTCCCTATATTTGATTCCCCGCCTCTGTTTCCCCGCCTCTGATTCCCCGCCTCTAATTCCCCATATCTGATTCCCCGCCTCTGATTGCCCACCTCTGATTCCCAGCCTCTGATTCGCCAGCTCTGATTCCCCACCTCTGATTCCCCGCATCTGATTCCCTGCCTCTGATTCCCTGCCTCTGATTCCCCATCTCTGATTCACCGCATTTGATTCGCCACCTCTGATTCCCCATATCTGATTCCCCAACTCTGTTTCCCCGCCTCTGATTCCCCGCCTCTGATTCTCCATATCTCATTCCCCGCCTCTGAATCCCCATCTCTGATTCCCGGACTCTGATTCCCCTCCTCTGATTCCCGGCCACTTATTCCCAGCATCTGATTCCCGGCCTCTGATTCCCGGCCTCTGATTCCCCGCTTCTGATTCCCTGCCTCTGATTCCCCATCTCTGATTCCGCACATCTGATTCCCTGCCTCTGATTCCCCACCTCTGATTCCCCATATCTGATTCCCCGCCTCTGTTTCCCCGCCTCTGATTCCCCGCCTCTGTTTCCCTATATCTAATTCCCCACCTCTGATGCCCCAACTCTGATTCCCCGCCTCTGATTCCCCAGCTCTGATTCCCCGCCTCTGATTCCCTGCATCCGATTCCCCATATCTGATTCCCCTCCTCTGTTTCCCCGCCTCTGATTCCCCGCCTCTGTTTCCCCATATCTGATTCCCGCCTCTGATTCCCAACTATGATTCTCCGCCTCTGATTCCCCAGCTCTGATTCCCTGCCTCTGATTCCCCGCGTTCTATTCCCTGCCTCTGATTCCCCGCCTGTGATTCCCCATCACTGATTCACCACCTCTGTTTGCCCGCCTCTGATTCCCCGCCTCTGTTTCCCCATATCTGATTCCCCGCCTCTGAATCCCCAACTCTGATTCCCTGCCTCAGATTCCCCAGCTCTGATTCCCCGCCTTTGATTCCCCCCGTCTGATTCCCAGCCTCTGAATCCCCGTGTCTGATTTCCTGCCTCTGATTCCCCGCCTCTGATTCCCCATCTCTGATTCACCGCCTCTGATTCCCCACCTCTGATTCCCCATCTCTGATTCCGCACATCCAATTCCCTGCCTCTGATTCCCCAACTCTGATTCCCCACCTCTGATTCCCCAGCTCTGATTCCTCGCCTCAGATTCCCCGCGTCTGATTCCATGCCTCTTATTCCCCGCCTCTGATTCCCTGCCTCTGATTCCCCATATCTGATTCCCCGCCTCTGATTCCCCAACTCTGATTCCCCGCTTCTGATTCCCCAGCTCTGAATCCCCGCCTCTGATTCCCCGCGTCTGATTCCCTGCCTCTGATTCCCCGCCTCTGATTCCCCATCTGTGATTCACAACCTCTGATGCCCCTCCTCTGATTCCCCATATCTGATTCCCCGCCTCTGTTTCCCCGCCTCTGATTCCCCGCCTCTGATTCCACATATCTGATTCCCCTCCTCTGATTGCCCACCTCTGATTCCCCGCGTCTGATACCCTGCCTCTGATTCCCCGCCTCTGATTCCCCATCTCTGATTCACCACCTCTGATTCCCGGCCTCTGATTCCCCATCTCTGATTCCGCACATCCGATTCCCTGCCTATGTTTCCCCACCTCTGATTCCCCGCCTCTGATTCCCCATATCTGATTCCCTGCCTCTCTTTCCCCGCCTCTGATTCCCTACCTCTGTTTCCCCATATCTGATTCCCCGCCTCTGATTCCCCAACTCTAATACCCCGCCTCTGATTCCCCAGCTCTGATTCCCCGCCTCTGATTCCCCGCATCTGATTCCCTGCCTCTGATTCCCCGCCTCTGATTCCAGGCCTCTGATTCCCATCATCTGATTCCGGCCTCTGATTCCCGGCCTCTGATTCCCTGCTTCTGATTCTGATTCCCTGCCTCTGATTCCCTATCTCTGATTCCGCACATCTGATTTCCTGCCTCTGATTCCCCACCTCTGATTCCCCATATCTGATTCCCCACCTCTGTTTCCCCGCCTCTGATTCCCCGCCTCTGTTTCCCAACATCTAAGTCCCCACCTCTGATTCCCCAAATCTGATTCCCCACCTCTGATTCCCCAGCTCTGATTCCCCGCCTCTGATGCCCCGCATCTGATTCCCTGCATCTGATTCCAAGCCTCTGATTCCCTGCCTCTGATTCCCAACCTCTGATTCCCCACCTCTGATTCCCCATATCTGATTCCCCGCCTCTGTTTCCCCGCCTCGGATTCCCCGCCTCTGTTTCCCCATATCTGATTCCCGGCCTCTGATTCCCCGCCTCTGATTCCCCGCCTCTGATTCCCCGCCTCTGATTCCATGCCTCTGATTCCCAACCTCTGATTCCCCACCTCTGATTCCCCATATCTGATTCCCCGCCTCTGTTTCCCCGCCTCTGATTCCCCGCCTCTGATTCCCAACTCTGATTCCCCACCTCTGATTCCCCAGCTCTGATTCCCCGTGTTTGATTCCCTGCCTCTGATTCCCTGCCCTGATTCCCCATCTCTGTTTCACCGCCTTTGATTCGCCACCTCTGATTCCACATATCTGATACCCCGCCTCTGTTTCCCCGACTCTGATTCCCTTCCTCTGATTCCCAACCTCTGATTCCACACCTCTGATTCCCCATATCTGATTCCCCGCCTCTATTTCCCCATATCTGAATCCCTCCCTCTGATTCCCCAACTCTGATTCCCCGCCTCTGATTCCCCAGCTCTGATTCCCCGACTCTGATTCCCGGCGTCCGATTCCCTGCCTCTGATTCCCCGCCTCTGATTCCCCATCTCTGATTCCCCGCCTCTGATTCCCCGTGTCTGATTCCCTGCCTCTGATTCCCCGCCTCTGATTCCCCGCCTCTGATTCCCTGCAACTGACTCCCTGCCCCTGATTCCCCACCTCTGATTCCCCATATCTGATTCCCCGCCTCTGTTTCCCCGCCTCTGATTCCCCGCCTCTGATTCCCCATATCTGATTCCCTGCCTCTGATTCCCCAACTCTGATTCCCTGCCTCTGATTCCCCAGCTCTGAATCCCCGCCTCTGATTCCCCGTGTCTGATTCCCTGCCTCTGATTCCCCGCCTTGATTCCCCATCTCTGATTCACAACCTCTGATTCCCCACCTCTGATTCCCTATATTTGATTCCCCCCCTCTGTTTCCCCGCCTCTGATTCCCCGCCTCTGATTCCCCATATCTGATTCCCGGCCTCTGATTGCCCACCTCTGATTCCCCGCCTCTGATTCGCCAGCTCTGATTCCCCGCCTCTGATTCCCCGCATCTGATTCCCTGCCTCTGATTCCCCGCCTCTGATTCCCCATCTCTGATTCACCGCCTTTGATTCGCCACCTCTGATTCCCCATATCTGATTCCCCACCTCTGTTTCCCGGCCTCTGATTCCCCGCCTCTGATTCTCCATATCTCATTCCCCGCCTCTGAATCCCCATCTCTGATTCCCGGACTCTGATTCCCCACCTCTGATTCCCGGCCTCTTATTCCCAGCATCTGATTCCCGGCCTCTGATTCCCGGCCTCTGATTCCCCGCTTCTGATTCTGATTCCCTGCCTCTGATTCCCCATCTCTGATTCCGCACATCTGATTCCCTGCCTCTGATTCCCCACCTCTGATTCCCCATATCTGATTCCCCGCCTCTGTTTCCCCGCCTCTGATTCCCCGCCTCTGTTTCCCAATATCAAAGTCCCCACCTCTGATTCCCCAAATCTGATTCCCCACCTCTGATTCCCAAGCTCTGATTCCCCGCCTCTGATTCCCCGCATCTGATACCCTGCATCTGATTCCAACCCTCTGATTCCCTGCCTCTGATTCCCAACCTCTGATTCCCCACCTCTGATTCCCCATATCTGATTCCCCGCCTCTGTTTCCCCGCCTCGGATTCCCCGCCTCTGTTTCCCCATATCTGATTCCCGGCCTCTGATTCCCCGCCTCTGATTCCCCATATCTGATTCCCTGCCTCTGATTCCCCAACTCTGATTCCCCGCCTCTGATTCCCCAGCTCTGAATCCCCGCCTCTGATTCCCCGCGTCTGATTCCCTGCCTCTGATTCCCCGCCTTGATTCCCCATCTCTGATTCACCGCCTTTGATTCGCCACCTCTGATTCCCCATATCTGATTCCCCAACTCTGTTTCCCCGCCTCTGATTCCCCGCCTCTGATTCTCCATATCTCATTCCCCGCCTCTGAATCCCCATCTCTGATTCCCGGACTCTGATTCCCCTCCTCTGATTCCCGGCCTCTTATTCCCAGCATCTGATTCCCGGCCTCTGATTCCCGGCCTCTGATTCCCCGCTTCTAATTCCCTGCCTCTGATTCCCCATCTCTGATTCCGCACATCTGATTCCCTGCCTCTGATTCCCCACCTCTGATTCCCCATTTCTGATTCCCCGCCTCTGTTTCCCCGCCTCTGATTCCCCGCCTCTGTTTCCCTGTATCTAATTCCCCACCTCTGATGCCCCAACTCTGATTCCCCGCCTCTGATTCCCCAGCTCTGATTCCCCGCCTCTGATTCCCTGCATCCGATTCCCCATATCTGATTCCCAGCCTCTGTTTCCCCGCCTCCGATTCCCCGCCTCTGTTTCCCCATATCTGATTCCCGCCTCTGATTCCCAACTATGATTCTCCGCCTCTGATTCCCCAGCTCTGATTCCCTGCCTCTGATTCCCCGCGTTCTATTCCCTGCCTCTGATTCCCCGCCTGTGATTCCCCATCACTGATTCACCACCTCTGATTCCCTACCTCTGATTCCCCATATCTAATTCCCCGCCTCTGTTTGCCCGCCTCTGATTCCCCGCCTCTGTTTCCCCATATCTGATTCCCCGCCTCTGAATCCCCAACTCTGATTCCCTGCCTCAGATTCCCCAGCTCTGATTCCCCGCCTTTGATTCCCCCCGTCTGATTCCCAGCCTCTGAATCCCCGTGTCTGATTTCCTGCCTCTGATTCCCCGCATCTGATTCCCCATCTCTGATTCACCGCTTCTGATTCCCCACCTCTGATTCCCCATCTCTGATTCCGCACATCCAATTCCCTGCCTCTGATTCCCCAACTCTGATTCCCCACCTCTGATTCCCCAGCTCTGATTCCCCGCCTCAAATTCCCCGCGTCTGATTCCCTGCCTCTTATTCCCCGCCTCTGATTCCCTGCCTCTGATTCCCTGCCTCTTATTCCCCGCCTCTGATTCCCTGCCTCTGATTCCCCGCCTCTGATTCCCCAACTCTGATTCCCCGCTTCTGATTCCCCAGCTCTGAATCCCCGCCTCTGATTCCCCGCGTCTTATTCCCTGCCTCTGATTCCCCGCCTATGATTCCCCATCTGTGATTCACAACCTCTGATGCCCCACCTCTGATTCCCCATATCTGATTCCCTGCCTCTGTTTCCCCGCCTCTGATTCCCCACCTCTGTTTCCCCATATCTGATTCCCCGCCTCTGATTCCCCAAATCTAATACCCCGCCTCTGATTCCCCAGCTCTGATTCCCCGCCTCTGATTCCACGCATCTGATTCCCTGCCTCTGATTCCCCGCCTCTGATTCCAGGCCTCTGATTCCCAGCATCTGATTCCGGCCTCTGATTCCCGGCCTCTGATTCCCTGCTTCTGATTCTGATTCCCTGCCTCTGATTCCCCATCTCTGATTCCGCACATCTGATTCCCTGCCTCTGATTCCCCACCTCTGATTCCCCATATCTGATTCCCCGCCTCTGTTTCCCCGCCTCTGATTCCCCGCCTCTGTTTCCCAATATCTAAGTCCCCACCTCTGATTCCCCAAATCTGATTCCCCACCTCTGATTCCCCAGCTCTGATTCCCCGCCTCTGATTCCCCGCATCTGATACCCTGCATCTGATTCCAAGCCTCTGATTCCCTGCCTCTGATTCCCAACCTCTGATTCCCCACCTCTGATTCCCCATATCTCATTCCCCGCCTCTGTTTCCCCGCCTCGGATTCCCCGCCTCTGTTTCCCCATATCTGATTCCCGGCCTCTGATTCCCCGCCTCTAATTCCCCATATCTGATTCCCTGCCTCTGATTCCCCAACTCTGATTCCCCGCCTCTGATTCCCCAGCTCTGAATCCCCGCCTCTGATTCCCCGCGTCTGATTCCCTGCCTCTTATTCCCCGCCTTGATTCCCCATCTCTGATTCACAACCTCTGATTCCCCACCTCTGATTCCCTATATTTGATTCCCCGCCTCTGTTTCCCCGCCTCTGATTCCCCGCCTCTGATTCCCCATATCTGATTCCCCGCCTCTGATTGCCCACCTCTGATTCCCAGCCTCTGATTCGCCAGCTCTGATTCCCCGCCTCTGATTCCCCGCATCTGATTTCCTGCCTCTGATTCCCTGCCTCTGATTCCCCATCTCTGATTCACCGCATTTGATTCGCCACCTCTGATTCCCCATATCTGATTCCCCAACTCTGTTTCCCCGCCTCTGATTCCCCGCCTCTGATTCTCCATATCTCATTCCCCGCCTCTGAATCCCCATCTCTGATTCCCGGACTCTGATTCCCCTCCTCTGATTCCCGGCCTCTTATTCCCAGCATCTGATTCCCGGCCTCTGATTCCCGGCCACTGATTCCCCGCTTCTGATTCCCTGCCTCTGATTCCCCATCTCTGATTCCGCACATCTGATTCCCTGCCTCTGATTCCCCACCTCTGATTCCCCATATCTGATTCCCCGCCTCTGTTTCCCCGCCTCTGATTCCCCGCCTCTGTTTCCCTATATCTAATTCCCCACCTCTGATGCCCCAACTCTGATTCCCCGCCTCTGATTCCCCAGCTCTGATTCCCCGCCTCTGATTCCCTGCATCCGATTCCCCATATCTGATTCCCCGCCTCTGTTTCCCCGCCTCTGATTCCCCGCCTCTGTTTCCCCATATCTGATTCCCGCCTCTGATTCCCAACTATGATTCTCCGCCTCTGATTCCCCAGCTCTGATTCCCTGCCTCTGATTCCCCGCGTTCTATTCCCTGCCTCTGATTCCCCGCCTGTGATTCCCCATCACTGATTCACCACCTCTGTTTGCCCGCCTCTGATTCCCCGCCTCTGTTTCCCCTTATCTGATTCCCCGCCTCTGAATCCCCAACTCTGATTCCCTGCCTCAGATTCCCCAGCTCTGATTCCCCGCCTTTGATTCCACCCGTCTGATTCCCAGCCTCTGAATCCCCGTGTCTGATTTCCTGCCTCTGATTCCCCGCCTCTGATTCCCCATCTCTGATTCACCGCCTCTGATTCCCCACCTCCGATTCCCCATCTCTGATTCCGCACATCCAATTCCCTGCCTCTGATTCCCCAACTCTGATTCCCCACCTCTGATTCCCCAGCTCTGATTCCCCGCCTCAGATTCCCCGCGTCTGATTCCATGCCTCTTATTCCCCGCCTCTGATTCCCTGCCTCTGATTCCCCATATCTGATTCCCCGCCTCTGATTCCCCAACTCTGATTCCCCGCTTCTGATTCCCCAGCTCTGAATCCCCGCCTCTGATTCCCCGCTTCTGATTCCCTGCCTCTGATTCCCCGCCTCTGATTCCCCATCTGTGATTCACAACCTCTGATGCCCCTCCTCTGATTCCCCATATCTGATTCCCCGCCTCTGTTTCCCCGCCTCTGATTCCCCGCCTCTGATTCCCCATATCTGATTCCCCTCCTCTGATTGCCCACCTCTGATTCCCCGCGTCTTCTACCCTGCCTCTGATTCCCCGCCTCTGATTCCCCATCTCTGATTCACCACCTCTGATTCCCGGCCTCTGATTCCCCATCTCTGATTCCGCACATCCGATTCCCTGCCTATGTTTCCCCACCTCTGATTCCCCGCCTCTGATTCCCCATATCTGATTCCCTGCCTCTGTTTCCCCGCCTCTGATTCCCTACCTCTGTTTCCCCATATCTGATTCCCCGCCTCTGATTCCCCAACTCTAATACCCCGCCTCTGATTCCCCAGCTCTGATTCCCCGCCTCTGATTCCCCGCATCTGATTCCCTGCCTCTGATTCCCCGCCTCTGATTCCAGGCCTCTGATTCCCATCATCTGATTCCGGCCTCTGATTCCCGGCCTCTGATTCCCTGCTTCTGATTCTGATTCCCTGCCTCTGATTCCCTATCTCTGTTTCCGCACATCTGATTCCCTGCCTCTGATTCCACACCTCTGATTCCCCATATCTGATTCCCCACCTCTGTTTCCCCGCCTCTGATTCCCCGCCTCTGTTTCCCAATATCTAAGTCCCCACCTCTGATTCCCCAAATCTGATTCCCCACCTCTGATTCCCCAGCTCTGATTCCCCGCCTCTGATGCCCCGCATCTGATTCCCTGCATCTGATTCCAAGCCTCTGATTCCCCACCTCTGATTCCCCATATCTGATTCCCCGCCTCTGTTTCCCCGCCTCGGATTCCCCGCCTCTGTTTCCCCATATCTGATTCCCGGCCTCTGATTCCCTGCCTCTGATTCCCCGCCTCTGATTCCCCGCCTCTGATTCCATGCCTCTGATTCCCAACCTCTGATTCCCCACCTCTGATTCCCCATATCTGATTCCCCGCCTCTGTTTCCCCGCCTCTGATTCCCCGCCTCTGATTCCCAACTCTGATTCCCCACCTCTGATTCCCCAGCTCTGATTCCCCGTGTTTGATTCCCTGCCTCTGATTCCCTGCCCTGATTCCCCATCTCTGTTTAACCGCCTTTGATTCGCCACCTCTGATTCCACATATCTGATTCCCCGCCTCTGTTTCCCCGACTCTGATTCCCTTCCTCTGATTCCCAACCTCTGATTCCACACCTCTGATTCCCCATATCTGATTCCCCGCCTCTATTTCCCCATATCTGAATCCCTGCCTCTGATTCCCCAACTCTGATTCCCCGCCTCTGATTCCCCAGCTCTGATTCCCCGACTCTGATTCCCGGCGTCCGATTCCCTGCCTCTGATTCCCCGCCTCTGATTCCCCATCTCTGATTCCCCGCCTCTGATTCCCCGTGTCTGATTCCCTGCCTCTGATTCCCCGCCTCTGATTCCCCGCCTCTGATTCCCTGCAACTGACTCCCTGCCCCTGATTCCCCACCTCTGATTCCCCATATCTGATTCCCCGCCTCTGTTTCCCCGCCTCTGATTCCCCGCCTCTGATTCCCCATATCTGATTCCCTGCCTCTGATTGCCCAACTCTGATTCCCTGCCTCTGATTCCCCAGCTCTGAATCCCCGCCTCTGATTCCCCGTGTCTGATTCCCTGCCTCTGATTCCCCGCCTTGATTCCCCATCTCTGATTCACAACCTCTGATTCCCCACCTCTGATTCCCTATATTTGATTCCCCGCCTCTGTTTCCCCGCCTCTGATTCCCCGCCTCTGATTCCCCATATCTGATTCCCCGCCTCTGATTGCCCACCTCTGATTCCCCGCCTCTGATTCGCCAGCTCTGATTCCCCGCCTCTGATTCCCCGCATCTGATTCCCTGCCTCTGATTCCCCGCCTCTGATTCCCCATCTCTGATTCACCGCCTTTGATTCGCCACCTCTGATTCCCCATATCTGATTCCCCACCTCTGTTTCCCGGCCTCTGATTCCCCGCCTCTGATTCTCCATATCTCATTCCCCGCCTCTGAATCCCCATCTCTGATTCCCGGACTCTGATTCCCCACCTCTGATTCCCGGCCTCTTATTCCCAGCATCTGATTCCCGGCCTCTGATTCCCGGCCTCTGATTCCCCGCTTCTGATTCTGATTCCCTGCCTCTGATTCCCCATCTCTGATTCCGCACATCTGATTCCCTGCCTCTGATTCCCCACCTCTGATTCCCCATATCTGATTCCCCGCCTCTGTTTCCCCGCCTCTGATTCCCCGCCTCTGTTTCCCAATACCAAAGTCCCCACCTCTGATTCCCCAAATCTGATTCCCCACCTCTGATTCCCCAGCTCTGATTCCCCGCCTCTGATTCCCCGCATCTGATACCCTGCATCTGATTCCAAGCCTCTGATTCCCTGCCTCTGATTCCCAAACTCTGATTCCCCACCTCTGATTCCCCATATCTGATTCCCCGCCTCTGTTTCCCCGCCTCGGATTCCCCGCCTCTGTTTCCCCATATCTGATTCCCGGCCTCTGATTCCCCGCCTCTGATTCCCCATATCTGATTCCCTGCCTCTGATTCCCCAACTCTGATTCCCCGCCTCTGATTCCCCAGCTCTGAATCCCCGCCTCTGATTCCCCGCGTCTGATTCCCTGCCTCTGATTCCCCGCCTTGATTCCCCATCTCTGATTCACAACCTCTGATTCCCCACCTCTGATTCCCTATATTTGATTCCCCGCCTCTGTTTCCCCGCCTCTGATTCCCCGCCTCTGATTCCCCATATCTGATTCCCCGCCTCTGATTGCCCACCTCTGATTCCCAGCCTCTGATTCGCCAGCTCTGATTCCCCGCCTCTGATTCCCCGCATCTGATTCCCTGCCTCTGATTCCCTGCCTCTGATTCCCCATCTCTGATTCAACGCCTTTGATTCGCCACCTCTGATTCCCCATATCTGATTCCCCAACTCCGTTTCCCCGCCTCTGATTCCCCGCCTCTGATTCTCCATATCTCATTCCCCGCCTCTGAATCCCCATCTCTGATTCCCGGACTCTGATTCCCCTCCTCTGATTCCCGGCCTCTTATTCCCAGCATCTGATTCCCGGCCTCTGATTCCCGGCCTCTGATTCCCCGCTTCTGATTCCCTGCCTCTGATTCCCCATCTCTGATTCCGCACATCTGATTCCCTGCCTCTGATTCCCCACCTCTGATTCCCCATATCTGATTCCCCGCCTCTGTTTCCCCGCCTCTGATTCCCCGCCTCTGTTTCCCTATATCTAATTCCCCACCTCTGATGCCCCAACTCTGATTCCCCGCCTCTGATTCCCCAGCTCTGATTCCCCGCCTCTGATTCCCTGCATCCGATTCCCCATATCTGATTCCCCGCCTCTGTTTCCCCGCCTCCGATTCCCCGCCTCTGTTTCCCCATATCTGATTCCCGCCTCTGATTCCCAACTATGATTCTCCGCCTCTGATTCCCCAGCTCTGATTCCCTGCCTCTGATTCCCCGCGTTCTATTCCCTGCCTCTGATTCCCCGCCTGTGATTCCCCATCACTGATTCACCACCTCTGATTCCCTACCTCTGATTCCCCATATCTAATTCCCCGCCTCTGTTTGCCCGCCTCTGATTCCCCGCCTCTGTTTCCCCATATCTGATTCCCCGCCTCTGAATCCCCAACTCTGATTCCCTGCCTCAGATTCCCCAGCTCTGATTCCCCGCTTTTGATTCCCCCCGTCTGATTCCCAGCCTCTGAATCCCCGTGTCTGATTTCCTGCCTCTGATTCCCCGCCTCTGATTCCCCATCTCTGATTCACCGCCTCTGATTCCCCACCTCTGATTCCCCATCTCTGATTCCGCACATCCAATTCCCTGCCTCTGATTCCCCAACTCTGATTCCCCACCTCTGATTCCCCAGCTCTGATTCCCCGCCTCAGATTCCCCGCGTCTGATTCCCTGCCTCTTATTCCCCGCCTCTGATTCCCTGCCTCTGATTCCCCATATCTGATTCCCCGCCTCTGATTCCCCAACTCTGATTCCCCGCTTCTGATTCCCCAGCTCTGAATCCCCGCCTCTGATTCCCCGCGTCTGATTCCCTGCCTCTGATTCCCCGCCTCTGATTCCCCATCTGTGATTCACAACCTCTGATTCCCCACCTCTGATTCCCCATATCTGATTCCACGCCTCTGTTTCCCCGCCTCTGACTCCCCGCGTCTGATTCCCTGCCTCTGATTCCCCGCCTCTGATTCCCCATCTGTGATTCACAACCTCTGATTCCCCACCTCTGATTCCCCATATCTGATTCCACGCCTCTGTTTCCCCGCCTCTGACTCCCCGCGTCTGATACCCTGCCTCTGATTGCCCCCCTCTGACTCCCCGCGTCTGATACCCTGCCTCTGATTCCCCGCCTCTGATTCCCCATCTCTGATTCACCACCTCTGATTCCCGGCCTCTGATTCCCCATCTCTGATTCCGCACATCCGATTCCCTGCCTATGTTTCCCCACCTCTGATTCCCCGCCTCTGATTCCCCATATCTGATTCCCTGCCTCTGTTTCCCCGCCTCTGATTCCCTACCTCTGTTTCCCCATATCTGATTCCCCGCCTCTGATTCCCCAACTCTAATACCCCGCCTCTGATTCCCCAGCTCTGATTCCCCGCCTCTGATTCCCCGCATCTGATTCCCTGCCTCTGATTCCCCGCCTCTGATTCCAGGCCTCTGATTCCCATCATCTGATTCCGGCCTCTGATTCCCGGCCTCTGATTCCCTGCTTCTGATTCTGATTCCCTGCCTCTGATTCCCTATCTCTGATTCCGCACATCTGATTCCCTGCCTCTGATTCCCCACCTCTGATTCCCCATATCTGATTCCCCACCTCTGTTTCCCCGCCTCTGATTCCCCGCCTCTGTTTCCCAATATCTAAGTCCCCACCTCTGATTCCCCAAATCTGATTCCCCACCTCTGATTTCCCAGCTCTGATTCCCCGCCTCTGATGCCCCGCATCTGATTCCATGCATCTGATTCCAAGCCTCTGATTCCCTGCCTCTGATTCCCAACCTCTGATTCCCCACCTCTGATTCCCCATATCTGATTCCCCGCCTCTGTTTCCCCGCCTCGGATTCCCCGCCTCTGTTTCCCCATATCTGATTCCCCACATCTGATTCCCCGCCTCTGTTTCCCCGCCTCTGATTCCCCGCCTCTGATTCCCCATATCTGATTCCCTGCCTCTGATTCCCCAACTCTGATTCCCCGCCTCTGATTCCCCAGCTCTGAATCCCCGCCTCTGATTCCCCGCGTCTGATTCCCTGCCTCTGTTTCCCCGCCTTGATTCCCCATCTCTGATTCACAACCTCTGATTCCCCACCTCTGATTCCCTATATTTGATTCCCCGCCTCTGTTTCCCCGCCTCTGATTCCCCGCCTCTGATTCCCCATATCTGATTCCCCGCCTCTGATTGCCCACCTCTGATTCCCAGCCTCTGATTCGCCAGCTCTGATTCCCCGCCTCTGATTCCCCGCATCTGATTCCCTGCCTCTGATTCCCCGCCTCTGATTCCCCATCTCTGATTCACCGCCTTTGATTCGCCACCTCTTATTCCCCATATCTGATTCCCCACCTCTGATTCCCGGCCTCTTATTCCCAGCATCTGATTCCCGGCCTCTGATTCCCGGCCTCTGATTCCCCGCTTCTGATTCTGATTCCCTGCCTCTTATTCCCCATCTCTGATTCCGCACATCTGATTCCCTGCCTCTGATTCCCCACCTCTGATTCCCCATATCTGATTCCCCGCCTCTGTTTCCCCGCCTCTGATTCCCCGCCTCTGTTTCCCTATATCTAATTCCCCACCTCTGATGCCCCAACTCTGATTCCCCGCCTCTGATTCCCCAGCTCTGATTCCCCGCCTCTGATTCCCTGCATCCGATTCCCCATATCTGATTCCCCGCCTCCGTTTCACCGCCTCTGATTCCCCGCCTCTGTTTCCCCATATCTGATTCCCGCCTCTGATTCCCAACTATGAATCCCCTCCTCTGATTCCCCAGCTCTGATTCCCTGCCTCTGATTCCCCGCGTTCTATTCCCTGCCTCTGATTCCCCGCCTGTGATTCCCCATCACTGATTCACCACCTCTGATTCCCTACCTCTGATTCCCCATATCTAATTCCCCGCCTCTGTTTGCCCGCCTCTGATTCCCCGCCTCTGTTTCCCCATATCTGATTCCCCGCCTCTGAATCCCCAACTCTGATTCCCTGCCTCAGATTATCCAGCTCTGATTCCCCGCCTTTGATTCCCCCCGTCTGATTCCCAGCCTCTGAATCCCCGTGTCTGATTTCCTGCCTCTGATTCCCCGCCTCTGATTCCCCATCTCTGATTCACCGCCTCTGATTCCCCACCTCTGATTCCCCCTCTCATATTCCGCACATCCAATTCCCTGCCTCTGATTCCCCAACTCTGATTCCCCACCTCTGATTCCCCAGCTCTGATTCCCCGCCTCAGATTCCCCGCGTCTGATTCCCTGCCTCTGATTCCCCGCCTCTGATTCCCTGCCTCTGATTCCCCATATCTGATTCCCCGCCTCTGATTCCCCAACTCTGATTCCCCGCTTCTGATTCCCCAGCTCTGAATCCCCGCCTCTGATTCCCCGCGTCTTATTCCCTGCCTCTGATTCACCGCCTCTGATTCCCCATCTGTGATTCACAACCTCTGATGCCCCACCTCTGATTCCCCATATCTGATTCCCTGCCTCTGTTTCCCCGCCTCTGATTCCCCACCTCTGTTTCCCCATATCTGATTCCCCGCCTCTGATTCCCCAACTCTAATACCCCGCCTCTGATTCCCAAGTCTCTGATTCCCCGCCTCTGATTCCCCGCATCTGATTCCCTGCCTCTGATTCCCCGCCTCTGATTCCAGGCCTCTGATTCCCAGCATCTGATTCCGGCCTCTGATTCCCGGCCTCTGATTCCCTGCTTCTGATTCTGATTCCCTGCCTCTGATTCCCCATCTCTGATTCCGCACATCTGATTCCCTGCCTCTGATTCCCCACCTCTGATTCCCCATATCTGATTCCCCGCCTCTGTTTCCCCGCCTCTGATTCCCCGCCTCTGTTTCCCAATATCTAAGTCCCCACCTCTGATTCCCCAAATCTGATTCCCCACCTCTGATTCCCCAGCTCTGATTCCCCGCCTCTGATTCCCCGCATCTGATACCCTGCATCTGATTCCAAGCCTCTGATTCCCTGCCTCTGATTCCCAACCTCTGATTCCCCACCTCTGATTCCCCATATCTGATTCCCCGCCTCTGTTTCCCCGCCTCGGATTCCCCGCCTCTGTTTCCCCATATCTGATTCCCGGCCACTGATTCCCCGCCTCTGATTCCCCATATCTGATTCCCTGCCTCTGATTCCCCAACTCTGATTCCCCGCCTCTGATTCCCCAGCTCTGAATCCCCGCCTCTGATTCCCCGCGTCTGATTCCCTGCCTCTGATTCCCCGCCTTGATTCCCCATCTCTGATTCACAACCTCTGATTCCCCACCTCTGATTCCCTATATTTGATTCCCCGCCTCTGTTTCCCCGCCTCTGATTCCCCGCCTCTGATTCCCCATATCTGATTCCCCGCCTCTGATTGACCACCTCTGATTCCCAGCCTCTGATTCGCCAGCTCTGATTCCCCGCCTCTGATTCCCCGCATCTGATTCCCTGCCTCTGATTCCCTGCCTCTGATTCCCCATCTCTGATTCACCGCCTATGATTCGCCACCTCTGATTCCCCATATCTGATTCCCCAACTCTGTTTCCCCGCCTCTGATTCCCCGCCTCTGATTCTCCATATCTCATTCCCCGCCTCTGAATCCCCATCTCTGATTCCCCGCCTCTGATTCCCCAGCTCTGATTCCCCGCCTCTGATTCCCTGCATCCGATTCCCCATATCTGATTCCCCGCCTCTGTTGCCCCGCCTCTGATTCCCCGCCTCTGTTTCCCCATATCTGATTCCCACCTCTGATTCCCAACTATGATTCTCCGCCTCTGATTCCCCAGCTCTGATTCCCTGCCTCTGATTCCCCGCGTTCTATTCCCTGCCTCTGATTCCCCGCCTGTGATTCCCCATCACTGATTCACCACCTCTGATTCCCTACCTCTGATTCCCCATATCTAATTCCCCGCCTCTGTTTGCCCGCCTCTGATTTCCCGCCTCTGTTTCCCCATATCTGATTCCCCGCCTCTGAATCCCCAACTCTGATTCCCTGCCTCAGATTCCCCAGCTCTGATTCCCCGCCTTTGATTCCCCCCGTCTGATTCCCAGCCTCTGAATCCCCGTGTCTGATTTCCTGCCTCTGATTCCCCGCCTCTGATTCCCCATCTCTGATTCACCGCCTCTGATTCCCCACCTCTGATTCCCCATCTCTGATTCCGCACATCCAATTCCCTGCCTCTGATTCCCCAACTCTGATTCCCCACCTCTGATTCCCCAGCTCTGATTCCCCGCCTCAGATTCCCCGCGTCTGATTCCATGCCTCTTATTCCCCGCCTCTGATTCCCTGCCTCTGATTCCCCATATCTGATTCCCCGCCTCTGATTCCCCAACTCTGATTCCCCGCTTCTGATTCCCCAGCTCTGAATCCCCGCCTCTGATTCCCCGCGTCTTATTCCCTGCCTCTGATTCACCGCCTCTGATTCCCCATCTGTGATTCACAACCTCTGATGCCCCACCTCTGATTCCCCTTATCTGATTCCCTGCCTCTGTTTCCCCGCCTCTGATTCCCCACCTCTGTTTCCCCATATCTGATTCCCCGCCTCTGATTCCCCAACTCTAATACCCCGCCTCTGATTCCCAAGTCTCTGATTCCCCGCCTCTGATTCCCCGCATCTGATTCCCTGCCTCTGATTCCCCGCCTCTGATTCCAGGCCTCTGATTCCCAGCATCTGATTCCGGCCTCTGATTCCCGGCCTCTGATTCCCTGCTTCTGATTCTGATTCCCTGCCTCTGATTCCCCATCTCTGATTCCGCACATCTGATTCCCTGCCTCTGATTCCCCACCTCTGATTCCCCATATCTGATTCCCCGCCTCTGTTTCCCCGCCTCTGATTCCCCGCCTCTGTTTCCCAATATCTAAGTCCCCACCTCTGATTCCCCAAATCTGATTCCCCACCTCTGATTCCCCAGCTCTGATTCCCCGCCTCTGATTCCCCGCATCTGATACCCTGCATCTGATTCCAAGCCTCTGATTCCCTGCCTCTGATTCCCAACCTCTGATTCCCCACCTCTGATTCCCCATATCTGATTCCCCGCCTCTGTTTCCCCGCCTCGGATTCCCCGCCTCTGTTTCCCCATATCTGATTCCCGGCCACTGATTCCCCGCCTCTGATTCCCCATATCTGATTCCCTGCCTCTGATTCCCCAACTCTGATTCCCCGCCTCTGATTCCCCAGCTCTGAATCCCCGCCTCTGATTCCCCGCGTCTGATTTCCTGCCTCTGATTCCCCGCCTTGATTCCCCATCTCTGATTCACAACCTCTGATTCCCCACCTCTGATTCCCTATATTTGATTCCCCGCCTCTGTTTCCCCGCCTCTGATTCCCCGCCTCTGATTCCCCATATCTGATTCCCCGCCTCTGATTGACCACCTCTGATTCCCAGCCTCTGATTCGCCAGCTCTGATTCCCCGCCTCTGATTCCCCGCATCTGATTCCCTGCCTCTGATTCCCTGCCTCTGATTCCCCATCTCTGATTCACCGCCTATGATTCGCCACCTCTGATTCCCCATATCTGATTCCCCAACTCTGTTTCCCCGCCTCTGATTCCCCGCCTCTGATTCTCCATATCTCATTCCCCGCCTCTGAATCCCCATCTCTGATTCCCCGCCTCTGATTCCCCAGCTCTGATTCCCCGCCTCTGATTCCCTGCATCCGATTCCCAATATCTGATTCCCCGCCTCTGTTGCCCCGCCTCTGATTCCCCGCCTCTGTTTCCCCATATCTGATTCCCACCTCTGATTCCCAACTATGATTCTCCGCCTCTGATTCCCCAGCTCTGATTCCCTGCCTCTGATTCCCCGCGTTCTATTCCCTGCCTCTGATTCCCCGCCTGTGATTCCCCATCACTGATTCACCACCTCTGATTCCCTACCTCTGATTCCCCATATCTAATTCCCCGCCTCTGTTTGCCCGCCTCTGATTTCCCGCCTCTGTTTCCCCATATCTGATTCCCCGCCTCTGAATCCCCAACTCTGATTCCCTGCCTCAGATTCCCCAGCTCTGATTCCCCGCCTTTGATTCCCCCCGTCTGATTCCCAGCCTCTGAATCCCCGTGTCTGATTTCCTGCCTCTGATTCCCCGCCTCTGATTCCCCATCTCTGATTCACCGCCTCTGATTCCCCACCTCTGATTCCCCATCTCTGATTCCGCACATCCAATTCCCTGCCTCTGATTCCCCAACTCTGATTCCCCACCTCTGATTCCCCAGCTCTGATTCCCCGCCTCAGATTCCCCGCGTCTGATTCCATGCCTCTTATTCCCCGCCTCTGATTCCCTGCCTCTGATTCCCCATATCTGATTCCCCGCCTCTGATTCCCCAACTCTGATTCCCCGCTTCTGATTCCCCAGCTCTGAATCCCCGCCTCTGATTCCCCGCGTCTGATTCCCTGCCTCTGATTCCCCGCCTCTGATTCCCCATCTGTGATTCACAACCTCTGATGCCCCTCCTCTGATTCCCCATATCTGATTCCCCGCCTCTGTTTCCCCGCCTCTGATTCCCCGCCTCTGATTCCCCATATCTGATTCCCCGCCTCTTATTGCCCACCTCTGATTCCCCACGTCTGATACCCTGCCTCTGATTCCCCGCCTCTGATTCCCCATCTCTAATTCACCACCTCTGATTCCCGGCCTCTGATTCCCCATCTCTGATTCCGCACATCCGAATCCCTGCCTATGTTTCCCCACCTCTGATTCCCCGCCTCTGATTCCCCATATCTGATTCCCTGCCTCTGTTTCCCCGCCTCTGATTCCCTACCTCTGTTTCCCCATATCTGATTCCCCGCCTCTGATTCCCCAACTCTAATACCCCGCCTCTGATTCCCCAGCTCTGATTCCCCGCCTCTGATTCCCCGCATCTGATTCCCTGCCTCTGATTCCCCGCCTCTGATTCCAGGCCTCTGATTCCCATCATCTGATTCCGGCCTCTGATTCCCGGCCTCTGATTCCCTGCTACTGATTCTGATTCCCTGCCTCTGATTCCCTATCTCTGATTCCGCACATCTGATTCCCTGCCTCTGATTCCCCACCTCTGATTCCCCATATCTGATTCCCCACCTCTGTTTCCCCGCCTCTGATTCCCCGCCTCTGTTTCCCAATATCTAAGTTCCCACCTCTGATTCCCCAAATCTGATTCCCCACCTCTGATTCCCCAGCTCTGATTCCCCGCCTCTGATGCCCCGCATCTGATTCCCTGCATCTGATTCCAAGCCTCTGATTCCCTGCCTCTGATTCCCAACCTCTGATTCCCCACCTCTGATTCCCCATATCTGATTCCCCGCCTCTGTTTCCCCGCCTCGGATTCCCCGCCTCTGTTTCCCCATATCTGATTCCCGGCCTCTGATTCCCCGCCTCTGATTCCCCGCCTCTGATTCCCCGCCTCTGATTCCATGCCTCTGATTCCCAACCTCTGATTCCCCACCTCTGATTCCCCATATCTGATTCCCCGCCTCTGTTTCCCCGCCTCTGATTCCCCGCCTCTGATTCCCAACTCTGATTCCCCACCTCTGATTCCCCAGCTCTGATTCCCCGTGTTTGATTCCCTGCCTCTGATTCCCTGCCCTGATTCCCCATCTCTGTTTCACCGCCTTTGATTCGCCACCTCTGATTCCACATATCTGATTCCCCGCCTCTGTTTCCCCGACTCTGATTCCCTTCCTCTGATTCCCAACCTCTGATTCCACACCTCTGATTCCCCATATCTGATTCCCCGCCTCTATTTCCCCATATCTGAATCCCTGCCTCTGATTCCCCAACTCTGATTCCCCGCCTCTGATTCCCCAGCTCTGATTCCCCGACTCTGATTCCCGGCGTCCGATTCCCTGCCTCTGATTCCCCGCCTCTGATTCCCCATCTCTGATTCCCCGCCTCTGATTCCCCGTGTCTGATTCCCTGCCTCTGATTCCCCGCCTCTGATTCCCCGCCTCTGATTCCCTGCAACTGACTCCCTGCCCCTGATTCCCCACCTCTGATTCCCCATATCTGATTCCCCGCCTCTGTTTCCCCGCCTCTGATTCCCCGCCTCTGATTCCCCATATCTGATTCCCTGCCTCTGATTGCCCAACTCTGATTCCCTGCCTCTGATTCCCCAGCTCTGAATCCCCGCCTCTGATTCCCCGTGTCTGATTCCCTGCCTCTGATTCCCCGCCTTGATTCCCCATCTCTGATTCACAACCTCTGATTCCCCACCTCTGATTCCCTATATTTGATTCCCCGCCTCTGTTTCCCCGCCTCTGATTCCCCGCCTCTGATTCCCCATATCTGATTCCCCGCCTCTGATTGCCCACCTCTGTTTCCCCGCCTCTGATTCGCCAGCTCTGATTCCCCGCCTCTGATTCCCCGCATCTGATTCCCTGCCTCTGATTCCCCGCCTCTGATTCCCCATCTCTGATTCACCGCCTTTGATTCGCCACCTCTGATTCCCCATATCTGATTCCCCACCTCTGTTTCCCGGCCTCTGATTCCCCGCCTCTGATTCTCCATATCTCATTCCCCGCCTCTGAATCCCCATCTCTGATTCCCGGACTCTGATTCCCCACCTCTGATTCCCGGCCTCTTATTCCCAGCATCTGATTCCCGGCCTCTGATTCCCGGCCTCTGATTCCCCGCTTCTGATTCTGATTCCCTGCCTCTGATTCCCCATCTCTGATTCCGCACATCTGATTCCCTGCCTCTGATTCCCCACCTCTGATTCCCCATATCTGATTCCCCGCCTCTGTTTCCCCGCCTCTGATTCCCCGCCTCTGTTTCCCAATACCAAAGTCCCCACCTCTGATTCCCCAAATCTGATTCCCCACCTCTGATTCCCCAGCTCTGATTCCCCGCCTCTGATTCCCCGCATCTGATACCCTGCATCTGATTCCAAGCCTCTGATTCCCTGCCTCTGATTCCCAACCTCTGATTCCCCACCTCTGATTCCCCATATCTGATTCCCCGCCTCTGTTTCCCCGCCTCGGATTCCCCGCCTCTGTTTCCCCATATCTGATTCCCGGCCTCTGATTCCCCGCCTCTGATTCCCCATATCTGATTCCCTGCCTCTGATTCCCCAACTCTGATTCCCCGCCTCTGATTCCCCAGCTCTGAATCCCCGCCTCTGATTCCCCGCGTCTGATTCCCTGCCTCTGATTCCCCGCCTTGATTCCCCATCTCTGATTCACAACCTCTGATTCCCCACCTCTGATTCCCTATATTTGATTCCCCGCCTCTGTTTCCCCGCCTCTGATTCCCCGCCTCTGATTCCCCATATCTGATTCCCCGCCTCTGATTGCCCACCTCTGATTCCCAGCCTCTGATTCGCCAGCTCTGATTCCCCGCCTCTGATTCCCCGCATCTGATTCCCTGCCTCTGATTCCCTGCCTCTGATTCCCCATCTCTGATTCACCGCCTTTGATTCGCCACCTCTGATTCCCCATATCTGATTCCCCAACTCCGTTTCCCCGCCTCTGATTCCCCGCCTCTGATTCTCCATATCTCATTCCCCGCCTCTGAATCCCCATCTCTGATTCCCGGACTCTGATTCCCCTCCTCTGATTCCCGGCCTCTTATTCCCAGCATCTGATTCCCGGCCTCTGATTCCCGGCCTCTGATTCCCCGCTTCTGATTCCCTGCCTCTGATTCCCCATCTCTGATTCCGCACATCTGATTCCCTGCCTCTGATTCCCCACCTCTGATTCCCCATATCTGATTCCCCGCCTCTGTTTCCCCGCCTCTGATTCCCCGCCTCTGTTTCCCTATATCTAATTCCCCACCTCTGATGCCCCAACTCTGATTCCCCGCCTCTGATTCCCCAGCTCTGATTCCCCGCCTCTGATTCCCTGCATCCGATTCCCCATATCTGATTCCCCGCCTCTGTTTCCCCGCCTCCGATTCCCCGCCTCTGTTTCCCCATATCTGATTCCCGCCTCTGATTCCCAACTATGATTCTCCGCCTCTGATTCCCCAGCTCTGATTCCCTGCCTCTGATTCCCCGCGTTCTATTCCCTGCCTCTGATTCCCCGCCTGTGATTCCCCATCACTGTTTCACCACCTCTGATTCCCTACCTCTGATTCCCCATATCTAATTCCCCGCCTCTGTTTGCCCGCCTCTGATTCCCCGCCTCTGTTTCCCCATATCTGATTCCCCGCCTCTGAATCCCCAACTCTGATTCCCTGCCTCATATTCCCCAGCTCTGATTCCCCGCCTTTGATTCCCCCCGTCTGATTCCCAGCCTCTGAATCCCCGTGTCTGATTTCCTGCCTCTGATTCCCCGCCTCTGATTCCCCATCTCTGATTCACCGCCTCTGATTCCCCACCTCTGATTCCCCATCTCTGATTCCGCACATCCAATTCCCTGCCTCTGATTCCCCAACTCTGATTCCCCACCTCTGATTCCCCAGCTCTGATTCCCCGCCTCAGATTCCCCGCGTCTGATTCCCTGCCTCTTATTCCCCGCCTCTGATTCCCTGCCTCTGATTCCCCATATCTGATTCCCCGCCTCTGATTCCCCAACTCTGATTCCCCGCTTCTGATTCCCTATATTTGATTCCCCGCCTCTGTTTCCCCGCCTCTGATTCCCCGCCTCTGATTCCCCATATCTGATTCCCCGCCTCTGATTGCCCACCTCTGATTCCCCGCCTCTGATTCGCCAGCTCTGATTCCCCGCCTCTGATTCCCCGCATCTGATTCCCTGCCTCTGATTCCCCGCCTCTGATTCCCCATCTCTGATTCACCGCCTTTGATTCGCCACCTCTGATTCCCCATATCTGATTCCCCACCTCTGTTTCCCGGCCTCTGATTCCCCGCCTCTGATTCTCCATATCTCATTCCCCGCCTCTGAATCCCCATCTCTGATTCCCGGACTCTGATTCCCCACCTCTGATTCCCGGCCTCTTATTCCCAGCATCTGTTTCCCGGCCTCTGATTCCCGGCCTCTGATTCCCCGCTTCTGATTCTGATTCCCTGCCTCTGATTCCCCATGTCTGATTCCGCACATCTGATTCCCTGCCTCTGATTCCCTACCTCTGATTCCCCATATCTGATTCCCCGCCTCTGTTTCCCCGCCTCTGATTCCCCGCCTCTGTTTCCCAATACCAAAGTCCCCACCTCTGATTCCCCAAATCTGATTCCCCACCTCTGATTCCCCAGCTCTGATTCCCCGCCTCTGATTCCCCGCATCTGATACCCTGCATCTGATTCCAAGCCTCTGATTCCCTGCCTCTGATTCCCAACCTCTGATTCCCCACCTCTGATTCCCCATATCTGATTCCCCGCCTCTGTTTCCCCGCCTCGGATTCCCCGCCTCTGTTTCCCCATATCTGATTCCCGGCCTCTGATTCCCCGCCTCTGATTCCCCATATCTGATTCCCTGCCTCTGATTCCCCAACTCTGATTCCCCGCCTCTGATTCCCCTGCTCTGAATCCCCGCCTCTGATTCCCCGCGTCTGATTCCCTGCCTCTGATTCCCCGCCTTGATTCCCCATCTCTGATTCACAACCTCTGATTCCCCACCTCTGATTCCCTATATTTGATTCCCCGCCTCTGTTTCCCCGCCTCTGATTCCCCGCCTCTGATTCCCCATATCTGATTCCCCGCCTCTGATTGCCCACCTCTGATTCCCAGCCTCTGATTCGCCAGCTCTGATTCCCCGCCTCTGATTCCCCGCATCTGATTCCCTGCCTCTGATTCCCTGCCTCTGATTCCCCATCTCTGATTCACCGCCTTTGATTCGCCACCTCTGATTCCCCATATATGATTCCCCAACTCCGTTTCCCCGCCTCTGATTCCCCGCCTCTGATTCTCCATATCTCATTCCCCGCCTCTGAATCCCCATCTCTGATTCCCGGACTCTGATTCCCCTCCTCTGATTCCCGGCTTCTTATTCCCAGCATCTGATTCCCGGCCTCTGATTCCCGGCCTCTGATTCCCCGCTTCTGATTCCCTGCCTCTGATTCCCCATCTCTGATTCCGCACATCTGATTCCCTGCCTCTGATTCCCCACCTCTGATTCCCCATATCTGATTCCCCGCCTCTGTTTCCCCGCCTCTGATTCCCCGCCTCTGTTTCCCTATATCTAATTCCCCACCTCTGATGCCCCAACTCTGATTCCCCGCCTCTGATTCCCCAGCTCTGATTCCCCGCCTCTGATTCCCTGCATCCGATTCCCCATATCTGATTCCCCGCCTCTGTTTCCCCGCCTCCGATTCCCCGCCTCTGTTTCCCCATATCTGATTCCCGCCTCTGATTCCCAACTATGATTCTCCGCCTCTGATTCCCCAGCTCTGATTCCCTGCCTCTGATTCCCCGCGTTCTATTCCCTGCCTCTGATTCCCCGCCTGTGATTCCCCATCACTGATTCACCACCTCTGATTCCCTACCTCTGATTCCCCATATCTAATTCCCCGCCTCTGTTTGCCCGCCTCTGATTCCCCGCCTCTGTTTCCCCATATCTGATTCCCCGCCTCTGAATCCCCAACTCTGATTCCCTGCCTCAGATTCCCCAGCTCTGATTCCCCGCCTTTGATTCCCCCCGTCTGATTCCCAGCCTCTGAATCCCCGTGTCTGATTTCCTGCCTCTGATTCCCCGCCTCTGATTCCCCATCTCTGATTCACCGCCTCTGATTCCCCACCTCTGATTCCCCATCTCTGATTCCGCACATCCAATTCCCTGCCTCTGATTCCCCAACTCTGATTCCCCACCTCTGATTCCCCAGCTCTGATTCCCCGCCTCAGATTCCCCGCGTCTGATTCCCTGCCTCTTATTCCCCGCCTCTGATTCCCTGCCTCTGATTCCCCATATCTGATTCCCCGCCTCTGATTCCCCAACTCTGATTCCCCGCTTCTGATTCCCCAGCTCTGAATCCCCGCCTCTGATTCCCCGCGTCTGATTCCCTGCCTCTGATTCCCCGCCTCTGATTCCCCATCTGTGATTCACAACCTCTGATTCCCCACCTCTGATTCCCCATATCTGATTCCACGC
The DNA here is from genome assembly GCF_036971445.1 of Narcine bancroftii. NCBI lineage: Eukaryota > Metazoa > Chordata > Chondrichthyes > Torpediniformes > Narcinidae > Narcine > Narcine bancroftii. Next base: position 2,628,481 of record NW_027211886.1, read on the forward strand.
CTCTGTTTCCCCGCCTCTGATTCCCCATATCTGATTCCCCGCCTCTGATTGCCCACCTCTGACTCCCCGCGTCTGATACCCTGCCTCTGATTCCCCGCCTCTGATTCCCCATCTCTGATTCACCACCTCTGATTCCCGGCCTCTGATTCCCCATCTCTGATTCCGCACATCCGATTCCCTGCCTATGTTTCCCCACCTCTGATTCCCTGCCTCTGATTCCCCATATCTGATTCCCTGCCTCTGTTTCCCCGCCTCTGATTCCCTACCTCTGTTTCCCCATATCTGATTCCCCGCCTCTGATTCCCCAACTCTAATACCCCGCCTCTGATTCCCCAGCTCTGATTCCCCGCCTCAAATTCCCCGCATCTGATTCCCTGCCTCTGATTCCCCGCCTCTGATTCCAGGCCTCTGATTCCCATCATCTGATTCCGGCCTCTGATTCCCGGCCTCTGATTCCCTGCTTCTGATTCTGATTCCCTGCCTCTGATTCCCTATCTCTGATTCCGCACATCTGATTCCCTGCCTCTGATTCCCCACCTCTGATTCCCCATATCTGATTCCCCACCTCTGTTTCCCCGCCTCTGATTCCCCGCCTCTGTTTCCCAATATCTAAGTCCCCACCTCTGATTCCCCAAATCTGATTCCCCACCTCTGATTTCCCAGCTCTGATTCCCCGCCTCTGATGCCCCGCATCTGATTCCCTGCATCTGATTCCAAGCCTCTGATTCCCTGCCTCTGATTCCCAACCTCTGATTCCCCACCTCTGATTCCCCATATATGATTCCCCGCCTCTGTTTCCCCGCCTCGGATTCCCCGCCTCTGTTTCCCCATATCTGATTCCCCACATCTGATTCCCCGCCTCTGTTTCCCCGCCTCTGATTCCCCGCCTCTGATTCCCCATATCTGATTCCCTGCCTCTGATTCCCCAACTCTGATTCCCCGCCTCTGATTCCCCAGCTCTGAATCCCCGCCTCTGATTCCCCGCGTCTGATTCCCTGCCTCTGTTTCCCCGCCTTGATTCCCCATCTCTGATTCACAACCTCTGATTCCCCACCTCTGATTCCCTATATTTGATTCCCCGCCTCTGTTTCCCCGCCTCTGATTCCCCGCCTCTGATTCCCCATATCTGATTCCCCGCCTCTGATTGCCCACCTCTGATTCCCAGCCTCTGATTCGCCAGCTCTGATTCCCCGCCTCTGATTCCCCGCATCTGATTCCCTGCCTCTGATTCCCCGCCTCTGATTCCCCATCTCTGATTCACCGCCTTTGATTCGCCACCTCTTATTCCCCATATCTGATTCCCCACCTCTGATTCCCGGCCTCTTATTCCCAGCATCTGATTCCCGGCCTCTGATTCCCGGCCTCTGATTCCCCGCTTCTGATTCTGATTCCCTGCCTCTTATTCCCCATCTCTGATTCCGCACATCTGATTCCCTGCCTCTGATTCCCCACCTCTGATTCCCCATATCTGATTCCCCGCCTCTGTTTCCCCGCCTCTGATTCCCCGCCTCTGTTTCCCTATATCTAATTCCCCACCTCTGATGCCCCAACTCTGATTCCCCGCCTCTGATTCCCCAGCTCTGATTCCCCGCCTCTGATTCCCTGCATCCGATTCCCCATATCTGATTCCCCGCCTCTGTTTCACCGCCTCTGATTCCCCGCCTCTGTTTCCCCATATCTGATTCCCGCCTCTGATTCCCAACTATGAATACCCTCCTCTGATTCCCCAGCTCTGATTCCCTGCCTCTGATTCCCCGCGTTCTATTCCCTGCCTCTGATTCCCGGCCTGTGATTCCCCATCACTGATTCACCACCTCTGATTCCCTACCTCTGATTCCCCATATCTAATTCCCCGCCTCTGTTTGCCCGCCTCTGATTCCCCGCCTCTGTTTCCCCATATCTGATTCCCCGCCTCTGAATCCCCAACTCTGATTCCCTGCCTCAGATTCCCCAGCTCTGATTCCCCGCCTTTGATTCCCCCCGTCTGATTCCCAGCCTCTGAATCCCCGTGTCTGATTTCCTGCCTCTGATTCCCCGCCTCTGATTCCCCATCTCTGATTCACCGCCTCTGATTCCCCACCTCTGATTCCCCCTCTCTGATTCCGCACATCCAATTCCCTGCCTCTGATTCCCCAACTCTGATTCCCCACCTCTGATTCCCCAGCTCTGATTCCCCGCCTCAGATTCCCCGCGTCTGATTCCCTGCCTCTGATTCCCCGCCTCTGATTCCCTGCCTCTGATTCCCCATATCTGATTCCCCGCCTCTGATTCCCCAACTCTGATTCCCCGCTTCTGATTCCCCAGCTCTGAATCCCCGCCTCTGATTCCCCGCGTCTTATTCCCTGCCTCTGATTCACCGCCTCTGATTCCCCATCTGTGATTCACAACCTCTGATGCCCCACCTCTGATTCCCCATATCTGATTCCCTGCCTCTGTTTCCCCGCCTCTGATTCCCCACCTCTGTTTCCCCATATCTGATTCCCCGCCTCTGATTCCCCAACTCTAATACCCCGCCTCTGATTCCCCAGCTCTGATTCCCCGCCTCTGATTCCCCGCATCTGATTCCCTGCCTCTGATTCCCCGCCTCTGATTCCAGGCCTCTGATTCCCAGCATCTGATTCCGGCCTCTGATTCCCCAACTCTGATTCCCCATATCTGATTCCCCGCCTCTGTTTCCCCGCCTCTGATTCCCCGCCTCTGTTTCCCAATATCTAAGTCCCCACCTCTGATTCCCCAAATCTGATTCCCCACCTCTGATTCCCCAGCTCTGATTCCCCGCCTCTGATTCCCCGCATCTGATAACCTGCATCTGATTCCAAGCCTCTGATTCCCTGCCTCTGATTCCCAACCTCTGATTCCCCACCTCTGATTCCCCATATCTGATTCCCCGCCTCTGTTTCCCCGCCTCGGATTCCCCGCCTCTGTTTCCCCATATCTGATTCCCGGCCTCTGATTCCCCGCCTCTGATTCCCCATATCTGATTCCCTGCCTCTGATTCCCCAACTCTGATTCCCCGCCTCTGATTCCCCAGCTCTGAATCCCCGCCTCTGATTCCCCGCGTCTGATTCCCTGCCTCTGATTCCCCGCCTTGATTCCCCATCTCTGATTCACAACCTCTGATTCCCCACCTCTGATTCCCTATATTTGATTCCCCGCCTCTGTTTCCCCGCCTCTGATTCCCCGCCTCTGATTCCCCATATCTGATTCCCCGCCTCTGATTGACCACCTCTGATTCCCAGCCTCTGATTCGCCAGCTCTGATTCCCCGCCTCTGATTCCCCGCATCTGATTCCCTGCCTCTGATTCCCTGCCTCTGATTCCCCATCTCTGATTCACCGCCTTTGATTCGCCACCTCTGATTCCCCATATCTGATTCCCCAACTCTGTTTCCCCGCCTCTGATTCCCCGCCTCTGATTCTCCATATCTCATTCCCCGCCTCTGAATCCCCATCTCTGATTCCCCGCCTCTGATTCCCCAGCTCTGATTCCCCGCCTCTGATTCCCTGCATCCGATTCCCCATATCTGATTCCCCGCCTCTGTTGCCCCGCCTCTGATTCCCCGCCTCTGTTTCCCCATATCTGATTCCCGCCTCTGATTCCCAACTATGATTCTCCGCCTCTGATTCCCCAGCTCTGATTCCCTGCCTCTGATTCCCCGCGTTCTATTCCCTGCCTCTGATTCCCCGCCTGTGATTCCCCATCTCTGATTCACCACCTCTGATTCCCTACCTCTGATTCCCCATATCTAATTCCCCGCCTCTGTTTGCCCGCCTCTGATTCCCCGCCTCTGTTTCCCCATATCTGATTCCCCGCCTCGGAATCCCCAACTCTGATTCCCTGCCTCAGATTCCCCAGCTCTGATTCCCCGCCTTTGATTCCCCCCGTCTGATTCCCAGCCTCTGAATCCCCGTGTCTGATTTCCTGCCTCTGATTCCCCGCCTCTGATTCCCCATCTCTGATTCACCGCCTCTGATTCCCCACCTCTGATTCCCCATCTCTGATTCCGCACATCCAATTCCCTGCCTCTGATTCCCCAACTCTGATTCCCCACCTCTGATTCCCCAGCTCTGATTCCCCGCCTCAGATTCCCCGCGTCTGATTCCATGCCTCTTATTCCCCGCCTCTGATTCCCTGCCTCTGATTCCCCATATCTGGTTCCCCGCCTCTGATTCCCCAACTCTGATTCCCCGCTTCTGATTCCCCAGCTCTGAATCCCCGCCTCTGATTCCCCGCGTCTGATTCCCTGCCTCTGATTCCCCGCCTCTGATTCCCCATCTGTGATTCACAACCTCTGATGCCCCTCCTCTGATTCCCCATATCTGATTCCCCGCCTCTGTTTCCCCGCCTCTGATTCCCCGCCTCTGATTCCCCATATCTGATTCCCCGCCTCTTATTGCCCACCTCTGATTCCCCACGTCTGATACCCTGCCTCTGATTCCCCGCCTCTGATTCCCCATCTCTGATTCACCACCTCTGATTCCCGGCCTCTGATTCCCCATCTCTGATTCCGCACATCCGATTCCCTGCCTATGTTTCCCCACCTCTGATTCCCCGCCTCTGATTCCCCATATCTGATTCCCTGCCTCTGTTTCCCCGCCTCTGATTCCCTACCTCTGTTTCCCCATATCTGATTCCCCGCCTCTGATTCCCCAACTCTAATACCCCGCCTCTGATTCCCCAGCTCTGATTCCCCGCCTCTGATTCCCCGCATCTGATTCCCTGCCTCTGATTCCCCGCCTCTGATTCCAGGCCTCTGATTCCCATCATCTGATTCCGGCCTCTGATTCCCGGCCTCTGATTCCCTGCTACTGATTCTGATTCCCTGCCTCTGATTCCCTATCTCTGATTCCGCACATCTGATTCCCTGCCTCTGATTCCCCACCTCTGATTCCCCATATCTGATTCCCCACCTCTGTTTCCCCGCCTCTGATTCCCCGCCTCTGTTTCCCAATATCTAAGTTCCCACCTCTGATTCCCCAAATCTGATTCCCCACCTCTGATTCCCCAGCTCTGATTCCCCGCCTCTGATGCCCCGCATCTGATTCCCTGCATCTGATTCCAAGCCTCTGATTCCCTGCCTCTGATTCCCAACCTCTGATTCCCCACCTCTGATTCCCCATATCTGATTCCCCGCCTCTGTTTCCCCGCCTCGGATTCCCCGCCTCTGTTTCCCCATATCTGATTCCCGGCCTCTGATTCCCCGCCTCTGATTCCCCGCCTCTGATTCCCCGCCTCTGATTCCATGCCTCTGATTCCCAACCTCTGATTCCACACCTCTGATTCCCCATATCTGATTCCCCGCCTCTGTTTCCCCGCCTCTGATTCCCCGCCTCTGATTCCCAACTCTGATTCCCCACCTCTGATTCCCCAGCTCTGATTCCCCGTGTTTGATTCCCTGCCTCTGATTCCCTGCCCTGATTCCCCATCTCTGTTTCACCGCCTTTGATTCGCCACCTCTGATTCCACATATCTGATTCCCCGCCTCTGTTTCCCCGACTCTGATTCCCTTCCTCTAATTCCCAACCTCTGATTCCACACCTCTGATTCCCCATATCTGATTCCCCGCCTCTATTTCCCCATATCTGAATCCCTGCCTCTGATTCCCCAACTCTGATTCCCCGCCTCTGATTCCCCAGCTCTGATTCCCCGACTCTGATTCCCGGCGTCCGATTCCCTGCCTCTGATTCCCCGCCTCTGATTCCCCATCTCTGATTCCCCGCCTCTGATTCCCCGTGTCTGATTCCCTGCCTCTGATTCCCCGCCTCTGATTCCCCGCCTCTGATTCCCTGCAACTGACTCCCTGCCCCTGATTCCCCACCTCTGATTCCCCATATCTGATTCCCCGCCTCTGTTTCCCCGCCTCTGATTCCCCGCCTCTGATTCCCCATATCTGATTCCCTGCCTCTGATTGCCCAACTCTGATTCCCTGCCTCTGATTCCCCAGCTCTGAATCCCCGCCTCTGATTCCCCGTGTCTGATTCCCTGCCTCTGATTCCCCGCCTTGATTCCCCATCTCTGATTCACAACCTCTGATTCCCCACCTCTGATTCCCTATATTTGATTCCCCGCCTCTGTTTCCCCGCCTCTGATTCCCCGCCTCTGATTCCCCATATCTGATTCCCCGCCTCTGATTGCCCACCTCTGATTCCCCGCCTCTGATTCGCCAGCTCTGATTCCCCGCCTCTGATTCCCCGCATCTGATTCCCTGCCTCTGATTCCCCGCCTCTGATTCCCCATCTCTGATTCACCGCCTTTGATTCGCCACCTCTGATTCCCCATATCTGATTCCCCACCTCTGTTTCCCGGCCTCTGATTCCCCGCCTCTGATTCTCCATATCTCATTCCCCGCCTCTGAATCCCCATCTCTGATTCCCGGACTCTGATTCCCCACCTCTGATTCCCGGCCTCTTATTCCCAGCATCTGATTCCCGGCCTCTGATTCCCGGCCTCTGATTCCCCGCTTCTGATTCTGATTCCCTGCCTCTGATTCCCCATCTCTGATTCCGCACATCTGATTCCCTGCCTCTGATTCCCCACCTCTGATTCCCCATATCTGATTCCCCGCCTCTGTTTCCCCGCCTCTGATTCCCCGCCTCTGTTTCCCTATATCTAATTCCCCACCTCTGATGCCCCAACTCTGATTCCCCGCCTCTGATTCCCCAGCTCTGATTCCCCGCCTCTGATTCCCCGCATCCGATTCCCCATATCTGATTCCCCGCCTCTGTTTCCCCGCCTCTGATTCCCCGCCTCTGCTTCCCCATATCTGATTCCCCGCCTCTGATTCCCAGCTATGATTCCCCGCCTCTGATTCCCCAGCTCTGATTCCCTGCGTCTGATTCCCTGCGTTCTATTCCCTGCCTCTGATTCCCCGCCTGTGATTCCCCATCACTGATTCACCACCTCTGATTCCCCAACTCTGATTCCCCATATCTAATTCCCCGCCTCTGTTTGCCCGCCTCTGATTCCCCGCCTCTGTTTCCCCATATCTGATTCCCCGTCTCTGAATCCCCAACTCTGATTCCCTGCCTCTGATGCCCCAGCTCTGATTCCCCGCCTTTGATTCCCCCCGTCTGATTCCCAGCCTCTGAATCCCCGTGTCTGATTTCCTGCCTCTGATTCCCCGCCTCTGATTCCCCATCTCTGATTCCTCTGATTCCCCACATCTGATTCCCCATCTCTGATTCCGCACATCCGATTCCCTGCCTCTGATTCCCCAACTCTGATTCCCCACCTCTGATTCCCCAGCTCTGATTCCCCGCCTCAGATTCCCCGCGTCTGATTCCCTGCCTCTGATTCCCCGCCTCTGATTCCCCATCTCTGATTCCCCACCTCTGATTCCCCGTGTCTGATTCCCTGCCTCTGATTCCCCGCCTCTGAATCCCAGCCTCTGATTCCCCATATCTGATTCCCCGCCTCTGATTCCCTGCCTCTGATTCCCCAGCTCTGATTCCCCGCCTTTGATTCCCCCCGTCTGATTCCCAGCCTCTGAATCCCCGTGTCTGATTTCCTGCCTCTGATTCCCCGCCTCTGATTCCCCATCTCTGATTCACTGCCTCTGATTCCCCATCTCTGATTCCCCACCTCTGATTCCCCATATCTGATTCCCTGCCTCTGTTTCCCCACCTCTGATTCCCCACCTCTGTTTCCCCATATCTGATTCCCCGCCTCTGATTCCCCGCCTCTGATTCCCCATATCTGATTCCCTGCCTCTGATTCCCCAACTCTGATTCCCCGCCTCTGATTCCCCAGCTCTGAATCCCCGCCTCTGATTCCCCGCGTCTGATTCCCTGCCTCTGTTTCCCCGCCTTGATTCCCCATCTCTGATTCACAACCTCTGATTCCCCACCTCTGATTCCCTATATTTGATTCCCCGCCTCTGTTTCCCCGCCTCTGATTCCCCGCCTCTGATTCCCCATATCTGATTCCCCGCCTCTGATTGCCCACCTCTGATTCCCAGCCTCTGATTCGCCAGCTCTGATTCCCCGCCTCTGATTCCCCGCATCTGATTCCCTGCCTCTGATTCCCCGCCTCTGATTCCCCATCTCTGATTCACCGCCTTTGATTCGCCACCTCTTATTCCCCATATCTGATTCCCCACCTCTGATTCCCGGCCTCTTATTCCCAGCATCTGATTCCCGGCCTCTGATTCCCGGCCTCTGATTCCCCGCTTCTGATTCTGATTCCCTGCCTCTTATTCCCCATCTCTGATTCCGCACATCTGATTCCCTGCCTCTGATTCCCCACCTCTGATTCCCCATATCTGATTCCCCGCCTCTGTTTCCCCGCCTCTGATTCCCCGCCTCTGTTTCCCTATATCTAATTCCCCACCTCTGATGCCCCAACTCTGATTCCCCGCCTCTGATTCCCCAGCTCTGATTCCCCGCCTCTGATTCCCTGCATCCGATTCCCCATATCTGATTCCCCGCCTCTGTTTCACCGCCTCTGATTCCCCGCCTCTGTTTCCCCATATCTGATTCCCGCCTCTGATTCCCAACTATGAATCCCCTCCTCTGATTCCCCAGCTCTGATTCCCTGCCTCTGATTCCCCGCGTTCTATTCCCTGCCTCTGATTCCCCGCCTGTGATTCCCCATCACTGATTCACCACCTCTGATTCCCTACCTCTGATTCCCCATATCTAATTCCCCGCCTCTGTTTGCCCGCCTCTGATTCCCCGCCTCTGTTTCCCCATATCTGATTCCCCGCCTCTGAATCCCCAACTCTGATTCCCTGCCTCAGATTCCCCAGCTCTGATTCCCCGCCTTTGATTCCCCCCGTCTGATTCCCAGCCTCTGAATCCCCGTGTCTGATTTCCTGCCTCTGATTCCCCGCCTCTGATTCCCCATCTCTGATTCACCGCCTCTGATTCCCCACCTCTGATTCCCCCTCTCTGATTCCGCACATCCAATTCCCTGCCTCTGATTCCCCAACTCTGATTCCCCACCTCTGATTCCCCAGCTCTGATTCCCCGCCTCAGATTCCCCGCGTCTGATTCCCTGCCTCTGATTCCCCGCCTCTGATTCCCTGCCTCTGATTCCCCATATCTGATTCCCCGCCTCTGATTCCCCAACTCTGATTCCCCGCTTCTGATTCCCCAGCTCTGAATCCCCGCCTCTGATTCCCCGCGTCTTATTCCCTGCCTCTGATTCACCGCCTCTGATTCCCCATCTGTGATTCACAACCTCTGATGCCCCACCTCTATTTCCCCATATCTGATTCCCTGCCTCTGTTTCCCCGCCTCTGATTCCCCACCTCTGTTTCCCCATATCTGATTCCCCGCCTCTGATTCCCCAACTCTAATACCCCGCCTCTGATTCCCCAGCTCTGATTCCCCGCCTCTGATTCCCCGCATCTGATTCCCTGCCTCTGATTCCCCGCCTCTGATTCCAGGCCTCTGATTCCCAGCATCTGATTCCGGCCTCTGATTCCCGGCCTCTGATTCCCCATATCTGATTCCCCGCCTCTGTTTCCCCGCCTCTGATTCCCCGCCTCTGATTCCCCGCCTCTGTTTCCCTATATCTAATTCCCCACCTCTGATGCCCCAACTCTGATTCCCCGCCTCTGATTCCCCAGCTCTGATTCCCCGCCTCTGATTCCCCGCATCCGATTCCCCATATCTGATTCCCCGCCTCTGTTTCCCCGCCTCTGATTCCCCGCCTCTGCTTCCCCATATCTGATTCCCCGCCTCTGATTCCCAGCTATGATTCCCCGCCTCTGATTCCCCAGCTCTGATTCCCTGCGTCTGATTCCCTGCGTTCTATTCCCTGCCTCTGATTCCCCGCCTGTGATTCCCCATCACTGATTCACCACCTCTGATTCCCCAACTCTGATTCCCCATATCTAATTCCCCGCCTCTGTTTGCCCGCCTCTGATTCCCCGCCTCTGTTTCCCCATATCTGATTCCCCGTCTCTGAATCCCCAACTCTGATTCCCTGCCTCTGATGCCCCAGCTCTGATTCCCCGCCTTTGATTCCCCCCGTCTGATTCCCAGCCTCTGAATCCCCGTGTCTGATTTCCTGCCTCTGATTCCCCGCCTCTGATTCCCCATCTCTGATTCCTCTGATTCCCCACATCTGATTCCCCATCTCTGATTCCGCACATCCGATTCCCTGCCTCTGATTCCCCAACTCTGATTCCCCACCTCTGATTCCCCAGCTCTGATTCCCCGCCTCAGATTCCCCGCGTCTGATTCCCTGCCTCTGATTCCCCGCCTCTGATTCCCCATCTCTGATTCCCCACCTCTGATTCCCCGTGTCTGATTCCCTGCCTCTGATTCCCCGCCTCTGAATCCCAGCCTCTGATTCCCCATATCTGATTCCCCGCCTCTGATTCCCTGCCTCTGATTCCCCAGCTCTGATTCCCCGCCTTTGATTCCCCCCGTCTGATTCCCAGCCTCTGAATCCCCGTGTCTGATTTCCTGCCTCTGATTCCCCGCCTCTGATTCCCCATCTCTGATTCACCGCCTCTGATTCCCCATCTCTGATTCCCCACCTCTGATTCCCCATATCTGATTCCCTGCCTCTGTTTCCCCACCTCTGATTCCCCACCTCTGTTTCCCCATATCTGATTCCCCGCCTCTGATTCCCCGCCTCTGATTCCCCATATCTGATTCCCTGCCTCTGATTCCCCAACTCTGATTCCCCGCCTCTGATTCCCCAGCTCTGAATCCCCGCCTCTGATTCCCCGCGTCTGATTCCCTGCCTCTGTTTCCCCGCCTTGATTCCCCATCTCTGATTCACAACCTCTGATTCCCCACCTCTGATTCCCTATATTTGATTCCCCGCCTCTGTTTCCCCGCCTCTGATTCCCCGCCTCTGATTCCCCATATCTGATTCCCCGCCTCTGATTGCCCACCTCTGATTCCCAGCCTCTGATTCGCCAGCTCTGATTCCCCGCCTCTGATTCCCCGCATCTGATTCCCTGCCTCTGATTCCCCGCCTCTGATTCCCCATCTCTGATTCACCGCCTTTGATTCGCCACCTCTTATTCCCCATATCTGATTCCCCACCTCTGATTCCCGGCCTCTTATTCCCAGCATCTGATTCCCGGCCTCTGATTCCCGGCCTCTGATTCCCCGCTTCTGATTCTGATTCCCTGCCTCTTATTCCCCATCTCTGATTCCGCACATCTGATTCCCTGCCTCTGATTCCCCACCTCTGATTCCCCATATCTGATTCCCCGCCTCTGTTTCCCCGCCTCTGATTCCCCGCCTCTGTTTCCCTATATCTAATTCCCCACCTCTGATGCCCCAACTCTGATTCCCCGCCTCTGATTCCCCAGCTCTGATTCCCCGCCTCTGATTCCCTGCATCCGATTCCCCATATCTGATTCCCCGCCTCTGTTTCACCGCCTCTGATTCCCCGCCTCTGTTTCCCCATATCTGATTCCCGCCTCTGATTCCCAACTATGAATCCCCTCCTCTGATTCCCCAGCTCTGATTCCCTGCCTCTGATTCCCCGCGTTCTATTCCCTGCCTCTGATTCCCCGCCTGTGATTCCCCATCACTGATTCACCACCTCTGATTCCCTACCTCTGATTCCCCATATCTAATTCCCCGCCTCTGTTTGCCCGCCTCTGATTCCCCGCCTCTGTTTCCCCATATCTGATTCCCCGCCTCTGAATCCCCAACTCTGATTCCCTGCCTCAGATTCCCCAGCTCTGATTCCCCGCCTTTGATTCCCCCCGTCTGATTCCCAGCCTCTGAATCCCCGTGTCTGATTTCCTGCCTCTGATTCCCCGCCTCTGATTCCCCATCTCTGATTCACCGCCTCTGATTCCCCACCTCTGATTCCCCCTCTCTGATTCCGCACATCCAATTCCCTGCCTCTGATTCCCCAACTCTGATTCCCCACCTCTGATTCCCCAGCTCTGATTCCCCGCCTCAGATTCCCCGCGTCTGATTCCCTGCCTCTGATTCCCCGCCTCTGATTCCCTGCCTCTGATTCCCCATATCTGATTCCCCGCCTCTGATTCCCCAACTCTGATTCCCCGCTTCTGATTCCCCAGCTCTGAATCCCCGCCTCTGATTCCCCGCGTCTTATTCCCTGCCTCTGATTCACCGCCTCTGATTCCCCATCTGTGATTCACAACCTCTGATGCCCCACCTCTATTTCCCCATATCTGATTCCCTGCCTCTGTTTCCCCGCCTCTGATTCCCCACCTCTGTTTCCCCATATCTGATTCCCCGCCTCTGATTCCCCAACTCTAATACCCCGCCTCTGATTCCCCAGCTCTGATTCCCCGCCTCTGATTCCCCGCATCTGATTCCCTGCCTCTGATTCCCCGCCTCTGATTCCAGGCCTCTGATTCCCAGCATCTGATTCCGGCCTCTGATTCCCGGCCTCTGATTCCCCATATCTGATTCCCCGCCTCTGTTTCCCCGCCTCTGATTCCCCGCCTCTGTTTCCCAATATCTAAGCCCCACCTCTGATTCCCCAAATCTGATTCCCCACCTCTGATTCCCCAGCTCTGATTCCCCGCCTCTGATTCCCCGCATCTGATACCCTGCATCTGATTCCAAGCCTCTGATTCCCTGCCTCTGATTCCCAACCTCTGATTCCCCACCTCTGATTCCCCATATCTGATTCCCCGCCTCTGTTTCCCCGCCTCGGATTCCCCGCCTCTGTTTCCCCATATCTGATTCAAGGCCTCTGATTCCCCGCCTCTGATTCCCCATATCTGATTCCCTGCCTCTGATTCCCCAACTCTGATTCCCCGCCTCTGATTCCCCAGCTCTGAATCCCCGCCTCTGATTCCCCGCGTCTGATTCCCTGCCTCTGATTCCCCGCCTCTGATTCCCCGCCTCTGATTCCCAACTCTGATTCCCCACCTCTGATTCCCCAGCTCTGATTCCCCGTGTTTGATTCCCTGCCTCTGATTCCCTGCCCTGATTCCCCATCTCTGTTTCACCGCCTTTGATTCGCCACCTCTGATTCCACATATCTGATTCCCCGCCTCTGTTTCCCCGACTCTGATTCCCTTCCTCTGATTCCCAACCTCTGATTCCACACCTCTGATTCCCCATATCTGATTCCCCGCCTCTATTTCCCCATATCTGAATCCCTGCCTCTGATTCCCCAACTCTGATTCCCCGCCTCTGATTCCCCAGCTCTGATTCCCCGACTCTGATTCCCGGCGTCCGATTCCCTGCCTCTGATTCCCCGCCTCTGATTCCCCATCTCTGATTCCCCGCCTCTGATTCCCCGTGTCTGATTCCCTGCCTCTGATTCCCCGCCTCTGATTCCCCGCCTCTGATTCCCTGCAACTGACTCCCTGCCCCTGATTCCCCACCTCTGATTCCCCATATCTGATTCCCCGCCTCTGTTTCCCCGCCTCTGATTCCCCGCCTCTGATTCCCCATATCTGATTCCCTGCCTCTGATTGCCCAACTCTGATTCCCCACCTCTGATTCCCCATATCTGATTCCCCGCCTCTGTTTCCCCGCCTCGGATTCCCCGCCTCTGTTTCCCCATATCTGATTCCCGGCCTCTGATTCCCCGCCTCTGATTCCCCATATCTGATTCCCTGCCTCTGATTCCCCAACTCTGATTCCCCGCCTCTGATTCCCCAGCTCTGAATCCCCGCCTCTGATTCCCCGCGTCTGATTCCCTGCCTCTGATTCCCCGCCTTGATTCCCCATCTCTGATTCACAACCTCTGATTCCCCACCTCTGATTCCCTATATTTGATTCCCCGCCTCTGTTTCCCCGCCTCTGATTCCCCGCCTCTGATTCCCCATATCTGATTCCCCGCCTCTGATTGACCACCTCTGATTCCCAGCCTCTGATTCGCCAGCTCTGATTCCCCGCCTCTGATTCCCCGCATCTGATTCCCTGCCTCTGATTCCCTGCCTCTGATTCCCCATCTCTGATTCACCGCCTTTGATTCGCCACCTCTGATTCCCCATATCTGATTCCCCAACTCTGTTTCCCCGCCTCTGATTCCCCGCCTCTGATTCTCCATATCTCATTCCCCGCCTCTGAATCCCCATCTCTGATTCCCCGCCTCTGATTCCCCAGCTCTGATTCCCCGCCTCTGATTCCCTGCATCCGATTCCCCATATCTGATTCCCCGCCTCTGTTGCCCCGCCTCTGATTCCCCGCCTCTGTTTCCCCATATCTGATTCCCGCCTCTGATTCCCAACTATGATTCTCCGCCTCTGATTCCCCAGCTCTGATTACCTGCCTCTGATTCCCCGCGTTCTATTCCCTGCCTCTGATTCCCCGCCTGTGATTCCCCATCACTGATTCACCACCTCTGATTCCCTACCTCTGATTCCCCATATCTAATTCCCCGCCTCTGTTTGCCCGCCTCTGATTCCCCGCCTCTGTTTCCCCATATCTGATTCCCCGCCTCTGAATCCCCAACTCTGATTCCCTGCCTCAGATTCCCCAGCTCTGATTCCCCGCCTTTGATTCCCCCCATCTGATTCCCAGCCTCTGAATCCCCGTGTCTGATTTCCTGCCTCTGATTCCCCGCCTCTGATTCCCCATCTCTGATTCACCGCCTCTGATTCCCCACCTCTGATTCCCCATCTCTGATTCCGCACATCCAATTCCCTGCCTCTGATTCCCCAACTCTGATTCCCCACCTCTGATTCCCCAGCTCTGATTCCCCGCCTCAGATTCCCCGCGTCTGATTCCATGCCTCTTATTCCCCGCCTCTGATTCCCTGCCTCTGATTCCCCATATCTGATTCCCCGCCTCTGATTCCCCAACTCTGATTCCCCGCTTCTGATTCCCCAGCTCTGAATCCCCGCCTCTGATTCCCCGCGTCTGATTCCCTGCCTCTGATTCCCCGCCTCTGATTCCCCATCTGTGATTCACAACCTCTGATGCCCCTCCTCTGATTCCCCATATCTGATTCCCCGCCTCTGTTTCCCCGCCTCTGATTCCCCGCCTCTGATTCCCCATATCTGATTCCCCGCCTCTTATTGCCCACCTCTGATTCCCCGCGTCTGATACCCTGCCTCTGATTCCCCGCCTCTGATTCCCCATCTCTGATTCACCACCTCTGATTCCCGGCCTCTGATTCCCCATCTCTGATTCCGCACATCCGATTCCCTGCCTATGTTTCCCCACCTCTGATTCCCCGCCTCTGATTCCCCATATCTGATTCCCTGCCTCTGTTTCCCCGCCTCTGATTCCCTACCTCTGTTTCCCCATATCTGATTCCCCGCCTCTGATTCCCCAACTCTAATACCCCGCCTCTGATTCCCCAGCTCTGATTCCCCGCCTCTGATTCCCCGCATCTGATTCCCTGCCTCTGATTCCCCGCCTCTGATTCCAGGCCTCTGATTCCCATCATCTGATTCCGGCCTCTGATTCCCGGCCTCTGATTCCCTGCTTCTGATTCTGATTCCCTGCCTCTGATTCCCTATCTCTGATTCCGCACATCTGATTCCCTGCCTCTGATTCCCCACCTCTGATTCCCCATATCTGATTCCCCACCTCTGTTTCCCCGCCTCTGATTCCCCGCCTCTGTTTCCCAATATCTAAGTCCCCACCTCTGATTCCACAAATCTGATTCCCCACCTCTGATTCCCCAGCTCTGATTCCCCGCCTCTGATGCCCCGCATCTGATTCCCTGCATCTGATTCCAAGCCTCTGATTCCCTGCCTCTGATTCCCAACCTCTGATTCCCCACCTCTGATTCCCCATATCTGATTCCCCGCCTCTGTTTCCCCGCCTCGGATTCCCCGCCTCTGTTTCCCCATATCTGATTCCCGGCCTCTGATTCCCCGCCTCTGATTCCCCGCCTCTGATTCCCCGCCTCTGATTCCATGCCTCTGATTCCCAACCTCTGATTCCCCACCTCTGATTCCCCATATCTGATTCCCCGCCTCTGTTTCCCCGCCTCTGATTCCCCGCCTCTGATTCCCAACTCTGATTCCCCACCTCTGATTCCCCAGCTCTGATTCCCCGTGTTTGATTCCCTGCCTCTGATTCCCTGCCCTGATTCCCCATCTCTGTTTCACCGCCTTTGATTCGCCACCTCTGATTCCACATATCTGATTCCCCGCCTCTGTTTCCCCGACTCTGATTCCCCTCCTCTGATTCCCAACCTCTGATTCCACACCTCTGATTCCCCATATCTGATTCCCCGCCTCTATTTCCCCATATCTGAATCCCTGCCTCTGATTCCCCAACTCTGATTCCCCGCCTCTGATTCCCCAGCTCTGATTCCCCGACTCTGATTCCCGGCGTCCGATTCCCTGCCTCTGATTCCCCGCCTCTGATTCCCCATCTCTGATTCCCCGCCTCTGATTCCCCGTGTCTGATTCCCTGCCTCTGATTCCCCGCCTCTGATTCCCCGCCTCTGATTCCCTGCAACTGACTCCCTGCCCCTGATTCCCCACCTCTGATTCCCCATATCTGATTCCCCGCCTCTGTTTCCCCGACTCTGATTCCCCGCCTCTGATTCCCCATATCTGATTCCCTGCCTCTGATTCCCCAACTCTGATTCCCTGCCTCTGAATCCCCAGCTCTGAATCCCCGCCTCTGATTCCCCGTGTCTGATTCCCTGCCTCTGATTCCCCGCCTTGATTCCCCATCTCTGATTCACAACCTCTGATTCCCCACCTCTGATTCCCTATATTTGATTCCCCGCCTCTGTTTCCCCGCCTCTGATTCCCCGCCTCTGATTCCCCATATCTGATTCCCCGCCTCTGATTGCCCACCTCTGATTCCCCGCCTCTGATTCGCCAGCTCTGATTCCCCGCCTCTGATTCCCCGCATCTGATTCCCTGCCTCTGATTCCCCGCCTCTGATTCCCCATCTCTGATTCACCGCCTTTGATTCGCCACCTCTGATTCCCCATATCTGATTCCCCACCTCTGTTTCCCGGCCTCTGATTCCCCGCCTCTGATTCTCCATATCTCATTCCCCGCCTCTGAAACCCCATCTCTGATTCCCGGACTCTGATTCCCCACCTCTGATTCCCGGCCTCTTATTCCCAGCATCTGATTCCCGGCCTCTGATTCCCGGCCTCTGATTCCCCGCTTCTGATTCTGATTCCCTGCCTTTGATTCGCCACCTCTGATTCCCCATATCTGATTCCCCGCCTCTGTTTCCCCGCCTCTGATTCCCCGCCTCTGTTTCCCTATATCTAATTCCCCACCTCTGATGCCCCAACTCTGATTCCCCGCCTCTGATTCCCCAGCTCTGATTCCCCGCCTCTGATTCCCCGCATCCGATTCCCCATATCTGATTCCCCGCCTCTGTTTCCCCGCCTCTGATTCCCCGCCTCTGTTTCCCCATATCTGATTCCCCGCCTCTGATTCCCAGCTATGATTCCCCGCCTCTGATTCCCCAGCTCTGATTCCCTGCGTCTGATTCCCTGCGTTCTATTCCCTGCCTCTGATTCCCCGCCTGTGATTCCCCATGACTGATTCACCACCTCTGATTCCCCACCTCTGATTCCCCATATCTAATTCCCCGCCTCTGTTTGCCCGCCTCTGATTCCCCGCCTCTGTTTCCCCATATCTGATTCCCCGTCTCTGAATCCCCAACTCTGATTCCCTGCCTCTGATTCCCCAGCTCTGATTCCCCGCCTTTGATTCCCCCCGTCTGATTCCCAGCCTCTGAATCCCCGTGTCTGATTTCCTGCCTCTGATTCCCCGCCTCTGATTCCCCATCTCTGATTCCTCTGATTCCCCACATCTGATTCCCCATCTCTGATTCCGCACATCCGATTCCCTGCCTCTGATTCCCCAACTCTGATTCCCCACCTCTGATTCCCCAGCTCTGATTCCCCGCCTCAGATTCCCCGCGTCTGCTTCCCTGCCTCTGATTCCCCGCCTCTGATTCCCCATCTCTGATTCCCCACCTCTGATTCCCCGTGTCTGATTCCCTGCCTCTGATTCCCCACCTCTGAATCCCAGCCTCTGATTCCCCATATCTGATTCCCCGCCTCTGATTCCCTGCCTCTGATTCCCCAGCTCTGATTCCCCGCCTTTGATTCCCCCCGTCTGATTCCCAGCCTCTGAATCCCCGTGTCTGATTTCCTGCCTCTGATTCCCCGCCTCTGATTCCCCATCTCTGATTCACCGCCTCTGATTCCCCATCTCTGATTCCCCACCTCTGATTCCCCATATCTGATTCCCTGCCTCTGTTTCCCCGCCTCTGATTCCCCACCTCTGTTTCCCCATATCTGATTCCCCGCCTCTGATTCCCCAACTCGAATACCCCACCTCTGATTCCCCAGCTCTGATTCCCCGCCTCTGATTCCCCGCATCTGATTCCCTGCCTCTGATTCCCCGCCTCTGATTCCAGGCCTCTGATTCCCAGCATCTGATTCCGGCCTCTGATTCCCGGCCTCTGATTCCCTGCTTCTGATTCTGATTTCCTGCCTCTGATTCCCCATCTCTGATTCCGCACATCTGATTCCTTGCCTCTGATTCCCCACCTCTGATTCCCCATATCTGATTCCCCGCCTGGGTTTCCCCGCCTCTGATTCCCCGCCTCTGTTTCCCAATATCTAAGTCACCGCCTCTGATTCCCCAAATCTGATTCCCCACCTCTGATTCCCCAGCTCTGATTCCCCGCCTCTGATTCCCCGCATCTGATTCCCTGCATCTGATTCCAAGCCTCTGATTCCCTGCCTCTGATTCCCAACCTCTGATTCCCCACCTCTGATTCCCCATATCTGATTCCCCGCCTCTGTTTCCCCGCCTCGGATTCCCAGCCTCTGTTTTCCCATATCTGATTCCCGGCCTCTGATTCCCTGCCTCTGATTCCCCGCCTCTGATTCCCTGCCTCTGATTCCCCATCTCCGATTCCGCACATCTGATTCCCTTCCTCTGATTCCCCGCCTCTGATACCCCGCCTCTGATTCCCTGCCTCTGATTCCCAACCTCGGATTCCCCACCTCTGATTCCCCATATCTGATTCCCCTCCTCTGTTTCCCCGCCTCTGATTCCCCGCCTCTGATTCCCAACTCTGATTCCCCGCCTCTGATTCCCCAGCTCTGATTCCCCGTGTTTGATTCCCTGCCTCTGATTCCCTGCCCTGATTCCCCATCTCTGTTTCACCGCCTTTGATTCGCCACCTCTGATTCCCCATATCTGATTCCCCGCCTCTGTTTCCCCGACTCTGATTCCCTGCCTCTGATTCCCAACCTCTGATTCCACACCACTGATTCCCCATATCTGATTCCCCGCCTTTATTTCCCCATATCTGATTCGCAGCCTCTGATTCCCCAACTCTGATTCCCCGCCTCTGATTCCCCAGCTCTGATTCCCCGACTCTGATTCCCGGAGTCCGATTCCCTGCCTCTGATTCCCCGCCTCTGATTCCCCATCTCTGATTCCCCGCCTCCGATTCCCCGTGTCTGATTCCCTGCCTCTGATTCCCCGCCTCTGATTCCCCGCCTCTGATTCCCTGCCACTGATTCCCTGCCCCTGATTCCCCAATTCTGATTCCCCATATCTGATTCCCCGCCTCTGTTTCCCCGCCTCTGATTCCCCGCCTCTGATTCCCCATATCTGATTCCCTGCCTCTGATTCCCCAACTCTGATTCACCGCCTCTGATTCCCCAGCTCTGAATCCCCGCCTCTGATTCCCCGCGTCTGATTCCCTGCCTCTGATTCCCCGCCTTGATTCCCCATCTCTGATTCACAACCTGTGATTCCCCACCTCTGATTCCCTATATTTGATTCCCCGCCTCTGTTTCCCCGCCTCTGATTCGCAACCTCTAATTCCCCACCTCTGATTCCCCATATCTGATTCCCCGCCTCTGTTATTCTGCCTCTGATTCCCGGCCTCTGTTTCCCCATATCTGATTCCCCTCCTCTGATTCCCCAACTCTGATTCCCCACCTCTGATTCCCCAGCTCTGATTCCCCGCCTTTTATTCCCGGCCTCTGATTCCCTGCCACTGATTCCCCGCCCCTGGTTCCCCACCTCTGATTCCCCATATCTGATTCCCCGCCTCTGTTTCCCCAGCTCTGATTCCCCGCCTCTGATTCCCGGCGTCCGAATCCCTGCCTCTGATTCCCCGCCTCTGATTCCCCATCTCTGATTCACCACCTCTGATTCCCCGCCTCTGTTTCCCCGCCTCTGATTTCCCGCCTCTGTTTCCCCGCTTCTGATTCCCCGCCTCTGATTCCCAACTCTGATTCCCCACCTCTGATTCCCCAGCTCTGATTCCCCGTGTTTGATTCCCTGCCTCTCATTCCCTGCCCTGATTCCCCATCTCTGTTTCACCGCCTTTGATTCGCCACCTCTGATTCCACATATCTGATTCCCCGCCTCTGTTTCCCCGACTCTGATTCCCTTCCTCTGATTCCCAACCTCTGATTCCACACCTCTGATTCCCCATATCTGATTCCCCGCCTCTATTTCCCCATATCTGAATCCCTGCCTCTGATTCCCCAACTCTGATTCCCCGCCTCTGATTCCCCAGCTCTGATTCCCCGACTCTGATTCCCGGCGTCCGATTCCCTGCCTCTGATTCCCCGCCTCTGATTCCCCATCTCTGATTCCCCGCCTCTGATTCCCCGTGTCTGATTCCCTGCCTCTGATTCCCCGCCTCTGATTCCCCGCCTCTGATTCCCTGCAACTGACTCCCTGCCCCTGATTCCCCACCTCTGATTCCCCATATCTGATTCCCCGCCTCTGTTTCCCCGACTCTGATTCCCCGCCTCTGATTCCCCATATCTGATTCCCTGCCTCTGATTCCCCAACTCTGATTCCCTGCCTCTGATTCCCCAGCTCTGAATCCCCGCCTCTGATTCCCCGTGTCTGATTCCCTGCCTCTGATTCCCCGCCTTGATTCCCCATCTCTGATTCACAACCTCTGATTCCCCACCTCTGATTCCCTATATTTGATTCCCCGCCTCTGTTTCCCCGCCTCTGATTCCCCGCCTCTGATTCCCCATATCTGATTCCCCGCCTCTGATTGCCCACCTCTGATTCCCCGCCTCTGATTCGCCAGCTCTGATTCCCCGCCTCTAATTCCCCGCATCTGATTCCCTGCCTCTGATTCCCCGCCTCTGATTCCAGGCCTCTGATTCCCAGCATCTGATTCCGGCCTCTGATTCCCGGCCTCTGATTCCCTGCTTCTGATTCTGATTCCCTGCCTCTGATTCCCCATCTCTGATTCCGCACATCTGATTCCTTGCCTCTGATTCCCCACCTCTGATTCCCCATATCTGATTCCCCGCCTGGGTTTCCCCGCCTCTGATTCCCCGCCTCTGTTTCCCAATATCTAAGTCCCCGCCTCTGATTCCCCAAATCTGATTCCCCACCTCTGATTCCCCAGCTCTGATTCCCCGCCTCTGATTCCCCGCATCTGATTCCCTGCATCTGATTCCAAGCCTCTGATTCCCTGCCTCTGATTCCCAACCTCTGATTCCCCACCTCTGATTCCCCATATCTGATTCCCCGCCTCTGTTTCCCCGCCTCGGATTCCCAGCCTCTGTTTTCCCATATCTGATTCCCGGCCTCTGATTCCCCGCCTCTGATTCCCCGCCTCTGATTCCCTGCCTCTGATTCCCCATCTCCGATTCCGCACATCTGATTCCCTTCCTCTGATTCCCCGCCTCTGATACCCCGCCTCTGATTCCCTGCCTCTGATTCCCAACCTCGGATTCCCCACCTCTGATTCCCCATATCTGATTCCCCTCCTCTGTTTCCCCGCCTCTGATTCCCCGCCTCTGATTCCCAACTCTGATTCCCCGCCTCTGATTCCCCAGCTCTGATTCCCCGTGTTTGATTCCCTGCCTCTGATTCCCTGCCCTGATTCCCCATCTCTGTTTCACCGCCTTTGATTCGCCACCTCTGATTCCCCATATGTGATTCCCCGCCTCTGTTTCCCCGACTCTGATTCCCTGCCTCTGATTCCCAACCTCTGATTCCACACCTCTGATTCCCCATATCTGATTCCCCGCCTCTATTTCCCCATATCTGATTCGCAGCCTCTGATTCCCCAACTCTGATTCCCCGCCTCTGATTCCCCAGCTCTGATTCCCCGACTCTGATTCCCGGAGTCCGATTCCCTGCCTCTGATTCCCCGCCTCTGATTCCCCATCTCTGATTCCCCGCCTCCGATTCCCCGTGTCTGATTCCCTGCCTCTGATTCCCCGCCTCTGATTCCCCGCCTCTGATTCCCTGCCACTGATTCCCTGCCCCTGATTCCCCAATTCTGATTCCCCATATCTGATTCCCCGCCTCTGTTTCCCCGCCTCTGATTCCCCGCCTCTGATTCCCCATATCTGATTCCCTGCCTCTGATTCCCCAACTCTGATTCACCGCCTCTGATTCCCCAGCTCTGAATCCCCGCCTCTGATTCCCCGCGTCTGATTCCCTGCCTCTGATTCCCCGCCTTGATTCCCCATCTCTGATTCACAACCTGTGATTCCCCACCTCTGATTCCCTATATTTGATTCCCCGCCTCTGTTTCCCCGCCTCTGATTCGCAACCTCTAATTCCCCACCTCTGATTCCCCATATCTGATTCCCCGCCTCTGTTATTCTGCCTCTGATTCCCGGCCTCTGTTTCCCCATATCTGATTCCCCTCCTCTGATTCCCCAACTCTGATTCCCCACCTCTGATTCCCCAGCTCTGATTCCCCGCCTTTTATTCCCGGCCTCTGATTCCCTGCCACTGATTCCCCGCCCCTGATTCCCCACCTCTGATTCCCCATATCTGATTCCCCGCCTCTGTTTCCCCGCCTCTGATTCCCCGCCTCTGATTCCCAACTCTGATTCCCCACCTCTGATTCCCCAGCTCTGATTCCCCGTGTTTGATTCCCTGCCTCTGATTCCCTGCCCTGATTCCCCATCTCTGTTTCACCGCCTTTGATTCGCCACCTCTGATTCCACATATCTGATTCCCCGCCTCTGTTTCCCCGACTCTGATTCCCTTCCTCTGATTCCCAACCTCTGATTCCACACCTCTGATTCCCCATATCTGATTCCCCGCCTCTATTTCCCCATATCTGAATCCCTGCCTCTGATTCCCCAACTCTGATTCCCCGCCTCTGATTCCCCAGCTCTGATTCCCCGACTCTGATTCCCGGCGTCCGATTCCCTGCCTCTGATTCCCCGCCTCTGATTCCCCATCTCTGATTCCCCGCCTCTGATTCCCCGTGTCTGATTCCCTGCCTCTGATTCCCCGCCTCTGATTCCCCGCCTCTGATTCCCTGCAACTGACTCCCTGCCCCTGATTCCCCACCTCTGATTCCCCATATCTGATTCCCCGCCTCTGTTTCCCCGACTCTGATTCCCCGCCTCTGATTCCCCATATCTGATTCCCTGCCTCTGATTCCCCAACTCTGATTCCCTGCCTCTGATTCCCCAGCTCTGAATCCCCGCCTCTGATTCCCCGTGTCTGATTCCCTGCCTCTGATTCCCCGCCTTGATTCCCCATCTCTGATTCACAACCTCTGATTCCCCACCTCTGATTCCCTATATTTGATTCCCCGCCTCTGTTTCCCCGCCTCTGATTCCCCGCCTCTGATTCCCCATATCTGATTCCCCGCCTCTGATTGCCCACCTCTGATTCCCCGCCTCTGATTCGCCAGCTCTGATTCCCCGCCTCTGATTCCCCGCATCTGATTCCCTGCCTCTGATTCCCCGCCTCTGATTCCCCATCTCTGATTCACAGCCTTTGATTCGCCACCTCTGATTCCCCATATCTGATTCCCCACCTCTGTTTCTAGGCCTCTGATTCCCCGCCTCTGATTCTCCATATCTCATTCCCCGCCTCTGAATCCCCATCTCTGATTCCCGGACTCTGATTCCCCACCTCTGATTCCCGGCCTCTTATTCCCAGCATCTGATTCCCGGCCTCTGATTCCCGGCCTCTGATTCCCCGCTTCTGATTCTGATTCCCTGCCTCTGATTCCCCATCTCTGATTCCGCACATCTGATTCCCTGCCTCTGATTCCCCACCTCTGATTCCCCATATATGATTTCCCGCCTGTTTCCCCGCCTCTGATTCCCCGCCTCTGTTTCCCTATATCTAATTCCCCACCTCTGATGCCCCAACTCTGATTCCCCGCCTCTGATTCCCCAGCTCTGATTCCCCGCCTCTGATTCCCCGCATCCGATTCCCCATATCTGATTCCCCGCCTCTGTCTCCCCGCCTCTGATTCCCCGCCTCTGTTTCCCCATATCTGATTCCCCGCCTCTGATTCCCAGCTATGATTCCCCGCTTCTGATTCCCCAGCTCTGATTCCCTGCGTCTGATTCCCTGCGTTCTATTCCCTGCCTCTGATTCCCCGCCTGTGATTCCCCATCACTGATTCACCACCTCTGATTCCCCACCTCTGTTTCCCCATATCTGATTCCCCGTCTCTGAATCCCCAACTCTGATTCCCTGCCTCTGATTCCCCAGCTCTGATTCCCCGCCTTTGATTCCCCCCGTCTGATTCCCAGCCTCTGAATCCCCGTGTCTGATTTCCTGCCTCTGATTCCCCGCCTCTGATTCCCCATCTCTGATTCCTCTGATTCCCCACATCTGATTCCCCATCTCTGATTCCGCACATCCGATTCCCTGCCTCTGATTCCCCAACTCTGATTCCCCACCTCTGATTCCCCAGCTCTGATTCCCCGCCTCAGATTCCCCGCGTCTGATTCCCTGCCTCTGATTCCCCGCCTCTGATTCCCCATCTCTGATTCCCCACCTCTGATTCCCCGTGTCTGATTCCCTGCCTCTGATTCCCCGCCTCTGAATCCCAGCCTCTGATTCCCCATATCTGATTCCCCGCCTCTGATTCCCTGCCTCTGATTCCCCAGCTCTGATTCCCCGCCTTTGATTCCCCCCGTCTGATTCCCAGCCTCTGAATCCCCGTGTCTGATTTCCTGCCTCTGATTCCCCGCCTCTGATTCCCCATCTCTGATTCACCGCCTCTGATTCCCCATCTCTGATTCCCCACCTCTGATTCCCCATATCTGATTCCCTGCCTCTGTTTCCCCGTCTCTGATTCCCCACCTCTGTTTCCCCATATCTGATTCCCCGCCTCTGATTCCCCAACTCGAATACCCCACCTCTGATTCCCCAGCTCTGATACCCCGCCTCTGATTCCCCGCATCTGATTCCCTGCCTCTGATTCCCCGCCTCTGATTCCAGGCCTCTGATTCCCAGCATCTGATTCCGGCCTCTGATTCCCGGCCTCTGATTCCCTGCTTCTGATTCTGATTCCCTGCCTCTGATTCCCCATCTCTGATTCCGCACATCTGATTCCTTGCCTCTGATTCCCCACCTCTGATTCCCCATATCTGATTCCCCGCCTGGGTTTCCCCGCCTCTGATTCCCCGCCTCTGTTTCCCAATATCTAAGTCCCCGCCTCTGATTCCCCAAATCTGATTCCCCACCTCTGATTCCCCAGCTCTGATTCCCCGCCTCTGATTCCCCGCATCTGATTCCCTGCATCTGATTCCAAGCCTCTGATTCCCTGCCTCTGATTCCCAACCTCTGATTCCCCACCTCTGATTCCCCATATCTGATTCCCCGCCTCTGTTTCCCCGCCTCGGATTCCCAGCCTCTGTTTTCCCATATCTGATTCCCGGCCTCTGATTCCCCGCCTCTGATTCCCCGCCTCTGATTCCCTGCCTCTGATTCCCCATCTCCGATTCCGCACATCTGATTCCCTTCCTCTGATTCCCCGCCTCTGATACCCCGCCTCTGATTCCCTGCCTCTGATTCCCAACCTCGGATTCCCCACCTCTGATTCCCCATATCTGATTCCCCTCCTCTGTTTCCCCGCCTCTGATTCCCCGCCTCTGATTCCCAACTCTGATTCCCCGCCTCTGATTCCCCAGCTCTGATTCCCCGTGTTTGATTCCCTGCCTCTGATTCCCTGCCCTGATTCCCCATCTCTGTTTCACCGCCTTTGATTCGCCACCTCTGATTCCCCATATCTGATTCCCCGCCTCTGTTTCCCCGACTCTGATTCCCTGCCTCATATTCCCAACCTCTGATTCCACACCTCTGATTCCCCATATCTGATTCCCCGCCTCTATTTCCCCATATCTGATTCGCAGCCTCTGATTCCCCAACTCTGATTCCCCGCCTCTGATTCCCCAGCTCTGATTCCCCGACTCTGATTCCCGGAGTCCGATTCCCTGCCTCTGATTCCCCGCCTCTGATTCCCCATCTCTGATACCCCGCCTCCGATTCCCCGTGTCTGATTCCCTGCCTCTGATTCCCCGCCTCTGATTCCCCGCCTCTGATTCCCTGCCACTGATTCCCTGCCCCTGATTCCCCAATTCTGATTCCCCATATCTGATTCCCCGCCTCTGTTTCCCCGCCTCTGATTCCCCGCCTCTGATTCCCCATATCTGATTCCCTGCCTCTGATTCCCCAACTCTGATTCACCGCCTCTGATTCCCCAGCTCTGAATCCCCGCCTCTGATTCCCCGCGTCTGATTCCCTGCCTCTGATTCCCCGCCTTGATTCCCCATCTCTGATTCACAACCTGTGATTCCCCACCTCTGATTCCCTATATTTGATTCCCCGCCTCTGTTTCCCCGCCTCTGATTCGCAACCTCTAATTCCCCACCTCTGATTCCCCATATCTGATTCCCCGCCTCTGTTATTCTGCCTCTGATTCCCGGCCTCTGTTTCCCCATATCTGATTCCCCTCCTCTGATTCCCCAACTCTGATTCCCCACCTCTGATTCCCCAGCTCTGATTCCCCGCCTTTTATTCCCGGCCTCTGATTCATGCCACTGATTCCCCGCCCCTGATTCCCCACCTCTGATTCCCCATATCTGATTCCCCGCCTCTGTTTCCCCAGCTCTGATTCCCCGCCTCTGATTCCCGGCGTCCGATTCCCTGCCTCTGATTCCCCGCCTCTGATTCCCCATCTCTGATTCACCACCTCTGATTCCCCGCCTCTGATTCCCCAGCTCTGATTCCCCGCCTCTGATTCCCGGCGTCCGATTCCCTGCCTCTGATTCCCCGCCTCTGATTCCCCATCTCTGATTCACCACCTCTGATTCCCCACCTCTGATTCCCCATATCTAATTCCCCGCCTCTGTTTTCCCGCCTCTGATTCCCCGCCTGTTTCCCCATATCTGATTCCCCGCCTCTGAATCCCCAACTCTGATTCCCTGCCTCAGATTCCCCAGCTCTGATTCCCCGCCTTTGATTCACCCCGTCTGATTCCCAGCCTCTGAATCCCCGTGTCTGATTTCCTGCCTCTGATTCCCCGCCTCTGATTCCCCATCTCTGATTCACCGCCTCTGATTTCCCACCTCTGATTCCCCATCTCTGATTCCGCACATCCAATTCCCTGCCTCTGATTCCCCAACTCTGATTCCCCACCTCTGATTCCCCAGCTCTGATTCCCCGCCTCAGATTCCCCGCGTCTGATTCCCTGCCTCTGATTCCCCACCTCTGATTCCCTGCCTCTGATTCCCCATATCTGATTCCCCGCCTCTGATTCCCCAACTCTGATTCCCGGCTTCTGATTCCCCAGCTCTGAATCCCCGACTCTGATTCCCCGAGTCTGACTCCCTGCCTCTGATTCCCCGCCTCTAATTCCCCATCTGTGATTCACAACCTCTGATGCCCCACCTCTGATTCCCCATATCTGATTCCCCGCCTCTGTTTCCCCGCCTCTGATTCCCCGCCTCTGATTCCCCATATCTGATTCCCCGCCTCTGATTGCCCACCTCTGATTCCCCGCGACTGATTCACTGCCTCTGATTCCCCGCCTCTGATTCCCCATATCTGATTCACCACCTCTCATTCCCGGCCTCTGATTCCCCATCTCTGATTCCGCACATCCGATTCCCTGCCTATGATTCCCCACCTCTGATTCCCGCCTCTGATTCCCCATATCTGATTCCCTGCCTCTGTTTCCCCGCCTCTGATTCCCCACCTCTGTTTCCCCATATCTGATTCCCCGCCTCTGATTCCCCATCTCTAATACCCTGCCTCTGATTCCCCAGCTCTGATTCCCCGCCTCTGATTCCCCGCATCAGATTCCCTGCCTCTGATTCCCCGCCTCTGATTCCAGGCCTCTGATTCCCAGCATCTGATTCCGGCCTCTGATTCCCGGCCTCTGATTCCCTGCTTCTGATTCTGATTCCCTGCCTCTGATTCCCCATCTCTGATTCCGCACATCTGATTCCCTGCCTCTGATTCCCCACCTCTGATTCCCCATATCTGTTTCCCCAACTCTGATTCCCCTCCTCTAATTCGCCAGCTATGATTCCCCGCATCTGATTCCCCGCATCTGATTCCCTGCGTCTGATTCCCTGCCTCTGATTCCCAGCCTCTGATTCCCCTTTTCTGATTCACCACCTCTGAATCCCCACCTCTGATTCCCCATCTCTGATTCCGCACATCCGATTCCCTGCCTCTGATTTCCCGCCTCTGATTCCCCGCCTCTGATTCGCAACCTCAAATTCCCCACCTCTGATTCCCCATATCTGATTCCCCGCCTCTGTTTCCCTGCCTCTGATTCCCGGCCTCTGTTTTCCCATATCTGATTCCCCTCCTCTGATTCCCCAACTCTGATTCCCCGCCTCTGATTCCCCAGCTCTGATTCCCCGCCTTTTATTCCCGGCCTCTGATTCCCTGCCACTGATTCCCCGCCCCTGATTCCCCACCTCTGATTCCCCATATCTGATTCCCCGCCTCTGTTTCCCCAGCTCTGATTCCCCACCTCTGATTCCCCAGCTCTGATTCCCTGCCACTGATTCCCCGCCCCTGATTCCCCACCTCTGATTCCCCATATCTGATTCCCCGCCTCTGTTTCCCCACCTCTGATTCCCTGCCTCTGATTCCCTGCCCTGATTCCCCATCTCTGTTTCACCGCCTTTGATTCGCCAACTCTGATTCCCCATATCTGATTCCCCGCCTCTGTTTCCCCGCCTCTGATTCCCTGCCTCTGATTCCCAACCTCTGATTCCAAACCTCTGATTCCCCATATCTGATTCCCCGCCTCTATTTCCCCATATCTGATTCCCCGCCTCTGATTCCCCAACTCTGATTCCCCGCCTCTGATTCCCCAGCTCTGATTCCCCGCCTCTGATTCCCGGCGTCCGATTCCCTGCCTCTGATTCCCCGCCTCTGATTCACCATCTCTGATTCCCCGCCTCTGATTCCCCGTGTCTGATTCCCTGCCTCTGATTGCCCGGCTCAGATTCCCCGCCTCTGATTCCCTGCCACTGATTCCCTGCCCCTGATTCCCCACCTCTGATTCCCCATATCTGATTCCCCGCCTCTGTTTCCCCGCCTCTGATTCCCCGCCTCTGATTCCCCATATCTGATTCCCTGCCTCTGATTCCCCAACTCTGATTCCCCGCCTCTGATTCCCCAGCTCTGAATCCCCGCCTCTGATTCCCCGCGTCTGATTCCCTCCCTCTGATTCCCCGCCTTGATTCCCCATCTCTGATTCACAACCTCTGATTCCCCACCTCTGATTCCCCATATCTGATTCCCCGCCTCTCTTTCCCCGCCTCTGATTCCCCATATCTGATTCCCCGGCTCTGATTGCCCACCTCTGATTCCCCGCCTATGATTCGCCAGCTCTGATTCCCCGCCTCTGAATCCCCGCATCTGATTCCCTGCCTCTGATTCCCCGCCTCTGATTCCCCATCTCTGATTCACCACCTTTGATTCGCCACCTCTGATTCCCCATATCTGAATCCCCACCTCTGTTTCCCCGCCTCTGATTCCCCGCCTCTGATTCTCCATATCTCATTCCCCGCCTCTGAATCCCCATCTCTGATTCCCAGACTCTGAATCCCCACCTCTGATTCCCCATAGCTGATTCACCACCTCTCATTCCCGGCCTCTGATTCCCCATCTCTGATTCCGCACATCCGATTCCCTGCCTATGATTCCCCACCTCTGATTCCCGCCTCTGATTCCCCATATCTGATTCCCGGCCTCTGATTCCCGGCCTCTGATTCCCCGCTTCTGATTCTGATTCCCTGCCTCTGATTCCCCATCTCTGATTCCGCACATCTGATTCCCTGCCTCTGATTCCCCACCTCTGATTCCCAGCCTCTGTTTTCCCATATCTGATTCCCGGCCTCTGATTCCCCGCCTCTGATTCCCCGCCTCTGATTCCCTGCCTCTGATTCCCCATCTCCGATTCCGCACATCTGATTCCCTTCCTCTGATTCCCCGCCTCTGATACCCCGCCTCTGATTCCCTGCCTCTGATTCCCAACCTCGGATTCCCCACCTCTGATTCCCCATATCTGATTCCCCTCCTCTGTTTCCCCGCCTCTGATTCCCCGCCTCTGATTCCCAACTCTGATTCCCCGCCTCTGATTCCCCAGCTCTGATTCCCCGTATTTGATTCCCTGCCTCTGATTCCCTGCCCTGATTCCCCATCTCTGTTTCACCGCCTTTGATTCGCCACCTCTGATTCCCCATATCTGATTCCCCGCCTCTGTTTCCCCGACTCTGATTCCCTGCCTCTGATTCCCAACCTCTGATTCCACACCTCTGATTCCCCATATCTGATTCCCCGCCTCTATTTCCCCATATCTGATTCGCAGCCTCTGATTCCCCAACTCTGATTCCCCGCCTCTGATTCCCCAGCTCTGATTCCCCGACTCTGATTCCCGGAGTCCGATTCCCTGCCTCTGATTCCCCGCCTCTGATTCCCCATCTCTGATTCCCCGCCTCCGATTCCCCGTGTCTGATTCCCTGCCTCTGATTCCCCGCCTCTGATTCCCCGCCTCTGATTCCCTGCCACTGATTCCCTGCCCC
The DNA here is from genome assembly GCF_036971445.1 of Narcine bancroftii. Taxonomy (NCBI): domain Eukaryota; kingdom Metazoa; phylum Chordata; class Chondrichthyes; order Torpediniformes; family Narcinidae; genus Narcine; species Narcine bancroftii. The sequence continues at coordinate 2,659,158 of NW_027211886.1, forward strand.
TGATTCCCCAATTCTGATTCCCCATATCTGATTCCCCGCCTCTGTTTCCCCGCCTCTGATTCCCCGCCTCTGATTCCCCATATCTGATTCCCAGCCTCTGATTCCCCAACTCTGATTCACCGCCTCTGATTCCCCAGCTCTGAATCCCCGCCTCTGATTCCCCGCGTCTGATTCCCTGCCTCTGATTCCCCGCCTTGATTCCCCATCTCTGATTCACAACCTGTGATTCCCCACCTCTGATTCCCTATATTTGATTCCCCGCCTCTGTTTCCCCGCCTCTGATTCGCAACCTCTAATTCCCCACCTCTGATTCCCCATATCTGATTCCCCGCCTCTGTTATTCTGCCTCTGATTCCCGGCCTCTGTTTCCCCATATCTGATTCCCCTCCTCTGATTCCCCAACTCTGATTCCCCACCTCTGATTCCCCAGCTCTGATTCCCCGCCTTTTATTCGCGGCCTCTGATTCCCTGCCACTGATTCCCCGCCCCTGATTCCCCACCTCTGATTCCCCATATCTGATTCCCCGCCTCTGTTTCCCCAGCTCTGATTCCCCGCCTCTGATTCCCGGCGTCCGATTCCCTGCCTCTGATTCCCCGCCTCTGATTCCCCATCTCTGATTCACCACCTCTGATTCCCCGCCTCTGATTCCCCAGCTCTGATTCCCCGCCTCTGATTCCCGGCGTCCGATTCCCTGCCTCTGATTCCCCGCCTCTGATTCCCCATCTCTGATTCACCACCTCTGATTCCCCACCTCTGATTCCCCATATCTAATTCCCCGCCTCTGTTTTCCCGCCTCTGATTCCCCGCCTGTTTCCCCATATCTGATTCCCCGCCTCTGAATCCCCAACTCTGATTCCCTGCCTCAGATTCCCCAGCTCTGATTCCCCGCCTTTGATTCACCCCGTCTGATTCCCAGCCTCTGAATCCCCGTGTCTGATTTCCTGCCTCTGATTCCCCGCCTCTGATTCCCCATCTCTGATTCACCGCCTCTGATTTCCCACCACTGATTCCCCATCTCTGATTCCGCACATCCAATTCCCTGCCTCTGATTCCCCAACTCTGATTCCCCACCTCTGATTCCCCAGCTCTGATTCCCCGCCTCAGATTCCCCGCATCTGATTCCCTGCCTCTGATTCCCCACCTCTGATTCCCTGCCTCTGATTCCCCATATCTGATTCCCCGCCTCTGATTCCCCAACTCTGATTCCCCGCTTCTGATTCCCCAGCTCTGAATCCCCGACTCTGATTCCCCGAGTCTGACTCCCTGCCTCTGATTCCCCGCCTCTAATTCCCCATCTGTGATTCACAACCTCTGATGCCCCACCTCTGATTCCCCATATCTGATTCCCCGCCTCTGTTTCCCCGCCTCTGATTCCCCGCCTCTGATTCCCCATATCTGATTCCCCGCCTCTGATTGCCCACCTCTGATTCCCCGCGTCTGATTCACTGCCTCTGATTCCCCGCCTCTGATTCCCCATATCTGATTCACCACCTCTCATTCCCGGCCTCTGATTCCCCATCTCTGATTCCGCACATCCGATTCCCTGCCTATGATTCCCCACCTCTGATTCCCGCCTCTGATTCCCCATATCTGATTCCCTGCCTCTCTTTCCCCGCCTCTGATTCCCCACCTCTGTTTCCCCATATCTGATTCCCCGCCTCTGATTCCCCATCTCTAATACCCTGCCTCTGATTCCCCAGCTCTGATTCCCCGCCTCTGATTCCCCGCATCAGATTCCCTGCCTCTGATTCCCCGCCTCTGATTCCAGGCCTCTGATTCCCAGCATCTGATTCCGGCCTCTGATCCCCGGCCTCTGATTCCCTGCTTCTGATTCTGATTCCCTGCCTCTGATTCCCCATCTCAGATTCCGCACATCTGATTCCCTGCCTCTGATTCCCCACCTCTGATTCCCCATATCTGATTCCCCGCCTCTGTTTCCCCGCCTCTGATTCCCCGCCTCTGTTTCCCTATATCTAATTCCCCACCTCTGATGCCCCAACTCTGATTCCCCGCCTCTGATTCCCCAGCTCTGATTCCCCGCCTCTGATTCCCCGCATCCGATTCCCCATATCTGATTCCCCGCCTCTGTCTCCCCGCCTCTGATTCCCCGCCTCTGTTTCCCCATATCTGATTCCCCGCCTCTGATTCCCAGCTATGATTCCCCGCTTCTGATTCCCCAGCTCTGATTCCCTGCGTCTGATTCCCTGCGTTCTATTCCCTGCCTCTGATTCCCCGCCTGTGATTCCCCATCACTGATTCACCACCTCTGATTCCCCACCTCTGATTCCCCATATCTAATTCCCCGCCTCTGTTTGCCCGCCTCTGATTCCCCGCCTCTGTTTCCCCATATCTGATTCCCCGTCTCTGAATCCCCAACTCTGATTCCCTGCCTCTGATTCCCCAGCTCTGATTCCCCGCCTTTGATTCCCCCCGTCTGATTCCCAGCCTCTGAATCCCCGTGTCTGATTTCCTGCCTCTGATTCCCCGCCTCTGATTCCCCATCTCTGATTCCTCTGATTCCCCACCTCTGATTCCCCAGCTCTGATTCCCCGCCTCAGATTCCCCGCTTCTGATTCCCTGCCTCTGATTCCCCGCCTCTGATTCCCCATCTCTGATTCCCCACCTCTGATTCCCCGTGTCTGATTCCCTGCCTCTGATTCCCCGCCTCTGAATCCCAGCCTCTGATTCCCCATATCTGATTCCCCGCCTCTGATTCCCTGCCTCTGATTCCCCAGCTCTGATTCCCCGCCTTTGATTCCCCCCGTCTCATTCCCAGCCTCTGAATCCCCGTGTCTGATTTCCTGCCTCTGATTCCCCGCCTCTGATTCCCCATCTCTGATTCACCGCCTCTGATTCCCCATCTCTGATTCCCCACCTCTGATTCCCCATATCTGATTCCCTGCCTCTGTTTCCCCGTCTCTGATTCCCCACCTCTGTTTCCCCATATCTGATTCCCCGCCTCTGATTCCCCAACTCGAATACCCCACCTCTGATTCCCCAGCTCTGATTCCCCGCCTCTGATTCCCCGCATCTGATTCCCTGCCTCTGATTCCCCGCCTCTGATTCCAGGCCTCTGATTCCCAGCATCTGATTCCGGCCTCTGATTCCCGGCCTCTGATTCCCTGCTTCTGATTCTGATTCCCTGCCTCTGATTCCCCATCTCTGATTCCGCACATCTGATTCCTTGCCTCTGATTCCCCACCTCTGATTCCCCATATCTGATTCCCCGCCTGGGTTTCCCCGCCTCTGATTCCCCGCCTCTGTTTCCCAATATCTAAGTCCCCGCCTCTGATTCCCCAAATCTGATTCCCCACCTCTGATTCCCCAGCTCTGATTCCCCGCCTCTGATTCCCCGCATCTGATTCCCTGCATCTGATTCCAAGCCTCTGATTCCCTGCCTCTGATTCCCAACCTCTGATTCCCCACCTCTGATTCCCCATATCGGATTCCCCGCCTCTGTTTCCCCGCCTCGGATTCCCAGCCTCTGTTTTCCCATATCTGATTCCCGGCCTCTGATTCCCCGCCTCTGATTCCCCGCCTCTGATTCCCTGCCTCTGATTCCCCATCTCCGATTCCGCACATCTGATTCCCTTCCTCTGATTCCCCGCCTCTGATACCCCGCCTCTGATTCCCTGCCTCTGATTCCCAACCTCGGATTCCCCACCTCTGATTCCCCATATCTGATTCCCCTCCTCTGTTTCCCCGCCTCTGATTCCCCGCCTCTGATTCCCAACTCTGATTCCCCGCCTCTGATTCCCCAGCTCTGATTCCCCGTGTTTGATTCCCTGCCTCTGATTCCCTGCCCTGATTCCCCATCTCTGTTTCACCGCCTTTGATTCGCCACCTCTGATTCCCCATATCTGATTCCCCGCCTCTGTTTCCCCGACTCTGATTCCCTGCCTCTGATTCCCAACCTCTGATTCCACACCTCTGATTCCCCATATCTGATTCCCCGCCTCTATTTCCCCATATCTGATTCGCAGCCTCTGATTCCCCAACTCTGATTCCCCGCCTCTGATTCCCCAGCTCTGATTCCCCGACTCTGATTCCCGGAGTCCGATTCCCTGCCTCTGATTCCCCGCCTCTGATTCCCCATCTCTGATTCCCCGCCTCCGATTCCCCGTGTCTGATTCCCTGCCTCTGATTCCCCGCCTCTGATTCCCCGCCTCTGATTCCCTGCCACTGATTCCCTGCCCCTGATTCCCCAATTCTGATTCCCCATATCTGATTCCCCGCCTCTGTTTCCCCGCCTCTGATTCCCCGCCTCTGATTCCCCATATCTGATTCCCTGCCTCTGATTCCCCAACTCTGATTCACCGCCTCTGATTCCCCAGCTCTGAATCCCCGCCTCTGATTCCCCGCGTCTGATTCCCTGCCTCTGATTCCCCGCCTTGATTCCCCATCTCTGATTCACAACCTGTGATTCCCCACCTCTGATTCCCTATATTTGATTCCCCGCCTCTGTTTCCCCGCCTCTGATTCGCAACCTCTAATTCCCCACCTCTGATTCCCCATATCTGATTCCCCGCCTCTGTTATTCTGCCTCTGATTCCCGGCCTCTGTTTCCCCATATCTGATTCCCCTCCTCTGATTCCCCAACTCTGATTCCCCACCTCTGATTCCCCAGCTCTGATTCCCCGCCTTTTATTCCCGGCCTCTGATTCCCTGCCACTGATTCCCCGCCCCTGATTCCCCACCTCTGATTCCCCATATCTGATTCCCCGCCTCTGTTTCCCCAGCTCTGATTCCCCGCCTCTGATTCCCGGCGTCCGATTCCCTGCCTCTGATTCCCCGCCTCTGATTCCCCATCTCTGATTCACCACCTCTGATTCCCCGCCTCTGATTCCCCAGCTCTGATTCCCCGCCTCTGATTCCCGGCGTCCGATTCCCTGCCTCTGATTCCCCGCCTCTGATTCCCCATCTCTGATTCACCACCTCTGATTCCCCACCTCTGATTCCCCATATCTAATTCCCCGCCTCTGTTTTCCCGCCTCTGATTCCCCACCTGTTTCCCCATATCTGATTCCCCGCCTCTGAATCCCCAACTCTGATTCCCTGCCTCAGATTCCCCAGCTCTGATTCCACGCCTTTGATTCACCCCGTCTGATTCCCAGCCTCTGAATCCCCGTGTCTGATTTCCTGCCTCTGATTCCCCTCCTCTGATTCCCCATCTCTGATTCACCGCCTCTGATTTCCCACCTCTGATTCCCCATCTCTGATTCCGCACATCCAATTCCCTGCCTCTGATTCCCCAACTCTGATTCCCCACCTCTGATTCCCCAGCTCTGATTCCCCGCCTCAGATTCCCCGCGTCTGATTCCCTGCCTCTGATTCCCCACCTCTGATTCCCTGCCTCTGATTCCCCATATCTGATTCCCCGCCTCTGATTCCCCAACTCTGATTCCCCGCTTCTGATTCCCCAGCTCTGAATCCCCGACTCTGATTCCCCGAGTCTGACTCCCTGCCTCTGATTCCCCGCCTCTAATTCCCCATCTGTGATTCACAACCTCTGATGCCCCACCTCTGATTCCCCATATCTGATTCCCCGCCTCTGTTTCCCCGCCTCTGATTCCCCGCCTCTGATTCCCCATATCTGATTCCCCGCCTCTGATTGCCCACCTCTGATTCCCCGCGACTGATTCACTGCCTCTGATTCCCCGCCTCTGATTCCCCATATCTGATTCACCACCTCTCATTCCCGGCCTCTGATTCCCCATCTCTGATTCCGCACATCCGATTCCCTGCCTATGATTCCCCACCTCTGATTCCCGCCTCTGATTCCCCATATCTGATTCCCTGCCTCTGTTTCCCCGCCTCTGATTCCCCACCTCTGTTTCCCCATATCTGATTCCCCGCCTCTGATTCCCCATCTCTAATACCCTGCCTCTGATTCCCCAGCTCTGATTCCCCGCCTCTTATTCCCCGCATCAGATTCCCTGCCTCTGATTCCCCGCCTCTGATTCCAGGCCTCTGATTCCCAGCATCTGATTCCGGCCTCTGATTCCCGGCCTCTGATTCCCTGCTTCTGATTCTGATTCCCTGCCTCTGATTCCCCATCTCTGATTCCGCACATCTGATTCCCTGCCTCTGATTCCCCACCTCTGATTCCCCATATCTGATTCCCCAACTCTGATTCCCCTCCTCTAATTCGCCAGCTATGATTCCCCGCCTCTGATTCCCCGCATCTGATTCCCTGCGTCTGATTCCCTGCCTCTGATTCCCCGCCTCTGTTTCCCTATATCTAATTCCCCACCTCTGATGCCCCAACTCTGATTCCCCGCCTCTGATTCCCCAGCTCTGATTCCCCGCCTCTGATTCCCCGCATCCGATTCCCCATATCTGATTCCCCGCCTCTGTCTCCCCGCCTCTGATTCCCCGCCTCTGTTTCCCCATATCTGATTCCCCGCCTCTGATTCCCAGCTATGATTCCCCGCTTCTGATTCCCCAGCTCTGATTCCCTGCGTCTGATTCCCTGCGTTCTATTCCCTGCCTCTGATTCCCCGCCTGTGATTCCCCATCACTGATTCACCACCTCTGATTCCCCACCTCTGATTCCCCATATCTAATTCCCCGCCTCTGTTTGCCCGCCTCTGATTCCCCGCCTCTGTTTCCCCATATCTGATTCCCCGTCTCTGAATCCCCAACTCTGATTCCCTGCCTCTGATTCCCCAGCTCTGATTCCCCGCCTTTGATTCCCCCCGTCTGATTCCCAGCCTCTGAATCCCCGTGTCTGATTTCCTGCCTCTGATTCCCCGCCTCTGATTCCCCATCTCTGATTCCTCTGATTCCCCACCTCTGATTCCCCAGCTCTGATTCCCCGCCTCAGATTCCCCGCTTCTGATTCCCTGCCTCTGATTCCCCGCCTCTGATTCCCCATCTCTGATTCCCCACCTCTGATTCCCCGTGTCTGATTCCCTGCCTCTGATTCCCCGCCTCTGAATCCCAGCCTCTGATTCCCCATATCTGATTCCCCGCCTCTGATTCCCTGCCTCTGATTCCCCAGCTCTGATTCCCCGCCTTTGATTCCCCCCGTCTCATTCCCAGCCTCTGAATCCCCGTGTCTGATTTCCTGCCTCTGATTCCCCGCCTCTGATTCCCCATCTCTGATTCACCGCCTCTGATTCCCCATCTCTGATTCCCCACCTCTGATTCCCCGCATCTGATTCCCTGCCTCTGATTCCCCGCCTCTGATTCCCCATCTCTGATTCACCACCTCTGATTCCCCACCTCTGATTCCCCATATCTAATTCCCCGCCTCTGTTTTCCCGCCTCTGATTCCCCGCCTGTTTCCCCATATCTGATTCCCCGCCTCTGAATCCCCAACTCTGATTCCCTGCCTCAGATTCCCCAGCTCTGATTCCCCGCCTTTGATTCACCCCGTCTGATTCCCAGCCTCTGAATCCCCGTGTCTGATTTCCTGCCTCTGATTCCCCGCCTCTGATTCCCCATCTCTGATTCACCGCCTCTGATTTCCCACCTCTGATTCCCCATCTCTGATTCCGCACATCCAATTCCCTGCCTCTGATTCCCCAACTCTGATTCCCCACCTCTGATTCCCCAGCTCTGATTCCCCGCCTCAGATTCCCCGCGTCTGATTCCCTGCCTCTGATTCCCCACCTCTGATTCCCTGCCTCTGATTCCCCATATCTGATTCCCCGCCTCTGATTCCCCAACTCTGATTCCCGGCTTCTGATTCCCCAGCTCTGAATCCCCGACTCTGATTCCCCGAGTCTGACTCCCTGCCTCTGATTCCCCGCCTCTAATTCCCCATCTGTGATTCACAACCTCTGATGCCCCACCTCTGATTCCCCATATCTGATTCCCCGCCTCTGTTTCCCCGCCTCTGATTCCCCGCCTCTGATTCCCCATATCTGATTCCCCGCCTCTGATTGCCCACCTCTGATTCCCCGCGACTGATTCACTGCCTCTGATTCCCCGCCTCTGATTCCCCATATCTGATTCACCACCTCTCATTCCCGGCCTCTGATTCCCCATCTCTGATTCCGCACATCCGATTCCCTGCCTATGATTCCCCACCTCTGATTCCCGCCTCTGATTCCCCATATCTGATTCCCTGCCTCTGTTTCCCCGCCTCTGATTCCCCACCTCTGTTTCCCCATATCTGATTCCCCGCCTCTGATTCCCCATCTCTAATACCCTGCCTCTGATTCCCCAGCTCTGATTCCCCGCCTCTGATTCCCCGCATCAGATTCCCTGCCTCTGATTCCCCGCCTCTGATTCCAGGCCTCTGATTCCCAGCATCTGATTCCGGCCTCTGATTCCCGGCCTCTGATTCCCTGCTTCTGATTCTGATTCCCTGCCTCTGATTCCCCATCTCTGATTCCGCACATCTGATTCCCTGCCTCTGATTCCCCACCTCTGATTCCCCATATCTGTTTCCCCAACTCTGATTCCCTCCTCTAATTCGCCAGCTATGATTCCCCGCCTCTGATTCCCCGCATCTGATTCCCTGCGTCTGATTCCCTGCCTCTGATTCCCAGCCTCTGATTCCCCTTTTCTGATTCACCACCTCTGAATCCCCACCTCTGATTCCCCATCTCTGATTCCGCACATCCGATTCCCTGCCTCTGATTTCCCGCCTCTGATTCCCCGCCTCTGATTCGCAACCTCAAATTCCCCACCTCTGATTCCCCATATCTGATTCCCCGCCTCTGTTTCCCTGCCTCTGATTCCCGGCCTCTGTTTTCCCATATCTGATTCCCCTCCTCTGATTCCCCAACTCTGATTCCCCGCCTCTGATTCCCCAGCTCTGATTCCCCGCCTTTTATTCCCGGCCTCTGATTCCCTGCCACTGATTCCCCGCCCCTGATTCCCCACCTCTGATTCCCCATATCTGATTCCCCGCCTCTGTTTCCCCAGCTCTGATTCCCCACCTCTGATTCCCCAGCTCTGATTCCCTGCCACTGATTCCCCGCCCCTGATTCCCCACCTCTGATTCCCCATATCTGATTCCCCGCCTCTGTTTCCCCACCTCTGATTCCCTGCCTCTGATTCCCTGCCCTGATTCCCCATCTCTGTTTCACCGCCTTTGATTCGCCAACTCTGATTCCCCATATCTGATTCCCCGCCTCTGTTTCCCCGCCTCTGATTCCCTGCCTCTGATTCCCAACCTCTGATTCCAAACCTCTGATTCCCCATATCTGATTCCCCGCCTCTATTTCCCCATATCTGATTCCCCGCCTCTGATTCCCCAACTCTGATTCCCCGCCTCTGATTCCCCAGCTCTGATTCCCCGCCTCTGATTCCCGGCGTCCGATTCCCTGCCTCTGATTCCCCGCCTCTGATTCACCATCTCTGATTCCCCGCCTCTGATTCCCCGTGTCTGATTCCCTGCCTCTGATTGCCCGGCTCAGATTCCCCGCCTCTGATTCCCTGCCACTGATTCCCTGCCCCTGATTCCCCACCTCTGATTCCCCATATCTGATTCCCCGCCTCTGTTTCCCCGCCTCTGATTCCCCGCCTCTGATTCCCCATATCTGATTCCCTGCCTCTGATTCCCCAACTCAGATTCCCCGCCTCTGATTCCCCAGCTCTGAATCCCCGCCTCTGATTCCCCGCGTCTGATTCCCTCCCTCTGATTCCCCGCCTTGATTCCCCATCTCTGATTCACAACCTCTGATTCCCCACCTCTGATTCCCCATATCTGATTCCCCGCCTCTCTTTCCCCGCCTCTGATTCCCCATATCTGATTCCCCGGCTCTGATTGCCCACCTCTGATTCCCCGCCTATGATTCGCCAGCTCTGATTCCCCGCCTCTGAATCCCCGCATCTGATTCCCTGCCTCTGATTCCCCGCCTCTGATTCCCCATCTCTGATTCACCACCTTTGATTCGCCACCTCTGATTCCCCATATCTGATTCCCCACCTCTGTTTCCCCGCCTCTGATTCCCCGCCTCTGATTCTCCATATCTCATTCCCCGCCTCTGAATCCCCATCTCTGATTCCCAGACTCTGAATCCCCACCTCTGATTCCCCATAGCTGATTCACCACCTCTCATTCCCGGCCTCTGATTCCCCATCTCTGATTCCGCACATCCGATTCCCTGCCTATGATTCCCCACCTCTGATTCCCGCCTCTGATTCCCCATATCTGATTCCCGGCCTCTGATTCCCGGCCTCTGATTCCCCGCTTCTGATTCTGATTCCCTGCCTCTGATTCCCCATCTCTGATTCCGCACATCTGATTCCCTGCCTCTGATTCCCCACCTCTGATTCCCAGCCTCTGTTTTCCCATATCTGATTCCCGGCCTCTGATTCCCCGCCTCTGATTCCCCGCCTCTGATTCCCTGCCTCTGATTCCCCATCTCCGATTCCGCACATCTGATTCCCTTCCTCTGATTCCCCGCCTCTGATACCCCGCCTCTGATTCCCTGCCTCTGATTCCCAACCTCGGATTCCCCACCTCTGATTCCCCATATCTGATTCCCCTCCTCTGTTTCCACGCCTCTGATTCCCCGCCTCTGATTCCCAACTCTGATTCCCCGCCTCTGATTCCCCAGCTCTGATTCCCCGTATTTGATTCCCTGCCTCTGATTCCCTGCCCTGATTCCCCATCTCTGTTTCACCGCCTTTGATTCGCCACCTCTGATTCCCCATATCTGATTCCCCGCCTCTGTTTCCCCGACTCTGATTCCCTGCCTCTGATTCCCAACCTCTGATTCCACACCTCTGATTCCCCATATCTGATTCCCCGCCTCTATTTCCCCATATCTGATTCGCAGCCTCTGATTCCCCAACTCTGATTCCCCGCCTCTGATTCCCCAGCTCTGATTCCCCGACTCTGATTCCCGGAGTCCGATTCCCTGCCTCTGATTCCCCGCCTCTGATTCCCCATCTCTGATTCCCCGCCTCCGATTCCCCGTGTCTGATTCCCTGCCTCTGATTCCCCGCCTCTGATTCCCCGCCTCTGATTCCCTGCCACTGATTCCCTGCCCCTGATTCCCCAATTCTGATTCCCCATATCTGATTCCCCGCCTCTGTTTCCCCGCCTCTGATTCCCCGCCTCTGATTCCCCATATCTGATTCCCAGCCTCTGATTCCCCAACTCTGATTCACCGCCTCTGATTCCCCAGCTCTGAATCCCCGCCTCTGATTCCCCGCGTCTGATTCCCTGCCTCTGATTCCCCGCCTTGATTCCCCATCTCTGATTCACAACCTGTGATTCCCCACCTCTGATTCCCTATATTTGATTCCCCGCCTCTGTTTCCCCGCCTCTGATTCGCAACCTCTAATTCCCCACCTCTGATTCCCCATATCTGATTCCCCGCCTCTGTTATTCTGCCTCTGATTCCCGGCCTCTGTTTCCCCATATCTGATTCCCCTCCTCTGATTCCCCAACTCTGATTCCCCACCTCTGATTCCCCAGCTCTGATTCCCCGCCTTTTATTCGCGGCCTCTGATTCCCTGCCACTGATTCCCCGCCCCTGATTCCCCACCTCTGATTCCCCATATCTGATTCCCCGCCTCTGTTTCCCCAGCACTGATTCCCCGCCTCTGATTCCCGGCGTCCGATTCCCTGCCTCTGATTCCCCGCCTCTGATTCCCCATCTCTGATTCACCACCTCTGATTCCCCGCCTCTGATTCCCCAGCTCTGATTCCCCGCCTCTGATTCCCGGCGTCCGATTCCCTGCCTCTGATTCCCCGCCTCTGATTCCCCATCTCTGATTCACCACCTCTGATTCCCCACCTCTGATTCCCCATATCTAATTCCCCGCCTCTGTTTTCCCGCCTCTGATTCCCCGCCTGTTTCCCCATATCTGATTCCCCGCCTCTGAATCCCCAACTCTGATTCCCTGCCTCAGATTCCCCAGCTCTGATTCCCCGCCTTTGATTCACCCCGTCTGATTCCCAGCCTCTGAATCCCCGTGTCTGATTTCCTGCCTCTGATTCCCCGCCTCTGATTCCCCATCTCTGATTCACCGCCTCTGATTTCCCACCACTGATTCCCCATCTCTGATTCCGCACATCCAATTCCCTGCCTCTGATTCCCCAACTCTGATTCCCCACCTCTGATTCCCCAGCTCTGATTCCCCGCCTCAGATTCCCCGCATCTGATTCCCTGCCTCTGATTCCCCACCTCTGATTCCCTGCCTCTGATTCCCCATATCTGATTCCCCGCCTCTGATTCCCCAACTCTGATTCCCCGCTTCTGATTCCCCAGCTCTGAATCCCCGACTCTGATTCCCCGAGTCTGACTCCCTGCCTCTGATTCCCCGCCTCTAATTCCCCATCTGTGATTCACAACCTCTGATGCCCCACCTCTGATTCCCCATATCTGATTCCCCGCCTCTGTTTCCCCGCCTCTGATTCCCCGCCTCTGATTCCCCATATCTGATTCCCCGCCTCTGATTGCCCACCTCTGATTCCCCGCGTCTGATTCACTGCCTCTGATTCCCCGCCTCTGATTCCCCATATCTGATTCACCACCTCTCATTCCCGGCCTCTGATTCCCCATCTCTGATTCCGCACATCCGATTCCCTGCCTATGATTCCCCACCTCTGATTCCCGCCTCTGATTCCCCATATCTGATTCCCTGCCTCTCTTTCCCCGCCTCTGATTCCCCACCTCTGTTTCCCCATATCTGATTCCCCGCCTCTGATTCCCCATCTCTAATACCCTGCCTCTGATTCCCCAGCTCTGATTCCCCGCCTCTGATTCCCCGCATCAGATTCCCTGCCTCTGATTCCCCGCCTCTGATTCCAGGCCTCTGATTCCCAGCATCTGATTCCGGCCTCTGATTCCCGGCCTCTGATTCCCTGCTTCTGATTCTGATTCCCTGCCTCTGATTCCCCATCTCAGATTCCGCACATCTGATTCCCTGCCTCTGATTCCCCACCTCTGATTCCCCATATCTGATTCCCCGCCTCTGTTTCCCCGCCTCTGATTCCCCGCCTCTGTTTCCCTATATCTAATTCCCCACCTCTGATGCCCCAACTCTGATTCCCCGCCTCTGATTCCCCAGCTCTGATTCCCCGCCTCTGATTCCCCGCATCCGATTCCCCATATCTGATTCCCCGCCTCTGTCTCCCCGCCTCTGATTCCCCGCCTCTGTTTCCCCATATCTGATTCCCCGCCTCTGATTCCCAGCTATGATTCCCCGCTTCTGATTCCCCAGCTCTGATTCCCTGCGTCTGATTCCCTGCGTTCTATTCCCTGCCTCTGATTCCCCGCCTGTGATTCCCCATCACTGATTCACCACCTCTGATTCCCCACCTCTGATTCCCCATATCTAATTCCCCGCCTCTGTTTGCCCGCCTCTGATTCCCCGCCTCTGTTTCCCCATATCTGATTCCCCGTCTCTGAATCCCCAACTCTGATTCCCTGCCTCTGATTCCCCAGCTCTGATTCCCCGCCTTTGATTCCCCCCGTCTGATTCCCAGCCTCTGAATCCCCGTGTCTGATTTCCTGCCTCTGATTCCCCGCCTCTGATTCCCCATCTCTGATTCCTCTGATTCCCCACCTCTGATTCCCCAGCTCTGATTCCCCGCCTCAGATTCCCCGCTTCTGATTCCCTGCCTCTGATTCCCCGCCTCTGATTCCCCATCTCTGATTCCCCACCTCTGATTCCCCGTGTCTGATTCCCTGCCTCTGATTCCCCGCCTCTGAATCCCAGCCTCTGATTCCCCATATCTGATTCCCCGCCTCTGATTCCCTGCCTCTGATTCCCCAGCTCTGATTCCCCGCCTTTGATTCCCCCCGTCTCATTCCCAGCCTCTGAATCCCCGTGTCTGATTTCCTGCCTCTGATTCCCCGCCTCTGATTCCCCATCTCTGATTCACCGCCTCTGATTCCCCATCTCTGATTCCCCACCTCTGATTCCCCATATCTGATTCCCTGCCTCTGTTTCCCCGTCTCTGATTCCCCACCTCTGTTTCCCCATATCTGATTCCCCGCCTCTGATTCCCCAACTCGAATACCCCACCTCTGATTCCCCAGCTCTGATTCCCCGCCTCTGATTCCCCGCATCTGATTCCCTGCCTCTGATTCCCCGCCTCTGATTCCAGGCCTCTGATTCCCAGCATCTGATTCCGGCCTCTGATTCCCGGCCTCTGATTCCCTGCTTCTGATTCTGATTCCCTGCCTCTGATTCCCCATCTCTGATTCCGCACATCTGATTCCTTGCCTCTGATTCCCCACCTCTGATTCCCCATATCTGATTCCCCGCCTGGGTTTCCCCGCCTCTGATTCCCCGCCTCTGTTTCCCAATATCTAAGTCCCCGCCTCTGATTCCCCAAATCTGATTCCCCACCTCTGATTCCCCAGCTCTGATTCCCCGCCTCTGATTCCCCGCATCTGATTCCCTGCATCTGATTCCAAGCCTCTGATTCCCTGCCTCTGATTCCCAACCTCTGATTCCCCACCTCTGATTCCCCATATCTGATTCCCCGCCTCTGTTTCCCCGCCTCGGATTCCCAGCCTCTGTTTTCCCATATCTGATTCCCGGCCTCTGATTCCCCGCCTCTGATTCCCCGCCTCTGATTCCCTGCCTCTGATTCCCCATCTCCGATTCCGCACATCTGATTCCCTTCCTCTGATTCCCCGCCTCTGATACCCCGCCTCTGATTCCCTGCCTCTGATTCCCAACCTCGGATTCCCCACCTCTGATTCCCCATATCTGATTCCCCTCCTCTGTTTCCCCGCCTCTGATTCCCCGCCTCTGATTCCCAACTCTGATTCCCCGCCTCTGATTCCCCAGCTCTGATTCCCCGTGTTTGATTCCCTGCCTCTGATTCCCTGCCCTGATTCCCCATCACTGTTTCACCGCCTTTGATTCGCCACCTCTGATTCCCCATATCTGATTCCCCGCCTCTGTTTCCCCGACTCTGATTCCCTGCCTCTGATTCCCAACCTCTGATTCCACACCTCTGATTCCCCATATCTGATTCCCCGCCTCTATTTCCCCATATCTGATTCGCAGCCTCTGATTCCCCAACTCTGATTCCCCGCCTCTGATTCCCCAGCTCTGATTCCCCGACTCTGATTCCCGGAGTCCGATTCCCTGCCTCTGATTCCCCGCCTCTGATTCCCCATCTCTGATTCCCCGCCTCCGATTCCCCGTGTCTGATTCCCTGCCTCTGATTCCCCGCCTCTGATTCCCCGCCTCTGATTCCCTGCCACTGATTCCCTGCCCCTGATTCCCCAATTCTGATTCCCCATATCTGATTCCCCGCCTCTGTTTCCCCGCCTCTGATTCCCCGCCTCTGATTCCCCATATCTGATTCCCTGCCTCTGATTCCCCAACTCTGATTCACCGCCTCTGATTCCCCAGCTCTGAATCCCCGCCTCTGATTCCCCGCGTCTGATTCCCTGCCTCTGATTCCCCGCCTTGATTCCCCATCTCTGATTCACAACCTGTGATTCCCCACCTCTGATTCCCTATATTTGATTCCCCGCCTCTGTTTCCCCGCCTCTGATTCGCAACCTCTAATTCCCCACCTCTGATTCCCCATATCTGATTCCCCGCCTCTGTTATTCTGCCTCTGATTCCCGGCCTCTGTTTCCCCATATCTGATTCCCCTCCTCTGATTCCCCAACTCTGATTCCCCACCTCTGATTCCCCAGCTCTGATTCCCCGCCTTTTATTCCCGGCCTCTGATTCCCTGCCACTGATTCCCCGCCCCTGATTCCCCACCTCTGATTCCCCATATCTGATTCCCCGCCTCTGTTTCCCCAGCTCTGATTCCCCGCCTCTGATTCCCGGCGTCCGATTCCCTGCCTCTGATTCCCCGCCTCTGATTCCCCATCTCTGATTCACCACCTCTGATTCCCCGCCTCTGATTCCCCAGCTCTGATTCCCCGCCTCTGATTCCCGGCGTCCGATTCCCTGCCTCTGATTCCCCGCCTCTGATTCCCCATCTCTGATTCACCACCTCTGATTCCCCACCTCTGATTCCCCATATCTAATTCCCCGCCTCTGTTTTCCCGCCTCTGATTCCCCACCTGTTTCCCCATATCTGATTCCCCGCCTCTGAATCCCCAACTCTGATTCCCTGCCTCAGATTCCCCAGCTCTGATTCCCCGCCTTTGATTCACCCCGTCTGATTCCCAGCCTCTGAATCCCCGTGTCTGATTTCCTGCCTCTGATTCCCCTCCTCTGATTCCCCATCTCTGATTCACCGCCTCTGATTTCCCACCTCTGATTCCCCATCTCTGATTCCGCACATCCAATTCCCTGCCTCTGATTCCCCAACTCTGATTCCCCACCTCTGATTCCCCAGCTCTGATTCCCCGCCTCAGATTCCCCGCGTCTGATTCCCTGCCTCTGATTCCCCACCTCTGATTCCCTGCCTCTGATTCCCCATATCTGATTCCCCGCCTCTGATTCCCCAACTCTGATTCCCCGCTTCTGATTCCCCAGCTCTGAATCCCCGACTCTGATTCCCCGAGTCTGACTCCCTGCCTCTGATTCCCCGCCTCTAATTCCCCATCTGTGATTCACAACCTCTGATGCCCCACCTCTGATTCCCCATATCTGATTCCCCGCCTCTGTTTCCCCGCCTCTGATTCCCCGCCTCTGATTCCCCATATCTGATTCCCCGCCTCTGATTGCCCACCTCTGATTCCCCGCGACTGATTCACTGCCTCTGATTCCCCGCCTCTGATTCCCCATATCTGATTCACCACCTCTCATTCCCGGCCTCTGATTCCCCATCTCTGATTCCGCACATCCGATTCCCTGCCTATGATTCCCCACCTCTGATTCCCGCCTCTGATTCCCCATATCTGATTCCCTGCCTCTGTTTCCCCGCCTCTGATTCCCCACCTCTGTTTCCCCATATCTGATTCCCCGCCTCTGATTCCCCATCTCTAATACCCTGCCTCTGATTCCCCAGCTCTGATTCCCCGCCTCTTATTCCCCGCATCAGATTCCCTGCCTCTGATTCCCCGCCTCTGATTCCAGGCCTCTGATTCCCAGCATCTGATTCCGGCCTCTGATTCCCGGCCTCTGATTCCCTGCTTCTGATTCTGATTCCCTGCCTCTGATTCCCCATCTCTGATTCCGCACATCTGATTCCCTGCCTCTGATTCCCCACCTCTGATTCCCCATATCTGATTCCCCAACTCTGATTCCCCTCCTCTAATTCGCCAGCTATGATTCCCCGCCTCTGATTCCCCGCATCTGATTCCCTGCGTCTGATTCCCTGCCTCTGATTCCCCGCCTCTGTTTCCCTATATCTAATTCCCCACCTCTGATGCCCCAACTCTGATTCCCCGCCTCTGATTCCCCAGCTCTGATTCCCCGCCTCTGATTCCCCGCATCCGATTCCCCATATCTGATTCCCCGCCTCTGTCTCCCCGCCTCTGATTCCCTGCCTCTGTTTCCCCATATCTGATTCCCCGCCTCTGATTCCCAGCTATGATTCCCCGCTTCTGATTCCCCAGCTCTGATTCCCTGCGTCTGATTCCCTGCGTTCTATTCCCTGCCTCTGATTCCCCGCCTGTGATTCCCCATCACTGATTCACCACCTCTGATTCCCCACCTCTGATTCCCCATATCTAATTCCCCGCCTCTGTTTGCCCGCCTCTGATTCCCCGCCTCTGTTTCCCCATATCTGATTCCCCGTCTCTGAATCCCCAACTCTGATTCCCTGCCTCTGATTCCCCAGCTCTGATTCCCCGCCTTTGATTCCCCCCGTCTGATTCCCAGCCTTTGAATCCCCGTGTCTGATTTCCTGCCTCTGATTCCCCGCCTCTGATTCCCCATCTCTGATTCCTCTGATTCCCCACCTCTGATTCCCCAGCTCTGATTCCCCGCCTCAGATTCCCCGCTTCTGATTCCCTGCCTCTGATTCCCCGCCTCTGATTCCCCATCTCTGATTCCCCACCTCTGATTCCCCGTGTCTGATTCCCTGCCTCTGATTCCCCGCCTCTGAATCCCAGCCTCTGATTCCCCATATCTGATTCCCCGCCTCTGATTCCCTGCCTCTGATTCCCCAGCTCTGATTCCCCGCCTTTGATTCCCCCCGTCTCATTCCCAGCCTCTGAATCCCCGTGTCTGATTTCCTGCCTCTGATTCCCCGCCGCTGATTCCCCATCTCTGATTCACCGCCTCTGATTCCCCATCTCTGATTCCCCACCTCTGATTCCCCATATCTGATTCCCTGCCTCTGTTTCCCCGTCTCTGATTCCCCACCTCTGTTTCCCCATATCTGATTCCCCGCCTCTGATTCCCCAACTCGAATACCCCACCTCTGATTCCCCAGCTCTGATTCCCCGCCTCTGATTCCCCGCATCTGATTCCCTGCCTCTGATTCCCCGCCTCTGATTCCAGGCCTCTGATTCCCAGCATCTGATTCCGGCCTCTGATTCCCGGCCTCTGATTCCCTGCTTCTGATTCTGATTCCCTGCCTCTGATTCCCCATCTCTGATTCCGCACATCTGATTCCTTGCCTCTGATTCCCCACCTCTGATTCCCCATATCTGATTCCCCGCCTGGGTTTCCCCGCCTCTGATTCCCCGCCTCTGTTTCCCAATATCTAAGTCCCCGCCTCTGATTCCCCAAATCTGATTCCCCACCTCTGATTCCCCAGCTCTGATTCCCCGCCTCTGATTCCCCGCATCTGATTCCCTGCATCTGATTCCAAGCCTCTGATTCCCTGCCTCTGATTCCCAACCTCTGATTCCCCACCTCTGATTCCCCATATCTGATTCCCCGCCTCTGTTTCCCCGCCTCGGATTCCCAGCCTCTGTTTTCCCATATCTGATTCCCGGCCTCTGATTCCCCGCCTCTGATTCCCCGCCTCTGATTCCCTGCCTCTGATTCCCCATCTCCGATTCCGCACATCTGATTCCCTTCCTCTGATTCCCCGCCTCTGATACCCCGCCTCTGATTCCCTGCCTCTGATTCCCAACCTCGGATTCCCCACCTCTGATTCCCCATATCTGATTCCCCTCCTCTGTTTCCCCGCCTCTGATTCCCCGCCTCTGATTCCCAACTCTGATTCCCCGCCTCTGATTCCCCAGCTCTGATTCCCCGTGTTTGATTCCCTGCCTCTGATTCCCTGCCCTGATTCCCCATCTCTGTTTCACCGCCTTTGATTCGCCACCTCTGATTCCCCATATCTGATTCCCCGCCTCTGTTTCCCCGACTCTGATTCCCTGCCTCTGATTCCCAACCTCTGATTCCACACCTCTGATTCCCCATATCTGATTCCCCGCCTCTATTTCCCCATATCTGATTCGCAGCCTCTGATTCCCCAACTCTGATTCCCCGCCTCTGATTCCCCAGCTCTGATTCCCCGACTCTGATTCCCGGAGTCCGATTCCCTGCCTCTGATTCCCCGCCTCTGATTCCCCATCTCTGATTCCCCGCCTCCGATTCCCCGTGTCTGATTCCCTGCCTCTGATTCCCCGCCTCTGATTCCCCGCCTCTGACTCCCTGCCACTGATTCCCTGCCCCTGATTCCCCAATTCTGATTCCCCATATCTGATTCCCCGCCTCTGTTTCCCCGCCTCTGATTCCCCGCCTCTGATTCCCCATATCTGATTCCCTGCCTCTGATTCCCCAACTCTGATTCACCGCCTCTGATTCCCCAGCTCTGAATCCCCGCCTCTGATTCCCCGCGTCTGATTCCCTGCCTCTGATTCCCCGCCTTGATTCCCCATCTCTGATTCACAACCTGTGATTCCCCACCTCTGATTCCCTATATTTGATTCCCCGCCTCTGTTTCCCCGCCTCTGATTCGCAACCTCTAATTCCCCACCTCTGATTCCCCATATCTGATTCCCCGCCTCTGTTATTCTGCCTCTGATTCCCGGCCTCTGTTTCCCCATATCTGATTCCCCTCCTCTGATTCCCCAACTCTGATTCCCCACCTCTGATTCCCCAGCTCTGATTCCCCGCCTTTTATTCCCGGCCTCTGATTCCCTGCCACTGATTCCCCGCCCCTGATTCCCCACCTCTGATTCCCCATATCTGATTCCCCGCCTCTGTTTCCCCAGCTCTGATTCCCCGCCTCTGATTCCCGGCGTCCGATTCCCTGCCTCTGATTCCCCGCCTCTGATTCCCCATCTCTGATTCACCACCTCTGATTCCCCGCCTCTGATTCCCCAGCTCTGATTCCCCGCCTCTGATTCCCGGCGTCCGATTCCCTGCCTCTGATTCCCCGCCTCTGATTCCCCATCTCTGATTCACCACCTCTGATTCCCCACCTCTGATTCCCCATATCTAATTCCCCGCCTCTGTTTTCCCGCCTCTGATTCCCCACCTGTTTCCCCATATCTGATTCCCCGCCTCTGAATCCCCAACTCTGATTCCCTGCCTCAGATTCCCCAGCTCTGATTCCCCGCCTTTGATTCACCCCGTCTGATTCCCAGCCTCTGAATCCCCGTGTCTGATTTCCTGCCTCTGATTCCCCTCCTCTGATTCCCCATCTCTGATTCACCGCCTCTGATTTCCCACCTCTGATTCCCCATCTCTGATTCCGCACATCCAATTCCCTGCCTCTGATTCCCCAACTCTGATTCCCCACCTCTGATTCCCCAGCTCTGATTCCCCGCCTCAGATTCCCCGCGTCTGATTCCCTGCCTCTGATTCCCCACCTCTGATTCCCTGCCTCTGATTCCCCATATCTGATTCCCCGCCTCTGATTCCCCAACTCTGATTCCCCGCTTCTGATTCCCCAGCTCTGAATCCCCGACTCTGAATCCCCGAGTCTGACTCCCTGCCTCTGATTCCCCGCCTCTAATTCCCCATCTGTGATTCACAACCTCTGATGCCCCACCTCTGATTCCCCATATCTGATTCCCCGCCTCTGTTTCCCCGCCTCTGATTCCCCGCCTCTGATTCCCCATATCTGATTCCCCGCCTCTGATTGCCCACCTCTGATTCCCCGTGACTGATTCACTGCCTCTGATTCCCCACCTCTGATTCCCCATATCTGATTCACCACCTCTCATTCCCGGCCTCTGATTCCCCATCTCTGATTCCGCACATCCGATTCCCTGCCTATGATTCCCCACCTCTGATTCCCGCCTCTGATTCCCCATATCTGATTCCCTGCCTCTGTTTCCCCGCCTCTGATTCCCCACCTCTGTTTCCCCATATCTGATTCCCCGCCTCTGATTCCCCATCTCTAATACCCTGCCTCTGATTCCCCAGCTCTGATTCCCCGCCTCTGATTCCCCGCATCAGATTCCCTGCCTCTGATTCCCCGCCTCTGATTCCAGGCCTCTGATTCCCAGCATCTGATTCCGGCCTCTGATTCCCGGCCTCTGATTCCCTGCTTCTGATTCTGATTCCCTGCCTCTGATTCCCCATCTCTGATTCCGCACATCTGATTCCCTGCCTCTGATTCCCCACCTCTGATTCCCCATATCTGATTCCCCAACTCTGATTCCCCTCCTCTAATTCGCCAGCTATGATTCCCCGCCTCTGATTCCCCGCATCTGATTCCCTGCGTCTGATTCCCTGCCTCTGATTCCCAGCCTCTGATTCCCCTTTTCTGATTCACCACCTCTGAATCCCCACCTCTGATTCCCCATCTCTGATTCCGCACATCCGATTCCCTGCCTCTGATTTCCCGCCTCTGATTCCCCGCCTCTGATTCGCAACCTCAAACTCCCCACCTCTGATTCCCCATATCTGATTCCCCGCCTCTGTTTCCCTGCCTCTGATTCCCGGCCTCTGTTTTCCCATATCTGATTCCTATCCTCTGATTCCCCAACTCTGATTCCCCGCCTCTGATTCCCCAGCTCTGATTCCCCGCCTTTTATTCCCGGCCTCTGATTCCCTGCCACTGATTCCCCGCCCCTGATTCCCCACCTCTGATTCCCCATATCTGATTCCCCGCCTCTGTTTCCCCAGATCTGATTCCCCACCTCTGATTCCCCAGCTCTGATTCCCTGCCACTGATTCCCCGCCCCTGATTCCCCACCTCTGATTCCCCATATCTGATTCCCCGCCTCTGTTTCCCCACCTCTGATTCCCTGCCTCTGATTCCCTGCCCTGATTCCCCATCTCTGTTTCACCGCCTTTGATTCACCAACTCTGATTCCCCATATCTGATTCCCCGCCTCTGTTTCCCCGCCTCTGATTCCCTGCCTCTGATTCCCAACCTCTGATTCCACACCTCTGATTCCCCATATCTGATTCCCCGCCTCTATTTCCCCATATCTGATTCCCCGCCTCTGATTCCCCAACTCTGATTCCCCGCCTCTGATTCCCCAGCTCTGATTCCCCGCCTCTGATTCCCGGCGTCCGATTCCCTGCCTCTGATTCCCCGCCTCTGATTCACCATCTCTGATTCCCCGCCTCTGATTCCCCGTGTCTGATTCCCTGCCTCTGATTGCCCGGCTCAGATTCCCCGCCTCTGATTCCCTGCCACTGATTCCCTGCCCCTGATTCCCCACCTCTGATTCCCCATATCTGATTCCCCGCCTCTGTTTCCCCGCCTCTGTTTCCCCGCCTGTGATTCCCCGCCTCTGATTCCCCATATCTGATTCCCTGCCTCTGATTCCCCAACTCTGATTCCCCGCCTCTGATTCCCCAGCTCTGAATACCCGCCTCTGATTCCCCGCGTCTGATTCCCTCCCTCTGATTCCCCGCCTTGATTCCCCATCTCTGATTCACAACCTCTGATTCCCCACCTCTGATTCCCCATATCTGATTCCCCGCCTCTGTTTCCCCGCCTCTGATTCCCCATATCTGATTCCCCGGCTCTGATTGCCCACCTCTGATTCCCCGCCTATGATTCGCCAGCTCTGATTCCCCGCCTCTGAATCCCCGCATCTGATTCCCTGCCTCTGATTCCCCGCCTCTGATTCCCCATCTCTGATTCACCGCCTTTGATTCGCCACCTCTGATTCCCCATATCTGATTCCCCACCTCTGTTTCCCCGCCTCTGATTCACCGCCTCTGATTCTCCATATCTCATTCCCCGCCTCTGAATCCCCATCTCTGATTCCCAGACTCTGAATCCCCACCTCTGATTCCCCATAGCTGATTCACCACCTCTCATTCCCGGCCTCTGATTCCCCATCTCTGATTCCGCACATCCGATTCCCTGCCTATGATTCCCCACCTCTGATTCCCGCCTCTGATTCCCCATATCTGATTCCCGGCCTCTGATTCCCGGCCTCTGATTCCCCGCTTCTGATTCTGATTCCCTGCCTCTGATTCCCCATCTCTGATTCCGCACATCTGATTCCCTGCCTCTGATTCCCCACCTCTGATTCCCAGCCTCTGTTTTCCCATATCTGATTCCCGGCCTCTGATTCCCCGCCTCTGATTCCCCGCCTCTGATTCCCTGCCTCTGATTCCCCATCTCCGATTCCGCACATCTGATTCCCTTCCTCTGATTCCCCGCCTCTGATACCCCGCCTCTGATTCCCTGCCTCTGATTCCCAACCTCGGATTCCCCACCTCTGATTCCCCATATCTGATTCCCCTCCTCTGTTTCCCCGCCTCTGATTCCCCGCCTCTGATTCCCAACTCTGATTCCCCGCCTCTGATTCCCCAGCTCTGATTCCCCGTGTTTGATTCCCTGCCTCTGATTCCCTGCCCTGATTCCCCATCTCTGTTTCACCTCCTTTGATTCGCCACCTCTGATTCCCCATATCTGATTCCCCGCCTCTGTTTCCCCGACTCTGATTCCCTGCCTCTGATTCCCAACCTCTGATTCCACACCTCTGATTCCCCATATCTGATTCCCCGCCTCTATTTCCCCATATCTGATTCGCAGCCTCTGATTCCCCAACTCTGATTCCCCGCCTCTGATTCCCCAGCTCTGATTCCCCGACTCTGATTCCCGGAGTCCGATTCCCTGCCTCTGATTCCCCGCCTCTGATTCTCCATCTCTGATTCCCCGCCTCCGATTCCCCGTGTCTGATTCCCTGCCTCTGATTCCCCGCCTCTGATTCCCCGCCTCTGATTCCCTGCCACTGATTCCCTGCCCCTGATTCCCCAATTCTGATTCCCCATATCTGATTCCCCGCCTCTGTTTCCCCGCCTCTGATTCCCCGCCTCTGATTCCCCATATCTGATTCCCTGCCTCTGATTCCCCAACTCTGATTCACCGCCTCTGATTCCCCAGCTCTGAATCCCCGCCTCTGATTCCCCGCGTCTGATTCCCTGCCTCTCATTCCCCGCCTTGATTCCCCATCTCTGATTCACAACCTGTGATTCCCCACCTCTGATTCCCTATATTTGATTCCCCGCCTCTGTTTCCCCGCCTCTGATTCGCAACCTCTAATTCCCCACCTCTGATTCCCCATATCTGATTCCCCGCCTCTGTTATTCTGCCTCTGATTCCCGGCCTCTGTTTCCCCATATCTGATTCCCCTCCTCTGATTCCCCAACTCTGATTCCCCACCTCTGATTCCCCAGCTCTGATTCCCCGCCTTTTATTCCCGGCCTCTGATTCCCTGCCACTGATTCCCCGCCCCTGATTCCCCACCTCTGATTCCCCATATCTGATTCCCCGCCTCTGTTTCCCCAGCTCTGATTCCCCGCCTCTGATTCCCGGCGTCCGATTCCCTGCCTCTGATTCCCCGCCTCTGATTCCCCATCTCTGATTCACCACCTCTGATACCCCGCCTCTGATTCCCCAGCTCTGATTCCCCGCCTCTGATTCCCGGCGTCCGATTCCCTGCCTCTGATTCCCCGCCTCTGATTCCCCATCTCTGATTCACCACCTCTGATTCCCCACCTCTGATTCCCCATATCTAATTCCCCGCCTCTGTTTTCCCGCCTCTGATTCCCCGCCTGTTTCCCCATATCTGATTCCCCGCCTCTGAATCCCCAACTCTGATTCTCTGCCTCAGATTCCCCAGCTCTGATTCCCCGCCTTTGATTCACCCCGTCTGATTCCCAGCCTCTGAATCCCCGTGTCTGATTTCCTGCCTCTGATTCCCCGCCTCTGATTCCCCATCTCTGATTCACCGCCTCTGATTTCCCACCTCTGATTCCCCATCTCTGATTCCGCACATCCAATTCCCTGCCTCTGATTCCCCAACTCTGATTCCCCACCTCTGATTCCCCAGC
This sequence comes from Narcine bancroftii, assembly GCF_036971445.1. Lineage (NCBI taxonomy): Eukaryota > Metazoa > Chordata > Chondrichthyes > Torpediniformes > Narcinidae > Narcine > Narcine bancroftii. Next base: position 2,684,164 of record NW_027211886.1, read on the forward strand.
TCTGATTCCCCGCCTCAGATTCCCCGCGTCTGATTCCCTGCCTCTGATTCCCCACCTCTGATTCCCTGCCTCTGATTCCCCATATCTGATTCCCCGCCTCTGATTCCCCAACTCTGATTCCCCGCTTCTGATTCCCCAGCTCTGAATCCCCGACTCTGATTCCCCGAGTCTGACTCCCTGCCTCTGATTCCCCGCCTCTAATTCCCCATCTGTGATTCACAACCTCTGATGCCCCACCTCTGATTCCCCATATCTGATTCCCCGCCTCTGTTTCCCCGCCTCTGATTCCCCGCCTCTGATTCCCCATATCTGATTCCCCGCCTCTGATTGCCCACCTCTGATTCCCCGCGTCTGATTCACTGCCTCTGATTCCCCGCCTCTGATTCCCCATATCTGATTCACCACCTCTCATTCCCGGCCTCTGATTCCCCATCTCTGATTCCGCACATCCGATTCCCTGCCTATGATTCCCCACCTCTGATTCCCGCCTCTGATTCCCCAAATCTGATTCCCTGCCTCTGTTTCCCCGCCTCTGATTCCCCACCTCTGTTTCCCCATATCTGATTCCCCGCCTCTGATTCCCCATCTCTAATACCCTGCCTCTGATTCCCCAGCTCTGATTCCCCGCCTCTGATTCCCCGCATCAGATTCCCTGCCTCTGATTCCCCGCCTCTGATTCCAGGCCTCTGATTCCCAGCATCTGATTCCGGCCTCTGATTCCCGGCCTCTGATTCCCTGCTTCTGATTCTGATTCCCTGCCTCTGATTCCCCATCTCTGATTCCGCACATCTGATTCCCTGCCACTGATTCCCCACCTCTGATTCCCCATATCTGATTCCCCAACTCTGATTCCCCTCCTCTAATTCGCCAGCTATGATTCCCCGCCTCTGATTCCCCGCATCTGATTCCCTGCGTCTGATTCCCTGCCTCTGATTCCCAGCCTCTGATTCCCCTTTTCTGATTCACCACCTCTGAATCCCCACCTCTGATTCCCCATCTCTGATTCCGCACATCCGATTCCCTGCCTCTGATTTCCCGCCTCTGATTCCCCGCCTCTGATTCGCAACCTCAAATTCCCCACCTCTGATTCCCCATATCTGATTCCCCGCCTCTGTTTCCCTGCCTCTGATTCCCGGCCTCTGTTTTCCCATATCTGATTCCCCTCCTCTGATTCCCCAACTCTGATTCCCCGCCTCTGATTCCCCAGCTCTGATTCCCCGCCTTTTATTCCCGGCCTCTGATTCCCTGCCACTGATTTCCCGCCCCTGATTCCCCACCTCTGATTCCCCATATCTGATTCCCCGCCTCTGTTTCCCCAGCTCTGATTCCCCACCTCTGATTCCCAAGCTCTGATTCCCTGCCACTGATTCCCCGCCCCTGATTCCCCACCTCTGATTCCCCATATCTGATTCCCCGCCTCTGTTTCCCCACCTCTGATTCCCTGCCTCTGATTCCCTGCCCTGATTCCCCATCTCTGTTTCACCGCCTTTGATTCGCCAACTCTGATTCCCCATATCTGATTCCCCGCCTCTGTTTCCCCGCCTCTGATTCCCTGCCTCTGATTCCCAACCTCTGATTCCACACCTCTGATTCCCCATATCTGATTCCCCGCCTCTATTTCCCCATATCTGATTCCCCGCCTCTGATTCCCCAACTCTGATTCCCCGCCTCTGATTCCCCAGCTCTGATTCCCCGCCTCTGATTCCCGGCGTCCGATTCCCTGCCTCTGATTCCCCACCGCTGATTCCCCATATCTGATTTCCCGCCTCTGTTTCCCCGCCTCTGATTCCCCGCCTCTGATTCCCCATATCTGATTCCCCGGCTCTGATTGCCCACCTCTGATTCCCCGCCTCTGATTCGCCAGCTCTGATTCCCCGCCTCTGAATTCCCGCATCTGATTCCCTGCCTCTGATTCCCCGCCTCTGATTCCCCATCTCTGATTCACCGCCTTTGATTCCCCACCTCTGATTCTCCATATCTCATTCCCCGCCTCTGAATCTCCATCTCTGATTCCCGGACTCTGATTCCCAACCTCTGCTTCCCGGCCTCTTATTCCCAGCATCTGATTCCCGGCCTCTGTTTCCCGGCCTCTGATTCCCCGCTTCTGATTCTGATTCCCTGCCTCTGATTCCCCATCTCTGATTCCGCACATCTGATTCCCTGCCTCTGATTCCCCACCTCTGATTCCCCATATCTGATTCCCCGCCTCTGTTTCCCCGCCTCTGATTCCCCGCCTCTGTTTCCCCATATCTAATTCCCCACCTCTGATGCCCCAACTCTGATTCCCCGCCTCTGATTCCCCAGCTCTAATTCCCCTACTCTGATTCCCCGCATCCGATTCCCCGCCTCTGTTTCCCCGCCTCTGATTCCCCGCCTCTGATTCCCCGCGTCTGAATCCCCAACTCTGATTCCCTGCCTCAGATTCCCCAGCTCTGATTCCCCATCTCTGATTCACCGCCTCTGATTCCCCACCTCTGATTCCCCATCTCTGATTCCGCACATCCAATTCCCTGCCTCTGATTCCCCAACTCTGATTCCCCACCTCTGATTCCCCAGCTCTGATTCCCCGCCTCAGATTCCCCGCGTCTGATTCCCTGCCTCTGATTCCCCGCCTCTGATTCCCTGCCTCTGATTCCCTATATCTGATTCCCCGCCTCTGATTCCCCAACTCTGATTCCCCGCTTCTGATTCCCCAGCTCTGAATCCCCGCCTCTGATTCACCGCGTCTGATTACCTGCCTCTGATTCCCCGCCTCTAATTCCCCATCTATGATTCACAACCTCTGATTCCCCACCTCTGATTCCCCATATCTGATTTCCCGCCTCTGTTTCCCCGCCTCTGATTCCCCGCCTCTGATTCCCCATATCTGATTTCCCGCCTCTGTTTCCCCGCCTCTGATTCCCCGCCTCTGATTCCCCATATCTGATTCCCCGGCTCTGATTGCCCACCTCTGATTCCCCGCCTCTGATTCTCCATATCTCATTCCCCGCCTCTGAATCTCCATCGCTGATTCCCGGACTCTGATTCCCAACCTCTTCTTCCCGGCCTCTTATTCCCAGCATCTGATTCCCGGCCTCTGTTTCCCGGCCTCTGATTCCCCGCTTCTGATTCTGATTCCCTGCCTCTGATTCCCCATCTCTGATTCCGCACATCTGATTCCCTGCCTCTGATTCCCCACCTCTGATTCCCCATATCTGATTCCCCGCCTCTGTTTCCCCGCCTCTGATTCCCCGCCTCTGTTTCCCCATATCTAATTCCCCACCTCTGATGCCCCAACTCTGATTCCCCGCCTCTGATTCCCCAGCTCTAATTCCCCTACTCTGATTCCCCGCATCCGATTCCCCGCCTCTGTTTCCCCGCCTCTGATTCCCCGCCTCTGATTCCCCGCGTCTGATTACCGGCCTCTGATACCCCGCCTCTGATTCCCCATCTCTGATTCACAACCTCTGATTCCCCACCTCTGATTCCCCATATCTGAATCCCCACCTCTGATTCCCGGCCTCTTATTCCCGGCATCTGATTCCGGCCTCTGATTCCCGGCCTCTGATTCCCTGCTTCTGATTCTGATTCCCTGCCTCTGATTCCCCATCTCTGATTCCGCACATCTGATTCCCTGCCTCTGATTACCCCCCTCTGTTTCCCCGCCTCTGATTCCCCGCCTCTGTTTCCCAATATCTAAGTCCCCGCCTCTGATTCCCCAACTCTGATTACCCACCTCTGATTCCCCAGCTCTGATTCCCCGCCTCTGATTCCCCGCATCTGATTCCCTGCATCTGATTCCAAGCCTCTGATTCCCTGCCTCTGATTCCCAACCTCTGATTCCCCACCTCTGATTCCCCATATCTGATTCCCCGCCTCTGTTTCCCCGCCTCTGATTCCCAACCTCTGTTTCCCCATATCTGATTCCCGGCCTCTGATTCCCCGCCTCTGATTCCCCTCCTCTGATTCCCCAACTCTAATTCCCCGCCTCTGATTCCCCAGCTGTGATTCCCCGTGTTTGATTCCCTGCATCTGATTCCCTGCCCTGATTCCCCATCTCTGTTTCACCGCGTTTGATTCGCCACCTCTGATTCCCCATATCTGATTCCCCGCCTCTGTTTCCCCGCCTCTGATTCCCTGCCTCTGATTCCCAACCTCTGATTCCACACCTCTTATTCCCCATATCTGATTCCCCGCCTCTGTTTCCCCGCCTCTGATTCCCTGCCCCTGTTTCCCCATATCTGATTCCCTGCCTCTGATTCCCCAACTCTGATTCCCCGCCTCTGATTCCCCAGCTCTGATTCCCCGCCACTGATTTCCCGTGTTTGATTCCCTGCCTCTGATTCCCCGCCTCTGATTCCCCATCTCTGATTCACCGCCTTTGATTCGCCAGCTCTGATTCCACATATCTGATTCCCCACCTCTGTTTCCCCGCCTCTGATTCCCCGCCTCTGATTCTCCATATCTCATTCCCCGCCTCTGAATCCCCATCTCTGATTCCCGGACTCTGATTCCCCACCTCTGATTCCCGGCCTCTTATTCCCAGCATCTGATTCCCGGCCTCTGATTCCCGGCCTCTGATTCCCCGCTTCTGATTCTGATTCCCTGCCTCTGATTCCCCATCTCTGATTCCGCACATCTGATTCCCTGCCTCTGATTCCCCACCTCTGATTCCCCATATCTGATTTCCCGCATCTGTTACCCCGCCTCTGATTCCCCGCCTCTGTTTCCCCATATCTAATTCCCAACCTCTGATGCCCCAACTCTGATTCCCTGCCTCTGATTCCCCGCGTTCTATTCCCTGCCTCTGATTCCCCGCCTGTGATTCCCCATCTCTGATTCACCACCTCTGATTCCCCACCTCTGATTCCCCATATCTAATTCCCCGCCTCTGTTTGCCCGCCTCTGATTCCCCGCCTCTGTTTCCCCATATCTGATTCCCCGCCTCTGAATCCCCAACTCTGATTCCCTGCCTCTGATTCCCCAGCTCTGATTCCCCGCCTTTGATTCCCCCCGTCTGATTCCCAGCCTCTGAATCCCCGTGTCTGATTTCCTGCCTCTGATTCCCCGCCTCTGATTCCCCATCTCTGATTCACAGCCTCTGATTCCCCACCTCTGATTCCCCATCTCTGATTCCGCACATCTGATTCCCTGCCTCTGATTCCCCGACTCTGATCCCCACCTCTGATTCCCCAGCTCTGATTCCCCGCCTCTGATTCCACAGCTCTGATTCCCCGCCTCTGATTCCCCGTGTTTGATTCCCTGCCTCTGATTCCCCGCCTCTGATTCCCCATCTCTGATTCAACGCCTTTGATTCGCCACCTCTGATTCCCCATATCTGATTCCTCGCCTCTGTTTCCCCGCCTCTGATTCCCCGCCTCTGATTCCCCATATCTCATTCCCCGCCTCTGATTCCCCATCTCTGATTCCCTGGACTCTGATTCCCCACCTCTGATTCCCGGCCTCTTATTCCCGGCATCTGATTCCGGCCTCTGATTCCCGGCCTCTGATTCCATGCTTCTGATTCCCCATCTCTGATTCCCCATATCTGATTCCCCGCCTCTGTTTCCCCAGCTCTGATTCCCCACCTCTGATTCCCCATATCTGATTCCCCGCCTCTGTTTCCCCAGCTCTGATTCCCCACCTCTGATTCCCAAGCTCTGATTCCCTGCCACTGATTCCCCGCCCCTGATTCCCCACCTCTGATTCCCCATATCTGATTCCCCGCCTCTGTTTCCCCACCTCTGATTCCCTGCCTCTGATTCCCTGCCCTGATTCCCCATCTCTGTTTCACCGCCTTTGATTCGCCAACTCTGATTCCCCATATCTGATTCCCCGCCTCTGTTTCCCCGCCTCTGATTCCCTGCCTCTGATTCCCAACCTCTGATTCCACACCTCTGATTCCCCATATCTGATTCCCCGCCTCTATTTCCCCATATCTGATTCCCCGCCTCTGATTCCCCAACTCTGATTCCCCGCCTCTGATTCCCCAGCTCTGATTCCCCGCCTCTGATTCCCGGCGTCCGATTCCCTGCCTCTGATTCCCCACCGCTGATTCCCCATATCTGATTTCCCGCCTCTGTTTCCCCGCCTCTGATTCCCCGCCTCTGATTCCCCATATCTGATTCCCCGGCTCTGATTGCCCACCTCTGATTCCCCGCCTCTGATTCGCCAGCTCTGATTCCCCGCCTCTGAATTCCCGCATCTGATTCCCTGCCTCTGATTCCCCGCCTCTGATTCCCCATCTCTGATTCACCGCCTTTGATTCCCCACCTCTGATTCTCCATATCTCATTCCCCGCCTCTGAATCTCCATCTCTGATTCCCGGACTCTGATTCCCAACCTCTGCTTCCCGGCCTCTTATTCCCAGCATCTGATTCCCGGCCTCTGTTTCCCGGCCTCTGATTCCCCGCTTCTGATTCTGATTCCCTGCCTCTGATTCCCCATCTCTGATTCCGCACATCTGATTCCCTGCCTCTGATTCCCCACCTCTGATTCCCCATATCTGATTCCCCGCCTCTGTTTCCCCGCCTCTGATTCCCCGCCTCTGTTTCCCCATATCTAATTCCCCACCTCTGATGCCCCAACTCTGATTCCCCGCCTCTGATTCCCCAGCTCTAATTCCCCTACTCTGATTCCCCGCATCCGATTCCCCGCCTCTGTTTCCCCGCCTCTGATTCCCCGCCTCTGATTCCCCGCGTCTGAATCCCCAACTCTGATTCCCTGCCTCAGATTCCCCAGCTCTGATTCCCCATCTCTGATTCACCGCCTCTGATTCCCCACCTCTGATTCCCCATCTCTGATTCCGCACATCCAATTCCCTGCCTCTGATTCCCCAACTCTGATTCCCCACCTCTGATTCCCCAGCTCTGATTCCCCGCCTCAGATTCCCCGCGTCTGATTCCCTGCCTCTGATTCCCCGCCTCTGATTCCCTGCCTCTGATTCCCTATATCTGATTCCCCGCCTCTGATTCCCCAACTCTGATTCCCCGCTTCTGATTCCCCAGCTCTGAATCCCCGCCTCTGATTCACCGCGTCTGATTACCTGCCTCTGATTCCCCGCCTCTAATTCCCCATCTATGATTCACAACCTCTGATTCCCCACCTCTGATTCCCCATATCTGATTTCCCGCCTCTGTTTCCCCGCCTCTGATTCCCCGCCTCTGATTCCCCATATCTGATTTCCCGCCTCTGTTTCCCCGCCTCTGATTCCCCGCCTCTGATTCCCCATATCTGATTCCCCGGCTCTGATTGCCCACCTCTGATTCCCCGCCTCTGATTCTCCATATCTCATTCCCCGCCTCTGAATCTCCATCGCTGATTCCCGGACTCTGATTCCCAACCTCTTCTTCCCGGCCTCTTATTCCCAGCATCTGATTCCCGGCCTCTGTTTCCCGGCCTCTGATTCCCCGCTTCTGATTCTGATTCCCTGCCTCTGATTCCCCATCTCTGATTCCGCACATCTGATTCCCTGCCTCTGATTCCCCACCTCTGATTCCCCATATCTGATTCCCCGCCTCTGTTTCCCCGCCTCTGATTCCCCGCCTCTGTTTCCCCATATCTAATTCCCCACCTCTGATGCCCCAACTCTGATTCCCCGCCTCTGATTCCCCAGCTCTAATTCCCCTACTCTGATTCCCCGCATCCGATTCCCCGCCTCTGTTTCCCCGCCTCTGATTCCCCGCCTCTGATTCCCCGCGTCTGATTACCGGCCTCTGATACCCCGCCTCTGATTCCCCATCTCTGATTCACAACCTCTGATTCCCCACCTCTGATTCCCCATATCTGAATCCCCACCTCTGATTCCCGGCCTCTTATTCCCGGCATCTGATTCCGGCCTCTGATTCCCGGCCTCTGATTCCCTGCTTCTGATTCTGATTCCCTGCCTCTGATTCCCCATCTCTGATTCCGCACATCTGATTCCCTGCCTCTGATTACCCCCCTCTGTTTCCCCGCCTCTGATTCCCCGCCTCTGTTTCCCAATATCTAAGTCCCCGCCTCTGATTCCCCAACTCTGATTACCCACCTCTGATTCCCCAGCTCTGATTCCCCGCCTCTGATTCCCCGCATCTGATTCCCTGCATCTGATTCCAAGCCTCTGATTCCCTGCCTCTGATTCCCAACCTCTGATTCCCCACCTCTGATTCCCCATATCTGATTCCCCGCCTCTGTTTCCCCGCCTCTGATTCCCAACCTCTGTTTCCCCATATCTGATTCCCGGCCTCTGATTCCCCGCCTCTGATTCCCCTCCTCTGATTCCCCAACTCTAATTCCCCGCCTCTGATTCCCCAGCTGTGATTCCCCGTGTTTGATTCCCTGCATCTGATTCCCTGCCCTGATTCCCCATCTCTGTTTCACCGCGTTTGATTCGCCACCTCTGATTCCCCATATCTGATTCCCCGCCTCTGTTTCCCCGCCTCTGATTCCCTGCCTCTGATTCCCAACCTCTGATTCCACACCTCTTATTCCCCATATCTGATTCCCCGCCTCTGTTTCCCCGCCTCTGATTCCCTGCCCCTGTTTCCCCATATCTGATTCCCTGCCTCTGATTCCCCAACTCTGATTCCCCGCCTCTGATTCCCCAGCTCTGATTCCCCGCCACTGATTTCCCGTGTTTGATTCCCTGCCTCTGATTCCCCGCCTCTGATTCCCCATCTCTGATTCACCGCCTTTGATTCGCCAGCTCTGATTCCACATATCTGATTCCCCACCTCTGTTTCCCCGCCTCTGATTCCCCGCCTCTGATTCTCCATATCTCATTCCCCGCCTCTGAATCCCCATCTCTGATTCCCGGACTCTGATTCCCCACCTCTGATTCCCGGCCTCTTATTCCCAGCATCTGATTCCCGGCCTCTGATTCCCGGCCTCTGATTCCCCGCTTCTGATTCTGATTCCCTGCCTCTGATTCCCCATCTCTGATTCCGCACATCTGATTCCCTGCCTCTGATTCCCCACCTCTGATTCCCCATATCTGATTTCCCGCATCTGTTACCCCGCCTCTGATTCCCCGCCTCTGTTTCCCCATATCTAATTCCCAACCTCTGATGCCCCAACTCTGATTCCCTGCCTCTGATTCCCCGCGTTCTATTCCCTGCCTCTGATTCCCCGCCTGTGATTCCCCATCTCTGATTCACCACCTCTGATTCCCCACCTCTGATTCCCCATATCTAATTCCCCGCCTCTGTTTGCCCGCCTCTGATTCCCCGCCTCTGTTTCCCCATATCTGATTCCCCGCCTCTGAATCCCCAACTCTGATTCCCTGCCTCTGATTCCCCAGCTCTGATTCCCCGCCTTTGATTCCCCCCGTCTGATTCCCAGCCTCTGAATCCCCGTGTCTGATTTCCTGCCTCTGATTCCCCGCCTCTGATTCCCCATCTCTGATTCACAGCCTCTGATTCCCCACCTCTGATTCCCCATCTCTGATTCCGCACATCTGATTCCCTGCCTCTGATTCCCCGACTCTGATCCCCACCTCTGATTCCCCAGCTCTGATTCCCCGCCTCTGATTCCACAGCTCTGATTCCCCGCCTCTGATTCCCCGTGTTTGATTCCCTGCCTCTGATTCCCCGCCTCTGATTCCCCATCTCTGATTCAACGCCTTTGATTCGCCACCTCTGATTCCCCATATCTGATTCCTCGCCTCTGTTTCCCCGCCTCTGATTCCCCGCCTCTGATTCCCCATATCTCATTCCCCGCCTCTGATTCCCCATCTCTGATTCCCTGGACTCTGATTCCCCACCTCTGATTCCCGGCCTCTTATTCCCGGCATCTGATTCCGGCCTCTGATTCCCGGCCTCTGATTCCATGCTTCTGATTCCCCATCTCTGATTCCGCAAATCTAATTCCCTGCCTCTGATTCCCCACCTCTGATTCCCCATATCTGATACCCCGCCTCTGTTTCCCCGCCTCTGATTCCCCGCCTCTGTTTCCCCATATCTAAGTCCCCGCCTCTGATTCCCCAACTTTGATTCCCCACCTCTGATTCCCCAGCTCTGATTCCCCGCCTCTGATTCCCCGCATCTGATTCCATGCATCTGATTCCCAGCCTCTGATTCCCAGCCTCTGATTCCCAACCTCTGATTCCCCACCTCTGATCCCCATATCTGATTCCCCGCCTCTGTTTCCCCGCCTCTGATTCCCCGCCTCTGTTTCCCCAAATCTGATCCCCGCCTCTATTTGCCCGCCTCTGATTCCCCGCCTCTGTTTCCCCATATCTGATTCCCCGCCTCTGAATCCCCAACTCTGATTCCCTGCCTCTAATTTCCCAGCTCTGATTCCCCGCCTCTGATTCCCCGCGTCTGATTACCGGCCTCTTATTCCCCGCCTCTGATTCCCCAAATCTGATTCACAACCTCTGATTCCCCACCTCTGATACCCCATATCTGATTCCCCGCCTCTGTTTCACCGCCTCTGATTCCCCACCTCTGATTCCCAATATCTGATTCCCCGCCTCTGATTCCCCACCTCTGATTCCCCGCCTCTGATTCGCCAGCTATGATTCCCCGCCTCTTATTCCCCGCGTCTGATTCCCTGCCTCTGATTCCCCGCCTCTGATTCCACATCTCTGATTCACCACATCTGATTCCCCGCGTCTGATTCCCTGCCTCTGATTCCCGGACTCTGATTCCCCACCTCTGATTCCCGGCCTCTTATTCCCGGCATCTGATTCCGGCCTCTGATTCCCGGCCTCTGATTCCCTGCTTCTGATTCTGATTCCCTGCCTCTGATTCCCCATCTCTGATTCCGCACATCTAATTCCCTGCCTCTGATTCCCCACCTCTGATTCCCCATATCTGATTCCCCGCCTCTTTTTCCCCGCCTCTGATTCACCGCCTCTGTTTCCCCATATCTAAGTCCCCGCCTCTGATTCCCCAACTTTGATTCCCCACCTCTGATTCCCCAGCTCTGATTCCCCGCCTCTGATTCCCCGCATATGATTCCATGCATCTGATTCCCAGCCTCTGATTCCCAGCCTCTGATTCCCAACCTCTGATTCCACACCTCTGATTCCCTATATCTGATTCCCCGCCTCTGTTTCCCCGCCTCTGATTCCCCGCCTCTGTTTCCCCATATCTGATTCCCCGCCTCTGAATCCCCAACTCTGATTCCCTGCCTCTAATTTCCCATGTCTGATTCCCCTTCTCTGATTCACCACCTTTGAATCCCCACCTCTGAATCCCCATCTCTGATTCCGCACATCCGATTCCCTGCCTCTGATTCCCCTCCTCTGATTCCCCGCCTCTGATTCGCAACCTCTAATTCCCCACCTCTGATTCCCCATATCTGATTCCCCGCCTCTGTTTCCCTGCCTCTGATTCCCGGCCTCTGTTTCCCCATATCTGATTCCCCTCCTCTGATTCCCCAACTCTGATTCCCCGCCTCTGATTCCCCAGCTCTGATTCCCCGCCTTTTATTCCCGGCCTCTGATTCCCTGCCACTGATTCCCCGCCCCTGATTCCCCACCTCTGATTCCCCATATCTGATTCCCCGCCTCTGTTTCCCCAGCTCTGATTCCCCACCTCTGATTCCCCAGCTCTGATTCCCTGCCACTGATTCCCCGCCCCTGATTCCCCACCTCTGATTCCCCATATCTGATTCCCCGCCTCTGTTTCCCCAGCTCTGATTCCCTGCCTCTGATTCCCTGCCCTGATTCCCCATCTCTGTTTCACCGCCTTTGATTCGCCACCTCTGATTCCCCATATCTGATTCCCCGCCTCTGTTTCCCCGACTCTGATTCCCTGCCTCTGATTCCCAACCTCTGTTTCCACACCTCTGATTCCCCATATCTGATTCCCCGCCTCTATTTCCCCATATCTGATTCCCCGCCTCTGATTCCCCAACTCTGATTCCCCGCCTCTGATTCCCCAGCTCTGATTCCCCGCCTCTGATTCCCGGCGTCCGATTCCCTGCCTCTGATTCCCCGCCTCTGATTCCCCATCTCTGATTCACCACCTCTGATTCCCCACCTCTGATTCCCCATATCTAATTCCCCGCCTCTGTTTTCCCGCCTCTGATTCCCCGCCTCTGTTTCCCCATATCTGATTCCCCACCTCTGAATCCCCAACTCTGATTCCCTGCCTCAGATTCCCCAGCTCTGATTCCCCATCTCTGATTCACCGCCTCTGATTCCCCACCTCTGATTCCCCATCTCTGATTCCGCACATCCAATTCCCTGCCTCTGATTCCCCAACTCTGATTCCCCACCTCTGATTCCCCAGCTCTGATTCCCCGCCTCAGATTCCCCGCGTCTGATTCCCTGCCTCTGATTCCCCGCCTCTGATTCCCTGCCTCTGATTCCCTATATCTGATTCCCCGCCTCTGATTCCCCAACTCTGATTCCCCGCTTCTGATTCCCCAGCTCTGAATCCCCGCCTCTGATTCACCGCGTCTGATTCCCTGCCTCTGATTCCCCGCCTCTAATTCCCCATCTATGATTCACAACTTCTGATGCCCCACCTCTGATTCCCCATATCTGATTCCCCGCCTCTGTTTCCCCGCCTCTGATTCCCCGCCTCTGATTCCCTGCCTCTGATTCCCAACCTCGGATTCCCCACCTCTGATTCCCCATATCTGACTCCCCGCCTCTGTTTCCCCGCCTCTGTTTCCCCGCCTCTGATTCCCCGCCTCTGTTTCCCTATATCTAATTCCCCACCTCTGATGCCCCAACTCTGATTCCCCGCCTCTGATTCCCCAGCTCTGATTCCCCGCCTCTGATTCCCTGCATCCGATTCCCCATATCTGATTCCCCGCCTCTGTTTCCCCGCCACTGATTCCCCGACTCTGTTTCCCCATATCTGATTCCCCGCCTCTGATTCCCAACTATGATTCCCCGCCTCTGATTCCCCAGCTCTGATTCCCTGCCTCTGATTCCCCGCGTTCTATTCCCTGCCTCTGATTCCCCGCCTGTGATTCCCCATCACTGATTCACCACCTCTGATTCCCCACCTCTGATTCCCCATATCTAATTCCCCGCCTCTGTTTTCCCGCCTCTGATTCCCCGCCTCTGTTTCCCCATATCTGATTCCCCGCCTCTGAATCCCCAACTCTGATTCCCTGCCTCAGATTCCCCAGCTCTGATTCCCCGCCTTTGATTCCCCCCGTCTGATTCCCAGCCTCTGAATCCCCGTGTCTGATTTCCTGCCTCTGATTCCCCGCCTCTGATTCCCCATCTCTGATTCACTGCCTCTGATTCCCCACCTCTGATTCCCCATCTCTGATTCCGCACATCCAATTCCCTGCCTCTGATTCCCCAACTCTGATTCCCCACCTCTGATTCCCCAGCTCTGATTCCCCGCCTCAGATTCCCCGCGTCTGATTCCCTGCCTCTGATTCCCCGCCTCTGATTCCCTGCCTCTGATTCCCCATATCTGATTCCCCGCCTCTGATTCCCCAACTCTGATTCCCCGCTTCTGATTCCCCAGCTCTGAATCCCCGCCTCTGATTCCCCGCCTCTGATTCCCCATATCTGATTCCCCGCCTCTGATTCCCCAACTCTGATTCCCCGCTTCTGATTCCCCACCTCTGATTCCCCATATCTGATTCCCCGCCTCTGTTTCCCCGCCTCTGATTCCCCGCCTCTGATTCCCCATATCTGATTCCCCGCCTCTGATTGCCCACCTCTGATTCCCCGCGTCTGAATCCCTGCCTCTGATTCCCCATCTCTGATTCCGCACATCCGATTCCCTGCCTATGATTCCCCACCTCTGATTCCCCGCCTCTGATTCCCCATATCTGATTCCCTGCCTCTGTTTCCCCGCCTCTGATTCCCCACCTCTGTTTCCCCATATCTGATTCCCCGCCTCTGATTCCCCAACTCTAATACCCTGCCTCTGATTCCCCAGCTCTGATTACCCGCCTCTGATTCCCCGCATCTGATTCCCTGCCTCTGATTCCCCGCCTCTGATTCCAGGCCTCTGATTCCCCGCCTGTGATTCCCCATCTCTGATTCACCACCTCTGATTCCCCACCTCTGATTCCCCATATCTAATTCCCCGCCTCTGTTTGCCCGCCTCTGATTCCCCGCCTCTGTTTCCCCATATCTGATTCCCCGCCTCTGAATCCCCAACTCTGATTCCCTGCCTCTGATTCCCCAGCTCTGATTCCCCGCCTTTGATTCCCCCCGTCTGATTCCCAGCCTCTGAATCCCCGTGTCTGATTTCCTGCCTCTGATTCCCCGCCTCTGATTCCCCATCTCTGATTCCCTGCCTCTGATTCCCCGACTCTGATCCCAACCTCTGTTTCACCGCCTCTGATTCCCCACCTCTGATTCCCAATATCTGATTCACCGCCTCTGATTCCCCACCTCTGTTTCCCCGCCTCTGATTCGCCAGCTATGATTCCCCGCCTCTTATTCCCCGCATCTGATTCCCTGCCTCTGATTCCCCGCCTCTGATTCCACATCTCTGATTCACCACCTCTGATTCCCCGCGTCTGATTCCCTGCCTCTGATTCCCGGACTCTGATTCCCCACCTCTGATTCCCGGCCTCTTATTCCCGGCATCTGATTCCGGCCTCTGATTTCCGGCCTCTGATTCCCTGCTTCTGATTCTGATTCCCTGCCTCTGATTCCCCATCTCTGATTCCGCACATCTAATTCCCTGCCTCTGATTCCCCACCTCTGATTCCCCATATCTGATTCCCCGCCTCTGTTTCCCCGCCTCTGATTCACCGCCTCTGTTTCCCCATATCTAAGTCCCCGCCTCTGATTCCCCAACTTTGATTCCCCACCTCTGATTCCCCAGCTCTGATTGCCCGCCTCTGATTCCCCGCATATGATTCCATGCATCTGATTCCCAGCCTCTGATTCCCAGCCTCTGATTCCCAACCTCTGATTCCCCACCTCTGATTCCCTATATCTGATTCCCCGCCTCTGTTTCCCCGCCTCTGATTCCCCGCCTCTGTTTCCCCATATCTGATTCCCCGCCTCTGAATCCCCAACTCTGATTCCCTGCCTCTAATTTCCCATGTCTGATTCCCCTTGTCTGATTCACCACCTTTGAATCCCCACCTCTGAATCCCCATCTCTGATTCCGCACATCCGATTCCCTGCCTCTGATTCCCCGCCTCTGATTCCCCGCCTCTGATTCGCAACCTCTAATTCCCCACCTCTGATTCCCCATATCTGATTCCCCGCCTCTGTTTCCCTGCCTCTGATTTCCGGCCTCTGTTTCCCCATATTTGATTCCCCTCCTCTGATTCCCCAACTCTGATTCCCCGCCTCTGATTCCCCAGCTCTGATTCCCCGCCTTTTATTCCCGGCCTCTGATTCCCTGCCACTGATTCCCCGCCCCTGATTCCCCACCTCTGATTCCCCATATCTGATTCCCCGCCTCTGTTTCCCCAGCTCTGATTCCCCACCTCTGATTCCCCAGCTCTGATTCCCTGCCACTGATTCCCCGCCCCTGATTCCCCACCTCTGATTCCCCATATCTGATTCCCCGCCTCTGTTTCCCCAGCTCTGATTCCCTGCCTCTGATTCCCTGCCCTGATTCCCCATCTCTGTTTCACCGCCTTTGATTCGCCACCTCTGATTCCCCATATCTGATTCCCCGCCTCTGTTTCCCCGACTCTGATTCCCTGCCTCTGATTACCAACCTCTGATTCCACACCTCTGATTCCCCATATCTGATTCCCCGCCTCTATTTCCCCATATCTAATTCCCCGCCTCTGATTCCCCAACTCTGATTCCCCGCCTCTGATTCCCCAGCTCTGATTCCCCGCCTCTGATTCCCGGCGTCCGATTCCCTGCCTCTGATTCCCCGCCTCTGATTCCCCATCTCTGATTCACCACCTCTGATTCCCCACCTCTGATTCCCCATATCTAATTCCCCGCCTCTGTTTTCCCGCCTCTGATTCCCCGCCTCTGTTTCCCCATATCTGATTCCCCGCCGCTGAATCCCCAACTCTGATTCCCTTCCTCAGATTCCCCAGCTCTGATTCCCCATCTCTGATTCACCGCCTCTGATTCCCCACCTCTGATTCCCCATCTCTGATTCCGCACATCCAATTCCCTGCCTCTGATTCCCCAACTCTGATTCCCCACCTCTGATTACCCAGCTCTGATTCCCCGCCTCAGATTCCCCGCGTCTGATTCCCTGCCTCTGATTCCCTGCCTCTGATTCCCTGCCTCTGATTCCCTATATCTGATTCCCCGCCTCTGATTCCCCAACTCTGATTCCCCGCTTCTGATTCCCCAGCTCTGAATCCCCGCCTCTGATTCACCGCGTCTGATTCCCTGCCTCTGATTCCCCGCCTCTAATTCCCCATCTGTGATTCACAACTTCTGATGGCCCACCTCTGATTCCCCATATCTGATTCCCCGCCTCTGTTTCCCCGCCTCTGATTCCCCGCCTCTGATTCCCTGCCTCTGATTCCCAACCTCGGATTCCCCACCTCTGATTCCCCATATCTGACTCCCCGCCTCTGTTTCCCCGCCTCTGTTTCCCCGCCTCTGATTCCCCGCCTCTGTTTCCCTATATCTAATTCCCCACCTCTGATGCCCCAACTCTGATTCCCCGCCTCTGATTCCCCAGCTCTGATTCCCCGCCTCTGATTCCCTGCATCCGATTCCCCATATCTGATTCCCCGCCTCTGTTTCCCCGCCACTGATTCCCCGACTCTGTTTCCCCATATCTGATTCCCCGCCTCTGATTCCCAACTATGATTCCCCGCCTCTGATTCCCCAGCTCTGATTCCCTGCCTCTGATTCCCCGCGTTCTATTCCCTGCCTCTGATTCCCCGCCTGTGATTCCCCATCACTGATTCACCACCTCTGATTCCCCACCTCTGATTCCCCATATCTAATTCCCCGCCTCTGTTTTCCCGCCTCTGATTCCCCACCTCTGTTTCCCCATATCTGATTCCCCGCCTCTGAATCCCCAACTCTGATTCCCTGCCTCAGATTCCCCAGCTCTGATTCCCCGCCTTTGATTCCCCCCGTCTGATTCCCAGCCTCTGAATCCCCGTGTCTGATTTCCTGCCTCTGATTCCCCGCCTCTGATTCCCCATCTCTGATTCACTGCCTCTGATTCCCCACCTCTGATTCCCCATCTCTGATTCCGCACATCCAATTCCCTGCCTCTGATTCCCCAACTCTGATTCCCCACCTCTGATTCCCCAGCTCTGATTCCCCGCCTCAGATTCCCCGCGTCTGATTCCCTGCCTCTGATTCCCCGCCTCTGATTCCCTGCCTCTGATTCCCCATATCTGATTCCCCGCCTCTGATTCCCCAACTCTGATTCCCCGCTTCTGATTCCCCAGCTCTGAATCCCCGCCTCTGATTCCCCGCGTCTGATTCCCTGCCTCTGATTCCCCGCCTCTAATTCCCCATCTGTGATTCACAACCTCTGATGCCCCACCTCTGATTCCCCATATCTGATTCCCCGCCTCTGTTTCCCCGCCTCTGATTCCCCGCCTCTGATTCCCCATATCTGATTCCCCTCCTCTGATTGCCCACCTCTGATTCCCCGCGTCTGATTCCCTGCCTCTGATTCCCCGCCTCTGATTATCCATATCTGATTCACCACCTCTGATTCCCGGCCTCTGATTCCCCATCTCTGATTCCGCACATCCGATTCCCTGCCTATGATTCCCCACCTCTGATTCCCCGCCTCTGATTCCCCATATCTGATTCCCTGCCTCTGTTTCCCCGCCTCTGATTCCCCACCTCTGTTTCCCCATATCTGATTCCCCGCCTCTGATTCCCCAACTCTAATACCCTGATTCTGATTCCCCAGCTCTGATTCCCCGCCTCTGATTCCCCGCATCTGATTCCCTGCCTCTGATTCCCCGCCTCTGATTCCAGGCCTCTGATTTCCCGCATCTGATTCCCTGCCTCTGATTCCCCGCCTCTGATTCCAGGCCTCTGATCCCAGCATCTGATTCCGGCCTCTGATTCCCAGCCTCTGATTCCCTGCTTCTGATTCTGATTCCCTGCCTCTGATTCCCCATCTCTGATTCCGCACTTCTGATTCCCTGCCTCTGATTCCCCACCTCTGATTCCCCATATCTGATTCCCCGCCTCTGTTTCCCCGCCTCTGATTCCCCGCCTCTGTTACCCCATATCTGATTCCCCGCCTCTGATTCCCCAACTCTGTTTCCCCTCCTCTAATTCGCCAGCTATGATTCCCCGCCTCTGATTTCCTGCATCTGATTCCCTGCCTCTGATTCCCAGCCTCTGATTCCCCTTCTCTGATTCACCACCTCTGAATCCCCACCTCTAATTCCCCACCTCTGATTCCCCATATCTGATTCCCCGCCTCTGTTACCCTGCCTCTGATTCCCGGCCTCTGTTTCCCCATATCTGACTCCCCTCCTCTGATTCCCCAACTCTGATTCCCCGCCTCTGATTCCCCAGCTCTGATTCCCCGCCTTTTATTCCCGGCCTCTGATTCCCTGCCACTGATTCCCCGCCCCTGATTCCCCACCTCTGATTCCCCATATCTGATTCCCCGCCTCTGTTTCCCCAGCTCTGATTCCCCACCTCTGATTCCCCAGCTCTGATTCCCTGCCACTGATTCCCCGCCCCTGATTCCCCACCTCTGATTCCCCATATCTGATTCCCCGCCTCTGTTTCCCCAGCTCTGATTCCCTGCCTCTGATTCCCTGCCCTGATTCCCCATCTCTGTTTCACCGCCTTTGATTCGCCACCTCTGATTCCCCATATCTGATTCCCCGCCTCTGTTTCCCCACCTCTGATTCCCTGCCTCTGATTCCCAACCTCTGATTCCACACCTCTGATTCCCTATATCTGATTCCCCGCCTCTATTTCCCCATATCAGATTCCCCGCCTCTGATTCCCCAACTCTGATTCACCGCCTCTGATTCCCCAGCTCTGATTCCCCGCCTCTGATTCCCGGTGTCCGATTCCCTGCCTCTGATTCCCCGCCTCTGATTCCCCATCTCTGATTCACCACCTCTGATTCCCCACCTCTGATTCCCCATATCTAATTCCCCGCCTCTGTTTTCCTGCCTCTGATTCCCCGCCTCTGTTTCCCCATATCTGATTCCCCACCTCTGATTCCCTGCCTCTGATTCCCCATATCTGATTCCCCGCCTCTGATTCCCCAACTCTGATTCCCTGCCTCATATTCCCCAGCTCTGATTCCCCGCCTTTGATTCCCCCCGTCTGATTCCCAGCCTCTGAATCCCCGTGTCTAATTTCCTGCCTCTGATTCCCCGCCTCTGATTCCCCATCTCTGATTCACCGCCTCTGATTCCCCACCTCTGATTCCCCATCTCTGATTCCACACATCCAATTCCCTGCCTCTGATTCCCCAACTCTGATTCCCCACCTCTGATTCCCCATCTCTGATTCCCCGCCTCAGATTCCCCGCGTCTGATTCCCTGCCTCTGATTCCCCGCCTCTGATTCCCTGCCGCTGATTCCCCATATCTGATTCCCCGCCTCTGATTCCCCAACTCTGATTCCCCGCTTCTGATTCCCCAGCTCTGAATCGCCGCCTCTGATTCCCCGTGTCTGATTCCCTGCCTCTGATACCCCGCCTCTAATTCCCCATCTGTGATTCACAACTTCTGATGCCCCACCTCTGATTCCCCATATCTGATTCCCCGCCTCTGTTTCCCCGCCTCTGATTCCCCGCCTCTGATTCCCCATATCTGATTCCCCGCCTCTGATTGCCCACCTCTGATTCCCCGCGTCTGATTCCCTGCCTCTGATACCCCGCCTCTGATTCCCCATATCTGATTCACCACCTCTCATTCCCGGCCTCTGATTCCCCATCTCTGATTCCGCACATCCGATTCCCTGCCTATGATTCCCCACCTCTGATTCCCCACCTCTGATTTCCCATATCTGATTCCCTGCCTCTGTTTCCCCTCCTCTGATTCCCCACCTCTGTTTCCCCATATCTGATTCCCCGCCTCTGATTCCCCAACTCTAATACCCTGCCTCTGATTCCCCAGCTCTGATTCCCCGCCTCTGATTCCCCGCATCTGATTCCGTGCCTCTGATTCCCCGCCTCTGATTCCAGGCCTCTGATTCCCAGCATCTGATTCCGGCCTCTGATTCCCGGCCTCTGATTCCCTGCTTCTGATTCTGATTCCCTGCCTCTGATTCCCCATCTCTGATTCCGCACATCTGATTCCCTGCCTCTGATTCCCCATCTCTGATTCCCCATATCTGATTACCCGCCTCTGTTTCCCCGCCTCTGATTCCCCACCTCTGTTTCCCCATATCTGATTCCCCGACTCTGATTCCCCAACTCTGATTCCCCTCCTCTAATTCGCCAGCTATGATTCCCCGCCTCTGATTCCCTGCGTCTGATTCCCTGCCTCTGATTCCCAGCCTCTGATTCCCCTTCTCTGATTCACCACCTCTGAATCCCCACCTCTGATACCCCATCTCTGATTCCGGACATCCGATTCCCTGCCTCTGATTCCCCGCCTCTGATTCCCCGCCTCTGATTCGCAACCTCTAATTCCCCACCTCTGATTCCCCATATCTGATTCCCCGCCTCTGTTTCCCTGCCTCTGATTCCCGGCCTCTGTTTCCCCATATCTGATTCCCCTCCTCTGATTCCCCAACTCTGATTCCCCGCCTCTGATTCCCCAGCTCTGATTCCCCGCCTTTTATTCCCGGCCTCTGATTCCCTGCCACTGATTCCCCGCCCCTGATTCCCCACCTCTGATTCCCCATATCTGATTCCCCGCCTCTGTTTCCCCAGCTCTGATTCCCTGCCTCTGATTCCCCGCCTCTGATTCCCCATCTCTGTTTCACCGCCTTTGATTCGCCACCTCTGATTCCCCATATCTGATTCCCCGCCTCTGTTTCCCCGCCTCTGATTCCCTGCCTCTGATTCACAACCTCTGATTCCACACCTCTGATTCCCCATATCTGATTCCCCGCCTCTATTTCCCCATATCTGATTCCCCGCCTCTGATTCCCCAACTCTGATTCCCCGCCTCTGATTCCCCAGCTCTGATTCCCCGCCTCTGATTCCCGGCATCCGATTCCCTGCCTCTGATTCCCCGCCTCTGATTCCACATCTCTGATCCCCCGCCTCTGATTCCCCGTGTCTGATTCCCAGCCTCTGATTCCCCTCCTCAGATTCCCCGCCTCTGATTCCCTGCCACTGATTCCCTGCCCCTGATTCCCCACCTCAGATTCCCCATATCAGATTCCCCGCCTCTGTTTCCCCGCCTCTGATTCCCCGCCTCTGATTCCCCATATCTGATTCCCTGCCTCTGATTCCCCAACTCTGATTCCCCGCCTCTGATTCCCCAGCTCTGAATCACCGCCTCTGATTCCCCGCGTCTGATTCCCTCCCTCTGATTCCCCGCCTTGATTCCCCATCTCTGATTCACAACCTCTGATTCCCCACCTCTGATTCCCCATATCTGATTCCCCGCCTCTGTTTCCCCGCCTCTGATTCCCCGCCTCTGATTCCCCATATCTGATTCCCCGGCTCTGATTGCCCACCTCTGATTCCCCGCCTCTGACTCCCCGCCTCTGTTTCCCCGCCTCTGTTTCCCCGCCTCTGATTCCCCGCCTCTGTTTCCCTATATCTAATTCCCCACCTCTGATGCCCCAACTCTGATTCCCCGCCTCTGATTCCCCAGCTCTGATTCCCCGCCTCTGATTCCCTGCATCCGATTCCCCATATCTGATTCCCCGCCTCTGTTTCCCCGCCACTGATTCCCCGACTCTGTTTCCCCATATCTGATTCCCCGCCTCTGATTCCCAACTATGATTCCCCGCCTCTGATTCCCCAGCTCTGATTCCCTGCCTCTGATTCCCCGCGTTCTATTCCCTGCCTCTGATTCCCCGCCTGTGATTCCCCATCACTGATTCACCACCTCTGATTCCCCACCTCTGATTCCCCATATCTAATTCCCCGCCTCTGTTTTCCCGCCTCTGATTCCCCGCCTCTGTTTCCCCATATCTGATTCCCCGCCTCTGAATCCCCAACTCTGATTCCCTGCCTCAGATTCCCCAGCTCTGATTCCCCGCCTTTGATTCCCCCCGTCTGATTCCCAGCCTCTGAATCCCCGTGTCTGATTTCCTGCCTCTGATTCCCCGCCTCTGATTCCCCATCTCTGATTCACTGCCTCTGATTCCCCACCTCTGATTCCCCATCTCTGATTCCGCACATCCAATTCCCTGCCTCTGATTCCCCAACTCTGATTCCCCACCTCTGATTCCCCAGCTCTGATTCCCCGCCTCAGATTCCCCGCGTCTGATTCCCTGCCTCTGATTCCCCGCCTCTGATTCCCTGCCTATGATTCCCCATATCTGATTCCCCGCCTCTGATTCCCCAACTCTGATTCCCCGCTTCTGATTCCCCAGCTCTGAATCCCCGCCTCTGATTCCCCGCGTCTGATTCCCTGCCTCTGATTCCCCGCCTCTAATTCCCCATCTGTGATTCACAACCTCTGATGCCCCACCTCTGATTCCCCATATCTGATTCCCCGCCTCTGTTTCCCCGCCTCTGATTCCCCGCCTCTGATTCCCCATATCTGATTCCCCGCCTCTGATTGCCCACCTCTGATTCCCCGCGTCTGATTCCCTGCCTCTGATTCCCCGCCTCTGATTCCCCATATCTGATTCACCACCTCTGATTCCCGGCCTCTGATTCCCCATCTCTGATTCCGCACATCCGATTCCCTGCCTATGATTCCCCACCTCTGATTCCCCGCCTCTGATTCCCCATATCTGATTCCCTGCCTCTGTTTCCCCGCCTCTGATTCCCCACCTCTGTTTCCCCATATCTGATTCCCCGCCTCTGATTCCCCAACTCTAATACCCTGATTCTGGTTCCCCAGCTCTGATTCCCCGCCTCTGATTCCCCGCATCTGATTCCCTGCCTCTGATTCCCCGCCTCTGATTCCAGGCCTCTGATTTTCCGCATCTGATTCCCTGCCTCTGATTCCCCGCCTCTGATTCCAGGCCTCTGATCCCAGCATCTGATTCCGGCCTCTGATTCCCAGCCTCTGATTCCCTGCTTCTGATTCTGATTCCCTGCCTCTGATTCCCCATCTCTGATTCCGCACTTCTGATTCCCTGCCTCTGATTCCCCACCTCTGATTCCCCATATCTGATTCCCCGCCTCTGTTTCCCCGCCTCTGATTCCCCGCCTCTGTTTCCCCATATCTGATTCCCCGCCTCTGATTCCCCAACTCTGTTTCCCCTCCTCTAATTCGCCAGCTATGATTCCCCGCCTCTGATTTCCTACGTCTGATTCCCTGCCTCTGATTCCCAGCCTCTGATTCCCCTTCTCTGATTCACCACCTCTGAATCCCCACCTCTGATCCCCCATCTCTGATTCCGCACATCCGATTCCCTGCCTCTGATTCCCCGCCTCTGATTCCCCGCCTCTGATTCGCAACCTCTAATTCCCCACCTCTGATTCCCCATATCTGATTCCCCGCCTCTGTTTCCCTGCCTCTGATTCCCGGCCTCTGTTTCCCCATATCTGATTCCCCTCCTCTGATTCCCCAACTCTGATTCCCCGCCTCTGATTCCCCAGCTCTGATTCCCCGCCTTTTATTCCCGGCCTCTGATTCCCTGCCACTGATTCCCCGCCCCTGATTCCCCACCTCTGATTCCCCATATCTGATTCCCCGCCTCTGTTTCCCCAGCTCTGATTCCCCACCTCTGATTCCCCATATCTGATTCCCCGCCTCTGTTTCCCCAGCTCTGATTCCCTGCCTCTGTTTCCCTGCCTCTGATTCAAGGCCTCTGTTTCCCCATATCTGATTCCCCTCCTCTGATTCCCCAACTCTGATTCCCCGCCTCTGATTCCCCAGCTCTGATTCCCCGCCTTTTATTCCCGGCCTCTGATTCCCTGCCACTGATTCCCCGCCCCTGATTCCCCACCTCTGATTCCCCATATCTGATTCCCCGCCTCTGTTTCCCCGCCCCTGATTCCCCACCTCTGATTCCCCATATCTGATTCCCCGCCTCTGTTTCCCCAGCTCTGATTCCCTGCCTCTGATTCCCTGCCCTGATTCCCCATCTCTGTTTCACCGCCTTTGATTCGCCACCTCTGATTCCCCATATCTGATTCCCCGCCTCTGTTTCCCCACCTCTGATTCCCTGCCTCTGATTCCCAACCTCTGATTCCACACCTCTGATTCCCTATATCTGATTCCCCGCCTCTATTTCCCCATATCTGATTCCCCGCCTCTGATTCCCCAACTCTGATTCCCCGCCTCTGATTCCCCAGCTCTGATTCCCCGCCTCTGATTCCCGGTGTCCGATTCCCTGCCTCTGATTCCCCGCCTCTGATTCCCCATCTCTGATTCACCACCTCTGATTCCCCACCTCTGATTCCCCATATCTAATTCCCCGCCTCTGTTTTCCCGCCTCTGATTCCCCGCCTCTGTTTCCCCATATCTGATTCCCCACCTCTGATTCCCTGCCTCTGATTCCCCATATCTGATTCCCCGCCTCTGATTCCCCAACTCTGATTCCCTGCCTCATATTCCCCAGCTCTGATTCCCCGCCTTTGATTCCCCCCGTCTGATTCCCAGCCTCTGAATCCCCGTGTCTGATTTCCTGCCTCTGATTCCCCGCCTCTGATTCCCCATCTCTGATTCACCGCCTCTGATTCCCCACCTCTGATTCCCCATCTCTGATTCCACATATCCAATTCCCTGCCTCTGATTCCCCAACTCTGATTCCCCACCTCTGATTCCCCAGCTCTGATTCCCCGCCTCAGATTCCCCGCGTCTGATTCCCTGCCTCTGATTCCCCGCCTCTGATTCCCTGCCGCTGATTCCCCATATCTGATTCCCCGCCTCTGATTCCCCAACTCTGATTCCCCGCTTCTGATTCCCCAGCTCTGAATCCCCGCCTCTGATTCCCCGCGTCTGATTCCCTGCCTCTGATTCCCCGCCTCTAATTCCCCATCTGTGATTCACAACTTCTGATGCCCCACCTCTGATTCCCCATATCTGATTCCCCGCCTCTGTTTCCCCGCCTCTGATTCCCCGCCTCTGATTCCCCATATCTGATTCCCCGCCTCTGATTGCCCACCTCTGATTCCCCGCGTCTGATTCCCTGCCTCTGATACGCCGCCTCTGATTCCCCATATCTGATTCACCACCTCTCATTCCCGGCCTCTGATTCCCCATCTCTGATTCCGCACATCCGATTCCCTGCCTATGATTCCCCACCTCTGATTCCCCACCTCTGATTTCCCATATCTGATTCCCTGCCTCTGTTTCCCCTCCTCTGATTCCCCACCTCTGTTTCCCCATATCTGATTCCCCGCCTCTGATTCCCCAACTCTAATACCCTGCCTCTGATTCCCCAGCTCTGATTCCCCGCCTCTGATTCCCCGCATCTGATTCCCTGCCTCTGATTCCCCGCCTCTGATTCCAGGCCTCTGATTCCCAGCATCTGATTCCGGCCTCTGATTCCCGGCCTCTGATTCCCTGCTTCTGATTCTGATTCCCTGCCTCTGATTCCCCATCTCTGATTCCGCACATCTGATTCCCTGCCTCTGATTCCCCATCTCTGATTCCCCATATCTGATTACCCGCCTCTGTTTCCCCGCCTCTGATTCCCCACCTCTGTTTCCCCATATCTGATTCCCCGACTCTGATTCCCCAACTCTGATTCCCCTCCTCTAATTCGCCAGCTATGATTCCCCGCCTCTGATTCCCTGCGTCTGATTCCCTGCCTCTGATTCCCAGCCTCTGATTCCCCTTCTCTGATTCACCACCTCTGAATCCCCACCTCTGATTCCCCATCTCTGATTCCGCACATCCGATTCCCTGCCTCTGATTCCCCGCCTCTGATTCCCCGCCTCTGATTCGCAACCTCTAATTCCCCACCTCTGATTCCCCATATCTGATTCCCCGCCTCTGTTTCCCTGCCTCTGATTCCCGGCCTCTGTTTCCCCATATCTGATTCCCCTCCTCTGATTCCCCAACTCTGATTCCCCGCCTCTGATTCCCCAGCTCTGATTCCCCGCCTTTTATTCCCGGCCTCTGATTCCCTGCCACTGATTCCCCGCCCCTGATTCCCCACCTCTGATTCCCCATATCTGATTCCCCGCCTCTGTTTCCCCAGCTCTGATTCCCTGCCTCTGATTCCCCGCCTCTGATTCCCCATCTCTGTTTCACCGCCTTTGATTCGCCACCTCTGATTCCCCATATCTGATTCCCCGCCTCTGTTTCCCCGCCTCTGATTCCCTGCCTATGATTCCCAACCTCTGATTCCACACCTCTGATTCCCCATATCTGATTCCCCGCCTCTATTTCCCCATATCTGATTCCCCGCCTCTGATTCCCCAACTCTGATTCCCCGCCTCTGATACCCCAGCTCTGATTCCCCGCCTCTGATTCCCGGCATCCGATTCCCTGCCTCTGATTCCCCGCCTCTGATTCCACATCTCTGATTCCCCGCCTCTGATTCCCCGTGTCTGATTCCCAGCCTCTGATTCCCCTCCTCAGATTCCCCGCCTCTGATTCCCTGCCACTGATTCCCTGCCCCTGATTCCCCACCTCAGATTCCCCATATCAGATTCCCCGCCTCTGTTTCCCCGCCTCTGATTCCCCGCCTCTGATTCCCCATATCTGATTCCCTGCCTCTGATTCCCCAACTCTGATTCCCCGCCTCTGATTCCCCAGCTCTGAATCCCCGCCTCTGATTCCCCGCGTCTGATTCCCTCCCTCTGATTCCCCGCCTTGATTCCCCATCTCTGATTCACAACCTCTGATTCCCCACCTCTGATTCCCCATATCTGATTCCCCGCCTCTGTTTCCCCGCCTCTGATTCCCCGCCTCTGATTCCCCATATCTGATTCCCCGGCTCTGATTGCCCACCTCTGATTCCCCGCCTCTGATTCGCCAGCTCTGATTCCCCGCCTCTGAATCCCCGCATCTGATTCCCTGCCTCTGATTCCCCGCCTCTGATTCCCCATCTCTGATTCACCGCCTTTGATTCGCCACCTCTGATTCCCCATATCTGATTCCCCACCTCTGTTTCCCCGCCCCTGATTCCCCGCCTCTGATTCTCCATATCTCATTCCCCGCCTCTGAATCCCCATCTCTGATTCCCAGACTCTGATTCCCCACCTCTGATTCCCGGCCTCTTATTCCCAGCATCTGATTCCCCATATCTGATTCCCCGCCTCTGTTTCCCTGCCTCTGATTCCGGCCTCTGTTTCCCCATATCTGATTCCCCTCCTCTGATTCCCCAACTCTGATTCCCCGCCTCTGATTCCCCAGCTCTGATTCCCCGCCTTTTATTCCCGGCCTCTGATTCCCTGCCACTGATTCCCCGCCCCGGATTCCCCACCTCTGATTGCCCATATCTGATTCCCCGCCTCTGTTTCCCCAGCTCTGATTCACCACCTCTGATTCCCCAGCTCTGATTCCCTGCCACTGATAACCCGCCCCTGATTCCCCACCTCTGATTCCCCATATCTGATTCCCCGCCTCTGTTTCCCCAGCTCTGATTCCCTGCCTCTGATTCCCTGCCCTGATTCCCCATCTCTGTTTCACCGCATTTGATTCGCCACCTCTGATTCCCCATATCTGATTCTCCGCCTCTGTTTCCCCGCCTCTTATTCCCTGCCTCTGATTCCCAACCTCTGATTCCACACCTCTGATTCCCCATATCTGATTCCCCGCTTCTATTTCCCCATATCTGATTCCCCGCCTCTGATTCCCCAACTCTGATTCCCCGCCTCTGATTCCCCAGCTCTGATTCCCCGCCTCTGATTCCCGGCGTCCGATTCCCTGCCTCTGATTCCCAGCCTCTGATTCCCCATCTCTGATTCACCACCTCTGATTCCCCACCTCTGATTCCCCATATCTAATTCCCCGCCTCTGTTTTCC
Source organism: Narcine bancroftii (assembly GCF_036971445.1). NCBI lineage: Eukaryota > Metazoa > Chordata > Chondrichthyes > Torpediniformes > Narcinidae > Narcine > Narcine bancroftii. The sequence continues at coordinate 2,711,952 of NW_027211886.1, forward strand.
CGCCTCTGATTCCCCGCCTCTGTTTCCCCATATCTGATTCCCCGCCTCTGAATCCCCAACTCTGATTCCCTGCCTCAGATTCCCCAGCTCTGATTCCCCGCCTTTGATTCCCCCCATCTGATTCCCAGCCTCTGAATCCCCGTGTCTGATTTCCTGCCTCTGATTCCCCGCCTCTGATTCCCCATCTCTGATTCACCGCCTCTGATTCCCCACCTCTGATTCCCCATCTCTGATTCCGCACATCCAATTCCCTGCCTCTGATTCCCCAACTCTGATTCCCCACCTCTGATTCCCCAGCTCTGCTTCCCCGCCTCAGATTCCCCGCGTCTGATTCCCTGCCTCTGATTCCCCGCCTCTGATTCCCTGCCTCTGATTCCCCATATCTGATTCCCCGCCTCTGAATCCCCAACTCTGATTCCCCGCTTCTGATTCCCCAGCTCTGAATCCCCGACTCTGATTCCCCGAGTCTGATTCCCTGCCTCTGATTCCCCGCCTCTAATTCCCCATCTGTGATTCACAACCTCTGATGCCCCACCTCTGATTCCCCATATCTGATTCCCCGCCTCTGTTTCCCCGCCTCTGATACCCCGCCTCTGATTCCCCATATCTGATTCCCCGCCTCTGATTGCCCACCTCTGATTCCCCGCGTCTGATTCACTGCCTCTGATTCCCCGCCTCTGATTCCCCATATCTGATTCACCACCTCTAATTCCCGGCCTCTGATTCCCCATCTCTGATTCCGCACATCCAATTCCCTGCCTATGATTCCCCACCTCTGATTCCCGCCTCTGATTCCCCATATCTGAATCCCTGCCTCTGTTTCCCCGCCTCTGATTCGCCACCTCTGATTCCCCATATCTGATTCCCCGCCTCTGTTTCCCCGCCTCTTATTCCCTGCCTCTGATTCCCAACCTCTGATTCCACACCTCTGATTCCCCATATCTGATTCCCCGCTTCTATTTCCCCATATCTGATTCCCCACCTCTGATTCCCCAACTCTGATTCCCCGCCTCTGATTCCCCATATCTGATTCCCTGCCTCTGTTTCCCCGCCTCTGATTCCCCACCTCTGTTTCCCCATATCTGATTCCCCGCCTCTGATTCCCCAACTCTAATACCCTGCCTCTGATTCCCCTGCTCTGATTCCCCGCCTCTGATTCCCCGCATCTGATTCCCTGCCTCTGATTCCCCGCCTCTGATTCCAGGCCTCTGATTCCCAGCATCTGATTCCGGCCTCTGATTCCCGGCCTCTGATTCCCTGCTTCTGATTCTGATTCCCTGCCTCTGATTCCCCATCTCTGATTCCGCACATCTGATTCCCTGCCTCTGATTCCCCACCTCTGATTCCCCATATCTGATTCCCCGCCTCTGTTTCCCCGCCTCTGATTCCCCGCCTCTGTTTCCCCATATCTGATTCCCCGCCTCTGATTCCCCAACTCTGATTCCCCTCCTCTAATTCGCCAGCTATGATTCCCCGCCTCTGATTCCCTGCGTCTGATTCCCTGCCTCTGATTCCCAGCCTCTGATAACCCTTCTCTGGTTCACCACATCTGAATCCCCACCTCTGATTCCCCATCTCTGATTCCGCACATCCGATTCCCTGCCTCTGATTCCCCGCCTCTGATTCCCCGCCTCTGATTCGCAACCTCTAATTCCCCACCTCTGATTCCCCATATCTGATTCCCCGCCTCTGTTTCCCTGCCTCTGATTCCCGGCCTCTGTTTCCCCATATCTGATTCCCCTCCTCTGATTCCAGAACTCTGATTCCCCGCCTCTGATTCCCCAGCTCTGATTCCCCGCTTTTTATTCCCGACCTCTGATTCCCTGCCACTGATTCCCCGCCCCTGATTCCCCACCTCTGATTCCCCATATCTGATTCCCCGCCTCTGTTTCCCCACCTCTGATTCCCGGCCTCTTATTCCCAGCATCTGATTCCCGGCCTCTGATTCCCTGCCTCTGATTCCCCGCCTCTGATTCCCCAGCTCTGATTCCCCGCATCTGAATCCCCATGTCTGATTAACCGCCTCTGTTTCCCCGCCTCTGATTCCCCGCCTCTGTTTCCCATATCTGATTCCCCGCCTCTGATTCCCCAGCTCTGATTCCCTGCCTCTGATTCCCCGCGTTCTATTCCCTGCCTCTGATTCCCCGCCTGTGATTCCCCATCTCTGATGCACCACCTCTGATTCCCCACCTCTGATTCCCCATATCTAATTCCCCGCCTCTGTTTGCCCGCCTCTGATTCCCCGCCTCTGTTTCCCCATATCTGATTCCTCGCCTCTGAATCCCCAACTCTGATTCCCTGCCTCTGATTCACCAGCTCTGATTCCCCGCCTTTGATTCCCCCCGTCTGATTCCCAGCCTCTGAATCCCCGTGTCTGATTTCCTGCCTCTGATTCCCCGCCTCTGATTCCCCATCTCTGATTCACTGCCTCTGATTCCCCACCTCTGATTCCCCATCTCTGATTCCGCACATCCGATTCCCTGCCTCTGATTCACCGACTCTGATTCCCCACCTCTGATTCCCCAGCTCTGATACCCCGCCTCTGATTCCCCGCGTCTGATTCCCTGCCTGTGATTCCCCGCCTCTGATTCCCCATCTCTGATTCCCCACCTCTGATTCCCCGTGTCTAATTCCCTGCCTCTGATTCCCCGCCTCTGATTCCCCGCCTCTGATTCCCTGCCACTGATTCCCCGCCCCTGATTCCCCACCTCTGATTCCCAATATCTTATTCCCCGCCTCTGTTTCCCCCCCTCTGATTCCCAGCCTCTGATTCCCCATATCTGATTCCACGCCTCTGATTCCCCATATCTGATACCCCGCTTCTATTTTCCCATATCTGCTTCGCCGCCTCTGATTCCCCAACTCTGATTCCCCGCCTCTGATTCCCCAGCTCTGATTTCCCGCCTCTGATTCCCGGCATCCGATTCCCTGCCTCTGATTCCCCGCCTCTGATTCCCCATCTCTGATTCCCCGCCTCTGATTCCCCGTGTCTGATTCCCTGCCTCTGATTCCCCGTGTCTGATTCCCTGCCTCTGATTCCCTGCCTCTGATTCCCTGCCCTGATTCCCCATCTCCGTTTCACCGCATTTGATTCGCCACCTCTGATTCCCCATCTCTGATTCCCCGCCTCTGATTCCCCGTGTCTGATTCCCTGCCTCTGATTTCCCGCCTCTGATTCCCGGCATCCGATTCCCTGCCTCTGATTCCCCGCCTCTGATTCCACATCTCTGATTCCCCGCCTCTGATTCCCCGTGTCTGATTCCCTGCCTCTGATTCCCCGCCTCTGATTCCCCAGCTCTGATTCCCCGCCTCTGATTCCCGGCATCCGATTCCCTGCCTCTGATTCCCCGCCTCTGATTCCCCATCTCTGATTCACCACCTCTGATTCCCCACCTCTGATTCCCCATATCTAATTCCCCGCCTCTGTTTTCCCGCCTCTGATTCCCCACCTCTGTTTCCCCATATCTGATTCCCCGCCTCTGAATCCCCAACTCTGATTCCCTGCCTCAGATTCCCCAGCTCTGATTCCCCGCCTTTGATTCCCCCCGTCTGATTCCCAGCCTCTGAATCCCCGTGTCTGATTTCCTGCCTCTGATTCCCCGCCTCTGATTCCCCATCTCTGATTCACCGCCTCTGATTCCCCACCTCTGATTCCCCATCTCTGATTCCGCACATCCAATTCCCTGCCTCTGATTCCCCAACTCTGATTCCCCACCTCTGATTCCCCAGCTCTGATTCCCCGCCTCAGATTCCCAGCGTCTGATTCCCTGCCTCTGATTCCCCGCCACTGATTCCCTGCCTCTGATTCCCCATATCTGATTCCCCGCCTCTGATTCCCCAACTCTGATTCCCCACCTCTGATTCCCCAGCTCTGATTCCCCGCCTCAGATTCCCCGAGTCTGATTCCCTGCCTCTGATTCCCAGCCTCTAATTCCCCATCTGTGATTCAAAACCTCTGATGCCCCACCTCTGATTCCCCATATCTGATTCCCCGCCTCTGTTTCCCCGCCTCTGATTCCCCGCCTCTGATTCCCCATATCTGATTCCCCGCCTCTGATTGCCCACCTCTGATTCCCCGCGTCTGATTCACTGCCTCTGATTCCCCGCCTCTGATTCCCCATATCTGATTCACCACCTCTGATTCCCGGCCTCTGATTCCCCATCTCTGATTCCGCACATCCAATTCCCTGCCTATGATTCCCCACCTCTGATTCCCGCCTCTGATTCCCCATATCTGATACCCTGCCTCAGTTTCCCCGCCTCTGATTCGCCACCTCTGATTCCCCATATCTGATTCCCCGCCTCTGTTTCCCCGCCTCTTATTCCCTGCCTCTGATTCCCAACCTCTGATTCCACACCTCTGATTCCCCATATCTGATTCCCCGCTTCTATTTCCCCATATCTGATTCCCCGCCTCTGATTCCCCAACTCTGATTCCCCGCCTCTGATTCCCCATATCTGATTCCCTGCCTCTGTTTCCCCGCCTCTGATTCCCCACCTCTGTTTCCCCATATTTGTTTCCCCGCCTCTGATTCCCCAACTCTAATACCCTGCCTCTGATTCCCCAGCTCTGATTCCCCGCCTCTGATTCCCCGCATCTGATTCCCTGCCTCTGATTCCCCGCCTCTGATTCCAGGCCTCTGATTCCCAGCATCTGATTCGGCCTCTGATTCCCGGCCTCTGATTCCCTGCTTCTGATTCTGATTCCCTGCCTCTGATTCCCCATCTCTGATTCCGCACATCTGATTCCCTGCCTCTGATTCCCCAACTCTGATTCCCCATATCTGATTCCCCGCCTCTGTTTCCCCGCCTCTGATTCCCCGCCTCTGTTTCCCCATATCTGATTCCCCGCCTCTGATTCCCCAACTCTGATTCCCCTCCTCTAATTCGCCAGCTATGATTCCCCGCCTCTGATTCCCTGCGTCTGATTCCCTGCCTCTGATTCCCAGCCTCTGATTCCCCTTCTCTGATTCACCACATCTGAATCCCCACCTCTGATTCCCCATCTCTGATTCCGCACATCCGATTCCCTGCCTCTGATTCCCCGCCTCTGATTCCCCGCCTCTGATTCGCAACCTCTAATTCCCCACCTCTGATTCCCCATATCTGATTCCCCGCCTCTGTTTCCCTGCCTCTGATTCCCGGCCTCTGTTTCCCCATATCTGATTCCCCTCCTCTGTTTCCCCGCCTCTGATTCGCCACCTCTGATTCCCCATATCTGATTCCCCGCCTCTGTTTCCCCGCCTCTTATTCCCTGCCTCTGATTCCCAACCTCTGATTCCACACCTCTGATTCCCCATATCTGATTCCCCGCTTCTATTTCCCCATATCTGATTCCCCGCCTCTGATTCCCCAACTCTGATTCCCCGCCTCTGATTCCCCATATCTGATTCCCTGCCTCTGTTTCCCCGCCTCTGATTCCCCACCTCTGTTTCCCCATATCTGATTCCCCGCCTCTGATTCCCCAACTCTAATACCCTGCCTCTGATTCCCCAGCTCTGATTCCCCGCCTCTGATTCCCCGCATCTGATTCCCTGCCTCTGATTCCCCGCCTCTGATTCCAGGCCTCTGATTCCCAGCATCTGATTCCGGCCTCTGATTCCCGGCCTCTGATTCCCTGCTTCTGATTCTGATTCCCTGCCTCTGATTCCCCATCTCTGATTCCGCACATCTGATTCCCTGCCTCTGATTCCCCACCTCTGATTCCCCATATCTGATTCCCCGCCTCTGATTCCCCAACTCTAATACCCTGCCTCTGATTCCCTGCCTCTGTTTCCCCGCCTCTGATTCGCCACCTCTGATTCCCCATATCTGATTCCCCGCCTCTGTTTCCCCGCCTCTTATTCCCTGCCTCTGATTCCCAACCTCTGATTCCACACCTCTGATTCCCCATATCTGATTCCCCGCTTCTATTTCCCCATATCTGATTCCCCGCCTCTGATTCCCCAACTCTGATTCCCCGCCTCTGATTCCCCATATCTGATTCCCTGCCTCTGTTTCCCCGCCTCTGATTCCCCACCTCTGTTTCCCCATATCTGATTCCCCGCCTCTGATTCCCCAACTCTAATACCCTGCCTCTGATTCCCCAGCTCTGATTCCCCGCCTCTGATTCCCCGCATCTGATTCCCTGCCTCTGATTCCCCGCCTCTGATTCCAGGCCTCTGATTCCCAGCATCTGATTCCGGCCTCTGATTCCCGGCCTATAATTCCCTGCTTCTGATTCTGATTCCCTGCCTCTGATTCCCCATCTCTGATTCCGCACATCTGATTCCCTGCCTCTGATTCCCCACCTCTGATTCCCCATATCTGATTCCCCGCCTCTGTTTCCCCGCCTCTGATTCCCCGCCTCTGTTTCCCCATATCTGATTCCCCGCCTCTGATTCCCCAACTCTGATTCCCCTCCTCTAATTCGCCAGCTATGATTCCCTGCCTCTGATTCCCTGCGTCTGATTCCCTGCCTCTGATTCCCAGCCTCTGATTCCACTTCTCTGATTCACCACATCTGAATCCCCACCTCTGATTCCCCATCTCTGATTCCGCACATCCGATTCCCTGCCTCTGATTCCCCGCCTCTGATTCCCCGCCTCTGATTCGCAACCTCTAATTCCCCACCTCTGATTCCCCATATCTGATTCCCCGCCTCTGTTTCCCTGCCTCTGATTCCCGGCCTCTGTTTCCCCATATCTGATTCCCCTCCTCTGATTCCCCAACTCTGATTCCCCGCCTCTGATTCCCCAGCTCTGATTCCCCGCCTTTTATTCCCGACCTCTGATTCCCTGCCACTGATTCCCCGCCCCTGATTCCCCACCTCTGATTCCCCATATCTGATTCCCCGCCTCTGTTTCCCCACCTCTGATTCCCGGCCTCTTATTCCCAGCATCTGATTCCCGGCCTCTGATTCCCTGCCTCTGATTCCCCGCCTCTGATTCCCCGCCTCTGATTCCCCAGCTCTGATTCCCCGCATCTGAATCCCCATGTCTGATTACCCGCCTCTGTTTCCCCGCCTCTGATTCCCCGCCTCTGTTTCCCATATCTGATTCCCCGCCTCTGATTCCCCAGCTCTGATTCCCTGCCTCTGATTCCCCGCGTTCTATTCCCTGCCTCTGATTCCCCGCCTGTGATTCCCCATCTCTGATGCACCACCTCTGATTCCCCACCTCTGATTCCCCATATCTAATTCCCCGCCTCTGTTTGCCCGCCTCTGATTCCCCGCCTCTGTTTCCCCATATCTGATTCCCCGCCTCTGAATCCCCAACTCTGATTCCCTGCCTCTGATTCACCAGCTCTGATTCCCCGCCTTTGATTCCCCCCGTCTGATTCCCAGCCTCTGAATCCCCGTGTCTGATTTCCTGCCTCTGATTCCCCGCCTCTGATTCCCCATCTCTGATTCACTGCCTCTGATTCCCCAACTCTGATTCCCCACCTCTGATTCCCCAGCTCTGATTCCCCGCCTCAGAATCCCCGCGTCTGATTCCCTGCCTCTGATTCCCCGCCTCTGATTCCCTGCCTCTGATTCCCCATATCTGATTCCCCGCCTCTGATTCCCCAACTCTGATTCCCCGCTTCTGATTCCCCAGCTCTGAATCCCCGACTCTGATTCCCCGAGTCTGATTCCCTGCCTCTGATTCCCCGCCTCTAATTCCCCATCTGTGATTCACAACCGCTGATGCCCCACCTCTGATTCCCCATATCTGATTCCCTGCCTCTGTTTCCCCGCCTCTGATTCCCCGCCTCTGATTCCCCATATCTGATTCCCCGCCTCTGATTGCCCACCTCTGATTCCCCGCATCTGATTCACTGCCTCTGATTCCCCGCCTCTGATTCCCCATATCTGATTCACCACCTCTCATTCCCGGCCTCTGATTCGCCATCTCTGATTCCGCACATCCAATTCCCTGCCTTTGATTCCCCACCTCTGATTCCCGCCTCTGATTCCCCATATCTGATTCCCTGCCTCTGTTTCCCCGCCTCTGATTACCCACCTCTGTTTCCCCATATCTGATTCCCCGCCTCTGATTCCCCAACTCTAATACCCTGCCTCTGATTCCCCAGCTCTGATTCCCCGCCTCTGATTCCCCGCATCAGATTCCCTGCCTCTGATTCCCCGCCTCTGATTCCAGGCCTCTGATTCCCAGCATCTGATTCCGGCCTCTGATTCCCGGCCTCTGATTCCCTGCTTCAGATTCTGATTCCCTGCCTCTGATTCCCCATCTCTGATTCCGCACATCTGATTCCCTGCCTCTGATTCCCCACCTCGGATTCCCCATATCTGATTCCCCGCCTCTGTTTCCCCGCCTCTGATTCCCCGCCTCTGTTTCCCCATATCTGATTCCCCGCCTCTGATTCCCCAAGTCTGATTCCCCTCCACTAATTCGCCAGCTATGATTCCCCGCCTCTGATTCCGTGCGTCTGATTCCCTGCCTCTGATTCCCAGCCTCTGATTCCCCTTTTCTGATTCACCGCCTCTGAATCCCCACCTCTGATTCCCCATCTCTGATTCCGCACATCCGATTCCCTGCCTCTGATTCCCCGCCTCTGATTCCCCGCCTCTGATTCGCAACCTCAAATTCCCCACCTCTGATTCCCCATATCTGATTCCCCGCCTCTGTTTCCCTGCCTCTGATTCCCGGCCTCTGTTTCCCCATATCTGATTCCCCTCCTCTGATTCCCCAACTCTGATTCCCCGCCTCTGATTCCCCAGCTCTGATTCCCCGCCTTTTATTCCCGGCCTCTGATTCCCTGCCACTGATTCCCCGCCCCTGATTCCCCACCTCTGATTCCCCATATCTGATTCCCCGCCTCTGTTTCCCCAGCTCTGATTCCCCACCTCTGATTCCCCAGCTCTGATTCCCTGCCACTGATTCCCCGCCCCTGATTCCCCACCTCTGATTCCCCATATCTGATTCCCCGCCTCTGTTTCCCCAGCTCTGATTCCTTGCCTCTGATTCCCTGCCCTGATTCCCCATCTCTGTTTCACCGCCTTTGATTCGCCACCTCTGATTCCCCATATCTGATTCCCCGCCTCTGTTTCCCCGCCTCTGATTCCCTGCCTCTGATTCCCAACCTCTGATTCCACACCTCTGATTCCCCATATCTGATTCCCCGCCTCTATTTCCCCATATCTGATTCCCCGCCTCTTATTCCCCAACTCTGATTCCCCGCCTCTGATTCCCCAGCTCTGATTCCCCGCCTCTGATTCCCGGCGTCCGATTCCCTGCCTCTGATTCCCCGCCTCTGATTCACCATCTCTGATTCCCCGCCTCTGATTCCCCGTGTCTGATTCCCTGCCTCTGATTCCCCGGCTCAGATTCCCCGCCTCTGATTCCCTGCCACTGATTCCCTGCCCCTGATTCCCCACCTCTGATTCCCCATATCTGATTCCCCGCCTCTGTTTCCCCGCCTCTGATTCCCCGCCTTGATTCCCCATCTCTGATTCACAACCTCTGATTCCCCACCTCTGATTCCCCATATCTGATTCCCCGCCTCTGTTTCCCCGCCTCTGATTCCCCATATCTGATTCCCCGGCTCTGATTGCCCACCTCTGATTCCCCGCCTCTGATTCGCCAGCTCTGATTCCCCGCCTCTGAATCCCCGCATCTGATTCCCTGCCTCTGATTCCCCGCCTCTGATTCCCCATCTCTGATTCACCGCCTTTGATTCGCCACCTCTGATTCCCCATATCTTATTCCCCACCTCTGTTACCCCGCCTCTGATTCCCCGCCTCTGATTCTCCATATCTCATTCCCCGCCTCTGAATCCCCATCTCTGATTCCCAGACTCTGATTCCCCACCTCTGATTCCCGGCCTCTTATTCCCAGCATCTGATTCCCGGCCTAGGATTCCCGGCCTCTGATTCCCCGCTTCTGATTCTGATTCCCTGCCTCTGATTCCCCATCTCTGATTCCGCACATCTGATTCCTTGCCTCTGATTCCCCACCTCTGATTCCCCATATCTGATTCCCCGCCTCTGTTTCCCCGCCTCTGATTCCCCACCTCTGTTTCCCCATATCTAATTCCCCACCTCTGATGCCCCAACTCTGATTCCCCACCTCTGATTCCCCAGCTCTGATTCCCCGCCTCTGATTCCCCGCATCCGATTCCCCATGTCTGATTCCCCGCCTCTGTTTCCCCGCCTCTGATTCCCCGCCTCTGTTTCCCCATATCTGATTCCCCGCCTCTGATTCCCCAGCTCTGATTCCCTGCCTCTGATTCCCCGCGTTCTATTCGCTGCCTCTGATTCCCCGCCTGTGATTCCCCATCTCTCATTCACCACCTCTGATTTCCCACCTCTGATTCCCCATATCTAATTCCTCACCTCTGCTTGCCCGCCTCTCATTCCCCACCTCTGTTTCCCCATATCTGATTCCCCGCCTCTGAATCCCCAACTCTGATTCCCTGCCTCTGATTCACCAGCTCTGATTCCCCGCCTTTGATTCCCCCCGTCTGATTCCCAGCCTCTGAATCCCTGTCTTATTTCCTGCCTCTGATTTCCCGCCTCTGATTCCCCAACTCTGATTCCCCGCCTCTGATTCCCCAGCTCTGATTTCCCGCCTCTGATTCCCGGCATCCGAATCCCTGCCTCTGATTCCCCGCCTCTGATTCCCCATCTCTGATTCCCCGCCTCTGATTCCCCGTGTCTGGTTCCCTGCCTCTGATTCCCCGCCTCTGATTCCCCATATCTGATTCCCCGCCTCTGTTTTCCCGCCTCTGATTCCCTGCCTCTGATTCCCCATATCTGATTCCCCGCCTCTGATTCCCCAACTCTGATTCCCCGCCTCTGATTCCCCAGCTCTGAATCCCCGCCTCTGATTCCCCGCGTCTGATTCCCTGCCTCTGATTCCCCGCCTCTGATTCCCCATCTGTGATTCACTACCTCTGATGCCCCACCTCTGATTCCCCATATCTGATTCCCCGCCTCTGTTTCCCCGCCTCTGATTCCCCGCCTCTGATTCCCCATATCTGATTCCACGCCTCTGATTGACCACCTCTGATTCCCCGCGTCTGATTCCCCACCTCTGATTCCCCGCCTCTGATTCCCCATCTCTGATTCACCACCGCTGATTCCCAGCCTCTGATTCCCCATCTCTGATTTTGCACATCCGATTCCCTGCCTATGATTCCCCACCTCTGATTCCCCACCTCTGTTTCCCCATATCTGATTCCCCGCCTCTGATTCCCCAACTCTAATACCCCACCTCTGATTCCCCAGCTCTGATTCCCCGCCTCTGATTCCCCGCATCTGATTCCCTGCCTCTGATTCCCCGCCTCTGATTCCAGGCCTCTGATTCCCAGCATCTGATTCCGGCCTCTAATTCCCGGCCTCGAATTCCCTGCTTCTGATTCTGATTCCCTGCCTCTGATTCCCCATCTCTGATTCCGCACATCTGATTCCTTGCCTCTGATTCCCCACCTCTGATTCCCCATATCTGATTCCCCGCCTGGGTTTCCCCGCCTCTGATTCCCCGCCTCTGTTTCCCAATATCTAAGTCCCCGCCTCTGATTCCCCAAATCTGATTCCCCACCTCTGATTCCCCAGCTCTGATTCCCCGCCTCTGATTCCCCGCATCTGATTCCCTGCATCTGATTCCAAGCCTCTGATTCCCTGCCTCTGATTCCCAACCTCTGATTCCCCACCTCTGATTCCCCATATCTGATTCCCCGCCTCTGTTTCCCCGCCTCGGATTCCCCGCCTCTGTTTCCCCATATCTGATTCCCGGCCTCTGATTCCCCGCCTCTGATTCCCCGCCTCTGATTCCCTGCCTCTGATTCCCCATCTCCGATTCCGCACATCTGATTCCCTTCCTCTGATTCCCCGCCTCTGATTCCCCGCCACTGATTCCCTGCCTCTGATTCCCAACCTCGGATTCCCCACCTCTGATTCCCCATATCTGATTCCCCGCCTCTGTTTCCCCGCCTCTGATTCCCCGCCTCTGATTCCCAACTCTGATTCCCCGCCTCTGATTCCCCAGCTCTGATTCCCCGTGTTTGATTCCCTGCCTCTGATTCCCTGCCCTGATTCCCCATCTCTGTTTCACCGCCTTTGATTCGCCACCTCTGATTCCCCATATCTGATTACCCGCCTCTGTTTCCCCGACTCTGATTCCCTGGCTCTGATTCCCAACCTCTGATTCCACACCTCTGATTCCCCATAACTGATTCCCCGCCTCTATTTCCCCATATCTGATTCCCCACCTCTGTTTCCCCGCCTCTGATTCTCCATATCTCATTCCCCACCTCTGAATCCCCATCTCTGATTCCCAGACTCTGATTCCCCACCTCTGATTCCCGGCCTCTTATTCCCAGCATCTGATTCCCGGCCTCTGATTCCCGGCCTCTGATTCCCCGCTTCTGATTCTGATTCCCTGCCTCTGATTCCCCATCTCTGATTCCGCACATCTGATTCCCTGCCTCTGATTCCCCACCTCTGATTCCCCATATCTGATTCCCCGCCTCTGTTTCCCCGCCCATGATTCCCCGCCTCTGTTTCCCCATATCTAATTCCCCACCTCTGATGCCCCAACTCTGATTCCCCACCTCTGATTCCCCAGCTCTGATGCCCCGCCTCTGATTCCCCGCATCCGATTCCCCATGTCTGATTCCCCGCCTCTGTTTCCCCGCCTCTGATTCCCCGCCTCTGTTTCCCCATATCTGATTCCCCGCCTCTGACTCCCCAGCTCTGATTCCCTGCCTCTGATTCCCCGCGTTCTATTCGCTGCCTCTGATTCCCCGCCTGTGATTCCCCATCTCTGATTCACCACCTCTGATTTCCCACCTCTGATTCCCCATATCTAATTCCCCGCCTCTGCTTGCCCGCCTCTCATTCCCCGCCTCTGTTTCCCCATATCTGATTCCCCGCCTCTGAATCCCCAACTCTGATTCCCTGCCTCTGATTCACCAGCTCTGATTCCCCGCCTTTGATTCCCCCCGTCTGATTCCCAGCCTCTGAATCCCTGTCTGATTTCCTGCCTCTGATTTTCCGCCTCTGATTCCCGGCATCCGATTCCTTGCCTCTGATTCCCCGCCTCTGATTCCCCATCTCTGATTCCCCGCCTCTGATTCCCCGTGTCTGATTCCCTGCCTCTGATTCCCCGCCTCTGATTCCCCATATCTGATTCCCCGCCTCTGTTTTCCCGCCTCTGATTCCCTGCCTCTGATTCCCCATATCTGATTCCCCGCCTCTGATTCCCCAACTCTGATTCCCCGCCTCTGATTCCCCAGCTCTGAATCCCCGCCTCTGATTCCCCGCGTCTGATTCCCTGCCTCTGATTCCCCGCCTCTGATTCCCCATCTGTGATTCACAACCTCTGATGCCCCACCTCTGATTCCCCATATCTGATTCCCCGCCTCTGTTTCCCCGCCTCTGATTCCCCGCCTCTGATTCCCCATATCTGATTCCCCGCCTCTGATTGCCCACCTCTGATTCCCCGCGTCTAATTCCCCTCCTCTTATTCCCCGCCTCTGATTCCCCATCTCTGATTCCCCGCCTCTGTTTCCCCGCCTCTGATTCCCCGCCTCTGTTTCCCCATATCTGATTCCCCGCCTCTGATTCCCCAAGTCTGATTCCCCTCCACTAATTCGCCAGCTATGATTCCCCGCCTCTGATTCCGTGCGTCTGATTCCCTGCCTCTGATTCCCAGCCTCTGATTCCCCTTTTCTGATTCACCGCCTCTGAATCCCCACCTCTGATTCCCCATCTCTGATTCCGCACATCCGATTCCCTGCCTCTGATTCCCCGCCTCTGATTCCCCGCCTCTGATTCGCAACCTCAAATTCCCCACCTCTGATTCCCCATATCTGATTCCCCGCCTCTGTTTCCCTGCCTCTGATTCCCGGCCTCTGTTTCCCCATATCTGATTCCCCTCCTCTGATTCCCCAACTCTGATTCCCCGCCTCTGATTCCCCAGCTCTGATTCCCCGCCTTTTATTCCCGGCCTCTGATTCCCTGCCACTGATTCCCCGCCCCTGATTCCCCACCTCTGATTCCCCATATCTGATTCCCCGCCTCTGTTTCCCCAGCTCTGATTCCCCACCTCTGATTCCCCAGCTCTGATTCCCTGCCACTGATTCCCCGCCCCTGATTCCCCACCTCTGATTCCCCATATCTGATTCCCCGCCTCTGTTTCCCCAGCTCTGATTCCCTGCCTCTGATTCCCTGCCCTGATTCCCCATCTCTGTTTCACCGCCTTTGATTCGCCACCTCTGATTCCCCATATCTGATTCCCCGCCTCTGTTTCCCCGCCTCTGATTCCCTGCCTCTGATTCCCAACCTCTGATTCCACACCTCTGATTCCCCATATCTGATTCCCCGCCTCTATTTCCCCATATCTGATTCGCCGCCTCTTATTCCCCAACTCTGATTCCCCGCCTCTGATTCCCCAGCTCTGATTCCCCGCCTCTGATTCCCGGCGTCCGATTCCCTGCCTCTGATTCCCCGCCTCTGATTCACCATCTCTGATTCCCCGCCTCTGATTCCCCGTGTCTGATTCCCTGCCTCTGATTCCCCGGCTCAGATTCCCCGCCTCTGATTCCCTGCCACTGATTCCCTGCCCCTGATTCCCCACCTCTGATTCCCCATATCTGATTCCCCGCCTCTGTTTCCCCGCCTCTGATTCCCCGCCTTGATTCCCCATCTCTGATTCACAACCTCTGATTCCCCACCTCTGATTCCCCATATCTGATTCCCCGCCTCTGTTTCCCCGCCTCTGATTCCCCATATCTGATTCCCCGGCTCTGATTGCCCACCTCTGATTCCCCACCTCTGATTCGCCAGCTCTGATTCCCCGCCTCTGAATCCCCGCATCTGATTCCCTGCCTCTGATTCCCCGCCTCTGATTCCCCATCTCTGATTCACCGCCTTTGATTCGCCACCTCTGATTCCCCATATCTTATTCCCCACCTCTGTTACCCCGCCTCTGATTCCCCGCCTCTGATTCTCCATATCTCATTCCCCGCCTCTGAATCCCCATCTCTGATTCCCAGACTCTGATTCCCCACCTCTGATTCCCGGCCTCTTATTCCCAGCATCTGATTCCCGGCCTCTGATTCCCGGCCTCTGATTCCCCGCTTCTGATTCTGATTCCCTGCCTCTGATTCCCCATCTCTGATTCCGCACATCTGATTCCTTGCCTCTGATTCCCCACCTCTGATTCCCCATATCTGATTCCCCGCCTCTGTTTCCCCGCCTCTGATTCCCCACCTCTGTTTCCCCATATCTAATTCCCCACCTCTGATGCCCCAACTCTGATTCCCCACCTCTGATTCCCCAGCTCTGATTCCCCGCCTCTGATTCCCCGCATCCGATTCCCCATGTCTGATTCCCCGCCTCTGTTTCCCCGCCTCTGATTCCCCGCCTCTGTTTCCCCATATCTGATTCCCCGCCTCTGATTCCCCAGCTCTGATTCCCTGCCTCTGATTCCCCGCGTTCTATTCGCTGCCTCTGATTCCCCGCCTGTGATTCCCCATCTCTCATTCACCACCTCTGATTTCCCACCTCTGATTCCCCATATCTAATTCCCCACCTCTGCTTGCCCGCCTCTCATTCCCCTCCTCTGTTTCCCCATATCTGATTCCCCGCCTCTGAATCCCCAACTCTGATTCCCTGCCTCTGATTCACCAGCTCTGATTCCCCGCCTTTGATTCCCCCCGTCTGATTCCCAGCCTCTGAATCCCTGTCTTATTTCCTGCCTCTGATTTCCCGCCTCTGATTCCCCAACTCTGATTCCCCGCCTCTGATTCCCCAGCTCTGATTTCCCGCCTCTGATTCCCGGCATCCGAATCCCTGCCTCTGATTCCCCGCCTCTGATTCCCCATCTCTGATTCCCCGCCTCTGATTCCCCGTGTCTGGTTCCCTGCCTCTGATTCCCCGCCTCTGATTCCCCATATCTGATTCCCCGCCTCTGTTTTCCCGCCTCTGATTCCCTGCCTCTGATTCCCCATATCTGATTCCCCGCCTCTGATTCCCCAACTCTGATTCCCCGCCTCTGATTCCCCAGCTCTGAATCCCCGCCTCTGATTCCCCGCGTCTGATTCCCTGCCTCTGATTCCCCGCCTCTGATTCCCCATCTGTGATTCACAACCTCTGATGCCCCACCTCTGATTCCCCATATCTGATTCCCCGCCTCTGTTTCCCCGCCTCTGATTCCCCGCCTCTGATTCCCCATATCTGATTCCACGCCTCTGATTGACCACCTCTGATTCCCCGCGTCTGATTCCCCGCCTCTGATTCCCCGCCTCTGATTCCCCATCTCTGATTCACCACCGCTGATTCCCAGCCTCTGATTCCCCATCTCTGATTCCGCACATCCGATTCCCTGCCTATGATTCCCCACCTCTGATTCCCCACCTCTGTTTCCCCATATCTGATTCCCCGCCTCTGATTCCCCAACTCTAATACCCCACCTCTGATTCCCCAGCTCTGATTCCCCGCCTCTGATTCCCCGCATCTGATTCCCTGCCTCTGATTCCCCGCCTCTGATTCCCCGCCTCTGATTCCCCGCCTCTGTTTCCCAATATCTAAGTCCCCGCCTCTGATTCCCCAAATCTGATTCCCCACCTCTGATTCCCCAGCTCTGATTCCCCGCCTCTGATTCCCCGCATCTGATTCCCTGCATCTGATTCCAAGCCTCTGATTCCCTGCCTCTGATTCCCAACCTCTGATTCCCCACCTCTGATTCCCCATATCTGATTCCCCGCCTCTGTTTCCCCGCCTCGGATTCCCCGCCTCTGTTTCCCCATATCTGATTCCCGGCCTCTGATTCCCCGCCTCTGATTCCCCGCCTCTGATTCCCTGCCTCTGATTCCCCATCTCCGATTCCGCACATCTGATTCCCTTCCTCTGATTCCCCGCCTCTGATTCCCCACCTCTGATTCCCTGCCTCTGATTCCCAACCTCGGATTCCCCACCTCTGATTCCACATATCTGATTCCCCGCCTCTGTTTCCCCGCCTCTGATTCCCCGCCTCTGATTCCCAACTCTGATTCCCCGCCTCTGATTCCCCAGCTCTGATTCCCCGTGTTTGATTCCCTGCCTCTGATTCCCTGCCCTGATTCCCCATCTCTGTTTCACCGCCTTTGATTCGCCACCTCTGATTCCCCATATCTGATTACCCGCCTCTGTTTCCCCGACTCTGATTCCCTGGCTCTGATTCCCAACCTCTGATTCCACACCTCTGATTCCCCATAACTGATTACCCGCCTCTATTTCCCCATATCTGATTCCCCACCTCTGTTTCCCCGCCTCTGATTCTCCATATCTCATTCCCCACCTCTGAATCCCCATCTCTGATTCCCAGACTCTGATTCCCCACCTCTGATTCCCGGCCTCTTATTCCCAGCATCTGATTCACGGCCTCTGATTCCCGGCCTCTGATTCCCCGCTTCTGATTCTGATTCCCTGCCTCTGATTCCCCATCTCTGATTCCGCACATCTGATTCCCTGCCTCTGATTCCCCACCTCTGATTCCCCATATCTGATTCCCCGCCTCTGTTTCCCCGCCCATGATTCCCCGCCTCTGTTTCCCCATATCTAATTCCCCACCTCTGATGCCCCAACTCTGATTCCCCACCTCTGATTCCCCAGCTCTGATGCCCCGCCTCTGATTCCCCGCATCCGATTCCCCATGTCTGATTCCCCGCCTCTGTTTCCCCGCCTCTGATTCCCCGCCTCTGTTTCCCCATATCTGATTCCCCGCCTCTGATTCCCCAGCTCTGATTCCCTGCCTCTGATTCCCCGCGTTCTATTCGCTGCCTCTGATTCCCCGCCTGTGATTCCCCATCTCTGATTCACCACCTCTGATTTCCCACCTCTGATTCACCATATCTAATTCCCCGCCTCTGCTTGCCCGCCTCTCATTCCCCGCCTCTGTTTCCCCATATCTGATTCCCCGCCTCTGAATCCCCAACTCTGATTCCCTGCCTCTGATTCAGCAGCTCTGATTCCCCGCCTTTGATTCCCCCCGTCTGATTCCCAGCCTCTGAATCCCTGTCTGATTTCCTGCCTCTGATTTCCCGCCTCTGATTCCCGGCATCCGATTCCTTGCCTCTGATTCCCCGCCTCTGATTCCCCATCTCTGATTCCCCGCCTCTGATTCCCCGTGTCTGATTCCCTGCTTCTGATTCCCCGCCTCTGATTCCCCATATCTGATTCCCCGCCTCTGTTTTCCCGCCTCTGATTCCCTGCCTCTGATTCCCCATATCTGATTCCCCGCCTCTGATTCCCCAACTCTGATTCCCCGCCTCTGATTCCCCAGCTCTGAATCCCCGCCTCTGATTCCCCGCGTCTGATTCCCTGCCTCTGATTCCCCGCCTCTGATTCCCCATCTGTGATTCACAACCTCTGATACCCCACCTCTGATTCCCCATATCTGATTCCCCGCCTCTGTTTCCCCGCCTCTGATTCCCCGCCTCTGATTCCCCATATCTGATTCCCCGCCTCTGATTGCCCACCTCTGATTCCCCGCGTCTAATTCCCCTCCTCTTATTCCCCGCCTCTGATTCCCCATCTCTGATTCACCACCTCTGATTCCCAGCTTCTGATTCCCCATCTCTGATTCCGCACATCTGATTCCCTGCCTATGATTCCCCACCTCTGATTCCCCGCCTCTGATTCCCCATATCTGATTCCCTGCCTATGTTTCCCCGCCTCTGATTCCCCACCTCTGTTTCCCCATATCTGATTCCCCGCCTCTGATTCCCCAACTCTAATACCCCGCCTCTGATTCCCCAGCTCTGATTCCCTGCCTCTGATTCCCCGCATCTGATTCCCTGCCTCTGATTCCCCGCCTCTGATTCCAGGCCTCTGATTCCCAGCATCTGATTCCGGCCTCTAATTCCCGGCCTCTGATTCCCTGCTTCTGATTCTGATTCCCTGCCTCTGATTCCCCATCTCTGATTCCGCACATCTGATTCCTTGCCTCTGATTCCCCACCTCTGATTCCCCATATCTGATTCCCCGCCTGGGTTTCCCCGCCTCTGATTCCCCGCCTCTGTTTCCCAATATCTAAGTCCCCGCCTCTGATTCCCCAAATCTGATTCCCCACCTCTGATTCGCCAGCTCTGATTCCCCGCCTCTGATTCCCCGCATCTGATTCCCTGCATCTGATTCCAAGCCTCTGATTCCCTGCCTCTGACTCCCAACCTCTGATTCCCCACCTCTGATACCCCATATCTGATTCCCCGCCTCTGTTTCCCCGCCTCGGATTCCCCGCCTCTGTTTCCCCATATCTGATTCCCGGCCTCTGATTCCCCGCCTCTGATTCCCCGCCTCTGATTCCCTGCTTCTGATTCCCCATCTCCGATTCCGCACATCTGATTCCCTTCCTATGATTCCCCGCCTCTGATTCCCCGCCTCTGATTCCCTGCCTCTGATTCCCAACCTCGGATTCCCCCCCTCTGATTCCCCATATCTGATTCCCCGCCTCTGTTTCCCCGCCTCTGATTCCCCGCCTCTGATTCCCAACTCTGATTCCCCGCCTCTGATTCCCCAGCTCTGATTCCCCGTGTTTGATTCGCTGCCTCTGATTCCCTGCCCTGATTCCCCATCTCTGTTTCACCGCCTTTGATTCGCCACCTCTGATTCCCCATATCTGATTACCCGCCTCTGTTTCCCCGACTCTGATTCCCTGCCTCTGATTCCCAACCTCTGATTCCACACCTCTGATTCCCCATATCTGATTCCCCGCCTCTATTTCCCCATATCTGATTCCCCGCCTCTGATTTTCCAACTCTGATTCCCCGCCTCTGATTCCCCAGCTCTGATTCCCCGACTCTGATTCCCGGAGTCCGATTCCCTGCCTCTGATTCCCCGCCTCTGATTCCCCATCTCTGATTCCCCGCCTCTGATTCCCCGTGTCTGATTCCCTGCCTCTGATTCCCCGCCTCTGATTCCCCGCCTCTGATTCCCTGCCACTGATTCCCTGCCCCTGATTTCCCAATTCTGATTCCCCATATCTGATTCCCCGCCTCTGTTTCCCCGCCTCTGATTCGCCACCTCTGATTCCCCATATCTGATTCCCTGCCTCTGATTCCCCAACTCTGATTCACCGCCTCTGATTCCCCAGCTCTGAATCCCCGCCTCTGATTCCCCGCGTCTGATTCCCTGCCTCTGATTCCCCGCCTTGATTCCCCATCTCTGATTCACAACCTCTGATTCCCCACCTCTGATTCCCTATATTTGATTACCCGCCTCTGTTTCCCCGCCTCTGATTCACTGCCTCTGATTCCCCACATCTGATTCCCCATCTCTGATTCCGCACAACCGATTCCCTGCCTATGATTCCCCATCTCTGATTCCCCGCCTCTGATTCCCCGTGTCTGATTCCCTGCCTCTGATTCCCCGCCTCTGATTCCCCGCCTCTGATTCCCTGCCACTGATTCCCTGCCCCTGATTCCCCAATTCTGATTCCCCATATCTGATTCCCCGCCTCTGTTTCCCCGCCTCTGATTCCCCGCCTTGATTCCCCATCTCTGATTCACAACCTCTGATTCCCCACCTCTGATTCCCCATATCTGATTCCCCGCCTCTGTTTCCCCGCCTCTGATTCCCCATATCTGATTCCCCGGCTCTGATTGCCCACCTCTGATTCCCCGCCTCTGATTCGCCAGCTCTGATTCCCCGCCTCTGAATCCCCGCATCTGATTCCCTGCCTTTGATTCCCCGCCTCTGATTCCCCATCTCTGATTCACCGCCTTTGATTCGCCACCTCTGATTCCCCATATCTTATTCCCCACCTCTGTTACCCCGCCTCTGATTCCCCGCCTCTGATTCTCCATATCTCATTCCCCGCCTCTGAATCCCCATCTCTGATTCCCAGACTCTGATTCCCCACCTCTGATTCCCGGCCTCTTATTCCCAGCATCTGATTCCCGGCCTCTGATTCCCGGCCTCTGATTCCCCGCTTCTGATTCTATTTCCCTGCCTCTGATTCCCCATCTCTGATTCCGCACATCTGATTCCTTGCCTCTGATTCCCCACCTCTGATTCCCCATATCTGATTCCCCGCCTCTGTTTCCCCGCCTCTGATTCCCCGCCTCTGTTTCCCCATATCTAATTCTCCACCTCTGATGCCCCAACTCTGATTCCCCACCTCTGATTCCCCAGCTCTGATTCCCCGCCTCTGATTCCCCGCATCCGATTCCCCATGTCTGATTCCCCGCCTCTGTTTCCCCGCCTCTGATTCCCCGCCTCTGTTTCCCCATATCTGATTCCCCGCCTCTGATTCCCCAGCTCTGATTCCCTGCCTCTGATTCCCCGCGTTCTATTCGCTGCCTCTGATTCCCCGCCTGTGATTCCCCATCTCTGATTCACCACCTCTGATTTCCCACCTCTGATTCCCCATATCTAATTCCCCACCTCTGCTTGCCCGCCTCTCATTCCCCACCTCTGTTTCCCCATATCTGATTCCCCGCCTCTGAATCCCCAACTCTGATTCCCTGCCTCTGATTCACCAGCTCTGATTCCCCGCCTTTGATTCCCCCCGTCTGATTCCCAGCCTCTGAATCCCTGTCTTATTTCCTGCCTCTGATTTCCCGCCTCTGATTCCCCAACTCTGATTCCCCGCCTCTGATTCCCCAGCTCTGATTTCCCGCCTCTGATTCCCGGCATCCGATTCCCTGCCTCTGATTCCCCGCCTCTGATTCCCCATCTCTGATTCCCCGCCTCTGATTCCCCGTGTCTGGTTCCCTGCCTCTGATTCCCCGCCTCTGATTCCCCATATCTGATTCCCCGCCTCTGTTTTCCCGCCTCTGATTCCCTGCCTCTGATTCCCCATATCTGATTCCCCGCCTCTGATTCCCCAACTCTGATTCCCCGCCTCTGATTCCCCAGCTCTGAATCCCCGCCTCTGATTCCCCGCGTCTGATTCCCTGCCTCTGATTCCCCGCCTCTGATTCCCCATCTGTGATTCACAACCTCTGATGCCCCACCTCTGATTCCCCATATCTGATTCCCCGCCTCTGTTTCCCCACCTCTGATTCCCCGCATCTGATTCCCTGCCTCTGATTCCCCGCCTCTGATTCCAGGCCTCTGATTCCCAGCATCTGATTCCGGCCTCTAATTCCCGGCCTCGAATTCCGTGCTTCTGATTCTGATTCCCTGCCTCTGATTCCCCATCTCTGATTCCGCACATCTGATTCCTTGCCTCTGATTCCCCACCTCTGATTCCCCATATCTGATTCCCCGCCTGGGTTTCCCCGCCTCTGATTCCCCGCCTCTGTTTCCCAATATCTAAGTCCCCGCCTCTGATTCCCCAAATCTGAATCCCCACCTCTGATTCCCCAGCTCTGATTCCCCGCCTCTGATTCCCCGCATCTGATTCCCTGCATCTGATTCCAAGCCTCTGATTCCCAGCCTCTGATTCCCAACCTCTGATTCCCCACCTCTGATTCCCCATATCTGATTCCCCGCCTCTGTTTCCCCGCCTCGGATTCCCCGCCTCTGTTTCCCCATATCTGATTCCCGGCCTCTGATTCCCCGCCTCTGATTCCCCGCCTCTGATTCCCTGCCTCTGATTCCCCATCTCCGATTCCGCACATCTGATTCCCTTCCTCTGATTCCCCGCCTCTGATTCCCCGCCTCTGATTCCCTGCCTCTGATTCCCAACCTCGGATTCCCCACCTCTGATTCCCCATATCTGATTCCCCGCCTCTGTTTCCCCGCCTCTGATTCCCCGCCTCTGATTCCCAACTCTGATTCCCCGCCTCTGATTCCCCAGCTCTGATTCCCCGTGTTTGATTCTCTGCCTCTGATTCCCTGCCCTGATTCCCCATCTCTGTTTCACCGCCTTTGATTCGCCACCTCTGATTCCCCATATCTGATTACCCGCCTCTGTTTCCCCGACACTGATTCCCAACCTCTGATTCCACACCTCTGATTCCCCATAACTGATTCCCCGCCTCTATTTCCCCATATCTGATTCCCCACCTCTGTTTCCCCGCCTCTGATTCCCCGCCTCTGATTCTCCATATCTCATTCCCCACCTCTGAATCCCCATCTCTGATTCCCAGACTCTGATTCCCCACCTCTGATTCCCGGCCTCTTATTCCCATCATCTGATTCCCGGCCTCTGATTCCCGGCCTCTGATTCCCCGCTTCTGATTCTGATTCCCTGCCTCTGATTCCCCATCTCTGATTCCGCACATCTGATTCCCTGCCTCTGATTCCCCACCTCTGATTCCCCATATCTGATTCCCCGCCTCTGTTTCCCCGCCCATGATTCCCCGCCTCTGTTTCCCCATATCTAATTCCCCACCTCTTTTTTTTTTTTTTTTTTTTTTTTTTTTTTTTTTAATTTTTTATTTTTCACACCATAAATCACAATAGCCATGATATACACTTTTTCTTTTCCACACATTTACAGTGACTTTTTCTCCCTCCCCCCTCCCTCCTCCCACGCCACCCCCCCCATCCCTCCCCCCTCTCATCCATTTTAGTTATACAATCTAGGTTGCATTAATTCAGTTAGACAATGTTGTCATTCAACAAAAATACACCAGAAATTCTACTGAGTCCATTTTTTTCTTCTCTTCTCCTTCCATCAACTTAGGTAATGTTTGTTCCCGGTAGGTTTTCTCTATTGTATTTAATGTAAGGCTCCCATACTTGTTCGAATATTTCAATATTATTTCTTAAACTATATGTTATTTTTTCTAATGGAATACATTTATTCATTTCTATATACCATTGTTGTATTTTCAAATTATCTTCCAATTTCCAGGTTGACATAATACATTTTTTTGCTACAGCTAGGGCTATCTTAACAAATCTTTTTTGTGCATCCTCCAAGTCAATTCCAAATTCTTTATTTTTTATGTTACTTAGGAGAAAGATCTCTGGATTCTTTGGTATATTGTTTTCTGTTATTTTATTTAATATCTGATTGAGATCATCCCAAAATTTTTCTACTCTCTCACATGTCCAGATTGCATGAATTGTTGTTCCCCTTTCTTTTTTACATCGAAAACATCTATCAGATACTGTTGGGTCCTATTTATTTAACTTTTGCGGTGTAATGTATAGTCTGTGTAACCAATTATATTGTATCATACGCAGCCTCGTATTTATTGTATTTCTCATCGTTCCAGAGCATAACTTCTCCCATGTTTCCTTTTTTATCTTTATATTTAAATCTTGTTCCCATTTTTGTTTAGTTTTACCATTTGTTTCCTCATTTTCCTTTTCTTGCAGTTTAATATACATATTTTTTATAAATCTTTTGATTAACATTGTATCTGTAATCACATATTCAAGGTTACTTCCCTCTGGTAAACTCAAGTTGCTTCCTAATTTATCTTTCAAGTAGGATCTCAGTTGGTAATATGCCAGCGCTATATCTCCCGTTATATTGTACTTATCTCTCATTTGTTCAAAGGATAAGAATCTACTTCCTGAAAAACAATTTTCTATTCTTTTAATCCCTTTTTTTTCCCATTTTCTAAAGGCAAGGTTGTCTATTGTAAAAGGGAGTAGCTTATTTTGCGTCAATATTAGTTTTGGTATTTGGTAATTTATTTTATTTCTTTCTACATGTATCTTCTTCCATATATTGAGGAGATGGTGTAATACTGGAGAAGTTCTATGTTGTACCAATTTTTCGTCCCATTTATATAATATGTGTTCAGGTATCTTTTCCCCTATTTTATCTAATTCTAGTCTCGTCCAGTCTGGTTTTTCCCTTGTTTGATAAAAATCTGATAGGTACCTTAATTGTGCGGCTCTATAATAATTTTTGAAGTTTGGCAATTGTAAGCCTCCTTGTTTATACCATTCTGTTAATTTGTCTAGTGCTATCCTCGGTTTCCCCCCTCTCCATAAAAATCTCCTTATTATTTTCTTTAACTCTTTGAAGAATTTTTCTGTCAGTTGTATTGGCAATGCCTGAAATAAGTATAGTATCCTTGGAAAAATGTTCATTTTAATACAGTTTATCCTTCCTATCAGTGTTAGTGGTAGCTCTTTCCAATGCTCTAAATCGTCCTGTAGTTTTTTCATTAGTGGATTGTAATTGAGTTTATATAATTGGCCTAGATTTTTGTTTATTTGCACACCTAGGTATCTTATTGCCTGCGTTTGCCATCTGAATGGGGATTCCTCCTTAAATTTTGAGAAATCCGCGTTATTCATAGGCATTGCTTCACTTTTATTTACGTTTATCTTGTATCCCGACACTTCTCCATATTCCTTCAATTTCTTATATAGTTCTTTTATTGATAGTTCTGGTTCTGTTAAGTACACTATCACATCATCCGCAAACAGACTGATTTTATATTCCCTGTCTTTTATTTTTATTCCTTTTATATTATTATCTCTTCTTATCGATTCTGCTAGTGGTTCTATAGCTAGCGCAAACAATAATGGTGATAGTGGGCATCCCTGCCGCGTTGACCTGCTTAAGTTAAATTGCTTTGATACATGTCCATTTACTGTCACTTTCGCTAACGGTCCCTTATATAATGCTTTAATCCAATTAATATACTTCTCCGGTAAACTGAATTTTTGCAATACTTTGAACAAGTAATTCCATTCTACTCTGTCGAAGGCCTTCTCTGCGTCTAAAGCAACTGCTACTGCCGGTGCTTTATTTCCTTCTACTGCATGAATTAAGTTAATAAATTTACAAATATTGTCTGTTGTGCGTCTTTTTTTGATAAATCCAGTTTGGTCTAAATTTACCATTTTCGGTACCTGTTCTGCTAATCTGTTCGCTAATAGTTTAGCTATTATCTTATAATCTGTGTTTAGCAAAGATATTGGTCTATATGACGCTGGTGAGAGTGGATCTTTCCCTTGTTTTAGTATCACTGTAATTATTGCTGTTTTACATGAATCTGGTAAGTTTTGTGTCTCATCAATCTGGTTGATTACATCCAGGAGGGGCGGTATTATTAGGTCTTTAAATGTTTTGTAGAATTCTATTGGGAGTCCCTCCTCTCCTGGTGTCTTATTATTTGGTAAATTTTTTATTATCTCTTGTATTTCTACTGTTCCAAATGGTTCTGTTAATTTATTTTGTTCCTCTATTTGTAGTTTTGGTAGTTCAATTTTAGTCAAAAATTCATCTATTTTCCCTTCTTTCCCTTCGTTTTCGGTTCGGTATAATTGTTCATAGAATTCTCTGAAGTTTTCCTTAATTTCTTTTGGATTATATGTAATTTGTTTGTCTTTTTTCCTTGTTGCCAATACCGTTTTCTTAGTTTGCTCTGTCTTAAGCTGCCATGCTAGGATTTTGTGTGTTTTTTCCCCTAGTTCATAATATTTCTGTTTTGTCTTCATTATATTCTTCTCCACCTTATATGTTTGTAATGTTTCATATTTTATTTTTTTATCCGCCAATTCTCTTCTTTTGGTTGTATCTTCCTTTATTGCTAATTTTTTTTCTATGTTTATTATTTCCCTTTCCAACTGCTCTGTTTCCTGATTATAGTCCTTCTTCATCTTGGTTGCATAACTTATTATTTGCCCTCTAATGAATGCTTTCATTGCGTCCCATAGTATAAACTTATCTTCCACTGATTCCGTATTTACTTCAAAGTACATTTTTAATTGTTTTTCAATAAATTCTCTAAAATCCTGTCTTTTAAGTAGCATGGGGTTTAATCTCCATCTATACATTCTTGGAGGGATGTCTTCTAGCTCTATTGCCAATAACAGGGGTGAGTGGTCCGATAATAGTCTAGCTTTATATTCCGTTTTCCTAACTCTCCCTTGTATGTGGGCTGATAACAGGAATAGGTCACGTGATGGAGTAGTGGCCGGACGGTGAACTCCAGCCCTCTCCAGAAAAGTCGGGAAAAACAAGAGAAAATACAAAGGCACAGAAATACAAGTTAAAGAAAAGTGAATATAAAGGTGGAAAGAAGATGGAGACAAAAGGAGAAAAATCAAAATCAACGGAAAGAAGAGAGGAAGAGAAGACAACGGAGGA
This sequence comes from Narcine bancroftii, assembly GCF_036971445.1. NCBI lineage: Eukaryota > Metazoa > Chordata > Chondrichthyes > Torpediniformes > Narcinidae > Narcine > Narcine bancroftii. Next base: position 2,738,870 of record NW_027211886.1, read on the forward strand.
AAAAGGTGAAGGCCTTACCTGTCCGAAGAGGCCCGCTGTGGAGAGAAGACCCCACTACCTCAGGTCGGTAGAAAGAGAACTACAACAATGGCTCACAGAGCCGAGTAAAAGTGCGCAACCGCGCATGCGCGACTCCTCGCGCATGCGCGATGCGCATACAAAAAAACACACCGACGGGAGGGGGGACCAGCTGGGGAGTCGATCTCCACAGCCGGCAACGACAGCTGCAGAACACCTGCAGCAAGAAGACACCACAGAAGACAATGGAAACAAGAAAGAAGAGGAGGAAAGGGCAGCAAAGAAACAACAGATGGTCAACCTAGAGGAAGAAGAAGAGGAAGAGGAAGAGTACAGGGAAATAGAAGAAGAAAAGATAGGCAAGGTAAAGGAGGTACTTGCTCTTGTTAGAGGATACATGGAGTCATTTAAAGAATGGCAAACACAGGAATTCAATGATTTAAGAAGAAGAATAAACAACACAGAAAAGAAAATAAATAAAATGGATATGACCTTAACAGAAATGGGGAAAAAAATGGACAAGATGGAAGAACGGGCAATAGCAGCAGAAATGGAGGTAGAAGACTTAAAAAAGAAATTGGAGGAATCTAATAAAAAAACTAAAGAGACACAAGAATTACTAGCCCAAAAAATAGATATAATGGAAAATTATAACAGAAGAAATAACATAAAGATAGTGGGCCTTAAGGAAGATGTAGAAGGCAAGAATATTAGGGAGTTTATAAAAGAATGGATCCCTAAGGCCCTAGGATGTCCAGAACTACAGCAAGAAATGGAAATAGAAAGGGCACATAGAGCATTGGCCCCTAAACCACAACCACAACAAAAACCAAGATCTATTGTAGTAAAATTCCTAAGATATACTACAAGAGAAAAGGTGCTGGAGAAGACAATGGAAAAAGTAAGAGAGGGCAACAAACCACTGGAGTATAAAGGGCAAAAAATCTTCATTTATCCAGATATAAGCTTTGAACTCCTAAAGAAGAGAAAAGAGTTCAATGCAGCAAAAGCGATTTTATGGAAGAAAGGATATAAATTTACACTGAAGCATCCTGCGGTATTGAAAATATTTATTCCAGGACAACAAAACAGACTATTCTCGGATCCAGAAGAAGCACGAAAATTTGCAGAACAATTACAAAAATAGACTGAGGGATGAAGACGGGTAATGAGAGCAAAAATTATCACGATTGATATGTATGTGGGTAAAGACAAAAATAGACTGAGGGATGAAGACGGGTAAGGAGGGTAAAAATGACCACGATTGATATGTATGCGGGTAAAGAGGTATAAGAGTGAATAGAGACAACGGGCATATGTGAAAGTATCTGTAATTAGAGGAAAACATAGAAAGTATAGACAAGAATTAATAAGGGAAGGTAATGGAATAGAGAGAATAAGGAGGGAACTAAAAGAGTGACCTTTGTGACATATAAAAAACGAAATCTTTTCTGGGGGGGCTGGGTGGGGGAAAAGAGCGGTCACTGCAAAATCAGTTGACGCTTGCGAGTGGATTCGCAAATCCAAATGGAGAGGGGAGATGTGGTTGTCCGACAAGGGATAAAGGGCAACTCAGGAGGGGAAGGGGAGATTGGGGATAAAGAAGATAGAAATAGGAGAATAAGGAAAATGTTGGATGTTGTAGGAATGTTGTCTGGTAAAGAGTTGTCTGGTAAAGAGTTGAAAATAAGAAAACAGAAATGGAAAAGGAGGAAAGGTAATGATGGAAAAACGGAAAGAGAAGATAAACAAAATATAAAATGGCTACGCTGAACTATATGACTCTAAATATTAATGGAATACATAACCAAATTAAAAGGAAGAAACTACTAAATTTACTGAAAAAGGAAAAAATAGATATAGCATTTGTCCAAGAAACACATTTAACTGAATTGGAGCACAAGAAATTAAAGAGAGATTGGGTAGGACATGTAACAGCAGCATCGTATAATTCAAAAGCAAGAGGAGTGGCTATATTAATTAGCAAAAATGTGCCATTTAAAATAGAAGAGGAAATAATAGATCCAGCAGGGAGATATGTTATGATAAAATGTCAGATATATTCAGAGCTTTGGAATCTACTTAATATATATTCACCTAACGAAGAAGATCAAAAGTTTATGCAAGATATCTTTTTGAAGGTAGCTAATACGCAAGGGAACATACTAATAGGAGGGGATTTCAATCTGAATTTAGATCCAAATATGGATAAAACGGGGAAAAAAATTAACAGGAAGAACAAAGTAACCAAATTTATAATTAAATCAATGCAAGAAATGAAACTTGTGGACATATGGAGGAAACAAAACCCAAAAGAAAAGGAATACTCATACTACTCGACTAGACATAAAACATACTCAAGGATAGACCTAATTCCCCACCTCTGATGCCCCAACTCTGATTCCCCACCTCTGATTCCCCAGCTCTGATTCCCCGCCTCTGATTCCCCGCATCCGATTCCCCATGTCTGATTCCCCGCCTCTGTTTCCCCGCCTCTGATTCCCCGCCTCCGTTTCCCCATATCTGATTCCCCGCCTCTGATTCCCCAGCTCTGATTCCCCGCCTCTGATTCCCCGCGTTCTATTCGCTGCCTCTGATTCCCCGCCTGTGATTCCCCATCTCTGATTCACCACCTCTGATTTCCAACCTCTGATTCCCCATATCTAATTCCCCGCCTCTGCTTGCCCGCCTCTCATTCCCCGCCTCTGTTTCCCCATATCTGATTCCCCGCCTCTGAATCCCCAACTCTGATTCCCTGCCTCTGATTCACCAGCTCTGATTCCCCGCCTTTGATTCCCCCCGTCTGATTCCCAGCCTCTGAATCCCTGTCTGATTTCCTGCCTCTGATTTCCCGCCTCTGATTCCCGGCATCCGATTCCCTGCCTCTGATTCCCCGCCTCTGATTCCCCATCTCTGATTCCCCGCCTCTGATTCCCCGTGTCTGATTCCCTGCCTCTGATTCCCCGCCTCTGATTCCCCATATCTGAATCCCCGCCTCTGTTTTCCCGCCTCTGATTCCCTGCCTCTGATTCCCCATATCTGATTCCCCGCCTCTGATTCCCCAACTCTGATTCCCCGCCTCTGATTCCCCAGCTCTGAATCCCCGCCTCTGATTCCCCGCGTCTGATTCCCTGCCTCTGATTCCCCGCCTCTGATTCCCCATCTGTGATTCACAACCTCTGATGCCCCACCTCTGATTCCCCATATCTGATTCCCCGCCTCTGTTTCCCCGCCTCTGATTCCCCGCCTCTGATTCCCCATATCTGATTCCCCGCCTCTGATTGCCCACCTCTGATTCCCCGCGTCTGATTCCCCTCCTCTTATTCCCCGCCTCTGATTCCCCATCTCTGATTCACCACCTCTGATTCCCAGCTTCTGATTCCCCATCTCTGATTCCGCACATCTGATTCCCTGCCTATGATTCCCCACCTCTGATTCCCCGCCTCTGATTCCCCATATCTGATTCCCTGCCTCTGATTCCCAACCTCGGATTCCCCACCTCTGATTCCCCATATCTGATTCCCCGCCTCTGTTTCCCCGCCTCTGATTCCCCGCCTCTGATTCCCAACTCTGATTCCCCGCCTCTGATTCCCCAGCTCTGATTCCCCGTGTTTGATTCCCTGCCTCTGATTCCCTGCCCTGATTCCCCATCTCTGTTTCACCGCCTTTGATTCGCCACCTCTGATTCCCCATATCTGATTACCCGCCTCTGTTTCCCCGACTCTGATTCCCTGCCTCTGATTCCCAACCTCTGATTCCACACCTCTGATTCCCCATAACTGATTCCCCGCCTCTATTTCCCCATATCTGATTCCCCACCTCTGTTTCCCCGCCTCTGATTCCCCGCCTCTGATTCTCCATATCTCATTCCCCACCTCTGAATCCCCATCTCTGATTCCCAGACTCTGATTCCCCACCTCTGATTCCCGGCCTCTTATTCCCAGCATCTGATTCCCGGCCTCTGATTCCCGGCCTCTGATTCCCCGCTTCTGATTCTGATTCCCTGCCTCTGATTCCCCATCTCTGATTCCGCACATCTGATTCCCTGCCTCTGATTCCCCACCTCTGATTCCCCATATCTGATTCCCCGCCTCTGTTTCCCCGCCCATGATTCCCCGCCTCTGTTTCCCCATATCTAATTCCCCACCTCTGATGCCCCAACTCTGATTCCCCACCTCTGATTCCCCAGCTCTGATTCCCCGCCTCTGATTCCCCGCATCCGATTCCCCATGTCTGATTCCCCGCCTCTGTTTCCCCGCCTCTGATTCCCCGCCTCTGTTTCCCCATATCTGATTCCCCGCCTCTGATTCCCCAGCTCTGATTCCCTGCCTCTGATTCCCCGCGTTCTATTCGCTGCCTCTGATTCCCCGCCTGTGATTCCCCATCTCTGATTCACCACCTCTGATTTCCCACCTCTGATTCCCCATATCTAATTCCCCGCCTCTGCTTGCCCGCCTCTCATTCCCCGCCTCTGTTTCCCCATATCTGATTCCCCGCCTCTGAATCCCCAACTCTGATTCCCTGCCTCTGATTCACCAGCTCTGATTCCCCGCCTTTGATTCCCCCCGTCTGATTCCCAGCCTCTGAATCCCTGTCTGATTTCCTGCCTCTGATTTCCCGCCTCTGATTCCCGGCATCCGATTCCCTGCCTCTGATTCCCCGCCTCTGATTCCCCATCTCTGATTCCCCGCCTCTGATTCCCCGTGTCTGATTCCCTGCCTCTGATTCCCCGCCTCTGATTCCCCATATCTGATTCCCCGCCTCTGTTTTCCCGCCTCTGATTCCCTGCCTCTGATTCCCCATATCTGATTCCCCGCCTCTGATTCCCCAACTCTGATTCCCCGCCTCTGATTCCCCAGCTCTGAATCCCCGCCTCTGATTCCCCGCGTCTGATTCCCTGCCTCTGATTCCCCGCCTCTGATTCCCCATCTGTGATTCACAACCTCTGATGCCCCACCTCTGATTCCCCATATCTGATTCCCCGCCTCTGTTTCCCCGCCTCTGATTCCCCGCCTCTGATTCCCCATATCTGATTCCCCGCCTCTGATTGCCCACCTCTGATTCCCCGCGTCTGATTCCCCTCCTCTTATTCCCCGCCTCTGATTCCCCATCTCTGATTCACCACCTCTGATTCCCAGCTTCTGATTCCCCATCTCTGATTCCGCACATCTGATTCCCTGCCTATGATTCCCCACCTCTGATTCCCCGCCTCTGATTCCCCAAATCTGATTCCCCACCTCTGATTCGCCAGCTCTGATTCCCCGCCTCTGATTCCCCGCATCTGATTCCCTGCATCTGATTCCAAGCCTCTGATTCCCTGCCTCTGATTCCCAACCTCTGATTCCCCACCTCTGATACCCCATATCTGATTCCCCGCCTCTGTTTCCCCGCCTCGGATTCCCCGCCTCTGTTTCCCCATATCTGATTCCCGGCCTCTGATTCCCCGCCTCTGATTCCCCGCCTCTGATTCCCTGCTTCTGATTCCCCATCTCCGATTCCGCACATCTGATTCCCTTCCTCTGATTCCCCGCCTCTGATTCCCCGCCTCTGATTCCCTGCCTCTGATTCCCAACCTCGGATTCCCCCCCTCTGATTCCCCATATCTGATTCCCCGCCTCTGTTTCCCCGCCTCTGATTCCCCGCCTCTGATTCCCAACTCTGATTCCCCGCCTCTGATTCCCCAGCTCTGATTCCCCGTGTTTGATTCCCTGCCTCTGATTCCCTGCCCTGATTCCCCATCTCTGTTTCACCGCCTTTGATTCGCCACCTCTGATTCCCCATATCTGATTACCCGCCTCTGTTTCCCCGACTCTGATTCCCTGCCTCTGATTCCCAACCTCTGATTCCACACCTCTGATTCCCCATATCTGATTCCCCGCCTCTATTTCCCCATATCTGATTCCCCGCCTCTGATTCCCCAACTCTGATTCCCCGCCTCTGATTCCCCAGCTCTGATTCCCCGACTCTGATTCCCGGAGTCCGATTCCCTGCCTCTGATTCCCCGCGTCTGATTCCCCATCTCTGATTCCCCGCCTCTGATTCCCCGTGTCTGATTCCCTGCCTCTGATTCCCCGCCTCTGATTCCCCGCCTCTGATTCCCTGCCACTGATTCCCTGCCCCTGATTCCCCAATTCTGATTCCCCATATCTGATTCCCCGCCTCTGTTTCCCCGCCTCTGATTCGCCACCTCTGATTCCCCATATCTGATTCCCTGCCTCTGATTCCCCAACTCTGATTCACCGCCTCTGATTCCCCAGCTCTGAATCCCCGCCTCTGATTCCCCGCGTCTGATTCCCTGCCTCTGATTCCCCGCCTTGATTCCCCATCTCTGATTCACAACCTCTGATTCCCCACCTCTGATTCCCTATATTTGAATCCCCGCCTCTGTTTCCCCGCCTCTGATTCACTGCCTCTGATTCCCCACATCTGATTCCCCATCTCTGATTCCGCACAACCGATTCCCTGCCTATGATTCCCCGACTCTGATTCCCCACCTCTGATTCCCCAGCTCTGATTCCCCGCCTCTGATTCCCCGCGTCTGATTCCCTGCCTCTGATTCCCCGCCTCTGATTCCCCATCTCTGATTCCCCACATCTGATTCCCCGTGTCTGATTCCCTTCCTTTGATTCCCCGCCTCTGATTCCCCGCCTCTGATTCCCTGCCACTGATTCCCCGCCCCTGATTCCCCACCTCTGATTCCCCATATCTTATTCCCCGCCTCTGTTTCCCCCCCGCTGATTCACAGCCTCTGATTCCCCATATCTGATTCCCCGCCTCTGATTCCCCATATCTGATTCCCCGCCTCTATTTCCCCATATCTGCTTCGCCGCCTCTGATTCCCCATCTCTGATTCCCCGCCTCTGATTCCCCAGCTCTGATTTCCCGCCTCTGATTCCCGGCATCCGATTCCCTGCCTCTGATTCCCCGCCTCTGATTCCCCATCTCTGATTCCCTGCCTCTGATTCCCCGTGTCTGATTCCCTGCCTCTGATTCCCCGCCTCTGATTCCCCATATCTGATTCCCCGCCTCTGTTTTCCCGCCTCTGATTCCCTGCCTCTGATTCCCCATATCTGATTCCCCGCCTCTGATTCCCCAACTCTGATTCCCAGCCTCTGATTCACCAGCTCTGAATCCCCGCCTCTGATTCCCCGCGTCTGATTCCCTGCCTCTGATTCCCCGCCTCTGATTCCCCATCTGTGATTCACAACCTCTGATGCCCCACCTCTGATTCCCCATATCTGATTCCCCGCCTCTGATTCCCCACCTCTGATTCCCCGCCTCTGATTCCCCGAATCTGATTCCCTGCCTCTGATTCCCCGCCTCTGATTCCAGGCCTCTGATTCCCAGCATCTGATTCCGGCCTCTGATTCCCGGCCTCTGATTCCCTGCTTCTGATTCTGATTCCCTGCCTCTGATTCCCCATCTCTGATTCCGCACATCTGATTCCTTGCCTCTGATTCCCCACCTCTGATTCCCCATATCTGATTCGCCGCCTGGGTTTCCCCGCCTCTGATTCCCCGCCTCTGTTTCCCAATATCTAATTCCCCGCCTCTGATTCCCCAAATCTGATTCCCCACCTCTGATTCCCCAGCTCTGATTCCCCGCCTCTGATTCCCCGCATCTGATTCCCTGCATCTGATACCAAGCCTCTGATTCCCTGCCTCTGATTCCCAACCTCTGATTCCCCACCTCTGATTCCCTGCCTCTGATTCCCAACCTCGGATTCCCCCCCTCTGATTCCCCATATCTGATTCCCCGCCTCTGTTTCCCCGCCTCTGATTCCCCGCCTCTGATTCCCAACTCTGATTCCCCGCCTCTGATTCCCCAGCTCTGATTCCCCGTGTTTGATTCCCTGCCTCTGATTCCCTGCCCTGATTCCCCATCTCTGTTTCACCGCCTTTGATTCGCCACCTCTGATTCCCCATATCTGATTACCCGCCTCTGTTTCCCCGACTCTGATTCCCTGCCTCTGATTCCCAACCTCTGATTCCACACCTCTGATTCCCCATATCTGATTCCCCGCCTCTATTTCCCCATATCTGATTCCCCGCCTCTGATTCCCCAACTCTGATTCCCCGCCTCTGATTCCCCAGCTCTGATTCCCCGACTCTGATTCCCGGAGTCCGATTCCCTGCCTCTGATTCCCCGCCTCTGATTCCCCATCTCTGATTCCCCGCCTCTGATTCCCCGTGTCTGATTCCCTGCCTCTGATTCCCCGCCTCTGATTCCCCGCCTCTGATTCCCTGCCACTGATTCCCTGCCCCTGATTCCCCAATTCTGATTCCCCATATCTGATTCCCCGCCTCTGTTTCCCCGCCTCTGATTCGCCACCTCTGATTCCCCATATCTGATTCCCTGCCTCTGATTCCCCAACTCTGATTCACCGCCTCTGATTCCCCAGCTCTGAATCCCCGCCTCTGATTCCCCGCGTCTGATTCCCTGCCTCTGATTCCCCGCCTTGATTCCCCATCTCTGATTCACAACCTCTGATTCCCCACCTCTGATTCCCTATATTTGAATCCCCGCCTCTGTTTCCCCGCCTCTGATTCACTGCCTCTGATTCCCCACATCTGATTCCCCATCTCTGATTCCGCACAACCGATTCCCTGCCTATGATTCCCCGACTCTGATTCCCCACCTCTGATTCCCCAGCTCTGATTCCCCGCCTCTGATTCCCCGCGTCTGATTCCCTGCCTCTGATTCCCCGCCTCTGATTCCCCATCTCTGATTCCCCACATCTGATTCCCCGTGTCTGATTCCCTTCCTTTGATTCCCCGCCTCTGATTCCCCGCCTCTGATTCCCTGCCACTGATTCCCCGCCCCTGATTCCCCACCTCTGATTCCCCATATCTTATTCCCCGCCTCTGTTTCCCCCCCTCTGATTCACAGCCTCTGATTCCCCATATCTGATTCCCCGCCTCTGATTCCCCATATCTGATTCCCCGCCTCTATTTCCCCATATCTGCTTCGCCGCCTCTGATTCCCCATCTCTGATTCCCCGCCTCTGATTCCCCAGCTCTGATTTCCCGCCTCTGATTCCCGGCATCCGATTCCCTGCCTCTGATTCCCCGCCTCTGATTCCCCATCTCTGATTCCCTGCCTCTGATTCCCCGTGTCTGATTCCCTGCCTCTGATTCCCCGCCTCTGATTCCCCATATCTGATTCCCCGCCTCTGTTTTCCCGCCTCTGATTCCCTGCCTCTGATTCCCCATATCTGATTCCCCGCCTCTGATTCCCCAACTCTGATTCCCAGCCTCTGATTCACCAGCTCTGAATCCCCGCCTCTGATTCCCCGCGTCTGATTCCCTGCCTCTGATTCCCCGCCTCTGATTCCCCATCTGTGATTCACAACCTCTGATGCCCCACCTCTGATTCCCCATATCTGATTCCCCGCCTCTGATTCCCCACCTCTGATTCCCCGCCTCTGATTCCCCGAATCTGATTCCCTGCCTCTGATTCCCCGCCTCTGATTCCAGGCCTCTGATTCCCAGCATCTGATTCCGGCCTCTGATTCCCGGCCTCTGATTCCCTGCTTCTGATTCTGATTCCCTGCCTCTGATTCCCCATCTCTGATTCCGCACATCTGATTCCTTGCCTCTGATTCCCCACCTCTGATTCCCCATATCTGATTCGCCGCCTGGGTTTCCCCGCCTCTGATTCCCCGCCTCTGTTTCCCAATATCTAATTCCCCGCCTCTGATTCCCCAAATCTGATTCCCCACCTCTGATTCCCCAGCTCTGATTCCCCGCCTCTGATTCCCCGCATCTGATTCCCTGCATCTGATACCAAGCCTCTGATTCCCTGCCTCTGATTCCCAACCTCTGATTCCCCACCTCTGATTCCCCATATCTGATTCCCCGCCTCTGTTTCCCCGCCTCGGATTCCCCGCCTCTGTTTCCCCATATCTGATTCCCGGCCTCTGATTCCCCGCCTCTGATTCCCCGCCTCTGATTCCCTGCCTCTGATTCCCCATCTCCGATTCCGCACATCTGATTCCCTTCCTCTGATTCCCCGCCTCTGATTTTCCGCCTCTGATTCCCTGCCTCTGATTCCCAACCTCGGATTCCCCACCTCTGATTCCCCATATCTGATTCCCCGCCTCTGTTTCCCCGCCTCTGATTCCCCGCCTCTGATTCCCAACTCTGATTCCCCGCCTCTGATTCCCCAGCTCTGATTCCCCGTGTTTGATTCCCTGCCTCTGATTCCCTGCCCTGATTCCCCATCTCTGTTTCACCGCCTTTGATTCGCCACCTCTGATTCCCCATATCTGATTCCCCGCCTCTGTTTCCCCGACTCTGATTCCCTGCCTCTGATTCCAACCTCTGATTCCACACCTCTGATTCCCCATATCTGATTCCCCGCCTTTGATTCGCCACCTCTATTTCCCCATATCTGATTCCCCGCCTCTGATTCCCCAACTCTGATTCCCCGCCTCTGATTCCCCAGCTCTGATTCCCCGACTCTGATTCCCGGCATACGATTCCCTGCCTCTGATTCCCCATCTCTGATTCCCCGCCTCTGATTCCCCGTGTCTGATTCCCTGCCTTTGATTCCCCGCCTCTGATTCCCCGCCTCTGATTCCCTGCCACTGATCCCTGCCCCTGATTCCCCACCTCTGATTCCCCACATCTGATTCCCCGCCTCTGTTTCCCCGCCTCTGATTCCCCGCCTCTGATTCCCCATATCTGATTCCCTGCCTCTGATTCCCCAACTCTGATTCCCCGCCTCTGATTCCCCAGCTCTGAATCCCCGCCTCTGATTCCCCGCGTCTGATTCCCTGCCTCTGATTCCCCGCCTTGATTCCCCATCTCTGATTCACAACCTCTGATTCCTCACCTCTGATTCCCTATATTTGATTCCCCGCCTCTGTTTCCCCGCCTCTGATTCCCCGCCTCTGATTCCCCATATCTGATTCCCCGCCTCTGATTGCCCACCTCTGATTCCCAGCCTCTGATTCGCCAGCTCTGATTCCCCGCCTCTGATTCCCCGCATCTGATTCCCTGCCTCTGATTCCCCGCCTCTGATTCCCCATCTCTGATTCACCGCCTTTGATTCGCCACCTCTGATTCCCCATATCTGATTCCCCACCTCTGATTCCCGGCCTCTTATTCCCAGCATCTGATTCCCGGCCTCTGATTCCTGGCCTCTGATTCCCCGCTTCTGATTCTGATTCCCTGCCTCTTATTCCCCATCTCTGATTCCGCACATCTGATTCCCTGGCTCTGATTCCCCACCTCTGATTCCCCATATCTGATTCCCCGCCTCTGTTTCCCCGCCTCTGATTCCCCGCCTCAGTTTCCCTATATCTAATTCCCCACCTCTGATGCCCCAACTCTGATTCCCCGCCTCTGATTCCCCAGCTCTGATTCCCCGCCTCTGATTCCCTGCATCCGATTCCCCATATCTGATTCCCCGCCTCTGTTTCACCGCCTCTGATTCCCCACCTCTGTTTCCCCATATCTGATTCCCGCCTCTGATTCCCAACTATGAATCCCCTCCTCTGATTCCCCAGCTCTGATTCCCTGCCTCTGATTCCCCGCGTTCTATTCCCTGCCTCTGATTCCCCGCCTGTGATTCCCCATCACTGATTCACCACCTCTGATTCCCTACCTCTGATTCCCCATATCTAATTCCCCGCCTCTGTTTGCCCGCCTCTGATTCCCCGCCTCTGTTTCCCCATATCTGATTCCCCGCCTCTGAATCCCCAACTCAGATTCCCTGCCTCAGATTCCCCAGCTCTGATTCCCCGCCTTTGATTCCCCCCATCTGATTCCCAGCCTCTGAATCCCCGTGTCTGATTTCCTGCCTCTGATTCCCCGCCTCTGATTCCCCATCTCTGATTCACCGCCTCTGATTCCCCACCTCTGATTCCCCCTCTCTGATTCCGCACATCCAATTCCCTGCCTCTGATTCCCCAACTCTGATTCCCCACCTCTGATTCCCCAGCTCTGATTCCCCGCCTCAGATTCCCCGCGTCTGATTCCCTGCCTCTGATTCCCCGCCTCTGATTCCCTGCCTCTGATTCCCCATATCTGATTCCCCGCCTCTGATTCCCCAACTCTGATTCCCCGCTTCTGATTCCCCAGCTCTGAATCCCCGCCTCTGATTCCCCGCGTCTGATTCCCTGCCTCTGATTCCCCGCCTCTGATTCCCCATCTGTGATTCACAACCTCTGATGCCCCACCTCTGATTCCCCATATCTGATTCCCTGCCTCTGTTTCCCCGCCTCTGATTCCCCACCTCTGTTTCCCCATATCTGATTCCCCGCCTCAGATTCCCCAACTCTAATACCCCGCCTCTGATTCCCCAGCTCTGATTCCCCGCCTCTGATTCCCCGCATCTGATTCCCTGCCTCTGATTCCCCGCCTCTGATTCCAGGCCTCTGATTCCCAGCATCTGATTCCGGCCTCTGATTCACGGCCTCTGATTCACTGCTTCTGATTCTGATTCCCTTCCTCTGATTCCCCATCTCTGATTCCGCACATCTGATTCCCTGCCTCTGATTCCCCACCTCTGGTTCACCATATCTGATTCCCCGCCTCTGTTTCCCCGCCTCTGATTCCCCGCCTCTGTTTCCCAATATCTAAGTCCCCACCTCTGACTCCCCAAATCTGATTCCCCACCTCTGATTACCCAGCTCTGATTCCCCGCCTCTGATTCCCCGCATCTGATACCCTGCATCTGATTCCAAGCCTCTGATTCCCTGCCTCTGATTCCCAACCTCTGAATCCCCACCTCTGATTCCCCATATCTGATTCCCCGCCTTTGTTTCCCCGCCTCGGATTCCCCGCCTCTGTTTCCCCAACTCTGATTCCCCGCCTCTGATTCCCCAGCTCTGAATCCCCGCCTCTGATTCCCCGCGTCTGATTCCCTGCCTCTGATTCCCCGCCTTGATTCCCCATCTCTGAATCACAACCTCTGATTCCCCACCTCTGATTCCCTATATTTGATTCCCCGCCTCTGTTTCCCCGCCTCTGATTCCCCGCCTCTGATTCCCCGTATCTGATTCCCCGCCTCTGATTGCCCACCTCTGATTCCCAGCCTCTGATTCGCCAGCTCTGATTCCCCGCCTCTGATTCCCCGCATCTGATTCCCTGCCTCTGATTCCCTGCCTCTGATTCCCCATCTCTGATTCACCGCCTTTGATTCGCCACCTCTGATTCCCCATATCTGATTCCCCACCTCTGATTCCCCGCCTCTGATTCCCCGCCTCTGATTCTCCATATCTCATTCCCCGCCTCTGAATCCCCATCTCTGATTCCCGGACTCTGATTCCCCTCCTCTGATTCCCGGCCTCTGATTCCCCGCTTCTGATTCCCTGCCTCTGATTCCCCATCTCTGATTCCGCACATCTGATACCCTGCCTCTGATTCCCCACCTCTGATTCCCCATATCTGATTCCCCGCCTCTGTTTCCCCGCCTCTGATTCCCCGCCTCTGTTTCCCTATATCTAATTCCCCAACTCTGATGCCTCAACTCTGATTCCCCGCCTCTGATTCCCCAGCTCTGATTCCCCGCCTCTGATTCCCTGCATCCGATTCCCCATATCTGATTCCCCGCCTCTGTTTCCCCGCCTCTGATTCCCCGCCTCTGTTTCCCCATATCTGATTCCCGCCTCTGATTCCCAACTATGATTCCCCGCCTCTGATTCCCCAGCTCTGATTCCCTGCCTCTGATTCCCCGCGTTCTATTCCCTGCCTCTGATTCCCCGCCTGTGATTCCCGATCACTGATTCACCACCTCTGATTCCCTACCTCTGATTCCCCATATCTAATTCCCCGCCTCTGTTTGCCCGCCTCTGATTCCCCGCCTCTGTTTCCCCATATCTGATTCCCCGCCTCTGAATCCCCAACTCTAATTCCCTGCCTCAGATTCCCCAGCTCTGATTCCCCGCCTTTGATTCCCCCCGTCTGATTCCCAGCCTCTGAATCCCCGTGTCTGATTTCCTGCCTCTGATTCCCCGCCTCTGATTCCCCATCTCTGATTCACCGCCTCTGATTCCCCACCTCTGATTCCCCATCTCTGATTCCGCACATCCGATTCCCTGCCTCTGATTCCCCGCCTCTGATTCCCCGCCTCTGATTCGCAACCTCAAATTCCCCACCTCTGATTCCCCATATCTGATTCCCCGCCTCTGTTTCCCTGCCTCTGATTCCCGGCCTCTGTTTCCCCATATCTGATTCCCCTCCTCTGATTCCCCAACTCTGATTCCCCAGCTCTGATTCCCCGCCTTTTCTTCCCGGCCTCTGATTCCCTGCCACTGATTCCCCGCCACTGATTCCCCACCTCTGATTCCCCATATCTGATTCCCCGCCTCTGTTTCCCCAGCTCTGATTCCCCACCTCTGATTCCCCAGCTCTGATTCCCTGCCACTGATTCCCCGCCCCTGATTCCCCACCTCTGATTCCCCATATCTGATTCCCCGCCTCTGTTTCCCCAGCTCTGATTCCCTGCCTCTGATTCCCTGCCCTGATTCCCCATCTCTGTTTCACCGCCTTTGATTCGCCACCTCTGATTCCCCATATCTGATTCCCCGCCTCTGTTTCCCCGCCTCTGATTCCCTGCCTCTGATTCCCAACCTCTGATTCCACACCTCTGATTCCCCATATCTGATTCCCCGCCTCTATTTCCCCATATCTGATTCCCCGCCTCTAATTCCCCAACTCTGATTCCCCGCCTCTGATTCCCCAGCTCTGATTCCCCGCCTCTGATTCCCGGCGTCCGATTCCCTGCCTCTGATTCCCCGCCTCTGATTCACCATCTCTGATTCCCCGCCTCTGATTCCCCGTGTCTGATTCCCTGCCTCTGATTCCCCGGCTCAGATTCCCCGCCTCTGATTCCCTGCCACTGATTCCCTGCCCCTGATTCCCCTCCTCTGATTTCCCATATCAGATTCCCCGCCTCTGTTTCCCCGCCTCTGATTCCCCGCCTTGATTCCCCATCTCTGATTCACAACCTCTGATTCCCCACCTCTGATTCCCCATATCTGATTCCCCGCCTCTGTTTCCCCGCCTCGGATTCCCCGCCTCTGTTTCCCCATATCTGATTCCCGGCCTCTGATTCCCCGCCTCTGATTCCCCGCCTCTGATTCCCTGCTTCTGATTCCCCATCTCCGATTCCGCACATCTGATTCCCTTCCTCTGATTCCCCGCCTCTGATTCCCCGCCTCTGATTCCCTGCCTCTGATTCCCAACCTCGGATTCCCCCCCTCTGATTCCCCATATCTGATTCCCCGCCTCTGTTTCCCCGCCTCTGATTCCCCGCCTCTGATTCCCAACTCTGATTCCCCGCCTCTGATTCCCCAGCTCTGATTCCCCGTGTTTGATTCGCTGCCTCTGATTCCCTGCCCTGATTCCCCATCTCTGTTTCACCGCCTTTGATTCGCCACCTCTGATTCCCCATATCTGATTACCCGCCTCTGTTTCCCCGACTCTGATTCCCTGCCTCTGATTCCCAACCTCTGAATCCCCACCTCTGATTCCCCATATCTGATTCCCCGCCTTTGTTTCCCCGCCTCGGATTCCCCGCCTCTGTTTCCCCATATCTGATTCCCGGCCTCTGATTCCCCGCCTCTGATTCCCCATATCTGATTCCCTGCCTCTGATTCCCCAACTCTGATTCCCCGCCTCTGATTCCCCAGCTCTGAATCCCCGCCTCTGATTCCCCGCGTCTGATTCCCTGCCTCTGATTCCCCGCCTTGATTCCCCATCTCTGATTCACAACCTCTGATTCCCCACCTCTGATTCCCTATATTTGATTCCCCGCCTCTGTTTCCCCGCCTCTGATTCCCCGCCTCTGATTCCCCGTATCTGATTCCCCGCCTCTGATTGCCCACCTCTGATTCCCAGCCTCTGATTCGCCAGCTCTGATTCCCCGCCTCTGATTCCCCGCATCTGATTCCCTGCCTCTGATTCCCTGCCTCTGATTCCCCATCTCTGATTCACCGCCTTTGATTCGCCACCTCTGATTCCCCATATCTGATTCCCCACCTCTGATTCCCCGCCTCTGATTCCCCGCCTCTGATTCTCCATATCTCATTCCCCGCCTCTGAATCCCCATCTCTGATTCCCGGACTCTGATTCCCCTCCTCTGATTCCCGGCCTCTTATTCCCAGCATCTGATTCCCGGCCTCTGATTCCCGGCCTCTGATTCCCCGCTTCTGATTCCCTGCCTCTGATTCCCCATCTCTGATTCCGCACATCTGATACCCTGCCTCTGATTCCCCACCTCTGATTCCCCATATCTGATTCCCCGCCTCTGTTTCCCCGCCTCTGATTCCCCGCCTCTGTTTCCCTATATCTAATTCCCCAACTCTGATGCCTCAACTCTGATTCCCCGCCTCTGATTCCCCAGCTCTGATTCCCCGCCTCTGATTCCCTGCATCCGATTCCCCATATCTGATTCCCCGCCTCTGTTTCCCCGCCTCTGATTCCCCGCCTCTGTTTCCCCATATCTGATTCCCGCCTCTGATTCCCAACTATGATTCCCCGCCTCTGATTCCCCAGCTCTGATTCCCTGCCTCTGATTCCCCGCGTTCTATTCCCTGCCTCTGATTCCCCGCCTGTGATTCCCGATCACTGATTCACCACCTCTGATTCCCTACCTCTGATTCCCCATATCTAATTCCCCGCCTCTGTTTGCCCGCCTCTGATTCCCCGCCTCTGTTTCCCCATATCTGATTCCCCGCCTCTGAATCCCCAACTCTAATTCCCTGCCTCAGATTCCCCAGCTCTGATTCCCCGCCTTTGATTCCCCCCGTCTGATTCCCAGCCTCTGAATCCCCGTGTCTGATTTCCTGCCTCTGATTCCCCGCCTCTGATTCCCCATCTCTGATTCACCGCCTCTGATTCCCCACCTCTGATTCCCCATCTCTGATTCCGCACATCCGATTCCCTGCCTCTGATTCCCCGCCTCTGATTCCCCGCCTCTGATTCGCAACCTCAAATTCCCCACCTCTGATTCCCCATATCTGATTCCCCGCCTCTGTTTCCCTGCCTCTGATTCCCGGCCTCTGTTTCCCCATATCTGATTCCCCTCCTCTGATTCCCCAACTCTGATTCCCCAGCTCTGATTCCCCGCCTTTTATTCCCGGCCTCTGATTCCCTGCCACTGATTCCCCGCCACTGATTCCCCAACACTGATTCCCCATATCTGATTCCCCGCCTCTGTTTCCAAAGCTCTGATTCCCCACCTCTGATTCCCCAGCTCTGATTCCCTGCCACTGATTCCCCGCCACTGATTCCCCACCTCTGATTCCCCATATCTGATTCCCCGCCTCTGTTTCCCCAGCTCTGATTCCCTGCCTCTGATTCCCTGCCCTGATTCCCCATCTCTGTTTCACCGCCTTTGATTCGCCACCTCTGATTCCCCATATCTGATTCCCCGCCTCTGTTTCCCCGCCTCTGATTCCCTGCCTCTGATTCCCAACCTCTGATTCCACACCTCTGATTCCCCATATCTGATTCCCCGCCTCTATTTCCCCATATCTGATTCCCCGCCTCTAATTCCCCAACTCTGATTCCCCGCCTCTGATTCCCCAGCTCTGATTCCCCGCCTCTGATTCCCGGCGTCCGATTCCCTGCCTCTGATTCCCCGCCTCTGATTCACCATCTCTGATTCCCCGCCTCTGATTCCCCGTGTCTGATTCCCTGCCTCTGATTCCCCGGCTCAGATTCCCCGCCTCTGATTCCCTGCCACTGATTCCCTGCCCCTGATTCCCCACCTCTGATTTCCCATATCAGATTCCCCGCCTCTGTTTCCCCGCCTCTGATTCCCCGCCTTGATTCCCCATCTCTGATTCACAACCTCTGATTCCCCACCTCTGATTCCCCATATCTGATTCCCCGCCTCTGTTTCCCCGCCTCTGATTCCCCATACCTGATTCCCCGGCTCTGATTGCCCACCTCTGATTCCCCGCCTCTGATTCGCCAGCTCTGATTCCCCGCCTCTGAATCCCCGCATCTGATTCCCTGCCTCTGATTCCCCGCCTCTGATTCCCAATCTGTGATTCACAACCTCTGATGCCCCACCTCTGATTCCCCATATCTGATTCCCCGCCTCTGTTTCCCCGCCTCTGATTCCCCGCCTCTGATTCCCCATATCTGATTCCCCGCCTCTGATTGCCCACCTCTGATTCCCCGCGTCTGATTCCCCTCCTCTTATTCCCCGCCTCTGATTCCCCATCTCTGATTCACCACCTCTGATTCCCAGCTTCTGATTCCCCATCTCTGATTCCGCACATCTGATTCCCTGCCTATGATTCCCCACCTCTGATTCCCCGCCTCTGATTCCCCATATCTGATTCCCTGCCTATGTTTCCCCGCCTCTGATTCCCCACCTCTGTTTCCCCATATCTGATTCCCCGCCTCTGATTCCCCAACTCTAATACCCCGCCTCTGATTCCCCAGCTCTGATTCCCCGCCTCTGATTCCCCGCATCTGATTCCCTGCCTCTGATTCCCCGCCTCTGATTCCAGGCCTCTGATTCCCAGCATCTGATTCCGGCCTCTAATTCCCGGCCTCTGATTCCCTGCTTCTGATTCTGATTCCCTGCCTCTGATTCCCCATCTCTGATTCCGCACATCTGATTCCTTGCCTCTGATTCCCCACCTCTGATTCCCCATATCTGATTCCCCGCCTGGGTTTCCCCGCCTCTGATTCCCCGCCTCTGTTTCCCAATATCTAAGTCCCCGCCTCTGATTCCCCAAATCTGATTCCCCACCTCTGATTCGCCAGCTCTGATTCCCCGCCTCTGATTCCCCGCATCTGATTCCCTGCATCTGATTCCAAGCCTCTGATTCCCTGCCTCTGACTCCCAACCTCTGATTCCCCACCTCTGATACCCCATATCTGATTCCCCGCCTCTGTTTCCCCGCCTCGGATTCCCCGCCTCTGTTTCCCCATATCTGATTCCCGGCCTCTGATTCCCCGCCTCTGATTCCCCGCCTCTGATTCCCTGCTTCTGAATCCCCATCTCCGATTCCGCACATCTGATTCCCTTCCTCTGATTCCCCGCCTCTGATTCCCCGCCTCTGATTCCCTGCCTCTGATTCCCAACCTCGGATTCCCCCCCTCTGATTCCCCATATCTGATTCCCCGCCTCTGTTTCCCCGCCTCTGATTCCCCGCCTCTGATTCCCAACTCTGATTCCCCGCCTCTGATTCCCCAGCTCTGATTCACCGTGTTTGATTCGCTGCCTCTGATTCCCTGCCCTGATTCCCCATCTCTGTTTCACCGCCTTTGATTCGCCACCTCTGATTCCCCATATCTGATTACCCGCCTCTGTTTCCCCGACTCTGATTCCCTGCCTCTGATTCCCAACCTCTGATTCCACACCTCTGATTCCCCATATCTGATTCCCCGCCTCTATTTCCCCATATCTGATTCCCCGCCTCTGATTTTCCAACTCTGATTCCCCGCCTCTGATTCCCCAGCTCTGATTCCCCGACTCTGATTCCCGGAGTCCGATTCCCTGCCTCTGATTCCCCGCCTCTGATTCCCCATCTCTGATTCCCCGCCTCTGATTCCCCGTGTCTGATTCCCTGCCTCTGATTCCCCGCCTCTGATTCCCCGCCTCTGATTCCCTGCCACTGATTCCCTGCCCCTGATTCCCCAATTCTGATTCCCCATATCTGATTCCCCGCCTCTGTTTCCCCGCCTCTGATTCGCCACCTCTGATTCCCCATATCTGATTCCCTGCCACTGATTCCCCGCCCCTGATTCCCCACCACTGATTCCCCATATCTGATTCCCCGCCTCTGTTTCCCCAGCTCTGATTCCCTGCCTCTGATTCCCTGCCCTGATTCCCCATCTCTGTTTCACCGCCTTTGATTCGCCACCTCTGATTCCCCATATCTGATTCCCCGCCTCTGTTTCCCCGCCTCTGATTCCCTGCCTCTGATTCCCAACCTCTGATTCCACACCTCTGATTCCCCATATCTGATTCCCCGCCTCTATTTCCCCATATCTGATTCCCCGCCTCTAATTCCCCAACTCTGATTCCCCGCCTCTGATTCCCCAGCTCTGATTCCCCGCCTCTGATTCCCGGCGTCCGATTCCCTGCCTCTGATTCCCCGCCTCTGATTCACCATCTCTGATTCCCCGCCTCTGATTCCCCGTGTCTGATTCCCTGCCTCTGATTCCCCGGCTCAGATTCCCCGCCTCTGATTCCCTGCCACTGATTCCCTGCCCCTGATTCCCCACCTCTGATTTCCCATATCAGATTCCCCGCCTCTGTTTCCCCGCCTCTGATTCCCCGCCTTGATTCCCCATCTCTGATTCACAACCTCTGATTCCCCACCTCTGATTCCCCATATCTGATTCCCCGCCTCTGTTTCCCCGCCTCTGATTCCCCATATCTGATTCCCCGGCTCTGATTGCCCACCTCTGATTCCCCGCCTCTGATTCGCCAGCTCTGATTCCCCGCCTCTGAATCCCCGCATCTGATTCCCTGCCTCTGATTCCCCGCCTCTGATTCCCAATCTGTGATTCACAACCTCTGATGCCCCACCTCTGATTCCCCATATCTGATTCCCCGCCTCTGTTTCCCCGCCTCTGATTCCCCGCCTCTGATTCCCCATATCTGATTCCCCGCCTCTGATTGCCCACCTCTGATTCCCCGCGTCTGATTCCCCTCCTCTTATTCCCCGCCTCTGATTCCCCATCTCTGATTCACCACCTCTGATTCCCAGCTTCTGATTCCCCATCTCTGATTCCGCACATCTGATTCCCTGCCTATGATTCCCCACCTCTGATTCCCCGCCTCTGATTCCCCATATCTGATTCCCTGCCTCTGTTTCCCCGCCTCTGATTCCCCACCTCTGTTTCCCCATATCTGATTCCCCGCCTCAGATTCCCCAACTCTAATACCCCGCCTCTGATTCCCCAGCTCTGATTCCCCGCCTCTGATTCCCCGCATCTGATTCCCTGCCTCTGATTCCCCGCCTCTGATTCCAGGCCTCTGATTCCCAGCATCTGATTCCGGCCTCTGATTCACGGCCTCTGATTCACTGCTTCTGATTCTGATTCCCTTCCTCTGATTCCCCATCTCTGATTCCGCACATCTGATTCCCTGCCTCTGATTCCCCACCTCTGGTTCACCATATCTGATTCCCCGCCTCTGTTTCCCCGCCTCTGATTCCCCGCCTCTGTTTCCCAATATCTAAGTCCCCACCTCTGACTCCCCAAATCTGATTCCCCACCTCTGATTACCCAGCTCTGATTCCCCGCCTCTGATTCCCCGCATCTGATACCCTGCATCTGATTCCAAGCCTCTGATTCCCTGCCTCTGATTCCCAACCTCTGAATCCCCACCTCTGATTCCCCATATCTGATTCCCCGCCTTTGTTTCCCCGCCTCGGATTCCCCGCCTCTGTTTCCCCAACTCTGATTCCCCGCCTCTGATTCCCCAGCTCTGAATCCCCGCCTCTGATTCCCCGCGTCTGATTCCCTGCCTCTGATTCCCCGCCTTGATTCCCCATCTCTGATTCACAACCTCTGATTCCCCACCTCTGATTCCCTATATTTGATTCCCCGCCTCTGTTTCCCCGCCTCTGATTCCCCGCCTCTGATTCCCCGTATCTGATTCCCCGCCTCTGATTGCCCACCTCTGATTCCCAGCCTCTGATTCGCCAGCTCTGATTCCCCGCCTCTGATTCCCCGCATCTGATTCCATGTCTCTGATGCCCTGCCTCTGATTCCCCATCTCTGATTCACCGCCTTTGATTCGCCACCTCTGATTCCCCATATCTGATTCCCCACCTCTGATTCCCCGCCTCTGATTCCCCGCCTCTGATTCTCCATATCTCATTCCCCGCCTCTGAATCCCCATCTCTGATTCCCGGACTCTGATTCCCCTCCTCTGATTCCCGGCCTCTGATTCCCCGCTTCTGATTCCCTGCCTCTGATTCCCCATCTCTGATTCCGCACATCTGATACCCTGCCTCTGATTCCCCACCTCTGATTCCCCATATCTGATTCCCCGCCTCTGTTTCCCCGCCTCTGATTCCCCGCCTCTGTTTCCCTATATCTAATTCCCCAACTCTGATGCCTCAACTCTGATTCCCCGCCTCTGATTCCCCAGCTCTGATTCCCCGCCTCTGATTCCCTGCATCCGATTCCCCATATCTGATTCCCCGCCTCTGTTTCCCCGCCTCTGATTCCCCGCCTCTGTTTCCCCATATCTGATTCCCGCCTCTGATTCCCAACTATGATTCCCCGCCTCTGATTCCCCAGCTCTGATTCCCTGCCTCTGATTCCCCGCGTTCTATTCCCTGCCTCTGATTCCCCGCCTGTGATTCCCGATCACTGATTCACCACCTCTGATTCCCTACCTCTGATTCCCCATATCTAATTCCCCGCCTCTGTTTGCCCGCCTCTGATTCCCCGCCTCTGTTTCCCCATATCTGATTCCCCGCCTCTGAATCCCCAACTCTAATTCCCTGCCTCAGATTCCCCAGCTCTGATTCCCCGCCTTTGATTCCCCCCGTCTGATTCCCAGCCTCTGAATCCCCGTGGCTGATTTCCTGCCTCTGATTCCCCGCCTCTGATTCCCCATCTCTGATTCACCGCCTCTGATTCCCCACCTCTGATTCCCCATCTCTGATTCCGCACATCCGATTCCCTGCCTCTGATTCCCCGCCTCTGATTCCCCGCCTCTGATTCGCAACCTCAAATTCCCCACCTCTGATTCCCCATATCTGATTCCCCGCCTCTGTTTCCCTGCCTCTGATTCCCGGCCTCTGTTTCCCCATATCTGATTCCCCTCCTCTGATTCCCCAACTCTGATTCCCCAGCTCTGATTCCCCGCCTTTTCTTCCCGGCCTCTGATTCCCTGCCACTGATTCCCCGCCACTGATTCCCCACCTCTGATTCCCCATATCTGATTCCCCGCCTCTGTTTCCCCAGCTCTGATTCCCCACCTCTGATTCCCCAGCTCTGATTCCCTGCCACTGATTCCCCGCCCCTGATTCCCCACCTCTGATTCCCCATATCTGATTCCCCGCCTCTGTTTCCCCAGCTCTGATTCCCTGCCTCTGATTCCCTGCCCTGATTCCCCATCTCTGTTTCACCGCCTTTGATTCGCCACCTCTGATTCCCCATATCTGATTCCCCGCCTCTGTTTCCCCGCCTCTGATTCCCTGCCTCTGATTCCCAACCTCTGATTCCACACCTCTGATTCCCCATATCTGATTCCCCGCCTCTATTTCCCCATATCTGATTCCCCGCCTCTAATTCCCCAACTCTGATTCCCCGCCTCTGATTCCCCAGCTCTGATTCCCCGCCTCTGATTCCCGGCGTCCGATTCCCTGCCTCTGATTCCCCGCCTCTGATTCACCATCTCTGATTCCCCGCCTCTGATTCCCCGTGTCTGATTCCCTGCCTCTGATTCCCCGGCTCAGATTCCCCGCCTCTGATTCCCTGCCACTGATTCCCTGCCCCTGATTCCCCACCTCTGATTTCCCATATCAGATTCCCCGCCTCTGTTTCCCCGCCTCTGATTCCCCGCCTTGATTCCCCATCTCTGATTCACAACCTCTGATTCCCCACCTCTGATTCCCCATATCTGATTCCCCGCCTCTGTTTCCCCGCCTCTGATTCCCCATATCTGATTCCCCGGCTCTGATTGCCCACCTCTGATTCCCCGCCTCTGATTCGCCAGCTCTGATTCCCCGCCTCTGAATCCCCGCATCTGATTCCCTGCCTCTGATTCCCCGCCTCTGATTCCCCATCTGTGATTCACAACCTCTGATGCCCCACCTCTGATTCCCCATATCTGATTCCCCGCCTCTGTTTCCCCGCCTCTGATTCCCCGCCTCTGATTCCCCATATCTGATTCCCCGCCTCTGATTGCCCACCTCTGATTCCCCGCGTCTGATTCCCCTCCTCTTATTCCCCGCCTCTGATTCCCCATCTCTGATTCACCACCTCTGATTCCCAGCTTCTGATTCCCCATCTCTGATTCCGCACATCTGATTCCCTGCCTATGATTCCCCACCTCTGATTCCCCGCCTCTGATTCCCCATATCTATGTTTCCCCGCCTCTGATTCCCCACCTCTGTTTCCCCATATCTGATTCCCCGCCTCTGATTCCCCAACTCTAATACCCCGCCTCTGATTCCCCAGCTCTGATTCCCCGCCTCTGATTCCCCGCATCTGATTCCCTGCCTCTGATTCCCCGCCTCTGATTCCAGGCCTCTGATTCCCAGCATCTGATTCCGGCCTCTAATTCCCGGCCTCTGATTCCCTGCTTCTGATTCTGATTCCCTGCCTCTGATTCCCCATCTCTGATTCCGCACATCTGATTCCTTGCCTCTGATTCCCCACCTCTGATTCCCCATATCTGATTCCCTGCCTGGGTTTCCCCGCCTCTGATTCCCCGCATCTGTTTCCCAATATCTAAGTCCCCGCCTCTGATTCCCCAAATCTGATTCCCCACCTCTGATTCGCCAGCTCTGATTCCCCGTCTCTGATTCCCCGCATCTGATTCCCTGCATCTGATTCCAAGCCTCTGATTCCCTGCCTCTGACTCCCAACCTCTGATTCCCCACCTCTGATACCCCATATCTGATTCCCCGCCTCTGTTTCCCCGCCTCGGATTCCCCGCCTCTGTTTCCCCATATCTGATTCCCGGCCTCTGATTCCCCGCCTCTGATTCCCCGCCTCTGATTCCCTGCTTCTGATTCCCCATCTCCGATTCCGCACATCTGATTCCCTTCCTCTGATTCCCCGCCTCTGATTCCCCGCCTCTGATTCCCTGCCTCTGATTCCCAACCTCGGATTCCCCCCCTCTGATTCCCCATATCTGATTCCCCGCCTCTGTTTCCCCGCCTCTGATTCCCCGCCTCTGATTCCCAACTCTGATTCACCGCCTCTGATTCCCCAGCTCTGATTCCCCGTGTTTGATTCGCTGCCTCTGATTCCCTGCCCTGATTCCCCATCTCTGTTTCACCGCCTTTGATTCGCCACCTCTGATTCCCCATATCTGATTACCCGCCTCTGTTTCCCCGACTCTGATTCCCTGCCTCTGATTCCCAACCTCTGATTCCACACCTCTGATTCCCCATATCTGATTCCCCGCCTCTATTTCCCCATATCTGATTCCCCGCCTCTGATTTTCCAACTCTGATTCCCCGCCTCTGATTCCCCAGCTCTGATTCCCCGACTCTGATTCCCGGAGTCCGATTCCCTGCCTCTGATTCCCCGCCTCTGATTCCCCATCTCTGATTCCCCGCCTCTGATTCCCCGTGTCTGATTCCCTGCCTCTGATTCCCCGCCTCTGATTCCCCGCCTCTGATTCCCTGCCACTGATTCCCTGCCCCTGATTCCCCAATTCTGATTCCCCATATCTGATTCCCCGCCTCTGTTTCCCCGCCTCTGATTCGCCACCTCTGATTCCCCATATCTGATTCCCTGCCACTGATTCCCCGCCCCTGATTCCCCACCTCTGATTCCCCATATCTGATTCCCCGCCTCTGTTTCCCCAGCTCTGATTCCCTGCCTCTGATTCCCTGCCCTGATTCCCCATCTCTGTTTCACCGCCTTTGATTCGCCACCTCTGATTCCCCATATCTGATTCCCCGCCTCTATTTCCCCATATCTGATTCCCCGCCTCTAATTCCCCAACTCTGATTCCCCGCCTCTGATTCCCCAGCTCTGATTCCCCGCCTCTGATTCCCGGCGTCCGATTCCCTGCCTCTGATTCCCCGCCTCTGATTCACCATCTCTGATTCCCCGCCTCTGATTCCCCGTGTCTGATTCCCTGCCTCTGATTCCCCGGCTCAGATTCCCCGCCTCTGATTCCCTGCCACTGATTCCCTGCCCCTGATTCCCCACCTCTGATTTCCCATATCAGATTCCCCGCCTCTGTTTCCCCGCCTCTGATTCCCCGCCTTGATTCCCCATCTCTGATTCACAACCTCTGATTCCCCACCTCTGATTCCCCATATCTGATTCCCCGCCTCTGTTTCCCCGCCTCTGATTCCCCATATCTGATTCCCCGGCTCTGATTGCCCACCTCTGATTCCCCGCCTCTGATTCGCCAGCTCTGATTCCCCGCCTCTGAATCCCCGCATCTGATTCCCTGCCTCTGATTCCCCGCCTCTGATTCCCAATCTGTGATTCACAACCTCTGATGCCCCACCTCTGATTCCCCATATCTGATTCCCCGCCTCTGTTTCCCCGCCTCTGATTCCCCGCCTCTGATTCCCCATATCTGATTCCCCGCCTCTGATTGCCCACCTCTGATTCCCCGCGTCTGATTCCCCGCCTCTTATTCCCCGCCTCTGATTCCCCATCTCTGATTCACCACCTCTGATTCCCAGCTTCTGATTCCCCATCTCTGATTCCGCACATCTGATTCCCTGCCTATGATTCCCCACCTCTGATTCCCCGCCTCTGATTCCCCATATCTGATTCCCTGCCTATGTTACCCGCCTCTGATTCCCCACCTCTGTTTCCCCATAGCTGATTCCCCGCCTCTGATTCCCCAACTCTAATACCCCGCCTCTGATTCCCCAGCTCTGATTCACCGCCTCTGATTCCCCGCATCTGATTCCCTGCCTCTGATTCCCCGCCTCTGATTCCAGGCCTCTGATTCCCAGCATCTGATTCCGGCCTCTAATTCCCGGCCTCTGATTCCCTGCTTCTGATTCTGATTCCCTGCCTCTGATTCCCCATCTCTGATTCCGCACATCTGATTCCTTGCCTCTGATTCCCCACCTCTGATTCCCCATATCTGATTCCCCGCCTGGGTTTCCCCGCTTCTGATTCCCCGCCTCTGTTTCCCAATATCTAAGTCCCCGCCTCTGATTCCCCAAATCTGATTCCCCACCTCTGATTCGCCAGCTCTGATTCCCCGCCTCTGATTCCCCGCATCTGATTCCCTGCATCTGATTCCAAGCCTCTGATTCCCTGCCTCTGACTCCCAACCTCTGATTCCCCACCTCTGATACCCCATATCTGATTCCCCGCCTCTGTTTCCCCGCCTCGGATTCCCCGCCTCTGTTTCCCCATATCTGATTCCCGGCCTCTGATTCCCCGCCTCTGATTCCCCGCCTCTGATTCCCTGCTTCTGATTCCCCATCTCCGATTCCGCACATCTGATTCCCTTCCTCTGATTCCCCGCCTCTGATTCCCCGCCTCTGATTCCCTGCCTCTGATTCCCAACCTCGGATTCCCCCCCTCTGATTCCCCATATCTGATTCCCCGCCTCTGTTTCCCCGCCTCTGATTCCCCGCCTCTGATTCCCAACTCTGATTCCCCGCCTCTGATTCCCCAGCTCTGATTCCCCGTGTTTGATTCGCTGCCTCTGATTCCCTGCCCTGATTCCCCATCTCTGTTTCACCGCCTTTGATTCGCCACCTCTGATTCCCCATATTTGATTACCCGCCTCTGTTTCCCCGACTCTGATTCCCTGCCTCTGATTCCCAACCTCTGATTCCACACCTCTGATTCCCCATATCTGATTCCCCGCCTCTATTTCCCCATATCTGATTCCCCGCCTCTGATTTTCCAACTCTGATTCCCCGCCTCTGATTCCCCAGCTCTGATTCCCCGACTCTGATTCCCGGAGTCCGATTCCCTGCCTCTGATTCCCCGCCTCTGATTCCCCATCTCTGATTCCCCGCCTCTGATTCCCCGTGTCTGATTCCCTGCCTCTGATTCCCCGCCTCTGATTCCCCGCCTCTGATTCCCTGCCACTGATTCCCTGCCCCTGATTCCCCAATTCTGATTCCCCATATCTGATTCCCCGCCTCTGTTTCCCCGCCTCTGATTCGCCACCTCTGGTTCCCCATATCTGATTCCCTGCCTCTGATTCCCCAACTCTGATTCACCGCCTCTGATTCCCCAGCTCTGAATCCCCGCCTCTGATTCCCCGCGTCTGATTCCCTGCCTCTGATTCCCCGCCTTGATTCCCCATCTCTGATTCACAACCTCTGATTCCCCACCTCTGATTCCCTATATTTGATTACCCGCCTCTGTTTCCCCGCCTCTGATTCACTGCCTCTGATTCCCCACATCTGATTCCCCATCTCTGATTCCGCACAACCGATTCCCTGCCTATGATTCCCCATCTCTGATTCCCCGCCTCTGATTCCCCGTGTCTGATTCCCTGCCTCTGATTCCCCGCCTCTGATTCCCCGCCTCTGATTCCCTGCCACTGATTCCCTGCCCCTGATTCCCCAATTCTGATTCCCCATATCTGATTCCCCGCCTCTGTTTCCCCGCCTCTGATTCCCCGCCTTGATTCCCCATCTCTGATTCACAACCTCTGATTCCCCACCTCTGATTCCCCATATCTGATTCCCCGCCTCTGTTTCCCCGCCTCTGATTCCCCATATCTGATTCCCCGGCTCTGATTGCCCACCTCTGATTCCCCGCCTCTGATTCGCCAGCTCTGATTCCCCGCCTCTGAATCCCCGCATCTGATTCCCTGCCTCTGATTCCCCGCCTCTGATTCCCCATCTCTGATTCACCGCCTTTGATTCGCCACCTCTGATTCCCCATATCTTATTCCCCACCTCTGTTACCCCGCCTCTGATTCCCCGCCTCTGATTCTCCATATCTCATTCCCCGCCTCTGAATCCCCATCTCTGATTCCCAGACTCTGATTCCCCACCTCTGATTCCCGGCCTCTTATTCCCAGCATCTGATTCCCGGCCTCTGATTCCCGGCCTCTGATTCCCCGCTTCTGATTCTATTTCCCTGCCTCTGATTCCCCATCTCTGATTCCGCACATCTGATACCTTGCCTCTGATTCCCCACCTCTGATTCCCCATATCTGATTCCCCGCCTCTGTTTCCCCGCCTCTGATTCCCCGCCTCTGTTTCCCCATATCTAATTCCCCACCTCTGATGCCCCAACTCTGATTCCCCACCTCTGATTCCCCAGCTCTGATTCCCCGCCTCTGATTCCCCGCATCCGATTCCCCATGTCTGATTCCCCGCCTCTGTTTCCCCGCCTCTGATTCCCCGCCTCTGTTTCCCCATATCTGATTCCCCGCCTCTGATTCCCCAGCTCTGATTCCCTGCCTCTGATTCCCCGCGTTCTATTCGCTGCCTCTGATTCCCCGCCTGTGATTCCCCATCTCTGATTCACCACCTCTGATTTCCCACCTCTGATTCCCCATATCTAATTCCCCACCTCTGCTTGCCCGCCTCTCATTCCCCACCTCTGTTTCCATATATCTGATTCCCCGCCTCTGAATCCCCAACTCTGATTCCCTGCCTCTGATTCACCAGCTCTGATTCCCCGCCTTTGATTCCCCCCGTCTGATTCCCAGCCTCTGAATCCCTGTCTTATTTCCTGCCTCTGATTTCCCGCCTCTGATTCCCCAACTCTGATTCCCCGCCTCTGATTCCCCAGCTCTGATTTCCCGCCTCTGATTCCCGGCATCCGATTCCCTGCCTCTGATTCCCCGCCTCTGATTCCCCATCTCTGATTCCCCGCCTCTGATTCCCCGTGTCTGGTTCCCTGCCTCTGATTCCCCGCCTCTGATTCCCCATATCTGATTCCCCGCCTCTGTTTTCCAGCCTCTGATTCCCTGCCTCTGATTCCCCATATCTGATTCCCCGCCTCTGATTCCCCAACTCTGATTCCCCGCCTCTGATTCCCCAGCTCTGAATCCCCGCCTCTGATTCCCCGCGTCTGATTCCCTGCCTCTGATTCCCCGCCTCTGATTCCCCATCTGTGATTCACAACCTCTGATGCCCCACCTCTGATTCCCCATATCTGATTCCCCGCCTCTGTTTCCCCGCCTCTGATTCCCCGCATCTGATTCCCTGCCTCTGATTCCCCGCCTCTGATTCCAGGCCTCTGATTCCCAGCATCTGATTCCGGCCTCTAATTCCCGGCCTCGAATTCCGTGCTTCTGATTCTGATTCCCTGCCTCTGATTCCCCATCTCTGATTCCGCACATCTGATTCCTTGCCTCTGATTCCCCACCTCTGATTCCCCATATCTGATTCCCCGCCTGGGTTTCCCCGCCTCTGATTCCCCGCCTCTGTTTCCCAATATCTAAGTCCCCGCCTCTGATTCCCCAAATCTGATTCCCCACCTCTGATTCCCCAGCTCTGATTCCCCGCCTCTGATTCCCCGCATCTGATTCCCTGCATCTGATTCCAAGCCTCTGATTCCCTGCCTCTGATTCCCAACCTCTGATTCCCCACCTCTGATTCCCCATATCTGATTCCCCGCCTCTGTTTCCCCGCCTCGGATTCCCCGCCTCTGTTTCCCCATATCTGATTCCCGGCCTCTGATTCCCCGCCTCTGATTCCCCGCCTCTGATTCCCTGCCTCTGATTCCCCATCTCCGATTCTGCACATCTGATTCCCTTCCTCTGATTCCCCGCCTCTGATTCCCCGCCTCTGATTCCCTGCCTCTGATTCCCAACCTCGGATTCCCCACCTCTGATTCCCCATATCTGATTCCCCGCCTCTGTTTCCCCGCCTCTGATTCCCCGCCTCTGATTCCCAACTCTGATTCCCCGCCTCTGATTCCCCAGCTCTGATTCCCCGTGTTTGATTCCCTGCCTCTGATTCCCTGCCCTGATTCCCCATCTCTGTTTCACCGCCTTTGATTCGCCACCTCTGATTCCCCATATCTGATTACCCGCCTCTGTTTCCCCGACTCTGATTCCCTGCCTCTGATTCCCAACCTCTGATTCCACACCTCTGATTCCCCATAACTGATTCCCCGCCTCTATTTCCCCATATCTGATTCCCCACCTCTGTTTCCCCGCCTCTGATTCCCCGCCTCTGATTCTCCATATCTCATTCCCCACCTCTGAATCCCCATCTCTGATTCCCAGACTCTGATTCCCCACCTCTGATTCCCGGCCTCTTATTCCCAGCATCTGATTCCCGGCCTCTGATTCCCGGCCTCTGATTCCCCGCTTCTGATTCTGATTCCCTGCCTCTGATTCCCCATCTCTGATTCCGCACATCTGATTCCCTGCCTCTGATTCCCCACCTCTGATTCCCCATATCTGATTCCCCGCCTCTGTTTCCCCGCCCATGATTCCCCGCCTCTGTTTCCCCATATCTAATTCCCCACCTCTGATGCCCCAACTCTGATTCCCCACCTCTGATTCCCCAGCTCTGATTCCCCGCCTCTGATTCCCCGCATCCGATTCCCCATGTCTGATTCCCCGCCTCTGTTTCCCCGCCTCTGATTCCCCGCCTCTGTTTCCCCATATCTGATTCCCCGCCTCTGATTCCCCAGCTCTGATTCCCTGCCTCTGATTCCCCGCGTTCTATTCGCTGCCTCTGATTCCCCGCCTGTGATTCCCCATCTCTGATTCACCACCTCTGATTTCCCACCTCTGATTCCCCATATCTAATTCCCCGCCTCTGCTTGCCCGCCTCTCATTCCCCGCCTCTGTTTCCCCATATCTGATTCCCCGCCTCTGAATCCCCAACTCTGATTCCCTGCCTCTGATTCACCAGCTCTGATTCCCCGCCTTTGATTCCCCCCGTCTGATTCCCAGCCTCTGAATCCCTGTCTGATTTCCTGCATCTGATTTCCCGCCTCTGATTCCCGGCATCCGATTCCCTGCCTCTGATTCCCCGCCTCTGATTCCCCATCTCTGATTCCCCGCCTCTGATTCCCCGTGTCTGATTCCCTGCCTCTGATTCCCCGCCTCTGATTCCCCATATCTGAATCCACGCCTCTGTTTTCCCGCCTCTGATTCCCTGCCTCTGATTCCCCATATCTGATTCCCCGCCTCTGATTCCCCAACTCTGATTCCCCGCCTCTGATTCCCCAGCTCTGAATCCCCGCCTCTGATTCCCCGCGTCTGATTCCCTGCCTCTGATTCCCCGCCTCTGATTCCCCATCTGTGATTCACAACCTCTGATGCCCCACCTCTGATTCCCCATATCTGATTCCCCGCCTCTGTTTCCCCGCCTCTGATTCCCCGCCTCTGATTCCCCATATCTGATTCCCCGCCTCTGATTGCCCACCTCTGATTCCCCGCGTCTGATTCCCCTCCTCTTATTCCCCGCCTCTGATTCCCCATCTCTGATTCACCACCTCTGATTCCCAGCTTCTGATTCCCCATCTCTGATTCCGCACATCTGACTCCCTGCCTATGATTCCCCACCTCTGATTCCCCGCCTCTGATTCCCCATATCTGATTCCCTGCCTCTGATTCCCAACCTCGGATTCCCCACCTCTGATTCCCCATATCTGATTCCCCGCCTCTGTTTCCCCGCCTCTGATTCCCCGCCTCTGATTCCCAACTCTGATTCCCCGCCTCTGATTCCCCAGCTCTGATTCCCCGTGTTTGATTCCCTGCCTCTGATTCCCTGCCCTGATTCCCCATCTCTGTTTCACCGCCTTTGATTCGCCACCTCTGATTCCCCATATCTGATTACCCGCCTCTGTTTCCCCGACTCTGATTCCCTGCCTCTGATTCCCAACCTCTGATTCCACACCTCTGATTCCCCATAACTGATTCCCCGCCTCTATTTCCCCATATCTGATTCCCCACCTCTGTTTCCCCGCCTCTGATTCCCCGCCTCTGATTCTCCATATCTCATTCCCCACCTCTGAATCCCCATCTCTGATTCCCAGACTCTGATTCCCCACCTCTGATTCCCGGCCTCTTATTCCCAGCATCTGATTCCCGGCCTCTGATTCCCGGCCTCTGATTCCCCGCTTCTGATTCTGATTCCCTGCCTCTGATTCCCCATCTCTGATTCCGCACATCTGATTCCCTGCCTCTGATTCCCCACCTCTGATTCCCCATATCTGATTCCCCGCCTCTGTTTCCCCGCCCATGATTCCCCGCCTCTGTTTCCCCATATCTAATTCCCCACCTCTGATGCCCCAACTCTGATTCCCCACCTCTGATTCCCCAGCTCTGATTCCCCGCCTCTGATTCCCCGCATCCGATTCCCCATGTCTGATTCCCCGCCTCTGTTTCCCCGCCTCTGATTCCCCGCCTCTGTTTCCCCATATCTGATTCCCCGCCTCTGATTCCCCAGCTCTGATTCCCTGCCTCTGATTCCCCGCGTTCTATTCGCTGCCTCTGATTCCCCGCCTGTGATTCCCCATCTCTGATTCACCACCTCTGATTTCCCACCTCTGATTCCCCATATCTAATTCCCCGCCTCTGCTTGCCCGCCTCTCATTCCCCGCCTCTGTTTCCCCATATCTGATTCCCCGCCTCTGAATCCCCAACTCTGATTCCCTGCCTCTGATTCACCAGCTCTGATTCCCCGCCTTTGATTCCCCCCGTCTGATTCCCAGCCTCTGAATCCCTGTCTGATTTCCTGCCTCTGATTTCCCGCCTCTGATTCCCGGCATCCGATTCCCTGCCTCTGATTCCCCGCCTCTGATTCCCCATCTCTGATTCCCCGCCTCTGATTCCCCGTGTCTGATTCCCTGCCTCTGATTCCCCGCCTCTGATTCCCCATATCTGAATCCACGCCTCTGTTTTCCCGCCTCTGATTCCCTGCCTCTGATTCCCCATATCTGATTCCCCGCCTCTGATTCCCCAACTCTGATTCCCCGCCTCTGATTCCCCAGCTCTGAATCCCCGCCTCTGATTCCCCGCGTCTGATTCCCTGCCTCTGATTCCCCGCCTCTGATTCCCCATCTGTGATTCACAACCTCTGATGCCCCACCTCTGATTCCCCATATCTGATTCCCCGCCTCTGTTTCCCCGCCTCTGATTCCCCGCCTCTGATTCCCCATATCTGATTCCCCGCCTCTGATTGCCCACCTCTGATTCCCCGCGTCTGATTCCCCTCCTCTTATTCCCCGCCTCTGATTCCCCATCTCTGATTCACCACCTCTGATTCCCAGCTTTTGATTCCCCATCTCTGATTCCGCACATCTGACTCCCTGCCTATGATTCCCCACCTCTGATTCCCCGCCTCTGATTCCCCATATCTGATTCCCTGCCTCTGATTCCCAACCTCGGATTCCCCACCTCTGATTCCCCATATCTGATTCCCCGCCTCTGTTTCCCCGCCTCTGATTCCCCGCCTCTGATTCCCAACTCTGATTCCCCGCCTCTGATTCCCCAGCTCTGATTCCCCGTGTTTGATTCCCTGCCTCTGATTCCCTGCCCTGATTCCCCATCTCTGTTTCACCGCCTTTGATTCGCCACCTCTGATTCCCCATATCTGATTACCCGCCTCTGTTTCCCCGACTCTGATTCCCTGCCTCTGATTCCCAACCTCTGATTCCACACCTCTGATTCCCCATAACTGATTCCCCGCCTCTATTTCCCCATATCTGATTCCCCACCTCTGTTTCCCCGCCTCTGATTCCCCGCCTCTGATTCTCCATATCTCATTCCCCACCTCTGAATCCCCATCTCTGATTCCCAGACTCTGATTCCCCACCTCTGATTCCCGGCCTCTTATTCCCAGCATCTGATTTCCGGCCTCTGATTCCCGGCCTCTGATTCCCCGCTTCTGATTCTGATTCCCTGCCTCTGATTCCCCATCTCTGATTCCGCACATCTGATTCCCTGCCTCTGATTCCCCACCTCTGATTCCCCATATCTGATTCCCCGCCTCTGTTTCCCCGCCCATGATTCCCCGCCTCTGTTTCCCCATATCTAATTCCCCACCTCTGATGCCCCAACTCTGATTCCCCACCTCTGATTCCCCAGCTCTGATTCCCCGCCTCTGATTCCCCGCATCCGATTCCCCATGTCTGATTCCCCGCCTCTGTTTCCCCGCCTCTGATTCCCCGCCTCTGTTTCCCCGCCTCTGATTCCCCGCCTCTGATTCCCCATATCTGATTCCCCGCCTCTGATTGCCCACCTCTGATTCCCCGCGTCTGATTCCCCTCCTCTTATTCCCCGCCTCTGATTCCCCATCTCTGATTCACCACCTCTGATTCCCAGCTTCTGATTCCGCATCTCTGATTCCGCACATCTGATTCCCTGCCTATGATTCCCCACCTCTGATTCCCCGCCTCTGATTCCCCATATCTGATTCCCTGCCTATGTTTCCCCGCCTCTGATTCCCCACCTCTGTTTCCCCATATCTGATTCCCCGCCTCTGATTCCCCAACTCTAATACCCCGCCTCTGATTCCCCAGCTCTGATTCCCCGCCTCTGATTCCCCGCATCTGATTCCCTGCCTCTGATTCCCCGCCTCTGATTCCAGGCCTCTGATTCCCAGCATCTGATTCCGGCCTCTAATTACCGGCCTCTGATTCCCTGCTTCTGATTCTGATTCCCTGCCTCTGATTCCCCATCTCTGATTCCGCACATCTGATTCCTTGCCTCTGATTCCCCACCTCTGATTCCCCATATCTGATTCCCCGCCTGGGTTTCCCCGCCTCTGATTCCCCGCCTCTGTTTCCCAATATCTAAGTCCCCGCCTCTGATTCCCCAAATCTGATTCCCCACCTCTGATTCGCCAGCTCTGATTCCCCGCCTCTGATTCCCCGCATCTGATTCCCTGCATCTGATTCCAAGCCTCTGATTCCCTGCCTCTGATTCCCAACCTCTGAATCCCCACCTCTGATACCCCATATCTGATTCCCCGCCTCTGTTTCCCCGCCTCGGATTCCCCGCCTCTGTTTCCCCATATCTGATTCCCGGCCTCTGATTCCCCGCCTCTGATTCCCCGCCTCTGATTCCCTGCTTCTGATTCCCCATCTCCGATTCCGCACATCTGATTCCCTTCCTCTGATTCCCCGCCTCTGATTCCCCGCCTCTGATTCCCCGCCTCTGATTCCCCAGCTCTGAATCCCCGCCTCTGATTCCCCGCGTCTGATTCCCTGCCTCTTATTCCCCGCCTCTGATTCCCCATCTGTGATTCACAACCTCTGATGCCCCACCTCTGATTCCCCATATCTGATTCCCCGCCTCTGTTTCCCCGCCTCTGATTCCCCGCCTCTGATTCCCCATATCTGATTCCCCGCCTCTGATTGCCCACCTCTGATTCCCCGCGTCTGATTCCCCTCCTCTTATTCCCCGCCTCTGATTCCCCATCTCTGATTCACCACCTCTGATTCCCAGCTTCTGATTCCCCATCTCTGATTCCGCACATCTGATTCCCTGCCTATGATTCCCCACCTCTGATTCCCCGCCTCTGATTCCCCATATCTGATTCCCTGCCTCTGATTCCCAACCTCGGATTCCCCACCTCTGATTCCCCATATCTGATTCCCCGCCTCTGTTTCCCCGCCTCTGATTCCCCGCCTCTGATTCCCAACTCTGATTCCCCGCCTCTGATTCCCCAGCTCTGATTCCCCGTGTTTGATTCCCTGCCTCTGATTCCCTGCCCTGATTCCCCATCTCTGTTTCACCGCCTTTGATTCGCCACCTCTGATTCCCCATATCTGATTACCCGCCTCTGTTTCCCCGACTCTGATTCCCTGCCTCTGATTCCCAACCTCTGATTCCACACCTCTGATTCCCCATAACTGATTCCCCGCCTCTATTTCCCCATATCTGATTCCCCACCTCTGTTTCCCCGCCTCTGATTCCCCGCCTCTGATTCTCCATATCTCATTCCCCACCTCTGAATCCCCATCTCTGATTCCCAGACTCTGATTCCCCACCTCTGATTCCCGGCCTCTTATTCCCAGCATCTGATTTCCGGCCTCTGATTCCCGGCCTCTGATTCCCCGCTTCTGATTCTGATTCCCTGCCTCTGATTCCCCATCTCTGATTCCGCACATCTGATTCCCTGCCTCTGATTCCCCACCTCTGATTCCCCATATCTGATTCCCCGCCTCTGTTTCCCCGCCCATGATTCCCCGCCTCTGTTTCCCCATATCTAATTCCCCACCTCTGATGCCCCAACTCTGATTCCCCACCTCTGATTCCCCAGATCTGATTCCCCGCCTCTGATTCCCCGCATCCGATTCCCCATGTCTGATTCCCCGCCTCTGTTTCCCCGCCTCTGATTCCCCGCCTCTGTTTCCCCATATCTGATTCCCCGCCTCTGATTCCCCAGCTCTGATTCCCTGCCTCTGATTCCCCGCGTTCTATTCGCTGCCTCTGATTCCCCGCCTGTGATTCCCCATCTCTGATTCACCACCTCTGATTTCCCACCTCTGATTCCCCATATCTAATTCCCCGCCTCTGCTTGCCCGCCTCTCATTCCCCGCCTCTGTTTCCCCATATCTGATTCCCCGCCTCTGAATCCCCAACTCTGATTCCCTGCCTCTGATTCACCAGCTCTGATTCCCCGCCTTTGATTCCCCCCGTCTGATTCCCAGCCTCTGAATCCCTGTCTGATTTCCTGCCTCTGATTTCCCGCCTCTGATTCCCGGCATCCGATTCCCTGCCTCTGATTCCCCGCCTCTGATTCCCCATCTCTGATTCCCCGCCTCTGATTCCCCGTGTCTGATTCCCTGCCTCTGATTCCCCGCCTCTGATTCCCCATATCTGATTCCCCGCCTCTGTTTTCCCGCCTCTGATTCCCTGCCTCTGATTCCCCATATCTGATTCCCCGCCTCTGATTCCCCAACTCTGATTCCCCGCCTCTGATTCCCCAGCTCTGAATCCCGCCACTGATTCCCCGCGTCTGATTCCCTGCCTCTGATTCCCCGCCTCTGATTCCCCATCTGTGATTCACAACCTCTGATGCCCCACCTCTGATTCCCCAAATCTGATTCCCCGCCTCTGTTTCCCCGCCTCTGATTCCCCGCCTCTGATTCCCCATATCTGATTCCCCGCCTCTGATTGCCCACCTCTGATTCCCCGCGTCTGATTCCCCTCCTCTTATTCCCCGCCTCTGATTCCCCATCTCTGATTCACCACCTCTGATTCCCAGCTTCTGATTCCGCATCTCTGATTCCGCACATCTGATTCCCTGCCTATGATTCCCCACCTCTGATTCCCCGCCTCTGATTCCCCATATCTGATTCCCTGCCTATGTTTCCCCGCCTCTGATTCCCCACCTCTGTTTCCCCATATCTGATTCCCCGCCTCTGATTCCCCAACTCTAATACCCCGCCTCTGATTCCCCAGCTCTGATTCCCCGCCTCTGATTCCCCGCATCTGATTCCCTGCCTCTGATTCCCCGCCTCTGATTCCAGGCCTCTGATTCCCAGCATCTGATTCCGGCCTCTAATTACCGGCCTCTGATTCCCTGCTTCTGATTCTGATTCCCTGCCTCTGATTCCCCATCTCTGATTCCGCACATCTGATTCCTTGCCTCTGATTCCCCACCTCTGATTCCCCATATCTGATTCCCCGCCTGGGTTTCCCCGCCTCTGATTCCCCGCCTCTGTTTCCCAATATCTAAGTCCCCGCCTCTGATTCCCCAAATCTGATTCCCCACCTCTGATTCGCCAGCTCTGATTCCCCGCCTCTGATTCCCCGCATCTGATTCCCTGCATCTGATTCCAAGCCTCTGATTCCCTGCCTCTGATTCCCAACCTCTGATTCCCCACCTCTGATACCCCATATCTGATTCCCCGCCTCTGTTTCCCCGCCTCGGATTCCCCGCCTCTGTTTCCCCATATCTGATTCCCGGCCTCTGATTCCCCGCCTCTGATTCCCCGCCTCTGATTCCCTGCTTCTGATTCCCCATCTCCGATTCCGCACATCTGATTCCCTTCCTCTGATTCCCCGCCTCTGATTCCCCGCCTCTGATTCCCTGCCTCTGATTCCCAACCTCGGATTCCCCCCCTCTGATTCCCCATATCTGATTCCCCGCCTCTGTTTCCCCGCCTCTGATTCCCCACCTCTGATTCCCAACTCTGATTCCCCGCCTCTGATTCCCCAGCTCTGATTCCCCGTGTTTGATTCCCTGCCTCTGATTCCCTGCCCTGATTCCCCATCTCTGTTTCACCGCCTTTGATTCGCCACCTCTGATTCCCCATATCTGATTACCCGCCTCTGTTTCCCCGACTCTGATTCCCTGCCTCTGATTCCCAACCTCTGATTCCACACCTCTGATTCCCCATATCTGATTCCCCGCCTCTATTTCCCCATATCTGATTCCCCGCCTCTGATTCCCCAACTCTGATTCCCCGCCTCTGATTCCCCAGCTCTGATTCCCCGACTCTGATTCCCGGAGTCCGATTCCCTGCCTCTGATTCCCCGCCTCTGATTCCCCATCTCTGATTCCCCGCCTCTGATTCCCCGTGTCTGATTCCCTGCCTCTGATTCCCCGCCTCTGATTCCCCGCCTCTGATTCCCTGCCACTGATTCCCTGCCCCTGATTCCCCAATTCTGATTCCCCATATCTGATTCCCCGCCTCTGTTTCCCCGCCTCTGATTCGCCACCTCTGATTCCCCATATCTGATTCCCTGCCTCTGATTCCCCAACTCTGATTCACCGCCTCTGATTCCCCAGCTCTGAATCCCCGCCTCTGATTCCCCGCGTCTGATTCCCTGCCTCTGATTCCCCGCCTTGATTCCCCATCTCTGATTCACAACCTCTGATTCCCCACCTCTGATTCCCTATATTTGATTCCCCGCCTCTGTTTCCCCGCCTCTGATTCACTGCCTCTGATTCCCCACATCTGATTCCCCATCTCTGATTCCGCACAACCGATTCCCTGCCTATGATTCCCCGACTCTGATTCCCCACCTCTGATTCCCCAGCTCTGATTCCCCGCCTCTGATTCCCCGCGTCTGATTCCCTGCCTCTGATTCCCCGCCTCTGATTCCCCATCTCTGATTCCCCACATCTGATTCCCCGTGTCTGATTCCCTTCCTTTGATTCCCCGCCTCTGATTCCCCGCCTCTGATTCCCTGCCACTGATTCCCCGCCCCTGATTCCCCACCTCTGATTCCCCATATCTTATTCCCCGCCTCTGTTTCCCCCCCTCTGATTCCCAGCCTCTGATACCCCATATCTGATTCCCCGCCTCTGATTCCACATATCTGATTCCCCGCCTCTATTTCCCCATATCTGCTTCGCCGCCTCTGATTCCCCATCTCTGATCCCCGCCTCTGATTCCCCAGCTCTGATTTCCCGCCTCTGATTCCCGGCATCCGATTCCCTGCCTCTGATTCCCCGCCTCTGATTCCCCATCTCTGATTCCCTGCCTCTGATTCCCCGTGTCTGATTCCCTGCCTCTGATTCCCCGCCTCTGATTCCCCATATCTGATTCCCCGCCTCTGTTTTCCCGCCTCTGATTCCCTGCCTCTGATTCCCCATATCTGATTCCCCGCCTCTGATTCCCCAACTCTGATTCCCAGCCTCTGATTCACCAGCTCTGAATCCCCGCCTCTGATTCCCCGCGTCTGATTCCCTGCCTCTGATTCCCCGCCTCTGATTCCCCATCTGTGATTCACAACCTCTGATGCCCCACCTCTGATTCCCAATATCTGATTCCCCGCCTCTGTTTCCCCGCCTCTGATTCCCCGCCTCTGATTCCCCATATCTGATTCCCCGCCTCTGATTGCCCACCTCTGATTCCCCGCGTCTGATTCCCTTCCTCTGATTCCCCGCCTCTGATTCCCCATCTCTGATTCACCACCTCTGATTCCCAGCCTCTGATACCCCATCTCTGATTCCGCACATCCGATTCCCTGCCTATAATTCCCCACCTCTGATTCCCCGCCTCTGATTCCCCATATCTGATTCCCTGCCTCTGTTTTCCCGCCTCTGATTCCCCACCTCTGTTTCCCCATATCTGATTCCCCGCCTCTGATTCCCCAACTCTAATACCCCGCCTCTGATTCCCCAGCTCTGATTCCCCGCCTCTGATTCCCCGAATCTGATTCCCTGCCTCTGATTCCCCGCCTCTGATTCCAGGCCTCTGATTCCCAGCATCTGATTCCGGCCTCTGATTCCCGGCCTCTGATTCCCTGCTTCTGATTCTGATTCCCTGCCTCTGATTCCCCATATCTGATTCCGCACATCTGATTCCTTGCCTCTGATTCCCCACCTCTGATTCCCCATATCTGATTCGCCGCCTGGGTTTCCCCGCCTCTGATTCCCCGCCTCTGTTTCCCAATATCTAATTCCCCGCCTCTGATTCCCCAAATCTGATTCCCCACCTCTGATTCCCCAGCTCTGATTCCCCGCCTCTGATTCCCCGCATCTGATTCCCTGCATCTGATACCAAGCCTCTGATTCCCTGCCTCTGATTCCCAACCTCTGATTCCCCACCTCTGATTCCCCATATCTGATTCCCCGCCTCTGTTTCCCCGCCTCGGATTCCCCGCCTCTGTTTCCCCATATCTGATTCCCGGCCTCTGATTCCCCGCCTCTGATTCCCCGCCTCTGATTCCCTGCCTCTGATTCCCCATCTCCGATTCCGCACATCTGATTCCCTTCCTCTGATTCCCCGCCTCTGATTTTCCGCCTCTGATTCCCTGCCTCTGATTCCCAACCTCGGATTCCCCACCTCTGATTCCCCATATCTGATTCCCCGCCTCTGTTTCCCCGCCTCTGATTCCCCGCCTCTGATTCCCAACTCTGATTCCCCGCCTCTGATTCCCCAGCTCTGATTCCCCGTGTTTGATTCCCTGCCTCTGATTCCCTGCCCTGATTCCCCATCTCTGTTTCACCGCCTTTGATTCGCCACCTCTGATTCCCCATATCTGATTCCCCGCCTCTGTTTCCCCGACTCTGATTCCCTGCCTCTGATTCCAACCTCTGATTCCACACCACTGATTCCCCATATCTGATTCCCCGCCTCTATTTCCCCATATCTGATTCCCCGCCTCTGATTCCCCAACTCTGATTCCCCGCCTCTGATTCCCCAGCTCTGATTCCCCGACTCTGATTCCCGGCATACGATTCCCTGCCTCTGATTCCCCATCTCTGATTCCCCGCCTCTGATTCCCCGTGTCTGATTCCCTGCCTTTGATTCCCCGCCTCTGATTCCCCGCCTCTGATTCCCTGCCACTGATCCCTGCCCCTGATTCCCCACCTCTGATTCCCCACATCTGATTCCCCGCCTCTGTTTCCCCGCCTCTGATTCCCCGCCTCTGATTCCCCATATCTGATTCCCTGCCTCTGATTCCCCAACTCTGATTCCCCGCCTCTGATTCCCCAGCTCTGAATCCCCGCCTCTGATTCCCCGCGTCTGATTCCCTGCCTCTGATTCCCCGCCTTGATTCCCCATCTCTGATTCACAACCTCTGATTCCTCACCTCTGATTCCCTATATTTGATTCCCCGCCTCTGTTTCCCCGCCTCTGATTCCCCGCCTCTGATTCCCCATATCTGATTCCCCGCCTCTGATTGCCCACCTCTGATTCCCAGCCTCTGATTCGCCAGCTCTGATTCCCCGCCTCTGATTCCCCGCATCTGATTCCCTGCCTCTGATTCCCCGCCTCTGATTCCCCATCTCTGATTCACCGCCTTTGATTCGCCACCTCTGATTCCCCATATCTGATTCCCCACCTCTGATTCCCGGCCTCTTATTCCCAGCATCTGATTCCCGGCCTCTGATTCCTGGCCTCTGATTCCCCGCTTCTGATTCTGATTCCCTGCCTCTTATTCCCCATCTCTGATTCCGCACATCTGATTCCCTGGCTCTGATTCCCCACCTCTGATTCCCCATATCTGATTCCCCGCCTCTGTTTCCCCGCCTCTGATTCCCCGCCTCAGTTTCCCTATATCTAATTCCCCACCTCTGATGCCCCAACTCTGATTCCCCGCCTCTGATTCCCCAGCTCTGATTCCCCGCCTCTGATTCCCTGCATCCGATTGCCCATATCTGATTCCCCGCCTCTGTTTCACCGCCTCTGATTCCCCACCTCTGTTTCCCCATATCTGATTCCCGCCTCTGATTCCCAACTATGAATCCCCTCCTCTGATTCCCCAGCTCTGATTCCCTGCCTCTGATTCCCCGCGTTCTATTCCCTGCCTCTGATTCCCCGCCTGTGATTCCCCATCACTGATTCACCACCTCTGATTCCCTACCTCTGATTCCCCATATCTAATTCCCCGCCTCTGTTTGCCCGCCTCTGATTCCCCGCCTCTGTTTCCCCATATCTGATTCCCCGCCTCTGATTCCCCACCTCTGATTCCCCCTCTCTGATTCCGCACATCCAATTCCCTGCCTCTGATTCCCCAACTCTGATTCCCCACCTCTGATTCCCCCTCTCTGATTCCGCACATCCAATTCCCTGCCTCTGATTCCCCAACTCTGATTCCCCACCTCTGATTCCCCAGCTCTGATTCCCCGCCTCAGATTCCCCGCGTCTGATTCCCTGCCTCTGATTCCCCGCCTCTGATTCCCTGCCTCTGATTCCCCATATCTGATTCCCCGCCTCTGATTCCCCAACTCTGATTCCCCGCTTCTGATTCCCCAGCTCTGAATCCCCGCCTCTGATTCCCCGCGTCTGATTCCCTGCCTCTGATTCCCCGCCTCTGATTCCCCATCTGTGATTCACAACCTCTGATGCCCCACCTCTGATTCCCCATATCTGATTCCCTGCCTCTGTTTCCCCGCCTCTGATTCCCCACCTCTGTTTCCCCATATCTGATTCCCCGCCTCAGATTCCCCAACTCTAATACCCCGCCTCTGATTCCCCAGCTCTGATTCCCCGCCTCTGATTCCCCGCATCTGATTCCCTGCCTCTGATTCCCCGCCTCTGATTCCAGGCCTCTGATTCCCAGCATCTGATTCCGGCCTCTGATTCACGGCCTCTGATTCCCTGCTTCTGATTCTGATTCCCTTCCTCTGATTCCCCATCTCTGATTCCGCACATCTGATTCCCTGCCTCTGATTCCCCACCTCTGGTTCACCATATCTGATTCCCCGCCTCTGTTTCCCCGCCTCTGATTCCCCGCCTCTGTTTCCCAATATCTAAGTCCCCACCTCTGACTCCCCAAATCTGATTCCCCACCTCTGATTACCCAGCTCTGATTCCCCGCCTCTGATTCCCCGCATCTGATACCCTGCATCTGATTCCAAGCCTCTGATTCCCTGCCTCTGATTCCCAACCTCTGAATCCCCACCTCTGATTCCCCATATCTGATTCCCCGCCTTTGTTTCCCCGCCTCGGATTCCCCGCCTCTGTTTCCCCATATCTGATTCCCGGCCTCTGATTCCCCGCCTCTGATTCCCCATATCTGATTCCCTGCCTCTGATTCCCCAACTCTGATTCCCCGCCTCTGATTCCCCAGCTCTGAATCCCCGCCTCTGATTCCCCGCGTCTGATTCCCTGCCTCTGATTCCCCGCCTTGATTCCCCATCTCTGATTCACAACCTCTGATTCCCCACCTCTGATTCCCTATATTTGATTCCCCGCCTCTGTTTCCCCGCCTCTTATTCCCCGCCTCTGATTCCCCGTATCTGATTCCCCGCCTCTGATTGCCCACCTCTGATTCCCAGCCTCTGATTCGCCAGCTCTGATTCCCCGCCTCTGATTCCCCGCA
Source organism: Narcine bancroftii (assembly GCF_036971445.1). NCBI lineage: Eukaryota > Metazoa > Chordata > Chondrichthyes > Torpediniformes > Narcinidae > Narcine > Narcine bancroftii. The sequence goes on from NW_027211886.1 coordinate 2,783,162, forward strand.
TCTGATTCCCTGCCTCTGATTCCCTGCCTCTGATTCCCCATCTCTGATTCACCGCCTTTGATTCGCCACCTCTGATTCCCCATATCTGATTCCCCACCTCTGATTCCCCGCCTCTGATTCCCCGCCTCTGATTCTCCATATCTCATTCCCCGCCTCTGAATCCCCATCTCTGATTCCCGGACTCTGATTCCCCTCCTCTGATTCCCGGCCTCTTATTCCCAGCATCTGATTCCCGGCCTCTGATTCCCGGCCTCTGATTCCCCGCTTCTGATTCCCTGCCTCTGATTCCCCATCTCTGATTCCGCACATCTGATACCCTGCCTCTGATTCCCCACCTCTGATTCCCCATATCTGATTCCCCGCCTCTGTTTCCCCGCCTCTGATTCCCCGCCTCTGTTTCCCTATATCTAATTCCCCAACTCTGATGCCTCAACTCTGATTCCCCGCCTCTGATTCCCCAGCTCTGATTCCCCGCCTCTGATTCCCTGCATCCGATTCCCCATATCTGATTCCCCGCCTCTGTTTCCCCGCCTCTGATTCCCCGCCTCTGTTTCCCCATATCTGATTCCCGCCTCTGATTCCCAACTAT